>NC_080777.1:17050847-19715847 GCF_020826845.1 Diceros bicornis minor
CCCTCCTTTGCCACACACACTTTCTGTCTTTCTTCCTTGCCTTATTTTTCTCCTTAATATTTAACGTTATCTGGCAGTGTGCATTTTTGTTTATCTTGTTTCCTGTCTGTCCCTCCAACCAGAATATAAGCCCCCTGAGAGTGGGGATTTTTGCTTACTATGTTCCCTTAGAACAATGCCACTTCTAGACAGACATTTGTGTAATGAATAAATGAATTAATGAATTGATAAAATCCCTAACGAGCAAGAAGTAATTTGCATTTTTATTTCTTGTTCCTGTTCAAACTATGATAATAGTCTAGAATTCTTTTTCAATTGCTTGGCAATGCCATATATTTAGTCTAAGAGGAGATCTATATCTTCACAGATAAGTCAAATTGAGGTAGAATCTTTTATATGTTCCAGTTTCAATCTATAAGCAGTTATTTGCTGAGAACTTTCTACATAAAATACATTGCGGGTACATTACATATGCCACCTCATTTCATCTTAATAATCATTTTGTGGCATAAGTATTATTATCTACAATTATTAGTGAGGAAACAGAAATTCAGAGAGGTTAAGTTATGTGTCCACGATCACACAGCTAGTTGCAGAGCTGTGATTCAATTTCAGATCTCTCTGCTTGTAAAGTCTGCTCTTTCTACAACCCAGTGCTGCCTCTTGAGTTATCAGCCCAGAGGAAACAAGATGTTATCTATGAAAATCTAAATATCAGTGAAAGCCACAAATTATAGTTCAATACAACAAAAGTAAGAGATGCCACATAGCTTGATTAATTGTCTAATACAAATAGAGAAAAAAATTATAAAAGATTCCAAGACTTGAAGGATCAATTGTAGTGAAAAGTTCAGAGAAGACTTTGGGGGAGCTCTGTGCCTTACACAATGTGTGGGATTCAAACAGAAGAACAGAAGGGGAACAGCCATTTCCTTATTCAGGCAAAGAAACAGAAGCCTGGTTTTAAAACATCTGATGGTGAGTCTCTGCTTCAGGAGGTAGAGGGGGGGATATTTTTCCAATCTGTCCCCATTTATTGGGCAGACATTAAAACTACTTCATTCAAAATATTCCCATCAGGGGCCAGCCCGGTGGCATAGTGGTTAAGTTCTCACACTCTGCTTCAGTGGCCTGGGGTTCACGGGTTCAGATTCCAGGCATGGACCTACACCACTCATCAGCCATGCTGTGGCAGCGTCCCACATACAAAATGGATGAAAATTGGCAACAGATGTTAGCTCAGGGCCACTCTTCCTCATCAAAAAAAATAATACATACATACATAATATATATATATATTCCCATCAGATGCCCAGCAAAGCTGCCCAGTGAGCTGGTCAACAGCGTGGGTCTGGGGGTGAGGCAAACAGGAATGAGAAACTGACTCGGCACCATCCCATTGTGCACCTCGGGGAGGCTGGGCCTAGCGATGCCTCCCTCAGAGGGGCAGCACTCCACAGAGTAGCAGGAACAGAGTAAATACGCAGTAAATGGTGGTTATTATGATCTGAAATAGGCTGACAGAGAGAAAATCAGTACATAAAGATGTCATTGTGCCAATGTGTTGTCAGGGTCCTGTCTGGAGAGAGACTAGTCCAGGATCTTTTTAAGAAGAAAAGTTTTCTCCTTTCCTTATTCTCTCTTCATTCGCTACAACCCTTCCCCATGAGCATGTGCTACTTAACAAATCACGTTAGTGACAGAAAGGTCTGGTGGCAGCTGACCCAAGAGTCCAGGTGTCGTAGTGGGGAAAGAAAAGGCAGGCTGTTGGTCAGGAAAATTAGAAGAGGCTTCATCTCTGAAGCTTAACTTGAGATACTAAACTCGTTTAAAATATTACCTAGAGCCAGCCCTGATTGCCTAGTAGTTAAAGTTCAGCGCACACCACTTTGGCAGCCCAGGTTCATTTCCCGGTCACCGAACCACACCACCCGTCTGTCAGTTGCCATGCTGTGGCGCTGGCTCATATAAAAGAACTAGAAGAACTTACAACTAGGGTATACAACTATGAACTGGGGCTTTGGGGAGGAAAAAACAAAAAGAAAGATTGGCAACAGATGTTAGCCCAGGGCAAATCTTTCCCTGCAAAAAATAAATAAAAGTAAAAACAAAATATAACCTGAGGACCACGATGTTCAGGTGACACCTCGCTTAGCCGAGGACATTGCTGGATCACAACCTGAACCTCATCAGGAAAACCTGTGATGTCATCGCTGGCTATGTGGCACCACCTGGGCTGCCTCACCAGCATTCAAAGATGGAGCGCTACCACAGCCGAGGTGATAAGGACACACCTCCAGGTACCACAAGAGCCGCTTAAAGAACGGGGAGGGGGAAGGAAGGGCAGATCACCCTTCTGATATTGCCTTGTAGACTTTGCTCTGTACCAGGACCTATGCTGCCATCTTTTCTTACCTAATCTTGTATAATTTCTGGGTAAATTGTAAATTGAATGGTTAGATTGAGGCTAATAAGAATTCTTAGCAAAGAGGAGAATAAAAAATGATGCATGAAGAGAGACCAAAAAGAAAATCTTTGGGGAACTCCAGAAAAAATCTGGAGGTATTTTCCTCTTAAATGTGTCTGAAGATTCAACTGGAAACAAGGAAATTTAAATGGAGAGATTCTCCCTGATAAGTTTTCTTCCTAAAATGCATTCTCTTTAATTCTTTCATTTGTATTATTTTTTAGAGTTTCTTTTCTTACTAAATCAGAGAGACAGTCTTAAATTACAGTCATGCGTGGCTTAACCATGGGGACGCGTCCTGAGAAATGCGTCATTAGGCAATTTTGTTGCTGTATGAACATTATATTGTGTACTTACACAAACCTAGATGGTATAGTCTCCTATACACCTAGGCTATATGGTACCAATCTTATAGGACCACCGTCATATATGCGGTCCATCATTGACTGAAACGTCGTTAGGCGGTGCATGACTGTACTTCCAGCAATCATTAGTTTCGTTAAGATGTGTCAATGCCTCTTTTTTACAAAAAGCAATGCCGTTTTGTAGCTCCGCTATTCATCAAGCCACAACCCAGCAAATGAGAAGCCTATGAATTTACTTGATCTTGTGAATACTAGTTTTTTCAAATATGAAAGAACTTAAGAAGGGATTATAAAATGATCTATCCATATAATTAAAATTCCATTGAAATATATGTATTAAACATATTCACTTATGCATTTTCATTTTGTGGCCACAGATTATATGCTTTTATATATCTGACATTTATTCCTATAAATAATGTTCTCTCTCTCTTATGGCAAAATGTACATCAGAAGAATAAGCTAGAAGAGAGTGAGGGTTTGAGGGTTTTTTAACTGATACAGCAGTAACGTACCAGGCGGTGTTACTAGACTGAGTGCCTTGAGAATTTATAGAAGCTGATAGAGGTTTCCAGAAATAAGAAATTCTGAACTCTCACCTTCAAAGATCCAAAAAAATAGTGTTGATGCTCTTTGTTTCCTAACTTTTGAATAACTTAGTAATTCTCATTCAGAAAATTAAAGGTCTCTATCTGGCAGCATCTAAAAGAAACAACTCAATTGGGTACACCTTTGAAAGTCAAATACATTATTTTAAAAGTCAATATTTGTTTCAATGGTGGATGTTTCTGAAAGGAAACGACTATTTTAGCGTGTGTGACCTACTGAGTATTTTCAGTTTTGATCCCTCAAGCTGAGCGCTCCTTCCGGAAGGGTTGACCCCTTTCTTTCCATGAGGAGAGTGTCCTCTGCTGCACGTGTCTACGTACCACTCGGGCCTGCTGAGACACGGAAGCGATTCATGCACCAAATGCTTGAGCAGTTAAGATGCACCTGAGCAAAGGTTTTTGGAACATCCTTGCCTCTTCTTGGGCTAAAATGATTGCAAGTGTGGAAATGGCGATAGTTCACTGTAGTTTTCTTTTTACTGCTGTGTTATTGCACCCTGTTGGGGGATACATCTGAGCATTTCATGTGTCCTACTTTTAAAATGCCCAGATGGTGACTACGTGCTCTGGTTTGAATTGGGCAGCCCTCATCTTTCATGCTCTGCAGTCTGCTTGGTTATCAGAGAGACATGAGACAAGGAAAATTCTTCCATTTTTCAGCTCCTCTTCATCTGTTTCTAGTCACCCACAGTGAATGATGCACTCGCACAATTGTTGAGATGACAGTCACCATGAGAACTGAACATTGCTTCCCTGGGATGGGGAGTGCCCTGTCTTCCCGTGGCTCCCTGCTTCCCTCCCAGCACCATACCTTTTGCAGTGTAACTGATTACTTGCAATCTTGTAAGTAACACAGGAGTGAGAGGCAGTGTAAATATTTTATACCTTGCCGAAACCGCTTAGGTTTGCATTGGTCTTCTTCACTCTAGTCTTTAAGCTTAACAGAGAATTTAAATCAAATCATTCAACCTGAGAAATAGTCAAAAGAACTAATAAAATAAATGTAACAGTGTAACTGGTTAAAATAGCCCAAGTGCGTAATAGAAGTTTAGTATAATTTTGTGACATGCACATTTTATGGAGGTTTTGTCTCCAACTATATTCTTCAAAGTGCCATCTGGGCAATGACCATTGGTATCATTTTTATCAATAATAGTCAGCACTTCCCACTGGGAAATTAGTCAAGGGGATGAGTTTTTTTTACAGATTATCTTTAAGCATCTATCTTCCAAAAAGCATTACTAGACTTTGTCCATTACAAGGCAACGACCTAAGTGAGTTACTTGTTCTTATTGTAGAACTTTATTCATGATAAACTAGTGATCGGACTCTATTTTATTTTTCAGAGAGGAAAATGATTTTGCCCATTTTCCATCTTAGTAATAGCTTTGCTGAAGGAAGAATGTTAATATAGGCCAGTTGTCTCCAAACTTTTTAGAATGTGCATTCCTATAAATAATAACTTTGGAAGCACACATCCCCATTATATGTATATATACTTATTTATAAATTGTAAAATATGTACTAGTGAACAAACATTATTTACACTATGAAAATAGAAATTTTAAAAGGAGTAGATATAGATAAAATTATCAATAGAATATTTGATTAATCATAAGCTAATGTTATCATTAATTAGTACCTCAAGGCACAGTATATACATTTATTGAAAGATTCATCATTAATAATACTGGATATGGGTATCAATCCATTTTCCAAGGTGCCTCCTTGATAATTTTAAACTTTTTTGTCAACTTATGGTCAAATATTATTGGACTATCATTGTTTATACCTCATACTGTGGCTAGTAAATTAAGAAGTATCAAAGTGGCCATTTACTTGTTCTTCATTTATGTATGAATTATTAATTTTATATTTGAACCATGGTTTTTAATTATTTCAGGAATCTGGAGAGTTGCCCATGTTTCCAAGAATAGCATGGTTAAAACCAGATAATATAATCCATAGACCCTCTTAGCATGGAACCATAAACTGTAATATATCACTATCTGCTAAAAGCAAATAAATAAATGAGATAAATAGTTCCAACTCCTCCATGTTGTAAAACTCCCATTCTTCCCTTTCCGTAGACTGATCCAGAACTTCATTCATTCATTCACTCACTTATTGAATCAATATGCACCTAATATATGCCAACTAGGTACACAGCAGTGAATACATCTGACAAAATTCCTTGCTTCTTGACGCTTTTATTCTAGTGGGGAAAGACAATGAACAAGATAAGTAAGGGCAATGGAGAAAAATAAACCATAGATGAGGGATCAGAGGTGCTGTGTTGGCCAGTCAGGGGAGTGTTATGTTGGCCACTCACGGGAGTGGGGAGGGTGTTGGCCTGTAGGGACAGGGAGGGTGACATTTAATGTAGGGAGGTCAGGGAAGGCCTCACAAAAAGGTGACATTGGAGCAGAGATTTGAAGGAGGAAAGGAGCAAACCACGCAGTTAATTGTCAGCTCAGGAATGGGGATGTATAATTAGATTCTGGGCTTCAGGAGTCTGGGTTTCGTCCCTGGGTAGTCCAGTTAATTTCCGGGACGCGTCAGCATGTGCGTTGACGTTCTACCCAGGATTCTGAAAGGTCTTGTTCAACCCCTGACATCCCTTTGACACCCCTTGGACAGATAAGTGCTTCGTTGCTTGGGGATATAAGGTTCAATCATCAGATGAGTTGGGTAATATAGACATTTTCCAAGTTTCCAAATCTATTCTTTGGGCCCATATCATTAACATACTGGTAATGAAGTCTTACTTGAATGCCAGGCCATCCCCTGGCTATCTAACATCCTTCATTTCTTCCCATATATTCTTCTCAAATGTCCCCATATTCCAGGTAAACCAGAATAGGACTCATTCATTGCAAATTAGAGATGAGCCTCTATATCCAGCTTCAAGCCCAGGAACTCTTGATAATGTCTCCAATCTTTCTCTAGTTTTTTCTTAATCCCATTTTGATAATTTATAGACCCAAAATTAGATAGTAAAAGTTACCACCTCCATACAACATATATACAATAGTGAACTAAAAGAAGAGAATGAATATTTATATACATAACACAACAAAAAACAAAAACAGTATAGTCTACAGAATTTATTTCTGTAATAGATCATGAGGCCAGTAGTGATATTTACTACTTCCCTTTCTTATCTCCCTAATGAATTGGAATTATTCGGCTGATGAAATCAACCAAACTCATTTCTGAAGGATCTGAGTTCTTGGTGGTCTTGCCTTTGTAAGCCTGTAGTGTTCTTCCATTAGCTTGGCAAAGTGGTCAAAATAAGGGAGGGAAGTGGGGAAGGATTTCCAGGTTCGTGCCTAAGCTTCCTAACCTCCACTATGTAACAGCATCCCTATTTTATCTTATCAATCACCCCATCCACTGGTCCAAGCTCCTTTTATTTTTTTGTCTCCTTGCCTAGTGGCACAAGGCAATCCAAAGAGCAACACAACCGTTTTCTACTTTCAATTCTATGAAACCATTATGGATGTCCCCAGTCTTCCTTATTATGGAAGCATTTCTCTCTTAAATCTCTAAATCAGCAGATTCCAGAGTCTCAGTCACAGTAAATAAAACTTTTGGGCTGTAGTTTTTATTGTGTTTGAAAGGATGCCTCCCCTCCTTGTCTTTCTATCCAGGCTTCTGAGATTTCTGCACCAGATGTGAGGGTCAGATTACTAACTGTAAATTCCCTTCTGACTCTAAGATTCTGTGAGTTTTAAATTTGTTTATTGCTTAAATCTTGCATTGAAATCTTCTATCATATATGTCCAGTATATTTCCTACATATTGATATTTAAAGCCCATCCTTTCTGTGGAGCCTTTTGTGACTACTTAACCCCATGACAAGTTCTTATGTATACACTTTTATGCTAGTTTCCATGTGCTTTTACAGTGGTTTCATGAACGTGAGTCTTACAATCCTAGTGGGTTGCAATTTGTGAAATCCAGGATTTGCATGCTTTCTACTTCTTTTCCACTCCCTTCAGTGCCTAGCACCATGCTAGAAAAAAGTAAATGCTAACTAAATACTTGACTGTGGACTTGACCCTCAGACCATAAACCAATAACAGCACTTTTCTTTGCTGAGAGCTTCAAACAAAGCTTAACATCAACTTTAAACTATTGCCCTTTGAAATCAACAGAACTCCATGTTTCCTTAGCTGCTTCTATTAACAAAGATCTGAATCAGAGCACTTTTCTGGAGCGCCAACTATGGGCCAGGCCCTTCCAGAAAGGTCATCTGGTTTCATTTTCACAAAGGTCCATGAGAAAGACATTAACTGTTAGAATCCAAGACTAATAAAAAGTAGGTAATTTGTGTAAGATCCCTCTAGTATGAGGGACAGAGCCAAAACTTGAACTCAGGTCTTCTGATTCTAAGTTGACTGTTTTTGTTTTTTGCTGGGAAAGACTTGCTCTGAGCTAGCTTGCTTTGTTGCCAATCTTCCTCTCTTTTTCTTTTCCTCCCTAAAGGCCCAGTACATAGTCGTACATTTTAGTTGTAAGTCCTTCTAGTTCTTCTATGTGAGCCGCCGCCGCCACCACATGGCTACTGACAGGCGACTGATGTGGTTCCATGCCTGGGAACCAAACCTGGGCCACCAAACTTTAATCACTAGGCCATCAGGGCTGGCTCTAAATAGAGTGCTTTTTTTTTTTTCCTGAGGAAGATTAGCCCTGAGCTAACATCTGTTGCCAGTCTTACTCATTTTTTTTTTTTTTTTTTTTTTTGCTTAAGGAAGATTATCTCTGAGCTAACATCTGTGCCAATCTTCCTTTTCTTTATATGAGGGTTGCCACCACAGCATGGCTGACAAGTGACATAGGTCCACGTCCAGGATCTGAACCCACAAACCCAGGCTGCTGAAGTGGAACACGCCAAACTTAACCACTACACCACGGGGCCAGCCCCTCTAAGTTGACTGCTTTTTGATTAAAGCACCTGGACTCTCAGTGCCTGCCTCATTCCCCAGACATTAGTCACAGGGCTTCTCAAAGAATTTCCTCCTGCGCATGAAAGAGATCATTTTTGCCTCTTTGCTAAGACTAGCCAAGGAAAATAATAGATTCTGGAATGATTTTAATAATGCATTCAAAATGCCAAACTCATAGCACACATTCTAACCTCAATGAGAAACTTTTTTCCTGTTTTGTCCAAATGTCTAATAAAAATGACTATGCAAAATTAAAAACAATCTTTGATTTGCCTACATGGATATAAGAACCACAACGTCTAGCTCTCAGAACAAATAAAGGTTGTTTTTATTTTTAATTAAGTATGCTTAGCTTAAGTACATTTTCTCTTAAGGTATAATGACTAAATCATGATCATTTCTTTTTGTTTATTCATTTAAAATGCAAATAAAAGCAGATAATCAATAGATCATAATCTAAAACTAGAGGATTTACAAGTTAATAAGCTTCAGTCAATAGATATTCCACAACGAAGTCCTCAATGCTGAACCTGACATAATTTGCTTTGCACTAATCTGGTTGACTTAATGCTTTAATTTAATTTCAATATTAAGTGAAAAATCCAAAGAAAAGGGAAAAATTTAAATCCTATTATATTAAAATGTTTTCAAAGCAACAACTCAATATCATGCCTCGACTGTATAAGTGTGTCACCAACACCTACCTAAACCACTTACGTTCTGATTGTTGATAACCAGTTAACCCCTTTGGAGCCTGGTACAGTGAATTGGGGAAGTCTCTCGATGGTCTATATTTGCAGTATCTTTTCTCTTAGCCTCAAGCGTCATCATTTTTTAGTCTCCTAATGTCTGCTTTTCCTGACTTAGAGGCAAACTATTGGAGTTGTGTTTATTTGAAAAGCAACCCTTCTATTCTCCTTGAGATAGTCATTCAGCCTGATTCCCCATAGAACAGAACAGTAAGCAGGCTTAGGTCAAAGATCAGAGGAAGGTTTTCCTGGTTCCCTGGAAGGAAGAAGTGAGAAGCTCTCCATATAAAGAAATGGCACGGGCTGGCTTCCACTTTCCAAAGTCTAGTGGTACTAGTGGGGGTGGTAAGAAGGATTTGATGCAATACCCAGCATATCTTCAAGGTTCTGGGCACAGGCTCTATATCCTGGTCTTCCCCTTATAATTGTATGACTGTAGACAATTTGCTTCAACTATCTTTACATCCATTTCTGTATCTGAAAAGTTAAGATAATAGTGTCTGTCTCATCAGGTTGTTTTAAGGATTAAACAATTTAATATACATAAAATACTTGGAAAGTGCCTGTAACCCTTTGAGATACTCTTTAGGAAAAGAAATAAAAAGCGCCTGTAACCCTTTGAGATACTCTTTAGGAAAAGAAATAAAAAGCATAAAGAATATATGTTAAGAATGACTCATAAAGCAGCTAGATGTTGTGGTCTTATTTTCATGTAGGCAAATCAAAGATTGTTTTTAATTTTGCATAGTCATTTTTATTAGACATTTGGACAAAACAGAAAAAAAGTTTTCACTGAGGATAAAAAGTATGCTATTAGCAGTCTCTGAATGTAGTGGTCGGATGTGTCTTTCAGAATAGTTATGTGTGCACAGCCACAGTCCTAACATATTCCATTTGTTACTATCCTCACAACATCATTTGTGAGTTGCTAGGTCTAGTTTTCGCTTTGTGCCATTGCTCGTCCCAACATAGCCAGGGTGGTGGTGCATTTCAGCCACTCTTTAGTCCAGCTTTAACTTGCTGGTCCCATTATTGTCACCAAGAACAAGTCAGCTCACTTTGCCAAAGTAAATGGACTCAAAGTTATGCACTGCCTTTTTTTTTTTTTTTTTTTTTTTTTTGGTGAGGAAGAGTATCCCTGAGCTAACATCTGTTGCCAATCCTTCTCTTTTTTTTGCTCATGGAGATTGACCCTGGCCTAACATCCATGCCTATCTTCCTCTACTTTATATGTGGGACGC
Organism: Diceros bicornis minor; assembly: GCF_020826845.1. Classification (NCBI taxonomy): domain Eukaryota; kingdom Metazoa; phylum Chordata; class Mammalia; order Perissodactyla; family Rhinocerotidae; genus Diceros; species Diceros bicornis. The sequence goes on from NC_080777.1 coordinate 17,061,230, forward strand.
CTGCCACAGCATGGCTTGACAAGCGATGCATAGGTCCTTGTCCAGGATCCGAACCTGCGAACCCCAGGCCGCCAAACTGGAGCTCACAAACTTAACCACTACGCTACTGGGCTGGCCCCCTGCACTGCCTTTAACCATAGCGTAATTTACCCTTTTCCATTCGGGATAGATACTCGGAAAACAGAGAACAGAAATTGCATTGATTTTTAGAATGAACGTTTTTTCACATCTCTCCATCTCTGAACTCACATGCATCTAACAATCTCACAATCGCTGTAGGTGGCAGTTGTTACATACTTGTCCTTTTCTGTGCCTGCACAAACTTGATCAATGCCGTTCATATTCTTGTCACTTCGTTTGAGTTATGGATGCTGTTGGTACGACACACATTGAGTTTAATTGCCACTTAAAATGTCTTCAAAAAGATTGCATTATGATTTGGCATTAAAATGAAAAGTTATTGTATACACAGAAAAGCACAGGAACAGTAGCTTAATATGCAATTAAAAAAAGAAAAAACCTATGCCCCTACAATTCTAAAGGTATCTTTCAACAAATATAAAATAAAAATTCTAAGTGATAAAAAAGCATTGTATCTTCATTCATTTGGAAGACTTTTTTTTTCTTTCTTAGGGATTCATAAAATAACGATATGTCTTGAAATAGATGGAACCTAGATTCAAAGAAATGAGGTATATTCCACGATAAATATTTTTTGAAACAACTGGCATATTGCCAATGAGATAATGTATTTAATAAAATATTAAATTAATATTTAATAAAAACAAAATACATTTAAATAAAAGATAATTTATTCATTCAGCAGAAATCTATTGAGCACCTTAGGGTACCAAACATATTTTGTATACACAGTTCTTGTCCTCTAAGAGTTCAAGGTCTAGTGGGGAGAGAAGGCAGGTAAACGGACCACCTTAACGCCATGTAAAAGTGCCATGAACAATATGAAGAGCAGAGAGCAGGAGCAAGTAACTTCCTGAGGAGTCAAGAAACTCTTCCAAAGAGAGATGATATTAAGTTCGTGTTTTTAAGGATGGTCAGGAGTTGCCAGGCAAGGAAGGGCCTCTCAGCAAAGGGGAAATCATGCGCAAAAGCAAAGCCTCCTTGAAGAGTGTCGTAACCAGGCCCTCTGAGTCCTGAGGCTGGAGCACAGGGTATAAATGAACGGGCAGAGCATGGAGCGGCAGAGGATGAGCCTGGACCAGTGGGCTGCACAAGTGCTTGCGGATAAGGCCTGGCAGTCCCAACCACAAGTACTTCCTGACCAGATCCAGGCTATGGCATCCCTCTGACTTTCAAATTAGAAAAGTTGGAAGTTGATTCTTCCACTGGCCTATGGCAATGAAATGGGATGTAGGAGAACAGGTAAATGATGTTGGAGAGCATCCAGCATTCATTCGAAGTATAGGCTTCAGGATCACTTCAAATCTAAGACACAGGATGTTAATCAGATCAATAACCAGCCTTGCCAAGAGGGAAGTCTTTCCAGAGACAGTCATAGAGAGTAGTCTACAGCAATATTGTCATCTAATATAAAAGATATGACCGTCATTGGGAGTGTTTGTTTTAGGATGATCATGCATCCTGTCCCTGAGATCTGCCACCACTTATAATTTATGCTGAAAAAGGAACCTTGGGGCATAGGTCTCTACTAATTGACCCCACCCCTCGTCAGCAACAGCTGACCCAAGTCCAGCAAATCCATTGCGCAGCTAACAACCACTCAGATCCTCTCTTTCTGAAGACGCACAGAGACAGTGGTCAGATGGTCATGAGTACTAAAGCTGTAAGGTTATTTAGACCAGGAATTGGTAGCCCTGTTGGGCAATAATTAAAGAAATAAAGCAAATTAAGAGAAAGAGAAGACAGAAATATCACGCAGCCCAGAGAGAGAAAGAGAGAATCCAGGTTCTGATGGTTTTCTAATTTCTAAGAGCCAAAGTTGTATTTCATGTGCTTGGGTTCTATCATTTTATTTTCTTTCTCCTTAAACCAGTCAAAGTGAATTCCTGTTCCCTGTAACTAAATCTTCTTGACTAGAATATAGACCACATCATTTCTCACCTTTCCTCTGACTATAGATCGTAAGTTTTAGAATCTAGGTGTCATATTTCTTATTGGAAAATACAATTGATTTCTGGGTTTGATCCTAACATTGCTGAACTCTATGATAATTTATTTTTAGATGCTTTGGACTTTTTAAGTAGTCAATCACTATATTTCTCATCCTTCTCAACACGTACACCTTCTATTAGTCAGGATAGGATAAGATAGGGTAGGATATGCTGTGGTAACAAAGAAAACTCCAAATATCAGTGCTTAACACAATAGAGGTGAGGAAAGCAATAGTGGGTTTGGCTGCTCTTCTCCATCTTATATTAATGCCAGACCATGAGAAGGGAAGAACATTCTGGAAGGTTCTGTAAGATGTTTTTAATGTCCAGGACCGAAAGTGGCTTACATCCCTTCTCTCCATATGCCATTGACGAGATTTAGTCATATAACCCCATTTAGGTGCAGGGAAGCTGGAGAATGTGGAAAAGTAAGTGGCTATTTGGTGAGCACTAGTAATCTCTTCTGCATACTTCTCTCTCTCTTTTTTTTTTCGTTGGGCATTGCCTAGGATTACCAGTACACTAATGAATAGAGAGCATCCTATCTGACTTGATTGTTATGCTAATGGGAAGATTTCTGAGGCTTTATCATTAAATATGATTTACTATATGATTTTAGTAAGTACTGTCTATTAGATTTAGGATAATCTCTTCTATTTTCATTTGGCTAAGAGATTTTATCATGAATAGCTGTTGAATTTTGTTAATTCTATTAAGATGATCATATGTAAATCAACTTTTCTAAGGGCTAAATCCTATATAGTCATGATATCTCTTTAAATATACTGTTGGATACTATTTGCTAATATGATGACATTTTCATCTAATCTCAACTGATTTCGGTCTATAACATACCTTTCTTGTTATGTTCTTGTCCAATTTTGATATTGTCCTAATGTCATATAATGAGTTTGGTGTCTGGCCCATTTTACCTATTTTCTGGAACACTTTGTACATAATATCGATTTTCTGTTATTCACAGATTTAATTAAAAGCAATAACAAAAAATTTCACTGGTACTCTCTGGTACTGGGCCTTTTTGGAGTAGGGGGCTGACTCAGGGCTTTATTTTATTTTAAAATTAATTGATCTGTTATTGAGTGCATTTTTTTAAATTTTTTATATTTTTATAGAATTCCCATTTTATGTACATTTTTACATTTATCATCATAAAATTGTTCACATTTTCCTGTTTCCAAGGATAGCCTGATCCATGGGGACTGAATGAGTATCTGCCATCTCAATACCCCAGAGCCTCTGGAAAATGTCATTTTGGGTTTTATAGCACCAACCTCCCTATGCAAATTTCCTACACTATCGAATAGTATTATTTATTCTTCACTGGAGAAAGATATTATTTTTTTCAGCCCAACCCCCAATGTCAGGATATGTAAGAACACAAAAACTATATCATATTGCCCTCCTATAGATAAAAATGAAAAATCATACTCATTAATATATGATCCAGTTAATATATATAAGTAAATAAATTTCTAAAGACAAAATAATTAAAGTCAATAATAAGGAAAAATTTACAATTTACTCAATTATTCAATGTACATTTATCCAGTACCTGCTAAGTCTTCACAACAAACATTTACAAGGATAGTGTTCATAAATTTAACTTAAAAGATGTGCTTACTTTCATAAGACGCTATGCCATTTTTCAAAATATTATTCTCTATATATTCACCATACAAGCCAAGGTGCTATCCACTGAAAATGTCTTGTGAGTTTCCCGTTGCTTTAGACTCATCCATTTTTTCATCCATCACTACCAGCAATTTTATTGAATATTTTATGTGTAGAAGCATCTCTTAGATGCCTAGGACAATAATGATAAAATCTAGCACTTGTTAAATACCCACGATGTGTCAGGCACTATTCTAAGGGTTAACTTACTAAAGCTTACAGTCTCAAAAAGGTAGGTACTATTACTATTCCCTTTCGACGGTTGAGAAAACCATGGTAGCAAAGTTAAGAAACAGTCCTGATGCAGAAAGCTCACTTGATAGTGGGAGGACAAGCAAGTGAACAGACAGATACAATACAGCACAAGGTCCATCAAGAAAGGAGGTAGATCTATGAGCAAATTCAAACCCATTCTCTCACAAGCAGCCATGCTTACGACAAAGAAATTTGGGACACCTTGTTTCAAACAACTAATTTTAATTTTAACTGAAAGCATGTGTACACATGACTTGGGAACGTGGAATTCAAGTGCAAATGTAGTATTATGGATTGTAGGATCTTGTACACGTCACTCAGACCCTTTGGACTTTAGGTTCAACAACAACAAAGGTGGTTGGAGTAGAGTTCCAGTCATAATTTTGTGACTCTAACCCTAATTAAAAGTTTTATTAATAGGACTTATGTGTACATGGATATTTCATGTTTAATTACAAGTATTATGAGTGTGTCAAAAGTAGGAAATATAAGACTCTTTTCTTCACTGCATAAAAATTCAAACAAATCTTTGATTAATCTTTAGTTGGAGCTGCCAGTTAAAGCAGGGTATAATGTAGTTAAGTGGTACTCAAAGTGTGGTCTGTGAACCCCTTAAAGTTCCAAAAACTTTTTCAGAGGTCTGCAAGGTCAAAAATATTTTCATATTAATATTGAGACATATTTGTCTTTTTTGCTCTCATCCTCTCCCAAGTGTACAGTGGAGTTTTCTAGAAGCTACATGATGTGTGATGATGTCATCATTCTGCTGGCTAATAGAATATTTGCTTCTGTATTCTTTTCCTTTAAAATTTTATCAAGTTTAATTTTTAATATGGGAAATATTGCTAGATACAAAGCACAGAAACAAAAGTTTTGGGGGGTCCCCTATTGTTTTTAAGAAATAGGGGTTCTGAGACCAAAACGTTAGACCCACTGATGCAGTTTACCCAATATTACAGGAATAAAATCATAACCCTGCCACTTACTAGCAGTGTGACTCTGGAAAAGTTACTTAACTTATCTGAGCCTTGATTTCCTTATCTGCAATATTACCAACCGCACAGCTTTGTGGTAAAGATGAAATGAGATAATGCATGTAAAGTATTTTCCACCAGGTCTTATACCATAAAAGCAAAAACTTGGCTCAAAAAATAATTACCTTATCTTAGGGAAGATACACAAGAAAATGGTAAAAGTGAAAACTTTTGTTACTACTGGGCAGGGAATTTTTTTGTATACTCTTCTCTTTGAAGGTACAATTTATCAAAAGTAATAATTTAATTAAAACTTTAAAAAATTTAAAAAAAAGAATTACCCTGTTTCTAATAGATATGGGCTTTGTAGTTTATCTACCACTTCATTTTTGGTGAAGCTTTATTGTTCCAAATTTATCTATGAAAAGAGCTAAGCATATAATAATGGTAACTCTGAGCATAATGATGGTAACTCTTGCTTTGCTGCAGATGCTACAGCCAATTCCAAGTTCATTGGCTGATACCTGAGCATACCCATATCAGTTTACCATACACAGAATTTTGGCTAACCCGGTTTCCACCTGCAAAGTGAGAAGGATTTTTTAAAATATCATACCCTTCCCTGCATCATCAATCTCTCCCTCTTTATTGGAGGGAATAAACAAACATGTAGTAGTATCTCCCCTTTTTTAAGTGTGATCCCATGGGCTCCTCCAGCTACCATCCCATTTTCCTGTTCTCCTTTACAGCCAAACTTCTCAAAAGTGTTACAATAACATTCCCTGTTTCTACATCCACACATCTGGTTTTCTCTTCCTCCCACTCCAATCAGAGTTCTGTCCTTACCACTCCACAAAAAGGCTTATAACAAGAACCGTTGAGCCAGCCCTGATGGCCTAGTAGTTAAAGTTCAGTGCTCACCGCTTCAGTGACCTGGGTTCAGTTCCTGGTCACGGAACCACACCACCCGTCTGTCAGTTGCCGTGCTGTGGCAGCAGCTCACATAGAAGAACCAGAAGGACTTATAACTAAGATATACACCCATGTACTGGGGCTTAAGGGAGGGGGAAAAAAAGAACCCTTGCCAAATCCAAAGGTCTTTCTGTGTCCACATCACTTAACATTTCAGCATCATTTGACATGGATGAGCACACCTCCTTTTATGAAATACTCACTTCTATTAGTTTCATGAGCTCGCACTCTCCTGGTTTTCTTCCTACTTTACTGGTCTCTTCTTAGCTTTTGTTAGTGACTCAATCTCTTCTGCTTGTGTTTCCGTCCTCATCCTGCTTCTGTCCTGATTGTGGTCGTGGGCCCTCTCCTCTACCTACACTTTCTTCCTAGATTCTCCCTAACTCTCTCCTCAGACTCGCTCTACACTCTCTTCTTCACCCCATCTCTTCATTTTAAACTCTGTCCATATTCATTGATAGCCCAAATATTTTCTGAGCACTTACTCTATACAGGGTACAATGAGAGACACTTGGGATGGAGCAAAGAATGAAACATATACAGGTCCCCAGCCCAGTGGAATTTACATTCTACTAAAGAGAGATAGACAATAAATAATAATCATAATAAATAAATAGATTACAGGATATGTTGGAAATGAGTGATGAGAGCTTTGGGAAATAAAAAATGTAGAGCAAGGTAAAGGGGTTCCAAAATGGGAGGAGGAGGAGAGGAGAGTAGGCAGGTTGCAATTTTAAATAGGAGTGGCTCGATGAGCAGATAAGCTGAGGTTACCCGTGCGGACTTGTGGGTAACGTGGGCTGCAGGTGGAGGAAACAGCCAGCACAGGGCCCTCTAGGCAGGAGCTTGTTTGATGTGTTTGAAGAACAGCAACAAGACCAGTGTGGCTGCCGTGCAGCTGGCATGTGGGGAGAAAGGTAGGAGAGGATACGAAGGGGAGATGAGAGTGTGGGCAAGGAGGACAGGTTTTTACCCTGAATGACATGGGAGCTACTGCAAGGTTTAGAGCAGAGGAGTCACACGATCTGACTAATGTTTCCAAAGACTGTTCTGGCTGCTGTGTGGATAGTGGGGGGTTAAGGTTAACAATAGGGAGACCAGTTCACCAGACCATTGCAGTGGTGGAAGTAGAAGAGAATGGCTTGGACCAGGCTGGTAGTAGCAGAGGTGGTAGAACTGATAGGAGTCTGGATGTATTTCAAAATTAAGTAAACTCAATCCTATTTCCTAATGATTAGACATAGGTGTGAGGGAAAGAGGAGAAATCCAACTTTTTTGGCCTAAACAATTGAAGGATGGAGGTGTCATCAACTGAAAAAAAGGGAAGACTTCAGGTGACGCAGCTTTGGTGAAAGCATCAGACACATGTCAATTGGGGAAACTGAATGATATGGGTTTTTGGTTTAGGGGATTTCTTATAGGAACTAGATTTTACATCATTGTGAGAAGAGCTGGGAAAGTGCAGGTCCACAGAGAGGAGTAAGAGGATGGGTGAAGGAGTTGCCACCCAGCCACGTTAAGAAGCCAGGCATGAGTCAGTCCTAATGGCCTAGTGATTAAAGTTAGGTGTGCTCTGCTTCGGTGGCCTGGGTTGAGTTCCCAGGCGTGGAACGACACCACTTGTCTGTCGGTAGCCATGCTGTGGTGACAGCTCATGTAGAAGAACTAGAAGAACTTACAACTAGAGTACAGAACCATATACTGGGGCTTTGGGGAGGAAAAAGAAAGAAAGGGAGAGGAAGATTGGCAACAGATGTTAGCTCAGGGTGAATCTTTCCCAGCAAAAAAAAAAAAGAAGCCAGGTATGACTGGCCTCCTAGGTGGAACTGCCAGGAGGAAGCTTGTGGAGAGGTCTATAGGAAGCTGTGCCTCTGTGTAGCTACCGTCTCTATGGGACCAACACCAAGCATCAGGTCATAGACCTGGGGCCACTGTTGGTCAAAGTCAGCAGTTGGAAGGAAGATTCAGATATGGAGCAGAGGAGAATGAGGACAAGCTGAAACCCACTAGCACCCCTGTGCCTATTTATCTTCTCATCTAACCTCAACGAACTTCAAGGGGTTCTGCTTTACTTTCATCCTCTAAATGTCTCACCAGCTTTAACCCAGAACCACACAGGGAAGGTGTAATAGTTTCCTACTGCTGCATAGCGAATTACCACAAACTTCATGGCTTAAAAACAATTTGTGTCTATTTGTTATCTTACAGTTCCCACGGGTCAGAAGCTTAGGCATGGCTTAGTTGGGCCTTTGTTCAGGGTCTCACAAGGCTTCAATCAAGGTGTCCACTGGGCTGCATTCTCATCTGGAGGCTTGACTAGGGAAGTGTTTACTTCCAAGCTCATTTAGATTGTTGGCAGAATTCGTTTCCTTGTGGTTGTAGGACTGGGGGCTCTGGCTTCTTGTTGACTGTTGGCCTTCTGGTCTTAGAGGCCACCAACAGTTTTCTGCCACAGGGCTCTTTCACATGCCTTCTCATAACATGGCAGCTTGCTTCCTCAAGACCAACAGGAGAATTTCACTTTCATTTGGCTAAGACGGTGTCTCCTATATTCATGTGAGTAACTTTCCATAACTTTGCTATTTTCCATTGGTTAGAAGTGAGTCACAGATCCTGCCTGCACTCAAGGGAAGGGGAATGATACAAGGGCATGATTCACTGGGGGATCAACTTAGGGTGTGACTGCCACAGAAGGGAATTCTGAGATATGTAGTTCCACTTTAACCAATTTTGCATAATGCAGACTACCCAGAAGGGAAAATCAAGAGATCTTATTGAGACTTGTTAAGTTTGAGATGTATTAGATGTAAAAGTGGAAAGGTTGAAAAGGCAGCTGGATTTGAGACTGGATTTTTGGAGAGATGTCCAATGACTCTCAAATGTATATTTACAATCCAGTATCTACTCAGAACTACAGATTCATAGATATAACTATCTATGTGGCATCTCAACTTAATAAGGCCAGAAGTATTCCCTCCTTCCCCAAATCTGTTACTCTATTAGACTTCCACATCTCATTAAATGGTACCACCATCCACCCTTTCTCTCAAGGCAAAAACCCAAGAGTCCTGCTTGATTCCTCTCTTTCCTTTTCCTTCCTCATTCGACCCATCATAATTCTGTTGGCTCTACTTCCAAAATATAAATCCATCCACTTAGTTGCATCTCCACCATTACCACCCTAGTCCAAGCAACTATCATTCTTTTTTTTTTTCTTTTTGTGAGGAAGATCAGCCCTGAGCTAACATCCGTGCTAATCCTCCTCTTTTTGCTGAGGAAGACCGGCTCTGAGCTAACATCTATTGCCAATCCTCCTCCTTTTTTCCCCCAAAGCCTCAGTAGATAGTTGTATGTCATAGTTGCACATCCTTCTAGTTGCTGTATGTGGGATGCGGCCTCAGCATGGCCGGACAAGCAGTGCGTTGGTGCATGCCCGGGATCTGAACCCAAGCCACCAGTAGTGGAGCACGCGCACCTAACCGCTCAGCCATGGGGCCAGCCCCAAGCAACTATCATTCTTCCCTGGACTTTTGCAAAAGCCACTCTCTCTCGTGACTCCTGTTATGGACTGCAATGTGTTCCCCCAAAATTCATATGTTGCACCCCTAACCCTCAATGTGACCATATTTGGAGATAGGGACTTTAGGGAAGCAATTAAGGTTAAATGAGATTGTAAGAGGGGGGCCCTAATCTGATAGGACTGGTATCCTTATAAAAAGAGACACCAGAGATCTCTCCCTCTCCCCATATGCGCACACAGAGAAAGACTATGTGAGCACACAGTGAGAAGGCAGCTGTCTACAACCAGGAAGAGAGGCCTCACCAGAAACCAACCCTGATGGCACCTTGATCTGAGACTTCTAGCCTCCAGAACTGCAAGAAAATAAACTTCTGTTTTTTAAGCCAGTCTATGATATTTTGTTATAGCAGCCTGTGTAGACTCATACAACCCCCTACATATATTCTTTGCACAACAACCAAAATAATCTCTTTAAAGCCTAAATTGGATCATATCACTCTCTGGCTTCAAGGCCTTCAATAATTTTCCATTCAAATTGGAATCAGACTCTAACTTATCTTGGCCTCCGAGATTTACACCACCTGGTTCCTGCCCATCGCTTTGACCTTATCTTGTGCCATTCTCCCCCTCACTCACGGGCCTGACTCACGCTAGCTTCTTTCTGTCAGCAAAAACTCCAAGCTCTTCCTTTTGCCTGAAAGTTTCTCCACTGGTTCTTCACATGTTTAGTTTCTTCGGCATTCTTGCCTAAACAGAACTTCCTCAAGGATCTTTACTCACTCTTCTTAAACCAAGGTTCTCCTGCCTCCCCACCTCCCACACCCAAACACTAGTTCATCACTCTATTTATTCCCTTCATTATATGCCAAAATTTCTAATTCTTTCTCTCTATTTTGCTTATATCTTGCCCATTTTTCCTCATTCTAATGTAAAACTCAGGAGGGTACTATCCTTGTCTCCCTTGCTTTCTGCTGTGTCCTCAGAGCTTAGGAGGGGCTTAGTACACAGGAAGTCCTCAATAAATATGTGTTTAATCAAGGATTGAGTAAATACAAGACAATGGCTGGAATGAAATTCCTTTAAATGTATTTTATACAGTTTTACTAGTGTTGCCATAAAATAGATTGCCAGAGTGGAATTGCTGGGTCACAGAGCGTGCACATTTTTAATTTTGATAGATCAGAAGTACTGCTTTTTAATATTTAGTGTGACTGATTTGCCACTTTAAAATTTAATTATCACAAATTTAATTTTTTTTCCTCTTCTCCTTTGAAAAATGAGCCATTTCGAAACCATTCTTTTTTTCCCCAATGTTTTTATGGTAACTGAGGCATCATCGTTCATTTGGCAAGAACTCTAGCTTTGCTTTATAGATTAAATTGATAGAGCTCATTTGTCTATCCAGAAAATGTCTGTGAGTTGAATCTTTTTTTTGCATTGACCCCCCCATTACAAAATGAACGATGTAATCTAATGAGAGGAAAAAATTAACCCCCCCTTTTCACGTATCATTCTTCTTTTCTGAATGTAGATATTTGTGGGAATAAAGACACAAAAGTGCACACATCACTCACACATGAATGCTCCAAAATGAACACTTTAAGTTTGAAATTGACAATTGTTAAAACAAATGGCCCCTAATTAATCAATTATAATTACGCATATCTCACAATTATTTCAAGAGAGGATATGTATTTATACTTTTTGTGTGTATGTGAGGAAGATTAGCCCTGAGCTAACATCTATTGCCAATCCTCCTCTTCTTGCTGAGGAAGATTGGCCTTGGGCTAACATCTGTGCTCATCTTCCTCTACTTTATATGTGACGCCGCCACAGATGGCTTGACAAGCGGTGCGTTAGTCCATGCCCTGGATCCGAAACTGCGAACCCCAGGCTGCCAAAGCAGAGCACGAGAACTGAACCACTACACCACTGGGCCACCTCCCCATGTATACTTTCTTGAAATCTTTCAGATTAACCCCTCTAACATTAGTTAGAACCCAGAGCTCAGAATGCTTTAACACTTGTGTGTATCTTTAGATTAGCCTCATTCTATTGTGCAATCATCAATAGTAACCCTAACCTTTTCCAGCTGCCTTACAGCTGTTTGATATGTACAAGGAACTGGTGCAAGGGTGTGCACGGCACCATGCAAACACGTCCCCATGATCAGGAAAAAACACAGACCAGGTACGTGTGATACTGAGTGGATCAGGACAGAGGACAATGTAGTTGGCTTCAATTCAGTCCAGTGGTTATATCTCCACCTTGATTGTGATCAAAAGACAAACACTTGTGTCTCAAGAATAATTACAAATTTGAAATAGAGCAAACATTCAATAAAGATTTTTAAATCTTATTCCTAAGAAAATTCTCTCCTGTTACATTTTATATATGGCAATCTATACTTACTGGCTGAATAACAGTTAAATGAATGGATGAATTAATTCTTGGCAGATTTTTTATTTCATCAGTTACTGACCATGACCTAGGGCAAAATTTTAAATTTCTTCCATTATTACTTCAAATTGCATTGTGGAAATCTTTATACATAATTAGTTCTTGATTTTTGCCTAATGTTACTCATTGTTTCCTGATAAATGTAGTCAAAGAACTTTAGGGTGACATTCACAACCTCTCCAATCTTACCACCATCTCTTTCCAGCCTGAATCCCCACTATTGCCTCCACCCACAACACTTCAACTGCATTCAACTCCCAGCTCTTTCCTAAATGTTTCTTGCGTTTTTTTCCTTCTGTTGTTTCTTCCAGTGCCTCACATATTTTCATCTACTCAAACTCCACATCTTTCCTGACCCATATCAGATGCCACCTCCCGATTAAGTCTTCCCAACTCCCCACTTCCTCCCTTCCCAGTTAGAAGGATCCCCTCATTATTTCCCTGGCACTCAGTTATAGTACTTACCACACTCTGAATTGTGTTTATCTATTATGCATACTTTGTTGACCTGCTCTATTAGATTATAAGCTCCTAAGAGTCGGGAGCCTGTGTTATGTATCTTGTATCCTCAACAGCAACTTTACAGAATACTGTACATACCAGATGCTCAAAGAGTTTAAAGAATTGAATGGATCTGCTGACCAACAATACTAAACATTTCCACTGACGATTTTGGAAGGTCTGTCTTGCCACTTAGCAGTGCCACCCAGCATATACACACTTTTCATGCACATTAAACAATAGAGCATGAACCTAAAGGGTGTTTTCTTCTACCTTTCTTGTATTGTGAGTGTATCAGAGCCAGCCCTGTGGCCTAGTGGTTAAAGTTAGGCATGCTCCGTTTCAGTGGCCCAGTTCAGCTCCCAGCACAGAACCACACCACTCGTCTGTCAGTAGCCATGCTGTGGTGGTAGCTCACATAGAAGAACAAGAAGGACCTACAACTAGAATATACAACCATGTACTGGGGCTTTAGGGGAGGGGAGGAGAAGAGAGGAAGATTGGCAACAGATGTTAGCTCATGGCGAATCTTCTCCAACAAAAAATAAATAAATAAATATATATCTTTTAAAAAAAAGATCTTTAATTCTGGAGCAACTCTGCGTGTATGTGTGTGCCATCAAAGAGTGTCTTCTTTGTCCCACCAGCCAGGAGATATGTAGGCAGAGATGTCACTTGTAAAATAAGTTTACATGCGGCATCAGTGGAAATTTTGACATTTTGCGGGCTTGGAAGTCTCGTGCTTAGATAACCACGGATAAGTATTCAAGGTTGATATTTGGCTATGGGTAACAAAGAGGTCATTTCTGTATCAAGACCCATTTGATTTTTACAAGATACATACTAGATATAAACTTGATCAACTTTTTGGAGAACTCAAAAATTAACTTTATAAATGGAAAGGAAGCTAGACCTACAGCCATGCCTCAAATTATCTGGCTTTCAGAAATCTAAAAAATATTTTGTGTTGATTTGTCAGCATTAAAATGTATAAAAGTCATCCAATTGACTGGATATAATTTGCCCAAAGCCACGACATTTGGGTAATGGTAAATGAGAACTTTTCCTACTTCTCATGTTTTATTTGTAATCTAAAGCAGAAACTTATCTATAACCATTCTTTTATTTTATCATTATGACAAGGTAAACTACAACTTACAATAAAACCAAGAAGGAGCATCCAAATGGTTCAACTAAACAAGACACAGGTTGATATACTTAAGTCTAGATTCCTCTGAAGCTATCTCTGGGCAAATAAAGGAAACTTTTGATGTGATATATTCTCTGGCATTCATGATAACTGAGGAGGCAAAGGAATCCTGCAACCAGGTTAGAATTTATAAGCCAAAAGTCACTCATTTTCAAAGGGGGAGCCCAGGGTAAGGGATAAAGACAGAAGAAACACCAGCAGCTGAGAAGGAAGTTGACAGTGATCAGGAAGATTAACCTTTTCCAAAATGTAATAAGAGCACGTAATACTCTGTTGATGAGCACAGCAGTGGCTATACATCACTGTTTGGGTTCATTACCAGGATCAGGGTAAAAAGATTCCTAAGGGCCAAAGTAAATGTGTTCAGTGAAAAGGCACCACAAAGACCAGAGGGAAAGCTCTGGAAACTACTGGATCATCAGATCAATAGACTCAGAGATGACTAAGGTAGGTTGCTTTATGCAGTTTAAACGTTTGTACAGGGAGTCTCCCCACACAGCCTTTTATTGACAGCTACAGATCAATGATAATTTTTGATCATTTTCAACCTACATAAACCTATTGACCCCCTGGCCACCTTTGGGGCACTTCAAGTCGTCAAAAGTAATCAGAGGAGATGGTGTAAAATTGTCAGACTGCTGAAGACTCCAAGTAGTTTCATGTGCCCCCAGGAGCAGAGTTGAGAGGTTAAAATGTAGTTCAAATTGCCAGCAGAACCTCAACTGGCAGAGCGTTCCAGAGAGTCGTGTCTTTATGTCTCAGAAAAGGATGCACTGATTTGTATCCAGGCTCTGACCCTCATGCATATAAGTTTTTTAAAAAGGCTAAGATGCGTTGGAAATATTAGACTGCAGAGAATAGATTATTCTTGTTTTCCTTTGTTGAGTCTTTCTTTTCATCTGCTCCCTAGCAAAAGTACTTAATATACTTCTAGAACAATAAATATGAATATTATGTGGATGTGGACATGGAAAGGACAAAGACAACAGGAAAGCAAGTACAAGTTGGTAGCCCAGAGGGAAAGGACAACAAAAAAAATATATCTCAAGGGGCCAGCCCAGTGGCATAGTGGCTAAGTTTGGCATGCTCCACTTCAGCGGCCCGGGTTCATGGATTCAGATCCCAGGCGCAGATCTATAGCACTCGTCAGCTATGCTGTGGTGGTGACCCACACAGAAAATAGAGGAAGATAGGCACAGATGTTAGCTTGGGGCTAATCTTCCTCAGCAAAAAAAAAAAAAAATATATATATATATATATATATATATCTCAAAAGAATTGGTAGGATGGAAGGGTGATGATAAAGAGCAAGCAAACTAATGACAATGAAGAGGAAAAAGTAAGATAATCTCCACAGGGGAAGGAAGAACAGGGGAGCAGAGGAGCGAAAGGAAGGAAGATGGTTTTTTCGAGTTTTTTTGCTGAGGAAGACTAGCCCTGAGCTAACATCTGTTGCCAATACTCCTCTTTATTTTTTTTTTTTCTGCTTGAGGAAGATTAGCCCTGAGCTGACATCTGAGCCAATCTTCCCCTATTTTATGCGTGGGTGGCTGCCATAGCATGGCTGACGAGTAGTATAGGTTTGTGCCTGAGATCCAAACCTGCGAACCTGGGCCGCCAAAGCAGAGTACGCCAAACTTAACCACTAGGCCATGGGGCTGGCTCCAGAAGGTGGTTTTTAATGGTGACTTTTACTAGTCGGTGTCACAGAATACTACATCCCCAAAGAAAGGAATTGAATCCAATCAAAACATTTAAGATCGACAGTTCTCAAGCAAATATTCTGAATTTAAGGAAAATAACAAGTAACTGGATAAATAAACAAGACACAACCCACTCCACAGAGGGAACTGTGCCCAAATTTTACAACAGGATTCTAAAATAGTGAACTTTGGTGTTGGAAATCCGTTCAGGAGAGAATGATATAAATTATTTCCTAAAATGTCAAAGAATAAATTGGTAAGGATCATTTTGCCATTTTACAATTTTTTTTATTTTTTTTCAGTTGGGCTTTACTAAACATTGACAAAAAGCATGGCTATTAATGAAGTTTATTTAAGGCATTTGTGTGCATGTGTGTGTGTATGTGTTCTAGCTCTTCAGAAATAACAAATTAACATAATATAGGAACTTGTCCTCAGTATAAATTTATGATATAAAAATTCCCCTTCACATTTGCCATATGCGATCGTTTCTATTTCTTTGAAGATATAAGCAAAACATCTGTTGTAATCACCTTTTGTAGGAGTAGGCCTCTAAACCTTTCTGTGCCAGGCAGGCATGAACTTCAACCTGACATCTTCAGGTTGTATTTTTACATTAGACGGTGAAGGTTTTGAGGCCAGGGCATTTTGAATACTTCTGTTTTCAAGGATCTGAGCTATAAATGTTTATTAAAAGAATCTATAATGAAATCAGTTTTGTTATTTTTTTAATGGTTACCTGGAGTGTGTTGGATGACTGAATGCCGGTTGTTAATCATTAAGTACTCAAGTTACCCAAAGTGTTTGATAGTATTGCCATCTAGGGGCTGAATGGAATTCTCAGCTCTGAAATAAACTGTAATTGAGCAGGTGCAGCTATAGACAATATACATATGTTTTTGCTTTATGGCCCACATGCTTTTCGTGTTTCTTATGACAAAACATATCTCTAAATGTCCCCCAACAGCCTACCTTTTTTCTATATAATCTGTTAGAGGTGATTACAATTTGCTTTGGAGCTTATGCCTTTTTGGCATCTATTACTAAAGATTCTGAACAAAGAATTGTTCTTTTTTTGCATTATTAATCTTGCCCATGTTTGCCCTATTTCCACAGAAAAGGAATCATTTATCAGAAAAGAATGTTTGTAATCGGGACTTGTAGCATCTTCAGATTTAATATTCATTATGGTCATTCTAGTTCTGTGCTATATTTATCTAAAAGCACAATCCAATGTTGTGGAGAAATAAGTTTTAAATATTTATGATCTAACTTTTAATATTTTAAAAAAGAGAAATTAGTATTTCTGTAAAATTTGTTTCAGAGTCTGCTCACTTAGCAAATGTTTAAATATTAAAAGATTTCAAGAGGTTAGCATGTGATATCATAATGGGACTTATTGAAACAGGAAAATTGACTTTACAAGTTTTTGATAAGTAAAGGAAATTATGTTTTCTCTGCTTGTGTTTAACATAATAAGAAACATTAACACAGTTGAAACTTATAACCAAGAATGTGAGGAAACAGTGTCAAAAATTATTTCTATAATGTGTTTTGGTTTTGTCTAACAATTTCTTTTTTTTTTTTTTGGAAAATCATTCAGTTTGATTTTGCTATCTTGTTTTAGATTTTATTCAAAATGATATTTGGAGCCCCTAAATTGAGGAGAATTTCCATCTACATAACTTTGTCTGATGTTTTCAGGTACCTACTCTCAGAAATAACTTGCTCTTCTCCACCTCACATTCCTCCTCCCGTGCCCACCAAAAAAAAGTTGAAGACTATCTGTCACATTTAAACATCTAAGGAACCAAGGCTGATCTCACACACCATCAAGCATAAATAGCCTATTAAACCGGTCAAAACTTCCTCGTTATTATTCACATCCAATGGGTATGGTACACGACAGAAAGTGTCATTTGTTTGTGTATGTGTGTGTGTGTACTATACACACATTACTGGTCCATTACTTATTCAGACATAATCCCTATCTGTAAACAGATATATCCATCTGGCCCAGATGTGGAAAAGGCACTCCCAGGTTCTTTCAAAACATTAGGATTCCTAGCTCCAGTTAAGTTATGCAAAAGATGTTAAATGTTGCTCTCCAAGCAGAAAATTCTAGTTCTGCTATCCTTTTTTTTTTTTTCCTTCTTTTAAATCAACAAAGACCAAATTCTCGAAGCCAAGCTACCAATTACTTTTGGAAATTTTCATAGTTTTAGTTATGGTGTTTTTAACAAATGAGAATATTTTCACATCTATATGAATAGTAGAATTCTCTAAGGGTATTAGTGCATTTATAGTTCAGTTGGCTTGTTATTGTTTTCTTGTGTTTGTTGTGTTGCATTTGTAAGATATAAATACATACCAAGAGAATGAGAGAGGGAGATTGGGGAGATGGGGAGAGGTTTAGGTATAAACAAATAGTGTTGGGGATTAATGAAAGAGAATTAGTGTCATTCAAGTTAAATCGCCAAATCCTTAAGACTATCCCATTCTCTGCCATGCAACTTGGTACCACTGATGTCCATTGTGAGCTGGATACAGCACTGACCTGAAGTATCATAGATTTTTTTATGTTATATATCACATCCTTTGGGTTTCAAGCTCTGAAAAGGCAAGGATCCTATGTGATCCACATTTTGTGTGTATCTGAAATCACACAACATTAAGTAATATATTCAGAGCGTCAAGGACAATAAAAAACCACGTTGTTTTCTTAATCATTCAAAACCCTGCTATGATATTTGTGCTGCTGTTGTTGATGAACCTTGGTCAGAGAATGACCTTCCAGCAATTGTTAGCAGTTTCTAAAAGAAAACTAACTTGTTCATTTTCTTACAGGGAACGAGCCATCAAGCCCACCTGTTCGGGTTAGAACCATTCACAACATATTACGTTGGTGTTGTAGCCACAAACCAGGCAGGCGAAGTTTCAAGCCCCTGGACTCTGGTTCAAACCCTAGAATCTTCCCCAAGTGGACTGAGCAACTTTACAGTAGAACCAAAAGAGAACGGCAGGGCATTGTTACTACAGTGGTCGGAGCCTGTGAGAACCAATGGTGTGATTAAGGTAATGTCCACCCTGACTGTGAAATCATGTTTGGTGTCCTCCAGATAAATACATGAGCCCTGACATGCCATCAGGTCACTGTGGGAAAACTCCCTTCACAGTTTATTTAATTCTCTGTGATAGCTCCTCCAGGCACTTAATCATAGATCAGAGAAAACTAGCCCACATGTGTTATGCTTCCTCTGAAGCCAACCCTGGGCTAAGTGCTCTCCGTGGATTATCTCATTTAATCCTCACATCAATCCTATTGGGTACGTACCACTAAACCTCATGAGGCATATAAAGTCTATGTAACTGCCCAAACCCGCATTGCAGATGATCAAATTGGAATTTGAAACTAGGAAGTCATACCAGAATTGAACTCTAAATGACTGTGTTCTTACTGCCTCCTGGATTATCCTGCCCAGTTATTCACTCAAATCTTGCCTAATTTGTGCTGTGAATGGAGCTCGCTAAGCAGAAAACAGGAAGCCCCACATGTCTGCTAACTCCCTGACCTCTGTATGTAGCCATGAGGAGCAGACTGATTCATGTCACACATACATCCCAGGCTTCACCAGTCTGTGAGCAGAAATGAGTCCACGTTTTGATACTTTGAACCATCACCCACATAAAAGCCAGCCCTCGTCTCCCTTTCTGATGTTCTTCCCCAAGGGTGGTGGCGACTCAGCTCACAGTCTGTTACTACCTCTGCCTTGTCTCCTCTGGCCCTGGACAACCACTTGGGCCCTCATCAACTGCCTTCCGCAAGCTAAGACTGCAGAATTCCTCAGCCTGCAGCTGGTGTAGACACTCTGCCTCTCCTTTACCACTCCCTCTCAAGGTGACCAAGATTCCTCCATTAATTCCACAAAGAACAGTTAAGACTAAGCTGTGACTTGGGATAAAACTTCCCTATGAGAGGGATGACAGCAGAAAATCCCCTTCAGCAATGACTGAGAACTGTAACTAGAACCCATAGGCCCAACCCATTCTCGTGGGCCTCCCTGTAGGCTGCCTCACTGCTCAGTACAATGGCTGCCTCTCTGCCTACCTCCAGCCTGTTACAAGCAGCAGAAGCAAGCTGCTTTCTACCAGCCTCTTACACGTGACAAAGCCAGATGTCCCCTACCCTGGGACAGGAGACTTGAGCCTTAGGATCCATGACCTTCAAGTCTAAGCCACAGCCCGGAGGTCCCTATCAGAGAAAAGAGTGTCTCCCCACACCCATCAAAGCACCCCTTCTTGTGAGTATTTGTTTCCTGTCCCAGAATCTGCCTCTTCCTGGCATGACTGACAATGGGAGTATCTACTCCTTTTACCTTCATTTACATTTCACCAAATATTTATTGAGCTTCTCCTAAGTGCCAGGTATTTATTCAGGAGTGAACAGGACAGGCAAGTTTCCTGTTGTCACAGACCTTATGTGTGTGTGTGTGTGTGTGTGTGTGTGTGAATACATGAATAGTGGGGGTATAGAGAGGCCTACAGAAGCTAGTACACAAATAAAGAAGAGAATGCAGAGAGTGATGAGTGCTATAAAGAAAATTAAACAGAATAATATAATTATGCCTGCTCAGGCTATTTTAGAATGGATGATCATTTGAATTGAGTTGACATTTGAGCTGAGCCCTGAATGACAAGACAGAGTCAGTCATGTGAAGAGATGAGAGCAAAATGTTCCAGACAAAGTGAACAGCAAATGCAAGGCCTGAAGCCAGGAATGAACTTGGTGCATTCAGATAAAGGGAAGAAAGCCAGTGTGGTTGAAGCATTGGGAGGGAGAGAAAGATGACACTAGAAGAGACTGGAGGGATGGTAGGAGGTAGGTTGTACCTCACCTTGTGGGCTGCGATAAGGAGTTTGCAATTTATTCTAAGTGTGATGAAAAATTACTGAAAGGTTTAGGCAAAGGAATAGCATAATCAAATTTATGTTTTTCAAAATCATTCTTGCTGCTATGTAGAAAATGGAGTCTAAGGAGACCAGTAGAGTTTAGAAGCTATTAAAGAATTCAGGGTAGAATTGATGGTGGCTTGAATTAGAGTGGAAGTCGTGAAGCTAGAGAAACATGATTAGGTTGGAGATATATTCACAAGGCAGAGATGACGAGATTTGTTAATGAACTGGATGTGAAACATGAAGGGAAAGGCATATTTAGAATGACTTTGGGGTTTTGGCCTTGAGTCATTGACTGGGAAGATAAGGTTGGAAGATGTGCAGGTTTGAGGGGACAAGTAGGCAGTTGCAGGTACAAGTCTAGAACTCTCGAGAGAGTTCTTCACTAAGATATATGTTTGGAATTCATTAGCAGACGGGTGGTATTTAAACCCATGGGCCTGGAGAAGAACAGCTATGGAGAGAACATAACTAGAGGTGATGAGAGCCTGGGATCAAGCCGTGAGGAAATACAAAAATTTGGAGGTCAAGAGGAAGAAGAGGAGCCAGCAAAGGAGATTGAGAAGAGGAAAGTGAAGTCGAAGGAAAGGTAGACGAGTCGGGTGTGCCAAAAGTGAAGAGAAAATATGCCAAGTGCTGTTGAAAGATCAAGTAAAATGAGGGCAGAGAAGTGACCCTGGATCTGCAAATGAGGAGGTCATTGTGATCTTGACAAGATCAAGTGGTGAAATGGGAAGCCTGATTGAGATGGCTTGAGGAGAGAACGGCAAGTGAGGGACTGAGGCCAGCAACTCTTGAAAGAAATACAGATGAAAAGAAAAGCAGAGAAATGGAGCAGAGCTGGGGGATTGTGGTGTTGAGACATTTTACTTAAAAATCAGTGAAAGATACTAGATTACATTTCAATGCTAGTAGAAATAACCCAGTAGAGGGAGATAACTTGGTGATGTCATAGATAATGAGAATAATTGCAGGAGTGATATCTGTAGGAAAGAGGAGGGGATGGGATCCAGAGCTCAGGTTGCCTTCAGTAGGGGCAGAGATACTTCATCCATAGCAAAAGGAAGGAAGGCGAATAGCGTGAGCCTAGATTCACATGGATGTGGTGGTGATAATATATAACACGAGAACATTCCTTTCTGACTGCTTTTGTTTTCTCAATGAAATATGCAGTCATGTCAACAACCACCTGTGTGGGAGGGAAGAGGGTGTTGGTGGTTAGTGGAGACAGGAGAAGATATGAAATAGTCACTTTGGAAAATAAAAGAGCAAACATATGGAGGAATAGAATAGGACTACCAGTTGGTATTCACCTAGTTATATTTATGGTAAGACATTGAAAGTGAGACCAGTCAGCATATTTGAGTGTTTCTCTCAAACCCAGTTAGAAGCTAAGGCACAGAGGGAGAGCTAAATTTAACACTAGTTAGAGATTTACCAGGTGACTATGAGGGGGCCAGGGAGTCATAGAGGTTTTCAGAGTGATTATGGAATCTAAGATGTCTTCGGAAAATATACTATTCCCCTTCCCTAGGGGTGTGGTCTTGTCCTCGGACCCCAACAAGAAAATCACACCAAATACAACAGTCCAACATAAATAGATTTCCAAAAGTCTAGGCTATTTAATCTTAAGTAAAATTAAATTATGTCAACAATTCAGTCCAAATTAAGCTTCTCCAGGAGGCACCTCTGGGAATGTTTCAAACTAGATATGCTTCCCAAGGGATTCTGATATGCATTCCATCCCCTCTTGAGAGACGCCATCATAGGGAGTCACTAGCATGTACTATCAAATCCCTCAGGTGCGCTGAAGCAGAAGAGGATGGGAAACCACTATTCAAAACCATCTCCATTCAAGTTCAGTTATTTCTCATCTTTCCCGAAGACCAATGAATAATATGGGATGAAAACTTGCTCGACATTTGTATAATGAGTGTTTGGATGGTTTTCCCTAGAACAAAAGAACACTTTGCTCCAAAGGAGCAATAATTCTTCCATGGCCTGCAAGAGAAAACAGGGTAGTTTTTTCCATCTTCTTGTCGTCAAAGTTTGTATCTATACTTTTGTATTTACATATAACATATATATATATATGTGTCTGTGCCTACACACAGACACACATGCATTTTCAGCCCTGGCATTCTTGTACAAACAATTAAGCATTATAATTCCATTTCCCAGTAAATGCCATGGGAGGTAGACAATGTAGATAGGTCCTACTTACCCTACTCAGGATGTGATCAGAAGTGCTTAGTATCTATAAAATAGGGGATTTGAATGTTATTCCCTACTTTAAAAAAATAAAAATAGGAGGAAACCCCACAAGCACTCATTCAGTCAAAGAATCAGGTTCAATAGTCCTTAGCTTTTAGATATATGCTTACATGATATCTAAATTTAAAAATAAAGAAGCAGAGAAAACCATTGTTCCTCTTTCTGTGGACTTTACACTAACTGGAAAAGATCACGTTCCCGAAATTAATATTAGGATGATTTTTCTGGATTGGGGTCATTAAGATGAGGAATAGAAGGGGGAAAAGGTTAAAAGGGATGAAATGGCTACACCAAGAAACCATATGCTACAAATTATTTTCCCTTGGCTTCTCTTCTTCCTGCAGTTATACAACATCTTCAGTGACGGTGTTCTGGAGTACACTGGCTTGAATCGTCAATTTCTCTTCCGACGCCTGGACCCTTTCACTCTCTACATGCTGACCCTGGAGGCCTGCACCAGGGCAGGCTGTGCACACTCAGCACCCCAGCCTCTGTGGACGGATGAAGCCCCTCCCCACTCTCAGTTGGCTCCTACAATCCAGTCTGTGGGGTCCACTAGCGTGGAGATGAGCTGGTCTGCGCCTGTTAACCCAAATGGAAAGATAATTCGCTATGAAGTGATTCGCAGATGCTTCGAGGGAAAAGCTTGGGGGAATCAGACAATCCAGGCCGATGAAAAAATTGTTTTCACAGAATATAATACTGAAAGGAATACATTTATGTATAATGACACAGGTTTGCAGCCATGGACGCAGTGTGAATATAAAATCTACACTTGGAATTCTGCAGGCCATACCTGTAGCCCTTGGGCTGTGGTAAGGACGATGCCGGCCCCTCCAGAAGGTCTCTCTCCACCAAAGATAGCCTATGTATCAATGAATCCCCCCAAACTGCTGATATCCTGGATCCTACCAGAACATTCTAATGGTATCATCCAGTCCTATAGGCTTCAAAGGAACGGAGTACTCTATCCTTTCAGCTTTGATGCTGTGATCTTCAACTATACCGATGAAGAGCTGCTTCCGTTTTTCACATACAGTTATGCAGTCATAGCCTGCACAAGTGGAGGCTGCTCCGCCAGCAAACCCACCCACATCACAACTCTTGAGGCTGCTCCAGCAGGAGTCAGCCCTCCAGCTCTCTGGGCCATCAGCGCCACTCAAATAAACGCTTCTTGGTCGCCACCATCAATTCAAAATGGAAAGATCACTAAATATTTACTTAGAGTGGATGGTAAGGAGTACCTCGCTGGGCAGAGCCTGTTCCTGCTGGTTTCCCACCTGCAGCCTTATACTCAGTATAATTTCTCCCTAGTAGCCTGCACAAATGGAGGTTGCACAGCTAGTGGGTCAAAATCTGCCTGGACAATGGAGGCCCCCCCACAGAACTTAGACCCTCCAAAATTGCAAGTCACAGGCTCAGAATCAATAGAAATCACCTGGAAACCCCCAAGAAACCCAAATGGCCAGATCAGAAGTTATGAACTGAGGAGGGATGGAACCATTGTATACACCGGCCTGGAAACTCACTATCACGATTTTACTCTCACCCCAGGTGTGGAGTATGGCTACACAGTGACTGCCAACAACAGCCAAGGGGGTATTTTGAGCCCACTTGTCAAAGATCGAACCAGCCCCTCAGCACCTTCAGGAATGGAACCTCCAAAATTGCAGGCCAAGGGTCCTCAGGAAATCTTGGTGAACTGGGACCCTCCAGTGAGGACAAATGGCAATATCATCAACTACACCCTCTTCATCCATGAGCTGTTTGAAAGAGAAACAAAAACCATACACATAAACACAACACATAATTCTTTTGGTACACAGTCATTCATAGCAAACCAGCTGAAGCCATTTCACAGGTAAGGTAGCCAACTCTGGGTTGGCTAAGAGCAACATACTGTTTTTTCTATGGCATGAGCCCTCGGTCAGTTTGAATGAAGGTTCTAAAAGCAAGATCCGTGAAGTCCCCAACTCCCATCCACTTACCCATCCACAGTGGACTAACCACATCCTCATCCAGCCAAAACTTGCTCGCATAACTTCTGGAAAGCAAAATTCTTGCAGGTGACCTTTTGAGAGTCAGTTTTTCAGAAATGTTGGCAATTCACCACGATGTCTGGAACAAGTAGCACAGAGGTGGGGCCACTTCCCTGAGTCTAGTCCCTCCAGGAAACATGCAGCCCCCTGGACGGTTCTGAGAGCCCAGTGGGGTTATCTGACCCAGGCTGTGAAGAAAATGATGTATTACTTTAAAGAATGAAAAAAGTGCCGATCAATGAGAGCTATTGCCAGCCAGAGTTGGACTGATTCAAAATCTGTTTTGGGGAGAGCCCTTCTTATTGAATCCAACACTTCTTCCAGGGATAATGAGGCTCCTCTGACTCTATTTCCTCAACCTCTTAGGACTCCCCCAGCTCTGACCTCGTGGTTTCTCGGGACGGTGTCACTTTGCTAGCTCATGTTTTCTCTGTGGTTCCCGCTGGCCTCTCTGACATACATAGATGAGCGTCGCTCTCCACGTGAAGAAATCTTACCAGTAGCCCTCTTCCTACAGCTTAAAGGATTGCTTGACATTTTTCCCCATCACATTTTAAGTAACTTATATCCCCAGAGAGAAGAGTAATAAAAGACATTTTATGCTTAAAATTTAGTAAAATGAACAGAACCACTTAAAAAAATTAAAGGCTGAAGGAGTGTTGATTTCCAACCACCATTGGTAAAATTCAGCTATTATTATAATCTACCGATGTGTAGATTAGATCCCTCCTATAATTATCTCTGATATATAGTGCTGTTTAAATGAAACATTCATGGTCTTATGCATCTACTCATGGCAATTATTTAGGGTCACATTAAATATTAAACAGTAATTAAAACTTCCTCAGGTATCTTCCATAGCTAATCCACATGCTGTGTGAGTTGGTTTTTACCTTACTCTGATTCAGGGCATGAAAAGACCCACGTTAGCTGCAGAGCTGTACATTTTATACTGGCTTCCTCGCTACCTGATTGGTACCTACAAGTTTTAAAAATCATATTAACTTGCTCCTCGTTGATGCAAAAAGATTTCTAGAGAAGGCAAAGTTTTCCAGATGTGAGAGAGGCACTTTTCCTAGGCTGAAAAAAAAGTTTGATTTATCTGATAAATCAATGATGTTTAAGGCAATAAAAGATGTCCCTTCATTATCCACAATAATTAAAAATATAATGACATGAATGACATTAAAATAGAATATCACTGCTATATGAAGTTCATGTAGTTTTAGGTTTTTCCAACAGATTACTGTTTATTGAATATTGCAAATTAGTGTGTCCTCCTTGGAGCACCCCCGCTATTTAGTAGGTAGAAGTAGCCTGGCAATATTCTAAGTAGCAGAAGGAATCTGACTCAGAATTTTAAAACCAGCACAGGTAATCCAGAAAACAAATAACCTATATGTGGAAATCAAAAATGACTTCACGGAATTGCTTAGAAGTCAGATCAGCCATACACAGCTATGGATTTCTTCACCAATAAGCTGTTGGCCCATCATGGTAGAGATGGGCATGAGAGGAGAGGGAGGGGAGGAGGAGCAGAAAAAGGGAAAGAAAGATGTCACAAAGAGAGAGAGAAGCATAATTAAGAAGGGGGGAAGTGGTGCCGGCCCAGTGGTGTAGTGGTTGGGTTTGTGCACTCTGCTTCAGCAGCCCAGGGTTCTGGGGTTCAGATCCCGGGCGCGGACCTACACACTGCTCATCAAGCCATGCTGTGGCAGTGTCCCACATACAAAAAGTAGAGGAAGATTGGCGCAGATGTTAGCCCAGTGACAGTTCCTCAAGCACAAAGAGGAAGATTAGCAACAGATGTTAGCTCAGGGCCAGTTTTCCTCACAAAAAAAAAAAAGAAGAAGAAGAAGGGGGTAAGGGAAAACAGAAAGAAAACAAGTAAGAGAAAAGAAAGCAATGATTAGAGGAGGGAAAGCAGAAGACAGAAGAGGAAACGGGCAGAACCAAAAGAAATAAAGGGAGAAAGAAAGATGGCTGGTGCTTAAGGGAAAATTCAGGGTGTCGTAAAATCAGTGGGGCATGGGAATGGAGGAAAAAGCACTTATTTGCAGCCATAGGCACTTAATACTAATGAAAGCCCCTTTTGTTGGAAGGGAAAAGTCCCTGCTATGTAAATAGACCCTTCCAAGTGGCAGGAGACCAGCTATGAGGCAAAACATAATGGACTGGTTGAGTTGAACTGGA
The DNA here is from genome assembly GCF_020826845.1 of Diceros bicornis minor. Taxonomy (NCBI): domain Eukaryota; kingdom Metazoa; phylum Chordata; class Mammalia; order Perissodactyla; family Rhinocerotidae; genus Diceros; species Diceros bicornis. Next base: position 17,088,108 of record NC_080777.1, read on the forward strand.
TGGTGATAAGATGTCTCTATGATTGATAATCTAGTGCGTAGCTGGGTTAAGTTTGGCCCCAAAAGGTCTTTGTGTGGTGTAAGAGGGCCTGTTTTAAGACGTCAGGTATCAGGTGAGGGGATTTATTACCACTGAGACCTTGACTCCATGATGTTCCTTCACAACCTGGAAACATTCCTAGGGAATTATTTAGCTCTACCTGCAGAGGGAGGATGAGCCCTAGGCTGCTGAAAACTCATTCATACTCCCCAAGATCTGCATTCTTCATCACTGTGTTAAGTAATTCTGCAGAGTACCAGCATTGTTATACTGGAAAGAATTTTGAAAGTGTATTTATTCCATATATTCCTGTTTAGGGAATAATTGTGCCCACCTTTCCAGACAAATGAGAATCTTAGCTTCAGTTTGGAAAGCCAGGAGGATTTAAAATGTTCTAAAATTTTTGTGGAAATTTGACTTCATTGCTCTTTAAAAGAGTTAGCTGTAGCTAAGAATAAAGGTAAACTGATTTGTCTTTTTTTAAAAAAACTCTTGTTCTTTTAAAAATTCCTCCAGTGGAAATCTATATTGCCAATAATGGGTAATTTGTGCCTTGTGTCCTGAAGGTATGAAGTACGAATTCAAGCCTGTACCATGCTGGGATGTGCGTCAAGTGACTGGACATCCATACAGACCCCTGAGATTGCCCCTCTGATGCAACCTCCTCCACATCTAGAGGTCCGGATGGCTCCAGGGGGATTCCAGCCCACGGTTTCCCTTTTGTGGACAGGACCACTTCAGCCAAATGGAAAAGTTTTATATTATGAGTTATACAGAAGACAAATAGCGACTCTGCCTGGAAAATCCAATCCGGTGCTAACCTATAATGGGAGCTCAAGCTCTTTCACAGATTCTGAACTATTGCCTTTCACAGAGTATGAGTACCAGGTAAGAAACATGTCTTCTCAACAATTCGCACTGAGATTGTGTGCATTCATTAGCACCTGCCTGTAACAAATGCTTCCAATTTGAAAAGCCACCTAAAGAAACATAGGGCCAAGGAATTTAATAATACCCTTTTAGAAACTTTGAAGCAATAAATGAGGGAGGAAAGACCATCTTCATTTGCCTTCTCCATTTTCTTGGTTCTTGATCCATGTGATATACGCTTCTTTTTCCTATGTAGATTTCAGGCAAAGTATTTGCATTTCTCAGTAATGAAGTGGTTTCTACCATTAAGCTTCCCACTATCAGTGTGGCATTGGTAGGAAATACTCCTTGTTAAAAGATCACTTTGAAAATAACTCATTAATTGTACCAAGAACAAAATAAAATCTAATGGCAAGCATGTCCAGCCCCTGTGCTCCAGAAAGACATGGAGTTTTGAGAAAAGTCTGGAGGAAAATAATTAACCTGTGCTTGGCAATCAAGTAAGTTTTGTATGAGGACAGCCTAAAAAAGTAGGACTTTGCATACGCCTAAAAAGCCAAGAATTAAGAGAAATATTCTGAAAGCATTTTGAAATCTAAAGAGGACTTCTGTAATAGCGACTGTGGGGGAAGAGGGAGAATTCCCCCCCTTTTCCCCTTCTGGTTCTTATGGCTGGTCAAATAATTAAAATGACGTAAAGCAGGATGGCAGGGGAAAAATCAAACCAGTTTAATACATGTACACAGGGAATTCACATAAGCATGAAGAATTCCCAAGACAGTCAGGCACAATGAGGTATATATGTCTTTCTGGACTAAGCAGAAGGAGATAGAGGTCTGAGACTTCAAAGGGGGAGAAGGCAATTTGCAGGAAGGTGAAGAGTTAATATTTGGTAAACAAATGTTTGCTAGGCCATCTATAGACAGTGAAACCCAGAAGAGAACTTTTGACAAAATGGCCCTTGCTAGGTGCCTTCCTGTCTACCAGACCTAGAGTTATCTATGGTAATAGCTCCTTCCTGGGACAGGCTTTCTATCTTAAATTCTTTTGGGCAATTTGGGAGAAGGTCAAATATTCTTCCTGAGTCTTCTGAGCCTTGATTGTCTTCAGCTCAAAATAATCTGCATACCAGAGTGGCAAATCTTGGGGCAGCCTGCCCTGAACCCCATAACAACCCCATTTCCTGTAGGGGAATCATCCCCCCACCCCTTGCTCAGGCTTGGTGGGAGTGTCAATCAATGTGTCAGGCTGTCTCCTAGCCAAGTGGTGGAGACATGAGCCACGCTCAGGCCCTCAGACTCGCCTGGCACTTTATCTTCAGCAGAATGACTCAGAATTTTAAAAGATAGAGGTGAGAAGTCCTGATAAAATATCCCTAACCTCCATCCAAAAGCTTTTCTTATCTCTGCTATTTTGGAATGTGCTTCTTCAATTGGTCTTTTAATTCCATATACTCCCAATAAATTCCCTTTTGCTTAAGTCAGAATCAGTTTCTCTTGCTTGCAGTCAAAGGAAGCTTGCTGATTGAGGCCAATATTAAGTGCCAGGCACAGTGCCAAGTGCAATTTTCTAAAAGAGGAAACTGGGCCTGGAAAAGCTTAGCATCACCAGAAATAATAAAATCACCAAGTTGCCAGGAATATAGTGAGCAAGTCAATGAATACAGTGACTAGAGGTAACATTTTAAGTGTGAAGAGTATATTTTAGGCCAATAATGTATGGGACAAATTACCCATTGAAGTTAGCAAGAACTGAAAATATAAATAGATTCTGGAATGGGCTGGAGAAATACATAGATATAAATGCATAACCCCTTGTTTGCAATTCCAAATCTAAAAATCTCTCAAAAACAGAAATTTCTTTCTAGATATGGCACAACTCCTTTGGCAACAATACTCTATCTAAACAAATTTGAGACTATTTACAGCATTTCTTTATCCTATTTAATGTGGATATTTATATGTTTTGCTGCAGAAATACTGTGTTTTATTACAAGATCATTCTGGGGATATTACAAAATACACAGTATACTCATTTTACTACTTTCCAAAATCTGAAAAAACAAAATTATTTAAAAACGTATGAGGCCTCAAGGGTTTAGAGTAAGGATGGTGGTTTATGTCATGAAGAATCAAAATACCTATTGATGCCACAGTTGGAAACAGAATACTGTTAGAAACAGCCAGAACATATGTGGCTATCCTTTTGTTCTTTTCTCATTATCTTTACTGAAAAGTGTCAAGTCATCAAAGACTCGTCTATTCCCAATTATCTAGTTTCCCTTATGAATAAAAACACACCTTTGTGAGAGAGTTGGATGGAATCCGTGTGAAATCTTTGGCCTCTAATTAGACAAAACTAAGTGACCCATAGACACTGAATGCAAACCAGTGATTTTAGCTGCTTCGGCACCATGTCGTATCATTGGGTTAAATAATCGGCCTCATTTCAGTTTTCTAAGGAATGGTAAGCTCCAAGCACGTGTCTTAGCTCTAGTCATTTTTCTCACCAGGAGCGGAAGACAACCAGGAACCCAGGGGAGAGGACTTCACGACCTCAGTCTATGATGCCTTTTTTGTAATTGTTGCTATTGGCTCTGTGTCACGCTCCTTCTCCATACTCGTTCCACCCAAATGAAAGTATTAAATTTGGTTTTCATAACAAACTGATCTCAAATTTGCGTTTACTAACTAATCCCATGTTGTTACAACATAAGAAGGATAGAGAGCAGGATAAAAAATTCTAGCTTATCAGCCACAAAACCCAGTTCTTAGAGGAAATATTTTGAAAAATACAGATTAAGTGCTGAAATAAATGAACTAAAATATTGGATTTATTTAGCCTGCATAACTGCTGAGTCTATATAGACCCTGAGTAATGTTACAAAAGTCATTTAGCAAGTAATTTACTGAACAAATTGATTTCCTTTTAAGGCAAGAACATTTTTGTCTCTTTTTTGTTTGATTTCATAGGCATTTTATTTTTCAAGACTTAATAGTCCCTTTTAATTTGGAGCATTATTTTGCTTTTTTTTTTTTTTTTTTTTTGGTGAGGAAGATTGTCCCTGAGCTAACAGCTGTGCCAATCTTCCTCTATTTTGTGTGTGGGACGCCACCACAGCATGGCTTGATGAGCAGTGTGAAGGTCTGCGCCTGGGATCCAAACCCGCAAACCCCGGGCTGCCAAAGCAGATCGTGCTGACTTAACCACTATGCCACCAGGCTGACCTCAACATTTTTGTCTTTGAGATAATTTGCATTGCTCTCAAACCTGTCTGAGGGTTACTTCACCCGCAAGTTGCCTTTCAGAAAACACCATTGTGCTAGATGCATCAGTTCACCCAACGTCTGTCAGTGATTTGACCCTTCTGCAGAGGATTATATTTTTTAGGTAATCCGTATATCTGTAGGGAATAAAAACAAAGAACTGAGAAACCCCCCAGAGGTGTGGACCTGTTAATCAGAAGGGTGGTGATGATCTGTAGTTGAGTAGATGGTCATCCATCCACCTGGTGTGCCTTGAAGGTGTCAGATGTCCCTCCCCACCACCCTCTTCCATGGCCCTTCGTCATTATATTCATTTCTGTTTTTGAGTTAAGTCATTGAAGGTAGCTGCCAAAATTTAGTTATGTAGGAAGAAGAAGACAGCATTCCATAGTCTAAATTAATTCACCAATCAGTTGACCAGTGATAGAGCTCTGGGAGAAAAGGAGGTAATGTGAGTAAGTTCTGATGGACGGAAGGGTCAGGAAATATCTGGAGAAAAGGATTCCTACTGAGAAAGAGTGGGGAACCGCTCACAAACTTACCAGTTTGTGGTCAGTTACCACAGTTCACGTAACCAGCTTGGTAACGAGCACGTTTGAAGGCGGGCAAAAGCTATGTGATATTACAGGCACCTAAGTTCTCAGTAATACTTCAATATTGAACACCCCAAAGGGAACCAAAGGGAGAGGTTCCCAGTGTTTACATAGTACAGAAGGATTACCCAAAGAGTGTGTTCAAAGGGCAGATGCCGGGGTGGGGTGGGGATTCCCAGAAATCTGTGTTTTTAACAAGCAGTTTGGATGGTCCACTTTTTGAGAAATACTGCCCCAGAGGGTGTAGCATTGTTGCTATGCTACTTAAGCCTGATTTTCAAGTGGTGATTTCCTAAATCAGTGGTTCTCAGCCCTGACTGCACATTAGAATCACCTGGGGAACTTTAACAACATTCCCGACGCCCAGGCCCCATCCTCCTGTAGTTCCGATTCTAGGATGGGTCCAAGCATCAGTGCGTTTCTAAAGGTTCCCAGGTGATTCTAATGTGCAGCCAGGGTTGCGAATCACAGTCCTAAACCGTCGTAAACTGATTGCCTAAATAAGTGAAGCCAGCTCCCCACGAATACCTAATTTACATCACGAAATTGATGACCAACCTATTTACCTTGGTCTATCCATGGCTTTTCCCAACAAGGGTCCTATTGTTTTGGTGTGAAGCTGGAAGGGAAACAAATTATAAATATCTGCACAGTTCAGGTCTCAATTCATCAAATTATTTTTCTCTTCCTCGTGGAATATGTTTGATTTTTGTTGTCATTTTATATTGTTTTGTTTCTCGCTTGGAAGGCCTGGTCTTTGGTGGTAAGAGTAACATTCACGATCATTTAAAATAAGATTTTTCTATTTCGGTTCATTTCAACACAGCTTCCAGAATTCTGGGATTCTGAAGCATCTGAAGGATCAGCTTTAATAAAACCAGTAAGATCTGAAATATAAATCATAGAAAGTTGGAACTTTTTTTATGTTTCACAAGGATGGATGGGGTGGCTTTGCAGAACGATTCAGCAATTCAGGGTCCCGTTAGAGAACTCACGTTCTCAGTAAATTTCAAATACAATTTAGTTTACCAAAACCTAATTCTCAAATGATTCTGTAACTGTGTGATTCATACATAAATGAGATGCATCTTGACTAAATGAAATTCTTCCAGAGCACAGACTTTTTCCTTAAATGGAGACTACAGGCTTGCTGTGCTACAGAATATTTACAAATCCAATATGATTTTTTTCACAGGCAATACCCATTTCTCTCTTCAACCCTTTCAAAATTGGGCTCTACTGATATATATAATATAAACCTCCAAACCTCCAAGGTCTTAATTGTCCAGCAAGCAAATTTAGACAGTGGTCTCGGGGGCCGGCCCCGTGGCTTGGTGGTTAAATGCGAGCGCTCTGCTGCTGGTGGCCCGGGTTCGGATCCCGGGCTCGCACCAACACACTGCTTCTCCGGCCATGCTGAGGCCGCGTCCCACATACAGCAACTAGAAGGATGTGCAGCTATGACATACAACTGTCTACTGGGGCTTTGGGGAGAAAAAGGGAAAAAAAGGAGGAGGATTGGCAATAGATGTTAGCTCAGGGCCAGTCTTCCTCAACAAAAGGAGGAGGATTGGCATGGATATTAGCTCAGGGCTGATCTTCCTCACAAAAAGAAAAAAAGATTCCATTAAAAAAAAAAAGACAGTGGTCTCTCCACAGACTTCAGAGAGGGACCTGGGTGTGGGTCTTCATAAGAATCTTCAGCTTTTACCTGCAGGGAGTAAGTTCAGGCTGATGAGTCGCTCTCAATAACTGTGCATTCATATTCATGCTCTCCCTTAAGGCAATGACTCACCACGGATTTGCTAGGGCCTGTCGTGCCTCCCCCTTTCACTGACTCATGCTGTCAGTGATTTAATTAGTTTTCCTGAAACTTCTCCACTTTGACAGATTTTTGTGATAAGCACACACACGGTCTCCTAAGGCTTGTGGTGCCTCGTAACCCGGTGACTGAGAAGCGACAAGTCAGCCTCGGAGGAAACTCGGACTCACTCGAGTGTGGTCCTGATCTTCGGGCCAGTGCTGTGGGAGCCCACACAGGATGGCAGCCTGCTGCTTTCTAAAAGAACCACATTGCCCCCAAACAATTGTCTGGAAATTTACACAGAAGAGGATGGAAGGAAGGATTGTGAAGGAGACTGTACAAGGGAATCCTCTCTGTTCCTGCCTATGGCAGCTGCCTGAAGGCTGTAGGAGGAGGCTGCAGGAGGGGACTGCAGAGGCCTTCTCTGTGCCGACCCCCACAAAACGCTACCAAAGTGTGGGTGACGAGCTAGAAGGGAGAAAGAGAAAGAACAGCAGCTTTGAGCCCTTCTATCACTATTTCTGGATCCTTAAGCAAATTAACCTCTTTTGGCCTTTCCTCATCTTAAATAGAAGCTTCCTCCAGTTCTAAATTCTAGGGGCCTAAGGAGAGATCATCTACAACCATACACTTTAAAAAATTCTAATCGAACTTTAGCTTCTCTTGATCTTTAGGCTTTGTAATCTCTAATTTGTAAAACCTAACAGAGTAAATTCTGATCCTAAACAATTTGATTTTCGAATAGCATTTAGCTTAAAGTTGTATCAAAGCAAGTGAGTATATATGAGACCAGCTTCAGACAGTAGGTTATGTGGTTATCCACCCCCAAAATGGACATATGGAAATACTAGTAGTGGTGTTTATTTAATAAATTATAAATATAAAATACAAATGTAAATAAATAATTACCTATGGATTTAGTTTATTATGTCCCATTTAGGTCCTTAAGAAAACCTACACTATGGATAAGGTATCATGGCTATTTCACTACAAGGGGTAGAAAGCAACTTTAACAACAGAAGACAATTGTTTCTGCTCACCTGTCTGGGAAGGGGACGGAAGAAAGTCCTTGAAACCAGAGGAGCCTGGGATGCAGGACTCGATGTTGTCGGATTCGGTCTTTCTCTCCTTCCTTCATCTCGGGTTGTCTCTATTTGGCTTCATTTTATACCAGACTCTCTCCAGCACCAGAGAAAATCACTGCTGGAACCATCTGAGTCAAATCTTCTCCATGCCTCGGTTTCCCTGTTTTAGAATGTGGGTAGGAACAGCATTGAACCCATGGGCTTGCTTTGGAATTTAATGAGTTGACACGTGAACGTGCTTAGGACAGTGCTTCATACACATAGAAAATACTCAATCAGTATAATAATAATAGCTATTATTATCATTATTACCTTCCCACCTCAGAGTGGAAAGAGGACTTCTCTCTCCCATAAGCCAACCAAGAGCAGGACTCTCACTGACCCCCTAGCACCATGTACCTTCCCGTGACCAAGAGAATGGAGGACTATGATTAAATAGGCCTGGTCGCAGGGCCCCACTCCTACAGTCAGGCTTCCTGGGCGTGTGAGAAAGGCTTTCAGCCAGAAAGAGCTGCCCCAGCATACTACACACACCAACCACGCTCCCATGAAATAATTATGATGCCTATGCTCTTTCCTATTAGATGCTCACAGCCATCCTGTTTTCCAGATGAAGAAACTGAGTGAAAATCACACAGCTTGGGCAAAATACTTAATTTCTCATAGCCTCACGTTTCTCATTAAAAAATGAGTGTGTTATGAGAACTAAGATATCTCGTGTGTCTAGCAGGGTGCCTGCTACATAGTAGGTCCACCTCCCCACTCTACTCTCTACCGTCAGCCCCCCACTGAATAAAAGGAGGTACTTTCTTCCAAGAGGGAAAGAGCCAGGTTAAGAGAATTCTTATGTCTCTATCAGTGAGTCATTAATAAAATGTTAGAATGTAAACATCTCTTAACCGAGAGCACAATTGGCTCTGAAGGTGTGCTGCCCTTCAATGAGGCAGTTCAAGCTTCCCTGCCCTTGCCACTTCTCCAGAAAAGAATAATACCCTCATCCCCATGACAAGGCTGATAGTCTGATTCTACATTTCCATGACTAGCTACTTGCTTCAAATTGCTTGTTTTCTGTGTCTGTCACCCTTACTCCATCCTTTTCTTAAGCGGTTTTTATATCACATTTAGGGAAAACTTATTGAGCATGTTTTCTGTTTGGTTTTGGACTTCCATTTAATTAGGTATTAATCTCACTAACGTGTTTCTGACCAACATGGAGGCTTTTGTTTGGTTAGTTTCTCCCACAAGAACTAAGCTGCTCCTGCCCCCAACTCCCACAGCTCAGGGTTTTAAATGATTTATTGATATTGTCTGACTCAAGCAGAGCATTTGTTCTAAAACTTTAGGGCCTGAGTACTACATCTTAGACTGAAAGCCATCAGGAAATTTCCATGAATAGAAATCTGCAAAGAAAATTAAAGACTAACTTCACCTATGAACATTTATGCAAAAAGCATAATTTTTGCATTTACACCAAAATTTCTGAGCAAGAGCCTTGGCCCCAGCATCACCAGGTGCCACAAAAGCCCATGGTGCTCAGAAGATGCGATGTCCCTCCCTTCGTACCTTAGCCTGCAAAGCCTTCTGGAACCTCAATAAGATCTGGGGAGAGGCAGAATCCACCATGGCCCTAAAGCTAATGTTCACTTCAGCCCTGGGAGAGGGGAAAGAAATACAAATGGAGTTGAATCATTGAAAATAAAGTTATTGGGGCCAGCCCCCGGCATAGTGGTTAAGTTCGCTGCACTCCACTTTGGCAGCCCAGGTTTGCAGGTTCAGATCCCAGGTGCAGACCTACACCACTCGTCAGCCATGCTGTGGTGGCAACCCACATACAAAATAGAAGAAGATTGGCACAGATGTTAGCTCAAGGTGAATCTTCCTCAGCAAAAAGAAAAGAAAAAGGGGCTGGCTCGGTGACGTAGTGGTTAAGTTCACACGCTCTGCTTCGGCAGCCTAGTGTTTGCAGGTTCGGATCCCGGGTGCGGACATACACACCACTCATCAAGCCATGCTGTGGAGGTGTCCCGCATATAAAATTAAAAAATAGAGGAAGATTGGCACAGATGTTAGCTCAGGGCTGATCTTCCCCACCAAAAAAAAAGTAAGTTATAGTTCTTGCACTCTTGGAATAAAAAAAGAAATCTGAATTCTGCCACTGGGCCAGGGACTACATCTTTTTTTTTGCCATCAGGCCATTTGTTTCCACAGGAGATCATTTCTACCTATGTGTGTGTGAGCACACACTCAGGAGCATGCTCTGGTTCACCCGTGTGCAGGTCTCTTTGTTCTTTTTCTGTCTCTTGGCATCCCTTAGGACTCTGTTCCTAAGCCCCCATTGTTGGCCGTCTTTACGTTGCCTTTGAGACAAGCTATTCATCTAAAGCTGGGTTGATTCTCACCCTCATGCTTGTGCAACTTGGATTTATATTTCACTTAAGCTGATATGGATCCTCCTGTCTCTGTGTTGGAAGCTTGTTTGCTGGACATAATATGTTAAGTGCAACCAAATTTTCTCCAACTGAATGTAGAAAATGTGTAATTCCAACCTGCCCTCGTGGCTCTTCACAAATGGCTCCTGTCCAATGAAATGGCAGTGAAAATAAAGGCTCCCCAAAGTCACCTGAAACTTAGGTCTGTAAAAATATCCAAAAAAAAGAGGGAGACATGTTTTACCTATTTCTCTTTATCCTATAAATTGAGTATTTAATAATCTGTCATTATTAAGCACCCATCAAGCTCAAAGTTTATCCCTAGTTACTAGGAGTGGGGCAGGAAGCTAACCATGAAATCCACCCATTAAAGTTTAGTTGATAAGACAAAGAAACACACCCATGGACAATGTGTCCATACAAATATATGGATGGTAGTATAAGCTGTGAAGAGAGATATTTGAAAGCTCTGATTGATGGCACCACAGACCTAGGGAGAAACAGACAACCTTATCTTCAGGGACAGCACGATTCCACACCAAACTCTCCTGGCCACTCTCATTCCACTCTCTGACCAGAAGAGCTTAAGGAACACAGGTGGTTCCTTGATACTAAAGACTAAAATCAATCCATAGAGACATGAGGAGGCACTATTTCTCTATTTCTTCAGCCTCACAAAAAACGCTCTTCCAAATCTCTCCATCTCTATGATCAAATGCCTCTCTCAGCCTACCCACTGTTATTGGGATGTGTGTAAGCATTCGAAATGTTCCCCCCATATCAATCATGATCTCAGCAGGAACCAGATGGTATACTCGAAAGGGTATTTGAAGAGAATTTAATGAAAAGACTACTTATGGAGGTATGGTCAAGATTAAGAGAATCAACAAAGAATGTTCAAGTGCCCGGGGACTAGCAACAGCCAGAAGCTATTACTCTCTAGGCCTAAAGGACAAGGGAAAGAAGCTGTTTCTGGAACCCAACAAGTGCTATAGCCAGTGGAGAGGGCCTGCCCTATAGAAGCTGTGGCCATAGAGAAGGAACATAGCCTTGCCAAAATGGGGTGCCAGAGACAGGGAGCAGGAGAAATCAAAACACTGAACTCTCTCCTTCCTTTGTGAGGCAATCTGCCAAGTCAGCCTTGTGGGGTACAGAGAAGGGCAGAGAATGGATCTGGAGGCAAAGGAAGAATACCCCGCACATCCCTCATACCTCACATTGGCTCTGCTTCTCACCCAATTTGTGACAATGCCTTCCCCAGTAGGATCCTTTCTGGGCTAGAGGATCATCTGGAAGCTTTGCATGCCACTTTATGATTATTGATAAAACGCTAAGTAAATCTGAAGGCTTAAGGAGGATTGTGCTTAAGTACTTGGACTAATGATATATTTCCATTAAATTCTAAATAAATGTCTTGGTCTATATGAAGCAATCAAATCTACAGGTGGAATCAAAAACGTTAACATATTTAAGTAAATCAGATGCCTACGATTGAAATCTTTAAGAAGATAGTTGAGACTTTTTCTTGTAAATTGATTTATCTATCTGTTGATGGATCGATCATTACTAAGATGCCTATAAGCATCTAGGAAACTGTACAATTCTCTCCTTGATGTCTATAGGCGTATTTGTAGTGGAACTGGATATAAAATTCTTTTCTCTGAAGAATTCATTGAATTGTTCCAATGCTTCCTTTTGCTCATACTTTGAGATCTTTTGAGAAACTTTAATTAATAATAAGGCAAAGTAGAGAATGCCATCCAGTCAACAAATTTTGAAGTACAAGTCATATATCTGAGAAGCTAGGCTTTCATTTATTCTAATCCTCAAAGTTCTAGAGTGGGGAAGTACACAGAAGAAAGGTACAGAGAGAAATGTAGGCTAAATTGAGAATGCTGTGAAGGGTTTTCAAAAGTATTGTTGGGGGGCCAGCCCCCTGGCTTAGCGGTTAGGTGCACATGCTCCGCTACTGGCGGCCCGGGTTCGGACCCCGGGCGCCCACCGATGTACCGCTTCTCCAGCCATGCTGAGGCCGCGTCCCACATACAGCAACTAGAAGGATGTGCAACTATGACATACAACTATCTACTGGGGCCTTGGGGATAAAAAGGGAAAAAAAAGGAGGAGGATTGGCAATAGATGTTAGCTCAGGGCCTGTCTTCCTCAGCAAAAAGAGGAGGATTAGCATGGATGTTAGCGCAGGGCTGACCTTCCTCACAGAAAAAAATACCGTATTGTTGATCCCTAACAGCTACATGGGACCCAGAACTGAGTTACAGAATTGCTGTCTAGTCCCACTTTCTCTTCCAAATGGTCAAGTCACTCTCTCCTGACTTGTCACACAAATCATATAATAATCACCGCTATTATTTATTTGGTGCTTGCTCTGTGCTAAAGAACTTTGTATGGATTAACTCATAACAACCATTGAGATGTGTTATTAACTAATAATAACACACTTAGAAATCTGAGGCGTTGAGAAATTGATTAACATGCTCAAGGATACAGTTGGTAAGTGGAAGAACTCAAAAGTGAGCTTTGAGATTCAGGTTCCAAAGACTATGTTCTTAAATTCTACCCCATGGTTGCTCCAGATTGCATTTGTATACAGCTCTGGGGCTTTCAAAATCTTGATAAAATAATTATAAATGTACTTATCTACCACTCTATTCCTTAGAAATTTCTAGAAATGTTATTGTGCATAAATCTCAGAAGAGTCCTATGAGCTAGGTGTTGGTATTCCTTCTGTATAATCAGGAACCTGAATGACTCAGCAAGTTACCCAGTCAAAAAAGAGCAAAGTTAGAACTGGGGTCCAGACTTTCTGACCCCAAGGCCAGCAGTCACTCTGCTGAACCACAACTTCTTCAAGTCACCCCCATCAGGACCGTGAACTCCTGACCCTGCAAAGATAAACTGATTTGGATTGTAATCTGGGCTGAGTGATTTACTGGCTCTATGTTCTCAAATAGTAATTTGAACTCTCTCAGCCTCAGTTTACTTACCTGTAAAATTGGGATGAAAAGACTTACCTTAGTAAGATTGTTATGAGCTTTAAATGAGTTAGTTTAAAGGCCAGGACATTGTTACTCACATATAAAATTAAGCTTTAGTGTATAAATACATACAAGTTATTCAGTATCCAGTTATCCTTGTAAAATGTAAGTCAGATAAAGTCATTCCCTACTGGGAACCCTCCCTTGGCTTCCCATAAAATGCAAACTCTTCTTTGGTTCAGTGAGGCCTTTCATGGTCTGACTTTTGTCCATCTCTGTCCTCATCTCATCACTCTCTGGCCCTTCCTCACTAAGCCCAGCTGCACCAGCCTTCTGGAGAATCCAGCCTCAGGGCCTTTGCACTTGCTCTTCCTTTGTCCAGATTGTTCTTCCCCCAGATCTTCCCCCAGATGGTGGCCTCTTTCTTTCTATTAGCATCTCAGCTTGATTATCACCTCCTGAGAGCACCTCCTGGGCAACTCAGCCATTCTTTACTATATCGCTATATACCATACAGTTTATATACTACAAGTTGTTTCTTCTCTGGCATGTGTCATCACCTATCAGTTTCATGTTTGTTTATTGACTGCCTCTCCCCACCAGGATGTTAACTCCAGCCTTGTTCACTGTTGGATCCCCAGCTTATAGAACAGTGTCTGGCACATAGAAATGGCTCAATCAATATCTGTTGAATTAACGGATGATAAATAACCTCCCCTAGTTAACTATACTGTCATTCCTAGAAATGTTCATCATAATTGCGGTTGTGATCTTTGCTTACTCTAGTAACTTATCATGGAGAAAGTATATGTTTCAACGTTATATCAGTAGGGTATAGTTACTATTTTAGTTAACATAATGGAATTTCAGTACATTTACACATGTTTGGAGCAGTGTGGAAGGTATGTGAGTACTATTTACCTCTGTATAACATGCAATATTGTTTAAAGCATGATAAATGGCAGCAAGGACGGATACCATGATGTTTATGGTCGTTTCCACCATCCCACTTTGAGGCTGTTTTTCAGCCAGTCTGTACGGGGATCTATGGCAATTCCAGGGCAGGATCTCAAGCTCCTGGAAGAGCTCCCAGGCCTTTCTTCAATGGTCTTATGTAGAAAAAGGTAAACAGTTTGGGCCTTTACATCACGTACCTGTATTAGAAGGCCAACGCGGGCCGGCCCCGTGGCTTAGCGGTTAAGTGCGCGCGCTCCGCTGCTGGCGGCCCGGGTTCGGATCCCGGGCGCGCGCCAACGCACCACTTCTCCGGCCATGCTGAGGCCGCGTCCCACATACAGCAACTAGAAGGATGTGCAGCTATGACATACAACTATCTACTGGGGCTTTGGGGAAAATAAATAAATAAATAAATAAATAAAAAAAGAAGGCCAACCCTACCACTTACCAAGTTGCATAAACTTCTCTGTGCCTCCATTTCCTCATTTGTCAACTGGTGATAATAATAAAACCAGCCTCATAGGATTGTTGGGAGGATGAAATAAATTAACACATATGATACACTATAAAAGTATAGGTACTCAATAAACTTATTAACTATTTTTACTTATCCTCTGTGAGAGCCGAACAAAACGGGGTTTCCGTTTTCTCTCAGAGCAAGCAGATATAAGCAATAAAAAGTAGTATGTGATAAATCCCAAATTTTCATTATTATTACTAAAATCAAACTGAAGCCGATTTCAGTATTTCTCACTAATATCAAAGCCAGTTTTCCCTTCCTCATATTTTAGAAGGGAGCCATATTCTTGTTTATGGAACGACTCCATAGAGCAAGGCAGGGTGCTAGGCAGTAGCAACAGATAACACCGGTTTCTAGCAAGGAAAATGTCTTTTAATTTCTTTAGTAGCTTCATGTCTCTGAATTTCAAGAGTGCCAGTAGAAAGGAAGACAATGTCCTGCTGTAGCCTTCTTCCCCAGGGTCCCAGAATTCAATTAAAACCATGGTCCAACTTACCTGATCCAAAGTGTTTTGGATGAAAGGAATCTGGAATGCAGGAACTATGTCTGTACAAGTATAGCTATAATGTACCCAACAAAGTACCATGCAAACAGAGATGCTCAAAAAAGTCCATTTGGTGATGAAAGAAAATCAGACAGATAGTTAAACAGTTAGCTACAGAGAGCTTTTCAGCAAGCAATGCCTTTATGACTATAGCCAGCAGGACTGCTCGTGAAATAAAATAATCGTGTTATCATTTAATTTCAGATTTATTGCCTTCTCTCCTTAGCCATGAGTCTCTCTAACCACAACTCTGGCAAAGCCCATTTTGGCATGTTGCTGTTCGAACATCTTCAAAATCCATGGCAAGCTATCCTTTAAAAAGGCATTAGAGCGAGGGCCATGGGAAAATGCACTCCAAGGTTGTAGATGAATTGATAGGATTTCCTTGATTGTATCTTTTTATTTATGAGGCATAATTTATGAGGGCTGGAGAGCAAACTGCAATGAGTGATGACTAACTACAGCCAAAGTCATAAATCAGGAGCGGTGAAAGAAGTGGTGATTTTGATCGAATCTATTGAATTAGCTGTTGGCCTTAGCCAATACAGGTATTGGAAAGACCTTTTTAATATCTGTTCGTCTCCCTCCTGGGAATCTGATAACAATCTCATTACATGCCCCCAGGAAACAAATAATTTAATTGTTTGCCTGTTAACATGCAATCTATTTACTCTACTTATTAATTACTGGCATGGCTGTTCATGTTGGATTTTTATTTCTGATACGAATTGTCGTGAAGATATATTCACATTCTCTAGTTTTTTATAAACAATGATGTTGCCTCCCTAGTGGCTGCTTGATATGAATATGTCCTTAGCATTGTCGAAATGTTGCTTTATCAAAAATTGCCATTATTCCATAAGGAAGCATGTTGTAAAACATCAGGGAAGTTGCGGAGAACTAAAAAATTCCTCCATGTCTTAAACTTCTGAGAATTACGGTTATGATACAACTTTGTAATAAGCAGCCTGGAAAGAGAGGACAATCTCAAATTGCTCCAGGGGCAAGGACAGACATTGTCACTCACATTAGGAGTCAACAGATTAGAGGTTTCTTGTGAAAGATCACTGGCTGAATTTGGTTATTCCTGTGTTCCATTTTTACATGGAAAATGATAGCAAATACAAGACCGAATAAACATCAACTGGATGCTGCAGGTACAGCAAACATCACTAATTATGTTCCCTTGGCTTTAACAAGACTTGTAGCATTTCCTCAGCCAAAAGAATTATAAAATATTTTTACAATTAACGAGATATTTTTATGATATGATAAAGGAAAAACACATCAGGAAACCTCCGGAAATTTACATTAGGAGTTTCTCTTTGCACTAAGACTACGCTTGGAAGATATCAGTCCTGAGGACTGTTATTTCAGAAAGCTATGAGCCATTGAGTGAGACAAAGCATTAAAATGAAAACCACTTTACAGTTAAGTGTGGAAATTGTGCTAAAGAACTAGTACAGTAATGTAAGCACCCAATGGACCACCATTCTGGGACAATTTCTGATACATCCTCCCTTCTCCAATCTTCTGCGGAGTCGCGGTCCTTTCTCTTGCTCTTTTACAAAAATTGTTACAAATGCTTTGTTCACAAATTCTTGCTTTCATTCCAGAATAAAATTAGAAGGAGAAGTGTTGGGTTGAGAGAAATCTCGAGCATTTAGAATAATCTGCATCTGGGCTGCAAGGGAAAAATAGACCCAAGAAGTTCCAGAAATAGCAATGTTTCAAGAAATTTGCACCTGGAGTGGAAACTAGCTGGCAAATGGTTGTTCTACAAAGCTAATGAACTCCGGTTCTGTTTGGAACTGTAGCCACTGTAATAAAATCTGTGATGATTATAGCAATTGTACCATATTCAAACAGAAATGTGCGTTGTGCTTCTTTGAATGACTGAAGGTAATATAAAGTACAAGTCTAAATAGATAACACATGAATAGAAATTGAAATATGTGTAATGCCTAGATTTCTGTGCTGGGTTCTACGGAGAATAGCTCTCTGTGTTTCTCAAACAATATTGGACACAACAATCACTTAGAAATGTGTTAAAAGGCAGGTTCCCAGTCCTTTCACCAGGAATTGTGATACAGGTACCCAAAATAATTTTGATGCTTGCAGCCAAGGAACACATTTTGACAAAGACTTCTCTGAAGGGAGATTTCTAAGAAGCACCTTTCAACAGAGGACAAACAATTGAACTCATTGTTTCCACAGCAATGAGATTTGGGCAGCTCAGTGTACCAAAATACAGTAATTAGTCCTGGGAGGAGAGAGTAAATAAAGAATAATTTCATTTTTTTTTAACGGACAACAGTATAAAGATGGTAATAGTCACTAGATAAAAAAATATTACATTGAAAACAGAAATATAAACAGATATATTAATCTACCATTTCACTAGTCAATTATAGAATTTGTGGTTAGATAATTTTAGTTATTTTATATTTATTCAAATAGTTAATCTATGTTTTCTGTGACATCTTCTTACATTGTAACTCTTTTCATGGTTACAACCAAAATCTTAGAGAAGAAAATACCTCAACTTGGCCAGTTCTAACTTGTTCTCATCTTTAACAGCTCTTCATTGGAAGTTCCTAACTCTTACAGTTATAATTGTGTGTGTGTGTGTGTGTGTGTGTGCGCGCGCGCGCACACGCATGCATACATACACATGTGCAAGTGTTCATTGAACTCAAATAAGAAATTGCTTTAGTGCAGACTTTAATCATCTTTAATTTTTTTTATTATAAAAGAATAAATATGTTTAGCTGGATGCTGTAGGTATGAGGATATTCTGAATAAATCAGAGATGATTTATTTACTTTTTTTTCTCTTGGCCATAGAATTCATAAGCCTTTCTTTTGCTTTTGACCCCTATAAAGTCCCTTCTTTTCTGTGACCAGCCCACACACTCTGTTATGTACCCATTGATCATAAGAGGAAATTTTGGGATACAAACCAGATGGATTGGCTTATTCAGTTAGGTAAAAGGTAGGTAGATAAGTGGTAGATGGATGGATGGATGGATGGATAGATAGATAGATAGATAGATAGATAGATAGATAGATAGATAGAATAGATAGAGATAGATACAGTAGGTAACTTTATGTCTATTCTCAAGATATTTCATTACTTGATTTTTATATTGGTTCATTAAAATTAAAATATCAGGACTTCGTGCTCAAATTTTCCCCAGCAAGATCTCTGTTTCTTCTTTCTCCACCCTGTAAAGATGGGCCCAAATCTTGGGGCCATTGTTTCTCGGTAGAAATCATAAGCATAATCTGTTAGTATTTTTATTCTGAATCCTGACCTACACTTCCGTCCCTTTATCTCTTATTTAGCTGGGCATTGACAAAAATCCACAGAGCTTTCTGGGTAAAGGACTTTTTACCTCAACAGAGAAAGAGAGATGGAGAGAAAGAGAGAGAATATCACTGACAGTTTCTCTTTTGCTTTTCTTCAGGTGGATTGGTAGAACAGAGACACTGCCTTGTGGTCCAAGTTTTGTGAAATGCATAATGCTTCATTATCTCAGTCAGCTTTGTCTTCATTGTAGCTGCTTTCATTTTCAGAGTGGCTCATGTAAATAGGCTCATCCTGCTTTGCATAAGCAGGTTGATTTATATGAATGCTATTTTTGATCTCAAATTGATTGAATGCTAAAAAGAAAGACTAGGAAACAGAGCACTGTCTTATGAAGGTCTCCCATCAAAGACAAAAGATACTAGAGCCTACATACATTCCCAGTTAGTGATGGGGAATTTCCCATTGCCTAGTTTTTAGAAGAGAATATGTCTAAAGAAATACAGCAAAACAGTCTAATATTGAGACTGGAGTGTTTTAAAATACCATGGGTTAAATTACATTTTGAAAATAGGACTCCGCCCAGTAAAAGCTCATGTAATGCAGGAAGACATGATGAGTCCTACCTGCCAACACCAGCATTAAAAAGCCTTAACAGGGGCCGGCCCAGTGGTGTAGTGGTTACGTTTGCGCACTCTGCTTCAGTGGCCCAGGGTTTGCAGGTTCAGATCCCGGGTGCGGACCTATGCACAGCACATCAAGCCATGCTGTGGCAGCGTCCCATATACAAAATAGAGGAAGATGGGCGCAGATGTTAGCTCAGGGCCATTCTTCCTCATCAAAAAAAAAAAAAAAGGGACTTCTGGCAATCCTATCAGCAAAGGGCTGGAGATTTGCATTTGACAACAGCCTAAGAGCAATTCGACATCAGAAATTTTACTTTTACAAAGGAATCTGCCCAAGAAAGTGTATGGAAACACTGATAGGGATCAGCCTAACTACTAAAAATCTCTCTACTATTCCTTTGTTCTCTTGAAGATATTATTGATGCAAAGGCAAAACAAAAACAAAACAAAACCCTCACTGCAAAGTATTCTGCAGTTTTTTCCTAAATAGCTCATATTTTGAATGTTCTGCATGCTTTTTTAACACCGCACACCTGGAACATGTATACTATCAAATCACACAAGTTTTCCAAACTTGTCTTTAAAAGCTCAGAACAAATTTATATATAAACATAAATCTAAACAAATGTAGATATCGATATACATAATATAAATATGAATATAGATATAGACATAAATATAAATATAAATATAAATATAAATATAAATATAAATATAAATATAAATATAAATATAAATATAAATATAGTAGAAGACACCAAATGAGAAAATAATTTCCCGAAGTTAGACTTGCACATATGAAAGCTTACTAAGGAACACTCCTACTCCTAAGCACACAGACAGTCTTCTCGTATTGCCATTTAGATCTATCATTCTGATTGATCACTGTGTAGTTGGCTGGTATTGGCCTAATTTAACCCTATCCACTCACACATCCATCTCCTCTGTCTATGATACCTGACATCCGACAAATTACTTACTCATGCAAATGACGACCCAAGGCAACCTTTTAGGATATTCGTGTTTAATTATACAAATGGTTCTTGATAAATAAGATTATACATCCTTCCATATGTTTATTCCCTCCTTGATGAAAGGAAAATTTAATTTTCATGCAGATTTGGGGGGGACGGTGTTTAAGAATTGCTGAGTTTTATGTAGTCTGCAGATCCATCCAGTTTGCAGAGGCTGACAACATCACTCCACACCCCGCACAGAGACGAGCAGTTTTTTATTAGGCTTAAATCAACCTGCTGCGTTCCAAAATCGGGGATCCTCATAGACCCCCCCCTCTCTGTGCACACGGTCCAACACAAAAAAGAGGAAGGACCTGCTCTCCTTTGTGATTGTAGAGTTGCAAGATCAAAGTTTATCTCATTCTACTGGGGTTAGTTGCTTTCGGTTGCTGACTTTGTTTTCAGCCTGAGGTTATCTTGCTTTTGACTGGTCTTATTGATTTCTCTTTGGAGGTCTGGGCAGTGAATTCAGCAGGAAAAGCCGCCAGTAGCTGGACACGGTGTAGAACCGGGCCTGCACCCCCAGAAGGTCTCAGGGCCCCCAAATTCCATGCGGTCTCTTCCACCCAAGCAGTGGCCACCATCAGCACCCCTGGGAAGCCCAATGGAATCGTCAGTCTCTACAGGTTGTTCTCCAACAAGACCGGCGGGGTGGAGACTGTGGTGAGCAGCAGAGTACTCTGAACCGAAAATCCAGGATTGGTTTGTTTTTAAAAATAAACCATGGTGCCCTTGTGTTTTCTTCCCTTCGATCTTTCTTTCTTATCCATCTGTTCTCAGTTGCCCTGTGATGAACTTAGTAACACAAAGATCCCTCTGAGAAGAAATAGTAACAGCTGGGAAACATACAGAAAGTATGTAAATGCTCACGGAGAGAAGTGCTAAACATGGTATTAGGCATTCC
This sequence comes from Diceros bicornis minor, assembly GCF_020826845.1. NCBI lineage: Eukaryota > Metazoa > Chordata > Mammalia > Perissodactyla > Rhinocerotidae > Diceros > Diceros bicornis. The sequence continues at coordinate 17,109,066 of NC_080777.1, forward strand.
AAAAATGTTATAAGAAACCTAAGACTTTAGAGTCAATCAAATTTAATTAATTTAATTGACTTGAAAACACATGTCAAGCATTTAATGTAGGAGTGGCATATAGTAAGGGGCTGACAAACGGTCACTGTGAGTTGTATAAATGTTAACATGAAAATGAAGAAATAGAGCAAAGAATATCCTCAGAATCCCCATCATGGCATGCACAAATCCCTAATAACACACTGAAAACTCAGTCTTTCTGTTGGTGACTTCTAGAAAGTTCTAGCCCTTTGGAAGAGACGGCAGAACAGCTCAGTCAGCACAGTTCTATCTTCATGGTTTGTGTAATAACACGTTTGGGGCACTTCCGGGTGACAGGATGGACTGTTTAGGAAAATCATCTTTCACATTGTGTTTTAGCCAAGCCATTGCCTGGAGGGGCCACTAATCATCAACTAGACCAGCTCCTGCGTTATTTAAATGAAGAGACTAAGAGCCAGTGGGATGAAGTCTCTTTTTTCTGTGGCGCAGCTTGCATCATAACTGGCACAGCTTCTCCCTCATGTCTCACAAATAAGTATAGATTATAACACTTAGTTCACACAACCTCATAGAGAAATTGTGCAGATCCCAGTATCACATTATAAATTATTTAGACCAATTTAGGGAACAATTTGGGTGAGTATGTAGAAATCCTCTGAGGCTGGAGTACCTGGTATTGGAAGACAACTTCAAATGATAACTCACGTACAAAGAAGTCTCCCATTGAATGTTAGAGGAGTATTAGCATATTTTCTACAGGGCTTTGTATTCAATAAATATAGATGATGTAAATACAATCAACCCTTGATTATCCATGCTTATAAAATGATAATATTAAAAAACTAAAATAATTTATATTTGGAGCGCGTTGTATGCATTTTTTAAAGTAACAGATAGCTCGTCTTAATTATATGTTGTTTATGTCAACGTGAAAATTAGTTTCCAGGTTCTGAACTCCTCGGTTCCAAAGAGTACTTAATAAAACCACAAGGAGATCAACACTTTGCTCCAAATAAACCAAAAAGTTTATAATGCAACAAAGATGAGTGAGAAGAAAGCTATGATATTTTGTATAAACCAGCATCCTCAGAGGAAGAGAGGGACTTTCAAACTCTTAAACATATACAAAATATATAAAATATACAAATATCTAAAATATATATTTCAAGCTCTTAAATTCTCAACTCTAACATAGATTTGAGGGGCTTTTCAATTCAAAAATTACATGCAAGTAACAATGGCAGAATATGGACCTTAGTGGATGTTGACTGGAAATATAATTCAAATACAGATTTTGTTTTTTGAAAAGGCATCACTCTGAGGGTCACAGAATTCGATCAATATTTTGTGTGCTTTATGTCATTTTCTAGTGTCTTTCTATGGTAATTGATAATGGATTATATTATGCCTTGTGATTTCTATCCTGTTACATCAAACTTCTATCTAGTGGTTATATCATTACCTATTTCACATATTTAAGTTCATGTCTCTCCAACTGGATTGATAATTCCTTGAGAGTAAATACTATCCTAAATGCCATGGGGCATTTCCCCGAGTACCTAGCATGGCGCTCTATTCATAGGAAGTGGGATACATGATAAAAATTTATCGGTTGTCTATGACTTGTGATATTGTCTCATTTAGTCTTCTCTCTCCTCCTACAGCTGTCAGAGGGCATGGCCACCCAGCAGACTCTCCATGGCCTGCAGCCCTTCACTACGTACTCCATTGGGGTAGAAGCCTGCACCTGCTTCAACTGTTGCAGCAAAGGGCCAATGGCGGAGCTGAGAACTCATCCCGCTCTACCCTCAGGACTGTCCTCTCCCCAAATCCAGACACTGGCTTCGAGGACGGCTTCCTTCCAGTGGAGTCCCCCTCTGTTCCCCAATGGTGTCATTCAAAGGTACTGGGCCAGCCAGAAGAACAAAGAAACCAAAATAAGACATGCATACAGACAGATAGCTACCCAGCATGCCCCAAGGAAGACTTGCATATTGAACAGATACCTGTAGCAAAATAGACAAATAAACTGATTTGAGTGGTAATGTTCCCGGCAAAGTGTTTAAATCATAAAATCAACTAATGATAGAAAAGTGAACAACAAAATTGTCTCTAAATAAGAAAGACAATGCAATGTGTTTGCATTCATTGAAAGAATATGCCCCTCCTCGTGGTTGCCTGGAATTACTCATTCTATAGGCTTCAGTTGGAACATCAGAAACTTTTGTGGTTCAATCAGAACTTCTTTGATCTAATTTAAAATGTTGTAATGAACCACTATTTGAAAGAACAAAGAAGTTATTTCACTCAAAATAATCTGGAGGGAAAAAGATTTTCTTTATTTTCAACAGAAGGGAACAATTTTATCACTCTCTTCTAAAAAGGGAGAAATATCTTCTCTCTACCAACAAGGATTACTAGTTGCTGGGTGGACGGCCACATGTGTATACATGTGACTTATCATCATTTCTCTGGTTACATCAGCTGCTCATTTCCAACAGGATTAAATCAAGTGTTCCTGAGAACAGTTCCCTGCAAATGGAAATTGTAAAGAGCTTGTAGTTCAATGAAAACTAAATGTCTCCTCACAAAATATAACCTGTTTTAGAAGAGAGTTAAACTAATTCATTGCCTGTTTTCTCCTTACATACCCATGCCTGCTCTAGCTATGAGCTCCAGCTCTACAAGGCTTGTTCTCCTGGTTCAGCTGTTCCCTGCACTCCCAGCCAGACAGAGACAAAGTACAGCGGGCCAGGACAGACAGCCAGCCTTGGGGGTCTCCAGCCGTACACCACCTACAGGCTGAGAGTGGTGGCCCACAATGAAGTGGGCAGCACGGCTTCTGAATGGATCAGCTTCACCACCCAAAAAGAATGTGAGTAGAAGCAGCTGCCTCCATAAGCCAGAGAGGTTAGGAGGGCAGCTGGGAGAGGCTTGTCAGGCAAATAGGGGAAAACAGTTTTTTAAAAGGATTGAGTGAGTGTTCAATTACAGTGACGGCTACTGAGACATCAATGAAGATGACTACTGGGAAAAAATGCCTACTGGATTTAATAATATGGAGCTCAAGGGTGAATTTAGGAAGATTTTTCATGTAGCAATGGGGTGAAAACCAATTCAGAGGAAATTAACGCACAAGAAGGATGGAAAAGAGACAAACGGTTGAGATGAGTTTTTAAAGAAATTTGTCACTCGTTTTCTTTTCAAATGATATGGCACAAATCTCTAGAATTTCCAGAGAGCATTCAAACATGGCACTGTCAAGAAAGCAAAAAGGCACCTGGGTGCAAAAAGGGGAAATTAGTTAATTCAGGTCTTCTTACATTTCTATAAAATAACTTCTTTTCAGATTTTACAAAGTATATATGTCTATTCATTAAAAACGACAAATACAAAAAGTATTAAGAATAAAATAAGTACTTATAATCAGAACTAGCTATATAATTTTGAGGGCCCCAGGGGAAAATGAAAATATGGGGCACCTTGTTCAAAACTCAGTAAGAATTTCAAGATAGTGACAGCAAAACATCAAACTAAGTCCTAGACTCTTCTATGCAAGGAGCCTTGTGCAACCGCATAGGTCACACACCTGGGAAGCCAGTCCTGCTTATAATCCCACTACTCAGAGGCAACCACTATTAATATTCTGGCATAATTCATTCCTTTAATCCCTTTCCTATGCATAATTTTTATTACATGGCTGAGATCATATTCTAATGAAAATTTCACAGTCTGCTTTTTTTTTATTTTCACTATTTTTTTTTTTTGAGGAAGATTAGCCCTGAGCTAACATCTGTTGCCAATCCTTCTCTATTTTGCTGAGGAAGATTAGCCCTGGGCTAACATCCATGCCCATCTTCCTCTACTTTATATGGGACGCTGCCACAGCATGGCTTGACAAGCAGTGTGTGAGTCCACACCCGGGATCTGAACCAGCAAACCCCGGGCCACCGAAGCAGAGTGCGCAAACTTAACCGCTACACCATGGGGCCAGCCCCCATAGTCTGCTTTTATACTTGACATTATTTTATTTGCATGTCCTATGGCACTAAAAACTCTTTAGCCATCAAGTTTAATGGCTGTATAATATTCCATCATATAAATTGGTTGAGCATTTCAGTTGTTGCTAATGTTTTCCTTTTATAAACGCGATGAGAAATTTTTTTATGAACACATCTTTGTTTGAATGTCTGATTATTTTCTTAAATTTTGACAAATGGAATTTACTACACCCACATATTTTAATACTTTAAGGCTTTAGATACTTATTGCAAATTTGTGTTTCAGAAACATTATATCAGATTATAATTTCAACTTCAGTCTTTGGCATTGGCTTTTTTAAAAGTAAGAGTTATGCACTCATGAAAATCCAGTGCCTCATGGAAAGATCTTAATGTGTCTGAGCGACAACATGGCAGGATGTTAGCAACAGGTCATGTGTAGAGAGGACTTGCTTGTTCCTGGCACTCTTCAAGCATTTTACAAATAATCCTTACAACAAACCCATGAAGTGAGTACTGCTATTATCCAAATCGACAGATGAGAAAACTGAGGCAGGACTATGGACGGTGCACTATAATTCCAGGCTGTCATTCACATAGACCAGAATCTGAACTGAGGCTCCTGGAGTTACACAATGAGGTGGCCCTGAATGAAGGCCAGAGCTTAAGTCACTTGGCCAGTTTCCACACCTAGAAAGGAACAATATTACTCTAAATTCATGACCACTCAGCTCAGCAGCATCCTCAGTACTATGATGTTACCCTGGTCAACTAAATTCCTACTCTCTGTACTGAAGATTTCCAACCTCCTCCACCCTCCTTAAACCTCCCACTTCTTCTCAGCCCTTCTCCCCACACACCCGTACCATCCTCACCCACCTCTCCCTATATTCTCAGCAGAACTCCTTGACTTGTAATTCACCGGGAAAAGAGAAGTCGTCAGGCAGTAACGTGCTCCCTTCCTGCCCCAAATAGCCATACTCACCTGCTCTATGTGCTTTAAATATCATCCTCTCCAGTACTGATCATCCCTTCTCTCTCCTTAATCATGAATGTATCCCAGCTGGAGTCACAGTTGTTTCTTTCTCTCTAATGTGAAAGCAAACAACCTCCATTTCTCCTCTGGTTACTGCCCACCCTCCTCCCCCTCAAGGTAAAACTTTTCTAAAGAATAGTCCTTCAAGTGCTTTGGCCATTTTCTTTCTTCCCACTTATCCTTGAACTTCCTCCAAACTGGTTTTCATCTCCTCGCTGCATGAAAATCTCTTCGTAAATTTGCCCTTGACCTCCACAGTGATAATCCAGTGGGCATTTTTCTCCAGTAGTCACCTTCATTGACTTCTCGGTAACATTCAGCAGTTGAACCGTCACTAGTTTTCATGACAAGTCTCTCCTGGTTTCCCTCCTGCCCCTTTGGATATTCAATTTTAGTCAGCTTTGTTGGTTGAACGTCCACCAACCAAATTCTTTAAGTCTCAATCCTAAACTTTCTCTCCTCACCCTTTCCCTCGTCTCCTCTTCCCTCCTCAGATGAGTTCATCTACTCCAAGTCTTCAGTTCCGAAGGCTGACACCCAAATGGTCACGTCCTACCTGAGTCCTCTGCTTTGAGATCCAGACCCCCACACCCTTCCTCATCTCCCTTTGGACTTCTCATAACCAGCTTAAATTTCTCATAACCAAACAGAGCTCGCATCTTTCCCCTTGAATCTGCTCCTTCAGTCCTCATTTTCTCTGCATTGTCTCCTGCACCGGGCATAGTGTCTTAGATCCACAAAATGTGTTGTTTAACGAGTGAGTGAATGCACTGAACATTCTCACGTTCATTGTCTACACTAAACAATCAGCGGTCTTTGTCACCCACGCTATAATCAAAGCAAATTATAATGATTCTCAATAATGTCCACTGTCATTTTGTAACCTCCTTTACCTTTTTGCCTATTCCTCTCACTATCTTCCCTTCACAAACCCAAAAGGAGCCATGAGAAACATTTATTCCTGAAATGAGTGTAGTAAAATGAATTCTGACTTACTAATAAAAAATGCTACTATATACAAGGAGCAGGACAAAACGTAGTCACCACCTTTGAGAAGCAGATTTCTTTCCTTTCTATTCTTCCTTTACAATGGAGAAGGAGCTGAAAGTTGATGGCTAATAGATGGCAAGTGGCATGCCATTACATAGTATTTCCACCATCCATAAACATAAAGTTGTAGTAGCATCAAGGGAGAAAGTGTTCTCTTAATCCATTTACCAGATCCACAGATTTGGAAAAATACGATAAATGACTGGCTATCATGTATACTACTTTTAACTCATTATACACACTAGAGGAGAGAAAATGTGTATGGAACAATACAAACTAGAAGATACTTTGAAAATAGTATTTGAAATTTTATACACATGTGATCACATGTACTCTCAGAAAAGGGTCTGGAGAGGCATTAGCAACACATTCAGCCTCCTCTGCCCGCTCTGTAATTCACACCTTTAGGAGAAGAGCAGAAGTGAGGTGTAAATGTTTAACAACTGGCCTTCCTGAGAGAGTAATGTCCTGATTTGAAGTGCTTGCCAATTTCCATGGTGTAAATACTCCCACCATGACTGATTTCATGTTGCCAACGTGACAGCACTGAACACAGAGTTGGGAAGAGATGGCTAGTGGTACGCCATTATTTAACATTTCCACCATCCAGATACAATAGATAGAATATAACCTCAGGAGCACATAATAATAAAATGCAGTGAAATAATTAAGAAGTTATGAATTTTGAATACTTATTACCTTTGTTTTAATATAATTTATTTCAGTTTACATAATTTAATTTTAATAATGGCTGGGTTTAATAACCAACTCACAAAATTCCTGAATGTTTAACAATCAGGATGAGCCAGTTCACCCCTGGAGTGCACCGTTAAGTGAATTAGTAAATCGGGCTCCTTTAAATAAATGTGTACTGATTATAACAAGACAACACGGGTTTTGGAGTTAAGCAGGTCTGAGTTCAGATCCTTGGTCTCCTACCAGCTGTTGACATTAAACAAGTTATTTAAGCTCTTTGAACCTTAGTGTCCTCTCCTGAAAAATTAGAAACTAATTCTTACAAGATTGTTTAATGATTAAATGAGATAAAATACATCAAGTGTGAGTGGCATAGTAGCTATTACCATTTTCTGTCTCCAAATCCGTTATGCCTTATTATTTTGATGGTTTGATCACTCTTCTTCCTCAGGAAGATCTCCAAATCCCAGAAGCAAATAAAGCTCCTATCTTTCTATTTTCTACTATTTACAAGCCTTCTCTTTAATTGTACAGTTAGGATATAGGGGAGAAGTAGAAATCTATTGAATTAAGTTACAGAGGAAAGCCACAGACAAATATAATTGTATGTTCCGTTGTGATAGTAGACAAAATTTGTTTTGTAAAACAGATATTTAAAGAGGGCTTGATAGCTCTTGTTTTAGTATTTGCAGAAAATTTTCTTACAGCTTTATGAAAATGTCTTATTTTGAAAGAGAAGAATCAAATTTGTCTTCATGGTTGAATCTAATGATCACAAAAGCACAATTATTCCTTATTTTGTTATATTTCCTAACATCAGCAACAGATGGATTTAATTTTTAAAGAAAAAGAGATATCCAATTTTTTTCCACCACTCACTTTTTTCTTTCCTTAAAAGCCAATTTAGGATAAAGGTGGATCTTAATGCTGTTATAAATGTATTGATTATTTTGAAGAAAATGAGATCTCATGAAATAAATCTCTTCTGACTTGACAAGATGATGTGGTATCCCTTCATTTGTTTCTACGAAAATTATTCATTTAAAAGATGAGCCTCAGTTAAGGGTTGTTTTCCCTTTGTTTTAGTAAGGAGCTGAAAAATGAAAAGAGAATATGCCTGGTAAATGCACACCAAGTCGCTTCTATGTCTGATATAATACTTAGGATACCTGAATTTGATTATATACTCATGAACTAAGCTATTGATTGATTAGTCAGGGCAATAAATTATTACACTAGAATTGCTATTTGCAAAGCTTCTTAACTATCTTAGAAAACAAACTAACGATTCAAGAAAAAGCTTTAAAAATAAATGGGTACCAAAAGGACATAATTCACCATCTAAGCAGTTTGAGTTGGAGAAAAAAAATATATTAACTTCATCTAGTCCTTGGGGCTTTGTAGCAATAAATATTGATTTGATATGAAAAATAGCTATCCACTGTAGTTAATAGTGTTAAGGATACTTTACCTGTTAAAAGAAAGAAAATGCAACAAAATATGAGCTCCAGGGTTAGGTTGGTGAGCAGAACCATTGTATGTTAATAGTTTTATTTCATAAAACACCACTCTCCGTTGATTTTTTTTTTTTCAAGAGCAGGTGCAAGGTGCTGAGAAAGCATTTCACACATGTTCCCATTGGTTTTCTTTTCACTCCCAATGCCATTTTTTTTTTTAAACACTGAGGAAAGTATGAAGGGTTCCAGTAATGCCAAAAATTTTTTTGCTCAGATTTAAAAAAAAAAAGATACATACACACAGATAGTCAGAAGTAACTATTTTTAGAACATACAACTTTCTCCCAACAGCACCTGAGTACCGAGCCCCATTTTCAGTGGACAGCAACTTGTCTATGGTGTGTGTCAACTGGAGCGGCTCTTTCCTTCTGAACGGCCCACTGAAGGAGTTCGTGTTAACCGATGGAGGACAGCGCATATACAGTGGCTTCGACACCACCCTCTGCATACCGAGGACGGCAGACAAAAGTTAGTGTCTGACTCCCACCTCTCGATGTATAAGGAGCTCTGATCACCAGCTTTACGGGATGTTCAATCTGAAAGGTGACAGTGCTCATCATTAAAATGTCTTGGTTTAAGTGGCCACTTCTTGTGGGAAAGTTACTGCTCAGAGGAAAGAAGGTATTCTTCCCATTTGCTGTCCGATGCTTTGCTCTTAGTAGAGTGCTGCCTCCGCGTGACTTGAGTGTCTCCATGAAGGAACAAGACCAAGGGCAGACTGTGTTCATAAGAGAAATAGCACCCAAAAGTTGTCAGTGAGCATCCTGAGATAATACCCTTTTAGGGAGCTCAGAGATTTTCTTGATGCGTCCACAGGCTCCAGATAGAGCCCAATTAGGCAGTGACCATCTCCAACTCTTAACGACCTGAGTAAGGGCCTTCCTTAACCTCAGCATCTCTTCCTGTAATAACAACCCTTTTCCTTCTAAAACCAAGTACTTTCTCCCTGTTTAATTACATGTCCTTCTTCTGTTTGTCTTGTTTTTAAACTGAAATGAGAAAAAGCTTTATAAGGTATTAAATATTTTCTGATGATCAATGTGGCCACAGGACCAATAGATGTGAAACCATTTTAACAATCTGAATTTATTCAATGAATTAATTAGTGGGGGTTTTTTGATTTCCTTGAAAATACGATTTATTTTGGGTAAAGGTGCAGGTAGACGATGATCTCAAGCATTGCATTTATAGTATTTGAAACTTATCAATGACATTTTTAGGACAATTCAACTACACATTTTCCCAGTCAGAGTTCTCGGTCAGTTGGGCAGCTTGTGATGGGAAGATGGACTGACAGTGGGAGATCTGGGTTCTACTCCCAGCCAGGCCTCTAACCATCTGGGGGACCGTACAGGAGTTGCTTGCCTCAGGTTCCTGGCTATTGAAAGAGGTATTTAGATCATTTGATTTCCAAGGTTCCTTTTGAGTTCTCCTGCTTAGTAAGAAACTCTGAGTCACTTAGTGAAATGTACGCTGATAAGTTTTAAAGGAACAGGTTGAGACCACATGCAGAACAAGATACACTAGATGTGTGATCCTTTACTCCTCTGATAATTCTTTTCCTTTGCTATATAAGCTGTAAGCTTCTTTAGTTTTGTTACTTACGTATATTCTATTACAGTCACAGGCCCCATAACGACATTTCGGTCAACGACAAACCACACATATGCTGGTGGTATCATAAAATTAGTACCATAGAGCCTAGGTGTGCAGTAGACTATACTATCTAGGTTTGTGTAAGTACACTCTACAATGTTCTCACCATGACAAAGTTGCCTAACAATGCATTTCTCAGAATGGATCCCCATCGCTAAGTGACACATGACTGTATTACACTAATGATAACTATTTTTCTTGATAATTTTAGAAATAAGTTTTCATATTAGACAAAACCTCACAACTTGCTCTGGAATCCTATTTTCAGACTTTTTCATGTTATGATACCTAAAAGTATGCCCACTATTTGAAGGTGTTGAATGACTGACTCATTTATCTTTTGTCTAGCCTTCTTTTTCCAGGTCACCTGCACTACAGAGGAAGGAAGTGTTAAGACGCCTTTGATCCAATATGATACCTCTACTGGATTTGGTAAATATTTAATTCATATTATATTTAGTGTAGCATCTGCTTATTTTTCCAGGGAAACATGCATATGTTTGTTTATACATATTTGTGCTAATATATTAGCATAGACTATATAGAAGGAATTGTGTTAAGTGTTGTAAGAAATTTTTTAAAAGTCCTCATGGAACTTACCTTATGCAGGGAGTTAAGATATACTCTTAAAATGCCAAGGGGCCAGCCCCATGGCCTAGTGGTTAAGTTCAGCGTGCTCTTCTTTGGTGGTCAAGGTTCAGACCACTCGTCGGCAGCCATGCTGTGGCAGTGACTCACACACAAAATAGAGGAAGATTGGCACAGATGTTAGCTCAGGGCAAATCTTCCTCCAGCAAAAAAAACTTAAAAAAGAGGAAGATTGACGACAGATGTTAGCTCAGGGTGAATCTTCCTCAACAACAACAACAAAAATGCCAAATCATTGAATTGTAGGTTCAGAGAGAAAAAACTAAACTTCTCTCCTAACCACAAATTCTATCAACAAAGAGCTGTATGACTTGGTTTACAAAAAGATCTATTTATAAAGGAAGTCAGAGGAAAGAGATCGGAGAAAGAGAGAAAATACTCTAATGCCAATTTATGTTGATCATAATGATAATATTCCAGATTCAGAGCCTAAAAAGGTAAATTTAGGAAACTTTTGTCTCATATTCTCCATAAAAGATTATGACTGACTGTTAATACCAAATAATTTAGCTGAAGAGATGAAATTGTAATTTTTACAGAGCATCTTTTAAATTAAGTTCTACCCACAATCTTTGAATCTAACATATAAGATACTTTACAATTTCAAAGGGCAAGTTAGAGATATGTCAAATCTTTTCCATTAGAACAGAATTGTAATTGATACCCTATTTTACATTCCAGTAAGTAATGTTATATCAAATTTGTATGTATATATAGTTGGGTTTTTTTCTAATAAACGTCCCCAAAAATTCTGAAACACAGGTGAACATACATATTGTTGTCGAGGATAGTTTCAATCTGTACAAATAATCAAATATTATTCTGTTTTTCCAGACTTTACACATCTGGATGCCATGTAAAATTTCTTATAACACCTAACGCAATTCCTCCCACCTAGTCTATCTCATTTAATTTAATAGCAGCTGTGAGATAGAGCAGACCTCATTTGGTATTCTTTTAGCAACTCCAATGTTTCCACAAGTAAAGAAATGGAGGCTTGAGGGACACCAGAACTTATCCAAGAATGCTCTGCAAGTTCATTGCTAAGATGAGAACTTGAATGTGGTCTTTCTGTTGACTCCTGGCCATGTACTTTTTCTTTAGCAATGGTTCTCAAATTTAAGTGTGCATCAGAATCATCTCAGTGTGCTTGTTTATTATATAGCTTCCCAGGCTCCCGGGAGAGATTCAGAATCAGGAGGGCCCAGGATCTGCCCTTTAAACAAGCCCTGCCCAATGATTCTGATGCAGAGGCCAGGACCACAAGTTGAGCAAAACCATATAACCTAGATTGATCCACCTTCTAAATCCCGCCAGTCCACTCTCCTCAGTCATTGGGAAGTATGTCTTCCCTGGAGGCAGGCAATTAACAGGGAGGGATTTACCCTGACACTCATTCTAGGTTGGATTTTTCTTTGGAGTCCAAGCCCAGCCACTGGAGTTCCCTACCCTGACCATGAGCCTCCTACTTGCGGAGTGGAGACCCTTAAAATGAAAGGGGAGTTTGAAAAGAAAAAAGAGAAGGGATAAAAAGACACCATCTTATGCTGATGTCAAGCTTTTCATAAAGGAGGAAAATCCTCCTGTTGGTTCATGAACACAAATTGAGGTTCCCATTGCTGAGAGAACGTACACCGACTATGCAAAGTTATGGAGATTTCTAAGATGTGTTATCCAGCTAATGTCCACAGTCACTTTTAATTTTTATGATATAAACTTAAAAATCTTTCCGTTCCCTTGCCTGAAGGCAGCCTTCAAGCAGTAAAGTCACGCAGACCTCATTTCTTTCGTACTGTTCTGAGGGCTGTTTCCCTTTTGACGCTGCTCTTGGGGGGGCTGCCGTACATGCCCCTGTGTTTTCCTGAGCAAGGGGCCCACTGAGCCCATCAGATCAGTTTCTGGAGTTACAGCCCTGTGCCACACAGAGAGGAAACGAGTCTTCTAGCATATAACCAAGGGTTTTGTTTTGTTTTTAATCAAACAATACACACTGGTTCCTAATTAGGAGAATTTCGACATGCTGAAATTGATCAGAACTTTGACTCCAACCCATCATTTTAGAGATGGAGAAGCAGACCTAGAGAGGCAAAGTGACTTTGTTACCCACAGAGCTATCAGAAGGGGAGTTAGGGTTAGCAAAGGAGTATCCCTCCTCTCATGGAGTTCAAAATTCAGTTTCAGTCACCCTCTCTGCCTCCCTGGAACATTCTCACCCCAATTCTGAACTCTTCCCCCTTCATCCTGCCCCTGAAAAAGTGGGTGTAAAGTCCCAAGCAGACCGTCCAGTCCCTGAGGTGCTGAAAAGGGGGAAGACTGTCCAAGGAGTGGGTAGGCACTTGCTACTGTGTCTGTTTGTCCTTCTTCTTGGCCGTAAGCATTGCTTTAGAAGAGCAGCTCTCGGGCTCATAGCTACATGCCAGCCTGCATGGCGCTGCATGGATCCAGAAGCTTCTGAGCTGGTCCCAGCAGGTGGCTGGGCTGGAGATGATCTCTGAGACCCTCTGCTGCTCATTTTGCAGGAGTCCAATGCCTTAGGCTGTCCTGCTGTGACCCCTGGCAGCCTTTCTCCTGCCTACCCTGTCTCATTCCAGCTTTTCCCACATCCACAGACCTGATAATCCTGCTCCTCCCCATCCTTCATCCCTGCAAAGCCCTTAGCACAGGGCCTGGCACAGGGTAAATGCTCATTAAATGAGAGCTTCTTTATTAGCCTCTTGAACAGAGAATCATATCGACTGAACTCTCAACACTTGCACAGAAATCAGGGGTAAGTGGCCCTGTTTAAAGGATTGCTTTCCATAGGAAGCTCTCCCGGGCACCTGAGTGATGACTTGCAGAGCTTTTACTGTTTAACAGAGAGGCCAGGGTATAAGAAATGCCAGGACCACACGTCAGCAAGCACAGGCTGTGAATATCCTAATGGATATCTCAAAATTCAGTTTGCACAAAACTTCTCAGGAACAGGGCTGTTGCGTGAAGTGAGGGGACCCTCGATCCGCAGCACTGACTGTGTACGCGGTGGGGTCTCTGCAGCAATATTAGTAAGGGCTCCAGCCCCTCTAGAGAGCCCATTGCCCAAGAAATGGCTTTGCTCCCAGGGTACACAGCTGTGATGCAGGCGTTCCTCAAGGTTACTTTGGTAACCCCCTTTAAAAATCCTCTCACCCCCTCCCCTGTCTTTCCCAGGAACCTGTGTGTGAGGTTTCCTGAGGGCTGTGGGTTCTCCTTACAATCCACCGACCCACTGCACCATTCCCCAAGCCTAAACACAAGTGCCAACAAGCGCCATGAGACGAAGTGCTTTAAACTCTTTGCCCATTTTCCATCAAACATCAGGGCAGGAGCTCACACACTTGCCTCCTGAAATGATGTTTCCCTTTTCTGTTCCTGGATTTTACAGGCCTGGTGCTGCCGACTCCTGGAGACAAGAGGGGATCGGGGAGCAAAGACCTGGAGTTCTACAGCGAGTTATGGTTCATAGTGTTGATGGCAATGCTGGGCCTGATCTTGTTGGCCATTTTCCTATTCCTGATACTACAAAGAAAAATCCACAAAGAGCCATATATCAGAGAGAGACCTCCCTTAGTACCTCTTCCGAAGAGGATGTCTCCACTGAGCGTCTACCCACCAGGGGAGACCCACATGGTATGTCCTGAAGGCGGGCCTCATTTCCCTGTATCACAGGACTAGAATACTTGCTTTTATTTAGAGGGAAATGTTTCCAGAGCCATGGCAACAAGGGACTAGAGGACGGTTATGTTTGACTGAATGGAGGCACCAAGGGAAGTGAACTCTAGAACAGCAGTCTCAACTTTGGCTGCACATTAGAATCATTTGGTGACACAGATTGAATATTTGTGTCTTTCACATGTTGTGAAAGTCGTGTGAGTCAGGGGATGGTGGAGAAGAACTGTATATTGAAATCACCTGGGAAACTTCTAGGTTATATAACTGTGCGACTTGGGGGATTAACAATGAAAAAGGGGTGTGGGGAAGGACTAAAGTGCTGGCAGTGCTCTGTCTGTGCCCTGGCCCTGACCCCCTGGGCCACCGAGGATGGATGACCCCTCCTGCTCCACACCCCCCACTCCCAAGAGAGGGGATCAGGCAAATGTGTGGGGTGAGGGTCACACATATGGTTATGCAGGTGGATCTTTCCAGAACCCTCGTTGAAGGGGTACAAGGTGACTGAATTCTCTGGTGCGCTCTGGTGGGGGGCTGTGTCTCCCTGGAGGAGGAAAGGCTGCATTTCTAATTCCCACCAGACACCAGTCTGACCCCTAAACTGTGTGCCCAGAGGGCTGCATCTGCCTGAGGGGGCACCTTTTCTTCAGTTTCTTCAGAACAAAGGTTCTCTCTGAGCTAGTGGCCGCCTATGCAGCTAAAATTCTGACCACCAGTTCCAATGTGTGGAGGAGTTTTTCCACACCGACAAGCAGTTCTCTCACAGCAGCTGGGTGTCCTATAATTCAACGCAATTATGACTCTATCTATCAGGAGATAGCATCAGATCCCACAGGTTAAGTGTTCAGTCCTACAAGACTGCCCCACTCCCCACTTCAGATGACAATTCTAAGTCCAGGTTGTCACTTGTGCTTCTGATCGACCAGCTCCAGGTTGGAAGTTCCAACGATCCCCTCCTTGGGTTCAATTAATTTGCTAGAGCGGCTCACAGAACTCAGAGAAACAGTTCACTTACTGGATTACCAGTTTATTATAAAAGGATGCAACTCAGGAACAGCCGGATGGAAAAGATGCGTAGGGCAAGGTATGAGGAAGGGCGTGGCGCTTCCACGCCCTCTTGGAGTGCACCACTCTCCCCAAATCTCCACGTGTTCACCAACCCAGGAGCTCTCTGAACCCCATCCTTTCGGGTTTTTATGGAAGCTTCATTACATAGGCATGATTAATTAAGTCATTGGCCATTGGTGATAGATTTAATCTCCAGCCCCGCTCCATCTCCAGAGGTTTGAGGATGGGACTGAAAGTTCCAACCCTCTAAGGACTTGGTTGGTTCCCCCGGCAACGAGCTCCCATCTTTAGGTGTTTTCCAAAAGTCACTTCATTAACATAACAAAAGACACTTTTGTCGCTCTCATCACTTAGGGAATTCCAAGGGTTTTAGGAGCTGTGTGCCAGAAATGGGGACAAAAACCAAATACATATTTCGTATTATAAATCACAATATCACAGCAGCACCAAAATTAAGCACAGAAGCCTAAACTGCTTAAGTCTCAACACTTAAAAAAATAGAGATGAGTGAACGGTAGTATTGTCTGCCTTCCAGATCTCTTCACTTTTCCAGGACACAGCAATGAGCAGTGGTTAAGTTCCTGACAAGCTGTATTGTGCCCAAGTAGCAGAAGTGTCGGGGGCACGAATGGGCAGCAGTCCCTCTGAGGCTCATGGCTTGTGGTCGGTGCAGGAAGCAGCTCTGGGACAGTGACTTGGTGATGGAGAAGCAAAGACGACAAGGCCCTACATCATCTGGTCCTCGGTTCTTGCCAACCACATCTCATTTCACTCCCCTTGCTCTCCGTCCCTCCCAGAGCACATCAAACTCCTTCCACCAGGTCGCGGTCTCTGCTGCTCTCTTGGGTGGTCCACCCTCTGACTTCATTCAGGTCTCTGCACAGATGTCACTTCCCCTTCCACGTAAAATAAAATCCCCTCTCTCCTTAGTCCCCTTTTCCTTTTCCAGAGCTCTCATCACCACATGACACCAGAGCAGATCTGTTTATCTGACTCCTGGAGTAAATGTAAGCTCCCTGAGGGCAGGGATTCTGTGCGCCATTTTCCGTTGTGCCTCAACACCCAGAACAGTTCTTGATGTATAATAAATATTGACTAATTATGAGGTAGACTCTGATAGACTTAAACAAAATAAGTTTATTCAGGGTTTGTTAGGACTGCAGCCTGGGAAAAACATAAATTCAAATAGCCTTTGAATTGTGTTTCCACCACTGAAAGGGAGAAGGAAGGTTTTATAGTTGTGGCTAACAAGGGCAAAGGAAAACAACAGGAAGGAATGTCCTTTAACAAATTCCAGGCACAGGGTAATCATCGGGGTGAGGGTTGATTGAAACAAGCCATTAAAGTTAGGAATGTGGGACATGACTCTAATAGGAATGAGGTCTCTGTCCCAATAATCTTATCATCCTTGAGAAGACTTGCAGATTCATTTCAGGTATCTAGTGAATTCAAAAGTTCATCCTGAAGGAGGAATTTTTTCCTCTCCTCACGGCTGCCCGGCTCCATTTTAGTGCCATAACGTAAGAGACTCTGTCTTTTTTCAATTCCACATCTGCAGTCCACAAATATTTGTTGAACGAGTGAATGTTGAGTGGCCAATTCAAACCACGGGCCATTTGCTTCTGCTCAGTGCATAGTCATCAGGAGATTCTCACTGAGGAGCAAATACTTGAAAGTTTTCCCTTGTTGGAGAGTAACTTGCTCTCTCTGAGGGAGCCTTGCTCTTAGACAAAGGATGCACCACTTCCAGAAGGGTCAAGATGACCAGAGGATCTTTTTAACCTGGGAGACCAGCTAAATCAACCCTGGGGCCTGTGGAGTGCATGGAGAAAGTGGGAGGGAATTTCCCAAGCACTGCTAGGTGTATCTACTCTGTAACATGAAGTGTGCTTACAGGAAAATTTATCCACATACCATTAGTTCCATCACTCATTTCAGTGAGCAAATCTCCTGTCCCTTGACCCACTCCTACACTCTTCCTCATAATCCTTCATGAGGAGAAATCCAGTTTTGTCCATTTGGCTAACTTAGTGATCAAGAAGCAATCACATCATTCCCGTGGGGACATTACGCTGGACGGTACCATTGCTCAGGGTTTTCATAGTCTTGTTAAGCTTTGTTTTGCCAACATGAGGTCCCTGAACTATCAGTGTCAGCCTCACATAGGAGCAGGACCTGAATCTCTGAGGAAGAAACCCAAGAATCTACCATTTTAACCAGCTCTCCGGAAGTCTGATGCAAAGTCAAGCTTGAGAACAACCGTGAATGAATTAAAAATATAATACAATTCCTGTCAGCAGTGTGTACTGCCCAATAACCAATAAAAACAGGAACAGGTGGGAGTGTTACTTAGCAATAGGCTCGCTCTGCTCACCATGATTAGAGCCAGTTAATCATAATGAGTTAGGAATCGAGGAACGAAGTTTTAATTCCATTGGCTGGCATAACCAGGAAGATGGTAAACTAATGTCTCAAAAAAAAAACCATCTTCAAGGATTACAGAATCTTGAGGCAGTTATATAGGGAAAATGGGCAGTAGGAAGGGGTCCAGGGATGTTGGTCTGCAGGCATGACGGGCTCTAGGCATCACATTGTTCCATTCTTCTGTCAGCTGTGATGGATACCTTGTAGGTGTGTTTCTCTCCTGTGGTCAGCCTGTTCCTGGAGAGAAACTCATAGAACAAAATTTTTAACTTCTCAAGCTATTCGGGGGTACATACGTAAGCGGAGGCCATAAATCAGGAGAGCACGTGAATTTTTTTAGAGTATGTGCAGAGCAGCGAGTAGTCACACAGAGGAGGGGCTGAGGCCATTTAGCGTAACAAGATGGCCTCACTTATGTTCACTTACAGGAGTATTGCATGATTCCACTTATATGAGGTATCTTAAATAGTCAAACTCATAGAAGCAAGGAATAGAATGCTGGTGCCAGGGGCTGGGGGAGGGGAAACAGGAAGTTGCTAATTAACAGGTATAAAGTTTCAGTTATGCAAGATGAAGAAGTTCTGGAGATCTACTGTACAACATCGTACCTATAGGTAACAATACTGTATTTTCACTTAAAAATCTGTTAAGAGGGTAGACCTCATGTTAAGTGTTCCTACCACATAAAATTAAAAAAAACCAAGTGAGGGCTGCCAATTAGACCTTGCAGTCCTGACAAGACCCAGGCCAAGCTGCCTCTGGGGCCAGACATAGGCTTCAACTGGGACGAGAAGACAAAAGAGGTGAAACACCCTACTCCTCTACACCCCTTCCCATCATGGAATAGTAGAGGGGCACCCAACGGATTCACTTCTCCTCTGTGGCCAAGGCTGAGGGAGGTGTGAGGACGGGAAGGAGTGGGGGGGACTGGCTGGTGGCCAGGGGCTCTGGGCCCAGAGAACTGGCTCATCTTTGGCAGTCAAGGTGCCACTTACAGGACCTGCAGGGTGAGCGGAAGTGAAATCTGGGGTGTACCACGGTGCCGGGCAGTGTTCCCCGGAACCCGTTGAGTCCCAATTAATCCTACCCAGTTGACCAAATGTACTTGAAAGCCTTCTTCTGTTGCTTTTTAAAAACATTTTTGAAACTAAATTGTTCTCACAAAGTTGGAGACATGGAAGAATATCCGTGAAGGTCAGTTAAACTAAAGAGAGAATAGTTTGCATTAGTAGAGAAAATGAAGATCCGTTGTTGGTGTCCACGGGCTCCAGAATCAACCGGTAAGAATCGCAACAGGAGTAAGCTGGATTCACCTGCTCAGGATTCCAGACAATTCACTTGGGTAGGTCAATGAGAACTACCCTGGCAACACACACACTCACACACACACATCTTCATCTGACAAGCTCTAGTTTCAGCGCTCTGTAACCCTGTCCAAGGGGTATGATTACGCTATCATTGGAGAAACCCAAAGAATTTGTTTTAAAATGTTCCAAACGCTGACTGATGCCTCCCCATTTGTTCTCAGTTTGACTCTGTGGCTGATATATCTGATGTGTCAAGCAATGTTACCCTAAAAAGTTACACCATGCACTTCGAGGTACATCTGTGTGCTGCATGAATGCATGATCTTTTGCATGGTGTGTTGACTGCACAATGAAAAGTGTTGATTGGACCAGCTACATCAGATCCCTCAGATATTTAGAGCAGTTAGATCTTCTCAGGGCACATTCTAGGTCCTTATCATCTAGTGCCTTTCTTTATCTTTCTGATGTTAATGTCAGACCTGATTTATTTTGGAGGCTGGAATCCTACACTAAGGGAGACGATACAGAATGAGAAAAGAGAGAGGGAGCAGTCCATTTCCCTACACAAATCCAAGAATTTTAAAGTGTGATACGACCGTACTCTTAGTGGGCAATCATGAGAGAACACTGTTAACTTTGACTGCTCTGAGAAAGCAGTGTTCTCATGAGCAAGGCTCTGTGGTAACAGGCATGATAAGATTATGTTGTTAACCCACCCTCTATTGCCCTCACCCCACCACTTTGCAATGCAGCCTGTAACAAGCCCTTGTCTACAGGACACAATAGCCCAAGCACTAGTACATGAGCTCTCTGGGTGCTAAGAACACTGGCCATCTAACGTGACTATTGATTTATTTCTCATCCTTACCAAGAAACCAAAGGCCACAGTATTCCAGATAAGCTAAGTTCTGTAGCAGGATATGGAGACAGTGTTCTCTTCATTGACAATGTGTGACACACAATTTTCTGTTTTATTTCAAACCTGTTTTCTTTAGACATTAATCACCAATAGCAACTTTCTTTTCAGGGATTAGTCGATACCAAAATCCCCCGGTCTGGGACCCCCGTGAGTATTAGGAGCAGCCGGAGCATATCTGTACTTCGAATCCCAAGTCAGAGCCAAATCAGCCAAACCTATTCCCAAGGCTCTCTCCACCGCAGTGTCAGCCAACTCATGGACATTCCAGACAAGAAAGTCTTGATTGATGACTCGCTGTGGGAAACCATCATGGGCCACGATAGCGGACTGGTGAGTCGATTCCTCATCCAGAGCCTTTGCTACACATCCCAGAAGAATATTGGTAAAGAGATGGCATGGAGTTTCCTGTACCCATTGAATGCTGCCCCACAGCACTCAGTGCATCCCTCTGACCATTTACCCAAGTATTTTGTAAAGACCTGCTTACTAGTGTTACTACAATTGTTTGATGAGCAGGGTGGAAACTTTGTCTTGTTCTTTTAGCACACAATAGATACTCAAAAAATAAATTTGTGAATTCAAAAAATAAATTTGTGAATAAGAGAACAAACAGCCTACACTTCATTAACTTGGGCAGCAGGTGACTGGAAACATTGGAACTAGCTTGAAAGAAGGCATAAAGTAAAAGCACTTATTTTACTAAAAAAGAAAAAAAAGAAGTGCATCATCTTTTTCCTTCTGGTTTATGGTTAGAGAAGAAAAAGAGTCTTTCTCCCAACAGGCTCCATGGTTCCTTTCCAAGAAACCCTAGAAAATCATGATAGATAAAGGTATTACTGTCTGTGAACTTCATCTCTCATAATTTCAGTCCAGTGGGTACAAATAATGGACTCTTTGAAAGTTAACCTCATCATAATCTATTTGTTAAGAGCCCCTAGTGGCTGAAATGAATAACATCCTAGAGTTTTTACCAACCACACCTCTGATGGAGAACCATTCCTTTGGGATAGATAACAAACAGCCACCTAAGAACCTGGCTCCTCTGTTTCATCCTCTGAGGCAGGATTAGTCACCTCCATTTCTTTTTTTTTTTTTTTTGTGAGGAAGATTGGCCCTGAGCTAACATCCCCTGCCAATCTCCCTCCTTTTGCTGAGGAAGATTAGCCCTGTGCTAGCATCCATGCCTATCTTTCTCTATTTTGCATATGGGATGTTGCCACAGCATGGCTTGATGAGCAATGTATAGGTCTGTGCCCGGGATCCGAACCTGTGAACCCCGGGCCACCAAAGTGGAATGCGTGAACTTAACCACTACGCCATCAGGCCAGCCCCTCACCTCCATTTCTTTCAACCATCTGCTTCTGCTTTTGGACTCTTTCACTCATTTCTTTAAGTTCTCACTTATCCTTCACTGAAAAGTTGATGACTTCCATGAAGCCTTTCTCAACTAATGGCAAGTAATAAAGCAAGCTTCCTGGCTCCAGGTTCCAATCACAATACAAAATAAAATAAAATGCACGGTCCTTCTGGCTTGTTCAGAATGATGATACGTATCATGCATTTTAAAACCATGGGTCTGTTTGATGCTACTATGACTACTGAATTCCATGATTCCATTTCAGATCTAAGGTTTCTAAATAATTTTTCCTACATATTAGGCTGAAACATAATCATATTTGACAAGCAAAATGGCAATTTCATATGGTTCAACATAACACGTTGAGGCCTTAGATGCATGTGTGTCCTCACCCAAGGACACACAACTAGTAATTTTTCCATGGAATTGGCATCTTAAAAACATAGCCTGATTACAGAGCCCCCATTCTTCACTATTATACCATATTGCCATTTTTACTTGCTTTCCACAGTACTAGGAATGGTAGATAGTCGACAGTAATAGCACGCCGTATGCAAAGCAGTTCAGCGAAAGCTTCTGAAGATGCCAATACTTGGCAAAATACCTGTTCATTATAACATTATAATCGAAGTTACTTACCCTATTCAAGCAATACAAAATATAGTAAGAGAACGGGACGCAATGGAGCACAATAGCTTGCATTCTGGCTCTCCCACTTACATTTTGAACTAAATCTTCAAATCTTAATATCTCCTCACTTTACAGATGAGAAAACTGAGGTTTAGAAATGCCAAGATAAAGCACAATGTAATACTCAAATGACATACGTTTTGGGTTAGTCTCTAGTCCATGTGTGCGTGTGATGTGATTCTTTCAATAAAGTAAACTTAAGGCAAAGGCAAGGGTGGTCTCAAACTACACTGCCTAGTTTTGAGCATAGGGTATTAGCCTTTAACAAAATACTGACTACTTTTTAAACTGATAGAACTATCAGTCAGTTGATGGCAAACACTTGACAGCAAACATCCTAACCAATGCTGATTGGCGTATTTTTCAGTATGTGGATGAAGAGGACCTGATGAATGCCATCAAGGGTTTCAGCTCTGTGACTAAGGAACACACCACATTCACCGACACCCACTTGTGAAGGATGGACACCCCAAGACGTAAAGCTGGGACGCGACGCTACAGCCCATTCCCACTGGGTTATCACTGACTGACACACCGTAAATGCTAAAAAGCCATTGCTTATTATTCTGTAATCGTATAACGAAATGAGGATTGTTTTTGAACCTGTTCCTCCCTAATTGAGGTCTAAGTGTTATTTTTCTGGTTGTCTGAAATGAGGGGTACTATCTATATGAAAATACTTATTTTTCTCTAATTATTTTGTGAAAGCTAAAGCAGCATGTAATTTTCACTTGGCTGTTTGGCAGTGATTCCACTGGTTAAATGAAAATTTAACGAGCGGCAATGCCAAGTTGGCCCACAGTTCTTACAAGTCACTGAAGAGAAGTTATTAGTTTAAAAACTAAGTGATTCTTCTGAGAGCATATCATTGCCGCTCCTTTCAATCTCCTTTTTCCATGAAGGTTGACACCATCCTGCAAGGAACAATTCTAATGATCATAGCTGCAAAATAAAATCCCAATTTCAGGACAACCTGAATCACTTAGAGAAAAACAAACTCTGCATTAAGGCTCCACACTTGGCTGAAGGTTCTACTTAACTACAACGTTTAGGGATAAATATTCACCAAACCTTTTGACAGAGCACCACCTAAATTTACAAAATGTCTGTTCTTGCATTTATGAATCTTCCGAAAACCTAAGGAATAAACAGCTAATTTATATATTTTAGAGAGAAAATGAAGTTTCAATAGAAACACCTCCACATATTTTAGTTTTGAAATTCCAATCAGTAATTTTCATAAAATTCTGTCAAATTCACTGCATAACAGGGAATACTGACATCTTCAACTTAGCACATTTCACGTGGAAACTACTGCTCTATTTGCAATATTTCATTAGCAAACGTGGAATTTAAAAAGGAAAAATTTTGTTTGTGCTCCTTCCAGCTTTGAAATTAATATTTACATGTAAATATGAAATTATACATATGCACATATATATATATATTGCTGTCTACTCTATCCCTTCATTTCAGACTACTCACTATTTTAGCCCTAGAATCACTAAGAGCAGATGATATTTAACAGTACCAATCTCCATGGGTCAAAAGTTTGTGTCATCTGCTCCAGCTGAATTACAAAGTTATTGGTGAAAAGTCCTACAGCAAGAAACTTTTTTTTTCCAAGTCATCAACATGAAATTAAAGGTATTTGTTTGTTCTTCATGGAAAACAATGGAAGAAAACTTCTCTTCTTCTGTCATTCTTAAAGGTCTTAAAGACTTCAGGAAGCTATTCTGAATCTGTATGTCTCATACACAATTGTCTGACAATGTTTTGTGAATTACTTTCAGAGGTAGGTGGATTTTCCCAAAGCTGAGCTGGCCAAAACTTGTAAACTAAAGGATAACCTTACATATTCTGCTTGAAAACTATGAATTACCCCACACGGTCCAACAGTCAAAGACTGTGGACTGTGGAGGTACTGAGACTTTAACCAAATCCATAGCAGAGCAGCTCCTCAGACTGACCAACTCCCAGACAAACCTTGCCAAGAGTTAAGTGTCAAAAGCACAGACCAGTATTAAGCAGAAGTCGTGCCCCCTTGTTAGAAGTGCTCTAAGCAAACACATCTGAAATAATTGTGCACTTTTGGCAGTGGATGTACAAATTATAAGATACTTTTCACTCGCCAAAAGTTTTATACTTTCTGAAACGGAAAGATAGCATTGGCTAATTTAGTTTACTGCTTTTAATTCCCCTTTGTTGATGTGGGTCAATAGTTGTTTAAAGCTGGAACAAATGAGCCTTAGGCTGTTTCTGGATTCACGTGAGCTACTTAAGGCACAGAGGGAGAATGCTCTTTTCCAGTCACGCACTTGCATCCTTACCCTTGGTCTACACTCTTCCGCAAATATGATTTGCTATCCACAGGTAGATTCAGACTGAGCTCATCCTTGGAAAATTAACTAGATACCTTTATCACAGCATCAAACTTTAAAAGAACACAAAGAGAAAACTGCAGGGGAAGTTATCTTAAATCAATCTCCACTTAATCATCTCATTAGACATTGAGTTATTACATGAATTCTTTCAGCTGAATCATTTATATTTTGATCCCATAGCTCAGAGTAGACAGAAGCCTGTATGGCTTCCACCAAAAAACACTGCCCCCTGAACACTCTTAATCTGATTTATTTCAGAGAAGAAGCCCAAGATTTTGTTTTGCTACTTTAAGTGGTATTGTATGCCAAGCCTCCACTCAACACCTAGAGATTCTGATTCAGTTGATCTGGGGTGGGGCTGAGGCATCAGTACTTGTAAGCTTCCAGGTGTTCCTAATGTTAAAAACCAGTGATGTAAAGCTGAAAGAAAGGAGCAATATGCTGTGCACAGGGACCCCCTTCCTTGGCCCACCACTTCTCCTTTACAGAGCAAACACCAGCAGTTGTCTATGAACTCCTTTAAATCTGCTCTAAATCTCCTAACTCATGTCTTCTCCCTTGTAAAGGTGACACTCTCAGCTTAATTTAAGAACTACTATGTTTTGTTATTCCTAATATTAACTATTTGATAAGAGTACATAGCTACGTTTTTATAAGCTCTATTAAGAATTGTGTTTATAGATGATCTATTGTCATTTCCACTAAATGGAAAACCTATATATGAATGTTAGCGTACCTTATACCAATCTAAAAATCATGTTGGCATCAATGTAATTCAACCTGAACAACCTGTAAATAAAACATAGACCAAGTGGAATAATTCAGTGATAAGGAACTTAATTATGTCACATATGAATAGCAGTTTATTTCCAATGCACAATATCATGTAAATTAATCTAAAGACAGTTTGCTTAATAAATATTTAAATGTGAACCAAGTTTGATTTAATGTATTTATGAAAAAATACTCTTAATAGCTATGAGTTGTATTTACAAATTACACATAACCGATGATAAGAGTGAGCTCATTTAAGAAAACAGGATGTTCTGGATAATCTCTCAACCATCAATGTACATTAGAATCAACGTGGTACTTTTTTCAAAATATGAGTCTCAACCATCAGAGACTCAAATTTAGCAGGTCTGGAGGGAGGCCTGGACAACTGTACGTGTACAGCCTCAGGCAATTCTGACATATAAGCCTGGATGAGAAAGCCAGGAACAGACCATAGGCTCCTGAACAGGCAGACCTGGGTTCCAAAGTTGGCTCGGTAGCTAACGAGCCTTGTGGCTAAGCTCTCTATCCTCAGTGGATCTCAGTGATCTCACCTGTGAAATGAGGATAACAATGCCTATCTTACTGGTATGACAATACTTAAGAGTGCTGCTTTGAAATAAGTACACAATTACTTGAAAAACTCTTTTCCATCATGAGAATTACAATTCTGTTCTCGTTTTTCATCAGTCACACAAAGTAAATAAATTCATTTCAGTTCTTTTTTTCTTTCAGTCACAAAAACCCTAAAAAGGTAGGCATAATGAAACAACTTAGGCATAGCAGGATAATGTGCTTAAGGTCACAAAGTTAAGTGCCCGAGTAGCTCAGGCCCCTGCTGTAACACCAAGGTTCAAACTCCTGTTAAGTGGAAGAAATAAATAAGATTTGACTTGCAGTATAATGCAATCCATGGTACAGTGAGTTGCCTTTTGTATGGGATTTTACTACATAAGTCTTTTTTTTTTTCAATGGGCTTTTACTCTTGGAAAGGCTGGGTAAATACTCAATTTTTTTCTTTAGTTTTCTTACTGCCCACCCAACTTGTATACGACTATGATGGGAAACAGTAATTACAGAACAGATAATTGCAATCCATAGTAATACTGAAATTATTCCTTGCCTACCATTTTCCCTCATTGATAATATAAGTTTTCACACATATTAAGTTCTCCCTCCTCTTTCTCATTTTTTTTTTTTTTGGTGAGGAAGACTAGCTCTGAGCTAACATCCATTGCCAATCTTCCTCTTTTTGTTGAGGAGGAATAGCTCTGAGCTAACATCTGTGCCCATCTTCCTCCATTTTGTATACAGGATGCTGCCACAGCACGGCTTGATGAGCGGTGGCTATGTCCACGCCTGGGATCCAAATCCACAAACCCCAGGTCGCCTAAGCAGAGCGCGAGAACTTAACTACTACACTACCAGGCCAGCTCCCCTCCCCCTTTTTTATTATGGGAAGCAACAAAGACATGAACAAACTCATACAGGTACACTTTAAACAGGATAACTGTTCCTTAAGTAACTGAAAACATGTAGTCTTAATCATTTTTATTTGATTTCATTGATAAATAAATACAAAAGAACTGTTGTGAAACCACTGGCAATATAGTAAACCTTAAAGAATTTATTTCAACTTCACTCACAATATATTTCTTGGAATGGGAATATATACATTATTCACCAATAAATGCATAATGCTTTAAATTTACAATTACTTTACTTGCAGAAAAGAAAATCATTCCAATTAAGTGAAAAAAAAAGTAAAAAAAATTTTTCTGTTGTTCTTACAACTCAAAATATATTCAAAACATTTTTACAGCAGCCAAAACCTTTTAACCTGTAGTCTCATAAGCTTAACAAAATGGCCACATTCTAATTTAATTACCTTGATTATTAACACTGGAAAAAAAATACGGTGGTTCCTAAAACAAGGCAGACTAGCAACTAGTAGTTTCCCCTTCTGGGCACTCAAAGCTTTGTCCTTGATTAGTATTTTTATTTCATCTGTTCAAACACAGACAACTGCTCCAACTTTAAAGCAAGTTTAAATGGACTTTCAGCATTTAATATTGGTGATGCTTGCTAAGATTTAAGAACTCCAACAGTGAGAATTAATGACCCACAATTAAAATAAAATTACTAAGGGACTTACTACTACGCAGTGTATCTGGTATTCAACATCAATAGTGTTTTTCAATGACATGATATTTTTTCACAAACATAGCACCTCATTAAATATCTGGTAAACACTTTGCAATCACAATAAGGGTCGAGAAACCAAGTTCCAAAGAGAATTATGTAATTCACTGAAGACAACATTGCAAGACAAGTCTCAGGCATAATCAAGATTAGGAATACAGTCTGTTGGTTCCGACACTCTAAGGGGATGCTCATCTCTATGGGCATCATCTTATTAAGACATGGTACTAGGTTTCCAAAATCCAGAGTAGCTAAACATTGAAATGGACTCTTGCTTTTACAAATGATCTGTTAAATGTATATGTAAAACTAAAAAAATATTCCAAAAGGTCAAAAGAGATAGTTATCTCCTTACTCCAGGTAATTCTGTTAAAAAGATACTAAACGAAGTCCAATTTTAATTTGTAAAGTTTTGGTGTAAAAGCTAATGTACTGAAGTTCGGTAGAGTTTAACTTTCATCTAAATTAACAAAACAACTACTCCTTTTGGTAAGTTTTCATAAGCTGTACTCTTGACCTAAAGAATCACTTTTTTTATGCCGAGGAGATGGAGTCGTCTTTGTAGGAGACGGGGATGCGGTACCAGGTGAGTCAGTTCCTCCGTCAGAGGTACTGGGTGATGATGCCAGATAGGGAACTTTCTTTCTTCCAAGGAATCCTCCTTCAAATCCGCCTTTCTTCCTTAACTCCACTTTATTTTCATTTTCATCTTCTGATGACCTTTTCTTGGATTCTAGAAAACTTTCAGCTATTTTATGTACTTCCAATCCACTATCTGATTCTCTCAGACTTTTTACTTCTGCTCCAGGAGACTTTCGCTCAGACACATTAGCCTCTCCCGTTGCCCACTTCACTTCAGCTTGTATTGGACCCAAGTTACCATTTTCGGGGACAGCTCTTTCTACATTTCTGTTCAAATTAACAGTCTGGAAGTCCCTGTAACTGTGAAAGCTCTCAGTCCTCCTTGCTCTTGCTAACAGAGGACTCTCTCTGTAAGGCCTTATGGAACCATAAGTAGCTGCTTCGTGGATGGTTTCATGGTGCTGGAGCTGAAGACTGAAATACAGTTTTTAAATTACAGCTCAGATTTCTTTCTGGGATTTTTCAGGGGCACATCTCATTACTTCAACTACCAATAAAAACACATTATATAAATATATAAAAAATACCATATCCTTATTTCTGTATATAAAAATGTACTTATTGAGTACCCTATATATTATATACATGTATGTGTATGTATGCGTATGTGTATAAAATTACCAAGGCAAATAATACCATACATATATTCACAGCCAAGCTGGAGCTGTGAATAGCTGAAAAAGCTGAGGAAAAAACAAAAAACCTTAAAAACCAATGAGAAACAATATAATTCAGTATTTGGCCCTTAGTTCAGATTTTGGAATGTTTTTTTAATATGGTAACTAAAAAGATATACTTTGTCATTGTATATCTTTTGAGATACAATGTATATCAAATGTATATCAAATTTAATATATCAATGTATATCATTAAAAGTATATCACGTATACAAGTATCAAATCATTATGTTGTACACCAGAAACTAATGTTGTATGTCAGTTATATCTCAATAAAATAAAAAATAAATAAAAGTACATAATGCCTAAATGTAAGATTAGACAAGATACTGTAATCACTTTGATTAGTGTGTCCCTGAAGCAACAGGAACAAAAGCTCCACATACTACCCAAGGTGACCTGGGATTTTTCTAATTTCCTTTGAGTGAATTCTTGATCACATAATAGGCATCCAAATTGGCAGCAATTCACAAAATGAGTTAAAGAGCAAAAAATGTTTTTCTATGCAAGAACCAGATACACATACAGATGAGAAATTTAGTTAAATTAAAAAAAAAGTGAATATCAACATAATGTCTGAATTAAAAACATACTTTGAAAAATATGGCTTTCAAGAACAACTGTGATTACAATATCTCAGCCAATTTTCCCAAAAGCAATCAATTCAACTTACGATACAATATTCAACTCCTTAACCTACCTAGAATTTGATTCACGGAGACGGCTATGCTGAACCACGGAAGTTGCTGGACTGATGTTAGGAGTAGCACAGCGAGATGTGCTCAGATCACACTGATCCAGTAACTTGAGCAGCTCTTCCTCAGTCGGACCGCCTACATCTTAGGAAAACACACACTCTTTATAATCACTTACATCAGAAGCTTACCCTGTGACAAACATTTCTCCATATGAACCTACCCTTATCTTCACTTTTGTTGACCATATCCATAGCAGTGGTCAGATCCCACATCTGAATGCTGCCATTTGTATGGCCTGTGAACAAGTAGCGCCTTGGTCTTGAGCCCATCCTACTGGATCCCTCACATTCTCTCACTGTAAATGAGGATATTGTAGTACAGTCAACAGCTTGGATCTCACATATTCTGCAAAAGATATTGTACAGTTGTAAACCATGGGAACAAATAACATTTTATAATTCAGGTTTTTGAAATTAATTTCTTATTTGCAAAGTTATAGTAGAATACTCCACATATGTAAAACAGATTTAAAGTTTAAAGGTTTAAACTTGCTTTTAACAAGGCAAGTTAATAGGAATAAAATCCAAGTCTTGTTTCTTTGAGTCTAGAGAAAAGGCTCTTATAAAACCATGTATTAAATAATTGAAATCAGGCAAATAATTTAAGTCAACCTTAGAAGAAAAACACACAGAGCCTTGATGGGAATTGAGAAATTCTTTAAGAGGAAGTTGTGAAACCAAAAAGGCAGAAAGAAACAAAGCAAGTAGACATCATACTAGAAAAGATCATGAGAAGTCATTTAAAATTTATGTGTAAACTTAAAAATCTGAAACCAGAAATAATGTAGTTGTATAAAGATGCCTAAACAGTATCCTCCATTACGATAATACTCAACTTTTTCAAAGCATTTTTATAGCTATTTCATTGATTTTCATAAAATACAAAAAAACCTGAGAAAGAACAATTATTATCCACATTTGACAAATGAAGAAACCAAGGGACAATATTGAAAATGATATCCCAAAGTCACATAAGGGTTGACTGAATTGTACTTGATTGAATTATTTATCCCAGCCTACTTCAAAACAGAGTTGAGGGGCCTTATCTAAAAACAAAGATTAAGAACAATTAGTACCAGGCAAATGAAAGGTCAAAAAATAAAGGAGGAAGAGGAAATACAATCCATATTAATGTGAGAAACATTATAGGAACAGAGTATGAAGTTTAGCTGAGCTTCCTAACAGGCAGGGCAAAAGGGGGTGGGGAGTGGGAGTCAATTCCCACGTGTCCACATACAGTGACAGAGTCTATCCTAGTCTCACTCCCAATCTCAAGAGAAAAGCTTGCGATATTTCACCACTGAGTACGAGGTTTGCTACAACTATTTTTGTAGACATTTATCAGATTAAGAAATCTCTCCCGAAGGGAACTCTCATACACTGCTGGTGGGAGTGCAAAGTGGTGCAGCCACCATGGAAAACTGTATGGAGATTCCTCAAAAAATCAAGGTTAGAACTACCATATGATGCAGCTATTCCACTGTTGGGTATTTATCCAAAGAACTTGAAAACACCAATTTGTAAAGGTACATGCACCCCTGTGTTCATTGCAGTGTTATTCACAATAGCCAAGACTTGGAAGCAACCTAAGTGCCCATCAAGGGACGAATGGATAAAGATGTGGTATATATACACAATGGAATACTACTCAGCCATAAGAAACGATGAAATCCAGCCATTTGTGACAACATGGACGGACATTGAGGGTATAATGCAAAGTGAAATAAGTCAGAGGGAGAAGGTCAAATACCGTATGATTTCCTTCATTAAGTAGTAGATAATAACAACAATAAACAAACACATAGGGACAGAGATTGGATTGGTGGTTGCCGGGGGGGGGGGGGGGGGGGGAGGGAGGGGGGTGAAGGGGATGGTTCGGTACATGTGTGTGGTGATGGGTTGTAGTTGGTGTTTTGGTGGTGAACATGATGTAATCTGTGCAGAAATGGAGGTGTAGTGATGTACACCTGAAATTTTTACAATGTTGTAAACCAATGTTACTGCAATAAACAAAAAATTAAAAAAAAAAAAAGAAATCTCTCCCTTATTTTGAAGTGCTAGGATTCTTTTTTTATCACAAATGAGTGTTGAATTGCCAAATGTTTTTTCTGTGTTTATCGAGATGATCACAATTTTTCACATTATTGTTAATGTAGTTAATTACATTTATTTTTAATATCTGCAAATTGATAAAAAATATTTTTAAAAATCTAGATTCCTGTTTACGTTTGAAACAAAATAAATCAACCTATGTGCATGAAAACAAACATATAATTGTGCTTGTTTTATTTTTCCTATGGGATAGATTCTTTAGAATTACTTCTTCCTTTAAAAATTTTTAAAGTTTTTTCCCAGCCCACTTTCAATATAACCCTTCCATTTCACTTCTCCCTGTTAAGAACCTGCACTATCTTTAAACAGAAAGCTTTGCTTCACATTAGCTTCATGAGGGGCTAATTTTCTATTTAATTCTACAAAGTAATTTACGCTTGTTATTTTTATAACTATAGCTTTTCTTCTGGAATTGTAAACTTAAAAA
This sequence comes from Diceros bicornis minor, assembly GCF_020826845.1. NCBI lineage: Eukaryota > Metazoa > Chordata > Mammalia > Perissodactyla > Rhinocerotidae > Diceros > Diceros bicornis. Next base: position 17,141,115 of record NC_080777.1, read on the forward strand.
CTTTAACATTTGCTTTATCATGCAGAAACTGAAGCTTATTACAACACACTGCTTCTGTGTGAAGTAACAGAAGAGGATAGGAAACACTACGTTGTTAGAGGATGTTACATTATAACCGCAGTATTAATAAACATTTGGCAGCTTCTTCACCAAATACGCACAGCACACTAAATCACAGTGACTTGTAACATTTCTCAAGATAACAATTTGATTTCTAACTAGATTATAGGCTCCTAACACTTCTTCTTTAAAAAAAAAAAAGAAGCTGACAAAGAGAGTTTATGTAATTCTGGAATCAATTCATTTAATAGTTGCTAATGACTACACGCAATAAACTGATGGAAAGAAAATTGATCATCTCAAAGAATTTATTCATTAAAATATTAAAAAACTAGAGATGACAGGCTGAAGAAAGGATAACCAAGAAATCATTAAAAATATCAGTAGCATTAGTAACATTAGTATGAAAATCCATAACCTTTTCAATGACTACTAATAGGAATGTTACCTTTTTCACTTGTTTGACATGCAAAAAATTTTATGGTTTTAAAGAGAAACATCACAGCTCAATCTGCTTGAGGCTATAAATAATGATTTTAAAAGAAGTAAAATTTCAGTCAAATGGAAAAGGAAGAGGAAATTAACTTCTATTAAGCATCTATTATAGTCAGGGACAATGCAAGATATTTCATGTTTTTAACTCATTTTATCCTGTGACATCCTGCCAAGGTAGTTGAACCTTATTTTATAGAGAAACTGGGGCTCAGAGAAACAAAGTAACTGAAGTTGAATTTACACAGCTAGTAAGAGGAAGTGCCAGAATGAGAATTTAGTTCAGCTGTCTGCCATCAAATTCTCTGGGTTCTTCTACTATATCACCAGTCCTTCCTAACTGTCTGCAGCATCTGTGAACATCTTAAATAAATCCTAGAGAATAAGCACTAAGTATACTGTCTTCATTTTAAGTTAAAACAATCACAAGATAATGAATAGACTTCTCTCTCAACAGCCTGTTTCTGGGGGCCGGCCCCGTGGCGTAGCGGTTAAGTGCGCGTGCTCCACTGCTGGCGGCCCGGCTTTGGATCCTAGGCGCGCACCGACCCACCGCTTGTCAGGCCATGCTGTGGCGGCGCCCCACATAAAGTGGAGGAAGATCGGCACGGGTGTTAGCTCAGTAAGACTGGCCAGTCTTACTCAGCAAAAAGAGGAGGAGTGGCATGGATGTTAGCTCAGGGCTGATCTTCCTCACACACACACACACAAAAACCTGTGTCTGATAGCACTCCTTTAGCAATATGTCAAATTATTCAATACCTTTCATAAGGCAAAAGCAACTTCTGAATATAAATATCTTTATAATAAAGTGTTACCTTTTCCCAGTAGATGAGAGTCTTACAAACAGTTTGTTAGTGATGGGAACAACTTTCTGGATAAACACCTGTTGATCATCTCGTTCTCCAAAAGGCCCTTGGTCCGAAAACAGAAAATGTCAAAAGAAGTTAATTAAAAAATTCAATTGGTTTCATTTCACAAAAGGAACATTAATACCTATGCCAAAAAAAAGAATTTTTCATGCCTATCAACATGGCACTACATTCCAAGTCAAAATCAGACACAAAATGCAGCACCACAAGTACTTCAATTTGCATTAAAAATTTTTTAAAGAAACACACAGCATTTCATAATTACACTTTATGTGCTAAGGCTGTAAAAGCTGAAGGCAAGCTTAAGACTACATATTATCAGTACTAGAAGAAAACCTGTTAAAATATAAGTTCTATGTTTACTATCTTTGAGAAGGTGTTCAGTTCCTTACAACTTCAAAAAAGGGATGTATAAATGAAGTTACTTTATGTATTTATTTTATCTTTTTCTGAAAAGCCAACATGCAAAATCTTAAAAAATAAAGTACAGCTTCATTAAATAGAATTTAACTAATCAGAAGCCTGTTGCACCCTGCAAGGTTTTCAATCTAAAAAGAAAGATTTAATTATTTTTACTTTATTGTACCTAGCAAGGCAGGTAAATGGCTCATATATTTTAGAAAGATTCTGTATATCTTCTTTGGAAAAATGTCTGTTCAGATCCTCAGTCCACTTTTTAATTGAGTTGTTTGGTTTTCTGTTGCATGAGTTCTTTACATATTTTGGATATTAACCCCTTACTGGATTATGATTTGCAAACATCTTCTCCCAATTGTTAGGTTGTCTCGTTTGGTTGATGATTTCCTCTGCTATGCAGAAGCTTTTTAGTTTGATGTAGTCCCATTTGCTTATTTTTTCTTTTCTTTCCCTTGCCTGAGGAGACATGATATTCAAAGAGATGCCCCTAAGGCCGCTGTCTAAGAGCATAGTGCCTATGTTTTCTTCCAGGAGTTCTATGTTTTCAAGTCTTACATTCAATGGATGAATGGATAAAAGATGTGGTATATATACGCAATGGAATACTACTCAGCCATAAAAAAAGATGAAATCTTGCCATTTGTGACAACATGGATGGACTTTAAGGGCATTATACTAAGCAAAATAAGTTAGACGGAGAAAGCCAAATACCATATGATTTCACTCATATGTAGAAGATTAAAAACAACAACAATACGGGCCGGCCCCATGGCTCAGCGGTTAAGTGCATGCGCTCCGCTACCGGCGGCCCAGGTTTGGACCCCGGGTGCGCACCGATGCACCGCTTCTCCGGCTGTGCTGAGGCCGCATCCCACATATAAAACAACTAGAAGGAGGTGCAACTATGACATACAACTATCTACTGGGGCTTTGGGGGATAAAAAAAGGAGGAGGATTGGCAACAGATGTTAGCTCAGAGGCGGTCTTCCTCAGCAAAAAGAGGAGGATTAGCATGGATGTTAGCTCAGGGCTGATCTTCCTCACAAAAAAAAAAAAAAAACCAATAACAAACACACACAAAGACACAGAGAACAGACTGGTAGTTACCAGAGCGGAAAGGAGGAGAGGGGAAGGTGAAAGGGGTAAAATGTAATGATGTATACCTGAAACATATAATGTTATAAACCAATGTTACCTCAACATAAATAAATAAATAAAAAATAAAGTACCAGAAAATAAAAGAGTCTGAACAATATAAATAAAAAGTGTTTCCATGCAAAACTTATAAAATTTTAATAATTCTTTTTTCCTATCATATTCATTAGCTAGAATAACACCAACTTATTATTCACAAGCATGTGACATACAACACAATTTTGAAAGACAGTACAATCATGTGTTGCTTAATGACAGGGATACACTTTGAGAAATGCATCATTAGGCAATTCTGTTGCTGGGTGAACATCATAGAGTGTACTTACACAAACCTAGATGGTACAGCCTACTACACACCTAGGCTCTACGGTACTATCTCATGGAACCACCGTCATGTATGTGGTCCATCGTTGACACAAACATTGTTATGCAGTGCATGACTGTGTATTCCAAGTTATCTTATGTGAATCATATCTATAAATGGATACAATGGATACAATAAATGGAACAATAACATCTTTATTAGCTGGCAAATACTTATGTTTACTATGTGCCAGAGTAAATGCTTTACACATAACTCATTTTCATCATCATTATCACCACGTAAGGGATGCACTACTACCATCTCCATCTTACAGAGGAGAAAACTAAGGCACCGACAGATTTGTTCACCTCAGATCTCACAGGTCCTACTTGATGGAACTGGAATTCAAACCCAAGCTGTCTAGCTCTTCACTAAGCTATGCAGTTGCTCAGTTAATGGACAACTTTCTGAACTCTAACTCTGTTGAAAAGAAATGACCTCTTTCTATCCTCATTCAATAATCTATAAACAAAGTCAAAATAGTGATGATAAATAAAATAACTAGGAATGAGGACTATGGGACTCTCCCCTCAAACTTTATACTGACAGATATGGGATTCTCACATAATTTAACTCTACTAATTATCCACACCTCTCCCCTTATAATTTCTCTAACTTCTCTCCCCCAATTGGCTCCTTTCCTTCAGAACACAAAATATCCTCTTATCTCTCCTATCTTCAATGGAGGAGAAGGGAGGAGGGATCAAAAACATGACCTCTGAACTTCCCTGCCTTCTAAATAGCTCCATTATTTCTTTCTTTCATGGTCACCTCTGATATGTGTTACTCTATTACCCCTGCAATCTAGATTCTACCCATACCACCCTACTGAAACTGGACCTTCTAGTCTGTTTCACTAATCTATATGTCTATCTTTTAGGATATTTTTTAAAATAAAACTATAAGGAGAAAAAAAAAAAATCTCCCTGCTCCCTTTAAATATTTTACAGGGCTGTTGTAAGTAAACATCTTTTACAAACAACTCATTTTAATCATCATAATCACCACATAAGGGATATACTATTATTAAAGTTTCTAAATATCTTTTTATTAACATTAGACATGCTCTCCCTGATCTGACCCATGACCTGAACCCCCATCCACTCCGTCTCATGTCCTACTCTTCTTACCCACACACCAGCAATTAATGACCCTCTTGACATTTTCCAAACTTGCCAGGCTCTCTTGGCCTCTTTCCTTTTAACATGCTGTTTTCCATGCCAGGAATGTCCCAATCCTAGAGCCTTCCAAACTTTCATGTCTCAGCTCAAACATTAAGACCTCTACGACGTGTTCTCCATCTGAATGTCAGTTTCCATGAGTGTTAAGTGGGGATAATAGCTACCTCATAAAATTGGCAAGAAGATTAGAGAGTATGTGTTACATCCCCTAGTACAGAGTCTAGCACTGTCTCCCCAGGTGCTTTTTGCCCTATGCACTTGAGCACAGTGTGCAAAATACAATTGTTTGCTTTTTATTCCCACTGCTTACTATACTATAAGTTGATGTTCACTGCATTTTCTTAGATTTCTAATGCCTGGAGCAAAAGGACTCAATAAACATCTGCTGACGCTACACCTTAAACTTATACAATGTTATACATCAATTATATCTCAAAATAAGACTTAGGAAAAAAATGTGTTGATGAAACAAAACTGTAAACTTCCAGTGCCCAGCATCACAGAGGGAACTGGGATCCCAAAGCAACTGTTAAAGTTGACAACACTGAGCATTTCTTTTTCTAAAAATACTAAGACTATGGTAGTACAATTCTCATGAGGAGCTTACATTTTTAAAAGATAACTATTTTGAAATCTTTACTGTTGGAAGCATATTTTGGAAGGACATATATTTAATATTTTCATGCAAAAACAATTCTAATGCACTCCTTCCTATTTTCCATCAGTGCTATAATTTCTGCTTATATAAAATGATAGAAAAGTACTTTAGTTAACCAACAGGTCCTACAGAATTATTAATGTCATGTGTGTATGATGTATGGAGAGACAAATCAAACTAACTTTATATATCTTCTGAAATCAGAGCATATCGATGGAGATGCTACGTTGTTTCCTAATGGATATTACAATGCCATCGAAACAACTCTCAGTATATGAGTGCCACCCCTTTTCTAGCTTCAAATTTTATTTTCAGATTAATTATTAGCAATAAAAAAAATATTTCAAGTTTCAAATATTCACAGCCATCATGGCTTTTAAAAATAAACAAAAGTGGTTAGCATCTGGACATATTATTTAAATGAGGAAATTCTAATAAGATGAAAAATTCACTCTCAACTTTTTAAACGATGAAAAATGATGCTATAATTTTGCGAATTTATAGAACTTAATAAGAAAAACACACTAAATTTGTTTTAAATGAGTTTCAAAACTAAAATGAAAAATTTATATTTAAAACATTTTTTAGGTTTCTATTACAGTTAATACACTTCTGCATTGCCAACATAGTATTTGAAAATGCCCCAAATTTGCTAACTCACCTATGTCATTTCCAGAGGAATAGCTTCCATGACTTTCTGTCTCCTCCAGAGACAGGATCTTAAATGACGCTAAAGGAGTAGAACCTGGCTGAGTAGAGATCATTCCTCTGAATCGCGTTACTGTCCATGTCCGGACATGATTATTATCTGCACAGACTAGAAGCAAAAGAGAACACAGAAGAGTTGCTAAATATAGATTATAAGAGCACCAACGAAATCACTTTTATAGACACACTTTAACTTTTTTCACTATGATCTACTTTAAAGAGATCATAGCACATTTCGAGTGGCAAATGATATATTTATCTTAAAATTATACTTAATTTGTACCTAGCCAACAAAAATGAGAGAACTGAATATAGTTTACCTTGCTGAAAATATAGGGTATATAAGTAAATCTATGGATCCTTATAAAAGTAGCCTGTAGGGTATAAATGTAGAAAAGGTTAAAAAAAAGTATATGTAAAAGGGAAGATGCTGAACATTATCCTGCTCTGTGGCTAAACTAGACAGCAAACAACTTGCCTTGTTTACTTTTTTCAACCATAAAAACTGTCTCTGTTTATGTTACTCAAATACTAAACAATCTAGATCAGGAGTTACTGAAATTTATTGTCACAAATGACCTTTGTCAAAAAGCTTGTAGGAATCAGCTATCTATTGTCCACTCATACATTAAGAAAAATTAAGATTCCATACTAAAGCTGAAAATTATTTTTATATAAAATAAGAAAATCTGTATTTAAGAAACATAATGCAATTAGATTAATTTATTTTTTCATGCAAATAATATTAAGTGGGTATATATTGTGCTATCCCCTAGCAAATAACCTCTCTCTGCTGTTTTTTTGTCTGGATACTCCATTAGAAAATGTAAACCAAAAAATGACATCATTAATGCAAAAACTGCACTTTTGTGGTATGCTTAACAAAAAAGTGTACTAATTTGTCATTTATTATGATTTCAGAAAATTTTTTATTATTAGCAATGAGCTATGAACTTATCAGTAAATACCAGGAAAGTATGCAAAATTTCTTATAATGCATGCAAACATTTCCTACTGGGTAGGATATTTTCTACTGTTTCATTCCATACTACTATTTCATTTCCTACTGCGTTGCATATTTTAAACAAAACTTTAGAAAGAAATTTAATTTTGGCAAATTGCACTAAGAATAAGAAGTGCACAGATGTTACCTATGTAATAAAATTCTCAATACTCAATGTCAGTTTTCTGGTGAAAAAGGAGACATTTAGTTTTAGGCTGTTTAATCCGTTTCATGGAAAATAATTTCCTAATTTCACTATTAAGTTTACTAGGACTCAAAAAATAATTTAAGTATCTTTAGCTGATTCAAATGGGCAATTATGGCAATTCTGTTGATATTAATCATTAACTAAAGTTTTTATTTAAGACATGAAAACTCACACTATGGAAAAAAGAATATCACTACATATTATGTTAATATCCACCAGGTGGCAGAATAACATAACTGAGTATACACAAAATACTCCAGATTTTTTGGCTAACCTGGACATTTATCTTGAGAAATTTATTTCAATTTCAATCCTACATGAACTACTTGATGTTAAAATGCAAATTTTACTACGTAGTCCTTTGGCATCACATCCTACAATAACATCATCACCATCAAAATAACAGCAATTACTACTGAGTATCTCTAAGCACTGTCATTTAAACACTACAACAACCCTGAAACATAGTCTCTTTCCTCACAGGATCAAATGACCTCATTTCATACAACATTTATTCAGCATCCTTTGTGTGTCAAGAATTATGCTAAGTGCTAAAGAAAAAGATGAAGAACAAAAGTTCCTGCTACTGTAGAACTTATTATATTCTAGAAGAGAAAGACAGATGATAAATAAGCAAACAAATAAATGATCAGATGTTTAAGTCTATGAAGAAAACAAATCGAGGTACTGACAGAGAAAGTGACTGTTAGTTAGATAGTTTTGGGTAACTTAGACTGAGTGGCCAAGGAAGCCTCACTGAGGAGGTATTTGGAATGAGACCTGAATGACAAGAAGGCAGCCAAACAAACATATAGGGGCAAAACATTTCAAATAAAAAGAACAACTGCGGGGCTGGCCCAGTGGCGTAGTGGTTAAGTTCACGCACTCCACTTCAGTGGCCCAGGGGAGAGGAATAAGCAGCAGCTTGAAAGGGGTACACGATCCAGAACAGGAAAAGCTGTATTAACTTATTTATTCTACACACAATAGGAAGCCATTGGGAATCTGATCCGGTTTACATTTTTAAAAGATATTTCTGGCTGCTGTATGGAACATGTACCATAGAGAGGCAAGAGATAAATAGGGAAGAATTGAGAAGCTTAGTAATCTAGGACAGAAATAATGATTTGAGCTACAGGTTGGCAGCAATGGACGCAAAGTGAAGTGATCAGATCTGTGACATATGTTGAAGCAAAGCTAACAGGACTTAACTGATGGATTACACCTATGTGGGAGATGAGAGAAAGGGAGGAATCAAGCGTGATTCCTAGATTGTCAGCTTGAGTAAATGAATAGATGGTGATATTGTTTACTAAGATAGTTTTTGAGAGATATCAAAAGTACTATTTTAACCAGGTTAATTTTGAGATGCCTATTAAACATATACCAGATACAGGCATTGGATATACAAGTTTGGAACTTTGTGAATTTCAAAGGTGGAGGAAGAGTCTGGGAGTCACTGACATAAAAGATAATACTCAAATCACCAGGGAAAATATAGAGAAAGAATGGAGAATCTAGGAAAGAGCTCTAAGGCACTCCAACACTGAGCCATTGGGCAAAAAAGCAGGAACTAATGATAGGAGTGAGAAGAGATTCCTTGGTGAGGTGGGTGAGTACTGCTTTATGAAAGCCTAAAGAAGAGATTTTTCAGAAATGCATAATTATACCCAAAACAATTAGACATTCGATAAAACCATATTCATCCATCATCCATCCATCCATCCATCCATGTACGAGGTATTTCAGCTCCATCTGGTGTTTAATTAGAGTGGAGAACAGTGAAAGACACATCACCTTTTTATACTATGTAGTCTTCATATAAACAAACTTGATATATGAAAATGATGTTTATAAAAAGTTTAAGTCAGGCAGGAATTGATCTACAAAAGATTTAATATAAAAGCAAGGTCTACTGATCTACCAGACTCACAATTCAATTTTCCTAAAGCCTTTTAGAAATCATCCATCAAATGTAATGAATCTCATAATGGAATTTTACTTTGTGATCATTTTACTTTAATAAGCTTAAAAATCTGTATCTAATTTTTTTTGAAGAAGAAGAAGATTGGCCCTGAGCTAACATCTGTGCACATCTTCCTCCATTTCTTGTATATGGGATGCCGCCATAGCATGGCTTGATGAGCGATGCATAGGTCCACACCCAGGATCTGAACCCCGGGCTGCCAAAGCTGAGTGCGCAAACTTAAATAACCACTACACCACTGGGCTGCCCCCTGTATCTAATTTTTAAGTATCTAACTAGTATCTACATTTTTAAAAATTTTATATGATTATGAGGAACAACAAACCCACAAAAATGTTATTTTCTTCAAATAATCTCTATACATTCTACTAATTTTTAATATTTTTTAGAAGCTGATCAAACAACAAATATACATCTAAATCTACTACTTTAGCTTTAAACCTTAAGATAATACAAGATAAATTTATCTTAAATTCATACTTGGAAAATTTCTCTCATAAAAAATCCTTCTCCACAGGATTATGATAATATTTTTAAATAAAATACACTATAAGAATAAAATATTAGAAAAGAGAGTAAATGAAAGACATGATACCTCCTAAATTTATGTATACTACAACCAGGCAAAATGAAAGAAATCCTTAAAAGACAATCAGAACATTTCTTCAGTTACTAAACCTCTCTACCATTTCTTTTAGTATGTTTTTCCCACATAAAACACTGCTTTTATATTCTTTCAATTTGTAGTAGGAGTCTAGAAAATTACACACAAGGCAAGGTTCTACAGGAGGTGACCTCCCTCCCAGTACTAATAAAATCACTTTACCTGATACAAGATGCTTCTCGGAGAGCATGATTTTTGTCACGGGACTTCGGTGAACTGTGAAAGTCTGAAACAGCTGGGGGCCTGACCCAACTGTCTCTGGGTGCTGCACAATAACTCGCACTGCTCCAGAGCTCGTACCATAGGCGATCTCAATCCAGTTACCACTGACACCTACATGGTCAAAAGTTGAAAGGGGTATATTAGATGATGATGGAAAGAAAGCTGCCCTTGCAAAGCTTCCATGTGATAAGAGGCAGAGCTGGATTCAGTGTCTGTATCAGCCCCAAATCCAGCTCAGCACAAAAATCTTAAGGCCTCTCTGACCACCTTAAAATCACGTTTCCTTTTCAAGTCTTTTCCTAACCTTCACTCACAGACATAAATGCTCACCTCCTCCCTTGTACTAGGTATTAGATTCTATCATGGCAACTATAATACACTAAGCCTCAATCTATTTCCAGGTCTACCTACCCCTACTCCTTATTGAGGGACTGAACTATAATCATCTTTTTATCTATGCCACCTTCCAGAGTGCCTGAGACATAGTAGGTACTCAATAAATGTTTAAAGAATTAATAAATCTGACATAAATACTAAGAACACCACATACAGAACATAGTATTCCTAAAGCAATATTCCACACTACTTCTAGCTTAGAATGACCATCTGTTTGACTTTTACTTTGGTACAATATTGAATCTTCCTTGAATAATCAAGTCTTGTATATACTATTTAATAGTTTCAAAACACTTAACTTATGGAACAAATATATCCATTACATTGCTTGCATCATACCTATGTTACCTCTTCTAATTATGTACAGCTCATCATGTCAGGTTCATCTGCAGCTTTGTTCTTTAAACAAGTGCCCAGACTCCATAACATATTTAAAGATAGGATGGAGTTTGGTGACCTGTATTCTTAAAAAGCTTCACAGATAGAGAACCTCTTAGAGTTAATGGCTGTTCTTTCTGATTCACCTGAGAACACTTGAATCAAAGGAGACAGAGTATGCCATAGAAAACACTTCTTAGAATCTAAAAGGTGACTCCATTCTCCCCCTGCCACTGTAAAAGAAGTTTTATCCTTCATTTCTACTTAGTCACAAAAACACTAAACAAAAAAAATGCAAATTTCATTCTACAGCAGGGGTCAGTAAACTTTGTGTAAAAGGCTAGAAAGCAAATATTTTAAACTTTCCATGCCATACTCTCAGTCACAACCACTTAACTCTGTCATTGTTGCACAAAAGCAGCCAAAGACAATAGGTAAAACTATTAATAAAAAGAGCATGGTTTGCTGACCCCTGTTCTCATGCAATATAGTGGAAATCCTACTATAATTTTAATCAAAATCATCTGCATACACTAGAATATTTATTTCTCTCAAACTGAAGATAACGATTTCTTTCAATGAATTCAATAAAATGATTTTATACAAATAACACATTCAAACCTATTACGATTACTGGATAAATGTTAATATTTTCTAGAATTCCTTTCATTACAAATAAATTTTAAATTTCCCGTTCATGTTTATCTTTCACGCTAGAATATAAAAATTCTTAATAATTTACAGAACTAGTTTGTTAATTTCATTGCAATGACCTTTGAAAAGGCAAAGTTATAGATATTAAACTTCCAAATAAAATGTACTTTTTCACAACTTAAATTTAAAATTTCCCAAGGAAATAAGCTCCTTTTCCAAGAGAGATTAATAATCTAAGGTTTATTTTTTTGCTTAAAAATATAAAAGTTCCTAATTTCAAAACAAAATCAGCTACTATAATAGGAAGGTAAATGTGTGGCTAATTTTTTTATAATTTCAGTTAATACTGCAATAATATGGCTTAAATACAATTCAGAAGAGGAAAAGTTCTAATTTCCCATCTCAAGTAGGTTTGTTTATTGGTCATGTTTGACTTCAATATAAAACCGAATATAAACTTAACAAACATGTAACAAAGATGAAATCCTTGGCACTGCAGTTCTCAAAAAGAAAGGACCTGATTCGTTTTAGCATAATAAACCAATGAACAGACATACATTCTCAAAAAAACTCCCAGAATTTATAATGATTTTGCCAGGTACTAACTTGTTTTGGGTGTGAGGTAAACACTCAGAGCAGTAATAGCATCATTTGAAGGATCATGATAAAGTTCAGTTACAAGAAGATCATTATCCTTCATTCGCAAAGGGAACTTCTGCATATCTAAAAAATAAAAATTTTTAAATAACATTAAAACAAATAGTATATCTATTTAAAATTTAAAAAGGTACTGTTTTCTTGTTCTCATTTTTAAAATCACGTTAAATACGACCATGTTCAGTGTCAGTACACTTACCTATGTAATATATTGATCCATTGTTACATCCCAGCAGAAGGAACGACCCAGCAGTGTCGTAACTAGTTATAGGAACAACATCTTGAACCTGAAGTAGTAAGATTATTATTAGATGTTAGATATTAATTACAATTCATATATTCTGCTCAATTTCCTCAAAATTTTGATTCTTTTAATAGAAAGGACACAAATATCCAATTCAGTAGGGCTTAGAAAATGGACTTTCTTTACACACACCCTCCCCACACATACACCATCCCCCCACAGACAGGGAACTCTGAAGAGCCACCAGTATAGCTCCTTTTAAAGCTTTTTTAAAAAATTGTATTTCCAACAGCAGCACTTTCTTTTCAGAATTTAGATGGATTATCTCCTTTTTCTGCACATGATTCTGAGAACACAGCACACATTAGAACTAACACGCCAAGTCTGACTAGGTCCCTTTCTTCCTTCTCTCTTTCATCTGAGAGATTAAATGACCTGCTCAAAATCACATAGTAAGTAAGGGACAGAATTAGAACTAGAAAACAAATCAACTGATTTCCAGATAGTACCTGCTCCCTTGATAATTTATTACCATTTCTTTGAAAAGGTAGTATTCTCTATTTTCATTCTCCCCACTGAAGACTTTATCTCTATTTCCTAGGAAATGACAAGACAAACAAGTTCTCATATGCTTTTCTTTTTTCAAGTACTAGAATAAAAAAACCTGTTTTCCAAGAAAATCAATCTAGTTACAAATTAACAGCTGCCTGTATTTGTGCTAGAAGAAAAGCAAAGGGCATGATTTTTACTACAAAACAAAATAAAAAACAAACAAAAAGTGTGTTAGAGTAGTGGCAACACGTAAGACCCAAATGAATCTTCCCAGTGGACAGCCAGGCCAAAGCTCCATGTGAAACCTCACAGATGACATTTAAATGAAATACTTTTTATGTACCAGATATTCTCCAAGGGAACAAGTACTGGACTGTATAAGGGATGTGAGATGCCATTTTTGCTCTGTAGGAGCTTGTAAACTTGTGAGCAAGAAAGCAACATCAACACAATTACAGCGAGATGTGCACTAGAATAGCATGTGCAACACAATCACAGAGGAGGAGGAAGGATTCTCATCTCAACCCTAGCCGAGAAGAAGGGCAACGATCAAGGAAAAGTTCAGAAAGGAAGCAAAGCTTGAAAACTGAAACAGTCAACTATGAGTCAGGTAGAAGAAAGGGAAGGGGCATGTCTGACAGAACAGCAAATATAAAAGCACAGAATCCAGGTCCACTCTAATTAAAAGATGAAATTAGGGGCCAGGCTTGTGGCGTAGTGGTTAAGTTCAGTGCAGTCTGCTTTGGCAGCCTAGGTTCACAGGTTCGGATCCTGGGAGCAGACCTATACCACTTGTCAGCCATGCTGAGGCGGCAACCCACATACAAAATAGAGGAAGATGGGCACAGATGTTAGCTCAGGGTTAATCTTCCTCAAGCAAAAAAAGAGGAAGATTGGTGACAGATGTTAGCTCAAGTTGAATCTTCCTCAGCAAAAAAAAAAAGAAAGAAAGAAAAGAAATTTTAAAAAGAGCTATAACTTGGAAATAATGATTCCTATAAGCTGTTCATGTACATGACCCCAATTTCTGTACATATGTTCTGGTGTCATGCATGGTTGCAAGTTACACTAGAAATATCTCTGCAGTCTCAATTACCACTCCCTAATCTCAGGTCAGGTTTCTGTTTCATCAGAGCCAATAAGTTTTGTAGCAGGGCAACACTGAGAACTTTTCAGTGACAGGAGTAAAGCTGTCTGAAGAATGGAGGGAAGGCTGCTTTACACCCCACTGACCAATTTTCTCACACCAATGTCATCTTTTTTAGCTCCAGCACTCCAGCAAGAGCTTCAACTCCTACCCCAGAATCTTTATAATAGGAAGATGGGGGTAGGTAAAGCCACGAGATGCCTCTCCCTTGGATCCAGTTTTCAATGGAGCAGTGGCAGCAGCCTGGAGTTACCCAGGGTACATCTAAGACAAACGTTTTTACCATTTGTTCTCTGGGAGGATGGGCTCTAGGCTTAGAGGCCTCCTACCTCTTTTTCTGTAACCCTTGACTAAGTCCTGCTGTTCTATTCATGCCTACCCCTCAGTACAAGAAGAAAAAGGAAAGTAGAGGATAAGTAAGGTTCCAGAGGAGTTAGTACTGCCGAGTTCTTCTCTCCTAGTGAGCAAGGGGTCAACCATCTTACGGCCTCCTCTTCTTTACCCTAACCACTTCACGTCAAGAACCTGAGGTACTGACTAGTATATATGGTTCAGTCACAGTGGTCACAAATCTAGGATGGAAGTGGACTTTCTCTCCTAAGGTATCATGCAGTGATTTTCATTAATTTCTACGTGTCAATTTAAATGATTTACAATTTAAAAATAATCAGATTTTCCCAAGCAATAGAAGGCCACTTGACTCCTTTAATCACAATCTCTACCTGGATAACCATCATTTCTTTTAACAGTATGATTTAACCCTCATACGTTACTTTAATCACTTATTTAGATTTACCAACATACCTACCAATGTCTTTGCAAATAATGTTTATTGCATTCCACTCCTTCCCCTTCAAAGTATAAATAACCTTCTTATCAAAGGGTCTTTCTTTTGCAGTCCTTCCACTGAGGATTATAAGTGACAAACTCTCTCAGTATTATCTGAAAACATCTTTCTCATTCACATCTGAATGATAGTTTTGCTGGGTGTAAAATCCTAGGTTGAAAGTTATTTTCACAACCAATTTGTGAATAGCCTATTGGTCTTCTGGCTTCTACTGCTGGTGATGTGGAGTCTGCTTTAAGTCTAATTACAGTTAACCTGTCACCACTCTGTGGACAATTTTATGATATTTTTACCTTTTATTACACCACAATATGTGTAAGTATGAATTTGATCTTATTTAACTTGTCAATACTTGGTGTATTTCTTTAATCAATAGATTCATGTCTTTCTTCAATTCTTCAAAATTGTTAGCAATCATCTTTTTTAAAATTGTCCCATTCCATTCTGTTCCTTTCTGAAATAAACTTTCTCTTCTTTTCTTTCTTTTTCATATTTTCCAGCCCACTCTCTCTGTTTCATTGTGAATGATTTTTCTCAGATGTGTCTGTCAATTCACGGTCTTTTCAGTAGTGCTTCTATTTAACCCATTAAGTAAAAGTTTTTGTTTTGTTTTTAATTTTCAATGACATTTTAATTTCTAGTATTTCCTTTTCCTTCTTTCCAGACTGGTCCTAGTCCTTCATTATAGTCTATTCCTTCTTTTATCTCTTTAATAACTTTAGAAATTTATTCTATAGTAGTTTTCTAATTGTTCAATTATTTTCAGTTTGGGGGTACAAATATTCCTATTGTTTGCATTTGATGACTTCCTCTCATTTCCCAGGACTAACTTACAAAACTGTCTTTCTGCTTTGATTTGAAAATGAAACATGTATAACCTGTGCTTCCAACAGAAGCCTAAATTTAAATTCAAACAACTTGGGAAACAATGGCTAAGGCTGCTATGCTGCCATGTAACTCACCCTAAGCTACCTATTTGACAACACTCATTAATTCCTTATTATTAATCTTCTCACGTAATTTTGCAGAGGGGGTAAACAAAAAAGACAACAAACAACTGAATTTCTTTGAAAAAATAATTTCTTTCTTCTTACTCCAATTAGATACAATGCTTTCATAAAATCTTCATGAACATTTTATTGAAGCGGTCCTAATAACAACTGATACACCAAAAAAAATTTCACAACAGCTTTACGGCTTAAACACACACACTCTCTCATTCATCTGACTCAAATACTTCAAATTAATCTTGACTATACAACCAGAGTAAAGAACTACAACAGCTGTCCCGTGTACTTTCTGTGTTATTCACGAGCAGCAGTGCTGCTAAAGGCCAAATCAGAACCTACTCAACCAGGAGTCCCAGCAGTCAGGAGTCAGCCCCAGGTCACACTGTCTGTTGAGATTTGAAGACGAGATGCTGAGATTTCATTACAGACTACCTCTGCACTGCACTACAAAGATATTCATCTAGCTGGTTTATAAGTTGCTGTACAAATGCTCAACTTTCCTCAGATCTTCTTGAAATGTAGTAACAAATCTACTTTGTCAGATATGGTTTTCAATTCATGCATAAACCAAACAAGAAGCATTAGGTTTTATATGGCACTAAAAGCTTAAGATAAAGTGTCCACTTTGAGGACACTAGCACAGTTCTCAGGATCTCAAAGACACAAAAACTTTTGTAGGTAGTTTTTAAAATGTTCACAGAAAACAAAAAAGGTAATAAAGAAGCATATTCCTTTAATAATCCAAATTTACCCCAGCGGTTTTATGACACAGATAGCATAGTGTCCCCTAGCCACTAAAAGTTCAGAATTGACATCAAGTAACCTAACCTGAGAGCAGACCTTCCATAAAACATTAAAATTCACATTCCTCTCCATAGAAATATCACCAGCTGAAGAATCCCTCTGATCAACTTCCCTCTACTTAAACTTTAGATCCACCTAGATCAGTCTTTCCCCACATTCCTTGGCCCACCATTCTAATGGTGACATCTATAAGGCCTCTGTGCTGTGCCTATATGGAAGGTCTAGCTAGTATTTTTTTCCACAAACAAGACTTCTCTGTCTTCACCTAAAATGAAACCTAATTTTCCTGATTGTAATCCCTTTTATTGAAGGTCATTCATTCTCTCACCATCTCCCCAGTACCTCAGGGCCATAAGATCTCAAGAATGGTCCTCTACAAGCTCAACTCAGTCATGACATTCAATTACCACATCTCTGTCCAGCTTGTAACTGCCAGATCAACTCACCACCTTTGCTGAGGATCTGGGCACCTGGATCAGTTTACTTTTACCCCATTCTTTACTACTATTCTGACACATAAACGTCCATATTGATGACTCTTACAGGTCTCTGACTCGTTTCAATTACTTTCACCTTTAAGTCAGTTCAACGTATGATTTAAATGGTTACATCAGTGAGAACAGCTCCAACTCCTAAATCTTAAATTAAATCTTTGACCATAACTTCCTATCTTTCCAACACTGTTCATTCCTTATAAGTCATCAGTCTGCTTTAACTTCTCTCTAGTTTCTTGACATCCCTACATCCGTTTCTGTCTACCTGGCACTTCTTCACTTCTTGATCTCACAATTTCAACTACTTTGCCATCTTTATATTTTCTCATCCCTTGGTGTGTCATATCCATTTTATTACATCTCCAATCCCAAATCAGGCCAATACTGTGTTCTTTTCTCTTGCTCTTATTCCCAGTACTGAGCTCTAATGGAGAAACTCACGTAACTTTACCTCCCAGGTCTACTACAAACGTACGATTTATAATTTGCAATCCCTGATACATACTTCCAATGTCTTTCTCTTCCACTGAATTTATCTTCTTCAATACTCCTTAGCATTCTGTCACAGAGAAAGAAGTGTCTCTAGCCTGTTAGGTGACCCACTCTAGCTGTGTTCTAGATCCCATATACTCCTGAGTTCTATGGGCCTAGAAATCATCTCCATTCTTTCAATCTTCGTATGCTTTCTCTGGCGCCTCCCCTCTCTGACTACAAGTAAGCTCAAGCTTCTCTCATCCTAGAGAAAAATTAAATAAAGCAGTGAACACCTTTTCTTCAATCTAGCCTTGCTCCTTAAGCTATCACTTTGTTTTTCTGCTTTCCTTCACTACCAAACTTCTTGCAAGATAACTTGGAATTGCCATCTCTAATCTTTGATCTTTTATGCTGCAGTTCCTGCGATCTGGCTCCCCTATCCCCAAAACCTAATCAACTTACATTTGTAAATGATATCCTACTGCCAAAATCAATGTCACTTCTCAATCACATCATACGTGTCCCTATGGCTCTTGGTTTCCTGTCTTGTCCCCTTAAGATGCTAATGTTCCCCAGGGTTTTAATTTTTGGCTTTTCTTTCTGTATATAGACTCTCCCAATGAAAAATCTCATCAATTCTTATTTTTCAATTATCACAGAAGTGTTGTGGTTCCCAAATACCTTTTTCTAGCCCATTCTTCTCTCAAATTCCAAAGGGATACTCCCAACTATAACCTGCACCTGGATGCCCATAGGACTCGCAAAGTAAAAATATTTCAGCAACCTAATTATTCATTACACTATCCACCAGCATATGTGCTTCTCTTCCTATGTTCCCTATCAATTCAAAATATTACTAGCCACTCAACTGTTAAAACTAGAAATATCTCTCTCTCTCCTTCCTTAATTTCCACATCTCATCAGATACCAATCTCGTCATTTTTGGAAGGCTTATGAAATGTTTTTCAGTCTCATCTTTGCCATCTCTTACACCACTGTTTTAGTTGACTCTCTCTGCTTCTTTTGCAGGATTACTCCTCTGATCTCCAGCACATCTTTCATATCAGCTACTACTGTTATCTTTCTAAACATGGATCTGACATAAAGTACTTTAACTTTTCCTCTCTCCTTCAGAATCAGGAATTAACCTCCTTTTAGTCTTATCTCCTTCTTGACCTTCTCAAGTACCTGAGATCGTTTAGCTTGCTATCTTCTCTAACAGGCTATGCATTTTCACAGATCTGTGCTTCCACTCAGGAACTGAAGTTTGCCTAAACCACTATTCCCAAGGCATGGAACTTAAAATATTTCAAGGAAACAAAGGAAAGTCAAACTACAGTTTAAAAACCCACTCATTTTCCAAAGTAACTTAAAATTCTTGAAAACATAGTCAAATCTGTATCTAGAAGCAAACTTACCACTAAATATATATTCAATATCCTGTATAATCCAAAACAAGAAAAATATTAATTCCATAAGAATAAAGCAGATGCATAAGCAGCATGAGTTTCAGAAGTGTTTTTATTTCTATAACATGCTTTAGTTAAAACTAACCTGCCAGTGCTGAGTGACAGCATTCCACACCCCCACTTTCCCTGTATGACTCGTGGCCACCAACTGGTTACCAATAAAGAAGAGAGCATCGACTGGAACGCCAAGGCTGAACACACCTTAAAGGGTAATAAAAAAACAAAGAGGTTAATCAGTCACCATCTTTAGAATTAATCAAAACCCAGATTAAAAACACCCTGCAGGTGACTATTTAAACCTATTCTCATTTCTACAAATTATGTGCTGACACTCTGGGGACCAAAAATAAGAAACTCATCAGCTCTTAAGCAGCTTACGCAACTCCTACTGTAGATAAGTCTGCCCCAAGCAATCTCCCACTGACAGAACACCCTGTTATGTGAGCTGTGGTTCCCACACCCAGCTGATCATCAAAATAAGTGGGTAGACGTCAGCATCATGGCGGAGTGAGCTTTCCCGTGAACTCTTCCCTCGACAAGATACAACAAAAGCAACAGCCACAGACCAACAACGGAATCCCAGACAGTGAAAACCTAGAGCGGAGGGATCCACACTGCCGCACATCTGAGAGCGGAACGTGCTGGGCCCCCGGAGGAAGTGGGGAGAGGTAAGGAGAACTCCGCTCCCTCCCCATCAGATCAGCGATCCCGGTCTGCGCGGCTCCCAGAGAGGTGGGAGGGGCGGCCCTTGGCGGGGAAACCGTGGCTCTTCGGGCTCTCTCAGCCAGTAGGAAACTCCCGCACAGAGGACTCAGAGGAGCCACAGGGCTACCATGAACATCTGAGCACCCCAGAGAGCGGATAAAGAGGGGCAAACGAGAAGCCTCCCACATCAGGGACCCAGAGGGCAAAAGAGAGCTCCCCCCTCCACGCAAACCGGACCCTGCAGCTCAACCGACCAGACCAGACCTAGCGATCCGCGGCAGACCAGACCAATAGATCTGCGGCAGACCTGATCAAACGACCGGACCCGTGGATCGCAGCGGGGAAAAAAAACAAAAAACAAAACTGCAGATCGCAGCAGAAAAACCGGGGCAGAGCGCAGGGGGCTTAGACTACACAGCCCTTTACCACCAGACAGTGGCGGCAGGTGGAAATTGCAACCAGAGATTTCCAGGATGAGGAAAAACAAAACCAACACAGGAACCACAATGCAAAAATATATGAAATCACCAGCCCAGAAACAAAATGACAAGCACCCAGAAATCAACCCCGAAGACACAGAAATCCATAAACTAAATGACAGAGATTTCAAAATAGCTATCATAAAAACACTCAACGAAATACGAGACAACACAGACAAACAATCAATGAGATTAGGAGTTTCTTCACAAAAGAGATTGAAATCATAAAGAAAAACCAATCAGTGCTGATGGAGATGAAGAACACAATGGAGGAGATAAAGGAGAATCTGGAATCTTTAAAGAACAGAGCTGACAATATGGAGGAAAGAATTAGCACTTTAGAGGATAGGAATACAGATATACTCCAGATGGAAGAGGAGAGAGAACTAAGACTAAAAAGAAATGAAGAAAGACTCCGAGAAATATCTGACTCTATTAGAAAATGTAACATAAGAATTATAGGTATTCCTGAGGGAGAAGAGAGGGAAAGAAGAACCGAGAGCCTATTCAAGGAAATAATAGCTGAGAATTTCCCAAATCTGGGGAAGGAGCAGGAAATACCAGTAAGCGAAGCCAACAGGACACCTATATATATTAACAGACAAAGGCCTTCACCACGACACCTAGTGGTAAGGCTAGCCAGGGTCAACGACAAAGAAACAATATTAAGGGCAGCTAGACAAAAACAAAAAATAACGTACAAAGGAACTCCCATCAGGCTCTCAGCGGATTTCTCAACAGAAACTTTACAGGCTAGAAGAGACTGGAATGATATATTCAAAATACTGAAAGACAAAAACTTTCAGCCAAGAATACTCTATCCAGCAAAAATATCCTTCAAATATGATGGAGAAATAGTAACTCTCCCAGATAAACAAAAGCTAAGGGAGTTCATGGCCACGAGACCTCCACTACAAGAAATACTCAACAAGGCCCTCAGGCCTGAAAAAAGAAGAGAAAGGGAACACAAAGCTTGGAGCAAGGAGAAAAGTAGGCAGACAAACTCAGAAAAATAGTAAATCTTTACCGGAATAGGTTAACAACCACTTAAATACTAAATTCAAAGATCAAAGGAAGAAACTCACCAAAAATAAATTTAACCTCATCACTGTAAACACACAGCCACAACACAAGATAGAATAAGGTATAACAAGAACAACTTAGAAGGGGAAGAGGAAAGTGATTGAATTGACTTAGTATAAGGAAACAGGAGGCCATCAGATAATGGACTATCTCATACACAAGATTTTTTGCCCAAACCTCAAGGTAATCACTAAACAAATAATCAAAGCAAAACCACATATGATAAACAAAGAGAAAACTAGAAGAGTCATAAGACAGAACAACCAAACTGAATTGGCAGTCCAAAACAAATGGGACAAGAAACAAAGGAAATGCAAAAGAACCAGAAAATAAGTGACAAAACAGCAACATTCAGCCCTCATATATCAATAATTACCCTAAATGTAAATGGACTGAACTCTCCAATCAAAAGATACAGAGTGGCAGGATGGATTAAAAAGCAAGACCCAACAATATGCTGCCTTCAGGAAACACATCTTAGCACTAAAGACAAGCACAGGCTCAGAGTGAAAGGATGGAAGACAATACTCCAAGCTAATGGCAAACAAAAGAAAGCAGGTGTTGCCATACTCATATCAGACAAAGTAGATTTCAAGATAAAACAGGTTAAGAAAGACAAAGAAGGGAAATATATAATGATAAAAGGGACACTCCATCAAGAAGACATGTCACTTATAAATATATATGCACCCAACATAGGAGCACCAATGTACATAAAGCAACTATCAACAAACCTAAAAGGAGAAATCAACAACAACACAATAATAGTAGGGGATCTTAACACCCCACTTACAACAATGGATAGACCATCCAGACAAAAAGTCAATAAAGAAATAGTAGACTTAAATGAAAAACTGGACGAGATGGACCTAGTAGACATATACAGAGCACTCCATCCAAAAACAGCTGACTACAAATTCTTCTCAAGCGTGCATGGAACATTCTCTAGGATAGACCATATGTTGGGAAACAAAGCAAGCCTCAATAAATTTAAGAAGATTGAAATCATAACAAGTATCTTTTCAGACCATAGGGCTAGGAAACTGGAAATGAACCATGAAAAAAAAACTGGGAAAGTGACAAAAATGTGGAGATTAAACAACATGCTACTGAACAACCAATGGATCATAGATGAAATTAAAGGAGAAATCAAAAACTATCTGGAAACAAACGAAAATGATAATATGCCATATCAAACCATATGGGATGCAGCAAAAGCGGTCCTGAGAGGGAAACTCATAGCGATACAAGCCCACCTTAACAAACAAGAAAAAACCCAAATAGGCAACCTTAAATTACACCTAACAGAACTAGAAAAAGAAGAACAAACAAAGCCCAAAGCCAGCAGAAGGAGAGAAATAATAAAAATCAGAGAAGTAAATGAAATTGAGACCAAAAAAAACAGTAGAAAGGATTAATGAAACAAAGAGTCGGTTCTTCGAGAAGATAAACAAAATCGACAAACCCTTAGCCAGGCTTACTAAGAAAAAAAGAGAAAAGGCTCAAGTAAATAAAATTAGGAATGAAAGAGGAAAAATTACAACGGATACCACGGAAATACAGAGGATTATAAGAGAATACTATGAGAAATTATATGCCAACAAATTGGACAATCTAGAAGAAATGGATAAATTCTTAGACTTATACAACCTCCCAAAATTGAACCAAGAAGAAATGGAGAATCTGAATAAACCAATAACAAGTAAAGATTGAAATAGTAATCAAAAACCTCCCAAAAAATAAAAGTCCAGGAACAGATGGCTTCTCCAGTGAATTTTACCAAACATTCAAAGAAGATTTAATACCCATCCTTCTCAAACTATTCCAAAAAATAGAGGAAGATGGAACACTCCCTGAATCATTCTACGAGGCCAACATCACCCTGATACCAAAACCAGACAAAGACAATACAAAGAAAGAAAATTACAGGCCAATATCGCTGATGAACATTGATGCAAAAATCCTCAACAAAATATTGGCAAACCGAATACAATAATACATTAAAAAGATCATACACCATGATCAAGTGGGATTTATACCAGGGACGCAGGGATGGTTCAACATCCGCAAATCAATCAACGTGATACATCACATCAACAAAACAAAGAATAAAAACCACATGATCATCTCAATAGACGCAGAGAAGGCATTTGACAAGATACAACATCCATTTATGATAAAAACTCTCAATAAAATGGGAATAGAAAGAAAATACCTCAACATAATAAAGGCCATATATGACAAACCCACAGCCAACATCATACTCAACGGGGAAAGACTGAAAGCCATTCCTCTGAGAACAGGAACGAGGCAGGGCTGCCCACTCTCACCACTCCTGTTCAACATAGTACTGGAGGTTTTGGCCAGAGCAATTAGGCAAGAAAAAGGAATAAAAGGAATCCAAATAGGTAACGAAGAAGTGAAACTCTCACTATTTGCAGATGACATGATTGCATATATAGAAAACCCTAAAGAATCTGTTGGAAAACTATTACAAACAATCAACAACTACAGCAAAGTTCAGGGTACAAAATCAATCTACAAAAATCAGTTGCATTTCTGTATGCTAATAATGAACTAACAGAAAGAGAGCTCAAAAAGATAATACCATTTACAATTGCATCAAAAAGAATAAAATACCTAGGAATAAATCTTACCAAGGAGGTGAAGGACCTATACAATGAGAACTACAAGACATTATTGAAAGAAATCCATGATGACATAAAGAAATGGAAAGATATCCCATGCACGTGGATTGGAAGAACAAACATAGTTAAAATGTCTATATTACCTAAAGCAACCTACAGATTCAATGCAATCCCAATCAGAATCCCAATGACATTCTTCACAGAAATAGAAAAAAGAATACTAAAATTTATATGGGGCAACAAAAGACCCCGAATAGCTAAAGAAATCCTAAGAAAAAAGAACAAAGCAGGAAGCATCACAATCCCTGACTTCAAAACATACTACAAAGCAATAGTAATCAAAACAGCATGGTACTGGTACAAAAACAGACACACAGATCAATGGAACAGAATTGAAAGCCCAGAAATAAAACCACACACACACGGACAGCTAATTTTCGACAAAGGTGCTAAGAACATGCAATGGAGAAAGGAAAGTCTCTTCAATAAATGGTGTTGGGAAAACTGGACAGCCACATGCAAAAGAAAGAAAGTGGACCATGTGCTATCGCCATTCACAAAAATTAACTCAAAATGGATCAAAGACCTGAAGGTGAGACCTGAAACTATAAAACTCATAGAAGAAAATATAGGCAACACACTATTTGACATTGGTTTTAAAGGAATCTTTTCGGATGACATGCCTACCCAGACTAGGGAAACTAAAGAAAAAATAAACAAGTGGGACCTTATCAGATTAAAGAGCTTTTATAAGACTAATGAAACCAGAATCAAGATGAACAGACAACCAACCAGCTGGGAGAGAATATTTGCAAAACATACATCTGACAAGGGGTTGATCTCCATAATATATAAAGAACTCACAGAACTGAACAACAAAAAAACAAACAACCCGATCAAAAAATGGGCAGAGGAAATGAAGAGACACTTCTCCAAGGAAGATACACAGATGGCCAATAGGCACATGAAAAGATGCTCAAGATCACTAATCATCAGGGAAATGCAAATCAAAACAACACTAAGATACCACCTCACACCCGTTAGAATGGCTATAATCACCAAGACAAAAAACAACAAATGTTGGAGAGGATGTGGAGAAACAGGAACCCTCATACACAGCTGGTGGGAATGCAAATTGGTGCAGCCTCTATGGAAAACGGTATGGAGATTCCTCAAAGAATTAAAAATAGAGATGCCCTATGATCCAGCCATCCCACTACTGGGAATCTATCCAACGAACCTGAAATCAACAATCCAAAGAGGCTTATGCACCCCTATGTTCATTGCAGCATTATTCACCATAGCCAAGAAGTGGAAGCAACCTAAGTGTCCCTCGACTGACGACTGGATTAGGAAAATGTGGTATATATATATATATACAATGGAATACTACTCAGCCATAAAAAAAGACAAAATCGTCCCATTTGCAACAACATGGATAGGCCTGGAGCATATTATGTTAAGTGAAATAAGCCAGAAAGAGAAAGACAAACACTGTATGATCTCACTCATATGTGGAATATAAACCAACACATGGACAGAGAAAACTGGACTGCGGTTACCAGGGGCAGTGGGGGTGGGGGGTGGGCACAAGGGGTGAAGGGAGTCATATATATGGTGATGGACAAACAAAAATGTACAACCCAAAAATTTCACAATGTTAGAAACCATTAAAACATCAATAAAAAAAAATAATAATAAGTGGGTAGATTTAAAGTGAACAAAATAAAATAAAAAGGATCCTAGGGCTCATGCCGGACTTACTAAATCAGAAAATTTTATATAAGTTGCATTTTTATAAAATCCACAAGAGATTTAGCTGCAGTTTGTTCATGACTGGTTACTGGGAACCACTGATCGGAAGACAGACTTGGCAACCTCAACTATCCAGAATGTGTCTAGAAATCTGGACGTAGGCAAAAAAGAAAAAAGAAAAAAAAGCAGTAAGAAGTCATACTATACCCAAAATAAATATTCAGGCCTTTACTCAGAACTTATTTTAAACTCCTCGTTTCCTAGTATTGTGGATCTCAGTTTAATTCATTCAAAAGGCACTACAGTAGGCAGTTAGATTAAAAAACATGAGAAGAAAGGATATTACCAGGAACTTACGGTTTAGAAGAGGAAAAAACGCAAACAACCAATTGTAATGCAACAGGAACAGAAGCATGCACAGGGTGTAGTAATAAGGAATAAAAAGGGGGTAGTTACAAAAAGGGGGTTGAGAATATTTCTTAGAAAAGAAGCCATCTGAGTTGGATTTTTTAAAAGATGAATAAGAGTTCATCAAATTGGGGGACTGGGAATCGGCAAGTCCAGGGAATCTGAGAAAAGGGCAGAGCAATGTAGGTGAGGGAGGCTATAAGGAGCAAATATCCCACATTAATAGCAGAAGAGCCAAGACTGTGTGAAGCAGAGAATTCTAGGCTCACCTTGGTGTGGCATTTACAGCCCTATATAGCTGACTCTCTTTAACAGAGCACTTACTGCACTAGTAGTCAGGAGAATCAGAGCTGGAATCCTGGCCCCAGGAGTACCTTTCTTTGCCACCTTTCTGGTTCTTACTTACCTCATCTATAAAACAAGGTCCAAGCTATAATGTCTAATGCTCACTTTCACCCTAAAAATGTTATAATCCAATTTTGACACTTAAATATTATCTTAATTATCTGAAAAGCATCATATGAGAAATATCGTTTTACCTAATAATGCCGGGAAAAAAGTCTCACCTATTCTATACTGTGTTGTGTGGATCGTTAGCTGTTACAGGTAACGGTTTTTTTTATTTTTGAATAAAGTACTTATTATGTGACAACATGAACAACTTTCTCAGCATCCAGCTGAGAAAAACAAGGATGCATAAGAGTTTGAAGAACTTACGGGAAAATGAACCAATTAAACGCAACTGCAGCATGTATTAAAAGCATAGACCGGGGGGTCGGCCTGGTGGCGTAGTGCTTAAGTTCGAGTGCTCCACTTTGGCAGCCTGGGATTCACAGGTTCAGATCCCGGGCGCAGATCAATGCACCACTCATCAAGCCATGCTGTCGTGGCATCCCATATACAAAATAGAAGAAGATGAGCACAGACGTTAGCTCAGAGCTAATGTTCCTCAGTAAAAAGAGGAAGATTGGCAATGGATGTTAGCTCAGAGCCAGTCTTCCTTACAAAAAAATAATAAACGAGGGGCCGGCCTGGTGGCGCAAGCGGTTAAGTGCGCGCGCTCTGCTGCGGAGGCCCAGGGTTCGCCAGTTTGAATCCCGGGCGCACACCAATGCACCGCTTGGCAAGCCATGCTGTGGCGGAGTCCCATATAAAGCAGAGGAAGATGGGCACAGATGTTAGCCGAGGCCCAGTCTTCCTCAGCAAAAAAAAAAAAAAAAAAAAAAAAAGAGGAGGATTGGCAGATGTTAGCGCAGGGCTGAACTTCCTCACAAAAATAAATAAACGAAAAAAAAATTAACAAAATAAAATAAAAGCATAGGCCAGAGCCAGCCCCGGTGTCCTAGTGGTTAAGTTCAGCATGCTCTGCTTCAGTGGCCCAGGTTTGGTTCCTGGGCACGGACCTACACCACTCATCTGTCAATGGCCATGATGTGGCAATGACCCACATATAAAAAGAGAAAGACTGGCAGCAGATGTTAGCTCAGTGCAGATCTTCCTTAGCGCAAAAAAAAAAGAAAAAAAAAAGCATAGGCCAGAAAAGATAACTGATTTCTTTTGAATCTTACACCAGTGCAGGGTATTTGCCTTTCTGTTCAGAACTGTACTACGGACAGAAAAGATCAGTGGCAATAAATAACTCCTTGAAAATTCTTAACCAATCTTGAAAAATCCAGGTATCTAGCAGGAAGAAAAATGATATACACTGAACAAAAAGAAAGTACTGCTAGCAGTGTCTTCTATACACACATTTTAGTTTGTATGTACAAACACATATTTATACATATGAATACAACATCTCAGCCCAACCTATCAACTAAAAAAACCAAACCAAAATAAAATACAACACAGACAAAACAGCTAAGCCCTTTGACCAGAAATGAGAAATAAATTTGCCATTTCAAAGCAGAAAGTCATCATTTCACACACAATTTTAGAAATTCTTATGTAATAGTACTTTAATTTTGACGTCAAACAATTTTTCAGAACATGTGAAACTAACTGTATTCAGTACTATGAGCTATGTGAAAGGTAGCAATAAAAACAAGAAAATCAAATAACATCGATTACTCTAGAGAAGGATGAGGTTCTGGGAAATTAAGGAAGACATTCTGAACGATCTCAAGAAATTTAAAGTGTCATTCTTGCTTAGGTTCAACAACCCTGACCACTATCCACAAGGAAGACAACAGTGTAAGTAATGACAAGCTCCTGTCTTAAGGGACCCTCTCAGTAAAATATTGCTTATAGCAGCAACCCAGCAGCACTATCTTAAATAAGTTATAAGGAAGGGAGTCCAGCCTCTGGGAGAGCAGAGCTCTATCATGGATATAC
The DNA here is from genome assembly GCF_020826845.1 of Diceros bicornis minor. Classification (NCBI taxonomy): domain Eukaryota; kingdom Metazoa; phylum Chordata; class Mammalia; order Perissodactyla; family Rhinocerotidae; genus Diceros; species Diceros bicornis. The sequence goes on from NC_080777.1 coordinate 17,169,644, forward strand.
CAGACCTAACAATTTTCTTTGGATGGTTCTGTCAAGTTGTGAAGAACATTTGTAACAACGAATGGTTTCTTTTACAGGGCGAGAACCAATTACTATGTACTATCTCATAACATAGCTACCTACCACATTAGCTTTTGAAAACAAAGTAAGGCATAAAATCTCCTGCACTTATTGGCATGTTACAAGTGGCAATTAGAAAAAAGAAAAAAAAAATCACAACTGATTCCCTTTCTGTCTCATTATTAGAATATTATAATTTCAAAAATGTTAACGTTAAAAACTTTTTTCTAAAGTTGTTAGGGAGGCCTTCCACTGCCAGTCATGATGGTATTAATGTCATCAGATTATTCCTGACTGTAGCACAACATAAAATTGGCCAAAATGCAAGGCAACTGTTTTCAGGCACTGGACAACAGCCGGCAGAAGACTTGAAAGATGGGAAATACACCAGATATGCCCCGTGTTCACCCTGAATTTCTGCGTTAAGGACACTGTCCTGACCATACCATAGGGTGGTGAAACTCAAGCCTCTTCCTTGAACCAAAGAGGCTGAGATCAAAGTCTAGAACTGTCGAGGTGACCAGGATTTATGAGCAAGTTATAAGAAAGGAGGGAACTGCCAAGCACCAGGAGTGGGGACAGCACAAAGTTGCACAGGGGTTTCCCTACCCCTTGTCTGAAGTCAGACTGTACCTAGGCAGGGTGAGACTCTCTCACCCCCAAGAAATAAGAGAGGCTGCACAGAACTGAGAGCTGAGTGGAGACATCAGAGGTCATATGTAGGCAGATGCACTAGTTCTAGCTCAGTAAGAGTGGCTCTTGCTGAGCACCACAGGCATCCAGTTCAGACTCCAAAGAGACAACACTTTAGGAATAAGGACCACACCCTTGAGTAGGAGCCAAGCCCTAAAATGAAAAGTAAAGCTGAAAGAGGCCACCTATCCTTAACAAAGCATAAAAACAAGCCTAGCAGGATCAAGAGGATTCTCCAGTAATTTAATTGCCTGCCAAAACAAAACTCATATCTTTTAAAGGAAGACAATATAATCTATACCCTCTACATAATGTATCATACACATGTTCAGCATACACAAAATCAAAACTTTCTAGATATGTGAAGAAGCAGGAAAATATGACCCAAAATAAAAACATGAGATGACGCAGATATTCGAATTAGCAGACAATAACTAACAAAACAGTTATAATGAATATGTTAGATTTAATAAAAAGTAGGAAAAGACAAGAAATCTCAGCGGAGAAACAAACTTAAACGGAATAAAAAAAAAGGCAATTTTAGAGCTGAAAAGTCCAATATCCTAAATGAAATACTTACTATATGGGCTTAACTGCATATTGAATACTGCAGAAAAAGGGCAAAAGACATTAAAGACAGATCAATAAAATTTATCTAAGCTGAATAATGGAGAGAAAAGAAATTGAAAAAAAAATAGTGCCTCAGTAACCTCTAGGCAAATATAAAGTGGTCTAACATGAAACTAAGTCTCAAAAAGAGGAAGAAAGGGGGCCGGCGCAGTGGCACAGGTGGTTAAGTGCGTGCACTCTGTTGTGGCGGCCCGGGGTTCGCCAGTTCGGATCCCGGGTGCGCACCAACACACCGCTTGGAAAGCCGTGCTGTGGCGGCGTCCCATATAAAGTGGAGGAAGATGGGCACGGATGTTAGCCCAGGGCCAGTCTTCTTCAGCAGAAAAAAAAAAAAAAAGAGGAGGATTGGCAGATGTTAGCACAGGGCTGATCCTCTTCACAAAAAAAAAAAAGAGGAGAGAGGGAGGGAAGGAGGGAGAGAGATGGGAGGAAAGAGTGGAGGGAGGGAGGGGGGATAGAAGAAGAGAGAGAGAGATCTCCCTCAGTTGTGTCAACCAAAAATGTCTCCAGATATTTCCACATGTCCCCTAGGGGACAACATTACCCCTGATTGCAAATCACTAATCTAGTATATGTAAAGAACTATAATAAATCAATAATAGGAAGACAACGTCATAAAAAGAAGACAATAATTTAAACAGACACTTCTCAAAAAAAAAAATACAAATGGTCAAAAAGCACATGAAAAGATGACCAATACCATTAATCATTAGGTAAACTCAATTAAAACCAACATTAAAATCACTGCACATCTACTAGAATGGCTCAAATCAAAAAGACTGACAATAAAAAAGTGTTGGTAAGGATGCAGAGCATCAGAACTCTCATACATTGCTAGTGCAAATGTAAAATGGTAACCACTTTGGAAAACAGTTTGGCAATTTCTCATAAGGTTAAGCATACACTTTTCATATGACCCAGAAACTCCACTCCTGGGTATTTACCTTAAGAAAACATGTCCACAGAAAGACCTCTACTTATACTAAGACTAGGAACTGATCATAGGATTGAGGAGAGTACAGATCACAGATAACACTAACAAGAGTAGTCTCACGGAGTAGTCGGGGCCAAAGCATGTTTAGAGCAACTTCCAGAGAGAATAGCAGAAGAGGACACAGAAACAAGATCAGATAACTATTCTCTCTTGCTTTAAGAGGAACAGAAAAATGGAGCAAAAACTGGAAGAGAATGTAGGATAGTCTTTGTTGTTTCTTTTAAGGCAGAATTACAGCATGGTTGTATGCTGATGGAAATGATCCAACAGAGTGGGCAGATTTTAATGCAGGAGAGAGAGGGAATAACTACTGGAGTAATGTCTTGGGAAGGTGGAAAGAAATATCTAGTATACAATCAGATATAGAGTTGGCCTTAGAGAAGAGCAGAGACAATTTAAGCACAGTAACAAATGGGACAACAGAGTATATGAGCACAGAAACACACAGACGGGCAGGTATGATAGCAGGAACTAATGAAAAGACTCTTCCGATTTTCTCTGTTTTCTCAATGAGAATAACAGACCGTATTGGAGGTTTAAGGAAGAAAAAAAGGTATGAGACAATCATCTAGGAGAGCGACAGAACTGACAAGGATAATGTAATAGGGTTTCCGGGTAACTTTTAAAGGCGCACTTGAGAGCAGAGGTCATGAAGTGAGACAAAGTATTGCGTGCCTGTGTTTTTCCTAGCCATCTTTAGCTATTCAGGTGGAAAGGCGGATCTGGCCAGGGCTGGGGTTTCTCCAAGTAAGTAACACAAAGAGAGAGCTGCAAGAACATGGCGGCTCTATGCTAGAGTAATCGTAATGATGGAAACCAAGCCTGATAAAAAGGGAAGTGATAAGTGAAGACCCCAGTGGAGATAAAGGAATTTTTGAGTTGGGGAACTAAAGCTAGTAACTTTAAAGGAATGAACATAGTAACCCAGAGGGCAGCTGAAGACTACATCAAGTGTTAAGTACAGATGGCATGAGATTCAAAATTTCAGGGGTTGGGGCGAGAAGAGGGAGAAGGTTGGGAGAGAAGGGAAGGAAAATGATCTAGAACAGTGATTCCCAAAGTATGGTCTGGGAATTCTTGTGGGTCTCTGAGACCCTTTCCAGAAATCTGAGAGGTCAAAACTATTTTCATGGTAATACTAAAGCATTATTTGCCTTTTTTTACTCTCTTTATCTTAAGAGTTTACAGAAGAGTTTTCCAGAGGCTACATGGCATGTGATGGGGTCATCATTATGACAACCAATGGAATCTGCATATGTATTCTTATGTTTTCTAAAATTGTCTATGGTGGTGGGTTTAGTGTATGCAAGCCTCCCAAGATTAACTTAGTTTGTTGTAAATACTTCCACTATGTTCCTTTCTAGCTTTCTTCAATTATATCTGCTATGTAATCTCTGTAACCTCATTATTGTCCAATAAGTTATTATTTTGAAATCTAAGTTTTCCTTGCACCTACAAAGAAACACAACAAGAAATAGGTACACTGTGATGTGCTTTGCAATATTAGTTTTAAAAAGTTCTGAAAACCTTTCAAAATTTTTAAATTTTACCTAAAATTGTTTAAAATATCTTATTCTAAAGTAAATTTATTATTATTATTTTTTTGTGTGAGGAAGATCAGCCCTGAGCTAACATCCATGCTAATCCTCCTCTTTTTGCTGAGGAAGACCGGCTCTGAGCTAACATCTATTGCCAATCCTCCTCCTTTCCCCCCCCCCCCCCAAAGCCCCAGTAGATAGTTGTATGTCATAGCTGCACATCCTTCTAGTTGCTGTATGTGGGACGCGGCCTCAGCATGGCTGGAGAAGCAGTGTGTCAGTGCACACCTGGGATCCGAACCCGGGCCCCCAGTAGCGGAGCACGCGCACTTCACCGCTAAGCCACGGGGCCGGCCCAAAAGTAAATTTATTTTTAATATATTTTTCTTATACAGTCAAGCACCACATAACAATGTTTCAGTCAACAAGGGACAGCGTATATGATGGTGGTCCCAGAAGATCAATACCATACGGCCTAGGTGTGCAGGAGGCTACACCATCTAGGTGTGCTGAAATTCATGATGACAATGATGAAACTGCCTAATGACGCATTTCTCAGAACACATCCTGTGACACATGACTGTACTCAGTGATGGATCTCACACAAATGTTTGGAAAATATAGTTATTTTTCACTAAAAATGTTCTTCATGTTACCATGCAATGGGTTTATTATTGCTATTTTTAGATTAATTAGAGTAATTAGATTAATTAATTAGATTAATAAACATTTATAAGCATTTCAGTTGTAATCCCTATTACGGTAAATATCAGTAGATATAACCTACACAAACAAAATCTCTTAATGGTCCTGAATGACATTTTAAGGCTATAAAAGGGTTCTGAGACCAAAAAGTTGAGAATTTCTGGTCTAGAAGCAGCAATGAGGAGGAATAAGAAAGTTATTTACCCCAGCTTCAGGCCCAGCATTATGAGAGGGATGGAGAGAAAGCAGCCACCACTGAATGGGTTTCAAGAAAAGCAACATTCTCATGGAGCAGCCAGGATTCAGTTGGAGCAAACTGGTGAAGACTCTTTCCTCTCACTTAAAACATTAATGTCTTCCCTCTTTATCAAATCATTCCTTTCCCATTGAGTGGTCCTATTATCACTGGACCCTGGAAAGAAGATGTGGGAGCTCCAGCTAACTAACAGTCCAGGTTACTTTGGACATTTATGGGCAATCCCTGTTAAACTTCAGAAGATTATATATCCCAGCAAAATGCAGCATAAACAAAGTTTTTCTTACCAATTTCACTTCCACTTCCTCCATCTTGAACACTCCATAAGATGATGCTACTCTCTGAGGCAACAGCAACCATTTTGTCTTTGTCTCCATGTGGACCTCCGACCACTTTTGCATTTAAAGCTACTCGTTCAATAGTCCAATCCAAATATGGGCTTGTAAACACTTGTTGCCACCCTGAAGATTCTTTGATTCTGTTAAGTAAGAACAGATACCTCAGCAGCAATTAAGTAAACAGAATATAAACGAATGTACCAAAAGATATTAATCACAGCTACCTATCTTTATGTTAAATATAAAATTTTGTTGATATATACCATTTACAAATCCAGAATATTATCCCCAAGATACCCTATATTTACATACATAGGACATATAAAGCACTTAAAAAGAGCCTAGAGACTAGAGTTCTATATTTCTCCAAAGAACAATTTAAGAAAGCCCTTCAAATTGTAAAAAACATTAACAACTTAAAAAAAAAGTTGGATCTTTCACTTTTCACCACAAAAAAGTGCTACTGTCATTATCTATGGGTAGGAACAGACAACAAAAATCAGAATTGTAGGATAATTATTATTCCTTTCAGTTACTAATCAGTTATTCAGCTATTATCATTAACTACATGCACTCCATCTATTGTTTTCTCGTACTTCAGATGACAGCCTATCCTGGCAAACTAAGACAAGGGAGTGATCCGGTACAACATACATATTCCAACACCTTGGCACAATCAAATGCATAAAATGTGGGACTTTGGAAATCCTTCTCTGAGGACTGGACTTTAAAGATTCCATTCTAAATGAAAAACCATGGGGACCTATTCATCCCCCATACGTAAAGGCTTACCAGGGTTCAGATTTGCAGTCGACTGAATAAAAATGCATTCTTTATTATTTAATTTCTAATAAACATATTTGCAAATTTTCAATGTTTTCCTGCCCTATCTGAATTTAGTCCTTCAGACATGTATTCTGTGTGATTAGAAAACAAGGCTTCACACATTTAGAACCTACAGTTGTGCAATAATAACAACGAATGACCTGAACTTTAACTACAGAAGATCTGATTTTAAAATCATACTAAACAAATGATCCAAACCAAAGTGTAAAGCTTCTGTTTGCCTTACCTAAACAGAATAAATAGAACATGAAGAAAATAAGCACTCTTTTATATACTACCTGATTTTTGTGATATTCATCACAAAAAATCAAATTTAGGTATTCATAAATCATGGTCACCTAAGGAACTAAATGAAATCACTTTAGTTACATTTTTGTTTAAAAATGTAGCTAAAGTAATAAAGCTATAATTCACAAAAATATGCAATTCAAGGGGCCACCCCGTGGCCTAGTGGTTAGGTTCAGCGTGCTCCGCTTCAGTGGCCCAGGTTCGGTTCCCTGGCATAGACCTACACCACTCATCAGCGGCCATGCTGTGGCAGCATCCTACATACAAAATACAGAAGATTGGCATAGATCTCAGCTCAGGGCAAATCCTCCTCAGCAGCAACAACAACAACAAAAAAAGCAATTCGGCCTTCTTATTAATTTCAAGAGTCAATGATTTCGTTAAGTAACTTCAAAGCAATACATAGAAAAACGTTTAGTTTTTCCTAAGCATCGTATGATCTGTAATTACCCTATTCAGCCACCAAATGGAATTCATGTGCTAAGATAAACCAATGGAAAGAATTACTTAATAAACTCTAAAAATTGACATTGAGAAATGAAATACAGATGCTCTTAGGAACCATCAGACTGGGCACAAAGTAGGGACTGCTGGCACTTCAGGAATAATAGCAATAGGCTGCTATGTGGATGCAGACATGTGCTAGGTTTATAACAGTGTTCAATGAAGAGATGCTGAATTGATTTAATGAGGTGAATGATGTGATCTTGTGATCATTAATTTAGGAGCAGAAATAATAAAACTATATGTGATCTAATCTTTTACCGAGATCACACTTCTGAGTTATTTTTCTCTATAAAAATTAGGGTATTATAAAACAAAGAATGCCAAAAAAAGAGTAAAAGAATCAGGACAGCATATTTGAGAGTGACTATAACAATTAGAGAATTTAAATCAATAAGATATGTGAATTTACTTCTGTTTTTAAGTTAAAATTACATACAAAGAAGAAAGAAACACATATTGCTCTATAATTTTCCATACAAGTAGTACAAAATTTTAAATATGTAAAACAAGAGAGAACAGGCTCTGACAGTTCAGCTCTCCGTCTCCTTACTGCTGTCCAGCGAACCAAGGCTCAGGAGTCAGGACAGCAAGGTGAAGAATGTGGTTATCATCCACATTAAGATCTCAAAGAAATACAGTAGAAATACATGCCCTGCAAGATTCTGAAACTGACTTTAAGCATACTCTACCTCAAACTGTATGGAAATAGACAAATATGTCAGAAGAACATGAGAGAGTCTAAAATTAGAGCCAAGTATATATATTGGATATATACAGAGAGAGAGAGCAATATAAAGAGACTTTCAAATTAAGTGTGAAAAGATGATTTATGTAACAGATAATCAAAACATAATTAGCTACCTACTTGGAAGAAAATAAAATAGATTCCTAAATCGTACACCACATACCAAAAGTAAGTCCCATATGAATTAAAGATCTAAAGTGGGCTGTAAGCTCCAAGAGGGCAGCAATTTACACAACTCCTCTTTGTGAATATAAGTAACACTGTCATAAACTCAGTAAGAAAAGAAATATAAGAGTAAAGTCTCACAATGTAGCAAATTAGTGAATCTAGGGAGTCTAGGTGAATACACAGGGGTTCAGTATACTACTCTTTCATTTTTTTAAGATTTTAAATTTATTGATATAGAAAGCTGTGGAAAAACAATTTGTAGAAAAGAACACACTCTCAAAATAATTTGAATATTTTCCTTTATTTTGAAATGTTATTGCCACTGTTTTGAAAGAGTTAACCGTATGTGAGAAAATCCAATATGTCCTCAATCCTTTTCCTTTGTCACTCTGCATGGGCATACTGCTCTGACATCAGTAACACTCAGTAAAAGCAAAGAAAGGTCATGGTCAAAAGCAAACACAAAGAATGGAAAATGTAACAGCATCATTCTTCTTATACTTGTCACTCAATGAAGTTTTGTGCAAAACTGTGTCTCTGACCGGCAAACAGAAATCTCTAGCATTGTTGTGCAATAACAAAAGATAAATTATGCTGTTACACCTGGATAACTTATCATAATCATTTCACAACTCCTCTGGAATCCTTAATCAATGAAAATATGTGCATAATATTTAAACAAACAAAAACAGTTTTGTCAATTCAGATCCACAAGATTGTAAGTTCAAAACAACACTCCTAAAAAAAAATTCCTTTCTTCAAATTAATCATGCTTCATACGAAAGTTATCCGCAAAATAAATTATCTAAAAAAATCATTTCCATATTATTCAATAAAATAAGAATACACAGAATGCTTTCAAAATGGAAATTTTGCACTGAATCTCTACTGCAATGAAAATAGTGGAGATTATTGATAGAAAAGGATTTTTCCACATATAGCAAACCTATCATCCACTGAGATTTTTAAAAAATACACCTGGGATTCTTTAAAACATATCTGTAAACTTGTGAAGACATTTTAAGTATTTTTAATCTATTGTGGCTATTTTTTCCTTCACTAAACTCAACAGTGACAAAACATTTATATATTCTTTGATTTTTCAGCAATTAAATTAACTATGGGATCATAGTCTGAACTAGTATATCTGTGTTTGTGCTTCTACACCACTTCTCCGTCATCAACACTTCTCACTGCAGTAAGGACAGTGAACTAAGAATCCTATCCTTTCTCCAGTTTAAAACAATCACTGGTCTACACTTTTCCTCATTCCCTTTTAGTTTCTGAGAATTCAAGAATTAGTAAAACCAAACTGCCTCTGTGCAAGTCTCACACATGACAGCTATTAAACTATATCAGTTCTGCCCACAACTGTCCTGCTTCACGAGTCTGACTCTTCACTACTATAGAGCACAAAAGACTGAAGCATCACAGATAGAAAATCACGAAGCTCACATTAATAATCCTGCCCAGTCATTTAATACAACAGATAAATGATTCAGAAGCTGGCTATAATCAACAAGAAGGAGTAACTTCAAGATATCTCAGTTATATTACAGTTCATACTGTCTGGGAAATACTTAAGACATATTAAGGCTATCAGCAATATTTACCAACAACTTAGCAGTGAAAATAAAAGCAAACTGAATCTAATCGGGAGATACAGAAGTGGGTAAAATATGCAGAGAAAAAATTTAATGACTAAAAGAAACAGCTCTTCAATCTATGAATATAAAATCACAATTATTAAACACTAGCCCCCAAATAACAAACCATTATTAATTATACAGTACCTGTAACACACAGCAAAATGGGCATATGCAGCTACAATCCAGTTGTGATGGCCGGCCACTATGAGCACCTTTCGTGGATCCACAGGAAATCCTATTGATTTTAGAAAAGGAAATGTTTTATATTCTAAAGCAAGGGCTGGCAAACTATGGCCCACAGGCCAACTCCCGTCCTCTATCTGTTGTCATAAATAAAGCTCTGTTGGAGCACAGCCGTGCACATCTGTTCACATCTTGTCCACGGCTGCTTTCATGCTGCAATGGCAGAGTTGAGCAGTTCTGACAGAGCCCGAATGGCCCACAAAACCTAAAATATTTACCATCTGGCTCTTTACATAAACAGTTTGCCAACCCCTGTTCTGAAGATTTAGAGCAAACAGAAGATCAGATACTTTTTCAATAAAAATTATGTTAAATGAGACTTTTCAAGATATAAATAATAAATTTGAATTAAAAAGAGAGGAGGCAAAAATTACACCTTTAAAAATAATTACTCAATATCACCTAGAACTATGAACATATATATTTTTCTTTTTCTATTCACGTAGTCTTTGCTTACCTAGCCTAACAGTCTCTTCTCCAGTTCCAGAGAGAACAGGCTGGGTACCATTTCCCCGAGCTTCACCTTCTGTAGAATTCAGTCCATTCCTAGAATCAGCAGAGGATCTAGTTGTGTTGTTTATTTTACGACTAGGAATACCTATAAAAGGAAATAAGAAGATAAATTTATTTCTCAGTTCACCTACCAAAAATTAAAAATTTCACATTGTAACAAAAAAACATAAAAATGTAAATTTCATTATAGCCAAAACATATTTTCCAATATAGCAATTGATTGCAAATAATTTAATTAACAAAAAAAAACCACAACAAAATGAAAATGAAAAAACAATAAAATTCTTTCAACAGATTTCTGGTATTTGTCATGTTATGTATAATGAATAAGATTAAGATTTATCATATTATACTCCATTTTTACCTAGCTCTAGCGTTACTGAAATCAATCATTAATTCATTCAATCTGTGGTGACCAATCTTTATACTTATGGTACAGTTACTAGGTTTAAGGTACTATGTACTAATTTAAACTGCTTTAAAGATGAACTGCCTCATACTTTTAAACGTCTTTTATTTGGCAGAGAATCTTTTTTGCAATGAAATCTCGCTCAGAAGCCCACTGCCACACAGGTAACAGCAGAACTCTTCTAACTAACTGAAGTGGGGCGGAGATGACATGCGCCTCCCCTGCCTCTGTCCTGTACGATGACATCTCTCTGCAGGCTCCTGGGGTTCTACAAAAAGGGGACTGACAACCAGTGCTCTTAACACAGGGGTCAGCAAACAACGGGCCATGGCCAAATCCAGCCCGATGGCTGTTTATATAAATAAAGTTGGACTGGACACAGTCGCATCCATTCATTTCTGCAGTGTGTATGGCAGAGGTGAGTAGTTGCCATAGAGATCCAGCTCACAAGCCTATCTGGCCTTTACCGAAAAAGTTTGGCCCATCCCTGCTCTAACGTAGTATGACTTCAATTAAAATTAAAGTTCTCACGATTTCTAGTAGATTTATAAATGAGAAACTCAATAATTAAGTAACAGATCTTCCTTCTTCCTATTTACACGTGTATAAACATATTTGCTTAACGCTTATTTGTATATACTTGCTTAATGATAATAAGAATTTTTAAAAAGACTAAATAAATAACGCAGAAGTACCTGGTGGAGGCAAGTAACCATGGAAAAGGACACTGCCACAAGATGAGCGCTCCAATTCTTCACATAAGAGAAGCCTTCTTACTAAAAACATTTCAAAGCAAACTTGTCAAGAGTACATGCAAACAGAAAAACAGTACTCCATTTTTATTTTCTCTAGTTAAAGAGGATGGGGAAAAAAAGGAAAATGTTTAAGTTATATCAGTTGATAGTATCCTTTTACTATGAAAATCCACAAAAAGCAAGCACTGAACTAGTCCATCAAAAGTTAGGACCTAGTATAAATCACATTTCATTTGGGTAAGTTTAGTGCACAAAGGGTGAAATCATAAACACAAAATATTTGGAGAACACATACCTAATGGAGTGATTCCATAAAATTCTGCTTCATGCCTGAGAACATTAATACTCACTCCCCTACAAAGAAACAAACAAACGATGTAAATCCTCTAACAATGGCCACTTGGATTATCATCTGAAGCAAAAGTACTCAGCTCTTAATGTGAACAAGATCATGAGGCTTTAAAACAGTTTTCTCCTAAGATCCTTAATCATATGAAAAAGTCTAAATTAAAAGTCCGCACACAAAAACATTTTCTTACTTAAAAACTATTCACACATAGATGAATTGGGTGACTACAGGAGAGATTAGTGCTTTATAGGGTTAGTACAAGTAAATTATCAAGAAGTATCTAATAAGGCAAACAGGAGTGGAAATCATTCTTACATGGCATTAATTGCTTTTAACTTTTTATCAGAATTATTTCTTTTTTTTCCTCCCCAAAGCCACAGTACATAGTTATATATTCTAGTTGTAGGTCCTTCTAGTTCTTCTATGTGAGCCACCGCCACAGCATGGCAACTGACAGACGGGTGGTGTGGTTCCGTAATCAGGAAACAAACCCAGGCCACCAAGGCAGCGCGAGTGCCGAACTTTAACCACTAGGCCATCAGGGCTGGCTCTTCTTTTTTGGTTTAATGAAGTATAGTTGACATACAATATTATATTAGTTTCAGGTATACACACTGTGATTAACATTTATATGAGTCAACATTTATATACATTATGGAATGATTACCACAATAAGTCTAGTAACCATCTGTCACCACACAAAGTTATTTACAATATTATTGACTATACTCCCTATGATGTATACTACATCCCTGTGACTTATTTATTTTATAACTGGAAGTTTGTACCTCTTAACCCCCTCACCTATTTTGCTCAACCCCCCGACTCCCTTCCCCTTGGTTCCTTGTATCTATGAGTTTGTTTGTTTTGTTTAGTTTTTTAGATTCCACATACAAGTGAAATCATTCGGTATTTGTCTTTATCTGTCTAATTTCACTTAGCATAATACCCTCTAGGTCCATCCATGTTGTCACAATAGCAAGATTTCATGCTTTTTTATGGCTGAGTAATATTTCATTGTATATATATATACACACATCTTCTTTATCTATTCATCTATTGATGGACACTTAGGTTGCTTCCATATTTGGCTACTGTAAATAATGCAGCAATGAACATGGGGTGCAGATATCTTTTCAAATTAGTGTTTTCTTTTTCTTTGGATAAATTCCCACAAGTTGAATTGTTGGATCATATGGTAATTCTATTTTTAATTTTTTGAGGAACCTCCATAATGTTTTCCATAGTGGCTGCAACAATTTACATTCCCACCAACAGTGCACGAGGGTTCCCTTTTCTCCACAACCTCTCCAACACTTGTTATTTGTTGTCTTTTTGCTAACAGCCATTCTGACAGGGATGAGGTGATATCTCATTGTGGTTCTGATTTGCATTTCCCTAATAATTAGTGATGTTGAGCATCTTTTCATGTACCTGTTGGCAATTTGTAAATCTTCTTTGGAAAAATGTCTATTCAGGTAAGCATGATCACTTCTGATCCATTTTTGTATACCTCACACAGTGCCTAGCATGGTACTTGTACATAAATTATGCAATAAATATTTGTTGAATGAATAAATTCAGATAAATTGACTCCCTCATCAACAGAAATCAAAAATAAAAGCAAAATAGAAAGTAGGGGAAAAACAGACCAGCCTTAGGAAAGGCTATGTTATCCAGATGAAGATGTGAGAGTATAGTTAAATAAAATGAAAATAACAAGTAAAAAGAACGAAGCTTAAGTGTTTACAATACTAACGATTCCTTTTAGACTTTAGTTACAGTATGTCCTTACTTCAAAAATACTGCCTGGGCAGAAATGAGAGATGGCATCACTATAGATCCCCAAGAAATTAAAAGGACATTATAGGAACACTATGAACAACTCTATACCCACAAATTTGATAACCTAGATGAAACGGACCAATTCCTTAAAAGACACAATCTGTCAAAACTCACACAAGAAGAGATGATCTGAATATGCTTGCATCTATTAAAGAAATTGAATCAATAATTAAGAATCTTCCAAAACAGAAAGCACCAGGCCAAGGATTCCCTCTTCCGAACACGAAAGAAAGAAATTACACCAATTCTCTATAGTCTCTTTCAGAGGATAGAAGCAGAAGGAATACCTCCTAACTCATTTTATGAGGCCTACATTACTGTAATACCAAAACCAGACAAAGATATTACAAGAAAACTACAGACCAATACCTCAAGAACATAGATGTGAAACTCTTCAACAAAATATTAGCAAATTGAATCAAACAATGTACAAAAAGAATTATACACCACACCCAAGTGGGATTTATCCCAGGTACCCAAGGCTGGTTCAACATTCAAAAATCAATGTAATCCACCACATCAACAGGCTAAAAAAGAAAAATCACATGATCACATCAACAGATGCAGAAAAAGCACCTGACGAAATCCAACACCCATTCATGATAAGAACTCACAGTAAATTAGGAATAGAGAACTTTCTCAACTTGATACAGACTACCTAAAAAAAAACCTTACAGCTATCATCATATTTTATGGTGAAAAACTTGAAATTTTCCCACTAAAATCAGGTACAAGGCAAGGATGTCCCCTCTCAACACTCCTTTTCAACATCATACTGGCAATCCTTACAAATGCAATAAGGCAAAAAGGAAATAAAAGGCATACGGATCAGGAAGGAAGACATAAAATTACTGTTTGCAAATAATATGATCACCTAACGTAGAAAATCCAAAAGAATCAATAAAAACTTCTGGAACTAAGAAGCAATTATAGCAAAGTTGTATGATACAAGGTTAATGTACAAAAGTCAACTGCTTTCCTATGTACCAATAATGAACAAGTAGAAATTGAAATTAAAAACACAATACCATTTACATTACCACCCCCAAAAATGAAATACTTAGGTATAAATCTAACAAAATATATACAAGATCTGTATGAGGAAAACTATTAAAACTCTGATGAGCAAATCAAAGAACTCTAAATGGAGAATATTATTCCATGTTCATGGATAGAAAGACACAATATTGGGCCGGCCCGATGGCATAGTGGTTAAGCTCGCACGTTCTGCTTCGGCAGCCTGGGGTTCACAGGCTCAGATCTCAGACGGGGACTTATGCACTGCTCGTCAAGCCATGCTGTGGCAGGCGTCCTACACACAGAGAGGAAGATGGGCACAGATGTTAGCTCAGGGACAATCTTCCTCAGCCAAAAGAGGAAGACTGGCAACAGATGTTAGCTCAGGGCCGATCTTCCTCACACTCACACACACACAAAATCCAAAAAAAAAAAAAGACAGACACAGTATTGTTAAGATGTCAGTTCTTCCCGAACTGATCTAAGATTCAATGCAATCCTAATAAAAATTCTAGCGAGTTATTTTATGAATATTGACAAACTGATACTAAATTTTATATGGAGAGGCAAAAGACCCAGAATAGCCAACACAATATTAAAGAAGAACAAAGTTGGAGGACTGCCAGTGTAACCGGACTGCAGAGTCCTATCACCCAGGTTCTTGGTCAGTGTAAGAGAGGAACTGAGACACCGACACAATGGCAACAGCGAGCAAAGATTTATTAGAGGAAAGGTCAGATACACTCCAAGTGAGGAGCGGGCAGTGCCAGAGAACGCATCTGCCTGTGTCTTGGGTTAGCTTTATTTTAATTTGGGCTGTTTAGAAGGGAATTAGCATTATCTGGTTATCTGCCAATAATGGTTTTTCCTCCACTCACACGTCGGGAAGGGGAGTTCTTGACCTAGGGGAAGCTCTGGAACTGTCATGGCAGTCATGCCTCAGGGAAGGGGGGCTAATGCATATGGAATTTGTATGTAAATTAAAGAAAGGTCAATGTCCTCTAGAGGTGCATAGCAGAGGCTCTGTATGTGCTGTTTGTGCACTCGTTATTTTTATTGTGATGGTTGGTGGCCTCAGACTCCAGTGGTGGCACCAGGCAGGTCTCAGTTCCCCTTTATCTGTATCTTGTAGGATGCCAGCAAGACGCTCCACTGATGCAGCAAGGTCTCTAGCCATGATCCCCCGCTCATGTCTGGATGCCAGTAAGATGCTCACTGATGCAGCAAGATCTCCAACTACGATCCCCCACTCATGTCTACCTAGCTACCTATCTCACCCGTACCCAACACCAAGATTTACTATAAAGCTATAATAATCAAGACAGTGTGGTATTAGTGAAAGAAAAAATAATCTGAAAATGCTACATACTGTATCACTCCAAGTATACACCATTTTGGAAAAGGCAAAATTATGGAGATAATAAAAAAATCAGGACCAGCCCAGTAGCTTAGCAGTTAAGTTTGCACGTTCCGCTTCGGCGGCCGGGGGTTCACCAGTTGGGATCCTGAGCACGGGCATACTCACCATGCATCAAGCCATGCTGAGGCAGCGTCCCACATAGAAGAGCTACAACTCTACAATTACAATATACAACTACGTACTGGGGCTTGGGGGAGAAAAAAAAGAAAAAAAGAGGAAGATTGGCAACAGATGTTAACGCATGGCCAATCTTCCTCAAAAACAAAAAAGATCAGTGGTTGTAGGGGGTGGAGATCAATAGGCAGAGCACAAAGAATTTTCAGGGCAGTGAAATACTTTGTATGATATTATAATGATGGACACATGTCGTTATACACTTGTCCAAACCCAGAGAATGCACAACACCTAGAGGGAACCGTAAGGTAAACTATGGACTTTGAGTGATTATATGTGTCAATGTCGGTTCACCCTTGGCAAAAATGTAGCACTCTGGCAACTGATGTTGATGATGGGGGAGGCTATGCATGTGTGGGGGCAGGACATACATGGGAAATCTCAGTACCTTCCTCTCAACTTTGTTGTAAATCTAAAATGGCTCTAAAAAGAAGTCTTAAAAAAAAACAAAGAGAAAAAAAAATTCCCTGGGATTTTTAATAAACATATGCAATTGCAATATTAAATTGCTTTTATTTGTGAAATTGGTTGTGACTAGCTTAACATAACAACAGTTACAATTTTCTTATTCTATTTCAAAACCATTTGTGCTAACAGCACAGTAGTACTGGCTAATTACAAGGTAGCTCAGGACACACACACGTTCTTGAGGAGCTCCAGTCTGCTGGGGAGGACAGGCAAACACACATGGTTACACCAATACTGTGTGATAGGGGCAACACGAGAATTCTATACAAGGAAAAGAATTAGACATAGCATTTTTTTTTAATTCCTTCCCATCTTCTTTTGGGAAGAGAATTTTAATTTGCTACTACTCAAGAGAATTTTAATTTGCTATGCCTCTTTAAGTGAAATAAGGCAGCAATTTGTAAGAAAAGCAGTCAGTAAAGACAGATATTTAAACTAACTCTGCCTTTCATGGGTTATCCAGTTGTGGATTAGTGGCAAGGACACTGATTAGAAGTAAATTTATTCTTTAATCAAATGCTATGTGGCAAAATAATTTTACTCAAGAATTAAGTAGTTAGTAATACTTCCCACCTCTACCAAATCCCAGGCGAAAAACCAGACAAACAAAAATCCCAACAAATCTTATTCATTCAATAAATATCTACTGAGCAGGTACTATATGCACTGTTATAACACTGGGAATACAGCAGGAAACCAACCAGACAAAAAGAATCTTTGCCTTCAAGGAGCTCATATTCTAGTGAAGATAAGCCAAAAATTATATAATATTATAAAGAGGCAGCTCAAATAAACAATCAGAATTTTAAAAAGCTGTATCTAAAAAAATGTTAATAAATCTCTTGTGAAAGTTCACTAAGAATACACGAAATAAAAGAACAATAAAACAAACTGCATTCCTACAATTAGACTGTGGCAAAATTAAAGAAATAGTTTAAATGGTCATTCATTTACCCACCAAAAAAAAAAAAAAAAACCCATGTACTGACTCCCTACTGTGCATCAAGCACCACGCTAGATCCTGGGGATGTATAGGGCTCACCCTTCTGGAATTTAAAGTGTGACGGAAGACAGACAGCTGAAAGAGCAGTAAGTGTAATAAACGCTGTGGTAGTGTCAGCACAGGAAACCATGAATATCTGTATTAAGTGGAGACAGCAGGGATCACTGCAGAAGCCAGGATTAAGCCAAGAGCAGAGAGAGTTGAGAGTGCTGAAGCAAGAGAAATGAAGCAGGGGCCAGATTACAGATGGCCCTAAGAAACACTATCAGAATACCAAAATCCGCAACCATCAATTCAGTAACATATTAAATGTGGGTTTTTTAAGCAGAGGAGTAACCAGATCAGATTTATATTTTTGGAAGATAATGCTGACTACCACGTGAGAAGTGAATTGGAGGGATGCAAGGATGAAGGCAGGAAACTGGGTTTGGAAGCTGTTGGAGTATTCGAGAGGAAGAGGTGATGGGGGCCTAGATCTATGAGAGTTTAATTCCAAGGAAACTTTTAAGCCAAATAGTCTTGAGAGAAAAAAAACACTTTTTCTTCATAAAATATACCAAAAACACATCTATCAATAAGAATTTACTTAAAAGGATGGATTTCTTACCTTAAGTCTAGTTCTTTTGTCCGAAGAAAATTTAAAATGGGTGCGAATGCTGCTGGATCTCTATCAATAAATATCTGTAAATAAAGAACTGTTTTATTTTCAAATTATAAATAAAACTTTTCACTTCAATATCCGTAACACCAAGTCAGAGAACAAAGACTGATTTATTTATATACTGTATTTCCTTGATTCTACTCTTAAATTTTTTTTGGGGGGGGGAGGAAGGTCAGCCCTGAGCTAACATCCATGCCAATCCTCCTTTTCTTTTTTTCGCTGAAGAAGACTGGCCCTGGGCTAATATCTGTGCCCATCTTCCTCCACTTTATATGGGACACCGCCACACCACGGCTTGATAAGTGGTTCTTTGGTGTGCACCTGGGATCTGAACCCGGGCCATCAGTAGCAGAGCACATGCACTTAACCGCTACTCCACGGCGCCGGCCCTTCTACTCTTAAATTTTAATGTTTCTAACACTGGAATGCAGTTATAACTGTGTGCATTTAATGTGACATTGTCTTTTTTTCCTTGAAAGGTATTATTAGACTGATGATATTTTAATGTGTAGGACAATGGTATCTACTAAGTCAGTTTTCTCATTTCTGTTTACTTATATCTTTGGTAGAAGTGATACCCAAAATAAAAGTTTTACCTGAAATATCCTAGAATTCAATAAATACTTTGAAAACATTATGCATAAATAATACTTTCTTATATTGTCTGATTATTAATTATTGGTGAAAGTGATTGTGACTTACATAATCTGTGATTCATAGGTGAATCATTAAAACAACAATGTACTTTTACAGCACACACAGGGGTAATCAAGAAAAGTAAATACTGCATGCTGCTGTCAACACTGGAAAAGAACACCATTCTCATAACACTTTTACATCCCTCTATCTCAATTTCCTCAAGGGTGTGGGAGGTGGGTTGGGATGATGACAAAAAAACTTTTTTTAAAAATAACAAATACAGCACCACAGAATACATGAGGGGAAAATAAAATGCTTAAAAACATGAAATACATAATTGATAACTTTTTACAGGCATGTGTACCAACACTATCTTGAATCAATTACAAATGCCCTAACCATAAAACTGAATATTTGTGAAAGCTTACATAAGTCAATTAGACAGGGGAATGAGAGCAAATAATAAAACTCTTTTTACTATGATCAATTATTATACATAGCCAGTGAGCTTCTTCTAGCTTCATCAATTCCTGCTTTTGTTTTTATTAGAACCAATCGGAAGCTGAAGAACCACAGATTTGTAGCGATCTTACTACTAATGTCTTTTTCATAATCTCCCACGGACATACCTGCTTTTGCTGCTTTATTTCATCTGCAAGTCTCACCATAGCAAATAAACACTTCTGGTCACTTTGGTGCCTCCAAACAGAAAGCCCTTTTGCTTTTGGGAGCACTAGACACTGACTTTACACACTATAACTGCTTTTTAAACGTATAAACCAATTTTTTTGCACTGAAAAGAGTTCTTTACTTCCCTCTCTCCACCACTGATGACAAGGTCTTAAAGTTATTCTCCAAGATAAAAACTTGGAAGACTTCACTAATTTTGCAATATCTTGCCATTCCAATTCAATATCAAAATATTTTAGTATTTACATTCATCTATTTACTGTTCAAGTTTTAATTATTGATTAAAATGACGATTTCCTCTATTAACAATGTAAGCTTATATCCTACAATTTCTCTAATCATGCATACTTAAATTGCTATATGCAGTATTCCCTGTTTACAGCTGTCTTCTATAAATACAGAAACACTCTATACATGACAAGAAATAAAAAAGTTTAAATACATATATGTCACTTTCATTCAGTGGTTATTAAAGTTTTAGCTTTTCTATCTTCTTAGAGTCACTATATAATAAGGATCAAGCATTATAAGCAAAATTACTTTAATTTAGACATATGCATCAACATTATTATACTCACAGCACCAGTTTCATCCCGAAGCGTTGAAATTCTTCCACTCAGCAAACTAGAAGTCATTAACAATAAGCTAGAGTTAGTTTTTAAAATCTGAGTATGAATAAATGTTCTAATTCTTCATCAAATGTCAAAGGCCAATATAAATGAGTCATCCTCTCCAAAGTAAAATTTTAAAAATTCTATTTTAAGAGTTAAGATTTTTTATTCAAGAAATAAAAATATTCATGTAACAGACAAGGAAAATTTTTATTATTTTGATAAATAACAAATGCATTAAAATGGTACTAAAGAATTATATGAAATACCTGGAAAAAAAAGAGTCTGGAATCCACATAAGAGTTTGTCTTGAGGTACTAAATCTGCAATTGAAAATTATCTGGTATTATAAAGTAGGACATGATTTGAAATTTCAATGTTAGTTCACTTGCTTTAATATGCTGGCCAATGATTTACAAGTTTGTTGCATAGCTATATGAGTTATATTTATTACATTTAATATTTTTAAATTTTGCTACTTTCAATTCAGAGTTAAGATTATTCAAGAGCTCTCAACAAAACCAATTAACTCACTGACATCTAATGCTTCCTAAAATATGACTGTCCAGCATGTCAATCTGCTGAAGAATCAACAATTAGCCCATCCCACGAAGTCTAAACTTCTCAACATAACATTCAAAATTATACTCAGGTTCCCTTTCATCTCTCCAACACAAACTGTTTTTCCTTCTAACAAAGAGTAGTTCTTAATATCCCAAACAATTCATGCTCACTGCCATCTCAGTATCTTGATTTACCCCAGACAGACAGCCTCTGTCATGTCCCATAATCCAAGTCTAATCCATCTTGGTTGATACCATTTAGGTTTTACCTTCTCTTTAATGGTGTTTCCAATAGTATCATTTTGAGCTCAGAGTAATTTCATTGTACAATATGCATTTAACACTTTATCTGTAGTAGTGGGCTATTTGCAAGTGTTGCATTCATTCATTCAAAAGTCACTCAGTCAATACATCACTGTTTCAAGGTTAACTACCATTTGCTCAAGCCTGCTTATTACCACCAATGGGGGGAACTTTACCAAAGGACTGTGTCACAGACTGGGACAAAAAAATCAACAGCTACTGTAAACTGACATGACCAAGAATGCAATATAGGGCTCATACAGCCCAGCCCTTGTTGTCTGAATATTTTCATTTTAAAACTCATCACACTGAACTACTGTGTATTTTTTACTCTCTGTCCCCATCATCATGTATCTTCACCAGAAGAGAGCCTAACAGACCTTTACTCTCACTCTATATTCATTTTCTAGCATGATAAGACTGTTTTAAAGCAGTTCTTGTGCCCACTAAAGAGATTTAAGAAAGGAGTCAAACTGTTTATTCAAGAAAACACGGCAAATTTTCCCAAGTGTATTTCTTAGTAGAATCTTAGGAAAAAATGAGAAGCAGATTACAACTAGTCACAGGAAACTGACTAGGTCAAATAAATAAAAGGAAATCCAGTCAATGGTAAACTGAAGGATCTACTGCAAAACTGAATCACTCTGTTTCAGATGTCATCAAATTAAGGCCATGTAAGGATAGCTTATAACTTCTAACCTTTCATGCTCACTGCTTATTCAGCAAATTGTTTGCCAAATAACTCAAATTTTGTGTTACTTGGAAAACTACACAGGTCTGCTTAAAGTCGTATTAGCAATTTCAATTAAAATCAGCAGTTTGGGGTGGGTTTAGTAATCTTGAATTTCTGGGAAAAGGCACTGGACTCTTACCCCCACCAATTTTTTTTTTTCCCAAACAGAGGACAGAAGGGAAAAAACCAACAGAGCTCTAAAACTAGTTCCAAATACGTCTTCATGAAAACTACGACATTTAAAATTACACATGACAAGCATAATTCTCTGCAAAATACATGAAAGCCTTTTCTATGTTTTTTATCTCATACAAATAGTGTGCCAAGGAAAAGGTCACGTGCAATCTGGTCTCAACAAAAGTATTACCAATGATATTAGCATATCCATATTTAGTATACTCTATGCTATTTGCCTTCTACTAAATTAATTGGAAGCAATCTAATCAAAATTATTTATTCTGCAATGTTACTATTGATAATGCTAATAATCCTTGCATTTCCCATTTATTACTTCAAATTCCTTTATCAAGTCTGTAAAGCTAGTACTATTATTGTCATTTTACATTTTAGGAAACTAAGCAATAAAAAATAATTTGCCCTAGGTTGCTAAGCTAGTTAGAGGTAACAGCTGGGAACTGGAACCCCTATCTGTCTGACTCCAAAGTTCTTTGTCCACGAGTCCCCCACTGGCTGGTCCCAGACATCTCTCATGTGGCCTCAAATCATACTTATTCTAAAAGAATTAATCACAAATTGAGTCATCTTGGGTTTCTTTCACTTCATTAGTTTGTTTTTGAAATAATGCATATTAACAACTCTAAATGAAGCCTCATCTTGTCTACTTTCTGAATCATCCCAAAGTGTTAAATAAATCATAAAAATTGGTCATTTCTATAACTCCTTTGAGTATGTCCATTTTCATCTCTCTCTCCTCTTGGAAGAAAAAAAAAAAGATCTTACCTATGGCATACGCTTCTCTGCTTACAATAAACTCTCCTTTTGAGTTTTATTCTATCACTTCAGAGCCCACTTCACTTCTGCACCACAGATGGTTCTCCCAGTGGCAATTCTTCAACTTTAAAGACAATCACATCAGGATTTTTTCTTTTACAATGTACTTAAGTGACTGTGTTAATCTGTTTTTTGCACAAGATATAGATGACTTCTAGATCCCTCCTAGCTCTAAAATGCTGCAACAGGCTATGATTCAAAGTAACTCAAGAAAATAGCCTTAGAACACTCTGAGTTGGATGTTCTGTTTTCTATACGCCATATCATTACTTATAAACTATTTTATCCTAGCAATTCTAAAGTTTGTGCGGTTTTACTTTCTCATTCCTATGTAACAACTTTCACCTGTCTTCTAAATTGTTTAATCTAATAATGTATTTATCTTATTTTGTATTCTTTGCTAATACCACTTAGAAAAATTGAGAACCTGATCAAATCAAATTTCGTAAGTAATAAAACGTTCCAGCTCCAAAATAGCTGCCTTTTATATAAGGTAAAATTTGAAACTGAATCTACGGTCATTAACAAGAGTTCACTCATAATTAAGCCACTGGCTTTCAATATACAATAAATAACTACTGTTTAATTTTTATCATAATACTCTATGTCCTTTAGAATGCCTAATAAGAAATATACAACTGATAGCAATTAGAAACCAGTGTAGGGATTTTAAATGACTACAGTGTTAGTCTTTCGTATTAACACATTGAAGGCCTACTCTTGCAGGGTATTTCGTTTTTGCATCCGCAAGTTACCAAACCTGCAATATTTTCATGTGATCTCAGAAAAATATCCATTTCTTCCCTAAGATTGGTATCTATACAGCGGCGATAACAATGTAATTTCTTAAACTATTAAACAGTTTTGCTTTGGGAGATGAGGGGAAAAAAAGAGCAGGGAAGGAAGGAAGAATTACTGTTTCTTATGTTGAATTCTTTAGGACACTTAGAAAACTATTACATGTTTAGAATTAAAACACTATACATTTTTATCAAAATGGTTCACATTGTTGCCATTTTGCATTTTCAAAAATATCGGTTAAAAGTCTTAGATGTTGAAAACCTTTCATATTCTCGAGCACAGCAAAATATACTATATTCCAGAGCATTTCATCGTGTTATCTCCCACCAAGCCTAACAGTCAACTACCCCGTCCTTCAAACAGAGCTGCACACTCCCATTTCTGAGAAGTGACTCAGAAGCCATAGCAAATCCACAGAAATATGATTTTTTTCCCTAACAAGCTTAATAAAAGTCATAGAAACGCGTGGAAGGCCAGAGGAGCTTTCAGTCTGTTTACTACGAGTGCGCCACACGCTGCCAGCATCCAAAGCTTCCCAGAGCCAACTGTTCCAAGTGCAGTTCCTGGACACATCGCCCTGAAAGTTGATCCGATCCCTCAGAGCCGTGCACCAACAAACTCCGAAAATAAAACATGATGTCCTTCCTGCAAATCTACTGCACTCCCTCCACCGAAATTCTTCGAGATGACACACAGCCCTTGATGAGGCGTGGAAAAGAAAAGAACCCTGGACTGTTTCTCGTCCAAGCAAGCAGACACCTGGTTGACCGAAGAGAGAGGGAGGCAGGTTCGTGGGAAAGAGCCAAACCACGAAAGGCCAGGCTGCTACGAAATAAATTGCTCAAACACACTCCGAGGTTGAGTAAGGGAGGCTATATAATGTTCCTCCTCGCCGGGCACCTTAGAAAGCGGCAGGGACAAAGGTGGGCATCCTAGGATGGCGGCGACCCGGCCACAGGGGCCCGGCTCTCGGGGATTCCAGGAGGCCTCCCGCCTCCCCCTGCCCGGAGCCAAGGCTTCAGCGACCCGAGAGCCGCCCCACGTTCTTCCCGCCTGGCGCGCCCCGCGCTCCCCACCCGGCTCGCCCCCCACGCTCCCGGACGCCGGGTCCCCGCCGCCTCACCTGGTGCCCCCCACGTTCAGCTGCACGATCTCGCCGCTGCCGGCCGCCGCCGCGCCGAAGCCGCCGCAGTGCCCTCCCGCCATCTCCGGCGGCTCCGGCCGCGCGCGCCGCCCTCCCTCCCCGGCCGGGGCCGCCGAGCCCGCGGCGGCGGGAGCCCGAGGCGGCGGCGGCGGCGGCTGCAGGGCCAGGGGGGCGGCGGCGGCGGCCGGGGCGCGGGCAGCGCGCGGAGCCTCCTCCACCTTCCCGGCGGCCAGGCGGGGCGCTGGCGCGTCCGCCTCTCCGACGGCGCGCGTGGGCGGCCCGGGCTCCCCCTCTGGCGGCCTTCGGGCCGCCGGGCCGGCCGCGGCTTCTCCTCAGCGCTCGGCTGCCACGGACGCGGCCGCCGCACGCCGCAGCCCGCCCGGAGGAGGGGTCGCCGCTCGGGACAAAATACCGCAGCGCTCTCGCCTTCGCCCGCCGCGCCGCCGAGAGGGAGGGGGAGGAGGAAGGAAAGGCGGGGAGGAGCTTCCCGGCCGCGAGGAGCTGGCGCGGAGGGCGGGGGGAATGTGCTCCTGGCCCGGCGCCCGCCCGGACGGGATTTCTGCTCTCGCCTCATCCCACGCAGGCCCAGCCCCCTGCCTTTTACGTTTAAGAATTTCTAGCTCGAGGAGTCAGATTTCCCAGATTGAGGGCAAGTCTGGGCAAACTGTCCTCAGCATCTTTATTGTCTCTCTTCTCCACGTGGATTTGGGAGATGCAAGGAGAGTTTCCTGGAGGTAGTAGAAGTTGATGCCGAACTGTAAATAGTGCAACGGCAGGGGAAATTGGGGGATTTTAAAACTTTATAGCGCTTACAAACCCCTTACCTCCCCGTCTCCAATCTCATCCCTACTCCCAAGCAGTTTTTTTTTTTTTTTTTTTTTTTTTTTTGGTTAAGCATGGTAGGAAACAAAAAGGGAAAAACAAAAAACTCCTAAGCTGTGTAGGGCAACAGGTTTCTGGAGTATAGTAATCACTCAACTAATGTTAGACACACACAAATACACGCAATTTTTAAAATTTTGATTATCTTTGCTTTAAACAGTATATATTGGAACCCAAAACAGTAGTAGCTACTAAAATATGTTTTTTTACGTTGTATATAATACCTGATGCCAGCTAACAAAAGCTAACAAAGACAGTGCGTTATGTTTCCAAGTTCATCCGTCTGTAGTACTAAATTCTTAGCACGGATTGTGTTTTGTTATAGTTTTACCATAAGAATTCAAATTGAAGACCTACATGATGCTATATTTTTATTTTCACTGTCATAATTTTTTTAAAAATCTCTGCTGGCAAATATACCAGTGTTGCGATGACTTTATCCAAATTTGGCTTAAAAGAGGATAGCAGTATTTATAGATATAAGATAAATATTATTTACCCCAGTTGATAATAATAAGAGCTAATTTGTATTTACTAGGGATTCATCATATGCTAGATGGTTTAGAAATTTTCTGTCATTTTTTTCTTCACAACTATTATTACACTATTTTAAAAATAGAAAACTGAGATTTTAAATGATCAGAAAACTTGCTCAACAATTCATGGCTGGCAGGGGCCGGCCCGGTGGTGTAGTGGTTAAGTTTGCACACTCTGCTTCAGAGGCCCAAGATTCACGCCCAAGATTCCGATACCGATCCCGGGCATGGACGTGTCGGGGGAGAGGGAGAATCTCCCTCTGCCCTTTTCCTTAAGGTTCTTCTGGCTGGCCAAATAATTAACAAGACAGGTTAGCAGGAGAAAATAATACCAAGTTTGATAACATGTACACATGGGAGAAAGCAGGGACACTGCATTTCTCAACACAATAGCAGAAATTCTCGTCTTAAATACCATGTTCAGCCAATGACAAAGGAGGATGTTGGGGGTGGGGGGAGTCAGTTACAGGAGATTACCACTAAAGCACAGTAAACGAGAGTAAGGTTATTATGCAGCTTTAAGGCCTCAACTTCCACATTGATAAGTTTCTAGAAATGAGGCCATCCCCCTCTCTTCTCAAAACAGAGAGGGAGATACCTTTACAAATGGAGATTTCCCTTATAAATGTAAATGATTGTCTGGCAACTCCTCGCAGGGTCATCCAGAGAATGTGGCCAGAGAGACAGAACTTCTGATAAGAGGGGCTTGTTGGTGCCTTTCCTATTGTAACATTTACCCTACGTTATCTTTACAGCCATCATGATAGATCTGTTCCAGGAAGGAGCCACCATGTCAAATTCTTTAGGCAGTTAGTGGGGGAGGTCAAATGTCCCTAGAGAAAACAACCAAGGTAAAGAGATAGATTTCAGGGTGGCCAAATCTTGATCTCCCACAGACCTACACACTGCTCATCAAGCCATGCTGTGGCGGCATCCCATATACAAAACAGAGGAAGACTGGCACAGATGTTAGCTCAAGGACAATCTGTTACCTTAGGGCCAATCTTCCTCACCAAAAAAAAATTCATAGCTGGCAAGTGGCATAACAGGAATTTGAAGGCAGTTTGATTTCAGGGCCACTCTGCACTTTCTTATCTTCACTTTATACAGAGAAGATGAGTAACAGTTCAGATTCAGGTAGCAGCAAACTAAGAATCCCTCACACTTGACACCGTGTTAGCTGTCTTTGCTCTAACCTATAATATCTGCTTCTATCAGGATCTGAAACTTTGCTTTCAAATTTGCGGGATAGAATTAGGTGGTGAAAAGGCCATTTAATTTTCAGTAGGCCCACATCTTGGAAGAATGTAAAAAAACACTTGCTGACAGATTTTTGCCTTTAATGAATTTGAGAGTCAACTTGAAGTTAGACTAAGGCCTGTGATATTGTTGTTACGGAGCAATGGGCTCACTCTGCTGGCTGCAATCTGAGCTGATTAATCACAACGAGTTAGGGATCGAGAAACGAAGTTTTAATTCGATTAGCCAGCATACAGCATAACTGGGAAGATGGCAGATTAATGTCTCAAAAACCCATCTTCAAAAATTACAGAATCTTGAGGCAGTTATACAGGGAAAATGGGCAGGAAGGAGGCGGTCCGGGGATGTTGGTTTCCAAGTGTGAGGGGCTGCAGGCATAACATTGTTCCATTCTTCTGTCAGCTGTGATGGATAACTTGTAGCTGTGTTTCCCACTTGTGGTCAGCCTGTTGCTGGAGAGAAACTCATAGAACAAAGCTTTAATCTATCAAGCTATTGGGGAGTACATATGTAAGTGGAGGCCATAAATGAGGAGAGCATGTGATTTATTTTTAGAGTACATGTAGAGCAGCAAGTAGTTACACAGAGGAGGAGCTGGGGCCATTTAGCGTAACAAGATGGCCTCACTTATGTTCACTGATGTTGTGACCTATAATAAGAAATATATGTTTGCTCTTCATCCTTGATTCTGGCACAGAACTCCTAAAACCTTTGGAGTTTCCCAGGAGATGAGAGCAATAACAGTTTCTTTTGTTATGTTAATGAGGTGACTTTTGGAGAGCATTTTAGGTAACCTGAGGATGGGGGATGGTTGCCAGGGGAACCAACCATGTGATTAGCTGGTTGGAACTTTCAGTCCCACCATCTTGAACCTCCACCTGTGGAGAGGGGAGAGGAGCTGGAGGTTGAATTAATCACCAACGGCCAGTGACTTAATCAATCATGCCTATGTAATGAAGCCTCCATAAAAACCCAAAGAACAGGGTTTAGAGAGCTTCCAGGTTGGTGAGCCAGAACACTCTCATGTGTCAGGCTCCAAACTCCACGAGGTCAAAAGCTCCTTTGTGCCAGACCTTGCCCTGTGTGCTTCATCTGGCTGTTGATTTGTATCCTTTAATATTCTTCGCAATAAACTTGTAATCTAGTGAGTAAACTAGTTTTTCAGTTCTGTGAGCTGCTCTAGCAAGTTAATGGAATCTAAGGAAGGAGTCATGGCAACCTCTGATTTATAGCCAGTCGGGTCGGAAGCACAGGTGACAACTTGGGCTTGCAATTGGCATCTGAAGTGGAGGGCAGTCGTGTAGAACTGAGCCCTTAACCTGTGGAATCTCATACTTTCTCCACGTAGATGTCAGAATTGAGATGAATTGTACAACACCAACCTAGTGTCCAAGAATTGCTTAGTAGTGTGAGAACAACCCCACACACATTGAAATTGACCTTATAAACTAAAAAAAAAAATTGTGAGAAGGCTTCTTGTCTTTCCTGAAATAAATAAATGAAACAATATTCATCTCATTGCACAATAATATTAATTATTAGCAAGACATCTCATCAGGAGAAGGAAGAGGGCTCACTATTTTATAAAACAAATGGTCATGACTTCTTGATGTGTCCAAATCAATGTGAGATGTATCTGAAGGGATTTCTTACTCATTAAACTTAAAATTAGTACATGATTTATTTTTTAAGAATAAATTGGAACACTTAACAAACTCAAAGACAAACAGCAGAATGAGAAAAAATATTTGCAATATCTATCAGAGAAATGATTAAAATTCCACAGCATGCGATTGTACGTATATCATTTAAAAAATCAACTGAGAAAACAAAAAATGAAAAATATAGAAAGTATATCAATAGGCAAGTAGTGGAATAATAACTACTAAAAACACCAAAATATTTATTCAAACAACAGAAAAAGATGTAATTTTCACTCATGAGGTTGGCAAAAATTAAGAGTTTTGGTAAAATCCAGTGTTGAAATGGCCGCTCGCATGCACTGTTCATTGGAGTTTGAATGGGTACAGGGTTTTTGGAGGACAACTCAAGAGTATCAACATTTTAAATGTACATCCTCTTAACCCAACACTTCTCTTCTAGGAATACGTCTTATAGACATATTACACATGTGCATATCAAGAAGTGCATATTCATTGTGCAGTGTTATAATAGCAAAATCTTAGAATCAATCAGAATGTTCAGCCATAGAGGAATGATTTAAAAGATGGTGTTGCATATTATGACTATTATGGGGCAAATCTATATGAACTTGTTACCAGCACATCGGGTCCTTGTCGTTCCCCAGGATGGAAATCAAGAGAGACAACAAACGGGAGTAGGAAAGTAAAAGTTTATTAGCTTGTGCACAGGAAAGGCACAAGGGAGCCAATGGGGAAAGGAAAGGGGCAGGTGACTGGCTCCTTAGGGAGCGGGATTGTGGGGTTTTATTAGGCAAAGCCTGGGGAGGAGTGCCTGGTTATGGCATGTAGGGGTGGGGTTGTACTTGCACCTGCGCTGCCTCATAGCATGCTACTTCATGCGACGCATGTATTACTAGCATGCTAGCTCTCCACCCCTGGGTGTGATTTTTACTATGCTAATGGGGCTAGGGTCATCTTCAGTAGACTCCTGCGTGCTAGGGCACATGCGTAAGCCTGGGAAAGTCCCGAATGTGGATCGTGGTTGTCTCTATCTGATTCTCTTAGCTTGCTGATTGATTAGGGGCCTTATCTTGTTAGGCCAGGGGCCTTGCGGATGACCCTGGCTCCTTAGGCTGCTTCCTGTCTCAAACTGACCAGGCAAGGACTCCGAGTATATTTTTTAGTGAGAGAAAAAATCAGGTTACAGTACAAAAGGAGGACAATCTCACTTATTAAAAAAAAGCAAAACTGAAATCATATGTCTATATCCACTAATATTTCTATATAAAGTATACACATGAAACAGAAGAAATATTACCTCTAGAGCAGTCATTAGAATCATGAGAAGGCAGCAGTAATGAACAGAGATAGAACCTTTTCACTCTATGCATTTTCATACTGTTGAAATTGTTTACAATGTTTTTATTCAAGTATTACTTGTATGTACACATGTGTAAATAAATAGAGTGCATTCAAGATTGTCCCCATGACAGCTTTTTAAATTTAGTAATGTTATTTGAATATTTATGCATGTAAAAATATAAATAAAATATTATTTAAATAACATTACTTTTTTAGTGGACATGTTGAATTTGAGGTGTCTTCCAATTCACTGGAGATCGATATTTGGTCCTACCGCACAGGATTAGAATTCACCTCACGCCACATGCAAGTCCTGCAAGTTTGACAACATCTGAACTGGTCTACACCCTGCTCCATGAGATAAGACCACTGAAATATACATTTGGTTATTTAGATGATCAAAATATATTTCTCATATATATTTAGTCTTCATCCACTATTCCTGGTTCACAGCTGCTAAATCACTTCCTGCGTGAAGAACAATGAGAGCATCTTTTGTCATAATATTTGGTCTCTTGTCCTCAGTTCTTAAAATCACTTGAGAGGCATAAAGGTGAAATGGGTGTCTTGTTATTCATAGCAAGTCCCTTTCCACCACAACTGGGTTTATGTTAATGAGGTGACATTCGGAAAGCTCCTAAGGGTGGGGGCTGGTTGCCAGGGGAACCAACCGTGAATAGAGGGTTGGAACTTTCAGTCCCACCCTGATTACTGGGGAGGGGAGGGGGTGGAGGTTGAATTAATCACCAATGGTCAATGATTTAATCAATTGTGCCTATGTAATGAAGCCTCCATAAAACCCCAAAAGGTCAGAGTTTGGAGATCTTCCAGGTTGGTGAACACTTGAAGATTCCAGGGGAGAGGCATGCTCAGAGAGGTCATGGAAGCTCTGCTCCCTTTCCCTCTACTTTGCCCTATGCATCTATTCCACCTGTTTCTGAGATATGTCCTTTGATAATAAACCCATAATCTAGTGAGTAAATGGGTTTCCTGAGTTCTGTGAGCCGCTCTAGCAAATTAATTGAACCCAAGGAGGGAGTCACAGGAACCTGTGATTCATAGACAGTTGGTCAGAAGTACAGATAACAACCTGGATTTGCAACTGGCATCTGAAGTCCAAGGGCTGAGTCATGGGAACCTCCAACTGTAGCCAGTTAGTCAGAAGCACAGGTAACAACCTGGGCTTGCAATTGGGATCTGATGTAGAGGACAGTCTTAGACTGAGCCCTTAGTCTCTGAAATCTGATGTTACCTCCAGGTAGATAGTGTCAGAATTGAGTTGAATTGTAGGACACCCAGCCAGTGTCCAAAGAATTGCTTGTTGGTGGCAGGGAAACCCCTACTCCCCCCACAGTGGAACTGAGTGCAGAACCCCTTAACAGATATTCAAGTGAGATGCTGAGTAGGCAGTTGTACAGAGAAGTCCGAAGTTTCGGAAAGAGATTCAAACCAAAATGCTCTTGTCTTTACTGAAATAAAACTTTGAGAATTAGCGGTATAGAGAAGGCTTTTAGAGCCATGGGACTGCCTGAGATCACAAGGGTGAGAGTGTAGAATGAGACAAGAATAGGAGTCAGGAGGGAGTCCTTGACTATCCAATACTAGGAGATTGGGAGGAGAAGATGATCCAGCCAAGGAGATAGAAAGTCGTACTAGCAAATGGAGGAAAATCAAAGGAGCATGGGGTCCAGTGAGATACTAAGTCAAGTAAAATAAGGACTGAGACTTGACCATTGGATTTAGCAACGTGAAGGAAATTGGTGACCTTGTAAGTAAGGGCAGTTCTGATGTAGTGATGGGAGAAGCAGGATTAGTGTGGTTTTGCCATAAAGATGAGTAAAGAAATGGACAGCAGCAAGCAGGAGAAATAAGGCCAAGAGAAGGCTTATAAAGATGGTAAAAAAATAACCACATGCTGGTGGAAACCATTCAGTAGAGAGCAAAAACTGGCAATGCAAGAGAGGCAGAAGATAATTATTGGAATTATGTCTTTGGACATGTGAAGGAAGATGATATCTAGCCAAAAGAAATTGAGTCACAAGGAGGATGGGTAATTTGCTCAGTGTTTGCTGTTGCCATTGTTATTGCTATTATCTTCTAACTCACTCTAAGTGAAGACACACTCATTATTTGGGTATGACCCTAATGATACACTCAACATATCAGATTTTACAACCACAGGCTTGAGACTACAAACAATAGGGGAAACTATCTTCTCTTCGTGTTTCTTCCTACTGCTCTACTCCATTCCAGGTGCACTGGCCACCTTGTTATTATTCCAACACATCAAATATGCTCCTGCTTCAGGGCCTTGCACCTTGCTTTTCCCTCTGCTTATGAAGTTTTTCCTTGAGACAGCTGAAGGGCTCACTCCTTCAGGACTTTGCTCAAATACCACCTTATCGGAGAGGCCTTCATCCTTCTAAGTCAGGAAGGGAAACAAAATAGAATCATAAAAAAAAACTCGATTAATCCAAAAGAAGATATAAGAAGAGAAGGCAAGAACAAAGAATAGACGAAACAAATAGAAAACAATTGACAAGCTGGTAGATTTAAACCCAGCCATACCAATAATTACACTAAATGTAAATGGTCTAAACACTCCCACTAAAAGGCAAGATTTGTCAGACTGGGTAAAAAAACAAGACCTACCTATATACTTCCTAAATGAGATCTTTTTTAAATATAAAGTCACAAATAAGTTAAAAGTAAAAGACTGAGAAAAGATGAACCTTATGTAATGGACTGAATGTTTGTGTCCTCTCCCAAATTCATATGTTGAAATCCTAACTCAAAATGTGTTCATATTAGGAGATGAGGCCTTTGGGAAGAAATTAGGTCATGAGAGTGGAGTCCTCATAAATGGGATTAGTGCTTTTATAAAAGGGACCACAGAGAGCTCTCTTGCCCTCTTTCTGCCATGGGATGATACAACTGAGAAGATGGCAGTCTGCAACCCAGAAAAGAGACCTCATCAGAACCCAACCATGCTGGCACTCTGCTCTCAGAATTCCAGCCTCCAGCACTATGAGAAATAAATTTCTGTTGTTTATAAGCCACCCAGTCTATGGTAGTTTGTTAAAGCAGCCCAAACTCACTAAGATACCATGCTAACACTAGTCAAAAGAAATCTAGAATAGATATATTAATATCAGACAAAGTAGATTTCAGAGCAAAAAATATTACCAGAGATAGAGAGATAATTTCATAATGATTAAGGAGTCATGTCATTAAGAAAACATAACAATCAAAAACATTTATACACCTAATAACCGAGCTTAAAAATGCAGGAAGAAAAAACTGATAGAACTGCAAGGAGAAATAGACAAATGCACAATTACAGACAGATGCTTCAATATCCCTCTCACAATAATCGATTGAATAAGTACATGGGAAATCAGTAAAGATATAGAAGATTTGAATAATACTATCAACCAACATAACCTGTTGATATTTATAGAACATTCCACTCAACAACAGCAAAAGGCACATTCTTTTCAAGTGCTTATAGAAAATTTACCAAGATAGACCATATTCTGAGCCATAACACAAGTCGCAATAAATTTACAAAGATTCAATTTATACAAATTATGGTCTCTGGCCACAGTGCAATTATATAAGAAATAAGTAACAGAAAGATATCTGGAATATCCCAAAATATTTAGAAACTGCATAACAGTTCTAAATAATGTGTGGATCACAGGGAAATTAGAAATTGTTTGCAATGAAAGTCTTTTGAAACTGAATATCAAAATTTATGGGTTACTACTAAAGCAATACTTAGAAGAACTATTCAGCACTCAGCTTATATATTAGAAAAGAAGAAAGTTCTAATATCAATGACCTGAGGGTCAACCTTAAGTAACTACGAAGTGAAGAGCAAAGCACACTCAAAGTAAGCAGAAGAAAGAAAATAATAACGATCAAAGTGGAAATCAATGAAATAGAAAGCAGAAAAACATAACCAAAATTGATCTTTGAGAAAATCAATTAAACCTGGTAAACCTGTAGACACACTGACCAGGAAAAAAAAGAGACGATGCAAATGACCAGTCTCAAGAATGAGAGAGATGACAAAACTACTGATTATACAGATATTAAAGAAAAATAGGAGATGTTATGAAAAACTTTATGCCAATAAATTTGATAACTTATATGAAATGGACAAATTCCTTGAAAAACACGAACTACCTAGAATCAAGAAGAAATAGATAACCTGAATAGCTCTATTTCCATAAAAGAATTTGAATTTGTAGTTTAAAATCTTCCCACAAAGAAAACTCGAGGAACAGATGGCTTCACTGGTAAATTCTACTAATATTTAAGAAAGAAATAATATCAATTCTAAAATCTCTTCCACAAAACTTAAGAATAGGGAAGAATTTCCAACTCATTCTCTGAGGCCTGCATTACCTGGATACCAAAACCAGAATAAGACATTACAAGTAAACTACAGACCAATCTTAATGAACATAGCTGCATAAAACCTTAACAAAATGTTAACAAACTTAATGCAAGAAAATGCAAAAAGAATAATATATCCATGATGATATTTATCCCAGGAATGCAAAGTTAGCTTAGCATTTGAAAATCTATCACTGTAATTCACCATATAAATAAATTAAAAATTAAAACCATTGTTTATGACACAGAAAAGCCTTTTGAAAAAAAATCCAATATCCATTCCTGATTAAAAAAAAAAAAACTCTCAGCAAACTATGAATAGAAAAAAACACCCTTAACTTGATGAAGGACATCTATAAAAATCCAGCTATCTTCATATTAATGGTTAAAGATTGAATGCTCTCCTCCTAAGATCAAGAGCAAGACAAGGATTATCTTGTCTCACCACTTCTACTCAACATTGCACTGAAGATTTTAGTCAGTGTAATAACGCAAGAAAAACACACAAAAGACTTCCAAATTGGAGAGAAAGAAACAAAAGGGTTCCTATGTGGTAGTGGAATTTAATGCTAATTAAATTGTAGTTTCAAATTTATATTCTACATCTCTTAAGCATCTTTCTGTTTCTTGATTTATCTGTGAAATACCATTTTGAGAGCACAGGGTAGTGTTGGTCCATGATCAGCAAGGTAGCCAAGCCTGGGTAAATTGGGAATACTCTAGGTTAGAAACAAGTTAGAAAATTTACATTTACAATGGAGAAGGTGGCACAATATTTAAGGGGATTATCTGGCCAGAGAAGAGGACACACCTACCCCCCTGCCAGTAATCAAATTAATTAAATAGTTATTTTTGTATGACAGTGAATAAAAGATTCAGAATTTTAAGAAACAGACATTAAGTCAGAAAGGTCAACAAAATCTCTTTATGATCAGTCAATATAATATTAACAACAAGTTTACAAGAGCCACAGTAGTCTTATGCCTTCTGTTGATGAGGTGTTTTTCCTTTAACTCTATAGTCAGAGCAGAACTGGAAAGCAACTCCCTCTTTCCAAGCTTAGGCCAGAAGGAGGTTCATTCATGGTCAAGTTCTGTGGATACATCCTGGTCGCTCTTTCTCTCCTTTCAAGGAAACCTGCATCTTTTTAATATGCAAAATAATTCATAATGATGACTCCACTTGCAATGTTTCCTTTCTCATCCAGGGGTACTGAGAAGTGAACTTCCTCTCTTCTCTTAGAAGAAAGAAAACATGCTGAAGTTCCCATGACAGAGTGGGAGGTAGGAAAAGGGTGAAACCTCTCATCCTTTCATTCCCCCTACTTCCTGTAACTTATTTAGTTTAGCCTGTGAGGATGGAATGGTCCAAGCCACTCCATTCTATCAGCCTATGTGTGTTTGAAGGACATATTGTCTCATGGTAGATGGCCAAAGAGCAGCTGCTCTTTTGGGGCAAGGGTGTCCGAGTCCCTGATGCAGACACTCACAGAAATTGGAGGTCAGAGTAACTAGTGAGCCAGCAACCAAATATAACTTTCCTGAAGTCAGGAAAAAGTTCAAAACCTCATTTTGGGATCAGAAGCTGGGAGTGCCATAGAAATAAAAGGATCAAGGCAAACGGAGAATGAAAATGACTTGAGGTTCTGACCAACAAGAGCTTGATTTTGAGGCAAATACTTATCTCAGCCAGAAGTTTCCGTCTTTTATGAGATTTCTGTTGACTTAGAGGCCAATTCCAAGTCAGAGCTAATCTAGGACATACGTAATTGTACGTTATTGAAAGTGAATGTTATTCACCAAGTACTCACTAAGTCAGAGGCACTTGTTTAGGCAGAAAAGGCACATTCTTTTCAAGGATCTCACATTTTAGTAGTATGTGAGTTATAATGGAGTATAGTAGGTTGAGTTATGATGGATGAATAGAGTGCTGTGGAAATACAGAAGACCCAATAACGTTCTCTGGGGGTGTTATGAAGGGGACATTTAACCTGATCTTGAAGGATGGATGAGGAGGAGTTGCTTAGGCTTCAGAGAAGGCTACCCAAGGTAGGGAATTGCATGCTTATGAAAGGCTGTGGAGTGGGTGGGGAACTGAGAAACTATAGTGTGTAGGGAAAAACCTACAGTTTTTTCCTCCTGTGAATCTTTCTTTACTACTCACACAGAACAGTTCGCTTCTGACATTTCTCATCTCCAAGAGTGTGTTTTTTTTCCTCCCACATCAAGCAATGCTCCATGACACCAGCTGGGTGTCCTACAATTTAACCCAATTCTGACACTATCTACCTGGAGATAGCATCAGATCCCACAGGCGAAGGGCTCAGTCTCACAAGTACTTTGCTTCACTTCACTGCCCTCACCCCACTTCAGATGCCAATTGCGAGTAGTAAGTCCTCAGGTCACCCACAACTTCTGTCCAGTTTGGCTATAAATCGGAGTTTCCCATGACCTCTTCCCTGGGTTCGATTAATTTGCTAGATCAGCTCAAAGAACTCAGGGAAACACCTACATTTACCAGTTTATTAAAGAATATGATAAAGGATACAGATGAACAGCCAAATGAAGAGATACATAGAGTGAGATCTGGGAGGGTCCAGAGCACAGGAGCTTCTGTCCCAATGGAGTTGGGGTGCATCACCTTCTAGGTACATGGATGTGTTGACCTGCCTGGAAGCTCTCCAAACCTTGTACTATTGGGATTTTTATGGAGACATCATCAAGAATGCATGTCAATCTTTAACTCCATTTCCAGCTCCTCTCCCTTCTCAAGAGAGTTGGGGGGGGGGCATGGAGCTGAAAATTCCAAGCTTCTAATCATGGCTTGGTCTTTCCTGTGACCAGCCCTCATCCAAGAGCTGTCCAGGAGCCCACCCAGAGTCACCCCATTAGAACAAAAGATACTCTTATCACCCAGGA
The DNA here is from genome assembly GCF_020826845.1 of Diceros bicornis minor. Lineage (NCBI taxonomy): Eukaryota > Metazoa > Chordata > Mammalia > Perissodactyla > Rhinocerotidae > Diceros > Diceros bicornis. The sequence goes on from NC_080777.1 coordinate 17,207,418, forward strand.
AATTACAAGGGTTTTAGGAGCTCTGTGTCAGGAACCAGGGTCAAAGACCAAATATTAGAACAAAAGATGCTCCTAGTGCTCTTATCACTTAGGAAGTTACAAGAGTTTCAGAATCTTTGTGCCAGGAACCAGGGGCAGAGACCTATATATATATATTTTCTAACATCTTACACATGGTGATTGTCCAGGGTCTGGTGGCTCTGGGGTTAAGAACTAAGGAAATGGAAGGACATGGTAAAAAGGAAAAATAGAGAAATAGGTGGGAGGAGAATTATAAAGGGTCTTGTATGCCAAGCTGGAGAGTTTTGACCTAGTATTATAGACAATGGCAATCATCACGGAACTTTTAAATAGAGGAATAGTAAGATGAAGTGTGTATGCTAGAAAAATCAGTATGACAGCAGAGTTGAGAAAAGACTGGTTAGGAGAGAGATGGGGGCGACAGTCTTGCTAAGAGGCTGTTACATTATATCAGGTAAGAGACGCTGCCAGGACAATGCCAGTGGATGAACTAGAAGGAAACACTCTGTCAATATTTGTAGTTTGCTCTTCCTGTGTAGACGTCAAACATCTGTTCCTGTAAAACATTTTAACTGGTACTTTGAGACAAACTCAGTGGAGTTTCATGCTTATGGAGCTCTAATTATGAGCCAACACATGGTTGCTGCTGATTTTTTAAATCTTTACCATGTATTTGATGAAGTTTTTGTAAGGACTCACTACTGTTTAGCCGATACTCACTTGCCTAAGTGTGGACATAGTACATATAGGTGTAGATACCTGGACCTTTTCCTTCTCTTTTTCATATTAGTGCCTCTCTTTTTTGGAATAATGCAGTGTTCAGTATTATTTTCTATAGTACAACATAACCATCTAATCAAACTCCTTTGATAGCCAAGTGGCTAACTCTCAAGTAAGGAAAAGGAGGCCTTGCCAAATTAAACTAAATATTTTAAACCACTTATATTTAATGGGGAGGAAATGGAATTTGTTCTAAGTAAAGAACCACCAAGAGCTTCATGGCTACCAGATTTCAGACTAAACTTTCTGAATTATCTTTGCTTTTAGAAAACTATTTCTTTCTTTCCTTTTTCTTTTGAGGAAGATTGGCCCTGAGCTGACATCTGTTGCCAATTTTCCTCTTTTTCTTTTTTCTCCCCAAAGCCCCAATACATAGTTGCATATCCTAGTTGTAGGTCCTTCTAGTTTCTCTATGTGGGACACCACCTCAGCTTGGCTTGATGAGCAGTGAGTAGGTCCACGCCCAGGATCTGAACCGGTGAACCCTTGGGCCTGTGAAGCGGAATGTGTGAACTAACTGCTACACCACCATGCCAGCCCCTAGAAATCTATTTTTTAGTTGGGAGAAACAGATCCTAAAAGCAGCTTAAAATTGGAATAGCTTTTATGAAACAATGTTTTTATGAATTAAGATTAAGTAAATCAGAAATATATGTCTTAAATTTTCTTTGAAATGCACATGAGTACAACAGCAGCACAGTTTATTATGAATCTGGAAATTTTGACTTCTTAGAGTAAATATAATAAGCAACTTATCACAATAAGCAACTTATCTTCTTCATGAATACATCATACACACATTCACGTACACATACACACGCACGTGTGCATGCACACGCACAAACACACATCTATACACAGAAACCATCTCTTGGTTCTATAAAGCAATGATATTGTACACTACGACCTTCAGCCAAAATAGGCCGATATTTGTAAGAATATTTTTAAGAAATCTCCTCTGATACTAGGATTGTGTCACCATATTGAATCAACACTTTGAAAAATAAATAAGTTTAACATTTTGAGAAACTTCAATACTAAAAAATAGAAAATTGGATTTTATAAACTTAAGTTATTCTCCAATAAATGTATGGACTTCAGAAACTGTGCCCTCATATCAGTTTCCTTCTTGAAATTACAGACCACGTATTTGATCATATCAGCTGTAGCAGCAATGTATAGTGATAGAAGGAAAGAGTAAGGATGATTTCTCTTCCTATGCTCTCATATATGTTCAAACAATACCTTTCCTTGAAGAAATATATTGCTTTGCCAATACTATTTCATAAAATTTGGACTCATCATTATAGGAAAAGAATTCACATTGCCCTACCAATGAAAAAAGAATAAAGTTCACCAGGTGAGTTTACTGGGACTAACTGTGGGCTCTACTTCTGACTCTGCCATCTACTAACTTTGTAACTTCCTGCAAGTTTCTTTAACTTCCTGAGTCTCAGTTTTGTAATAAATAAAAAGATGTCAAAAATATCTCACCCTACATGCCAATGTTGTTGTAGGATAAAATTTATGCCTTCAAAACTATTTATAGACCATCTGCTCTGTGTAGAGCGCTAAGAAGCTAATGAAAAACAAGGACAGTCCCTGATCCCAAGAGATTTACAGATCACTTGGGAGAATAGACAGGTAATTAGGCAATCCTGTTAGCTTAGGACTCTCCGAGAACTCATGAGGATTAACACAAAGATGTTTTTTATCCTTTTAAGAGTTGGTATGAGAATTCCTCTGGTGGTGTCAACCTTAAAAGTAAAATGACTACAAGGCTGGCTCCGTGGTGTAGTGGTTAAGTTCTGTGTGCTCCGCTTTGGCGGTCCAGGTTCACGGGCTGGATCCCGGGTGCAGACCTACACTACTTGTCAGACACGCCGTGGTGGCGCCCCACATTCAAAATAGAGGAAGATTGGCACAGATCTTAGCTCAGGGCCAATCTTCCTCAAGCAAAAAAAGAGGAAGATTGATTGGCAACAGATGTTAGCTCAGGGTGAATCTTCCTCAGCAAAGAAAATAAATAAATAAAACAACTAATTATTTTACCAGCATAATGAGTTTATTTGGAATTAGCCAAAGAATTGCAATTTGGGATGTGCATGCTATAGCAGACCACAGGTAAATCCAACAAACCAGAGAGAGGAATGTCATTTTATAGAGAAAAAGGAGGAAATTAGGCAGGGTTGTTGTGAATGAAAGTCCATTGGTGAAAAGCAAGAAAAAACCCTCAGGGTGGTGACGGTTTCTCATTGGCTGAGTTGCTGGGGTTGTCGATTTCTGTTTGAGATGCAATGTACATTTCTTTCTGTAATTAATGATGCTTTCCTGTCTTCCTATTGAAGACTTCTGTCTGTTGGGGTTTGTAATTGACTATCTTTCCTGTAATTGACCTCAAGTGGTACTGCACGGAAGCTCCACCGTCTGGCCTCCTGACTTCATTTTAAATGAGATTTCCCTTTATTAATTTTCACAGGAGTTTACAGTATGTGCTTGGAAGAAATACTCCAGTAAACCACTTGATTGGAAGAGGAAGTTCAAAAGACACTCAAATAGCAGTAAATGGTTGCCAGACAGACATCTAATCAGATGGGTTCTGTACACTGCAGGGCCTCTTGTTGTGCTCTGAGGCTAATGCATCAGGCAATTTGGAGCAGAGGGGAACTGCTCTGTGCAATACAGGAAAGGTGTCAATGGACATGGGGGCTGAGAGTGAGAAAAGAGACCTGTTGGTGGTAGAAGGTAGGAGAAGACATTAAGGAAAAGAAGCAGCAAAATGTGTAAAGGGATTTATTTAATTGAGCTGTTTATTGTGCCAGGTATGATGCTGAGTACTTGACAAATATATTTCCTTTAGGTCCCCAACAATACTAGGAGGTAGGTCCTATTATGTCCATTTTAGAGTTGACAAGATCGAACAGTTAGAAGGTGTAAGTTGTTTTGGGATGGTTTCTGTACAAATGCCACCTGTTCTGTCTCCCCTATGAAATCCCCAGTTAATCTAGCATTATTCACTAATATTTTATAGAAGTGGGTTTTTGGCATGAAAAGAAGTTTGAGAACACTGCTGAAATCTAGGTTATACGTGGAATGCGTGTCTAACTCAATGTCAGAGGGTCAGGTACTCCTTCTTGGAAGAGGTATGATTTGAACAGACTTGAGGAAGAATAGGATTTAGTCAAAAGGATGTAGGTAGGTTATAGGATATACCAGGCAGAGAGAGGAACATATACCCAGGCTGAGAGTCAAGAGCACCTACAGCACATTTGAGGAACCATTAAATGTTAACTTTTGCTACATGAAGGTCATGCATAATAAAGAATATCACATAAGACTTTGTTTCAGTTTCTTTCTTTCTTTCCTTTTCTTAACCATGGCTCCCAGTAGGGTTATGCTACCCATGAACATTGTGAATATGCATAGAAGATACAGAATATATCAAAGCAGCCATTTAGAGTTTCATCGCCTGTTTTACGTTATTAGCCAAGGAGATCCATCCATTTTATTAAATATATTTGTTCTATTGTACCATGTCTATCACAGATTGTACCATATCTTCTTTATATTCTTCCTCCTACTGTTACTGAGCACGGGCTTGCTGCCTGATGCACATAGAAGCCAGTATTATGGCACCAGCATTTGAGAGAAGAAAGAGCTTTACAGCAAGGTTGACAGGAGGCAAGGCTCAAATCTGTCTCCCTGATCTGAAGTGGGGAAAGACTTTTAAGGAATTGGGAATGGGAGCGGGTATGCAAAACACTAGCTTGGCGGAATCTGATTGGAGGGTGGGAGTGTAACAGTCTTATAAGTCTGGTGTGCTACAAATCAAGGGACCCCTCACTACTTATTAGGTTCCCTGTGCCACTTTCTCTTCACATTGATTTCCGCAATTAGGGAACTTTTGGTTCCTAGGCTGCTCAAGGATATCTGAGGACAGGATTTCCATCTTCTGAGCATGCTCTAGCTACACGACTTGCAGTTTTTGCTTGTGCAGTTTTGCTTGTTGCTCGTGCATTTTTGCTTGTCGCCCGTGCATTTTTGCTTGTTGCCCCTGCAAAACAACTTTGACATTTTCTTATTAATACAATAGGATTCAATAGGGTCAATAAGGATTGGTCTACCACCCCAAATCAGGCCTCTTGAGTGTTCTACAGGATGATGGTAATGGTTTACTAAAGGCCTTCATACTGTTTGTCTTCTTTGCCTACCAGTACATTTTCCACACTGCTGTCCACATATACATAGAAGGTCCTCTGACCATGATCCCTAGCACAATCCTTAACAAATTAGGTCCAAACTCCTTCACTGGGAATTTTGTTTCTGGTATTCCTATGATGCTATTAATTTTCAGCATGTAAGTGTCCACCAAAATGCATTCTCTAAAATACCCTACATTTGCATGTATCAACGCTTTTATTCCTTATATGTATTCCTATTGGCCTCACACCTTCCTGTGTCTTCTTATCAAGTCCTAGTTTTCCTCTGAATTCCACCTCTTTCGCCAAGACTTTCTCGATTCCCTTTTCATCATTCCCTACAGAGCACAGATGAGATTAATTCTTCCACTGAATATCCACTGATCTTTAGGCTTATTTTGTATATTTTATATTCCTGTAATATGTGCTTTCATCATTTTGCATTACCCCTCTTGCTTGGCTCTAAATTCCTGAGGGGCAAACATCTCTAGCACCAAAACTTGAGTGAGGCCTGTCAAGCCCAATATGCATTTCTACGACCCCCAGCCTTCTGGAAAAATGTAAGCCCAAGTATCTACTTGTCTGCTATTCTTTCTCATTCAAAAAATATTTATAGAGCATTTTCTATGTGCCTAGCACATAGCATTTGGGGCCATATAATGATAATGACAACACGTTTCCTGCCCCTGTGCATTTACAATTTTGGTAAAAGGGTGGGTGAAAGGACTAACCATTAAATAATTTCACAAAAATTATTAAATTTCAATTGTATAAAGTGCTAAAAAAAAAGTATAAGGTGCTCTGAATATTATCAATACTACTCTGAACTTTCCTTCCATTGATCAATTTTTCCACTGTTGTTTTTCATTGAAATCCTTGCCATAATGTTTCTTGTGCCTGCATTCCATTTAAGGCAGACAGTCCCGTCCTTTAACTTTTTCGTACGATGCTTTCTCTACCAACTCACTCTAACTGAGACCTGGCTCCCCCTTATAACAGTTGTCCTGCGGTTCTCATGAATAGAGGGTCAGGGGGCATTTTAGTTACCCACCCACATCTCCCAGCCTGGACCAACCATGTTGGTTCCAACCAGGTTGGAAGCTTTTCCAACCTTCTTCTAAAACTCTACCTTTAAAATTTACATTAAGTGTTTGGAAAGAGCATTTCATGCATAACCAGGGAACTGAGAGGAGGCCAATGCGGCTGGAGTATTGAGTGAAGGGAAGTGTTCTAGAAAATGAGGCTGAAGAGCTCAGACCATCCACGCCCTGTGGGCCATGTTGGGCTGTTAGCCTTTAACATATGAAAACCAGGTGTGAAGAGTTGAGCTGAGTTGGAGAGAGCTGAGCTGTCAGGTTCCTCTGATTAAAAACGAGCCAAAAGGAAAGTAGCAATCAAGCCTTTAAAGACCTTCTGTGAGAGGATAAGCAGAAGGCTAACCCAGAGAAAACACTGACTCCCGGTGTTCCGCTTTCTCCATGGAATGGCACGCCAGTGTAGGGTGAAGTGGATCAGCACAGCTGTGGGGGGTACTCTCACTCCTGAGGGAGCCCCTCAAAAAAGGCTCCTGCCGTTTTATGGACCCTCGAGTGGGAGGAGAGGAGCCATCATCCTGAAGCCAGCTATTGCAGGAACTCTGAAACCTCACATGGTAGAACTAGGGCGTCCTGGATGAGAAACACCTGGAGCCCTGGTTCCTGGTGTGGACAGGGTCCTGATCAGCAGCATGATCGAATGGGGACCTACTTTCACCACCTTTGCTTCCATGGTATCACATCATATTGTGGGGAGGCCCCCTCCACCCAGGAGAATACCCAGGTGGTTAGGCTGGGCCATGGCATGACAGGCCTGGAGGGTTCCAGCTGCCCAAGGCCTGCTGAAGGCATGCATACTGTGCATGCATGTACCTAAAGCTTCAGGTTAGCCAGAGACTGGGAATAGTTCAAGGTCCCGAGAGGTTGAATCACCTGTGAGAGCTCTTGTGGGAACCAAGGCATCTGACTGACTCCCATCCCTAACCCAACCAATGATGCCTGTCCCTCTGAAGGCAGATCTGGGGGGAAATCTAAGGTCTTGCGGGGAGGAGAGGGCAGGAGAGAATGGGCAGAGGTGTCCTTCAGTAAAGGACAGCTGGGCACTCTGCTTGCTAGAGTGACCACAGCTGCAGGAGACCTGGTGGCGAAGAGCAAACTTCTCATGCAGGTTCCCATCAGCACTCTGCAGGAAGGGGGAATATGGGTCAGCTCGGGTTCCTTTATGGGGCCAGGAACAGGTTCAGTAGTGGCAGGTCACTATCAAGGGCTATTGGGGGGAACCAAGCATCTGCCAATGTCCAAAGGCCCACCTGTATAAACGACAGTATCACCCTGAAGCCAGATGTCTCAAAAACTCCGAAGTCTAGCTCGGTGGGACAAGAGCGTCCTGGAGTAAGAGACATCTGGGAACCCTTGTTTCTGGAGACCAGATCTTCATGAGGCAGCAAGTCCAAATGGGGACTGATTGTCTCAAATTTGTGGCTGCCACCTTGGAGGGATTTTCGGGGAGTGGCTCCCTCCACCCTGAAGGCTATGTAGGTGGATGAGTGTGGGCCCTGGTCCACAGCCCTGTAGGACCTGGGCAACCTAAGGCCTGCTGAAGGGGTGCATATAGTGCATACGCGTACAGTACAGTTCAGGGAAGCCAAGGACCTAGAACAGGGCGAGGTTGGGGAAAGGCTGGGTCACAGGAGCAGGATCTTGGGGGAGGAAGGTATCTGCCTCATTACAAGCCCTAACCTACACAAATGGGCATATTCCCCTTGAAGGCAGGGCTGGGGGATATTGTACCACCTGGGCGGGGCAGGTGGGGCAGACTGGCTGGGGTATCCTCCAGGAAGAGATGTTTGGGAGCCCTGTTTGCTGGAGAAGCCAAGGCTGCGTGGTGGTCGGCGCTGGAGATCTAGCTGTGCATATGGGCCAGTGCAGCTCTCTGGTGCAAGGTGTAAGGGGGTCCAGCCATGGTCCCTGTACAGAGTCAGGACTGGGTTCAGGAATGGTGAATTTTTAAAAAATTTTTTCCTTTCCCACAAGATGAGCATTTTCTGTTTTCCAATATCCATATCATCATGTTTAAGTAAAAAGAACCCAACTCCCGAACGTATCACACGCACACCAAGTTGTCCTGACAGCTTGTAGATGCTCTATGTTGTCAGCTTCTGTATCAATGGGTCATTATTGGAAATAGTGCCTGTGCTACTCGGCAGTTTTAAACTCACACTTCTCACAAAATTCAACACAATCCGGCCAAATTTATCAAAATGAGTTATTGGCAACACAATGGGTGTTCTCTTTGTGTGAGTTATAGCACTTTTTTTTTTGTAATTGCCTGAAATCTGCAAACCTGCAGGAAACATTTGCAATAAATTGATTTTTCCAGACATTGCTTCAGTAATAAATAAGTCGTCCTGGTGATTAATAAGTGTTCTTTCTTTTGATTTTGTTCCTTTGTAATTAAAAAACCTGAAGACAATCAAGAGAAATCCCAAATCAGGCTGAGGCTCCACAATTGCTCTCACTATAATTTCCACTGTTGAGCTCTTTCAGTTGCAAATGACAGGAACAGAATTTAGGTAAAGTAAGCAAATAAAGTTTAGGGCTTGTGCAACTGGGAATCAGAAACTTGTGCTCAGGAAGAACCTTTGACCTTCCCCCAAACTGCCTAAAAGAATTTAAGGTAGAAGAGCCTGTCCCAGAAAGGAAATATCACCATAGATAACTCTAGTATAATAGGAACTAGGTGTGATTGACCAGGAGAAACCTAGCAGGGCCTATTTGATTAAAGTCCTCTGTAAGTCCCATTGTCCCTAGATGGCCCAACAAATATTTGTTTACTAAACATTAACTCTTTTCATCTTCCTGTATGTTGTCTTCTTTCCCGTCAAAGTCCCAGACCTCTACCTCCTTCTTCTTAGTCCAGAAAGATATATATACATCATTTACCTGACTGTCTTTGGAATTTTTCATACTTATGTGAATTCCCCGTGCACAGGTATTAAATTTGATTTTCTCCTGTTAACCCACCTCATGTCGTTTTAATTATTCAATCAGCCATAAGACCCAAGAGGGGAAGGGGAACAATTTTCCCCCTCCACCATAGTTTGATCAGAGATATGTGCAGGAAACCAGAACATGTCACCCCAAAGTATGCCTCTTTGACATAAAAATTGTTTTGAGCTGAAGACAATTAAGAACCAGCAAACCCGGGAAAAGCTCCCCCTTTTCTGCCTAAAGGCAGAAAATAAATTTTCCTTTTACTGGAGACACTCTTATCAGCCCAGAGGCTCTCCAGAGGAATCTGCAAACTAGTTCTCTCCCATATATTTATGTTCCCTCTGTTTGCCACCCTTGGAAGCCTAAAACTGCGGTGCTTTGTCCTGTCATTTCTCTACGATGTATTATTCTTTGTTGAAGATGTTATATAACCTGTTTTTTTTTTTTTTTTAGGAAGATAGGCCCTGAGCTAACATCTGTTGCCAATCTTCCTCTTTTTCATTTCTTTTCCCCTCCCCAAAGCCCCAGTACATAGTTGTATACCCTAGTTGCAGGTCCTTCTAGTTCTTCTATGTGGGACACCGTCTCAGCATGGCTTGATGAGCGGTGAGTAGGTCCACACTCAGGATACCAACCGGTGAACCCCAGGCCACTGAAGCGGAATGCACGAACTTAACTGCTGCGCCACCAGGCTGGCCCTTGTAAGCTAGATTCTAAGATGCCATTTTCAGTTACTTTTTGTTTAGTTTTCTCCCACTTGATGGGCACTGCACATGTTAATAAACTGCTTGTTTCTCTCTTGTTAATCTGTGTTTTATTAAAGTGTTTCAGTTGAAAACCTAAAAGAGGTAGAGGTCAAGTTTTGCCTTCTCTACATATGAAACATGTTATCAGTATCTTTCTTCTCCTACATTTCTTGGTTCTATCTTTCCTTGGAAACCTTCTCACATTCTCCCTCTAGTTGGCGAAGAGTTGACCACAGACAGTCCCCTGGCTACATCATTCCTGTAACTTGTAGAGCCAGAGAAAGAAAGACTCTCTGTCTCCTAGATTCTTATCTTATCAACTTTCAGAGATGAACACTGAAGGGTAAGTTGTATGTCCCCACTTAGCATGTGGGCCAAGGTGGGGTTAGTTCCTGATCATCTAAAACATGCCAGGTATTGTCCTAGGCATTGGAGATGTGATGTAAACAAGAGAAACGGAGCTCCTACCCCTATAGGTTTACATTCTGGTGGAGGTGATGGGAAATAAACTAACCAACCAGCCAACCAATCTCTAATAACAACAATAATAATTTTATATCATACATGTGCTTTGAAGGAAAATAAAGCAGGTTAAAAGCAGAAGATAACGTGGTGTTGCAATGGTGGTGTTAGTGGCTAATTTTAGATAGTGGGGTCAAGAAAGGACTTTTAAAGAGGTAACATCTGTGTACCAACAGAGCATGGTTCCCTGTATTGTGTTGTGACTTCTTGTTTACTCTAGAGGAAAATCCAGAAGAGGGACATTTGCCTCCTGGGCTCTCAGGAATATCCGTCATAACAAACCTCCTGGACTTGTAGGGTAGTGTGTATAAAAAGACAGCGTCATGTGTAAGAAGTACTATTTCCTCTTCCTGAAGATGTGGCACCTTGCCCAAGACACTTGGCTTCTCCGGATTGAAGTATATATGATTTCCAAGGTCCCTTTCAGCTCTAAATTCAATGATTCTGAATTCATTCTATAAGTAATTCATTTTCATATTTTCTTGTAACATTCAGTAATGTCACAATGAATGATGCAAGCAGGACAAAATTGAGTAGTAAACTCATCATTTACATTAGCCAAATTATAGAAGGACATTATAAATAACCTTACCTAAAAAAGACAAAAGTTGTCTTCGTAATGACTCATGTGTCAATATATGTAAATCCTATTAAAGAACTTTAAAAATGCCTAGGGATATAGAGTCATTATTTATTTTCTAGCTTCAGAGTCATCTGTGATTATATTAACATCTTTTTGATCAGTAAACAGTCTCTAAGTGTAGTTGACATAACCTTGGCAGCCAGCAGAAGAAATACTTATGGAGAAACATTCTTAAGTTTTCTATTTTGTGCCTATTGATACTAGTACTATTTGATTTAATGAGACTAAAAGAAATACCCAGAGGAAGTTACCTATGAGAAGCTCTTCCTTTTATTCATCAACCATGCTTATAAAATAAAGATAATAATAATTATCTCTAAGTAATTATTGCTGTGTTAAGTAATAACAACAATAGCAACAGCTAACACTTCTCGACAGTTACCATATGTCAGACACTTTACTAGATGCTTTACATATTTATTTATTTTAACCCTTTTAGCAACCCTATGAAACACTGCTATTATTAACCTACTTTCCAGATGAAAGAATTGAAATAGAGAAACCCACCCCAGCTCACATACCTGGTGGATAGCAGAGCAGGGTTTTATTTTATTTTTTTAATAATTTTATTTATTTATTTTTTTCCCCCAAAGCCCCAGCAGATAGTTGTATGTCATAGTTGCACATCCTTCTAGTTGCCGTATGTGGGACGCGGCCTCAGCATGGCCGAAGAAGCTGTGCGTTGGGGCGCGCCTGGGATCTGAACCCAGGCCGCCAGCAGCAGAGCGCGCGCACCCAACTGCCAAGTCACAGGGCCGGCCCTATTTTTTTTATTTTTTATTTTTATTTTTCTGAGGAAGATTTGCCCTGAGCTAACACCTGTGCCAGTCTTCCTCTATTTTGTATGTGGGATGCCACCACAGCATGGCTGATGAGTGCTGTAGGTCCATGCACAGGAACCGGACCCATGAACCTGGGCTGCTGAAGGGGAGCGTGCCAAACTTAACCACTAGGCCATGGGGCCGGCCCCAGAACAGGGTTTTAAATCTTGTGTTTTGGGGTCATAATTCAAGTTCTTAATCACATATGATACTTTGCATATGTTTTCCATCTGATAAAAGGGATACAGCATTTATCTTGGTGCGTGTCTAGTTTAAGAAAAATTGGGCAGTGTTTTCTTGCCCAATAGGAAAATAGCCATTTTCTCCATCTTGCTTTTTTCATTTCTACTCTGTTGCCCACTGCCTATCTCCCTCTTGTAACCTCCAGGGCTCTGTTGCTCTGTCCTGTCACCTTCAAAATATATGAACTCCCAAAAAAGCTAGTACTCATTGTTTACAACTTAATATCATTTTTAAGTCCATGGTTTGTGTCTTTCAGGAGGATTTACAATTTCTACTATATATCTTAGGTAGGAACAAAGGCCGTTTTCTGCTAAAGGGATTTCAGATTTAAGCAAGTGGATGGGAGAAATTTGGAGGGTCAGATTGCTTCTACGGTGTGGTTTCAGAGTTAGAAAGTCAATCTTCTACTCTAGCTGCTTAAATTGTTTCCCAATGTTTGACGGTGTAGGAAAGGGCATTTAAGCTGGTTATATTAAGTATGCAAAATTGTGAATGAGTAAAGGGTGGTACAATTAATTTGAAATCATTCCCCAAGATGATATTAGGCTGCAATACATATCAAAAGATATTTGAAAAGAATTGGAAGAAGAAATTGGAGTAAAATTCTAATAGTCCAACCATTATTGTTAGGAGACATAAAGTGTACAAGAAAACGGGGCTGTACCCTTTGTCTTCTAGATAAGTGTTTCTGGTTAAGTAGCTTGCTTGTCAGTCAAATGGGAAGATCTTCCTTTCCCTGAGGAACTCTGTGGATACCACAGATCTCCTTACCTCCTTTCCCACCTTGAGAGCAGGAGAGGAGATGTTGAGCCAGACTGGCCCTAAGAGAGTTAAGTACCCTTCAGTTGTTGAATTTTTAAACTCTGGTTTTTGGGGTACCTGCCTAGGTATTTTCTATTTATTCTGCTTCCTTTATCTTCCAAATACCATCTGCCTATCTAGGTGACTTCATTTTCTAGAGAGGAAGCCCTGCCTCGGATGCTGAACTTTGAGGCAAATCAGAGGCAAACAGAATTGGCCAAGCTTCCACTTTCTCTCTTTTTTCCTTTTATATTTCTTCTTTCAATCCCTCCCTTCTTCCCTTCCTCCTTTCCATCCTATGCCTCCCTTCCTTCCTAACTAGGGCTCTGGAGCCCCCCTGCCTCCCTTTGAATTCTGGCTCTTACACCTTCTTGCTGTATGACCTTGGGCGAGTTCCTGACCTTCTCTGTACCTCAATCCTTACATCACAGGATAGCTTAAAACATTTTTAAAAAATTAAAAAATATAAAGCACTTCAAATAATGCCTGACAATAGTATTCAAGTGCTAATCATTATCATCATTATCATCATGATTATTACTCCTTTCCATAAACATTTACTGAGTCTTATGTTTTAAATGCTATGCTAAACTGTTAAGGGGAGCAAATGAATAAAATATTTCAACTGAGAACTTTCACTCCTGGGAGCCACTGCTCGGAGTCCTCCAAGCCTGGGAGTATACTTCCCACGCTGCCATTTCCAGAGAGCATCCTCTCCTTTCCCCTGTCAAATCATTCCTGTTCCATTTTCCCATTCCTTAGAGAATTCTCTTTGCCAAGTGGTCATAGGTGGTTAAAACAGGTGCATTATGCTTTTGGAAATGTTAATTTGAATCCAGCAAATATGCATATGTTTCCAGAAGGTTTTCAAAGAACCAACCTTGTGGTCATAGTTTCAGATATCATAGCTATTTTTAAGACTAAATTTTATTCAGTTTGGCTATTCAATGACACTCACATCATGTCCCAGTCTGTTAACTATTTTGCCTGCACATTTGGATGGTTCTCCCAGCTATTTTTCTTTTGTAATTGACACAAAGTAGATACTATTGAGGGAGAAGAAGATGTTTCCTACTTTCTTCTCATGGTCTTTTCTTTTTAACCATAGGAGGTGCCCAAACTTCCTTTTGATAATTGTTTTTCTTGGAATTTATGAGAGTTCATTTCAATTCCTACTAAATAATAGTTCTTGAAATGCCACCATGCTTCAAGCTCTTTTTATCAGATTAATGAAAAAGAAAGTTTGTGATCCTATGGCCATTTTCTGTGTCTTTTGCTGGGTTATTCATAATTCCCGTGTTAAAAATTATCACAATTACTGACCTTCAGAAAACCATGTATATTCATACTCTTATAGCTGGTTTTGGTTTAAGCACTCCCTGAGGAGAAAGTACATATTTTCATTTTTTTCTGTCTTTGATTTGTTCATTGATATTCAGTAAAGCTCTGAAATTCCAATCCGTGTTGCAAGATGTGTTAGACACATTGGGTTCGTTCCTATCAATGGTATTTATGCTGGAGGTTTTTCCCCTAACACTCACATATTTGTCAGACAACAGAGTATCCAGTTCTGGTCTCTGTTTTACTCATTTCTCCAGAAGCAGCATTTAGGCAGAATGACTAATCTGGATGTCACGAGAGGTTTTATCTGCTAAACAGAGGTGGCCTCTGACGGAGGGCCTCTGAAAATCCAGGGCAGAGTAAGAGAGAGAGATTCCAAAACCTGCTGTAAACACGTACTCTCAGTTTGAAGGTTGAAATTTAGGTTATCTTCCTGCCTTTGGGGCTTCTACCTGCAAAAATTTTAAACAGTTTAAAAAAATAAACTATAGTGGAAAGTAGATCGTGCAGGCAAGTGGATTTATGTAATAATACATGCTCTCTCAGCTGCTTGTTTTAGACAAAGTGATTTCAGATGCTTTCTGAAGTTGTATTACATTCCATTTCATTCTGATTTTTTCCTTTGATTAACAAATCAATTTTGTGTAACATGCCAATGAGTCAATAGTCTTAGCATTAGAAGTGTCCTGCCAAGGTGATGACAAATTACTAACTATATGCTAATAGGTTCATGGTGAGGATTAAAATAGATGAAATCTGTAAGACATTTAGAACAGTGTTTGGCATAATTTTAACCACTCACTGCTTGTTAACTGTTAATAGTCTTACTACTATTGGGAATCACCCTGGGCTCACTTTACCCTGCGGCAATGCCTTGCAATTACAGGGACAAAAGCCATACAAACGCAAAGTAAGGACCTGATAAGAATGACGATTTTAATATCGAGTCACATTGCTCCCTGGAATATATAGCAAGTTCTATCAATAACATTGAAAAGTCAACTTTAAATAATTTTGAATTCGTTTATTACCAGAGAGTTTATTATGGTGACTATGTCAGGCTGTAAGGTAGGTGTTCTACATACATTATTATTAACTCCTTTTCACAGATGAGAAAACCAAAGCTCAAAGAGGCTTTAAGTAAATCTCCCAAGGTCACACAGCTGGAGTGGGAGAACTGGTTCTACTTTACCACACTGGTTTACAGAAGTTTTGAAATAAGCTCTTTCTTATGACATTTTGAGCTACAAATTGTCTCTTAATTTCCCTTTAGCTACTTTTGTGTGTGTGTTTTCCACTATTGATGATTTCCATTAAGTATTGCCCAGAATTCATGTTGATTTCTATTTCCCAGGAGTCCAGATTGCCAATTACTCTGCCTGTTGGCTATTGAAATAATTTACCTCAGTGGGAGGTGGAATAATGGCCCCTCAAAGATGTCCATGTCTAATCCCTGGAACCTGTGAACACGTCACCTTATGTTGCAAAAGAGATTTTGTAGACGTGATTAAATTAAGGATTTTGAGATGGGGAGATTATCCTACATAATCTTGGTGGGCCAGATGTAATCACAAGCGTCCTTATAATTGAAAGAGGGAGACGGAGAATCAGATGTGAGAACAGAAGCAGAGGTCAGAGTGATGCAATTAGCAACTTTGAAGATGAAGGAAAGAGCCATAAGCCAAGGAAGCAGACCACCTCTAGAAGCTGGAAAGGGCAAGGAAACCAATTCTCTGCTAGAGCCTCTGGAAGAAACACAGCCCAGCTGACAACTTGCCTTTAGCCCCATGAGACCATTTCAGACTTCTGATCTCCAGATCCGTAAGATAATAAATTTGTGTTGTTTTAAGCCACTGAGTTGGTGGTAATTTGTTACAGCAAAAATAGGGACCTCATACACCCTCTTTGCAACATTTACAAAGTGTCCCAACTTTTATTTTTATGTTCCTACAAGTTAAGACTATTGGCTTTTTATCATCTAGATTAGGGTTCTGATCAGTTTGTTTGCAATGATACGCATGTATCAACCCATTTTTTAATCAGTAAAGAGGTTTGAGGGGATTGATTCAGTGTGTGAGTATACGAGAAGAAGCATGGGAGACGGCAGCACTATCCACTAGAGATTGTGGCGGATCTTGAAGGGAGGAAATGGCTTTAATTTGAAAGTTCCTTGTGCAGTTCTGATAAGGCCCTTAGAGGGACTTGTCTCACCCAGTTGAAAATCACTGACCTAATAGGACCAGTGACAGTCGAGCAATTCTGTGCAAACTGCAGTTCTAAGAGCTTTACTTATATTGACTCATTTATTCCTGCAACAGTCCTGTGAGGTAGTTACTATTGATAATATTTCCATTTTATGAATAAGGAAACTGACACATAGGGGCATAGATTTTACTTAGACATTTTGCTTCTAATAGAATTGTTAACACTGAACTGGTTGCCAAATTGCAAAATACATAAACATTTATGATCACAGAATTATTTTATGTTTATATTTTAAACCTGTAAGCTTTTTTTCTACGACTTTGTCTTTAACTAGCTGTTGGGTTACTAAGTTGCCATTTTGAGTATAACTGTTACGATAGGTTAGAAACAGTTCTTTAAACAACTTGCCCATCAAGGTATTCAGCAAGAAGCTGCTTTTGCATGAAATGTCCACTGGGTGGCAGTTTTTCATAAAAAGTACATGGCATTAGATCTCACATCGTAGTTTCTAAGAATTTATAAAGACAAAGCGAATCATTTGTTTGGGTTGTTGAATAGTTAATCTTTGGGTTTCTTAAACAAAAAAGGGGAAGGCCTTTGTACTGTATTTAATATCCTTTCAGAATAGAAACAGAGCCTCAGCGGCTTAACACATCTGAGTTTATCGCTTTAAACAAGAACTTACTTTGAAATGCATTTCACAGATAAATTAATCATAACATACATAGGTGGCAGTTGAGCACGTGGGCAAACTTGTAAAACTGTTTTTGAATCTTTAAAATCAAACTATAATAATAAAAAGCGTATGGTCTTACATCCAGTAACTTTATGCTAAAAACATTCTAACTTTTTTGGGTGTGTGTGAGGAAGATCAGCCCTGAGCTAACATCTGATGCCAATCCTCCTCTGTTTGCTGAGGAAGATTGGCTCTGGGCTAACATCTGTGCCCATCTTCCTCTCCTTTATATGGGACGCCGCCACAGCATGGCTTGACAAGTAGTGTGTTGGTGCATGCCCCCGGATCCGAACCAGCGAACCCTGGGCCCCGCAGTGGAGCATGTGCACTTAACTGCTTGCACCACTGGGCCGGCCCCAAAACATTGTAACTTTTTAGGAAAGACCAACAAAATATTATACACTATGAGCTTCTTTACAGTTAATTGCATGACTTTTTCTTTCCTACATGCTTAAAATGTGCATATCAATGACAAATTTCCTCGCGTTAATAATTTTCAGGGGTACAATTTGAGGCCAGAATAAAGTTATAAGCTTGTTTAGTGCTGTAATTCAGGGAAAAAAAGGTATTTTTGAAAACTACTCAGTGAACATTTAAATACTATTTCTATAAAAATGTGTTCGGTGCATTTGTCAGCAGACACCCAGCTGCCTGCCCCCTGTCCAGGCTGTAGGTAAGAATATGGCCATCAGGGAGCACTGAAGCAGACGCCAAGAAGTCCTCTGGCCTTTCCATGTTCACCTCAGTACAGCTTAGTAACATGCAATCTCCTCCTCCTCTTCTGCTGCTGCGTTCATCATTTTTACTTTGGGCTGTGAAGCAGGTTGTTAGCACACTAGTCTAGGTGTTTCTAAGACATCATCACAGACTCTCACAAATGCCCCATCCTTCTATCTTGGGTAGAAGTGATGAGCTCTGGTTCACTAGCTTTTAACATATAACTATGCCGACGTGTGAATTTTAAAATGCACTTTAGAATGATCAGTTCAGTAGTTTGCCCTAATCACAAAAAAGGAAAGATTCTGCCACTGTACCCCAAATTTAAATGTCAATGACTTCACATTTAATAGCTCTTATTTTTATGTCTTGAACTGAATTGGTGAACCTAATTTTTGAGGTTCAAATATTCAAATATAGTTGAACTTTAATCCTCTTAGAGCACGCATAACACACAAAACAAGTAAGATGAAGCCTATCAGAACATCTTCTACATTAATTAGCTATTTCATCTCTAAAAGGTGAACTTCCAGTGGCAATGTATTCATACCAGTTTTGACAACAATTCTGAAATATGAAACTTAAATTTAAACATCAGTATTTTAAATTATTTTATACCTGTACTAAATTTAAGCAACATTTTATTCTCAAATGTCATTATTTCTTTATCAGAAAAAAATGAAAGGAAATGAAAAAAATATCAATTACTGATGCCAGTGGACAGAAACAAGTATTATCAATCAATGGATTGATCAGGAGGATATTGAGTATCCACTCAGCACTGAAAATGTAGTAGATACTCAACTAATACCCCCCTGCTGAACATCTGGCTAATGAAAGAGGACATAATGCAACTAAGTGTCAAAATGCATAATGTAGCACTTACAGTGACAAGCACCACAATGGGAAGCAATTATCCAGGTAGACCACTTTGCTCCACAGGTTTTCTTTAAAGAAAACACTTAATAAATAAAAACATTGTTGTTTTTTCTTTGAACTCAAAATGAACACAAGTTCTAAATACAATTTTTTTTATTTTTTGTGAGGAAGGTCGGCCCTGAGCTAAGATCTGCCAATCCTCCTTTTTTTTTTTTTTTTTTGCTGAGGAAGACTGGCCCTGGGATAACATCCATGCCCATCTTCCTCCACTTTATATGGGGCGCAGCCACAGCATGGCTTGACAAGCGGTACATCGGTGTGTGCCCGGGATCCGAACCAGTGTACCCTGGGCCACCGCAGCGGATCGCGCACACTTAACCGCTTGTGCCACTGGGCCAGCCCCCTAACTACGATTTTTAATACCTAAGTCTTTTCTACTTATAATTTCGAAGTCCAGAATAATTCAAAAAATTGTTATAGCTCTATGGAGAAGTTATCATATAACATACGGAAAAGACATTTCAGAGAAATCTTCATCACACTTACTAATACTTAGATTTAATTTTCCCCTGTAACCTGGTTATAGTAATAACAAAAGTCAGCACTGAAGGCCATATTTTATTTGCACTAATTATTTTTTCTTCCATTCTATAACTCTCCATGCAGTTTTATTTAGTGTTTTGAGATTTTCTCACCCATTTTGTGGCCTTGGTGTGGGCTGCGGATTGGGGAGAGCCGGCGGGAGCAAGAGGTGGGCTGTGCTCATCCATCCTCCGGGAGTGCTCTCACTTCATTCTCTAGAAATGGCAGTAACATTGTGCAGGGATGACTGTCAGAGGCAGGATGTGTTTCTTCCTTCATGATTTAATGGGAAAAGATCAGTAAATATTTTGTAGCTCACAGCCCCAGTCCCAGGATGGAAAGCAAATCACAAACCCAATGTGTTGTGTGTTGACGCACGCTGATGTCCCAGTGCAGAATCAGAAACGTTAAATCAGACGCCCACACCCTGATTTAATCCCATTAATGATAATGAAAGAATTAATGAAACTTTCTAAGTTTGAATTATTTCAACTTCTATCTAGAATCACCATGCAGTGTCACTATTGCTCCAAACCTGCAACATTTTATCCTCAAATATGTGTATAAAATGCCATGTAGCACTAGAAAATAATTTATTATTCCATTTCAGAAGAGTTCAGATTGAGGTCAGACCCTACTGAGGCAAATCAATTACAAAAAGCACCAACTATTGGTTCACACATTTTATTTATATAGTCTTTCTTTACCTCATTCCTCCTATTCATGCATCTAGCTTTCCAGATACTACAAAGATTTAATATCTTTGGATCTTATATTGGAAAAAAGCAGAAATGGTGGAGAAAGGCCAACTGTAGTTAAATCCTGCCTCTGTCACCTACTAAGCTATGTGATCTTGGGCGAGTTGCTTGAATTCTCTTAACCTCTTTCCTAATCTGTAAAATGGGGATCAATAAAACTGACCTTATGAAATTATTGTGAAAATGAAATAAAAGAGTAGATATTAAATTCCTAGTATATGGTATATACTCGACAGGGTAGTTTTCTCTTTTTTCTTTTATACAGTTAACTCCGCTCATTAAAAATAGAGATACACATAGAATTATAGGATAAGCAGAGAATCTTAGAGTTGAAATAAACCTTTAATATTATCTAATCAACTTCCATCTCAATCTTCTCTATAACATTATTGAAAATTTTGTAGGACACCCTAGTCTGCACAATCAGACATCAAAAGGGTCCTGGATGGCATATTGTCAATGGTATTTTCAGCTGGAAGACTCAAACTGGCTTAAACAAAAAGAAATATAACACATTATGAAAAGTCCATTGGTCGGACACTTAGATTGCTTTAATAGCTAAGGACCCAGATTTTTCCCATCTCTGCTTTGCCATCCTCTGTCTGAGGATTTTACTCTCTGACTGGGTCATGATCTCAAGATACTTCAGGTGTGCTCAGAATCCCAGGCAGACATGACTACAGCCAGAAAACTTTAAGAGACCTTTTCTCAGTGTCTATTTATTTATTCGTTTAAGAACAAGGAATCCATTCTTGGAAATCCCCCCTGCTGATTCCTTCTCAATTTAGTTGGCTGCCATGTCCATTTCTAAACCGACAAAAAGAACAAATGAGATTACTGTGATTATTTAGAATAATCATTTGGAGAGAGAGAGTGTTGATGAGTCAAATTTGTTTGTTATTATGTTGCTGCTTTTCAAAGCAGCTCCCTTTCAATATAGAGTTTGCTAGTTCTGCTCCCTCATTAATTTGTCCTTCTTTTTTGTTCCAGTTAAGAAGAACAAAAGATCCTTTAGAAAGGTAAAATCAAGGGACTTACTGGTGCAACTATGACATACAACTATCTACTGGGGCCTTGGGGAAAAAAAAAAAGGAGGAGGATTGGCAATAGATGTTAGCTCAGAGCCGGTCTTCCTCAGCAAAAAGAGGAGGATTAGCACGGATGTTAGCTCAGGGCTGATCTTCCTCACACACACACACACAAAGACAGATTTGCATATTTTGCTTGCTCAGCCAGTGGAGTGAGTGGTGACTGGGTTTTCAACCCCCGATTTTCTTGCTTTATAACAACATGAAGTGACCCAGATTCCTGGTTAAGTCAAGTGCCTGGCTTTCCTCTTGAATTTTTCCTACCTGCGCTGTTGACTGAAGGGAAGGAAAGGAAAGACATAAGGAGGAAGTAAGAGACATTGGGCAATGCTTATCAAACATATACATGGCAGGAGTGTTTCATTTAACAAAAGCTTCCCTGATAACATACAGTTTACACATAAAATGAGACTATGGATATCTCTACTTTTTATATGCCAGTATTTTAAAAATCACATATTTCAAAATGGTATGAAATAAGACCTTTCTGAGTTAAGTGCCTAGATTCACGCCAGGTGTCAAGAATTGTGAAGGCACTGAAATGTTACCCTGTTTACAGTCAAACAAGTTAGCTTACCACTGCTTCATGGGTGTGGGCGGAATACACAAGACTGCAAGTGAGAGACAAAGGGCTTTATCATTCATGGCACAACAAGCATCATGAGCATTATTTCACTTGGATTCCATTGCCATCCAATTCCATGGAGGGAGGTGATTTTGGACAGAACCAGGTGGATGCTATGCACACAGTCAGTTTGTGTCACATTGAAGAACACTGAGTTTAGGAGACTCCCAATGTTATAAGGAAGCAGCTAGCAAACCCATCCTCCTTTGCCCCAAAGGGAGGCTATATCTTTATTACGCTCATCAGGAGACAAATCTGCCCTCAGTCCCAGAGCAAAACAATATCTTTATTTTTCAAGGCTGTTCTACAAACCTTTTTGAAAAGATAATCTGGAATAAAAGCTATCACGATGTGTGTAAAAATGTGGCAAACCCATGGAGAACTGTCTCCCAACACTATATGTCACACACATGTATATGGTATATATGGGGTATGTATGTGCGTGTATATGAATGTGTGGTATATATATGTATATCATTTAATTTTCCCAACAGTTCTATATTGACATTGCATAGTTCTTGTTTTTAGATGTAAAGAAGCAATATCAGCTAAGCACCTTGCCTAATGTCACAGAGATTGTAAGGGACAAATTCAGAAATTCAACGCTTTGTTCTACACAGCAACCCATAATCTTTCTGACCAACCAATACACTAATTGCTGTGAAAAATAGGGAGAAATATATATATTTTGTGACACTGAGTTCTAGAAAGAAGGCCCTTTGACTTTTTATATTACTTCTACTAGAATTAAAGAAATATCTGTATTGCTGCTCTCCTCATAATTGAACTTACTACAGCTTATGTCATGTGCAACCCATTCAAACGAGGGTGTAAAATGGTGGTCAGCGAAGCAGTATGATTTTTTTCCCCCTTCAATCAAACCAATTGCTCAATGTAATTATAATCTTGGAAGATACAGTTAAAAAGATGTTGAATTAAATTGAGCTCTGAAAATTGTTCACCTCATGATTCCTTCTGATTACATCTTGGCATAATTCCCCCAAGTTTCAATATGTAATTTAGGGATAATGTATAATTGGTATTGGAACCGTTGCAGCGTCTCCACATTTCAACGAGAGGCCAATTTTATTAGTAATAACTATAATAACTCTGCTAAAAAGGCTGTATGACTTAGTTACTTATTAGGAAATTATTTTTCAGCAGGAACATATTACTTTTATATATTTAATTCAGGTTTTAAGCAGGAAATTTATTAACAATGCAAGCATTTACAAGGAGATAATTTTTACAGATATTATAGTTAGGTCCTAATCAGACAATTATTTCCCATGGTGTTAAACTCAAAAGCTTAATTTTCATTAAGTTTGATTTCTGGAAAACTTTATATCCACGTGAGACATTTTAAGAAATATAGAATGATGTTTAGACCCATGCTATCAAAATACGAGAGAAGTGACACGGCTCCTTCCAATTTCATCACGTAGTGTTTTGTTGATATGTTTTATGGGGAAAAAAATCTTTTTGTATTAAAAAAAATCACCACAAATATGTGCACTAGATACTGGTATCCATCATATACTAACCTAAATGATAACTATGCGCTGTATAACGTTTCCATCACCCCTGCACTGCATATATGGCGGTGATCTAATAAGATTGGTACCATACAGCCTAGGTATATAGGAAGCTAGACCATCTGGCTTTGTGTGAGTACACGCTATGATGTTCGCACAGTGACGAAATCGCCTGAGGACACATTTCTCAGAATGTATCCCCGTCATTAAGCAACACACGACTGCACTCCGAAAAGAGGCTCTGTAGAGCCTCTTAATGCCTTTAATAATTCATATTAAATAATGCATATTAAATAAAGGCACTGAGAGGTCCTGCTTATAAATAAAGTTGTTTTCTCCACATCTCTGAAATTTGATCACAGACCCCTTTTATTTTGTAAGCCTCCTGATATTGGGGGAAGTCTTGAACACACTCCGACGATCTTCTTATTCCGCTAGAATGACAGGGATCATAATCTTAGTTGTTCTGGGGTTCTCACATATTGGATTCACATTGGATTCTCACGTTCTTCATTGGAAAATATTCAGTGAGCTCCTCTCAGTTCCCAGGCTTCAAGTGGACTTGAAGAGAGACAAGGGAAGAGATTGTTAGAGCAGATGGAGGAGGTGACCTGAGGGACAGAGGGATTCAGAAAGTTCTAGAATGATACCAGGGAACGAACTATAGGCACTTACTGGTCATTGGCTCTGAGCTCTTATTCACTGTGTCTTGATTTCCTCATCATTTTTTTTTTTGAGGAAGACTGGCCCTGAGCTAACATCCGCGCCATCTTCCTCTACTTTATGTGGGACGCCTGCCACAGCATGGCTTGATAAACGGTGCGTAGGTAGGTCCTTGCCTGGGATCTGAACCTGTTAACCCTGGGCCACTGAAGCAGAGCGCACAAACTTAACCACTATGCCACTGAGCCAGCCCCATTGATTTCCTCATCTTTAAAATAAGAATAATGCCTTCTTGGTATGTTTACTATAAAGATTAGTAAAAACATCTAGTTTGGAATACTCCAAAAATGACAGATATTATAATTATCAATTATTTCAGCTATTAAAAAGTAGCTCTGAAAGTTACATAACATGGAGTAATGTATATATTTTTTTTCTAAAAGCTACCTTCCTCTTAGGATTTTGTAATGCTTATATGAAGTAGTGTACATGACTCACCCAGCACTGTATCTAGCATGCACTACAATATATGCACGTACTTTAATTTCTTTGGAAATTAGCACTGAATTGCATTACATTTGTTCAGTTAATTCAGCAGTATTTTTGAGCTACCATGTGGCAGACACTTCTCTGATTGCCACAGACACATCAGCAAACAAAAAGCAAAGAAATCCCTGCTTTCATATAGCTTATATTTTAAATTGTAAGCAAGTTCTTATACTTTTAGTAAAAGCAAAGAGAAAATTATAGAAAATTGGAAAAGCAGCTTACCAAAAGCATGTGAAAAAGACTTAAATTCAGCTGCACTAAAAATAAGCAAGACTTGATGTTTCTTAAAAGAAACTTTGTTCATTTCTTGACAGAGACAGTGTGGATACGACATTACAAGAATGTTGCTACAGCTCTGAGTTTCTGACTTTAATATGGAACTTTTAAATATTTGTACATTACTAGCTACTTATTTTTCCACCTAACTTTGCAGATTCATTTTTGGGGGCGCAGAATGAGGAAGCTTGGCCCTGAGCCAACATCTGTTGCCAATCATCCTCTTTTTGCTTGAGAAAGATTGGCCCTTAGCTAACGTCAATCTTCCTCTATTTCGTACGTGGGTCGCTGCCACAGCATGGCTTGACAAAAGCTGTGTCGGTCTGCACCCAGGATCTGAACCCACAAACCCCATGCTGCTGAAGCGGAGCATGAGAACTTAACCAGTACGCCACCAGGCCGGCCCCTGCAGATACATTTTTATTTGATCTTTAATCTCTTCTTGGAAGATAGACTGTGTAAGGCTAACTCCATTTTGCAGGTTTGATAACCTAGGCTCAGAGAGGAGCTGCGTGAGTTAACCGAGACAAGCTGCTCCGAGTGGCAGAGGGAGAACAGAAACCAGATCTGATTCCTACTTGAGGCTGCTTCCCACTCCTGGTTGTGAGGGGAAAGTGACACTATTGCCCTTAACAGACAATCAGAGGATTACTGAGGCTGATTTTCAGCCTGCATAAAATCTAAACATTCTTCAGCCATCATTTTTCCCTGAAAAGAGATAATTAGATTTAAAGTGAGATCTTGAGAATGAGAAGCAGATTAGGGTCGTATTGCCTTTGGTCCTGTGTTGCTAATTATTCTAAATATAATTTGCAACTTTACATATTTTGAATGAGCTCTAACAAATTGTTAATTTTTTCCTATGCTGTAAAAGAGTGCTATTAGATTCATGGTAAATCATCAACAAATACGGGTATGCTCTGGGTTTGGAATGGCATTTACACAGGAGAGGAATTGCTCAGCTTGAAGGCTCATTAGGGAAATGCGACTAGGTGACTTACCCAGTTTGGGTAATGTGGCCTCTCTTTGGGAAACAAAGTGGTTAAAGAGCTTGTTGGTGGACTCAGGACTGGGCTCATCCTGCCTCTACTAATGGTCATTATTTAACATCTCTAAGCCTCATTCTTCTCAACGTGCAGTGGAAATAACAGTGATGTCTAATTCATGGCACAATTTTTCTTTTTCTTTTTTTTTTTTTTGGTGAGGAAGATTAGCCCTGAGCTAACATCTATCACCAATCTTCCTCCTTTTTTGCTTGAGGAAGATTAGCCCTAAGCTAATATCTGTGCCCATCTTCCTCCACTTTATATGAGGGTCACCACCACAGCATGGCTGACGAGTGGTGTAGCTCCGTGCCTGGGATCCGAACCTGTGAAATCAGGCTAGGGAGCATGTTTGGAGCATGCCAAACTTAACCACTATGCCACCAGGCCAGCCCTATGGCATAATTTTGAGATTTAAATGAGATAATGCATATACGTGACACTTAGTGATCACTCAGTCAAATGTTAACTATTATTATACCCCTTTGAGATTAATTGATCAACTCGAATTATGTTCAACAAAATTATCAGTCTATTAGTCACACTATCACAAGTTACTTTATTCAGAAATTTACCTTGAAGACGTTTAGTGCTTATGGAAATATCAAATGTTGATAATCTTAAGAAACTAAAACAATTTGCATAGGAGAGATCAAGAGAGGACAAACACCCAATAAAGGGTAAGTCCATTTGGATCATGCCTTCCTATATTTGTCTCATATTTATAGCTTTGGTATTTATATATACGTATGAATAAGTTCTTGAAGTTTGTTTTTCATAGATCTCTTAAGAAGAATTTATGTCATCAATGAGAATGACAGTTAAACATAGCGTTCCTCTGTTGGTTTGCCTTAACATGACAGTCTTAATTTAATTTCTAGGGAGACAGGAGTAGGAAGAAAACAGAGGAATCTGTAGAATGTAACATGGTTGGTTTTAGGCTCGTGTATGTAGAAAAGAAACATGTTAGCCAGAGGATGTTACAGTGGCAAAGTACAGGATCCTGGTTTACAAGGTGTGAGAGGAAATTGCCCCAACAGCTCCTTGTCAAAAGATAATAAGGCTTTTCTATACTGGGAGTGATCTGCAATTATCATAATAATTATTATTAGGGAGGAGGGGTTGGAGAAGGTAAGAACTCCGTG
Organism: Diceros bicornis minor; assembly: GCF_020826845.1. NCBI lineage: Eukaryota > Metazoa > Chordata > Mammalia > Perissodactyla > Rhinocerotidae > Diceros > Diceros bicornis. The sequence goes on from NC_080777.1 coordinate 17,234,364, forward strand.
GAATGTTTCATCTATCCCAAGGGAAACACTTTGAGAGTGCTATCTGGGTGGTATCAGGCAATTCCAGAACACATGATCTTTAAGATGGATATGTAGGATTTCCCAGTGGTATGGTAGCGGAATTGCTCATCTAAAACATGGTGCCTCCTCAAGAAGATTTCTTTTTTCAACTTAGCTTTATGGAAAGTAAAGTAGTAGAATTCAGCAGAACATAATGGCCTCAGGAGCCCGGCTGCCTGGGTTCACAGCCTGATTCTATCGCTTCCTGATGGCGTGATCGTGAGTAAATTGCTCCACTTCTATATACTTCAGACTCTTCATCTGTGAAATAGAGATAATAATAGTCCTCACTTCATAGAGTTCTCTAATGATTAAATAAGGCAACGAATATGAAGGATTTAGTGTGGAACCTAATGTATTTAATATATGTTAGCTATTATTACCTCTACATTAAAGAAGAGTGCCTTAAAATAACACAGCACTTGACAATTTTAAAATTTTCTTTCATTGCCTCATTTAACTTCACAGATCCCAAGGTAAGAAGTTCAGGTATGATCTTCCTCCCTGACAAATGAGCACATTGAGATTAAAGAAACCCAGCAACTTACCCAAGTCATATGGTTATTAACTGATGAGGTTGATTCTGCAGTGAAATGTCCAGTCTAATAGGGCTTTCTCCTTTAACATACTCTTTAGCGGGTCTTCTTTACCATCATCCAAGTGATGATTTTTATCACAGGGTAGATATTTGACAAAGTTGACAGATGAATGATAGAAATAGCAAAAGTTATGGACTTGAAGGGTAAGGTAGAGTAACTAGACTGGAGAGCTGTGGAAAGACTTCAGGCAATAAGAACTACTAGAATTGGGTCTTGATAACATCTTGGGAGGCATAATAAAGCCACTGCAACATGGCTGGTGCATCAATGCAGGCTGAAAATAGATAATGGGTCTACCAGCTAAAATTGTAAAATATTTTTACGTGCAATTAAACAAAAAGAAATAATAAAGGATACCGTATATTCTCTAACGATTAGTTTCCACATATCCAGAAACATCTAATTCTCTATTTTGTTCTGAGCTTTGTAAGTTTTAGCGGAAGGATTCAGCCTTTATTCTAATATTTAAGTTGCCCCATCACTCAGTATAAATTGCCTGCCTTCAACAATTATGGAAGATATTAGGCACAGCAAGACAGGAAGAAAGTTAAGTCAGTTCTCCAACAGGAAGTATTGCCTTTTCAACAGCTTTTACTAATGTCATTTTGAAAAATCTAGAATATCTGTTTTCCTGTTCAATTATTAAAAACAATATGCTCGTGAGACTCAGTCCATTAGTTTTGAATTTCATATCATGCTGTTTTGTATAGTGAGATGCTGCTCTAATTATCCTGGGCAATAACTTAGCCTTTCAATATTTTTCTTATGACTTGCTACATTCTGCCAATGATTTATAAATATTCGCATATAATTACTGAAATCTTTTTTGAATATTTTAAAGTAATTGAAAAGGGTGAAGTGATATCTAGAAAACCCACGATTTAAACATAAAAGCTTTGTGTTCCAATTAAAATTTCTGCATGTACCTAAAACTATAGGCATATAGATCTTTACAAAAGAAGATGCAGTTTATAAACAAAGAATAAAATACTTGGCAACGTGCATAATGCTATTTTGGAAATATGTATTAAAATGGGTCTAATTAAATAAAATATACTGAAATTTTGGTCCAATTAAATTTTACTTAGTGATAATATTGATCATTATTATGCAAGAGATGTTGCTTAAAATTTATTTTTGAGCATAACAGTTGTAAGAAAACATATAAAATTCAAAGCCTCTTTTTTATCTCTAAACTAAAATCAGCATCTCCTAGAGAGGAGTTGTGATACTTTCATTACTCACTATATTTTTGCCACCCAGGTATCAGCTACCAGAATGTCAGACATAACATCTCAGGAAGATAAATGCGATGTTAAAGAGAATCATTTCTAACTATATTTAGATTGTAAATTCTTTTTGAGACCCTGATGGGAGCTATGGGCCCTCTTTTCGAAAAAATGCACATATGCACTGTGGGTCCTAGGTTTACAGGTGAAGTAACTTGTGTCAAAGGAAATTTCCTTTGTGGTTTAACTGATTTAGTCAATATATATTTACAGTGTCCTGGGTTTGGAAACTATGGAAGACATAAGGTTTACATTTTTTGTTGGCTAGTGTGGCAGGACAGATAACACAGCTGTTGAAATAACTGAAAAGAATTACAAGAAGGGGTTATTTACAGAGATAGGAGGAGAGGTAAACTAAAGGATGATGGAACACTCAGTGACTAGCAGCAGCTGAATTCTATCCCTACGCCTGAGGTGGGAAAGGGAGGGATGGTGTTGTGGGGACTAGAAGACAGCTATCAAGTTTTCAGTGCCTTTCTCTTTAATATGAATGTTAGGGCAAAGATCCACACTTTTTGGAGAAAAGTCTTTAACTTGAAAGATAGATCCCAAAGAAAACAATCATAATAATAAAAAGATTAAACAGACAATTCAGGAAACTTAAAGAGAAAGTCCTATAATTTGTTTAATTATCCATGTGGTAAGAGAAGGTATTGCATCCATTAAATAAAAACTCGATGCCATCTAAATGAATAATCAGGGAATAAGAAAGAGCTCTTCAGGGCCCGCCCGGTGGCGTAGTGGTTAAGGGCATATGCTCTGCTGCTGGCAGCCTGGGTTCGGATCCCTGGTGCGCACTGACGCACCAATTGTCAGGCCATGCTGTGGCGGCGTCCCACATAAAGTGGAGGAAGATGGGCACGCATGCTAGCTCAGGGCCAGTCCTCCTTGGCAAAAAGAGGAGGATTGACATGGATGTTAGCTCAGGGCTGATCTTCCTCACAAACACAAAAAAAAGCTCTTCAAAATTAAACTGCCAGCTGATATTTAGGAAAGCATGAAGAAAGATAAAACTGAGTAAACCTCCTCAAATTAGAAAAAAATAAAAGGAAGAAAGATAATATGAGAAAAAAAAATTAAAGAACCAGTCCAAGAGGTGCACCATTGAAGGCTGAAGATGGTGGGAAATACTGTCAAAATGCGGAAGGAGAGTGATACACAATCTATAATTCCATACCAACCAAAGTAACCACCAAGGACATGGGTGGGACAAAGGTATTTTTATTATGCAAAGTTATTTTGCAGCTACTGCTCTTTGTTGAGGAATTTACTGGAAAATTTGATCCACTAAATGAGGAAAACAGCAAAGACTTAGAATAAAAAAAAAAAGTGATGCCTGAGGGTAAGGTGAAGGTTTGTGTCCAGGATGACAGCTCTTCAGAAGGCCTAGAGAGCAGGATGTGTAGACTAGAGCAGAATGGAAGTAAGAGGAAGATTCCACAGATTTGATTGCATAGAAAATAATGTTGAAGGGCCTACTATAAAACTGCGGCAGGATACGCAAGAACTTAGCCAAAAGTACAAAGAAGGAGCAAATTTTAAAAATGAGGCACATTGACTCTAGGAAAAGTGAAAAAAAATTCTATAGCAAAGGAAATGAAGTCATAGTATACTACTTGACTCAGCTGTGATCAATATTACATGGTTGGGGCGGCCCATGGCTGAGTGGTTAAAGTTCTGCACACTCTGCTTCAGCGGCCTGGGTTTGTGGGTTCAGATCCCGGACATGGACCTACATCACTCACCAGCCATGCTGTGGTGGTGTCCCACATACCAAAAATAGAGGAAGATTGGCACAGATGTTAGCTCAGGGCTGATCTTCCTCAAACAAAAAAAGAGGAAGATTGTCAACAGATGTGAGCACAGGGTGAATCTTCCTCAGAAAAAAAAAATTTACATAGTCATAAAAATGAAAACACTGAAAACTGATTTAATCAAAATTTGAGATATAACTATATTGGAGGATGGGAGAATCATGAACTTGAGTAATAAGTTAACAAGCTTGACTATTATTATTATTCAGTAGCTGTTTACCAGTGCTCTTTAGATATGTCTGGGTTTTGAACGTATTGTTTTGACATTAATTCTCTGATCCCAGCTGGGTTTCCTGTAATTCCCATAACTAATAGCCTAAAGTTAGCATAGACCCCACAGATTAAAGGCAAATTCTTTCAGAAGACTACCCCCACTTCAGACTTCAGCTGCAAGTCTCAAAGCCCACCCACACTTCTGACTGTCCGGCTATAAATTCTGGAGATCCCATGACCCTCTCAGATTATCCTTTAGGTTCCATAATTTGCTAAATGACTAATAACACCCACTAAAAGCACTATACTTATGATTACAGTTCTATTATAAAGGATAAAACTCAAGAAAAGCCTAGAGGAAGAGATGCATAGGATAAGGTCTGGGGAGAGGAAGGGGAACAGAGAATTTTTACACCCTCTTCTAGTGGAATCCAGGTGAATAACCCGCCCAGCACATCAATATGTTCACCAACCAGGAAGCTTCTCTGAATCTCGGTATCCAGAGGTTTTATTGGGGTTTCTTTATGTAGATATGATTGATTAATTCCTTGGCCGTATGATCAAATTCAATCTCTAGCTGCAACCCACCCCCCAACCTTCCTTCCGTTTCTCCCCAGACATCCGGCTTGCCCAAGGTTCCAATCCTCTAATCATGTGGTGGTTGGTCTTTCTGGTAACCAGCTGGACTCTGAAGGTCTGTAGGCACCCACCAGGAGTCACTTCATTGGCATAATAAAGACACTTCTATTACTCAGGAAATTCCCAGCATTTTTGAGGCTCTGTGCCAAGAACCTGGGACAAAGAACAGATATATTCTTATTATACCATAGAAGTCAAGCAGTTAAACCGAGTAGATTTTGGTTTCTAGAAATACAAAACAGACCTCAGAGCGTAGGGTTGTACGAGCAACACACAGAGGTCAAGAGAGTAGATATTTCCACCTTATATAGTACATATTTCTTTCTTCTGACACATATATACAGTTTGAGGAGAAATGTTTTAAAAAAGCAACCCTGGATTTTTTCCCCCTTTGTAATGGAAAATACAATAGAAAAAATCTTGGATTTACCCTGAGAAAAAGTTAAAGCTGTTTGTCACTCTTTAAGGTGATAGGAAGAAGTCTCTACAAATCTCTATCTAATAGATACCTCTCAACCAAGCCTCTCTCCTAATCAAGGCAGGCCTTCAACCTTCTTTGTCTTGATACGGATTTGATATGATTGCCCATCTCTGTCCTCCCCTGGGCATCTTAAATTTATTGAGACACAAACTTATGGTCCCTTAAGCACCACACAAATCATTTTTCATTCTGATTCCAGAAACAAAATGTTCAAACTTTCTTCTAAGTGATATATTAACACTTAAGAATCTAGAGAATTATAGCAGAGAGGTTAAGAGCTTGACCTTTGGAATTACACAGACCTGTCTTCAAACCACAGTTCCACTGTCTATTTTCTGTGGGACCTGGAAAATTCAAATGATTATAAGTAGAAAAAATATTACCTTATAAAGTAATCAACTTGATATAGTGCTGTTTACCTTTTTTGTTTGTTTGTTTTTGTGAGAGAGATCAGCCCTGAGCTAACATTCATGCTAATCCTCCTCTTTTTGCTGAGGAAGACCGGCTCTGAGCTAACATCTATTGCCAATCCTCCTCCTTTTTTTCTTCCCCAAAGCCCCAGTAGATAGCTGTATGTCATAGTTGCACATCCTTCTAGTTGCTGTATGTGGGACGCGGCTGCAGCACGGCCGGAGAAGCAGTGCGTCGGTGCACGCCCGGGATCCGAACCCGGGCCGCCAGTAGCGGAGAGCATGCGCACTTAACCGCTATGCCGCGGGGCCGGCACTAAAAGACTATTTTAAAGGAAGCTTTATAATTTGCTTTTACCACATTCATTTTTATGTAACTATTTTCCTTTCAACTCCTGCCAGTTGAGCATATATTTAACTAAGTTCTTTTGCCAGTATGTTTTTTTCCTTCTTCCAGATATATATACAGCAAATATATACGTATAAATGATACTGGCTCAAGACAAGGTTGACATGAGGGAAGGCATTGTAGGACAGAAACCTTATTGTAACTTTGAATGACCTCTGACTAACTAACCCAGCTGGATATTCACCCTCCAGGAGATCTAACTACTGTGTAGATTTTACAACCCCTGCTTGTGCGTGTACCTCCCGGCTGCAATAAGATGATAACTTTGCTCTTTTGAGTTCCTTGGGAATGTGATGAACCCCAAACAGAGAGTTTATGCTGACAGCCATCATCAATGAAAACTGAAAGATCTGGTCTGGCGACTCCCAGTCTGTAACACCCGAGGGTTAACATTCCTAACCCCCTCCCCCCTAACCCACTAGCCTGTATGACAGCTGTAAGATCTTCTGTCCCTTCAGATGATTCTTTTGGACATGAGTTGGCCATCTTCTCTCTTGCTAGAAAGTTGTAATAAAAAGTCATTTTTCTCCTTCCCCCTCTCCTCTTGACTATTGGCATGTCTTGTGGTGGGCAGACGAACCCCCTCTTTGGGCGGTAACATAAACATATAAAGATATATATATAAATCTATCTAACTATATATATATATATATATATATATATAAATCTATCTAACTATATATATATTCTCCTTGCCGGGATAATTTTCAAACATATATACTGACTAAGGCAGAAGTGAAATGAATTCTTTTGGCTCATTCAATTATAGATGAGATAACACAAATCAGGGGCCAGTCAAAATCCATTTCTATACTTATAAGTAACCATTAGCCTACACCTGTGGCATTTCAAGCCTTCTGCTTGTGAGATGCCTTTTTTCAAATATTTGAGTCATTCCAAGTGGACATTCACTCTATGAGTACCACCTGGTGACTGCTTTCAAGTGCCAAATTAGGGCCGCATTCCTTCAGGACCTTCCCAGGGCAGATCTCATTGACTATAATGACCTTCTGTGGTAAACTTCCTATCATCATTCCAGCACTGAGGTTCAGTCTTCTGAATTTTTGCTGTAACAGAAATATTAGAGTAATAAGACACAATGTCTAGACACTCAGTGAGTTTTCTTATAGGCATGTCATAGAACACTACCTTTTCTAGTTCCCTACCTTTGTAATCTGTATACATTTTCTTGCAGAGGAACTTCTAGAGTCATGTAGTTTCCAGCTTAAGAAACAATGGTAACAGCATACATATTGATCCACAGTTTCCCAGGAAATGTATTACCTGGTCAATTTTCTTGGTTATCCTAATTTGTTAAGTAGTAATCCAGAACCCATATAGGGATTCATTTTTGTTGATAACATATTTTTTAAGTGTATTGTTATGGGTTGAATTGTGTCCTCTCAAAATTCCTATGTTGAAGTCCTAACCCGTAATACCTCAGAACATGACTTTATTTGGAAATAGAGTCATGGCGCATATAATTAGTGAAATTAAGACGATGTCATACTGGAGTAGGGTGGGCCCCTAATTCAATATGACTGATGTCCTTATAAAAAGGGAAAATCTGGACACAGACACACATACGGGGAGAATGCCACGTGAAGATGAAGGCAGAGATCTGTGTGATGTGTCTACACGCCAAGAAATGCCCAAGATTGCCAGTAAGCCACCAGAAGCTAGTGGAGAGTTGTGCAACAGATTCTTCCTCATAGATCTCAGAAGAAATCAGCCCTGCTGACACCTCAATCTCGGACTTCTAGCTTCTAGAACCATGAAAGAATAAATTTCTATTGTTTGAGCTACTTAGTTCGTGGTACTTTGTTGTGTCAGCCCTACAAAAATAATACATATATTAAATTTAATTAATGAATTGATCAATCTACACAGTACAGAGTAACCATTTCCATTATTTTCTACTTTTCTTCTATACTTTACTGAAATTTACTTCATTTTGAATAGTTTATTTTTGTTCATATTTTACAATGACCTAATTCATTAAGCTGTTTCATTTTGCCAACCAAATATATTTTAATTTCATCAATTGTAATTTTCCGGTCATCATTTCCATGAAGCTGATAATCCTTGGATTACGAACTGAAGATGTATAGTTTTCCATGATGATTTAATTTGTCCATCAGATTTAAACCTATGTAGCTTTAGTTATGTTGGTTCTATTTTATTATGCTTATTTCTACCCATGATGTTCGCTACACCTTTTCATGAAGGACTGAGATCAGCTCTGTCGTGAAAAACGTGTAAGTGGTATAGTGAAACGAGTCTGAAAGAGAGAGATAGAGGGAAAGACTAAGACAAAGCCAAGAAGACAGTGAAGACGATCAAGAGATACATATAGAGACACAGGAAATGGCAGAAAGTCAGGAGCCAAGTTTTCAAATGCCTGCTGGCATAAGAACGTCTTCAGGAACAAAATATCCTCTGGGTCAAAATGTGGGGTCAACCCACTTGCTTCAGAAGTCCTCAATGAGCTATAATTACACAGAGCGAAAAAACTGTGGGTACACAAAAAGCAGAACACAAACAGCAAGTTTATTTTAGAAGATGTGTCAATCTTTATAGCTTAGACTGGCTAACGGGAACACTTTATATGCTTGGAGGCCCTGAAATGATAGACACAGAGATACAGTTCACTGTGGGTAGCCAATGATTAACTTTTCAGGCCTGCCTCCAAAAAGTCCGATGGAGGATACGGGAAATACTTTGCCAAGAAAATTCTGCCTGTAATAGCAAATTGTGGGACTCGCAAACATACAGAAATTTCCACTGATTGCTTACCAATGAGAAGTCCAAGCAAATTATATGACAGCTTGAAACGACTTTCAACGTACATTTAAAAAGAACAATTCAGTTGTGAATGAAACAATCATCTTTTGCTGTATTGTTCTATATCTGATGCACACTCTTTAAAAATCCTGCCCTCCTCAGCTGTGCAGCATCTGAAGGAGAAGCAATGCGGCTATTAGTTTGCCAAACTTCGTTTCATTCTAGTCTGACTGAAGGATTTTCTGCTTTCGAAACATTAAAAATTGTTGTTATAGATGGTTTGGATCTCAGATACATACAGGTCATGTCGTTCCTTTCAAGCTTCAAAATGTGTTTTTACTAGTATAAACCCTTGAAGAAAAATGTATCAAGTTTCAATATTTTATATGCATGTTCTATGGGGAAAGCTTTGAATAATCTCTAAATTTTGAGATCAATCACAGAATGAATGGAGTATGGGTAGAGTGGACACTTTTGACCCTTGAATGCCTTATTGAGTATCTTCTGCTTATTTAAGTCTGAAAATGTTTACAATAAAAGAGAAATGAGAGACAAAAAAAAGGCAACAATGAAAGAACTAATGACTCCTTTCCTCTCAGGTTCTAGATCCAGAGCTCAATTTGCCACTTGAGTCCTAAATAGCCAATTTCATGCTACAATTCGTCGAATCTAAGTTGGATAGCAGAGAGAGATTGTAACTACTGCTTCTGCTGTATATAATAAACTATAGCAGTAAATATGGTTGGTTATCATAAGATCTGCAGCAGTTTCACAAATAACTATGAGGCATTTGATGATTTTCCATATTATGATACCTGCAACTTTCCTTCTCTTTCTTATATGGTTTGGAATTGCTACAGTTGGAAGGAGCCAAAGTCTTATCCATCCAATCTCTCCATCTACACCCACCACACCTGCCAAACTCCCAAGCCTGGGACATTTCTTTGGGAGACAAAGGTATTCTTCATAGTAACTCATCTTTGTCTTCTTTGTGGTGAGCCTAGAGAGATTTTGCAAATATGTTTCAGTGTTTTATTTTCGCTCTCCTTTAAAACAAAAGGAGGGCTGCCCCCGTAGGGTAGTGGCTAAGTTCGGCGCGCTCCGCTTAGGTGGTGAGCTTGGTTCCTGGGCACTGACCTACACCACACATCTGCCTCCATGTTGAGGTGGCAGCCCACGTACAAAGTAGAGGAAGATTGGCACAGATGTTAGTTCAGGGCCAATCTTCCTCAACAGCAACAAAAAAAAATAAAAAAAAAAAGGAAGAAGGAAAAACCAACAGCACAGAAGCTATACAGTTCTATGGTGCTATAAGAGAAAGTAATTTTTTTGTGGGAGAAGTATGACTCAGTTATGTAACAAAATCAAGTATGGGTTATAGGGGGAAAAACCAAACAATAGTCTTTTAACCCACCCCTGGCGTGAATTCATGGTGTAGCCTCAGGAAAATTCTCCTTAGTTTCAGTTTTTTTTCTCTTTTTTTGGTGAGGAAGATTAGACCTGAGGTAACACCTGTTGCCAATCCTCCACCTTTTTGCTGAGAAACATTGGCCCTGGGCTGACATCTGTGCCCATCCGCCTCTATGTTATGTGCGACGCCTGCCACAGCATAGCTTGAGGAGCGGTGCGTATGTCCATGCCTGGGATCCAAACCTGGGAACCCCAGGCAGCCAGAAGCGGAGCATGAGAACTTAACCACTACACCACCATGCCAGCCCCAGTTTCGTTTTTTTTTTTTTAATTCCATAAAATGGAAAGATTGTATGTGATCATTTCTAAAGTCCATTTTAGTCAACATATAAACAGTACCACTTATGCTGCTGTTTCTAGGCAAAAGCAGTCATGAGCGTGGCGGCTGTTAGCTCAATTGATGCATATTCAATATGTCCTCTAAAAAAATGGGAGAGGAAAGCAAAAGGAACATTTGAGTGGCATGACCGTTTCCTTACAGCCAGCAGTGGCATGGCCATAGCTACTGGGTGCCACTCTTCACTGCTTTCCCTCGTGGTCCTGTTCCAGTACGAGCTGTGAGGGACAGGGACGTTCCTCAAAATCTCCTTCTCAAGGCTCAGTTAATCACAGCCAATTAAAATGAGTAGATTCCAAGTGGTAGCCATTTTTATCTTTCAAACAGATTTAACCTAGGCCTTTTATATTAGAATATTGTGTCTTTGTCATGATAGAAAAAAAAAAAGAGAAAAGAATAACTTAAAGCGTATTATCTCAGGTGTGATGGGAATTGCTGCCACTTTCATTGTGCTAGAAAACTAGGGCAGGACACATGGTAGCAGCAGGGAACTTCTACAACTATCTTGACAAGTTGCTACTTTGACAGTTTCTGTGAGGGTCTCAGCTGTGACCAAGGTAAGTGGATGGTGTCACTTTGACACTGCAGCTGCCCTGTTGGCAAGTAGACTTCTGCGGGATCTTTAGGAAGACAAAATGTATAACATTTCAAAGAGGAACTACTTTACTACTATATCCATACCTACAAGTCTTTAATGAGTTGACTGATGAAAACAAAGTGTTAATTCATTGTTTGGAAGGGCTAGGTTCACCAGGTGGCGATGAATTCCTCCTCAGTTTCACTGGAAGCAAAGAGACTAAAACTGAAAGACAGATGTTTGGCCAATTAGATATGTCAGACTATTTCCTTCATTTTTATGTCCTATGTGAGTTCATAGTTTTCTAAATCCATTCAAAGTTAATGGATAAAGAAGACGATTTACGCTCAGCTGTTGAAAGACGTTAGATCAGAGCTGAGCACTTACTTTAGGCTAACTGGGAGAGCATAATAATCTACAAATATTTGGAAGCTACAAATATTGAGGCAGGAGAGGAAGCATTTAATAGGGCATTTAAGGAGTACAATAATGAGAAATGAAATAATGCTTAGAGTTTGGCTATTATATCTGAGATAACTACATGACATTAAAAGCTCCTAAGAAAGGGGATGTTCTCATGAGGAAGGCTGTGGAAAGCCACTCTTGCCAAGTTTGCCATTGAGTTCGGGAAATGGAACAAATAATGGATTAAGTAATACAAGAAAAACAGGTTTGTGGGTGGTATCATAAGCAGCACATTAATTATTTGACTATAAACTTTACAATTGGTGCCTACTCTTGGCAGATATTTGATTTATGTCTTCTCACCTGCTCTTTAAGAGTCTCTCTTTTCCTCTTAGGACCATAACAGTAGGCAGCCTCCGCTCTCAAGCTGTCGCCATGATTGCTACATGGTCACGCCTCTGCCTCCCCCAAGGCTGTGCAACAACTTTACCTTTTCTACTATCTTTCTACTCTCATCTAACAATTACATAGCTAATAGATGGCGAAGTGATAATGACCGATAGTGCTTAATATGTGATTTTAACTAAGGCCTCCTGCATACCAAGCTGTGGTCCAGAGCAATGATTCTCTCAAAGGAAGCTACAGATACTGTCAGGTCAGCAGTAACTAAGGTTTTCTTGGCAACTTGGAAGCCAGAAGACACTCCATAGGAGACCAATTCTGCACATCATTCCCTATAGGGACTCAAATCACCAAATGGACGTTTCTACTCTCACATCAGTTTACTGGATATGTTGATAAAGCTAAGCTTAGTGTTCAGTAAGGGATTCCTCTAATGAGAGAAAAAGATATTAGGGCAATACCTATCAATTGTAGGCTAGGGATGGACAGTTTTTATTGTTTGTGACTGTCTCGCCTTACACACTCTGTTGGTGACAGCAATTGAGGCACAAGGTCCCCCTGTTCCCGCCTACTCTTCTTCCTTTCTCTTAATCCTGAATTTAATGTCCTGAAATAGAGTTTAGATTAGAAGATACTGATTTGCAAGGGTGAAATTCTCAAGAGACTGGGAAGACATATGGAAAAAACTCCAGCTAAAATTATTGCATTTCATGTATTATTACAGGGGAAACAATCATACAATCTTACTTTTACATTGGACTTTTGTATCAAAGTTTGTATAAACTAAAATTCATCCTGCACCTTATTGACAAATGGCTAAATTGATGATGACCCAATTTAAAGCCTCGTTGTGAGGTGAGGTATATGAGATTATTCAGAGTTCACCATTCGTTCTGCTAAAAGTGGAAAACTAAAAGCAGCTCATAATCCCAGGGACAGATATTTCAGTGTCGACATCCCAACACATATGGGCTTGACAATTACATGCTCGATTTTAGTAGAGGTTGGCTTATGGCTGGAGGAGATGAAGTTAACTGGAGGAAGTTGCTAACAGCATCTCATGTATCTGAGGTTTTCTAAGTATAAGTTGGCATATTAGAAGAGTTGTAAAGAGTACTTTCTTTTTGGATTTAAAGATTCATCAAAGAAAAATATGCACAAATTTTTATAGGGCAGATGGTAATAGCAGAGTGAAAAATATGAACATTGACAAAAAAGCTAACGATAATAATAGCAATTGGTAAGAGAATGGAATTATGAAAATACAAGGTGATTTTAGGATTCATCAAAACTTAAAACTTTTGATTTGTTGCAATAGAGAAATTCTGTATAAAGCCAAGGTTCAATTATTCCCAGGGAGATTGATTATAAGTATTCCAGAATTCACGTTTGACCTTTAACATCTATTTTACATAATTGAATCTTGTTACCTGAAAAGTGCCAGTCAATTGTGAAAAGCTGTCCTAAGGTTTTAATAGGATCCTAAGGTAGAAAGTGGAATGAGAACTGCTCAAGCATCTGCACCTTTGGGGAAAGCTGCTGCTATGAGTTTGAGTTTGGGGTGTAAAATGTTTTAGGTAAGTTTCATCAAAGGGAGAAAATGTGTACTTAAGTGATCCTTCCAGGATAGGAAAGAGAAGAGACAGAACAACATTACATTTTAAGACTCTTTGCCATGACCTTGTTGTAGTTTCCAGAGAAAGAAAGTGTTCCTCTCAGTGAGGAAACGGGTCCCTCTCTTGGAATCGGTTGACTAGGACCAAAAATGTAAAACTTCTGTTGTATTAATTATCTTTTTTTTTGTGTGTGTGAGGAAGATCAGCCCTGAGCTAACATCTGTTGTCAATTCTCCTCTTTTTGCTGAGGAAAACTGGCCCTGGGCTAACATCTGTGCCCATCTTCCTCTACTTTATATGGGATGCTGCCACAGCACGGCTTGACAAGCAGTTTGTTGGTGAACCTGGGATCCGAACCTGCAAAACCCAGGGCCGCCAAAGCAGAGCGCATGCACTTAACTGCTATGCCACTGGGCAGGCCCCTCTTTTTGTTTTTTTTGAGGAAGATTCACTCTGAGCTAACATCTGTTGCCAATCTTCCTCTTTTTGCTTGAGGAAGATTTGCCCTAAGCTAACATCTGTGCCAATCTTCCTCTATTTTGTATGTGGGTCACTGCCACAGCATGGCTGCTGATGAGTGGTGTAGGTCTGTGCCTGGGAACTGAACCTGGGCCACCAAAGCAGAGTGTACTAAACTTAGCCACTAGGCCACAGGGCTGGCCCCAGTTCTTATCTTTTTTTTTTTTTTTTCCCATGTTAGACATCTATAAGAGACCTAAACTTTAGAGAAAGTATTTTCCCTTTCTTAGGTCCTATATTAGTTTGCTTGGGCTGTCATAACAAAATACCACAGACAGGGTGGCTTAAACAACAGGAATTTATTTCCTCACAGTTCTGGAGGTTGGAAGTCCAAGATCAATGTTTTGGCAGGTTTGGTTTCTGCTGAGGCTTCTCTCCTTAGCTTGCAGATGCATTTCGTCTTGCTGTGTCCTCACATGGCCTTGTATCTGTGAGTGCGCATCCCTCGTGTCTCTCATGTGTCCTAATCTCCTTTTCCTATAAGGACACCAGTCAGAGAGGATGAGCGCCAACCATAATGACCTTGTTTTAACTTAATTACCTCTTACAGGCCCTGGCTCCAAATTGGCAGCCATGTTCTATGGTACTGAAGGTTCAACTGGAAGATTCAATTCATCCCCTGAATTTTGGGGAGTATTCAGCCCATAACAGGCCCTTTGTCTAGTAACGAAGAGAAAAATAAACATAATTTTAGGCAGAGAAGTAAGTGGAGATCAGACCTCTGACATATATCATATTCAGAGTTAATATTTATTAAGACCTTCAATTGACCCATTAGGAAAAATTAGCTGTTTTCTTTCTAATATGAGACTGATTCTGCTTCTCCTAAATTTCCTTGAATGAATAAAAATATTTCCCCTCAGGGAATATTTGAATAATAAACCCTCCCAGACCTAGAGAAAGCTAGAAATTTTAATGATTCTGATAGTGGTTTTAATGTAGCATTTCAATCAGTTATAAAAGGTCGATGAGATAATAGGTATGTTTGTTTGAGAAATAAAGACATTATGAGGCAAAAACTAGGGAAAGAGTAGTGAAAGATGGAGATGAAATACCATAAACTCAAGTGCCCATCCTGGGGAGGGAGATGGAGGGCCACTTTACGCACAGGGCTGGGGTAGTGGACCTAGACAAAGACCATCTTGGGAAACCTGACAATCCATGTTCTCACCATTGCGTCATGATGAATATCTGCAAAGGCAGACTGTGGTTTAAGTATTATTTACAGTGACAGGAATTAGCACGTAGCTCTATTGTTCCTGCCTGTTCTATACCCAAGTCAATAAAATACTCCCCATGAAAGAAGATAGAGTAATTTGACACTTTAAATGTGTAGGTCTCCTCCTCATGGAGATATGGTCAACACTCTGAGGCTGCACCCAGAGTGCTTCTGTGTCACCAGCTGAGTCACTATTCTAAGTGGAGGCAGAAAAATGGGGAAAGGAAACTTAGCCCAACTCTGAGATGTGGTATGGGATTAAGGAAGAGAACTACTCAGCAATGTGTCCAGTGTGTCTCGACAGGCATTGAAATTTGGTGTGGAACTAGAGGAAATTAGACTGTATTAGGATGTTGTACCACTTGGTACAGAATCCTGGACAAAATCAGTGACTATTACTCTTTGTTCTTGAGAACATTCCATGTTGACTTTAGTTATCTGAGGAAGGAGAGGACCTTAGAACTAACCCAGTGTGTGTGTGTGTGTGTGTGTGTGTGTGTGTGTGTGTTTGAGATAGAGAGATAAAGAGAGAGAAAGGAAAGAGGGATCTTGCCTTCCATCTACCTCACCACCTTCTCATACTCTTACAAATAGGATTCAGAGTCCGATGACTTGGAAACACTCCAACAATCAACTGTTTACCGTTAGTGGGAGGTTCCCAGCTCTGAAACAGAATCTAGTCTCCTGGCATTTCGTTTTGGCATCATGCAATTCAGAGAGGTTCATTATGAGCCAAGCTTCAGCAGTGGCTAGATGGATTCCTCTAATTTATTATCTCAATGATAATTAGGTTCCCTGATAACTTATCTTTCTTGCCAACCTCAAATCTGAGATGGAAAAGCAGCCATGAAATGCAGATAAATTCAATGACATCAGTTTTGGTGGCATTTGGGTGGTGCTAACAACATGGGGAGTGTTGGCTCCATTATTTCTTTTGCTCTGGGGGAAATGTCTCCACGTGTTTAACCCTTTGGTTAACTATTTCTAGTTGGGGTGAACTTCAGAGAGGATAAAGGAAGTCATGGGTTGCTCAACTCAACTAGCTACAGTACTTCCTAAAGCTTGGAGCTTTAGAATCTCCCCACCCTCACCCTGCACTAGGTAAATGATAACTGGAATGTTTGAGCTGAAAAGTACATTTCCCAGAATATTGACTCAGTTTTTCCTACCAGTGCTTTTGGTAAGAAAAATTATCTCAATCTACTCCAAAAACAGTCAGGACCTACCAAAGCAGAGAATGAAAGTAGTTTTTCTGAGCACAGGTTGAGAGCTATTAGCTTATTTCAAAAGGTAATGAAAAAGAATAGATAGAAGAGAATAGATGGGGAGGTGAGACACACAAGGAGGAAGTATCTGGAGGAGTAAATACTTCTGGCTTGTATATTTCAAGGGGGCACAATTAAATGTCTGTGTGAACGTCACCCTCTGGAGTACAACTCCACGAATTAATAGATTTGAATGTTGCTCGTGGAGGTATCTATTAGAGTCCCCTGGGAATCTGAGGCCCTGAGGGGAAAGAGATTTTTTCCATAACAAAATATGTACGTACATTCCTAGAGAAACGCATATATTTTCCATCAGTGTATATTACACGTGAAGAGATTCGTCCCATGGAATGTGCTCTGTCATGTCTGTAGCCTCCAGCTAATTTTTTTCCTGTTGTCAGTTATTAAAAAAAAATAATAAGTACCATGTTTGAAAAGTAACCTCTAGGGAATTCCTTTCTTGAAATTATCTAATCTTTCAGTAACAGGGAATGATCTCTCGTAGTGGAACGTGGCAGAACCCTCCTGCTCTCCATTATCACATTATCCTTATGTTCTGTTGCTCTGCTCCTGAAACACAGACAGGGAAATGAGGAATTACTGAAAGAGATGCTTGTGTTAAAGATTCAGTCAATCAATAAGGGCATATTTATTGTCTATACTGTATGAAACTCACTACAGTACCTTTTTTTTCAAGTTGCTTCTGAAGTACAGAATTTTTATTTGATGACTAGAAGGAACCCAGTTAATATATAGGCCCAAAGCAACAAACAGTGATCATAAAGAGGTATAGTAGTAGAGAGATTGATAGGTTAAAGTAGCTCTCAAATATCACAGTAGGACCAAGTATGTCTTTCACAGAACTTGGTATTGAAAAAGTCATAAGCATAAACCATGTTGAGTGTCTGTAGTGGGGTTAATATCTATCTCCATTCTGTCTCTCTAGCTAGCACCAGGATTGCACCTAGGAAGGAAAGTTGGATGTGTGAGTGTTGGATGCTTGTGTTGTTTGGAAATCAAGAAAGGAGTTAAAATTCCACTTATAAGTCTGGGACGGAGAGAGCCTAAGTAGGATAGTAAGGTGTTCCAGCAATGTACTTCTGCAAAATAAAATATCCCAAGACTTAGTTGGCTTAAAACAACCATTTTATTGTATCACACGACTCTGTCAGGAAGTTAGGCATGCTCAGTTGATTCTTCTACTCTATGTGCATCAATTCACGGAGATCACTTATTAGCATTCAACTGGCAGATGGACTAGACTGGAGGGCCCAGTATGGCTTAATTCACACATCTGGCACCTTGGTACGGAGGCTGGAAAGCAGGGCTCAATTGGGATGGTTTTCCAGAGTACCTTCACGTGGTCTCTTCCAGCACAGTAGTCTCATAGTAGTCTAACTTCTTACATGGTGGATCAGGGCTTTCAGAGACAATGTTCCAAGAAAGCTAGGAGGAAACTGAAGGCTATTTATATCTTAGCCCCAGAAATCTCATCTTTTTATTCCACTGTATTCTGTTGGTCAAGCTAGTCACTAAAGCCAAGCCAGATTAAAGGAGAGGAGATTTAGGATCTACTTATCTATGAAAGAAATGCCAAAATATTTACTACCATCTTTAATCTGCCACATGATGCTACCCATAAACAAAAGTAATTCAGTCGGAGTAGGAGATTGAAGCCAAAGATGTCTTTAAAAATATTAACCGCTCTTTCCCCATCTTTTATTTACAGAAATCTTATTTCCATAGCTCATGGAAGAGGGTTTTGATCAATCTGACCATTTTATCTAAATTCTTTTCCTTAAAATGTGTTATCAGAAAATTTGGTTCACATTTCAGTATTTATCAGACACTTAGATCTCAAGGTTGAATAAGACCTCAATTCATGGATTTGATTACCACCTCAATTAGCACTAACCGCAGGTATCAGCTTTAAGTAAAGCAAAAGCATAGCTGCAGCGTCTGTAATGATTGCCCATTTTTTCCTGGCCTCATTAAATGGTAATGCGCAAGGGCATGACCCATAAACCACCACCACTGTTGACAGGTTTGCTTTAGGAATAGACTTACTTCTTGACTTCAGCAATAGATCTTCGAATAGCTTGGGGATAGAGGCTGTGATCTGAAGTTTAAGAAGCATATTTCTGCAAAGCGTAGTCGTGATATAGCTGAGACTCAGTGGGGGTGCTATAGTACCCTGGAGTCACTAAAAGGATAGTCAAAGTTTTGGGAAGAGATGGCAGAACCGATGATAAGACTACATGGAAGTTCATATGATGAATAACGAGACAAAGTTCTTAATGAAGATTATAAAAAAAGAATTGATGGTTAAATATAGGGTTATTGGTGTCCTGGAATGGGGCAGGAAAAAGAGAGAAAAGACAAAAGCAGAGATACAGAGGTAGAGTCACACATGACAAATGGAAAGTTGTGCATGTCCGGTAATGCAGCTGCCTCAAATCCTCTTTGGAATGAGATGAGGTGTAAGTTACTGATGAGTAAAAATAAATTGTTTAACTCAGCAAGACACAGATAGACCTAGAGAAACGTAGACAAAGAGGAACAGAGGCATAACCATTAGAGACACGCAAATGGACAAATACCCCCACCACATATACATATCCGTGCAAACCATACGTAGAATGCAGAAGGACGTGCTTAACTTCAGGCACTTTTTGGAATAAAGTGGGCTATTAGTTAATTAATGAATAACTAAAAGTATTCCATGAAGAGAGACATGCCAAGGCTGATAGGACTCAGAAACTTGAATAAAAATGCATTGAGACACAGCTCATAGGCAGACACAACTGTACCACTCTTTCTTATAATGACATACTTACCCTGAAGTCTTTTAGGATTTTGCCATTAAAGCCATTTAAAGCTATGCTTCTTTTTAGCATCATGTGAAAATATATGTTCTTGGCATTTGCCTAATTAACTATATTAAACTCATCAGAGGGTAGATTTTGGCTCAAGAACTGGAAAGTCCTTAATTCTGCCTTACTTTTAGTAATAACATAATGTCTATTATCATTAGTTCACAATTACTTGAGTAGTTTAATATACCTTAAAATTGTAAGAGTAGTTATTAAGGTCCTGTTTCAATAAGCTATTAATGATCATATAAGCAATAAGACGTTCACATGGTGTAAGTTCTTACATTTATTTTTCAGGGAACAGCAAATACTTTTAGAGGTAGGGGATATGAGAAATGAATCATTCTATCAATAATTGTATGGGGCCGGCCTAGTGGTGTCGTGGTTAAGTTCGTGTGCTCTGCTTCGGCGGCCCAGGGTTTGTGGGTTTGGATCTCTGGCATGGACCTATACACCGCTCATCAAGCCATGCTGTGGCAGTGTCCCACATACAAAAAAAAAAAATAGAGGAAGATTGGCACAGATGTTAGCTCAGGGCTAATCTACCTCAAGCCAAAAAAAAGAAAAAAAATTTGTAAATTTCACCTTTCTTGAAATTATACATTACTTAAGGACTGATTTTAAATATCACTATTTTTTTTATTGTTATTGAGGAAGATTTGCCTTGTGCTAACATCTGTTGCCAATCTTCCTCTTTTTGCTTGTGGAAGATTCTCCCTGAGCTAACATCTGTGCCAGTCTTCCTCTCCTTTATATGTGGGACGCTGCCACAGCATGGCTTGATGAGCAATGTGTAGGTCCGTGCCCGGGATGCAAAGCCCAAACCCCAGGTCACTGAAGTGGAATGTGGGAACTTAACCACTATGTCACTGGGCTGGCCCCTGAAACTTTATTTTTAAAGCTCTATTTTCTCAACATGTTACTAGATGACACATTGTCAAATAATGAAATATCAAGTGCGAATAAGACATGAACTGTCATGTTATTGGTGGTAAAAACTTTCCTGAATTGTAAAGGACTGCCAAAGACCTAAAATTTATGATTTACTTTTGAGCTAAAATTGAAGGATGATGTGTCAAGATACCTGGGGTAGGCAGCCTCCAAGATGGCAATGGATTCTCACTTCTTTTTTTTTTTTGGTGAGGAAGACTAGCCCTGAGATAACATCTGTTGCCAGTCCTCCTTTTTTCACTGAGGAAGATTGTGCCTGGGCTAACATCTGTGCCCATCTCCCTCTACTTTATATGGGACACTGCCATAGCATGCATCAGTCTGCACCTGGGATCCGAATCTGTGAACCCCAGGCCACTGAAGCAGAGCACATGAACTTAATTGCTACGCCACTGGCCAGTCCCTCTCACTTCTTGACATTCATGCGCTTGTGTATTCCCCTCCTACAGTGAATAGAAATGTCTTGTGTAACTAATAGAATATTGCAAGTAGGATGGACTATGGCTTCCAAAGCTATTTCATAAAATAGGTTGCAGCTCCCATTTTGTTCTCTTATGAGCTCTGGGAGTAAGCGAGCTGCCAAGTCATGAGGATACTAAAACAGCTATGAAAGATCCCTGTGACAAGGAACTGAAACCTTCTGGCTGCAGCCATGTCAGTGAGCCGTCTTGGAAGCAGATCCTCCAGCCCCAGTCAAGCCTTCAGATGACTGTAGCCCAGATCAACATCTTGATTACAACCTCACGGAATGCAGGGAACCAGAAATAACTAGCTATGCTACTCCTGAATTCATGACCCAAAGAAACTATATGTGGTGTATGAGATGGTAAGTGTGTGTGTGTGTTTTGTTTTGTTTTTTTTTTGGTTGCTATGTTTTAGACTAATTTCTTATGCTGCATTTGATAACTAATATAGTACATATTGCTGTTATAGGACTAAATCTAATATATAACGGCTGGATAGCATTGTGAACAATCACCTAATTCTGGGTCTTAGATTCATTATATATAAAATAAAAAGTATAATTAGATGATCTCAGGATCCCTTTTAGATATATTTATGAATTTTTCTGAGTCTATAAGACTATGAGTGCTGAGTTAATCAAATCCAAATATCTGACTTGAATTTGAAGGGATACTCTTCACTTAATAATTATAAGCTATCTTCATTTTATATTTAAAATTACTCAAAAGATAAAAGAATATTTTAAAAAGTAAGCAGTTAGCAAGCTAAGTCATGCTGGAGTCATTTTACATTGACAGGTCTGTTTTGGAAGATAAATTGCATGATATGGATGGCCTATTGATAAAAGAGAAGGGAGAAATGAGTTAACATAGGTATGGTTCTGGGCCGGCCCCGTGGCTTAGCGGTTAAGTGCGCGCGCTCCGTTGCTGGTGGCCCGGGTTCGGATCCTGGGCGCGCACCGATGCACCGCTTCTCTGGCCATGCTGAGGCCGTGTCCCACATGCAGCAACAGGAAGCATGTGCAGCTATGACATACAACTATCTACTGGGGCTTTGGGGGAAAAATAAATATAAAAAAAAACCCCAAAAAAACCCCATAGGTATGGTTCTCAATGCTGGATGAAAATTTGAATCACCCGGAGTGCTTTTAAAACCATTCTGATGCTAGGGTCCCACTTTAGATCAATTAAATCAGAATTTCTGGTAATGGAATGAGGAGATCAGGAAAATACACTCCACAGATAATTCCAATTAATAGGCAATATTGAGAACTGCTGAGACACTTGTGGGGGTTAGTTAGTTACCAGATTGAAGAGAGTTGAAACTGGCTCTACTGTGAATAGGGAATAAGGACACACAGCAGCTCTGCGGGAGACCTCCCCATCAGAGGAAGAAGCGTTGCTCTTGGTCACTCAGAGCTCATTAACAGAGGCTGTACAGCTGTCTACTCTTGGATAAGTCAAATAGCTAATTAAGATCCTCTCAGCAAGAGCGGAAAAGAAAACCTTAGGGGTTAGTGTTCACCTGGCTTATATAATTATTATAAGTTAAGGATGATAAATTAAATCGAGAAAATGCCAGAAGTTGAGTGTATAAAAGAATATATAACCTGTGTGGGTAGGTGATAGAACATTGCCTGAGTATTGGGATATTTATTACTAAAATAAAAATGAAATATTTGATTCTCTCTTAGGGAGTAATTTGGAAAATATTCTTCTTGGTTTTTTAAAAGAGTTTATTTTCTAGTCACAACAATAAAGGTATAGGTCAACTTTTTAGATCTCATAGCCTTCACTATCTCTAAAGACAACAGTACCATCTGGCCATAACCCTTAAAAGGTAGGCATAAAATCTTAGCAACTTTCCAAATCCCATTAGAAGTAAGTAGTTGCATAGTAAAAACAAAGCACAACACCCTTTGAAAATTAAAAGACTAATGAGAAGTTAGAAAAAATTTCACAGCATGAAAAACAGAGCCCATAAATCAAAGGGAAAATAGATTATATCAATAAAAACATGGGCAAATAACATGAGCGGACAATTGAGAAAAGAAAAAATACAAATGGTCAATAAATACGGGAGATGTTCAATCTCATAAATAAGAGTTTGCCACGTGTAGGATTAGCAAGTTTTTAAAATGACTATATTCAAGATATCTGTGACTTCCATCCACTGAGAGAGTAAAGTGTTTCAATTGAAGAACTGTTTAGCATTCTGTATTCAAAGTCAATATGTGCAAATGTATTTAACCATGAAATTCTACTCTGGAAATTTATATTTAAAATATTAGTGGATAAATGTAAATATAACTATCTCCAAGGAAGCTTATTTCATTATTGTTATAATACAGTTTGAAATGCTTCCAATGGTGTTTAAAAGAGGATTAGTATTATGTTATAGCATATCTATAAGTACGAAAGTGTAGCACAGCTATAAAATGAAATAATATTCAGCCATTAAAAATAATGTTATCAGAGTGTAGTGGTGTAGTGGTTAAGTTCGGTGTGCTCTGCTTTGGCAGCCCGAGGTTTGTGGGTTTGGATCCCGGGCACAGACTTATACCTCTCATCAAGCCATGCTGTGGCAGCATCCCACATACAAAATACGGGAAGATTGGCAACAGATGTTAGCTCAGGGCAAATCTCCCTCAGCAAAAAAAAAAAAAAAAAAAAAAAATCTATTATTATTTTTTCAATTGTTCTTTAAAAATAACTTCCCATATTGGGTATCTGGAAAATTTTATTCTGATATTCTTTAAATATGAGAAATAGACTGACTTGAGAAATATATTTTTAATTATAAAAATGATTAATGAGTGTTAACTGTAAAAGGACTCCCTGCTTCAATAGTCTCCATTATCCAGCCATAACTCAAATAACTATTATTTTTCCAGAGTTAGAAAGAAATCATCCTATATTAATAAAGGTACATCTTTATGGGCGCCAATTTCCCCTGATGTTTCTTTAACAAAGTCCAGAAATATTACATTTTTGAACGGAGCATTGCTTGTTTCTGTCAACTTCTGATTATTTAGCATTCTAAATTAAACAAAACCCTGGGTATGACAAACACTAGAACTTGGATATGTCTGCAAACCCAGCTTATATAGCTGGTGGAGAAAAGGCAGTGAGAATATAGGGTCAACATCCCTCAGCTGAGGACAATGCTGCTCTTCACAACAACGATGCTATTGAGCTAGTCACAGGAGGCGATGGGCTTAATCTATTTTAAGGCGATGAATTTCTGCCCCTGCATCGATCCTCCTTCATTTCTTGCTGTGGCTTTTGACCTTTCATTCATAGCAAGCAAGACAGCAATCCGGGTCAGGGCTAGTCACTTGGGAAAGACAAATGGTCATCAAGTACACCAGACCCTGCTCTCTCTTCTGCGCCATGTTTTTTTTCACGTCATAGTATTTTTGCGAGGATTAAGCATGTATCTATACGCTTATGAAATATTTAGAAGGCAGGCCTGCTTTAGCCAAGCATTACACGCGTGATAGTTACCACTACTATTTCATGTTCCAAATTGTTTTGCAATCAACTTTGATACATGTTAAAATATAACCAATATGCTCTCTTTTACTAGCTTGGAGTGCAGAACAAGACCGTATTTCCTTTACTGTTAAAATTATAATGAACTTTTAATACCATAGGGCTTCCCATTGCCCAAATTTCCACGATCCCACAGGATTTGCTTACTCTGGTCCAAGAATCAGTCTTCCTCATGGCTCGTCTTCTGCTTGCAGGGGAGAGAGCAGGAGGATTCAGCTGTTCCACCAAAACCACTGCCTGCAAATGCTGCCCCCATGATAGTTCCCCCGGCACTAAGCCTGAATCTGGTTTTACAGCCATAACCAGGCTACCGGGGCAGGTTAGTGCAAGACTCCATCTGCCTCAGGAAACCTATAAGATAGCTGAGGGGAACATGGAGGCAAAATTTCCCATCCCAACACCACCACAAAGGACAACGGACCAATTTTTACAAGGGACCACTTTAGGGGCCCTTCCCACAACAACAGGATTGTGCCCCCAAAATAAGATGGACAATCTATTGCTGGGGACAAAAAGCAGGAAGTGAATTTTAAATGGTAGCACTAAGGCTTAAAATAAATACATTGATGGATAGAAAAATAAATAAATGAAGCAATTGCTAAAACAAAATATGGGGCCCAAATTCCCATTGGGTAAGCTGTTATACATGTATCTGGGTTGATAACAAAAATATTAAATAAGGCTCATTCTCTTCCAATGTGCTCACTTAAAATATACGCTAAAGTGTTTGCAAGTGTGGTGAGAAACTTTACGTATATTGATGCTTTTTGTCAGGCAAATAATTATTTCCAACTTGAATTCTTCCTGAAAATGTTTTCTGCACTATTAGGAATGATTTATTACATCCTATATCACTGCATTTTCAGATATATCCATTGCTTTCAACACCCTCACCCCAACTCCACAGTGGTGTTGTGGAATTATTCAATTTACCCATTTTGGAACTCTTTGTTCATTTCCTCAAGAATTTTAATTTTCTGAAGGGCAGATCTCCACTTACATTTCTTTTCATCCTTCTCAGCTCCTTGAACAATGTTCACTATGTAATGAGGGTAATTAATTTATATTGTTAGTTCCTGATTTCAGTGTGTGCCCCAAAGTCATAGTTGTGCATCTACAAAACATACTTAAGAGTTGTTTCCATTGATAAAATGGTGCCCCTAATGCACTGGACACGCAGCTCTACTTTCAAGTTCACAAGCACATCTAGACAATTGCAGCAAGTTCAGTGTGAGCATCTTGATGCACCTGAAGTTCACCTTTACTAATCTGATCTGGTTGTACTGTTTTCTCTCCAGAATGAAGAGCCAATGACTGAACAAGCATCACAAGACCTGAACTCAGTTCTCAGTTCTGAAGATGCTCTTTTCCTTTATCCCCTCCTCTAGTAACCTTGTCATATCCAACTTGGTACTTTCCTTCTCAATGTGGGATCAGTTCTATGGGGCAGCTGGAGGGAAGCAACTCGCCAAAGTTCTGCCCCATGCCCTCTTACCCTGGTGAGTCTTCCTCTGCGTGATGTTAGAGATGAAGGAGAGGACTTCCAATCCATATTAGCCCTCCAGGCTTGCCTTAGAATGAAAGGGTAGGCATGGAAGGCATGTTATGGTAACAACCAGAATAATGGGAAGGACACTTGAAGACAGGCACAGGACTTTCTAAATGTTATTTCTTTTAAACCGACTCTTTCTTTCTGGTTCTTCAATGGCTCAGCTCGTCATTGGAGAAATGGGCTGGGAAAGTTGCAGTCTCCCCAATCCCCTCCTAGTGAGAAGGCAGACCCCTTTTCATGCTGGCCTGTGAGGATCTCTGCTACCTAATGAGTTAGTTTATAGTTAAATCTTGTCTGTCTTCACTTTGTTGTCTATTCCCTAGAAGAAGTAACCCTTGGCTAAAACTTTGGGTGAGTCTTTAATACAAGTGATCTTTTGCAGAGCATTTCTGTAGGTAAAATAGTTACCATTAGACTTCAGGAAAGGGCCATGGAGCCTGGCCTTTGGCAAGTTCTTCTTGGGCTTCATTCAAGGATGACGGAAAAAAAAATAGAAACAGAAACAGAGTGATCATATGGATGCACATTATCAAAGGGAGGAAAAATATGGGACCTACCAGACATGACGGGAGCACAGCCATCAGTGTCTACATACCCACTACTGTGGTATGGCATCCTCACGGATGCACCCTTTCTGTTAAAGTACAGCAAAACACGGCTTATATTTTGAGACCAAGATGATTTGGTCATCCCTTTTGCTTTGAGCATCAAGGGAAGACAATTTGTGTCATTGGGAGGAGGGTTCCACAAATTAGACTCCAGCACTAAGACTTAACTTCCAAGCCACTCTGAGCAGGGAGAGAGACCTGATGAGAAGTGTTTTGACCCTCACCTGGGGACAGGCTGGGATAGGGATCTGCTAGCTTCTTTGGCAGATCCAGTGATGGATTTGATATGCTTTAGACCTCATGGAAATTAAATCAGCTCAAAGATAACTAAAAACAAGACTAAGATAGGTTTCTGAAAACCCCAAACAATAAAACCATTAAAACTTTCAAGATAGCCAGTCTTCTCCACTGCGTATTTGATTATTGGGCACTTATTTCATACGGATGTCAAGCCTAAATTAATATTTTTATAGATATAGATAGAGGTAAATATCTTGGTTTCTTTTTAAGCTAAGGTCATTATCTGTTTTCAATTCGAGATACACTTTAAAGATTTCTAGATATCAAGATGGATGGGCATCAAGTATGAAGCATATGAAAATGGTTTAAAAATTTTACCATTGTGGGGGGCCGGCCCGGTGGCGCAAGCGGTTAAGTGCGCGCGCTCCGCTGCAGCGGCCCAGGGTTCGCTGGTTCGGATCCCGGGCGCGCACCGACGCACTGCTTGGTAAGCCATGCTGTGGCGGCGTCCCATATAAAGTGGAGGAAGATGGGCACCGATGTTAGCCCAGGGCCGTCTTCCTCAGCAAAAAAAAGAGGAGGATTGGCAGATGTTAGCTCAGGGCTGATCTCCTCACAAAAAAAAAAAAAAAAAAAATTTTACCATTGTGGGACGGCCTGGTGCCGCAGTTGTTAAGTTCTCGTGCTCTGCTTTGGTGGCCCAGAGTTCGCGGGTTTGGATCCCAGGAGCAGCCCTACACACTGCTCATCAAGCCATGCTGTGGCAGCGTCCCACATACAAAAAATAGAGGAAGATTGGCACAGATGTTAGCTCCAGGCCAATCTTCCTTACCAAAAAAAAAAAAAGAAAATTTTAATGTTATTCAACGCCTGAGATGATATAATATCTTGTCATCTTCTCAGTAGATAAAAAGAAAAATGCCTAAAGTTTTTTCTAGTAAAATATTTCAAAGGATCTCATCCAGTATTTCTGAAGTGTGAGCATGTATTACATTACCCCTGGCAGAGTGTTCCCTGACACTCTTTACAACGTCTTAGTCAGTCAGTTTGTGACTTTTGTCAAAATAGCTTGTGTATTGCTATTGACCTGTTTCTTTAGGTAACTCACTGCTCAAGCATTCCACAGGCCAAATCTATTCACTCAGTTTATTCCCAGATAGATGCAGCAAATAGGTGCATTATATCAAAATGACAGGGTATTTCTCGTGGGCAGTATCTTGCTGATAGAGATATTTTTTGTTTTAAAAGCTAATATAAGCTCTTCTCTGATAAACCCATATATAAACTAAGCATGCATTTAGGGTGACTGTCTTTGAATTATCAGTGAAAGGATATTTTTAAATAAAAACATTTTACTTTGGAAAAAAATTTCCTGGGTTGTGTCAAAAATTAATTAGGAAAAAACCAGTAACAAACCAATCAAAGATAGCGAGAAGACTTTATAACATAAAACCTAAAAATAAAGCATAGATGAATTAAAAATTGTCAAAATATTATTCCTAGATGAGTCAACAGCCATGTGGGAAAAAGAAGGAACTTCTCAAATGAGAATTTTCACATCAAAGTGATAACTAGCTTATCCTCTTATTAAAAAAGCAGATCTCATATCTGGTAACAATGTACTCTAAAGGTTCATATTTTGGGATGAATTAAGATGTATTGTAGTCACTCCGACATGCAGTTAAAGACAATTTTTGGTTCAAGTATTAGAAATTTATGTATCACTTTTGCATTGTATATTTCCTTTAATGAGAAATGACATTTCAACACAATTTTTAAAAACAATGCTGCTGATGAATCTGACAAATCAGTGCTACAAAAGAAGAGGAAAATTAACAAGCACTTGGCTGTTCTGCCCTGGAGTCACTTATTCCAACATAAAAGCACATTTCCCCTGTTACTCTCCTTCCTCATCAACGCAGCAGATATGTACAAAAAAATTATTTTTACATCACAACTTAATTCCTATTTAGATCCTCCATTCCACCAGGAGTAACAGAATCTTCCTATCAATTTACCTCTTTCCCCTAACATATATTTATACTTTGTTGTGTCTAGTCTTTATGTATTAATCAGGGTTCTCCAGAGAAATAGAACCAGTAGAACACTAGGATGTGTGTGTGTGTGTCTCTATCTCTAGCTCTATCTAGAGAGATATTTATTTTTAGGAATTGGTTCACATGATTGTGGAAGTGCAAGTTCAAAACCTGTAGAGTAGGCTGACAGACTGGAGACCTAGGGAATGGTTGTAGCTCAGTCTGAAGGCAGTCTGCTGGCAGAATTCTCTCTCTTCTGCGAACTTCAGTCTTTTTCTATTAAGGCCTTCAACTGATTGGGTGAGGCCCACCCACATTATGGAAGGTAATCTGCTTTACTCAAAGTCTACTGATGTAAATGTTAATTTCATCTAAAAAATACCTTCATAGAAATGTCTAGAATAATGTTTAACCAAATATCTGGGTACCGTGACCTAGCCAAGTTGACACATAAAATTAACCATCACAGTTTACTTAGTACCACTGTGGTGGGGAGGTAGGAAGAGGGGACCATCTCATCTTTGATGTCATCAGTCCCTGCTGACATCCACTGAGATAGCCACGGTCATCGTTCTCTTGATCCTGCTTCCCTGACCTTTTAGATATGTGTTCTCATGTACCCCTGTAAGTACAGGAACAATCTGCTGCTACCTAACAGCTAGTACAAAAGAATTTCTGCAAATCTCTGTGGCATCGCCTGGTGAGGCATGCGAGGGGGCCATCCCGACTGAGTCCGCCTCCCCGGAAGCTGTGAAGGCACGGAGCAGCCAAACCTGTTGAACTCATCCATCCATCTCCTCCACTCTCTCTGCAGTTCCCAGAAGCCTCCCCTGCTCCCGCCCGCCCACCAGACAAACTCTTTCCTTGCCTTATTCTGGACCATTCTTTCACATTTTTGTCTAAATCCTCTTTACTGACACAAGTGTTTAGACTTTTTGAATCTCAAAACTAGACATTGACAAGAATCTCTTTTTGTTCTTATTGTTGTGGTTGCTGTTTTGTTTTTCCAAAGGTGCCCCTTCTTTTGCTATCTGCTTCAATAGTGACAAGAGTAAAGAAGAAAAGGATAAAATATACCTTTCATTTATTTATTCCATAAATTAAACATACTGTCTTAGGAACTCCCTCCTAATTGCAACAACATGGATGGACCTGGAGGGTATTATGTTAAGTCAAATAAGCCAGACAGAGAAAGAAAAACACTGTATGACTTCACTCGTACGTGGAATATAAACTAACACATGGACAGAGAGAACAGTTTGGTGTTAAGCAGGGGAAAGGGAGTTGGGAGGTGGGCGCAAGGGGTGAAGGGGTGCATTTATATGGTGACTGACAAATAATAATGTACAACTGGAATCTCACAATGTTATAAACTATTATGACATCAATAAAAAAAATTACTTCCTTGGGCGGTTTCTAGCTACTTGGAAGCTCTCTTGTTTATTACTAAGACTTATTTTATAATCCTCTTTCTGTTTTCTTGATCTCCCATACCATGGCAAGGATGGAGTCTCTCTAATGTTGTTTAACCTGCCCTTGCTGTGTGATGCTTCTCGCAGGCTCACGTGGTCCTAGAACTTTCAATTGTAAGCAAACGCAGAGACTTTTTAGGTGTCCACCAGATGTCACTGTTGACCAGAGAAATGTGCCAAACTTCAGCTCTGAAACAAACAAGTGTTAACACTGACTTAATGCCAAAAAGAGAAGGCGAAAGTGTCAGAAAACGAAACAAGTAGATCTACAATGCAACCCGATTTTAGGCAGAAAGTAACAACTCTTCACTCCAAGCCAAGGAATGAATAATCCCTTAGGTGCTTTTAGACTTCACTCACATTTTACCCCACAGAACCCTGTTAGGTAGCCAGGGCAGATGCTTCTTGTCACTGGCTATTCAGTGGCTGGACCACTGGAAGCTTGGGGGCTGGGTTCTACCCGAGGCTTTGTGATCAGAACATCAGCGACCCTGGTCAATTCCTTCCTCAATCCGGTCTTCAATTTCTTTATCTATAAAACAAGACTTTGAATTTGGTAATCCCTCCCAGTTTGAAAATACAATCCCTGCTT
The DNA here is from genome assembly GCF_020826845.1 of Diceros bicornis minor. NCBI lineage: Eukaryota > Metazoa > Chordata > Mammalia > Perissodactyla > Rhinocerotidae > Diceros > Diceros bicornis. The sequence goes on from NC_080777.1 coordinate 17,265,215, forward strand.
CACAAATAAATTTCAGACAAATACCTTTCTCAAGGTTGCAGTTTCTTAGCCTACGAGTCTGCAATATAACTGAGGTCCTTCCCTCGTTAGTGCAGACCAGAGTCTGCTAAGACGTGAAGCTTTCCCTGAGCTGCTCCTGTCTGCGTAAGCAAAAAACTACCTTCTGCAGCCATTTTTCTTTCTATATTCTTAACATTTATAATAAAAAAATGGAACTAGGTAGGATTTATTGAAATACTTTTCTTTTAGCTTTAGATTTTTTTGTTTGGGAAAAATGGCTCGGCTTTTTAAAAAATGATTTTTTTTATGAATCAAAATATAATATGTATACATAATAAAATGAACATATTTACTCACCACGCAGCTGACAAAATAGAATGTCTTTCCTACCTAATTACACAAAGAAATCTAATCCTTTCTTGTCCACATAAAAATCATATCAAGACCTAATTTTACTCCAAGAAAAAAAAAGATTTTCTACTAACAAAAGGTCATTTCTTCCAGGATTTTATCCTTCGGTAGCTTTGTACTCTTAGCTCAGGCATAAGCTTCAGAAGGTGGAGGCAATGGTTCCTTAGGTTCCCGTCCCACTATTACCCTCTTCTGAGAGAGAAGAGTCAAGTGAATATTTAAACTGCACTTTCTTCCTGCCTGTAATCTTTATTTATTTTAAATTATAGTAGATTGTAATTCTCATGAACGCTAAAATATAAATTATGTACTTCGTTTCTGGGAGACCCTTGGTGAAGAGAGAAAAACAAGAAGAGAAGAGCAAGGGTTCATAGTGGCCCAGAGAGGAGAAAGAGAATTTTTTAGGGAGGTGGATATTTTCAGGGAAATTTCTGAGGCTGGAATGTCTATATATAACATTTACATTTATCTGCCATGAAGTAACTCAATTTAATTATTCTATTGCACATAAACTCTCAGTTAAAGCTCACGTTGTGTGGAGGTAGTACTTTGGGGGGTTGAAGGGACGAGGGCAGTATTGGAGTGAGGCACAGAACAGAGACAGAGAATTCAGACAAAGAATGGAATTTGCATTCTATGAAAGGATGAGGAAAGAAATAACCTCCCTAGATCTCAGTATATTTAGGGTAGTTTCATTAGCCATGCAAATTTCAATATTACTAAAAAGGTTATCTTCATTATGCTGGAAGATTCGAGATACCCAGAGACCTGACATCCAAGTTACATAGATGCAGAAATATAACATTTATTGGCTCTAGAGCATTTATTGGAAATATCAGCTTGTCTTCAGGTTCACATGCATGAATGATAAGGCTCACTAATAAAAGCCTTTAATTCTCTAGGAAATTCACATTCTTGGAGCTTCTTCGTGATTTGCTTATGTTTCTCTCTGTTGAATTTCTTGGCAATTCTGGAAGATCAGGGACACTTCTCTGATTGTTTTAAGCCTGAAAAGAAGTAAAGCAGTGCACTTCTCAGCCGCTGGCCATTTTGGCAGCCTCCAAACGAAACATCTCCACCACCCTCCCAAAGGGTTAAGAGAAAGCCCGTTAGAAACTGAGCAGCAATTACGGCCTTACTGGGAAAATTGCCAGTCATTCCTGACCTCTGACCCTCTCTACGAGGTGCCCAGCTCCTCTGTGTTTGAAATTTATACCTTAATCATACCTCACATTTGACAGTGTTTTGCATTTTTCAAAACACATTTAAATACAGCCTTTCCCTCGGATATTATCCCCACCGCAGACCTAGATTGCTAGATTGCAGATATTATCAACTGCATTTTGCACATGGGAATTTCGGATAGAAGAAGGTAAAACTTCTTGCTGAAGGTGACACGAACCTCAGAGAAAACTCACAATTCCTGTCTCCACGGCAGAGGAGTGTTCATATGCTGGAAGCTACTTCTGTTTCTAAACGTAACCTTCACTTCATTGTTGACGATGTGTCACCAAAGCCAAAACAGCTCCAAGTCCCAAATTAGAGCCATCACTGTTTTCCCCTCTGTATCTATTCTTGCTCTGTCTTTTTTCTCTCTGCCCTGGGAAATAAACTCCAGGGAAGTTAGAATCCAATGACGAATTAGTTGTTTCTGCAAAACGAATAGTGAAATTTGTGATGGAACTGTAAGCCCAACTTCCAAGTTTCTTCTTTAAGTAGAAGCTTCAGGATCATTATTCAGAGTTGCATAAAATATCACGAATCCAGGTCCATGTGAAATGATAAGTTAGCATTTCCCCAAGTGTGATATTATTTTTTTTAATTTTGTTTTTTGAGGAAGATTGGTCCTGAGCTAACATCTGTTGCCGATCTTCCTCTTTTTGTTTTTACTCCCCAAAGCTTCAGTACATAGTTGTATACCCTAGTTGTAGGTCCTTCTAGTTCTTCTGTGTGGGATGCTGCCTCAGCATGGCTTGTTGAGTGGTGAGTAGGTCTGCGCCCAGGATCTGAACTGGCGAACCCCAGGCTGCCGAAGCGGAACATGCAAACTTTACTGCTACGCCACTGGGCCAGCCACCTATTAATGAGTATTTTATTTTAAAAAGTTCCATGTTCAATTTAGCCAGGTCCTTTGTTAAAGGACTTGTACCAACACCTCATATTTGTGTACTCCCTGCTTATGAACAGGGAGGTTGAGGAGTGCAAACTTCCCCTAAGTTACTTTCCCACAGAACTTTTTACAGAGCATTTTTGTTCTGGCCAGATCTTTCTGTGTGGAAACCTATGTTGGAGATAAGAGTTTTGTGATGTCCATTACTTTCTCTCAGCATCATTCTTTCTAAGAAGTCATCACATTTTTATATATTTCAGAGTAGTATTAAATCAAATGATAGTTGGAAAAAATCTTCAGGTAAATTTGGATAAAGTGTTTTAAAGTTGAACATATACAAAGATTTACTTTTTCTTGACTTATTAAGGAAAGTAAAGCGAGGCGATTTAATTTGTACTGTGTATCTGTGCATGTCACAAATGGCCCAGACTATAAAAGCTGAGTATGGCGGGGTTCTAGGACTCACTGAAGTTGAGGAATGTGATAAAAATGGAAAGGCGCAAGTTCACACAAAAAAATGTAATTTCCTCAACTTTTCTCAGTGGAGAGGCTGCATCCAGAACACTCAGAAATCCTGATGGGCCTATTGACTCCAGTTTCTCTCTCTGGTAGAGATTGAATTTCCCCGTACAATCATGAGGCCGACTGGGAGCTTATGTTTCTCTCTACAGCTTGCCTTGCACTGATCCCGGGAGCAAATGGAAGATGTTCACTTGCAGGAAAGCATGTCAGGTCGGATCACAAGCTCAAGTGTATCTTTGAAAGGCAATGCTGTAACTCCTACTTCTTCAGGACTCTTACAACTGGTGCAGTGTGAAAAGAAACAAAATCACAATCGCTTCATGGACACCACATTTGGTAGTTCTTAATCTTAATGATTCTAAACATTTTTCTAGAACTTTGAAATTTTCATAGCACTTTCACTTACTTTGAACTCTCATTTCTTCTTCATAAGAAGGTGTGCACAAGACAGGGATAATGAACTCCATTTTATCAAAGATCAAATAACATGTGCAAGAGAATGTGGGTGATAACTGCTCAGGACGGACCAGATCTATGACCTCTGTCTCTCCATTTAGTGTTTTGTTTGTTTGTTTGTTTTCATTACAAATATAAACCCACTTCTTGGAATAAGGCACCATTTCTAAGATAGCATCATAATAAAAGATTTTGGTTATTATTTTTGGCAGCCACTGTGCGAAGCTGACAATTTATCATGTATTTAGAACTGTGTTAAGAACATTATATAACAGTCAATGAAATATGTATTATTTTTGTTTGTATATTTTACACATATTACTTTTTAAGTTCAGGTATTATTTATATGTAACAACCTCAACTATTTGGTTTGATGTGTTTTTTTATTTTTTTTTTGCTGAGGAAGATTCTCCCTGAGCTAATATCTGTGCCCATCTTCCTCTATTTTGTTTGTGGGTCACCACCACAGCATGGCTGCCAATGACTGGTGTAGGTCTGCACCCGGGAACCAAACTCAGGCCGCCAAATTGGAGCGTGCAGAACCTAACCACTAGGCCGTGGGGCCGGCCCTTGATTTCATGTGTTTTGACAATTGCATATATCCGCGTCACCATCACCCCAAACGATATGCGGAATATGTCGATTATTCTGGAAAGTTGCCCTGTGCCTCTCTGCGGTCAATTTGCACCCCTCACAACCCCAGAGGAACCATTTTTAATTTCTATTACCTTATATGTTCTTGGACTTCATATAATCATAACCCTGTATCATATGCTCTTTTGTGTCAGGCTTCTTTTACTCAACATAATATTTTTGACATTTTTCCATGTCATAACATGTATCTGTGGTTTGTTTCTTTTAACCGATCAGAAGTATTCCATTGCATTGCTGTACCATACTTTATTTATCCAGTCTCCTGTTGATGAAAATTCTCTTACAAAGATTTCTGTGGATATAAGTTTTCATGTCTCTTCAGTAAACAGCTAGGATTAGGATTTCTGGGTTATGGGGTAGGTGTATGTTTCACTGTATAAGAAGATGACATTTTTGCATTTTCCATTTCCACCAGTAGCAATATGGGAGAGTTCTGATTGCTCCATATCCTCACCAAATTTGATATTGTGATTTGATTTTAGCCATTCTACGGGATGTGGAGCTTGTAAATCTTCTTGAGGTGTTACTTTTCATTTCCCTGATGATTAATGATGTCGAGCATCTTTTCAAGGTCTAGTGGCCATTTGTTTATCTCCTTTTGTAAAGTGAGTGTTTAAGAATTTTGCTTTTTTTTTGGTTTTTAAAAGAATTGTTGCTTCAAAGGAGTTCTTTGTGTATTCTTTTTGTATCCTTTGTCAGATATGCATTGTAAATGTTTTTTTCTCCTAAAATGTGGCTTGCCTGTTCATTTTCTTAATGGTATCTTTCGATGAAGAGAAATTTTAAATTTTGATGCAGTCCAATTTATTTTTTTTGTTTTTGTGGTCAGTGCTTCTACAGTCTTGCTTAAAATATTCTTTGTCAATTCCAAGGTTGTCAAGATGTTCTCCGAAGTATTTTTTAGAAGCTTTATGGTTCTTCTGTTAATGTTTAGGTTCATGGTCTATCTTGAATTGCTTTTTGTGTATTGAATAAGGTAGGGGAAAATTTCATTTTTTCATATTAGGATATCTATTTATTTCAGCTCTATTTGTTGCCTTTCTCAAATATCAGCTGATGTTATATGTGTGGGTCTCTTTATGGACTTTCTATTCTGTTCCATTGATTTATATTTGTCCATCCTTATGACAATCCCAGACCCTCTTGATTACTGTAGTATTATAGTAATTCTTGACATCAGGTGGTAGTGTACGTTCTCCAACATTGTTCTTATTTTGCAAAATTGTTTTTGTGATTCTAGATCCTCTGAATTTCCATATAAATTTTAGAATCAACTTGTCAATTTTTATGAAAAGCATGCTAATATTTTGATTGTGTTAAATCTATAGACAACTTTGGAAAAGAATGGACATCTTAACAGTATGGTGTTCTCCAAAACACGAGCACTGAATATCTGTCTAATTGTGTCTTCTTCAGTTTCAGCATTGTTTCCTAGTTTTCAGTGTAGAAGTCTTTTTAATGTTACTGTAAATTATATGTATTATTGGATTTATTTTACAATTATTTATTGCTAGCATATTGAATACAATTATTTTGTATATTGATACTATGTACTATATATTGATTGCTAAGTCTAATATTAACTATAGATTTTTCATAGATGTCCTTTAACAGACTGAAGAAGTTCTCTTCTATTATTTTTCTGAGAGATTTAAAAAAATCTTGAATGGGTACCATTACCGATTTTTAATGCATATCTTGAGATATTCATATGATTTATCTCCTTTATCCTGTTAACATCATAACATATTTTTGTTATATGTTAACATGTCACATTAACATCATGACATACATTGACTGTTTTCACATGTTAACTTTTGCATTCCTGAGATAAACTCCATTTGGAGTTTATTCTTTTTACAAATTGCTGGATTTAATCACTAATTTTTTTTTTTTTGTGAGGAAGATCAGCCCTGAGCTAACATCTATTGCCAATCCTCCTCCTTTTTTTCCCCAAAGCCCCAGTAGATAGTTGTATGTCATAGTTGCACATCCTTCTAGTTGCTGTATGTGGGACGCGGCCTCAGCATGGCCAGAGAAGCGGTGCGTTGGTGAACGCCCGGGATCCGAACCCGGGCGGCCAGTAGTGGGGCGCGCACACTTAACCGCTAAGCCACGGGGCTGGCCCTAATTGCTAATTTTCTTAAAGTTTTACTTCTATGTTTATGAATTCTATTAAACTGTGATTTTATTTCTCTGTATTATCACTGTCAGTTTTTGCTAGCAGAGTTTTGCCCTGTGCTCGAAAGAGACCTCATGTTCCTGGGGAGGGGATCTCTCTCAGCCTGCGTGCACTCCTCTCAGCCTCTGGCACTGTCCCCCGTACACTTGGTGAAGACCCGCAGGAAAGGGTTGGCAGGTGGGTGAACACTTTCTCTGTGACCGGGGATCCTTGGAATTGTAACCCGACTGCGGAGCCCATATGCAGCTGTTAAACGGTGTTAGAAGTCTGACCGTCGATGGTGGTTTCCTGTTGCCACTCTATGGGATGAAAGCACTTGAAGTCCCTTCTTTCCTCGGAAAGCCCCCTCTCCTTCTGGAATTCAGTTCATTTGGGTTTCTTTGCATCCTCAGCTCTTGAATGTTTTTTGTGTGTGTGTGAGGAAGATCAGCCCTGAGCTAACATCTGATGCCAATCCTCCTCTTTTTGCTGAGGAAGACTGGCCCTGGGCGAACATCCGTGCCCATCTTCCTGCACTTTATATGGGACGCTGCCACAGCATGGCTTGACAAGCGGTGCATCCGTCTGCACCTGGGATCCGAACCTGCGAACCCGGGGCCTCAGAAGCAGAACGCACGAACTTAACTGCTATGCCGCCGGGCCAGCGCCTTGAATGGTTTTTAAAAACAATGACGATATGGTGTATCCAGCTTGTTCTTACTATTAGGGTGGGAGTGATGGTCTTATTGATTTTCTGATCTTTGTCCAGAAGGCTAATTCAGATGTACTACTACTATTTTTTTTTATGAATGAAGGAACAGATTTCCAAGGAATTGTTAAACTTGCATCTGGAATTTAGTTCTTTTCTGATTCCATTACCCATGTTCTTACCAGATTACACAGAGTCTATATTCACCACTTTCCATTGAGAAAAGAAAAAAAATTACTTTTTTTTTTTTTTGATAAACCTCCACACTGTCTATTTTTACCCTTTCCTGAAGCATAACTTCAATGTCAGGCAAGGATTTTCTAAATTAGCTCAACTTTGATCTTCATTGATCTACCAAGAATTTGAAGCAGTATTTACAGAAGAGTCCCTGCTTATTTTCTATTGGATACAAACGTGCAGAAAAGTCAGCATGGACCCTGTTTGCACCCCTTAGAATAAATTGAGCTTTGGCTCAAAATGAAATATGGGCTTCTAGCCTGTTAATTTGGAAGGGAAGAAAATCTCTTCCTATGTATTCATTGCTGGGAAGTTGCAGTGCCCAGGACATCGGTTTATTTATTCATATAATTGGAAAATTTTTGTTCAGATGTAATCAAAATAAAAGACAACTCTAGCATATTTTGAATGAACAAAATAATTAACATAAGAAGACAAGGTGGTGGGGTAAATAGAGGGAAGATTTGTCGTTTTTGCTTTTCTCTGTTGTCTCTGGGTGGAGGCAGGTGAGGTTGTCTTCTCATTATAAAGAACCCCAAGTACTTTTGGCCAGAGTCTCTGGAGCTGCTTCCCCCTTCCTACTAACCAACTCACCAACTGTCCTCCATAGCCCCAGGAAACAGGCTTTCTGACCCCCCATACCCTATGTGTGAAGTTTACATTGACTGTTTTGGTTTTCTGAGTTTCAGAGAAAAGCTGACTCTAGAAACGAGACTTTTTCTGGGAGGGCTAGGTTGGAGCCTGGATCAATTTAGAGAATTCTAGGCATCTGGGGGAACACAAAGTTTGCTTAGATAGGAAACAGTTGATGAGATTTTAACTTAAAGAGAATGAATGCCATACAAGTTGATCTTTATAATTTGTCCTATATTCAGCCTAGAATTGTGAATAGAATAAGTATTCAATGTATTTTTATTAGTCATAAAGTATAACTTCCTTTGAGTAATTGAGATTAAAAAATTATCACTTTATTTACTCGTATAGCAGTCATTCGTTACATAGTATATGCCAGACCTTTTTATCATGGACCTCAAAATGTATATTCCCTAGTGAGTAAAAAACACACAAATTTGAAGAAAACACAAAATAAAATGATATAGATTACATGCTCTAGCAGCATAGAAGGGAAAAAGTAAATTGTTATTTTTTCAGAGGAGGAAATTGGAAAATCATTCAAAAAAAAATGAAAGTTGATTTGGAATTTGAAACCATGAGTAATTTACAAGGACATAAAAGACAGAGGGAACCTCCGGGTAAAGGGAACAGGACTTCTTCACTGTGATGCCCAAGTAAAGGGGCAGTTGAGCAACGGTCTCGATGTGCGCAGAGAAATAGATTCAGTTCAGTGTAGCTGAGTGTGATGGTCCTGAAGCTAGAAGGAGATGAAGGAGTCAGATGGTGAAGGGATTTCTAAGGTTTGAACTTTGTTCTGCAGACAACAGAGGTTGCTGGAGGAATGTAAGCCACTACTAGAGAAACTGAGATTCCCCAAATATCATGAAGTGGGAAACAACATACGTATAATTAGACTATGCCTTTGATAGGGCAACGAGGTGGCTGCTCTGATTCCCAGCCTGGTGAGTCAGAGAGAGGCGATGGGGTAAGGTTTGAGGGACCCCTCTTCTTGTTTTTTATTGAAATATATTTGACATATAACACTGTGTAAATTTAAGGTGTACAACATGTTGATTTGATACATTTATATATTGTAATATGATTGCGATTGTAGCAATAGTTAGTATCTCATGTATGTCACAGTATTGTCTTTTTTATTTTTGTGGTGGGAATAATTAAAATCTAGTCTTTTAGCAAGTTTAATGATCATAACACAATATTGTTGTCTATTTTCACTATACTGTGCATTAGATCCCCTTTCTAAAATTGACACTATTGTTACCAATGGAACTTTCTCCCCAGTGGGGAGAGACCCAAGGAAGGACCTCTTGCCTTTCCTCTTGGGGTTCTTCCTCTGTTTGGTGTCACAACTTTGAAATGAGACTGAAGTTGAGCGTTTAATAGCACAAGCTTTATTCAGTGGCCAAAGAATGAAGTGGGAACAAAGTTCACACATCAACTTCTCAGCTCCCAGGGCAATTAAGCAGCTATCAGAAGGGGTCAGGGTAATGAAGTGGAGGAATATTCACAGATGTTCAGGGAACTGGGCAGGCTTTTCTGGGGAATAGGGTGCCACCTCTTTTCTTTCCTTATTTGGCGATATCCTGCCATTGCCTTGGCAGTTGTAAACTGTCATGGCACTGGTGGTTGTGTTATGTGGCATGGTAATGTATTACAATGAGTGTATAATGAGCTGCAGGGTCTGTGTCAGGTCAAGTCAGACTGCCATATTGCCTTTAACCAGTTTTGACTGGTTTTGTTCAGCCGTCTTCTCTTTCCTCTCTTTGTGGTTTCCTGCAAGCTAAAGATAACATGCTAGGCTTGCTCTGAGCAGGGTTGTGGTTAATGCCTGATGGGGCCGGGGGCCAGGTAACACTATCAGCACTTGTATTATCTTTATTTCCTCAATCTCCTTTTTCTTCCTCTCCCTGCCCGTCATCTCTATCTCTATCTGTATCTCTATCTCTATCTCTATCCTTCTCTATCTCAATCTATTTCTATCTCTGTATCTTTATCTCTCTCTCTCCCTATTCCCATCCCCATCTCTATCTCTACCCTTATTTCCATTTCCATCTCCATCTCTATCTCTATTTCTCTCTCTATCTCTATCAAGAGAAGGAGCCTTCAAAGGAAGGCCCAGCTTTGTAGGCATGGCCTCAGGTACCATACCCTTCTTGGCACAGTTCTGCCTGATAAAATTGTGGTAATTCCAATTACTCAAATTTGGATTATTTATTCAGTACAACTTATACCAAAGACAAAAGCTGCAGATGCTAATAGAACAGAGGATCTGGATGCAGACTGCAGAGGCAATGAACGGCACCCCAGATCATCTCTGGCTGGCAAACTCTTTAGAGACTTGGAGCAGTTAACTTACCAGTTAGGATGACAGTTTTGATTTTCAGACTTGTGCAAAAAGTGGAACTTTCATTTGTGGTGAATTAATTCTAGGTAACATACCAGGCAAACAAAGGGGTTGGGATTGTGTTCTAGCTGCAAAAAATAAAATAACTTCATTCTTTGACACTGAAAATAAACTAAGGAAAATGAACCCCTGCTGCAGACATTTCTGTTACTGACTGGGAACATCCCCAGAACCCTGAGGAGAAAATAAGCAAATACATCCACCTCCTCCATAGAAGCCATTCTCTGCTCACTCACCACTCATCTTAATCTGTTCTGTCTTCATTGCAGTCTAAGATCTCTTTTATGTAAACTTTTCCTTTATTTTGGCAGCTAATTAACAGTTTTCCCAGTTTAAAAATATTAAAACATTCTAGTAAAATTCAAGAGCTTAAAAAATTAAATAAAACACCAGTGAGGCTCTGAATATGAACTATCAGCTGTACATGCAGCCTGAACTAGACCAGGATTTTACATCAGGTAGGCTGAACCGAGGTGTTATTTTCCTCTGGATTTTGATTTGTTTTTATATCTTTATACTCTTTTATTTTTCACTTTTTTGATTTTTGGAAACTGATTTAGCTTATACGTTCTGAGATAACCTGGGCCCTTCCAGGCCCTCCAGGGATGGAGCAGGTGGGCATGGCACAGCAGGAAAGGCGTGCTGGTATTAGACACTCCTCTGGCGCTGGAGACCTGATGCTTTGGTAGCACACACATAAAACTGTGATAGCAAATAGCTTCCTGAAACTGGCTGATATTCTTGGGAAAATGAGCTCAGGGAATGATATACACTATAATGTATATTTTTAAAAATCCTTACTCTTTGACAATCACATCTCCTTTTTAATCTTTTTTTTCCTCTCCTTGACCTCAAAAGAACTTCCAGTTGTTATCTGAAACATGTCAATTAGTGTGAGCACTATTTGGCTTGGTTGGCAGAAGATTTGACAAGACGTTATGGCATATAAATTCTTTATTTTAAATGTCAGATTCAATCCATAAATTAGGAACAAAAATAATGTAAGAAATTCTTACAAATTAATTAGTGTGATATTATTTCAAGTGGGCCATTACTCAATTGGTCTATCTTATTTTTCATGCAGATTACATTTTATATTATTTAATGTTATCTTTTTATGCAATGAGATTTGAAAAGAGTAGACTTACCAATAAGACTAGAGAATAACACAACTGGTTTTAAAATGGGACAAAATAGCAGACATTGTAAAATAAAGTGAAAACAGAACACTAATTTATAGGGGGAAAAGTCTGTATACTGTTGCAGAAAACATAAGAGATGCGTAAAATTAAATGTGTATCTCCGGAATAATAGGCAGAAAATCTGGCAACAATATTTTACAGTTGCATAGGGTGAGTTTCCTTTTGTAGGGCTCCAAAGATATTTCTCGTGGACTGCTAAACTTAGAGCAGAGTTTTCAGGATCGGAAAAATGGAGATAAATTAGAAAGGGCTCGTGAGCAGAAAGACAGATAAGGGTCTTTGGAGTTAACCCATTAGGAAACATAATTGAGTGAAAAATATAGTTTGACTCACCACTGATGTAAGATATAGCCTTTAAGATTGTGATCAATGTGAGTAACCCAGGCCCATGGAATTTAATGAGTGTCTGTTAGAATCACTATGGGGCGAACAGATTTTCCTGTCTCATGGGCACAGATGTCCTTACTAGCCAGCAATGCTGTTGTGTATATGCCCTTAGGCTTCTGTGGAGGTGACCAAAGACTTTAAGCCTAGCTTCTTAGCCTCAGAGAAGAGACAGTCTCTTGAATAATACAGGCACCTGGTTAGAGGATACTCCTGGCAATGCTCAGAGTGCAAGAGACTCTTCACCACCTTATCGACGCTGGACGTGGGACAGCCCAAGGAATCTCTCCAAGAGTGCTGTGTTCCCCAATGTAGGAAGCTGTAAACCTGAGGTTATGTTGTGGAGACCAGAGAGCTGCAATAACTCGTGTCATCTCTTTTCATATTGTTCTGTAAATCAGTGACTCTGAAGCAAGGTCTTTACTTTCCAGCCAAGTGAGAATTCCCCATGGGGAGCATTATGAGGGTAGCAGAGACTTTCAAACCCCCGGTCAGGAAAGCAAAGGGAAGTTGGGGCAGCAGTAACAGTGGCAGACATGGCAGGGATCTGAGTTCCAACCAATGTGGAGGGAGTTAGAACTCAGAAGCACAGTGGGTGTGACATCGCGAGGGTATGAATTGGTTGTGAGACAGGGCACCTCAACAATGTATAGGTCCCTGGTTATTCTAGATCCAGGGGAAATTTGGGAGCAAATTGTGTATCAGTGGTGCAAACTGCTCCTCCTCCAGAAGGTGTTGAACAGGACCAGCAACAGTCTTGCATTGGATGGCACTGGAAGCTACTGCATTTTGGGTATTAGGAAGAGTGACATAGAAACTTTCAGAGAACTTAACTGAGTCAGTAAGTAAGAGATGACATTGTCTGACCTCAGCGGGGATTGTGTACAAAAACTTGGCTGAGTGCCTCCTACATCAAAACACTCCTGAACCAGGCCTTTGTCTTCAAGGAGGCAATTTCGTCCAATTTAGGGGTTATATGTGAATAATGACAAAAGGCTTTTTTACCAGGTATATGCAATCCAGTGAGCAGAAGGTGATTGCAGAAGCATGTGCTACTCTGTAATGAAGTGCATTCAAGTACATTAGGATCAAATCTATGTTTCATATCTATAGATATATATTATTAACTGTTTCATCTCATTTCATTTTCTCAAACTCAGTAGTCATATTCTCATGTAACAAACTAAATAGTAATATTGATTGCCTTTATATGTTCTTACCTATAAGTCCATCCCTTGATGTGTGTGTGTATGTTTGCATAATGCAATATGAATAGTAGTGTTTTATACATTTTGCTACAGAATGGTAGTTATCACAGCCTTTATTTATTTTCACTTATAGCTATAAATTATAGTGTTTTTGTGTATGTGAATCTGTGATTATTGTGATATAAATAGTGATGATTTTTATAAGGCTGAATAACGATGCAACTAACTAAAATATAGTTTTTATGTAAAAAATAGAAGCAAATATTTATGCAATGTTTTACAGTTTTACATGTGCTGACGTTTGCCTGTGCAGGACCAGGCAGCCCAAGAATGTGGAAATCCTGCTGGATTCAGGGATCTAGCCTGTGCTATTTAGATATGCACCACTACTATACACCACTACTATACCATATACACCAACAAAGAGAAAATATACTATTCTTGTAAGTGAAGAAGGTGGTAGACACTCATAGTTGGGAGAGGCTTTTAGAAGCTAATAGCAGAATATGGAGGGAATAGGATATTTGATACATTCTTTTGGAAACAAAAATGGGGAAAGGGATGGAATCATGAAGGTTATACACTTCAACATCTTTTCCCAAAAGCAGAATATATAAAAGGATGAAAAACTGAAGCCCAGCTCCTCATAGATGTACCAATTCAGCTCATAGGAGTAAAGGATTTTGTTGACTGGCATGAGGCTTAAAGAACACTTGTTGGTTCTTACGCTTTCTGTGGAGAATTTCTCCAGAATCTGAAAACGTTTTATGAGAAAAACAAGGGAAAATTTCAAGGTCTTCAACAATGTGGCTTTGAGATACTGGTTTATAAATAATATTCCAGATGGAGTATATGTGAGGTTGAATATAGATTATTATTAAGTTATCCTAATGGATAATGGGAAAAACTGAAATCATTATAAACCAATATGTTTAAAGACGATTCAGATTTTTTTAGCTGACCATAGCAAGGCAATTGCAAGCATAGTTTTAGAGACACGATACCTCTTTGTAGATGTTACTTAGAGAGGAGGATATGCGTTATGAGGGAAGATTCATTTTTGCCTGGAAAGGGAGTCACTCCTGGCAATGAACCAGCATCTTAGATCAAAGAAAACTAGATCATGCCAAGAAAAAAGAATTGTGTTCCCTAAAGGACACTGTAGCTTTATCTTCATTGTTTTATTTATTTTACCAAGAAAGAAAGATAAAGAAAACAGGTTAACAGTAGTCAATCTGGCGTGATGGAAACATGGACATTTATTATATTTTATTCTGTACTTTCCTGTATTTTCAAATTTAAAAAATAAAAATGTGTAGTTGATTAAAACAGAATTGTGATATAAAAATCTCTTATATTTTACATCTACACTCTGAAGGTGCACGCGTGAGGGTAAAAAACGACAGCATGAGTGAATGAAAGCCACAGATAAGACTTAATATAACGTTTTTTATCATGGCTTTTTATCAAAGCCACTTGAAATGCTAGCTAAACATTCAGTTCCCATTTTTCCTATCTGATCATTATACTTAACTTAGCACTATATAATGAAATTGAAATGAAGCCAGTGAGTGCTCGTGGACCATGTCCTGTATGCTGGGCCATGTCCGAGTCACCGGGACTGAGGCAGGTGGGAGGCAGATGGCCTGGTGGTACAGGTGGGGTCCTGGAGCCAGCCACCTGCTTTTAAAGTCTGGCTCAGCTCCTACCTAGCTGTGTGTGTTGGGGAAGTTAATTTGTGTTCTATACCTCAATTCCTCCTCTCTAAGATGTGGAGGGAAAAATATAGCTATCTCTTAAACTGTGAAGCTTAAGTTGTTGTGAAGAGCAAACATATTAATACACATTTACTACTAAGAAAAGGGCCTGGCTCATAAGAAGCATTCAGTAAGTGTTCGTATTATTCTCATTATGGATCAGAGACTCCTGTTCTCAAGGAGAGGCATTGAACATCTCTTATGTTTCACAATCCTTTTTACATAGAAAAAAAATCTACATTCTTTAAACTATAAAATCTCAGGGGGAATCTCTCCTAGATCAGCTCATTTGAGAGGCTCAGATAGCATAGCAATTAAAAATAAAAATGGGAAAAAATTATTAAAATAGAGCTCAAGACCATAAAGGAATGAAAGGCATTAAAGAGCATTAAGAAACATACTAATCTGATACGTGTCACGAAGTGTTAGCATCATGGCCTAGGAGAAGCACTAAGCTAATGTCATGAGTACTAATTAAACATTTAAAAGAGCTTTATACTCTTCAGAACAGGCAACCACAAGGAAGAACGGGCCGTGTTCCTTTTTTTTTTTTTTTTTGTGAGGAGATCAGCCCTGTGCTAACATCCGCCAATCCTCCTCTTTTTTTTGCTGAGGAAGACGGCCCTGGGCTAACATCTGTGCCCATCTTCCTCCACTTTATATGGGACGCCGCCACAGCATGGCTTGCCAAGCAGTGCGTCGGTGCGCGCCCGGGATCCGAACCAGCGAACCCCGGGCCGCCGCAGCAGAGCGCGCGCACTTAACCGCTTGCGCCACCGGGCCGGCCCCAGGCTGTGTTCCTTTTTAATGTTGTTTGGAAGAAAGAAAGGGAAAAAAAATGTATTGGAATGGAGAAGAGAGGAGAGAAATAAAACATTTGAGTTGGTTTTGATTTAAAGGGGCAAACTGAAAAAAAATCATTGAAATAAAATCAGCTACCACACCCCTCCCCCCATGCCACACAACATACACAGTGGTGGAGATGTGCCATTCCTTCTGGATGTGATCAACTCTGGTATAAATTACTGAAGGAATGAAACACTTTTTTTTTTTTTTTTTAACTTATGGAGACAATATGGTCTTGAAATATATCTCAGTCACTCCACTCCTCATCAGGCTTCTAATGTTCTCCTGTGGACCACAGACTCCAGTCTATGGGGAAGGTCAACAACAGTCAGGACTCAGGGATGGGTGCAGAGTGAATGCACCAGACGCCTGGCGACGATCTGGGGTAGCACATCCACTATCAAAGGGCACGCAGCCACTTTTGCCCAATATTCAGGATAGATGTTCCAGAAATTAGGATTTTTTTTGAAATCTTATGATTTTTAAAGCCTTACTCAAAAAAATGAATTAAACACCATTTTGCCTGAATGTTGATTTTTTTCTTTTTACAACTGCCCCCATGTAACATGACACTATGCATGTGATTTTCCAGTTCAGACGTGGGGTATCACAAGAATATCCATTTGCATCACTTGCAGGCAAACTAGATGGCTTGCTGTTCCTAACTGATGCTTTTCCCATATTACCAAATATTTTTCTACATTCATTCTCTGACAGTCTCAATTCCAGCTTGCACAAATGCCACGATCACCCAAAATTGGATGCAATTACTTTCACTTGGAAGCAACTTTTCCAAGTCTAAATCCTCAGAGCATTTTGTCTACGTCTCTTATGATACCTATAAATTTCTACCTTGTGTTGTAAGTATTTGCACATAGACTTTAGCATCCTATTCTAGCCATTCTTGTATGAGCAAAATGATGCTCACATAGTGCATGCTACATAGTGGTAACCACTGTTTGCATTTGGTATATTTTCTTCCATTCTTCTCCATGACAATATGGCAAAATAATTTAAGATCTCAAGTGGTTGTACCAATTGAGTTAAGCACCAGCAGAGAGAGAAGATGGCAATTCAATCGTTCCTTTAACATCAAGTATTTTTATTGTTGTTTAATCATTGCTAATTTGATAGCAAAAACACAGTATCTTGACATTTTGAATTTTTTAATAGAATAAATGTCCTCTTTATTCAGATTTTGGCTATATCCAGGCAATAGGCTGAGTGCATATTTTTAATAGGTCATATTATAATAATAATGATGTCAAATAATGTATGTACCATTATCATCCTATGTACTACTATGATCCTAATGTTACAGAATATGAAACTGAGAAACCAGAATGTTAGATAGCTTGCCTGCAATCAGAGCTACCAAGAAGCACAGAGAGGATTAAACCTTCCCCTTACTTCAGTGCCGAACAGCACCTCAGCACGACACTTCCAAAATCTGCTGTTTTGTGGATACAACTTTTTAAGGAGTGGCTTCTTGTCACATTTAGGACACAAGTAGAGCTTTAAAAAGCTCAGAAGACCAGAGGCAATTCCTCTCCAGCCTTCTAGAGAAGTTGAGTCTATTTAAAATTTCCTATGAAGCATTTTATCAGACAGACATCTATTATTTTGCAGATTAATAAAATGATTTTTTTTTTTTTTGGTGAGGAAGATCGGCCCTGAGGTAACATCCCTTGCCAATTTTCCTCTTTTTGCTCAGGAAGATTAGTCCTGAGCTAACATCTGTGCCCATCTTCCTCTATTTTGTATACGGGACTCTGCCACAGCATGGCTTGATGAGCGGTGTGTAGTCTGTGCCTGGGATTCGAACCTGTGAACTCTGAGCCATTGAAGTGGAGCTCACGAACTTAGCCACTATGCCACTGGGCTGGCCCCAATAAAGTGATTTTTGAAGAAAATTTGGGCTTGGAATTATGAAGGTTTTAGGGTACCCTGGAACCATAATTAATGTAGCATTTCACTGACTTTGTTGTAATCCTTGCATAGTGAATCTGAACCCAAACACCTTATAAGAATAGAGTTATAAAGACGAATCTTATTTGCAGTCAGCATTATATGCATAATATGGATGAAGAAGTAGACAGCTCAACCATATCTTAAAGCCAAGATAGCAGGGGTTTCACCATTTAATGGAAAATTCTTTTGTTTGTATGTTCCTGAACTTGCTTGGAAATTTTCCTATTTCTAGCTTTGCTTATTGCTTCTTGGAATAAAAATTATATTCCTTTCGTAACAGATTTGGAAAACACATTTTGTTGAATTATTAAATGCATTCAGTAAAAACAAGGGGAATTCTGATAAGATTGGGAGATCTCAAGGGGCTTCCTTATAATTCCTTTGCCCCACCCTCCAACATGAAAGGAACAAAAGAAGCATGGTAAGCAGACTCCAAAGAGCCATTCTCAAGGCGACATCTGTCTCTGTAATAGTAAAACATTCCATACTTTACCTACTAACTTCTCTGATAAGTCATCTTTTCCCTTCGGCATCTCCAGTGTGTCATCTTTTATGACAAGCGGATCAGTCATGCACCTCCTTTGTATTCAAGTAGCTCATCTTTTATTACCATATGCTCCAGGAGTCGACTCTTCTCTCTACCCCGCCAGGACATCTTCTCCTGTCTATGTGTCTGGGATGTGACAGTCTTTCCCTTTCATGTGTTTAGGGAGGGAGATCTCTTTTCGGCATGCCTTCCCTTTGTGACATTTTTATGTCCTTGGGACATCCAAATTAAAAAAATTTTTTTTTTTCCGGGACTGAGTACTTGTATTGTGAATATTGTTTTTAACTTTCGTTTGTTCAAACAAAAGTTTGCAGGTTATCTTACTGTTAAAAGTATCATCAGGGAACGTTCGTTTCACTTCCACCTGCTGAATTTTGTGTTGTGGCAGTAGATACAAATTTAGCTTTGTGTTTTGGGTTGGGGTGCTGAAGGAGGTTGGTTGGGGAAATGGGGTATCTCCTTTTCACATAAGGTAGAAATTTTATATTCCTACCCATGCCAAAGGAATTTTCCCTCATTGCCTTTCAACTCTGCCTCGATATCATTCTTTGGAAAACTGTTTACTATAAATAGTCTCATGACAGGAAGGAAAAAAATGTGCATGTGTTTGTATAAAGGAGTTTGTTCAGGGACGATTAGAAGAAGAAAAGGAGAAGGAGGAAAGGCTTGTTTATGCCTACTGTATGATAAACATGCTAATTATATGCGTTCATATATTAATTCTCATTTAATTGATCCTCAGTATAGTGTAACAGATAAAAGTACAGACTGAAGCTGAAAGTTTGGAAGTGGTATCCCAGCTTTGCCATGTACCACCTGTATAACTTCAAGGGCTTCTCTTAAACGCTCCGTGACCCAATTTCCTTATCTGTAAAACGTGAACATTATCACTTACAGAGAGTGTTGGTTGTGGAGTTTAAACAAGTTAAAATTGAATAGTTTGGCTTAAATATTGGTCTACTAATGCCTGGCATTTACTGTAGAATCTTTAGCTATTATTTATCCTTAAGTGGGTATGAAATAATAATTGTACCCATTTTTAAAGATGAAATAACAAGTTCAGTGGGTGAGTGTTAAGGAATTTCTCTGTTATTAGGTACCCAATAAGTGCTAGTGACGGACTCAGGACCAAAGTCTGTGTTTTAGTTTAGATATAGGTTTGGCAGCTGTGAAAGAGACCTACAATAGCATACTAGAATATAATAGACATTTTAGATCTTATATAAAAGTCCAAGCTTGAATGAGGGACCAGCAATATTTCAGGGACCCACAATTCCTCTCTCTTCTTGTTCCACTATTCTTAAGGTTTGTCTTTGTTTGCATAGTCCAAGATGGCAAGGGTAAAGACGGAGGGCATGCCGCGTACTTCAAGATAATAGTTCTCAAATTCAGGGTGCACATTAGAATCACTGAGGGGAGCATTTAAGAAATATTGATTCCCCAGTCCCTACCCCTCAGAGATTCTCACTCAGTTGAACTGATATAAGGTCAAGGCATCATTGTTGTTTTCAAGCAAATGATTTAATTGCTTCCTCATTTTTTTCTTTTTTTTTTTGCTGAGGAAGATTAACCTTGAGCTAACATCTGTTGCCAATCTTCCTCTTTTTGCTGAGGAAGATTAGCCCTGAGCTAACATCTGTGCCCATCTTCCTCTATTTTGTATATGGGATGCCGCAACAGCATGGCTTGATGAACGGTGTGTAGGTCTGCACCCGGGATCCAAACCCATGAACCCCGGGCTACCAAAGCGGAGAGCACAAACTTAATCCGTATGCGACCCAGCTGGCCCCTAATTGCTTCCTCTTCACCTCGTTGGTGAGGGAGGGATTCCTGCTCTGGGGTTATGAGGATGGCCAAACACACACACCTGACACTGGACAGACGCGATCGACAGCAGTATATTAATCACACACACTCCTAGCCTGGGGGAGGAGGACACCATGTGGCACGCGGGGCCACATGGTGGTTGCACTTGGGAACAGAGTGAACAACCAGGGGCTGTGGGAGGCAGGCTGTGCAGTATCAAGAGGATAGGGGGTCTCCTGGTCCCAGTGAGAGGATGGGATTGCCTTGTTTGAATAATCCTGTGGGCCAGCAGGGAATTGAAACCTGCTACTCAGAGATAAGCAGGGACTGTGGCTGGTCCTTCAAGAAGGAGTGTTTGGCTAGGGCACCTTATCCACAGGAGCAGCGTGAGGAGAGGAACTTGCAGTGAGGCCATTTGAGGTCCTCCTAGTTTACCAGATGTCAAAGCGGTGCATAACGTTGAGCCATAATTTTAGGTCTTACACCATGACAGGCCATGTTGGATCTTCCAGGTTGGCTGGCTGTCCAGGGAAGTACTTATTAAGTTATTATTTTTTTCTCCTAATATTGCCCAGAGTATATAACCTTTTATACACTTGTGCTTTATTTTCAGTGTTGATGTACTCATAATCCATAATCCTCGCTTCTTTTTCCTTTTCTGCACAATTAAATACTACTTTCCTTCCAGGGTCAGCTGACTGGGCTTTGTTCCTTTGTAAAAATCTTTCCAGTCTACTCCAGAAACTTTGCTCTAAATCCCTCATTCCCACACTTCTTTTGAATAATATGATAATGATAATCACAAGAATGTGATATTTCTTACATTGCTTTATTATACAAGTTATTTAATTCCTTTGTTAGTATTACATTTTTCATGTTTACTTTGACTACTTAATTTGCTCATAAATATGTAAAGTTACGCACGGTGTCTTGGGCTTAGTTTTGTCTTCTATGGCTCTTAGCGTTGCTGTTTTCACAGAGTAGGTGGACATATGCATTGGATATACATACACAAAAACACATCCATGAATACTCACCAATAACAAATATATTTAACTGACATATTTAATGTACCCAACTTTTGGGATATAATTAAAATGCAATATCATTTTGGTATCTCACTCTCCATTTAAATTGTATTCAGCAGGAATTTTTTTCCCCTGCACTCAATAAAAACTGTGCCTGACCTCATGGCTTTTATGATCTATTCTAAATAATAGACTATCTTCAAGTCGTTTTTATCTACAGAACACTCTCCAATTTAAAAAATAATTAGTTTCCTATCCAATATATTAATCTCCTTTAATCTCTGTCCAAGTATGACAGACCTTCCTTGTCTCCCAGTGAGTACTCACAAGAGGCTGGCCGCCAACCTGGGGGAAGATGAAGGACAATTGGCTTGTCCTTTCTTTCTTTTTCTCTGGCTGCCATGCCTTTGTCCACCATCATCGTGTCTCATTCCTCATCTCTACTAAAGAAACCTGATTTTGAGAATGCTTGCATTTAGGTAAGATTCTATAGGTCTCTTTCTATATATATTTATTGTTTCCTATTTTACTCTATTAAATTTCATAGTAAATTTCCCTTTATACTTTTATTACTTAATTTACTGTTATTTTCATCTTCCCTACATGCTCCCAGAACTCTGTTGTAAAAGTTTTACTCCTTTTCTCGGAAAAGCATGGGGTGTCTTAAGCCTAAAAAATCTCTTTCCTCCTCGCCAGTGGACCATCTAGAAGAGTATTTTCTTTCTTTTTTTCATATGTCTGATGCATCAAATTTTCTCATGCCTTTTTCTTTGGATTTCTCACATAGTGTCTAAAGATCAAAGTGTTTCCTTTTATATATCTAGTATTTTCTTTGTTCTATATACTATATACCTTGCCTTCTTTCAAACATTTTTACCGACACCCAGTGTTCTTGTCTTTTGAATGAGGGCCAGAACTTGTCTGCTATTTGCTCCTCTGGCTAGTGTCTCTTCTTTCATTGTAGGTAGCCAGTTCTTTTTTCCTGGTCATCCTTCCTTTGGCTCTCCAGAAGCAGCAACCTTCCCTCCATGAGGCCATTCTACAGTATCACTTAGTGTTATGGCCCCACAGGCAAATTCTTCCCTTTATCTTTCAGCATAGGATTCTCTGCTAAGTCTATGCAGGTTCAGAAAATTCTTTTCTGTTCTCAGTGTATAAAACCATGACTTTTTCTTCTTCTTGTCCCAAGTTATATGGTCTTTTCCCTTGCTCAACAGATGAATTGCAATTTCTTTCCTCATGCCAAATAACATTTATCATCACTTCTATCTATTATTCATCAATTTCATATTTTATTTTGTCTATGGTTTGGGACTCTTCCTTAAATCTTGAGGCTATTGTACTTACCCTTGTGTGGTTAAGAGTTTCTAAGCATTTCATTTCTTCTGCTGCCTTATAAAACTTCTTTTTTATTTGGCACATCAGGCAGAATGCATTATATTCTCCCATTCAGACAGTCAGTAATCACTTTTCTATTCTTATCTTGGCAGTATATCACTGTTTCCTTTTCCATAACACAGAGATATTACATTTTACTGAAGGTAAATCTATATAGCTATCATTTCCTGACACACAGTCTTCATGATTTTTTGCATAATTTTTAGATATCTTTTGCCTACAAAAACGTAAATGGATTACCATTTTGACACAATATTCAGATTTAATAGGTAATTATTACATCTTGCTTTTTTTTAATCTCAGGGCACATTAACTTCTATAATTTAATTTTTCTTTTAATGTCTGCTCTCTATTATTTTTTTCATTGTATTTTTGTACATTCCCATTTCTCCCATATTCTTTTTATCCAGTTAACCTGTGCTGTATAGATGCAAAAAGAAATATTGTAAGCTGAGTATACATAGCATTTTACAAAGTGTTGAGATTAGAAAGATACATAAGAAATAGTCTTTGCTCTCAAGAAAATCACAGTCCAGAAGGGAAGGCATATGCTTAAACCAATAATTAAATTCCAGTGTGATATGCACAATGGCAAAATTATATAAGTATATATAAGTATATAAGGACAGAGGAGAGAATTATCAACAGTGAAGATGTTAGGGAATGTTTCACAGAGGCAGGCGACCCTGAGCAGCACTGTTAAAGCAAAGAGTAGGTCATCACATAGACAAGGAAGGAAGAGATTCCTGATAGATGCAATAGCATGTGCAAAGTCTCGAGGTATGGGGTGGCAAGGTCTGTGCTGGCTTACAAGTAATTCAACACTGCTGGAGCATTAGCTGGATAGGCAGATGTGGGTGAGCTGTGAGAGATGAGGATGGAAAGCCAGATGGGTGGAGGTCATGAAATATCTTGCCTACTGTTCTGGGTAGAAGTGTAGACTTTATTCTCTACGTGAGAAGAAACCAATAAAGGCAAATAGGCAGGGGAATGATTTAGTGAGATAGGATAAGGTTTGGTCACTGCAAAGGATGCATTTGAGGGTAGCAATGCAGAAATCAGCAAGGCGAGTTATGAACTACTGTCTAGGAGATGAAAGTGGAGGGGTGGAACAATAGCAATGGCAGTGGTGATGGCAAGGAAAAGACTTGTTCTTGACTGGACGTGGACCCAAGTAGAAGAAAAGAGTCTAGGACAACGGGCAGATTTCTGGCTCCGGGAATGAGCTACCAATCAGGGCAGGTAATCCTGGAGCAAGAGTAGTACACTCCTTCATGTCAGCCCTATTTGTTTTTTGCACTGTAGATACAGAGTTCTATTCCATCAGGAAGCTTGACCGCTTAAACCTCCTGTCTCCTCAGGCCATTCACTTTCTGTTTTGTTGCTCAACTGAGTATTTTCTACGTAAGAAACGCAGGCTCACATTCCACAGAGCCAGCCAGGAACAATCTCTGGATCCTGGAGGTGCAGCAGCTACAATTCCTGGCATGCTGTAGCTCCTGAAGTGACTTCTAACATATAGAGTCTCCTTAGGCGTGGAATGACCCACAGAATCAAAATTTGGGTGACCTGGGGAGAGGATGATTTGTGGTATTTATGCCCCTGAAGCTGAATCAATGTTATTTTATACTAGGCAATTTTATTAACATTCTAGGTAAGCGATCGTGTCTGTGTTTCAGAGATGCCTTAGGTGTTGTGAGGGTAAGTGGTATGTCATCCCAGCCGATTTCCATAAATCTAGTTCCCTGGTGAAACTCATACACGAATGCATTGACTACAATTTTATATTTTTCTCCACTCAAAATCCTTAAATATAATCTTTTTAATTTTATTTATTTATTTGTGTTTTTGTTGAGGAAGATGGGCCCTGAGCTAACACCTGTTGCCCATCTTCTTATTCTTTGCTGAGGAAGATTGTCTGTGAGCTAACATCCATGCCCATCTTCCTCTATTTTGTATATGGGTTGCAGCCACAGCATGGCTTGATGAGCCATGTGTATGTCTGCGCCCGGGATCCAAACCTGTGAACCTCAGGCTGCTGAAGCAGAGCACGCGAACTTAACCCCTACACCACCAGGCCAGCCCCTAATATAATCTTTTTTAAAAAAGTAGAATCTGGGTTACCGCGTCCTAGAAGAGCCAAATAATATTTGTATTTAGTTGGGATGCACCTTATCCATTCGTCCCTCGATGGGCACTTAGGTTTCTTCCAATTCTTGGCTGTTGTGAATAACGCTGCAATGAACACAGGGGTGCATGTATCTTTATGCTTGGATAAGGAAGATGTGGTATATATACACAATGGAATACTACTCAGCCATAAGAAGCGATGAAATCCAGCCATTTGTGACAACATGGTGGACATTGAGGGTATTATGCAAAGTGAAATAAGTCAGAGGGAGAAGGTCAAATACCGTATGATTTCCTTCACTAAGTAGTAGATAATAACAACAACAACAAACACATAGAGACAGAGATTGGATTGGTGGTTACCAGAGGGGAAGGGGGGAGGGAGGAAGTTGAAAGGGATAATTCGGCACATGTGTGTGGTGATGGGCTGTAATTAGTATTTGGGTAGTGAACATGATGTAATCCATGCAAAAATAGAAGTATAATGATGGACACCTGAAATTTATACAATGCTATAAACCAATGTGACTGCAATAAACAAAAAAATAAAAATAAAAATAAAAATAGTTGGGATGCACCATCTGTTCACTCTGATAGCTCGTGTTTTTGGTTTTTCTTCCCCCTCAGTAAATCCCATGGGTATTGTTTTTCTACCTAGACACTGGAAGTACTTTTAGTTATCTGCCCAGGTCCTGCAGATGTTTTAAGCATTCTTCTAGTGCATTCCAGAGTTTTATTTTCAGATTTTCTTCCTTTCTCCTTGGTCAACCTTTTTTCTGTGTGTGTGTGTGTGTGAGGAAGATCAGCCCTGAGCTAACATCTGTTATTAATCCTCCTCTTTTTTGCTGAGGAAGATTGGCCCTGGGCTAACATCAGTGCCCATCTTCCTCTACTTTATATGAGATGCCACCACAGCATGGCTTGACAAGCGTGCTCTGTGCATGCCAGGGATCTGAACCCGTGAACCCCAGGGCTACCGAAGTGGAGCCCACGCACTTAACCACTGCGCCACCAAGCCAGCCCTTTTTTTTTTTTAAACCGTATTCCCCATGGTTATCTTTCTCACCTTTCCTTCTATGTGCTGGAAACACTCAGCTCCAACAGAGTCCCTATTACACACCTGTCACCAGTGCACAGCGTGTATCGGCTTACCTTTGCTTTATAATTATTATTTCCATTCTCGACATATTCCCCAAGGCTTCATTTGTAACAATGCTTCCCTGACAGTGTTTACATCTGTCAATGAGCACAAAGTACCTCACTTTCCCCTAATGAGACTCAGGAATATTTACTTTTCCTTCCGTGTTCCCATGAGCACCATTCTTGCTCATAGCATCAGTTCCTCCACCTCATCCCTCACTCCCCCCACCCCCCCTTCTCCCCATCCCCCCCAACCACATACACCTCTGTGGATTCCAGATACACCTTTCCCCCCTTATGTGTCATCTGTTCCCTATGTGATCCAGATGCCTTGTACATCCTTCTAGGGAAATGCGGGATCTTTATAAGCCGTCCCCCGCGAGTCATCTTTCTGCCTTTGTGCCCAAGTCTGTTGTGTTTTTTCCCAATGTGCTGCAGGTGCATATGCTCTCCTCCTTCCCAGCACAGATGTATGATGCCTTCACCTTCTGTTCTCCTATCGCTACTGTTCTACGTGCCCCCGGCACACCTTCTACCTCGTATGCTGCCCGGCTGTGTTATTTTTTCTCATTGCAAGCATCTATCAATATTTCTTGCTTTAGGAGAGTGAGAGATGTTTCTGTTTCTCCCAGTTTATATATGTCTGACTTTATTCTAATACATATCGTGTGGCTTTTACTCTTTGTCACTGCAAGTGTTTCTCATAATCTCCACCATCCCAATAAGAATATGCTGTGTTGGGCCTTTCTTTGGAAACAGACTCTGGGGTCATTGTTTGCCTTTTCATTTATATTCATTATTGCTTTAAGTAAACACTTGTTCAGAGTTTGCTAAGAGCAAGGCCTAGTGCCAAGTCCTATGCTCATCAAAATGTGAAGAAGATATAATTCATCCGCTCTCTGTTGTGTACAGTGAATTCTCATCCATAAGCTTTTGGAGAAATGGGAAAATTTCTTATACAATTGGTTTTTTGTCTATCAGAACACACAAAACAGAGCTCTATATGTCTATAATTTACATACATTATATAGCTATTCCTCTTCATAAGCTCGTTGTTCTTTTTCTCGAAG
This sequence comes from Diceros bicornis minor, assembly GCF_020826845.1. Taxonomy (NCBI): domain Eukaryota; kingdom Metazoa; phylum Chordata; class Mammalia; order Perissodactyla; family Rhinocerotidae; genus Diceros; species Diceros bicornis. Next base: position 17,292,002 of record NC_080777.1, read on the forward strand.
GGCCTCTAGTTGGGCTCAGTTATCTTCTCTCTCTGTTCCATGATGACCTGGCTCTTCAGTTTCTTTCTTGCTCACCCATCAGTGTAACATAGCAATGCTGTAGTGACATAGACTCTCCCCCGCGTTCAGCATGTTTAATTGGTCCTCTCAGAGTCTTGCTTAGAATTTTTCCAAAATGCGTATTTTTCATCTTCCCTCATGTGCCTTATGCATCATTGTCTCCATAAGAATTGTAAAATATAAACTGTGATTATTAAGTTTTCTGTCTCCCAGTCAGGTCTTCTACCCATGTGCTTCAGTTCATTGTGAGTCTACCTGGGAACATTGCAACTTTTCTCCCCTGGTGCAGAAAATATCTCTAAACAATTGTCATCATCCCCTTTAGTGCTGTACAGGGAATTGTTTTCCTTCTTAAATATGAAGTCTTTATGAAACCTTGCTCCACGTCAGCTCTTCTCTATTTATTTGGTTTTCAGCCAACTAAAACCAACACCTAAACAACTAAATTATCCTTTTTCTATCCGCTGCTTAATTGTCATTTGTTCTTTAGGGCACAAAACCTTTAGTCTTTTTCTATTTGAAGACTAAACCAGCAAGTGGTTCATATTTTTAATATTCATTCATTCTCCAAATATTTATAGAGCACATATGTGTGCCAGGCAATCTTCTAGGCCTGATAATACAGAAGTGAACAAAAATTCCTGCCTTCATAAGTCTTACACCTTAGATAGGGAGACAGAAAATGACTGAATTAATAAGCAAAATGCAGTTTACAGTATTGAAAATCGTAAGTGCTTATGGGGAAAAATACCCAACAAGAAATAGTGATGAGAAATGTGTATTTGTGTATTGGTGTGTGCGTATGTGTGTTGAGGGGGATAGGATATTGCAATTTTGACAGGTGCCCAGGGAAGGTCTTAGTTGAGGGATGAGGGAGTGAGCCATGTTGATATCTGAATGCAGAATATTCCAGGTGATGGGGACAGGCATTCAAATGCCCTAATCAGGGAGTATGAACTGATGTGCGTGTGAAACTGGGAGGAGGTCTATGGAGCTGGAGTGTGGTTAGTGAAGAGGAGAGAGTTAGGTGGTAAGGTTAGAGAGATGATGGGGTTCCCATGGGATGGGGCCTTGTGAGGCATTTTACATTTCATAAAGTGCATATTGTCAGGCCTTGCCCTAAATGCAAACTTTGTTTCTCACAGGCCCCAGGAACGTTACTGAGTTTTTCCTTTTTCTAAGGGCTTCTGACTTTTCCCTAATGGACTATGTCTCCCTCCGTCCATCCCTCCATCCTTCCATTTCTTCTATCTTCCTCCCCATTTTCCCCATCATATTCCTGTTTCTTCTTTCACAGTTTATCCCAACAAACATGATATCTTATCCTCATTTATATACCTTTTCCTCCTATCTATGATGACCCCAGGATATCAATTTTTCTAAGGACCTTGCATTTCTTGTTCATTCTTGAGTCACATGAGAACATAGACGCTCAGTAAATGTTGCTGCAGGAATGATGGGAATGGAAATTTTCTGTTTATATACTTCATGACCATTGTCTGATTTCCAGCTCTTGATGTGTCATCATTATGCCCAGTTCGGCGTGGACTCCTGTCCTCTACATTTTGGGGGAAGAGTCTTCATCACTGTTGACACAGGAAAATCAACCCTGATCTCGCGTCGTTTTCTGTGGATTCACTTTCCTTGAAATGTTCCCCAGGCAGTTGTTTCTCTTCATAATCAAATTAAACCAACTTGTTTCTTCATTATTTTTCCTTTCTCTGGGTTACCTTTCTTCTTCCACACCATTATACACAAAGACAGCTTTTGCAGCGCGTGGGCCTTAATTCTCTGCAAGCAGCAATATAATAATTTTTCTGCCTTAACAAGAAAAAAGGGTTCTTTTCAATAACTTTTCTCAAATCAAATACAAAAATGATAAATATTTCTTGTGAAAAATTTGGAAAAATCATCCATTAAAACAGCCCGGAAGACAATACAATTTCCTAGAGTTAACTATGGGGTGTGTGCATGTGTGTGTGTGTGTGTGTGTGTAGTCTGTTTCACTTCATAAATGTGTAATACATATCCTGTCTTCTAACTCATTTTTTCCATGGTATTAAATTGTCTTCTATTATCACGTTTTACGTTGTTTGTCATATTACTAAAATAATGCTTATTTATTGGATTAAATACTTAGAAAAATACATAAATAAGAAAAAGAAAATAAAAACGGCTTATAACCAACTACTCAGGATGACCATTGTTTTATTTTCATCCATGTTGCATATTGTGAACTATATTACATGTCATTATATATTTTCTGCTACATCATTTTCAACATCTGGACAATATTTTGTCCTATGTATATTGAGTGATTTGTTTGATTAAATTAGATTATTAAATACTAGTTTCCAATGTTTCTTTCTAACAATTCTGCAATCAGCATCACTGAAGAAATTTTTTGTTTCCCATTCCTGGTTTTTTACTCTAGAAAAATTCCTATCTTGAATTGAATTGAATTGAATTGCTGGGCTGTGATATGTGCTGCCATATTGTCTTCCAGATAGCATACATCCATTTACACGTGACCCAGGGGTATATGTGAGTGGCCATTTACATGAGGTCTTGATAGTACAGAGTTTTACCTTGTTTTTATTTTTGCTTTTCTAAATTGATAGACATAACAAGCTACCATATTATTTTGTAACTTTATATTAACTGAAATAATAATGGAATTAAACTTTTTTAAAAAGGTTCTAGGCTATTTGTATTTCTTTTGTGAACTGTGTGTTCTCATTGATTAGGATATTTTTTTCTTGTTTATTTTGAAAAGACCCCTCTGTGTCAAAATTGGTAACTCTTTGTCATATAGGTTGTAAATAGTTTTCCTAGTTTGCTATAAATTGACCTTTCATATTTCTTCAAGGTGATTTTTGACAAGCTAACACTTTATTTAGTCAGTCTTGGATTTGCTTTTACATATGTGCTCAGAAAGTTCATTCTATACCTGAGGCCAGATAAAATTCACTATATTGTCTTTAATTGCATTTTATTTATTATATGTAAATGTTTGCCACACTTGGCAGTGAATTGGGTATATGATGTGAGGTAGGGAAAGTTTTGTTCTTCCCTAAATGATCCAAAGTGCATTTTTTTCTACAATCTATTATTCTTCACAGATTTGAGGTTTATTTTGTAAAATACTTACACGCACTAAAGACTTTTTCTGATTTACACAGCTTCACTCTTTTTTTCCCTTTGTTGATTTATTTTGCTTATTTAACTTAATTCAACTGTCTTCATTTGATTCCTGGCTGGGTTTATTTTTCCCTACCCAAGATGTAGGTACATTATGCTTTGGGCATTTGTGTAAGGAAATCCTCCTTTCCCGGACCTCTTGTTCTACCCTTTGTTTTCTCATCCTTAAATGACAGAGGCCATTGTCCCCGTCTGAATTTTGAACATATCTTGACTTTCTACCATGGTAATCTAGTGAAGACTTTTGCATTCTGTGTGACTTTGTTATTTCAACTTAAATCTCTTCCATTTCCCCTCAAATGTCATAAGATGGTTTTTCTTAAATTCATTCTGTACCAACTGCATCATTTTCCCATTTCCCTTGGAAACCTGAACCATTATTTTGGCTCCTTGTAAATCTCAGATTTCCTTTTGTTTTAGTTATTACCTTGGCCACTTTTTCTTTTCCCTGGCTGTGCCACGTGTGTCATCTTCACTGTCATTGGGTCCCATACGTTGGGCTCCCCCTCAGCGACTCTTGTGCAGTGCACATCCTGCCTTGTCCCCGCTACGTGTCCTGTGAGCTCTTCTAACTCCATATGCATTAGGTTTTCTTTGACGTGTGCTTCATAGTAACTAAGCTTTCTCGTTTTGGGCAGTACAAGTGTTCTGTTTTCCTCTGTAGATGATTTATTCCCTTTGTGTCTCACCTATTTTTGTTTAAGTCTTTTAATATACTCCGAGGTTATCTTTAATCCCCTTTCTGTATCTCAGCTGCTTAATTTCATCTCAGCCTCTACTCTGTACGTGTCAATAATATTTTTGTTCCTTTGTCCCAAGTAGTTCACCAGATTTAAGACAGTTACCTTTTCTCTCTCTTCAGGTAAGTCTGCTTTTATTCTTTACACTCTTGAGACAGATGGAGGTTTTACTTCTTTATACACTTGTCCTGATTTTCTATCTCACCCTTCAATAAATGATTTGTTTTCGTCTTTACTTTCTTGTTTTTTTCCCTTTTTCTTTTATTTTTTCTCTCTATTGTGAACCCTCTCTTGTATTTCACATCTCAATTTTCTTTTTATGCAGTGTCTCTTGTCACCTTTGTGTCTGAGGAGTATTATGTTTTCTTTAATCCTTCACATGTTGTTGCAGCCAAGCTAAATCATCTTTTCTTTTGATAAAAATGATCCACTTTCCTTTTAAAGCTATAGTAAATACTCTTTTTTTATATTCACTCTTTAAAGTGGTTGTCCATCTGATCTTCTTTTTGTACTCGATATCCTTTTATTTTGCTTCAAGTTTCATGCGTCTGTCATCCTTCACATTCGTCTATTATTTATGAATTCTGTATTTTTCTCTTTTAAATATTTGAAACATATTGGTTTCTAACAGGTGCAGAGTGTATTCTTTTCCTACTCCTTAAATAGTAAATTGCCTTGGTGACTTTTTAAAAAATTATTTGCTCAGTAAGACTTACAGAAAATTTATTTACTTAATATGCCAAGGACTAAGAGGGATACACAACAAGTATTGGAGAAAAGTCAGTCTGGACTAGATCAGCCAGAGAAAACTTTAGGGGAAATGAGAATGTGAGCAAGTCTTAAAGGACTGATAGCTTTGGGATAGTTTAAGAAGAGGAGAGAATGCTAAGCACCACAATATTTCTCTTATGCTTTAGGCAGAACAGCTCACAGTTTGGAGACAGACCAAACTAAGGTGATTCAGAGACAGTCAGACACTCACAATCACCAACATATCAAGTCCCATTTACTTTCAGTGAGAAGATAAAGGGAAAAAGACAGAAGGAAAATGAACTGAAAAATGACCTTTAGAACCATCCATATGAGGATAATCCCTGTAAAGGAATCCAATGATGTATCCCAAATAGTTAGGGAGCTACAAACTCCTTTCTGCTGTCTCTATTTTTCTTAATTTATAAATCATTGTTGTCATGTTTCCACTTTTAACCTATTTTGTTAAATTCATCATCAACCAATCTGTAAATCAATGAACATCGTTCAATAAGATGCTATGTGCAGTTGTGGATATAAAAAAGATTGTTTTCAAGGAGCCTTAAATCTCATGCTGAAGCAAGTAATTGAATTTTGATTTTGAGTAGTTAAAAACATAAAATAAAATGATAAAATATATGATGAAGCTTTAAGGCTGTATGAATTCAGAAATACAGAAATCAGTGATGGTGGAATTAGTCAAGAAAGTCACCACATAGGTATAAAAATATAGCTGGATCTTGAGAGGTATAGGCAAGTAGAATGGAGTAAAAGAACATTCTAAGGATATATACCACATCTTCTTTATCCATTCGTCCCTTGATGGGCACTTAGGTTGCTTCCAAGTCTTGGCTATTGTGAATAATGCTGCAAAGAACACAGGGGTGCATTTAGCTTTACAAATTGGTGTTTCAAGTTCTTTGGATAAATACTCAACAGTGGAATAGCTGGATCATATGGTAGTTCTATCCTTGATTTTTTGAGGAATCTCCATACTGTTTTCCATAGTGGCTGCACCAGTTTGCACTCCCACCAGCAGTGTATGAGAGTTCCCTTCTCTCCACATCCTCTCCAACACATGTTGTTTCCTGTCTTGTTAATTATAGCCATTCTGACAGACGTGAGGTGATATCTCATTGTAATTAGTATTTTGGTGGTGAACATGATGCAATCTATGCAGAAATAGAAGTATAATGATGTACACCTGAAATTTTTACAATGTTAGAAACCAATGTTACTGCAATAAACAAAAAATTAAAAAAAAAGAACATTCTAAGAATAAATATCTAAAGATAATTACACGTCTTAGCTCTTGGAATCAGTGGTTAGCATGATGTGTGTATCCATTCATTTGTTCATTTATTTAACCATCAAATATTGAGTATGTGTTACATGCCAAGCCTTCTTTTAGGCCCCGAGATATAGTGGTGAAAAGGGCAGACAATATCTTTGCACAAATAGGGTTTAAATGCTCTGGGGAGAGGCATTCAATAAAGAAAAACACAAGGGTACACAGGAGCTGATATTAAATAGTGGAAGTGCCATGAAGAAACTAAAAAGTGTGATGTGACAGAGACTGAGGAAGGAGTCTAATTAGTTTGGGTGATCAGGAGCTGCCTCTAAATGATGAGGAGTCAATTACTTGAAAATGTGGCATATTCCCAAGAATAGGAGAAGCACATGGGTAGGGCTTAGGGCAGGAATGGGTGTGGATTTGTTGCAAAAATGAGAAGAAGGGTCGCGGTTGAGGTGGAGAGTAGTAGGAAACGAGATGTGAGAGGTAGACAGGCCAGACCATGCAGGGCCTTGCTGGCCATGATAAAGTGTCCACTGGCCATTGGGTGTACTCCTCTGTGAAGATCTCTCTTATCACAGGCCACTGACCATCTTGTTTCTTTCTGGGGTTGCCACGTATCCAGTATTTAACTGGACAATCTGTTTTACATTGTCATATCCAATAAAATAAAAACTTGATAATGGATGCATATGTTCATTCCTTATCATTAAGCAATTTTTTAAATGTGCAACTATCTGCTCTGATAATGAATCTAAATAGTGGTTTGCTTTATGGTGATGTCAGTGGAGATAATGAAAAATGATTATATTCAAGACCTACCTAGGAAGTGTAAAGGTCTTGGTGATTGACAGTGGGGGTGAATGAAAGGGATGGCACTCATATTGTAACATGGGAAACAGTGAGGGGAGATAACTCTACTACTGAAACTAAAGCAGGAGCATATTCTCAAGAGACAATGATGAATTCAAATTTCATGATGTTGGGTTTTAAGCATCAATGAGATATTCAAGTGAGGGTGTCGAGCAACTAATCAGATATATATTTTGGTGGTTGGGAGAAAGATCTGAACTACGAATATAGATTTAGAGTCATCATCATAAAGATGTTAACTGAAGCCACGGAGGGAGAGAAGAGTGTTTCAGACACGTGTGGAAGGATTAAGGTGGAGGAGTAGAGAGAGACAGAACTCTGAGGAACACCGACAATGCAGGCATGATTACTTGAGGACTAAGAAACAAAGAAGAGTAGGAAGAGGTAAGGGGAGAAGCCAGAGTGCTGCAGAATGGAGGCTGGGCAGAGAGTTTCTGGAAGAAGATGTTCTCAAGTTTCCAAAGCTGGGATGTGTCAAGCAGTGTTAAGAACTGTGAAGGGCCTGAGATTTTACTCTCTTTGCAAGCTAACAAGTTAGTCTGCCACAATTTCGAGGATACTGACAGAAGACATGAGACTCTTGAGTTGGAGCCATTAGACTTGATTGCTTGCGGCTGAGCAGGTAGCATATACTTCATGTTGCGTCTGTGCTCCTTGCCCCGTGAGTTGCACAGAGGCAGGGAAGAGTGGGCCTAGGTAGATGCTTCACACAGTGAGTTTGCATCATAGCTGTGGATCTTCAGAGATGGGTTGTAAGCAAAACTGTCCAACTCTGCCCCTGAGGGAGACGTTTTCTTCATTATACCGGGCAGCAGATAATATACCCTCTGTCTGGAGGAAATCTCTGTCTTCCAAGAAGATACCATGTACAAAAATCGTATTCCAGAACAAAAGGTTATCAGTGCCTCTGCTCTCAAGATGTGCAAAAATGTGAGAAATCCCTGGAGAATTGTCTCCTGTCAAGGGGAGAGATAAAAAGAATCACAACCAAAACTAATATTTATTCCACATGTATTTTGTGCTATACACTCTACTAAGTATCATTTCTCTCATTTACCTGTCAAAACAACTCTAGGAGGTAAGTTCCCTTATTGTCTCCATTTCACAGGTAAAAGTAGATACTAACAAACTCACCCAGAATCACACAGCTAGCAAATGACGAAGCCATGATTTGAACTCAGATACTCTGACTTTTAAACCCCATTATGTCCTGACTCAAACAAAAAGGGTATAAAACATGTCTGTTGGCTGCAGTAACATGATGGGCACGGGTGACCTCAGTGAATGTCATTTCTGTGGGGTGATAGGGGCAGAATCCAGATTGGGGTAAATTGCAAAATGATTGGGAGGGTTATAAATGAAGTAGTGAGAATAAACAACTTATTAAAGATATTTTCTTGTATAGAGAGTGTAGGAACAAAGAAATCAAGAAAGGATTCTTTTTTTTCTTTAATTCTGAGAGATTTTTGCCTGCTTGTATATGGGAAGATGCCTAAGAAAGAAGGAAAAAATAATCTGGGGTAAAGGAGAGAGCAGTTGACAATATCACAAGAACGAAGACTGAAGAAGACAGAGTTCAGTGCACACATGGGGACACAGGAGAGCCCCCTCTTCCATTACAACAGGGGGGTTTTGTGGCTCGTTGAGGTTGAAGTAGTTCCTATTTAATGGCTTCTCTTTGACCTGGGAGGTGGAAGGTGAGATTGCTGAGTTTAAAATGCAGGTGACTGAGGAAAGTGGTCTGATTTTTGAGAATAGTTTCCTATGAAGGACAGGTGAGAGTTGACAAGGAGTTTAGAGTGAATTTTCTTAGCAGCACTCAAATGCTGTTCTGAGGAGATGGACAAACCGGCAGCTGGATTTAGTAAGGTTGAGATTTGCCAGGAGAAGGAGAATATGGGGAAATGAGGACATTGAAAGAAAGTGTGCTCGATGTGATGGGCCATGAAATCTAAGCTGGTCAGGAAAAGAAGTGAGGTAGTGGTGAGCTGGTACATGCGGAGAAAGCATAGGATGGGTCAATGGACTTAAAGTTCTGATAAGATAAACATAGTGTGGGGAAGTAATTGAGCGAGCAAGCTGCAATATGTAGGAGGTTGGGGTCCTGTTTTTTATAATGAAGTTATGTCTCATTTGCCATCAAAATCCATAACCTATGCCTCTTTACATCCCGTCAAGAATTTAATGATCATAGACAGGAGAGCTTGAGCATTAAGCCCTTGAACCTTTCTTTTTCACTGAAAGATGTTGAGAGTGGGCAGTGCCTACTGCAGGCACAGATAAAGTACTTTGTGAGGTCGCCAGGAAGAAAAATGCAGCCAGGACAGAGCACCTAAATTATAGGAAGCTCTCAGTTAGAGGAAATAAGGTTTCCAAGTCAAAGTAAATGTGTGCTTTCAGAGAGTATTAAAACACTAGTGTTGGATAACTCTGAAGCACACCTGCGTGGTTCCCACGTCTTGACTATTGTGAATAACGCTGCAATGAACATGAGGGTACAGATATCTCTTCAGGTTCCTGATTTCAATTCCTTCAGATGTATACCCAGAAGTGGAATTGCTGGATTATATAGTAGTTCTAGTTTCAGTTTTTTAAGAAACCTCCATACTGTTTTCCAGAGTGGCTGCACCAATTTACATTCCCACCAACAGTGCACAAGGGTTCCCTTTCTCCACATCTTCGCCAACGCTTGTCATTTCTTGTCTATTTGATAATAGCCATTCTAACAGGTGTGAGGTGATATCTCATTGGGTGAAGGTGGCCTAAGGGTACAAACTTACAGTTACAGGGTAACTACTGGGGATCTAATGTGCAGCATGGTGTATATTTGAAAGTTGCTAAGAGAGTAAATCTTAAAAGTTCTTACCACGTACACACACAAAAATGGTAATTATGGGGCCGGCCCAGTGGTATAGTGGTTGAGTTCATGCACTCTGCTTCGGAGGCCTGAGGTTTGCAGGTTCGGATCCCGGGCTCATCAAGCCATGCTGTGGTGGCATCCCACATACAAAATAGAAGAGGATTGGCACAGATGTTAGCTTAGCAATAAACTTCCCTAAGCAAAAAAGAAAAAAAAAAAAAAAAAGAGGATGATTGACAACAGATGTTAGCTCAGGGCCAATCTTTCTCACCACAAAAAAAAAAAATTGTAATTATGTGAGATGGTGGATGTGTTAACTAACGGTAATCATTTTACAATATATATGTATATAAAATCATTATGCTGCACACCTTAGACTTACACCATGTTATATGTCAATTGTATCTCAATAAAGCTGGAAAAAAAGAAGCACATCTGTTCTCAGGATTGGTATGAGATCCAATGATGTTGGTAAAGTTGCAATATACCCATCTCTTCCGTGCTTCTTTCCAGTTTTTGGTAACCTTTCCTTTCTTAGATACCCAGAACACCTCCACCTCAACCCCATGGCTGTACTACTTTTTAGCTATAACTTGACTGGGGGATATTTTTCAGGCTATATCTGTAGCATTTGATTATTTGGTGAAAACTTCCTTTTGAAATTTCCTCTTTTCTTGTAATTTCTTTCACTTGCTGTTGTTCTTCTCCATTTTAAATGGTCCTTTTTCAATCTCTTTAATGACCTTCTCTTTCTCCATTCGTCTCTTATGTATTGATGTGCCCAAAGTCTTGCACTGACCATTACGAAAGACATGGGTTGTTGCTTACCCATGTCTATCGCATTCTCATGTGCTAGTTGCATGTCCATTTGTTCTGTCCTCTTTAGTCACAAAACCCGTTTTTAGCTGAGTTCTTTGTTCAACAGTTTAAAAATGACCCATTCTAGCCTCTCTTGTGGGGGAATGTGATCATGTGACTAGGGTATCCAACCATCCTGGTTTGCCTGGGAATGAAGGGTTTTCTGGGTTGTGAGACTTTGAGTAATAAGACTGGGAAAATCCCAGGCAAATCTGGATGAATTGGTCACCTTACATCTAATATAGCTCTAGCTAATGGTGTGTGAAGGAAATGTCATGTGGGGTATAGCTTTCTCTTTAAAAGAGAGTGGGCATGCTCTCCTCCTCTTTCTGGCTAAGGAGATTATTGGAGTTCCAACAGCCGTCTTGGAAGTTGAGTTGACCTTGAGGAAGTGGAACAGAAAAGTAGGTGCTTGAGTCTCTGATAATGCTGTGGACTCATACTAGCGTTATATTCTTTCCATTACTCCAGATTTTTTTTTCTTTTTTTTACAGCTGAACCTAATCCCAGGGGTTAGTCCATCTTCTCTTCTCTTTCCTTCCCTTCCCTTCCCGCTCTATACTTCTAAAGTGGAAGGGTAACCTCTTTCACTTTAATGGCATAAATATCACTTGTTTGGTCTTACTTGGAGCTATAGATCCATGTATGTAACTATTAGACAGCTCTACTTAAATACCCCATATGCCAAAGCAAAACTCAACATCTTGTGTGAAAGTATGCTCCTCTACTGCATTCCTTATCTTGGTGCGTAGACTGGTCTTCAGGTTTACAAGACAAAAGTCTGGTAGTTGTTCTTAAATTTCTCTCCTCTTTATAGCTCACATCTAATTGATGGCCAGTCTTTCTTAATTATATATCTAAAATCTGACTTCTCTACCCTGACTAAACCTGTGTTGGTTTGGCTCCTCATTAAGTCTCTCCTGGGTCATTAAATTGTCTCAAATATTTATAAAGTACTATGCTGTTATTGATAGTGTTGCCAGAATTATAATTTTAGAATGCAACTCTGACTATGTACCTCCCATGTATTAAAACCCTGGCTATTGCGTTCGGGGAATAATATCAAGTTAATAGTTAAGTGTATAATGTGCTTCACAGCTGGCGTGCTCTACCTCTGCCATATCGTCTTGTGCCAATTCATCACATGGATACTAGTGTCTTCTGGTACTGGAGAGACACACTGATTTAATATGCTGGACACTCCCTCACTGCAAGGCCATTGCACATGTAGCTTCTTCTACCTGGAACATCCTTCTCCCATCCGTGATCGAATGCTAAAACAGAGGTTCCTGAAGTTTCTTGGTTCATGACACTTATAGTGACTCAGTAATTTTTTCACAGGTCCTACAGATGTTAATACATATTTACGTCCTAACAACTCAGTAGCCTTTTAAAAACGTAATACACTTGAATTGAAAGAAAAATGATATTTTATATTTCATTCTACACCACAGTTACTTATTAGTGAGATGTGTGCATCTGTTGAGTATTACACACCTTCTCAAACCTTATAATTGAATTGGACCTCGCCACCCTCATATCTCATTCTACATTTTTGCACAGTAGTAGCATTTTATCCAGAAATCACAGCTCTACAAAGATACACTATCAAAAGAAATATACCTTTGTTAAACCTAATGTTAAAACTGTGAACTACCTTGACGTAGTATTTCCCCTGCTGTCTGAATTGCTGTGTTTCCTTAGAAATGTAAAAATATTCTGTGATTCTCCAGTGAGTTTGCTGCAGTGCCCCAGAGTGCCTTGGCACAAAGTTTGGAAACCATGATAATAAAAGAGTAGCATTGAAAGTAGTGCCACAATAATTTATTCTTTTGTTAAAAGATGTAGTGATTGTTCTGTTCAAGACATGGTAATTAGTAAGTCATTGTGAGTTGAGTCTGTAAATCTAACATTCTTCTCTCAGGGTTCACTGGAAGTCTAAGAATTTCTGCATTAGCAGTGTTTGAGTTTAAAGGATGGGCTGGATATATCAAATCAGTAAGGAGAACTGAAATTAAGACTAAAAATATAAACAACAGGAAATTCTCCCTTTTCTTACTCTAGAGGATGTTGTGGATGTTGAAGTGCACCACCCAGATTGCCCCTTCAGGTTAGAGGCATTCGTTTGCCAGCTGCTGGAAGTATTGACGCTGATAGATCCTGGGAATTGCACTTTGTTAAAATGAGCTGCCTTGTACAAAGTTTTGTTCTTTCTTTGGGGGCAGCCTATGTCAGATGACTGCTCAATGTAGCCGTACAAAGGCCCAGGTCCTTGCCCAAATTGGGGACATCTCTGAGGAGCCATCACTGTTCCAGAACACCCCAAGGGAATGGCTTAGACCTCTGTTGAACTGCATCACAGTTCAATCTCTCCCTCTGTCTAATCCTCCTTCCCCCATTTGCTCAGAGGTTTTGGTCCCAAGAGTGCTTGTCAATAAAATTGCTGCACACAAATCTCCATCTTAGAGTAGAGCCAGAGACATTGACCGAAGACAAGTTGTTAAGATAATCATATAAAACGTCTTTTAATTGAAATATTTTTACTTATGATATACCCTTTTGAAGTAATATGAATTTGTTACTTCTTTGAATTTCTACTGTTCTATTAATGTCATTATACTATATTAAGTACGAACACTTAGGAACAATAGGTTGAGCTATGTCTTATTTCCCTAATAAATTTTCAGATTTTTTTCTTCTTCATATTGTGGTAAAACAAAAGAGAGAAAGCACTATGTTTAGCATATGACATGTTTCCCTTTCCCATTAAAAATTAACACATAAATTCCAAGGTTTGGGAAAATTTTGTACCACTGGAAATGATGGTCCACACATTTAGTATCTATAATCTTTTAGTATTTAAAAACAACAAATATAAAGTTCTTAGTTGCTTTTAGTAAACAAATTGTCTTCAATAAATGTCATTAGATGCAAACACAGGTATAAATAAGAGTATATAACATAAATAAGAGGATTTTTTTCTCATTTTATTGACTCCCCAAAGATATGAAACAGTGACCTTACTATATTTGTGCAACTCACAGTCTTCTTAGAAGTTGAATAAACATAAATTCAGAATTTTTTGGTATATTGTTTTTTTTTTTTTTTGTGAGGAAGATCAGCCCTGAGCTAACATTCATGCTAATCCTCCTCTTTTTGCTGAGGAAGACTGGCTCTGAGCTAACATCTATTGCTAATCCTGCTCCTTTTTTTTTTTCCCCAAAGCCCCAGCAGATAGTTGTATGTCATAGTTGCACATCCTTCTAGTTGCTGTATGTGGGACACGGCCTCAGCATGGCCAGAGAAGCTGTGCGTTGGTGAGCACCCGGGATCCGAACCCAGGCCGCCAGTAGTGGAGTGTGTGCACTTAACCGCTAAGCCATGGGCCGGCCCTGGTGTATTGATTTTTAAAATATTAAATAGTCAAGGATGCCGTAAGAGCAAACACTTCCACAGCATCACAGTAGTAGTAATAGTATCACAGAAGGACGATGGCCGACATAAAGCTTGGCAGTGGCACATGCTACAGGGATAGGCAGAGGGCTGGAATCCATCCTGCCTTAGAACTGAGTTGTTCTGGGCCAAGGAGCATCAGTAGTGAATGCAGCATCATCTAGGAACACTGGAGGGATCTCAGGTGATTCTGCAATAAGATCCGGGTACACGTGACACAGCAATCAGATAGTTCGTGCTCTTATACAAATCTGGCATTTCTGGAGAGGTGTGTATAATGAGCAGAAAGGTAAGAGGGTCTTAGATCCACAAAATATATCATTAAACTATCTTTGCTGTTTATTTTTAGAGTTATTTTGGAAGAAACTAAAGAAATTGCTTGATTCATTTCTTTAAGGTTTAAGTTACTTTAAAAAAAAATTGACAATATAACTGTTTCAATTTTGTCTGCATTTGGCTCCATTTTAGAATGACCACAATTAAGACAATAGTGGAGAGATAGCCATTATGAAACAAATTAAGTTCATGACTCATTTTTGCCAACAGATGGTGCTCACGTATCTGTTAAGACCATTTAAGCAGCTATGAAGAGGAAAATAACATTCTTCAGAATCTAAATGTATGAAACCTAAGGCAGTGGAATAATGACAATATATTTGAGTTTTACCATATTGCATTTGAAATGTAAACAACTAAATTTAAAAGATACGTTTTCCTGAAAATGTATTATTAAATAGCGGCCTCCCACCAGGAGAGTTAACACACCAAATTAAAACACTTGTAAAAGATGCAGCATTCTGCAACCATTTCACTATCTTCCATTCTGACACCAAAGATGTATTGAAAGTAGGAGAATAATAAAACAAAAGTAGTAAAATAATATATCAAACGCATACAGGCTAGTTTGAAACTCTGAATTTCATTGTTTTGCTATGTAAAGATGAAGATCAGACTTTCTATGTCTGCATAAGATGTGTAATTCAGCATCTCCAGTAGCAATTATTGAGCATCTATGGTGTACCTGGCACTGTCATAAGTGTTTTATATTCAGGATTTCACTTCATCCTCAAAATAGCTTTAAGAAGCAGGAATTACTCTTAACAAATCCATTTTACAGAGTGGGAAAGTGAAGCTAGTTTAGAGATGGCAAACATTTGGAGCCAGTGTTTGAACCTAAGCCATCTAATTTCAAAGGTCATAGTCTTAACCACTATGCTATACCAGCTCTGTAAATATTTTGCTTAAAATTTGAATCCTGGGTTTACAGAATACATTATTTAAACTTTCCCAGATTATTGTTACTCTTGTCTGTAGTCAATTATTATTATTATTTTTTTGTGTGTGAGAAAGATCAGCTCTGAGCTAACATCTGTTGCCAATCCTCCTCTTTTTGCTGAGGAAGATTGGCCCTGGCTAACATCCCTGCCCATCCTCCTCTACTTTATATGGGATGCCGCCACAGCGTGGCTTGACAAGCGGTGCGTTGGCGCACGCCCAGGATCTGAACCCGTGAACCTAGGCAGCTGAAGCAGAGCGCACGGACTTACCTGCTACGCCACCTGCCTGGCCCCTGCAGTCAATTATTT
This sequence comes from Diceros bicornis minor, assembly GCF_020826845.1. Taxonomy (NCBI): domain Eukaryota; kingdom Metazoa; phylum Chordata; class Mammalia; order Perissodactyla; family Rhinocerotidae; genus Diceros; species Diceros bicornis. Next base: position 17,307,677 of record NC_080777.1, read on the forward strand.
TTCATAAACACGTTTGAAAGTAGTAGGCATATGTTCGAGAGTCCTAGGTCTTTGGACAGAATGCCAACAATGCCATCCACTAGTGGTGTCATCTAAGACAAGTCTCTTCATCTAGAAAGTCACTGCAGTAGAGCTTACTTTAAGGACTCTTGGGAAACAGAAATAATACACATATAGTGATTATATTCAGTATACCCTCAGTATGTGGGAGTAATTGTTTTCAGAAAATCTCCAACAAAGTGTGATTTCATCTATGGGAAAACTCTCCATCATCAGTGGGAAAAGGAAGCCCTGTGAGGAAAATGACTAAGGCGACCATTCATCCTTTGAGCAAAATTAGAACGTATATTTCTAGGATAGGTCTGTTCAACTCAAACGCATTCATTAAATTGCTTCAGAATTGTCCATATGAAGATTATTTTTTAAATTGAAAAGTAATTCTTTACTAAGAGATTCATAAAATGACACATTTTGAAGTTGTAATTTGTTTTAATGCATTCATAATGTGATAGAATTGACACGTTTTGTAAAGGAAATTACATAAAGTGAGATGAAAATGAAAATGATTATTCCAAATCATCAAATCCTAGTACTTTCATTGCTGAATCAAGATGATGTAAAACTTTATGATATTAATTATTTTGCATATTTCTTTTACCCATAAAATTCTAGATTGGTTTATTTCCTAGGAAAAACCCTGTGATGAATCATAACTGAATCAAAATTTTACTGAATTTAAACAACAACCTTGGAAATAACGAGTATACCAAAAACTTAGTAAGTGAAGCCTACACATACAATTAAGGTATTCAGGTTTGTTTGTATCTTTTGTGTTTTGACTAATATTAGATTTAATTTAAAACCACATATGTATTCCCGAATACCTAATTACAGCTATTTCCATTGTGTTTTTTTCTCAGTTATAGTTCTCTAGTACAATTTAAATTTGAGAGTTCCCCAAAGTCATAACATAAATGTATGTTTAAAAAATCCTCCATCCCTTGGTGAATTTACTTGAACACATCATCTCCAGCATTTCATTACATGGATTAGCCTTTAAAAATGGAGAACAGCTGGCCTTCGCCTGCTGTATAACACACTCTCATACTATTCTCTAGGCTGACTAACCCCAATTCCCTTAACCTCTCGTCCTAAATCCTATTTTCTAACATTTAAATTACTCTGCTGATCAACCTGGCCCTCTTCAAATTTACTCACCTCTCTGTTATGCTAAACAGTCATAATTCATTAACCAGTTTTCAATCAGTCATAAAGCAGCTGCCACACACCATGGTCCCTGCTGTATGAGAAATGGCCCGTACAGAAGAACGCTGTTGACACATCAAATGGAGTTGTTTCTAACGACTCTTTGGACCCATATTTGTTTATTTTCACATCTATCAAATTAAAATGTGTTAGTGTGCACTATGTGCTGGGCCTGTTTCTCTCGTTCATCAGACTTGTGTTGGTGTCTGCAATGTTCTTGGTTGTGCTGGTGATCCAGAATAAACAATACAGACTCGTCCACCTGGTCTTATAGTCTAATAAGGAGTCAAATAATAGCTGAAATAAACTGTAATTATTATGAAAAAATAAAGTATTTGTGCTGAGAAGAAAAATAAAGCACTTAAAAATAGAAGAACGTTTAGGCGTGATAAGTGAGAAGTCAAGTGTGGTTATTTCTTCTCTTTATTGGCTGAAAGATTAAAGTCTGAAGCTATAGTACTATAATAATAATGATACTGATAAAGGCTAATGTTTATTGAGTGGTGACTAGGGGTAATCATGCATTATATCAACACTGTACATACATTATCTCTTTGAATCATTGCAAAGATTTTACAAAGCATGTACCATTATTAGTCCCATTTCCTAATGCTAAGACTGGGGCTCAAAGAGTTTTAGTAACTTTCTAAAATTTTCCAACGACTAAGTAGCAAGGCCTGAAAGCAAAATCAGGTCTTTATGAGTCTGGAGCTTAATTTCTTAATCCCCACGTGGTGCTGTTGGGATAAGAGTGGGAAAAGAAATTCTCTGCTTTTTCTGTAGTTCTGAGCAACAATAATCATTAAAACAAAAGCTTTATCCTTGTAAGGCAAGACCCACTCTTCCCAGAAGGGTATTTCATGACTGTCTTTTATTACTCAAGCATCTCCTTGGGGGTCTCACCCCAACACCCCACTCCAAGTAGCTTTACAAAATATTTCTTCCAACTCAGATAGTACTCTCCCTGAGATGATTAAATAAGATTTTCTTGTTAGGAAGTTAAATCAGCTTGAAGTTTTTTTTTTTTTTTTTTTAATAGTATCAGTTGATATGGGCACTTTGACTGGAGGTCCTGCCCCTTAACCCGGCTGCTTCAGGAACCAGTGTGGAGCAACTACACCAGAAGCAACACAAGATCAGAACAAAAGGCTAAAGACCTTGAGTCTGATAAGGTCTTCTGTCTACTAGCGGCATATGAATCCCATGAGATAGAAACTAATGCTCTGGGGAATTGAGAAGAAACATGGAGAAAAATCCAGCTTTTGTGTGTTGGTTGCCCAAACCCCTAGCTAAACCACACACATAGTAATAATGCAATTCTTCATGGATGGGATTTTTTCTTAAGTTAGGAGACTGTAGCCTTAACCGTATGATCTAGTTAATTTCTTTACAATAACTGTGTTTGGCACAAAGCTTGTGTGAAGAAATGTGTTCAAAAGAACCACTCAAAGGTAGTTTATCCCCTTGGCCATTGATGACTGTATTTAAATCATGGATATTGGCAGAATTAACTTCAAGGTCAGGATCTTCTATAATGCCCTACTCCCTGGTTCCCCACGGAATGTTGTTGACTTCGCTCAACTTTGATTCTTACCCGTCTTCTCCGTTAACCATCTCTACTGAAGGAACTCGCCCTTCCCATATCAGTGCCTCTGCAGTCTTCCCTCTCCCATACATTCCTGCTTCTTCCCACCCGTCAGACACCCCATCCACACTCTTTCCCGCACACACCGCCACAGATGAGCCTCATGAGAAAGAAAAGCTGGTGCTTCTCTTTACATGGATGCCTTCCAGTGAAAACTCTCCCCTCTGGCTCTGTTCCAGAGTACCAGTGGCAATGCCCCGCTTTGGGTATGTGGCATTTATACGTTGGGTTTGGCTTGTTTCAGATGAGTAATCCTTTTCTGGCTAAATTTATGAAATGCTCCTTTCTTTCTGTAGGAGACAGAGTCAGACTCATTACGTTGAAATAATGTTTGCTGCTTAAAAGTTCTCACATAGAACATTGAGCTCTTCAGGGGAAAGATACTGTATAAATCCAATAAAGAATGAATACATAAATAATAAGAGGCTGGTCAATGCCGAGTATGGTGAGAAGATTTTTTTTGCTACTGTGTAAGAGACACTATAAATTACCATTTTTCAAAAGTGGGGCAGTCTTATTAAAAGAAAGAAGATTATTTCTCTTTTCTCCTGAGGATAAAAGAAGAAGAAATGGGTTTAAATTATAGTAGAAGGAATTTGGGTTAGATACAGTTTGTTTCTACAGGGCTATTATATTTAAGTAGATTTGATCAGTATGTGAAGGTTATTAAGAATGAACTGATGAACAAATGAACCTGAAAATGATGCTAATTCTACTTTCCACAAGCTGATTTCCAGGCAGTGGGGACATTCTTCATGTGCTGGATGACTGTGTGTATGAAGGAAAGACAACCATATTGAATTGAGTTTCATTCCTGACTCTTGGGTTGAGGTAGCATTGTGTTCCAAGCATAGGCTTGGGGACCTGAAAAACCAATATATTCCAAACCCAGTTTAACTTTGTGAGCTTGGGCAAATTGTTTGTCCTCTCTGAACCTCAGTTTTCTCAACTTGAACTTGGGGATGATATCTCCTACCTGTTAGGATTATCAAGCAACTTAAAAGAGAATATATGTACTGTGCACAGCATAGTGATTAGTGTTACTACACAAAGGGCACGATCTGTTCTCAGCAAGACAAAAGTCAATCATCAAGAGGCAAGATAGTGGCAGAGAAAGGGCAGTTTATTACAGCTTGCTGTCAAGGGGAAAGATGGCTGACTAATGTCCGAAAGAACCATTTTACAGAACAAAGACTACAGGCCAGTTATACAGGGGGCTGATCTCTGGGTTGGGGAGGTATCTGGTTTCAGGGTGAGGGCATCCATCTGATCTCCGGTTGGAGGCAGATATCTAGTCTCAGGGTGGGGGTATCCATCTGATCTCAGGTTGGAGGCAGACATCTAGTCTCAGGGTGGAGACATCCGTCTGTTCTTAGTTCCTGATAATCTTTTGTTTTACTGAATATGCATCAGAGACCAGAGAAATGCCCTATACCCTGATCTTTCAGTTGTCATTGATGATGACTATCAGTATTAGCTCTCTGCCTGGGGGTCATCACGTTCCTAAGGAACTCAAGAGAACAAAGTAATCAACTTATATCAGCTGGGAGGGGCCATAAAATCCACAGGGCATGTCTGGGTTAGTTCAAGTTACAATAGGGTTTCTTTTCTACACTATGGCTTCCCTTATGTCAACCTTGTATTGAGCCAGTATCATTAGCACATATCAATTTCTCTCTTTCCTTGCTCCTTTTCTCTGTCAAAAATGAATTGGCCATCCAGTAGGTATCATATTCTATATTAGGCACATCAAACAAAACTGAGGAATCCATAGTCTAGTAAGAGATTGGGGCAAACATGTAAAGAAATATCGTCAATAAACGATTCTAAACTAGCATACTATTGTCAAACTGCAAGAATTACCAGCCCAACACATTGTAGAATAACCACAGGGGCTAATATTATTGGAACTACAACTCCTTAAAATCTTTTTCTGTGGCTTAAATACAGATGAAATATCAACAAGCTTTCTCAAGACTACTTGCTGTCTTCTTACATAATGATATTATCTTGTGGCTTCTAGGTTCACATTCTTCATCAATCATCCCTAGTTGAACTTAAAACCACTAAGAGGGAGATTTATGATTAAGCACTTAGATTTCATTGAAAACCTTTCAAAAATTATAATAAAGAGGAAAAAAGGTACCAATACACTAAGACAAAAGAATGGCAGAGAGAGGTCAGCTGACAAATCAAGTCAACCTTCTAGAAACTGGACAGCAGATGATGTATGGTGACTGATTCAACAAACAAGAGAAATCTAACTTTGTGCTGTAGGGGGTGGGGGAACCTAGGAACAAGCATATCTCCTCTACTGCAGTACAAAATTCGGGGAAGACTCTGGAATTTGAGTGATCAGCTACCTGAGCAAGCAAAGGGACAATTTGGGGCTGAAAGAGAGACCCCTGCTACGATTTTAAACTTTCCAGATCCCCTCCCTAACTGCCCACAGTCAAGTGATTCCATCTTTCCCGTTGGCAGAAGGATGGAGTTTTACTTCCTGGAGAGGTGAAATTACAGAGTTTCTGCACCTGGGTCCCTAGACACACTCAAGGGTGGAGGTAGGACTTGCTATGAAAAGCCTGAGATTTAATAAGAGTTTACTCACATAACAATAAGACCCCGTCTCACTTCTTTCCCCGTCTTCATTTCTCGGGTGTAGACAGCTTATCTTCTGGCTATCCTTGTCCTCTGCGTCACCTCACTCCCCAGTCCAAGGAGACTGCAAAGATTCTTCCCCTGAATAAAACAGCTAGCCCAAGATAATAGGAAGAGCCTCTCCAAGATCAGTTATTTTCAACCTTGCCTGCGTATCAGAATCTCCCGGGGAGATTTTTAAGTCTTCGGATGCCTCTCTCACCTCAAATCAATTGAATCAAAATAGCTGGGGAGAGGCTGAAATACCAGTGTTTTTTTAAAGCACTGTGTGTGCAGCTGAGGCTGGGAACTACTGCCCCAGAGTGAGGCCCATGAGTCAACAAATGTCCCTATGCTCAGAGCTGCCACTTTGTCCTCGGCGCTTCACTCACTATCACTGAGCATTTGAAGAAATCGTTAATGTGACAGAAAGAGACGTAAACAAAGAGAAAAAAATGAGAACATGAAATTCACAGAAACAATACTTAAAGGAAGCAGACACTGAAAAATCTATGATGAATTTTAAAAATAAATAGATACTGTACATATGAAAAAAGGATCAGTCCCTATACAAATGACAAAATGAAAGAACCAGAGAGAACTCTCGGAAATTAATACGATATTATAGCAGAAAAAAAATCAACTGAAGATTTGTAAAGCAAGTTGAAGCAATTTCTCCCCAAAGAGGGGGAATGATTAAGAGGCTAGCTCTGCCACTTACTAGCTGTGCGACTGGAGGCTAATTATCTACCACTTTCTTCCTCAGTTTCCTTATCTGTACAATGAGATAATAATAAATATTCTTTATCGTATTGTTGTGAGAACTAAATGAGTTAATAAATGTCTCATGCTTAGAACAGTGTGCTATTATTAGTAATAAGAAAAAAAGGAGAGAAGAATAAGAACGTTAGGTCATTCCTGGTAGTTTAATATACAAGTGAAAAGACTTCCAGAGAATGAGAACAACATGGATGGACCTTGAGGGTATTATGCTAAGTGAAGTAAGTCGGATAGAGAAAGACAAATATCTTATGATTTCACCCATTTGTGGAAGATAAACAAACAGACACGTAGATAAGAAGAAGATATTGGTGGTTACCAGAGAGGAAGGGGGTAGGGGGAGGGTGAAAGGGGTAAAAGGGGACATATATATGGTGATGGATGGAAATTTGACTATTGATGATGAACACGATGCAGTCTATACAGAAGCGGAAATTTAATGATGTACACCTGAAATTTACAATGTTGTAAACCAATGTGACCTCACTAAAAAATAAAAAAATAAATAAAAAACACAGATCGTGGAGGGGCAGAAAATATTAAGGAAATGACATGAAAGCATTCTCCAGAACTAAATTTTTCAGACTGAAAGGGCTCACTGAATATGACACATGAAGTAAACAAAAATAAAACAAAACGGCCCACACATCATTGCAAAATTTCTCCAGAATATAAGGAAGAGAGAGAAGATATCCTAATCCTTTTTAGAAGAGAAAAACAAATCTACAAGGCTTTAGACTTCTCAATTTTAATCCCGCAAGCTGAAAGACAGAAGACAATTGTTCATAACCTAGAGTTCTGTACCCAGCCAAATTAATATAATCATGAGAGTAGAATAAAGCCATTTAAAACATGTAAGGAAAAAAAAAAGAATGCATCTTCCATCTGTCCTAGGAGTATCCTGGAGGATTTGGTACATGCGAGGATAAAGGAAGAAGACACAGAAGGATCCAGAAAGCAAGGGATTGAGCATACAACAAAGACAAAGTCATCATCCAGTGATGAAATGAAGATTCTTGAATATATGAGTGTATCCGCAAAACAAATTCTTAAAATTACTGGGTCAAAGGATCCTTGAACTTTAAATAGTGACAGATTTTGTCAAATTGGCCACCAGCAAGGCATGTCTTTCTAACTTTTACCATTGGGTAGGGCAAAAGAGTACCCTACTTCACTTTTAGTTAGTATTTATATTTCTATTAATACGATTGAGGTTAAGCATATTTTCATATGCTTATGGTCATTTATGTTTCCTTTTCTGAAAAAACATCTGTTAACGTATGTTGAACATTTAGTATTTTTATTCAGTCCAACCAATACGTCCTATAATGTACCAAGCACTAGGCTAGCCATGGAAAAATTTACTTTGGAGGCAAGGGTGGGATAAGAGCAGCAAATAATGAAACTACTTGGTGGTAAATGATATAATGGCTATACAAAATGTTTAGAACCATATTAATCGCTGCTATTATATTCTAATTATTATGGCTCCTAAGTCATATTACTTTATTTGGAGCAGTTAATATTTTATCTGTTTCATTTTCCTGGGTAAAAGCCTTCAGTTCATATTTATTCCGAAATGTTTATAGTTCACAGTAGTTAACATGCTATAAAAGAGACCCCATCCCTCGTGTCTCCATCCTTGTCACTCTAAACTCCCCCTACGTGTTGCTCTCACCTCCAGCAATGCTGAATGCTCATCTTCTCCCCTCCGTAGCCCCACGTGCCAGGTTGTGTTCTACCTGAGAGCTTGTCTTCATGCGCTGCCATCGGTTGGAACGCCCTGTCTGCCTTAGCAGCCCCCTCCTTCTCTTAAAGACTGAGCACAGATTTCACCTCTTCCGGCATGCTTCCTCCTAGTCAGAATTAGATAAACTTTCTGCATAATAACTTCCCAAAATAATGTGTCCCTGTCTCTTATGATTTACTTCTATACCATAGAGGTTGAAAGTACAGTTATGGAGTCAGACAGATCTTGAGCCTGCCACTGACTATATTTGAATTCTAGGTATTCTTGAACAAGCAAGTGACTTCATTTTTCTGAGCATTAGTTTCTTCATTTTTAAAGGGGTTATACATTATAGGGTTGTAGTGAGTATAAAATGCAGTATGGTACCCATTGCCTGGCACATGGTAAACCTACACGCGTTGTTCAGTCCACCTAAGAACCAAGTTATGGGGCTTTTCCATGCCCACTTTGGTGTCCACTGCTCTGTTAAGTGATCCATTCTTTTCTATTTTTTTTGTTGTCATTTGTTTGTTTGTTTTTGTGGTGGTATGGTGGTGTTGGAGTATTAAAAAGGAAAATGTCAGCATGCTGCTCAACCACACTTAGGGTCACTTACAGGTAGCTATTGATGGAGGGACCTCACCTAACAGCTGTGGAAGATCAGCTCCTCAGCGATTCCGCAGGTTTTGGCTTCCACTCAGGTCCGGGTATTGAATGTGAGTGGTGTTCTGTGATTCTTATGCTGACCACACTGCTTTCTGTGTTGTGCCCCCATCCAGACCTCTTATCTCTGTCTCCCTGAGATTACACATCACATCCACCTCTTCACTCCTTCCTATCTGGAGGGTGAAAGACTATGGAAGGCACTCCTTATCCCTCTCCATTCTCTTTCCAGTCTACTGAGGTGGGATAGTCTCCATGATCCGCTCCCCTCACCACCTTTCATTTTTTATTCTCTGGAGTCTAGTTGGAAGACAAAACAAACAACGATGACAATAACAACCTTCTTTCCATTTTTTCTTTGTCTTTGTAATCTTGATATAATAATCTAAATTCTAACACAGTGTGGATGGAAATGTTGGAGAAATTAATATTTCCGAGTAACGTATCTCACTATGTACACTCTACCTGGTTGTGCTTATAAATTTTATTCGTTATACACACCTACTTATTTGTCCATATCCCCACCAGAACATCATCTACCTGAGGGCAGGGACTGCATCTTTGACATTTTTGCTTTCCTAGTCCTTTACCGCAGTCACAGTCCCTGGCCCTGTTGATTGAATGAAGATTCTGCCAAATACTGTAAGTCACACTTGGAATAAGAATTTTGATGCCCCTGTAGCCTTAAAATTGTTTTGTTTGCTTTTGTATTATTTATCGCAAAAAACATTTAAGTGACGTAAATCTGTGCACGTCAACATAGCTTTTTGAGTTAACACAGTAATTTTGATATAATTCTTTTCTTTCAATGCAAGAATTCAATTGCAATAGTTCCCTGGTTCAGTATTGAATGCTTACGTTACAAAGTCCAACAATATGCACATGGAATTACGTGCTCTAGGACAGTGCTTCTTTGGTGTGTATACAAGTCACGTGGGGATCTTGTTAAAGAACAGATTCTGATCCAGTGGGCCTGAGATTCTGTGTCCCTAAGAAGCTTCTAGGTTATGCTAATCCTTCTAGTTCATGGACTATACTTCAAAGAGCGAGGCTCTAGATTAAACAAACAAACAAAAAGACTCATGGCATATAGAAACAAGACAAATGGATTACTAATTCTGTTATATGATGTCAGATGCCATTAAAGAAAAACCCCAGTAAAAATGGGAATCATAATGGGAAGTAAATAACATCATAAAGTGTTCAATAACATTTACTAAAATTATATTCAAATAATAATCACAGCATAGGCAATCCCTCTCTCTCTTAGTGACTGATAGTTACAAGGTAACTGTATTCATTGGTGATTGTTGAAATGCCTTCTGATTGTTTTTAATTTCTTCAGGTGTTATGGTAAAATTTAGATAACTAACTTCTTTGCTAATATAATTGTTGATAAATGTACATTTGATTTTCATAGAAAGGCTACTTTATTACAAATGGCAATTTTAACATTATAGTGAGGAAGCATCAAGTCCTAAAGAATCTGGTATTTGCTTAAATTATGAATCATTTACAGTTAAATTACCATATGTAGACTTATTCTTAATTGTACCAATGAGAAACAGCAATGTCTACAGTTTGCAAAACAAGATTTAATTTTTAGTTCTAGAGAAAATCTCAACATAGATTTGTTCCTATAAAGAAAATTCAATATATCCAAAATCACGCACAAAAGAATTATTAGTTAATGTTTTTAAAGTGCTCTGAAAACCACAAATAATTTTTATCATGCTATGTCGTGATTTTTATGTATACTGTGCAGTAGTAAAAATTAAAATATGTTTGCTAGACAATAAAGTGGCATTTTGTTTTGTATTGGAAAACATCTATGGAAAAACATCTGAGTATTTTGCTGCTTAAAATTTGAATTAATTTCATAGGAATTAAGAAAACTTAATAAGCTTAAATGTCTCATAGAAATTGTCGAACAGATCAGAACAGAGGAAACAAATGTTTCCTCTGATGTAAAAAGATAATTTCCAATAATGTTTAATGAACGGAAAAAAAATTATACTCTTCCTCCAGCAAGGATGCTCCTCAATTTCTGGGCGTACATGCTTGCTACTTGCCCTCAGAATTTCCCACACCTGTTCCTTTTCACTAATTCCTATCTCAACTAAGCAGCTGAAGGTTTGCTTGATTACACATGGGTACTTGCCACTTGAGAGCACGTGCACCCACACACCACTGAAAGGCTACTATGTTAGAGGCCAATTAACTGAATAAAATTTGGGTCAAAAGATGCAAGGCTTTAAGAGGATTATGTCTATTGCTTCAAGTTCCAATAATTAACATTTTTTCTAGGTAGTTTTATCAGTGGGAATTTTTGGACTAGTTTTTAGTGTTTATCTATTTATCTATTTATTATTTATTATTTTATTTTTTCACTATAGCATTCAGGTCCACAACATCCATTTGCAGGCTTCACTTGTCTGAAGGACTTCACTCACCTAGAATAGTCTTAGAGACTTGAGGTTGAAGAGTAGTTCTTTTTTCCTTGTCAAGTCTTAGCACAGCAAAAATACAAGTCTTAATGTCACGTAATCGACTTGTCCCCTTAACTTAAGTACAGACAGTCCCCTTATCTCTCATTCCAAAGTCTGTTTATTTAGGTGCACTCCTGGTGACTTTAGTTTTCTGGATTCATAATCTGAAGGAGAATAGAAGCAGCACATTTGAAGAACGTTAGGAGTGGGGACCTGTCCTAGGAGGAGGCAAACTGAGAACAAGAAGGGAAAGCCATAACTCATGACAAAGCAGAAGAGAAATAAGTGTAAAAATTATTGTAAAAAATGCAAGAAATTATGATTCCGTACTTCACTAGACCTCAAAAACACCTCTGCAGCAACAGTTCTAAATAATGATCATGAGTCAGAAAGGCAGGTAAAATTAAGTTCAGTATATTCTGCTTAAGAAGCTAGGGTGGTCATAATTTGGGAATAAAAACATGCTTCTAAATATTTCAGATATCAAGGGTATATTCTCATCTGGAACAAAGTCTCCCCTAGCACAGTCAGGCTAATGAAATGGTCCTGTGCTATTATGATGATGGCATGGGAAAACCTATAGTTACATAAGCTACAGTCCTTGAGGCGTCCATGGTCTAATGGGACTTGTGAAAAATAATAGTGTGATAACTGCAACTATAAGTGCATATAAAATATGGTTTTCAAATAGAGGGGAATGATCAAATCAGTTGGGAGTCAGGAGAACTTACAAAGGAGAGATTATTAAACTGAGTCTTGAAGGAGTAATAGACACTAGGAGAGAAAGGAATATAAAATACATGGAAGTTTTAATAAAAGTTTATATACATTTCTCCCATTGATTTCCTTTCTGCATTGAGTCCAACCCCAGGGATAATTAGGACCATTATAGTAGAAGGAAGTAAAACAGAGTTTATCCCATAAATGGTAGTTCATGCATGAATATTACCTATCCATCCATCCATCCATCCATCCATCCATTCATTTGTAATTATGTGCCTACTTGGAAAGAAAGATTACCATATCCAGGTAGATTTGGTTCATGTTGCTCAGGTGGGTAGTTGAGGGGAAAAGCTGATAAGATACATTGCTGGAAAAGGCTGGAACATGACCAAGATGGTGGTGAAAAGGCTGGAGGTAAGAGGTGAAGGGGTATGTACGCAATACAAAGAGACTACCAGTTTTCATCTCACTCTACATGCTATGGTTTGATCTCCCCTCAAGTGCACATGTTGGAGCCTAAAGCCCGATGTGATAGTCTAAGGAGATGGGGTCTTTGGGAGGTGCTTAGGTCATGAGGATGGAGCCCTCATGGATGACATTAGTGTTCTTATAGAAGAGACTCCACAGAGATCTCTTTCTCTTTTCACCATGTGAGGACACAGTGAGAAGTCAGCAGTCTGCAACCCTGAAGAGGGCCCTTACCGGAACCTGACTGTGCTGGCATCCTGACTTCCTCAGACTTCCAGCCTCCAGAACTGTGAGAAACAAATTTCTGCTGTTTAAGCCACTTAGTCTGTGGTATTTTGTTAGAGCAGCCTGATTGGACTAAGAGGCCACACTCATGTCCTTCCCCACATGGTAGCCAAATCAGATTCTGCAGGTTATCAGTAATGAGAGCTGAGATCTTTAATGGCTTTACTTTGCCATCCTGAAAGGTCTTCCTGTGATACCTATTGGTATCAATGGTATATGACACCATTCTTCAGAAGATTTTTCCATTGAGTTCCGAGGTTTTGTCAAATCTCAACGGAAAAACTCTCTTTTAGGACGTCCGGACCACTCACTAATTCTACGAACTGGAAAATGAGGCTTCCATCAACCTAGACATAAGGGTATTAGTCTAAATAGGAAAGCATCCAGCATCTGTATTCGAACTAACTCGAGATTTCTTCTCAGCTGGGGGCGTAGAAAATCAGAGCTCCATTTAGTAACAGCTTCTAGTTATTCTTTAAAATTTAACAAAACTGTGGGGAAGTCTTCAGTGCCCCATTGTCTCCTTTAGGGAATGCTCCTCTGGGCTCCTACAATAATTTTTATATGCCCTTATTAAAAATTTATCACTTTGCACCTATTGATTCCTGTGTTTGAATTTCCCCTAAATTGCAAATTCTTTGCAGAAAAGCATGTCTTATCTGACTTTGGTTGCTCAGCACCTAGCACAGTCCTGGGCATAAAGTAGGCTTTAAATACAGGATCGTTTTAATACACAATCATTGAATAACTAAGGCATGTAGCAAGAACATGTGCAAAGACAGGAATGCAGTGAAACAGCACAGTACAGCCGCAGAACTGCAGTGTGGGCATTTGCTAGAAAGGAGATTATGAGGGGGACAATGATGGGAAATAATATCAGAGACAAAAATCAGGCGCCAGGGTATGAAAGGCCTTTTGTACCACAGTAAGGAGCTTGGACTTTTTTTGGCAACGAGTCGTTAAGTGTTTTTAACTTGCAAGTGACATGAATGTGTTTGCATTTGTGAAAGATAGCTTGCTGCACTGCAGGTGATGGGTTAGAGTGGGATAAAGCTGAAACATAAGAGGTGATCAGAGCCTGAGCTAAAGCAGTGGCAGTGGAAATGGGCAGGAGGCAATAATGTCGTAGATCTTTAAAAAGTGGAGTCGACAGCATTGAGGTGGGTGGGTCCTGGACCCATCTGCGGAGTTGAAACCTCAGTAGACCTGATGATACAGTAGGAAAAGTATCATGAAAGTATCTGACTAGGATGCAGCACCCATTTATTTGTATGGTAATATGGTGAATGCTTGAGTACGGTCATGGCCCCTCCCCTAGCCTCATACTACAGAATTCAGACACCACTCCAATCTGGGCTTCTCCAAGTCTCCAGTTGGTGGATTCTTGATTCCATGTGCCTGCATTGACCATCACTCATCTGGCACAACTCTGGGAGGAATTAAGGAGGCTAATGGGCAGTCGAGTCCACTTATTTGGGTCCAAGTTTACTTGTGGATAGCCTTTGAACTGTTTACTGCTTGTTTAATGGATAAAGTGAAATGAAAGTAATTTATTTTATTTTATTAAAAAATTTTTTATTGAGGTGACATTGGTTTATAACATTATATAAATTTCAGGTGTACACGGTTATATTTCAACTTCTGTATAGATTACATTATTGTTTTCTTAATAGATAAAGTGAAATGAAAGTAAATTTAAACTCAATCTCAATGGACAGTCTCCCAATATTTGTGGATTGGCTGAGTTCATTGGTGAGTAATTATGTGGAGGTGGTGAGGAAGATAAAAGGATTGGTAATAACTCCCAGGTCCCTGGTATAAATGACTTACAGCTCCATTAATCAGAATGAAGCGGGAATATAGGAAAAGGAATAGATTGTTGAGGGATGGTAACAATGAGTTTCATTTTCAATACGTTGAGCTTGAAGAACTTTGGGATATCCAGAAGGAGACATTCAGTTTAAAACTCTGATCAGTGGAGCAATGAAGAAAGTTCCACTCTGGACAGTTTTGTTTGTTTGAAGGGGCTCATCTGAGCATAAAGTGTTAAATTCCTTAATCCTTCTCAAAGTGCTTTCTATCTGGCTATCTCTCTGCCCCATTTTCAACTGGAGATTAAAATTAAGCTGTGAAACATACTAGCATTACCATGGTGACAAGCCTCTAAAATTGCTGACTGAAACCTTCTCCAAGGAGGCTTGGGGAACAGTGATGGTCACAGTTGGGAACACAGTATTTGAAGAAACAACTGAAGGAAAACTTGAGGTAATAATTGTGGTATAGCTACTAGTGGATTAGCTTTGAAGACTGTTATCACCAGATTGTCTCTAATGATGTATGGGATGAAGAATTTCTAACAGAAGCCTACATAAGCATCCTTCTGTCTAGATCTAAAGAAAACCTGCAGTTCTACCTACAGCCTGCTGTTGTAGGAAGATATTTTCAAGTCTTTAAATGCTGGGATAAATAGAGACATGTGATTGTCTTCCTTTTTTGTTTAGACCTTGGCTCTTGTGCCTCAACAAAAGATAATGGGAGACTAATGCTGCTGAACCAAGATGATTTTCATCAAAGGCTAGTAAGAACCCACGGTAGTAATAGAGCTTCTTCAATCGCCTGTAGCAGAGACTAAAGAAACCCACACACAAGCAAAGAACCCAAGTTTCTGATGTTTGGCTGGGACTGCGGTGTGCGAGTTGGTTTCCATAGTACAAGACTATCTCTCTGTAGGTGATTTAACTCTTTAATGCTTACAATAAAAATAGTTATCTTTTTCTCTCTGAAACAAATGGATGCAGTCAATTAGAGGTCTGTGATTGCATCTAAAATTAGAGAAATTAGACCCTTTGGTTGGATCGTAGGAAAAACAGATAATGGCTGATTTCACCTGGCTCCCAAAAGGCATGAAGGGTAAGAGTTACGTATCAATGGGAAAATTATTTTTTTTCCCTTGATAATCTGTTCTGGTGGGCTAATGTCCTGAAAAAGACCCAGACAGAATTTAAACTAGAGCTAAGGATCTGTTTAGAGACTGCTAAGCTCTGCCCACATTTTAAAATATATTGTATACATTCCTAGCACCCAAAATCATGGCTGAAAAAATAATATATGCTCAATAAATCCTCATTATACCAAATTAAATTTACCATATCTTTTAATGTGCTATTTCCTTTGTTAGTCTCTAAATTTTTCCATTTGGACCTAAATTACTAATTCCAAAATGCTTGCATAGAGTAGACATTGTATGTAAACATTTGTTGAACATAACTGATATGCTGAAGATAAATAAAAATCAATTCTCTATTGGCAAATGTAGGAGATAAAGAGATTTCTTGGATATCCAAAGAAGCGTCCATGTAGTACATTTTTTTTTTTATTCCTAGCATTTATCACAGTGTCTCACATGTGGTGGCTGAGGTGACCAACTTGTCCTGGTTTGCCCAGGACTTTCTTTTTTTTTTTGCTGAGGAAGATTGGCCCTGAGCTAACATCTATTGCTAATCTTCCTCTATTTTGTATGTGAGTCAGTGTCACAGCATGGCCACTGATAGACAAGTGGTATAGGTTCATGCCCAGGAGCCGAACCTGGGACGCAGAAGTGTAACATGGGCCCAGGACTTTCTTAATTTTCACACAGAAGATCCCATATCTTGAGAACTCCAGCAGTCCTGGGCAAACTAGGATGGTTGGTCACACTACATCAGAGCATTTATTGATTGAAGGAATAAATAAAAGGAGAATTAGGTTTGTTAATCTCATAAATCCGTTCCTCACATTCCACAGGATAAGTGCATTCTCTCACTGCATTTATTACATAGAAAGTCAAATCTGAATCATAAACGCCACTCTATCTGATCGTTTTTACCATGTGAACAGACCTATGGGGGAGTCAGGTGAAAGTGGGAGCCGAACAAGGGTCATTAGAAGAATTTAATGTTTGTGACCTGAAGCTAAGAGAGCCTGATGCATCTAGCTCACCACCCAACCTGTGGGGCTGGAAATCGTTGAAGTCCTTGCAAAGGCTCTTCTCATACGGCAGAGAGCACTGACAAATTTTGTGTCAGATTCTTTACGTCTTCGTGTTGCTGCTCCCTATCCCTCTTGTCTCTTCATATATATGAATTTATTAAATTTGGGCTTGTTTCTTGGTATGGAAGTTATATTGTATCTTCAGGTAATTTGCATATCTGTTCCTCTATAGATCTTCCTCCTATGATTCACTCATTCCTTTAATTACTCATTCAGCAAATAATTATTGAGTTTCTACCTTTTACAAGGCACTGTCTCAGTCCCAGGATGCCTCAATGAACAAAATAGACATATATTTCTGTTCTGAAGATCTTTCTAACATGGTGAAACAGATAACAAACAAAATAAATGAAATATGTAGCAGGTTGGACGGTAAATGCTATGGAGACAAATAAATCAAGAAGATGAACAGGGTATTGGGGAGAAGGGGTCAAGGGGGGTTGGTGATGTCATTTTAAATAGAGTCCTTAGGGAAGCCAATACTGAAAAGAGGGCGTTTGAATCAAGATCTAAAGAACGCGAAGGAGCACAGCGAGAATTGAAATGGCATAAAGTGCTCCAGGCAAGGGGAACAGCAAGTGCAACGTTCATGAGACAGGACCTGACCTTTTGAGTTCTATGAATAGCAAAAGCATCAGTGTGACCAGAGTAGAGCGAACAGGGAGATAGGTAGCAGAGATGGAAATTGGCAATGGGGGCATAAGCAGAGTGTGGAGGGTGCAAGATCCTACTGGGCCATTTAAGTCATTCTGAAGTTGTTGATTTCTCCTCTGAGTGACTTGGGAGCTTTTGAGGGAGTTTAAGAAGGGGAAGAATTGTTCTAACACCCTCTGTTTTAGAACAGTATCACTCTGGTTGCTGTATTGACAACAGACTGAAGAGATGCTAGGCAGAGTCAAGAAGACCAGTCAAGAGGCTGTTGCAAAAATCCCAGCAAGAGAAATTCATTCCTTGGAAGAGAATGGAGGCAGTAGACGTGATGACAGATTTTGATGGTAGGGCTGTCAGGATTTGTTGAGGAATTGGAGGTAAAATATAAATAAAAGGAAGAAGAAATGATGACTGCAAGGTCCTCGGCATGGGCAACTGGAAAAAAAGGACAATGTACTGATAATATGAATCCGAAGTACAACCAGGCCCCACAACAGCAACTTCTCATAATCCGATTCCTTATCTTCTGTTTCTATATTGTAATGTTCAGTGGGCAATGTGATTTTCCTTATTTCTGAATTCTTGGTGTGGAGGGGTCACATTAGTATAGCCTCCAAGACCTTACAAAAGCAACCACATATTTTGAAGTTAATTTCTGGAAAAAAATGCAAATTTTCACAGGTTTCTCACTTCATGTAATAGGAAACTTTGCTGACTAGTATTGCATATTGTGCCCTATAATATTAGACATATATTTCTTCTAAGCCTGGTTGACAGAATATTTTATTCTTCCAAGTTAAGCAGTCATTTCACACTGGCTTTTTTATTTTATTATTCCAAACATATCCTGAGGATTGTCTTTGTGATTTGTTGATTGTGTGAAACTTCACTTGTAAAAATAAAATAATGTGTGTTGAGAAAGTTGGCCAAAAAAAAAAAAAAAACCCACATCTACAATCCATGTAGAATGCATTCAAAGCTTAGAAAATTTTCTCATTACCTGTAAATTTGACAATGTAATTACCTCTAAGGAGAGTTTAGATGTGTTGTTTTATTTCCTCCTCGTTATTATTCACATAAAGTACCATATTGGATAAATGCCATGACGAATGGTGCACCAAAGAGGTACTAACCACCAGAAAGGTAATTAATGGACTAATGCACTACAGACCTTTCTGTGATAAAAATGGTTCACTCTTGATGATGATAGTGCAGCTTATTTAGATTTAACTCTTAAAAGACTATAAATATCAATTTTATGTAAGATTGTTGACCTTGGTGAAACTTTCTAGGGATTCAAAAATTACACAATAAGGTTGAATGTTTTCTGTTCTGAAAAATGAAAAAGGATCTCCATTAGACTTCTTGTAAATTGAAGTCATTGCCTGCAATGAAAGATAAACTTGAATTCCAACTCTTCAGAGACTGAAGGAGAATGATGTATTTTGAAAGGTGTGAAAGCATGTATTGCAGCCTGAGAGAAACCAAACCATACAGAGATTCTATCTTTCTTAAAATAGTGGCCTAATATTTCTTAGGATGGAATTTTAAGTAGCAATAAAAGATGAAAGACTTATAAACTAAGAAACAGAGGGCACAGAATTGTGAACCCCATTCACATACCTTATGCAAGGAACTTTTCATATAATTTATCTCTAACACGTGAATTAATTTGTTGGGTAAATATATATAGTTAATTTTCCCTACTTAACTTGTTTGACTGCTACAAGTATCTGAAAAATATTGATTAATCTATTTTAAGTTCTTTTCAGCAGACAGTTTAGATACTCAGATTATGACATGGTCCAGTTGTGACCCTGGAGCCTAGATGACATTTATTTGTTTGCTTGTTTGTTTGTTTGCTTTATTTTCAATGTGTTGCAAACTGAATTCAGTTATGAGCCCCAGACCTAAAAGGAAATGCTCAGTTTGTGTTAGTTATCAATGATCTGTATCTGTTGACACCAACACAATGGGCTGAAAAATATAATCAATTGCTATTTCACTGCTTGTTTCACTTGGTATGCCTTATTGTTTTAGCTTCAAGTAGACATCTTTTTATTGAAGTATAATTGACATACAATATTACATTAGTTACAGATGTGTAACATAGTGATTCAATATTTTTATACATTATGAAATGATCACCATACCAAGCAGGTAGACATCTTAAATACCAAGTTTCTGGCATTCACCAATAAAACCTATGTTCTCTCTAGCCTCTAGAACTTGTCTTCTTAACCTTTGATGTGTCTGAGACCCCTTGGCAGTCTGATAAAGGCTATGGACTCCTTCTCAGAATAATGTTTTTAAACGTATAGGATAAAATACACAAAACTGCAATAGACACAAAGCATATTGAGATTCAGTTCTATCCACAGACCCTTTGGGACCCCACACTGAAATCATCTACTGTTTTGGTCCGTTCAGATTACTATAACAGAATACCATAGACTGAGTGAGTTACAAACAACAGAAATTTATTTCTCTTGGTTGTGGAGGCTGGGAAGTCCAAGATAAAGGCACCAAATGATTTGGCGTTTGGTGAGAACTTGCTTTCTTGTTCATAGATGCAGTCTTCAGACTGTATCCTCACATGGCAGAAGGGACAAGGGAACTCTCTGGGGTATCTTTTATAAGGGCACTAATTCATACAGGAGGGCTCCACCCCGACGACCTAATCACTTCCCAAAGACCTCCCCTCTTAATATAATCACATTGGAGGATAGGTTTTCAACATATGAATTTTGGGAGGAACAAACATTCAGTCCATAACATCCACCTTAGCACAATATGCAGAAGAAATTAGAGCCTGCCATTAAATTCGAGGACAAGAGGTTACTAGAGAAAAAACCTTTATTCCTGTCTCTAGTTTGACTTCTTTGCTGAGAAAACCAATCCTGATGTAAGTTTTGTGTAAATTCAAAGCGAGATTTTAGTGTGTCAACATATACTTAGAGATGGGAAGGGATGGAGAATATCAACAAGGATATGATTTTTCTTTGTAGAATGATCATTTTGACTCTTGCAGATAAAACATGTTCCTTCCTGAATCCTTGTTAATTTGTACTCACCCTCTGGAAAGCTTTTCTCACAGTTTAATGTTATATGAATTGGTCTTAAAAGTACTAAAACTGGGAAAAAATGGTGGATGTTTCATCTTTGTGCTCTATATACTCAGCAATTAGTTTACTATGTAGATTGTATTAAGCTAAGGGGACAAATGCTGAAAGGAGCAGAATTTTTCTCCAGATTATCCAGTTATTAAGTCAGTGTAATCATGAGTGCCTAAAGTGGCATCATTTCTGGAATTTTCTAAGATTTGGATAGATTTAATTGATAACTACCTACTGGGAATGCTAGTGTCAGATTATTTAACATTGTCCATTTAAGGCACCAAAATGGAAATGCATTTTGGAAAAATTCATGTAGGTTGCTCCCAGCTTGTTATCCTCATATTCTGAAATGAGACACCTGATTTCACCTTTTGGCCCCTAATTTAGTCCCATCCCTCGTCTTAAGTTCTTTGACTCTATCCATCACCTTCTCACCTTTCTGTGAATCTCCCACCTTCTTTATATGAACTTCATGTGCTAACACATTTCTTTTAGACTCTACTCATTTTCTTATTAAACTGGATATTCCTAAGTACTAACCTAAGCTGTCCCTGGTGACAATTTCTAACGAATAACAGGTTACAAAAAAATTCTTGTATACTACAATCTAGGACTTGAAAACAGAAGTTGTAAATCTGGTTATGTGATATGAACCTCATCAGAGTAAAAATCCATGCAAATTTTTATTGCTTACAACTTTTACTTTTGGAAGACAACCATTAGAGAATTTTTTTAAAAAGAACTAAATAAGACTTCTCATTGATTTGCTCTGTTAGCAACATTTTGCAGGGGAAAAATAAATTTGGTCATATGTCCTGAAGGCTAGATCTCTCATTCAGACCTTCGTTGGCTTCTGTCTCTAGTTCATCTTGGCTTATCACAATGTGAACGGGCAAAATAATGATGGCAGATGGGCAGGAGAACAAGCATGCCAAGATTCCAGCCTGCACACTACATTTGAATAGCTAATAAGAAATTTTTGCTCAAGATCATGCATATGACAATGTTGGATAATGGTCTATATGTTTGAGCTGACCAATCCCAGTGGACTTAAAAAATATTATTAAGTTGCAAAATTTGGACATGCATGTATGATAAATCTCAGCCTGTCAGACAAATAATAGCTTCAGCATAATCTCAAATAATTGAAGGATAGACATTAAATGATGCCACGTATGCAACATTTATTAACTTCTCCTTGATGGAGATTTGCGAGTTGTGCCCAAATGAATCTAGAGTTCAGATTTATGTTTTGTCAAGTAGAGCAAAGAGAAGCAGACACAAATCTGAATCCCACTGTGAGAAACAATGAAGGAGACCCTATTTTATTGTTGTTTTCCTCTGGGATATCTGTCAAAAGTCAAAAGAAATTTTTGTAATACACATACCCATGGATCATGGTTGGGGGTTTTCATATCATTCATATAAAATGTGCAATAATCGAGCTCATGTTTCTCATTTTTAAAGTGAACTTGCTGTTCCAATATCATTAGTTTAACAGACAAGATCTCAATAATCAGAAAATAGAACATAAATGAAGATAGCTGAAAACACACTGCTCTGGCAAAAAAAAAATCAATCAAAAGAAGCCTAAAAAATTAACTTGTAGAAAATGTATGCCATGACAATGGATAAGTTAGCTTTGGGTAAAATGGTTATTAGCTTGCTGAAGATCAAGTATTGTAACATTTGCTGTTCTTTTAACCATAAATGAATTTTTCTGCCTGCCTGGTTTTGTAATCAGAGTCTGCCAGAATGCTATTTACATATGCCATCATTTGCAAAAGCAGAAACACATTCAGGGCATCAAAGTTGATAATACATAAAATAAAGGCACTTGCTGCTTTCCTGAAACTTTGTGATTTAAGTGAAATACTGACGAAGATGAATTGTGCTACTTGAAAGTTCGGTTAGTCCACGCACAATTGGGCAACTTTCAATTATAGATTTCTTGAATTCCCTTGAAAAGGACTAGTTATTAACATTGGCCTCACACTGAGATAAAACTACATTTTTAATCTTAAAGTACTCATGGTGTTTAAAGCACCACCACTGTAAGACATTTTCTAGTTTCCTACAGCTCAGGCCCACTTTGTCAGCACCATGAGAAATCCAGTCTTTGTGAATGCTCAGTTTGTGACATTAGGAGAATATAGAAGAAATGTTGGCTATTTACATGGGTAGTGCATATTTAATTTAATCCCCATCATTATCATGCCCGTGCCTCCAAAATGCAAACTTCTTTTATTAGGATAAAGCATGCCATTATTTTTTTTTTTGCACAAAAAACTCATTTCTTTCTAGGAGAAGGGGGGAAAAACGTCTAAATGATCTTAATGGAGATTTAGGGAAGCAATTGAAAGTAGAAGTACTAGTTTTGAACTGCTTCTCTGACTCAAAAATTGATCATCTGTCAATTCAGTAACAAGATTTCATTAGGGTTACTGTGAGTTAAAATGTGATGTAAAATTACTATTGCTCAAATGGGTGATACCTATTCTTTGTTTTCATTTGGTCAAAAATAAAGGGAAGTAGATAATTTGCCTGTCATATAGAATAAAGCTCTACCAAAACTAAACAAGATAAAAGTGCTTTTAGGTTTTGTTGCTTTCTTGGTTCTAATAACAAGAAAATGTTCTGTTAAAGCTTTAGGAACACAAGTATTTATTTATTTATTTTGTGAGGAAGATCTGCCCTGAGCTAACATCTGCCAATCCTCTTTTTTTGCTGAGGAAGACTGGCCCTAGGCTAACATCCATGCCCATCTTCCTCCACAATGAATAGTTTTAGGTACTCAATAATTATTTACTGAATAAATTAACGACAGGAATTCAGATTGTATGTTATGCTCCGTATCTCATGTCTTCAGAACTCATTAAAAAATTGCTAAAAGCAGTATTTCTTGGTCATATATTGTATTTTGGAGTTACGTCCAAAAATTTCTGTTCTTAGTATTTTTCTCTTAGTACAAGGTTGTAGCTCTAATTATTCCTCCATAAGTCATGCCCACAGCATGGCTTGACAAGCTGTGCGTTGGTGCGCGCCCGGGATCTGAACCGACGAACCCCTGGCCACCACAGCGGAGCTCGCACACTTAACCGCTTGCACCACTGGGCTGGCCCCGAAACAAAGGTATTTTGAAATCGGAAGGACTCAAGGAATAGTCATTATAAGCCTGGGTCTCTAAGATGAACACTAGGTTGACTATTAGAAAGATCCATGTTCTTTTTTTTTTTACTGAGGAAGATTCGCCCTGAGCTAACATCTGTGCCAGTCTTCCTCTATTTTGTGTGTGGGTCACCACCACAGCATGGCCACCAATGAGTGGTGTATGTCCTCACCCAGGAACCGAACCTGGGCTGCCAAAGCGGAGCGTGCTGAACTTAACCAACAGGCCACAGGGCCAGCCCCCATGTTCTTTTGTAAATTATTAGAGTATGATTCAGAGGAAAGATGAAATAAGAACACAACACCTCAGATGGAAATGTGCATGCATACTACAAGGGCTGCACTGCCGAAACTAACCTTGGCCTTTTATATTGAAGAAAGATTGACAAAAGAAGTTTTTTAGAAATCAAGTGCAGTTTGGAAATCAGAAATCATTGACCGTTTCTGAATCTAGAAAAGTAGAGATTGGGGAGTAGAAACTTACCTGTTGGCATTCCCATGCTCTATGAGGGAGAGTATGGGCTGATTCTAGACTATTGGTCCTAGATCTTTAGTATTCAATTTTATACTCTTTGGAATTCCCATGTGCAAGTTGCTTGAGAGTACAAAAAAAGATGGAGGTCTTCAGATAACTTTTAGATCATAGTTTAATGTGAATTTTAAACAAATGGGAAAGGTCATGCTAAAACAAAGGCCGATAAGTGACCATTTTATCCCAAGAAGTTATATTCTTTCGAAGAAAGGAAACTTGTTTTGCTACACTTGTTTCATGAAAATCTCCTTTAACACCACACTTTTACTCCAATTCTAATACTCATAAAACTTATGGTTTTTGTTTATTTTCTTCAGGTACCTTCACACTAGGCAACAAAACAGCACAGGAAAAATGACCATTTCCCTGAGTCTAGTACGTCTTTCATTATAAATTTAAAAAGCTATCATTTTTGCTGTATTAATAAGTCTTTGTGGAATTTGATGACAAACATACACTTAGTCACTTAGGCTGCAAGCATAATAGACACGTCAGGACTTAGACTAAAGATGACCATACCACAATCTGAACAACCCCAACAAAATTACATTTAACGTCAACATCATCACCTAATTTGGAACTAAACATGTTTTAGAACAAACTTGGTAGATGTTAATGTTGTTAAAATGTTAGCGTGTGGAACTAGGCTCTCTTACCACAGTATAGAGGAAGGATAAATTTGTTGTTGTTTGTTTGTTGAACACAGTTTTACACCCTTTGGCTTAACAAAACACTAGGGATCATACTACGGGTGAGAATAATCAACCTAATATCATTTTCTCAGATAGCATCCAAGGCTAGTGAAATTTTTATGCTGCATGTATTGATTCAAAAATAAGACATAGTATCTATACTAATCTACATCTATTAATCTATTTTGAAATTTACTGATTCTTTTTCCTTTCATCTTCTTTCCACCGTTAAACAAAACCAGAGAAATTTTTATTTAGAGATTGAGGTTTTCAGGTCTAAAATTTCCATCTTTTTCCTTTTTATACTTTCTATTTCTCTGCTGGGATTTCCCATCTTTTTATTCACAAGGACCATAATTATGTCATTGAGTTTAGTAATTAAAAGCTGCTTGAAATTCTTGTCTGCTAATTCCAACATCTAGGTCATCTTATTGTTGGTCTCCATTTATTGTATTTTCTCTTGAGAATGAGTAATGTTTTCCTGGATTATATCGTGAACATGGTTATTGCCAGGTTGTGGAGGCCCAGAAATCTGTTATAGTCCTTTGAAGAGTTTTGATTTTTGTTTTAGTGAGCAGTTAATGTGGTTCTATTTAAACGGCAAACTGTCTCTTGGGTGGCAGCTCAAATCAAAGTTCAGGTCTTTTATCCTTAACTGGGCTGCTTTGAATTTAGATCATATACAGTTCCATGATCAGCCAAAGATTTTGGCAAATTTTATACACAGAATTTGTTGCTCCCCCCTTTTGCCTTCTCTTTTCTGGAAATCCCCCCCCTTTCCAGTGACTGGGGTTGACATGAACTCTGTTCTCTGGTTCTTAAGCCTAGAAAGACCAAGGGTTTGCTATCAAAGTTTTAGCTGCCCTTCATGGTGCCAACTGCAACCCTCTCTCAGACTATAAATCTAACTTTCATAAACTAAATCTTTATTAGCAAGTCCACCTAGAGCCTATCAACCATAGCTAATGAGTTATTTTTAAATATTGAATTTGTAGGAACTAAGATTTTTTAAAGTGACAATAGTTTATATAAAAATGCAACTACAGCTCTTATAGCTAGTTCTCTAAATTCATAAGAATTCTAAGATAAGTTGGTTTAATTTGCATGGTTAATTTAAGAAAATGGCCTGTGGAACTAATTGCTAATAGTTAATTCTTGGCCAATGGTCTATCCTGGGCAGCTGTACTTTCAAAAGATGATTAAAGCAGAAGAGAGGGATAGAAAAATACAAGAATGATTTCTCTATCAATTCTGAAAACAAGTTTGTTAAACTTAAATTGGATATGATATTTCCCCTCGAATTATAGCTATATGCCATCATTATATTTGAAAGAGCTTAGCAACAACACTTATCTTGGTTTGAATTCCGGGTGTTGAACAAGTTAGGGAGCCTCTCTGACCCTCAGTTTTCTCACAAGCAAAGTGGAGTCCTAACCCTTACCTTGCAGCATGTTTAGATGATTGAAGATAACATATAGTTACTGTTATAATGCTTGGCACACATTAGCTGTTCTATTTCCTTGTTTGTATACATATCTTACTGCTTCCTCTGGATAGGGATTAATTACAATGAATAGTTTTAGGTACTCAATAACTATTTACTGAATAAATTAACGACAGGAATTCAGATTGTATGTTATGCTCCGTGTCTCATGTCTTCAGAACGCATTAAAAAATTGCTAAAAGCAGTATTTCTTGGTCATATATTGTATTTTGGAGTTACGTCCAAAAATTTCTGTTCTTAGTATTTTTATCTTAGTACAAGGTTGTAGCTCTACTTATTCTGGTTCCTCTTTTAAATTCCATGGTCAATATGGCTTATAAATTAACATCACAGACTAATAGAAATTAATACTAAATTTAGTTATCGTTATTTGAAATTCCAAGGGCAAAGAGAAAGGAATAATTTTTTTGTGTGTGTGTGAGGAAGATTGGCCCTGAGCTAACATCTGTTGCCAATCTTCCTCTTTTTGCCTGAGGAAGATTGTCCCTCAGCTAACATTTGTGCCAATCTTCCTCCACCTTGTATATGGGACGCTGCCACAGCATGGCTTGATGAGTGGTGTGTGGGTCCATGCCTGGGATCCGAACCTGCAAAGCCAGGGCAGCCGAAGCAGAGGGTGTGAACTCAACCACAACCCCACCAGACCAGCCGGGAGGAAAGAATAATTATTAAGTAAAGCAACAGATTTTCTCAAATGGGATAAATTCCTTCAACTAGGTATTATTTTCTGATATAACATTTTGTCTTTTTCTGTATGTATGAGAGAGTGATTAAGTCTTTCCACAAATATAACAGCAGCAAAAATAGATTTTGTGATGATCTTTAGCTTAATGGTTTATTTCATAAAGATGAATATCAGATAAGGCCACCTTATAGATAATTCTGATTATCTGACACATTCTTTATCACTTTCCAAAGCACTTTCTTAATATACTCATTACTTTCCTTTATGTGAAGAGACAGCCTATGGAAACCGATGGGATGTTTTCCCACTGCTAAACCTGAACAGCGCTGTGTGATTAGCTCAAAGGCAGACATTTTATAAATATGCTTACTTGAGTCTTTTCTGCTTGAACTGTCTGTTTTATACTCTGTTGTACTTACCGGAACATGTGGTTTTTAAAAACATGAACCTGGGATTGATAATGAAAAAGTTAGACATCTTGCCTCCTTTTGTAAGATTTCAAGAAATTGGTCCATTTGATTTTAGAGTACATAGTTATGAGATTTAAAATGTCTCTGGACACTGGATTTTGTGTGTGTGAAAATGCGTGGTAGATGTGGGAAGACACGCCTGTCTGCTCAGTCAACGTTATTTTAGACTGAGCGCTTGCTTCTCCCTGGGTGACATATGTGCCAATTATCCAGAGGAATTCGATTCTGTTCCAGCTGCTTCCTATTTATAGGCTGGATTATCTGACAGACCATTCCTAAATACGTAGTGACTCATCTAGAAATGTCATTCTCACCTCCACAAGACAAACAATTTTGAT
Source organism: Diceros bicornis minor (assembly GCF_020826845.1). NCBI lineage: Eukaryota > Metazoa > Chordata > Mammalia > Perissodactyla > Rhinocerotidae > Diceros > Diceros bicornis. Next base: position 17,335,547 of record NC_080777.1, read on the forward strand.
AAACACTTCATCTAAAGCTTTAGAAGTAATCCAAAGGAACACAAATGGCCTTGATATTTTTAAAAAACGTATATTTTGTGATCAAGATGCTTTTGAAATATAAACACTCACATGAGGATAGTAGCCATTGAAACTAGCGTATAACCCTAAAATTGTATGTTGTGTTCATCTTTGAAAATGCTCACATCCCGGAATAATAACTGTTAACGCTCAGAATAGATCTTTCATCTTAGATTGTCAAACTACAATCGCAGGCTGAATGGTGAGGTAGCTAAGTATTATATTTATCTCTTAAGTGTTTACACTAAAGCTACTACAAAATGGCAAGACGACGAATTGAAAAGATAAATCAGTCAAAATGGATGCCCACTGACCACAGCAAATTTAGATGATTTTGCTTCCTTGATCTAGTTTCATAGATTTGACTGAACTGACTTTAGATTGGAGGTTTAGGTTTTCGTTTGTGGCCATATGCACGCGACAATGTGGTTCTGGTAACTGTGCTGACTTCTCTTAATACTGACAGCCATATATTAAGGCCTATGTAGAGATGGGGCAAACCGGTGATCTTGGTCACTCTGCCATGTAGCCATACAAGGCTGACAATTTGGCTCAATGTAGGATCTGAACATCCTTAGGATGTCTCTACTATTGTTTTGACACGGTTTTGATATTTAAATGGCTATAGAATATTATAGCATATCATTTCAATAGGTTAATACTGAGGAACTATTGTTTTTCATTTTCTTTTTATTTTCCTAAAATGTATATAATGTTTATTTAAGTTTGTGCCATGCGCTATTTGAAACACCCAGCAAAAATTAACTTTATTTAATTCTCACAAAAAACAAAATAGGTAGATGCAATTATTTTCTCCATCTTACAGATGAGGAAACTGAGGCACAGTGTGGCCAAGTTATTTGCCCAAAGTTATGCCTCTGTTAACTGTTGAAACTATGGTTCTAACCTAGACATTGTGACTCCAGGTTCACTAAGGATGATTTTGGTAATGAAGCATCAATAAACAAACATGCTCTTTATTATGCTAAGTGAAGTTAACCAGTCACAGGACAAATACTGTATGATTGCACATATATGAGGTATCTAATATAGTCAAACTCATAGAAAGAGAGAGTAGAATAGTGGTTACCTGGGATTGGGGGAGGAGGAAATGAGGAGTCTCTTCAAAGGGTATAAAGTTTCAGTTATACAAGATGAATAAGTTCTAGAGATGTGCTGTACATCATTGTGCCTATTGTTAACCATACTGTATTTTGCACTTAAAAGTCTGTTAAGCTCTCTGCTTAAGTGATCTTACCACAAGAAACAAAAAAAGAAATAGAAAAAACTAATACAGCCCATTGTTATCCTACAAAAATGCTCTCAATTTATTCTTAGATTCTTGTATATGGGTAGAAGAGTTACAGCAAATGTATTATTTGGCTATTACCTTTCTAAAAATTAATCCATTTAAATAAACAAACACACATATTATAATTTTATTTATTTAGAAATTATTCTACCTCTACTTCAAAAAGACTCCAAAGTTCATTTTGGATTAAAAAATGAATAAAACCATGTATGTTAGATATTATAAGTTATCTAAAAAGAGACATCTAGCTTTGCTCTAAGTATTAAAATAGTTAAGGAGAGAAAAGAAATGAATTAGTCAGAAGAAAAGATCAAGGGCAAATGTGGCCGACTAGAACATCTTATTATCTTGTATTTGTCAGGTCTTTGTATGTACATTCTGATTTAATCTTCAGTAAAATCCTTTGAGGAAAGTATATCATCCCCAGTTTACAAAATAGCAACATGAGCCTTAAGGAGAATAAATGTATAGTCCAAATTCACAGGGCTAGGAAGTGACAAAGCAAGGGTTTGAATCTGTTTGACAAAGCCCACACTTATTCCATCCCACATCATCTCCAGTGTAAAGACAATATACTTGTAACTTCATTACCAGAGATAAACTCTTTTTTGAACTAAATTTACCATGGGATTTATCTCATGGAGCTTTGTGTAAGTCGTGATGGATATAAAAGTGGACAACGTCTTTGGCTAATCTTTTGTAAAAACGATTATGTGGCAATTGAAATGGATGATTCTTGTAGCTAACCCTTATAAATGCAGTTACATTAAATTATTAAGTCAAGATACATCTGCCAGAGGGGTTAGTGTGGAATTAAGGAACATGGGGTAACCATAAAGAATAGAATAAAATTTATATGGAATGACCAAAGAGGCCGGGGATAAGGATAAGGTACAGTTGATCTAGCTGCTGAAGGATGGGTGAGACTTAAATTACCAGATGGCTAGAGAAAAGCATTCAAAGCATAAGAAAAGGAATAAGAAAATCTGAAGGACTGAGAAAATGCTAGCACAGTTTAGAAATATCCATGCTTATTACCACTTTTGAACATATTTTATATATCAGTTGCTTACCATATATGATCTCTAATTTTTACAACTTCTCTGAATGATGGGTATCATTATCAACATTTTAGAGAAGAGGAAACTAAGACTCAGAAATATTAGTAAATGAGTCTAGGAAGGACGTGATGAATTAATAGAACATGAAAGTACATATTAACTGATTGTAGAGCATAATGTGGATCAAGAGCAGACTGGGGAAGATAATTCTAATTACCACCATTCGTATTTTGCTCACAGTATTCAAAGCATGGTAGATACAATTTCTTATTTAAACTGTTTCCTTTGAGGAGGTTATTATTATCACCACTGATGTACACATAAAAAAAGACTGAATTTCAGAGAAATTAAATAAATTGCTCAATGTCATACAGCTACTAGCATGAGCCTATTGAAATTGTATAATTTGGGGGCAGATTTGCTCATATACATTTTCTGGGGAAAGGGTATGTAGCTGGCATCAGCTTCTCAAAGGAGTTCATGATGTAAAAATAATTAAGCTCCACTGTGTTGGTTCAAGGAGGGCATTGGTGCAGGCAAGCATGATAGTCTGGCAGGGGTGCAGTCCACAAGAGGGAAGCTTCTGGGTGACATGGTTACCTGGTGGAGTCTGGAGATTGTCTACATAGAGTTGCATTGAACAAATAAGTAAATATATTGAAGACAATGAGAGGCAGGCTTCTCACCTTTGGAGAAGGGGAATACAAATAGGAAAGGGTGAAAGCACAATGAACCCAATGGTGTTGGAGTGGAATTCATGGTCTTGGTGTAAATTCGTGGTTGTCAATAGGTAGAAAGAAATATAGAAACAAGTATAGATATATGTGTGTACAAATATATATATATTTTTATCTCTGCGCACCCCAGTAACAATGAGAATACCTCAGGCAAAGACTAAGAAACTTGTCTAAAGTCCCAGCCAGTGCGGGGTAAAACCGGAATTTGAACCCACGCATCTGGACACCATGTACTGCACTCTTTAACCACAATGCTACAGAAGTTAAGAAAATGCACAAATTTAAACTAATTCAGATAAGTATTTGCATACATAAATCTAATAGTAAAAATTAAGAAGTTGCTAAGTTCATGGAAAACTTTAAAAAAATCCAAGCAGTCTGGTAACTGCTTTACATAAATTATCTCAATTAGTTGTACAACAACAGGTCTGTTACTATCACCATTCAGGTCTGTTACTATCACCATTTTATTGATAATTAATCTTAGACTTAGAGAGTGGTTAAATAACTTGCTCCAATAATTTATGCTCGAGGGCTCTGTATTTTGCAGCTAATTATTGTGGACGCATATACATTCATCTCAGGATCATAGATGCACTATGACTCAAATTCCCTGTATATCTATGAAGAAGAGATCAAGCTAAAAGATATCCTTGTCTCTTGAAAACAAAGCCTTTTGTAGAAAGTGACTGCATGACCCTCCCCCTGTAGTCTGTTTCATTTTGGATAGAGGGAATTTTGTGATATTACAGAAAACTGTGTAAGGAATTTAAGGATAGCTCAACATGAAAGCACATATCAACTTTTGTTACGAGACTCATTTTTTAGACATTGTGTTGTGCTGTCCACAGAAAGGAGGTATTTTATCACGCAGAGAGAGGACTACAGCTAATGTGGTCCACACATCTGTCACTGACATAGGGACTGGTCGATTGGCAGCAATGTTAGTGAACTAAACACAAAGCTTAGAGAGGCTTTCAAGAGATCTGGCCACACTGAACTCACTGAGGAAAGTGGACAAGAATAAGCCCCTAATGACTCCCCTGGAATCCCTGTAGAGATTTGAACCAACTGCAGTTAGAAATACAAAGTAGAAGTGGTGGGACACAGCACAGATGAAAGGCAAATGGTGACATGAAGCAGTCAAATTTAAAATCAAAACTGTATCATCCAATTGCAAGTGAGGGGAAAATAAAGCATATAAAATTTGATCAAAATAGGGCATTTAATAGGACACATATCCCTGAATAAATACAATATGGGGAAGCTGTAGTTTTTTCATAATACATTTACTTTACTTGTTAAGTTATTTTCCATTTTATTGGAGCTTTGATAGGGATGGGTGGGTGGAACAGTTGAAAGCCTATCTGTGGGTATAAAATAAGAGAAGTTTGTGAAGTCTACATTATCAAAACAAGGCTAAGCCAGGAAGAGTTTGGGTTAAAAGGGTAATCATTCAGAATTGATGAGCATTTGGAAAAATATTAAAACACTTTGCCATTTTGATAACCAGGGATGATTTTAGACAAAGCTGTGTAATTTTTTAAATTGCCTTTCTACCCTCCCTACTTCTCAACTTTTTTTCCCCCAATTTTTCCAGACACAGGACTCTGATGCTATCTGAGCTCCTCGTTATGGCTCCCTAACCTGGACCGTATCATGCTAAAAACGATTTCTTCCTGCTTCCTCTACTTCCCCTGGAAGGAATTGGGCTTCAGAATCAACGAGATCTGATTAGACACCCATGCTCTGCTATTGGCTTTTCCTATAATTTGATCAGGTCACATAATGTCTCTGTGCTTCATTTTTTTTTCTCTGAGAGATAAAATAATAATTCCTGCCTTTGAAGTTTATTTTGAGAATTAATTAGACTATAGATCAAGAGCTTAGTGCAGTATATGAAACATATTAGGGTGTCAGTTAATATTAGACAATGATCAACATGAGATTTGCCCACAATTCTGCTGATTCCATGCTAGAAGGAACATATACTGATATTACAAACTTGTACGGAGCAGTTAGTGATTTATTTCCATGGGCATTTGCACTTAAAAAATGAAAATGTTTAATCCAATGAAGTCACTGATACATTAAGTATTTTTAAGAAATTTCAGAGGAATGTTTTAACGTTCTGGACAAAACTTGAGTAATATTACGTAGGTTCCAACTACTTTTAATATAGATGAATTATTGGCATCTGGTTTATATGGTGGTAAATCTGGCTCTGACTAGTTTTCTCTCTTCATCTTTTAGAAACAAGTGTAAAAGACTCCACTGAAAAATGTTTTAAAATTAAATGTGCAGATACAGTAAATTCATGTATATGGAAACTCTAGTTAATAAACTCTTTCCATATATTCACATCCTTGAAAACATAAAACTGTAAGGCAAAATTGTATAGTATGTTCTCCACCAAAATGTTAAAAGATGTCTTTACACTACATTCAGTCAGGTTGATATAAATTTCAATAACAGAACTAAAATATATCGATGTAAAATTTCCATGAGGCTAGAAGGATGTTGGACCAATAGAAAATTGGGATTTATATAGAAAAGAAACTACAGAGATTGATGAAGAATCTATTTGTAAATAATACATAGTGAATGGATATATATTACTAAACAAGAAAGAATGAATGATAACGTTTACACTGCCATGATTCCTTCTTTTTTCCTTCCTTTTTTTCTTTATTTCTTCTTTGTTGTTGTTACTGTTTATTTTTAGTATGTATCACCCTGTACACATGCAGTTTATAAATTAATAGTAGTAGTAAATGTAGTAATATACTCAACATCTCTTCTACCTAGGATAAGAAATCCGTCATTGCAGTATCTCAGGAACTCCCTTGTCCAATCATGTTCCCATCTCTCTCTTTCTTTTCTTGGTGGTGTTTTTAGCTATACACATATCCTTAAATAATACATTGTTTAATTTTGAAAAATATGTAGTAAAGAAAAAAACCATGTTGCAAAAGGGAAGCACAATATCACCAATGTTAGAAGAAGGGTCCAAGAGAAGACAACCTGGACAAATCATAGTCTGACTTCAGCTTCTTTGAGAGTTTAAGAAAAGTCTTCACTCTCAGTCAGTGGGGAAGGATATGAAATAGTCCTGAGAAACATAAGGCCTTAGCGAAATTGAGTCATCTGACAGGCCTAGAATACGGGCCGAGTACTAGAAGTCCAGAAGTAACATGGAATCTCCTTCTTCAAAGCTCCCGTGGCCTACTTCCTCCTCTTAAGTATAGATAAAAAAAGATGGTTTCTGCTTTGAGGGGGAAATGAGTCATCAACTGACCCAGGCAGTAGGATATACTAAAGAAGAGAGGAGGAACTTCATCAACATGAGGTCAAGTTAAGCTAAGTACAGACATGACTCTGAGCCATTTTGTTCTGAGGTTAACAAGGTGGTACATCCAACAGCAAGGAGGATCTTGGTGATATTAGAGCTCATCAGATCTGTTTCTTGAGTCACAGTGTTCTAATCTAGACCCATAGCCTACATATTGTTGATGCGCATCTATCAATATTTTGAGCTTTCCTTTCTCCATCCTTTCGGGAAATCCATTGGCATATCCTTTTTGTGGACTCTCCTTTTTTCTCTAGCCCACATCTTCCTCTTTTTTGATTTGTATTCTAGTTCTGGTGGAATATATCCTCAGTGCCTTTTAAGACAAAGTACATGGGAGATAGATTTTTTCAAGACTGTGCATGTTTGAAAGTATTATTTGACTATAAACTAGTTGTTGGGTGTAGAATTTTCTTCATAATTTGAAGCTCCATTATCTTCTTGATTCTGGTGCTGCAATTAGCATCCTGATTTTTGATACTTTATATATGATTTGTGTGTTTTTTTTCTCTCTCCATAACTTGTAAACTTCTTTGTACCCTCAATATTCAGAAAACTCACAAAATACAGGTCTGTTTCTATCCATTGTACTGAGGTTCAATCTGACAACTAACGTTTGTCAGTTCTGCAAAATATTATCTCAAATTACTTCTCTGATAAATTCCTCCCCTTAATTTTCCCTTTCTGTCTTTTTAGAACTACTCGTACCCTTCTACTTGTTCTCTCTTTTTATTCTACCTCTTTGATGTTTTACTTTTCTTTCTGGGAGATTTCCTCAATTTTATCTTCCTAATCTACCAGAATTTTGAATTCTGTGATGATTTTAAATTGCAAAAGCTTTTTCTTATTCTCTTAACGTTTCTTTCTTTCTACCTGCACCAGTCCTGTGCCAGGGATAAATTATCATCTCTTATCTCACTGGTAGTGTTCATACTAATTTTATTCCTTTTGAGGATAATGTCTTTTCCTCTAAGATGGATTATGTTTTTTGTTTACCTGTTTGTTTGGAATTGTCTATAATTTATACAGTACAGGCTTTCTTAAGATGTTTGATTATCCTTTGTTGTCTTCTCATGCTCAGGAGTGCGGAAAAAACTGCCTGGAAGTCATGGATATGTGTGTACGTATATGTACGGGAAGAGTGTTTTCAATGTGATCTTCTTATAGAGTATTCTGAATAGGCCTTTGTGTATGTGTGTGTGTGTATGTGTGTGTGTGTGATAACAACCAATGTCAATACATTTAGGTCTTTAATCTTGGTCTGGTTATATTCCCCAAGAATGTTTCAGTTTCTGCCTGGATGATTCTGTATCCAGGATTCTGATAATCTAATAGTGGAATAGGGCTGGAGCTCTCAGCATTCAGTATTCAATATGTATATGATCACTTAATTCCTTTGTTCTCCCTCCATTGCTGATGTCCCATGTATGTCTAACAGTTCCCAGTCCAGAGCACTCTGCTTTACCCACTCCATGAGCCTGGGACTAATGTAACTTGTGACCTATTTCTCTCTCAGAAGGATCAAGACCCAGCTAGTCATCTTTCTTGCTACCCCTCCTTGACTCCTGTTGGTTCAAGGGATCCTCTGAGGTTAGGTTGTGATCTTGGATGGGAACTACTTTACACTCATGGTAATGAACCTCCTGGAGCCAGCTGCCAAGCCACTACCTCAGCTCATTTCTATGCCCCTCCCTTTCAGTGTGTGTGACTCTCAAGGTACCATCTATGTCTGGAACCAAAAGCATCTCCAGAGAATAAGCTAAACTCAGTCCCTCCTTCAGATAACCATGCTGTACTGCCAAAGTTACTCTGAAGTGGCAGCCTGCAGATTCAGATCAGTGTGGGAGCTGCCTCTGAAGCAATTCCCCAGAGTCTTAAGTGGGAATCAACTTATTTAACACATCTTCCTTCTCCAGGAATCAGGCCTAGGAAATGGAGCCATGTAGACACAGACGTATTTGACAAACACTAATAGAGCATTAACTGTATACCAGGCATGGTTTTAAGTGATTTATTTAATCTTGACAACCACCTTATGAGAAAACAACTTTATAAGGTAACTATTATTATTATTATCATCATTAGGTAATAATGGGGCTGATAATGAGAAAACTGAGTCTCAGAATAATTTACATTAAGTCATGGGGCTCATAAGTAATGGGGCTAGGATCAGATCCTCATTCAAACGATTGTGCTATGCTGCCTCCACGTGTCTCCTCTCGTCTCAGTTCTCACAATAGCCACTTCCTCTTTGTGCTGAGACCTATCTACCCACCTTACAGAAGTGATCTCATCATCCAGGCTGAGCACTTGTTGTCTTAAACAAGAGCTAATGCACTAAGAAATCCATTTTCTGTGTTCACAAAGCCAGGTTCTTATGACTACCATCTTGCTAAAGAAGTCCAGAAAGTCAGCTTTCTTGCTACCCCAAAGCTAACCCAAAGCTGACCAAAGCCTTGTTTTTTACTAAGATTTTCTCTCATCTTTCCTTAGAGGAAGCCTCAGGAAAGGAGGTGTGGAATTGAAAAAAGATGGTCTCTCATGTTAAGGCACTAAAATGGAGCCAGGCAGCCATGAAGAGGAGAGGAACATATTCCTCCTTTGGGATGAACTCTTGAACTCGCTAGATACCTGAAATGCATCTGCAAGTCTTCTCAAGGATGCTAAGATTATTGAGAGGGAGATCTCATTCTCAAAGATGATAAGATTATTCCGACGGAAACCTCGTTCCAGTCAGAGTCATCTCCCTTGTTCCTAAGTTTAATGGCTTGTTTCAACCCACCCTCATCTCAATGACTACTTTGTACCTGGAATTTGTTCAAGGACATTCTTTCGCTTTTTTTTTTCCTTGCCCTTGTTTCCGTGCCCTTAGCCACGACTATAAAAATCTTCCTTCTCCCTTTCAGTGGCAGAAACACAATTCAAGGGCTACTTGAATCTGTGTTTTTCCCTGGCTGCACTCCTAACAAACCCCAAATAAACGTCTTTTTGTTGAAGTCTATCAGAATCTACATTATAATTAGTCGACAGAGGACTTGAAAAGAAATAAAATGCAGCAGTTACATATCTGCAAATCATTATTCTTGTTATATTAGACAGAGAGATTAAAAAATGACCTTAAATAGTGGTCATCATAGACACCCTAAGAAGAAATTTGAGATGGAGATCGTGATTAAGTTTTAAATAGATGTTAGGGAGAAAGCAGATGGATATAATTCCCTTATATTTGGTAAAAGGTGACCTTTGAAGAGAAGCGCAAAGCTGAGTAATGACAAGAAGGCTCTGGGGTGGGATGAGATAGTAAGGAAAAGAGAAGACAGGCGTGCTGGCACATTTGACATGTTTAACAATGGAAGGGAAGATAAACTCACTCTTAAAAAATCAGGTGCCAAATGTGGATCTATAAGTTCAATGTGTACTTCTGAAGAAGAAATTAAAAAAAAAATCTGAGAAACACAATTACTGAGAAAAATAAAATAAAATCTGGTGTAAATGCTTGGTAGGTGCAAACCTAATTGTCTCATTTGACTAGTTCCCTATTTCCCTCAAGTTTTCTTTATATCCTTTTCTCTTTAAACACTGGTGTGTTTAAAAGGAGCACGTTGATCTTACTGGCCACTTCAAGACTGGAAGGAGGGAGAGGTCAGAAATTTCTATTGGCTTTACATTATAATGTTAGTTCATCCAGATTTTCCATGCTGTTTAATGAAGTACCAATTTAGAAGGCTAACGAGAACATTGATAATTTGTGCTTGACATTATTATGCTAAACTTGACTATTTAATTACCAAATTAATTTTATGGTTATAAACAGAGTATTGCACAATGTTCATGATGTAAACATTTGGAGACTTTTAAATATAAAAATACTTAATATTCCTAAACTGTCCCAGTGTGTAGGTAGCTATCAAATTTAAAAAGTCTAAGAAACATGCCAACAGCTATAAAATAAACATATACCCTTGATGGAGAGCTACAATTTGTGCAACACAATTGCCTTTCTGATATCATTTGCCCTTGGATCTCGGTTGTGCTTTCCATATTTGATGTATTTGTAAACTCAGTATTGTCTAAACAACAGCTGGCCTGGACATGAGGTGATAATAGTAGCTTTTCAAGACAATTACGGTGAGGACAGCTTTAATGAAAGGTTATTGCTTGAAGTTAGTAAACCCCTCAAAGATTTGTTAATAGTCAGAATTTACTATGCTATTACTAAAGAAGCAAAAAGCCAAACCAAAAGAAAAACAAGCAAATAAAAAAACAAAAGAACAACAAAAAATCTACTCTGCTGGATATTCAGTGGACAAGTCTATATAATTAAGTCAAGGCAGTAATGAAGTCAATGTTTTTCTGTTCTTGATAAAAAAGCAGAAGTTGTTTTCTTTAAAAAGTCTCAATTTTGTGTATTAGCTTTCCATTATTTGTGGTTAGGAAAGCAATGGTGCCTAGTACTATTCAGTTGCCCTACCCAAAGGAATGTAAGTAAGTAAGGAAGAAACTGTGGACAACAATATGCCATTCAGTGTGTGCTATGTCTTCATAAACCATATGCATTTTCTGGCAGAGACTCCAATAGCAATAAAGAGAATAGGAAACAGGGGAAAGGTGTGGGCTGCCACTGTGGCCAAAAGAGCATGACATTTCTCAGGAAACCCTGTTCTGGCCCAACCCTGTCCTTCCTTGGGTCAGGAAATCTTCATTCTAGGGCTGCACAGCAAGTTGATGGCAGGGCTGGCCTTTTAGGGCTGCTATCATTGCCATTTGAAGTTTTATTCTTTCATGTTCTATATTTGTGCTGTCCAATATAGTAATGTAGGAGATCAGAATTTGCCACCCCAAAATGTGTCTCTTTGGCTTAATTATTTTTAAGAACACAGGACTCATAGAAACTTTGACCTTCCCCCTAACTGCCTAAAAGAATTTAAGATAAAAGGCCTTTTCCAGGAAGGAACTAATACTTTAAGATAACTACAGTATAATATGAACTAGACGTGGTAGACAGGAAGGCACCTAGCAAGGCCCATTTTTATCAAAATTCTCTCTCATTGTCTATAGATGGCCCAGCAAACATTTGTTTACCAAATATTTGCTTTTCTATCTCCATGCAAATTGCCTTTCTCGCCGTTGAAGTCCCAAACTACTACCCTGGCATCCTCCTTTGTCTGTAGCTGAAGATGATATTTAAGGTGGTGGCTTCAACCATTTTGGCGAGTTACTCAGTTTTCCTGGGTTTCTCCCATGTATATGTTATTAAATTTGTTTGATTTTCTCCTGTTATTCTATCTCATGTCAATTTAATTCTTAGACCAGCCAGAAGAACCTAGAGGGTTCCCCTACAGTAGCCACTAGCTACATGTGATTATTTAAATTCAAATTAATTCAAATTAAATAAAATTAAAGTTCAGTTCCTCAGTTGCACTAGTTATATTTCAAGAACTCGATAGCCATATATGATTGGTGTTACCATATTGGACATTATAGATATAGACCATTTCCATCATCTCAGAAACTTATATTGGGGAGTACTGCTTTAACACTAAAATAATATACACACTTCTAATTAATACAGTAGCCATATTTACAGAAGCCTATGAAAATGAAGTTTTAGTAGTACATGAAGCCTCTCTACTTCTTAATATATATATGTGCAAAAACATATATACTATATATAATTATACATAAATAAATATATAAGCAATAAATATATATAAATCCATTTAAATGTAGTAAAATATAAGAAAAATAAATACTAAGAAAAAAATGATTAGGAAAAGTAGAAAAAAATAACATTGCCTAAATAAAAGTTTGAGTTATATTGATGTGATTTTTTTGGGGACTTGAACTCTCGGATGTTTGAAGCCACAAAGGAGAAAGCAAGTTTATTTTTACTGCCTCTGTAATTTTTTCTCACTAAGAAAAATAAACTCCTTTCCAAAGGTCTCTACGCTTGGGTAAAAATGTTGACTTACATTGGACAGTTTTGAACTCATCGAAATTAAAATTCATTTCAAAAATCCAAAGAGAAATTTAAGTGTTATCACATTTGGATTCTGTATTTGCCTGAGGTTAATGACAAAGACTCAAAGGGGTAAAATCATTTATACCAGATGAGTAGAGAAGAAAGCCTTTGTTTGTTGATTTTTTATTACCTGTTTAGCTTTAGGGACTAGGGAGTAATAAAAATTACTTGGTAATTTTTATACCTTGGTGGCCTGAATAAGTTAGTGATCCTTCCAAAGGTACAAACTCGCAATGATTGATTAGTTTAAGCCTAGCAAAAACCTAGCTCACAAAATGAAATTTATAGTAATTACCCCAATTCTTCCCTATAGGCTTTTCTAGATGATTTGTAATAAAGTCCAACTAAATACTGTTTAACAGTCTTTTACATTATAATGCACTAAAACATAAACGTGTTACTTTCCTGTAAATATTACATAATAGAGTTTTTGAATAACACATATAGTGTCTGGGACCGTGTTATGTGTAATTTTTAGTCGATGGAGAAATGGAAATTTAAAAAAGCGTATTTTTCAATAATAGAATTGACTTATAGGAGGAGATCAAGTCAGATGAGCACAAGTTGGGTTCAAAGAAAGTGGATAAATGTCAGAGAGGAAATGGCAGTATTATTCTGAAAATGATTGAGCATCTCTTTCTCAGATAATCCCATAAACCAGTCGCCATCTTCTCATGTGTCCTACGAGACGTGGATGTTGTTTGGAGGTAATACAATAGGAGAGTAAGTAAAACACAAAGGAAATCGTGTTTTACGAAGGATTGATTCCTGGTACCAGGAATCAATCACCAGTGCTAACGTCATTAAAGCAAGAGGTTGTACAAGGATCTGTAGAGATGGTACCTTTGGTCCTTGGCCTGGTCATTACCATCTCCAATAGCAGGACACCAGGAATCAACAGCCTTAGTGCACGTCTGCATATCATTAGTGTCTGTATCTTGGGCAAGCATCAGCAGACCAGCCCAGCTGCCACTTAAAGCATGAGCTGCAATAGGAGGCAGTCCCATGACAATTCAGAGGACAAATAGCAGACACTTGCCTTAACTAAGGGGTTAGATTATAGTATACTCCCTAAGAACCCCTGGAATTATTTGTGGTGAATTCTAAAGTTTTTATCATGGATAATTTCAAACAAATGCAAACAGAGAAAAACGTAATGAACTCATATGTCCCTATCACCCACCTTCAACAATTACCAATTCATGGCCAAATTTGTTTCATTTTTTTCCTTCATCCACTGTCTTCCACCTACCGTATTGTTTCTAAGTAAAGTTTAGGGCGTTTCAAGGAAACAGGTTTTCTCTACAGTGAATTGGCACAGATAAAAGGTGTTCTTTGACTACTACCTTGACCGTATTTATACCTTAAGGCTATTGGGGGTCGCAAAGGAAAATAAGAAAGTGCGTTAAGTGGTTTCATAGAGGTAAGGACAGGGAACTATAGGACCAGACAAATGCCATGGCTGGCAAGTGGCTGAGGAAGAACCCTAAGGACATGCTATCTAGACTGAATCATAGGGGACAAATAGAAGCAGTTAATAGAATAAGGGAAGAAAGGGAATTCCAGATAGAGGAAATGTTAAATAATTATCTGGTTAATGAGTCTAGCACATTTACAGAAGTCTTGTTTTGTGCACTATTTTATGTGCTAGGGTTAGAAAGATCGGGAGGTCCTCATCCTCAAGGATCGGTGGAGTTAATGTGTGTAAGGCACATGTGAATATGGATTTAAGAGAAGATGGTACATTCAAGATACTGGTGGCATTCAGAAATAATAGAATAAGGTCTCTACAGTGGTGGTGGTAGTCGACAGTAGTTAGGCAATAGCACAGTAAGACAGTGATTCTGTAGCAGCAGCTGCCAGAGGAGAGTGGAGACGTGTGATGACAATGGTGGTGTTTACAAGAGGAATTATCTAGAATTTGGTGTTCCCAGACTATGAAATTATTTTTAAAACAACCTTCTAATATGAGCATGATCTTTGAAAGATTTTAGCGGGCACTTTTATTATGATAACTGATGTTTATATGAATATAAACTATGATCCTTTCTTTAGAGGAAATAAACTCATTGTTAGGAACTCGCAAGATTAGGTCAGAGAAAAGTTTTCAGAAATCCCCGTTATATCAATAGCTTCTGAACGTTTTAATGTATTTTCCCCAAAGAATAATAAAAATAACTGTACATTCTTTATATCAGTTAGGGTTCAGTCTAAGAATACATAAGCCACTCCAGATTTTTTACGCAGAAAGGGATTTAATAAAGAGAAGTGATACTTATCCAAATTTATGGGAAGGTTTGGAGATAAAGAAGCCTGTGGGGGGGCCGGCCTGGTGGCGCAAGCGGTTAAGTGCGCGCGCTCCGCTGCGGCGGCCCGGGGTTCGCTGGTTCGGATCCCGGGCGCGCACCGAAGTACTGCTTGGTAAGCCATGCTGTGGCGGCGTCCCATATAAAGTGGAGGAAGATGGGCACCGATGTTAGCCCAGGGCCGTCTTCCTCAGCAAAAAAAAGAGGAGGATTGGCGGATGTTAGCTCAGGGCTGATCTCCTCACAAAAAAAAAAAAAAAAAAAAAAAAAAAAAAAAAGAAGCCTGTGGGAAGGGGGGCGGGCGCAAGCAGGTTTTCATGTCGTTCTGAAGCTGGACTCTGGAGCTCAGGAATTTGTTAGTGGTACCCAACATCACAGCTACCCTGTAGTCCTGACTCTAGCGAAGAGTCACACAATGCGGAGCTCAGCAGTCGACTCAAAAGTTTACCTCTGCTGTAGCCTGTGCTTCAACCACTGCAAGAGAAAAAATGTCCTCTGCCTCTATTCTAGTTTCTAAAACTCAGTCCAGTACATCTCCTTGGAGAAACCTTATTTATCTTCAGAACTCTGGCATGAAGGGAACTCGGAAACCTATTTCCCAAGGTTCCAGTCCTTCCAATACAGAGAATAGAGGTAGGGTCGAAATGAATTCTGATCACCAGTAGACAATATCCAACTTGCTATTTAAATCTAAATCTAATTATCCCAACAAATTTAATATTATCATCCAATCTTAATGCTAGAATGTATAGTACTGCCAGCTCTATTTGTGGAAGCCTAGGATAATTTTCTTGGCCCAGCCAGTTTTCCAAGGAGTCTTGGTTCCTTTTAGAGTAGAATGGTATTTAGAAACCAAGTTCTGGGTCCTACATATGTTCATCGCTACTGAAGTAATATTGCCTCTGTGTCCTTTTAGCAAATAGAGCTGGGAAATTATTATTATTATTTTTTTGCTGAGGAAGATTAGCCCTGAGCTAACATCCATGCCAATATTCCTCTGCTTTGCATCTGGGTTGCTACCACAGCATGGCTGATGAGTGGTGTAGGTCCGTGCCCAGGATCCAAACCCGCCAACCCAGAATGCCAAAGTGGAGTGCACTTAACCACTATGCCATGGGGCCAGCCCAAATTATTAATATTTTCATCATTATTGTTATTATTACTATTGATCATGATCATGATCCTATACTGATATCTCCAATTCAAATTCAATGATACAGGTTTTTTCCTCACCTATCCCATTTAATATTTGTGTCTCCCTTCTTTTTCAGGAGAAAGCTGCTTTAAAACAACATGTATATATATGTATACACGTATATGTACAAAATACATGTGTATAATAACTTTGGAATTATCTCACAAATGCCACTACCACCAAACCTACCACCAAGTTCAAGATATTTTCTTTTTTTGCAGTTCTGTTTGTCCTTAGAATGCTTCAAAGTATTTGTTCATAAGTTAGCTGATTTAAACTATTTTCTCTTGTTCTTATATTCTTATTTAAGAGTACAATTAGTTTTGTTTCTTTCTCTCTGTATTCTAATTTTGTAATTTATTTTTTCTTCTTTTTCTATTTAATTTTTTAAAATGTAAAACATATACATGGTTCAAAATTTTTAAAAGGTATAAAAACGTATACTCAGAGAAGTTTCACTTTCATCTCTATCGCATCGGCCCTATTCCCACACCCACAGCTTTTTTCTTAGTTTCTGGTTTATCCTCACCGTGCTTCCAGTGGGCCTGTTGTCCCAGTCTCTGATTGTTCTCCAGGTCCAGAATGTTTTGTGGGAAAAGATGCACTTACCCTCTAGCAAAATATTCACATTTTTTCCCTTATCCATAGAGTGAGGTACCATTATAACATGAATTGCTATAATGCATGCTCCTGGATGCTCCTGGAACTGTCTCTGCTCCTGCCAAAATAAATGTCACATCCCAGGGGAGATTGGATGAGATTATGCAGGACTGGTGTTTCCAATTACATATCCATTAATCTTGCCTTTTTGCCCTGTGCATGAGTCATGGAGAATGGCTGTATCGTAAAATGACTTAATCAGGAAGTAATGCCAGTATTTTTGGTTCCAGATGTGACGTCTTTATTGGACCCGATCAACATCAGTCCTGACACCTGGTGTATTATCCCAAAATGCTTTGTCTTTCCTTTATATCTATCATGAAAGAAAGCAAAAGCATTTTGCCTTCATATGGCAGAGATGAGTCTTCCTTTACTGTCCTGCCTCAAGACTATGTCAGTTCTCTGGCTTTCTTTCTTAATATAGTTAAGTGCTATCTTGATCATCTTGATATCCAACAGAACATCACACTGGTTCATTACACTTATGATATTATGCCAACTGGAACTGATGGACAGGAAAGAGCAAACATCCTAGATACTTTAGTAAGTTGTGTTGTGCAAGAGCTTGAGGTATAATCTCCGTGAAAATCCAGGGCCGTGCCATTATTATAAAGTTTCTAAACGTCCAGTGGTCTGTGGCATGTTGAGATGCCCTTCCAAAGTGAGGGATACTTTGATGTCCTTTGAATCACCAACCACAAAAAAGAGATATGATAGTCGATGGGCCTCTTTGGATTTTAGGGGTAATATGTATCTCGTTTGTCATATGGCTCTAGTCTATTTTCCGGGCATTCCAAAGGTTGCTAGTTTTTATGTGTCTCAGAGCAAGAAATGAGTCCCTGCATGAGACACAGGCTGCAATACGAGCTACTCTGACACTTCATTGTTATGAGTCAGAAGCCCCAAATGTCTGTAGTAGATGCTGCATAGCAAGGGTCAATGTTAGCATAAGAGCCAGACTCCTAGGATTTTCAGGAAGGCTTTATTTTCTTCTAACAACAAATTTTGTTCATGGAAAATCAGCTCTTGGTTTGCTACTGGAACACAAAGTGACTATGCAACCCCCAATTGCCCATTATGAACTGAGTATTATCTAGTCTACCCAACCATAAAATTGGATGTGCACAGTGGCATTCGCCTGTAAAATGGAGATGGTATGTAAAAGACTGGGACTAATCGGGATCAGAAAGAATGAGTTAATAGCACTGGTAGGTAGCCTAGACTTCCATTATATCTGCTCCCTCTGTATTGTGGATTCTTTCTTAACCCATAGTTTTGATCACATGGGGAGTTACCTATGACTAATTAACAGAAGAGGACAAAACTCAGGCCTGATTTATGGATGCATCTGCATGATACGCTGACATGAGCTAAAAGTGGATGGCTACTCCATTACAACCCCACCCAAGAGAAGCCCTGAAAAACACTGGTGAAGGGAAATCTTCCAAGTGGGCAGAACTTCTTGTGGTATCTCCAGTATCACACAGAATATTTTCATTGCCCTAAAATTTCTTCTCTACTTCCACTATTCAACCATCCTATCCTCCACCCAATCTCCTGGTAACCACTGATTTTTGGTCATCTTTATAGATTTTCTTTTTCCAGAATGTCACATAATTGGAATCGTAGAGTATGTAGCTGCCTTCTTTCACTTAGCAATGTGCATTTAAGATTCATCCATGTTTGTAATGGTTTAATAACTCATTTCTTTTTTTAAAATTGTGGTAAAATACACAAAACACAAAATTTACCATCTTGACCACTTTTAAAGGTACAGTTCAGTGGTATTAAGTACATTCATATTGTTGTGCAACCTCACCATCATTCATCTCCAGAACTCCTTTCATCCTGCAGAAATGAAACTCTGTAGGCATTAAGCAATAACTCTCCACTTCACCCTTCCCCCCAGCCCCTGGCAAACACAATTCTACTTTCTATCTCGATGAATTTGACTACTCTAGGTACCTCATGTAAGTGGAATCATATAGTATTTGTCCTTTTGTGATTGGCTTATTTCACTTACCATAATATCCTCAAGGTTCATCCATGTTGTAGTGTGTGTCAAAATTTCCTTCCTTTTTTTTTTTTTTTTTCGTGAGGAAGGTCAGCCCTGAGCTAACATCTGCCAATCCTTATTATCACCTTATACCCGTGGTGATAGAATGGCTACTATCAACAAAAACAAAAACAACACAACAAAACCAGAAAATAGCAAGTTTTGGCAAGGATATGGGGAAATTGGAATCCTGTGCATTATTGGTGGGAATGTAAAATGGTGCAGCTTCTAGGAAAACAGTATTGTGGTTCCTCTTAAAAAAATAAAAACAGAATTACCATATGATCCAGAAATTTCTCTTCTGAGTATTTACTCAAAAGACTTGAAAGCAGGAACTCGAACAGATATTTATATATCCATGTTTGTAGCAGCCAAAGTTTTGGTTATTCTCAATGGCCAAAAGGTAGAAGCAACCAGAGTGTCCATTGACACATGAATGAATAAACAAAATATGGTATATACATACAATGGACTGTTATTCAACCTTAAAATAGAAGAAAATTTTGTTGTTGTTTTGAGTTGTAGGGATTCTTTATATAGTCTGAACATAAGATACATGATTTTTGCTGTTGAGTTTTGATTTTTGTATTCTTATCAGATATATGATTTGCAAATATTTTCTCCATTCCATGGCTTACCTTATCACTGTTAGCTGTGTCCTTTGACAGACAGAAAACTTTAATTTTGATGTAATCCAATTTATCTATTTTTTCTTTTTGTTGCCTATGCTTTCGGTGTTATATGCAAGAAATCATTGTCAAATCCAGTGTCATGAAGATTTCCTCTATGTTTTCTTCTAAGAGTTTTATCATTTTAGCTCGTATGTTTACACCTTGGATCCATTTTGAGTTAGTTTTCCTATATGGTATAAGGTAAGTGTCCAACTTCATTCTTTTGCATGTGGATATCCAGTTTTCCCAACAAAATTTGTTGAAAAATAGAGATAATTTTATTTCTTCCATTCTAGTTTGGATGCCTTTTATTTCTTTTTCTTGTCTAATTGTTCTGGCTAGGACTTCTTGTACTCTGTTGAATAGAAGTGGTAAAAATGGGAATCCTTGCCTTGTCTCTGATCTTAGAGGAAAAGGTTTCAGTCTTTCACCATTGAGTGTGATGTTAGCTGGGGGTTTTTCATACATGGCCTTTATTATGTTGAGGTAATTTCTTTCTATTCCTACTTGATTGAGTGTTTTTACCATGAAAATGTGTTGAATTTTTTCAAATGCTTTTTCTGCATCAACTGAGATGATCATGTGACTTTTTTCCCTTCATTCTGTTAGAGTGGTGTATTACATTGATTAATTTTTATATGTCAAACATCCTTACATTCCAGGAATAAGTCCCACTTGGTTATGGTCTATAATCCTTTTAATATGCTGTTGCATTCTGTTTGCTAGTATTTTATTGAGGATTTTTGCATCAATATTCATCAGAGACATTGGTCTGTACTTTTCTTTTCTTATAGTTTTTTTTTTTTTGCAGCTTTGGTATCAAAGTAATCCTGGCCTCATAAAATGCATTGCAAATGTTCCCTCCTCTTCAATTTTTTATAAGAATTGAGGAGGATTGATGTTAATTCTTTAAATGTTTGGTAGAATTCACTAGTGAAGTCATTTGGTTCTGGGCTTTTCTTTGTTGGGAGGTTTCTGACTTCTGATTCAATCTCCTTACTATTTATAGGTCTGTTCAAATTTCCTATTTCTTCATGATTTAGTCTTGGTATGTTGTGTGTTTCTAGAAATTTGTCCATTTCATCTATGTAATCTAATGTGTACAATTGTTCTTAGTACTCTATCATAATCCTTTTTATTTCTGTAAAATCAGTATTAATGTCCCTGCTTTCATTTCTAATTTTAGTTATTTTAGTCATTTCTTTCTCTCTCTTTTTTTTCAGTCAATAATGGTAAAGTTTGTTAATTTTGTTGATGTTTTCAAAGAACCACTCTTGTCTCTGTTGATTTTTCTAGTCTCTATTTTGTTTACCTCTGGTCTAATCTTTATTATTTTCTTCTTTCTATTAGCTTTGGATTTGGTTTGTTCTTTTTCTGATTCCTTAAGGTGTAAATTTAGGTTGTTAATTTGAGATCTTTTTCTTTTATAATATAAGCATTTGTAGCTATAAATGTCCCTCTTAGAACTGCTTTTGCTTCATTTCATAAGCCTTGGTATGTTGTGTTTTCATTTTCCTTTGTCTCAAGATATTTTTTTTTTTTTTTGGTGAGGAAGATCAGCCCTGAGCTAACATTCATGCCAATTCTCCTCTTTTTGCTGAGGAAGACTGGCCCTGGGCTAACATCTGTGCCCATCTTCCTCCACTTTACATGGGATGCCACTACAGCATGGCTTGACAAGCGGTGCCTGGGTGCACGTCTGGGATCTGAACCTGGGCCACCAGTAGCGGTCACAGGGCCAGCCCCCTCAAGATACTTTCTAATTTCCCTTGTGATTTAACTTTGACCATTGGTTGCTTAAGAGTGGGTAAAATTCCACATATTTGTGGATTTTCCAGTTTTCCCTCTGCTATTGATTTATAGTTTCATTCCATTGTGATCAGAAAATATTTGTATTAGTTCAATATTTTTAAATTTATTAAGATTTGTTTTATGATATAACATATAACCTATTCCAGAGAATGTTCTATGTGCACTTGAGAAAAATGTGTTTTGGTTTTGTTGGGTGGAGTGTTCTGTATGTGTCTGTTAGGTCTAATTGGTCTATAGTCCTCTATTTCCTTATTGATCTTCTCCCTGGTTTTTCTATCCTTTATTGAAAATGGGGTATTGAATTCTAATACTTTTAATGTAGAGCTATCAGTTTGTCTCTTTAGTTTTGTCAATGTTTGCTTCATATATTTAGGAGTTCTAATACTTAGTGCATATATGTCTAAAATTGTTATATCTTCTTGGTGAATTGACATTTTTAGCATTATATAGTGTCCTTCTTTGTCCCTTGTAACAGTTTTGACTTAAAGACTCTTTTGTCTCCTATTAGAATAGCCACTCCTCTTCTCTTTTGGTTACTGTTTGCTTGGAATATCTTTTTTCTGTCCTTTCACTTGCAATTTACATGTATCCTTAGATCTAAAGTGAGTTTCTTGTAGATAACATATAATTGGATCCTGGGAAGTTTAATTCATTTACATTTAAAGTAATTACTGATGAAGAAGGACCTACTATTGCCATTTTGGTATTTGTTTTCTGTGTATCTTTTTTATCCCTTATTTTCTTCCCTACTGCCTTCATTTGTGTTTATTTGATTTTTTTGTAGTGACACATTGATTTTCTTTTTATTTACTTTTGTGTATATTCTATAGATATTTTCTTTCTGGTTATCATAGAGACTACATATAACACCCGAAACTAATAACAATCTGTTTTGAACCAAGAACAACTTAACTTCAATCACATACGAAAACTACTCCTTTATAACTCTCCCCCCTTTATGTTATTGGTGTCACAAATTATGTCCTTATATACAGTGTACCCATTAACATAGACATAATTATTTTTTTATGCTTTTGTCTATTAAATCTTGTAAAAGAATCAAGAGTGGAGTTACAAAACAAAATTACAATAGTACTGTTTTTTATATTTGTCTTTGTAGTTCCCTAAACTACAGAACTTTATATTTTCATATGGCTTTGAGTTGGAGTAGTGTCTGTTTCTTTCAACTTAAAATACTCTCTTTATCATTTCTCATAGGGATGTCTAGTGGTAATGAATTCCTTCAGCTTTAGTTTATTTGATAATGTCTTAATTTTTCACTAAATTTTGCTGGATAGTTTTTCCAGATACAGAATTCTCAATTGACAGTTTTTTTTCTTTCTGTACTTTAAATATATTGTACCACTGCCTTTTGGCCTTTAAGGTTTATGCTGAGACATCTGAAGTAATCTTTTTGAGGATCTCTTATATGTGATCAGTCACTTTTCTCTTACCACTTTCAACATTCTCTCTGTCTTTGACTATTGACGGTTTGATTACACTGTGTATTGGAGGGTTCTCTTTGGATTTCTCCTACTTGGAGCTTGTTACCCTTCATGTATTTGTACATCCACGTCTTTCCTCAAAGGTGGAAAGTTCTTTGAACTTTATTTCCTCAAATAAGCTCTCTACCCCTCTCTCTTCCTTCTGCTGGGACTTCCACAATGCCTATATTGGTTTGCTTAATTGTATCTAATAAATTTCAGCTTCTTTTTACTTTTCTTTATCCTTTTTTTCTTTTTGCTTCTCAGGCTTGGTAATTTCAAATGATTTGTCTTCAAGTTTGCTGATTCTTTCTTTTGCCTGTTCAAATCTGCTATTGATCCCCTCTAGTGAATATTTCAATTTAGTTAATGTGTTTTTTAGCTCCAGAATTTCTGTTTGGTTCTTTTTTACGATTTGTATCTCTTTGTTGATATTCTCATTTTGTTCATATATTGTTTTTCTGATTTCTTTTCATTCTTTGTTTATGTTTTCCTTTAGCTCTTTGAGCATATTTAAGACAGTTGTTCTAAAGATTTTGTTTAGTAAGTCCAGAGGCTGTGTTTCTTTAGGCTCAGTTTCTGGAGATTTATTTTGTTCCATTGAATGGGCTCTGTTTCCCTGTTTCTTTCTATGCCTTGTGATCTTTTGTTAAAAATCGGGCATTAAAAAAATAAAAACAGCCACCACTCCCAGTCTTTGCAGACTGGCTTTGTGTAAGGGAAGATCTTCACTAGTCAGCCTGGCATAAAAGCTTAAGGTCTTCTCAGGCCTTTTCTGGTCATGCATCTTCCTTGAGCCTGTGCATATGCTTTTTTCCAATTCTCCCGTATATCCAGCTGCTTTTAAATGTCTTAATTTCCCTTTGTCTTATCCCTGCTTCTTTTAATGGCTTTAGATGTTCTGTTGTATTCCTCTGCATGTTATATCTTGTCCCCAGGTACCCACAAGTCTTCAGTCTCCCTGCAGGGTTTGTTTTTTTGGTGTGGAAGATTGGCTCTGAGCTAACATCTGTTGCCAATCCTCCTCTTTTTGCTGAGGAAGATTAGCCTTGAGCTAACATCTGTGCCCGTCTTCCTCTTTTTTTTTTTTTTGTATGCGGGACGCTGCCACACGTGGCTTGATGAGTGGTGCATAGGTCTGCGCCTGGGATTCGAACCCGTGAACCCCTGTCTGCCGAAGTGGAGCATGAAATCTTAACCACTACGCTACCAGGCTCACTCTCCCTGTAGTTTTTACATGCTGCTTTCAGTGGCTTCTAACCTGACATCTAAATTATGCTACTGTTCCTGTTTTAGCTCTGAGTGAGGTGAGACAGACTTGAGTCCCTCAGGTAGCCCCCAAACAGGTCAGAACATTGAAAACAAGTTCTACTCTTTCTCTTCCATCAAGGCAGGAAACAAGAACAGGGCTGATCCCTCCCAACCATGCCACACTGTAGTGGGGTGGGGGTGGGGCAAGAGTGAGCACAAGTGTCACAACTGCCTAGCAGTTTCTCTCCGTTTTATAAACTATACTTGGAATTAACATGTTTATTTCTTTTGTTGTGAGTCATCAGGATGTGTCCTTATGGCCATTTTTAAATATACTTGTATAAAGGTTTCAGTTTGGTGCAGGAAATTTCAATGTTTGCTGTGTCTTATCTTGATTCTCTAACTATCCTGTACTCTTCCTCTACATGATAATTAAAATATGTCTTTATGGGGCCAGCCCCGTAGCTTGGTGGTTAAGTGTGTGTGCTCCGCTACTGGCGGCCTGGGTTCGGATCCTGGGCGTGAACCGACGCACTGCTTGTCCGGCCATGTTGAGGCTGCATCCCACATACAGCAACTAGAAGGATGTGCAACTATGACATACAACTGTCTACTGGGGCTTTGGGGAAAAAAAAAATGAGGAGGATTGGCAATAGCCGGTCTTCTTCAGCAAAAAAGAGGAGGATTGTCACGGATGTTAGCTCAGGGCTGATCTTCAGCACACACACACACACAAAAATAAAAAATAAAAAATAAAATATGTCTTTAGGAAAAAACCTTTAGATCACTCATTCCCATGATAGTTAGCAGGTGCAGGACCCAGAGTCTATTATCTCTTTCAACATTTCCTTTAAAATTTCATGTGCGTTCTGCTTTTCTTCTCAGGATCCTGAATTTTGCTGACATTTGTTTTTCATTTTATAACTTGCTAGGATCTTCTCTAAAATTATTTAAATATTTTTGCCATTTTATATTTTATTTTTGTGTGATTTCTCAAATATAGCTATCATTTTCTCTGTTTTTGTAACATTTATTTTATATCTATTACTCTAATGTAACTTTCACCTCTGTATTTTGTATTATTTTCTTCAACTTCTTGATGAGCTCTGCTTGCTCATTTCTAATTCTCTCCTTTTGTTTTAGAGCTATTGTCTCTCTACTTTGAACTTTCTCTCTGAATAGAAATGCTGTCTTTATTTTTGTGACTATGCTTGATTATTTTTTATAGTATCCTTGAGCAATTTCTGCTGTAACATTTGTTGTTCAATGTAGTTTGCTTAAGTTTGTTTCTTTCATTTTTAAAATTTCTTATGCTCTTTTCTTTTTTATTATTTGAGTGAGGTTGGCTATTTTCTCAAGAATAATATGTGTGTTTCTGTGTGTGTGTGTGTCTATAGGAGAAGGGAGGCGTAAGGCCAGCAGTTCATTTCAAAAGTTGTATTTGGCAACAAATCTGAGTAGGGTCAGATCTTTTATATACATTTTTTTCCCTGGGATAAGTCTTATTTTGGTTTTGGTGTTCATGGGGTCTCTATGGTTAAAAACAGGACTTGAAAACTCCGTTTTGTAAACTTGCAATTGTCCACAATTTTCAATCTTCATTCTGATGGCCTGCTTTAGCCACAAATTTTGTCAGCAAGATTTTTTCTTCAACTTTTCTTTCTCTGTCTTTCTGTTGTAGAATTTAGTTTTATCTGAGGACATTTTCTCTTTCTCCCATTGATCATTCTCCTATTCCTAGTTTTTATTTTTTTTCCTCTAATCAAAGGATTAGTCAATAAGACTTTTAAGACTATAATGTCTTTGAGCACATTTTAATCATGTTTTGGCACTTAGAATGTATAATCGACTCTTAGAACACAGATTTCCAAGTATTTATTGAAGCTCTTGTTTGAGGTTCTACTTCTACCTTTTCTTCATTGAAGATAAAATTTTATTTTGTTTTTTAATTTTTGTATTCATTTAAGTATGTTTTAAGAAAGGAAGGCAAAGTAAAAATAACTCGGATGGCACTTTTAACTGAAAGCCCTGATTCAAGTGTTTAAAAAAAAGTTCAACTCAATTCTCATATCATATCCTCTTCTGATAATAGGTAGGAGGTGTGCTGTTTTACAAATTAAGAAAGCCACAGTTCAATTACTAAAACTGATATCATTAAAATATAACATGGAATTAAAATCTTAGATTCTATATTTTTATGTTTTCTATGCTTTATACAAAATTTCATTCAATATGTTAGTAAAATCCTTTAATATATGGACTAGATATGAGAAAATGCTCAAAAATACTTTGGAATATTTTTACCACAGTTGATGTCTTCTTTTGTTTGTCAAATATAGTTTGTGTCTCTAGTGCCTCTGATAAGACAACTCCCTCATCAGGAAGTTAAAAGCCACTGATTCCTCAGAGCCTTGATAGCGTTTATGAACTAGAGTCTTTCCAGGTAGCAGAGGTTCCTTAGAGCCTGAATCTTAGGTTTCCTTCTGACCACCAGTTTGATCAGAGAACTGCCTGTGGGAATCACTTAGGCTTTACATAGGTTACTCCAAATGTATTGGAAACTTTTATAAAATCAAATCCTAAGCTCTTAAGTTGGACAATGGACAGCGTGTCTTCATTCAGGAGGGGTGGCTGGATAATGCTTACTCTTAACCCCTAAGTTTCTCCTTCATTTTTGAGGTCTTTCATTAGTTTACTTGGTCATCCATGGCATAGTCTAGCCCTGTTCTAGACTACTTGCATATTGTTTTACTAAGGGTAGGGAATAATGGAAAAGAAAAGTAGCACAGAGAGTAAGAGAGAGGTAAATAATCTAGTTTAAAATGAATTTATCCATTTTCAGTTCACTCCTTGGTTCCCTGATTCCCTCCATTTGGCAGAGGACATGATTGGCCTTTGTCCGTCGGAAGTATAGTAAGGAGACTGCAAAGACCATATCCAAAAGGGAGAGATCCAGAGGTAGGTAGAGATTTCCTTTCCCACTTAGCAAAAGAGCCATGTTGATAATTCTGCATTCCTTTCTACAATTCCTTATTTTCTTCTTACTCTTGATACAGGGACATATCTCCTTTATGAGCAACAAAGGAGTGTTAACTATCCTATTGAATCAAAAAGTTAACCATATCAGAGTATATTGCAATAAATGCAACATGTATATAAGGGATATGTAATAAAGTGAAAGAGGATACTATTCCAGGACTCTAAGACTCGTGGGGAGAAAGTAACATCAACACCAAACACTGACATTTATTGAGTGCCTCCTCTGTGTAAGATGCATTACCTCATTGGATCCTTAGAACAACGACATATGAAGTAGCTATTAGTATTAGCTCCATTTGGCAGGCAAGGAAACTCAAGCTTAAAGAGGATATATAACTTGTCCAAGGTCACACAGTTTGTCAATGGTGAAGTCAAAATTTACCAGTCAGTTTGTCGGGCTAGGCTGTCTAACCTCTTGCAGCCCACCCCCAATTTCCTCCTTAGGGCTGGATGTGTCTCTAACTTTCTGTACTTTGTCAGTGTTTCTGCTGGCACTGGGCAGGACATGGTTGAGCAGCTACAGCATGGTATCACGGAAGACAAGGAAAATACTCCTTACCCTGAGCGAGGGAGCTAAAGGCTACGTTATGTGGGGGACTCCAGTCAATTTAGTGCTTGGCTTGTGAGGCGAGTGTCACCAGTCTTTTCGCTGGTGTGGAATCATGAAAGGAGTTAGAGTGGTCCTCTTCAGGGACCAGGTGACAGACAACTTGAATTGATTAGAAATGACTTTTAATAAATTAATGTACCACTCTAAATAACCAAATTTCTTGTCTTATAAACGACCTACATTCTTTAAAACAAATTTTAATTATATTAAACAATAATTATCAGGATGACAAATATTTGGGTGCACTTAATGTAAAATCTAGGTCAAAAATGGGAGCTTACCTTGAGCTGTGCTTTCTCATTTTATTAGTATTTAATGATGAATTCTTAATGCTTGCCTCTTTTGATGTCTTAACAGGTTATTCTAAGAGGGATAAAAGAGCTAAGCAAGGTTGAGGAGATGATGAAATTAAGATACTTACAAAAAAGATGAGAATGCATAGGCTGTGTTCACATAGTATTTATATTTTTAACTAATTAGGTAAGTAAACCCGGGAAGCACTCAAATAGTTTTTTGTGTTGTAATTTTTCATCACTAGGAAAGTCGAAGTGTTCTAAAGAAGACATGCCAGTTTTTAACAAAGCTTTTCTCAAAAACATCTTTGAAATCATCACCAATCTTTGCAGGTTTGGGTTCAGATAGAGTCAGCTGTGGTGAAAATAAATTGACACACTGTAAAAAGAACTAGCGGGAAAATTTATATTCAGCAGAAGCTCAAATACTAGTTCAGAGACACGATTTCAAGATGAAATGTATCCTGGAGTTAAAAAAAATCTAATTACCCTGACTACTGCATTTCTTAGCAAACCAAATTTTACTTTCTTATCTGTGCTTTGAAAGCAGTGTCCTAGTAAGGTTTTATGGAATTCTTTCTTCTTTAAAATCTATAGATTTTGCATATTCTTGAGAGTAAAAATTATAAAATTTTCAGAAGGGTTGATTTAGAGTGGTAATTTTTCATAAGTATATCTGTCTCTAAAACCAGATTCTTAATTCATCTTTTATTCAGTGATTACACTTATTTCAAGTCTTATTAGAAAAAATGTTTAAATCCTATAATCTGAGTATCAAGAAATAAAAATATATTTCATTTGTTTCTTTTTATTATATTTATTTATTTTTTCCTATATACTAGTGATACGCATTTTTAGATCTCATCTTCACGGAGTTTCACAACCCTGTTGTTTGTACATTTTGCTAATCCTTCAATTTACAACGTATTTTAGATGCCCTTGCCTGATAAAAGCATCTGAAGAAATTACAGCCAAGAGAAAAATAACACATGTCACCGTTGCAGGGGTTTTAACTCTCATAATCTTTAACTTTCCTGTCAAAGGAATTCTTGTGTTCCTTTTGTGCAAATATTTAATTGCTCAAGATAATCCGATTTATGTTGTCAAGAAGAAGGAAAATATAGCGCATTCTGAATATGACCTTCTTTATTAAATGTTCTCTTGGTATCACTCATGGCTGCTGAAATGTACAAGCTATTGAAATGGATCCGGGATAACAAGGAGCCTGATTACAAATAACAAGCTATGCTTTATTAATCTTCCAAATAGCTACACAAATATTCTTTTTTTCCCAACTTCTTGGAAGAAGTGTAGCATGATGGGTAGATCAATCGATTTAACAGCAAAGAAAAGAACACCATCATTCGATTTTTAAAGTTATAGTCAATTCTTATTATTTTAATCTTCTTAGCCTCAAAGCAACTTAATACTCTTTCTTTTTCCTTATGATATTGCATTTCTTGTGATTAAAAGGTGAATACTAAAAGATTTACACTTGTACGATGAACAATCGTATGTTTAAATATATTTGTAAGGTGTTTTCATTAATTTTATTATATTTCAAGAGAAATTTTAGAGCCTAGTAAATGATAGTGACAACAAAGTAAAGATTGTGCAGATAGAGATAAAAGTATATCTATTAAAATCCAAATTCAAGCAAATGCTTAAAATGTAAACAGGAAGTCGTTATATCAGGATCATACAAGACACAATGTCTAGAGAGGACTCCAAAGCTAAATTGGCATCTAATTTAAGAGTCAGCAAAGTTTTCAGCCTTGAACTTAATTAGAAGAATGACATAATGCATAAAGATTCTCCACCAAGCCAAAAACAGAGGAGGGCAAGAAGTAAAAGCAGCGGGAAACTTAGAGGAATCAAATTTAAAAAGTATTAATGAAAGAAGGGTGAAAGAAAGGAGAAGCAGAGAGAAGTTATACAGTGACTTGATAAAATGCATACAGCTTTCAGGTCTGAATAATGCAAAATATACGCATCAGCTTTGCTTTTTGAACAACTGTGTCTTTAGGGTAACCAAAAGAGATATGGTTAAATCCATTTTACTTATTTTTTAAATGTGTAATTAAACATTAATATCAAGTTTAACTGTATACCTCTTGTGTTATATATTGTTATTGTTACATATTATCCCTTTAATTGTTATTATATATGTGTATCCAGTAAGATAGGCCTTTTATTATGTATATCCAATTAATATATATGTTAATTAATTTTGTATCCCTTTTAGTAGATATTTATATGATGACAGAATAACACAGATTGTTGCAGAAATCAGGAGACTTAGCTCCAGTTCTGCCTATTATTTACTATATTTGAAACACTAGGTATATTTCTCTGTTATAAAATGGGAATAGCAATATCAGCTGTGCCTACTAGGAAAAGTTAAGTACGTTAAGTCTATTTGTGGTCATCCCAGTCTTCTTTTAATAGCCAAGACTTGGAAGCAACCTAAGTGCCCATCAAGGGACGAATGGATAAAGAAGATGTGGTATATATACACAATGGAATACTACTCAGCCATAAGAAACGATGAAATCCAATCATTTGTGACAACATGGATGGACATTGAGGGTGTTATGCAAAGTGAAGTAAGTCAGAGAGAGAAGGTCAAATACCGTATGATTTCCTTCATTAATTAAGTAGTAGATAATAACAACAATAAACAAACACATAGAGACAGAGATTGGATTGGTGGTTATCAGAGGGGAAGGGGGGAGGGAGGAGGGCGAAAGGGATAATTAGGCACATGTGTGTGGTGATGGATTGTAATGAGTATTTGGGTGGTGAACATGATGTACTCTAGGCAGATATAGAAGTATAATGATGTACACCTGAAATTTATGCAATGTTATAAACCAATGTTACTGCAATAAACAAAAGATTAAAAAAAAAAAAAAGACATTGTCCAACCTCAAAAAAAAAAAATAAATAAAACCGCCTTCACTACAAAACTGCTCCCTGCCCATTCTCCCACATCTGAGTGTCCACACATTCTTTACTAGCCTACTATTTTGCAACTTGTTACCTTATTTCTTAGATTCTGAGATGCATTTTTTAAGACAATTTAATTTCTGTGAAATTGGGATGTGTTTTATTGTGTGAGGGCTGATAATCACTGCTGGCGAGTTAGCAGTCAGGGTTCAGTTGTCACCATGTGTGTGAACTTGGTTGTTTTTCCTGATTGGACAATGACACTCCCTCAGCGTTTCAGTCGGCAAATCTTTTTAGAACCACTTGAAAAAGGATTATGCATCTCCCATTGGCACCTTCTGGTACAATTGAGAAAGCATCAAAACAGCATCAAAACTTGGAAGGCTTGGAAGAAAATTTCATCAACAATTCATTTAATGATATTGTGTGAAAAACACAGATGTAAATGGTTCTGAGTTGCAAAGTTATTCAAAAGAGCTGGACTCAGAAAGTAATGTTAGAAGCATTCTAACCAGTTCATTTTGCTTCTTTTTTTTTTTTTATGTGTACAAGAGTGATATATAATAAAATTTATGTGTAAGAAAATCCACTATAGCTTTTACAATGAGTAAAAAAATATAAATTTCAGGTTATAGATAGCATATGTCATGGTATAATTGGCAGCATTTTAAATTTTGTAGTGGAACATTAAGTAATAATGCGTCTAACAACTGATTGATAGTATCTAGAACTTTACGTGATAGATATATTTCCCAACTGCTTTTCCTAAACCAGATCTCATGCTTCAGAAATTTCTTTTCTCCCCTACCCATTAAAGAACACTTTCTCCTAGACTCTATTTCTCCTGGGCCTTCCTCTATGTAGATCAGTCAAATTAAACATTGACAGCAACTCTGATAGCTTCATAGGAAGTAATGGCCTCACATGCTAGTGGACCAACATAATGTATTTGCATTTTATCAATGATTTTTGGAGCCCAGAAGCCCAGGAGAGTGATTCCAATGATAGGTAGCTCAGGGACCATGATCACCTTATACTTACACCAACAATTGCTTTCAATAACAGTGGTTCTCAGGTTCTTCCCATGTGCCCTCATCTGAACTCAGTGAGGGCCACCATTTTTTATTATTATTTGAAAAATAAAATGTAGCTTTATATTTACACAATAATACATGTAGATTGTGGAAAATGTGGAAAATACATAAATGTAGGAGAAATGGTAGACTACTCATAATATTACAGAGAAGACATCTATAGTTTACATTATTTTAATATTCTTTCTTGCCATTTTGTTTTTATATAATTGTGATCATATGTGTATATAATGGTGTTTCCTCCTTTTTTCTTCTAATACTAATAGTTTATCAAGCTATTAAACTCATGCTACACATTTTTTGAACATCTGCATATTATTCAACCAAATACATAGACTTCATTTTCCTATAGTTGCAAACTGGTGTTATTTTCAATTTGTATCTCTTTAGTAAGTATCTTTGAATACAAATCTTTTTTTTTCTTGCATAACTTCAAGTTATTCTTTAGGTTGAATATGTAGACTCAGAATCTCTTGTCAAAAAGGATGGCTTTCTTAAAGGTTTTATGTTTTTACCACGAAATTCCTTTCTGAGAGCTTGAAAATAATTTGTAGTCCTAACAGCAACGAATAAGTGGACGTGAGCATATTTTTCATCAAAGATGAAAAAAATCATTTGCCTAACATTTTCTCTTCGAGATTCTTTGATTTTCTATCAATATTAACAAGAGTCCTGATACAATCAGGGGATGGCGTGGTCTGAAGAGCGTGTGGCGAAACAAAGCAAATCGAACAAGCAAAACAAAATAGGACACACAGAACATGATGGACAATAGATTTTGGACAATATAAGATTAAAAGAATTCCAGGAGGGATCAGGCCTGGGGTTATATTCTCAAACATTTTTGGCTAAGAATTTCGCAGTCCTTCAGTGTGAAGGAAATTGAAATTTAATGAGAGCATTCCTATATAGTATCTGTGGTGTGTATTTATATTTCTGCTCAAATTGCGTAATATGGTGCTAATGTGAATATTCCTGTCTGGGCTGAGACAGCACTCTGCATTATCAGAACTCTTCTTCCTTAGAGAAGAGTCTGTCCCCAGATGTGCAATTTCTCACAGTTCACTTTGACAATTGAGTCTTCCTGGGCACGTTGTAATTTCAATATGTTTGCCACTAATCATTTATAACTCTGAGGATGTTTCACCCTCTGTTTACATGTCCCTACATCCTTTTTCTATTCTGAGCACTTTGTGTTCCACGTGCTGTGACCATGGGACATATTAAATATTACACTTTATATAGGAGGAAGATTTTGGTGATTGACATGCAAACATGTACCCTGTAACTCATCCTCTAAGCTATTAAATGTCCTCCCTAACTCACAGAGTTCAGCATTTTTATGCTTTATCACTTAAATTCCCCTCCCACATCAGTTCTATTTACCAAAATCCTAACCTAGCTTGTGATCCATAAGGAAAATGCATCAATTAATTTCCTCGAAATTGTAAATGTGTATTCCATAAATCTGCTTATTGTTGCCCCAAATCTTTCCATTGTCCTAATCATACATTTGACATCTTAACATACTTATAGAGAATTTCATATATGTATTTTTCTAATCCATATCAAAAGTTTGATTACCTAATTGCAAAGTTTCAATTTTGTGATAATAGTATTTTTAATCTCTTCTTTTCCACCCACTGCTTTCCTTCTGCCTACAAAACATGACAACATCTTCCCTTGATTGTGGTACAGTCACTAACTACTCTATCCTCTCCCAATTGCCTACATTTATAAGAAAACAAGTCTGATTTTTCACATCTCACTAATATTTCATATCACATGCAGACTGACTTGTGGACTTACCATTCTTCTAAAACTACTCTTTCCAGCCTCACTCTTGTTTCTCGAGTTAGGGAAAGGATTTTTCTCAGTCTTCATTTAAATTGCTCTAACTAATAGCATCTGCTCATTCTTAAAACTTCTTCCCTCCCTGATCTCAGTGACATTGCACTTTGTGATTATTATTATACTACTCCCTCATCTCCTTTAAGATCACACATAAACCTTCCAACTATAAATCACCCTTCCTCTTCCTCTTAGACTATAAAAGGCTAAGGCAAATCCACCCTGATCTTCAGATCTGGAGGTCTCTCCCTGTTGTAATAGCCTAAATAAAATCAATTTCCTTACATGTTTGTTTTCTGTCTTTGACGGTGTCTTAGAATAATCTCTCCCAATTCATTTCCTTCTGATCTGTGCGACCAATCTGATTTTGCACCCTCCAGACTCTCCATATACCTGACTCTTAAGAGTTATTCTGTATGGTTCCTCAGAAACGTTATTCCTTTTTAAATTACAACATTACCTGAGTAATCAAATCCTTTCAAAATTCTCAACTTCCACCAAGGGGTACCTCTCTTCGAAACTCCAGCTATATACTTCCAACTGCCTACTATCTCCAGGTAAATGTGATTCTGTTCTTCAAATTCAACATGTACCAAACCCAATTTATCATTTTCCTCCTCCCCACCTCATCCTGATCTTCATCTTATATTTTCATTAATTACTGGCATTACCATCTAGTCAAGTTCCCAAAGCAGGAAACTGAGTATATCTTTGACTCTTCCCTTATATTCAATATCCAATCACTCACTCAGTCTCCTCTTTATTTCCTCTTTGCTGATTTCCTTCAGACTTTTGTCATCTCTTACTTAAAAGTCTGCAGAAATTCGTGCCCAATTCCCTTGCTGTAGATCCTAATCTCCCTACAAATCATTCTCAACAGTGTTACTAAAATTGTCTTCAAGAGGGCAAATCTGATCATGTCTCCCAGTCATAGAAAGATAAGATCAAATTCCTTAACTTGGCACTGAAGATACCTTGAGATTTGGACCTAGTCTATCTCTTCAGACTCAGATCCTCCAGACTCAATCTGTGTTGTACAATTAATGTCAAAACACCAAACTACCTGTCGTGCCTTCCAGATGTTCCCTATCACTCATATTTGCGCTCTCACACTGGCTGGAATACTCATCCCCTTCTATCGGCCTGATTTCTTGAACACTTCATCCAGACATTTCTTCTCAGAAAGATTTCACGTAGATCTCTTTCTTTATCTTGAGATATGTATTCCTCCTATATTCTCTTATAGTGTTCATATCACACCACACTGTAGTTGGTCAATTGTTTCACTTATGCAAGCTCTCTACAGGAGTATAGAAAGGAATAGGTCCACTCTATTCATTTCTATATTCCTATAAACTAGTACAGTGCCTTGCAATTCCCATTTATGGCTCCTGGAGGGATTTCTCTTCAGGCCTCTTCCCTACCACTTGCAACGTGGCAAGGACTTTGGTACTGAAGTTACTTAGCACCTCCAGGTCATGATCCTCTTCATAGCAATTCTGAAAATAAAATTGTGATCCCAACCACCTGTTACTTTTATGAGAGATGACATTTGCTATGATCTGAGTGTTGGTGTCCCCTCAAAATTCGTATGTTGAAATTCTTCCCCTCAGCGTGATGGTATTAAGAGGTGGGGGTGTTTGGGAGGTGAATAGGTCATGAGGGTGGCGTTCTCATGAATGGGATTAGTGCCCTTATAAAAGAGGCCCAAGAAAGCGCCCTTGCCCCTCCAGCCATATGAAGTTACGGTGACATGATGGCTGTCTATGAGGAATTGGGCTCTCATCTGACACCAAATCTGCCGGTGCCTTGATCTTGAACTTCTCAGCCTCCAGAACCGTGAGAAATAAATTTTTGTTGTTTACATGCTATCCATTGTGTGACATTTTGTTAAAGCAGCCTGAATGGACTAAGATGGCATTCCTTTTAATAAAAACAAACAAATAAAAAAACTTATGCTAAGATAAAGACCCTACATATGAATAAAGAGATGGTCTTAGCTTGTGTACTCTGGGAAGAGTCACCCAGCACAAGTTGAGAATAAGTGATCATCCAATGGACAGGGGTTTTATGGAAATTCCACCTTTTGCTATACATTCCCCATGTTTCCCTAGGCGAAGAACCAGGGCCATTTAAAAAATTTTATATAAAAAGCATCTTTACTAGGTAAATATCAGGATAGATGGTCTATATGAGACAAGTACTGAGGAAATTCCAAGCTATTTTCTAGAGATTTTTCTCTTATTGCCTGGAACCTGGGTACCAGATTTTTAGTTAACACATCTCTAGTTGTTTTTAAATCGCCTATAGTTTCTGAGACCCTTATTCTATCAGTTTTATTACTCTTTCTCTTCAATGAAGAAAATAACAAATGTCAACTGTTTATACCTTCCTCCAAATTTTAAGTACAAAGTTCCATTCTTCATAGGCAGCATGCAGAATTGGAATATAATCTTTTTAGTCAGATACTGTATTGTTCTCTTTGAAAGCATCCTTTTTGGAGTCAATGAAACTAGTTGAGGCTCTTTAGTCTGACAAACCTAGTTTGAATTCTGACTCTTCATATAGGACACTGTGAGACTTATGCCAATTTAATAAACCCATCCAACCCTAGCTTTCTTATTTATAAAATAGGAATAAGCACGTTGACGCATAGCAGACCCTGATGATTTCTTGCTTAATATCCCTCCCCAACTCTTTATTCTTTCTAGGAAAACTCTGACATTATTCAGATATCTACCCTCATCCACATAGTCATGCATCTCGAGTAAAGCTGACCTGATGTTCAGATATATGTCTAATTGTAGACATATCCATTCCCCTTTCCCATGATTGTTTTAGGAATAGACATATGTACATGTGTCTCAATTCCTAACACTCTCTGGACCCTGATTAAATTTTATTCAACACTGTGTTTAAATGTTAAAATTGTCCCAAAGCTATACATTCATTGGGTAGTTAAGGGGATGAAAATCATTTGCTTAACCATCGCCACCACCCAGCCTCATTCTTCCTACTCCTCTCAATTCATTCTTAGGTCTTATAAATGTTAAAAACTGAGGATCCCTTTGAATGTCAATGATTTTTTCACTGCTTAGTTTATGGTGGCTCCATAAAATGGAGGCAGCATATCTGATTTCAGTCTCTGCTAGCTTTGCAGACATGGAGGAGGAGGCTATGAGTGGTATGGGTGTTGATAGGAATGGAGGGTTTGGCCAGGGACTACAAGTGGTTTGTGTTTTCATAAATTTGATTAAAAATTAAAACACAACCCCACAATAATGAAAACTTTCTGATTACTCCTTCATCAAATTATATATGTGTGTGTATGCACATGTACACACATGTTTCAACACTATATCCTGCAAAATAATAACTCTAAACATTTTCCATAAAGGACACATTCATTGCTGCTGTATTCTCCTTAGGGCTCCCTCACGTGGACACACAGGGATTAAAGCAACAGACAAGTCAGCCCTTTCTAACTCCTAGGACTCTCCTCTGATGGTGGGCTATGGTAGCAAGAGGTTCAGTTTGTTCCACCATACTTTATAGTCATCACATTCTGGTGTCTATGTTAATCCTTGAAATTCTCTCAAAATATATCCCTATACAAATGTTCCACGCGAACTTATGTTATCATTATCTTCCAAATGTGCTATTTGGCCTTTCTTAACTTGCCTCTCCCTCAACCATCTGTTACTGTTCTTTTTAATTGTCTCACATTTCAAAATATTCTTCTTTGCAAAGCTGGTCACTGAGGAGTATAGCAGCAAAATCTTAGAGGTAAAATTCTTGCCCCAAGCCCTGCCTCCTGAGATTTGAACTTATATAAAGCTATCAGAGTGGACCAGGATGGGCACCTGAGGGTTCATTGGCAGAGACAAACAAGGGATTCACTGAAATGGAAAAATTCCCTATTATCTAGGAAAGGGATTGTCTGGGCTGGAAACTAGAGCTCAGAACATGGGCACAAGAGTTCCCAGAAGTAGAGCTTTTTCTGGAAGAGAGAATGGCTAAAACTGAGAAGGAAAGGAAAGAAAAGAAAGAGAGAGAGAGGGAGAGGGAACCACCGTTAGGAATGAAACTCGTGTCAGTTACGTGCTTTGGGAAGCAATGCCTGAATACTAGTGTTTTGCCTTTGAAATATTGAGCTTCTTTGCTTCCTGTGCAGAGACTTGAACCAGCAAGAGAGAGATGGGACTCTGAAGATCAAGCTTCACATTCAATTCCTTGGGACAA
Organism: Diceros bicornis minor; assembly: GCF_020826845.1. Taxonomy (NCBI): domain Eukaryota; kingdom Metazoa; phylum Chordata; class Mammalia; order Perissodactyla; family Rhinocerotidae; genus Diceros; species Diceros bicornis. The sequence goes on from NC_080777.1 coordinate 17,373,601, forward strand.
CAAGAAGCAGCAAAAGTAGAGGACTGATCAGACTTTAATCTTGTATCTAATTGGCACTTAGAAGTAAATATACCATATTTGTATCTGACAAGAATTTTGGGGTAATTTAAGGTAGACTCAAGTCTTCCAATTATGGAATGTGGGCTCTTGGATGATTACATCAAACACTAAACTAAAATAAAGTTAGCCGTGACCCAATAGGGTTGTAAAATTAAATAGGAAAATATCAAAACTACATGCAACTAAAATATATTATGAGAACAAATTCATCTTCCACTTCAAGCAGAGAGAAGGAAAAGCAGTTAATGAAACCATTTCCATAAGTCCTTCAGCCAATGAAAGAAACTGCTTACCAAGTGAGAGATACAACTTTAGTTAAAGTTGAAATGGTGTGAAGATACGTAAAAGACATATGTGGCACTGCAAAGAGATGTGATTTTGAGGGCAAGAAGCCTGTATAAATATTTCTGTGAAGTAATAGGCGGTGAAGACTCCATTATGCCAACAGAACTGACTTTTACTAGCAGAATGCTAGGTTCAAGAATTTTAAAAAGCACTTTTTTTTTTGCGTAATGTGAACTTAATAAAAGAGTCTGCATCTGACAACCAAGCTATTGCAGAAGCAATTTCTCCTTACAATTTGAGACAAAAATCATAGAGGTGAAATATTATAAGTCAGAGCCAGTGGTTGGCACAGAGGAAACTGGCCCACATCAGAGGAAAATGTTTTGGAAAAGATACGTATTCAAGGAAAAGTAGGAGATGCGTGAAAACAACCAGGAACTGTCTTTATGGAAATGCAGCAGGCATTTTGATTACTTTTGGCTCTTCCAATCTCATTATATTAAAAGTTAAGAATAAAAACTTCTTTCACTTGTATTTACAGTCTTATGAAAATACATTTTATTGTGGCACAACTCTTTTTTCCTTATTTCACAACCTTTTTGTGGTGGGATGGGAAAAATATCATGCTTCACAAAATCCTCAGGTTAAGATTATGCATATAATAGATTTTTTTTAACCTTTGTATGAGAAAAAAATGTGTTTTAGTGGTTCTCATAAATTTTGGGATTAATGAATTCTTCAAGGCATATTTTCATGACAGTCAATGATCAATTTTTTTGAAAAAAGGAAAAACTAATTACTGATGAAGTAAATTTGCCTAAAGTGAAAATAAATGGACCCACTGAAAAATACCAAAGCTTTGGTAAGGGACTGCATTTCTGAATGATGATTAGGAGACCGAGGGTCACTTCTAAGTGTCTTAGTAGATGTTATTGTGCTCTAATATGGACATTTTCTGAGCGAACCAATAACTTTATGATCCTCTGTGCTATGGAGGAAGTTGGAGAAGCATCTATATACACGGAGTGTTTCTCCATAGTTAAGACTTGACAAGTTCATCCATAAATATCAGTTAAACTGTTTTATGTGAAACAATCCTAGGGACCACCAACTGCTTGAAGACATGGCCTGAGAACTACAAACAAGTTCCAGCCAGGGCACTAATCGGTGTGGAATCACAGCTGAAAAATCAAGCATTTTATTAGACTCGTTACATAAAAGGAGCTTATTTCAAGGTTAAATAAAATTACTAATAAATGTGAACTATAAATGTCCATAGGAAGACAAATGGTCAGAGGCCAACTATCAGTTACTTTTAGGATGTTCCAAAAAAATAAAAAGAAAAGAAGAAAGAAAAGAAAGAAGAAAAGAAGGGAGCAAAGAAAAGAAAAAAAAAAAAAAGACAAAAAATAAAAAGGGATTGGACACTAATATGAGTCAACTAACCTAGAATTTGATCAATGAAATTATGTGGCTAATGTCTTCAAGGTCACTTGAAAATTAGCGTGTATGTACTTAGGCTTTTCTATTGCTGAAAAATTATCTGGTCTTCATTACCATATAATGTCCTGAATATCTTAAGTCCTTTTTTTTTCTTTTTTTGCCATTAAATCATTTGTCTAACATTTGTTTAACATAAAAAGCTAAGTAGCACTCTCGTACATATCAAATTACCTGTGCTTTTTCTCCCCAAGGGACCAAGACTTTTAAAAACCAAAATAAAAATGAATCCACAGGGAATAATAATGACATTCTTGGATGGCTTGACAATTCCATATTGCAATAAAATTTCTAAACAGTCTCAAATAAAGTATTGATGTTTTCATGGACTGTATTAGTTTGCAGTCTTCCACTGGCCTGCAGATGAGACTTTAAGAAGCATTGATTTAGAGAATTTTTTTGGCTAAGATTTTTTCCTGTTTTGGGATTTGACTTGTATAATTACAGAGTTAATGCTAGAGAAAAACTTTTAACACCATACGGCACATAATTATTCAGATTTCATATTAAGGTATGCATTTTTGATCACTTTGTGGGGAACTCCAAATAGTATAGCTCAGACATTTTAGGAGTGGAATGCTATTTAGGTAACTGTTATGTGACAAAAACCAATTAAATACCTTCTTTTATAGCTTAAATGTATCAACAGATTTGTGTGATACTACATTATGGCTTACAGTTTAGAAAGACCAAATTTTAATTATAACCAAAAGGGAATCTGATTAAGAAAGGATGATCTTGATATACTTAGCAAGGATAACAAATAGCTTCTCATCCGATCAGCATTAATAGAGTGTCCATAACAACATAGCACTTCATCCCACAGCTTATAATGAGTCTGTAAGGTTCTCACCCTGTCTAAAAGCTTGTAGAGGTTTTATATTATCTCAGATTTGCTGCCTTTCTACAAAAATAATTCTCTAATTGCTGCATAAATTTACATTTTAAGCTTAACATCAACTTGGCTTCTAAACACCATTGATATTCAGGAGGGTATCAAATGTACATCAAGACAGCAAAATATTTTTTGAGGTTCAGAAAATTATCCATCCATTTATTTCTATAAATTTATCATCTCAAACAATTATTGAGTCAGAGGTATTTAACCTTTGCCTTTTTTTCTTGAACTTATTCATTCCTACAATAGATAAAAGTAGTTGGGAGTCTGTGCTCTAAAAAAAATAGTAGATTTGGGATAACTAATTCATATATATATATATATATTCACTCAAGATAGTCAATATTTTAAAACTTTAGCTGTCTAATGGAAACTGTATTGTATTCAAATAAATGATAATTCACTTTATTTATGAAAAATATGCACTTGGACCTACCTTTGGGCAAATTCAAGTTGTAGGACAAACCAGCTTTAAGAGAAATACTGAATAACCTTGAGCACACATTTTCTTCATCTTGAATTAAGATATCAATGCATCCTGAAAATGTAGAGAAATTTGATTCATGAAATGAATATATTTCACCAAATCGTTGTCATTCTTCTCAGTATCAATATAGTTATAACATGTATGTTTATGCATGTGCATATATGTATACATATAGGCAATTTAGTCATACTAAATAAGCAAGCCTTTCATTCTCATGTATTTGCTGTACTTCTGATGGAATCCATATTAAGTTATAGTGGAATAATTTATGTAAAAATTCTACTTTGTTCTAAAGTCACTTACTATGATCTTCATTTTCATTGTATACGTTTTTCTCCTGATGTTTAAGGCACTGAGTGTATGATATTGTTACATACAATGCTTATGTCTATTGATGCAATTAAAGCATGGAAAAATAAGTAAAAGAAATTCTGATGATCAGTTCAAACTGTTTTCATTACTTTAATTATTCTTCCTTTTAATGAAAATATAACATCTTACCCTTTACAGGAAAGTTTCTTAAAGGCAGTTGTTGCCTCCTGGTTAATCCTAAACTTACTATACGCCATTTTCAAACAATTCCAACAAAACTTCTTTCACTAAGGTCATCTCTGATTTCAGTTCCTAAACTCAAGGTCGCTTTTCAGTTCTTAATTTATTTGAATAGTTTGTGTTTAATTCCGTTTTCTGTTTCTCTCTTGAAACTCCCCTCTCCTTTTGCTTCCATAACACTGCTCTCATTTACTTAAAAGTAAAAGTTTTCCTTAAACTGCTCCTATTTAGTGACATTCGAGGACATTCAATGATTGGTCTGTCCTTCAGTGATGGTGCTCCACAAAGCTCACTTCTTAGAATACTTTTCTTCTTACACACTCCTCAGCACTCTCATCTGCTTTCATGCCTTTAATTACCATACATAAGTGAATAACTGATGATTTCTTTAGTAATAAGGGAAGACTAGGCTTTTCTGTAGTAATGAGCTAGCCCTTAATATCTCAATGTCTATACCCAATAAAGGTTTATTTCTCACAGATCAGCTGGGAGTCAACTCTCTTTATGGTCACTTAAAGGAAGTGATGAATTACACATTGTCTCTTAAAACATCTTTGCAGATGTGACATACATCAATGTTTATCACATTTTATTGCCATAGCCTTGTCTTATAATAACAAGACAGGAGTGTGTAATCTTACGTGAAAAGAGCTGGAATATTTGTGAATAGCTCTAATACTATCACGGCCTCCAACTTCTACCTCCAGCTTAGATCTTAAGACTTGTATATTCCTCTTTCTTTTGGAAACTGATACGTATACTCCTATATGAATTTGAAACACATGTCTAAAATGGAACACTTATCTTTTCACTCACATTAGAACATCTTTTTATTTCCCGTCTTGATGAACCGCATTGATTGTCTGTCTAGTTGCTTAAGCTAGAAACCTAGGAAACCGTCCTCAACATTGCCATCAGAGTGATTTATCTAAAATTAACTTTAGCATACTAAGTCCCTTACCTTGATACGTCTTGTAAATAAAATACAATTAAAAAGTTGTTACTATGGAAAACAAGGGCTTTCATTACCATGCTTTAGTTATCTTAGAAAACTTAAGACCCACCACTATGCAATTTGCAATGTATGCCCTTGCCAAATTGAACTGTGGATTGTCTCTAGTTCCTGAAAATTTCTAATGTTATTATTTTTGCCTTTGGCATGAAGCTCTAGAAGGTCTTCCTCAGGACTGTCTGACTAATACCTGCTGGCTTTTCCAGACTTGACACATGCCCTCTTCTGTGGCAAACATTCTCTGACTTCAGATCTCCCATCTAAACTAGTGCCCCTACAGCACACTCAGCTCACCTCCTCTCTCAAATTTTATTCACTTACGTAGTCATTGATTAATCTCAAATATTTATTGAGTACCTACTGTAGAAATAATCTTGATCCTCATAGACAAATAGGCAAAACTACTTAGGGATGGGGATGGGGGAACACTCAACAAACAGTTAAATAAATAGAATACTCAATAAACAGTTAAATAAATAAACAACATGATTACATGCCATAGTACAAGTTTTAAGGAGATAAAAAATTTATATGATAGAGAGTATCTGGTAGTATTTGGGGGTACTTAAACTAATGTTCAAAAAGTAGTTTTTCTAAGGAGATGATAGTTGAACTAACAATAGCAGAAGGAGCCAGCTTTATAAAAAATAGCAAGGCCAAAGTTTATGAGGAAGGAAAGGGCTTGGTATGATCAAGGAACAAACTAGAAGCCAGTGTGGCTCCCTTAGTGAGCAAGAGAGTGGTTTGAGATAACTCTAAAGTGATGAGTAAAGCGATATTACGTAGGGTCTTGTAGGTCAAAGTGAGCTTTATCGTAAGAGTAATGGAAAGCCACTTGAAGGCATGAAGTTGAAAGAGGGGTTGGTGAAGAAGGAGGATGGGCAGAGTGAAATGATCTGATCTGTAATTTAGAAAAATTTATTCTGGCTCTTTTGTAGTGAATAGATTGTGGAATGTAAAGGAAAGCAGAGAGACCACTTGGAAAGTTGATTGTGATAATCCTGGGAAAAGATGTTATGAATTTAGCACAGATCATCATATATGCTAGAATCATAATGTAGCATATCATAACGTTCTAAAATTTTGTTATATCTGTGCTTGTGAACTTCATGTAGGCAGAATGTTGGTATCCCAAAGGTATAGCATAGTGATCCATGGATAAAAATCTGCTAATAAATACTTGTTGAATGTGTTAGTACATTAAAGAGAAAGAAAAGATTGAAAAGGAATGGAAAAACTGTTGATACATCTTAAGTGTATTTTTATAATATGACCTTGTTTTCTATATAAAATCCTCCACTAATTATAAATCAAAGATAACTATGAAGAGCTGTTGGTTTACTTTTCAGAGATGGAGAATTTTAAGAAAACCTTAAAATTTGCCTATAAAGTGTTCATTGGATAGCTTTAGAAAGTTCATGTCTTTGTTCTGGGAGGAATTGTAAGTAAGACAGAGCAGAGGGGCCAGTGTAGGGCCTGGATGTATGAAAAGCTCACAAAAGTCTCACATGCTCCAAATAAATAGCTTCTTTTTGGTACATATAGAAACTCATGGATTTGTAACCAACTTTTTTTCTTGTATTTTCTTTCTTTTCTTCTTCCTCCTCCTTCCTCCTTCCCCCATTCTTCTTCTTGTAGCTTCACTACTTGGCATTTTTCTAAAAATGTTCTAATTGGTCATTTATATGAGAGATGGTTTATTAGAGTGAGGTAAGATCATAAGATCAGAATCAAAGGAAAATTACTCTTTAAGGATAAATGTGAACTTAAAATAAAATGAAGAGATTCAGCAGAACAAATCAGATTAACAATGAAAGAATATCAGAATATTTGATGATGTGGACGCATTGAATTGACTCTTTATCTTTCAATTGCCTTCCAAAAAAACTTATCATATATGAAATTTGATTCTGTGCTCCTTGAAGCAGTAGATTGTATCTATGGATTATTGAATCTTTAGTACTGCTTTATATCCAAGAACTAAAAAACATTTGTTGAATTAAATTTGGAGAAGAGAATGGTGAATAAGGATGCTTGGCCTGAATTGATCTTAATTTTAAAAAAAAAAGGAAGAACTTCAGAAGTAAAAAGAGGCTATAGTGCTGTAATAGTGGGATGTTTGAGAGGAAAAGTAATCCAGAGACGGAGTAAAGCACAAAATAACTTAGAGAATTTTTGCACTGCTGCTAAAAATTAGAAAAGCGAATTAGGAAACAGTTTGCTGAGAAGAAGATAAAAGATTTAATGAAGTGGAAAAACAGTAAAGAAAATAAATGAAAGGTAAAGAAGTCTTCAAGGTGAGGAACATAGATTATGAAGAATCAAAGATGAATATCAATATGTGAAAAGAAAGAAAAAACAGTCAATTGTTGAAGAGATTTAGAATTATTTTTTAAAATATAAATTTCTCCTCTGACTCTGATAACTCTGATATATTACTTAAATATTCTTCATTCTTAGGAAAAAGGAAGATACATGGGTTTTTGATATGTGAAATAATTATGACCATTTTGGAGATAAGTTTAAAAATTTCGAGAGACAAAGGGTACGATTTTTCATTCAGTGATATTCAAAGGAATTTTTTAGCTTCATGTCTATCGAGGTTTTAGAAAATGAAATTGAATTATTTTAAGTTTAAGGGAATCTTTGTAGTCAGATATGTTTGTTTACTTCTTTATTACTTTTAAGTTTCTAGGTGTTATGGCAACATTAGCCTATATCAAAAATTAGGTTCTTTAACTAGGAAAATTGTCCTCATTTTAGTAGGCATGATTTTTTAATCTTTTTGCTTATTCAATTTATTTATGTTTTAATCCCTCTACTTTTAGAAATTGAGTGTTAGCCTTTGCTATTGTTTTTCTAGGGAGCAGGTTTCTATTGCAAAAATCAGCAAAAGTATTTGAACTAAGCATTTAGAAAGCAAGATGATATATTTTTTTCAGAAGGCAATTGAAAGATAGAGTCCAATTCATTACACAGTGCTTGTGCATGTAATTGGAATCACATACCTTTTCAGCATAAGAATTATCTCATCCATTGTAGGCTCTATTTCTTAATTAAAACAATGCAATTCAAGTAATCATCATAGTTTCTTAATATTTGCTTAAAGAACAAGTCACTTAAGAATCTAATTTATTGGGAGAGACACCTCTGTAGGATGTTTGTGTAAATGTGCACAGACAATAAAGACTACTTAGAATAATAACTCTCTCTCTTACATTCACTCTCTGGCTTTTTCTCTATAAAATAAGTACTTTAGGGGGCCGGCCCTGTGGCTTAGCAGTTGAGTGCGCGCGCTCCGGTCCTGGGGGCCGGGGTTCAGATCCTGGGCGTGCACCGACGCACCGCTTCTCTGGCCATGCTGAGGCCACATCCCACATACAGCAACTAGAAGGATGTGCAACTATGACATGCAACTATCTACTGGGGCTTTGGGGAAAAATAAAAGGAGGAGGATTGGCAATAGATGTTAGCTCAGAGCCGGTCTTCCTCAGCAAAAAGAGGAGGATTAGCACGGATGGTGGCTCAGGGCTGATCTTCCTCACAAAAAGAAAAAAGTAGCATGTTCCCAAGCACATGTTTAAACAAAATAAGTACTTTAGTAATTTGACTCTATTAACTTAAAATTTCTAGTAATTTACTTAGAGACCGAACTGAAGATGATCGTATATTACATATGAGTGAATGTAATTTTGTTATATTTTATAATTTCTCTAAATATAAATATATATGCTTATTTAGTAAGCACAGAAGAGTGTGGACACCACATCACCTGTGTTCTCATCATCCACAGGCAACCACTCTTCACATTTGCATAGTTTTCCTTCTAAATATTCATTTAAATATTTACAAATAAATGTGATTAATATTGATTAAACAATCTTGTGTCTGCTTTTTTACTTAATAGTTTTTCATGTAAACAATGTCTATTTAACAATCTTTGAAAACACAGTTTTAATGGCTGCAACATGTTTCAATTTTATAGTTTTGTCGTGACCTACTTAACTATGCTTCCGTTGTTGAACATTTCATGTCTATGTTTTCATTTTATAAATAGTCCTAATAAAATAGCTTTATATACAAAGCCCTTGACCTTCTATATTAGTCAAGACTCACTCTTTTATTTGCAATTACCATAGATAAATTCAAAGTAACTTAAATTAGAACAAAAAGAGGTATTGGGAGGACAGTTTGACAGTTTGATGGGTCACAGAATCCAAACAGTTGTCCAGAATGGAAGGGACGGCAAAGGATGTCAAAACACTTGGAGATCATGACTCAAGGAAGCAACATTAATCCTCTCTGGGTTTTTTTGTTCTGCATAAGGTTATGTATTAACTTTCCTCTTCTCTTCTTCTTCCGCTTCTCTTGGGTACATGGGCTATAGACACTGCAGATGCTCTACCTGTAACATCTCTTTAATCACTGGTAAGAAGCTCACACAACTCTCTCTTGCTCAGTCTCCAGACAGAAAAAATGCCAAGAGGGCAGAGGGATGCTGTGAATAACCCAGCTTGACCAGGTCTCCACCCGTGGACAGAGGCCACATTACTAGATGAGACTGCAATCCAAGATTCAGGATATAATTGTAAAAGTGACACACTGTGTACACTTCTTGATGAAACTCAAGACATATCAGCTACCCTAAGAAGAATGAAATAATTTATCAATTCCGTGATTGTGAAGAATTTTCTAAATTTAGAAGCAGTGGAAGATATCATGCAAGCATGTACACATGTATTTGACTACCTAAGAAGGAAAAAGCCTTCTTGCATCATAAAAATCCACCCCAAATAAAAAGATAATCAACAAATAGAAAAAAAACTGCAATAAATGTAATGTACTCTTCTTAATATGCTCAGAATGATTTCAAATTGATAAGAAAAACAAGTTAATAGTGTAGATAATATAGAGTGAATACTTACCAACTTCAGAGAAAAAACTATTTTCATACTAATTTTGTGTATGATTTTCACACCTACACACACACTCATGAATGTGTATATATACTATTATTGCTATATAGCAGTATATTTTCAACAAAAGGGTTACCACCATTTCTTATGTTTTCTTTGCTTTTAGCAACTAAAACTTTTATTCTTAAGAATAAAAATGGTTTTCTTTTAATGAGTATTTTGAAATTATATCTCTTTAAACATATGCTCAAATTACTGTTTTTTCCCTAATTCACATGTGTCAAGCCACATTTATACCCAGGTGAAGCAGAAGATCCTTATCATTTTGGTTAGCTAACATGTAGGGACAGTAAAGTACTCCTCCCATTTATGATTTCCAGGGCATTATATGGGAATGAACAATTCAGTAATAAAGGCTTTTAAAGCTCACATATTTCAGGAGTAAATTTCAATTATGCTGCCCTAAGAGGGATGTATGATTCTGGGACTCAATTCTTTAAGAGCAACAAGGACTAATATCTGTAAATATGATCGCCTGTACACTTTACACAGATACTAGGGGTTCATTCTCCATCGATCTGCTTATGCAATAAATAGATGTCTGGCTCTTCTCTGTGCCAGACCCTGCACTTGAATACACAGATGAGTAAGAGTGTTCTCTAGTTGCTTACAATGAGGAAAGATCAACTGATAAGACCTGAGTTTCTTTTGAGTCAGTGCTTTGTCATCATCTTGAAGATTATTATTCACTGGAGACTTGTATTGGTTAGGATTTCTGTTTACCTTTTCTTATACATTAATACTAGGTTCATTACCCAATAAAGTACATCTATGTCCCAGAATAGTTCAAAAAATATCATGTTATGTATTTTTGCTCACTGCTAAATTTCATGATGTAGAAATGTTGAATGGGTGCATTTTTTAATGAACATAATTGTGAAGAATATAGTTTTGCTTAAAAATCATAATAAGTATAGCAACAGCTGGCATTTACTGTGCTATGACTGTGTGCCAGGCACTGTCCTTTGCACTCTAACATGTATATCTCTTTGCATTTTCACAACAATACTGAAGTAGATACTCATATCTGTTGTCACAGTTCTGATATCCAAGATCCTTTGATATGGACTGAATGTTTGTGTCCTCTCAAAATTCATATGGTGAAACCCTACCCCCCCAATGTGATGGCATTAGGAGGTGGGACTTTTGGGAGGTAAATAGGATTAGAGGACGTCACGAGGGTGGAGTCCTCATGAACGGGATTAGTGCCCTTATACGAGTCAGAGAGAGCATGCTTCCCTTCTCTGCTCTCTGTCGTGTGAGGAGACAAGGAGAAGTAAGCCATCAGCAACCCGGTAAATAAATTTCTGTTGTTTCTAAGCCACCTCATCTATGGTACTTTGTTATAGCAGTCCAAACTGACTAACACAACCCCTGAAAATGGAAAGCTCTTTTCATTCATTTTATTTCAAAATTTATTCGGTGATAAAATTCTGAGCTGAATTGATTTGAGGTTAGCAATAGTCTTTAACCAAACCTACACAGTGTGAATATTTATATGCTTAGGTGAAAAAAATATGGTCTTTCATTATGGGTACCACTGTGGTTGTTATGCAATATAAGGAATATGGAGTGAATTACCTCACTATAATACAGTTTCATTGGAGAAATACATCTAGCTCCAAGGGTTTTAGAAAAGGGATTGTGGGCTTGTTTCTAGTCCTCATTTACTAATAAAGAAACTGAGGCCCAAGGCGGTAAAGAAACTTTACCAGGGTCACACAGTCTGTCTGTAGAAGAACTAGTATTGAAACGCCATCTCGGAAGTCTAAAAGTCATTTTCCTGACTAGACTTCAGAAATTACTAATCTAGTTCATATGCAAGTAATGTATGAATAGACATTAATGAATAAATGCTGTAGAAACATTATAATTAAGGGGAAAGAGCTTTTGCCTGAGTATCTTTTAAAAAAGGAATTCTAACCCAAGTTCTATTGCTAACTAGCTACGTGACCTTGAACAAGTCTCTTAAATTATCTCTGCCCTAAATTCTTGTTCATGTGCTGAGGATCATTATACCTGCCTTACAAACATCTTGTGAAGCTAAAATGCGATAATTATGGTGAAAGTACTTTTGAAACTAATTAGTGCTGTACTTATATAAGATGTTATTATAACAGTTCCGTAATATAAAGAGATATTTTCACTCCTTTAAGTTGAAAAGAACATCAGAAACATTTCAAACTTAAAATACTCAAAAGAAACATTTCCCAAAGCATGTTTCACAAAACGCTAATCTGTGAAATGCTCCAGGATGAAAAGAGTGCTGTGGTCCAATACGATTGGAAAAGGATACATATTATATCTCCCTCTTGAAGATTCACAAGGCTAAGGCAGATACTAAAGGCTCTTAGAGTCTTGCTTAAAAAAGAGAACTTTTTTTTTGGCTATGTTTAACCTAAGATTTCCAAAATTTATTAAGCCACCTTCCAGTAATACCTTTGAACATCTTGTGGAAACTTTTGGCTGAATATGACATAGGAAATTTCCACAAAAGAATCATTATTTAAAAACTCAAGATTCTCATTAGTGGTAATGTGTATTTTATCTCAACATGAAAAATTATTTAACTATTTTATGAATACTGCCAGTTCTGTTTAAATTAGAAAAGTATACAGATTTTTTTCCTCCCCTTACCAAAAATGTGTTCCCCCTTCAAAAAATATTATTTAGTTTTTCACCAAGACTTCTCCAATATTGATATATCCTGGTGGTATAGTAACTCCTTAGAGTTTACTAACGTTGTTGTAGGCAGACTACACACAAATCTCACCAACTTCTAAAGAGTTCTCACTTATCCAATTTTTCGTTATTTTATTTATAGTAAAAAATTGCATTCACAGTTCTTTGGAATATGTCTCTTTTAGTTAATTTTATGTATCAACTTAAGTGGGACACAGGGTGACCAGACAGTTGGTCAACCATTATTCTGGATCTTTCTGTGAGAGTGTTTTTGGATTTAACATTTAAATGAATAGACTGAGCACAGCAGATTGCCCTTCCTAATGTGGGTGAGCCTTATCCAATTAGTTGAAGGCATGGACCTCACCTAACTAACAGGAAATTCCTCCTGCCTGAATTCCTTCAAGGTGTGACATAGGGTTTTATTCTGCCTTCAGATATACTGCCCAACTGAAACTTTGACCTTCCTGACTCTACCAGCCTCTGGAACGGACCTACACCGTAAGCTCTCTTGGTTCCCAGGCCGTCACACTTGGACTGGAACTATCCATTGGCTCTCCTGGGTCTCCTGGGTCTTTAAAATACACACACACACACACACACACACACACACATACACTCGCACAGATATATATACATCCTATTGCTGCTGCTTCTCTGGACAACCCTGACTAATACAGATTTTTGTACTGAGTGGTCTTAGAGGAATAGTGTATTAAGGTGAGTTATATGAATTGGTTCTTGTGTCTCTGGAACTGGCTGTCTAATATAATTAGATTTAAAGGTGCTGATGACTCTATTTCCAGTAGTAAAGGAAGCACTGATGGTCCATGACATGATTTGGTAGTAGAGATATGCAAAATATTTCCACTGGATACACCTAATCAGCCTCTTATAAGAAGCAAGGATCTGGATGTCTGTGTATATGATACTTTTGAACATTTTTCTCAAACTAACAAATGTAATGAGACTAGTTGGTTTCTCCTAACGTTGCTGGACAAAGTTGGGAAAGAAAAGGATGAGATAAGGGATTTGAATTTCCAGCTCAAACACTGCATAAATGACCTGAAACTTCCATGTGTGGCCTAAAGGAGACCTTTATCTCCTGTAGCCTCAAGGCTGAGATTGCCAAAAATCGAATGAAAACTCTCATCCCGGGAGTGCCTGCATTACAACACAATGTCAACTCCCAGCTTCTCAGGGCGTCTATTGGTGAGTGAGGGCACTAACTGGGATGGAATGGGATCCTGAAAGTTGGAATGGGAACATGTAGGAAGACCCTGATAAAGCTGAGGGCATGGAGCCCCTGAATTCTGGTGAGTCTTCTTTGCCAATGGAAGACACCTTTCCACTCCCAGTGGAAGCTGTCTCTCCACCTCCATCTGAAGGGATAAACCCTGCATTGCTTGAGGAAACTATATTGGCCTCCACTGAGGCAGTTGCCATGCAAGACAATACTGATTCTCCTCAGCCCCCGTCCCCATCACCCCTCTTTGCTTCTCCACCTATAACTACACTCAAGTCTCAGCAGGCCCTAAAGCTGAGGTACAAAGTCTGACCCATAGGAGATGTGCTACACTCCAAAATAACGACTTGAGTTTTCTAATTTACACAGACAGCAATCCAGGGAAGCTGTGTGGGAATGGATATCAAGGGTGTGGGGTAATGGCGGAAGGAATATAAAGCTGGATCAGGCTGAATTTACAGATATGGGCTCGCTAAGCAAAGATTCTGCATTTAATGGAGCAGCTCAGAGAGTTATAAAGGGCTTTGATGGTTCATTTGGTTGATTGACGGAAACATGGACCAAAAGTGGTCCACAGTAATCGAGTTGGAAATACCCAACCTGCATTGGTTCAGTGGAGAGGAGGGGATTCAAAGGTATAGGGAGCCTGGAATGTTAGAATGGATTTATCGTATTACACCTGCTTACCCACAGTGGGAGGGTCCAGAAGACATGGCTTTCACCATGACTGTGATAAATAAATTTGTGTGGGGAGGCCCAGTAGCCTTGAAGAGCTCTGTGATTGCTGTTCTCTGTAACCAAGGCTCATGGTGGGAACTGCAGTCACTGAATTGGGAAACCTAAATGCAACTGGAATAATTGGATCCTGGATATCAGGGGCCAAGTAGTGGCATTCAACACCAAAGGCAAGGTGGGTACGGATACTGTCATGCACAGCAGAGTTAAAGCAGCAATCAGAATAGTCTGACTCATGCAGATCTGTGGCACTGGCCCGTTCATTATGGTGTTCCTAGAAGTGAAGTAGAGAGGAAGCCTCCTAAATTCTCACTTGATCTGTATCAGCAGAAAAGTTTTGGTCAAGTGAATAAGAGTCTAACATAAATAATAAAAAAAGAGAGTCATAGCTCTGCCATCATTTGTGCACTGCCAAAAATGTATACGTGAATCTTTTCGCAGCCTTCCCCTAAGGGATCTATGGCCTTTCACCAGGGTACGTTGGGAAAAAGGAAATAATCAGAACTTTTGGGAAATTCTGGGCACTAATTCCAGGAGACCCAAAACATCATTGTGGCCCTCCAGTCAGAGGAGGGGCTTATGGATGTTAGGTGATCAATGGAGTTTTAGATCAGGTCCATCTTGCAGTGGGCACGGTGTGTCCCTGAACCCATCCTGTGGTTATTTTCCCAGGTCCAGAATGCATAGTTGGAATAGTCATACTCAGCAGCTGGCAGAATCCCCACATTGGTTCCCTGACCAGTGCAGTGAAGGCTGCATGGTGGGAAAGGCCAACTGGAAGCCACTAGAACTGCCTCTACCAGGGAAAATAATAGACAAAAGCAATATTGGATTTTTGGAGGGATTGCAGAGATTAGTGCCACCATTCAGGATTTGAAAGATGCAGAGTGGTGACTCCCAACACATCTCCATTCAACTCGCCTATTTGGCCTGTGCAGCAGACAGATGGATCTTGGAGAATGACAGTGGATTATTGTAAGCTTAACCAGGTGGTGGATGCAATTGCGGGTGCTGTACCAGATGTGGTTTCATTGTTTGAGCAAATTAACACATCCCCTTGTACACGGTATGCAGCTATTGATCTGGCAAATGCTTTTTTTCTCCATGTCTGTTAAAAACCACTAGAAGCAGTTGCTTTCAGTTGGCAAGGTCAGTAAAACATCTTCATTGTCCTACCTTTAGGGTATATGAACTCTTCATCCCTATGTCATAATTTGGTTCGCAGGGATCTTGTTTGCCTTTCTCTTCCACAAGATTTTACATTGGTCCATTCCATTAATGGCATTATGCTTATTGGACTTAGTAAGCAAGAAGCAACAACTACTCTAGACTTATTGGTAAGACATTTGCATATCAGAGGGTGGGAAATAAATCTGACAAAAGTTCAGGAGTCTTCTGCTTTTCTAGGAGTCCAGTGGTGTGGGGCATGTTTAGATATCCCTTCAAAAGTGAAGGATAAATTGTTACATCTGACCATTCTTATAACCAAAAAAGAGGCATAGTGATTAATGGGCCTCTTTGGATTCTGGAGGCAACATATATCTCATTTGGTCATGTTACTCTAGCCCATTTACTGAGTAACCCGAAAAGCTGCTAGTTTTGAGTGGGTCCCAGCACAGGACAAGGCTCCGCAACAGGTCCAGGTGGCTGTGCAAGCTGCTCTGCAATCTAGGCCATACGTTCCAGAAGATCCATTGGTACTTGAAGTGTCAGTGGCAGATAGGGATGCTGTTTGGAGCCTTTGGCAGGACCGTATAGGTGAATCACAGTGCAGGCCCTTAAGATTTTGGAGCAAAATGCTACCATCCTCTGAGGATAACTACTCTCCTTTTGAGAAACAGCTCTTGGCCTACTACTGGGCCTTAATAAAGACGAAACACTTAATCTTGGGCCGCCAAGTTACCATGTGACCTGAGCAGCTGCCCAACATGAACTGGGTGTTATCTGATCTACCAAACCATAAAGTTGGGCACACACAGTAGCACTTCATCATCAAAGTGGTATATATATTCATGATCGGTCCCGAGAAGACCCCGAAGACACAAGTAAGTTGTATGAAGTGGTCCAAATGCCCATGGTCTGCACTCCTGTTAGACTGCCTTCTCCTTCCTAGCCTGCACCTGTGGCTTCATGAAGAGTTCTCTATGATCAGTTGACAGAAGAAGAGAAGACTGGAGCCTGGTTACAGAGCGTTCTGCATGATTTGTAAGCACCACCTGAAAGTAGACGGATGTAGCTCTCCAGCCCCTGGGTCAAGGATAGTGGTGAAAGGAAATCCTCCCAGTGTGCAGAACTTTGAGCGGTGTACCTGGTCGTTAACTGTGCTTGGAAGGATAAATGGCCAGATGTACAATTATATACCCATTCACGGGCTGTAGCCAATGATTTGGCTGGATAGTAATGGATTTGGAAGAAACATGATTGGAAAATTAGTGACAAGGAAATTTGGGGAGAACGTATATGGATAGATCTTTCTTAAAAGGCAAAAAAAAAAAAAAAAAAGAAGATATTTGTGTCCTATGTGGTTGCTCTTCAAAGGGTGGCCTCAGCAGAAGAGGATTTTAATAATCAAGTGGATAAGATGACCCATTCTGTGGATACCAGTCAGCCTCTTTTCCCAGCCCCCTGTCATCTTCCAATGGGCTCATGAGCAAAGTGGCCATGGTGGCAAGGATGGAAGTTATGCCTGGGTTCAGCAACATGGACTACCACTCATCAAGGCCAGCCTAGCTATGGCCACTGCTGAGTGCCATCTGCCAGAAGCTGAGACCAACACTGAGCCCTTGATATGGCACCATTCCCGGAGGTGGTCAGCCTAGTGGTAGTTTGACTACATTGAACTACTTTCATTATGAAAGGGCACCATTTTGTTCATACTGGAATAGACACTTAGTCTAGATCTGGATTTGTCTTCCCTGCACACAGTGCTTTTGTCTAAACCACCATCTGTAGATTTACAGAGTGTCTTATTTACTGTCGTGGTATTTCGCAGAGCATTGCTTCTGATCAAGGAACTCACTTCACAGCAAAAGAAGTACAGCAGTGGGCCCATGCTGATGGAATGCACTGGTCTCTTCACGTTCCCCACTGTTCTGAAGCAACTGGCTTGATAGAATGGTGGAATGGCCTTGTGAAGACTCAGTTAGAGCACCAGCTAGGTGACAATACCTTTCAGGGCTGAGGAAAGGTTCTCCAGAAGGCTGTGTATGCTCTGAATTGGCATCCAATATATAGTGCTGTTTCTCCCATAGAGAGGATTCACAGGCCCAGGAATCAAGGGATGGAAGTGAGGGGGTTACCACTTGCTATTAAACCTAGCGAGCCACTAGCAACACTTGTGCTTCTTGTTCTCATAATTGTATGCTCTGCTGGCCTAGAGGTCTTAGTTCCAGAAGGAGGAATGCGTCTACCAGGAGACACAATAATTCCGTTGAACTTGAAGTTAAGACAACTACCAGACCACTTTGAACTCTTCATGAGTCTAAATCAACAGGCAAAGAAGGGAGTTGCTATACTGGCTGTGGTGATAGGTCCTGACTACCACGCGGAAGTTGGACTACCACTCTACAATGGAGGTAAGGAGGAGTATGTCTGGAATACAGGAGATCTCTTAGGGCATCTCTTAGTGTTACCACACTCTCTGGTTACGGTCAATGGAAAACTACCACAACCCAATCCAGGCAGGGCTACTTATGACCCAGAGCCTTCAGGAATGAAGATTTGGATCACTCCACCAGGTAAAGAACCACAACCAGCTGAGGTGTTTGCTGAAGGCGAAGAGAATACAGAACGGGTAGTGGAAAAACATAGTTATAAATATCAGTAATGACATGTGAGCAGTTATAGAAATGAGGTCTGTTAATATTATTATATTATATTATTATATTATATTATATTATATTATATTATATTATATTATATTATATTATATTATATTATATTATATATATACACACAAATATCATTATTTTCTTCCCTCTTTTATTCTCTTATCAAGTAACATAAGATGTATTGACTTTATGTCATAGTATTCAAGTATTGTTAAATTTACATCATAGTATTTGAATTATGGACTATCAAGGAGAAGAGTAACCATACTCAAGCAATTTACCTCCTCTTCTGGAGAAGGGGTTGGTGTGTTTTAGTTTTTACACAGGGTAGTTGTGTCATATAAAGTGGAATTATGACCTTGCTATTGTCTTCATTTGGAGATTAAGCATGGTTTAAGGAGATGCATATGAGTGCCAAGTTGACAAGGGGTAGACTTCCAATGATTAATAATTTGTGTCATCTTGACTGGGCCATGGGGTGCCCAGACATTTGGTCAAAAATTATTCTAGGTGTTTCTGTAAGGGTGATTTTGGGTGACATTAAAATCAATAGACTGAGTAAAGCAGATCACCTTCCCTAATGTGTGTGGGTCTCATCCAATCATCTGAGGGTCTGAGTATATCAAAGTGCTGAGCTTCCCAGAGTAAGAAGGAATTCTTCCTGCCTGACTGCCTTTGAGCAAGAATGTCTTGTTTGCTTGTTTTTTCCTGCCTTCAGACTTGAACTAAACATTGGCGCTTCCTGGGTCTCAAGCTTAAATTCACACTGGATTTACATCATCAGCTCTCGTGGGTCTTCAGCTTGCTTGCCGTAGATCTTGGGACTTGTCAGCCTCCATAATTGCATGAGCCAATTCCTTATCATAAATCTATCTCTGTCTTTTTCTCTCTCTGTCTCTTTCTTTCTCTCTCTCTCTCTCTACACACACACATTCACACACATCCTATTGGCTCTGTTTCTCTGGAGAGAAACTGGTACAAACTCTTAAAGAAAAATCTTACATCTTCTCTACATAAAGAGAAGCCCTAGATAACTTCTTTAGTAGTTAATATTTTATGGCAATTTCCAAACTATGCTGATTATGCCTCAAAAGGTTATTGTCTAGCTTAATCGTGGTTCCCAACCCATACATTCTCCACTAAGTAGAGAGTCAGGTTTTCTTCTCATGTTTTCTTTTAAGTAAATGGTACATGCATGCATATAAGACTATATTAGAGTATTTTTTCACTTATTCATATGTCCCCACTCACAACTAATCTCTAGAACAGGGATAGATTTCTTTATCTTTGTTGGAATGTCCAATATACATCTCAATGCCTGAAAATTGGTAGCAAATACAAGTTGAATTATTAAGAGGAATGTATAGTATATATCTCACTAAGGTCCTTAAAAATGGAGTCCTTAAAACCTTGCCTTTTCACTTCTTTAAAATAGCATTTCAAAGGAAGCAAATGTTTTAGCGTATTAGATATTTTGTAGCACATGTAATGTTCCTTGGCCAGTAACATTTGATGGTGGTGTAGAAAAAAGACTGCCAGAGTAAGAACAAAGAGAGGCTATTTACCCAGAGTCAGCCACCATCACTAGCATTGGGCAGTGACTCAAAGGCAGGCAATGGAGTGGGAAAGCTGTTTATTGTATAAAAGTGAAAGTTCCAGATGTTTTCTGACTGGAGGTGTTGGCTTGGGGAAGCTGGAGGCAGGCTAACCTGAAGCAGGGCATTGTATGTGATTGATTTGGGGAGCATATTTGGCTTTCTGTGGTTGCTCCTGAGACAGAGGCAGGGGCAAAATTTCAGGAAGCTGGCAGTCAGTGACCAAGTCCTGACCATTCTGGGCCAATTGCTGCAGAGGTTGTGGTTTGACTTTTTGGACTAGTGGCTGCAGAGGTTGTGGGTTAGAGTTCTATTGCTCCACATTGTTTGTCCATGTTTATCCAGTCTCTCCATGTGAATTATTATAATATTATAGTGAAATTACTTTAAAAAGTAAAAATATAAAGTTGCACATCATTTACACTAAGGAGGGGAAGGTATTCTGGCACATACACAGTGGAGATTAGCTGTCTGTCAAAGGTACCCATTGATGATTGAGAATATGGATACACAGGTCAAACATGTTGACAGTGGTAGAGAGGTGAGGGAAAATTTCTGACAATACACACTATGGATCTAATAACCTAAAGGCACACACAACCTCCCTTTTCCGTGAAGAGATGCGTTGTTTCTTCTAGTGTCCATTGTTAGAATATACTTATTCTGACCTAACTTTAATTATGGCAGCATCAGCAAATTCCACACTGCCTCTCCAATTGAGAAGATTTTGCTGGCTGAATTTAGCCACTTTATCCCGGCAGTGGGTCTACTAATTCACATTAGGCCTATGGAAGAGAAAATTGCACTTAAGTAGAAGAGTGGTGTGTTCAAATGATAAATGTTCACATTCTAAATTCTTCAATTCAAGAATATGAAAAGCTGAGAAGCAGAAACATGGGTTACCCATTTTTCTTCTTTGAATTATCATTTTCATCAATCATTTTCAAAACATAAATGGACTCTTTTTGTTCCCACTCAACTATATCTCCCATATATTATCTAAGAAGAATGTATGCATGTCATGACTCTAAGAAAATGATGTGTATGTTATTTTGAAGTAGAGCATTTATTTTTCAAAAATCATAAAGAGAAAAAATTATTTTGCTCCTTTAGCAATAAGATTGTTTTGCTAAAATAAAAGTGTGGGATTCTTTAGAGTCTTTTATAAGCATTATCTAATATGGTTATATACGGAATATGTATATTACAAATAAAATACCTAAATGTTGTTTTCGTGTCTTTCATATTTGTACTTGCATTGAATAAAAGATTATCATTTATATCTTCAATTTCTCTGGCAAGTCTTTCAGAGTTTCAGCTCTATAGACCATTAAGTTGCAAACAATACACCTCCTTGCTTCACAAACTGAAGTGCCCTCAGTAGCAGGGAATGCATTCAAGTCCCCAGGGGCCAATGGGTTCTACATATGGGACTAGCAGCATTTTAAGGGTTCTTTAGGGGCTTGGGGGGCAAATATAGTCAATTTCTTAGAGGTCAAGTTGTTTGTGTTTTACATGGCTGACTTAAGGGTCTCTGACCAGCAATCTCAAGGACACGACCATGAAAGTCTTTTTCAGTGAAGAAAGGCTGATAATAATATTTATTTCACCATTTATGCTATAATGTTTTCACATTCAAAATGCACTACTAGTTTAAACAACTTGAAGTTGCCTCCATCTCTCAAATTTAGTTTTCACAGTAATGATCTTATTTCCTTGTCTGACTCAAAGGCCTCTGATCCATTATTTAGGGAAACAACTGTTAAAGTAAATAATAAAGTAAAAATATTTAGCTTTGATTTACATTATTGATTGAGACTGGTCTTCTTTGGAAAAATATCCATTAAATAAGCTGACATCTGACCTTTTATCACTAAATTCATGAATGACACTTTGTTACTCAGATGTTGTAGGTATTTGATTTTCCATATTTCGTTTTATCCTTTGACATGCAGTCTTTTGTTTCAATGTGAAGAAAGCAATGAATTAACTTGGTGTTTAAAAACTGATGAGTATATCCCTCATAAAAAGCCAAGGATATCCATTTATTTGAGCAAAGTCCCAGTATTGTTTTCCAATTATTATAAATTGGTCTAAAAAGATGAAAACTTCAAATCAGTCTTTTTTATACAATGAAACATTTTATAATCTCAGCTGATGAGGGGAAAAAATGTGGAGGTCAGAGAATATAAATAAATGATAAAATGACTGATGGTGCATTTGACTACTGTATAGGCAATTATTCCCCCACTTTTGCCTGTTGGTACGGAAAAAAGTTACATAACTTCTGAAATCTATTCAACAGTTATTTTAGCATCAACATTTTGTAAATTGTCATGTTTTTTGTTTTTTACAAACATCATCACTTTAAAGGATGAGATTAAGATTGCTAAAATTGCTGAATATTATTGTCCAAGCTTTCGTCCAACTTCTCTGAGATGAAGAATCCTTTAACTTCAGGTTCCCAACAGTTAATTATATCATCTGTGAACAGTAGGGCCTGCTCTGGACTGAGATGCATGAGTTCTTTATATATTTTAGAGATGAACCAGTTATCAGATGTATGGTTTGCAAATATCTTCTCCCAATTGTTAGGTTGTCTTTTCATTTTGTTGATGGTTTCCTTTGCTGTGCAGAAGATTTTCAGTTTGATGTAATCCCATTTGTCTATTTTTTCTATTGTTTCTCTTGCCCGGTCAGACGTGGTGCTTGAAAACATGTTGTTGAGCCAAGAACATACAATGGAGAAAAGAAAGTGCCTTCAACAAATGGTGTTGGGAAAACTGGATAGTCACATGCAAAAAAATGAGAGTAGACCCTTACCTTACACAATACACAAAAAAATTAACTCAAAATGGATTAAAGACTTGAATGTAAGACCTGAAACTTGGAAACTTCTAGAAGAAAACATAGGCAGTACGCTCTTCAACATTGGTCTTCACAACATATTTTCAAGCACCATGCCTGCTATGGACTGAATCGTGTCCAGCCCTAACCCTCCATAGGACTGTATTGGAGATAGGGCCTTTAAGAAGGTGATTAGGGATAAGCGAGGTTGTGAAGGTCGAGCCCTGATCTCACAGAACTGGTGTCTTTATAAAAGAAGAAGAAACACTAGATCTCTCTCTCTCTCTCTCTCTGACACAGTCATAAAGCAGCCATCTGTAAGCCAGGAAGAGAGCTCTCACCAGGAAATGACCCTGCTAGAACCCTGATCTTGTATTTTCCAAGCTCCAGGACTGTGAGAAAATAAATTTCTGTTGTTGAAGCTACCCAGTCTATGGTATTTTTGTATGGCAGTTTGAGCAAACTAAGGCAGGTCTTTTCAATTTCTTTCAACAAGGGCATCTTTTGTAGCTTGGTGGCCTGTTTTTTCTCCTTTCTTTGGTATGTTTGTTTTTTTTTTTTTTTGGTGAGGAAGATTGGCCCTGAGCTAGCCCTTGTTGCCAATCTTCCTCTTTTTGCTTGAAGAAGATTGGCCCTAAGCTAATATCTGTGCCAGTCTTCCTCTATTTTGCATGTGGGATACAGCCACAGCATAGCTTAACAAGTGGCGTGTAGGTCTGCGCCGGGGATCTGAACCTGGGAACCCCACACCGCTGAAGCAGAGCACAAGAACTTAACTACTATGCCACCATGCCAGCCCCAATTTGCTTTTTTTCTTTTAAATCATTTTTCTTTCCTTTTTTTAAAAACAGACTTTTTTTTGGTAGCAGTTTTAGGTTCACAGCAAAATAAAGCAGAAGATACAGAGATTTCCCATATTCTCTGTGCCCTCACACATGCATAGCCTCTGCCACTATGAACATCTCCCACCAGAGTGGTACATTTCTTACAATTGACGAACCTTCATTGACACATCATTACAACCCAAAGCTCACAGTTCATGTTAGGGTTCACTCTTGGTTATATACATTCTATGGGTTTGGATAAATGTATAACGTCATGTATCCACTATTTTAGTATCATTCAAAGTCGGGCCGGCTCCGTGGCTTAGCGGTTAAGTGCGTGTGCTCCGCTGCTGGCGGCCTGGGTTCGGATCCCGGGCGTGCACCAACGCACTGCTTCTCTGGCCATGCTGAGGCTGCGTCCCACGTACAGCAACTAGAAGGATGTGCATCTATGACATACAGCTATCTACTGGGGCTTTGGGGGAAAAAAAAAATTAAATTAAAATAAATAAAAAAAAAGTATCATACAAAGTAGCTTCACTGCCTTAAAAATCCTCTGTCCCTCACCTATTCACACACCCTCCCCCCAATCTCTGACAATCACTAATCATCTTATTGGCTCCATAGTTTTACCTTTTCCAGAATGTCATATAGTTGGAATTATACAATATGTAGGCTTTTCAGATTGTCTTCTTTTGCTTAGTAGTATGATTTAAGTATTCTTCATATCTTTTCATGATTTGATAGCTGATTTCTTTTTAGTGCTGAATAATATTACATCGTCTGGATGTACCACAGTTTATTTATCCATTGCTTACTGCAGTATATAGTGGTTGCTTCCAGGTTTTCTAATTATGAATAAAGATGCTATAAACATTCTTGCACAAGTTTTTGTGTGGACATATTTTCAACTCTTTTGGATACGTATCAAGGTGAGCAATTACTGAATCATATGGTAAGAATAAGTTTCATTTTGTAAGAACCCACAAAGTGTCTTGCAGAGTTGCTGAACCATTTTGCATTCCCACCAGCGAGGATTGAGAGTTGCTGCTACTCCACATTCTAGGCAACACTTGGTGTTGTCAGTGTTCTGGACTTTAGCCATTGTAATAGGTGTATAGTGGTATCTCGTTGTTTTCATTTGCATTTCCCTGATGTGAACCATCTTTTCACGTGCTTATGGCCGTCTGTACGTCTTCTTTGGTGAGGCGTCCCGTTTAGATCATTGGCTTTTTTAATTGGCTTGTTTGTTTCTTTATTGTTGAGTTTAAGTGTTCTTTGAATATTTGGATAACAATCCTTTATCATATATGTCCTTTGAAAATATCTTCTCCCTCTCTGTAGCTAGTTTTTTCATTCTCTTTATGGTGTCTTTCATAGATCAGAAATTTTTAATTTAATGAAGCCCAGTTTATTAATTACTTCTTTCATGGATTGTGCCTCTGGTGTTGTATGTAAAAAGACATTGCCATATCTAAGGTCATCTAGGTTTCCTCCTATGTTATCTTCTAGGAGATTTATAGTTTCACATTTTACATTTGGGTTTCTGATCCATTTTCATTTAATTCTTGTGAAGAGTGTGGACTGTGTCTAGATTCATTTTTTTGCATGTGGTTATCTAGTTGTTCAATAACCATTTATTGAAAAGACTCCTTTCTCCATTATATTATCTTTGCTCCCTTGTCAAAAATCAGTGGACTATATTTATATGGGTTTATTTCTGGACTCTCTATTCTGTTTCATTGATCTATTTCTCTATTCTTTCACCAATAACACACTGTCTTGATTACTGTAGCTTTATAATAAGTCTTGAAGTTGAGTTGTGTCACTCTTCCAAGTTTGTTCTTCTTCAACATTGTGTTGGCTATTCCGGGTCTTTTGCCTCTCCATATAGACTTCAGAATCAGTTTGTCTATATCCACAAAATATCTTACTTGGAATTTGATTGGGATTGCCTCAGATCTATAGATGAAGTTGGGAAGAACTGACATCTTGACAGTATTGAGTCTTCCTATCCGTGGACATGGGATATCTCTCAATTTAGTTCTTTGATATCTTTCAGCAAAGTTTTGTAGTTTTCCTCATATAAATCTTATACGTATTTGGTTGGATTTCTAAGTATTACATTTTTGCATGCTAATGTAGGGGTTTTGTGTTTTTAATTTCAAATTCCACTTGTTCAATGCTGGTATATGGGAAAGCAATTGAGCTTTGTTCATTAACCTTGTATCCCGCAAATTTGCTATAACCACTTATTAGTTCCAGGAATTTTTTTCAGATTTTCTACATAGAAAATCACGTTATCTGCAAACAAAGACAATTTTATGTCTTCCTTCTCAATCTGTATACCTTTATTTCCTTTCTTGTCTTATTGCACTAGCTAGGACTTCCAATATGATGATGAAAAACAGTGGTGAGAGAGGACATCTTGCTTTGTTCCTGATTTTAGTGGGAAAGTTTTGAGCTTTTCATTATTAAGTATGAAGTAAGCTGTAGGTTTTTCATAGATTTTTTAAATCAAGTTAAAGAAGTTCCCGTCTATTCTTAGTTTATTGAGAGTTTTTTTTTCAATTATTTTATTGAGGTCATAATGGCTTATAACATTGTGTAATTTCAGGTATCCATTATTATTTATCAGTTTCTATGTAGACTACACCGTGCTCACCACCAATAGTCTAATTTTTATCCATAACCATACATATGTGCTCCTTTACCCCTTTTGCTCACCCTCCTCACCCCTTGCCCCTCTGGTAACCACTAATCTGTTCTCTTTATCCATGTGTTTATCTTCCACATATGAGTGAAATTATGTGGGTTTTATCTTTCTCTGTGTGGCTTATTTCACTTAACATCATACACTCAAGGTCCATCCATGTTGTTGTAAATGGGATGATTTTGTCCTTTTTCATGGCTGAGTAGTATTCCATTGTATATATATTCCAGATCTGCTTTATCCATTCATCAATTGAAGGGCACTTGGGTTGCTTCCACATCTTGGCTATTGTGAATATTGCTGCAGTGAACATAGGGGTGCATAAATCTCTTTTAATTGTTGATTTAAATTTCTTTGGATAAATAATGGGTAGTGGAATAGGTGGAGCATATGGTATTTCTATTTTTAAATTTTTGAGTAATCTTCATACTATTTTCCATAGTGGCTGCACCAGTTTGCCTTCCTACCAGCAGTGTATGAGGGTTCCTTTTTCTCCACATCCTCTCTAACATTTGTTTTTTTTTTGTCTTGTTAATTATAGCCATTCTGATGGATGTGAGGTGATATCTCATTGTCGTTTTGATTTGCATTTCCCTAATAATTAGTGATGTTGAACATCTTTTCATGTGCCTGTTGGCCATCTGTACATCTTTTTTGGAAAAATGTCTGTTCATATCCTTTGCCCATTTTCTGATTGGGTTGTTTTTTGTTGTTGAGTTGTATGAGTTCTTTATATATTTTGGATATTAATCCCCTGTCAAATATATGATTTGCCAATATTTTCTCCCAGGTGGTGGGTTGTCTTTTCATTTTGTTCATGGTTTCCTTTTCCTTGCAGAAGCTTTTTAGTCTGATGTGGTCCCATTTCTTTATTTTTTCTTTTGTTTCCTTTGCCTGAGTAGACAGGGTATTTGAAAAGATGCTGCTAAGACCGATGTCAAATAGTGTACTGCCTATATTTTCTTCTAGGTGTTTTATGGTTTCAGGTCTTACATTCAAATCTTTAATCCATTTTGTGTTACTTTTTGTGTTTGGTGGAGGATAATGGTCAACTTTCATTCTTTCACACATGGCTGTCCAGTTTGCCCAACACCATTTATTGAATAGACTTTCCTTTCTCCATCGTATGTTCTTGGCTCCTTTGTCAAAGATTAGCTGTCCATAGGATGTGTGGTTTTATTTCTGGACTTTCAATTTTGTTTCATTGATCTGTGTGTCTGTTTTTGTGCCAGTACCATGCTATTTTGATTACTATAGGTTTGTAGTATATTTTGAAGTCAGGAATTGTGATGCCTCCAGCTTTGTTCTTTTTTCTAAGGGTTGCTGTCACTGTTCAGGGTCTTATGTTGTTCATTATAAATTTGGGGATTCTTTGTTCTGTTTCTGTGAGGAATGTCATTGGGATTCTGATTGAGATTGCATTGTACCTGCATATTGCTTTAGGTAATATGGACATTTTAGCTATGTTTGTTCTTCCAACCCATGAGTATGGAATATCTTTCCATTTCTTTATGTCTTCTTCAATTTCTTTCAATAATGTTTTATAGTTTTCAGTGTACAGGTCTTTCACCTCTTTGATTGAGTTTATTCCTAGATACTTTATTCTTTTTGTTGCAGTTGTAAATGGGATTCTACTCTTGAGTTCTCTTTCTGCTAGTCCATTGTTAGTGTATAGAAATGCAACTGATTTCTGTAAGTTGATTTTGTACCCTGCAACTTGGCTGTGGTTGTTGATTATTTCTAATAGTTTTCTGGTGGATTCCTTAGTGTTTTCTATATATAGAATCGTGTCATCCGCAAACAGCAAAAGTTTCATTCTTCCGTTCCCATTTGGATACCCTTTATTTCTTTTTCTAGCGTAATTGCTCTGGCCAAAACCTCCAGTACTATGTTGAATAGGAGTGACAAGAGTGGCCACCCTTGTCTTGTTCCTGTTTTCAGAAGGATGGCTTTCAATTTTTCATCATTAAATATGATGTTGACTGTGGATTTGTCATATATGGTCTTTATTATGTTAAGGTACTTTTCTTCTATACTCATTTGATTGAGAGTTTTTATCATAAATAGATGTTGGGTCTTGTCAAATGCTTTCTCTGCATCTATTGAGATGAACATGTGGTTTTTATTTCACACTTTGTTAATGCGGCATATCACATTGATTGATTTGCAGATGTTGAACCATCCCTGTGTCACTGGTACAAATCTCACTTGATCATGGTTTAGGATCCTTTTAATGTATTGTTGTATTCAGTTTGCCAT
This sequence comes from Diceros bicornis minor, assembly GCF_020826845.1. NCBI lineage: Eukaryota > Metazoa > Chordata > Mammalia > Perissodactyla > Rhinocerotidae > Diceros > Diceros bicornis. Next base: position 17,402,102 of record NC_080777.1, read on the forward strand.
TATTTTGTTGAGGATTTTTGCATCTATGTTCATCAGTGATACTGGCCTGTAATTTTCCTTCTCTGTGTTGTCCTTGTCTGGTTTCAGTATCAGGGTAATGTTGGCCTCATAGAATGAGTTAGGAAGCATTCCATCTTCTTCAATTGTTTGGAATAGTTTGATAGGTATTAAATCTTCTTTGAATGTTTGGTAGAATTCTCCAGAGAAGCCATCTGGTTCTAGACTTTTGTTTTTTGGGAGGGTTTTGATTAGTGTTTCAATCTCTTTACTTGTTATTTGTCTATTCAGATTCTCTATTTCTTCTTGATTCAGTTTTGGGAGGTTGTATGAGTCTAAGAATTTATCCATTTCTTTTCAGTTATGCAGTTCATAAGCATACCGTTTTTCATAGTATTCTCTTATAATCTTTTGTATTTCTGAGGTGTCCATTGTAATTGCTCCTCTTTCATTTCTAATTTTATTAATTTGAGTCTTCTCTCTTTTTTTCTTAGTGACTCTGGCTAAGGGTTTGTCAATTTTGTTTATCTTCTCAAAGAACCAGCACTCAGTATCATTAATCCTTTTTGCTGTTTTTTTTTGTCTCTATTTCATTTACTTCTACTCTAATTTTTATTATTTCCCTCCTTGTGCTGTCTTTGGGCTTTATTTGTTCTTCTTTTTCTAGTTCTCTTAGTTATAGTTTAAGATTACTTATTTGAGATTTTTATTCTTTGTTGAGGTGGGTTGTATTGATATTAGTTTCCCTCTTAGAACCACTTTTGCTACACCCCATAAGAGTTGGTATGTTGTATTTTCATTTTCATTTGTCTCCAGGTATTTTTTATTTCTCCTTTGATTTCTTCATTGATCCAATGGCTGTCCCATAGCATGTTATTTTGTCTCCACATATTTGTGCCTTTCCCAGATTTTTTCTTGCTGTTGATTTCTAGTTTCATAACATGTGGCCAGAAAAGATGTTTGATATCATATCAATCTTCTTAAATTTATTGAGGCTTGCCTTGTTTCCCAACATATGGTCTATTTTAAGAATGTTCCATGTACACTTGAGAAGAATGTGTATTCTGCTGTTTTTGGATGGAATGTTCTATATACATATCTATTAAGTCCATCTGGTCTAGTGTTTCATTTAAGGCCACTGTTTCCTTCTTGACTTTCTGTCTGGATGATCTATCCATTGATGTAAGTGGGGTGTTGAAGTCCGCTACTATTATTGTGTTGTTGTCAATTTCTCCATTTAGGTCTGTTTATAGTTGCTTTATATACTTTGCTGCTCCTGTGTTAGGTGCATATATATTCAAAAGTGTTTTATCCTCTTGGTGGAATGTCCCTTTTGTTGTTATATACTGCCCCTCTTTGTCTCTCATTGTCTTTTTTTTGTGTGTGTGAGGAAGATCAGCCCTGATCTAATATCCATGCTAATCCCCCTCTTTTTGCTGAGGAAGACTGGCTCTGAGCTAACATCTATTACCAATCCTCCTCCATCTATCTCCCCAAAGCCCCAGTAGATAGTTGTATGTCATAGTTGCACTTCCTTCTAGTTGCTGTATGTGGGACATGGCCTCAGAATCGTTGGAGAAGCGGTGTGTCGGTGTGCGCCCGGAATCCAAACCCTGGCCGCCAGTAGCGGAGCGCACACACTTAACTGCTAAACCACGGGGCCAGCCCTCTCATTGTCTTTTTTATCTTGAAGTCTGCTTTGTCTAATATAATTATGACAACACCTGCTTTCTTTATCTTGCCGTTTACTTGGAGTATCGTCTTCCATCCCTTCACTCTGAACCAATGTTTGTCTTTAGAGCTGAGATGTGTTTCCTGGAGGCAGCATATTGTTGGGTCTTGTTTTTTAATCCAGCCAGCTACTCTTTGTCTTTTGACTGGAGAATTCAATCCATTTACATTTAGAGTGATACACGAGGGCTTAATACTGCAATTTTATCTCTTGTTTTCCGGTTGTTCTATGTTTCCATTTTTTCTCTTCCTTTGCATTTCTGACTGCCATTTCAGTTGGATGGTTTTCTGTGATGGTTTTCTCAGTTTCTTTTTATTTATGAATTGTGGCTCTGCTCTGATTTTTTGTTTAGTGGTTACCTTGGGGTGTGTATAAAAGACTGCATAGATGAGATATTTCTTTTTCTGATAGCCTCTTATCTCCTTTAGCTTAAGCAGGTTCCATCCGTATCCTTTTCCCTTCTCAGCCGTTGTTGTCACAAATTATTCTGTTTTGTATTGTGAGTTTGTGACTAAATAGAAGTGTTTATAGTTAGTTTTGATGCTTTCCTTCCCTTTATCTGTTATGTTATAATTGTTTGCTAACCTGTTCTGATAGAGAGCTGTAATTTTCCGATTTTGTCTGACTATTTATCACCTTGCTCAAAGCTTTGTAAACCTTTGTTTTTTTGTTTCATGTATGAAGGCTTCCTTCATCATTTCTTGCAAGGAGGGTCTAGTGGCGATGAACTCTGTCAGCTTTGGTTTATCTGGGAAAGCTTTTATTTCTCCATCATATCTGAAGGATAGTTTCACTGCATAGAGTATTCTTGGCTGAAAGTTTTTGTCTTTCAGTATTTTGAATGTATCATTTCATTCTTTTCTAGCCTGTAAGGTTTCTGCTGAGAAATCTGCTGAAAGGCTTATATGGGTTCCTTTGTAGATTATTTTCTTCTGCCTTGCTGCCCTTAATATTTTCTCTTTGTCATTGACTTTTGCCAGTTTTACTATTATATGCCTTGGAGAAGGTTTTTTGCATTGATGTAATTAAGAGTTCTATTGGTTTCATGTACTTATAATTCCAGTTCCTTCCCCAGGCTTGGGAAGTTCTCAACTATTATTTCTATGAACAAACTCTTTGCTCCTTTCTCCCTCCCTTCTCCCTCTAGAATACCTATAATCCTTATGTTGCTTTTCCTAATTGAGTAGGATATTTCTCAAAGAATTTCTTCATTTTTTAAAAATCCTAGTTCTCTCTCCACCACCTGAAGCATTTCTATCCTCTAAATCACTAATTCTTTCCTCCATAGCATTAGCTCTATTTTTTAAGAGTTACAGATTATTTTTTATCTCATTAATTGTGTTCTTCATATTCAGAATTTCTGTTTGGTGTTTTTTTTTTAGAGTTTCAATCTCTTTGGTGAAGTGTTCCTTCTGCTCATTAATTTTATTCCTGAGCTCATTGAACTGTCTTTCTGGGCTTTCTTGTAACTCATTGTGTTTCTTTACAACAACTGTTTTGAATTCTGTCATTTAGATTGTAGATTTCTGTGGCTTCAGGATTGGTTTCTGGAGACTTATCATTATCCTTCTGTTCTGAAGTGTTACTGTAGTTTTTCATGGTGTTCTATGAACTGATCCTTTGCTGGTGCATTTGTGGCAGTATCAGGTCACAGATTCCACCTACTACTGCTGAGGGGAAACAGGCATTGTTTTCTGATCCCACCCTGTCTGCTGGAAGTTGTGTGGGTACAGCTGCTCTGCATTTGTGCAGGCTGGCCACAGCTTCTTGGCAGGTTGTTCTTTTGGTGGTATGGCCTCTGTGCCTATATGCTCAGTGGGCAGGTTGTGCAGGTGTGGGCTGGCACTATGGTCACTGGTTGTTTGTCTGAGCCACTGTACTTGGTGTGTGGGCCTCCTTCATGGGGGCTGAGTCTCTGCCACTCAGTGGTGAGTATTCCCACTTGTGGAATTTTTCTTATAATGATTTGCTTTTGGTATTAGCTTAAATGGATCAAAATTTTTGACTATTTTTTGATCCACTCTGACAATCTCTGTCTTTTAATTGGTGCATTTAAGCCATTGATGTTCAAAGTGATTTTTGATATAATTGGATTAATATCTATATTTGTTAGTTTTCTATTGTTGTATTTGTTCTCCCTTTGTATTTTTGTATTTCCCTCTTTTTCTCCCTTTACTGGTTTTAATTGGTCATTTTGTATTACTCAATTTCCTTAGCATATCAATTATACTTCTTAATTTTTTAGTGGTTGCCCTAGAGTTTGCAATATACATTCACAACTAATCTAAATCCACTTTCAATGGTAGACTTTTTTTTAATCTGCAACAGATTTGCCTGTACGTATAGTACAAGATGCCCTTAAATTAGTTCTATGTAGCCAATGGCTAATTGAAAAAGTGATATGTCATTTTAATTTGTATTTCTTTGATTGATCATGATGTAGAGGTGGTTTTTTTCCCTCCTGAATATTAGTAATGACTTTTTGTAGTTTCACTGTTTTAGTTGTCTTTTTGAAAGCTATTCTTGTTGTCAACTTGTAAGAACTTTTTGCCAATATTTTTCAAATTAATTGTCTTAAGACTTTTTTGTGATGTTTTTATTTTATGGAAACAAATTTATTATTCTTTTCCTCTATGGTAATGCAATTACTCAGAACATAGGCTATAGAGTCACATACATGAGTTTAGTCCCAGCTCCTCCAGTTAAATGCTAGATGAATTGGACAAGTTCCTCAAACTCTCTGCAGCTCACGTTCCTCATTGGTAAAGTGATATAAGAAGATCTCCCATCTCATAAGGTAGAGAAGTGGCTTCTACACAAGATATTAGCCATTGAGCCTTCACCATTTGCTTAAAATAGTGTTGAACTTGACCTAATGCCTCTTGCTCTTTTAGATGCTTGGCTGGGTTCTCTCCTCTGACCTATTGAATGCTTACTTATACTAAGTTAATTTCTGCATTTCTACCACAAATTCTTCTGGTTAGGTTGTATTAATTTCATAATCTATAGCCAACATTATTTTTGTTACTATTTTGTTTAAATTCATCATATGTATATGTAAGCTTGCTCTGTCCTTATTTATTTATTTATTTATTTTAGGTTTAGTATCAATTCTAAGCAAGTTCATTAAATGAACTTGAAACTTGCCATCTCTGCATCTCTGGAACAGTTTATAAAATGTAAAAATCATTTACTCTACATTAAAGATACACACAGTTAGGGGCTGGCCCAATAGCATAATACTTAAAGTTCACATGCCCAGGTTTTTGGGTTCCGATCCTGGGTGCAGACCTACACCACTTATCAAGCTATGTGGTGGTGGCAACCCACATACAAAATAGAGGAAGATTGGCACAGATGTTAGCTCAGGGCCAAGCTTCCTCACCAAACAAAACAAAAGAAAACAACACACACACAGTTAAAACACATTGGAGAAAATCAGAAAAGGAATCCTTATTGCTGAAGGTAAAACCACTCACCTATGAAAGGATCCTTCTATGTTCTAGTTACTATTTTATGCTCTCAGGTTTCTTAGTATCATGCTAAGCTCAGATACAAATTATATCACAGGTTTTTGGCATTCACATACTTTTTGGTTAGTAAGTTTGTGTTTCTATTATATCTTAATCACATATTGATGATCAATTCATCTTCCTGCTTTTAGTTATGTGGCAGGTGGCGGGGGAGGTAGCTTTCTATGGTCATAGGTCCTGAAATCCCTTTCTAAGGAAATATTTTCTTTCAGATCCCTCTATTCAGCATGTGAACCATAAATGCCATCGCCACAGCTAATTAGACCAATAAGGGGCACTTGTTCCAAGGAAAACTAACATGTAGGATGTACAGAAAACCAGTGACCTAATGAACCTGATGAGGTGGAGTAACCAGATTTTCTCTGTTAGGAGTATGACTAAAAGCACGTAGGAAATTGACAGTCAGTTTTAGGAGCTGCAACTGAAAGTTCACGAAAGCTAGATAAGCCTAAAAAATCTATTATCTACCATGCATAAATTGCAGTTGCTGGGGACAGGAGCTAAGGGGAGAAAGTTACTTTTAGTGAGAAAGAACAGACACAATCAGAATGTAGTTTAATCAAGTTAATGATGTGATATCAAAATGAAATTTATAGCTTTCTTCTTTGATAAAATTTTTGCAGAAACCCTGAATCCATACTTTCCCACTAGCTCCCTTCTTCCCGAGCCTGGCTGCATTAGGCCTTCTGGTTTTGAGATTTCAGTGGGGTCTCAGTCCCTTATTGCCTTATGCTTATGCTTACTGCAAGCACAATTATCTCAACTAGTCACTTTTTTTTTTGTAACAAAAGCAGCCTCATCAGATCAGTTGCTTTTATCATACCCAGCATCTAAAAAACAAAACTTATGCAAATGGTATGACTAGTGGGATTCTAACATTCTAGAGTTTTTGTATTAGATATACAGGTAAAATTCTCCAATGATTCTCTGACATTTGTCCATATATTTCTCTATATTATACCTACATGCTGGATTATATGGCATAGACTATTGAATAACACTACATGAAATTTTAATTTACCCAAAGCAGAATATAATAAAAAACAGAGCTTGCTTTGTGAGAGTAAATGAGACTAACTTAGATGAGTAAATTTCAAGTATGACATTAAAAAAAAACAAAAAGTTACTGTCTGTGTACTTCTTCCAACCTCAAAGCTCTAACCTTTTGATCTAATTTTCAAAACTCTTGAAGTAGTTAGTGTATGTCAGATTATCCTATACAGAATATTTTTTTCTTAAGATCAACATTATTTTAGAGATGAGAAAGGTAAGAGTAATCAGAGATGTAGATGAATAATTTTTAGATATCTTTTTTCTTATTAGCACCATCGAATGGATTCTGACTCCTAGCGACCCTGTGTACATCAGAGCAGAATTCTGCTAATCTTTTTGCGCCATCCTCTCACTTTTTGGCACCATATCAGACAAAGCTCCACTGCTATTCATAGGGTTTTCATGGCCAATTTTTCAGAAGTGGGTGGCCAGATCCTTCTTCCTAGTCTATCTTAGTCTGGAAGCTCTGCTGAAACCTGTCCAATGTGGGTGACCCCGTGGGTATTTGAAATTCCAGTGGCATAGCTTTCAGCATCACAGCAACACACAGCTGCCACAGTGTGACAGACGGGTGGTGTGGTTCCCTGGTCGGAAATGAACCTGAGCTGTGGCGGTGAGAGCACCAAATGTTAACCACTAGACCACCAGCGCTGGCTACAGATCTTTTAATTATCATAATTTCAGATTGCATTTTGAATGTAATCCCCATCATCAGACATTTTCATTAAGCAAACACAAGTGTTGGCCTGTTAAGTTCCGAGATATCTTTTTCTCCTTAGAGGAAGAAAGAATGGCCATGAAAATCTTATTAGTTAGGGGAACAGATGCCAGCCTAGAATCCCATGAGGGGCAATATCAAGCAGCCCTCATGCTATAGAAAATTTCATTCCCTGGAATTGCCAATTGTTTTGGGTCCAGGTTAAGAATGATATTAACTTGTCTGAAAGTGGCAATCTAAATGGGTCAAGTCTAGTTGCTGCTGACTATAATAGTGCCTCTCCCAATACTGGGATATCTAGAGAATAGTGCCATTTAGAGAAATGGAAAAGTGAAATTGAAGTATAAAGTGACTTTGTCTTCACTCTATGCTTTATTCACACTGGCGATTTAAAAGCCTCACATTTTGATCTTTTTGGGCACAATATTACTTAAATTCATTCTTCCTCTTTGTGTCCAGAGTGGGGGTGATGGGTGGTGATGCATTATTTTAAGTGTATGTTGCCATGACCTGCAGAGGCTTAAGATAGAACCCTTTTTGAAAAGCAACTGAGAGATAAAGCAGATTAGTTCTCCCTGCGAATGCCCGGATATGCAGCCTAAAGAGTGTTTGGCCCAGTGTTGGTAGGCTATTTAGTTCTGCCAACTGCTGCTTGACAAGTTGAAGAGAGAGAGGTGCAAGAAGATGGAATGAAATGACACTGCAGCTCAGCCTCAAAAGGTTCAGCAGAGTCACGGAGTGCAGCATACCACGGCAGCTGAGCAAGCAACTAGACACTCCATGGACAAGGCAGATGGCTCTTTTCTGAGCCAAAGTAGTGTGTCATCCATGAGAGGAAGAGGCTCCACAACTAAAGTTAGTTTTTGAAATGTCTTATCTTAGAACTCACAGCTGTAAGTGCTCATTGAGGTCTAGTACAGCGAATGTCACATAAAAATTAAATTACAAAAACCTGAGGGTTCGTATTGGAGGTGGGGAGAAGGAAAGAGAGAACTAGGACACATGCTCTTCAGCAGCACGAGTTATTTGATGAGCACGGTCATGTGTTGCTTAATGACGGGGATACATTCTGAGAAATGCAACGTTAAGCGATTTCGTCGTTGTGCAAACATCATAGAGTATATTGACACAAACCTAGATGTATAGCCTACTACACATCTAGACTACACGGTACTGGTCTTACAGGACCACTGTCATATACGCAGTTCGTTGTTGACTGAAATGTCGTTATGCGGTGCGTGATGGTATAGTCCCCAGAGTGAATGTAACTTGGGAGTCATGATACTGCTGTTCCCTCAGGCTCTGATGGGGAGATCATCCTCATCTCCTTGCACCTACTCTGCTCCTAAAGTTCAAACAAGTACACTCTTTTTTGCAACACCTCTCCTAAAAACATGACAACTACTTTAAATAATTTCACTCAATACTGACAATAAGGTGACTGACATGGTCTGGCATTCTCTCATTTAACCACTTATAAGCTATTTTCAAGGGAAATTTTGTCTAGATACAATTTTCCTCTTATGCACTGACTTTAGAATATCATCCCTAGGTAGGATGAGCACCATGGTAAGCATATATACTTCACTGGAAAAGGGAAAGAGGACTTTAAGCACGTCAGAATTTCAATAACATTGCAACAAACAGTGCCACCTTTCATAAGAAGAGCATTGTGCATACAAGTATTTGTGTTTTGATAGTATCATGTGAAATGCTTACAAATCTTTATGTGACTATTGCACATATAGTAAATTGCCACTGAAGATTATTTCTTCACCCAATAATACAAGCTAAAATAATGACTTTTGTTATCTCACATACTTAGAATGGTAGCTGGACCTATGGGTGCGTGCAAGATGGCTGATTGGGGTAGGGGAAGAAAACATTAGCGTGTGTATTTGTTTTAATATGAAAAAGGAAGAAATTGATCTTCATTAATTTTTATCATAAGGGGACAGTTATGCTCTCAGTCAGTTTTTACGTCAAACAAACATGTCTTGTGTACCTCACATGAATGCGTTGAGGAATATTGGGAGTCCACAGGAATCAAAATACACAAACACTTGATATTATTATTATTATTTATTTTAAATTATAAATCTTAAGCCTGCAGCACAATAAATGTTTTCCATTGTTAAAGGGCTGATCTGGCTCACAAATATTTCATGGCTGGTGTTTTAACAACTCAGTATTGATTTTAATGTTTTAAATATTTGATTAATGAAAACCGTCAGGCCAAAATGATTGTTTTACCTACTGCAATAACTTACCTTTTTCAAAAAATTAAAAACAAAACAACATTTTTTTAAAAAAAAAAGAACTTTATCGAAGGATGGTTGTTTTTATAGTTCAGTTGCTGTTTACCTCACCCTTTCAGAGACTGTCTTATTTTCTAGAATCTCCTACTTGTGCTTAGGTAGAAATGTTTATCTTTACAGTAGGATAATTAGTGGTTTTCAATTTTCAGAAACTTTTTTTTCTGGCACAAATTTCACAGCTGTTGACCACAAAAGTGGCTGGCTTTTTTTCTTTTTGTTTTTTTTAAATACTCTCTCTATTTGCTAAAGGAAATGCAATGCCCTTGTTTCTTCTTACATTGAAGTAGTACCCCAGTTATTAAAGTGAGGGTAACAATTCTAATAAAAATGTAGAGAACATTTAAAAGATCTTTTCACTAATGTGTTCAACTGTTATTTAAATAGAAGAGCTAAATATACTTGTCTTTTGCTCTCAGTGGAATACTATTTAACATCCAGAAGGAGACAATCTGTTTTCAATCCTCATGGTATTACGTTGATAAATTAACAATCCCCCAAAATATTGAACTTAACATGATAATAGATATTCATATCTGTAACTTAAGAGTGGGGCTAGCTCTACACACACTTTAAAAATTGCCCCAGTTGGCCCCTTTTAGTAGCTCTTTTCCTCTAGTATCTTCTACCCAAACCTCCTTCCTGCCTCTGATTGCTTCTTGGAAGGCATGACTATCCGGGACCTTTCATTACTGGCCTAGGAGCCTGACTTACATAGCTCTTGGAGTCTCAGAGAGATAAAGTTACCTTTTATTATCAAAAAAATCACAGTAATAATTAAAATTTCATGCCAGTTATGGGGAGAGATGGGTATCAAGGCAGGTCAATGGGGGGACACATTTGAGCCTGGGGGAGCCTTTAAATTAGAGTTGGTTGGAAATTGCTTACTCTACTTTATAGGCCTAACTCAGAAAAAGAGTCTTAATCTCAATATCGAGATAAAGTTTGGAAACAATTTAATAACATATAGAATTTTTTAGGATGTAAAGGACATTGTGAATTACCTAATCCAACCTCTTGTTCATATAAAAAAAACTCCATAATTAAAAAATAAAGATTAAAAACTTGTAATTCTAGGATCTGGCCCAGTGGCGCAAGCGGTTAAGTGTGCATGCTCTGCTGTGGCGGCCCAGGGTTCACCAGTTCGGATCCCGGGCGCGCACCAACGCACTGCTTGTCGAGCCATGCTGTGGTGGCATCCCATATAAAGTAGAGGAAGATGGGCATTGATCTTAGCTCAGGTCCAGTCCTCCTCAGAATAAAGAGGAGGATTGGCATCAGATGTTAGCTCAGGGCTGATCTTCCTCACACACACACACAAAAAATTATAATTGTAATCGTTATATAAATAAGACTATGATATTATAAATATATTTTTGGGACAGTTTTATATGTGAATAAAAGCATTATCCAAAGAATAGCTGTTATGGAAATTTCCAATGTGGAAGAACAAAGAATAACAAAAATTTCTCCAGAAATGAAATATGTATTCAAAGTTTGCAAATAGATTTTAATCTCAGGTCATAAAAACCTTAAAAAATGTCAGGAGTAACCATGACAAGAAAATAAAAAGGAGTCCAAGCATCCATTATATGAGAATAAGAATAAGCAAAATCAAATTTTGGTACAAAGAAAAGACAGTACAGAGATAAAGTAATTGGACTTGTGCACAGAAAAAGTTACCCAAGAGATATAAACAGATCTAAGTGAGGATAAAAATCAACTACACAGATCTTAATAACTCTTATTGTCAATGAAAGTAGAATCCCAAAAGAGAGACTGGAAAGTTGAACAATTCATTGGCTGGCAATAGAAGAAAATAAAATGTGAAAACAGCTAGATAGGGACTTAGATGTTATTTTAAAGTTAATGCACTGTGAAAAGGAGCAGAGAAATGCACAGGCCCAGCCTCGCTGTAATAACCAAAGTTCAGAAAAGTTGGTAAGAAAATTCAATGCCTCTTTTTCATATTCTATACACAGAGGAAACAATCTGCCACGAAATCTTTATAGTAGGTTTGATACAGAGGACTTCAAAAATCAGATGAACTGGAAAACATCGTTAGCAAAAAAAGGAAAAAAATATAATTTTGTAGCCGATTCATTCTTTTAAGTGGGGGGAGAAAAAATGACAACTTGGAAACACAGGGGGACCGTTTATAAATGCTGCTGGGGGCACGGGCAACGCCTTCTTTGAAACATATCGTGTTTCTCTAACTAGAAATGTTTTTCTATATTCCAAGGGGGCATAGTTTGATTGATAGTCTAGTGGTTAAGATTTGGTGCTCTCACCGCTGCGGCCTGGATTAGTTTCCCGGTCAGGGAACCACACCACCTATCTGTCAGTTGTCATACTGTGGTGGCTGTGTGTGTTTGTGATACTGAAAGCTATGCCACCAGGATTTTAAATACCAGCAGGGTCACCCATGTTGGACAGGTTTCAAGGGAGCTTCTAGACGAAGAGAGACCGGGAAGAAGGATATGGCCACCCACTTCTGAAAAAATAGGCCATGAAAACCCCATGAATAGCAGCGGACCCTTGTCTGATGTAGCAACGCAAGGGCAGAGGATGGCGCAAAAAATCTGGGCAGGGTCCAGCCCTGCTGTACACAGGGTGGCTAGAAGTTGGAATTAACTCCTAATAGCAAAAAATGGTTCAATTAGCTCTCTCTTCCACTCCCTAGTAAGTCTTCTGACCTTCTCCCATTTCCCAAATCCAAGCCCCACCTACTCCCCCTGTACCACACTCTCAGGAGATCATTTTATTTCTATGACCTTTACTTTGTTGAGAAAATTGAGAACCCCAGGTTTCAATTCTCTCAATGACCTGCCCCTCCATCATAGACTTACTTGCATGCACCCCAGCCTGACCTCCACTACTCCAGGTTCAGCTGATGGGGTGTAGTTTCTGCTTTGTAAATTTCAACAGCCTCATCCTCAACCTTGATCTCATTCTTTTCCATCTTCAACAAAGACTTGACCTGTAGATGGACCAAGATGGCCTTAATGTCTCCCTCACCTTGACTAAACTTTTGAAGGACTTCTTCCTGACTTTGGATCTCTATTTTCTTAGAACATTTACTTTAGAAAACTTAAAATTGTAAATCCTTTCTGTGCCCCTCGAGACGCAAGTCCTTTACCTAAAGCTTCTTGAAAGGTTTACAACCCAGGAATGTCTTTCTCAAGGTTCTGAGAGCCATCCCTTTGGGATGTAATCATCATGGAACATAGGCCCCATCTCTCAGTTTCTGTGGGAGTGGAGAGACTAACTTCCGCAAGTGAATGGCTCCAAGCTGTAAAACTACCGCATGTCATGCAAATGTGAGAAAGTTTACTTCCCTTTGAGCGAAGCCTATGATCAGATGGCCTATGATCTCCCACCCCAGATCTTCAAACATTTCCAGTCCTTTGTTTCCATGGAGTTGAACTAAGATTATGTTCTGTTCTCTCTCCCCTTTTTCAGTAGCCTTGAATAAAGTCATCCTTGTTTGTTTAACTTTGTTCAGTGAGATTTTTGTTTTGACAAGATTATCTCAACTTTTTCTAACATTTGAAAACTCTTCCTCTCTGCTAAGTCATATTATCAACTATAATAATGTTCAGCTGTCCTATACTCTGCAAACATCCTTCTCGTTCTCTAGTTATCGACCTACTTTTTTCTCTCTTTTCCAAATTTCTTCAATGATTAGTGCCCACTCGTTCCATTTAATTTTCTCACTTACCATTTACTCCTCAAATTACTGTAGACTCATCATTCCACTGTAACTTTTCTAGCTAATATACCCATAAACTACAAACTGTCAAATCTGATGAACACTTAGTCCTTACTTAAACTTTTTGCAACATTTTTCATTGTTGACTTCTTCCTCCTTCTTAAAGTTCTTTCTGGCTTCTGTTACAAGCTGTTCGTGTTACCCTGGTTCTCTTCCTTCCTCCTTACCTATTGCTTCCTATCCTCCTTTGTTGGATTCTATTTTTCTGGCCATCACTTAAATATTCTTAATCCTTTTCTTCTTCTTATGATCTATTCACACTCTTAGAAAGAGCTTATCTGCATCCAATAATGCTGATAGCACAAGCGCCCCTTCTGACTTCCAAACTCAGATATCCCACCACTGAGTGGACACCTCCAATTGATTTTTAAGCAGGCTCCTCAGACACAATATGCCCGTCATCTGAAGTCACCTTCCTCCTAAGTACCCTATCTCTGAAGGCGGTACAAAGACTCATGTGGTCTTCCAAGTCCAACTTCTGTGGAACCTGCCCATGCTCCCTTCTTATTTACTCTACACACTTAAATAATTGCATCTACAAACCTTTTCAAAAACAATCCCCTTCTTTACTTAAGAGGCTCATCTTTTACATGATCTATTGCTACTAGGAAGTATTATCTGTCCATATGGTTATGCCCCCACCTTCTGTCTATCCTCCACTCTTGTAACAAAGTGATCTCTTCAACGTATATATCTGACCTTCACTCTTACTCAGGTTCAACTGTTTCAATGACTTCCTGTCTCGTACTGAGTAAAGAGCAGGATCTTTGGAAGACATGTAGGGTACCCATGACCCGGATCCTGTTAATCTTCTAAATTATGTCAGCCACCATTCTTTTCCTTGCAATTTAGCAATATTGAACTATTTGTTCTTTAAGTTGACTGTTCTTAACAGTTCAGTTTATTAGTCTCAAAATTCTTCCCCATTATTTGTTAAGACTCAGCTCAGTTATTATCTCCACTGAAAGTTTATGCCAAGCTACATCCCTCCCATATTTGATGACCATTTACTCAGTGTCTGACATAGATAGGGCATCAATAAGGTTAAATTAAAATTAATCGGACTATGAAATATTATAATGTAGTCTACCTGAAAAAAATCTATACTTATAGTTCTTTTAAAGCACTGAAACACTTTACATACAAACAAAATACAAATAATTGGGAAAAGTGTGAGAAGAAAAAATGAGAAATGAAATTTTAGGATGGTTATTATACAGATGCTCTTTTTCTCTCTAAGTCGGGAAGATATATAATGTAGCAGGGTTTGGTAAGGATCATTATGAAAGCCTTCTTATGCTGAAAAATATTTGTGGAATAAGGACACATCAAAATTCTGTCAGAAAACACACTGTATCTTATTTCCTCAATATTTTAAAATGATCACACAATTTCTCCTATTTCAGCTACAGCTAATTTAATGAGAAAATATAGAAGCCTTCTCTTTCATTCTATTTCTTGCTGAAGGAGAGATCAAGGAACTTCTAAGATGGTTTTTTACAGTATACATTTTAGTTTTTGCAGTAAAACTGTCCCAGATTTCCTCATCTTGTAAATTTTAGCTTACATTTTGGGATCCGTTAGGTGTTCCCTGGCAAGAGAATAGATAATGGCAAGATAGTGAGTTTATACTAATTAGATCATGTTATGGGTTGACAGATGTTAATTAATTGAACTGAAAGCTGTGGTTACAGTGATTTATACACAATTCTGGAACGATGCATGGAAATATACCCTTTAATAACATTTACTGAGTATTTGCCATGTGCCAGGTCTTCTCCTAAGCACTTTGCATGAATTAATGTACCTAATCCTCTCAACATTCCTTTGAGACAGGTATTATTATTCCTTTTTTGCAACTAGGAAACAGAAAAACAGAGTTTTAGTAACTTGGACAAGGTCACACAAGTAGAAAGTGGCATGTGGTTTAGCTCCAAACTCATGTTACTGGATTTTAAAACTCATACTAAATAAAATAAAATATTCTGGTAACTTTTTAATTATCCTCCCTTTATACTATGCAAATATTAATAATACACTTGATATAAAAATCCTTTTTAATTTTGGGACCTCAAAGGATCTATCCTATCTTGATATCGTGTGTTTTCTTCCATGATACTGTAGGGGATCATAATTGGCCACCCCAACATGTGTCTCTTTGGCTTGATTATTATTTTTTTTTTGGTGAGGAAGATCAGCCCTGTGCTAACATCTGCCAATCCTCCTCTTTTTTTTTGCTGAGGAAGACTGACCCTGGGCTAACATCTGTGCCCATCTTCCTCCACTTTATATGGGATGCTGCCACAGCACGGCTTGCCAAGTGGTGCTTTGGTGCGCACCTGGAATCTGAACCAGCGAACCCCAGGCCAGCGCAGCGGAGTGTGTGCACTTAACTGCTTGCGCCACCGAGCTGGCCCCTTGGTTTGATTATTTTTAAGAACAAAGGACTCTGAAAGAAACTTTGACCTCCCCCCTTCAACTGCCTAAAAGAATTTAAAATAGAAGGGCCTCTTCCAGGAAGGAGCTAATACCATAAAAACTATAAAGTGATACAAACTGTGTCTTTCAGGCCACATTGTCTATTGTTGGCCCAGTTACATTTCCATCTCCATGTAAATTGCCTTCCTCCTCCTTGAAGTCCCAAATCACTACCCCCAACACTCTCCTTTGTCTTTAGCTGAAGATGGTATTTAAGGTGGCAACCTCAGCCATTCTGGGGAGTTGCTCAGTTTTCCTGAGTCTCTCCCATGTATACCTGTTATAAAGCTTTGTTTGATTTTCTCCTGTTATTCTGCCTCATGTCAATTTAATTCATAGCCCAGCCGGAGGGACCTAGAGGGTAGAGGAATTCCCTTCCTCCCCTACAGTATGTATTCCCATTTTCTGTTCCCATTATCTTTCTCTGTTATTTCTGCTACAGCACTTCTCGAATGTTGACTTGTATTAATGTTATAATTTAACTACTTTTACAACATTTATTATCTGCACCCATTCCTCTAAAACTTTTGAAAATATCAACTTATTTAACCCTTATTACACATCTATTGATATATTTTTGTTATCCCCACTTCACAGATGAGAAAACAGAGGCAGAGAGAGGTTAAGGGAGATTTCCAAGGTCACAGAGCTGGTAAATGGAGCTGGGATTTGAACTCAGGCATTTCAAATAGGCTTCAGAGCCCATGCTCCTCATTAGGCTGTATTGCCTTTGCTCAGTGTTCAAATCAGTCTTCTTCATTGGGCATAATCTCCTCGAGTAGAATGAAGTCTCTTCTACTACGTGAAGTACCACACAGAAGGTATTTTAAAAAATGTTGTAGGATTTAATTAAATTATTCTCATTTTATACCTGGAAAACTAAGAGAGAGGTGCAAATGAAAGGAAACAGAGATTTATGAATTTGGTACTTCAATAGTTGCAAACCTTTTTCCAAAAATTCAGGACATCCTCCAACATTCCATGTGACAACTCTTTAGAAGCCCTATGTAAAGGAGTAGATAACCTACTAATGCTCTGTGGGGGCAATGCCAATTTAGATAATGAGAGGACTTGTCAAATTTCACACTATTAAGTCGTCTCAGCTGAGACTGGATAGGGACATTGATATACCTGCTAATCCAGTTGGGACAGTTTACATATGTCGCGGCCTTACCTTGTGCCACACACTGTGCAAACTCCCTTGCGTTTGCCACAGAATAATCCCAGCAACTGTAGGATGGCCACTGATTTTATTTCCATTTTATACATCAAGAAACAAACACTTGGAGAAATTAACCAGTGTTAGTTTCACAGGCTAATAAGTTTTGCCAGTGGATAAGTGGAGGAGCCGGGATTTTAATTCATTAGGTTTGTCTCTGGAGACCTTAGAGGTTACTCAAAATTAACTTTTACTTTTATTATTAATATTTTATGTTGGCTTTCCAGAATGAAAGCAATGAATCCACAAAGGAGTGAATGTTGGAAGGGCATGCATAGAGCAGTAAAAGAACATGCTTTGATATTTGCTGAGACCACATTTTGTAAAATTCATCCATGGAAACTTAGGTTGTTATGTCTTGATATTATATGTAAATTTCATCACAGCAACTATGAAAATTGTTAGTAGGGTAAAGGGAAGTTATAATCCAAAGAATGTAGAATGTAATTTTCAGTTTAGAAGAAACAGTATAGTCAGTGATGAGAAAATCTTTATTTTTGGGGGGCTGAGGACATGCCTCAAGACAGAAGAGAAGGAAGGAAAGTAAAATAACAAGGTCGGGGTAGCAGATGTATCCTCGTCACTGTCCTAGAGAGAGAACTACAAGCGAGTAGCTGGCAGGGAGCCCAGGAACCCGAGGTTGACACTCCTAGCACTATTTCATAGCAAGCCTAAAATGCTGACATGAATGAGAGGCCTCCAGCAGGTAAGCAGAAGACGCAGACTACTCAGTGACAGTGGCTGATAGTGTTTCTGTGATCGCTTATATGCAGTAGGGTAACAAATACAAAAGGATGACAAGAAAGGACAGAAGGAAAATCAGAAGCTTCTATTTGCTACATTGAGCTTTAAAGCCATCATGATTTTATCCTTTTCATTTTATTATTTAAAATTTTTTTCCTCCTTTGTCCCTCTAGGATAGTATTTCTCATTCTCTGTCCATGATTTCAAAAATCCTGTTGCTTTCTCTACAGCCAAGGGTAGACACTATCTTGAAATAGATGGCATTTTCACAGCTCCCCTGTTTAACTTTTTCATCTTTAGCTTTCACTGTGGTACCCAAGACTTTTTCCCCTCTGGGGCAATGGCGTATGCTTGGGTAAACTTGATCATCTAAAGTTAGCTATTTTGAGTCCCATATCTTTAAACTCAAGCTGTCTATTATTTGAGAGTGGATGTTAATAAATTGATATGTTATGCCTTGTGGGCAGCTCATTTGCATTTTAACTGGTACTTTTTGAATGCCTGATTCCATAGAAGAGCCTTGTAACACTAACATTGTAAGGAAGGAGACTTTTAGTGAACATTTTCCCCTCAAACCATATCATTCTGGTAGTCTTTGTTCCATTCTCTTCCCCAAAAGTAGCCCCTGCCTCTATTACTAAATCTAGTACTTCTAGGGGTTAATACACTCCAAGTATTCATCTAGCAAATATGTATTCCTTACCTACTATGTGTCAGGTACTAAGCTTGGCATCAATGTAGCAAGGATGAAAAAGACAATCCCTGTATTCAAGGAGGTCAAAGCTAATAGGGGAGATTGACATATAACTGTAAAGACTCTTGAAATATGATGGCAGAGATAAGCATAGGAGATTTCAGGGGTTTAAAAAGATGCCCAGCACAGGTGACAGTGGGATAGGGAGCAGGACAAAAATGAGAGAGGACTTCTGGTTGACCTGAAATCTGAATTATACAAGTATCAATTTGTACTGATATCTTCAAGTACACGTCAACACAAAACTATGTAAGAGAAAGAGGAAAGAGATAGGAAAGGGGAAGGGAATGTTAGTTAAAAAGAGGGAATGACACTAATAAGAAAATCAAGGTGTGTGTAGAGCTGTGAGCAATGCCATGTAAATAGACCATCCAGTTTGAATATGAGAGGGATAAAAGATGAAATTGGAGTGGTAATTATGGACTAATCGGATCAAACTACTTAAAAGAGAACTTTTCCTTTATTTTTTCCTAAGTTCAAAAATTCCTAAATTGAAAGACACATTGCCACATAGAATAATGGATCTTCATGGTCTATATTAAGCAATTCTTTATGTAATCATGTCCACGGCATAATGAGTCATCTACATAAATTACCTTCTTTCCTTTCTGTCTTTGAATTTCTCCACCATCTTTAATCTTCTTTTACTTACTCTCAGAGATGGTGACCTTCAGGAATGACTAGTGTCTCAAAAGTTCAGAATTTAAACATTGAATTGAAGGTTGTTTCCTTTTTTTTTCTCCCATCTTAATCACGGCTATTCCTAAATATTATAGACCCTATTTTAAAAATTGCATATGCCTATGAATTTGCATATTCCACATTTAGAGAGCATGAAAAATATTACCTTAACCCATTTTTCTTCCTTCCAAAGATGCCAATGAATAGGGCACCAGAGAAACAGTCAAGTGCAAGAAATCAGGCAGTCAGATAGATTTCTCAAGAGTCACTAGCCTTTTACTCACCTAAATTGGGTGTTGAATGTGACCTCTGTCTTAAGGGAGCTCTTACAGGCATACGTCATGAAACTAACAACAATATGATCTTGAGCAGGACAGTTAAGAAAGCTTCAGGTTTTTCCTTAATAAAATGAAGTAAATATAAGTACATATAAAATAGTACACTACCCTGTTCAAAAAGTCCAGGAGTCTATTCAGGAGAGACCTTTGATGGATTTTTTCCAAATTGAAAATATCTTTGCAAAAAGAATATTTGAAAATGTTTAATATTTTTAATATATATGCACATTTCATATTATAATTCTAATTCACCTATACAAACTTAAAATACACTTTTTCTTTTTAATGGACTGTATTTTAAAATTTGTTATAACATTAGTTTAACTGGATTTTAAAATATTAATTTAATTGTGGCACTTGAAGGAATATCTACTAACAGTAATTTTTCCCTATTTTTTAAACTCATAGTACAATAGAAATGCTGACTTAAAATTAAGGGAAAAAAACCAAATCCTCCTTTGCTTGACCTAAGAAAACTCCCAAAGATTTGCCTTAACGTATGTCAGAAAAGCATCTCATATGTATCATACAAAAACTAATCAGGAAAAGATTCAAGTACACGCGTTATACATGAACTTTGAAAATTGAATTTTGCTTTTGAAACAAAACGCTCTTGGAAAAAAATAATTTCCATTCTTTGTTTATCTTTCCACATAAAATAATAATTGTAGTCATTTTCCTGGTCTCTCTTGTTCATTTTGGCAAAGAGAGGAATTTAAGTTCATCCTCATAAATTTCCTCTGGGACCTAACATATAATTACTGTCAAGATATTTTGATAGATGGCAGTTTGGAAAGATTAAGTGGTTCATCTAATGTGACATGAGGAAGTCCCTGTGCAGAGCTGAGAATGGAATTCAGATCACTGGGGTAATCGTTAAGAAATCTTCTCCATCTTTTATTTTAAAATGAGTTTTAGTTTTCCCACAGAATTAAAATATTTGTTATAAGCCATTTGTTGAATATGGGTTGTTTAGTTGACACTTGGATCCACCTCTCAGATTTTTCTAATAGAAAATAAACTCATTCTGTTTCTTCAGTCATTTAAAACACTCTAACCTTCACAATAATGTTTTCTGAATACATACATGATAGACAATCATTATGACCAAATGCTATCCATGTACTAAGAAAAGCCTTTCCCTAAGACATAGTTTCAGACTCCTCCTCCACGCTCCCTCTGCTTATGTCCATCTCACCAAATCCTAATAAAACGCATTGTTAGTACATTTAACTATTCCCAAGACTGTAGCCCTTGGAACCTCAGGATGGTGTCCTGTTCACCACTACGTCATTAGCTCCTGCTTAGTGCTGGATATACACTAAATGCCACAGAAATATTTGTTGAAAATCTAGAAAATGTGGAAAAACAACAAAAATAATAAAGCATTTCACTAAATGTATTACTAAGGGATAACCAAATTTACCGTTTTGTTTAATTTTAAGCATTTTAAGATTTTTAATTCTAATCCATGAATATATGCATTTTGTTATCTAGCCGTAGTACCAATTTTGCTATCTTTATATATATGGCTATAGAGTTATAAAGTAAAATATGACCAGATTCCACCTAGCATGTTTCAACCCTTTCAATTAAAAATTAAGAATTTATTGTAAACAATTATTTTTCTATATAAATTTTAAATGTGAATGGTTGCAGATTCAGTTGAATGGCGTTTATTTAGGCAACTCAACAGTGTTTAAAATTATTTTTTCCAAATATTTGGGATTATAAACAAAACTATGATGAACATGGCTGTGAATGAATTGTCTTTTTCAGGCTGGTTGGCACATGGTTGGTACTTAATACATTTGTTGAATGCGTTAACTAATGATCAGAAGTAACAATTCTTACCTTCCTTGTTTTAATGACAATGAACTCAAATCATATAGGAACTATTTAATAAACGTGTATGAAAAGCTCTTGAAAATATTTAATTCGATTTTCATGGTAAGGTATTTGTTAAATCTCACAGGAACCAGGAAAATAATAAAAGAGATTGTTTGATTGCAATTTCTTTGATCTTATGTTCACATTTCATCAAAAAGCAAAAATATATAATATTGTAATATATATAAAATATATAAATACATTTTAGAGACAGTTAGATTTCTAAGTAGTCTCTAGGTTAGTTGCAAAGATACAGCAAAGGAAGAGTTAAGGGCATATGGTACCTTTTCTATGTGTAGCCGTGAGGATAATTGATTTTTTTCTCTCTCTACTGGGTCACTTAGTAGCTAGTGGAAAGATTTTCTCAACATCAATAATGCTAACCTCTAATTTGAGAATAGGGGCCTTTCTTGACCAATTTGATGTCTTGGATTAGTGTTTAAAACACTTAATTGTTTAATTAATCAAATAAAATTTTATTTATTATGTATGGAATGAACAGATGGTGTGCTTGCCTAAAACTGCTCATTTACTCATTCAAACTTGTTTAAGGGACACCTACAATGTGTCAGGCCCTCAGCTCTGCCTGCTGATTCCATAACTACTCCCTGAAAAATCCAGATAATATTAATACTATATTTTAATTGGGGAAAAGAGACATAAAATTAGTGTACTTAGTAGTAATTTTACACTAAATAGAAATTAATATTATAGTGCACATTAATCCTATTGGTATCACATTTACCATAAATGTTACCTCTTATTTTTTCAAAATAAATTTTCTTTTAGGTATCCATAAAGTACTAGAAGAAATTGTCACTAATATTGGAGCAGCAGAGTGGTCAGCGTCATGTGTAGACAGAATGATTCTTCTGGGAAGAGAAGACCATTCATATGAACAGATGGTCCTAATTTAGCATGACTTACTCTACTCCAACTTTTTGTCAGCTGTCTATCCAATATTTAAAAAAGAAAAAAAACCATGAAAAGTAAATACTTTGGGTCTTCCTGGACATGTTATTACCTGGGGTTTTTTAAGTGCTTTTGCCTCAAAAAGAATTTTCATAGATTTTAGTAGTTTTCCGGCAAATGATCACATTTTTAAAAGATATTGGACATTTCAATAGAGCTGCAGATGAAATGGGATTGATCAGTTTCCATTTAATGATGCACAAAAAAAAATAAAGAAAAAGAAAGTGGACTCTAACCTCAGAAGATAAAAGCTGAGAGTGGATATGATTGAAGCCTAAAACGTTTTGAAGGATGTGTGTACAGTAACTTCAGATCTCTTTATTTGATCTCTAATTACCAGAATAAGGGTTACCTTTCTCACTTAAAAGGGGTTATAAACATATAAAAGTCTTTTCCCGGAAAGGTGATGTTGTTGAAAGACAGAGATTCAAGAATCGTTCAGATAAATTAATTGATGGTGGATGCACGTCTGGCTGTCAAAGGCAGTTAGGGGTCGTCAGTGTGACATTTTGAGAGACCACTTACTGGAATGCTTAAATGATTGATCTGCTCCAGGATGACATTTTTCTCAGATTTTTACACTTTTACTGGTAATAGAGACATTTAATGTTTCTTGTCAATTTATTCCAATAATTGTGTGGCTGCAAATTATTGGTTACGTTGTCAGAAAGTCATAACCCTAATTTTGTCCTCCTAAATCCTAAGGCAGCCTTTAAAGGGGAGCAAAGACTGCATCCTACAGCTGCTCCTCTTTCTTGGAGTTAATGTGGGGGAGGTAGCTTCTGCCCTGTGTCATTAGCTTTTTTGGGAGCTGTCACCTCTGCTTTACTAAAGATCACAGAGCAGGTTTCCTTGCAGAATATGCCCTGAGCACACTGACCCATCCCTCATTCAGGATGATTTTCTGTTTTTTCTCTAACTTTAACCTTTACCCACCTCTTTTACTTTTGTATTTCAAGTGCTCATAGACACAGGATTTATGCTTATATGCCACATCATTTTTTTTTGTATATCGTTTCTATACTCAGTCATAACATTCTTAATATTGTGATATTTATCACCATGGTGATATTTATCACCATGGTAACATTCTGTAATGGAGAGCCTGTCATAACTAACTAAATGGGTTTACCTGAGTGTGTTTTTTCTTTCCATCCATTTCATAAATTCCTCAATGGAGGAAAATCTCTTACAGGTCTAGCACTGTCTTATATGAGGAGTTCTTGAAGGAATATTGAATGCGTCAGGAAACTGAAATCTAGATTTGGTTATGTTTCATTTCTGTGACTTTGACCAGGACACTCATGATTTCAGCATTTTAGCTTCAACTTCTTTAAAATTACAATTTTAAATTATGTGATCTCCAAAGTCTCTTGCTCCCCTAAAACTTTGTGACTCTTATTCTAAGGAAATTCCAAAATATTACATTGTGATCAGGAAGGATAACTTTGGGAGAGGGGAAGATGGTGGGTAGAGAGGGAGGTAGATTAATTTAGAATGAAAATGTGTCATTTCATAACATCAAATCAATGTAGCTTCAAAAGACTTTCATGCTTATGCTGTTGATGAGGAAGGGAGAATTGGAGAACTTTTGGGGGGACAGAATTTTGGGAACTTTAATAATAAGAATATAAAACTTCTGTCTCACAAGATCCATAAATTCAGGCTGGAATTGCCCTCTTCATTAGCCTTTTGCTATTGGTTTTAGCTATATTAATTAATTAAACATTAAGTATTTACTAATTTAATTTAATATGTAGGTGATTGTGGGATATATATTTTTTTCACTCCAAAACTCGCAGATGACATCAACTAATACTGAAGGCCAAAGTATAAACGTTTATCATGTGAGAAATGTAGACTGATTCATGAGGATAGACTGTGGGATAGTGCAAAGAAAGTAGACTGAAAGACGACCTGGGACATTATCCAGGCTCTATCAGATAATGGCTGCATTATCTTGGAAAGTTAAATAACTATCTGGGCCTCAGTGTCCTTGTCTCTTAAATGATGAGAAAAATACCAATTTCCCAGTGTTATTCTGAGAAGTTAATGCTACATCAGAAGAGCTTAGGAAAGTGCATATCATGTGGCAAATACACAATAATTAGCAGTTTAAAAACAACTTAAGAAAGGAATCAAGTTTTTTTACACAGCTAACATTTAAAAGTAAATTTTTAATTCAGTTGTGATTGGATTTTTCATTTACTTTTTCTTGTATTTGTGTAGTCTACATAATGGTGGCATCTTTCTTCTGATAAAATGCACTAATGCAGTCAGAAGGAACTTCCAATGGTGATACCTATGTTGCTGTGAAACAGAGAAAGCTTTTGAATTCAGATTCAATCTGGAAGTTACGCTTTTTGTCAAAATCTGCAGGGGCAATAACACTTTCCCATCAATTTGGTGGGGAAATAAGACATATTAATGACTACAAACTTTATTTTTGAGAATTTATCATACACTAGATACTATGCCAAGTTCTTTATAAGCATTGTCTCATCAAATCCTCACAATAATCTTATGAGTTAAGAATGACCATTATGCCTGTTATAATGATGAAAGCACTGAAACAGAGAGAGGTTAAATAATTACAATAACTCACAAATCTAGCAAAGGAGTGGAGCCAAGACTTGAATGCAGACAATTAGACACCAGAGTCTATGCACTTCCTTCTATTCTATATTGACGCTCCAGAAACTAGCCCCTTAGTATCATCGATGCGTAAAATTTGATTTTGCCTCTGCTGTGTCTCTAATCTATGAAAACTTTGACAAGTTAAATGACTTTACAGAGCCCGAATTTCCTAATCTATAAAGAGTGAATAATCACATCTATTTTATAGGGTTGTTGTAATAATTAAAAAAGAAAGAACGTGAATATAAAATGCTTAACAATATGTCTGGTGTGTGGACGGTATAATAATTAAGACCATCGTCTGAGAACCTGGACAGTGTCATATGCCCTTCAGAAGGGACAGAAATAGGGAAATACAGTTGAGGACAAAAGCAAGGACATAAATGGCTGTCATTGGGCATTTACAGCAGCATCGGGGCAAATAGCTACTTATAAATGTAGCTGATTGACATAATGAGTCTATTTAAATATAATGTCTCTCTTTAAAATATAATATAATATCTCTATATAAATTTAATGTCTCTATTTAGAAGCTCAACTTTGAGAATAGAGGAAAGAGATGCTGATATTATGTAGCAATAATTTAGGTACCTGGTACAAGGGAATTTCTAAACTACCCAGAAGGGCATGGAGCATTTTGAGACCCATACAGGGAAGGTAGTCACACCTGCAAAATTGGAGACGAGTAATCTGCCCTGGGCTAAGATAAAGACATTTTCATAGCCATACTTGACCAAGGGTTTCTACCAAACCACCAAATGATAATATAAAAATTCAGACCATAACTCCTGTGTGGTATCTACAGTTCTGAAATACAATGCTATATAAACTAACAGGTAGTATGCTCTCGGACTAATTTTCAATGTGCTGGTTCAGAACCCATTCAGGTATTATTGTAATTTGATGTTAACTGTGAAGTAGCCTACAAAATCATCAAGATTCTTGTATCCAGAATGGGCAAAAGTTGATCAGTGAAATCTCGAATTTTTTTTTTTTTTTGGTGAGGAAGATTGGCCCTGAGCTAACATCTATTGTCAATCTTCCTCTTTTTGCTTGAAGAAGATTGTCCCTGAGCTGACATCTGTGCCAATCTTTCTCTGTTTTGTATGTAGGACGCCACTACAGCATGGCTTGATGAGTGGTGTGTATGTTCGTACCTGGCATCTGAATCCATGAACCCTGGGACACTGAAGCAGAGTGTGTGAACTTAACCACTATGCCACCAGGCCGACCCCTCCAAATAATTTTTTTTTGGCTAGAAATCATTCCTACTTGTGTGTGCTTCAAGTTCCATTTCACCAAATGATTACAGAAAGAAAACAAATTAATTTGGAAATTTGAAGTCCTATGAGGACTGTCATTGGCATTATACAGATGGAGACGATTTCTTGTGTTTGTTTCCTGTATTACTTCTCAACACTAACTGTGAACACACCTATTATCCACAACAATCAATGCTCTTCATTATCACAGAAACTTATGTGTGACAAGATTCCATACCTTGAGGCTGATTTAAGGGTTTCATAATCTGCTGAACTCAAAAACTTGCCTGTAGCAAAACAAGAACAAGCATCTTTAAAAAACCTCCATCTCCCTTTTTGGCTATCAAAAGCAGTGAATAACACTTATAGTCCATCAGGATTCACTGGTTAAAATTAGTGGGATAGTCAACTTTATGTTTTGTTACATATCTCAGAAATACAAATAGTTTGGGCCATTTTCATAAATAATATATTTATTTAAAAGATTAGTGATTTTTCCTCATTAAAATTTATAGTAAATGTATGGGTAACATATTTGAAACATTGATAACTTAAGTTCTTGAGATTATAGAGAAAGGAAGATTATTACATGTTTTCATGAATTATGATTAAGTTTCAGAAAAAGAAGGTAGAAATCCAGGTCCCCCTTAGAAGAATAAGGGATTTATTACTCAGAGACGGACCAGAAGATGGTGACATATATCCCACTGAATAAATATAGACTTAAGCAAAGAGAGATGTTGTTCACTTTTAGGAGTGAAACGAGGAATAAAATTAGGGGTGATTTTTGAAACCAAGAGAAAAGGAATTTAACATTTATCAGGTTCTTCCCTTAGTGTAAAAATGTAGAAGAGTCAAATACACATCTATTACAGAGAACATCTTTCTTTATTAGCATGCACATCATTAATTAGGGAGACACTAAATTCAGGATAGAAGTTAATTAACTGTGAGATCAATACCTAATGCTGATTTCACTTTTTACATCTCTCTAACAGCACCAAACCAATAAAAGCAGTTATGTTTTTGAGTAAAACCTATCTGACCAGAATCTCAAAGTGAATAGTTCCTGAGGCTCTCATCAAGAAGGAAAAGTGGTTAAGTTAGTCAAATTTGAGTGTTCACTGATAGCTAAGCTAAGCTGAGATTATGTGATAAGCCAAGTTCTTTGAGTTATATAAATATTATATCCTTTACAAATATGCCACAAATAAGATTATTCATTACTTCATCATAGCATCTGTACATGGATAGACTTTCAATTATATTTATTCTGTTTACTTCATGATCAGGATTCTTTTTCAGAAGTGTAGAGATTACATCTTCCTCTCATTAAGGTGAAGGATTCTCACGTTTAAAGTGAGCACTTTAAGATCCTTGAGGAGATTCTCGTTTTCTAGTGGAGAAAGATTTTGATCCAACCTTGGGTCTGCATCTGAGGGGAGTTGGAATACCCTTTGTACAATGCTTTTTAATCTACTTGGCAGAAATTTTAGTTATGAGAGCTTTGTTCTAAAGGCAGCGGCATCAGGGAAACATCTGTTTATTGTAGTCAGCCGGTACCTGTGTCCAAAGTGTCTATTAAAGAATATTAATGTTACAGGCCAAACATTAACCATCCTGAATCCTAGTATGAAACTGAAGTGCAGAATGTACTTAAAATCATTCACTTGCCTTATTTCTCTCTCTCTGCACCAAGGACTTGGCATTCTTCCCCCAAAGCACAGTATCTGTGTTTTCATAATGACTTTTCCTTGTTCCAAGCTAATTGCTTTAGAATGCTCTGTTATGTTTTGCATTTTTATGGCCCTCTTAATATGGACCTGAGTTAATACATGGAAGGCACGTAGAAGGTTGTCACATGCTAAGCACTTAATACATGGATGCTATTGTTATTATTATAATAATAGCTATTATTGTTATTATTATTTTTTAAATTTTCACTGACTAGTTTGTAGGAATCTAGGTCAGATGGGATATGTAACACAGGATATATGGGGAATTGGACACTGGAAGTACACACCAAAACTTAAAAAGATATAGAGGATCTGAGAAGATAGTGAGTGCAGTAAGGTTTGAATCTTCCAGAATCCTCTCATAAAAATAGAGCACAAAGCTAGCAAAACTAAAGATCCACAGATATCGTTTAAAACAAAACTAGATGGCAAAAACATCTGAAGAGACATCAACATAAAGACTAGGGTGATTATTAAATATTAAATATATATTTACCTGTAGAACTAAGATACAATGGTGTTTTAATGGAGATAGTGCAGTATGTAAACGCTATATTCTCTAACAAACTAACATGAATGGGGGGAGATAAGAGGTGTCCATAAAAGGCAGAATAAACTTGCTAATTGTCTTATAAATATATTCTAGTTACTAAACAAAGACAAAGGGTAAAATACAGTCTATTTTCACAAACGGTTTTGAATTAATGGGTATAGGAAATGAGTATCATTGGCTGATAACCTTACAAAAAAGAGTCAAACCAACATCACGAACTTTTTGATGACAGAACATGTACAACCTCTCCTTAGAAGCAGGCATACTGAAGTAGGTGTGGCTGTGTGTGTTCCGTCACCAAAAGGTTTGTGTAGCTCCTTCAATCATTAGTTTAATAAATAATTATCAAGCCCCAATTGTGTGCCAGGCACAATGATAGATACTGGGTACGATGACGTGCAAAACAAAACAAAACAAACAATAAGAAACCAACCTGTCCCTATACCCATGGAATGTACAGTAAAATAGAAAATGTGGTCATTAATCAAATAATCTGGCAAATAAATGTCGTATCATCTCTGTGATAAATGGAGAGGTGTATCGTGCTGTCAGAAGAAATAATAGAAGAAATACCTAGTCTAGGGGGAAAAGAATAGGTTATCTGGAAAAAAGTGATATGTGAACTAAAATATGAATGATGGATAGCTTTGAAGGAGGAATTAGCTGGAGGAGAGGGAGGGGACAGAGAAGAGTCTTCACAACAGAGGGGAGAGCCTGTGAAGAGGTCCCGAATTAGGAAGGAGGCTGTATATTCCAGCACCCAAAGGAAATCCAATATGTCTAATGGGTGTAGAGTGAAGGAGGTGACCTGGAGGAAAACCAGAACATGGAGGGGCAACTATGTAACTTATTGTCCAAACTGGATCACTTTTGAGAGTAAAAGGGAAGTACCACCAATGACTGCACCAGAACAACAGGTGGCAACTGGGACTCTGAGTCACGCTAACGATAGGCTGTGTTCAGGAGAGGTCTTTATGCAGAGAGTGATGGAATTGTTTGGAAGGATGTTAAGCAGAAGTTTACATTTTGGCTGCTGCAGTGTGGAGAGTGGATTATAATGAGGCGGGCGGGCATGTGAGAGACTGCAAATTAGCATGGTTATTTCCCAGAGACAGGCTGAAAGGCAGCTTCTGTTGCTGTTATTTTTTTTGTTTGTTAGCTTGTTATATTCCTCCTTGTTGTATATAGAGAAGCTGGCCTCAAATCTTACTAGAAGTTTCCTTTCCTTTCAATGATTGAGCTGAGAAGAGCTTGCTAATTTGCATGCCTGTAACTGAAAGAGTCTAGAGATAAAGTTAGGACTAACAAAAGATGATTATATTTAGAATTACTATAGCATAATCTACTTGTTCTCTCTCTCTCTATATATATATGTGTGTATGTGTGTATTCACTTATTATATATTTAACAAACTGTCCTAAAAATCACGAAAGATCCTATTCAATGAGGTAAACTTCCTATGGAGAGGTGTTGGCTAAGGGTAAGTAATCTTCAAAAGGGTATCCTAATCTTCAAAAATATTGGTGGGTCTGGTTTCTTTCTTAAACAAAACTTTTCATTGTTTAAGTTTAGATAGTAAAACATATTAATTAGAGAAATAAGTAGAAGTGCAGAAAAGTTTTTTAAAAATGTAAATGACATAAGAACACTAAATGCTACATTTTTTTACACCTAGCTAAAATCCATCTGTATGTAAAATTTTTTATCCTCCTTTTTTCAACTCAATATTAAACCGTAAGTAAGCACATCAGATTTAGCAAATAAAAGTACAGATTGCTCTGTTAAATTTGAATTCTAAATGAACAGCAAGTTTTTTTTAATATAAGTACGTCTCAAACATTGTACGGGATATACTTTTACTTAAAAAAATTATTGATTTTCTGGAATTCACATTTAACTGGACGCTACATATTTTACCTGGCAATGTTAATTATAAACATTTTCCTTGTTCAGCATAATCTTCATAAACTATTATAAGTAACATTGTGCTAAATACTTTAATGCAGGAAAAATATCTTATTTTTAAAGAGTATGTCTTTGGATAGATTTCCAGAAGTAAACTTCTTAGGTTAGAGAAAATATGTCTATCTTCAAATTTAGTTTAGAGAAATATTATGAGCCCTAGTTTCTTTTCCTCATTTATTTACTTATTTATTTAGTTGGCTAGTTAGTTCTTTCTAAAGTCTTTCTTGAAGTCTTAGACATTTCGGTGAAGGAGATTTCCGGACACGTTAGATAAACATGTCTCTAGGTTCCCCGAACTCTATGCCTGTGCTCAGCTTATCAGCAAACAATCTGTGATGCATTATCTCAGCCTCCCTTTCCTTTTTTGTCGTCCCTTCATCACCTCTAAGTTATGCCCTTCTATTTTGCCTTCTCATTTACAGAGTATCTGGACAGCAAATGTCTACTCAGCGTCTTGGGGGCTCTCAAAAGTTGACTTTCACACTTTCTGGCTGGATGACCTTAGTGAAGCTACTTACCTTCTCTGAGCTTCGGTTTCTTCATCTACAATAATTATATGACAGGGTTTTCGTCATGAAAACTTTTCAGGAAAACACTTAATGTGTCAGACACGCAGCAAGTGTTCAATATATTCCCGAGAACACTGATGAAGACATAAGGACTAACTGACTTGGACAAAGGTCTCTAAGAGGCTTATCTCCCCTAAGCATGCAAGCCTTGATCCTAATCATCAGCTGGGACCCATCTAAATGGACTTGGGTTCTTTCTAAATATGATTCTTGTTAGACACGGCACAGCAAAAAGATGAATTGATAATGACTAGATATAGGCTTTGAAATGACAATGATTGCATTCATCATAAACACCGTTACAGTTAACGAAAGAATACTTAGATAAAGTGTGGTTCACGGTGGGTGAGTGAACACATGATGGGGGTGAAGTGAGTTGTCTGTTGTCATGCAGTTAGGGTCTTTAGGCTTTGCTTATCCTCTTCAGGGGGTCTCATGATGTTCTGATCCTGTGCCAATTGTACTAAAATGAGTGTTTATGTGTAACAAGGTCCATATTACTAATAACAACCAAACTTTATTTTCTCCATTTTACTATATTTCTCAAGAGTCCTGTATTTTCTTAAATGCTTGCCCTTAGTTATGTAATACCTGGGAAGGGCTTTTCTGGATTTTATTCTTGTTCTTCGGTGCTATCAATTCTCTCTCTTGCTCACACTCTCCATGCACGTTGAGAAATATTCCACCAAGATGACGATGCTTGGAAGAGTTTTATGAGCCTCTGGCTTTTTGGCTGAGAGAATAACTTCTCAGTTGTACCTGAGCAGAAAATCACTCTCTCACTAGAGAACAATCCCTGATTACAGCAGTAGCTCAGGATTTTAGAGTTTAACCACTCCACATCACTGTCATATAGGCCTCATTCTCATTGATCCACTCACACTTCTATTCATTAATTATTAATCAATGTATATTAAATTCATCCCAGAGTTTAATGTTGAATGGCGTTGATGAATCTTTCGATCAGAAAATGAGATCTCCTATTACTTAACATGCTTCCTGCAGCCCCAGAAAGAAATGAAGTTTTGCAGTGTGGTAGCTCATTGGTACCCGGAACATCTATTTGTCAGCTCTTTTAAAAGCATGTTTGTTAATGTTGAAAGTATTTATTTAAAATGTTTACCTTTTAAAATTATTTTTGATCAGTGGTCTAGGTACAGATTCCAAGTAAACAAATGAAATAAATCAGATATTCCTTGAAAATTTACACCCCCATGGATGGTACAGTTTCTTAGTAGCATCAAATGCAGTTCAACCTCAGGCACCACTCTCTCTCTCTGGAATGTTCTTCCTTGGATTCTTAGTATGATTTGCCTGCATCTCCCCAGACTTCCAGTTAGTTCACTGCTATTCAAAGGATTTATCACTGGGTGGCACCCTGTGACCTCGTTTGGATTTTCTCTCCTTTTCCTCTCTCTCCTTCACCAGAATTGCATGGTGGTCAACAGCTAGGGTCTGGACCCGGATGCCCATGTATGGAATCCAGACTTTGAAATTTATTAGGCTCTGTGACAATGGACGCCCTAGATAATGTCTCTTCATCAAAATGAAGGTAACAGTAGTAACTACCTAATAGGATTCTTATGAGGATTAAGTTAAAGTACTTAAGGGAGTGCCTGGCAAATATTAAATATCTAATAGAATTTATCTGTTATTTTTATTACCATATTCAGGATAGTACAGTAGAACCTGGGAATACAAACGTGAGTCAGTCAGAATTTAAGAAACAGACAAAAGCCAGATAATACAAACACATGACAAAAAAGTGACCGTGATGGTGACAGAGGTAAGAACCAGCACCATAGGCACAGTTAAGTAGAGTCTTTATTGCAGACTTGTGATGGTGGTCTAATAGTAAGTAATTTCCAACCATTTAGTGAGAGCCTGTAAGTGTAACTGTCTGGGTTTGTTCTTTACAAATATTACCTCATATGTCCTGCACAACAGCTATATGAAGTAAATATGTTATGCCCATTTTCCAGACAAGGAAACCGAGCCTAATAGAAGTTAGATGATTTACTTAAAGTCATTCACGTAAGAGGAAGACCACAGATTTAAATCCAGGTTGCTTTTCTTCTGAAGCTCTTTCTGCTGTGAGCTTTCTGCTCTGCCGTCTGCCTATATTTTTTATCTCAGCTGTCACTGGTTACAATTTTAATATCTACTTCTCAATATTGTTCCTGTATTCTGGAGGCATTGGGTTGCCTGTGACACCTAAAAAGAAAATCATAAACACGTCTGCAGATTGAGTGTGTTCTTATTTTCCAGGGTGAATGCTGAGCCGACAGAGCTGCCATTCCCTCACTTAACTTCTTACAATTTCTGTGACATTCTCCTCCTCTCTGACAGATGTATCAGCATTTCCGCCGCTGCCTGTGCTGATAAAGCCTTCTGAACACACACACCTAGTAGAAATCACTTGGTGACATGTTCACTAGGGCACTCGTCGAGGGAGATCTAGATTGGAAGGACAGTGCGATGCAGATCACTCCACTATTCAGCGGATCAAGTGGACAATTCAAACATGACTTTAGAGACGTGAGGGTGAATTTTCTCCCCTGAAATGTATGGAGCAAGCCTGTATTCCCAAGAATTTGTTACTGAAAGAAATGAATTTAAGTTACAATGAAAATATTAGGCAATAAATGCAGTTTCTTGGTTTTGTTCTCTTTCACACAAGATATAGACCTGATGACATAAAATAAAGAAACCAGAAAGTATAAGAGGTGGGAACAGAGGTTGAAGGAAGATTTGAATATATACCCTTCAAGAATTACAAGTATTTACTCATCACCACCTTTTGATATGTTTCCTAATGTGGACTGTTACTCAAATACTTTCTTTACTCTTTTCAGGATGGATATGACAATGGAAGTGGCTTTGTAATACGAAGGTGGTGGCTCTACAGGGTGTGATTATTAGTGTCCAAGGAGCCCTCCCTTCCTGTTCACAGTGACAGTAAACACGCACACACATCATATATCACACTCATATCCCACAACCTGCAAAAGCAGACACACACACAGACACACAAACACGTCCCTCATACACAACTCCAATACACACACATACATGTGGATACATAGACACACCACACTTTCACACTCTGTAAACACAAACTCTTGACTCTCCCACCAATGAGGAGAGGAGGAGATAGAGGAGCAAGAGATAGTGGACCTAGAAGGGTAAGGATGGCATTTGCTGAAAACTGAAATTCTTCTGTAGGGATTTCAGTACAAACTTGGTGTTTTTGACTTTGGTGCATTTAAATTCAGAGCTACTTGAAATACCTTGCATTTGAAACTGCTATTTGTCAAATATTCTTTACTGTGAATGTACTTCTGATCATTTCTTGAGAGCAGGTTTTGACAGACAAAGTGCACATACAGAGGGCCTCAGGCTACAGGGAAAATGAGAGGAGGGCAAAGAGAGGATGCTGTGGTGTCCAAAATAAGCTCGGCTAACACACTGATTTGTCCTGGGGTCGATGCTGAGTGAAAACCTGTGGACACCACTGGGAGCCACCCATAGGAATAAACGAAATGGTATCCAGAGAATATTGTAGCTAAGAGGATATTTTTCTACTTACATCAATAGGATACTTGAAGGTCACTTTGGTCTATAGAAAACTGAAACTTATTGGCTACTATTAAATTAAATGAGACATTCCAGACCCCAAGTCTAGGCAATCATAGATCCCCAATCCTAAATTCTTCAATCCAATCCAAGGCTTAATATTTTCATCTGTAAAAATAGTAAATGTGTATTAGCCTGTCTTTTAACTTGTATGTTTTAGTATATGTTTTAATATTCGAGTAGAGAGAGTTGAGGAAAAATGTTAAAAAGTTTGGAGAAATCGAAAACAAACGGCTATGATTAATGTAGACAGACTGACCTGTTTCAAAATTTAATGTGGATTGAAGGGGGACTTATCACGATGCCTTATGAGTGGATAACTCAGTCTGGGAGTGTATAAAGATTTTAATTAACGAGATCATCATTAAGGAATGATATCTCTACTTACTTCCTTTGTCTGGTGACAAATGCTACAACCTGAGCTCTAGGCTGCCATTCTTTCTAATCTTTTAAATGTTGTTTCTAAGAAATAGTGGAGGGGAAGATATTTCTTCGAAGATCCATTAGCTTTAAACTTACTTCCCCTCATCCATCTGATAAAGGCCAACATCTGTTAACCTAGAGAACCTTCCTGGAAGGGCTATTTGTTCCCTCATACTTTTGGCTGTGGGAATGATTTACGGGACAGATGGAGACCAAGTTTGGTCTCAAAAGCCCTTAATATTGAGCTATACCGTTTGCATTCAGTGTGAACCAGAGTAAGATAATATTTGAATTTACATTCAAGAATTTTTACCATAGCAGAAAAAAAGAGAAAACTAGTATCCTAAACCTGAGATCTATGAAATTATGTTGTTTTTGCAAGGCTGAGAATATTCTTATCCAATACTCTCTCAAAAAAGTTCAGTGGAAAACCACCAAAGGAAACTGTGATGATGAGTAACTCTACACTAAATTTGGTCAGTATGGATAGTTTTTTTGATGTTTCAGATAAAACTCAAACTTTATTCTTTGTGAATGTAAAATTTCAGTCTTTTCACACCCCAATTTTTTGGGAATTCAATATTACTCATCTAACTTTGTTTACAGTATATGTGATGGCAACTCAAGAGAAAAATATAAATAAAAGACATCTAGCTTAAAATAGTATTTAGCTAATGGTCCCTGAATTATTTGATTGATTGATTCATTCATTTATTCAGTAAGTAAATATTTATTGTGGACTTACTCTGTGCCAGGTTCTCTTCTAGGATTTGTAAATAGTGCTAAAAACAAAACAGACAAGAATTTTCTTCTCAATGGATCTTCTACT
This sequence comes from Diceros bicornis minor, assembly GCF_020826845.1. Lineage (NCBI taxonomy): Eukaryota > Metazoa > Chordata > Mammalia > Perissodactyla > Rhinocerotidae > Diceros > Diceros bicornis. The sequence goes on from NC_080777.1 coordinate 17,437,908, forward strand.
GTAGCAGGAGAGAGATAATAAACAAATAAGTATATAGCTTCCAAATTCCCATTAAGAAACCATAGAGCCAGAGAAGAACAATGTAAACTCACTACATACAACACTGAGACTGCAGGGGAACCAGTTTTGGAAGAAATTTCAACCTTAAGTTCAACACAAGAAGAGAAGAAGATTGTTAATTTCCATGTTTCACTTCAGGAAATAGCAAGTTTGACTGCCTATGAGAAGACAGTTAAGACATTTCTGCCTCTCCCACACAGTTTGTCCCTTGGCCCAAAGACCCTATGATCTACCAGCCAATGATCTGTGCAGGCATCTTCTCACTGCTCAGATGATGTTTCCACAAAATTCAACTTCCATTCAGTGACTGCCACTATTCTGGAGTAATTTGTCATGCAGAACAAAGGTGCTGGAAGTATTTTACCAATAACTGGAAAACTGTAAAGTGAAGAAAATGAGCACAAGACTCTATGTTAGCATAATATTAATTGTGTATGTGATGGGAACAAAACCAAAAATCTGTAAATATTCCAGTCTTTCCTCCTCCCCTGTCTTCTAATGAGGAAGAATCTTGTTCCCCTGTTATTAGATTTGTTTGTGTGTGTTTGTTTGGAAAATGAGTGACAATCACCTGGAGAAGACCAAAGAATTAGATTATAGGTTAGTATGTTGTAAGCAAGAAAGAACGGCTTAAATGATATTTCTCTCTCATATCACAGTTAGGAGCTAAGCGCCCCAGGGCCATGGTCAACATAAGACTTCCATCTCAGACTCTCAGCTGGTTGCTTCCATACATGCCATCTCTCAGTGAGCAGGAAGGAAAGGGACCAGAAGGGTATGCACAAATTTGTTTTTAGAGGTATAACCAGGAAGTGGAGTCATCACTTCGGCTTGTATCCTATTGGTTAGATCTTTGTCACATGTCCGCACAAAGCTGCAAGGCAGTTTGGCAGTGGAAAAGCTATCTGTATGGTCATGAACCCAGCTTTTATTAAGTTCTTTTATTAACAAAGGGATGGATACATATCAGGGGACGACTAGCCATCTATACCTTAACTCATCCCTGTGGCTACCCTAATATCCATGTGTGTTCCTCTTCCCACGCGTAGAACCCACACAATCATCCATGGATGGCAATCAAAGCCACAACCAGTTACTACTTTTAAAGTCCCAGATCTCTAAATGGTGACTGGTTCTCTCCATTAAGTCAGTACGTGGTTCCTGGTGTTTTGGTGACCTATAAACTAATAGATACATTTCTGCTCCTTCCTTACATATGTTAAACATAATGGAGAAAGAACAAGATAACTCCAATTAAAAATCTGATTCAGAAAAAAGAATAAAGGGAAACAGAGCAGTCAGTTGCCCTTAGCAATAATCAAATCCTGCTGAGCAAGCAGTCGCGTTGCAAAATGTGCTTGCTTAGTCCTTGTTCTGGTCTCTGGAGGAATGCCTTTGTCCATCTGCATCTCTGGTCCCTTTGGCCATTTTATTCGATGACCACATGTGAAGTGTGCATTGGAAAATGTGCTCTCCTCGAAGGCTGCTCAGCTCGTGCAGTTTGGGGCACAGGAGTTGCTTTAGGAGGCAAACAATTACAGGCATTTCAAGCCAGGTTGTGCTTTTCCGGGCAATAAAAAGCCCTCCATAACTTAGTAGGTGCATTCAATTTGCTTTCCAGTCAGTTTTATGTGAAAGGGGTTAATGCAAATAGTACTGGATATGGGTTTTTTTTTTTTAGTGTTAATTTTTTTAATGCCGTAATTGTTGTTGGGTAATTTATAGTTGAGTGTTGTTAGACTTGTGATATGTTATCAAATTATATTTTTATTCTGTTTTACCAAGTGGACTTATTTGAGTAATGTGTTAGCCTTGCAGAATAGGATCCTTGTCCAAGCTGCTATTCTTTTATTCCCCCCAGTTTTATTGAGATATAATTGACATATAACATTGTGTAACTTTAAGGTGTATATGTGTTGATTTGATACACTTATATATTGTGAAATAATTACCACAGTAGCGTAGTTGACACCTCCATCACCTCATATAATTACCATTTCTTTTTTATGGTGACAACATTTAAGATTTACTCTCTTAGCAACTTTAAAGTACACAATATAGTATTGTTAACCATAATCACCATGCTGTATATTAGATCCCCAGAAGTTATTCATCTTAAAGATAACTAGAAGCTTGTACCCTTTGACCAACATCTCCCCATTTCTCCCTGGATATAGTTCTTAAACCTAGTCTCTCATTTATTGGTCCCTGTGCTCAGTTTCACCCTTTCTCTAGCACTGTGATATGGTTTCCTTTTGTCCATATGAAAAACTAGTGTTGGTCTCTTGTTATTTGCTTTGTTGGCATACAGTGTTCTTCCCACCTTATCACAACCAACTCCAATGCACAACAATCTGTGTCCTCATCACCCACTGCTAAGCCAGTGCCATATATCTTAGGGTTTTGTGAGAGCAGCGGACTACTTCCAGTAAAAATTTCTGGGTTGGATATAGTCTAAACCTTTGTAATACTATAGAGACCTTAAATAACAGCTTAAGATAGATTTTTTTCCTTTCTCAAATAAATAGTCCAGAAGTAGGTAATTCAGAGTTCTTTAAGAGCAATTTTCCCATCTTCCACATGAAGTTTCCATTTTGAGGATCAATGTGTTTGAACTGCATCTGACTGACTCCTAAACAGAGGGATGAGGTCAAGGATTGGGGAGGATGTGTTCATTCCTTTTCAGGAGCTGACCAAGAAGCAGCACGTCTGCTCCCATCTCATTGAGTCACACGACCCCACCAAGCTATAAAGAGCATGCAACACGCAGTCCTTAGTGAGCAGTGATGTGGCGAGCTAAAATATGGGAATTCTGTTACTAAAGAAAGTGGAGGTGAAAGTGGGTGGAAATCTGGACCACAGCCAGACTTCAGAAAGAGCAGTATTGAGTTACCATGGATATGAATACCAAAATATTAATAGTTTTTGTCTCTGGTAGGGGAATCTTGTATGATTTTCCTTTTATTCTCTATGATTTATTTAGAATTTATCCACTTATCACTCTAATATTTAGATGTTTTACAATGATTATCTATCACTTGCATGATCCAAAACTATTTAAAAAATTCAATAAACTAAGTCCCACAACTATGCATTGTGCGAGATGCTTTAAGAAAAGTTGTGTGAGGATTTAGTGCATAAGATAAGCCTTCAAAGGACTCTGGAAGAGAAACTCTGGCAAGGGGAAAGACAGAAGACACGTAGGAAGAGAAAGAAAGACCTTGTTTGCCAATGATGGGGTTATTTTCTTCCTCTTGAGAAATGGGACAAATTAAAGAGTCAAGTTGAAAGAGAGAGAGACAGGGAGACAGATACAGAGAGATTACGCATCAGCAACATAAAACATGTTAAAAGCTTTAAGCTTGGTGATCTGGAGAAAGGGATGCTGCTGGCTTCATATATCAATAACATAATATTATTTAATATTAAGTAAATATATTGCCATTACTCTAGTAAGACATATTTTAATTAATTCCAGAAATCATGATAAAAGAGTATGATTCCAGCTCAGCCATGCTCCATAAAAATAATTACATCAGGAAATTTATAGAAAATAATAACGCTATAGGTCCTTGATTTGAAATTGTCAAAAAAATATGTCAAGTTATACTAACAACAAAAAGAAAAACTTAATAGGTCCACAGGAAAATAAGTTTTAGATTTAAATGCCTAAAAAAATTCTATTATATTTATATTATAGAGTACTATTAAACAAACATTCAGATGATGCTAGGAGATCTTACACAATGGTACCTGGGCATTCTCAGAGGTTAATCTCTTTCTATAGATACATTTTAGCAATATTAACCCTTTAAAGAAAAATAAATTAGTGATTTAAAAAGGAACATTTTATCCTTGATCTTTAAAATGTGACTACATTTTCTTTTTTGGTAACTCTCAGTGGGAATTTATTCTTACTACATTAAACAATTAGAGTAAAAATAAATATTGAATGGCTGCCAGGAATTAGGGTATAAAATGTTGGGGAGAAATGAAATGATCAAGCTGAATGCAGTAGAGGCCCCAGGGTAACGCTGTTGATACCAGAACAGGGATGTACTGACATCTATTACATTACCTTTCATCAGCCTGAGATCCTATTACGCTGAAGCTTTTTTCTCTCTTTTTCAAAACTCAAGTATGCAAGAAAAAGAACATAATTGTCCTAGCTTTGGCCGGGCATCTACTCTTAAATCAATCAGTCATGACCAGAGGGGCAGGGCCACAGACACCTACAGGCCTTGTGTATCACGGCTTCCCAGAGAAGGGAGACCCTTGAGCATGACACACTCAGTGGTGTGTTGGCTATACCACATAATGAAAATGAGGCTAATATTACTCATTCTGTGAGTTAAATTTCCTTTGGGTAAGTTTTGAAGATTAATTAGGAACAATTGCTAAATACTATACATGAAAGCATATAAATTTCTAGCAGATCATTACCAGAACTTTCTTCTCTCCTGTTTTTCTGGTATTGTATGCACAAGTAAAGAAGACCTCATCCAATTAATCTAATTTGTTCGTTACATTGTTCTGATGGTTGGGAATAAAAGATAATAAAGAGATAGAAGATTATTTATAAATTTAAATATTTTCATATTTGATCAAGGGAGGATTATTTTTAATGAATAGACAAAACCACTAAATTAGAGACTTTATTGCAACATAATTTCTTGCATATTTCTTAAGTAAAAATGCAAAAGTTCTCCTCCAGTACCTGTATAAGCCAGTTATAGCATTTAGAATGTCACTTATGAGATGGAAAATTTCCATTTATATAAAATCTTTATATCCTGCTGAAGAAACTTGAAAATGTCAATTTCATGCAGTACATCTGGGGAAAATCTGTCTAGGGCATAACACCTTAACTGTCACATAGCGATTGTAACTTATCTGTGTAAATAGTGACTAAAACTTTGCAGAGATACATTGTCTGTTAATATAGTAGGTGCTTAGGCATATGGTTATAGAGTCACTGGGTTGTAGGTCCCCTTGAATGGATGAAATTCCCTTGGTAGATGTTGACTGAGGGGTCAGTGGAATTATGTTTCTAGTAACAAGATTTTTAAAAGACATTAAAATGATGTGGTATGTTCAAACATCATTTTTGTGAACTATTCCTTCTTCTATCACATACTTTGGTCACAGGAGAGTAGAGTCCATTAAATATAGTAACCTCAATAAACATTTGTAAAAGGAATTGTAAACAGAAGACAACAGAAAAGGAAAAATTTAGGAGGGACTGTTATTAGATAATATTCTCTCTCAAGTGAAATTGTAGTGTTAGAATGGTGTCAGAAATAGGCAGATAGGGATGTTGAGGTGGGTCCAGTAAGAATAGATCCCTTCTTTCGTTATTTTTTGTAATATATAAATGTATATGGTCATACAAATAAAAAAAAAAATACGAGTTAGGTCACTGTATCAGGTAGCATGTAACTTTACTTTGTCTGCATTTTGGTCCTGAGGGAAGAATTAAGACCTAGATAGCAGCACAGCTTAGCTTCAATGACAACAAGCCTCCTCTTCCTTGGATTTAATTGAAGATGCTTTCAAATATGGTAGTTTTCTTGGGAAATAAGAGGCCTAAGTGTTACATTCATATTTTTTCAAAGTATATATAGGGATATGCGTATATGAAACATTTCTTAAGATTGACATAAAAGTACTATAGTCAATATCATAAGAGTTTTGAAAAATCTGACAAGCTCTAGCATTATATTTATTAATTTATTAAAATATATATTAATTTTAATTTTGATTGTACATATATGTGCGTTTTTTTACATAAATAGATAACTGAATGCTCTCTATTTTGCTCTCTAGTCTACTCTTTGGAAGATTTATGACTAATACAAGGGAAATAGTATCTGTTGAAATATATCTTGTATTTATTTGTCTGAAAATAAATTAATATAGGTTTCAAGAAAATGAATTTGTTAATGGAATTCAAAGAAGAGATATATTTAGCCTCTAAGAAAAGCAGTTGGTAGAGGTTAAGTGGCCTCCTCATCATCCCAGAACTAGGAAACAGTAGATGAAGCATTTGACCCTAGGTTTCTCTGGCTCTAAAATCCATCATGTGACATGTCCTGAAATGAAAGATTCATAAGAGCAAGGGCAGTGTCTGTTGTGTTGTTGTGTTCACCATTCTACCCCCAGCACCTATCAGAGGGTCTGACCCTTAATCAGTACTCGTAAAATAAAGAAAGACTAAATAAATAGTCTAAACGTTAATTTTAGTTTAAAGAATCTGATTGAAACAAACTGACAAAGTATCCAAAAGGAAGTTTAGAAATGACTAGGCTTTCAAGTTCGGTTGATTGATGCAGGAAAAATTTGGATAGCAGGTAGAGGATGGAGGGAAATAGTCTCATTTCCTGGAGAGTGTAAAAATAGCGAGAATGGACCACCTGGTGCCCTCTTCCTTGTGGGGATTCTCTACTTGTAGGATTCCTCTGCTCCAAGTTTCTAGAACCATCACTGATTTGAAGAATGGAAGATTTAATCAGTTTCTGTTCTACATTTGGAAACGTAATGTCCAGTTTTTTTCTGATCTTCACAGACATAAGATACTTAATAATAGTTATCTCTCATGTAGCCACATATTTATTTATCTCTATATATTTATTTTTACTGATCATTTATTATGTGCCAGGTAGTTTCTTAGGCTCTGGTGATACAAAGACCATTAACGGTCACTCAAGGAATTCCCAGCCTAGAACTGTTTTGAGTGTTATGTGAATGAGTTGTATATCTTCATTTCAGATATGGCTTGATTTATCAACATCTGATTTATAAACAACCATCAACTATTGTTTTTAAGGAACAGTGTATATATTTTGGTTATATATTTAGAGATTTGGGTTAGGCAGAAAGGCAGGTTAATGGTTAAATTACGAAGGTTTTGTGATGCTGAGTTTAGATTTTATCCATTTAATAATGAGAGTCAATGAAGACTTTAAAGATAGGAGGAACTTGCTGAAAATTGACTTTTATGTAACATTGGCTCTGACAGAAATTAGGAGACAGGGAAGCGAGTAGCATCTGTTTGGAAGGGCACAAGCTCGCTGGCTCCTATAACAGTCTAGATGCAGCGGGTAAGAACCCTCTAAAGGAGAATCAGTTGGTTAGTCATAGGATTGTAGAATAAGGAGAAAAATGAATGAAAGGTGTCTCTGTAGTTAGTTTATTGTCTGGTTATGTGGAAAATTATAGCTAACCTAGAAAGGAAATACAAAAAGAAGAGTTTGTCGATGTTCCTTTGAAAAGCCTAAGTATGACTAGTTATGTTTTCATGGAAATACAGATACATACATATGTCCATCTATCTATCTATCTATCTATCTATCTATCTATCTATCTATCTATCTATCTATGTACTAATCTATCATCTAGATATATGTATGTGTGTATGTTTTAGAAGTGGAAAAAAGACTTCACCTTATAAATCAAGGTGATTGGTTGCTGTTATCTGGAGTCATGTGTGGGGAAAAATTATAAGGCTGGGTCCAGGATCAATAGGAAAGAGCACATGATGTATTAGCATTGTCTACCATGTTGAGAAGGTGGGATAGACAGCACTTGCGTCATTTTGTTTTCATCCTTGATAGAGATGATAGCCTTAGTCACGGAAGTAAGTGATATCTCCCAGGGAGATGATTTAGCTGTTCCCATGTGCTTTGCTTCTTTCACAGTGGTCCCTGTCCCAAGTTCTTGACCTATTATTTTCTCATTCATATTGCTCATCCACATATGCTTCAAATTTTTAAAAAATTACATTCCTTGAATTTCTATTCAAGCCATGTAGTACCACAGTTCCTTCCATGCATGCATTTTTTCCTATTCATGTCCTGAGGGCTATGGTTCTTTTCTTAAAATCCAATCCAGTAATAGATACTTGGCCACGAGCACATATACCTCCAACATACTTACTGCCTGCTTGCATCCATTTTGAACATCTTGAACACGTTCCATTTGCCCATTACAGCGCTTTGCTATTTTACCTAGTTCTACCCTATTTTCAACCCTTTGTTTGAATAAAATTGGAATTGGCCATGTTTAGGGACACTGTGTGTAAACATTCATTATCAACATTTGCAGCTGGGGCATCTCATTCATTGCCTATCTCTATTCCAATGATGGTATCAAACGCCTCTCTGCTCATAATTTCTCTCTTAGTACATTGGCCAAGTCCTGTGAAATCTGAGATCCAAGAATAACTTTATGTGGAAAACAAGTATTAACAGCCATTGAACAACTCCTGCCCTAATGTTTAACCAAATAAGATGTTTTATGAGGATCGGTATCTTTATAGCTTCTTTTTAACAGCTGTAATAAACTCTTTCAAAGCAATATGCTACAAGAGATCAAAGAGCTATGCTCAATTAGAGTCGTTCCTTATTAGCCACAGTCAGAAAAGGAATAGGAAATAAATCAAAGTGTGTCCGATATGTCCTTTAGCAGACTGAGTACTGTGTCACTGTAATGTGTAGCTTCAAACCAAATTAAAAGCCCTGTCAAGTACTGAAGCTCCCTACGCTGTGACAGTGGACCAGCTATGGACATCATGTCTCAGCTTCTGATATCAGTGCCTCCCATGAGCTCTTCCTAGGAATCAAGAGATCAAAGATGACAGGAACATCGACAATGTCCTAGAATGCAGCCAGTTTACCGCCACTGAAGAGAGGCGCAGCATAGGGCAGCTGTACTGATTTCAGCTTGAACAAAAGAACAGCAGGTTTCTCAGCAGCTGTTGTATATTAGATGAAGTGGGCTTTATCAAATGCAGCTATTTGGGCAGAAATGATTGAAATTGTGATTCACGCAAAAACAAACTCACATCACGTGGCATGGTGTGAAACCATAGCAGCAGAGCAATGCAATATATGGTCTTAATGGTTAGAGTTAATAGCTTTAAAAGGGCTCAAAAAGCCATGCTAATTGTGGCACCATTCTCTCTTCATCCCAGGTTCAAATGTCCAGCCATCTTTGACTCTTTGCTCTCTTTCAGGACATATATCCAGGCACCACGCTATTGATTTTTCTCTTATATGTTGCTATGTATCTACCTATCATTCTTTCTGTGTACCATTCTATCTTTCTCACAACAGATCTGTGAATTCATTTGATCATAATTTATAGTGAAAGAACTGAGTGTTAAGTAACTTTCTCAAAAAGCAACTGTAATAAACAGAGGTGATCAGGTTTCTTTTCCTCTATGAAAAATTTCTCACTGCTCTGCCCCACACTCTGATAAACAAAGGTGATTACTCTTTAATTTGAACCATATCTATGACTTCATCATTTTCTATTACCACCTCCCTCTCTAATATTCCCGTAGATGAGACCACCCTGGGGTTTGACTTGATGAAGACAAAGGTCAATTTAACTTGTGGATTCCTAGGAGGTTTCTTTTTCCATGAAATGTCAACTGTTAGCAAGAGAGTAAAACAAAAAGGTCTCCATCTCACTTTAGCAATGAATGAATTTCCAGAAATCTATACAGCCTAGGTTCTCTTCCATATTATTATACTGTTTCCGATCTCCTCTTAATTCCGCCCTCCCACTTCCATAATAAGCAAAGGGAGCTTTTGTCAAGAAAGACAGAATGGAAAAGCTTTTGCTCTGTTTCAGTTTTCTCATCTCCATCTTGTGAGCTCTTCTGATTTTTCGCTATCCATCAATTTACTCTATAAAAGCTTCCCTGATTGATCTGGGTACTTTTGATACTTTAACATCAAGGATACCACTTAAATTATTGTCCAGAATGCTTCAGGATGACATGGGCCTAACATTTACATAAATCTCCCATGACAAACAGGTATGATGAAGGATTTGCAATCTAGTGTCTTACATTAATCAAGAAAGGAAGTTACAAAATACTTTAATACTAAAAGCATGACTGAATACCTTCATATAATTCTTTTCATAGACATTACTCATGAAATGAGCATGGCTGTAACTAGCACATCTATGTTGTTGAAAATACACTCCCCTTTCTGGAGAAATGCCTTATTTTTCATCTACCCAAACTCAAATGTTAAATTTCCTTGTAAGTCTCTGATCAAGTAAGTCATCAGTATGTGCACATTTTATTGCCTGATGCTATGGTAGGCATCATAAAAGACACAAAAATTATAGGATAGTTTTTGCCCTCAAACAGTTCTGTGATGAAAGGAATCCAATCTTGCACTTGTCTGAACTGGTGTTTAGCTAATATATATTGATTTGACTTGACATGAAAATGAGATGTGAGAATATATCATTGCCAAAAATGATGCAGAGTTTTATGATGAGATGCATTAGAAATTGATGAGATTATATGTATATTTTCGTATTTTCTTATTTTTCTAATACAGAAGCAATGCATATTCTTTTGAGAACATCTTAAAATTAAAGCGGAGCATACCAAGCCAGGGAGGCTGGTTTAGGTCATCTAGGGGTAAAATAAATGAACAATGTCAGAGTAAATATGCCTAAGCTAGAAAATAAAGGCAAAAAGAAGGTATGCCAAGACACATGTCAGATATCAATGCTAACCTCCAGTTTGTAAATGGGTGTTCAGTGTAGATGAATCTAATTAATATTTATTTGATTGTATACACATATATCTTCCCTTCAAGATTATATATGTTCTATGAGGGCATAAATAAGTAATTTTTTTATACTTTCAGAACTTAGCATATTGCTTAAGACAGAGTAAACATTCAAAAAACATTTCTTAAATGAAATATCTCACCTTGGCTTCCATACTCCTTAAAACAAACCAGCTTCATTCCGACCAGGTGCTACTTTCCCAACCTCTGTGTCTTGTTCTGTTACTCCAACTTCACAAACCGTATCCTTCCATCTACTACACAAACTTTTTCTTTCCTATTGTTTTTTTTTTAATTGTAAAACAGAAGTGGGCGGGCTTTATCTGTAAAGGTCACTAAATATTTTAGGCTTTCTGGGCCCTGAGGTCTCCATCACAATTACTTAGCTCTACTGTTGTAATGTGAAAGGAGCCATAGATGTGGACAAAGAGACTATGTTCCAATAAAATTTTATTTGTGGACACTTATTTGAATCTTAGATAATTTTCTTGCGTCTAGAATTGTCTTTTTATTTTTTCTTCTGTGGGGGAAGAGGGAGAATCCCCCTCTGCCCTTTCCCTTAAGATTCTTATGGCTGGCCAAATAATTAACAAGACAGGTTAGCAGGAGAAAATAATATCATACCAAGTTTAATAACATGTATACATGGGACAAACCAGGGACACTGCGTTTCTCAACATAATAGCAGAAATTCTCGTCTTAAATACCATCTTCAGCTAAAGACAAAGGAGGATGTTGGGGGTGGGGAGAGTCAGTTACAGGAGATCACCACTAAAGCACTGTAAACAAGAGTAAGGTTATTATGCAGAATTAAGGCCTCACTTTCCACATTGATAAGTTTCTAGAAATGAGGTCATCCCCCCTTCTTCCCAATACAGAGAGAGAGATATCTTTACAAATGGAGATTTCACTTATAAATGTAAATGTTTGTCTGGCAACTCCTCGCAGGGCCATCCAGAGAATGTGGCCAGAGAGACAGAACTTCTGATAAGATGGGCTTGTGGGTGCCTTTTCTATTGTAACATCTATTTTACGTTATATTACAGCCATCAGATAGAAGATCTGGTCCAGGAAGGAGTTGCTATGTCAAATTCTTTAGGCAGTCAGTGGGGGAGGTCAAATGTCCGTCAGAGAAAACAATCAAGGTAAAGAGATAGATTTCAGGGTGGCCAAATCTTGATCTCCCACACTTCTCAGTTAAAAATGTAAATATCATCCTTATTTTGCAGGCCACACAAAAACAGGCAGCTGCCCAAATTTGATCCACTGGCCACAGTTTGCTGATAACTTTTATAGAGTCAAGTTTTTATTTATTTTATTTCCCTCAGCCTCAATTGAATATCTCTGGATTTTGTTAACTGGCATCTAAATATTCCGATTTAAAATACGTATTTTCTGAATTACTCATTTTGACCCATTTATTTATATCCACATTTTTTTGCCTAACAGTTTTATTAACACGTATCATCTTTACTCAGATGGTTGTAAATTCTTGAAGAGAAGGGGATATTTTTATATTTCTTTTTTTAATCTTCTAAGATACATAACAATGGGCAATGGCTAAAGGACCCGCTTACAAATTCGAGTTGAGAGAGAGAGGATCAACTTTAAGCAGCCCTTTCTTCACAGGGCTGAGCTGCCCAGGCAGCCCTGTCAGGGAGCAGAAGCAGATTCCAGGCAAAGGCTGTGTTTCACAAGGCCTCCCTGTGGAAAGGAGTGCTAATGCGCCATTTATCTCCTCACCAAAACTCAAACAAACTGACTCAATTTCCTCTGTGGCCCCTATGCTATGATCTGCAGGGCACTAGGAGAGAAAATTGCTCTCAGCAGTGCCCCAAATACCATCACTGGTTATGTACTGATTCTGTCAAACATTGTCCTCTCCTGAGTCCTTTGATCCTCAAAAAGAGATATTTCACAAACTCCTGGGGGAGGGATATTTATATATTGATCAAAATGGGACATCAATTGACAACAAATACAAGAAAGAGCGTGGAAATCCTTGCTGTAGGCTAGTGATCATAACCTTGATTGCACTTTAAAATCATTTGGGGAGGATTAAAAGCATCCCAGCGGTAGGCTACACCAGGGACCAATTAAATCAGTTTCTGGAAGTGGCATCTTCTTAGTAATTTTTCCAGCTCCTCAGGTGATTCTACTGTGCAGCCAAATTTGAGACCCCTGCCCTACACTCTATGTAAAATGCAATCCTTACTCAGGAGAGGTAACAAATTAAGTTACTCTTATTTTAATCTAAATTAGTTCATCGTGTTGACATCAGGAGGGGAAGGATCAAGAATTACTTACACATCCTGAGGTAGTTGTCACTAAAATATGGAAGAAATAGAGACATGGCTGAGAGGGAGGTGTGGGATGTGGAGAATATGCCTCTTAAAAATGTTGTTCTGAGAGTTAGTCATTTAGGACTTCTCTGAAACCCAAGAAAAAATGATATTTACAGAACTAAATAGTCCTCCCATGTTGTGTTAATTATGCTTTTAATTTCTGTAAATGGAGGCTTTAATATTTACCAAATGGCCACTAGCTGTTCCCAAGTGAATCCTGGCACACCCAAAAGCATCTGGAGATTTTAGATAGCCCCAAACCACAGGCTTTAACAGTCACAGTGAACATGAACTTCACAGGGACACCATTTTCAAACATAGCTAGCCAATCCTAAATGTGCTTAGCTTGCTGTGCCCATTGCTTCCCCTGGAAGCCATAATCAAGGCACTCACCCACACTTGGACTCAATCCCTCTGCCTCCTTACAGATGCTAATACTTCTCTTGAGGGACCCTGTGTGGCTGCTGTGTTCTCCCCAGGGAACTGTGACTATAGCGAATCTGTAAATCTCTGCTTTCTCTTTCTTGATCTGCTTCTGGCCTCACCGTACCTCACTCAAGGTAATATGGTTAAAACACATGGAGATAGTGGGGTTTAAGAAAATAGTACCAGTTCAGACATAAATTCATATGCTATAGAAAATCTTCCAGATTCGCAAAAGTCTCTCTCCTCAAAGGACGCAGCTTCTGGATAAATATGTCCTTGTATTAATACCACAAATCTTTTCTTCTTAGAGCCATTTTAATATTTGTTTAGCTTTTTAAAAATTATATTTCCAGAGAGCTACCATTTGCTTGTTGAATTCAGATAACAAGGTGAAGTTTTACATTACATAAGAAAACTTCATGTCAGAAAGTAGAAGGGGTGACAGCTATAATTTTCCTTAATGGGAACTGACACACCATTGATTAGAATTTATTGCTATTTTACCTTGATAAATGCATAAGAGGCTGTTATTTCTTTGTTATTTCATTTTGAATACTTTTTCTTTCTGGTTTATTGGGACCATTTTTTTCCTGGTAGTTTGGATGTTATATTAGGGCAAAAATTAATCAATCTGTCAGTTTTTGAGAGAGTGTACATCAAACACAACAGTTGCCCCAAATTTTTAACCGTTATCTTACAAATGGACTTGCATTTTATACTGCAAGTCTTGGGAATTATAATGATGATGAACTTGAATATGCAATCTCTTCTTTTTTTTTGAAAAAAATGTTTTACAATATTATAAAAGACAATATATTGCTACAATATATACCTTTTTGGATATTGTGGGATTTTTATTATAATAAAGTTTACGGTAAGTTGGGGCGATGATAATGATAGCTAACATTTATTGAATATTTAGTGTCTGCTTGGAGTGGTTTTAAGATCTTTACACAGTTTAATCCATTGAATCAAAATGTTATTATTTTAAAGTGGTAAAACTGAAACACAAGAGTTTAAAGTAACTTTTCACCATCAACTCCTAATTAGAACTTTAGGAATTGAAGCCAGTTGTTTGACTCCAGAGCTCAAATTCTTGAGCACCAGAAAATACTGCCTCGAGTAAGCCGTCAACAATGATTATAATCCCAGCATCTGATTTGATAAAACAGGCAAAAATCCTTCAATAAAGAAGAAAGTTTAAACATTTTTAGCTCATATTATCCAGATTGCAGGATAATTGCTGAGATTTCCACTTTGATGTTACACACACAATCAGCATTAAGCATATAAGATACCGCCTTCTAAACATGCTGAAGACTTGAATTATTTTGTATGCTAATGAGACACGGAGCTCACAACAAGTAATGGAAGGTTGTAAATTATGTTATGAATTCAAGAAAAATGATAAACAGTTTGTATTTAGGACATTTTGACTTATCTAGGTAATCGTTAATTTTCTATTTCTCTTGACTTGGTTAAAAAGATCTCAGCAAACACTTTTTAGATTTAGGCAAGAAGCAGACTAAAAAAATTGTCTTTGGAAATACAGAACTTGGATCTTATACCGGGAAATTTTAGGTGCCAATGCAGAATACTGGACTATAAACTGATATTACTAGAAAGTGCTCTTATTATGTTGTAATACAACCTTGTAATATATAACTATTAGGAAACTGAGGTCCATCAAAGTTAATAGTGACACGGACAAGGTTAAGAAGTTAATAGTGGGGGATGAGAATGCTATTCAGGTGTGAATTATTTGAAGTATGATGAAAGTCTTCTTCCTGTACGTCAATTAAACCAAAAAAAATAATAATAAAGTTCAAACAAAAGAAAGGGAGTGAAATATGTTAGGAGTAGTGTTAGGAATAATCACATTTTATCGTGAGGAACATTAAGAAGACCACAAGCTCTATTATGGTCATTTTTTGTTAGGTTGCTTGTTTTGAATGCAATGATTAACTTTGAGAAGCTCATCTGCACCAGGAAGTACACTAGAAAATCCTCTGCTCTGATAAACAATTGGTCTTAATTTTATCCAACTACAATTGGGAAATGGTTTGTGCAAGATTAAATACTATGTTAATACAATGAAATAGTTTGGTTTGTTAGTTTGACGTTCTTTGTAAATTTTCTTTTCCATTTTTGATAGGGAGGATTCAATGTCAATCTCTGTTAGGGAGGATTCAATGTCAATCTCTACTTGAAACCAAAGCTATTTTTCTTTTCTTGCTGTATTCGAGCAGATCCAATAGCTGTGTCATAAACCTTTTATTGAACTGAGGCATGGCAAGATCTTTCTTGTTTTTTATTATTGGCTGTTAACATTCTTGTCATATTTAATGTTTCACCTGGGAGTTGGCTTTTAGTCAGAGCTCAGTCTGTGTGTGTCTACCTTTCAACTTTGATGCAAAACTAACGACTTCTTGTTATCTCAGTCATAAATGAGTCTTCCAAAGACGTGAGGGACTTTTTGTAATCCTGTTAAGCTTTTCTACTGAGGTAGGTATTAATTCAGCAGTTTATTCTACTGAATTTAATGGCTTAAAAAATTATTTTAACAACAGACACCATTTTGCTAAAAAAATCTCAGAATTCCTCTTTAATAGTCTTTCAGTACTATTCAAAATATGATAATTTATATAATTGAAGCATCTTTATTTGTTGGTTAAGTTCTGGGCTTCAAGGAAACATTTTGAAAAGATCCTCATTTTTCTTAGAGCTGCAAACATCCATGAAGAAACCCTTTCTTAGTAAGAAGGACTTTATGAGATATATATATCTTTTTTCTTTCCAGCATGCTTCAAAATTTTAACGTTCTTGTTTTATCTTATGTTTAAGTAAAAGAGTTACATTTTCCCCAAGATCCCTGGTGTTGTATAGTTATGTAAAGTATAAAACGTGCATGAGAATGACATATACCAGCTTTATTTGAAAAAAAGTTCTGAAAAAAATGTAGCAAAATATTAACATCTATTAAATCTAATTATAGATTAGATCCAATCTAATTGGATACATGGTGTCCAATTATGTTTTGTTTATTGGGAAAATGAAAGCTAACATAAAATTAAATGAAGATATAGATTTTAACTTAAATATCTCCCTTCATATTGAGTTTTCTCTGCTTCCCTTAATATTTATGTATGTACCATACCTTTTACCACTCTTTCCTAATTATTTCTTGTTAATCATTTCATTCAGCTTCCTAAAAGACAGTGGGTTTATATTTCTTATATATCTCATAATAATTCTTATAATTTTGAACTAATTCATTATATATATTTTTAAAATTTTGTTTTAATGTAGCTGAATGCAAACCCAAATTCCAAATATAATATTTGAAAATTTTATTTCACCACGAGATTTTACCCTGAGTCAAAGTTTTATGTTGCATTTCTCCTCGAATTTTAAATTACCTCTCATACTTGAGACTACTATGTTTTCTTATTTATAGTTGTCCTCACCTATAATTTATTTTAGTTCACAAATGTCCACATAAGCAGGTCTGACTACTGACAAGGATAGAAAGGTATAGAAGTTTACTTCCATGTCTTTTCCACATCTTTATAGAATTTTCTCTTAATGGCGACCCCTCAATGCCTGATCTCAATTGGTTTGCCTTTCATTGCCTATCCTGATCTGCTTTCATCTGGCTAAGGGTTTTCATGGAATCTGTGAAATAATTCTGAACAACAAAATTACGTGTTTGTGTACAAACTACCTGCCTGGCGTTATTCTAGTCGCTGGAATTATAACTGGGATGAAGATATGTCCCCAGCCATGAAAATCTTGCAATCTTTTACATTTATGTTTGTAATGAGGGTATCTGCTGTCCTCTACCCTCCATGTCCATGCCTCACTCCAGATTTTCCCTCTAGGTAACTTAGTTTGTGCCCCTACTCAGTCAGATGACTGAAGAACAGCCAGAGCTTATGAGAGTCTTGGGTGATTTGGTGGGGGATTGATCTTTGCATAGGCATGTTTATGATTCTATTTACACTGTGATTGGGAGTTTCATGATCAAGATCTAAAAGCTCCAGCCAGTTGTACCCCATGCAAGCTGGGGGAATTCTGTCCTAACTGTTATCCGTCTATACTCATGTTGAGACTGTTCTTCTGTTCCAGATACTGATCCTTGGTGTTCATTCATAGGAAGCCCTTCTCTATATCCTGTTTCCTGGTCACTGACTCAGGTACTTTGGATTCAGAGCCGCTCAAACTACCATCAAAAAGAGTTAGCATTTTCAATCTCCAATTATAAGACCCTCTTGTCCTAGTCTCCCTTCCCCACATTCTTCTTTAAGTAAATCCAGTTTCCATTACTCCATCTTGGCCAAACATAAGTGTTCCAGTGAAGTATTGGTATCAGGTATAAACTTTTAAGAAATAGACTCTAAGTAGGGTCTGGCCCTGTGGCGCAGCAGTTAAGTGCACGCGCTCCGCTACTGGCAGCCCAGGTTCGGATCCCGGGCGCGCACCGATGCACCACTTGTCAGGCCATGTTGTGGCGGCATCCCATATAAAGTGGAGGAAGATAGGCACAGATGTTAGCCCAGGGCCAGTCTTCCTCAGCAAAAAGAGGAGGATTGGCATGGATGTTAGCTCAGGGCTGATCTTCCTCACAAAAAAAAAAAAAAAAGAAAGAAAGAAATAGACTCTAGGTATACTTGTAGGAAGTTATGCAGCAGTCATTAAATAAATCACTCCAATCAGAAGTCTTTCAATTTTAGGAGGGATTAGTTCCTTAAATATATTTTCATAGCAGTTTTTCAAGCCTTGGTGATAGGCCTATGAAACAGTTTTTTTCCCATAGGCCTTTTGGTATTTCCTAAGATACATCACAAAGAGGTTCTGTAACTTACAGGAAATGTAAGTTGTGCCTCTAGATGTGATATTGAGCACCTACCACATGCAAAACACTTTGGAAGGCACGAGAATGCAGAAGCAAATAGAATGGGTGTGGTCCTTGCACTCAGTATACCTATGTTTAAATTAACTATACTATTTACTAGTTGTGCGACCCTGGGAAAATTACTTAGTTTATCCGAATTTCATCTGTTAAAAAAGGAAAAACAATAACCTTAATATCTGCTCTATCAAACTCACAGGCTGTTTTGTGAATCATGAGCTAATGTATCTGAAAGTACCTTGTAACGATAATGTGCTAAACTATCAGCCTTCATATTTTCTTTTAAAATTGTGGTAAAACACTTTCTCAGAAAACACTAGGAAATTTACTAAGAAAGAAAATTGCAAACTTAGCTGCTTAAAGTTGGAACAGGATAGGTAATGAAGAGCCCTTCCTGCTTTTGCCTGCCTCTGTCTAAAATACAGCCTGGACATCACTCATGTAAGATACTCTTACCATTATTGTGTATAAGTTATATTCCTACCCTAACAATTAAGAATGTACCTCCAGAATTGAATAGACTAAATCCCAAAAAACAATTCGTAACTCATGGAGACAAAGTCAGCAGAAATGCTAAAATCATTAACAAACGCAAGAAATTTTGTTACAAGAAATGTTATAAAATAGACTAAAGGAATTTAATAACACGTATGTACCAAGTATCTCAAGATTTATGTAGAATGCATGCTTATCTTGGTTTCTGTCATAGGAAATGACATGCTTTTATTGCCATCCCCTTTTGTCCAATGGATGACTTAACATTTATTGCACGGTTTGTCTCTGCAAGTTATCAATGACACAAGAAGGTGACTAGATAAACATCAAACACAGTTGATGAAGATAACTTTAATTACCTCACTAGGGGGTTTGAACTAGTTAATTGTGGGAATTTTTTTTGCTAAGTAAACTTTACATATTAAGATGCCTAGTTGATCTCAAAGGTATTTAAAAATACTTGTAGGAAAGGCACAAACAGTAGCAATTTGGGAATGTAAATCAAATTGCAAAAACAGATAGGTTTCATAAATCTGAGAGTATTTTTGGACTCTTTGGTTTTCTCGCTTTTATAAATAACCTGCCATTTGTATCCAAGGGCATTTCTGTTCATCCTTGTGTGGGTGGCATAATTACACAGAATACTTCAAGTAAAAAATCTTTATACGAATGTTAGATTACAATTGGAACTTGATATCACCTATAGTCAGAGTCTGATGAATATAGCTGTGTTAAATGTCAAAAATAGAATATAATGTTCTATTTCTAGAAATAGAACCTAATAAAGTAAAATAATTAAGCTTATAATTAAGAGCACAGATACTCCTCATTCTTTGTCTTCTTACTGGGTAACTAATTCAGGTGATACTTCAGAGTCTTGAAAAGTACGTTTTGAAGGTTGTCCCCTCTCCCCCACTGGGGTCATAAAATTAATGGGTGCTGTCTACAAAGAATATTTAGGAAGAAACAATGTCTTTCTTCAGCCTCCAGTATCATCTTTAATACCCATTGGATTTCACATGCTCTATACTTATCTTCACTTCTATGTTGTTGAAAATACACTCCCCTTTCTGGAGAAATGCCTTATTTTTCATCTACCCAAACCCAAATGTTAAATTTCCGTGTAAGTCTCTGATCAAGTAAGTCATCAGTATGTGCACATTTTATTGCCTGATGCTATGGTAGGCATCATAAAAGACACAAAAATTATAGGATAGTTTTTGCCCTCAAACAGTTCTGTGATGAAAGGAATCCGATCTTGCACTTGTCTGAACTGGTGTTTAGCTAGTATATATTGATTTGACTTGACATGAAAATGAGATGTGAGAATATATCATTGCCAAAAATGATGCAGAGTTTTATGATGAGATGCATTAGAAATTGATGAGATTATATGTATATTTTCGTATTTTCTTATTTTTCTAATACAGAAGCAATGCATAGAACATCTTAAAATTAAAGTGGAGCATAAAAAAATGGAAAAAATTCCAATTTCAGTATATAATTACAATCATTGATAATAATTGCTAACATTTTGGTATATTTTCTCATCTTTTCCTATTCATAGGTTAAAAATAATACTGTAATCTCTCCATATACAATTTTGCTTTCATACAATATTGCTTTTTCAAATAACATGCTATGTAAATATCTTTCACATTATTGCCTCTTTCAGTCACTAACTCTTGAATAAAATTGGTCGTCACTGTTTTGTAAGAATTTGCTATGCGACAGGCTCTAAGGTTCAGGCCTAGTTCGTGTCCTAAAGGAAAATACAGAGAAGGCTGGTAGATAGCTAAGTAAGTAAGCAATTTCAATCCAGAAGGATAGGTGAGACTAAATACGTTTCAACGTTTACTTTATAGGCACACAAGCTGACTCTTGCATATAACAAAATATCTGCGATTGCCATTTTCTGATGTTTTGTCATATCTAGTATTATTGGTGGTCCATCTGCTAGCTACTCTTACATAATGACTTTTATTAACTAATATCACTTGCAATTTGGGATGACCTCCTCTCTACCATTTTCGTCTTCTGTTTTGCTGGGCTTAACTTCTTGAATAACTATTTTTTTCAGAAATGTTTTGAATTGGTCAGATCAATCTGGATAGTCACAGATTCTTCAGATTGAAGGAGATCTGAGACTTAAGCATGTTAGTGGCCAGCCCTTGGTGTAACTGATGGTTGATAGAGAGTCCACTGTCAGTAGGTCAGGTTAGAGTTTTACCAACTATTCCTGTGTAGGATATTTGTTATCCTATGGACAGGAAATTGCTATAGAACCCATCCTTATTTATTTGTCCCATCATGAATGAAGAAGGGGCGATTGTGCGAACATGAGGGATTAAAGTATCTACCATTTTTTAGTCCCTACCATGTGATGGTCAGTGTAAAAGATGTTTTTTGTACATTTTCTCACTCAATCTCTATGAAAACCCTAATTTGTTGGAGATTTATCTTTTTATTAGTGAGGAAACAGAGTACAAAACTATAAGTAACTTGCATAAGATCACAAAACTACTCAGTGGAAGTGGCTTTTCCTCCTGATTCTATGAATCTGTGAGTTGATGTATTTCATAAATTCTAGACTTCTTACCCATTATCTCTTGAAATATTGCCTCAGACTCATCTTCTCTTTTCTTTCTCTCTGAATTCCAGTTAAACATATGCTAGGACTTCTCACTATGTACGCCATGTCTCCTACCCTCTGTTTTATAATTCTACCTTTTTTTCCTTATAATATAGTCTGGATCATGTCTTCTAAAGTAGTTTCTAATTCACTACTGTATTTTTTTCCATTTGCTGCCATCTATGTCCAATATGTTTCTTTTGGTTTTTTTTTGCAGTTGACTAAATTAACCATCTTTTAAAAAATTTCTATTTATTTACTTATTTTATTGAGGTCACATTGGTTTATAACATTATATAAATTTCAGGTGTACATCATTATATTTTGACTTCTGTATAGACTGCATCGTGTTCAAGACCAAAGGTCTGGTTGCCATTCATCACCGTACACACATCCAATATGTTTTTAATACTGGTTGTTGTGCCTCTTATTTCTAGAAGTTGTTTTTGTTTCTCTTTCAGATTGGCTATCATTTAATTTAGAATTTCCTGTTACCTATAGATAATCTCAATCTTGTCATTTATTTAAACAGAATAGGATGATTGTTTGATAATTCCAATATCTAAGGTTTCTGTGAATCTGTTTCTAATGTATATTTTTGTATTTATTCTTGCTCATGGTTCCCTGGGTGCCTGGTTATCTTTAAATGTGCTAATATTTGCCCTGGGGAAAATGTTGGTGGGGATTCTTCAAAGCATAGGATGAAAGTACTTCCCAGGGAAGATTTAAATTCGCTTCTGCCAGAAACCGGAGGGCACTATGAGATAGAAACCCCTTACAGCAAGTTCAGGGCTCGTGCTCCCCTGGCTCACTGAGCTTTCTGTATCTCGACTGCGTGCTCTTCTGTAGTACGCTCTACTGGCACAGTTTATGGAGGAAAGTTTTTGTTTCATTTCCTTTGGTTTTCCATGCTGTTTTCAGAGCTGGTCGAATTTCTCTACCTACCACACATCAGAATTGTGGTAGTGGTAGGTGATGCCAATTCTGATTTACTTTTTTTTGATAGTGTAAATTTTGGGGACTTCCCACGTACTGTGAAGCAATATCCTCTCTATGGATTTTCACCTAGGAGTGGCCCAATAAGGCCACAGACCAGAGCCCAAGTTTGCCAGAATGACAGATTCATACCCTGAGGACAAAAGCATTTGTAGCCCTCTGATCTATCACTCACTGCTCTTGATTTAGGTTTAATTTCTCAGAATTTAGCCAGGCAGTATTCCACTATTTTTTCAGCTCTTCTAAGCCTCAATATTCATGAAAAATATGTATTTATCTAGTTTATTAGTTGTTTTCACATAACCTAGCTCTTCATATCAGAAAAGAAACTGTCCTACCTAACTCCAAGGCCGGAACTCATAAGTGATCTGCCTCTAGGTTACAATGAATATCCTATTATTTTCCTTTAGCACTGCATTCCACCCACCATAATTGTTTGACATTTTTTGCTGATAAATCCACATGTTCTTCTTGCGAGCGTCAATTAAAAACAAAAATCTACAAGAAGTTACCGTGAATAACGCTTTCTCAAGCAAACCTAGTTAAAGCGTAATGTTCAAACTCCTTACAAGTTGTACAGAAACAGGGTTTCACACTTGAAAATTTAAGACTGCAATGTGTTCTAACCTTTCAGGACCTTGCATTCCTTTTAAATCACAAGATGCAGGAATTTATTAGACTTTGATGTGCAAGTGATGACGTGCTTAATATGTTATATGAGCATGGTGTCCTCTAATGCTCCCTGGACCAACATAAAAACAAAAAGTTGCATCTCATTGGAGCCGTTGAAACACAAAAAATTTTAATAAATAAGAATTATGGTGCAATAAAATTCATCATTATGTGAGGAATTGGGATAGCACTAAATGTCTTTGGAAACTCATATTATTCTTTTGTTCATCCTGTTCTTATTCCATTCTACCATCGTAGTGAATTCTTTAGATATTTCTTAAGGGTATTTTAAAATCTAAACTACCCCTAAATCCCCTTTTCTCTAAAACTACTTCAGGATGAAATTTTAAGATTATTTTCCTCTTTCACAATAGGACACCTGCACATTCTACCTAGATTTTACATTATACAGAAATTTACAAATGCTATTGTTTCTAATCTTTCTTCTTCCTCTATGTATTCTGTAGCACAGGCTGCCAGTGCCCTGTCCACAGCCCCTTGGCATTACCATTTCCATGCATGCTGGTGCTGTTTTCAACTGCTAGAATCTGATTGTCTGAGGATGCTCTCTGGCCTGCCCTTTCCTGAACCAGGCTGGAAGAGCCAAGGAATTTCTAGCACCCAGAAGCAGCACGTAACCAATGATTATTGGATGTTGGTGATAAATACTCCTGCCCTCTTACTCCTTAGGTGGAATAACTGGGGTTCGTGTTCTACACTGGTCCTGAGATTTCACCAACGGGATTAAGCTGCACTTGTCTATGGTGGTAGCTGGCTTGATAACAGACTCTTCTTGGCTTTATTAGCTTCTCTTTTTCACTTTTCTATTCCCCTCTGGAAGTTACCTGAGATCACCTCCAGATAAACTGCCTGTACCTAAATCCTTGGAATAGGGTTAGATTCTTGGGAAACCCAAATAAAGACCTACTCTTTGCTTCTCCCTCAAACCACATTAGTATGGAAAAGGCACTGATGAACTGAAAAAATGCAATTTAATGCTGCATATATCTTTAGCTTTCCTGAATCATTAGACAGTTCACAAATATTCAGATTCATGTATCTTTTAAAAGAAAACCTAACAGATGAGCAGGCCCCGTGGCTTAGTGGTTGAGTGCGCTCCCTCCACTGCTGGCGGCCCGGGGTTCGGATCCCGGGCGTGCACCGACGCACTGCTTCTCCAGCCATGCTGAGGCTGCGTCCCACATACAGCAACTAGAAGGATGTGCAGCTATGACATACAACTATCTACTGGGGCTTTGGGGGGCAAAAAAATAAATAAATAAAATCTTTAAAAAAAATAATAATAAAAAATAAAAGAAAACCTAACAGAAAATAAGTTTACTAAATACTTGTCTAATTTATTTAAATTTGTAAATTAGAATGGAGTACCAGCTGCTAGTAGTAAAAGATAGATAATGCTGTGAAACTCTTACAAAATATATATTATATATATATTCACTCCTCTTGATATCCATATTAGATTGGAACTGTTATTATCAGCATTTTCAATGAAGAAACAGAGTGGTGAAATAACTTGTCTAAGGTTAGAGTCTGTAAGTGTTAGAGATGGTCTTATAACCAAGCAGACCTGCCTCAGAGACTACAGTCCTAAACACCATGCTCTGGATGATAAAGTACAGTTTTATTTCCAGGCAGGGGCTGAAGGTAAACCATACATGCTTTGGAAGTTTCTATAAATATTCTTTAAAGCTATGATCAAATACAAGCGAATCTGAGAAAACACCATTTTTTTCATAGGCAATCTGGGGGAGAAGTAAATCAGATTAACCGTGAATCAGACCCTTCTCTTGTGTGTTTACACAGGTGTAAAGTGCCGAAAAACTGAAGTTGGTATTAGGATTTTCGAGCTCTGGCTCCACTAGTCTCTTTCTTGAGACTAAGATCTTGCCTTGGAAATATTCCCTCCAAGCTTTTGAATTGACTTGATCAATCAGTACATTCAGGGTTATTTAATCATCTAAAAAATGCATACACAACTTTTACCCTGTTTCTTATCCAAAATGGAAATTATCCTCAGGCATTCGTGGCTGCCTTCAGTTCAATAGCATCAATAATACAGTCATGCGCCACATAATGACGTTCCGGTCAACAATGGATCATATGCACGACAGCGGTCCCCTAAGATGAGTACCATACAGCCTAGGTGTGTAGCAGGCTATACCACCTAGGTTTGTGTAAGTACACTCTACAACGTTCGCAGAATGATGAAGTTGACTAATCATGCATTTCTCAGAACGCATCCCCAGTTGTTAAGTGATGAATGACTGTATAACTTTGTATATTCATCTTTTGGGGCTTGTGGCTGTCCTATTTAATAATCACATTTTAACCTTAAGATTACAGATTTTAAAAGCAAACATATACATTCCCCTAAGCTTTATTTATTAAACACTTTATAGATATGTAATTCTCCTATGTGGTATAGTATCATTTATGAGAAAATTATCTTTATAAACATAGTTAACTCACTAAATATAGTCTGCTGGCTATTACACATGTAAGCTCTAAAACTCAAAGAAGACCTGACAAAATAGAGTTGAGGCTACCACTTTACATGATATATAAAACCACAAAGAATGGAACACAACATTTAAAAGGCAGTTAAAATCTATGAGTTTTTACTTGGAAATATTGCAAAGAAATAAAAGGTTACGCTTTGATATGCTCTTAAGGGCCATGGGAAGAATTTAGCGTTTTTCTCTGAGTGAGATGAGATGCTGCTAGAGAAATATGAGCAAAAGTATGACATGACTTTACTTGCTTTTTAACAGAATGACTCTGGGTGCTAGGTTGGGAGGAGAGTTGGAAGATCATTTGGGAGGAGAGTTGGGAGATCATTTGGGAGTCTGTACAATAGCCACATGAGGAATAAGGTGGCTTGGTCCAGGGTAGCAGCAGTAGGGGTGGTGAGAGGAAGTTGATTTCTGGACATATTTTGTAGTTGGATCTAACAGAACTTGCTGACAAAGTGGATACAGGGTATGGGAGAAAGAGGAGTCAAGGGTGACACCAAAGTTTGGGGCCTGAACAAATGGGAGGGTGGACCTGCCGTGAACAGAGATCAAGTCTTCAGGAAAGAATTGATTTGGGGGCACAGATAGGTAGAGGAACTCAATTTTTGGCTGTGTTGAATTTGAGTTGCTTTCTACAGAATGCTGAGAAATTCTAGAAAATTGTTCTCAAACATTCTCATGAACTGGCTCTTGCAGACTATATGACCCAGGTAGCAGTGTTTTTTATTTATTTATTTTTTTAAGCTAAATCCCTTTTATCTTGTGTTAAAGATTTTTGGATGAAAAGTCCCAAGCTGTCCAAAAGACCGTTTTCTGAGTTTTTTGTTTTTTGGGTGTTTTTGGTGAAGATGAGTCAAATTAAATGTGAAAATCCCTCCAGTCCCTCCATGAGATAATCCAATTCATTTTTCCATAGGCTTCTCTAACACCAACAGAAACAACAGCAAAGGTATCCTTATCTGAATCCCCTTGGCTGGCATTTATTCTATATCCATTACTTGATCTAAAATCAATGCTCATGTCTCTAGTCACTTGCTCAGAGATGCTATTCATTAATTTTTAAGAGGTGAAATCTAACTTCTCATTACGAATGGATGAGAACAGGCTTACATTGCTGTTCAATTTCTGTTTTTCCTTTCTCTCGGAGTGAGCCGTCCTGGCATGTTTAAAAAGAAAATGAGCCAAATGAAACTTAAGCTGCTCATTTCTGGCATGCTTAAAACCCAACATGTAAATGTGGCCCCTGAGAGAAGCAGAGACAAGCTTACAAACAGATGTTTTCACAGGTAAACCATTGATTTTTAACCTTGAGGAGATAATAAAGCAATGTCAGCTTCTCTTTATCAGCGTGAGAGAGAAGTCATCTATCACCCCCAGGGGATCATGATGCTTATAAATGAACGGTGGTGGCAATGTCAGTGTGACACTTTTGATACTGTGAAGCCTTAGATCTTTTTGAGGTTGAGATCTTATACTGAGAGACCCAACTAGAAGCCGCGTATTTATAGAGCTCTCCTCTAGCAGTGGATGCTAATAGATCTTGCTACATATCTTCAAACCATCTTCCAGACTGACACCGGCCAGAGCAGTTCCTCTAACTAAATCATGGTGCCCATTTCAAACTTTTCCCAAAGTACTTAAAACGGACACATTTTAAAATAGGTTTTTTTATTTCTGCAAAAATATTTTCTTTAAAAATCATTGGGAAATACTAATAAACAAACAAACAAAAACAATAATAAAATGAAAGCACCTCTAATCTCACACCCAGAGAAAAGTACCATCCATTGTGCATATTCCTCTAGGCTGAGGTCTTGGTGTGTGTTTGTGTCTGTACAAAATACTCAATCGGCATATACTTTTTGTAATCTCTTTCATTTAAGATTATACTACCTGCATCTTTCCATATAAACAAATATTCTTTTACAAGCTTATCGTTTTATAGTTCCACAGGAGTCCACTGTATGGGTGAATTATAATTTATTTAACTAAGTCTGTTGTTGGACAGTTAGATTTATTCTAATTTTATCTGTTTTAAATAACGCTATGGTGACTATCTTTGCATGCATATATATATATACATATTGTTAATAAGTATTATTGTATGTCCATATGTGCATTTACATTATTATGATTGTACAGCTCAAAGGATTTCTACCAAGTGAACACAACTGTGTAACCAGCTCATGGCAAGAAAAAAGGCACTAGCCCAGTTCCAGAAGCCCTCCTGTGTACTTGTCCAGTGACTACTCCCCTCCAAGGGAAAGGCTAGCCTAACTTCTGACATCATAGATGAGTTTTGCCTGCTTTTGAACTTTTTAAAAGGAGTCATACTTTATGTTCTCTTTTATGGCTGGCACCTTCCTCTTAACACTGTCGATGTTATTCATCCATGTTGCTGTGTGTGGTTGTGGTTATTCATGCTCATGGCTGTATAACAGGGGCCAAGAGATAATTCCTTTAAAAGGACAGATAGAAAATGTTTTTGGCTTTGTAGGACACATGCAGATCTGTGGCATGTTCTTCTGCGCCCGCGTGTGTGTGTGTGTCTGTTCTACAATCCTTTAAAAACAGAAAAACTATTCTTAGTTTTCATGCCATACAAAAACAAGCCTCACACCACAATTGGCTCATAGGCCAGAGTTTGCTATAATAGTCAATTATATGAATATATCACATTTTATTTATCCTTTCTACTCTGGATGGACATTTGCTCCTAGTTTTTGCTTTTTTAAGAATAATATAAAAATGAACATTCTTATACATGTCTTTGATGAGCATATATATCCACGTCTGTGGGGAAAATACATGATTAGAATTTCTACTCATAAGTAATGTGTATGTTCTACTTTAATAGAGTCTCCCAAGTGTTTTCCAAAGTGGTTATACCCAGTCACACTCTTACACGGTAGTTCTGATTATCCCACATCTTTGCTAACAGTTGGGGTTATGTATCATTTTCTTTCTAAAGTTTAACCAATCTAATATGTGTGCAACAGTATTACATGTGGTTTTAATGTTCATCTCATAATGACTTATGAAGTTGAGAGCACCTTTTCTTATATCAATTGTCCATTGTGATTTCTTTTGTTATGAAAGTTCTGTGCGAGACTTCTGACAAAAGCTTTTTGGCTTCTATGCCTTTAATTCGTAGGCGTTATTTATATATTGTGGGTTTATTGGATATATATATGGCAACCATTTTCTCCCATTCTGTGGCTTACTTTTTCTGTTACTAGAGTCTTTGGGTGAAGAGAATTTTCAAATTTTAATGTAGTCTTTTTATCAATAATTGTATTTGCAGTTATCACTTTTTGTATCTTGCTTAAGAAATCTTTGTCCATCCCAAGATGACGAAGATATTTGCCTCCCCCACCCCACCCAAAACTTTATAGTTTTACCATTCACATTTATCTACCATACATTTGGAATTGTTTTTCATATGGGGTACAAGATAGGAATCAAGATACTTGTTTTCCTAGATGGATTGCCAACTGACCCAGCACTATTTAGTGAAAAAACCTTCTTCTTCTCTGCTGGACTTTAGTGTCACCTCACTTATAATTCAGGTAACCACACGTATCTGGGTCGCTTGCTGGATTCTCTATTCCATTGGTCTATTTGTCTGGGATAATTTTCAGGATATTTTAAAAAAAAAACCTCAAAACCTGTTGAAGAAAACCTACTTCTAACTTTATAGTGTTCATCTTTAAGATGGAGGGTTAATAAATTTTCTTATTTTATGGCCTGGCATTGTGGAAGTGTTCATGTACAGGAGAGGGCATTTGTGGAGCGTGACACAATTCAAAGACTGTGAAAGTTTTGTTTGTATTCTTAATCAACAGGTAGAAAACTAGATGCTACTAAGATATTAAGAATGATAGAAGAGAAAATGATAAAGCTAAGAATGGGCAGACTTACTTGGGAACAGCATTAAGTTGGTTTTTCTAGCCGAGTTGAGCTCTGCTTCTCAAATGACACCTCTCCAGCAAGGTCTTCCCTGATTCAGTCACTTGCTGTTATATCACCCTAATCATCTGGTTATGATTTGTCACTATTGATATTTTTCTTGTTGATTTATTAATTTATTTTCTGTTTCTCTACTCTAGAACATAAACTCTCTGAGAGCAGAAACCCTATATAACTTCTTCAATACTTTTTCCCCAGTGCTTAAAAAGATGCCTCCCCTGTTGTAAGTGCTCTATAAATATTGACTGAATGAGTAGACCTGGGATCATCAAAGAGCACTTTTTGTAACAACTAGCAAAATTAAATAACTGAAAGCAACTGTTCTTGGGCTGTGTTTTATAGGCAGATATCTTGTCGAAACAGAGCAACTTTTGAAGACAATTAAAAATAAAAGATTAATAAGTCAAGATTCTGCCTTTGCATCTAATGACACAAGTGAGACCTTATCCCATGATTAAATGATTTTTGTCAGAATGTATTATAAAAGGCAAGAAGATTTAACATTTTGATTTGCTGAAGAGAATACACTTCTTTCACGACAACACTGTCATCACTGCCTAATTAATCATTTAACTCTGTTCCTTTCTATGCATTAGTGTGAATTTAGATGTGACATAACCCAGTGGTTCTCAAAAAGGTCAGGAAACAAGGTTATAGGGGAGCTTGCATGTTCAAGGAAATGGGTTTAGAGTTAGGAAAGAGGAATCTAGCTGAAGACACAAAGCGTAGAGATGGCTGTTTGAATTGTATATAAAGATCATTACTAATCAGTTAATGGGGATTGTAGAAATTTTATTTTAAATTAAAAAATTTAACATATATTAACATAAACCAAATGCTCCCAGCCTCAATAGGTTGTCCAAATTTCATTAGCTCACAGACCGTATCTGCTTATACAGAAGTAACTGGCATGATCGGAGTTTTTCTTTTTAATTGGTGGAAGGTGTTATGCTATTAAGTTAAAAAGCTGCCCAGAGCCAGCCCTGGTGGCCTAGCAGTTAAAGATTGGTGCACTCCGCTTCAGCAGCCTAGGTTCGGCTCCCAGGGGTGGAACCACACCTCTCATCTGTCAGTAGCCATGCTGTGGCGGGGGCTCACATAGAAGAACCAGAACTTACAACCTTACACAACTATGTACCAGGACTTTGGGGAGGAAAAGGAAGAAAAAAGGAAGAAGATTGGCAACAGATGTTAGCTTAGGGTGCATCTTCCCCTGCAAAATACAAAAGAAAATAAAAAAGCTACGGAGCTGGTGCACCAAGTGTGTGTCATAATAGGTGGCCTGTCATGGTGTGCCTGGGACAGTCTTAACTTAATCTATTGTCCTAACGTAACTGTTAATTGGACCATCTCTCATTCTCAAAAGTGCTCCAGTTTGATAAGTTACATCTTGACCCAGCCATAGGCAGTGCAGGTAGCCCTCCTGATTATGGTGAAGCCCTTTTTGGCGGAAGTCACAGTGAAAACAAGCCCCCAGGAGGAGTTTCAACCACAAAAAAAAGCTGCTTAGCGGTTGCTGCTGTTGGTTCTTTTTCCCCTTGGCAACTAGCAAAGTCTGCAGGATTTTTACAAATCTAAGGCAAAGACTCATAAGGAAGGTCAATATCAGAGTTCACCAAGCCACATAAGATAGCCGGTATTTAGGGAAATCATTTCTGGGTTGCTTTCTCAGCTCTGGTGGGAGCTTAGCTATACTGCCAGTGTTATTTTGGCAGCCAACTCAACAGACCTGCTCGCAGGCCAACACATTTAAAAGCTCCAGGAAAAAAAAAAAGTCCATTTGCCTCTCTCCATTGCATACCACACTTCTGGGAGTCTGAAATATCTTACTGAGCACTTTATTCAATCTAAATTTAAATAGAACTTTTCCCCACTTCCCAAGAGAGAAACAACCATGAACTAGATGAGAATGAGAGGAACTGGAAGAAGGTAATGCTCCATATCATTTGGTTAATCTATTCTTGTTTATTAATTTATTACATGGAACAGTAAGTTTAATGGCTTTAACTTTGAAGTGGAAAAGAAGCCTCTAAAGTATACTTTCAAAAAATGCAATAATGACTTTAGGAAGATCTAGGATAAGGAATGCATTTAATATTTTAAGTTATTTTTCAAGGCCTGCTTTAACCTTAGCCTTCAGATTTATCATTTTACATCAGCCAAAATAAACTACCACCATAAGCGACCGTGTATTATTAAAAATCAGAACAGTTTCCTATATTTATTAGTTTTAGTCATAAAACTGCTATTAGAAATAGCATACAGATGAGTTTGATATCTATAAAATCATTGAAACATAACATGACATTTACTACCTGTGGTACATAATTATACTCACATGCTCTTAGATGCATTTATTTCTGTCACTGAATAATTATTTTCAGCAAGTTGTACTGCGTTTTCAGAAGCAGAATTTTAATTTCCTCATTCTTTTTATACTTCCAATTTTGAAAAGATATATTTTCAAGAAGGATTCTTCATGGGGAAATGTCTTCCTAGAGTACATATCATTTTTTATTAGTTTGATTTTTCAGTAATTGTACTCCTGTTTTTTTTTTGGTTTATGCTATGAAATCTACCTAACTGTACGACAGTGGTTAATTACAGATGTGTTGACCTACTGATATATCTGCTACTGCCTCCTAACTTTTCAAATAAATGCTAAAACCTCAAAGTCACGTGTGTTAAAAACAAATGTTTAACATATGACTTTTATGATTTATGTCTGTCTTTTGCATTATTTTTTATTTTGCGTCCTCACTCACCACATAGACACGTGACCTATTCTTAACATTAACAGTTTTGAGTCTCTTAAATGAGCAGGGTATATATTTTGATGTATGTTTGCTGAGCTGTAGTTTTTAATAATACATGTAGAATGGTCTAAATGAGAGTGCCTGGAAGCTGAGAGTGAGCCTAGCTAGCCACTCCAAATCCAAATCCATCGTGGCTGCATGATTCTCCCCTTCTCATCAACTATATATTTTATAGGGAAAATTATATACTCCAATTTGGAAATTCAAGAAATCCTGAAAACACTCCCCTCCCATGGAAAGTCTGTTGCATTTCATAACAGTCAGGTGTCTGCATGTTTTGTCTGAGGAAAAGAATACATCTGAGGCTAGCAGGAGGATGCAGATTTAATGGAAGAAAACATTTATAAATAAACACCCAAGTCTGAGTAGCCTTCTCCTGGATAATTCATGTTGTGGAACTTTGCTTTTCTAGGGAAAACCTTCTCCATCTATAAAAATAGATGAGAATATTTGAATATGGAATAAATATAGCTTACCCAACACATCTTATTGAAATCTATGCTTCAAAATTGTCAGACACAAATTTATTTAAAGGAAAGTAGCCTGTAGCAAATAGTCAGAATAAGGACATATAGGAGCTAAAAATCCCCGCAGAAATTCCACTTTCTAGGCATCCTCCATGTATACAACAGTGCTTATAGTCGAAGGGAATCTTTTTGGTTAGACATTCTCATTGTCTCAGTTTCATGCCCTCCAAAGTGCTATTCCAAGGTCTCCAGTTTTTTGGTAATCTCTCTTACTGAATCATGACAGGATAATATTTTGAAGCATTAATTGGTGTGCAGATTTAAGTTTTACCCTGTAAAACAGATAGAAGATGGTAACGGCTGGGGAAAGAGAGAAGGAAGGTATTACAGGCACAGGAGAATGAGACGGAGAAAGTGGAGTCTCACGGGTCCTTTGCCAGTGGCAGCTAGAGACTCACCCATCAGTGCCCAGTGGCCTTACTCCTGCCATCTGGTGAGGTCAACTGCCCAAACATTTTCCAGGAGGAGTAAAGCTTGATTGGCCCAAGATTTTACTCACCCCCCTGACCTACCTTTTTGAATGACTCAGGATATGCCTTCAACTCTCTGGGGACGGAAAGCTCTAAATACTTACAAGGTACTTGTGGAATGGAGGGAAAGTAGCTGCACCAGATCCATATGGGACTAAATGAAATCAACTCAAATTCTACCAAGACAAGACAGAGGGGGAGATGCATCCCTTGTGACTGTCATTTTCATACCAAACCACACTATACCAATAACTATTTCTCTAGGCCAAGCCAATGAATGTCAGCCTCATTGTGAAGAAACTCCACTTTCTTTGTTATGTAGTAACATATATTTTCTGTCACTTTTTGGCAATATTAACTTTCAAACACTGGATGTTTTTCTGATGTAATACTTAATGGTAACCTTTCCTGATCATTTGGAAGAACTACCATAGTGATAACATCTTCAGAATCCCAACTGCATAGATTACACAAACTGTTCTTTGAAATGAATGATATAATTTAAGAATTTCTATATATCAAAACAGTAAAACAGTATAACCACGCAGCAATAAAATTCAAACACTTCTTGAGTGAAAAGTAAAGATCAAGTGCTTTGGAAATATTAGAAAGATGTTCTAGCTCTAATATTTAATGAACTCATATAAGCCAATAAGAAAAATACTAAAATTCTAATAGATGATCACTTAACAGGGCTTTCCAGAGAAACAGAACCAATAGGATATATATATAAATATATATAGAGAGAGAGATTGACTGAGAGATTTATTATAGGACTGCTCATGCAACTATGGAGGCAGGGAAGTCCCACGATATACTGTCTGCAAGCTGGAGAACCAGGAAAGCCAGTGATGTAATTTAGTCCAAGTCTAAAGGCCTGAGAACCAGGAGTGCCAATATCCCAGGACAGAAGAAGATGGATGGCCCAACTCAAGCAAAGAGCAAATTAGCCCTTCTTCTGCCTTTTTGTTCTACTCAACAGGACCTCAACAGATTGGATGATGCCCATCTGCATTGATGAAAGCCATCTTCTTGATTCAGTCTACCCATTTATACTAATCTCTTCTGGAAACACCTGTAGAGACACAATCCAAAAATAATATTTTACCAGCTATCTGGGCATCCCTTAGCTCGGTTAAGTTGATATGTAAAATTAACCATGACCAACAACTTTTCAGGTCTTAAATTATTATTTATATATAATATAATACAGTGTAATGTAATGTAATATAATTATATTATATATTATAAATATAATACATTATATTATTGTTTTAAACTATAAATTATATATATAAAACTATACATATTATTTTAAACTATGAACTGTGTATATAGTTTAAAACAGTAATGTAGTTTAAATCAATACTATTATTTTGTCTAGCAAAATTGTACAGACAAAAAAAATACAGCTAGCACTGTAGCATAGACAGGGTTATATTAAACAGAGTTAATTCGCAAAATGTTAATGTAGCATTGCATTTAAGTAGATGGACTATGGATGATAATTTTTCTTTCAACTGTTATCGTTTTAAATGTTTTTTGTGAATTTTATTTTTACTTTTATAATAAAGGTACTATTTTGTTAACTAATATGAACCCGTTTTATTCTAAAAAAATATTAGTTGGGCTTAAACAAATATTAAAAGTCATTTTGCTACACTATAAGAGAAAAACAGGTAAGTATAAAAAGGAATAAAATTATATTAATTTAGTATATCACACATCTACTGTTTTAAATAATGAGATAATGTACTACTATAAAAACAAATGATGTGATCTCTTTTATAATTTATGCATTTTAATTCTTGCTTTTGTACCTGTGAGCACTTTTTTACTATATAACATTTAACTTCCAACTTCTTTTCTAGAATACAGGGGCTGATTATGCTTTTCCCTTCTGTTTCTCACACTTATTCAACCCCATAGGAAGGAAAACTTTTTGTGTTTGTATTTTGTAAAGTGCACTGATGAAACCTGAGAGGCTGAACTTAGCGATGCAGACACAAATTGTGCCATCAGAAGATCAGAATGAGAGTGAATGTCCCAACAGTATAAGACGGGCATCAGTAACCGAGGTCGATGAAAAGTGAAGACTTATTTGAATTGTCCCGTTTCATTCATTTTATTATGTTCTCCCTGAGTCACAAAAAGAGTGTTCCAGCTATTTGTCTTAAACTGTTGGGGACAAAGATTGTAGTAGATATTTTGAAGATTTTTTCAGGGTGTGTGTGTGCATACGTGTGTGTGTGTGTGTGTGTTTCCTTGATCATTGACTTGTATATTAAATGCATTATTTTCTTTGATTTTCTAAGAGAATATTCTTTTTAAAGCTCAGATTAAAACAATTAGACTGATGACTTAAAATAAGGGAACTTAAAAGATGTCCTTGTGCCCTACCCAAGCTAAAGCTCAAAATAGTCCTTGTACTTGAACAGCATCAGGATATATATCCAAATGAAATACTGGATAAGACTTCTAAATGATTTGCCCTTATTGAAAGCACCTTCATCTGGTGCAAAAGCATGTGCTCCAATCTGCAGGGATTTGAGGATGAATTAAAGCTGTAACAATTGCCTTTTGAAGCCTTGGGCCCTTAGCTCCTCTCTGTGTAATCCTTGATTAGAAGGGGAACAAAATTTGGGCCTAGACTCTCCCTGAGAGGAACTTGAAATCTGATGGTTGACGGAGTGAAATATTCACCTCCACAGGGGTTCAACAAGGACTTATTGAATGCTTACTATATGATGGACACTGGGGCTCTATCATGAATAAAACTTGATTTCCACCTGGAGAAACTTAGGTTATTTCAGCTGAGATGTTCTAATATAGGAGAATATTCTGCAAACCTCGAGAAAAAGCCCTGCCTGCCGGGAAAGAGCCACTTAGCTCAACCAGGCACTTTTACATGAGGTCCAAACAGAGGGATTTTCACCAGAAGGGTGAGCAATATATTTTTCTCTGCCTACTTTGTGCAGACGTAATTTCAAAATGGATTGAAATACCTTTCTATTGTGCCACCTTCCTGATTAAAGGCTTTATTCTGGGTGATATGATAGGGCACAAACTCATTTCTTATCTTCTTTAGGGACTCTTTATCTTTCCCTGGAATTAAGTGAGAGCTGTCATGTAACTAACTGTCACTGTAAGTGTCTGAATGGATGTCAAAATTCTTGTTGTCTGTGAAAGTGTATCTGGTAGTCGAGAGTATATATTGGAGGCTGAAGAAAAGATCTCTCTCTCTCTTTTGCAGAGGAGCTGGAAGTGATCTTGAAGTCTCTAATTATTGTCAATGAAATATGAAGATTGTTCTTACTTCAGATTATACAGTTTCCTAATCTTTCAAATGGTAGTAATACCTTATTGTCCCTGATAGAGCTGGCGATTTCTAATCAAGTGTTGTTACCGCATTACAATGTAAAGTCCCTCCTGAAAAAGATATTTACCACAATGATCTGTTGTTCCATGCTGCTCAGCAATATGAACCAGCTAAATCCTTTTATTTTTAATCAATTGGAATTTTACTTTGAGGATGGGAAAAGATTTTTCAATGCACACAAAGCATGTGTAGCAAAACAAAAATGCTTTTAGACAAGGCTGCAAGGGTTATTTCTCATTATGTATTTTTAGCATCCCTCTTTCCATTGAAACAAGTCACAGGCATATCTACAGTTGATCAGTTGACAGATCAGCAATTCTATTAAGATGAAAACTAACCTTGGAAACCTTTAGAAGGAAAAGGGTGTCCTTTGATTTATTATGCCATTTTATGCTTGTGCCATTATTTTTCTTTCAGCTATTCAGCCTATGTTAAGTGGAAACATCCAGCATTTTTAATAAAGTGCTTCATTCAGACCAAATATTAAACCAGAAGCATTTTAGAAGAAGCTTCTGATTAAAGTAAATGAAATAAAGATCATCCAGTTCTGTTCAATAAGAGAGAGTAAGGCATAATGAACAGAATACAGCAACATTCTTGTGATGACAAACTATGCTGTCATTTCTTTTTAGTGCCAGTTGAGGTCTGGGTGTTTTCCTCAGGAATTATAGGGACATTTGCTTTTTAGTCAGTGGCAATGCATTCAGGTTATCTTGCGTCTTGATAAAAGTTATTATGAGTGATATGTGGTTCATTTAGGTAAAGTTACTTTGAAAATGGTTATTTGTTTTACCTGCAGTCAGGACTGATAGTTATTTTATATAATTTAAGCTTTAAAGTCTCATAAAAAGTGAAATATTCCAATTTCTTTGAATTTCAAAGTATCCTCATCAATTTGTCTCTCTATTGCATCTCTGAAATCCCATAATCCTCTTTCCACACCATGTTTTTCTACAGCCTCTAAATAACTATTCTTAAATTCTTTCAGAACTTATATTTTGCTAAAGAAAGATATAAGATTTTTGAGAAGGGTTTCTCAGGCAGGAAGAAATAGAAGTTGAAAGGAAAAACTGATGATAATAAATACACTTTGACACAGAATCTTAAAATGGCAACAGTTCTCCATTAAACTTTAATTTTGGATGTTCTATTGACTAATTCAGACATAATATTTAATTATACTCTTGGTTAAAATAGATTTCATTTGTGAAAACAATTGTACTTTAGAAATTTTGTACTTATATTAAAAATTATAACTGGATTTCTATTAGTGTCTACCTTATAACGAATAATATGAAATATGATTTTTTTGGTAATAAAGTGTTTATTTCAAAATTTATTAGCCATTTTAAAAATTGAAGCTTATTATTACATTTAATTATTGATCTTAAGAACTGTTAAGAAAAATTTTTGGGTCAGATGGACAGGGAAAGGGACAATTGCATAGCTCCATTATGAAAAATGAAGAGAATTTTTAGAATATGAGAGAATTTGCTGAGACTGAGTAAAAGTGGTTGATCTCAGAAATCACCCCATTGAGAGAACATGAGAAAATGTATGGAGATACTATAATGGATATTAAAACAGAGAAAAATGGTAAGGTTGTATTTCACCACCTGTCAAATGACAATAAACCTGCCAACCTATTTGGTATCACCTACAGTTACACCAACACTTACCCAAATGATTGGAAAGGAATGGAACTTTGTTGCCATTAAGCTAACACAGGATAAAGCATATTGTTTGAATTTTTAATTGTTTTTTGGACTATTAATATATTTTGCTTTATTTGGTATTGTGGTTTACGTATTTTAAATGGAGTGTTATATATATAATATCTTATAAATATTAATGATTTCAGGGTGTTATATCCCTGAGATTGGTGGATTTTTCTCTGATGACGTTGTCAAACTCACAATATCACAAAGATTCATAGGATGTATTGATCAGGAAATATCCATCAGTGTGATTGAAGACGGTAAAAAACAATTGCAATATTGATGAGTATAAACTAAAATCAAAGCTTTTTTTTAAAACCAGAGAAGAATATTTTTATCTCTGTGTTCTGTAGAACATAAGGCTGGAGAAGTAAATAAGTATTCTGTGAAATTTCTAATTGAAATTAACTTCTGTCAAAATAAAGGAGAAAAGGTAATTGATAAGATAAAATGAACTTCTCCTTGATTTTTCCTACTACATCCATCTATATATCTATATCTATATCATCTGTCTATCTTTATCACCTAAATCTATATAGTTAGCTAGTTAGCTATCTGTCATCTACCTATCTACATTAAAAATAGATATCCATATCTATTATTATAAATAAAATATTTTTCCATCAAATTGTGATTTTTGACAACACATATTATAACCTTTATATTTTTGCTTTATCCACTCTTATTTTCATAGCAAAATTGAGACAACATATGATCTAATTTTCACATAGCTATTATTAGCAATTAACTCTCCCACTTGCATTTAATTTTCTTTATTAGTGTCTCTCAAAATCGGTAAAATGATGCACCTTAGTTTCAGAAGGCAATGCCAGGTTAAGAATGGAAAAATCTAGAGCCAAATTAAAAGTGCTAAGAAAACAAATTCATTACAATTCAAAATGTTGAAAACTATTAATAAATTTTCCACATGCTGGAATAGTAGAATGCTAAATATAAAAACTCTCATTTATTTCACACTTACCATCAAATACAAAAGGCAGAAACAATTTTAAAATTGCCTCCTGTCAGACAAATCCTGAAATACACCTGTGAATGGCATGTGGAAAAATTTAAACACCAAATCCTCACCCATGTAGTAGTTGATAGTCTCCTAAATGTCTCATTGTTTGGCTTTTAAAATTACTCTTCTTTCTTTATTTTAATACAACTCTTTAGGGACATTTTTCCTCTGGAAGAAAAATCATTTGACACAAGCAGAATTGTCAAGGAATGTCATATATTGAGAAATGCGGTGACAAATGAGAAAGGGCTGAGTCACTTAGAAAGTGCTATGCAGACAGCCCAGGGTAACAAGCACCAAATTGAAGAAGAGAGTGGTTCGTGGAAATAGATCAAAACAGCCCAGTGAAGCATAGTGGAAGTGCAGCGTAGTGCCATTATATGACGAAAGGACGAATGGGTATGTTTACATTCTTGGTGGGTAACCTGTTTATTACCAGAGGCTTGAAGTTGATGATCCTCAAATTAAGTACTTTAATTTTGTCACATGCTTTGGTTTTGTAATATTTACTCCTGTTTAATTTCAACATGACGTCATTTACGAAGACCTTGATGTTATTTATTTTAAATTTCTGATACTCCTCAAAATAACTCTATAAATACAGTGTCAATTCAAAGAATATATTGCTTGCATTTTTCATGAAGCATAATTAGTGAAAATTTAAAAAATCAATTGTGTATAAAATTTGAACCTTTGACTGCAAGAAATTCAATCAAATTAAACACTTTCTCATTCAAAGAATGTGAAGAATATGATGGTAATATGAAATATTACATAGGATATTAGCATATATTAATCATAGTTGTTTTTAAATCCTTGTTTCATACTTCAAACATCTGTCGTATGTGAGTCTGGTTCTATTATTTCCTTTGTACTGTACAGTTTATTGCTTTTCTTTACTTTTAAAATACCTCATTTTTTGTCTTTGTTGGAAGCCATAAATTTTTGTTGCAGTTGTGTGTAGGACAGATAGAGGTATGGCTTTTATGCCTGGAAATGAGCTGCCTTTCCTTCTGCTAGGCCTTTCGTGTGAGAGTCTGGGTCAATCTAGAAAATCCAGACAGGTGTGAACTGGGCTTGAAATTTGTTGTTGCTGGGGTTGTCCTCTGTGAATCACAGGCTGAAAACACCACTACGGTTACCTTGTGTTAAGATTGAGGCTGGTTTGCCATATGGTTTTGCTAAATATCTGCTTCACCGTCCTCTTACATCTTCCATTTGCACTGCACCTTAAAGGGGGTCTCTCTCCACACTCTTATCCTTTCCTCAACAGTTTTCCACCATTACTCAGCACTCGACACCTGTTAGCCTGATGGCGCATCTGGAGGGAGTAGACATACTTGTTTTTCTTGTTATGCCTCAGTCTTAGGCACACACTGTGTCCCTGGATCTTGGAGGTAGGGCATTCTCAGAATCCTTGCTTCTCTCCAGTTTCAGTTCTGAGACCAGCACATATTCCTGCCCTGTCCCTGGTCAGAGAGTATTTCTCTGTTTTTTTCTTCCAGCTGAAATGTGTTTCCACCAATGACCTAAAAGTGACTTTGTTACTTGCCTTTCTCCTGGGACTTGGAGGCTTTTGTTCCATAGGGGAGAGAGGGATGGAGGATTAATTTGAGGTTTCATGTCTTCCCCACGCTTGGCATTCATGTTCCATGGGCCTTTACCAAGAGGTACAATTTCTCAGGACCTTCTCCAGTCCTGTTTGTGAGTATCTTTGAGGTCTTGGAGAAGATCCTGCAAGTGGGTGCAATTTCCCCTTACATCAACAACCCTCCCAGTTTCCATATTCCATTGGAAGTCCATACTCAGCCTTTGCCAATTTTTAACAGTTTTAGCGGAGTTCTTCTTTTGAATGTATCCAGCAGAATCAGTCTCAGTTAAGAATGTACTTGCTTACTATTTCTCTTTACAGGTGCCTCTCTTTTCTTAGATTCAGGATTAGTTTGTTGATCTCTGATGGATTCCAGAAAAAGTTTTGAATTTGCAGGTTTTCTGATGTTTTCTCATTGTGAGTGTAAGAGCAAGGCTCTTTCCAGCTTTCTACATCCTAAGTCGAAGCCCGAAGTACACCAGTTTCCTTCTGAGTGTTTACCCACAAAGAAAGATTTCAAAATCCTTCCATAAGCGTAAGATTTAATAAGCATTCATTCATTGAACAAATGTTTACTAAGCACTTCTACGAGGGAGGTACTATTCGGGAGGCAGAAGTAAATAAAACAAACAATAACATTAGGATCTTGGAGCTCATATTCTCAAT
The DNA here is from genome assembly GCF_020826845.1 of Diceros bicornis minor. NCBI lineage: Eukaryota > Metazoa > Chordata > Mammalia > Perissodactyla > Rhinocerotidae > Diceros > Diceros bicornis. Next base: position 17,479,735 of record NC_080777.1, read on the forward strand.
GAGACGGGGAGGATAGAAAATAAATAATAAAAATATGTACATAAGTTTTGTAGTATTTTAACAGTTGTTAACCGCTATAGGAAAAAGAGCTAAAATAGAGGAGTGTAAAGGATCAGTAGTACCATTAGGGCATGTCTTCAATTTTAAATAAGATAGTCAGGAAGTCTCACTGAGAAGGTGTAATTTGATCAGAGACTTGAAGGAGAAGAGAGAGTTCACCCTGTGGGTATTGGGGATGGAGGAACAGCATTTCCAGGAGGTGAAAATAGCCACTATAAAAGTTCCTAAGGCCAGGGGAAGGTTGGCATGAGTGAGAGCAAGGAGGTCAGTAGAGTGAATTAGAGGAAGAGTAACAGGAAATGACGTCAGAGAGATGGATGATGGGGAACAGATCATGTAGGCTCTGTAAGGCTGTTGTAATGACTAGCTTTTATTCAGAGGGAAATGTGGAGGCATGGTAGGGTCTTGAGTAGAGGAGTAATATGCTCTAACTTTCCTTCTAAAAAGCATCACTCCAGCCATAGTGTTGGGAATAGACTGAGATATTGAGCATGAATGGCATAATCAAATTGTCATGCCATTTAATAAGGGTGACCTTTAAAGATTTCTCCTTTGAGTCCACTTCAGAGTTCTTTCTCCCTTCCAGTAAAATTGTATTTAATTGTCAAAAATGAAGCATGACTTTATTCTACAATTAATGGGACTTAAAATGCTAAACTGCAAATCATAATGGCTTAAACTATACACCAGTAAAATTTGAAAAATATTCTGATATATTTCATATAATCGACTTCTATGTGATGTCACTGCTTTGCCATTAATCATATACATTTGGAATGTCCTGCAAGGAATGTATACTATATTTATAATATTTTTTATCCTTTTAAAGTTTCTTTAACTTATATTTCCTATATTTCTCACTCAACCAGACAGAAAAATACTTACTGATTATTATTAAAATAAGATATTATTAAAATAAGATGATTATTCTGTAGTTTGAAGAAAAAAAGAGTAACAGACATGACTTTTTAAATTAATCATTCTGCTACCCTTTCCCCCACCTCAGCCATCAAAGTAGACTCATTGTGTGTAAAATCTACTATAACTCAATTTTTTTTATTTTTTTAATGTGTATTTGCATAGTTTGTCTGCATGGTGGTACAATTAGCAGGAAGCTAGTCTCATTGTGCTTATTGCACAGACAACCCAAAAGTTATAGCTACTAATATTTTGGAAAAAGTACTGGTAAACACTATGCGTATGTTCTTGTCAGCATATTTTAATGTATACAGTGTTACTATTTTTAAAGAAAATCCTATCTCCAAAACTAATTACAAATTTTGCATAATGAAAACATCAAAGTCAATTTTGATTGAGTCCTCATGAATGCATTTATTTTTATTTTTTTCTGACTGCCTATCACTCCTATCCCCAAATAAAACCCCCAAATGTAGGTATATTGACCATCTTATTCACTCCTAAATCCTGAAAGCCAAAATAGTGCCTAGAATAACAGGCTCTCAATTTGGTTATTGTTGTTGAATGACTGAATGAACTGTGATTACTCAGTTCTCTTCTAATTTCCTATATGTACAACTGTGTCCTTGAACTCTCTACGTAGATAATTTACAAATACCTTGAATACCATATGTCGGTAACTGAATAAATTTCTCCCAGCTTCAAAGTTGGTCTCTCTGCAGTGTTATTGCAGTTACCATCCATCTGGCTCTTCAAGCCAGAAATCTGAGAGTCATCTTCGACTCATTCGTCTCCTTTACTCTCTGCATGCAACCATTCATCAAATGGCACCCTTCTACATCTGGATTATCTTTCAAACTCTTCTTATTCTTTACATCCCTACCGTCTCCACCATCGTTGAAAGTACCATCTCTTTCCTAGACAATTGCAATAGCCTTTTGAAACACCTAACTTGGCTGCACTCTAATTCAATCTCCGTTCTCCACAGTCTGAGAGATCACTAAGAAATACAGATCTATCATCTCACTGCCTTGTTTAAACCATTTTGGTAGTTGTCCACTGCTCTTTAGATAAGGGCAAAATATCGTATTATGGCTTCGAAGTCCTGTCTGATCTGGCCTCACACCTAATCGTCTCATGCCGTATTCTTACAGTTTTTATCATCATGTCGTATTCTTCAGTTTTTATCATCCAGCCATGTTATTTCTTCCAGTCCCTGGAATGGAGTATCCTTCATTTGGTGCCTTTTTCAGTTCCTGGAATGATCCTCCACCCCCCTTATTCCACCATCCACCCCATTTTACTCTCACTCCTCCCACAACCTTTCTTTTTGAGTTGAGTTATATTCGCGTTTCAGATCTTTGCTTAAACATCTTGTTTTTTTATGTATGGTGATTTTTCTTGTTTGTTTTTATTTTACTTTACCGACCAAGTGTGTTTTTCCAATCTTCACTTCCAGAATACTAGGTACTTCCCTTTGCCACACTCTTTACTTCTAATTATTATATTTTTAATATATACCCCTTACTCTATCATGAACACCAAGAGGTTATGGGCATTGTCTGTTCTGTTCAATGATTTATCCCAGCTCTCAGCACAGTGTTTGGGACATGTTGTGCAATCAATAAACATTTGTTGAATGAATGAATTGATAAATATCAAATGAACTTTTTGAATGCAACTAAATTTTTTTCAAGTAAACTGAATAATATAAACCCTACTCATCCTATAATGATGATGATTCCAATTAATTCTAAGTATCATACTTTTCTGATCATACATTTTCATAATAAAGTTGACTACATTTTCAAAGAATTGAGTTTAATATTTTACAGAAAATATCTAACCATTATTATTATTACGATAACATAATTAACATTCTGTTTAAAAGAGATTTGAACTGATCTCTAATTATATACCACTTGTTTTGGCGGAAAAATGTGTTATTCCTGTGAAGTATCCAATTTGTAATTAGGGAATATTACTCTTCATATATAAAAATATCTCTAAGGACATTTTACTGGTACTTTTGCAGTTTTTGGTGTTTTAAAAATTGTTTAAAAGTGTCTTTTCTATAACATTTGATGTTTGAGAGTTATTTCAGTTTTGATATTGAAAATTCTGGTGCCTGTATTTGGATTTCTATTTCTAACTTAAGGCACTAAGGCAAAAGTACATCGGTAGTGGCAGAAAAAAATAGAGAAAAAATTGCAGTAAACAATGACAAATAAACATTCTTAAGTAATTTAAAAAAAAATTTTAATAGTTATACCCAAAGCAAAACATCATATTTGTTTGTGTTATAAATAAGATTTATAGTGTGCATTTACATTTTATTCTTTTTGTTAAGATACCACTGGTGTTTGTAACGTAGAACAGACACCTAAATTCCAGTATCATTAATATATGCCAAGTACTACTCCTTTATCTGACACTATTCATCATATTCTAATTAATCATCAAGGAAGAAACCAACTATTCTTTTTCTTATATGGACCAATAACTCTTGGGAAAATTAAATCATCTCTCAGAAACATTTCATTTCTTGGTGCTAATAATTCAGTGAAATGAATTTTCAGAATAACAGTCAGATTATATTGTATAATTTTCTTTAAGATTCTCCATTTTATGTATGAAAATTTCACTCTGCATTTGAAAGCTGCTTTTTTTCCCAAAGTCATTTGCAGTATTATGATAAGTAGCAAAAGGCCATTCGCAAAGTATAATATGAGCTTCAATTGGAGCTAGAAAATATTAAAGAACATATTTTGTTTTTAAAGGCAAGACTGAGTGGATGGGTCACTGTAAACAAGAAGGGAAATGCAGGATGTTCTCATCCTTTTCAGTTATATTTAATCTCATTTTAACCTTTGTCTCTTCATTATCATACTTGATAATATATCAATGGCCCAATTTTCTAGGATAATTTGCAATTCACTCCTGTGCTCATCACAGTACGTAAACAGAAAAAGGCAAAGAAAAAAAAGTCCTTCCAGGCTCATTTACATGTATTGTTTTCTTAGATCCACGATCTGTCTTTTGACAAGAATGAGTTGCTATGGGTGGATGAAAATTTCTCTATCCATTTAGTGACCTTCTATGTAATTTTAAAGCCTGAGTCATTGAGGCAATTAGCCATGGATCCCATTGTGATTCTCATCCCCTTTATTACCTAACAACCATTGCCGTGCTCCAGGATCTCCCAGTCTAAATCTTTGAACCATGGGAGGGCATAGAAAGGATGAAGGGACCACTTCAATAATTCCACCTCTTACCACAGCAATTAGGGGCAACTGCTCCATTTTCTTTTTTTTTGTAGTTTTAACAGAGACAATAATCTTTGCTGTTATTGCTATTATTTTAAAAATCATTGGTGACATTTTTGAGTGCTTTATTCCAATAGGTAGATAACTGGACTTACCAGCATATAAATACAAATTAGGTAATATTAACATGCCAATTAATTCTTTATGCTTTAAAGTTTCACCTGTTGCCAAGTGGGACCTCACATCCTCTGACTCTAACCTCTTCAACAGTTCTCCTCTGCCTTTATTACTAGCATATTCTAAAATAAAACAATAACTCTTCAGATATGTTTCCCTGTTCCTAGGATCTGTGCAATATCATGGTATCTTTTTACTTTCTGGAATTTTAATAATTATCTACATGTTAGTATGTGTCAAGAAGTGTTAGTGAAACATTAACTAGCCACTATCATCTCAGTGATCTAGAATGTTCTATATGAGGACAGTGTAAGAAAACAATTCTCTTACATAAAAATAGCAGAATTATTAAAAAGTTTTATATAGAGTGGATGTATAAGAAATGGGAAAAATCAGTTTATTAAATTTTTTGCTAACCTAATTATGTGCATTAAAGGTGTTCTATGTGCCACAGTTCTTTTGGGGGAAGGAATAAAGACACATTAAATACAGAATCTTCATCAAGCGGATAATGACAAAGGAATTGGCTAATGACTATTATCCTCAGTCACTACCATAAAGAATCAGTACATTCCTTAAGTATATTTGGCTTTAGTTTCTCTCAGGACCAATGTTGAAGCTTGAGTTAAGTACCCAGGTGAAACAGAACCATACCTCAAAGGCATGGATATCTCTGATGAATCTGCAGACCTAGCTGTAGTGGTGGATGTTACTCCACAGTTGAGATGTATCAAATGAGATCTAACCCTGGTCTGGGTATTTTCTCAAGATGGAAGTTGGGATTTGGCAATGACCAACATGTGGGTTCAACCTGGATAAGAGTGTCCACCACTGCCTCCACTGTTTTTGCATTAAACAACTCACAAACTCTATAGAGCATCACATGAGAATTATCCTACTCTTAAACTGAGGTGCAGTGAAGGAAAAGCTTCATTTTGTTTCACTTAGCAATATATCCCCAAATAAATTGACTTTTATTTTAAGAGACTTAGTGTTACAAAGGTTTAATTTAAATGATCCAAATGGTCAATCATGAAGACTAGAATAAACCTCTGTCTATTCATCAATGTAAGATGAGGATTAAGCCCAGAGTTTGCTATGAGGTGAGGCAGATCCAAGGAACTCCTACTAAAATTGACACTATAGGGGAGGCCACACTTTTCAAAGAAATTGATATTAGTACATAAAACTTAGGCCATGGATGAGTGCTATACGCAAAGACTTTGACACAATTTTTGAGAAGGGATTTCTAAAACTGTAGAACTTGATTGATCACAAAGATCCAATATGAACTAGCAGATGGAGAAGAATGCCCCAAAGTATTTATAGTCACTGAATCACAAAATTTACAATATTTTAGGAATATTAACAGTGGGTAATGTACACATCATTTAGAGAAGAACTAACACCCAGGAGTGCGCTTTCCTACACTGATTCCAATGGGTCATAACAGAAAACAATATCCCAAATTGGTACATTTCCCAAGTCTAGGTATTTCATTCTTGAATAACACCATTGCAACAGATTGCTTTATTGGCTTCCCTGTAGGTGCAGTGTATATCCTGATCCCTTGACTTTATGCTTGGCCATCTGACTTGTTTGGCCAACGATGTATAGGCAGAAATGACAGGATGCCAGTTCAGAGCCTAAACTCAAGACGTTTGCATGCTTCACTTGCATCTCTGCAATTGCCAGGAAAAAAACTGAGCTCAATTAGCCCACGTGTCCAAGGAGAGTGAGAGACACATGGGCTAAGATTGCCCTAAGTGATCAATAGACTTGCAGTGAGAAGCAGAGCCGAAGCAACTGCTTCCTCCTGGAGCAGAGACATCCAGCAGAGCCCCACCTCGATTTGCCAAACCCCAGCTCATCTGCAGATTTGTGAACCTTAATAAATAGTTATTTGAAGCCACTGAGTTTTAAAGTAATTTGCAACTCAGCAATAGATTGTGGATACAATTACCAGTAACAATCCAGTCCAGGCTGAGCTCTACCTGGACCACCTCTTATGTCCTTCCCCGCAGTGTCAGATGAAGGTCAAGTCCACACATCCTTCTTCAGGCTCTTCTATCTCAGCTCTGCATCTCTGGCAAATAACTACTGAAAAGACAAGACAGAGCCACAAAAATGAGTGGAAGTAGCAGCACAGAGCTGTCAAACCCCATACCATAAATCCTAAAAGCCTCAATTTCTACAGAGAACAATCTCTCATAAAAACACAATAAATAAAATGCATTCTACATAGAACATTTGGTTTCTTTCTCTAACATATTTACATTCAAGTTAATGATTTCTTCTCAGTTTTCCTTCTAAATATAGAGTATATACATACTTTATACGTGAGTAAGTAAAGGGCGGATTAAAGAAGTTTCTTCAGGTACAAGGAAACGTAAGCAAAGACTAATTCAAGTCTTTACCAGTGAAAAAGACAAAAATCTTTTGTATTTGGAAATGTCTTTTGGAGCTTCTGTTCAGATAATATAACACACCAAAAAATTAGAAATAATGAAATAAGAGGAGCTTACTATATATACAGCTATATATTTCACTTTTTCCACTTAATGTATTATGAGCATCTCTTCTTAACACTCAAATTTTATAAAACACAGTATTAATTGCTGCATAATATATCGTCAAATCGATATGCCATAATTTCTTTAACCAAGCTTATGGATTTTTACATTAACGTTGTTTCCAAGTTTTTCCTGTCGTAAATAAAATTACACATGAATATTCTTACGCATAATTTTTTTATTGTTTCTCTGATTACTTTTTATGCTAAATCTTAGAATTTGAATTACTTGGTGAAAGCATTAAAATGGTTTTAAGTCTTCTGATTTATTGTTTTCAATAAAAGGCTTTTCTTTTGTTGTGAGGAAGATTAGCCCTGAGCTAACATCCATTGCCAATCCTCTTGTTTTTGCTGAGGAAGATTGGCCCTGGGCTAACATCCATGCCCATCTTCCTCTATTTTATATGGGACGCCACCACAGCATGGCTTGACAAGCTGTGCATCGGTGTGCGCCCGGGGTCGGAACCAGTGAACCCTGGGCTGCCACAGCAGAGCACGCGCACTTAACCAAGACGCCACTAGGCCGGCCCCAGTAAAAGGTTTTTTTGACGTTTTAAATAATATTCTCCTATATTTATTAACTGACTCTACATATAGAGTTATTAATTCTCAATAGTTGTGTCTTCCACTAAGTGCCATATATTTGTAATACATAATACATATAATATGTATAGAGACAAAGAGCTATTAATTGTTCAGTGTGTATGCCTTTATTAAAATATAATCTCCATGAATTCAGGGACTATATTCTCAACAGTGTACTCCAGCACCTAGGATAATATTGGGGAAAAAATAACGCTCCATGAATATTTGTTCAATGAATGAATGAAACACAAAGTTGGATTTCCAACACCTTCCAAGACTAAGGTTTATTTGCAACCTCATATGATACTTAATTCTTAGTCATTTTGAATTCTGCTTATGTGAATTAATTGTTGTTGTCTTTTGCTCTTCTCTGAGGGGTTTGACTAACTTTGAAAATCTCCCCGGGATGTTGTTCAATCAAGTTCAAAGGGATATGAAGTCCCTTTGGTGTCCACTTGATGAAATGCCAGTCCAAAAGGAACCTCAAAAATGATATAAAACATCCTAGACCCAAATAACCTTAAAATGAATGCCCAGAGTGAACTTCAGTGGATCCACAAAACAACCAGATTGTGAGAATATGTGTGTAATTCTCCCAAACTGTGGGGAACACTCAGTAATCGATGATATTATGATTGAAAGGAGCTCACTCTCAACTAGATTTTCATGAGAGTTTTCTTTGATTAGTGTAGTGTCTTACACTACATGTAAGACACATGTAGTCTGTACCCTACATTTTAATACCTGTGAGTTTCTCTGTATTTTGCACTATATGTTTTCTTTTTTTCATCTTTATTGCGGTATCATCGACAAAATTGTAAGATATTTCAAGTGCACCTTGTGATGATTAATATATGCATACATGGTGAAAGGATTCCTTTCATCTGGTGAATTAACGTATCTATTACCTCACATATATATGTGTGTATATATATACCTGCTTGGTGAGGACATGGAAGTTCTGTACTGTATGTTTTCATCTTGTCCCTCTAGAAGATTCTAAGGTCAAGAACTATAACCCCTAAGTCACCTCTAGTAGGTATAACTCTACCTAGTCTAGTGCTAGGCAGATATAGGGAGTATTTTAATTTAGAAGTAATCCTTGTAGTTATGAATTAAAGTTGATTTTAGAACAAACGTTACGTATGTTATTTTAAAAATATGTTTACTCTAGCAAGGTAATGAAATCCTTGGTAAAAGTAAATACGTAGAAAAGAGTAACTAGAACCAAGGGTATCTAATAAGGGCTTTGCTTACAATGGAATATGGAAGTTAGCCTGAAAGCAAATAACTGAATACCTGACTGCTTGTTGTGGATATTAAAGGAGTTGAAGTATTTCTAATGCATGCTTTGTTAAAACAAAATTTCCTAAAAGAAGAACCACTACACAGTCTAAACAAATGTCAGTGTTCAAAATGTTGTGAAAACATTGGATCATAGAAGATTAGAAACACTAGGCTGACAGAGGAAATTTGCCAAAGGATGTGGTATTCTTAAAATATCCTCGAGAGACTAGGTTTTGAAAAATATTTCCTATAGAAATAAAGCTACAAGCAACCTACAAATATCTCCTTTATTTTGGTCTATAGTTAGAGGTTCTTGATCTCATATTCAGTTAAGAGATGAAAAACAAAACTTGCTCCCTGATAATACATGAGTATTTAGTTTATGCAGGCACTAGTGCCTTTCTTCTGAGGAAGACGACATGTGCGTAAGCTATCTATTGCCACATACCACAGAAAGCCTTAGTGGTATGAATTTAGCCTTTCTCAAGATTATGGAATAAGCTGATCTTGGTTGGACTCAGCAGGTTCAGCTTGTCTCTTCAATAGAGGCTCTCATCCTTTTCTGGAAACAATGGACTAACGGGGTAGGGCTTTCTCATGATAACGGAAAAAGCATTACAAGTAAAAATTCAAAAACATGCAGAAACACACAAAGTCTTTTGAAACCCAGGACCAGAATTAGCAAGCCACAACTTCTGCTACATTCAATTGATCAAAGCAATTAACATGACTGAGTTCAGATTGAAGGAGTGAAGAAAAGACTCTGCCTCTTTAAGAGATTCACTGCAATGTCCCTTTGGAAAGAATGTGGATCATGGAATTGTGAAAAATTGGGCCTAACAATGCAATCTTAAACTTCAGGTGTCCAGGTTCACAACCACTGGCCCAGAGCACAAGGCGTCTATATACCGAAAACCTATAACATATACAAGAATTAATTATATAATCTTGAATAATTGAGCAAAAGATAAGATGTATGTAGAATTATCACATGATAAAAGCAATATGTTCTGTTTCTTAAATTTTCTAAAGTTCTCCTGCCTGAGATGATGTATTTAAATTTGACCCCCTTTTCTGTCTTTGCTGTGATTTAACATATACAGATGCTCCTTTTTTCCCCCAAAACAAGAGAAACAGTTGTTGCCTTTCTCTTCCATTCTTCTTCAATCTACGGACACATTTATTTTTACCACAAATTAAAAATAAATGTTTTAAAAATATTGAGTTGACCTGATACTTCCTTTTACCTTTAAAGATTATTTAAATCATCATTTTAAAAAAGAAAACACAATTGTTGTTAGCCAAATGTATTTAAAAAAAGGAAATGTCGTTAGGTAAAAATAGTAAGAATTCTATGCACAAAGAATATTCATTTTAAGATTATTTGGGTCTAGGATGTAGAAAGTTCTGTAACCAGTGACTGCCTGTTCAATGGGCAAAAAGCATGAACTTAGGGGCTGGCCAAGTGGTGTAGTGGTTAAGTTCACGCACTCTGCTTTGGCAGCCTCGGGGTTCGCGGGTTTGGATCCCAGGCACAGATCTACACACCCGTTATCGTGGCAGGCATCCAACATAAAAAGTAGAGGAAGATGGGCACAGATGTTAGCCCAGGGCCAATCTTCGTCAGCAAAAAGAGGAGGATTGGCCACAGATGTTAGCTCAGGGATAATCTTCCTCACCAAAAAACATGTTTTTGTTTAAACATGCACTTAATTTCTTCAGTTTCAATCTTTTCTTGTTCTCTAACTACTGGCAATTCATATTCATTTCTTCTTATTGGGTGACTACACTGGATGATGGTGGAAGTAGTAATCATGCCTCTGGCATGAATGTATGCATGAGATGTTTTGTCTTTTTGTCATTTTGTGGTTTAATATTTAGAGTGGTCATTGTCAATAATTGTGATTGCCACTTTTAATTATCTTATGAAAAGACATTCCAATCTCTGCTCTAAAATATCCTACAACTCATGAAGGGCAGAAAACATACTACAAACTCCTTAACTTGACATTGATGTCCATTGCCGTGAGATCTCTAAGTACTATTCCTGGTATCCCTCCATGGACCTCCCCATGCTTTCCCCACTCTCTACCCTTCCTCTTTTTGACCAAACAAGATTCTCCCATGGTTCCCCAGTCATGAATTCAATTTCATAACTTTAGCATCTCTGTCTAGAAATCTCATCCCTACTCCCCTCCTCTTGACCTCTCAAAGTCAACTAGTCATTCAGCCCCCCCATTTCAGAGATGCCCTTTCTCTATGGAGATTTCCCCAACTTTCATACATTTTAAATTTTTTCTCAGAACTTGCATTACCACATTGTAAAGATTTCATCACATTGTGCTGTGATATGATACATATTGCTTATATTTTTCTTCCTCCAACTACTAACATGGTACCCAGCACATGGACAATGATCAGATTTTTTTTAAAAAAAATAATAGATTGTATACTTTAGACCAGTTTTAGGTTCATAGCAACATTGAGCAGAAAGTGTATATTTCCCATATATTTTCTCATGCATAACCTCCCCCATTATCAACATCCCCCACCAGAATGGTTCATTTGTTACGACTGATGAACCTGCATTGACACATTATTATTACATAAAATCCCTACTTTACACCAGGATGTCTAATATTCTATGGGTTTGGACAAATGTAAAATGACATAAATCCACCTTTATAATATCATACAGAGTAATTTCACTGCCCTAAAAATCGTCTATGCTCCACCTATTCATCTCTCCCTCACGCTAACCCTTGACAACCATGAATCTTTTTACTATCTCTATAGTTTTGCCTTTTCCAGAATATCATATAGTTGGAATGATACAGTATGTAGACTTTTCAGAATGGCCTCTTTCACTGAAAATATGCATTTACATTTCGTCCATGTCTTCTCAAGTCTTGACAGTTCATTTCTTTTTAGCACTGAATAACATCCCATTGTCCGGATGTTTCACAGTTTATCCATTCATCTACTGAAGCATATCTTAGTTGCTTCCAAGTCTTGGCCATTATGAATAAAGCTGCTATAGCTTACAGCAGTCAATAAACATTTGTGTGCAGGTTTTTATGTGGATATATGTTTCCAACTCTTCTGAGTAAATACCACAGAGTATGATTGCTGGATTATATGGTAAGAACATGTTTAGTTTTATAGGAAACCAGCAAATGTTTCTATAGTGGCTGGACCATGTTGCATTCAAGCCAGTAACGAAGGAGAGTTCCTGTTGCTCTGCATCCTTACCAGCCACATCCTCACCAGCAGTTGGTGTTGTCACTGTTTTAGATTTTGGCCACTCTAATAGCTATGTAGTGGTATCTCATTGTTTTAATTTGCATTTCTCTAATGACATGATGTGGGGCATCTTTTCATACACTTATTTATCATCAGTATATCTTCTTTGAAGAGATTTCTGTTAAGGACTTTGGCCCATTTTTTAATTGAGCTGTTTGTTTTCTTATTTTTGAGTTTTAAGTTTACTTGGTATATTTTGGATAACAATCCTTTATCAGCTATGTACTTTGAAAACACTATGCACATGTTTTTTTCCTAGTCTGTGCTAGTGTTTTCCTTCTCTTTACAGTGTTTTTTATAGATCAGAAGTTTTTAATTTTAATGAAGTCCATTAAAATTTCTACTGAAAGAAATAATTATTTCCTAATTATTTACTAAATAATTATTTATTTCTTGGATAATGCCTCTAGTGTTATATCTAAAAAACCATTGCCAAATCCAAAGTTGTTTAGATTTCATTTTTTGTGTGTGAGGAAGATTGTCCCTGAGCTAACATCTGTGGCAATGCTCCTCTATTTTGTATGTGGGATGCCACCACAGCATGGCTTGATGAGAGGTATGTAGGTCCGTGCCCAGGATCTGAAGGTGCGAACCTTGGGCTGCCGAAGCAGAGGACACGAACTTAACTACTACACCACCAGGCTGGCCCCTAGATTTTTTACTATGTTATGTTCTAGGAGTTTTATAGTTTTGCGTTTTACGTTTAGGTCTGTGATCGATCTTGAGTTAATTTTTCTGAGAATGTATGGTCTGTGTCTAGATTTATTTTTTTGTATGTGGATGTCCAGTAGTGCCAATATCATGTGTTAAAAAGAATAAGTTTCTCCATTGAATTGCCTTTTCTCCTTTAAGATCATTTGACTATATTTATGTGGGTCCATTTCTGGGCTCTCTATTCTGTTCTATTGTTCTATTTGTCCATTCTTTCACCAATGTGATGATGTTTTGATTACCGTAATATTATAATTTTAAAGTAAGTCTTGATGTCAGGTAGTGTCAGTTCTCCAACTGTGTCTGTGTCCTTGAATATTCTTTTGGCTATCCTGGATCTTTTGCCTCTCCATATAAACTTTAGAATCAGTTTGTCAATATTCATAAAATAATTCTCTGGGATTTTCACAGGGATTGCATTGAATCTATAGATTAAGTGGAACTGACATCTTGACATTATTGAGTCTTCCTATCCATGAACATAGAGTATCTCTCCATTTATTTATTTACTTATTTGTTTGTTTATTTATTTAGGTCAGGAATATTAGCCCTAAGCTAACATCTGTTGCCAATTCTCCTCTTTTTGCTGAGGAAGATTGGCTCTGGGCTAATATGCGTGCCTATCTTCCTCTACTTTCTATGTGGGATGCCTGCCACAGCATGGCTTGATAAGCAGTGCATAGATCCATGCCAGGGATCCAAACCCACAGACCCTGGGCTGCCGAAGTGGAGCATGTAAACTTAACCACCAGGCCACTGGGTTAGCCCCTCTCCATTTATTTAGTTCTTCTTTGAACTCTTTAATCAGAATTTTGTAATTTCCTTCATATACATTTTGTACATATTTTGTTAGATTTTTACCTAAGTATTTCATTTTTGAGAGTGCTAATGTAAATGGAATTCTGTTTTTAATTTCAACTTCCACTTGTTCATTGTTGGTATGTAGGAAAGTAATTTTCTTTTGTATATTAACCACATATCTTCCACCTTTGATATAATCACTGATTAGTTCCAGAAGTGTTTTGATTGATTCTTTCTGATTTTCTACATAGATTTTCATGTCCTCTGCTAACAAAGATAATTTTACATCTTCCTTCCCAATCTATATACCTCATTTCCTTTTCGTGTCTTTGTATTAGCTAGGACTTCAGTATGATGCTAAAAGCAGTGGTGAGAGAAGATATCCTTGCCTTGTTCCTGATTTTAGTGGGAAAGCTTTGAGCTTTTCACCATTAAGTGTGATGTTAGTTGTAGGGTTTTTGAGAATATTCTTTATCAAGTTGAGGAAGTTCCCTTCTATTCCTGGTTTACTGAGAGCTTTTATCATGAATAGGTTTTGGATTTTGTCAAATGCTTTTCCTGTAATCTATTGATATGATCATGTGATTTTGCTTCTTTAGCCTGTTGATATGATGAATTACATAAATTGATTTTCAAATGTTGAAGCAGCCTTGCCTACCTGGGATAAATCCTACTTGGTCATGGTGAATAATTCTTTTTATACATTGTTGGATTCGATTTGCTAATATTTTATTGAGGATTTTTGCAATGAGGTATTGGTCTGTAGTTTTCTTTTCTTGTAATGTCTTTGTCTCGTTTCAGTATTAAGGTAATGCTGGCCTCATAGATGAGTTGAGTTAGGAAGTATTCTTCCCACTTCTATCTTCTGAAAGAGATTGTAGAGAATTAGCATAATTTCTTTCTTAAATGTTTGGTAGAATTCAACAATGAACCCATTTTGGCCTGATGATTTCTGTTTTAGAAGATTATTAATTATTGATTCAATTTCTTCATAGATATAGGCCTATTCAAATTGTCTCTTTCTTCTTGTGTGAGTTTTGGCAGATTATGTCATTCAAGGCATTTGTCCATTTCACCAGGTCAAATCTGTGGCTACATAGTAGCTCATAGTATATCTTTATTATCCTTTTAATGTGCATGGAATCTGTATTGATGTCCCCTCTTTCAATTCTGATATTTATAATTTGTATCCTCTCTTTTTTCCTCTTAGTGTGGCTAGAGGCGTATGGATATTATTGATCATTTCAAAGAATGAGCTTTTGGTTTTGTTGATATTCTCTATTGATTTTATGCTTTCAATTTCATTGATTTGTGCTCTAATTTTTATTATTTATTTTCTTCTGCTCACTTTGGATCTAATTTGCTCTTCTCTTTCTAGTTTCTTAAGTTGGAAGCTTGGATAATTGATTTTAGATCATTCTTCTTTTCTGATACTGCATTCAATACAACAAATTTCTCTCCAATCCCTGCTTTATCTGCATCCCACAAATTTTGATTAGTTGTATCTTCATTTTCATTTCATTTTAAATGTTTTAAATTTCTTTTGAGATTTCTTCTTTGACTCATGTGTTATTTAAAAGTGTTGTTTAATCACTAAATATTTTGGGATTTCCCAGCTAACTGTCTGTTATTGATTTTTAGTTTAATTCTCTTGTGGTCTGAGAGCAGGTATTGCATGATTTATATTCAGTTAAAGTTGTTGATTGTGTTTTATGGCCCAGAATGTGGTCTATCTTGGTGAATGTTCCATATGAGCTTGAGAAGAATGTGTGTTTTACGGTTGTTGGATGAAGTAGTCTGTAGATGTCCATTATATCTAGTTGATTGATGGTACTGAATTCAACTATTACTGATTTTCTGCTTGCTGGACCTCTCCATTTCTGATAGGGAGGTTTTGAACTCTCCAACTATGTTAATGGATTCATCTGTTTCTCCTTGCTGTTCTGTCAGCTTCTGCCTTGCATATTTTGATGATCTGTTGTTTAGCACATTCACATTAAGAATAATTATGTCTTCTTGTAGAATTTACCACTTTATCATTATGTAGTACTCTTGTTTATTCCTGATAATTTTCCTTGCTCTGAAATTTGATGTTTCAAATTAATATAACAGCTTCCACTTCCTTTTGATTAGTGTTAGCATGATATATCTTTCTCCATCCATTTACTTTTAATATATACATGTCTTTATGTTTAAAGCAGATTTTTTGTAGATAATATATAGTTGGTCTTGTTTTTTGATCCACTCTTACCATCTCTCTCTTTTATTGGTGCATTTAGAGGATTGATGTTCCATGTGATTCTTGATGTTGTATTAACATCTACCGTATTTGTTACCATTTTCTATTTGATGCCCTTGTTCTTTGTTCCTATTTTTGTCTTCCACTCTACTTTTTGTGGTTTTAATTGAGCATTTTATATGATTCAATTTTCTCTCCTTAGGACATAAGTTATATTTCTTTTTTAACTTTTTTTTAGTGGTGACATAGAGTTTGCAATATACACTTGCAACTAATCCAAGTCCACTTTCAAACGACACTGTACCACTTTATGGGTAGTGTGAGTACCTTATAACAAAATAATTCAGAAATCCTCCCTCCCATCCTTTGTATCATTACTATCATTCACTTCAGTTACACATAAGCATACAGAAATACATGCACAAGCATATATAATAGAAGGACACAATTGTTATTATTTTGAACTATCTGTTAGATCAATTAAGAACAAGAAAAATAAAAATAAGAAATAAGAATAAAATAAAACTATGAGTAAGAAAAATTTTTATTTTACCTTCAATTATTTTGTCTCAGATGATCTTTCTTTCTTTATGTAGATCTAAGTTTCCGACCTATATCATTTTCCTTCTCTCTAAAGAACTTCTTTTAACTTTTCTTACAAAATTCCTTTAATTTTTCTTTTTCTGAGAAAGTCTTTATTTCTCTTTCACTTCTGAAAGATTATTTTGCAGGGAACAGAATTCTAGGTTGATGAATTTTTTCTCTCAACACTTTAAATATTTTGCTTCACTCCTCTTGCTTGCATGGTTTCAGAGAAGTCTGGTTTATTTCTTTTCTTTGCTCCTCTATAGATAAGGTTGGTTTGCCCTCCTGGCTTCTCACAGGATTTTTTTTTTCTTTATCTTGATTTTCTTTACTTTGAATATGATATTCCTAGGTGTAGTTTTTTTTTTTTTTTTTTTTTTTTGGTGTTTATCCTTCTTGGTGTTCTCTGAGCATCCTGGATCTGTGTTTTGGTGTCTGATAGTAATTTGGTGAAATTCTTAGTCATTATTGTTTCAAATATTTTATTTTTTCCTTTCTCTCTTTTTTCTCCTTCTGGTATTAACGTTATGCTTATGCTACACCTTTTATAGTTGCCTCACAGTCCTTGGATATTCGGTTATGTTTTTTTCAATATTTTTTCTTTTGCTTTTCAGTTTTGGCAGTTTCTATCAAGATAGTGTCAAGGTCAGAGAGTCTTTCTTCAGTCATACCCAGTATTAACAAGCCCATAAAAGGAATGTTTCATCTCTATTACATCTCTGTTTTTATCTCTAGCGTATCTTTTTGGTCCTTTCTTAGAATTTTCTTCTATCTGCTTGCATATCTATCTGTTCTTGCATGCTGTGTACTTTATCCATTAGTACCCTTAGCATATTAATCATAGTTGTTTTAAATTCCCAGTGTGATAATTCCAACATCCTTGTTATGTGTGAGTCTGGTTCTGATGTTTGCTGTGTATCTTCCAACTGTTTTTTGCCATTCAATATGTTTTATAATTTTTTCTTGATAGCCAGACATGATGTACTGGGTAAAAGGGTCTTTAGTAATATGGTGGTAAGATGTGAGGGCAGAGGAAGCATTCTTTAGCCCTATGATTAGGTCTGTCTTATAGTGAGCCTGTGCCTCTGGACTGTGAACTTCACATGTGCTTCTCACGTTTTTTTCTCCTTCACCTTAGGTGGAACAGGATGGCTAGATTAGGCTGGATTTGGGTATTTCCCTACCTAGTTCAGTCAGTTAGGCTCTAACAAAACCCCGGCAGGTTAAACTCTGGTTAAAGAGTTTCTCCTGAGGGTAGATGTTGTGAAAAAGAAGAGAATTCTCTGGCTTATTTCAAAATGTTTCCTTTACCCATCCCCCTTTGTGGGAAGCATGAGGAGATTTTTCTCCAAAATTCACTTGGAGGACCTGATAGAGCTCCCAGAGGTGAAACTCACAAAGCGTGAAGGCTCCCTGATGACTACTTCCCTTAGAGCTTTTAATCTCTCAGACTTGTCTACGCTGAGCCTCCAACAACTCATCAACTACAGTCCAGGTTTCCCTACCATGGCACTAGTTTCTGGAGGTTTCTGCTTCTGTAAATTGTAATCTTTGTATTAGCCTCTGAGTCTCTCCAATTTTGGGGGTGGCCACTTGCCCTGTGACCTCATTTCTCTTATGGCTCTAAAAGAATTGTTGATTTTTAGCTTGGTCAGCTTTTTAATTGTTTTTATGATGGAGTGGCAACTTTCAAGCTTCTTACATGCTGGACTGGGAGCAGGAAGTCTCAATGTTCAGCTTTTTAAATTAATTAAATAAATAATGTACAAGATGACAACTAGATCATGAATTAGATATCAATGCAAATTGTATAACTCAATCAACAAATGATAATGTTTACATGGAAGACTATATATTGTCTAGGGCCCATTTTTAGGGGTTGTCTGATTATAGTCATGTTTATTTTATACCTTTTGGGAATCATGATTTTAACTTTCTTTAAAAATTATTCTTTAAGGAGCTGGCCCGGTGGTGTAGCAGTTAAAGTCACACATTCTGCTTCGGTGGCCCGGGGTTCATTGGTGTGGATTCTGGGCGCAGATATAGTCACCGCTCATCCAACCATGTGGAGGTGACATTCCACACAGAAGAGCTACAAGTCTACAACTATGATATACAACTATGTACTGGGACTTTGGGGAGGAAAAAGGAAAAAAAAAAGAGAAAGATTGGCAACAGATGTTTGTGCAGGGCCAATCTTCCTCAAAAAATAAATAAACACATAAATAAAACTATATGTTTAAAAAATTATTCTTTAATAATAGAATTTTTTTAGTAGTTCAATTGAGTCTATGATTACTATTCTTAAATAGCAGTTTAATACTGCAGGAACCAACATTAAGAGTATCAGCCCTAGCATAAATCTTTTAATGAAGAACATTATTTTCACAAAGTCTTTTTAAAGAGAAACTGATGCTAATATAGAAAAGAATTTGTGCTCTACAAGAGTATTTTTTACTTTAGGGTAGATGATAAAGTGGCTCTGTGTTTGTTTGAACAATAGTCTTCATGTCTTTTATTTTAGTCAAATCTGACATTTTATCCTCTAACTGTGGGTGTTTGAAATAATCTGAAACTTGCTGGCATTTTAAAATTATTATTACAGATAGAATCAGAAGAAAATAGAAATTATAAGACATCTGCTGTTTTAGTATCTTGGTGTAAATTGGTACAGCCTCTATGGAAAACAGTATGGAGGTTCCTCAAAAAATTGAAAGCAGAACTACCATATGATCCAGCAATTCCATGTCTGGGTATTTATCTGAAGGAAACAAAAACACTAACTTGAAAAGATACATGCATCCCCATGTTCATGGCAGCATTATTTACAATAGCCAAGACATGGAAACAACTTAAGTGTCCATCAATGGATGAATGAATAAAGAAGTTGTGTATACACATATGTGTGTGTGTATATATATGTATATGCATGTATGTATGTGCATATATAAGTGTATGTATATATATGTGTGTGTATATATATCTGTGTATGTGTATATATATACACACACACAATGGAATATTTTGTTGTTAGTGCCATTGAGTCAATTCTGACTCCTACCAACCCTGTGTAGAGTAGAGTGGAACCTTGCCTGGTCTTTTTGCACCATCTTCTCACCTTCTGGCACTGTATTAGACAACGCCCCACTTCTATTCATAGGGTTTTCATGACCAGTTTTTTCAGAACGGGGTGGCCAGTTCCTTCTTCCTAGACCATCTTAATCTGGAAGCTCTGCTGAAACCTGTCCACTGTGGGTGACTCTACCGTTATTTGAAATACTGGTAGCAGAGTTTTCAGCATCATGGCAACATGCAGTCACTACAGTACGACAGCCAACAGATGGGTGGTGTGCTTCCCTGACCAGAAACGAACCCTGGGTGTGATGGTGAGAGCACTGAATCTTAACCACTATACCTCGAGGGCTGGAATATTATTCACCCATAAAAAAGAAGGAAATCCTGCCATTTATGACAACATGGGATGGACCTCAAGGACATTATGCTAAGTGAGTGAAATAAGACAAAGAGAGAAAGACAAATACCACATGATCCCACTTATATGTGGAATCTAAAAAAACAAAGGAATTCATAGGTACAGAGAACAGATTGGCGGTTATATGTCAATCATATCTCAATGAAAAATGACATTAGAACTGGAAAGGAAAAAAATAGGCAAAACAATCTGGATAGACACCTTACTAAGAAAGATATATGGACGACAAGCATATGAAAAATGCTCAACACCATTTTTCATTAGGAAAATGCAAATTAAAACATCAATGAGGTACTGGGGCTGGCCCAGCGGCATAGTGGTTAAGTTTGTGTGCTCCACTTCGGCAGCCCAGGGGTCTCAGGTTCAGATCCCTGGCGCAGATCTATGCACCGCTCATCAAGCCATGCTGTGGCAGCATCCACTTACAAAATAGAGGAAGATGGGCACAAATGTTAGCTCAGGGCCAATCTTCCTCAGCAAAAAGTGGAGGATTGGAAATGGATGTTAGCTCAGAGCCAGTCTTCTTCACACAAAAAAAACTCCAAAACATCAATGAGGTACCACACCATATCTATCAGCAATCCAAAAACCTGACAATATCACATCCTAGCAAGGATGCAGAGCGACAGGAACCCTCATCCGTTGCTGGTGGGAATGGAAAATGGTGCAGCCACTTTGGAAGGCACTTTGGCAGTTTCCTACAAAGTTAAACATAGTCCTAACATGCAATCCAGCAAACACACTCCTAGGTATTTACCCAACTGATCCGAAAACTTACATACCCTCAAAAACTTGCATGTGAATGTTTTAGCAGGTTTATTTATAATTGCCAAAAACTGAAAGCAACCAACATGTTCTTCAGTAGGTGAGTGGATACTGAAATTGAACCATTAAGTCAATAGAAGGTGGACAGTGGGAGCCAGATATCTCACTGTTAGGGGGGGAGTTTATAGATAAGCAAGGCGAGGAGACTAGAATGATCCATGTCTTCATGAATTAGAGTTGGAGACATCAATATGAACTCATTTTTAGCTTAATATAGACGCGGATTGTTACATATAGAAATATCTATAGATTGTGTATACATACAGGTTAGTATACAGATGTACGTTTACCTGCTCTGTCAACTGAGAAGACCTGGAAGCAATGACACTGCAGTAGCAAAGAGCACAACTAGTACTAAGATCTTTGTGGGAAAAGAAGAACTTTGGAGTAGAGAAACCCAAGAAACACTGTCTCAGCCACTTGATCAAGGAATAAGTCATACTAATAGCAGTACCTTAGATACAGTGTGATGAGAAATGTACTTTACCTCCCCAAAACCTAGTTTGATCATGAGAAAAACATCAGACAAATCCCAAATGAGAGACTCTCTACAGAAAACCAATAACCCTCCAAACTATCAAAGTCATCAAAAACAAAGAATGTCTGAGAAACTGTCACAACCAAGAAGAGCCTAAGGAGACATGAGAACTAAGTGTAATGTGCTATCCTGGATGGCATCAAAGAGCAGAAAAAGGACATTAGGTAAAAGTTAAGGAAATCAGAATAAAGATAAACTTTAGTTAATACTAATATATCAATCCTGGTTCATCGATATGACAAACGGACTATACCAATATAACAAGTTAATAATAGGGGAAACTGGGTGTGGAGTATGTGGAAACTCTGTATTATCTTAGCAATGTTTCTGTAATTTAAAACTCTTCTAAAATTAATTTTTTTACTGTACTTTGTACAGTCACATAACCACAAAAATGATGCAGAGTTCTGTCAGCTGAAAACTACCCCAAAACCGGAATCATAAGAATATACTTAATGTGGGTGGACTTAGCCTCATGTTTTTAAGTCTTCACAACACTTTGTTCACAGACGCCTTTGATTTTTTTCTCTCAAGTACTTCTTAGGGGCTCTTTGAAATTTTTTAAAAAGTTCTTATCATATCCCATTAATTTTACATTTCAATAGCTTCTGTACTACATTCTTTTAAAACGTTTAAAAAATATAGCATGATACATTATAATTTTGGTCTGTAGAGAAAAGAAGGCCCAAGCTTTTTCAGGTATCTGTTACGGAATCAGTTTTGACATCATGTTTACACAGTAAACAATGAGGCAAAATACTTATGACTCTTTTCTGAATGGTCTAAGCCAAGATGTAATTTAATCCATATGTTTTTCACAAATGGTTCATCAATTATTGATTAGGCTTAATGAGTATGCTAATAAGCAGAACTCAAGTGGCTTCTTTAGCCCTTCTGTGCTTTCCAGGTCCTCATAAATTTTTGAAATGGTAGCTGCTGGAAATAGATTATGGACTGGTGCCAAGAAGCCATAATGCAAACCACATATGGTGTTCAAGGGCTGATGTTTGTCCTTTCAAGATAGTATCAAAAATGTACTTTGTATGACATTTGTTCTTAATGTAAATTAATTTATAAAGTTTCCCCTTGTGTACTTGTTATACATATTGCTTTCTGTTCATAGGAGATATTAAAATATAGATTTTTCTCATATCAAAGGTTACATTGTGAAGGATTAAATACAAGCTATGTTGTTCTTAGAGATACAGTAATGGAGACCTCGATTTCAAATGGAGATTTCTGTAGATTGGCTTCACTGTAAGAAGTTTTACTATTATCAAAGTCCTGAAAATAATTTCCTGAACCTGGCTCATTTACTTCCACTCTCTAAATGACATTGCATTTAGTAATCTATCCTTTCTAACATGTTAATGCATTCTGATTACTATTTCATCAGAAAGAGAGAGTTAAAGTGGAATTGCTTTCTTGGACTGGTGAAGAGCAACACAAAATACGTTTAGAGCATAATTAACTTTTGCTTGAGACAGTGAGCTACAAACTGTTGTATTTACATATAACCAGCCTTGGATAACATGATCTGGAAATCATATGAATGAAAATAGTTTATTAGAAACAATTACTTGAACTTTGCTTCAGATATTTCAAATTAACATCCTAGTTAACTAAATTCTCTCTGAATGGATATTATATTGATGGTTTATTAAAATTATTGCAAACATACTGAAAAATTTTCATTCAACATTGTAGATGCTATTGTTGTATTACAGAAGATAAAACTCTTCGTATTGTAACTTCAATTCTTTCTTAGGACTATTGCTCAAAAATATCCAGAGAGCTAAGAAAGGTGTATAATGACGCGTAGCTACAATGATATTGCTCATCAGAATATCAAATTCTTCATTTTAGGCATTTAGAAAAGACACCATTACATAAATATCACTGCTGAATATACCCCTAACAACCTACATGGAGAAAGCAATACAATAAAATACGATGCCACAGAGTGCTGAAATAAACATAATTGTTTTTGTTTTGCTGCTTTGACTTTTTTCCCCTTATGACTATGATCTTTAGTATTCCTGAGTTCTTACGCATCAAAATACTAATTTCTTTTAGATAATTTTAATTCAGTTAACACCTTTTATGCTTTCATTTTGAACTTTAGTAAAATGATAAAATGTTGTTATTTATTTAACCTTGTTTCCTAAAGTTCAGACTGTCATTCTTTTTTTTGTGTGAGGAAGATCAGCCCTGAGCTAACATTCCTGCTAATCCTCCTCTTTTTGCTGAGGAAGACTGGCTCTGAGCTAACATCTATTGCCAATCCTCCTCCTTTTTTTTCCCCCCAAAGCCCCAGTAGATAGTTGTATGTCATGGCTGCACATCCTTCTACTTGCTGTATGTGGGACGCGGCGTCAGCATGGCCGGAGAAGCAGTGTGTTGGTGTGCGCCCGGGATCGAACCCGGGCTGCCAGTAGCGGAGCGCACACACTTAACGGCTAAGCCACCGGGCCGGCCCAGACTTCATTCTTGATGTAAGTATCATATCAAAGCTGTGATAAAAGAGAAAAAACATAAAAAATTAATTAAAGAATAGAAATAATTAAAAAATTTGTGATTATCCAAGAATAATAGTTTAGAATGATGAATAAAAAGTTGGTCGATTACTCAGGCATTTCATAATTAGGGGATGAAACATAATTGAACCACTGAAACAAAGTGTTTGTCCAGGTATTTTGTCCCTTCGTCAATGCGGCTTAAGCTAGATAGTCTTTATTAACTTATATTGATGTTTATTCCTTTTATTACCTTCTTTTGTAGAATAAACTGAAAGATAATCAAACTAATATTCTAACCCTCTTCAAAAAATTACAGCCACAGGAAAGATATTTTTCTCAAAATTGAGTTAGATATATTTATTTAATATTAGCAGGTAGGACTGTTGAAGAAAGAGATTTCAGGACTCAATCATGACATAATTAAAATTGTGGCTGAGAGCTAATATGCTTTTTACATTCAAATGCTGTTTACGATGCTATGGGACTCTCTCCATGTTGATTGATTTCTGGAAGTTATCAATTTTGGTTTAAAGATATTTTAGTTTCAAACACATTAATTCCTTCACCCTCAGAAAATTCAAACTTTTCCAGAAAACCGTAAATAATCATAGAAATAAATAGCAGGATCCTAATTTACATTTAACCTTTGTTTTAAATGATTAATGGATGCTATTTATATAAACTATTTCTACAATGCAGCATGAAATGAAATTTAAATTGCAGATTTTACAGTGGTGTATTTTAACTAGTGACCCTATCCCCACGAATAAAAATAAAAGAAAACCAATTACATTTGTAATAAAGATGCTAATGCATTTCTTGTTTTAAAGTTATTTAAGTTGTGATTGTGTAAGAAACTTTTATTTCTATAGAACTAGGAAGAGATGCTCTGCTTTGTGGAACTTTATGAGAGAAAAATGACTTGGCTTCTGCTCTACTCTCAACTGTAATAAATTTCCCTCTCTGGACCAACTGCTGCTGGAGTCAGCAAGGAGATTGGTTTGAATCAGGCCTGGGGTGCTTTGCGCATCCAGACTGAAGGAGACATATGGAATTTCTGTTTGGTGGGTCAGTCAGGGGAGGGGCTGGACACGTGGTCAGGTTGTTCTAGTGTGGGATCAGAACACATGGCCCTCTGGGAAGAACTCAGTTCACAGAGGTCTATAGCCCTTTCAGTTAAAAGGTTGACATTAGCCCCTTCGAGTGCACCAGGTCTCTCTGGCCCCAAGCATCTGTAGGGGAGGAAGACAATTCCTCTACCCTCAGGTCCTTCTTGCTGGTCTAAGAGTTAAATTGACATGGGACAGAATAACAGGAGGAAATCAAACAAAGTTTAGTAACATGTATACATGGGATAAACCCAGGAAAACCGAGTAACTCACCAGAATGGCAGAGGTTGTCAGCTTAAATACCATCTTCAGCTAAAGACAAAGGAGGATGTTAGGGGTAGTCATTTGGGGCTACAAAGGGGAGGAAGGCAATTTACATGGAGATGGAAATGTAAATGTTTGTTAAACAAGTGTTTGCTGGGCCCTCTATAGACAATGGGACCCACTTTACACTACACTACAGTTATGGTATTAGCTCCTTCCTGGGGACAGGCTTTCTATATTAAATTCTTTTAGGCAGTTAGATGGAAGGTCCAAGTTTCTTTCAGAGACTTTTGTTCTTAAAAACAATCAAGCCAAAGAGACATATTTGGTGTGGCCAATTCTGTTCCCCCACACATCCAAAGAGGAGCTAATAAGCTGGGCTATTTCCCCTATTTCCAAGGTTTAAAGACTATAGGAAAACAGCCTGCCTCTACCAGTGGTGTAATAAGTGACTGAAAGCTGGTCTGCTACTTCAAACCAAGTGCACAGCAGAGAATACTTTTCCTAACATCACTCACAGATCTATTAAAACGTACAACTTACAGCCAGTCCCCAATCTCGAACAATAGACAAAGAAATAACAGAACACCAGAAGGGAGACAGGAACAGAAACGGAATATTAAGAGAATTCAATTAAATAGAATCAATGGAGAAGACAGAGCAACTTAAACATGAAACTATAATATGAGCAATTTTTAAAAACCGGACAAAATGAAAGATAGGCAAGTCACTGTATAGTTGGTGGTATGGGAAAAAAAGAAGAAAAATGTTCTCAAATTGCAGAGCAAAAATACAAAGATATGAAAATGATGAGAGTCTTAGACCCTTGTGATTGGTATGAGGTCCAAGAAGAGAAAAAGAAACAGATGGTAGAGAGCAAACAATGAACAAATAATAGAAAAACATTTACTTGAGTTGAGAAAAGACTAAATCAATATACTTGTTTTATATCTACCTGAGATATCATTCACATGTATAGATAAATGAAAGATATTTATGGACATGGCAGGATTGAGATAAAATATCACCCACATATTCTATCTGAGGAAAACACTGGAGTAAAGACTCAAACCAAATAATAAATCAATCAGGAAAAGACCACAGAATGAGAGAAAATAAAGTTGGTAAGAAACACTATTGAGCAAGTAACAATGTATCAATGTATTTAGGAAAATGATGAAGTGACAAAATAAATGAGACAAAAAATTCAATTGCATAAAATCAGAATTTGCATTACTATAACAGTAAGTAAAAACAATATTTTCTAGTCAATCTGCTAGTTTTGCAAACAAAAATGTGCAACTAGAAAATGGGATAAATACAAATGTAGCAAGAGACTTCAATAAATCTCTTTCAGATTTGGGGAGAGTCAGTAGAGAAGATAAGAACAGAAAATTCAATTATATATAGATATAGATATACAAGAATTATGCATTACTTTATACTAATGAAGATTCTACCAAAATCAATCATATAGTTGACCACAAAGATAAATAGATCAATTTAAGAAGTAGAGATATTAAAGCCCACATCCTGTGATCATAATCCAAAGAAGATTGGGAAACTAAAATTAGAAAGTTCGCCAAATGTGAAATTTTATTTGGAAATTAAGAAATAATCCCTAGGCAATATTGCCTCAAAGGAAAAAACTACACTCAAATTATATAACCTTTAAACAAAGAGTGTCTGTGAAATCTGTGAGGGACAGAGGAATGAAGAGGCACTAAAGCTACATATTCTCATTATGAAGAAAGAAAGTTCTCTAGTGCTCATCTCAGGAGATTTCACCTGATGTTCATTTTAAGATGGAGAACGACAAAATGGCCCAAAGAATGTAGGAAAAGGAAGTTAATAAATATACAAGCTGAAATAAATAAATAAAATGAAAAAAAAAGTAGAAAGAATGCATTTATCCAAAACTGTTTCTTTAAAAATACCAAATTAATAGGTAAATAATTTTTTAGTCTGACACTAAAGGAGAGTCAAAATATACAAGATTAGTCATAACATATGTATAGTCATAGATACGAAAGAAATTAAGCAAATACAAAGTACAACTCTATGACAAGTAAAGTTGAAGACCTTGTTGGGTTGCTAAGGCTCCCCAAGAACAGTAACTTCACCCCCTTCTGGGGCTGACACGAGGGCCCTTATTCTACCTGGGAGATGGTACTGCCCTGAAGTCTGAACAGGTTGATCTTTCTAAGCCTGGGGGTGGGGGTGGGAGGGCGGCAGGGGAGGGAAGAATTCTCCAGAGTCTCCAGGGCCATTGCTGTCCAATCCTCCAGAGGACAGGGTTGCTGTCCTCGTGGTGGGCTGTGACAAGGCAATAATTTTTGGGTATTATAACTTTCTAGGGGGAAGGGTTGCTACAAAAGGTGTCCTTTTCTATTAGTAAACATAACAATAAAATCAGGTACCAGATATACATGCTCCTTTTATCCCTTTATCTCTGTTTATGTGTTGTCGATATCATCCTGGTTTATTTTCAACCCTCCCATTTCTAATTCATTCTTGCTTTTCCATTACTGAGTCTGATTGCTGGTGAATATCAGCCAATCATATTTCAGCTCCCATCGCATTTCACAAGGTATATTCAGGGAAAGTAGTCTTCACTATAAAAACTGATTTTTGCCTCTTTTATCTATGGTAACTCATTTGTTAACACACTTTGATAAAGGAGATGATAAGTATAAATGCCAACACACCCAGTGATAACATAAGCTAGACTTTAAGATATTATATGTATATATTATACATATTTATGTCTATATACTACATATGTATAATTATTATATAATTCAGATTGGAGATATGTAATTTTGTATATTATATATATTCTCAATCAGAATTATATCAGTCAGAATGCTCCTGGGAGAATAATACACCAAAAAGGTTATTTAGCAGGTTTAACAGTTTGTGGAAAGCTAAAAGTAATACGTTAAACTTAGTAAACTACCAATACATACACATAAACAATTTTATTTTAAATTATATTGACGATGTGAAATTAAAAACATATTCCTATCAGAAGCATGTTGTTTGGTCCATTCACATATCACTAATAGTTTACTGAGGCTTCTTTAAAATACTGACTTAGGTTAACTTCAGTTTCTCTGGCAATTAGTATATTTTCTCAGTCCCTAGCAAGCTATCCGTAGCTAGCTTCAATGCTAGAATAAGCATTAAATCAATCCTCACTACAGGCCATTTCCTGACTGCAGTGCCCCCATGTCCCACTGGACCCATTAAGCACCCTTCTTGTGTTCCCTGAAGACACTTCTTATGTATCACTGAATCGCAGTTAACTAACACTGTCTTTTTCATATCCATATCTCCAGTGATTAAAAGAGTGCGTGAGTCAAAAATAAGGACTTTCAGTGAACGGGTGATGAAAAAACGACTACTATCTGTCAGTGTCGTACTATTGAGTGGACTCCGTGAACAATTCATCTAACAATCAATTTAACTTAAGAAAAAACTTGGTGTGTGTCTTACTAACTGATGATATTTTAAATGGAATTTTTTCCAGAGGTGTTGTTCCCAAATTTCATTCAGTTTTATAGTCAAACCAATTATGAGTCTTGAACAATTCTCCTTCCGTTATTTCAGGGACACTAGAACTTGAAGATTTTTCCATTCATTTAATTTACTCTCTACATTCAAACGAAATGTTGCTAAATGACATGAATTTACTTTAAAAGAAATCTAGAAAACTTTGCTAGATGTTCTGCTTATATATTATTTTCCCTCGGATTTACAGAACTTTTAACAAGTTTGATAGTGTGTTTTGGTATCACGTTTACACAGTCAGAAAAATACCCTGGATAGTTGTGACCTGATAGTAGGACAAATGTGTATGGATTTGAGCAGAGACTGCATAAAAATCTCATTTTGACTTTGAGAAAGGGATCTTTCCCTTAAACAATAACTTATGTGTTACAAACTTCACAAAAACTCCAGTGACAAAAGACTTTCACAACTGTCAAGTAGAATGGAAGAATAGAGTCATAATATTGTAGTTTCCTGCCCAGCAAAGCCAGAACCCTGATTTTATGGAAAGAAACTGGCATAAACTTTAATAAAGAATGAGACTGGAGACAGATCAGCATTATGACTTTTCAGAGTAGATGCAGAGTTTGATGAAACAGAAATCAAACTGGAATTTTGAATTTTTCCTCAAGTCACAATTGGATTATATGTAACAGGAACCTTAGGTTGAGAAATTTACTATGCCATAAATGGGGCAATAATTCTTATATAACTTCCTAGGAGGAAGAAATGCTGCCAAAGCTTTTCTTTTATATTAGTAAACCTGGTAATAAAATTAGCTATGAAAGTCCCTACCAGATATACATGCTCCTTTATATCAATGTTCACGTACTGTGACTATTGTTGTCCTAGCTTATTTTCAACCCTTCCCATGTCTACTAACTCATTCTTACTTTTCCTTTACCAAGTCTGAAAACCTGGTTATCAACCCTCTACCTCTAACACACACACACACGCATTCACACACTTTACTCCCGATTGGTGAAACACACATTTATTCATATTTCTTTCAAAATAATTCTGTACATAGTCCTGGCAATAACGGATGGCAATGATACATAAACTAGTAAAAATATTATGAGCAAGTATTTTTGGGTTTATTTCAATTCCCACATTGCCTCAAAATTTGAGAAATGGGACATCATTTTATCTACATAAATTTAAGACTTCTTAAGGTTGGTTCCAGGGAGACTCAAGAAAGTTTGTAAGTTTATACTTAAAATTATAGGGAGTAAGTATCCCTTGAGTTAATTGCCATTTGTTCTCATTTCCACACTTTGATAAGGGCAAGAGAGATTTTTTTCTAACTGTAAAAGAAGTGATTGCAGACAGACAAGAGTGATCCAATACAAACAGCACAACTGATGTGTCTGGAGAGAACAAAGAGGAAAAAAAGAAACAGAAAATATTCCAAAGTACTATAAGATCAAGATGGCTTATGAACATGTAACAAACATTTCCCTTAAAAAAAAGAATCTAGTGAGGGGCTGGACCTGTGGTGTAGTGGTTAAATTCGGCACGCTCTGCTTTGGCAGTGGGGGTTTGCAGGTTCGGATCCCGGGCGCGGATCTACCTACCGCTCATCAAGCCTTGCTGTGGCAGCATCCCATGTACAAAAGAGAGGAAGATGGGCACAGATGTTGGCTCAGGGCGAATCTTCCTCAGCAAAAAGAGGAGGATTGGCAACGGATGTTAGCTCAGGGGCCAATTTCCTGACCCAAAAAAAGGGAATATAGAATTGCTAGGTAAATTACAACCACTATATTTAAAAATATACATCTATCTATATTCACAGAATGAAAAGGAAATCCATAGGTGCTAAGAAAAAAAGAGAGAGAGGAAAAAAAGAGAGAGAGAGAGAAGGAAGGAAGGAAGGAAGCAAGGAAAAAAGAAAGGAAGGGAGGAAAGAAGAGAAGGAAGGGAGGAAAGGAGGAAGGGAGGATGGACGGAAGCAAGGAAGAAAGAGAACTTAACAAGACAGATAGCAAGCACTGAACCTATAGATAACCTAGGGTGTTGTGTAAATACCAGATTTTAACATCCTCATGGAGAACAGGAGGCACAGCCTTGGGGCTAAGTGAGGCAGGCAGTTGGAGCTGAGATTTACCACCACCACCACCCCCACACACAAACACAGAGTCAAGACCTTCAACCAACTATAGTATCAGTGAAACTGTGGATTAGCAAACACTTTCTTCCTATAGTAAAAATATCAACAAGGAAAATTTTATGTTACCTATGTGCAAAAATTGTAAAATTAGTTTCCTTGTCAATAATTTGTAACCAAATTTGAGGACCTCAAATAGACACATTCAGAAAACCCTAGAGCCAGGTTGATGGTGCCTAGTAACCCAGGACACTTAGGAAAAGCTTATACAAATCATTTTTTTGGGGGCCACATTTGGTATCCCTGTCACTCATGATTTCTGCTGTATAAACTCAGTGAAGTATGAATTCACAATCTAAACTTAATAAAAAAGGAAAAAAATGAGTCACCATGAGAGTCAGAAGTAGCAACAAGAGCAGAATCAGATCTCCAAAGACTTTTATAAAAGTAAATTTTTAAAAAATGAATTTTCTTTGTTTATAAAGGGGAAAGAGGCAGCCGTCTTCTCTTTCTTTCTTGAATCTCCTTGAATGTATAACCTCTTTGGAATGTAAATGGTTCTCTCCATGCACTACATAATTGCTGTCTCCAGTTTATAACACAGAGATGTCCTGAAGATCATGGACCTCATAACCCCATGAGATATAAACACATACTTCCAGAGTCAACCTAGAAGCCTATCTTATGATGGAACCATTTGTCTCAGGGAAGATAAGAGAAATTTTACTGCTCTTTCTTCTACTTTGAGGTATAAGTAACGTGAAATTTCATTGTGACTCGTAGTCTCTTGAGGTTACCAACGTGCATGTAATCTACTGTGCTTAATAGTAAAAGTGGATGGGAAAAACAATGTAGAGCTAGAAAACGAGAAAGTAAGAGGGGATCCCTCAAAAACTAAATATTACCTGGCCCAGTCTCCCCTGATCTGGCTGACAAACTGGATGCCAACTCCCTCAGAGTCAGAGAATCCCTGGAACTCTCCTGAAGCTTCCAGCTGGCTACAAGACACGATGATTTTTAAGCTCGAGTAGACAATAGCTAGGCTGTGCCAAACCTTGGCAAAGGCCAGATTGAGTTTGGACTTTTAAAAAATCACCTCAGGATGTCCAGCTGTTTTCCAGTGGTTGGTCTGTCCATGCATATAGATACTTGGCCTCTTTGGCCCAACTCTGGCAATTCTGAAGACCATTCCTACCCTCAGAGCTCCCCTAGGGGTTGGCTGCCACCTTGCTGTGACTGCATTGCAGTCCAGCTTTTCCCTTTGGCCAATCCTGCTTTCTTTCTTACCCCCGACAGGTGTTGATCTTGAGAGCACCCCCAAGTAAACTTCCTACATGCTATTCTCCTTCTCAGAGTCATTTACCCAAGAAACTCATGCTAGGATACCCATATTTCACACAAATGAATTTTTTACCCACTAAGTTGCTATAGTAGATTTGACTATGTCATAAAGATACTAGTTCTCTAAAAGTAAGTTATTCATTTAATACATTTTCAAATAAAAATACCAATAGGAACTTTTTGTAGAAATTGGGAAAATAATTTTAAAGAGTATGAATGACAAGAGGGCCAAAATAATCAAAGAAAAATTTAATGGAAAAGAACAAAGAGAGGGACCTGCATACAAAAAAGACCATGCAGTATCACCCACAGGTCAACAAATTGGCCAATAGAATATACATATGGAAAGTTGACATAAAAAGGAGACATTACACCTCAGTGGGGAAGGAACAGTTATTCAATCAATGGTTGTAGGAGAACTGTTTGCACGTGCAAAAAAATTGTAAACCCGCCTTACACCTTACAAAAAACAAATTCTAGATGAATTAATCATAAATGTGAAAAACAAAACTTTCAACTTTTCGGAAGAAAATGTAGGGAAATATATTATGATCTTAGAAGGGAAAGATTCTTTAAATTGCAAAAGCACAAATTATAGGAAACATTCTCCAACCTCAGTATGATAAAATAGAAAATTTCTCTTCGTTAAAAGATAGCTTACTAAATGTAATGTGGTATCCTGGATTTAATCTTGGGATAGAAAAGGGATATTAAGTGAAAAACTGGTGAAATAAAAGAACAAAGCCTAGGGCTGGCCTGGTGGCGTAGTGGTTAAGTTCGTGCACTCCGCTTTGGCTGCCTGGGGTTCGCAGTTTCAGATCCCAGGCGTAGACCTACGCACCGCTCATCAAGCCATGCTGTGGTGGCATCCCATATATAAAGTAGAGGAGGATTGGCAACAGATGTTAGCTCAGGGCCAATCTTCCTCACAAAAAACAAACAAAAAAACACAAAGCCTAGAGTTCAATTAATAGTAGTACGACAGTGTTGGTTTCCAAGTTGTGACAAATGTTCAAAATATACCATGTGTATGTAAGATGTCCACTATAGGGGAAACTGGGTGAGGTGTATATGGGAATTCTCCCTACAATCTTTGCAACTTTTAGGTAAATCTAAAATTATCCAAAAGTAAAATTTTATTTTTAAAAATTGATAGTATAAAGCAAAAACATAAACCACAAACTGGGATAAGATATTTTATAATATATACCAAAAAATATTTTGTGTCCAGAAGATATAGTCACCTTAGTATATCAATATTTCTTTTAAAAAGAAACTCAAAGGAAAAATTAACTATAGCTTCACAATGGATGAATCTTAACATTATGTTACATAATATTGAACAAAAAGCAAATTACAGAAGAATGTATAAAATATGAATATATAAATTTTTAAAACACGTAAAACAATATTGCTTACATATACATTCTCATGTAATAAAATAACAAAGAAATGTGTAAAATGATAAACTCAAATTTTAGGACAAAGAAGAATACACAGGAAATTTCAAATACTTTAGTAAAATTTTATTTCCTTAAGTGGACCATTTAAGCAAATTATACTTTTTCGTACAACATACATATTACATGAGAAATATTAAAAAATAAATTTTGAGCATTTGAAAATTATTATATGAAAATATGAATACACATGTATAAAATTAGATTCTTCCTTAGATGAGTTTCAAGATTAAGAATGCATTAAAAATGATGGTAGAGGTTCTTGCATATAGGAAAAACCATCATCTATAAAGTTAGCAGATGGAATAATAAACCTAGAGGCATTATTTGCAGCATATAAAATAGATAAAGGTTAATAACACTAGCATATAAAAGATTCTAAAAATTATTAACATTTTATATACAAAAATTAATGTCAAATTATATATTGATCATCACTGAAGAAAAATAAGTTGTATCAGTTTTCTATTGCTGTGATAACAAATTACTATAAATACAGCGGCTTAAAACAACACAAATTTATTATCTTATAATTCTTGAGATAGGAAATCCAGTACAGGTCTCATTGGACTAAAATCAACGTGTTGGCAAGCTGCATTCCTTTCTGGAGGCTCTAGAAAGGAGAGAACCTATTTCTAGTAGAGGAGAATCCATTTCCTGCTCGTTTTGGTTATTGGCAGAATTCAATTCCTTGTGTTTGTAAAACTGAGGTCTCTGTTTTCTTTCTTTTCTTTTTTTTTTTTTTTTTTTTGGTGAGGAAGATCCACCCTGAGCTCACATCCACTGCCAATCTTCCTTTTTGCTGAGGAAGATTAGCCCTGAGCTAACATCAGTGCCCATCTTCCTCCATTTTGTATATGGGATGCTACCACAGCATGGCCTGATGAGTGGTGTGTAGATCTGTATCTGGGATCCGAACCTGCAAACCCCAGGCCACCAAAGTGGAACACACGAACTTAACCACTATGCCACTGGGCTGGCCCCTCAAACTTATGGACAAATTAGTCTTTAGCAGTGTTTTGTACTATTCAAGCCTAACAAATACTGCTTCAACATTTATATATTTCATACCAAATATTGGTAGTTGATTCTGTTCTATAACTACATATTTCCAATTCATGTTTCAAAAAGCTTTCCTTACTATTCTAAGAATTTTTATTTTGCTTACTTAAATTCTTATTCTGAGTTCCCACTTCGAAGATGTAAGAAGCTAGAAAGACCATTTAATCTACCCTAAGAAAGAGAGGAAGCCAGATAAATGATAAGATGATAACTTTTCTTGAACCCATTAGAGAGCTTAGGTCGCTGGGCAAACTATAAGCCTGAAACATAAAAAGGGACACCTTCCTCCCAAAGAGACGCAAGACATGTAGACCTTCTCACCTGTATGAGATAATGGGAAAAGATGTACCTAACATACAAGGGTCAGGAATAATCATCCCAAAATTTAAATAATTGCTAAAGTCAGTGGTGGGTTAGCATAATAGCATAGAAGCCCTGGGAGAGACAGACACAGAGAAATGTTATCAGATTCTTTTCTAATAACTTCTAGCAGGTCCTCATGAGAAAGACTGGAGGCAGGGAGAGAGACTGAAGAGAGCCTTCCTCACTGCTGCAGGCCTGGAGAAGGGGACTGAACAATGAGAAAGCTACAAAGTCCTATGGCTTGTACCTTTCTTCTTAAAAGCCTTAAGTCTTTTGAGGAAAGGGCAGCAAATCTGTATCTCCTCCAAGATAATGACCTTTTGTTGCATCTAGAAGGATTGAGGATACCAACCATCTACCCATGTGGGAAGGCAAGGAATAGTCCTGAGATAAGGATCCTACACTAATGCTATCAGAGGCCTCCCAACACTGGAGAAGGGGGTGTAAGAGAGTGAACTCCCCCCTGCACAAGACCCACCGCAGATACAGGCTGAGTTTTACTGCCCACATTGGGAGCAGAGGTAGGAGTGATGAGACAACTGAGCCCGTAGGGCATGGGCACACAGGCCTTACCTAAACCTTCAGCTGGATTAAGACAACAAAGATTCCTCCCTAACCACACAACATTTACCTAGCCAGCTTCGAGTACCAAGCGTTAGCAGTCTGCCACTGGGGGCAGGGGAAGGGGGAATGGAGCAAGAGATGAGAGAGAGAGAGAAAGAGAGAGAGAGAGACTTATGTGTACAAGGATGATGATAACCAAGGGAAGAATACAAACATTGAAAAACCTTCTAGCAGCCATGCCCCCACCCAAAGCACAAAGTATCAATAGGATTTTGAAGCCTGTCAAGCGCTGAAGGAAATCATAGCAACAACAAAGCCAAAACTCAAGTCCAACAGGATTAATTCAATCCCCTATACTAATTGCCTGAGAAGAGGCACACTGATTTCTAGGAATAAATATTTATTTCTCAGTCTCTCTTGTTCTACTCAGAATACCTGACATTTAATAAAAACTTATCAGACACACACAGGGAAAAAGAAAGAAAAAAAGAAAAAATATAACCCATTGTCAGGGGATAAGGTAATAAGCAGAACTAGACTCAGAGTCGACTTAGGTATTGAAATAATCAAACAGCAGATTTAAAATAAATATGATTAATACTTTCAAAGATTATAGTAATTGTTCAAGTTGAACAATACTCACATGAACCGAAGGGAAATTTCAGCAGATAGATGGAAAAGATATTAAAATGTCAAAAATTCTAGAAATAAAGATGAAGCACTCCTTTGATGGGCTTATTTATAGACTTAACATAGTAGAAGAAAGACTATGAACTTGAAGATAAGTCAATAGCAATTACCCAAACAAGTACTAAAGGAAAAAGAAGTAAAACAAAAAATCAGAGCTTGCAAAACTTGTGGGATAACATCAAATGGTCTATTACACGTGATATTGGAAGGAGAAGAGAGAACAAATAAAGAAAAAGAAATATTTGAAGAGATAATGATCAAGAATTTTCCAAAAATAACAAAAGACAATAAACCTCAGATCCAAGAAGAAACTCAAAAATCCCAACCAGGATATAAAGCAAGTAAAAAAGAAAAATCATTCCTATACACTTAGTCAAATTGATGAACACCAAAGAAAAAAAGGGAAAATTTTGAAAGCAACCAGAGAAAAAAGACACAATACATGCAGAAGAACAATGACAAGAATGAATGCAAATTCTCATCAGAAACAATGCAAACTGTAAGACAATGGAATAATTTTTTTAAAGCGATGGAGAGAAAAAATAATTGATGCAGAATTCCGTACCTAGAGAAAATATTGTCCAAAAATGAAAGCAGGATACAGACTTTCCTAGACATACAAAGCCAAAAACAAAACAAAAAAATCATTGTCAGATTAGCTGCACTACAAGAAATGTTAAAGGAAGATATTCAGGAAGAAAGAATATGATACCAAACAGAAATTTGGATCTAGATAAAGAAATTAAGAGCTCTGTGAAAAGTAAAAATGCATAGAAATATAGCAAAATATTATTTTTATTATTTTTATTTAGTCTAAAATAATTAACTTTTCTGAGAAAAAGTAGTAACACTATCCACTCACACTTATCATAAGTAAAAAAGTAAAATGTATAAAAAATAGAATAAAATATAGGAGAGAAGAGTCATTCTGTTACGGTCTCTACATAATGTAAATTAGCATAAAATTATTTGAAGTTAGACTGTCCTAAATTAAAGACATATATTGTAAACACTCAGGTAACCACAAAATGAAAATGAAATGGTATGACTAATACAATAATGAGGGTACAGTAGAATGATAAGAATATATGATTGACCCAAAAGCAGGCAGAGAAAAAGAAGAAAAAAGAAAAGCAGGAAAAGATGGAACAGAGAAGACAAAAATAAAATGATAGATTTAAATCCAACATTACCCTTTAAATTAAACATAAATGGTCTCAATGTTCCCATTAAAAGCAGAACATTTCAGTTTTGATTAAAAGAAAGATCCAAATAAATGTTCTCTGCAAGAAATATAAATACACAGATTAAAAATCAAAGGATAGGCAAGAATACCATGAAAACACTAAGAAAGAGGAGACTGGAGTGGTTATATTTATATCAAACAAAGTAAATTTTATTACTAGGAATATTACCAGGCACAAAAAAAATGTGTTAACATTCAAACTGATATAATAATCTGGATTGTGTTTGAACTTACCAACATAACTTCAAAAATTCATGAAGCAAGGCCCAGCCTGGTGATGTGGTGGTTGAGTTTGCGTGCTCCACTTTGTTGGCCCGGGGTTCGAGGGTTCAGATCCTGGGCACGGACCTAAGCACTGCTTAACGGGCCATGCTGTGGCAGGCGTCCCACATATAAAGTAGAGGAAGATTGGTATGGATGCCAGCCCAATGCCAAACTTTCTCAGCAAAAAGAGGAGGATTGGCAATAGATGTTAGCTCACAGCTGATCTTCCTCACCAAAAAAAAAAAAAAAAAAATACACGAAGCAGATTGAACACTGAGAAACAGACAAATCCAAATCGTAGTCAGATTCTTCAACAAACCCCTCTCAGTAATTGACAAAACCAGTAGAAAGAAAATTAGTAAGGATATTGAAGACCTGAAAACTACTGTAAACCACCTTGACCTAATTGGCAGTTATAGAACACTCTACCAACAACAGCAGATTGTACGTTCTTTTCAAGTGCACATGAAACATGGTCACAAAAGATTAAATTCTGAGTCATAAAACACACACTATTTTTTAAAGAGTGAAAGTAAGACAGTGTAACCTCTCACCGTAATAGAATTAAACTGGAAATCATTAATAGAAATATAGCTGGAAAATATCCAAACATTTGAAATTGTCTCATATTCCTAAATAATCTTGGATTAAAGACAAAGTCAAAAAAGAAATTAGAAAATATTTTGTATTGAATGAAAATAAAAATACAACCTATTAAAATGTGTGGCATGCAGTGCTTAGAAGGAATTCATAGCATTAAATGCTTTATTAGAAAAACAGAAAAGACTTAAAGGATGATCCATAATTCCATCTTAAGAAAAAATGAGGTTAAACTAATAAAATTCAAAAATTAAAATTGAACTAATTAAATCCAAAGAAACTGAAGTAAAAAAATAATAAAAATGAAAGCAAGAACCAGTCAAATTGAAAACAGAAAAATAACAGGGAAAATTCATAAAACCAAAAG
Source organism: Diceros bicornis minor (assembly GCF_020826845.1). Taxonomy (NCBI): domain Eukaryota; kingdom Metazoa; phylum Chordata; class Mammalia; order Perissodactyla; family Rhinocerotidae; genus Diceros; species Diceros bicornis. The sequence goes on from NC_080777.1 coordinate 17,518,603, forward strand.
TGTAAAAAGCAATAAAATTGATAAATTTCTAATGAGACTGATACAGATAAAAAGAGAAAAGGCACAACCAATATCAAGAATGGCAAAAGGTGACATCACTACAGGTCCTACTGACATTAAAAAGATAACGAGAGACTATTATGGAAAACTTTATGCTGATAAATTTGAAAATTCAGATGAACTGGGTCGAGGAACCCAAAAGAGATACGATTCTATTAGAATCTTTATACTTCAGATATACGAGGGGTTTTCCCAGTTTGATTAAATATAGAATTAATTACTGGCTAGAGGTAGAACACGGTCTTTTAATGGAGCTAGGAGAACTTAGGTTGATTACATAAGATTACAACTTAGGTTGATTACATTGTGAACACAAAGTATTTGTTTTAGCCTAAATATGACTATGCCAGAATGTACTCTAATCACTTGAACTAGAATATTTCATACTCAAGTTATTAAGATGAGATTAGAAAAACTAAATTTCTTTCAGTTCATTTATTTGCAATTTTCCATATCACATTAAAGTTTATTTTTGAGAAATGTACACTATTTTCTGCATTCTATTATGCATTTAATAATAAGTTGGAGCCAAAATGTGTCTTTGTATTTAATTCCTCTAAAAGCCAATTTACTTTTCTCAAAACTTTAATGAGATTTGCAAAATAAATACAATAAGAATATTAAAATATGGAAGGAATATTTTGGAATTGACCATGTGGAAAGGAAATAGTAGCTTTGGATCATATTTATTGAACATATACTCTATCCTAACAATATTGCTTAACAACAGCACCAAAAGGAGTATCCTGCTTCTACTACAGCTGATTCGATATAATATCACCAGTTTTAGTTAATCTTTTTGTCCGGAACATTGCTATTTGAAATACTGTTATTATTGACTCTTTTCTCCCTTATTTATGTAAAAATAGGGAAAGCATATATTTTTCTTTGATCTTTAAATAGAAAAGAAATGAAACTGTAGACTCTAATCTGACCAAGATTTTCCAAACAGACTTTAGGACATGAAGCAAATTTGTCTAATCCAAATAAATACCATGAAAATTCCCTCATGAGGTTTTATCTTCTCATCTTTGACAATAAACAGAACAGTGTACAAGTCATGAATTCAAATTACAACCATGCAAGTCAAGGAATACCATACCAACAGGACACCCTCTTGCCTTCTCCACCACCTCTATTTATCTCTCCAAGTCTCACCACTAACGTGGTTAGTTTTGCCAGTGTTTGGAATTTATATAAATGAAATTATAACGAATGCATCCTGTTGCGTCTGGTTTCTTTCACTTAGTATTATGCCTATATGATTTATTCATGTTAATGCGTGGAAAAATAGTTCATTTATTTTCACTTCTGCTTGGTATTCTATTCTATGATTACCCTGCAATATATTTATTCAATATACAGCTGGTGGAACATTTGGGTTGTTTCCAAGTTGATAATATTATGTATAACTCTGCTGTGTATGTTTTTGTGCTGTTGTTTTGTACATATATTTAGGAGTGGATTTAGTGCATAATGAATGGGTTATGTGTGTTCTCAACTTTGGCAGAAACTATAAAAAAGTTTTTCAAAGTGATTGTACAAATTTATACCTGCCCAACAAGAATGTGTAAGACATCTATTTTTTTATATATCCTTGGCAATAATTGCTGTCGACCCTTTTAACTTTAGTCATTTTGTGTATTTGCTGCATTATTTCATTGTTATTATAATTTTGATTTTTTTTTCCTGTTGATTTATGTGATTGAACACCTTTTCATATGTTTACTAGCCATACGGATACCATCTCTTTGGAGTGCCTGCCCATTTCAAATTTGCCCATTTGTCTCTTTGTTGTTAGTTTTTTCGGTGTTTTTTATATGTTCTGATTATTAAGCTTTTTTTCAATAACATATGCTGTAAATACCTTCTCACACTGTGTGATTTGTCTGTTCATTCTTTTTAATGTGTCTTTTGATTAACAGAAATTCTTAATTTAACACAGACCAATTTATCAATCTTTTCTCTTTTGGTTAGTGTGTTCTGAGTCCTGTTGAATAAATCTTCCTCAGCACAAAGGTGACAAGGATATTCTCCTACACTATCCTCTAATGCAGAGGTCGGCAAACACTTTCTGTAAAGATCTAGATGGTAAATATTTTGGGCTTTGTGGGCCACATGGTCTCTCTTGCACCTACTTAACATTGTGTTGTAGCACAAAAGCAACCATAAATAATACTTAAACTAATGTAGTATGTTATAATAAATTTATAGAAACAGAAATTTGAATTTCATATAATTTTCACATATCATAAAATGCTATTCTTCTTTTGATTTTTTGAACCATTAAAAAACATAAAAATCGTTCTTAGCTCACAGGCCATACAAAAACAAGTGGTGAGCTGGTTTTGGCCTATAGATCATAGCTTGACAACTCTTACTGTAATGGCTTAAGTGATTTTCCTTTCACGTTTATATTTACAATCTACTTGCAATTGACATTTGTATATTATATGAGGTAGAGGAGTCAAATAATAGTTGGAGAGGGTAGATATATCAGTTGTCTTAGCTACATTTACTGGTAATCAATTTGCCACTGCTCTGCAGTACCACCTTTATTCAAAATCAATCGTCAGTGTATGTGTAGTTCTGTTTCTGCAGTCTCCCGTTCTTCCATTTTTCTATGTGTCCATACTTGGAATCAAACCACATTTTCTAAATTGTTTATAAAAAACCTTAGCATCCAGTAGAGTAATTTCTCCCTCTTTGTCCTTCTTCTTTACAATTATCTTGCCTATCCCTAGCTTTTACCTTTCCAAGTGCATTTTAGAAATTATCTATTTCTAAAAACTTGTTCTGAGATTATTGTTGGGATTATATTGAATCTAAAGCTCCATTTGGGAAGTGAGCTTTCAAATCTACGAATATCAAGCATACCGCCGTATATTTAGGTTCTCTTCAATTCCACTAATTATATTTATTTTTAATACCAAGAACTTAAATAATTTTTAACAAGATTTATCCTTCAATATTTGATGTTTCTTGACGCTATTATAAATTATATATTTAAAGTTCATTTTAGAAATGGTCCTGGTGTATAGAATACACATGTATGTATAGAGAGAGAGAGAGAAAGAGAGAGAGATTGATAAACATATCAGTAGTTTATTTTAGACTTGTTTACATACAGTCATGTCATCTGCAAATAATGACCATTTTATTTATTTGTTTCTAATCCTTGAATCTTTTATTAATTTTCTTGCCCTTTTACACAGACTAGGCGTTCTACAACAATGTTGCATTGAAAGCATGAAAATAGACATCGTTGATCTCATGGGAAAACTTTCAACATTTCACAATCATGTGCAATGTTTGATAGATACGCGTAATCAGATAAAGGAAGTTTAATTCTGCTCTTATTTTGCTTAAAATTTTTATCTTAAGGAAATTGTGTTAAATTTTATCAACTATCTTGTTACATGTAGAGAGATGATTATTTTATTTTTCTCCTTTATCCTATTAATATGATGAATTACAATGACTGATTTTTGAATGATACCTAAGGTTGAATTTCTGGAATAAACCAAAGATGATTTTGAAGTACTATTTTTTTTTTACTAGTATCACTGGATTCATTTTACTAATATTTTGTTTAGAATTTTGGTTTCTATGTTCCTGAGAGACATTGGTTTGAAATTTTTCTTTGTTGAAATGTTCTTGTCACGTTTTGGTATCAAGGTTGCACCAGTTGCATAAAACGAGTCATGAAGTGATTCTCATTTTTGTTTTCCTCTGGATAAATGTTTGAAAAATTAGTGTTATTTGTTCCCTAAAAGTCTGGAATCATTTACCAGTGAAGCTGTCTAAGCCTAAAGCTTTCTTTGTAGGAAGAGTTTAAATACAGACTTCACTTTTTTGGTAGAATTATTCTTGATATAGAATATTCTTTGATATGGCATTATTCACACTTTATATTTCTTCATGTTTAGTTTGAGTAAGTTGAGTCTTTACAGATATTAGTCTATTTCATATAAGATTTCAAATTCAGGGGCAATATGCATTTCATAATATCCTTTTATGATCTTAGGTCTGCTCCGTACAGATGTCCTCTTTTTCATAACTGATTTTGGAAATTTTTGCCTTCATTCTTATTTTATTTAAAGATATTTCAATGATTTATCAAGCTTTTTAGAGTTTTCAAACCACCAACTTTGGCTTAGTTCATTTTCTTTATTGTATGTTTTCTATTTTAATTGATTTATTTCTTTCTTATTTTCTTTTTCCACTTTTAGTTTTAATTTTCTATTATTTTTCTAACATTTTGAGGTGAATTCTTAAATTCCTGATTTTGAGCCTTTCTTTTTTTTAATGTATACTTTTAACACTATAAAGTACCCTCTAAGCTTGGTGTACCTAAATCCAACAAAGCTTGTTATGTATATTAACCTTTCTGACATATTGTTCATCCTTTTTTCTCTGCCCCAATCTGTCTACTTTCTCTTGACCCACTTTCCACTGTACCAATCCCTGTGACAGGCGATAGCACGTAGTAGTAAGACTTCCTAACAAAACAGATGATATGCCTGACTCAAATATGTGGATTTTCAAGCCCTTAAATTAATTAAATGCGCTTTTAATGAGATTGCTGTAGTGTCATAGATTTATATCAATACCTTCCCATGAATTAGACTTGTGTTTTACTGTTGTCATGTTCAAAATAAAGTGCAAATCTCTAACATTTCAACATTTTATGAAAATGTATGTTACAGTGCTCAGGCCACATAACCAATATGAGAAAATGCCATAAAATTTCATAATGGGTTTATTTTTAGTGGAAAATAAAATGGAATATGTGAGCAAGTACCATGTGGTACTTTAAAGCGAACACAGAATACTTCTGCAAATTGTTTTTCCATTACACGTCTGGCAGATTTTTTTTTTTTTAATTCATTCCATGGCTTCAGGATTGCAGTTGCTGGTACAATTATGCACACATTGACTTAACTGAGTACTTGGGAGGACGGGTAAAACCCATTTCAAATGCAGGTGCAATTTTATGACTCAAAGACTTAAATAAAGGCTCTAAAAGTATTGTTCAGAGAACATGACTTGATTTTACAATCTTTGCACACAAACATCTTTCAGTATCATCAACAATAGTTTTGTGTGGGAACAGGATACATGGTTAGTGAAGTTTTTCAAGCAAAATAATGACTTTTTTTGGGTACCGGTTGTTGAAGTCAGTTTTGACCTTTTCCATTTCTTTACTAGAAGTATACAGGAGAGGGACCCAGTGTATATAAATTCATATGGATTTTTACAATTTGCTTTTAGATCTTTTAGTTAGTCAAATTTTTATCAGTTTAAATTATCTGTGTATTCTATTTACATGACATATTTTAAGAACAGCAAAAAGTCATGCTCTTTGAAAAGGCACAAATTTATGCACAGATATTTCATAAATATAAGAGAAATAAAATACATTGAACCAAGATATCACACAATTCTTTTGTATTTTTTCTTTAACAAATCTAGGTTGTTGGAACACTGAACAATTGATGTTAATAACTTATTTGAAAATCTCATGTTTATATTATTAACATGTCATTTTCAAAATTCTCATAAGGAATTATAGTGACATACATGACACAATATTCTATAGAATCCTTCAATAAGCAGTATTTGGCTTTTTTATGTTGTAATTTCAATTTTTGTTCCATTTTTCTAAATAAGGTTTCTTTTTATATTTACGTAGTGTGTAGGTGTCCTTGTGAGAGATGTAATACTTTAAGCATACTTGTTTAATCATACTTGTTATACCTGTTAAATATATTTCTACCATAGGGTAGAGGGAGCCATCCAGATTCTGGTGTTTTGTTTTTGTTTTGCTTTGTTTACTTTGCAAAATTTTTTTTAAATTGAGAATTAGGATACAATTGAGTTCATGTTGAATAAATTGACACTCACTGGATTGAAGTACGGTTCAATTTATAATCAGTTTTGCTATTTCCCTGTGGCCAGTTCTGTGTGGTTATGTAGAGGGGTACTGCCTGAAATCAAGACTGAGTGGATGAGTTTGGCTACCTCTCTGTTAGTCTAAGTCAGAATATCTGCCAAGTCAGGGGAAGGAAATCTTGGAAGGGCCTGGAAACCTTACAGCATCTTAACTGACTGTGAATAAAACCTAAAGCCTGATCAATGCTATTTCCTCTATCAGGAGGGGATTTCCCTGTATTTGCACTTTCAAGAGGATGTATATATTAAATCAAATGTAAAAGAATACTTATAAACCAGAATAGTCTACTGTGGGACAGAGACGGTTCATAAGATTGCACCATATTTTAGATAATAATTACAATAATGACTGACACTTCTTATATTCTTTATAAGGCCTAGAACTGGCACTCTACACATATTAGTTGGATTAGTTACCAAGAAGCTTATAATATGGGTACTATCAATATTCTCATTAAATAGATGAGCAAAATGTGACATACAGCAGTTGAATAACTTGCCCCAGGTAGGTTATTACTTGTTCATCTAGTAATGCCTGGATGATATGTCCCTCAACACTGTGGCTCTCCTTTGCCTAGGAGACTAAGAGCCCTATAGAAGCAGAATTTGGGATCTTATTCCCTCCCTACCCTTCTCCTCTGATCTTATATTCATAACTGCAAATGCCTTAGAAAAAGAAATCTTCTAGACTCGTGCCTCCTACTCCCACCATTTCCATGTCTTTGAATCTCTAGTCTTATCTAGTCCACCTGGCGTCTTCTGTCCTATTGCTTAGTACCTGGTTGCTCCCTCTCAGCTTAGCCGTTTCTGCCCAATGTTTCCATTCGATGGTCTTGTTGCTCTTTGCTTTTGATTCCCACACAACTATACGAGAAAGCATTCAGAGATTATCATATTTGAACTCGAGCAGGAATAACTTTGGGTGATAATATAATCCAGAACACAGATTTAGTGGGGAGTAGATAAATTGGGGTTAGAATTTAGGGGCTATATTATTGCAAGTTAAAAATAGATGCTGGCATAAAAGTTAATAGTAGCTAGCATTTAGATTTTGAAGAATTCCAGTGGATTAGACACTAAATTCTTAAAAGAATAGGAGAATTCACCAAACGGTTGGTGTACAGTAGCGATGACAGGGAAAGGTGATATATCCAGCTAGTATAACTCAGAGAAGGAATATCTTGTTCTCTTTTTGTTGTTGCATGCGTGTTTGCAGACATTTAACACAAAATATCAAAATTCTCTGGGAGATATTTAGTTCAAAATAGTGTCAGACTGGTTGCCCACATTGCAGGTTCTGTCAACTAAAATACCCATAAGCTGTCTTTCTTTTGACATTTGTGGCATCCTGAGGACCACACATCATATGTCTGAATATTTATAAGTCATAAATCCAGCTATGACCTATGTCCGGCCTCTGTAGCTTGTTCCCTAGGAATATTTTCGTTATATGGAGGCTCAAGGAAAGGTGCTCTGCCCCAGGCAAGCCCTGCCACTGGTGGCCTGACTCGGGCAGTGGTCTGTTGGGACAGGCAGAAGCAAACTAGCCAAGCTCCCCAAGGAGTCAGGTCAGATCGTTTCCTCTACTCCTCTCACCCTCACCTCACATCATCTTTCTGACTGGATTGTCCAGAAAGTTCCAAGTATATATCTCTTAAAATACACGGGGGTGGGGAGATGGCATGAGGGGGCACTGTTATCTGCAGGCCCAGTCTGCCAAGGCTTCCATTTTGGGCAATTTGGGGTAGTAAATTTTTTTTTTTGCTGAGGAAGATTCACCCTGACCTAACATCTGTTGCCGATCTTCCTCTTTTGGCTTGAGGAGGACGGTCCCCAAGCTAACATCTGTGCCAATCTTCCTCTACTTTTTGTATATGGGACACTGTCACAGCATGGCTTGATGAGCAGTGTGTAGGTCTGTGCCTGGGATCTGAACCTGTGAACCCTGGGCCTCTGAAGCGGAGTGTGTGAACTGGACCACTACACCACCAGCCCGGCCCCCGGGGCAGTAAATTTTAATAGAAAAAATAAAGTCAATTTTTCTCATTGGTTTCCTTCTAAAGACATAGTAAAGTACTCTTAACCCCACTTATTCTGGCCTAGTGGTGGAGAATGGAGGGAGGGGGGCAGAAGTGACCAGTTCAGATCAAGAATTTCTGTTTCAAAACTCAACCCACTACTGAACTTTCAAAATTCATTTTTATTACCTTGAAAATAGGAACTCCTATTGCCCTGGTCTTAGGGCAATATCGTCCGTGAAGACCAACAATAAATAAAAACTCACAGCAATATCTAAAACTACAACAAACAGAGCAAAATGAATCAAAAAATCTAGATTCCCCTCAGGCTGTTCTGCTACAATAACTAAACGTGAAAAGATGATGGGGAAAGTCTGATGAGTTTTACAAGAAAATTATAGTCACTCAATAATTTTATATTCATCCAAGCTGTCTTTTATATGTGAGGATAAAAGTAAGAAATATCCTACTCATGTGAATTTCTATAAAAAATTAGAAGATAGGCTTCCATGAGATGACAGACAAAATTAAGTTAAAAAATAGGCATGCCTCACTATTAAAAGACTAATAATGAAGTGAAAATCAGTTAAAATCAAATATCCAAATATTTAGTGTCTGATTATTTATGAAAATATTAATGTAATAATTCTCATATCAAATCTCATATTTTATTTAGCAACAATATTCACCAAAATGAGGGATTAGAGCAATGTGGAAGGGGGGGAGTAAAATATGAGAGGAACAAGACTGCAATTTCATTTTTGACCTCATCATTTTAAGACAGACAAGTTAAATCATGTTTTTAAAATGCATAAGTTTAACCATCTGTAGACATGAAATTTATAGAAGAGTTCCAGTTAAAAATGGCAATCTACTACTATATTTCTCCATTTCTAAAATCTTGAGTTTAAAACTACTGACAAGGCAATTTTTAAAAGCATAAAACCATACTCTAAAACAAGCATGGAAAGAACAGCAAAAGTTTTTGGAAAAAGTTGATCACCACGAAGCAAGTAGATAAGTGGTAACTGCTTTAAAAATTGGGTGGAAGTCGAGCCATAAACAATAGAGGAAACAATGGAGAACACATACGCCACATAATTCTCACAATACTCAGGAACTGGCAGCAACCGCGGCCTCTGGACTGAAAGGTGAAGGAGACATGGATCAAAATAAGGAGGGTGCTTTAAAGCTCTTTGAAAACTAGATTCTTGATTCCTCTTCTAATATGAGGATTCTTTGCCAAAAGCGCTTGCTGAGTCACCATGTAGTCAAGTTCAATGACCTAACAACATACTCAAATTTTCCAATCACTTTTTTTCATATTAAACATTAGCAGACGATGAAAATTACTGATATCTGAGGAAAATCTCTAACAAGGAAGAGAGAGAACAAAATAAATAGATAAGTAAAAGCAACTTGGAGAAAACGGAGTTCTGTTCTGTAGAAGAAGAAAACTTCAAAAAATATTTATGTAGTAGCTTCAGGTAAATAAGTAAAGATATTGCATTATTTAAACAACTACAGAATGTAATGAGAAAGAAATATTCAGAGAATAAAAAGGAACTCTTGGAAATGGCGACAGGGAAAGCAGAAATGAAAAACTCAGAATGTTTGGAAGGTAAATTTGAGGGAATCTCACAGAAAGTAAAGCAAAGCAATGAAGAGATGCAAAATAGACAATTAGGAAACTGGCTGAGGAGATCAATATCCAAAATTATGAGTTCTATAATGACTTCAAGGGAAAACAGAGTTGAGAAAACCATCAATGAAACATTTTAAGAAAATTATGCAGGGGCTGGCCCAGTGGCGAAGCGGTGAAGTTCGTGCACTCTGCTTTAGCGGCCCGGGGTTCGAAGGTTCAGGTCCCAGGCGCGGACTGACGCATCGCTTATCAAGCCATGCTATGGTGGCATCCCATATAAAGTGGAGGAAGATGGTCACAGATGTTAGCCCAAGGCCAATCTTCCTCAGCAAAAAGAGGAGGATTGGAGGGGCTGGCCTCACGGCGTAGCAGTTAAGTGCGTGCGCTCTGCTACTGGTGGCCCAGGTTTGGATCCCGGGTGCGCACCAACGCACGGCTTGTCAAGCCATGCTGTGGTGGCGTCCCCTACAAAGTGCAGGAAGATGGGCACAGATGTTAACCCAGGGCCAGTCTTCCTCAGCAAAAAGAGGAGGATTGGCATGGATGTTAGATCAGAGCTGATGTTCCTCACAAAAAAAGGAAAAAAGAAAATTACACAGAACTGAAGATATGAGATGCTAGTCTAAGAAACCATAAGTATCTGGCACAATGGATGCAAGTAGAACCCACAAGTCAAATCTTTGTGAGAATCATGTAGACAAAGAGGAGACTCCACAAGCTTCTATTTTTAAAATTTTTAAATATTTTTTATCAAGATATAATTGACATATAACATTGTGCAAGTTTAAAGTGTATGATGTGTTTATTTGATGCATTCATATATGGCAATATGATTACCACTGTAGCATTAGCTAACACCATTATCATGTCAAGTGACTATCATTTCTTTTTTGTAGTGAGAACATTTAAGATCTAGTCTCTTAGCAACTTTGAAGTATATAATATAGTATTATTGACTGTAATAACTATGCTGTATATTAGATCTCCGGAACTTATTCATCTCGTAACTGAAAGTTTGTACCCTTTAACAACATCTCCCTAATTCCTCCACCTCCCAGGCCCCAGTAACCACCACCCTACTCTCTGTGTCTATGAGTTCAGCTTTTTTAGATTCCATATATAAGTAATATCCTACAGTATTTGTCTTTCTCTCTCTGGCTTATCTCATTAAGCATATGGCCCTCAAGTTCCATCCATGTCTCAAATGGAAGAATTTTCTTCTTTTTCATGGTTGAATAATATTCTACTGTGTGTGTGTGAGTGTGTGTGTGCATCCATTCATCTGTAGACAGACATACTTAGATTGTTTCCATATCTTAGCTATTGTGAGTAATGCTGCAATGAACATGGGAGTGCAAATATCTTTTCAATATCCTCTTTTCATCTCCTGTGGATATGTTCCCAGAAGTGGGATTGCTGGATCATATGGTAGTTTTATTTTAAATTTTTGAGGAACCTCCATACTGTTTTTCATAGCAACTGAACCAATTTACATTCCTACCAACAGTGCACAAAGATTCCTTTTTCTCCACATCCTCACCAATACTTGATTTCTCTTGTCTTCATAATGATGGCCATTCTAACAGGTATGAGGTGATATCTCATTGTGGTTTTGCATTTCCCTGATGATCAGTGATGTTGAGCATCTTTTCATATATCTGTCGGCTATTTGCAAGTCTTTGGAAATAATGTCTAATTCGGTTTCTCTGCCCATTTTTAAATCAGCTTTTCTGTTTTTGCTATTGACTTTATGAGTTCTTTATGTATTTTGTATATTGAACCTTTATATCATATATGATTTAGAAATATTTTCTTCCATTCCATAGATTGGCTTTTCATTTTGTTGATTATTTCTTTTGATGTGTACATAGCTTTTTAGTTTGATGTAGTCCTCCACAAGCATTGAGAAAAGAAAGTAGTCACATGTGAAGGTCTCAGATTTTTCAACAACTATAATGGAAGACAGAAAACCACGGAGTAAAGACTTTCAAAATGCTGAAAGCAAAAGACTTTCAATCTAACAATCCACACCTGGGGTGAAGGTAGGGAAAAGACATTTCAGATGCTCCAAGAGTCAAACCATTTCCTTCCCCCGCACCATTTCTTAGGCAATGGTGAAAGGCCTGACATAGGAGAGAGGCTCAGGGAAGCTTCAGAGTGATGGGGAAGGAGTATTCTATGTTGACAACTGGGCACCAAGCTTGGTAGGCAATCAGCCCAGAGCTGAGCAGTGAGACTCAGGAGACAGAAGGTTGCTCTGATGCTCATCTGTGAATAATATTTTAATAGAATAGTAATGTAAACATCAATTGTATATTTAATTAAAATTATAATTACATTGGAAAAATAGGGAAGGAAAAGCAGAGGAGATGGTGGGATAAAAGTAAGAAATCTCCTTTACTGTAATAGGAACTCAATAGATACAATCTAAGAGTTGAAACATATGATAGCAATATATACATATTATTTAGAAATATGGAGTGCAAAAATGCCATAATGTTTCTTATGGCAGTTAAAATAGTTTGACATAATTTCCTCTGAGGATGAGGATTGTGGAAGAGTGGAGAGGGATAGGTCAGGGAATATTTTTTGTTGTTTTTGTTATACGCTTTTAGTAATGTTTGAATTTTTAATTCTATGAATGTACTATTTTGGTAAACTAAAATTTATCTTAAAATGATTCATGTTTCAAATCAGTATAGAACTTTAAATTGAAACCAACCCAAACAAACAAGCAAAAACAAATGTACTATGGAACCATTAAAAGAAAATAGGAAGCTAAAAGGAAAGAACAAGAATATCAATTGTAGGGGCAAGCCCAGTGGCGTGTGAACTGAGTGGTTAAGTTTGCGCACTCTGCTTCGGCGGACTGGGGTGCGGGGGTTCGGATCCCAGGCGTGGACCTAGACACTGCTCATCAAGCCACGCTGTGGCGGTGTCCCACATGCAAAATAGAGGAAGATAGGCACAGACATTAGCTCAGCAGCAATCTTCCTCAGGCAAAAGGAGGAAGATTGGCAACAGATAGCTCAGAGCCAGTCTTCCTCACCACAAAAAAGGAATATCAATTGTAGTAATCACTGGAGATGGGGTAAAGATATTCTTAATTCCTACTCACCAACTTGAAAGCCTTCTTGATAAGTTTTTGATATCTGTATTTATCTTATCCTGAGAGCACACACAGGTTTCTGGATTAGAGATCAGACTTATTTTTTTAATGCCAGTAATAACAACACCACTCTCCACTCCCCATATCCCCCTTGGTGTGATGCAATGAAGGCAGATGTCACCCTGCACATACAGAGGGGTCTGGACTACAGGAGAAGAACCCTGAAATTATGGAATTGAGAGCTTTATAGGAACTACTGCACAACTTCCCCCTCCTTTCTGGAGAGAGGAAGAGAAATTTTAATTTTCTAATGTAAACAAATCTTCACTGGGAAGGGGAGAGCATGCCCTTAAATTGATACAATAGTTGGAAATATAAACCAATGGCTCCATGTTTTTTTACCCTTTGAAATGTAAAGAAGTGGCAAAGGGTTCCCAAGGAGATAAATTTATAAGTCTATCTGGAGTAATTCAGCATCTCTAACTTCCAAAACATGATTCAATCAACTTTTAATCCAGATTGTCAAAGATCCTTGCTCAGTAAACCCTAACCATGCGGAAACATGAAAATATTAGTTGTTTCCCAACACTTCTTTTCCAAACTCCCTTGTTTCAGTCAATGGAACTATTATTGACCTTTCTTTCTCACACATCATATCAATTGATTATCAAATCCTGTCTGCTCTCCTTTCAAAGCAGATCCATATTTCAACCACTTCTCACCATCTTATTTGCTAACGCATTGGTCCAATTTACCATCAATCTCACCTGGATTAATGTAAATAGCTTCTTAAATGACCTCGCTGTTTTCCCCCCAGTCTCTTCTCCATGTGGCAGTCCAAGTAATCCTTTATATGTCAATATATTCTGTTCCTCTGCCTTGGGGCTTTTGTCTTACCCCAAGGATGTTCCAAAGTCTTTCCCCATTCCCTACAAGATTCTACATGGCCTTGAACTCCACAACTTGTTTGATCTCTCCTACTCTTCTTCCCTTTACATGTTCTGTCCTCCCCATTCTGGTCTTCTTGCTTGTGCAGACACAGGAAGCATGCTACCTCCTTTACACTCTTTGCAACCTTGGCTGGGGGTGCTCTTTTAGCAGATACTCAGAAAGCTTGTTCCCTTCCCTTCTCTGAGGCTCTGTTCAAATGCCATCCCATCTGAGATGCACACCTTTTCTCTACTCTGCTTTATGTTTCTTCATAGCACTAATTGATACCCAAAATATTACAGATGTATTGTTTGTTAATTGCCAGCTTCTTCCCACTGGAACATAAACTCCATGCGGACAGGGACTTTGTTTTACTCCTGGCTGTATTCCTAGCTACTAGAACAGTGGCTGGCACAGAAAGAGTATTCTTTTTGTTAAGTGAATGAATATTAAAAGTCAAAATTTGTAGACCAGATTAATAATGAATCCAATTGTAAACAGTTTGTAAAGTCAAATGACACAGAAAATGTGAAAGTAACATAGGAGAAGACCATCAGATGAAATGCACTCTAAAGGAAAGCAGAGGCTACAATACCAACATTATAAAAGACACAATTTCAAATAGAATGGATAAAGAGATAAAGAGCCTATAGATTGAAAAGAAGTACAATTCTCAATTATGACACTATTACCATGTAGTGTCTTGAATATTTTGCACTAAATATTATCTTGATGCAAATATACATAAAATTAAAGCTGTAAAAAGTTAAATGAAAACTAAATTGTCACAAGAAATCTTGAGGAGGAGGTATCAGGGTTTTTCCACCATCGGTTTCTCTCTCTTCTGTTTCTTAGCAATTGATTTTCTCATAAATATATGACTTTAAGTGGAGATTTTCTCGGGCAGAATGGTTTAGAGAAAATTCTCCTTGGAATTTTAAAAAATTTACAGCTCTTGTGTTATGTTTGTCCAACAGTGTTCCTGTTGCCTCTCATGATAAATGCGGTATTTGGGGTTATGGAAAGTTTACCTACCTGAGAAATATGACTTCTGCCTCTTCCCCAACTCCCTCTGGCCAGTCACTTTCTATGTCTTATTCATATATTTTTTTGCTAGATGCAGCACAGATCCAATTTAAAAAAAAATAATAAATTCAGTCATGTTTCTTTTCTTTTATTTTTCTAAAGTGATACAGAAATAAAATTGTATGAGGAATTACCTTTCTTGTATCCTATATGAGTAAAACACTGGACCTTCTCTTGTCATTTGATTTTTGTGGCTGACTTAAAATATAAATTGCATATTTTTCTTTATCAACTCATTATTTCATCCTTTTTTCTCTAGTTCTCACATATAAATGATAAACCATTTTTGGGCACTGCGTGGCTGGGATATTGTCCTTTCTTTTCTCAGGGCAAATTTATAATCATGTTTTCTTTCTAGAAAACATCTTTCTCTTTAATCATCTGCAACTCGTCCTTACACTTTTGTTATGTAATTTGATAGTATTTGATATATTGCTGTAATAATAAAACCAAATTATTGTATAGCTATTGTCTCAGAAAAAACTTTATGAGATGAAATTGAGCTAAAGCTTGTATTATAATTAAGGACTTCGGGGGAAAAGGCTTAGATAAGCAATTATCAAGCTTAAACATGTAAAGAAAATCTCTCTAGTTTAAAAAGGGAGATTTGAGAGATTTCATTTTGATTTTCCTTCTGATCATGTTAAAAGTGACCTTGGGGCGTATTCTTTTCATAGCAAATTTCAGTTTTATGTTCTTGTTGCAAATGTTGTCACAACACCTTTGAGTTAAAAGTTCCTTGAAAATTTGAAGTGTTCTTAAAATACAATTCTTGATATTTGTACATAGAACAAAAAGCAAACACAAACCCAAATAATTACTTAGATAATGAACTGTGATCTGTCACACTATGAAGGGAGTAAATTATTGAAGAAACCCAGCACAACACAATTTGACAAATTTAGCAAATCTTAATTTCCTATCTAATGCTAAACACTAATTTTCCTTAAGCCGATGCTAGCTAATACCCCAGAGGGCGAATGCTTTAAATAATTACACATATTGCTTTCCTCCTACCTCTGTTAATTTTCCATTTTCTATATTATTTCAGCATCTCAACTTGATTCTCTGCACCTCTGTCCCTCTGCAACTTTCCTTATATAAATATCCATATTAACAATCTATCAAATCTCTTTTTATTGTGTTATTTTATCTTTTTTACAGTCAAACCATGAATGGCAATGAAGTTTTATTTTGGAGGCAAATTATCTTTGATAGACAAATTGCTTGTATCACTCACTAAGTGGGGAGAGATTTCAGGGTTTGTCTGGGCTTAGCATGAAGGAAACCATGATCAATTAGTGATGGTTGCTTTGGGAGAAGAAATGAAACAAAGCAACATGAATAACATGGAATCCTTGCTATACACTTGTATCTCCCCCACACATTAGGCAGATGAGCATTACCACATGCTGAAAATGATTCCATCCTAGTCTCTTCTACATCTGTATGCTGAAATTTCCTCTGTAGGCATTTCTCCAGCTGGCACATACCTTCTGATTTATCACTCTCTCCCTCCACAACACAGCCACTATTCTAGCAATAACTCCCACTTTGTCCACTCCATTAGCTCAAGAATTCCTACCCTGCTTGTTCTCTATAATCCTGCTTGTTCTATAATAATCTCTCTATAATCAGCAACACCATCGCCACCACTATCCTCGGTACGGCAAACCTCCTACAGACACGCTGGCTTATATGCACCAGACCAGCTCTGCACTTCCTGTATGTCTATTGCTCATGCTGTAGAACTTACTGTACACTCTGCAATATAGATGCTCAGTCATACTGAGTTTGCCCTCTGCATGTTGGCCTGGCAGTTGCTTGGTTGTTCTCATATTGATCTGTTACTCATTTTCAGAATGCTACTCTAGTTGTGAAAGCTTGGCAGATCTCAGTCTCCTCCTTCTGACCTTCTCTCTTGGCATTTTCTCTCTCAGAGAGTTTTTCCATTCTTAAGCCTTCAGTGATCACCTCTATAGGTTTGACTGCCAATTCTATAGACTTTATCTCTCATAAAATACATGAACTACATCTACACTACATAGAGAAAAACTAATAGAAGCAAAATAGTTAAGGAGGTAAGTTGAGAAGATTTCCAACTAATTGTATTCATTTTTCTCTGAAAAAGAGTAACATACATTATGTATTTATGAGCCTGAACTCTTGAATCAAACTGTTTGAATTGAATTCCAGTTCTCCAACCTCTTAAACACAATTTTCTATCCTGTAAGATGGGAATCATAATCAACCCTTTAAATCAGAAGCAAACTACAGAAATTGTTCATAGCTGACTAAAGCAGAAAATGAATTAAAAGAAATTGAGACCGTCACAGAAATTTCCAATAGACTCTGCAAGAAGTCTAGCTCACACCACCTCTTAAGCAAACCCCTATCCTCCAGGACCACTTGCCCACCTCCATTCAGATTCATAGTGTGGGAGTGCCTGGCTCCACAGGCCTGGCCAAGTGTGGGAGACCCGGCTGTGTTGCAGTGGTTGAATTTCAGACCAAATTATGTGATTTTTCCCTCAAAATCCTACATATAAATTCATTCATTTCTGCTGAACACAGACATCCCTAAAAACTACAGGTGGTCCCAGACTTATGATGGTTCCACTTACAATTTTTCAACTTGACGATGGTGTGAAATTGATACACATTTAATAGAAACCGTACTTCGAATTTTGAATTTGGATCTTTTTCTGGGCTAGTGATATGCAGTACAATCCTCTCTCTCATGATGCTGAGCAGAGGCAGAGGCAACGTGCCACAGCTCCCAGTCAGCCACGTGACCACGAGGGTAAACAACCAATAAACTCACAACATTCTGTACCCATCCAACCATTCTGTTTTTCACTTTTAGTGCAGTATTCAATAAATTACATGAGATTTTCAACATTTTGTTATAAAATAGGCTTTGTGCTAGATGAGTTTGCCTAAGTGTTCTGAGCATGTTTAAGGTAGGCTAGGCTCAGCTATGATGTTTGGGAGGTTGGGTGTATTAAATGCATTTTCCACTTACAATATTTTCAACTTACGATGGGTTTATTAAGACATAACCCCATTATAGATTGAGAAAGATTTGTGCTTCTATCTTTATCTAACTTAACCTCTGAGACATTTGACGATGTTGACCATTTATGCACCTTCTTCCTAAAATTCATGTCTTGGGTTCCACCGACATTTCTCTATTTCTCCTGGTGCTCATTATCAGTAGTCTTTTAAGTACTATAAATCTCTAGATTTCAGCCATCAGCCTCCGGCTCTTCTTAGTCTCCTTGAGCTCTTTCTCAGTCAGAACCAGAGGGTAGCCTTAGAGGGAATGTGCCTGGCGGCAGGGTGTTGAGGAGGAGGTGAAATGTGCTGTTACTTAGCCTGCCATTGATCCTATCTCTTTCTGACCTCAATTATTTTCCTACTGGAAATTTCCGTGACCTTCTCAATTCCACTTAATTCATTTTCTGCTTTAGTCACCTATGAACAATTTCTGTAGTTTGCTTCTTCTATAAAGAGTTGATTATGATTCCCATCTTGCAGGAAACTGAATTAAAGAGAGGTTGAAGAACTGGAATTCAACTCAAGTGGTTTGATTCTAGAGTTTAGGCTCGTAAACACATAATCTAGCTTATTATTTTTCAGGGAAAAATAAGGACAATTGGTTGGAATGCGTCTCAACTTACCTCTTTCGTTATTTTTATCCTATTAACTTTTCTATATAGAATGCAGATGTATTTTGTGTAAGCATTTTGTACTTGCACTGCCCTTAGATCCCTCTCTTCTATCTCAGAGAAGGTAATAACCTTCCTCTTCTCTAATGCCCACAGCCTCATTTGAGATCTGGTCCCTACACCGCTATTCTTCTGCACTGACTTTGTTCTAGCAATCAGTTGCTTCTCCTCTGACTTCTTTTTCTTTACACATAAAATTCTCCTGTAACAAAAAATTTCCTCCAACCCTCTGATTGCTTTGAGATGTCTCATTATCTTCATTGTCAAGATTTTGTAAATGGGATCTATTCTCTACTTATAATGTTAAATTCCTCAATTTCTAATCACTTACTAAGCCACAGTAATCTGGGTTTCCCTGAAACTTCTTAATATAAGTTGTTCCAAAAACATCCCTAATGACTGCCTGATGGTCAGATTTTGGGGGCACATTATCAGTGTTTATTTTACTGACCTTCTCTGAAGCATTGGACATTGTCGGTCCTTCCTTAAAACTAGTCACCCTTTTGTTTCATGAAACCAGTCTCTCTGTTTCCCTAAATCTCTGCTAATCTCTTAAATTGATATTTGTGGTTTCTTTCGTCCATCTTAGAATTTATATTTCCTCAGACACAGCCCACTTTTCTCATGCTATTCACTAGACTGATGATTCTCAAATTTTAATGTGCATGCAAGTCACTAGTAGATCTTCTTCAAATGCAGTTGTGATCCAGGTCAGAGTGCGGCCCACGATTCTGCTTTTCTGTTGAGCTCCTGGGTGAACCGAATGGTACTGCTCACAGGACCACACACTGAGTAGTAAGATAGGAGACATTTTATCTCTGTCCTTACTCTCAACTCTATGTATTCTGATAACTACCAAGCCTATCTGTATCTTGGGCATGTTTTGTGAGAACCATAGCTCTGCCTACCTGACTTCTCAAATTGGATGTCCTTCAAAATCTCAAATTCAAAATGGAAGTCACTATCCTCACAGCCAAGTAAGCTTCGTCCTTGTAGTGTATATACGAGTGATAGTCACAGCATCTACAGAGTTATTCAAACTGTCAAACCCAAATTCTCATTTTACACTTTTCTCTCCTTTTCTTTTAGTTATCAGATCTGTAAATTCTAGAAAGAAAGGAAGAATAAAGTATGCTGATTCAGGTAAGCTTTATGGTAGGTGCTGTCACATCTAATTTCTTTGAATACATTTTCTTTAGATACTCCTCCCATTTTCCTGTAAATTTAATAACTGTATTTGTATACTTTTCAATTTTGTAGTTATATATTGCCAACATTTTTCTTCATTTGCAAATTTCCTTATCCAACTACCCTGACATTTTTACTACTGTATTAATTATATTATTTTATTAGTTTTACTATATCATATTTTTCATTTTGGATTTCATATAATCTCATTCATCTAACTTGATGTTTTAGAATTTTTCACATGCTTTTTATTCATTAACATATATACTGAATTTTTAATAAGTTACATAATTCATTCTTATATTAGAAATCTCATCTACCTAATAAAAACATTTCCACTTAATTTTTTTTCAATACTCATCCACATGTGAAATAATTTACATTGTAACTATTATCATATACATAATTACTCTCTACATTTTGCATATTATTTCATAAATATTGTCTCATTTTTAAATAATTTTGCAGTGATTATTTATGAGCAGAATATTATTTAATGTTATTATATTTACCTATGCCTACATTTCTCATTCAAACTAAATAAAACTTCAACTTTACATCATTCTGAGGAAGCTATAAAATAAAATGAACAGTATAATTCCAATCAATATTAATTTAAATTTTCATCAAACAATTTTGGGTGCAACTGACTATACTTGTCTAAAATAAATCTTAAGTTTCCAAAGTTCAGGTATAATATTTTTTATCACTTGAATAGCGAATTGTACTAAGTACAGGAAATAAAGATGTTGTTCAGCAATCTAAAAATATATTCCTGAGAAAATTGCTTACAGATGCATACCAAACATAAACATGCTTGAGACAAAAACTAAATGGCAAGTAGGTGTTTTAAGTTTTAAAAATGAAATCTACAAAGGGGTTTATTGGAGTGACATGTTGTTTACCCTTTTCTCTTGGCATCTGATATTTATTTTTAGACTCTTTACTTAGGATAAGATCAGGATAAATGAAGCAAGAAGGCTACAGTTATTGATGGTCCATTGAGTGCACATATTTACAGAGAATTTCCCTTCTCAACGCCTCCTCATAAATCAATATCGAAGTTTATTTTATCATCCCTAAGTAAACTTTATTTCAGCAAACTGATAATCATTCATTGTTGAGCTCTTTTAACTGGTCAAGTTGACACAAAATATACCCTGTTCATTTGTTCCACTAACACTAATAGTTACACAGCAACCTTCTTTGTATAAAAAGGACTATAAATATCTGCATGCATTAGCTTGGTTTAAATGAACCATTCTTTGATGTGTCTCCACAAATAGAGCTAAGGTTAGATGATTCTCAGCTGTTCACCAGAAAAAAAAATATCCCGAATGAATGCTTTCAGATACTTTATTGAAATTACTGGTTTCTCTTGTCCTTTCAAGCTTTATTTGCATGAAAAGAATAGTAGACTTGAGTCAATTTCCCCCAATTTCAGCTACCCAAAGTGTGTAATTCATCCAAAATTGTAGTAACCCCTTCCCTGTATAAATACTTAAAACAGTCTGTATGATAATGTTATATATCACAAACAAATAACAAGAAGATTAGAGAAAAGAAATGATTGAAAGAGAAGCAGAGTTGGAAAGCTGAATCAATCTGATTTTGCTTTCTATAATATTTTGGTCAAACCCTATAATTGCTGTCTCAGGTTCTTTTCTTCTTTTAAATATATTAGTGCTTCTTTACGTTGACTAGTTCTCCTACTCAAGTGATTAACATCTTGTAATTCTTTGCCATGCTTTTTTGTTCATTTATTTCTTTATTTCACAAATGTTTATCATGTGCTCATTACATGTCAGACACTGTTAAGATGTCACAAGGGAGAAAAGTCTTTGATTTCACGAACCTTATATTCTAGTTAGGGAAGGTTGGCATTTAACAAATAAGCAATGAAAATTACAATTTTGATTAATGAAAATTGCTCTGAAGAGTATAAAATATAATAATGGGGGCAGGACAGTGGTATGTCAACTTCAGTGGTAAAAAAAATCTCTAGGAGATGACGTCTTTACTGAGTCCATATTTGAAGATCAGGGGAAATGATGTTCCATGCAGAGGAACACAAGTGCAAAGGCCTTGAGGCTGAACCCGAGTCCACATGTTTAGTGGGTGATTGGATCCTGGTGAACAAGAGGAGAAATTGTGAGACATGGGTTGAGATAATTAGGAGGAGGTATGTTGGATTTTGTTAGCCTTGGTAAGGAGTTAGATTTTATTCTAATTACAATGAGAAAACAGAAGATTTTGAGCTGAAGATGATGTAATCTGATTTATATTTGGATGTCATCTCTCTGGCTTTTAGCTTGGATGCTATTACCACAGTCTAGGTGAGAAGTGAGCACTCTTCATGCCAGAGTTGTCACAATGGTGATGTTGAGGAATTATTAGACGAAGGATATATGTTCATGGTAAAGCCGACAGGACTTGCTGATTTATTGAATGTAGAGTATGAGGGAGAAAGATAAATATGCCTACTTGGCTGAGTAGTTGTGTGGTTCTCTTGCCATTAACTGAGATGGAGAAGACAAGGAAGAAAGAGAAGGTGGGAAGAAGAGCTTGAAAAGCCATAGTTCAGTTTGAAGCCTGTTAATTTTTATAGTTCTATAAAACATGGATATTGTCATATCCATGTATGATCTTATCCATGATAAGTGCCATTTTTAATCAAATAATAATCCCCTATTTTAATTGTAACAGGTTCCCCCTTTGAAAGTGCCCACTTCTCTCTTAGTTTTTATAGATCCAACTATAACAAATTAGAAAGAGTTTATTCTCTGTACAGCTGGCATGAGGATTTTCTTTAGGGAAAGAGGCAACTTTCTCAAGAAAGTGGTTTAATGAACTTGGTTAAGGAGATGAGACAAGATGAGGCCTGTGGAGCATGACAGTTGGTTAGTGTCAACCTGGATAGTTCTGCATAGGAGAGAAAGAGATTGTTTCCTCAGAAAAAAACAAGAGAGCGGGAGTAGGAGAAGAGAAAGGATGGGGCGAATGAAAGCTATAGTGGAAGACTGCTTGCTTCACCCTGTCCCCTGTCATATTCTCTTAAATCTCAGGTAGACCAAGAAAACCTCACCTTTTTGGATGTGTGTGTATACATAGACATACTATTCAATTTTTCTAGTTCTTCTTGTGTCTGTTTTGCTAAGTTGTATGTGTCCAAGAATTTGTCCAGTTTATCTAAGTTTGTAAATTTGCTCATAATATTCTCTGTATGTATTTTTAATGTCTTAGAACTGAAATGATGTGTTCCTTTTCATTTTTGATCTTAGTAATATTTGTTTTCTCTATTTCTTCTTGATCGGTCTTACTAGGGATTTGTCAGTTTTATTCATCTTTTCCAAGTGTCCGTTTCCTCTTTAGGTGTACTTAAAAATCATTACTTTGGAAAGCTTTCTTTTATCTTCAAAAATTGATTAAGAGCCTATTCTTTTATATCATTCATAGTGCCCTCTATTACTTCACACACTTTATAAACTTGAACTTTTTTGTTGAATATCTATTTTTCCCTCTTGACTGAAAACTTCCCGAGGTCGAGGACCTTATCTGGTTTGCTTTCGCTCTGTACCCAGATCCAAATAATGCTTGTTCACCATCTGAAAACTATCATGGTAGAATAACAGAAGTATGTACAAAATGTTACAAAAATATTGAAGAGTGAGTCCCTACTACACGGCCCAGGGAAGACTTGAGGGGCCTTTTTGACTGGAGCTCTTGGAAAGGCTTCAGGAAGTCTTGGTGTTTGCACTTATGTGGGTAGTAAAAATATCTGTCCTAAATATCTCACAAAAATATCAATGAGCATCAAGTAAAATAGTGTATAAGACTTTTTAAAATTATCATACACTCAATAAGAATAATCCTGTTACCATGCAGAGAAGTCAGTGTAGAGCTGATACGTGGGAGAACTGGCTTGGGTCCCTTCTACACGCTGATGTAGCCTCATCTGAGAAGCTGGATGTGATTTTAAAGGGAAGAATTATGGAGTCATGTCAAAAAGATTGGAAGCGATTACAAGAGAAAGATTCAGAGGAGTTTTGAGAACTACCACATCATCCAGCTATTCAACTTCTAGGTATTTATTCAAAGAACACAAAAACACTAATGCCAAAAGATATTTGCAACTGTATGTTCATTGCAGCATTATTCACGATAATCAAGACTTGGAAACAACCTAAGTGCCCGTCAATGGATGAATGGATAAAGAAGATTTGGTATATACACAATGGAATACTACTCAGCTATAAAAAAAGATGAAATCTTGCCATTTGCAACAACAGGGATGGACCTTGAAGATATTATGCTAAGCGATATGTCAGATGAAGAAAGTCAAATACCATATGATGTCACTCATAAGTAGAAGATAAAAACAACAACGACAACAACAGCAAACAAACACATAGACACAGACATTAGATTGGTGGTTATCAGAGGGGAAGAGGGGAGGAGTGAGGGTGAAAGGGGTGATAGGGCATGTGTGTATGGTGACAAATGGCAATTAGTCTTTGGGTGGTGAACATGATGTAGTCTACACAGAAATAGAAATATAATGATGTATACCTGAAATTTATATAATGTTATAAACGAATGATACCTAAATAAAAAAAAAATAAATAAACTTTAAAAAAAGCTAGAAGTACAGGTAAACAAAATAACAAATGACAAATTGGCTATTAAAATAAATCAAACATAAGCTGGAAGGGAGGAGCTCAAGAAAAGTGTCCCCAGAAAAGGGGGAGTGCTCTGCTTTTGTACCATTACATTTCGGATGTCCCCTCTCCACGTCTCTTGTTGCTGAAGGTCTTCTGTTGATGGTATATTTATGCAGGAGATTTGGATGAGGTCAACATATTTGGCTGCCCAGATCCTTATGTGTGTCCCCAATGTGAAAACAAGATATTATTTCACATGATGCTTTGGTATCTAAAGAAAGGGTTAAGGTAGGAAATGTCCTTTATATTTACTACTATTAAAAGTCTCCAAATTGCTCTACAGAAAGGGAAAAGGGAGAGGAGAAGAAAATCGCTTTGTCAGCCAGGCAGAGAGATACAGAACTTTCTGTTAGTTTTACTTCATGCTTGTTTTTTCTTTGTTCTGTTAGTATTTGTTTCATACAAAACATCTGCTCACCGTTCACGTCAAACATTTGGATGATTCATAAGCCCCTTGAAGCTTGTCTGGCTTCCACACTGATGGGGATGGAGGTGGGGTCCTCTGTTAAGCGAGTCTTAAGAGTGTGTGCGTCGTACTCTCCAGATCTTTCAGGGCCCCTCTGTTGATCTTCTCCCAGGCATGAAAGTCTCCCTGGGTGACCTAACAGATGATTCCTGACACACAAATTCAAACTGCAGGGTGATGAGTTACTATATAAAACAAATTTCAAACCGGGCAATGCAAAGATAAGTTTTAAAATAATAAACTGAGTCAGATTTTTTTCAGCAATTTTTAAAATACTTTAAGTTAATCACTTAAAAGTGAAATGAGTCTTTGGAGTAGATGCAAGGCAGGACATACACTGTATTTAAAATGAAATAGGGAGGGCCGGCCCCGTTGCTTGGCAGTTGGGTGCATGCGCTCCGCTGCTGGCAGCCCGGGTTCGGATCCCAGGCGCGCACCGACACACCGCTTCTCTGGCCATGCTGAGGCCGCGTCCCACATACAGCAACTAGAAGGATGTGCAGCTACGACATACAACTATCTACTGGGGCTTTGGGGGAAAAAAAAATAATAAGTAAATAAAATTATTAAAATGAAATATGGAAATAATATGATTTGAGGAAGAACAGCTACAGAAAAACAGCTATAATTGTAAATATTGGTAAAGAAAAAAATGGGAGAATCTGTATATTATGCAGGCCCTCAAACCACAAAGGTAACATTTTGAAATACAAGAAAGAAAATGAAAGCACACCTTAATCTGAAAGATATTCTCTAAACTGTAACAGCAACAAAAAATGTGTTTCCATTTTGCTCTAGAAAAGAAATGACTTCATAATATTTGATTTTAAGTCCACAAGTATAAACCTGAGAATGAAGCTATATTTTGTGAAGTTTTAAATACAATAGACATGACTGGTTATAAATCCAAAGTGAATTGTCAACAATGCTTAGCGTCAGATTCTCTGGGGTCTATTTCCTAACTTGCGAGTTGGGAGGTGAGACTTGAGGCAAAATATTCAAACTCTCTGGACCTTTGTGTCTACAACTGTAAAATAAGGAAAGTAATAGCATCTACAGAGACTGATCCTCACCATGGGATTCGGGAAATTAGTTTTTCACATGTTGATGGGGACACGAGTGAGTAATTTTCTGGGGAAAATGGGACATCAATAATGTCCAGAATACAGTGACATCTTGTTTACTAATAATATCACCATCATTGAATGAGTTGGAGTTGGAAGAAGTTGGGGGATCAAGTGACTAAGGCTCTTGATTGTTATGGTGACTGTGGTGACTACTGTGGGCCAACTTCTTCTGACTTACCTGGAAAATCTTACACAAGGAAAAGTCAAACCAACAATTTTAAATATCCCAAAATGCATTGGTAGAGAATCAAAAAGCCTGTATGGAATTGTGAAAAAATCCCTTATCTTCTGTTGTCATGGCTGACCATGGCCCCAAGCCCAGATGATAAATGTTGCAGAGTAGCAACACCAAATATTGCCTGCCCCAAGTCTTACCTACTAGGGTAAGAGAAAACTTAGAAAACCCAGAGATGTAGAAAGGAGACATTTGAGTAAAGACAATAAGGTCTGAGATTTTGAACTTCCAAATATCCCTAAAATGATCTTGCTTGTGCAAAGAGCTCTTCCTTACCACTTTCTGATGGAACCAGACCTCATTTGATTAAACTTTCTAATGACTTACCTGGGCATTGCTCATAAGGTGATAACTATTGATCCCAGGTCCACAGAGTTGCATCACAGCATTTCCTAGATGGAGTAGTGCAAGGTCTTCCATGAAATTGAAGAATTATAGCCTTGAGAAATTGCAAGATCTTGCCAATTATTATTATTATTTTTTTGGTGACGAAGATTAGCCCTGAGCTAGTATCTGTTGCCAATCCTCCTCTTTTTGCTAAGGAAGATTGGCCTTGGGCTAACATCTGTGCCCATCTTCCTCTACTTTATATGTGGGATGCCTACCACAGCATGGCTTGATAAGCCGTGTGTAGGTTCACTCCTGGGATCTGAACCTGTGAACCCTGGACCGCTGAAGTGGAGCTTGTGAACTTAACCACTATACCACTGGGCAAGCCCCAAGATCTTGCCAATTTTTATTGGCAAATATGCAAATGGATTCTAATCTTATGAGGCAGAAATACAAGATTGGATCAGGCTGCACTTATCAGCGTTAAGTCCATTCACCCAGAAATAGGGATTCAATATGTTGGCTCAAGTGCCTGGGAGTAGCATTAATAGTTGGATTCAATGGTAGCACACCATACAGGAAAGATTTTGGAAGCTCAGGAAGATGGCAATGTTGAAATGGATCTAGTATTGCTCAGGCACTCCCTAACCACACTCCCCAGGAATAATCCAAAGGACTTTTAATGCGTAAGAAATGCATTGATGAGGAGAGCACAAGCATTCTTTACAAGTTCTCTTCTGGTTGTCCTCAGATGTCCAAGATAATTGTTATAGGCCAAATCATGTCCCCCCAAGTTCAAATGTTGAAACCCTAATCCCAGTATCTCAGAATGTGGCAATATTTGGAGCTACGGCCTTTAAAGAGGTAATTAAGTTAAAATGAGACTACAGTCATGGACCGCATCACGACATTTCGGTCAATGATGGACCGCATATACAATGATGGCCCCGTAAAGTTAGTACCACAGAGACCAGGTGTGTAGTAGGCTATACCACATAGGTTCATGTAAGTACACTCTGACATTCACACAATAACAAAATCACCTCAAGATGCATTTCTCAGAATATATCCCCATTGTTAAGCGACGGATGACTGTTTTAGGGTTGACCCTAATCCAATCTGGTTGATGTCCTTATAGGAAGAGGAGATTAGAACAAAAAAGAGACATCAGGGATGCGTGCGCACAGAGAAAAGCCGTGTGAGGACACAGCAAGAAGGCAGCCATCTTCAAGCCAAGGAGAGAGGCCTCAGGAGAAACCAAATTTGCCAACACCTTGATCTTAGACTTTCAGACCCCAGAGCTGTGATAAATAAATGTCCGCTATTTAAGCCATCCAGTCTGCGGTATTTTGTTATGGCAGCCCTAGCAAACTAACACAAGAGGAATGGGAAAATGCCACAGTGGAATTTGCTTCCCATGTTTTGCGAGATCAATGGGACCAAGGGTGGCGGAGGCCAAGTAGCAACATAAACCTAGTAGAAACTAGGGGGCTGCATTTGCCATAATAAGCCACAGGAACAAAGTGGCAATCAGAGTATTCTGGCCCACAGCATCGGTAGCCGTGGCAAATTGATCATGGTGTCCTTAGGAATAAAATAGGTGACACACTAAAGTGCTGCTTGATCCATATAAGTTGTAAAATTCTAGGTCAGGTAGGCAAAGATTTGATTCAAGTAACTATAGCAGAGATTTACTGCCTCTTACTCAGGTCCCAGAGGCCTTGATTGACAGGGAGGCCAGGTCCTTTTAAGAAAGGTCCCTGAAACATAGCCACAAGTAAATCTTCCTCCAAGATTTTAGTGGAGGGACTAGAAACAATTTACCAGGGTAACTTTGCATGAGGGAAATGGAAATGTCCAGAAGTTTTGGGAGTTCTTAAATACCAGCACTGAACTGACAAAAATACCAGTGTGCACAGGTCAAAGCGGGGCTTATGGAAGTCAGGTGATAAAGAGAATCTTCACCCATGTCAATCTCACAGCAGGTCTGGTAGGATTGTAAACCCTTCCTGTAGCTATTTCCCAAGTACAGAATTTGTAACAGAGCTATTTTTTATTGTTGTGTATTTTCCAATTTATCCTTATAATTCTGTCCTTGTATTTTTATTCTATAACATCATTTGAGGCTATGTTGCTAAGTGCATTCATGTTTATTGGCTATTATTTTAGGAAGGGCCAAATACAAGAAGTCTCTGGAACTCCCCTTCCCCTATGCCCTGATCAAATTTTTCCCCTAAAGCAACACCACATCCCTATGGGAATTGCAGAGATTAGAGCCACTGTCAAAGAGCTGGAAGATGAAGGATGCTGATTCCTACCTCATCTCAATTAACTTGCCTGTTTGAGCAAACACTGCTGTAGTCTGAGATTAAACAATTCTGTTAATTGCTTAATAACCAGAAGGGGGAGGGAGAGAAGCAGCCTACTTTTCTTCTCTAATCACCCAGACAGGGGCCCAGGAACTCACTACCCTTTATAAGGCCTCATTTGTGCTTTGAGGATACCCAGAACATCTCCCGTCTTTTTTTGTCAGCTTGCTTGTGTGCATATTTTGAGCTCTGCTTCTCTCTTTATCAGTCAGATCCTGTCTGCTTTCCTTTTTCAAGTTTCCTCAAAGGTTATGGTTCAACAATGTTACTTTCTCTTATTTTCTATTGCTATTATGGATTTATTAATTTATTGGTCAGTTCTAGGTACTTGCAATAGGAAGGCAATGTGGCTTCTGTCTGCATCTGGTTAAGAAATTTCTCCCTAATTTTTTCTTTAGCTAATGTATATGTCTAATATAGTAACTTACACTGCATATGCATTGCATTGTGAGTATTTTCTTCATAACATTAATTTTCAACTATAGAATGGCAAATATTTAACTAGACATACCAAATGTACTTAACCATACTGTTATTATTGGAAATTTAGATTGTTTTCAAATCTGTACTATTTTAAAGGGTTCCAAAATGAACATTTTTCTCCAAAACAATTTCTCACATTTATGATTATTACTTTAGGAGAGATTCTTATAAGAAAAATCACTTGAACAAAGTATCTGAATCTTTAAGACTCTTGTTACATGTTGCCAAATTGATTTCCAGAAACTGTGATCCCAAATTTCTGATTAGCTAGCTGTATATACAAATATCCATTACATTTCACTCTTCCTAACATCTGGGATTATGCTTAAAATTAGCAAAAAAAAAAAAACTGACAGATTTTTAGAAATACATTCTTTATTCTTTTTACAGCTCTTTGATGAGCAACTACCATGCACCAGACCATGTTCTAAGTGTTGGGGATACAGTGGTGAATGAGGTAGACAACGTCTGTGCCCTTAGGCCCTTGTGGAGTTTACCTTCTGGGTGGCAAATGGTGAGGGGGAAGCATCATAGACAATGAAAAGAATAAGTAAGATAATAACGTAACTTAGAAGTGATACCATGGTATGGAGAAAAATAAAGAGGAGAAAAGGAATGGCAGTGGAGTCGTCATTATGCTATTCATCAAACACTGTTACTTTTAAACTTGTAACTAATTCTGGAGGCCTGTGTTTGGCTGGGGCCATTTGATCAGTTCTGCCCAATGAGTTTTGAGTCAAAGTGACCTGTGTCATTTCTGAGCTGGAGCATTCAGCAGACAGTGAGAGCCACAGTAGGGATCTCTGTTGTTCTTACTGCCATGACTGGCAAAGTTGTATAGTTTCTTTGCCACCTCAGGTCTGGTCTGAAGGTCTTGGGTCAGGTCTGAGAGTGCTAAGCAGAACCCACACCTGACCCATGAATGACATATGACAAGGACAAGAAATAAATCATGAAAAAAAAAACAAAGAAGAAATCATGGTTTTAAGCTTCTGGAATTTTGGAGTTAACATAAAACCAATGTAATATATTTTGTTGCATTTTATAAATTGCAGTTATTGATTATTACTGAGAATGAACATTATTTTTTATTGGTTATCAACTTGTGTTTCCTCTTCTAGGAACTGTCTACTCGTATCTTTCACTCATTATTTTTCTAATGGGCATTGGTGTTTTTCTTGCTATTATAAGAGCAATTTATAGGTCAAAGATTTCAACTTTTTGTAACGTATGTTTAAAATAATTTTCAAGTTTATTATTTTTCTGTTAATTTTGTTTCATTGACATAATTTTATAGTTGGTGTTTTATATTTCTGAAAATACTTCTTAGCTGACTTTTGAATATATATGATGACATGTATAACACAGTTGACTTTTGAATATATATGATGACATGTATAACACATTTAGATAGATTTGAAATCTAAGGTAAGACACCTACAAAGGGACTAAAGTAACCGGAAGCTGTGCAAAGAAAATGTGACATGAAGATGCTCATAGGAACAAGAGAAAAACCCTCATTTATTGAAATGGGTTCATTGGAAATCACTCAGCATGAATTCAGAGCCTTGAAGGATTCTGTCACTGGTTTAAGAACCAAGATATTGTCTGTTGCCAAATGGAATGGACCCTGAGATAAACCTGCTTACCATTAGCAGCTCAGCTAAATACAGTTTTCTTATGTGGCTGCATTGATTTATGTAATTTTTAAGGGAATAATTCCCTCTGTCTCATGCCATTCCTAGATTTTGAGGGAGGAAAGTCTTGAGTATTTCTGTTGCATAATGACAAATTTTCTCTATTAAAAGAGAAAAAGGAAATGAAATATATTCATTGAGATTAACATGTATCCTAAATCAATATTAACTTGTCAGTGAGAAAATAAACCCAAAGTAATAACTAAAAACTTAAATACAACCACACTACAATTACAAGCAATGGAGCTTACAATGGAGTAGTTGTGGATAACTAATATTAAGGTGCAATATTGTTTTTTCCTTATTTAGCTTTTGGTTTTGTTTATTTTTGTTTTCACGAAGTGATCAATCAATTGCTGGGTAAATTTTCTAGTATTTGGCAACTGCTTAAAATGCCTAAGCGTCTTATATCATTGTTCTTTGGCCTTTTGATAGGATTATCCATTACAGCTTCATACTATTGTAGGGGAGGAAGACAGCTCCTCTACCCTCTACATCCTTCTGGCTGGTCTAAGAATTAAATTGACATGAGACAGAACAAGAAGAGAAAATCAAACAAAAGTTCTGTAACATGTATACATGTGAGAAACCCAAGAAAACTGAGTAACTCACCAGAATGGCTGAAGCTGCCACGTTAAATACCATCTTCAGCTAAGGAGAAAGGCAGATGTTGGGGATAGTGGTTTGGGACTTCAAAGGGGAGAAAGGCAATTTACATAGAGATGGAAATGCAAATGTTTGTCAAACAAGTTGTTTATTGGGCTATCTGTAAACAATGTGACCCAAGAGAAAGAACTTTGATAAAAATGGACTTGCTGGTGTCTTTCTGTTTATCATACATATTTTACGTTATACTATAGTTATCTTATGGTATTAGCTACTTCCTGGAACAGGCCTTCTATCTTAAATTATTCTAGGCATTTAGGGGGAAAGTTAAAGATTCCTTCAGAGTCTTTTGTTTTTAAAAATAATCAAGGCGAGGAGACACATTTTGGGGTGGCCAATTCTGATCCTCTAACACTATGTTATTCTTAGTTTGTATTCAGAAAAGAAAATGGAGTCACCAAGTGCATGACCTTCTCCAGGGAAGCAGGGAATACGTCTGTAGTGTGTGTGGGCACACATGTCTCTTTATCATAGTCTATCAATAGAGGCTCAATACACACTTATTAAATGAATAAGAAACCATGTAAGGTCTAAAATTTAATTTTGAGAACTTTTACTAAGGATAAGAATGTCTCCAATACATTTTGTTCTATAATCACTAACCTTTACCCTGAATAAACATAAAAGTGTAAATGAACTCAATGAAATCAACTTAATTCACTAGAGGTTATTGAAGAGTCTCTATGTGCAAGAAGCTATCCTATGTAGACAATGGCACACACACACCCAGATACACTATATCCCTGCTTACAGAGAGGTTAGGAAATCATTGAGTTTCTCTGAGCAATGTTTCATTCAGTGCTGTATCCCCAGTGCCTAGATCAGAATTCCTTGCTGTATGGTAGGTGCTGGCCTATTGTGGATGAGAGAAGAAACGAATGAATGAATGAATGTGGAGATTGAAGGAGAGGAAGACTATCCTCTACCCACTCTGGGTCCTTTCTGGCTGGGCTACAAATTAAATTGACTCGAGATCAAATAGCAGGAGAAAATCAAACAAAGCTTTATAATATGTATACATGAGAGAAACTCAGAAAATAGAAACTGAGCAACTCGTCATTCTGAATAAATTGCTTGCTGGAGTATTTTTCAGCTCAAGATAAGGATGGTGTTGGGGTAGTGGTTTGGGATTTCAGACTGGAAGAAGACTATTCACATGGAGATGGAAATGCAAATGTTTGTCAGCCAACTCTTTACAGGGCCATCTATAGAAAATGTGGCTGGAGAGACAGAATTTTTGATAAGATGGGCTTGCTGGTGCCTTTCTTAGTGCACTTATTTTACATTATACTACAGCCATCATATGATAGTGGCTCCTTCCTGGGATAGGCCTTCTATATTAAATTCTTTAGGCAGTTTGGCAGGGGAAGGTCAAATGTCCTTCAGAGAAAATAATCAAGGTAAAGAGACATATTTCGAGGTGCCCAATTTTGATCTCCCACAAGATCAAAGAAATGAATTAATCCTATGCAGACTATGCTGTGTGTGTGTGTGTGTGTATGAAAGAGAAAGAGAGAGAGAATGAGATATTTATACTTTTAGCGGTACAATTTCCTCTAATGGCATATGAATTATAATTTCCTGACCAAATAACAAAAGCTTGACTTTCTCCTTCATAAAAGGAAGGAGAGAAATTTAGACACGTCACTTCTTTCCTTTTATTCTTTCTTGAATATATTCATTGGGATACATTATAGAGAGATGTTCATAAAAGAATAGTTTGAATCTTGATAACCAGCAGTAGGTGTTCAAATAACATTGCCACAAACAGAAGAGAATTCCCTTTAAGAAAGACATATTTGTGGGCACCAGCCCCGTGGCTTAGCGGTTAAGTGCTCACGCTCTGCTACTGGCAGCCCAGGTTCAGATCCCGGACGCGCACCAACACACCGCTTGTCCGGCCATGCTGGGGCGGCGCGTTCCACATACAGCAACTAGCAGGATGTGCAACTACGACACACAACTATCTACTGGGGCTTTGGGGAGAAAAAGGGGAAAAAAGGAGGTAGATTGGCAATAGATGTTAGCTCAGGGCAGGTCTTCCTCAGCAAAAAGAGGAGGATTAGCATGGATGTTAGCTCAGGGCTGATCTTCCTCACAGGAAAGAAAAGAAAAGAAAGGAGAAAGACATATTTGCAAATTCTTTCTCCAGTTTTACATTCCATACTCTTTTGGGTTAATATAGGTTCATGCTATTCATTTTCAATAACAAGGTGTATGTGAAAAGAAATAAAAGATCTAAGGGTTAGAGAATCTGCACTGTCAGCCCTTTTCTTCATATAGTCTCTCCCTCTTCCCCTTACTTTTTCTCTTCTTCTGTTGCTTGTCTTTAGGAAATTTGCTTGTCTTTTCATCTCTCTTATTTGCTGATAAAGAAAAAAAAAAACATGGACCTATAGACTTTTCCAAAAATATGCATACGTTTTATGTTTTACATGAACCAACACCTACAACTTTTTAAAAAATCATAATGGCTTCAAGAGCATGACATGGAACGTCAGAACAGTTTAAAAATAATTTTTGTTCTTTTCACCTGATGCCTGCTAACCTAGTCCAATCTGTTTATTTATTGTGTACAAAACTTCTTGAAGGGGAAAAACTAAATTCTGCTTAGAGAGATTTATGCATTTTGTTGTATATATGATAAAATACAATGGGAGACACCCAAAATCTTCTCAAGATGGTTCCTTTTAATCGTTCAAAACTCCCTTGTTCTCAATTTCCATATTATGCCTTAAAAGCTCAACCTTTTATTCCTCAAAATGAACCAAGGGGGAGGTCTTCATTCACGTGACTCAGTAATGAAGAGATTGCCTACATTTACGTTTTAAAATGGTGACTTTCCTGCACATCTTCTCTGCAACGTTTAGCTTTAGCTTCCTCTCTTCTATCGTCTGCTAACAGCCAATGGTTCTACAATCAGAGTAAGACACGTTCTTGATACGTTGACTAAGACATGTTTTTTTCAGGTCAATTCCAATTAAAAACAAATGACAACAAATCAAAAACAGAAGAAGGAAGATGAGGAGAAGGGGAGGAGGAGGAGGAAGAAGAAGAAATCTTTTGAAATATATCCTGAAGTGAATTTTCTCGTCTTCATAATTTGTCACCTCTAAAGGTGTGATAGTGCCAACTAAAATTTTACTGGCTTTCAAACTGCACCCCAAAGAAGCAGGCATTCTTAGATAGTCAGTTGGGTGGGATATTCTAAATATTTTATTATAAAACTTTCAGGAATTAAAATGGGGGCAAGGAGCACTTGATATTACTTTTCTTGAATTAGTGAAATTTTATAGCAAAGGAGTTAAATCTTTATGATTAGTTAGAAACGTAACAAGTATATGACAATTCTGAGATTAGATTTCTACTATTATATTTTTTAGAAAGAAAACTATGAAAAGTATTTAATGGTTCTTCCAGTCTTATTTTTCCCACTGATACATTTCCAAAATGTTTGCTATCTTGATTGATATATGTGACCTCAGCTATCTAAGTAGCCAATTAGAAGGGACACTTCTGCTATTGATGTTAGAAATCCATAGACTCTACACTAAAATGGCATTTGGGTTACCCATTAAAAAGAGCTTTAAAAGCCAAAAAAACGTTTCCAGTAAGTCTCTCTTAAGCTCCTCTACAGGCAGCTTTCTAAGCTGCATCTTTTGGCCCAGAGTAGGAATGAAATTCCTTAGTTCTTTCTAACCTTTCTGACTGCTTGTCAATCAGGATATAATATTCCTAAGTTTAAAACACAAAATCCACATTTTAGATTTGTGAAAAAGATGGTTCATCATATTTCAAAGAACATAATACAAATTAAATAGTGGGTAAAAAGGAGAATCAATTCAACTGCAGGACTGTGGCTTCTTAAAAACATAAGCAGGAAAGTTATTTTAAATTTTAAGTATCTTTATTCTAACATTGAGACGTGGCTAATGAGATAGCTTACATTAGCTGTATATAAATAGCTTAAGATTCTACCAGTGTCAGCCTGAGACAAATGGAAAAATATGTACCCCTGTAGTCACTTATCCAAATATCCTCTCATATTTTGTACCAAGTGGTAAAAGATAATAAAAACCTTACAATAATAACAACAAAAAACTATATATAAACCTATGATTGCCTAATCTGTTCTCATGTCATTGTCAACCATCATAAAGCCACCTGGTGGGGGACCTGAGGGGGACATGGAAGATGTGATGGCTCCAGGGCCAGGATAAATGGAAAAGATTGCTCCCAATTCATAGTAATGTGGGGTCAGAAACCAAACAGACTATATTTATTTAAAATTTTGTTCCTCCTGGAATTTTTGCATTAATATTGACTTTTTGAAATATTGTGTTGTGCTATTTATCTTGATTTTCCTGGCGCTCTCTTAATTTTGTTCCTAAAGTGAGTGCCTCATTCACTTCACCTTAATCCCAGCCCTGAACAATGCTAATGCTCAAGCAAAATTTGTATCCCTGGAAGAAACTTAAAGAATTAGATTAAATAGAGGAGATATCAGGCAACAAGAGAAAGTATTTAAGGGCCACCACTCATATCAGTGTTGTTGATACAACAAGGCCATCCTCTCGCTAGTCATTTAATTAGAAGAAATTATAAAATGGTCGAGCAGGGGAAGTTCAAGGACTGCCATCGGGCTGGCCCCGGGGCTTGGCAGTTAAGTGCGCGGGCTCCGCTGCTGGCGGCCTGGGTTCGGATCCCGGACGTGCACCAACGTACTGCTTCTCTGGCCATGCTGAGACCACGTCCCACATACAGCAACTGGAAGGATGTGCATCTATGACATCTACTGGGGCTTTGGGGGAAAAAATTAATTAAAAAAAAAAGGACTCATCGACTTAGTTCAAAAAGTGTTGAATTTCTACACTTAGTTTTCTGCAGCTAAAGGAAACTTGGCTATCAAGAAACATTTCTCTACCGTAAGATCTTAGACTTAAATATTTTCTAAAGTTAACTGACTGATGAGAACTCTTAATCTCATCCTCTATGGACCCCCATGATAAAGGATTCAATTTAATCTTGCCTTAAGGACAGAGGTTGTTTGTTTAACTCTCTTTTCTCAAGTGGTAGAAATTAAAGCTTTAGTCTCAAAGCGGAACCAAATTAGCAGGAATATATCCCCAAATTCTGTCACTTACTCACTCTGATAGCTCCCTGAACACACACCTCTTGTCCTCTGAGTCATCTTACTGCTCCGCACTTGTACTGTGTATTCAAATAAACCTGTAAAGGGACTAAATGGGTGCTGGTATCTTTTCCTCTGATAATGGATAATTGAGCTCAATATTATTTTATCGTCAGCCTTTGTGATTTCCCAATAGCCTTAACAGGTTGCACTGTATAAAACTGAGCTAAGGAATGATTCTTTTGAAAATTAGCATGTTCAATCAAAATCCAGCCACCTTTCCTTTTTCAAAGCATCTGTTGTCATTTCAAATTCATGAACCACTTTAGCACTGTCTGTGACATCAATTGGCTTTTGAGATATCGGTTCCTTGTGTGTAGCAATATGCATTTTACTGAGTGCTAGTGAAAGACAATATCAGCCTTAGATGGCTTATCAAAGTGTTTTGATTAAGCCACATTTCAGAATCACTTTTGTGGTATGCTTTGGGGTTTCAGCCTAGGAAGATCCATTAATCTGAAAGAAATGAGGAAATACAATTAGGCGGATCCAAGCATTACAGCTTTTTTTCTGTTCCTTAAAGAACAATTCTTATCCTTGAGTTAAGAGTTAAGGAGACAATGGGCAAAGGTCCAATGTCTCAGTCAGTAGTATTTATATACCTTCCTCAACAGATCCAAACGCTGCAGCTAAAATTCATGAACAGAGATTCTTCATATGCACATTGTTGGTTAAAAAATTAAAAATTAAGAATTTAAATTATGTAAACAGTATCTTTTTGGATAACTTAGTTTATGAAAATTTTTACTTAGAAAGGATGGACCTCCTACAACATAGATCAGTGCTTCTTAAACTTAACAAATACCAGATCTGCAGGTTAAAAATGCAGATTTCCCAGCCTCATCCCCCGGAGATTTTGATTCTCATTCAGTAGACTCAGAGTCAGCCTTGGAACTTATATCTCGGCTGATTATGCTGCAATTAGTCCAAGGATCTCAATTTGAGGAAAAATTATAGACTTTTTTTTTTTTTTTTTGGTGAGGAAGATTGGCCCTGAGCTAACATCTGCCAATCCTCCTCTTTTTGCTGAGGAAGATTGGCCCTGGGCTAACATCCTTGCCCATCTTCCTCCACTTTATATGGGATGCCGCCACAGCATGGCTTGACAAGTGGTGTGTCGGTGCGCGCCTAGGATCCGAACCGCTAAACTCCAGGCCTCTGCAGTGGAGCACGTGCACTTAACAGCTTACACCACCTGGCAGGCCCCCAAAAATTATATGCATTTTGATGTATATAATCACACTTGGCACACAGAGGAACTCAACCACTATTAGTTTCTTTTCTGCCTTTTATTTCAACCCTCTGTTTTGTTACCTTTAAGACAACATGCTGAAATTAATAACCCCCAAATTCTAATTTGCAATTATACGTTAAAGTTATTATTTTTTCTAGGGAAAAAAATAATTTTTTTTTCCAAACACTAAGTTTGAGTTGATTTTTTTCCCGTGGTAATATTTTGCCATACAGTCCTCAAGTTTATAATGAATATCAAGGGGAAAATAAAATGCAAGTATTACAAAAAATCATTTCTAGCAACTCTCTTTCTAGAATATGTCTATTCCCTAGAGTAAGCAACACTTATAGTAGAAAATCAATTTCTATTCTTACAAGATAACTATAAATTGGTAGATGCTCATAAAACCTTAGCTTGAAATTTATTAAGCTTTAAAGAAACCAAGTTGTAGTCAAAGAAGGATTTAGTTAAAATTTGTAAAAAGCATATTTAAAATACACTACTCCTGTATTTTCTCCTATCATGCTCTATCCAATTAATATGGACCCCTTTTGTGACATAGTTAAAAATGAGAATTGCTGATTAAAATGAAAACAAGATTTAATTTGAAATACATATGAAAGACAACTTTTATCTTGGCCTCAAAATATCAGTAAACAATACCCATTGCTAAAATATATGATGTTGATATATCTTCCAACCTTTTATAGTAAGTAATGAACCATGTACTGTGTGTTAAGAAAAATGATGTTTTTATATAAATGCATATAAAATATTCCCATGTAACCTATATATGATCTATGTACTGTTATGTGGTGTAGTCAACAGACCTTCTTTGCCTGGAACTGACTCTGATTATATTTATTTCCAACACAATGGCCCCAGGTACCTGCCTCATGGATGATTTCTGTTGACTTCAAAGTATCTTTATAATGCCTTGTTGATCAAGTAAATATGTTGTGTGTTTTAAACATGTCTATAGATACTCAGTCCTGCTCAGGATTTACAACTTTGGAATCCTGGGCTTAACAAGGGAACTCATATTACGTGTGCAGTGTAGGTAGGTATCTTTAAAAACACAGACAGTCAGGGTTGGCCTGGTGGTGTAGTGGTTAAGCTCACACACTTCGCTTTAGCAGCCTGGGGTTCCTGGGTTTGGATCCTGGGCGTGGACCTATGCACTGCTCATCAAGCCATGCTGTGGCAGCATCCCACGTATAAAATGGAGAAAGATGGGCACAGGTGTTAGCTCAGGGTCAATCTTCCTCACCAAAAAAACAAAAACAAAAACAAAACCAGAGATGGTCATCTAGAATTGTCTGATTTCAGAGTCACAGAAAAGTAGGCCCCTACACAAAAAAGGGACTCACCTGCCATTTGATTTTTGAAATCTCACCAATATATATCCATTCCTTCAGGACCTCTCCTACTTTTTTGTTTTTCTTTTTCTTTAAGGGCCAAGTAAAGATATCACTAGAAATAACAAATTTGTCACATTATAAACATTACAACGGACATAGTCTGAGTTAGATATTTAGACTTTTCTTTTTTCCTAAGAGTAATTTTCTGTACGCTAGAAGTTGAAAAAGCATTTGAAATTGACATGTCTCATGAGTATGTGTGTGTGTGTGTGTGTGTGTGTGTGTGTGTGTGTGTGAATGGGGAAGGAGTATATGTTTGGGAAGGATCTGCCAAAAAGAATGGATAGTCTGGAGAATGTTACAATCAGGCTACATTTTATTACTTAATAATTTAGTGTAGGGCTTGCACTGGATATTATGTGCACTTTGAGGTTATTATGAAACTGTCATTTAGAATCATCCGATCTAAAAAACATAATAATGTTTGCCAAATGACTTGGTTAACACCTGTCACTGGCTCATAGTGCAGAGAAATGATTTTAATAAAATACTTTTACAGGCGGAGGAGAAGCGTGTCGTCTCTGTCCAGCGAGGGACAGGGGCATTTCAGTTCACCGGCCCAGTGTGCTTTTCTCCATATAGCATGCAGTGTCCCCAGGTCAGTAACTGGGTTTGCTCACTAGTGGCAAGCTGTTTCTGCCATCACTTAGGAATTTAAATGCCTGGTAAATAACTTTAAATTAATTTTTGGTACAGCTAACCATTTCTCATTTCTTTATTGCATTTCAGCCTAATTGCCAAACACAACATGTGTTTTCTTTCATTATTCCAATAAAGTATATATACATATATATGGAAAATAAAAATACAGTCGTTCTTCAGTATCCGTGGGGGATTGGTTCCAGGAACCCTGTGGATATCAAAATCTGTGGATGCTCAAGTATCTTATATAAAATGGTGTAACATTTGTATATAACTGATGCATATCTTCCTATATACTTAAATCACTCTAGATTACATATAATACGTAATACAATGTAAACGCTGTGTAAATAGTTGTTATACTATATTGTTTAGGGAATAATGACAAGAAAAAAGTCTGTACTTGTTCAGAACAGACACAACCACCATCGGCCTTTTAATCCACGGGTGGGATTAAATCCACGGTTGAATCCGCAGATGTGAAGCCTGCGAATATGGAAGGCTGACTGTAATATTTTTAGATTTTATTTATTTTTAATTTTTATTTAAAACAATTCCAGAATCTTATGCGATACGAAAGAAGCCCATGTTTTACAAACATGGGTATGGAAGGCTCAGAGTCGGGAGGTAAGACGTTATTAAGGTGGGGGAAGTAGCACAAAATAAATGACCTCACCTTTTTTTCTCTCTTTTTTCTTATTTTTAGTACCATGCCTGCAATGAATGTGTTTGGCTATCTTAAAAAACTCTTATTATTGTTCAGTGATTCTTTTTACCTATTTTTATTTAGATTGCTCACAGTGTGGTGAAATAAAAATATGCAGGTATCAGGTGACAGGTGCAGACCCTCTGCATGAGGCAGGGCAAGGGCTGAGAGAATGCTAGAAGGTGCATTCAGTAGAGAGCTGCATGGCCAACCATCTCAGACACAACCGATGCCTTCACCCTGAACTCCCCTCTGTCTTCCTCTGACAGGCTTCTCTTGGACTGTTGACTTGGTGGGGCCATTGCTTTGCTTTGTTTACACATCCAGTACTCTTATGGAATGTGTAGTATTGTGTGTGTGTGTGTGTGTGTGTGTGAGAGAGAGAGAGAGAGAGAGAGAGAGAGAAAGAGAGAGAGAGGACCAGATAGACAGAAGCAAGGAAAAGGAGAAGAGTGCAAGAGAGACACTTTTCCCACTAAATCTGGGATCTTTGCCAATATTGCTATTCTACTGAAAGATTAATTTATTCTAAAACTGTTTTACATTAACCCATCCTAATATGCCTATGATGTGCTTGAACCATAAAAAGGAGGTTTAAGGTGAGGGAAAAAATATTTCTTTTAATGATTGGCAGATGACATTTTCTAGATCACTAGCATCTATGAATAAGCATCAGGGGCTCCACGGACCACCCAAAAACGTATTTAATTCAAGAGAGATAGTGTTTGGTGGTGTTTAAGAATACAGGCTCTGGGGCCAGAATCATGAGTTCAAATCCCTTAGGATCAAATTCTTGCGAACTTTGGCAAGTTACTTGACTTTTCCATGCATCCATCTTTTTTTCCCTAACCATACCTACGTTATGATTGTTTTTAAATACCTACGTTATGATTGTTTCTAAATGACTTAATACACATAAAACATTTAGAAGAATGCTTGTATGTTAGATTTCTATTACTGCTGTAACAAATTACCACAAACTTAGTGGCTTTAAACAACACAAATTTGTTGTCTTGCAGTTCTGTGGTTCAGAAGTTGGAAATGTGTCTCACTAGGCTAAAATCAAGGTGATAGCAGAGCTGTGTTCCATGCTGGAAGCTCTTGGAAGAATCTATTTCCTTGTATTATTCCAGCTTCTAGAGGCTGCAGGCATTCCTTGGCTCCTGGCCCCTTTCCATCTTCAAAGCCAGCAATAGCTGGTCTAGTCTCTCTCACATGGCATCATTCTGACTCTTCTGCCCCCTTCTGCATTTAAAGACCTTTGTGATTACACTGGGCCCACCTAGATAATCCAGGATAACCTCCTAATTTTAAGGTCAGCTGATTAGCAACATTAATGCCATTTGCAACCTTGATTCCCAATTGCCATGTAACATAGTCACAAAAGCCAAGGATTAAGATATGGGAATCTTTGACGGGGCCATTATTCTGCCTACCACAGCTTGATACATAGTAAGAATTTTAATATGTCAACTTTAGTTGTAATATTTTTGGAAAATGAATATAGGCAGATTTTTCTGTAAAGATTCAGAGCTTTAATAAACTCAAACAATCCAAAAATGAGTAAAGAAATCATTATTTATAGAAATAAAGTACATGAGTTGGAAAATAATGTATGTCCATTGAGTTGAATACTGAAGAGCAAATGATCAGAATAAATCTTCATGTTATATATGACTTGATCCAAACTGATTTTCATTTCTCTTGGAGAAGTACTCTTTTAATTGAAAAAATGCTAAGTGCATTTGTTTTCTGTGCAATCCTAAACTTCCTGTTACATAAACAAATAACAAGAAATTGATAAAATTTATTGAGCTCTATAGAGAAGTATATGCATATCTGTTTTGTTAAATTCCAGAACAAAGTCTCTAATATTAAGTGAGGAAGGGGAACTAACCAAGTGCCTACAACGTTCCGGATAGTCTGCTAGGTGTTCTATTTATTGCTTCATTTTCTCCAAAAGTCACATGTGGTTTAGAAGTAGTTGTCCCATTTTACAGATAAGAACTTTGAGATTTAGAATAGTTGAGCACCTTGAGGAAAGTTACACAGCCAGTAAGATGTGAAGCTAACATATTGACCAGATTTTTCTAACTCAAATGTCTTGCTTCTCTTTCCACACTCTGTTTTCTTTCTAAACTGAAGCTTATGTTGGTTTCCCATCTGTACCATTAAATTTCTCATAAGACATGCCTAATCTTCATATAATGCGGGCACATATAATACATATAACATAACGACCCAACCTATAACACAACATTTTGGACAATTGTGACATTATTTCCTAATGTCTTATTGAGTGAGCAGAAACTACTATTTTAAGGGCAAACAATATTTTCCGTTTAGTAGTTAGCATATTTACAATTTTCAGTCAATGCATGTTTTCAATTTCACACCATGAGATTCTGAACTAACAATTTCAAGCCAATGATATTTGTCTTTGTCTTCTTCTTAATGAACTGAATATTTCTAGAAAATTCAATAAAGTAATTGTGTTGCTAAGAAAGATAGAATCATTTCCTCTGCAGAAAATATTCTTACTATCCTAAAAGATTGAAATTAGTTGAGAGTGACCCATAAGAATAATTAAGTTCAATTTAGTCAAGCTTGGCAATCGATTCTCCTCAAGCATAAAAATCCTATTTAAGATTCTTTTTCTTCTATTTCCTGTCCCTTAGGCTATTCATATTGTGTGTGTAATAATCATTTTATAATACTCAGGGAGTTTTCAAAGTAGATTGTGAGTTCCTTGAAGGCAAAGCTTATGTTTC
This sequence comes from Diceros bicornis minor, assembly GCF_020826845.1. Lineage (NCBI taxonomy): Eukaryota > Metazoa > Chordata > Mammalia > Perissodactyla > Rhinocerotidae > Diceros > Diceros bicornis. The sequence continues at coordinate 17,562,383 of NC_080777.1, forward strand.
TGTTTTATTCCCATGTTGTCTAACATAGAAATATAGTAGTATTCTTCTTTGGGTGAGCAGTTAACAGATGCGTTTTTAAGGACTTTAGCAGAACTATATTTTATTTACCTCTCTCTCCTCATAAAGCCTTTTGTTTTTATAACAATATGATAGATTGAATGTTTGCGTCCCACCAAAATTAATATACTCACAATCTAATCCCCAAAGTGATGGTACTTTGAGGTGGGACATTTGGGAGGTGATTAGGCCATGAGGCAGACCCTCAAGAATGGGATTGGTGCCCTTATGAAAAAGGCCTGAGAGGGGCTGGCCCAGTGGTGTAGTGGTTAAGTTTGCGCACTTAGCTTCGGTGGTCTGTGTTCACGGGTTCAGATCCCAGGAGTGTACCTACACCACTTGTCAAGCCATGCTGTGGCAGTGAACCATATACAAAATAGAGGAAGATGGGCACAGATGTTAGCTCAGGGACACTCTTCCTCAAGCAAAAAGAGAAAGATTGGCAAGTGATGTTAGCTCAGGGCCGATCTTCCTCACCAAAAAAAAAAAAAAAGGCCGTAGAACGCTCCCTTGTCCCTCCCACCATGTGAGGATACAACAAGAATGGGCCATCCGTGAACCAGATTGTGGTCTCTCACCAGACACCCAAACTCCCAATGACTTGATCCTAGACTTCCGAGGCTCCAGAACCATGAGAAAAAAATTCTGTCATTTATAAGCTACCCAGTTTGTGGTATTTTTGTTACGGCAGCCAAATGGACTAAAACAAACAACTGCCTTAATCTAGTTATAAGAAAGCATGGTACCAACTGCAGGATCCCAAGCTTCCTTCAGCTCGCTGTCTTTGAGCCTGTTCTCCATGCTTCAGCAGCTCTCTTTCAGAAGATCCAAGGCAAGCGAAGTGACTAGAAAGGTAAATTACTCCTTTATAGATTAGAGTTATGGTAAGAAAAAATGTATTTGTGAAAAGCTTCAAATTGCTGTATAAATAATTTGTAGGCAAATCAACCAAAATTATAAATGGTTTAATGAGCAAAAGTAGTGTATACACGAAAATAGATTTTAAAAAAATGGGAGTGTGTCTTATCGGTGTTAGCCGTCATATTTCCTAATTGTAAAGTGGCATTAGAACCACAAGAGACAGAAATCTATGACTTATTCATAGTTGCATCAGAGTACATTTTGGAATCAGTATATAATTGACTCAAACTATAAAAACAAGGGATAATTTGCTCTATCCATAAGTTTGTTGGCATATTTCCTTATTGAGTTCATGATACAGGAAGGCAATGCTTTCAAATATTCTTTTCAGAAAAAAGCCGAATACTACCACTATGAGAGAATTTTTTAACAACAATAAGGACCACGCTGAAATTCTCTATAGATGAGGATTCTTACAGAGGAAGGAAAGAAATGCAAGTTAAATGTTGTTAAATTGTTAAATGTTGTTAAAGTTCTGCAATCAGAATTGGGGGTGTAGTTGAGGGTCATTAATTAAGCATTGGCATTCTAGAATCAAAAGAGTTGTTTTTAATAATTCATCTTTACTGTTGTCCCAGAATACTACTTCTTATGCTTATTCATTACACAGAAACCGAATCGCACTTATTTACTGTTGGAGACTTGCATTTTTTCTTGGTTGCTAGCTGAATCTCCTTAATTTGGGGTACATGACAAAATGTTGATTCTAGCTCAGGGGGATGACTCATGAGACAGACTATCTAATGGAATCCAGATAATTTGGGATTTATAAGCAGGGAACAGAGTGAAGGAGAAAGATCATTGGAAAGGTAGAAGGAACTTTTTTCTGCCATCATATGTCTTAGTCAATATGTTCATTTTAAGAGTTTGGATGGAGGCACCTATGCCTAGTTTCCGGGTTACAAGGCACAACATCAGAGTATCACTCACATTTTAGCTTCTATGAGACACCAAGAACATTCCTGAAGAGGTATTCTGACCTTTTCCTTGATAGAGGTGATACCATAGTAAAAGAGATGCTGAACAGTTTTCTTCTCTTCTCCATCGTATGTTAACATTTACTATCTTTTCAAAAAAGACATCCTCTGGTTCTTCTGTTTACTTTTCCTAGTTCATAAATAGCTTTAAAAAGATTTGTGTTAAACTTAAATTTTTGAATAAGCCTGACCTTACTTTAAGCTTGTTTTGTTCTCTTGACGTTGTGGCGCTTTCATATAATCAAACTTGATCTTACAGCCCTCTTTCCAACATTTGTAGAGATCATTAAAAATTCTGAGTTCATCGTAAAGCTGCTGTGTCATTTGCATTAATTTAAGTGCCATCTTTTTTCTTCCTCACTGGAATAATGTGTGATTATATTAGCATAACTTTTATAGTCTTCGTTTCTTCTTGAGTTATCTATATGCTTAAGACTCTTAGAACACAGGGTCATGAAAATATTTTCCCAGAATGTTTCAATGTTTTATTATTATAAAATTACTTATTAGCTATATCAGCTTAGTTACACATGTTTTATGAATTTATGAATAAAAGTCAAGTAGGCATATAGTCGATGGACTACTGGTAAGTATTTAACAACCAGTTCTCCGGGGGGGTGGGGGGGGTGGAAACAAAGATGTGTAGCATTTCCTAAATTCACTAGCGTGAACACTCTCACCATGGCCAATTTCAAGCCACCAGCATTATGTTACTGAACAAGGAGTAGGGAAGAGTTGAGAATAACTAGATCTGGGGAGCTAGTATGAGCTGGCTATAGCATACGTCTGATTATAGTAACAGTGGTTTCATGTTCAGGACCTCCCCTGGTCTCCTGAGTCCTCTCTCCAGAGATGACAACTTTGGACTTCTTTAGATACGTTTGATTTATCTATTTTAGGTACTATACATTGACTTCTTTTTATAGTAGAGGAGAATTTAATTCTCTAATGATACCATCTCTTTTTTTTCCCTTCCTCCTTCCTTTCAGTATTGTTGAGTGGCAAGTTTTTGTTTAAATCCATATTAGGCTTTACTTTACTATGTTTATGACTATATAATTCACATATTGTTGTGTACTATTATTAATTTTCCTTTCCTGCTTTTTCCTAAAGCTAATGATTACCTTTTTAAGAATTTGCATGGTTTTTCTTTGCTCATTTTTTTCCGTATCTTCCATTAGCTTCTCAGTACTTCTCAAAAGATTAATCACATCATGTAGTCTAACAATTCCAAAGTTTCCTTGGAATCACTTCTCCTAGAGACCTCTCCTTTTGGACTGTCTACTCTCTAGTCTTTACTGAATAATTCCCATTCTGGAAACTTCCTTGCTGCTTTCCTAAGAATTCTCTTTGCTTTTCTCTTTTTTTGGCTTATCTATTTACCCATTTGGCGGATCTTATGTATTTGTCTTTCTTGGTTCTCTCTCTCTCATTGCAAAACATTCTTTGGTAGCTTCATCAAAATAAAAATGTACCAAATGGTAGAGAACACAGTATGGATGGTCTCAATATATTGACCTTGAATCACACTGCTTCCAACTAGGCTCTCTTTGCCTAGCACACCTGTCATTCTGGGATTCCCTTTTATCATCGTCCCAGAGAAGGATACTTTAACTTCTCTCCAAGGTGTGTGCTCCTGTTTTCTGATTTCCCAGTATCTTACTGTGTTTTGGTTTACTCCTTTATTTTTGTGGAGCATGTCTTCGAACAATTTCCAGAGAAAGTGAGGTAGATATTTTGAGATCTATCTGAAAATGTCTTAACCTGCTCTCTCATTTAATTGACAATTTGACTGGGTATAAAGGTATAGACTGAAAATCATTTCCCATCAATATTTTGGAGACAATTTTCAATTGCCTTCTCTCATCAACTTTTGCTGTTAAAAAATTTGAAGCCATTCTGATGCCTTTCCTTTTTATATGACCATTTTCCCCCTCTGGATGTTAGTAGCACACTCAGTGCTATTCCATTGTTCTGAAATATTAAAACAAGGTGCCTTAATGGGAGTTGACTTTCTTTCATTACGCTGGGAGCTAGATGGGATCTTTCAATCTGGCAACTGTGTCCTTAAGTTCAGGGCAATTTTCCTGAATGAAGTCATTCACAATTTTTTTCTCCTTTTCTCTCCTGATAGCACTCCTACTTTTTGGATACTGAATTTTTTAAACTGCTTTTCTAATTATGTTTTTCTTCTGTTTTTATCTCTGTCTTTTCACTTTACTTTCTGGGAGATTGCCTCAATTTTCTTCTTTAACTCTTCTAGTCAATTTTTAATTTCTTTTCTCATGTTTATATTTCCAAGAGCTCTGTTTCTTTTCTCTGATTGATCCTTTACTATATCCATTTTTTTTTCTTGGATGAAATATCTTTATTTCTCTTAAGTTATCAATAACATGTTTTTGAAGATTTTTTTTCTCCTCCATGGTGTCTGTTTTTTCCAAGATTCTTTATCTTTTCATTTCTTTTGGTTTCTGTGTCACATGTTAAGAGACTTTTCCCAGAAGTCCAGTAATCCTTGATTATCTGCTCCTGTTAAAGAATGAGCTACTAAAAAGCTGATTGAAAACTTTGAGCCTGTAGGTGGTGTTTATAACTAAAGACATCATTGGGAGTCATTTGTTGACACGGGTGGACCATTTGTGGAGAAACTCTAAGGTAAGTATAATTAAATATTTCTTCTTGAGCTTGTTAGATTCTCACAGAAAAGAATCTTCTAATCTTTTCCTTGCAGGGTAATGGCCAGCCAATATTTTTGGAGCCCCAAAGGGGAAAAGGTGAGTGGGGGTGGGAGTGGAAGAGATTTGAGCATTTCAGCAATCAGTCCGCATGTGTTTACTTTATTTTTCTCTTTGGAATGGTATACAGGGGCTATTACAACCTGTAAAAACTTAGTTTTAACCTCTCCAAAGAATGAAGTTTCCCTGTCTGCTGAAATATGGGTAGGTGTTCAGTTAGGTGTTGGACAGGATTCTAGGTGTCTAGTTTCACAAATAGCTTTCAATCAATTCTCAATAATTGAACTCTCCCTTCCAGGTACCCTGTGGTACCTGATGCTCCCAGTTCCTGAGCCACCTGAAAATTCTGTGTACAGGTGGGGTTGTCTCTTGGTTTTTCTCCTTGTTAATTTAGAGTTTGGCTCTTTAGTTTAGTTTTGCTTTGTTGTGTTTTTCCTACCAAGCCAGTTAGAACTTGTACATCTCCTTTTCAGCATCTAAAAGTTTGTTGCTGTTGTCTCCTCTCTGTTCTCTCCATCCTTGTGGGTTTATAACTAGTTAAAAATAAATTGGTTTAGTGTAGCTTTAGTAGGGTTTGTGGAGGGAAAAGATCAGAGGCACGGTTAAATCTGCCACCGTATTCAGAAGCCCTTTCTCTGAACTTTTTGAAAATCTGCTTCTCTAGAGAGCAGAGCACATTTCTGGTGAGACCCGGGTCTCCCATCTGATGATCACAGACTCTACAAGTGCATGTTCATCACATCCCAGAGTTCTTGTCATTTCCACTTCACTGAGTCAGTTCTCTGCATTTGGTTGTCATCGTATCCATGGTTACGGTTCCCCTTGTTACTTACACAAACTTCAGAGAGATAAAATGAAAAGGAAGTTGGAGCATCTTTGTGCAAAATATTCTTCTTTTTCTGGACAAGGTCTTGCTTCAGGAGAGGAGACAGTGGTGATTAGATGGGAGAAAATGAGGGAATGGAGCAGTGTAATTGATGCTGATTACAGAGAGTGTCAAGAACACTCCACAACCAACAACAACTTTGCTGGTAAATGCTGGCTAATGCTTTTCTTTGGGGCTTAACCTCAAAAGATGCTTCTCACTGTTCCCAACTGAGTAATGCATATTTGAACAATTATAAAGATATATGGGTCCACTTATATCTAATTTATACTTGAGTTGGAATGGAAATCCTTCCCTAATTCTGAAGACTTTAGGAAATGTACAAAACATTATTTTCTTGTGCCTTGAGAAAAACAATCCCCAAACAATAAAAAAAATCCTAAATAACATTTCCCGTGCCTCAATACTTCTGTAACCCATGCATTCTCACTGCTGTGAACCATGGAGGGCCAGTGAAACTTGCACCCAGCTTGGGCTATGCAGGTGCCTCCTTCCTGCTGAGTCACGACATCAAGAGCAGGGGCATCTGCTCACCTGCTCAGGGACATCTTAATATTTCTTCTTAACTTGTCCATTCTTCCCAAAGAAAATAAACAATATTGTACCCTGGATAGGTATTTTGTAAAAATTTCCTTTATCTTCTGTATAGGAAATAAGAGAATGAAGACTTTAATCTCCACAGGGTGTGGTTGTGTCTGTATTAACTGCACTGTGAAAGAATAAGTAACGTTACCTTTTAACGATCAATGTTCTCAGTCCATTCATCTGTGTCTAGTCAAAGTCAGCTATTCCTTTGATGCAGCTAAAGCGTGAGTGTCCTCAGGGTGCCATCTTAAACCCTCTTATCACACTCCACACAGACTGTGAGCATCCTCCTCCACTCCCGGTTTCTGTCACCACCAAGGTAAATTCATCTCTCTTGCCCTCTCCCACCCCACACTTCCTCTTGTCTCAAGCCCCTCAGGTTCTGTGGATAAGGATCCACGAGCATTCCAGATCCCTTGCCCTAGAAGATCATAAGGACATTTCTTAGCCCACAAAGAAGAAATCAGGCCCATGGATGCAATGGAAGAATTATTGGCTTTGAAGTTAAGGTTTTAATGCTGTCCAGACAAAGGAAGCATGGCTAGTAAGTGTACTTGAACAAGTCACTTCCTACCTCTGAAACTCAGTTCTCAGTCTATAAACGAGGAATGATACTCTTCTTTGCAAAAGTTTTGAGATTTAGTAATAATATTTGTAAAACATGTAGCTCTTCGCCTAATAAATATGGATGGTCAATTAATAGTAGCTAATATTAGCATTTATAAATACTAACTTAAATTGAGAATTAATTATAATTAAATATTTAAAAAAGCAAATAGCCTCCAGATTCCTTCAATAGACTAAATAGTCAAGAAATATTTTTATTTCGCTCCATAGGTTAAAGTGGCAGATAGAACATTTCAGTCTCTGTGACCAAAGGGTGGAATTGTTTGGCTCGTGAAATATGAGCACAATTTTGAAAGTTACATGTGTCAAAGAACACATTCATTACTGCTAATGGAATTCAAACTAAGTATCTTTTTAATGGTCAGGGTTGAAGCCTTTTCATTAAAAGATTTACTATCTCATCAGTTGTAGAGTCAATAGCTGTGCATTGTTTTTGAATAACTAATAATGATAAACATCTTAGGCAAAAATTTAGACAACCTAATGTGCCCAATAATGAGAAAGGTAATATTAGCATTTAACTTTAAAATAACCTTTTATTCTGTCACTAGCAGTTCATCACATTTAAAATTTAATTCCTTTTTTACTGAGCCATGGTGAAAAGGTAACATAAAGATCTATAAAATGGAAAAACCACAGTGGAGGAAAGCGAAAAAGCCAGAGGAACATGTAGGTATCCCAGAACATTACATTGAATATTTCCTTATGTGGTTTTTTAGGAGTTTAGAAATCGAGAATGTTGACTAATCTCGAGAAAGAAAACCCTACGTAGATTGAATACTTACTGTATCTTATTCATGAGGATTAAAAGCAGAGTAAGACCCAGACGTTATCCGCAAGAACTCACCTTCTGGTGCAACCAATGATTGCAGTGCGGGATGATGGGTGCCATGACAGAGGTGAGTTCCAGGTACTTCCGGGAAATGAAAGACGGAGCCAGGCAGGGCATTCAGGGAGGATTTCATAACCATTCTGAGAACACAACATTTAAGAAGGCAACTGAATAACTAATCTGGTAGAAAGCTATGTCAAAAATAGAAGTAGCAGTGAAATACATGTAGTAAGAATGATCATTTTGAACTGCTTTGAAACCGTTAAGTAAACAACACTACAGAAAACGATCCGGAGCTGATGGTAGCATATAATTCTGTTGATTTCCATTTGACTATTTCTTGCTAGAGGTGATGTCAAGCAAAAATTTCTTTTGTATTTGGATTCATTGTTGTCTCTATGGCTGCTTAGTGCTGTAAACCAGAGCTAATGACTGGATATCATTGAGAAAGCTACGCTGACTGTGGAAGTGTTCATTCCTAATTCTTCGCTCTTAAAGCACCACTCGGAGAAAGAGTTTCTCCAAGCTTACATTTCCTTCATGTCTCAAATATTACTTAGCCCCTTCTCCGCTTCTTTTTAAGTCTCCAGCCCTATTTTCTTCCCCCAGTGTGTCTTTTTCTTTGCTACACTTCTTCTATACTTGATATCTGCCTACCAGCTGTTTCTTGCCTCCAGGAGAGACATGATGGGCAATAAACAGAAAGCCATACTGTGTCCTTCTGCTCCGCCCAAGGAGGTTTCCAACTCTACTGTCCTAGCCCTCTAGTGTCCCTGAATTTGAGCTAAGGACGGTAAGAGAACAATTAAGACCACCCACACTGTGGAAGGAGGGGAGAAGAGAGGTAGACCTTTGCTTTTACCAGTTAGGTGAAGATACAGTCACCCCAGGGTCTCCCTCTACATTCAAGTCTTCTCTCTCACTACACACTTTTCTTTGTTCCCCTTTGGAATCATTGTACGATATGGCTTGAAAGAAAATCAAAGTAAGATCACAGCACTCGTATGTATGGCTCCACTTTTGCAGGTCCTCTGACATTAAAGCAAGTGTCAGCATCAATCTCTTCTTCTTGAGTCATTGATTTTCTAATCCCACATTTTTCCACCCACAGCTACTAATTGCAGCTGTCTGTCCCTCTCATGTGGACAGGAGAAAGGAAGGCTACTGTTCGCTGAGTGAATTTGATGGTATGCAAAGCTGAAAAGAGGTGCCATCATGGAACTCTGCATGCAACCAGTTTTTCCAGAGATCAAATATTAGACCTACCTCTCCAGCTACATGCCAGCCAGCATAGTACAAGGGAGATGCACAAAGCACACACATTCTTGTTCTATATCTCTTCTTTTTTCTCTATTTGTCTTTTCTCTGGGTGTTCTCTGTTTCTCTCCGTTATTTTCAACATTTTAACTCTCTATTTCTTTCAGCTTATGTTTTACACAGAAGACATAAAATAAATCTTTTAAAAATCACAGCCATTACGTAAAGAAAGCTGCATGGAAGCTGTTTTGTACATATGTTTTTCATTTCCTGAAGGCAGGGGGTGCTATATGCAAAGAAATCAGCTGCGGTAACTAGGTAACATTTCCCAAGACAGACACCTGCAGACATTTATAGCGCCACATTATAGAATTGGTTTAAAATGTTTCATTTCTCTCAGATGCTGCCAAATGTAAGATGAGGCATTTCCTTATGCGATACACAGACAGCAAATGTCACACACATATTCTTCTCGTTGAAGAAGCAATGTGTTGTAACTAATAATGATTTCTCCAAATCACAGATTAATTGGTATGCAATTAATTGGGCATATCCTAAACATAGCAGAGTATCCTTCACCCGAGTTCATCTAGAGTAATAAAACATTTTTTGAGGATAATATTGCTAGAATGTTCAGATAATATCTTTCTCAATAGAAGCTCCAATCTTCCATGAACCAGATAAATGAGAAGTTAGAGAAAATAAGATCTAAATATCTCTTTGTTTTTCCTTCCAAATAAGTGACATATTTTAAATTTTGAAATATTTAACTATATAACTTGGAAACAGATAAAAGGAAAAATAAAATGCAATGGACATGATTCACATGAATTACAAGTACAAAAGGTAAAATGTAGTACAGAGTATTACATAATTTCGAAAGCTTCCTAAAAGAGCTAGAACTACAAACTTCGAAAGGTCGGTGAATATTGAAGTGTTTTGATGTGCTAAACAGATAAAGAACCTCAGCGACAGGCATTTTGACTTGTTCAAAAAAAGATATTATTTCTCTAAAACATTCACTTTTGATATTTTCTCATATTACAGTTATCTGCAGACTAAATTGTACAGGACTCGCGTGTAAGACACTTCAAAAAGCTTCTTTGCAGCCAGCAAACCTCAACACCCAAAACGAATTATCCAAGATGAAGCATTCAGTTTTAAGTGTTCAAGTCTTTCCAGACATACAGAAGATGCCAAAGTAAATTTGACTGTTTGGTGGGACTAACAGAGGAAAGTCAGATCAATGAGAGTGAATTTCAGGGCCAGTTCATGGATACTCAGAATCAACAATCTAAGTGTGATGTGATATTTTTTTAAAAGTTTCGAATGTCAAGAAATAAGATAGCCACCGATTATTAATAATGACACAATCAAGTAATGTTGAGTCAGTGATGAACAGTAATTTGTATTTACTGATGCTCTTTGTATTTGGAAGTTTCTCAATGTGGAGAATTTGTAAAAACTATCACATTCAATACAAAACTAAGACTAATTTAATACCTAGTGATAAATTAGTTGAATTGTTTACCTAGTGAGGGAATGCACTAGAATGGATAGCTACCAATCTGCTGACCCAATCTCTGGAAAGTTAGAAAAAAATGATAGAAAGGCCAGCCCCGGTGGCCTAGTGGTTACGTTTGGCGAGTTCAGATCCTGGGCGCGGACCTATACTACTCATCAGCCATGCTGTGGTGGTGACCCACATATAAAGCGGAGGAAGATTGGCACAGATGTTAGCTCAGGGCTAATCTTCCTCAAGCAAAAAAATGAGGAAGATTGGCAACAGATGTTTGCTCAGGGAGAATCTTCCTCAGCAAAAAAATAAATAAATAAATAAAAATAATTAGCAGAATAATAAAGCAAGAGCAGAAAAAAATTAATACATATCATTTATAATGACTACACCCCCAGATGCAGGAAAAGGATGCCATGGTTGCTACGGATTTTTATTCTTGGAAGCTTCAGAACAATAATTCTGATCAAGACAAATCAAGAAGTATAACATATTATATATTAAAAGTATTTACCCATATGCTGTAAATACACTTATTTCTGGGTAATAGATAATTGCATGTGCCTACTTCATGAAACTTCATGTTCATTCCTTTGGGGCAGTAAAAGGAAATGGAAAGACAAAGAAGACATGTTCCATGTCCTCAAGAGTGTTTATAGTCTGATGGAGGAAACTGAGTCAATCAAATAATACAATTCCATGACAGAGGAAAAGAAAGGACAATTGCTGAATGTGAACTGATTGAACAATTGTGGTCTGGTCAAAAAAAAAAAGAGACTAAAATCAGGAATTTCTCGTTCAAAGATTGGCTCAACTTCTTACTAGCTCTGTGATCTTTGGGCTTGTTCTTAATCCCTCTAAGCCAGTTATCTCATCAATAAAACAAAGATAAAACTACCTTTCATTTTGTTATCATGAGGATTAACATTAACAAGGAAATGTATGTAAAAGCACTTGACTCATAATAAACACACAAAAGTGATATTCCTCTCAAAATGTGAGCTATTCTAACACCAGATACAAGTAACATGGTAAACTGTTGAGTCGACTTCTGGCCTCAGAGGCAGCAAAGTTGATTCTGATTGCTTCCTTTTCTCTTCAGTCCTTCTCTACCTCTATGCTGGTTTAAAGGCAGAAGTCCATTGCATGACTGGGCCTGAGAGAGAGGGTTTTTGAGGCCAGAGGAAGTTGATAAAAACAAAATGCTCCTTAAATCCTAGCTTGTCAGGGATACATCAGTTGAAGGAATGTGACAGGTGTCCAGTGGCCAGAATGGCATAGATGAGGACTTCAGTTATAAGAAATGGGATACAAGGCTTAAGAGTCAAATCAAAGAACATATGCTCAATTCCCAGCTGAGTTAAGGCTCTTTAGTTTATTTCTCCCCAGATTTAATATGAGAAGCTAACATAGGACTGAGGCTGAAAGAATGGGCAAGTGGCCTCAGTTGTGAGGAAAGAGTGTCTGTGGCAGCTAGGAACCAGAGAGATGCTGGCTCTCATGGAAAGGAAGACATTTACACAAATTCATTCATATAACCGATATATATTGACCACTTACTGTTCTAAGTGCTGGCAATATAACAGTACATGAAATAGACCTGTGTTTATGAAACTTACTTTCCAAGGGAGGGACAGCTAAGAATCAAGGCAGCAAGTATTCTAGATAGTAATAAATGATGAGAAATAAAATAGGTAGGGAAAGGGAAACAGGTGTGTTATAAGGATGTAAAATCTTAGATAGGCTGGGCAAGGGACGTTCCGGTGGTAGGTAACATTTGAGTAAAAATATAAAGGAGTTGAGGGAGAGAATTGTGAAGATACCTGGGGGAAGAGATTTTGAAGCAGAGAGCATAACATAGACAAAGCCCTGGGCGAGGCGGAGGCTTGGTTCCTGTTTGAGGTGAATCAAGGCCGTTAGTGTTGATAGAACGAAGCAAGTGAAAGAGATATAAATAGGAGATGAGGTTAGAGAGGTAGCAGGACAGGACCTTGTACAACATTAGAGGCCATCTCATTCTGGGTAAGACAGGGAGTGAGGCATTGGTGGATTTATCAGTCAGCCACTTTCCCAATAATTCAGTGTAATGAGTCATTCCTAAACCTGATGGTTTAAAGCAACAATCATCTGTTCTCATTCATGCATCTTTGGGTGGCTAGTTGTCAGCTGATCTAAGCTAGTTTCAGATGAGCTACTTTCCAAGATAACAATTGGGTCTAGCTCTGCTCTGTGTGTCTCTTATTTTCCCGGGACCATGGGCTACCCAGGGCGTGTTCTTCTCATAGTGATGTTAAAGGTACATGACAGCACGTTCAAATGCACAAGAATAGTTAAAGCTTCCACTTGTCTTGCATCCACTAATATATCATTGACCAAAGCAAGTCACATGGCTGAGTCCAAAGTCAAGAGTCAGGAACACGCATTCCACCTCTAATGGAAGAAGCATAAAGTCATGTGGCAAAGTGCATGGATACAAGGGCTGACTTGACTGTTTTGGCCCTTAGTTCAATCTATGGCAGAGATTCGAGCAGGGGAATCACGTGACTAACTTTTATGTTGACAGAATCACCCTGTCAGCTGTTGAAAATAGATTATAGGGAGGAAAGAAGACTTGGAGGACAATCAACCCAAGGGGGATGATGATGGCTTCAAGCAAGGTGGTTAGCAGTGCAGATGGCAAGGAATGTTTGCATTCAGGTTATATTTTGAAATTATAGCATGGCATTTGTGAAAGAAAAATTGCACTAGACAAATTAAACAGGGAAGGGAGACTTTATTCAAGACTGTATTGCAATAGGGGAGAGAGATAGAATTCAATTCCACTAAAAAAAATGGTGGGAGGATTTTTAAGTCTTGGGATAAACTAGTGGAACAGTCCTGCAGGATGTTATGGGGAGGTTGGTCTGTGTGATTTGGCCATCTGTGCTTGCCAACTGTCACTTATCAAAGTTAGGCTTCCATCTTCCCACAGAGACTGGGAGATGAGGGCAATATCTCCTTCCATGATTGCATTACAGAAGGATGGCTCCCAGATCCCTGAGAAAGATATTCCTGGGTTGTAAAACTGGCAAGAGGCTGGGAGAAAATTAATCTATATTTCAAAGGGACAGGGAAAGAATTTGCAATGTGCAATTACAAATTTTCTGAAGTAAATGCTCTAAGTAAAAGGAGGCCAGGGGGCTATAGTCAGGAAGAAAACTGTCAAAGTTTGGACAAGCTGAGGGGCACATTATGGCCATCTTGGCCACAGATGGAATCTGGCCTGAGACTAACAAGGTTGAATTCTGGATCCTCTATTTCCTAACTTGTGACTTTTAGAGTAGTAACTTAACGTCGTGGTGCCTTAGTTTTCTTATATGTAAAATGGGGATGATAAGGTGCTAAACTCATAAGATTACGTGAGAATTACGGTAGTTAATATGTATGTGCAGAATTCAGAACAATTCCTGACACATAGTAAGCGTTATTATTATTAAGGTCAAGCTGATGGATTCTCCTAAGGAGTCAATGATCAGGTATGAAAGGGGAGAAGTTGAGGATAACTTCAAAGCTTTTGGTCTTAGCTACTGCAAAAATGGATTTGCCATTTACTGAGACAGAGAAGACTGTAGGTGCAGGTTTTATTATACAGGAAGTGTTAGTCCAACAAAAGAGTTCAAGTTTATGAGCGTTCAGAGGAAGGATTAAATGAAGTAATGCAATTTCCCTCTCTTCCTTACTAAAATCTATATCATATACCGTATTTTGAAAGTTCTGAGTAGGATGTTAAGAGACTTTCATTTTAATTCTTTCCTCTATGTCCAAAATAAGACATTGTAGTTATAGGGAAAGAGATATTAGGCAAGGATATTAGGTAAGCTCTAGTTAAAAGAACAAAATGCTATGGGAAACTATTAGAAAACGTTTGGTTGTTAACCCTAACTTGTATTTATTTGTGCCATTAAAGAATCACTCTTAATTCAGAAAGCAAAGTATTTCCTTGAACAAATGTTATACCTACAAAAGCTATGCCTTGTTTACCACGGTGTCCCCAGGCCCCAGAGCAATCCTTGCCACACAGAATGTGCTCGATAAATATTTATGGAATGAGTGGAACCACAGGCTGATGCTTTATGTTTAGAGTAGTTGTATACACATGAATATTGCTTTGTAATACTGTGAATTACTTGACTTGCAGCGTTCGCAATTCTGCTAACCTGCAATTTGCCAACTGATAGATCAATATATTAAAATTCTCAACTTGAGGTTTGCATTAGCATTTTTAGATAAAGAACGTGGCCAGCAGGGTAAATTTTATCCAAACCCTTGATAGGATTACAACACAGTAATTGTACTATTAATGAATACATTAAAAATAATTACAAAATAACAATTGGGATTTTACTTCATTTAGATCACACAGTTTACATAATGTGCTGGCTTGGTTTTTCTTTTGACTAAAGATTAAATAATCTGCTTTTGCATAAGACTGTCTTTCCTAGTACTAAAACTAATGGTTACCAGATTCATCTTTTATCTCTCTCCCATTTTCTCTCTCTCCCTCTTATTTCCTCCCTCCCTCGCTTTTTTCTTTCATTCCATCATCTTTTTTTCAAAAGAGAAATTTTGATCTCTGAAATGGGAATCAGATATACAGAGCTGGAAATAGAAAACATTTTTTTAAAAGATTCATAATGTCAGAGTTTTATTGTGAATAATATTGTTTGCTTATTTTATCATCCTGATTCATAAATTTTTAGAAGAAATATAGTTAAAAAATTTCCTCAAAGAAAGAAAAGGCTATCCATAGGATTCTGTTGCAAATGTGTTGTTATCTGAAGTATTGAGTAATTGCATTATGGTAGAATTCTTTAATCATTTGGGACTTGGTTAGGCAGACAGTGATTCCATACTCCATTTAAGAGAAGAAATAATTTGGAGGAGAAAACCAAGAACAAATACAAAGAAAATAGAATCACTAAACACAATTATAATTACTCTTAGCATTTTGCTTGCTTATAGATGATATTTAAAGCATTGCATTTAAAGTCCTTTAAAATACATATGAACTTTATCTCACAATTAAGAGAAGAGAGATATTTTTAAAGAAAGAAAAATCAGATTTAGCAACTCTCTTATAATATTGGTATAACTTACTTTGTGTTTGTGTCTCAAAAAATTCTGCATAAACTGAAGTTTTGTGACCTAAGCTTTATTTTATTTTATTGTTTTGGTGAGGGAGATTGGCCCTGAGCTAACATCTATTGCCAATCTCCCTCTTTTTTGTCCCTCAGCTAACATCTGTGCCAATATTCCTCTATTTTGTATGTGGGACGCCGCCACAGCATGGCTTGATGAGCAGTGTGCATGTCCATGCCTGGGATCCAAATCCACAAACCCCAGACCACCAAAGCGAAGTGCGTGAACTTAACCACTATGCCACTAGGCTGGCCTAGTAAGCTTTCTTTTTGACGCCTATATCAGGGCTGTTTTGCATTCGTTTCTGCTTGTTCTTGAATGGCTGTGTATTTTCAGTGTTAAGTGGTACAGTCCTTCAGCCTCTCTGTTAAGTGGTTAATGATTTGTAAACAAACATTTAAAGGCTAATTAAGAAAACTTAAAATCCTTATGAAAAATTATTCCCTACTTTGATCCAATTTTTGTAAATTGAATCTGGGTAGGGTCCTAGGATGGGTAATATTTTATTCTACAAACATCTGCACAATGTCTTCCAAGGGCCTCCAAGGAGAACTTCTTGAAATGTACCCTGATTGGTACATCTGTGGGCTTGATTAGCCAGATCCATTCCAGGTCACAATCTCTGATACAATTCTGTTTAAGTTTGTGTTTACAGTACAAATTTGAGAAGAAGTCTGATATTGGTAGACTAAGAAAAAAATTAGAATGGATTATATATTTTTGTTCTTCACGTGGTGTTAAAAAATTACTGAACATTCTATATATTTAAGACATTTGATAATAAAGTAGTATTTGTGATAAGCAAGAAAGGCATTTCTTTTTGCCATTCCTTAACTGCATGAAAGGTGTATTAGAAAACATAACAAAATGAACATAGTTATTCGCATTCTGTCTCCTCTTATTTTGCATTAATTGCTTGTTTGTCTACCCAGAGACTGTATGCCTTATTAGGGCAGAAATTCTGTTTATCTGTCTTTCCTAATTAGTTTATTTATTTCAGTTCTCTAGCTAATCTCTTTGCCAACTCATTGCAACCCAGGCATGAGTTACAATATTTCAAAATTTGATTTTTATTATTTTCACAGATGTAATTAGATATGTATATTAACACTTATCACTCCCTATTATTCATAGCATATTCTGTGATATGCAAGCAATTATAGGATTTACATTACTGTATCCTCCAATATTCTGGTCAATCTGGTGAGTTGTTTGCGAATTGTTACGTGTTACCAAGATTGCTGCAATGGTATCACACCGTACCCATGAGTCAATAAACTATCATAGTATAGTAAATACTCCATTCCCACTACTCTTTTAATTTATTTCCGTGAGGATATTTGGTGGGAGTTGAGTGGTATAGGATTGGGAAATCGACAGCCTTTATTTTATTTTAATATCTTTTTTTAAAAATTATTTTCAGTTGCTTTAAAAAAGTTACAGATTTTCTATGCCTTTTGTAAATGAGATTTGAAAAATGGGAAATGACCCATCTTGTGTGTATAACTGTATCTAGATGTTCAGCTAATGAATACATTAAGATACTTTTCAGAGTAAAGAATTGTACTGTTAACACTGTAGATGTGTTTTAGAGAACAAAGCAATATTAAGATGTCTTGCCACACACATTTAGCTGTTTACATCTAGTGTAGTGTGTTAAGACAGAATTAATGCATTGGCTTCCATGGATCTTTAGGCACCAGGGAGAGTTTAAGCAAGTATCATTATGTTATCATTAAAACATAAGCTAGTCTTATAGAGAAAAAGTGTTTCCCTTAAGAGGAAGATAAAACAGAAGTTTAGTGCCTACATTGGTTGTTAGCCTAGGGGAAGTATACACAAGTAATCAAATCTTACATGTGTAATTTTATTTTGTATATTTCAGTAGCATTGATTCTGAAGAATGAGGTGGATTACACTAAAATGTAGAAGTCTGTTATTATGTTTATTACTTAGTTTTTTTTTTTTTTTGGTGAAGAAGATTGTCCTTGAGCTAACATCTGTGCCAATCTTCCTCTATTTTATATATGGGATGCCACCATAGCGTGGATTGATGAGTGGTCTGTAGGTCTGTGCCCAGGATCTGAACCTGCTAACCCCAAGCCACCAAAGCAGAGCCTGCGAACTTAACTGCTATGCCACCAGGCTGGCCCCCTGAGCGTTCCTTTTTAATTCAACCCATTCCTTCTTTAATTTATTGGGTGAAGGGGTGGGATTACATTAATTATCATATCTTTTATGTAACTCTTGAAATTTGCAAGTTTCTCAATATTATTTGATTAATATGTAAGATCCGAAAATGGATGCTTATTAATACCAAGATTCCCAGAGCAGGGAAATGGATCAACTAACCAACCAAAAACCAAAAGTGTTTTTAAAATTTTTGAAAGTATTTGCTTTTAAATGACTGATTCTGACTTGATTTATGGCAGTCAATTGAAATAGAGACAATATAAGGTTAGGTATTATATGACAGGTCATTTAATCCTCAAATCATTCATATTCTTTTTTGTGGCTCAAATCCTTTGGCCACCATCTTGGCTGACTATTTTGGCTTTTTTTAGACATGTCCAGACATAGTGCTTTTAATAAAGCTCTCAATTTAACTGGAATATAAACATAAGCATTACTGATTTTCAGTGTGTGCAGAATGGACTTTTATGTCAATGGTAATTTAACACATGACACATGTTATCACCACAACATTTATATTTCTTCATACGTAACTAAGATTTCTAAGTAGGAAATTATAAATAAAATAATATCAGGTGTGTGGGCAAGTGTCTTCGAAAAATAAAAAAAAATTCTTTTGGGCCATCCCATGGCGTAGCAGTTAAGTGTGTGTGCTCCGTTCCTGGTGGCCTGGGTTCAGATCCCGGGCGCGCACCAACGTGTTGCTTGTCAAGCCATGCTGTGGCGGCATCCCATATGCAGTGGAGGAAGATGGGCACGGATATTAGCCCGGGGCCAATCTTACTCAGCAAAAAGAGGAGGATTGGTGTGGATGTTAGCTCAGGGCTGATCTTCCTCACACACACAAAAAAAATTCTTCTAAAACAACTGATTACTTTTAGGTAAATAGAATGGTTGCTCTTACTTTCATTAAACACAAAGATGAACAAAAGCAATTCTTTTTTTAAAATTACCTGTTACTGTTGGGGAAATTTAAGGTATGATTCTGAAGAGAAAGTTATTTCAAATTATGTTTCTAAAAGACTATGATGAAAAGAAAGTAATTGTTTAAAACATGAGGATGAACAAAATTCTTTCTTTGAAAGAGTACAGTAGCAATAGCAATACGACTTTGATGATATTTGCTATGAATCCTGAAGAACCAGTGTTCTAGTGTTGAAAGCATGAATGCAGTGCGCTATGAAGGTTTGGATATTTTTTATATAAGAATAAAGGGAACAGTAAGTGTGCAAATGATTCAAATGAGTAAAATAACCAAAGAGAATCTTAGGCTCGTCCTATTTCTTTTAAATTTCAAAAGTAAAGCAAACTAAAAATATGTAGAGATTGTTATATACATCAGTGGCTAAAAACTACCTGAAATTAATAACTCAATACAAAACCCTTTAATTGAAAGTTATTTCTGTTTTTATATTCCAGTGCTAACAGAAATAATTTGTTAGTTAACTACTGAAAATTGTTCAGGTACATATATATGCATACAACATGTTCACTATGGCATTAGCTCAGTGTTCGAGTTTAAGAATCTTTTTTCTATAATTGGGTCATTCTATATATTTTCATACATATTTTTTCTTAAGAATGCTATTTTTATTTGAAGGTTTTCAAGTTTATAAAGATGTTCTTATTAAATTGAGTTCATTTTAAGTTGCATAAGTCTTGGATAAAAGCAATTATATCTACCTATGTATACACATCCATGTATTTATATAGGTGCATATACGTATATATGTTTCATGAAATATATTTTGAAGTCAGACATAGAACTGGGGGTCATCTTAAAAACCACACTGAAAGGATACAGACAGGAATATAGTGACTTTATCAAATTCTCTTTTAGTGCCCATTCTTACAAGGAAGGTCTGTTTTGGTAGATTCACTCTTAGAAATATTCAATAATTTGGATAATAATTATTTCTGTGATATAAATAAGCACATAAATACATATGGTCATAATTATGTTTATTATTTTCCAACTTTAGGTTTGGTTTTCCATGGCTGATTTTTTATGGCTTATTCAAGGGTGATTTGGGTATGGAAAGTTATATAACGTTATTTATTCTTCGGATCAATAGTTTTCAAATAAAATAGCAAATGTTTAGGATCTAGGTAATTTCCTTGGTATTGTGGTTTAGGTGATAGCCATCAGGAAGTTAATGCAGATTGCTATGACAAATAAATAAATTATTAGAAGTGTCAGCACTCCATTCCTAAGAAATCTGACCTCAAATCTCCAAATCTTTCCCCATAGGTTTAGATTGTTTGCTTTGCAATTATAAGATGAACAGAGTTGTAAGAATCCTGACTATCTAACTTTAGAGGATAAAATAAATGAAGTAATGTGAAGTGTCAACATCTCTATCTCAAAAGATACATTTCCTTAAGATTAGTAGTCTCTGTAGGTGACGGCACTGAAGGTAAGACTCATACATTTCTACTTACTGCTCTTGAAATGCCACCTACTTTTCTTCAGTTGTTTCCAGAAGGAGCATTCCTTTCACATCAATGTGCTGTCTGACTTCAGTTTAAAAGGGCAAGGTGACAATTATATGGTATTCCTGTTGACAATGCTTCTATTGATTAGATGGCTGGGGAATAATGTTGAACTATAGGAAGATTCTGCATTGTCAAGCCCTAATTTGATTTACATAGTAACCATTTGGAGGACTAAAATAGTTTTCCATTTTCCCCAATTTCCAAAATCTAAACTGTCCTTGCTCAAGAAACACAATGTCCAGTATCAGCTGGAATTGTTCTCTAGCACAAGATTTCACTTCTGTTGTTTATTAACTATTACAATTTTAAGAAATAATATCAGTATGGTTTTTTTTTTTTTTTTTTTTTTTGGCGAGGAAGAGTAACCCTGAGCTAACATCTGTTGCCAATCCTCCACTTTTTGCTGAGGAAGATGGGCATGGCTAACATCCATGCCCATCTTCCTCTACTTTATATGGGACACTGCCACAGCATGGCTTGACAAGCAGGTGCATCCCCGCGCGCCCGGGATCTGAACCTGCAAACCCTGGGCTGCCGAAGCAGAGCGCGCAAACTTAACAACTACACCACGGGGCCAGCCCCCAGTCTGGATATTTTAAATACAGAAATAACCTGAATTTCCTAGCAACTCGGAATTTATTAATTCAAAGGTAATTTTAGAGTGGATTAAGATTATCTATATGATCCTAAATCAGATATTGTAGGGCCCAGTTAGATCATCAATGAAATGGGTTAAATCTACCTTCCTACTTGGAGTTTATGTAAATACAGAACAAATATCAGAAATAACCTCACATGATGATCTGGTACTGTTTAAGAAAGCACTTTTTCTTATTTCCTAGGACTTGGGAGTGGTGCTCCGCTGAAATGTTACGCTGTACCCAAAGACATTGTATGAGAACAATAGTGCTGGCAAGACTCTGCTCCTTGACTTCAGAGGACTTTTGCTAGGAATCAACCATATGTAAGTGTCTTGTTTATTCAAAATGTTAGACTACCTATGTCAGGATGTCTTTTTGTTATTTTTTTTTGCCATCAGTCAATTATATTAGTTTTATTCTTTGTACTTTATTTCATGAAAGAATTTCACACTAAAGCAGATAGGACAAATAGCAATTGCCATCAAATTTAATTCCCTAATTAGTAATTTCCTTAGAAAATCTGGCTTATTATTTTATCAGAAATAAAATGGTCAGGGCCGGGCCTGTGGCTTGGCGGTTGAGTGCGCACGCTCCGCTGCTGGCGGCCCGGGTTCGGATCCCGGGCTCGCACTGACACGCCGCTTGTCCGGCCATGCTGGGGCCGCGTCCCACATGCAGCGGCTGGAAGGATGTGCAGCTATGACATACAACTATCTGCTGGGGCTTTGGGGGAAAAATAAATAAATAAAATTAAAAAAAAAAGAAATAAAATGATCATCCACCAGTGATTTTATAAAACTAGTCATGATTAGAAATTCAAAATTTGTTATAATTTAGTTATTATTAACTTGTAATGTAAAATAATACAGATTTTATTCTTATGTTTAGTTTTATTTGTGAGCAAACCTATGTATATATTTACAGGTATGTGGTAGACAGCGACCTAGAAGGGTTTCTTTGATTCTACTGAAGAAAGTTTAAATGCACTTGCAAAAACATATTAACTTCTTGGAAACAGAGTGTGGTAGGCAGAATAATGACCCCCTAAATGTCCACACCTGTAAATATATTGCCTAATATGGAAAAGGGACTGCAGATATGATTAAGGGTAAGGACCTTCAGATGGGGAGAGTAGCCTGGATTGTCCAGGTGAATCCAATCTAATCATGTGGCTCCTTTATTTTTTTGTGAGGAAGATCAGCCCTGAGCTAACATCCATGCTAATCCTCCTCTTTTTGCTGAGGAAGACCGGCTCTGAACTAACATCTATTGCCAATCCTCCTCCTTTTTTCTCCCCAAAGCCCCAGTAGATAGCTGTATGTCATAGTTGCACATCCTTCTAGTTGCTGTGTGTGGGACGCAGCCTCAGCATGGCGGGAGAAGCAGGGCATCGGTGTGCACCCGAGATCCAAACCCGGGCCACCAGTAGTGGAGCGCGCGCACTTAACCGCTGAGCCACGCGGCCGGCCCCATGTGGCTTCTTAAGCGCAGAGCACCATTCCTAGCTTTGGTCAGAAAGAAAAATGTGAAAAAGGAAGAAGATTCTGAGAGATACAACGTTGCTGCTTTTGAAAATTGAAGGGAGCCACAAACCAAGGAATGTGGGTGGCCTCTAAAAGTTAGCAAAGGAAACAGATTCTTGCTTAGAGTCTCCAGCAGGTAACCAGCCCTACTGACACCTTGATTTTAGCCGTGTGTGACCCATATCAGACTTCCAACCTGCAGAACTGCAAGATATATGTTTGTATTGTTTAGCTTACCAAGATTGCAGTGATTGCTTAGGACAGCAGCAGAACATTAACACGAGGACTGGTTTTAATACTGGCTGTCTCTCTGCTTTCCCTCTTGCTTGAGGCTAATTCTCTTAGTATCAAGAGAGCGGCGTTTAATCAAGTCATGCAGTTCTTTATCTATGCATGTTACGGAAAATTCGTGACTTTCTAAATAAAAAGGAGCTTGTGGGGGGCCGGCCTGGTGGCATAGTGGTTAAGCTCACACGCTCCGCTTCGGCAGCCTGGGGCTCGCAGGTTCGGATCCTGAGCTCAGAGGGACGCACCGCTTGTCAAGCCGTGCCATGGCATGCATCCCATATAAAGTGCAGGAAGATGGGCACAGATGTTAACCCAGGGCCAGTCTTCCTCAGCAAAAAGAGGAGGATTGGCATCAGATGTTGGCTCAGGGCTGATCTTCCTCACCAAAAAAAAAATAAATAAATAAAGAGCTTCTGTATATTGCATCAATGCTTCAAAACTTAGGGAGATAAAAATACCTCTCTTCAGTTGTAGTGATGTTTTCTTTAATAACATCCTGTTTTATTATTAAATGAAGAATACCATAATATCAGTGACAGACTTACTGATCCTTCAGATTTTCCCAGGAGGTATAAACTATTCTGCCCATAATCTGAGGTTTCTGGAACTAACTTTTCCTTGAGCATCCTCAGTTAATACTTGGGACCTTCTTCCTCAAGGTGAGATGGGCAGATAAAGGCTGCCTCGTAAATTCAGTTACAATTTTTCATTTATTCTTCTTCCTTCTTTTCTCTTTGTATAATTGCCTCTAGTATACCCTTAAGAAGAAATAATTTAGAAAAACAAAATTGATGCTGCCAGTGTCTAGGACCCACTACTCCAAAGCAACATAGGAAGTATCAGTGAAGACATTTTTCAATGCCTAAAGTTGTTTCTAGAAACGTTCTGAGGGCCCCGTTAGCAACAATTGTTAGTGGTGCCTAGATCAGAGATGCTGTCTGACAGGAGTTCACTCTGCCTCCAGGCACAGGCAGGGTTCCTAAATACCTAGGAATGTTTTCCTTGCCTACTTAACACTAATCCACCTGTCACGTAAATTGTTGCATTTTATTTTAAAGACAAAACAGGAAAAAGGTGGGAATTTTGTCTGAAATCAGTTCCACTTAATAGAAAAACACACTATTTTTATGTGACTGGTATCCTCAGATTCAAGCTTGTAACCATGGACCTGTCTATGTAGAGATGCTCATTTTTCAGAAATGAATGTTAGACTTTTGGCATATGCTTTTTCTAAACAATTACGAAAATATGTTCTCTTTTTAAAAATACAATTTATCTCAGTTCTGAAATGACTATCTATGCAGATAAATTTTAAATTCCACCATTTTAGATTTTAACTAGAGTTCAAGTATTTGGTCTACTAGTAATTATGCAAATGATAGAAATCAATGCATGTCAAAAATTTATGTCTGATTTCCTATCAGATAAGTCTGTTGTAAAATATCATTACAAAAGCAGTGAAAGCTCTGTTATGAAAAACAAAATTACCTTAAAAGTATCATAAGCTATGAAATTCACACACACACACACACACACACACACACACACCAGGTTTGGGGGGAAATGTTTCAGATCTTTCCACAAACTAAACGTTGTGTTGACAAGACTGTTCAATGTGTTAAACGACTGTCATCTGTAATTAGTCCATATTGAGCAACAAGGTAGGTGTTACATCAGGTGTTACATCAATAGAGGATTGTGCTAAAGAATCTTATGGCAATATCCATTGCCAGCAGAAATGTACACTGAATACAGAAAGCCCGTTTTACAATCCTTTGCCAAAACCTTAGCTTAATTTTTGCTTTAGCTTTTGCCAGAGTGTGTTTTATCTGGAAAATGCTGCGTGCTTTTAATTTTAGTGACGTGCTACATTGATGCAGTGCCATATGATTGAGCATTTATCACTGTTATTATGCTGTAACACTTTAGGTAACGCATAAAAGGAGCCAGCTGGCTTCCAAAATTCACCACTTCGTTCTTTAGATTCTTAACATAGAGCTTCTGTTGCCAAATGCAAAACATATGGTATTGTCTTGTGAATGTTTTTTTCCTTTGTTAATAAGGTCACTGAAATGTAGCATTTAAGAATTGTGCTTAATATCTTAACTAATGGCTAAATGCAGAGAAATCAAAAATTTGTCCTTTCTATTACTCTAGCTTTTTTGTTTTTAATTTTCTTATTTTATTGTCATTGCTTTTTATTCAACCAGAAAAACATTCTTATATTTTTATTCATGGTTTTCTCATTTTAAGGTGCTATTGTTTTGAGAATAATGATGCTATTACCACTATCTCTAATAACAATAATCATAGCTCACACTTATATGGCAATTTTTATGGCCCGGAAGCTGTTGTAAGCACTTCCCATATATTAACTCAGCTTCAGAACAGACCTTTGAGAACATTACTATTAATATTCCCATTTCATGGGTGAGACTGAGGTACAGAAAATAATAAAGCTTTCCCAGCTACTAGGTGATGGAGCTTGGATTTGAACCCCAGGATTCTGGCTGCAGGCTCCATGCTTTTAACCCCTACGGCAGGGCCGGCCCCGTGGCTTAGCGGTTAAGCGCATGCGCTCCCCTACTGGCGGCCCGGGTTTGGATCCCGGGTGCGCACCGACGCGCCGCTTCTCCGGCCATGCTGAGGCCGCATCCCACATGCAGCAACTAGAAGGATGTGCAACTATGACATACGACTATCTACTAGGGCTTTGGGGAGAAAAACAAACAAACAAAAACAACAAATCTTAACCCCTACGGCAAACCCGTTAACAAAATTAATTTGAACAAGATTGACAGAATGTTAATAATTGTTAAAGCCTTCATGGTATTTTCTCTCTAGTGTTGTTTGAAAACAATCCCTAATAAATAAAGTGCATTTTATGTGAAATTTTGTGGAAATATTTTTAAAGTCCCTACATAGACTCACCCATTCTCCTTTTATTCCATACATATTTTTATAGTCCTCTAGTACTGATTATTCTGCAGCTGCTGCTTCCTCCTACAGACTCCATATTGTTTTCTGAGGAAGGTTATATTTGCTGAAATGTTAAGTGGTCTTAAACGACATCAAAGTTTATGTCAAATTTCCAGTGACGTGAAATGCACTTGTCTTTCGGATTCCCAGTGTTGGATAGGAGTTTTATCTACATTTATAAGTTTTCTGAAATTCTTTCAAAACTCTGGGATGGACATCCTCTAGGTCAGATGATTCACTTGACTAATTGACTGATTGATTGATTGATTTTTTAGGATTTTTCTTTTTTTTTTTTGCAGAGGAAGATTCGCTTTGAGCTAACGTCTGTTGCCAATTTTCTTCTTTTTTTTTTTTTTGGTGAGGAAGATTAGCCCTGAGCTAACATCCGTTCCCAATCCTCCTCTTTTTGCTGAAGAAGGTTGGCCATCAGCTGACATCTGTGCCCATCTTCCTCTACTTTATATGGGATGCCACCACACCATGGCTTGACAAGTGGTGCCTCAGTCCACACCCAGGATCTGAACCTATGAACCCCAGACCGCCAAAGCGGAATGCACAAACTTAATCGCTATGCCACCAGGCCAGCTCCTGCCAATTTTCCTCTTTTTGCTTGAGGCAGATTAGCCCTGAGCTAACATCTGTGCCAATCTTCCTCTATTTTGGAAGTGGGTGGCTGCCACAGCATGGCTGATGAGTGTTGTAGGTCCACGTCCAGGAACCAACTCAGGTCCCTGAAGCAGAGAGCACCAAACTTAGCCACTAGGCCATGGGGCCAGCCCCAATGATTCACTTTATAGAGCTTATTTTTACTATAGGGAAACATTTTAAATGGGTACAAAGAAATTGTGAAAACGGTCTTAATGTGGAGAGATTCAGCTCCTTGACTCAATTTTCAGTTTAATTTACAAACTCTGTGATGGGGACCTGCATTCAAGTGCCTATTGGAGCATGTTGAGATGTCCACTGTAGAACAAGAAGAAAACTGGGGCCACATGGTGACCTCACTGGGGCCCAGGGCAGGAACTGGAGTCAACAATGCTGCAGGAGCTTACCTACCCCCCACTCCAGTGCAACCGGGCAGTCTAAGGTACAGTACTAATATTAATGAGCTTGGACATGATTCAGGTCCTTATCAAGGCTGAGAGGGCCAACCTAGTTGGTGGAGTACAGTGACAGAGAACCCGAGCAGAGACAATATCCCCAAATCTGACAGGTGGCAATTATGGGCCTGTGAATATAGTGTATACTTGGAAGGTGACAAAAGGACATTTGAAAAGCTGATCATAATATTGGTGACCCAACAAAACTTTCTGCAGTTCAGAGCCAGAGTGTGTACTGAGATATGCCATAGGATGATTAGTCAGAAATCAGAAGGAGAAGAAGGATCAAAGTTGTCTGGATGGAAGAGAAGGATAGAAGAGAGCATGTGTCCTGTTAGGGTGTCTATTTCTTCTGACCACCCAAACGCCAAAACTCTACTCATAACATCATCATCCTGCTAAGTTCTAAATGTCCGTAGTATTTAACTAAGGAGAACAGAAATACAGAATCAAAGGAGGTTATCCAAAAATAACTTCTAAAGCAACAGACATATTTAGACAATTAATAAGGGTCACAAGGTTATGGTTCCACTCAAGCCTTGGTTAAAAGATTAATGTAACACTCTGCTTAGGAAAAAGTATTGCTAAAATTTTTGGTGCTTAATTTGTTAGTCTAATTTTAAAAATAAATTAAACGCATTTGAATTAAGATTAGAAATAAGCTCAAGAGAAATGCTATGAAATTGTTATGAATATAATATATATCTTTTTTCCCCCTGAAAATAGATTCTAGAGTATTGATTCATTTTTGGTGGGACACATCTTCCTGCAAACTATAGAGAAAAGGTCAGTTTTCTGCAAAATTACTTTCATTATGTTGTACCTTGAAGGTACAAGACAAATTAATTTAAAATTGCAATTACACCTTCACACCAAATATATCTGGATTAAAAATAACAAGGAAGTTCTTTTTTTTAGTTAAAATTTTAAACAAGTGAAATTAACTTAAATGTCACTAAGGCTGTCTTATTTTAAGTAAATATCCAGTAGGAGCTTGGTTATATGAAGTTCAAGTATAATACTTTTGAGATAGCTGTAAGTTTAAACAACTGATTTGAAGTGGAAAATTAGAAAGTCAGTGAGAATACTTTGCAAGCTTTATTGAGGTATAACTGATGTACAAAAAATTGCACATGTGTAATATATACTTTTTGATGAGTTTGGATATATGCACACACCTGTGACACCATCACCACAATCAAGATACTAAATATCAATCACCTCCAAAAATTTCCTTGTGTTTTTTTGTGGTGGTTGTTGTTTTGTTTTTGTGGTAAGAACACTGAACGTGACATATTGTTAACATAAAGTGCACAACATCATGTTATTAACTATAGACACCGTGTTGTATGGCAGATCTCTAGAACTTATTTCTCTTGCATAACTGAAACTTCATACCCATTGAACAACAATTCTCCATTTATTGCAGATTAATTTCATAAAATATAACATCTATTTCTTAATAGCAGACAATTGTTTACAGTGGAAATAATTGTTGATTACTCTACATTTCATTTGATGAGATATAGTAGAACTCTATATCTCATTTTAATATATAATTTGCCATTAAATAAATTCTTCCATAATATCATGTTTTAGGTAATTTTCTTCATAGTAGATTTACAGGAAGAGAAAAAAATATTTGCTGAGTTCTATTAAGTGCTAATGTCTTACATATGTTGTCTCAGTTATCAAAATAAAAACGGAAGCTCAGAGAGGTTAAATAATTTAACCAAATCACAAATGTATGAAACGGATTTCTAGAAAAGCTTTATATTTAGTTCTGTCAGACTCCACATGTGTGCTCTTGGCCTCATGGCCTCCTGAGACAACATTTTTTCCTGGGTCACTCTTGCTGGCCTGGGTCTCTAGGCCCATCTGTGAGCTGGTCTTGCTGCTGCCAGTCCAGGATTCTGAGCCTGCCACAGAAGAGAAGCTCCAACAAAGCTGCCATGTAACACAGCTTCTGAGGCTCGAAAGGACACGCAAAATCTCTCCAGTCAACAGCACAATTGCTTGGTCTGCACAGTTCAGTGAAGCAGCTCACAGCTGGAGAGCCAAGACTATCTCCACACTCCACCTGGACAGAGAACGGAAACCACACCTCTCTGTGTGTGATAGCGTGACTTTGCCATTTCACTGTCTTCATTAGCACCACTTTGCTTTTCAGGGACTCTTCTGCCCAGACAAATAGTTTGATTGTTCATTACAGTCACTTCTCAAAAGACTCATCTACTCCTCAATGGAAATTATTAATAGACATCAAAGCACCAAAGGTTACTTTTCTGCCAAATTACTTTCATTATGTTGTCCCTGGAGATAAAAGACAGGTTAATTTAACATTGCAATTTGAGTTTGAGCCCTAAGATTCTTTGAATGCCTCCACCAATCCTGAACTGTTGAATCTTGATTCTCACCTAATCCTAATCCAGCCCCCTCTTTGAAAGAACTGCCTTGAATCGAATTTCCAATTCTCAATAATTTCTGATGTTCCTGCCTCCCCTCTGATACATTGCTGATGCTTTTGTAGGGGAAGAAGGACAATTCCTCTAGCTTCTAGGTCCTTCTGGCGTATCTAAGAATTAAATTGACATGAGACAGAAAAACTGGAGAAAATCAAACAAAGTTTAATTATATAGTAATATAGTATACATGGGAGAAACCCAGGAAAACTGAGTAACTCACCAAAATTGCTGAAGACACCACCTTAAATACCATCTTCAGCTAAAGACAGAGGAGGATGTTGGGGGTAGTGGTTTGGGACTTCAAAGGGGAGGAAGGCAATTCACATGGAGATGGAAAAGCAAATGTTTGGTAAGCAAATGTTTGGTAAACAAATGTTTGCCATGCCTTGAAGAGACAGTGAGACACGGAGAGGACTTTGATCAAATGGGCCTTGCTAGGTTCCTCCCTGTCTCCCACACCTAGTTCATACACTGTAGTTATCTATGGCGAGAGCTCCTTCCCGGAACAGGCTTTCTATCTTACATTCTTTTAGGTGGTTAGGGGGAGGAGGGCAAAGTTCTTTCTGTGTCTTTTTTTCTTAAAAATAATCAAGCCAACAAGACATATTTTGGGGTGGCAAATTCTAATCCCCCACAGTAGCTTCTATAACTCATTTTCAGAGCTTTTCCTATGTCTGTTGTTTCTAAAAAAAAAAAAAAATCAGACAAAGAAAGACGAATACCGCATGATTTCACTCATATGTGGAACATAACAAATACATGCATAAAGAGAAGAGATTAGTGGTTACCAGAAGGGAAGGGGGTGGGAGTTGGGTGAAAAGAGTGAAGGGACACATATCTATGGTGATGGACAATAATTAGACTACTGGGGGTGAGCACAATGAAGTCTATTCAGAAATTGGTAAATAATGATGTACATCTGAAATTACACAATGATGTTATAAACCATTATGATCTCAATAAAGTTACTGGGAAAAAATTCACCAATAATAAGAAGCCAACATAAACACCCTCCCAATTTGAATGTAAATCTTCTCCCATTATCAAAATTCTTGGAAAAAATATAAATTATACTCCTTGACGATCTTAAAGTTTATAGGCATCAAAATCTAAAGTTCAAAAGTTAAGTTATTTTTCCCTTTGTGAGCCCAATTAAAGAAAACATGTTTTGAATGTCTTATTTGCAGTCTTAGCTAAAAGGGTTGTAGATTCCTAGGTGGAATTGGGGGTTCCTTTAGGAAGTCTAAACATGGGCTATCTTCCATGGAAATAGCCACAATTCTTTCAGGACCTCAGGAGATATAGATCAATGTGAAGTCCCTTATGTGTTTCATTTCCAAGGGCATCCAAAGAGTTAGAAGGACATACAAGGTTATCAAATATTAACCTTCCCACCCCCTCACCAGCTAACAAATTTAGGAAACAAAATGGTCTCCAGTCCCTGGAGAAAATTCCTAATCAAAATTACATTCCTATAACCCAGTACTTAGTGTTCCAATGACCACAGCAGAAATGCAATGGTAGTTGAGGGAAGGAGGGAGTGAGGGAGGGACTAAGACCTTCTAGGTAACAGCTTCATCAAATGTTAGTCAGCGAGGTCAGATATTGAGAAATCACAGCAAGAAAATATGTCAGTTAGCAGAAATCTCCCACGAACCAGTGAAATTTGACCCTGCTTGGGGAAAATTGATGGATCATACATGGAACGGGTGGCTGGTAAGCAGATACCATAGATTGTCATTCTATCAGAGAATGACATTAAAATACTGCTATCTTCTTGCAAAGCTTAGATCTTCAATGTAGTAGCTGCTATTGTCACTAGATACATTTCATTACCACCCACTATTCAAAACTTTGTGATTTCCCTTTTTGGTAATCTCTTTCACTTAGCATAATGTTTTTGAGGTTTATTCATATTGCTGCATGTATCATTAGTTCATCCTTTTTTATTGTTGAGTAGTATTCCATCATATTGACGTACCACATTTACTTTATCCATTTCCCAGTTGATGGACATTTAGATTCTTTCCAGTTTTTGGTTATTTTAAGTAACATTGCTTTGAGTGTTTAAGTACGAATCTTCGTGTGGACGTGTTTTCCTAACCCACAAAGGAGTGGAATTGTTGGGTCTTATAACTTTTTAAGAAACTGAAAAACTGTTTTTTCAAAGTAGTTGTAATGTTTTACATCTTTACCTGCAATGTATGGAGGTTGCAATTTCCCTACATCCTTACCAATACCTGGGGTTGAAAGTCATTTCCATTTTAGTGTTATAATAGGTATGTAGAGGTATCACACTGCCATTTGAAATGTCATTTCCATAATGAATAATATTGTTGAGATTTTCTTCACATGCATATTTCTTATTTGCACATTTTATTAGGTGAAGTGTCTAGTCAAATATTTTTGTCCTTTTTTAATTAGAATATTCGTCTTCTTGTGGTGATGGTTGAGTTGTAAGAGTTTATTATGTATTCTGGACACAAGTCTCTTCAGAAAATATTGCAAATATTTTATGCTTTCTTGTGGCTTATCTTTTCTTTTCTTTTTTTGGTGAGGAAGATTGGCCCTGAGCTAATATTTGTTGCCAATCTTCTTCTTTTTGCTTGAGGAAGTTGGTCCCTGAGCTAACATCTGTGCCATCTTCCTCTACTGTGTATATGGGACACCACCACAGCATGGCTTGATGAGTGGTG
This sequence comes from Diceros bicornis minor, assembly GCF_020826845.1. Lineage (NCBI taxonomy): Eukaryota > Metazoa > Chordata > Mammalia > Perissodactyla > Rhinocerotidae > Diceros > Diceros bicornis. The sequence continues at coordinate 17,594,335 of NC_080777.1, forward strand.
TGTAGGTCTGTGCCCAGGATCTGAACCCGTGTACCCTGGGCCACCAAAGCAGAGCACGCGAACTTAACCGCTACACCACTGGGCTGGCCCCTATCTTTTCATTTTCCTAATGATATTTTTTGAAGATCAAGAGATTTAAATTTTTATGAAGTCTGGTTTATCATTTTTTTTTCCTTTTAGAGCTTATGCTTTTTGTGTCATATTCAAGAAATCTTTTCCTAATCTAAAGTCACGAGGGCTATTTCATACTTTTCTTCTAGAAGTTTTATAGTCTTGCACTTAAATTTAGATCTATGATTCATTGCAAGTTATGTGTGTGTGTGTGTGTGTGTGGTTTTCCTCTCCTCACCATGTGGACTTTCAATTACTCTAGAACCACTTTGGGAAAAGACTATCCTTTCCTTATTGAATAACTTTGGCACTTTTGTTGAAAATCAATTAATCTTAGATGTGTGTATTTATTTCTGGACTCTTTATTCAGCTCCATTGATCTATATTGTCTACCTTTATGCCAGTACTGTGTTACCTTGATTACTATAACTTTCAAGTAAGTTCCAAAATCAGATAGTGTGTCTTCAGCTTTGTTATTCTTTTTCAAAATTGTTTGGCTGTTCCAGATTCGTTGCATTCCCAGCTAGTCAATTTATACTAAAAAAAAAAAAAAATAGTACACAGAAACCTGCATGTGGATGTTTACAGCAGCTTTATTCTTAATTGTCAAAACTTGGAAGCAACCAAGATGTCCTTCAGTAGGTGAATTGATAATGTACTGTGGTACATCCAGACAATGGAATATTATTCAGTGCTAAAAAGAAATGAGCTACTGTGGGAGATCAAATTTGGCCACCCTGAAATATATCTTTTTACCTAGATTATTTTCTCTGACGGACATTTGACCTTCCCCAAACTGCCTAAAGAATTTAACATAGAAGGCCTGTTCCAGGAAGGAGTTACTATCATATGATAGCTGTAATATAATGTGAAATAGACGTTACAATAGGAAAGGCACCACAAGCCCATCTTATCAAAGATTCTGTCTCTCCCAGGCCACATTCTCTAGGTGGCCCTGCAAAGAACTGCCAGACAAACATTTACATTTGTAAGGGAAATCTCCATTTGTAAAGGTATCTCCCTCTCAGTATTAGGAAGAGGGGAGATGGCCTTATCAGCGGAAACTCTTATCAGTACGGAAGGAGAGGACTTAAATCTGCATACCCTGGATTACTGTGATTTCTGTCTCCCTTCTGTCTCCCTCCCCACCCCCAACATCCTCCTTTGTCTTTAGCTGAAGATGGTATTTAAGATGAGAATCTCTGCTATTGTGTTGAGAAACTTGGTTTCCCTGGTTTCTCCCATGTATACATGTTATTAAACTTGGTATTAATTTCTCCTGCTAACCTCTCCTTTAATTATTTGGCCAGCTATAGGAGCCTTAAGGGAAAGGGTAGAGGGTGATTCTCCCTCTTCCCCAACACTACCAAGCTGTGAAAAGATATGGAGGAACCTTAAATGCATATTACTATTGGGTTTTTATGGAGGCTTCATTGCTTAGGCATTATTAAGTTACCTCATTAACATAACAAAAGACGTCTTTATCACACTCATCAGTGAGGAAATTTCAAGTGTTTTAGGAGCTCTGTGCCAGAAACAGGGGCAAACACCAAATATATATTTCTTATTATAAATCACAATAACACACCTGTCCTATGAAGATCAAGGTCAGACTATATCAGCTCTAAATGTAAGGCCTGAGTTTTTCCTGAAGCCTGGCATTGTGCTCAACTCAGATGATCCCAGACTTTACAGAGGACTGCAAGTGTTTTCTGAGATTCATCCTCTCCAGCTCATGGAAGGGCTCGATATATACAAGGACTGTTAACCTTGGGAAAATGTGATCTTCTGTGTGGCCTAGATATTCAACTAAGACTCAGCTGTTAAACTCATAACCATAAAAATACAGCCACATTGCAGAAATACAGGCCTCTGCAAAATTCCCACATGACTTGAGTTAATACAATGTCTCCAACACTCAAAGCCTCTTGTTCAAGGCTTTGCCAGATGCTTTATTCATATTATTTTGCTCGCTAAATGTCTGTCTTATAATTTCCACTTTCAGTGCACCAAATCTTAACACTTTCATGAACTGAAACTGCTACTCTCACAAACTGCAGAATCTCCCTTCCTTCCCCTCTCCACTTTTCCAGAAGAGGAATTCATGCTTTAGTAAGTCTCACAGCATGAAGAGCAAAGTCAAGAGCATATGCCCCGATAGGCAGGCAGCCACATCCCCAAAAAAGAGAGAGAAAGAGACTGGGAGAGAATCATACTAATTTATTCCCCTCTCTCTGAAAAGGGAGCAATTGAGCAGAGGAAAGCTAGGAATGTTTGGCTAATGAAACTCTTTCTTTTTTTTTTTTTGTGAGGAAGATCAGCCCCTGAGCTAACATCTGATGCCAATCCTCCTCTTTTTTCCTGAGGAAGACTGGCCCTGGGCTAACATCCTTGCCCATCTTCCTCTACTTTATATAGGGCGCTGCCACAGCATGGCTCAACAAGTGGTGCATCGGTGCGCGCCCGGGATCTGAACCGGTGAACCCCGGGCCGCCGCAGCAGAGCATGCGCACTTAACTGCTTGTGCCACCAGGCTGGCCCCATGACTCTTTCTATAGGAAAGGAGGCATTAGGATTGGGACAGAAACATTCCTTCCTAACATAATTCATGGTCACATAGATTCTCACAAATAATTTTACTCTTACTTCTCTTTTTGAAATATTGCCAATATTCAATTCTGGGTAAATCCCACTGTCAACATTTCCAGTTCTTGTTTTCAGCCTGGCAAAATTTGCTAGGAAAAAAGAACTCATGAACATACTGATTCATTAACTTTCTTTTTTTTTTTTTTTTTTTTGCTGTGATAATGTCTTATTCTCTGAAAGATGGCTAAACTGTGATTATTGTTAATTGCTAAGTGCACTCCAAATGTGTTCTTTCTTATCTTGACTGATTTCTTCAGGAGTATTCAATGCTTACATCCTCATCTTCCAGTATTACTTTGCTACAGCAGTCATTGGAAATGTGTTTCATTTCCCTCACATACCCAGGTAGTGAAATGCATGCCTCAGATGATTTTTTATTTCTTCAAAAGTCTTCAGTCTTGCTCTGTTCTTCCTCTCTCGGAGAAGGAGATTGTCCTCCTCTTTGTAAGGTCAAGTCCTCCATCTATAGATATGTCCGCAAAAGACCATTCTAATGTGCTAAATTTGTATCTCTGTGCTATTGTAACTTTTTGACATAAATAGTATTTTATTACATCTCACTTTTTCTCATTCTTTTCCTGTCAGGGCTGCTTGTTGTTGCTGATGTTGTTTCTGTCTAAATATCCTGAAAATCGAAAGAAGAAAGAACATTCAGACGTGCCCTAGAGATTATTCTTATTTTTTTAGTATGTACATCCTGTATGCCATGTTAGAGTAAAAGTTTTAATATATTCGAAACCTTGTCATAAAATAAGAATAATGTGAGAATTCTTGACAATTTGCAAAAAGCTTTGGTTGTTAATCACTTAAGATGTAAAAGGACCCACAGGTTATTTTTCTTTTCTCCCTTTCTGTCTCAATGTGGGTCCGTTGTTCCCAGCCCTGTAAGAAAGCTCAGTGTTTTTGATAATCAGTTTCAACCATCTCTCTTCACCGCAATGGTTTGTTAAAAACGTGCTGCTGGCAATCTGTAAACCTAAATTCAATGCAAACTTTCCATTATTCCTCAACAACAGAGACTGCCTGAAAATGAAGCCAACAAAGAGGAAAGCAGAGCTAAGGCCAGGGAGAGAAGGAGAATTGAAAGGAAGAGCATAGCTAGAGGGAGACGTGTGGGTTCCTGGTTAATGTGGTCAGTTGGGCCTGAAGCCAGATCCTTTTCTTTATCTTTCCAGTTATATGAATTATTAAATTCACTATATTTGCTAAAACTAGTTTGAGTTGGTTTTCTGACACTTGCAAATAAAGTGTGTTGGAAAACAAAAAAATTGGTAGTGAGAGGGAATTTTGCAATAGACAGACCCCAAAATATGGAGTCAAGTTGAGTCAAGGAAGAGCGAATGGCAGGGGAAGTATCTTTCCCTCAAACTGGGGAGTTAATCTTTTTTATAAGGAGCAATGCAACCGATTAGACAGATATCTATTCTAACTCTGGAAATAGATACTTGGTTGAGTAACAGCAGGAAGTAGGGATATCTTGTCTAATGCTTGCACTCTGTAATAAAGTATTAGGAGAGAAGAGATCTAAGCTTTGGTCTTGAGTGGCCTGACTAACAGAAGAGAGGGAAGAGAATGGTGCAATTTGCTAGGACCAACAATCCACGACAACTGAGAGTGAGATAACCATGCGTGGTGGGAGATTGCACTAGCTGGATCCTCTGCCCTTGGCAAGGTGGGGAGCAGGAACTACATTCAGGGATGTCATTGGGAAATGGAGGAAACTAGATACCCTAGTCTTGTGTGAAAACTTCCCATACTGTGTTCTCTTTATGACCAAATTAATTACCACTCACATTGCATAGAGTCACCCACTAGGATTTAGCTTGTGGCAAAGGGCGGAATACACCTAGCTTATATCTGAGCCATTAATTTGAAGGAGGCTATTAAAATAAATACCAAAGTTGTGGGTAGAGCACCAGGGCCTGTCGCTAGAAGACAGGACTACATGATCCAGATTAATCAACTCTGACTTACGAAGATCCCTAGCTTTGTTTATTTGATTGGGGAGTAGAAAGAATGCAAATTTGCCAGCATCCTACTGTGGTTTTAGGAGAGATTTTGTGACCAAGAAAACCGCAGGTTAACTAAGAAAATATTCGTATGACTGTTTATTCCCAAGGTTTGAAGGCAACCCTGCTGGAAGCAGGATGCTAAAGCAAAATAGCTGCCCAATTTTCTTTCTACACGTGAATAGGAAGGGCAAAAAAAGGGTGAATTTTCCAGTGAAAAGAATCAGCGTCATTGAGATTGGTTGACCACATTTCACTGCTTTGGCAGCCAGCCCTTGCAATCCACATACCAGAAGTGTGGTAGATGCCTTATACAGCCATCTCTCGTGGGAGATTTGGTATCCTAGAGGATACCAAAATCCACTGATGCTCAATCCCTTATATAAAATGACATAGTATTTACATGGTAACCTACACACATCCTCTCACATACTTTAAATCATCTCTAGATTACTTATAATACCTAACACAATGTGAATGCTATGTAAATAGTTGTTATACTGTATTGTTTAGGGAATAATGACAAGAAAAAAAAGTCTGTACATTTTCAGTAGAGACACAACCATCGTAGGCCTTTCAATTCCTGGTTGGTTGAATTCATAGATGTGGAACCTACAGATAAGGAGACCTGACTATATGTTGTTTCTCTTTCTTTCCACTTCTAAATGGGAGATTTTTTGGATGGTTATCCTGTTTTCTCTCCACCAATGTATATTCAGTGTGTTGTGGTGGTTAAATATGTTATTTAGCCACGGAATGCTGGACTTTGAGGCCATATCTGGACTTGATGGGAAAGACTGCACATCACCCGAAAACCTGGTCTCAGACCAATGCACTAAATGGTTAAGACTTCAGTTAGTCACCCTCAGGAGGAAAGGACAAGTGAGAGTTATTTATGAATGGGGTGCTTGCATTTCATCATTCTGGGAGTTTTTGAAATTGTATGAATGGCTGGAAAGGCTGTTTGTGGCTGCTAGGAAGTCAAGAGATGAAATTACAGAAGGCATCCACTAACTTTATTCTTTGTGATCTCCACCAAATCTTTTCAGAAAAAGCATTTCCTCCATTTCATGTGATTCCGATGGGTTGTTAATTAAGATGGTTTGATATTTCCAAATAGAGGTATAAGGATATGACTTGTTCTGACCAGAGTCACATCTTTTTCAAGGGTTTGAAATATATGTTGAGAGAAAGCAGTTGTCTCATATTCTGAAACTATGGTCACAAAGAGTAATGAAAGTCTGGGGATAGAGGGGCTATGTTTGCCACTATTATTCAGTGAATTAAAGCTATTGTAGTCAGAAGGGAACATGAGCAAAAAATATCACAGCATGAAGGTCTATGGTGCTTTTGGCTAATTGTCTCTACCCCCATCTCTCTCTCAGAAATCCCTGCCTAGAGTCCTTTTTGAGTGGTGAGTAAACTCCTTTAGTAAACAGCTGATTTAAACAACAATGACCCTGCATAGGGATATAGAGCATAAATAATTCAGCTTGACACGTTGAGCCGAGTCTATTTGAAACTTCAGTTTAGTAATCAGATCCAAGAGATGTAACAAAGATCCAGATAGTTGTAGATCCTTGATCTGAGAGATCTGGCAACTGTTGACATGTGAGCTATCATCAGCTCTTAAATATGATAGAGAGAAAGGTCATCCTTCCTCAAGAATTTTACTTTTATCTTTTAGAAAATTGTCATAACATAACTCCCGTTGTCAGAACAAGACACTTACCGTGGTGTTTATGAAGTATATAGCACCCTTTTTAAATGTGGTGCCTTTGTGTTGCACACAGCCTTTACAACTAAACATTCTGGCATTGGTTATGACAATATGACAATATGGAGCCACATGGACATGAAAATTGGCAATCAGCCTTGACTGAAGCATAATGTTTTGGAAACACTAAATAATTTGGTGCAACAGAGTTAAGCTATGTGAAAAGGCTAATCACATCTTCTTTTCCAGATAACTGAGATCATGGTGTTAAAGACCTTGTGGCTATAATCAGAGTTTAGACTTTACACTGTAAGCACTGGTGAGCCACTAAATATCTTAAGATGGGAAGTCAGATAAACAGAGCTGTGATTCACAGAACGGGAAGCTTATAACAAAAACAGGAGAAACTAGAATCAGTGACTCTTTTTAAGAACCCGGAGCACTGGGGACAGTGTTGAAACACCCACCTGTGTTGCTTGTGTTGTTAGTATCACAAGTATTGCTTACCTAACATCTCTCTTGCCCAGGGTTTTAATCCTTGGCTCTCTACCAGAACAGAAGCATCTTTTAGAGGAGTTTTTGGAGAAATATATGTTGGTCTCAGATTATCTATCCTACAGAGTTTATAAAAACATTTTTATAAAAAAGAGAGTTGAAGAAAACATGTATGAACATAACATAGTTACATATACTTATAAAAATAGGAGAAAAAATTTTACATGGAAACATTGGTGATATAGGCTTTTGTAGTAGACAATTTGGAAGAAAAAGAAAAACAGTTGTCCTGAAGTTGTCAAGTCAGAGATCTGACCCAGTATCAGACTTGACTAAATAATGTCAAGATTACAGGCTGTCAGCAAACACACATGAAGCAGAGAGAGGTCTGCCATGTCAAGGACAGCTTAGCAGGTCCTGCTCTCCCACACCGGACGTGTCTTTTTGGCTCAGAGTAGATGAGGTCTGTAGGTGCAATGTGTGGAGTTTCTCTTACCGTGGGAAGTCTTTCAGCTCTACTCCTTTATAGCCCAGAGTTGTACAGCTTGGCTGACATTATCCAGGGAGCCTTGCACCATTGACCCAGGGTTTTATTTCCTCTAGGTACTCCTTAGCCAGAGCCATCTTTCTAAGGGCATTTTAAAGCTAATGAATCTTTCTCCCAGAAAATCTCCTTAGTTTCCTTACTTGAGACAGTCCAGTTGACAAGGAAATTAACTGTGTCATCTGCCTTACCTCCTTCCCAGTGTCATTCCCATCTCCCACAGGGGAGTGAATGGATCGCTGGCCTGTTGCTTTAACTCCTGTCTCCCGGTAATATTTCAGAAATATTCTGAATTATTATTGAAGTAACATGAGTTTTACGATCAGGAAATTTCCTACAGTTATAGCAGCCTGATATAAGGTATGGAAGAACTTGTGAAGAAGTAGGTGATCTTGGAAATAAGATGGCTTTCTTGGGTGGGAGTGAAGTGGAAGTTTTTTAATCCTGAGAGAACTGATTGAAGAAATGTAAGGAAATTGGCTCTTCACTTACTCTTTAGCATATTGACTGCAGCTTGATTGTGCTATAGGTATTAGACAATTTTAGAATCATTTTATAAATCAGTATGTCTCTCACATTTAAAAATGTTTTCTTTTACATTGATGAATGCTTGTCTTTTTTAAGAAAACATTCAATATCTACATTCTGGGCAAACATATGGTATGCTTTAAAACTGCTAACAAATAATCTATATAATTAGACAGCCCACTATCTTAATTATTATTTTTCATTTCCACAGATACAGCATTTGATTAAAATAGTATTCACTCAAAGTAACTGACAAGCATTAATTACTTAATGTGTTCATGTTCTTTATGGATAAGTTAAATATAGTTGAATATATATGTGAGTATACACACACACACATACACACACACACAGGATTACTACAGAATAAAAGGAAATATTTGTTGCCTGCTGAATGTGTATATAATAATATCTATAAAATTCCCATCAAATGGATATCAGTCTTCTTTTCAGAAATAATACTCTCAGCAATATCATTTGTAATCACTTTTAGATGCATTTTTAGCATAAAAATTATTTTAGTCAGGAAGTTCTTTACAGTTAAACTTTTGTGATAATTTTTCCAGCTTTACTGAGGTATAATTGACAAACAAAAATTGTATATGTTTAAGGTGTACAATGTGATTTTTCTTAAGACTATATTTTAGAGCAGTTTTAGGTTCACGGTAAAACTGAAGGGAAGGTTCAGAGCTTTCCCATATGCCTCCTTGACCCCCTATGAACAGCCTCCACCATTATCAACATACTCCACCAGAGTGGTACGTTTGTTACAATTGATTAACCTATGTTGATACATTATTACCATCGAAAGTCTATAGTTCACATTACAGTTCCCTCTTGGTGTTGTACATTCTATGGGTTTGGACAAGAGTGTTATGACATGTATCCATCATTATGGTATCATACAGAGAGTATTTTCACTGCTCTAAAAATCCTCTGCGCTCCACTTATCTTCCCATCCCCCACCCCTGCCCCTTGGCAACCACTGATCTTTTTACTGTCTTCATAGTTTTGCCTTTTCCAAAATGTTATAGAGTTGTAGTTACACAATATGTAGCCTTTTCAGTTTGGTTTCTTTCACTTTGTAATATGCATTTAAGGTAACTCTATGTCTTTTCATGGCTCGATAGCTCATTTCTTTTTTAATGCTGAATAGTGTTCCATTGTCTGGATGTACCACAGTTTATTTATCCATTCACCTACTGAAGGGCATCTTGTTTGCTTCCAAGTTTGCTTTAGGTTGAGTCTCTGTGAATTAAATCTGAGTTATTATTTCAAAAGCAGCCAGTTTTATCCTTTCCTCTGAAAATCTGATGAGACATAGATCCTCTACCCAGATAATACACATATACACATAAGCACAGAATTTGAGGGTTTTTCAAATAATGTCCATCCAAAGACCTTGAGTGATTCGTGTAACATATATTAAGAATCCCTAGAGCTGGTCCTGATGGCCTAGTTGTTAAAGTTTGGCGCTTTCACTACTTCAATGGCCCGGGTTTGCTTTCTGGTCACGGAACCACACCACCCATGTGTCAGCTGCCATGTTGTGGCAGCAGCTCACACAGAAGAACTAGAACGACATACAACTAGAATATACAACTATGTACTGGGGCTTTAGGGAGGAAGAAAAAAAAAAGAGGATGATTGGCAACAGATGTTAGCTCAGGGCGAATCTTTCCCTGCAAAAAAACAAAAGAAAACAAAACACGGGGCTCTCCTCTTCTGCCATTTGCAACTTTTTTTAAAAAAAGAATCCCTCTACTTTATGAAGTGTAAGGAAAAAAAGTTTACTATTTCCTTTAATAATGATAACTAGATTAGAAAATTTATACCCGAAATAAATTTTTCTTTAATGGTTTAGCTTACATGTAATACCTCTCACTTTTGTAAACATTTAAAGATCTAAAACTTCAATCTATATGCATTATTCTACAATTTTTTAATTTTATACTAATATTCATATATATGCTTATTAAAAACACTGGTAAATAATTTTGAGTTAGAAATCTTTCTGGCTTCTTAAATGAATTCTAATATTTTGTACAAACATAACCATTCTCATATCTCATTTTTTAAAATTTTTTCACCTTCTGAAAATATTATTAAGAATTTTTGTTTTTGGAATTGACATGATTGAGAATTGTAATCTACACATGTGAGACTACAAATGCATGAACAACAGCCCTTTTCATGTCATACTTGTGTAGCTCTGTAGTTCTTTAATTTATGGAGTCTGTGGTTGGTCTACTTGGCCTCTTACGTGTTTGGATTTCTTGAATTCTTTACTTAAAATAAATACTTCATAAATAAGTGATAGTCCTTTCTCTGAGCTATATGATTATAAAAAGACATACCCACTCAACAATCTGAATAAAAATGCAAGAACTTTAAAAGATATTGGTTATTGTAGAATTTTATAATACTGTGGGGGTATGAGAATGGGGGAAACTAGCTGTTTCTGTTATCTATTGCTATGCCACAAGCCAACTTGAAACTAAGTGGCTTAAAACAACAATTTCTTGTCTCTCATGGTTCTTGGTTTGACTGCTCTCTACTGGGGCCTTCTCACTTGGAGTCTCTCAAAGAGTTGCAGGCAGATAGTAGGTGGGACTGAGATCATATAAAGGATAGACTGGGCTGATCATTGACACTCTCTGTTGGCCAGTTGCTCAGCTGGAGTTGACAACTGAGCATCTAATGTAGCCTTTCCATGTGGCAAGGGAGTCCTCACAACATAGGTAGTTGGAATTCTTACGTAGAGTCTCAGGGCTCAAAGAGAAAAGGTGGAAACTTCCAGGGCTCCTATAAAGATGAGGCCCAGAACTGGAATGGTATCATTTTGCTATAGACAAAGTGAGTCATTAAGGCCAACCCAGATTCCAAGGGAGGGAATAAGACTCCATTCTTAGTGGGAAGAATAGCAAAAAATGTGCTTTAAGTATCTGTTGAGATAATTCCCAGAGATGAGCAGGCCTGAGGAGCTATGAGAACAGGGATGTCTAATATTATATTTTATATTGGTAACATAGCTGTGACATATCTCCCCAAATTTTTGTTAGTCTGCCACACACGTATATAAAGTTTGTGGATAATTAAGGGTGAAAGTATTAAAAGGAAGCATAGCTTGTCCCATATTCACCACTCTGTTAATAAAAAATAAACAACATCCTATTTAAAGATTACATCTAGGGCATTCAGATAATGGGAAGCAACCAAATGAACAATGGTACATGATGGAGTCAGAAGTCTATTTAAATCTTCATCATATAAAATTTTAATCACAATAAAAAATGTCTTAGAACTCCTGAAGTTAAGACACCAGGTTGATCTTATTTATACCATTAGTTCCCAAACTTATTTCAGCATAGATTGAACTTACTCTCTTTCTCCTTAACAACTGTTAATATCTAACAGAATTGGTGTTTACTACATACCTTTTGGAAAATGCTTTATACCAAAACAGGACAGAGAATGTGTTGAGTTGATAGAAAGGAAAATATCTTTGGATTACAGCTTTCAAGATAGACTTAATAAAGGATCCGGGAATCTAGAATCATTAATGGAAGTTGCTTTAGAAGAGAGGGGGGGAGATTTTTGTTAGAAGCAATGTTAGAGATCATGCAGGCCAAGAGTTTTCATAATATTTTCAGTGGAATCCAAGTTTTTTCTGAAGATGTTTCAGAGAAGACCAGCAAGGGAGGTGGGTGGACAAGCCAGTGAGACTCAAACATCTTAACAAGCAACATCCAAAGAAACTCGATTTCTACCTCTTCTCTGTGAGGAGTTTAATATTAGATTTCACTTAAGCAGTAATGCTGGTTAAAAGATGAAGGAGAAGAAGAAGATGAAGGAGAGGAGGGGGAGGAGGAAAGAGTTCATACAAAGAATTAGTGGCACAATCACAAATACAACAGAGATCCTCTGACTTGTAGACCAGGATATTTCCAGTCTTCCACATCGTCTCTGAGGAGGGGGAATTCTGAGACTAATAGAAAGTTAGGCTGTGCTCAGAATGTGAACAATCTTGAATTCAGGATAAGGATTTTGTCATTACTCTTAACAGATTTTGAAAATTCCACAAATACTTCTTAGCAGAAAATAGAATTGCATTTTTAGGAAGATACAGTGCTAGCAGTATGTGATAAAACTGAGGAGAAAAATATTGCTATTGAGAAGGAAAATATTCGAAAAAATTTGACTCACTTTTTATCTAAACAATCCTGGCAAGAGGTGGTGAATTATAAGGACTCTATTAATTCCATGTCAATGGAAAGGTAAGCAGAAAAAGGAATACACTGCATGCATTGAAGTTATTAAGACATTTCCCTAATTTGGATGAACTTGATTCTTAATTCTGTATTCAGAATTTCTAACTGAATTTTAAGGCTTGATTAAGCAATTTGGTTTAGTTACTGATATTTATGTATAAGCATTATATCTTTAAGTTGAGAGAGTTTACTGTTCTTTTATTTAAAAAAAATTGCTATTAAGATAAATTTCTACATCTTCTTAAATCATTTTGAGGGGATATTGGCCAGTGGTATTGGATAGTTTACTGAGAAAAGAAATTGATGATAGTTTAGTATGTTTCATTGTGTAGACAAATGTCACTAGAAAACACTATCTGAAACACACCACTTAAATTGTCAATGCTAGTTTTTGTAATTAAACTAGTTCTTTAAGCCCTACTAGGGCAGATTTATGTCTGTCTTCTTTGCTATCATTTTCTCAGTGTCTGCCACTTAGTAGACACTCAAATAGTAGAAACAGAAAGAATACTGTCTGTCACGTCGCAGACACTCAAAGTTATTTGTAGAATACATATACGATAATACATGAAGCTACTTATTGTCATGTAGTTAAATATTTTGTATAATACACTATTAACGTTTTGAAAATTTGTAGAAAATTTGCTTATCCCCAATAATATAAGTTCTGTGAATAAATGTGATTGGATAAGAAAAAAACATAACATTTTATATAGAATTCAACATATAATAATTAAAAATTACTTAGAAACTCTTCAAAGAAAATATGTATGTACATATCATGCTGTACAAGGTGATCCCTTCTTTTTCTGAAAGCACATTCCTGTTCAGCCTAAATTCGTTCTTCCAATCAGGCAACTGACAAGGCAATTTTTACCACACTTGAATTTTGTGCTCAACTATAAAGAGGGACTAACATGTAATTAGAAAGCCTGGAAGAAAATTTGAAAGCAACATCTGTTTTTCTTTCATATTTTTGTTTATTCTTCCTCCTCTCAGCTGAAAAAAATTTTGATGTTGAATTTATGGATTTAATGCTTAAAATAAAATAATTTATTTTAAAGTAAAACTTTGACTCCCCAAATAATTTCTCAAAATTGAGTGTAATTTGAACTTTTTTGAATAAATGCACATTTTCTAATTAGACTACTACAATCAGTGCAACTGTTGTTTTGTAAGAGGAATCTATAACAGGAACTAAGGTAATTTCTTGTAATTTTGGCTACGTAGGATCTGATTGCAAAGAGCCTGTCAGAAATTCTCATTAGCAGTTGTAGACGTGTTTGATTAATAAAAGTGATAAAGTCATCATTAGTTAATAAATACAGTTTGTTTCATAGAAAAATTCTCTTCCAAAGACACGACTCACTTGGAGCAAGGGCCTCTGTCTCTTGGGTGGCAAAAATATTGGTGCCCAATGAACTCAATCTGGTTATAGGAATTAGTAGTTCTTCGATAGGGAGTGCTCAGAGGTAATTAATTTGCTTTTCCTTCAAGGTTTTTAAATATCCAGATTGATCTTTGTCCACCTGATTAACCAGTTAATTAAATTTTTATGTAAGTCTTCTGACCTAGTTAATTTGGCAGGAGCATACGTTAATGGAGAGTAACAGATGAGGCTCTTCCTGACCCCTCCGTCCAAATCGCTGCACCTCATCTGCTTCTACCAGAAGGAGCCCCTGCTTTTACTAGCTTATGAGCTGTTGTGGAAACAAATAAGCAAAAGAGCAAACACTAAAACGGGGAGATTTTTAGAGTCTGTAAGTTTCTACAGGAGGAGTCAAGACACTGAAAGGAGAAGGAAAATTTTGGCAAAATTGACATAGTGCCTTTCAAGAGCAGAAGCACTTAAACATTTATTGAATAAACAAATGATGAATGAATATATAAATGGCTTATGGGCTGTGCCAGCTTACTTTGTGGGTATCTTCCTCTAGGCAAAAACTCTGTTATAATATTTTTTCTTAAAATTGCAATACTCTTTTAAAATCACTGATTTTAAGACTTTAACAGGTCTTATCTTTTAGAGTTGTATTATCTGTAGAGTTTAGGAAGCTGAACTTGGAAGTGGCTGTGGGACAGTGTTGATTAGAGCAGCTGAGTCACTTGGATGCCGGAGAAAATGAGCAAAAAGGTAAGAGAAGAGGCAGGGACAAGAAATAAAATGAATTTGGGCCGGCCCCGTGGCTTAGCGGTTAAGTGCGCGCGCTCCACTGCTGGCAACCTGGGTTCGGATCCCGGGTGCGCCGACACACCACTTCTCCGGCCATGCTGAGGCCACATCCCACATACAGCAACCAGAAGGATGTGCAGCTATGACATACAACTATCTACTGGGGCTTTGGGGGGGGGGGGCGGGGAAGAAATAAAATAAATTTAAAAATGTGTCTTAAGATTAGGCCAACATTTAGGAACCGGCAATGAATTTCTCCTCCACCCCATCTTCCATCTCCTCTGCCTTTTCCCTCTCGCCTCTCTCTTCTTTTTCTCTTCCTCTTTCTTGTTTCTAAACTTTGAGATCCTTATTTCCAAGGCTACAAACTCAGGCTAAAATTACTTATTCTATACTTAAAATACATTAGAGTTAAATATAGTTCAGGGAATTCAGACCCTAATCATAAGAGTTTCCTCGGGAAATGTTGCTTAGTTACAAACTTCATTTTTTTATAACAACAATAACAAAATTTCTAGGTTGGGGGCTGCTTATATTTCACAGATAAGTGGACTGACTACTTGTCTGTTTTACTTTTTCTCCTCATTAAAATAAAAATCAAGATGTTCTAGTAAATTCCTTTCACTTATTACCCCGTTGATGGTTGTATTCTCAAATACCTGTGAAGAAAATTAATGAGCTTCTGCAGAGTACTAAAACTGTGCATATCCTTGGAAACTAATGTTGTGTTTAGCTTCAGGCATGATGGATTGATCTGGTGCACTGTTATACTTTGTGGTTTCAGAAAAATGATTTATAAGGAGAAAAACAGGCATCATTTTGTTTATGATTTATGGGCTTTGATCTTTAATCCTGCATTTTTATATCATTAGTCCAGAGAAAGGGATATTATAAGACAGGTGCAATGAGATTTCAAATATTTTCATATGTATAAATCAGTTTATTATCCATATTTTGGTCAAGGGTTTTATGATAGAGAACATAATCATGATGGAGCACACAATCTTTAACCCTAGCACGGTTTCTCAAATACATGTATTTGCCAAATTGCATAACCATATGTATATTCAGCTAGATATAGATATATATGTGTGTGTGTGAAAAACCACTTTAAGTATAAGTGAAGATTGCAGTAGAGAAATAGTTTAGTCAAAGGAATTTAATGATTGAATACCAATAATCCATGTAGAAAATAAATTCCTCTTTAATATACGAGGTCACCTACGTTTTATAAAATGGAAAGATTTTCAAGGATTTATTGACCTAAATTCAGGAGAATTGCCTTTCTCCTTGCCAGGCCCCAAGTAAATGAATAGGTTAGTTTTTATAAAAGAGTGAATAAAAGGTCCAGAACTCTATAGAGACATCAGTCAGAAAGATTTTTCAAGAAAGTTCCCTTTTTTCTATTCAAGATAACATTGAAAAATGATTATACGTCACCTAGACTATTTTTTTCAGTCTTCTTCCAGTGTTCTTTCTCCTTGAAGAGTTTCAAGGGTTCAAGCTAAGCTTGAAGCTTCATATTAGGAGGCAGAATGCGGCTTGTCCTGTGTCAAGGCCCCTGGAAACCTGTTCACTGCTTTTTCTTCTTGAGGTGACTGGCCTTCTCCTCTACAGCCAAGATAATGGAGAATTGTCAGAGGTTCAACCAGACAAGCAGAACCAGTAGGAGATATACATTAAAAGATTTATTTTAAGGAAGTGGCTTAAGCTCCTGTGAGGGTTGGCTAGGTGAATGCAAAATCCATAGGGCAGGCCAGAAACATGGGCGTGGGCTGAAGCTGCTGTCCACATGTGAAATTTCTTCTTTATCAGGGAAGCTTTGGCAATGATTTTAAGGCCTGTCACCTAAATGAATCAGGTCCACTCAGATTATCTAAGATAATTGCTTTCTCTTGTTTGGCTTTTATGCATCATGAACAGGTAAGGGATTATCTAGGATAATCTTCCTTACTTTAAGTCAATTGATTAGGAACTTTACATCTACAAATATCTTCACAGCAACACCTGGATGAGTACAGATGGTCCCTGACTTAACTATGGTTCGATTTATGATTTTTTGACTTTATGAAAGTGTGAAAGTGATATGCGTTCAGTAGAAACCATGCTTTGAATTATGGATTTTGATCTTTCCCCAGGCTAGCTATATGCAGTCTGATCCTCTCTTATGATATGCAGGGCAATGGCAGCCCCCGCAGCTCCCAGTCAGCCCAGGGATCACAAGGGTGAACAACAGATACACTTACAACCATTCTGTTTTTCACTTTTAGCACCATGTTCAATAAATTACATAAGATATTCAACACTTTATTATAAAATAGGCTTTGTGTTAGATGATTTTACCCAACTGTAGGATCATGTAAGTATTCTGAGCACGTTTAAGGTAGGCTAGGGTAAGCTGTGATGTTCAGTAGGTTAGGTGTATTAAACGCATTTTCTACTTATGATATTTTCAACATATGATGGGTTTATCAGGACATAACCTCTTGTAAGTGGAGGAAGATCTATATTTGATTGAAAACTGCAGACTCAAGCTTAGCCAAACTGACACATCCAAAGACCATCACATTACAATGATGATGTATAATTATAGCTTTTCCTCTCTCATTTGGGGCACCCAAAGGCAAATGCTCTTATGAGTTGGTGCAGGATCAAGATACTGAGAACATTCTCATGCTTTATAGGTTTTTTTCCCTCTAACTATAACTGAGCCTTGTTTTTTCATGCATCCCTAGTAACAATTCTACCAATTCTATTTATTCACAAGGAGAAGAATCATTGCCAGGAATTTCTGGCACTGGCAGAGAAATGTTCATATTGAAAATTTTGCTTTTTAAGTTAGTTGGTAATTTTTTCGTATTGATTAAGATATAAAATACAGTTTCATGGTTTAGAATGTTTTACAATCTATATAACAATTTTTTTTTTTTGTGAGGAAGATCAGCCCTGAGTTAACATCCATGCCAATCCTCCTCTTTTTGCTGAGGAAGACCGGCCCTGAGCTAACATCTATTGACAATCCTCCTCTTTTTTTCCCCTTTTTCTCCCCAAAGCCCCAGTAGATAGTTGTATGTCATAGTTGCACATCCTTCTAGTTGCTGTATGTGGGACGCCACCTCAGCATGGCTGGACAAGCGGTGTGTCGGTGCGCACCCGGGATCCGAACCTGGGCCACCAGTAGCCAAATGTGCACACTTAACTGCTAAGCCATGGAGCTGGGCCCTATATAACAATTATTAAGGAGATGGAATATTTATTCTAGGTAAATATAAAACATCTTTAAATCATAAAAGTTTGTAACTCTTTTGGAGGGTATTTATATTATTATAACTCTTATATGATAGGGTAGAGGTTAAATTAACTAACGTTTTCACCTAATATACTATTATATCATAATATTCTTTAGTTTTGAATATAATAATATAATCTATTTACAAAGAATAAATGTTGTGTTGGAATATTTTAATTAAAGACAATTTAGGGAGAGAAATCAGTATAAAAATCATTTTGTAGGGAGAAACTTTCATCACAGGCTTGGGGTTTTTATGTCTTAAAATGCTTATCCTCATGTCTCTTGCAACAAAAATCAGTTTGAATTAGTCTCTAGTCAAGATATGAAACCTACATTAGGGGGAAAAATCTCATCATTTCAGTCAGGGCAAAAATAGAGTCAAAACAGTAGTAGATTTCTCGAGAAACTGAGATTTTCTCAAGAATTAGAGAATACAGTGGGCCCTCTTATCCCTGGGTCCCACACTCAAGGATTCAACCAGCTGAGGATGGAAGGCCTACGATGATTGGCCTGTACTGAACATGTACAGACTTTTTTTCTTGTCACCATTCCCTAAACAATAAAGTATAACAAGTATTTGCATAGCATTTACATTGTCTTAGGTATTATAAGTAATCTAGAGATGATTTAAAGTATACGGGAAGATGTGCATAGGTTATATACAAATACTACCCCATTTTATATAAGGGACTTAAGCATCTCAGGATTTTGGTATCCTTGGGGGGTCCGGGAACCAATCTCCTGCAGATACCAAGGGACTATTTGTTTACTCCATTTTCCCCTGCTCTGTCTAATCCCTTTTTTTTGTTGTTTGGCTACTGCATTAATTAGTAACTTTATTTGTTTGTGAATATCTCCGAAGTAATCTGAAGTAAACTGTAAAGTAATTTGGTCTTTTTTATTTTATTTTTTTCTAAGATCACAGACTGTATATACCCAAGTGAAATAATTCAAAATTTTGCATTGGTTTCCTAACTAGGATTAATTGGGTCTTGTTGTCTTTTCTTTTCTATATTATTTTGTAGCAGAGTGGAAGCATGCACATACCTAATAGCTGTTTTGTAAATATTTGTTGATTGATGACAGAAGCTGGTTAAGAAGAGTTTTAATGAATCATTAGTATATTAAATTAATAAATCATGACAACAACATTAATGTTGGCTTAGCTATTTCTAGACTCTGCTTTCATACACACAAACAGTCCATTGGTGGCTTTGAGTTCATTGCTTTACATATATAATTAAATATAATATTCTAAAATAATTAGAGAGAACAAAAGTACCTCAATAAATATTTAAAATTTGTATCTCTATATATCTTCCTGTGCACTCATTAAAATATTGCATTGGTTCAGGAAAAATAAAATATTACCTTAGTCCACTCACCCACGACACATGCACACTTGAATCTAATTAATTTTTTACTGTATGAGCATCACTTCTTCTATAACCAAGGCAAATGATTTATCACAACAAAAGGAGGTGTCAAAAGAGTTGTTTTTCTTTTGGGGGAACTGATTGTTTCCTAATGACCAGCAATTTTGCTTCTCCAGCATTTCCCAGTCATAGCTGGGTTAACCTTACCTGCTTATGATACATAAAAGCCAAACACAAGAAAACCATTTTTTCTCAGAAACCATCTTTTTAATACTTTTATTAAATGGTTTTCATTTTGTTTAAAGATAAATTTGTTCCATCTTTTGCATAGCCAAAAATATAGCCAATGATGGTTTAATCGCTCTTCACTAATTGCGGATAGTATTGTTTGAAAATGATTCTGAAGCTGGACTTCAGATGGCTTTTGGCACTTTGCTGAGAATGGTGATACTTACACTGCTGAAGAATCACAGACCTGCCCTATTTTCCCTGTGGCTGCTTTCTGCAAGGACAGACAAGTACACACTTGAGGGCAACTGGGCAGGTCCACAGGGTAGGAGAGCCAAAACCATGGAGTCTTGATTATTTATTGCTCTCTTCTTGTGTGCCTTATCATGGGGTTAAGACAGAGATGGTCCTTTGGAAATTACAAGCTTGTGAGATAGGCAGACATCCAACAAGTAACCGTAAAAAGATAACAAGGCTAGAGAACAAGGAGGCAACGTTAGAAATGGAAGAATGGATATGGAGAGCGGAGAGTCTAGGATTGAATCCTAAGAAACTCCTTTGTTTGGAATAAGAGGAATCTGCAAAGGAGAAAACAGCATGAATTTGCAGACACATGCAAAAATTGTGTGTCAAGGGAACAAAAAGAAAAGATTGTGTTTTGAAAAGAAATAAGTGGGCAACTGAGAAAAACACTACCGAATGATCTAGGAAAATAAAGACTAGGCCACCATATTATTTCCTAAACTATTTCTCCTCCATCCTTCTCAACATTGTGGGCTGCCATTGATTAAACTTTGAGGTTTGGTGCTCCTCCATTGATGTCACTCCATTTATCTCCAACAAGTTGACAGTGGTAAGAGCAATGACAGTAGAGTGGTTTCGCTTGAGCCAAATTGAAGGACAAACGGCAGAGTCCCACCTAAAGGGCATGTCATGGATTGTTCTGCTTTTCGTCCTGGTGCCTTCTCCCATGCTTTAAGGCCCACTCTGCTGTTGAGTGAACAAGCATGGCTCCGCAGTTCAGATGAGTTACCTCCCTCAGGAGAACCTTTAACTTCTGGGTTACAGGAGCTGCTGGATACACGTTCCAGCATGCCGTTCTTCAGATACGCAATTCTGAGGTGTTCCCTTTACTTCTCAGAAGATTCTATAACAGTGACCATGATACCCTGTCCTTGCATTGGATTTTTTTCTTTCCTGTTTATCACAGCAACTTCCTGAAATCACCTCGCAAATAGACTTTCTGCACTTGTTTCAGGGGAACCCAAGTTAACATTGACTGGCAGTTGAAGCGAGATTTAGAATTTCAAGGAAGGCTTTTGTTCATTTATTTGATTATTTTGAGGTGGAAGAATTATAAATATATATAAAATCTAACCAGAAAGATCCATGAGTGAAGGAGAGAGAGAATACATATGAGAGAAAGAGTGTAAAATGGATGGAGTGAATTACCTCAGGAAGTGGAACGTCATGGAACTCACCATCCTGAGTGATTACCTTAAATGAGAAGAGAGACACACACGTACATTAACACACAAAGGGAAAAAAATTGGCATGGATAAATGTTGTTTTATGGATTTTATGACGGGAAATGAATGGAGTTTCTTCTGATGCCTTCTATATTTTCCATGAAGTCCATTCATTCATTCAACATTATTGAGTGCCCACTGCAAGCCAGAAACTATGCTAAACACTTGACCCAGAGAACAAGATAGTTACCACTCTCTCAGGAAAACTCACAGTCCTGAGGGAAGCCATTTTAAAATAAATTTTTGTTTATTTTTAAAACTTTGTTTACATTTTTAAGAAGAAAGAACCTGGACAGAAATCTGCTTGTTGTCTTTTTGAGTTTTATTCCATAAGTGTGCAACGATCAAAGTGGAATTTAAACATACATTTTGAAAGTGTACATTATGGAAACTATATTTATTCAAGAAATTTAGAATAATGCAAGAAAGCAGAAGTCAGGAAAATTCCACTGAGATAATCATTATTTACATTTTCATTCATGTTCTTTCAGTTTTCCATACATACATTTTAAAATATAGTTATAATTGTATTATTCACATATGTGTGTAGTTTATTTTATTCACTTAATGTTATAACTATTTTTCTTTGTCACTTTACAATCTTTACAAAATAATTTTAATTATTATAATATTTGAAATGTGGATACACTATAACATACTTAACCACTCCTCTCCCTGTAACATGTAGAATTAAACTGTTCTTAATATCATTTGAATGTAATTTTTGAATAGGTACTAGATTAACATGGCTCAAAATCCAAAAGATTTATGAGAGTCAACCTTGAAAAGTCTCTTTTGTCTCAGACACCAGCAGAGACTGATATAGTATATGTATTAGTCTCTAGTCTCTGAGCCCTCACCTGTGGACAGGTGTGTTGGCAACTTCCCTCACTCTTGATTCTCCTCCCACAGCACGGCCCAGGCTTTCCTGCAGCAGGACCCTACAGAGATTGCCTTCAGGAGCCGCTAGGTTGATCTGCAAATATACTGTGCCCTAAACTTCTCATGCACCTGCTGTTGCCCTTATTGCTATAGGTAACATTGTTAAGAGTAACCTTGAGGAGACCTTGGTTTCTGTTCTTACACTAGCATCACACCTCCTACCAGGAACATTTTAATGGCTGTTGTTGCTGCTTTAGCTGGGCTATAGCCGGAATGATCATGCAACATCATCTAAAATGGCACACCTTTCGGTCAAAGTGGATGCTATTAATACTTACACTGGGACAACAGGTATAAATTTCTTGAGCAAACTGGCACCTATGGTCACCTTATTGGAGCAGGGGTCTCTTCTCACCGATATTAGATTTACTTCCTCGATTGCTTTCAGCCTGCTTTCTTAAAGACTTCAGAAAACATCCATTTCAGTTAATGAGAAGAAAATATTAAGGTACTGTGGAGAGCTACATCCACCCAAACCATCTTTTGATATTGACAAGGCCTGAACACATGTTGCACACCCTGAGTGGGTGTGAATTAGTGTCTGCTGCCCTTCTGTCAGAGTCTTAATTATGACGCTGTGGTGTTGTAGGCTGCCAATAGTACTAGAACTCCTTTTCCTCTTTCTGCTAAGAAATCCACCAAGGTTGTACAAAGTGAAGCTGAAGGCTGCAAAGAACAGCCCATGGTGGGCAGGGGTGGCTTCCAAGGGCTTAGGGTTACAACTTCTGGTTTTGATTATATGTCAAAAAAAACCTGAGTATTTATCCAAAGAACATGAAATCAAGAATTCAAAGAGATTGATGCACCCCTATAGTCATCATAGCATTATTCACAATAGCCAAGAAGTGAAGCAACACAAGTGCTCGTCAACAGATGAATGGATAAAGAAGATGTGGTATATATCTACAATGGAATACTACTCAGCAATAAAAAAGACAAAATTGTACCATTTGTGACAACTTGGATGGATCTTGAGGGTATTATGCTAAGTGAAATAAGTCATACAGAGAAAGACAAACACTGTCTGATTTCACTCATGTGGAAGATAAATAAACACATGGATCAGGAGAACAGATTAGTGGTTATCAGTAGGGAAAGAGGTTGGGGAGAGGGTGAAAGGGGTAAAGGGGCATGTATGTATGGTGACAGATAAAAATCAGACTATTGGTAGTAAACATGATGCAGTCTATACAGAAACTGAAATATGATAGTGTACACCTGAAATTTACACAATGTTATAAGCGAATGTGACCCCAATTAAAAAAAAAAAAAGCTAACACATATAAGGAATGGTATGGTGATAGATGCTTTCGCTATATAATGTAATTGTCTTTTTTGTTGTTTAGCGTTATAGTTAAGGATCAAAGATAAGAGAAATTTGGTTTGGTTTATAACATTTTATAATACATAAAGGGTAACAAAAATTAAATTAGCACAATAAATTAAAGACAACTTCTGCAAATATTTTGAGACCAGTGTATTTAAACAAAGTTTTCATTTAATTATTTTTATATCTATTGTATATTCATGCATAATTCACAGAAGACATTAGAAATAATGTCTTTAAGGCTCTGCCCGACTTGATTCAGACATCGGCAAGTGAGTGAAAGACATTGATCGACTAAATCTAAATATTTTAAGTGTCTGAAAAATTAAATTGGAAACTGAAAAGCCAGGTTTGTCTAATGTTTCACAAAGATGCCGAAGCATTGGGTTCTTTAATGTGGAATTATTTCACATAGGTCTCTTGAGCTCTCAGCGTTAGGCAGTCTAGCACATCCGAATGTTATAATCAATTCATAGATGAACTCCTAAGAAAACGAATGTTCCCAAATTCCATAAAGATTGACGATGCCCCTGAAAGGATGGCATATATTTTGTGACAGAGCAAGATTTCTTATCTGTCCTGGGAGCCATCGACTGCAGACACATTGCTATTCAAGTAGTGGTAGTTAATGATTTAATCTTTATTAATAGGAGAAAAGATTCCATTTGTTTAATATGCAGGTTATTTGTGATGCTAAATGCAATGTAACTGATGTAATTTAAAAGTTCCAGGGATAATGTCATGATTAATTCATCTGTAAACAATCTGGCATCTTTCATTTTATTGAGGCAGGCAAATTTTTTAACTAGCTGAAATGTGGGTAAGAACATTAATGACAACAATTATCATTTAAAAATATAATGCAGTACGAAAGATGAACATCCTACAGGGCATTCTGCATTTGCTGTAAGGTCTTAAGAGCTGTAATTCGGCATGATTCATTGTCTCTATATGAAAGAAACATGAGGACAGCATAACTAGCTTTGTGTCTTCGGGCTGAATAAGGTTTTAGAATTTCATGAAAGAGGTTTCTGGACATATTTCAAGGGTCAATTTCTTGAGAGTTTTGCTGCCCCTATGCAACTAGTCATTCATTGAATCATTTATTTATCCATTCAATAAATATTATGGAGTGCTTTTTAAAGGACAAGTACTTTGGAAGGGACTAGGGATATGTATACATATTATATTGTTTCTGGCACCAAAGAGCATCTAAAGTATTAAGAAGACCGTTTAAGCAAAATACAATTAATATACCATGGTATACATAAAAAGGATACTATGGGAGCAATGAGAGAGGGCATTTAACCCAGGCTTGAGGAATCAGCTGAAGGAATTGACATGTGTCTTTCTTAAACTTACTCAAAACTGCATCTTACTTAAAGGATAAAAGTAAAATCTAAGAAAAGTTATTCCATGCAGAGAAGATGACGTGCAAAAGCATGAGTTTTTAAAACAAAATGAAACAACACTGTGTTATTTGTGAGAATATGCAGAATTGTCAGAGAGTCATGTGTAAGGTGAGAAATGTTGTGGAGCGAGATTGGAGGGGTAGAAAGATGCTAGAAGGGGTGGATGATCATGTGGACTCAATTACAGAATTTAGACCTGATCTGTAGATTATGGAGAGTCATGAGAACACTATTATTTTAGGTAGATAAACTTGGGGATTTGAAAGTATGAGATGAGAAGCACAGAGAAACTGGTTAGGATGCTGTTGATGTAATCTGGGAAAGAGAAGATAAAGGTGTGATTACCACTGGGTGATGGCTGAAACTTGAGTGAATGGGATGATTCAGTGTCAATTTGCTATTTCAGAAGCATAGAGCTCAAAGGCAGAATAAACAGGGGAATTTCAACATATAGTGAAATGAGGGTTATGTAGTGGGAAGAGAGAGAAGAGCCCATAAAGATGACAAGAAAAGAAATGGTGAGAGAAAGACTTAGAGAATTAAGAGAGCGTTGTCATAAAATGCAAGGAACAAATGGCCAAGAAAAAATTCTAATGATGTGGTAGGAATACGAAAGATGGCTTTAACTATGAGGTTATCATTGGGGACTTTGGAAGAGCAGTTTCAGTGGAATACTATAGGTAGAACACGAATATCAGTGTGTAGAGTAGTGGATGGAGTTGGGAGTTGAGGAAATGGTGGTGCCATGTTGATAACTGTGTCTCTGAGAGAATATAGCCTGGATACTGAATGCCCTGGATCCTCAACTTGCCATTGGCCATGACCAATGTTGCAGTTGAATATATACACAAAGGACAAAAAGTAGTCCAATGGTTACTTATTATTATTGGCTAAAGCTTTTACCCCAAACTCCAATGTATTCTTCTACTGAAGTAAGTTGAGTTAATGAAGCAAACTCTTCAAATGTAGGCCTGCTTGTAAAACCAGCTGGGTCAGTGAATGGGGGTGAAGGAGTAACTTCAGGGGCTTTCCATGTAAAGAAAGGATAAGAGTAGTGGGCCGGTCCAGTGGCTTAGTGGGTAAGTGCGGGCGCTCCGCTACTGGCAGCCCAGGGTTCGGATCCCGGGCGCGCACTGACGCACTGCTTCTCCAGCCATGCTGAGGCCGCGTCCCACATACAGCAACTAGAAGGATGTGCAGCTATGACGTACAACAATCTACTGGGGGGCTTTGGAGAAGAAAAGGAGGAGGATTGGCAATAGATGTTAGCTAAGAGCCGGTCTTCCTCAGCAAAAAAAGAGGAGGATTAGCATGGATGTTATCTCAGGGCTGATCTCCCTCACAAAAAAAAAAAAAAAAAAAAGAGTAGAATAGTGTCACATATCTTTAAAAATGTTAACTATTTAAGTGTTTTTAAAATTTGACGAGATACAAATTATTGTTATAGATGAGTGAACAGAAACACAGAAAGAGTAAGTGAATTGCTCAAGGTTACACTGCTGTGCGAAGAAGAGCCAGCATTTGAACTCAGGCAGTCTGGCTTCAGAGTCTCTGCTCTTCGAGGCTCTTAATATGCTGTATTGTATGGTTTCTTGGATTTACCAATAAGGACATAGAGTAGTGATTTAAAGATATTATTTGAGATCTTCTGGATTTGATCTTGCTTAGTAATAACTAAAGAGGTCCTTTAATTCAGAGCTTTGGAAATACAACAATAGCTTAATTATGAAAAACTGAACTCATCACGTAGTGAATTCCTACACCACTTTATATATAATGTTAAAAAGAATATACAAGTGCAATCATACTGATGTTCATTCATTGATATTCTTAGCCCTGAGTTTCTAAAATGGATCACTTCCAAGAATGAGAAACCCAGGACTGTAAGAGAATGCAAAGGCTTTGGAATGGGAATTATGAAAAATGAGACAATGAGCTGGAGATTCAGCTGGAGACTAGTAAAAGGCATGTTAAACAGCTACAAAGCCTGACTGAGTCTAAACAGCATACACTGGCAGTGGACCAACCAGTCTGGCATTATGATTTGACTTTCAGTAGCAACAGTCAATAGAACAAGAAGATATGTGTGTGTGTATCTGTGTGTCTGTGTATCAGGGGCTGGGGAAACAAATGATCTTCTGTTCAGGGTTACTGAAGGGAAATGCAGTAAGGCAGATGGAGAAAGGAGCAATTGGATTTTTAGGAATATATATTTACATAGTTTTGTACAGTTCAGTAACAATCCAGATAAATTGCCTGGGCCAGATGGTTGGTTTATCCAACCATGCTGTGTGCCTTTTTGTATGCAAATGAAATGTCTACATATCAAGAGAGCTTTGGGAAGATTCCAAAAGTGAAGCAGCCAATTCAACCTAAAAGGTGATAAATTTAGGACCCAAAGAGGAGAATATTGGAGGTTGGCAATATTGTTTCCTAATATATCCTATTGATTTGATTTTAATCAATAAATGTGAACTCACTGATCACCTGACTATTCTCTAATAGATGTATTGTGGAGTAATCTTTTGCATAAGTATGTTGCAGAAGAGGCCAATACAACTAAAATGTTCTTTCATTTTTGGTTTATTAAAACTGTTTCAATTTAAATTTTCCAAAAATTAATCATCGGGGGAAAATTAAGAAGCCTCTAAGTGTTTGAGAAATTGCAAATTCTCACAATAGGCTCATGGAAATCAAAGTTGGGGAGGAAAATCACAGTTGACCAGAATAGGAAGGAGGCCTGAAGTCACGACAAAACTAATGGCATCTATTGCACCCAAAGGCCCTGCAACCCTCAATAACTGTTTTTTTCATCAAGTTATTCTCCCTCCTTGGATTGGGATGTGTCTGGGGGGTGGGATGTGACTCTCATAGGCTGGCCAGGGCGTTCCTCAAAAAGAAGAGCTGGCAAATCAAATACTGCTATTTGAGAGAGAAATGATAAAATGGCACAAATTATGGGTAAACAAAGGATTCCTCCTGGAAGAGAGAGGAGTCTAGAGCAGAAATTCCATTAGCGTGAGACCAAGCAGCCCTTGAGATTGATAGAGAGAAATTAGTTATCTTGATGGAATGAGTGGAGTTGTCCAAACATTTTGGTAAACTCTTCTAGCCTCCCACCCCCCTTCTCTTAGTAAACTCTGATTTCTGGCCACAGAAGTAAGCATATGACCTAACCCAGCCAATTATATTGTTCCATGTATCTGGCCACAATGATTGGTCCAAGGAGTAGGCATGTGACCCAAAAAGGACCAATCAGATTTTTTCTTTGAGATTGTTATTTGGATATTGATAGAAAGAAATTCTTTTTCCTCTAGGAGTTGCTAAACTGAGATGCCGGCAGGAATCTTTCTTTGTCACTGTGGATTTAGCCTACTTGAAGTAGGAGAGAAAGATTGACCTCTCCAAGAGGAACAAAAACAAGCAGAAGTGAGAAACAAATGGAAAGAGGATCTCCATTTCTGTCTCTAGCCTGTCCTGACCTGGTCACTGACACTTTTCAGGTCTCAATTTTAAGTCCTTTTCTGGTCTAAAAAAAATTAACCACCTAAAAGTAACCACTCACTTTTGTTTTTCCTGAGTCATCCAGGAGTGCGCTTTTTGTAAGAAGAGCATTGCTAAGTAAAACAGTCGTTTGAAAAATCAAATCATACAAGTCTGTGGTCAGAAGGAGGAATTTTAGAATTCAAGGACGTGAAAATGCATCAGTTCTGAGAGATGGTGAGATCTGATAGAAGAAATGACTGATGAAATGTTAAGTCAGGTCCTACTAATGTCAATGTATTCTTCCTAAAGGCCATGAGAAGGATGGGTCAGAGGCATGAGTAGAGAGCGCCTTCCTGTTTCATTTAGAAGATCATCTACAGGGAAAGGACGCTGGGTGTTGATAGTGCCCATCAGTGAGGATTTTGAGACTATGGTATAAGTAGAAAGTGACATCAGAAGGGAAAGCCTGTTGAACCACAGTTGGGGAGCAAAATACTAGACCAAGCAGAGATAATGTAACGAGACCTACTAAACATATCGAATATCAAGTACAGGCAGAGCATTAGATTATGTCTGTTTTGGATTTTACAGTTCAAATGGAAGGCTTTTTGTTTGTTTGTTTTGCTATTTGAAGTAACAAAGAGAACATTTATGAATAAGATCAAAGGAGACTCCATTGGGAATAGAGTCTACAGAAATAGCATAATTTATGTCTGGAGAGAACTTTGCTTGTGAGGGCTGCCTACTTGATGAGAGTGTTATTTCCTGGTTATCACTTTGAATTTCCCCAGAGACCATAGGGATACTCCAAGGCCAAAGGTGTGGCTGAGTATGAAGTTAATGGGTTCTCCAAATTTTAAAAATAATCTTCATTAGTTGGCAGCACTTTACGATTTTAAGACTAGTCTTTAAATACATTTGTAGTATATTGAATTACCTCTGACATCTTAAGAATTTGATATACAAGTTGGTATTTTCAACATGTGAGTATCTTAGAGAATCATTTACTGAAGTTACCTTCTTTTACAGATTAATCTGTTTCCAGAAACACCGGATGTTGCTTCCTGTACAAAAGCTCCTGACCAATCCATGTGCTCCAGCTTGGGTCTATCCAGAGAAAGGACACTTTTTAAAAAAAATTTATCTTTTGAAAGAGAACATATTTGTGAAATTTGATCCAAGGGGCATAGAGTCTACTGGTTGACCAAAGTTTCTTGTCTCATTAGCTTAGGCAGAATTAAAATGCTAGACAATAACTTTCCAGTCCACTGTGCTTACTCACGTATCACACTGGTGTACTTTGGGTGCAAAGTCACTGGTATGCGATTAATACCTGTCTCCTAGGTAGACCATACACCACATGATGGCAGGGGCTATGTGTTTTATTCCAGCTGGGAAAATCACAGATTAGGATAGGCCCTGGCAAATAGTATTACTGTCCAAGGGGGAGTCATCTGCCTGCCGCAAGACATACCAATAGTCAAGAGGCAAGGAGGTAGGAGAGAAAGGGTTTTATTATAGCTTGCTAGCAAGGGGGAAGGTGGCCAGCTAATGTCCAGAAGAACCATCTTACAGAACAAAGACTACAGGCCAGCTATGTACAGGGCTGGTCTCTGGGTAGGGGAGGCGCCTGGTCTCTGGGTGGGGGCATCCATTTGATCTCTGGATGGGGGTAGACATCTGGTCTTAGTTCCTGATAGTCTTTTGTTTTACTGGATATGCATCAGAGACTGGAGCAAGCCCCTATACCCTGATCTTTCAGTTGTCATTGATGATGGCTATCAGCATAGACTCTCTGCCCAGGGGTCATCATATTCCTAAAGAACTCGAAAGAGTAGAGTTATCAACTTATAGCAGCTGAGAGGGGCCATAAAATCTACAAAGCATGTCTGGATTAGTTAATCAGACGTCATTCAAAGTTATGATAGTGTTTCTTTTCCACAATATGGCTTTCCTCATGTCAACCTTGTCTTGAGCCGGTATGAATTGTAGGTGCTGTAAATGTATAAGCACAAAATATTTAATGTGATTACATATCCAGTAATCATACCTACAAACCTAACATATCCTCCTTCACTGGACTTCAGGAAAGCTTCAGTGAATATTTATCAGAAAGAGAAAACCAGGAAAAAAGAAAGAGGTAACCAAGTTAAAATCTTAGGCATACCAAAAATGAGTGATAACAGAGGATTTAGGATGTGAGAAGCTGTGCTAACTGGTTTCCAAACAAGGTAAAGAATACCTTGCTAGGAATACACTGTATCTCAAAGGGTAAAACAATTACATCAAACCTCTCTCCTCTGCATTGCAAATTCCATTTGCATTTCAATGATGCTACACTCTAAAGAATATGTTCTACTAAGTTTGTTAGGTAAGCCCTGTGTTCTCTGTTTCAAATCTCATAGAAATAAAAGTGATCTAGTTCTTTGATAGATTTACATAATTCCCTAACTGGACCACCACTGATTCCCCCTAAGAAATGTATATAGATTCTCTATGAAAAATAGAGTTTTAAAATCCAAATTCCTATGTGGGTTGTGTTATTACTTCATAGGAAAATAATTTCTAGCTGTTTTCTCGTTGCTCCCAGGAGTTTTTCCAATTCCTTTATATATCTATCCTAGAATGTTCAATTTTCTCAAGCTCTTTAAAAAATCATTCCTGCTCTTCTACTCATTTTCACTTGTTAATCTTGACCCAGTTTTCTCTTGGTCTCATATTTTACTTTTATTCCATCTCTCCCCTCTCCAACCTCCCTAAATAAATTATATTTTCAGGTCATCATGCATACA
This sequence comes from Diceros bicornis minor, assembly GCF_020826845.1. NCBI lineage: Eukaryota > Metazoa > Chordata > Mammalia > Perissodactyla > Rhinocerotidae > Diceros > Diceros bicornis. The sequence continues at coordinate 17,625,213 of NC_080777.1, forward strand.
TGCTGTTCTTCCAACCAAACAGTTTTTCCATGAAGCTCAGAAAGAACATTACTGAAGGGTGACAGGCATCATTTTTTCCTAGGACCCACAGTTTCTAACAAAGATTAATTCTTCTTATCATATGAAATACCTGACTTGTCATACTTTTAGTGGCATTTTAAATTAGAGCACAGGCTATGATTGCAATCCCAGAATGTACCAATTCTCAGTTTAAATTAATGTATTAATTCATTCATTTTCTCAGTACACCATAGGGGGTATGCATCTCTTTTACATCATGTTGCCCCTAATTTTCTTCCTAGTGGGTCTGAGGCATCCATCTTCCAGCAGTGTTATCAGGAGATGAGGACTGTTATAAAAGAAATGCAAAGGGAAAGAATTACTATTCTAAGTAGAATTTTATAAGTAAAATGTTAAAGATTTTACCAAAGAATGTGAAGAGTCAAAACCAGAGATCTCAGAGGAAGTTTTTTCTTCTTTAATGGAGAGATTTAACCTCTCCCATGCCTGAGGGGGAGGGCTTGGGACAGATTTGCTCTTCTAAGGAATGAGGAGGTTGGAGTAGAGGAAGGGAATCTGAAACTAACTTTATGGAGCTGGGGGATTTTGAAAAGAATGAGAAAAGAGATGGGAGAGGCACAGTGTCAGACACATGGGTCCTTGTCTCTTCTCCCTAAGTCAAATGTGTTAGATAGGCAATCTAGAAATGCCAAAGATGGGGGCTTTGGATTAGAATAGTGTTTGGGACTCTGCAAAGGGTGTGCTTCAGCAGATTGCCCCTGCAACAGCTTAAGGGTGGCACGTCAGGGGAAACACAGGGGCACAGTGTGGTTACGGAGAGGGCTGATGTTCAGCATCCCTGAGTCACTCTTCCTTTCTGTGCAGCATGGAGAGAGCCTTGTCTTCTAAGGAGGGACTTAAAGGTGGCTGAGTGGAGAGTGGGTGGGTCTGCCATGTGGCCCACTTGAGGGGTTGGTGATGCTACAGATGGACTGCCTAGACCAGAGGCTCAATGGAGGATGTTACAGAGATACAGAGAGGTCTCCAGTGCAAGCAGGAGTTAAGATGAGGTCAACTCAGCCATTGATCACTACTAGACCCTGAACGAGTCAGGGGAGACCACACTGTGAGTTAAATCCTCCTCCAAATTAAGCCACCTTGCTGACGTGTTAGCAATGATTGAGAGGAGGAAGGAGGATGAAGGCATTGAGTGAGGACCAGAGGAGTGAGAGGATGCTATGTAGGTCCTGGAATGACTCCAGTCCATGGGCACAAGGACAAACTAATCCAAGGTACTACATGGGTGATAGAAAGAAGATCACAGAAATCTGAAAGTTTAAACAACTCTCTTAAGGACACTAGAAAAGACGTAATTGTTTCAACTAAGTTTTAAACCAAATAAGTCTATTTTTAATTTTTTCCCAAACTGAGTTTAATTTGCGGGAGAGTGGAGGCTTCTTGAAGATGATTAGATCAGTTATACAAAAGGAGCAATCAGATATACATATGTGATTATATATATATATATATAACTTATTTTCCACATCTAAGTGGCTGTGTGAGAGGCTCTGCTACAAATATTAATTGTGTCCCAGTGGACAAGTTATTTCAATACTGTGAGTATTAATTCACGTTTTCATTTGGAAAAATAAATGAGTTGGACTATATAATTCTTAAAGTCTTTTCCAACTATGAGAGTCTGTGCGCAGGTGTAGTCTGTCCTTTTTATATAGAGGACATCAATGTCTGATTGCTTTAATTTTTTTAATGCTGGAATTAAACTGAAGTATTGAGCTGGCCTCTTTCAGCCATGTTTGTGAACAGAGTCATCAATTTTGAAGAAAGCTAACCAAATCAAGGAATGTTAGGTTACAGCGGTAAAATAGAACAAAGATGTCTAGTCTATAGAAATTGAACTTGTTACTCTCTGCTGATTAGGAAGATGGTCCAGTCAACTGTAAACAAATATAAACAAATATATCTCAGGGGCAGATCCCTGAGCCCCTCATCTCCTCACCATGCCTGCCATGCCCAGCACAGCTCCAACTGGGTCACAGAAAGTTTTGTTCCCAGAATATGCCATTTCCCTAGTTAAATCCCTAACTTTCTACATGTTATTTCCATTAAAAAATTTTTTTTGGATTACCTTCCTGACCACATTCCTCTCTTGTCTAACATTTGACAGTTTGGTAAATTCCTAATTTTTCTTCTGAATTTACCATAAAAGCTACATTTCTTTGTGAGATTTCCTGACTCTCCTGGTCTAGCTGTCTCCACAGCTAAGACTTCTTCACCGGTTGTCCCTGACTTCCAGGATCTGTCTCTCTTGTGACATGTATGCATTCCACTGCATTAATGGGGCCATCCACTATTCTGACCTCTGGGAGCTTAAACCATGTTGCATTCTGACGTATTATCATCAGATACTATCTGCCCCCAACCCTGAGTGCAAAACAAGCATTACTCCAGGAACTCCTTGAGGTCAGAAATGGCACCTTTGTCAGCCTTAACCTACTACAGTTCCTGGTCCCTTGAGGTGCAGAGTAAATGGATATCTCTCATCCAACACCCAGACTGCCTCTTCTTGTCTTGTTCTACTGGATACCACTCATTCACGACCCTTTGGTGTTTTCTTTAATTTACCCATGTATCCCTTTAATTCCAGTTGCTCACTTTCAAACCAGTCCTTTCCATTGGTTAAAAACAGATTTTTGGACAGTTTGTAGATATGGTCAGTAGTATGGGTCAACATTTTATAAATGCCAGATAACTTAGGAAATTATATTTTAAATTACTTTGTGACCAAGCTTTTATTATTATTACTATCATTATTTGCCCTAAGTTAGTTATGCACAGATGAATATTACTTTCTATTACAAAATAGCCAAACTTAATGATTTCATCATGTCCATGACTATCATATGCCGTAGTTTTAAATTTTAAATAGGAAGAGGAGACAAGATACACAAATCTTGAATGTGCAGAACTTTCTTTCTATAACTGAACCAGGGATAGAACATAAGTCAGTTTTATTCCTCACCTGGGAAAGCTAATATTACTTCCTCTGTATCCACTTTTGTTATAGTCAGTAGAATAAATAATAAGAAAGTGACTCTATTTGTAAAAGAGAATGGTCCAGAAAACCTTGAATAGAAATTTCAAATAACATGGTAGTTACAAGCTGAGTGACTTATTTGTCGTGGAATCAATAAAGCTATATGTGAGAGGTGATGGCAGAAAACTAGACAAAAATTGTATAATACAGCAATGGAAATACACCTAGAAATGCTAAGAAATGAATTTGAAACCTATTTAATTGCTTGAATGGAGTCTGTGTTCTGAATGATAAGACCCATTGTGTATTTTCTATCTGAACGATCTTTTGTGATTTAAGCCACAAAAATATCATGTGAAACTGCCCAGCGGAGATTATGCTCTGCACTATATGCATTCTGAAACAGGCCATGGGCTTAGAATTAGTGAAGTAATTGACAAATATAAAGCTTCAGCATGACACATAATTTAATTTTCAAATGTTGACACGGAAGTTCAGCATCTCAGAGGTGCACCTGCTATTTTAGCGACCTTTGCTTCTCACATCACGGTGCAATTGCAGACAGAGATGTGATTCTTTTCCTTCAAATTAAATAACTTCCTAATGCTGTTTTTTGAAAGATGCTGTTTTCTGACGAAGTCACTTTGTGCACGGCTGCTTTAGGAATGAGCATCGCGGTGGCGCCCCAGACCCCGAAGACAGTTGATTTCCTTCTCAATTTATTTAGAGCAATAGTTTTGTATTTAACCCCTGGGGTGAACTCTAGATTTCTACATGCGGAGGTGATCCAACAGGTTTGTGATGAGTAAAGGCACTCGAGAATTATAACAAGTCAGAGAGGGACAAAGGTCTCTACTTTATATTCTAACTTTCCAAACTAACTCCTTAGTTTGTCAAATGCAAATGGAAAGACCTGTCTCCATATCCACAATGTCTTTTTATATTCTTTAAGGAATAAGGACTCTGATAGGATACTCTGCCTCTCTATCAGAGAAGAGACTTAGAGGAAGCTGCATGCTGTGTAACTACAATTGCATAGTCTCGGTATATATTCGTATAAATATACACAAAAATGTGTGTGTATATATATGCATGTGTGTGTACACACAAACACACACACACAATTCTCAGGCTACTCCAATCTTCAGAGTCAAATGTTTTTTGCGAGTTGGAAAACAGCTGTAGCAGTCAAAATTAGCATTTTAGAGAAAAGCACAAATATAATATTAAAAGACATTTCTTATATTCTATTCCTTCTATAGCATATTAGAAATTAGTTTTGCTAATCCAGTATATAATAGCACACCTGGATATATATATAAATATATGTATATATATTTATACATATGTATATACATTTTATGTCTCTTTATTACATTTTTGATCATTTTTAATATGGCAATAAAATGTGATTTTGTAAATAATTTTTTCATATTAAATTATTAACAAATTATCAGAAATATAAATATCTATGATGTTAGAAGTCAACATTACATTACAGGTATTACCATTAAAGATGCTTAGCTTAAATGATGGCTCTGACAATGAATATGTGACAAATTAAGGTCAGCCATGAGTATGTGGGGTTTATTCCAGTAATACCAGTATAATTCGATATTAGTACCTTTAATAATGCGGGTAATCACGTCTCTAAGACAAAGCTGAAAATCCATAACACCACCTCCAAATTGGAAAGGGATTTGGTAAATTTCAACAACTACTCCTTATTTTTTTTTAAGTTGGTTAAGTAGGAATAGAAAGACTTTTTTATTTTTGCTGAGGAAGATGGGCACTGGGCTAACATCCGTGCCCATCTTCCTCCACTTTATATGGGATGCCACCACAGCATGGCTTGATAAGCAATGCGTAGGTCTGTGCCCAGGATTCAAACCAGCGAACCCCAGGCCGCCGAAACGGAGCATGTGAGTTCAACCACTACCCCACTGGGCCAGCCTTGAGAAGGACTTTTTTTTAATTTGACAAGCCAATAGTTGGATCTTTCCCTTGCTGGGACCTTGTTCTTTACTATAGGCCATCAGCTGCACATCCTGCCAGTAATAACACCTGAAACCCTTCAAACCTGCCCACCCACTCCAGTTCCACTGCTGCTGATTACCTTCGTCCTTCATTGTCTCTCACTCAGACGATTACAATCACCTCCTAATTCTTCCTTCTGCTGTTTTTCTCGCTTCCCATCCATGTTGCTACCAGAGTAATCTTTCCAAAATGCAAATTTTATTTTATTTCCCTATTTAAAAAAATTCATGGGGCCGGCCCGGTGGCGCAAGCGGTTAAGTGCGCGCGCTCCGCTGCGGCGGCCCGGGGTTCGCTGGTTCGGATCCCGGGCGCGCACCGACGCACTGCTTGGTAAGCCATGCTGTGGCGGCGTCCCATATAAAGTGGAGGAAGATAGGCACCGATGTTAGCCCAGGGCCGTCTTCCTCAGCGAAAAAAGAGGAGGATTGGCGGATGTTAGCTCAGGGCTGATCTCCTCACAAAAAAAAAAAAAAAAAAAAAAAAGCTCTAAAAAAATTCATGACTTTTCAGCACCTATTGAGGAAATTTCCAATTTCTGAACACAACGTAATAGACCTGCCATATTTTGGTACCTGACCAAACACCAACTTTTACCTTCTACCTTTGTCACATTCACAGTGAAATTCCAACTGTGCTCAACCAATTTAATTTTCTGAATGTCAGCTCCCTCATAGCTTGTAACACTTTTCATGTGTCGTGACTGTGGCTTGGAATGCTTTCCTACTGTATTCATCCCCAAAGAATCAAGATTTAATGCAAGCATCAACTCCTTGGGGACATCTATTCAGATCTCCAGAAGTTAGATACTTTTCCTCTATGATTTCACAGTACCCTCTTTTGGTCAGTAGTTTAGAAATTTCCATTGTGTGATGCATGGTGGTTTACATCTGCTTGAGAGAGGAATTATATTTCCTTCAATTTTGTACCCTCAGTATCTGCGCTATGTCTGGGAAATAACAGACACTTGTAAAATGTATGTGGAAAGAATTGACAAATATTTTTCCTTGAATCATATTCACTATAAGGCTCCATGGAGATAGGAGCATCATCTAGGAATACAGTATGCTGTTGGGAGCTTCAATCTGTGGACATATTTTCCAGGTGTCTACAATCTGTCTAGATTTCAGGTTAGGGTTAGGCTTTTTTTGGGTTCCTAAAAGTATACTCTGAACCTCTACAGGGAAATTCCCTACTGTCACTTTGATCCCTGGTGCTGTTTATTTCAACCAAGATGTGCCTTGAAGATGATCTGCTTGTCATATTCATAATCCCTACACAGAGGGCACCAGAAAAAGAGAAAAAGAACAGCAGTGCCAGTTTCGTGGGCTGTCCACATCCTCCCCAACCTTTACACCTTACTTAACTTTACTATCTCATCCTTTCCTTTTAAAGGCTCTTCTCTCTTCACCTCTATGTCACTCTGCTCTCTTGGCTCTTCTCCTGTTTCCCTGATTTCTCCTGCTTTAGATTGTCCTCATCTTAAAGCCCAAGTTTTAATTAATGTGTTTTTCAATATTCTGTCTTTAGCCATCAATTCTCTTTAATCTCTATTTAAGAATAATTTTAGCTATGTATGTGGTTTTATCTTTTATTTCTAGGCTACTATTTTTTTGCTAAGGAAGATTCACCGTGAGCTCACATCTGTTGCCAATCTTCCTCTTTGTTTTACTTGACGAAAATTTGCCCTGAGTAACATCTATGCCAATCTTCCTCTATTTTGCATGTGGTTTGCTGCCACAGCATGGCTGCCAATGAATGGTGTAGGTCCATGCTGGGGAACCAAACCTGGCCTGCTGAAGTGGAGCGCTACGAACTTAACCACTATGCCATGGGGCCAGCCCCTATTATTATTATTATTTTTTTTTACCAAATACATATTCTAGATATGATATCCCTCAGATTTTCCAGAACAATCTATTTAGTTGAACTTAATGTTAAAAATATGCTAATAGCACCTCCAACTAAATATGTACAAAAAAATTTGTCTTCTCCACAAATATGTCCCTATGTGTGTCTTTCCTAACATTGTTGTTGGAGACACTATCTTCCAAATAACTCTGGAAGAAAATTTCAGTGTAATTGATAATTTCTTTTATTTCTCACCCACGTAATCAATCAATAAATTACCATATTGTAAAGAACTGTGAAGGATCTGAGATTTTTATCATATTCACAAGCTAACAAGTTAGCCTGCTGTAATTTCATGGATGCTGGCAGAAGACACAGGACTCCAGGGTCAGAGGCAAAGGAATTTATTACTCACGGCACAGCAGACAGCGTGAGCTACATGTTCACATTGGTTGCCTTTGACTCCTCAGTCCCATAGGTGTGGTGCAGAGAAAACCCAGCTAGATGCTTTGCTCACAGTAGGTTTGTTTCACAGCCGAGAGACACTGACCTTATGAAGCCCAAATATTTTACAAGGGATCTGCAAGAGAAACAACTAAAACTTTGCCCTGGAGGGAGACACTCTCTATCTTCCTAGAAGGTAGAAGATAAAAACATTCTTGAAAGGTAGTCAGGGACAAAAGGAGTAAGCTTCTCTGTTCCCCAAACATGCAGGAACATGAGAAATCCCTCAAGAATTGGTCTCCCAGTACCTAGCTCTCCTATCTATCTTCTATCTCTCATATCTCATTAGCTGTGTGAACTTGGACAAGTTACTTAACTTTTTTGTGTCACAATTTTCCCATGTGTCAATGGGAATAATACTACCTAAATCATAGTGTTATTGCAAAGTTTCAATGAGTTAATACATATAAGAGAGAGTAGCAAAGTCTAGCACATTATAAGTGCTCTTTAAGTTTAGGAATTATTATTATTATTGCTATCATTATCATATTTGCTGCTCCTTTTCTGTTTCCATTTTCACTGGTTCTTAGCTTCTCCCCTTAGTCTACTGGAGTGTAATCTTATTATGATTCTGCCTCCAGGCTTTCACCTTTCCTGTCTACTCTTTTCACTATTTCCAAATCTTATTTCCTAAAATACATTATCAGTGATGTTCATTCCATTCTTTCAGAAATTTTTGATGGTCCCAGGCTGCACACAGAATCTGGTCCCCAGTATGGAACTCAGAGTCCCTTCTAACATGACTTGATGTGAACTCTCCAGACCCTTTTCCTATCAGACTTCAGTAGTTTTGACTTTTTTGTTCTGTGAACAGGTTATGCACATTTAGGCCTCCCCACCTTTGTTCTCACTGCTCCCTCAACCTGAAATCCTTTGACTCTTTTATCTTTACCTCTGGAAATCCTTGCAATATTACAATCAGTTCATGCCACTGCTTCCTGAAAGCATTTTTGCAAGCACATACTATGCTTTGTTCATTTTCAGTGTTCCCTTGGTTGTAAAATCATTTCTAGCTACATGATCCTCATACTCATAATCCACTCCCATCTTCATAGTCTTTCCACTTTCTACCCACCTAGTTACCTTGTCTTTGCTTGTCAATATATTCCAATAACTCTCTTCATCCATGTGAATTGATGTAGAAGGCTCACTTTCCTACAGCCTTAGAATCTACCTGGCTGGCTTCTTTTGAAAAGTGTGGTTTGGATTGATCCAGCAACAAACTCTGCCCTACACTTCTTCCCCTATCATATTGCTGAGTCCTGGCTCTAGGGCTGTGGCCCTACAAGTCTAGAAAGAAATCATCAATGCCTACCCTCTGCTGTTTTTGATCTAACACACATTTTTTTTACAGCAGGCTTTTCATCTTGATAATCAAATGAAAAGTTAAGCATCAAAAGACCACTTGTAGGGCCGGCTTGGTGGCGCAAGCTGTTGGGAGCGTGCGCTCTGCTGCGGCAGCCCGGGGTTCACCAGTTAGGACCCCGGGCGCGCACTGAGGCACCACTTTGCAAGCCATGTTGTGGCGGCGTCCCATATAAAGTGGAGGAAAATGGGCACAGATGTTAGCTCAGATGGGCCAGTCTTCCTCAGCAAAAAAAGAGGAGGATTGGCAGATGTTACAGGGCTGATCTTCCTCACAAAAAAAAAGAAAGGAAAAGACCACTTGTAGTCAAAACCACAAATACTAAGGAAATGTTTTGATGAGTATAAAGAAAGAAGACACATAACCTTCTCAATATAGTTTGTGTCAATTAAAAATGTGTAGGAGGAGAATTATTGCAATTAAATCACTTAAAATATTATATATAATCATAGCTAATTGACCAAAATGTACTAGGATTCAAGAGAAAAGAGCAAAGGAAAATCAGCATAAAATAAAATATATATCCTATGTGTCAATCTGAACTTATAAGGGAAGTTAAATCACAGCTCTAGATTCATTTAATTTTTTATCTCAATTGCACATCTATCGTTATGGAATATGTTCAATCTCAGAGTACAAGATCTGTTGAAAATCGCAAGGTTTAGGTTTCTTTGCATCCTTTAAAAAAATAAACTTATAAAAGGCAGTCAATGAATGGTGTTTGCTGCATTAAAAACAAAGAAACAAAAAACAACAACAATAAAAATCTATCAACTTGAAACGTTACTATTCATTAATACACAAAGCTAAATCCACAAAGGCAATGATTGAAAGATTAGTTAAGAAAAATGTAAATTATTCTGCATATTAAAAAGCACTTGAAACAAAATTTATGTCAATCGACAAAATGAAATAAATAACATAAATGGTAATTAATACTAAGAAAGAGATTATTGAAAATCAAAACTAAGGTGCATATGATAAAAAGGAATATTTGCTATAGAAAGAAAATAGATAACACATGAAAGAAATAGTGAAAATAGTAAACTTGAATATTGCAGGTCATGAAGTATCTTTCTAAAATTTGCCTCATGCGTATTTAGTACAATAAACAAAAAGTGCAACATATGCCTTTGGAGTATATGAGATGGCATGCCCACCATGTCCTGGGCCTTTGTAACCAGAGCAATCACCCTAGTTCCTGCCAAGATACTAGGTGGTATGTCAGCATAAGATAAAGAGCAATGATAGTTTCCCCTGTACACTCTGGAGCTTGGAGTAAGTATATTACTGCTTCTCATGAAGGGCGTGATGTCAAACAGGCTTCTAACGGCTGTAGATTGTCTCAGATTGCCTGCTAGTCAACAGCTAATCTCATTTGCTAGTGACTGAAGTAGAATCTCTTTCACGTGTTTGGATGAACCAATAATTAAGTGGCCAGGGCCAATGTGAGTTTCTTCCTTCTCTCCCAGATCTCACCACTTATCCCCATCCTCTGGCACAGTTTTCCATAAATTATAATATTGGGCCACCCAAAGGAGCTGTTTGGAATCACTGGAAACACAAAAGAGATCTACTTGGCGTCATATCAACTGAGCACCTGGCTCTGATTTTCTCTTCTTGGCTACATTCACTTTAAGAATTACCTAGTCTCTTCCTACTCCAGTCAAAGTTGTTATCTTTCCCCTCTCCCTTACCCCCAAGCCTTTCCCATAATAATTCATTTCTTTTAAAATCCAGATTGTGATCCACTGGATTTCTTTAAAGTTACAGGCCCTGGTATTTTCTTAGCCCTGTGACATCCTGGCAGGAAATAGGCACATTTGTTCAAAGAAAATGACATATTCAAATTTTGATAAGAAAACAGTGCTTCAATTTACAAACAAAAAGTTTGACTTTTTTCCCTACACATTGTTACTCTATTAATATTTATTTCTAATTATGTAAAATATACAGTAAGACAAACACAGAGTGAGAAAATTCAGTATTCCTACCCTACTCTCATTGGATAGAGAAGGTTGAATTTATTTCTAAATCAAGATAATCGGGTCTCGGAATAACAATGTGTTACTTAGCCTAGAAAAATTCACTTAAAGAAGGTCTTTAATGGAAACCCATTTTAGGCCTTTATTCTTTCTTCTTTGCAGAATTTGATTATGTACATTTAATTGGACATTTTTGATATTTTCCTGAGATTAATGCATGCCTGTGAAACTTTTTCTCTAGTTAAGCTTTACTTATTCATTATATTGATTATCTTTTAAAATCATTTTTACGCTTGATTTGGAAAACTATTGGTATACTCTGGTTGGAATATTTTGTTTTGAAATGCTAAATCAAACTGCTGATGTAATTGAATTACTGTCTATGTAGTAGCAGACCTTTAATAAATTGATGAATGAGTTGAAATAAACTAATCTTAACTCTATTCATGAATCTTTTCCCAAACCATTCTTTACATTCTTTGGAATAGAATTTAGATAGATTGCTCAATAGCTCTACAGATAGATGGATAGAGAGATAGTCCCTCATGCATTGTTCCAACATAAACTATCCAATGCCACTGATTAAATGTTCAATTTAAAAACAAAAGGTATATGAAGAGAACAACATTATTCTTGTGATTACGAAAGAAATTATGAAAATATCCTGTTTTAATTACTGAAATTCAATTTAGCAGTTTAGAAAAAAAGTTGACTTTCCTAGGAAATATATTAATATTTTAGATTACAGTGTGCCATCATTTTATTACTGATCTGAAGGGCTACATGGACTTCCCCAAGAAAGAAGTCATCTTTTTCACAGTATGCTTTTCTTATTGGAAGCCTTGATTTCAAATTATGGGTAGTGTAAGGCAGAGTTCCCAAACATTATAGCCAATCCAGACTTTTCCTAAACTCAAGGTTGTGACAGAAAAAAAAACAAAAAAAACAACTTGAAATTTGTCATTTGGCAGCCATCATTTCAGACAACCATTGTTAAGTGTTGATAACAATGTCTACTACGTTAAGTGTCTACTCTGTTTAAGGTTCCATAAGAAGAGAGAAGTCAAAGACATGGCTCCGAGGAACATGTATTCAATAATGATATATTGAACATCCCATGTACAGGCTGTATGCTTGACTATAGGGATACTTGACCATAGGGATACAGAAAAGAGTAAGCCGAACAATCCCTGTGCTCTCCTGAAGCCCACAATGCAGAGAATGAGATGAACCTTAAACAAATAATCATACAAAGCGTTATTTAATGTATTTAATGGCAATAGGAATAAGCATAGCATTCTGTGACAAAGTAACATGTGGATCCCACTCTGGTCTGCAGGTATTGAAGTCTTTACTGAAGAATGGACATTGGACCTGAGTTGGAGCTGAAGGAAGTGAAACTGACCAGGCAAAGTGGTCACCCAATCAGCTAGTATTAAATTGAGTGATTTTTATAGTATAGATCATGCATATATATATATATATATATATGTTTTGATGAGGAAGATTGGCCCTGAGCTAACATCTGTGCTAATCTTCCTCTATTTTGTATATGGGACGTTGCCACAGCATGGCTTGATGAGTGGTGTGAGGGCCGCCCCGGGATTTGAACCCATGATCCCTTGGCTACCCAAGTGGAGTGCACAAACCCGACCACTACGCCACCTGGCCGGCCCCCAGATCATGCATATATTTTTTTAAAACTTTACAAATTAGCTACCTCCAATCCTTTGAAAGTGTAGGATGGCATGACTACCTATGGACAAACACCAGGTGGCAAAGCGGTTGAGTAACAAACACTGGAATAATCAGGAAGAAAAGAACTTGAGCTGATTCTAAAGGATAAATAGGTTTGGGATAGAAATAAGGGAAACAGCCTGTCCCATTCCATTTACTCAATATCCCACCAACGTTTAGTATGTTCCAGCAACTGTGTTGCACGCTGGGAATGCAAAGCATGGTAAGCATCGATTCCCTGCACTTGAGGAGCTCATAGTCTAGAAGGGTATATAGCTATATTTTAAAAAATGTCAATATCATATAAGTAACCTTGGTGGAGATGTGGTCACTGCCCTGAGAAGAGAGTGAAGAACTGTACAAGGGAGTTGGAGACAATTTGCAGAGGAGATGATGATAATAATAACTAATTATTAGGCTAAGTGCTTACTAAGTCCCAGTAATTGCTCTAACTCAATTATTAACTTATTTAAACTTCACACCAACATTGTGGGTAGAGATTACCCTTGGGCCTCATTAAGAAATGAGAAAACTGTGGCACGCAGAAGTAAAGGAACTTGCCCAAGGTCATACAAACAGTAAATGGTGAAGACAGGATTCAATTACAGGGAGTCTGACTCCAAAGTTTATGCTCTTAACCACTATTCCTACATAGTTAAAATCATCATTTTTGCAAGGGGAATGAAACAGAAAGCTATTGTGGGTGTGAGAACAGCTGGCATCCACCAAACCCCAGTGTGATGTGAGCAACTTTGAGATCAACAAGTTCCAGGATCTGTTTCTCGGCTTTCTAGACTTGGAAATTCAATGTCATTTGCCTGTACTGAGGACACTTTGGCATAAGGATTAAGTTATGCTGACCAGTTATGCTCTAATAAGTAGCCTGGAGCAGCCACGCACATTGAAGTACGGTTTGACGTCAGACACAATGGTGGTTGAATCTTGGCTCTACCTCGTAGTAACTGCTTGTGCTTGACCAAGATAGCTCACATGTTAGGGCCTCCTTTTCCTCATCTGTAAAATGAGAATAATACTACCCTATTGGATTCTTGTGATTTAAGTGTGTGTGTTTGTGTGTGTGTGTGTGTGTGTGTGTGTGTGTGTGTGGTGTAAAGCAATTGCTACAGTGCGTGTAGTAGAGCAAGAAATCTGTAATCAGGATGGTAATGGTAATGATTGTAGATGTTGTAATTGAAATGTACCTCATGCAAGTGTTGATTAATGCAGATTTTCTTCTGGATGTTGTAGGCAGCACACTGCCACTGTTAACCCCTGTTTTTCCAGTTTCTATGGGGGAGATACCATCTTAGGCTCTATTTTCCAGTTGGGAAAACTGAGGAATAGAGAAGTAAAGAAATTTCTAGCTCTTTCTTGATCAACGCCATTCCTGTCTGAATGACATTATTTCTTTAAATATGTAAATACATATGATGCAGTGACAGTTTGTTGGAACTGGGAGCTGGCCTGGTTCATTTATGTGATACTGCAAACACCTGCTTTGACCCATCATGGATTTGTTCATGGTTACTGACTACATGTGGAATGAAAGAGAAAGAGAGGAATTGAGAAAGACACAAACGTTTTTATTTTTGGTTGTTGGTTCTATGATGATGCCAGTAACCTAGAAAACATAGGGTGGCGAGTAATATAGTAAATTAAGTTTTAGATATACTGACTTTAAAGCTGGCCTAATCATTCCTACCTTTAGGCAACTGAATATGTAAAATTTCATATATTGTCTTTTGTAAATATAATTGCAAAAACACCTTATAAATTAATTCAATTCACAAGTATATAAAGTAAGATGTGTTCCATCTTCCCTTTCTAAATCTATTCTCCTCTTTAGATGGAAACATTGTTAAAAGTTGGGTAACTATGAGTCTGGAACTTAAGTGACCCCCAACACACATGTTAATGTATCAAACCAATCTTGGGTAACTATGCGTCTGGAACTTAAGTGACCCCCAACACATATGTTAATGTATCAGACCAATCTTATGTGCCACTATGGTCCTCTTAACCTCATTTTCCTTTGGGCCATTGGCCACTGGTCTCCTGACTGAAACAGCTTACTGAAACAACCACTTTTGCATAGATCATCACCAATACCGTGTAGACACAACCCAATAGCTCTTGTCTCCTGCCCACTCCAACCAACCCTCTCACCTTCTGTCTCTGGGCTTCCTTGGTAGGCCTCCACTGAAGAAGGTCTCTCTAGGTTCCCACACAAATATCTCAAGAGTGCAGAGAGATTGACACGCCTGTGGGGCCATATTTTGAGATGAGGGTTTATGGATGAAATCTGCCTTTCTCCCTAGGATGAACTGTTTTGTTCTAAGAAGTAGTTGTTTCTTTGGTAGTAATGTCCCAGTCACTGGGAACTAACACCAAATGGTACCCTGCATCCTGGAGTTGGCCCTTACTCCTTCCCATTCAATCCTGTTCCATGGGATTACACTCTTTAAAATCATTGTGGCATATAGCCTTTGCTTAAGAATTTATTTTCCATGGATATCATGGCAAGACAATTTAATTCTATGTATGGAAATTATTTTACATCCTTTTGTAGAAAGATCTCTCTCTCTCTTTATTTTTTATAACTGGCTATATATCATTTATGTAGCCATTTTCTTTTTGATCATCTTTTAGATTTTTTTCTACTTCATTGAAATTACAAGTGACATATTTCCTTTTAGGCTTATTTTTTTAGCATTTTATGTTTAGCATATTATTAATGGACATTTTTCCCAGTATATTTTTTAATTGTAATACCTAACATTTCCATGAAAATGTATTGTAGACACATGTACTATTGCTTTAAGGTAGATTCTGGATGTGAAATTCTGAGTTCAAAAGGTGTGCAAATTTTAGTTTTCATCATCTAATTATAGTCCTATAAAAGCATGCATTGTAAACTACATAAAACTGATATCAATATTAGTAAACAATTACTACTTTGTGTCAATCAATAGAAGGTGGATGCTAGATATGTTACTGTGACTTTAATTTGATTTCCCTGATCACCAGTAAGATGGAGCATCTTTGTGAATATTCATTGACCATTTCCACTGGATTTTTGTTGTTATTGTTGTTGTTTTTCAGTTGAATTGCCTACTCACATCTTTTGCACTTTATTCTACTGGTTTAACGTTTGCTTTTATTTTTCATGGTGGTTTGTAGAAGGTCTTTATATAATATAAAATGTGTTCTTATATGTACCTCATAGATATTTGTCACATATTTTAACTTTGTTTGTGGTATCTTCATCAATCCAAATTTTAAATTTGCTTATGCAAATGTTTTCCTTTATTCCTTTGAATTTTATTCCTTTCTTCAAAAGACTTTTCCCAGTCACATTTTAGTAAAAATAAAATTTTTCTACTAATTAAATGTGGTTTTGCTGTTACAGTCAACACTGTAATCCAATCCATTTTTTTGTGTGTGTGTGTGAGGAAGATCAGCCCTGAGCTAACATCCATGCCAATCCTCCCCTTTTTGCTGAGGAAGACTTGCCCTGGGCTAACATCTGTTCCCATCTTCACCACTTTATATGAGACGGTGCCACAGCATGGCCTGACAAGTGGAGCATTGGTGCGCGCCCGGGATCCATACCTGGGCCACCGGCAGTGGAGTGCGCGCACTTAACCGCTACGCCACGGGGCCGGCCCCTAATGTTTTTATATATAGTGTGAGGTAGGAATTAACCTTACTTTTTTCCTCTCAAATTAATAGACAGTTGTTAAACATTATGTATTAAATATTCCATTACTTTCTCATTGATTTGAAATTCCACATTTATCCTAAGGTTATTCAATCTCCCTCTCTCTCTCTTTTCTCTTTTCTGGACCGTCTATTTTGAATTCACTTATATCTACATTGTCATGTCAATATCACAGTGTCTAGATTAGTAAAGAATTATTGTATATTTTTACAACTAGCAAGAGACATCCTATCTACTCTTTTTTTTTTTTTTTTAGTGAGGAAGATTGGCCCGGAGTTAACATCTGTTGCCAATCCTCTTTTTACTTGAGGAAGATTGTTGCTGAGCTAACATTATATGTGGGATGCTGCCACAGCATGGCTTGATGAGCAATGTGTATGTCCACGCCCAGGATCTGATCTCGTGGACCCTTGGCCGCAAAAGCAGTGCGTGAACATAACCACTATGCCACTGGGCCAGCCCCTATTCTATTTTTTTCAAAAGAATGTTGGCTATTCTCTTGTTTTTATCTTCCAATATAAAACTTTAGGTTCATTTTGTTCTTATATTTAAAAAAATCAGATAGGATTTTGATTGTGGTTTCATTTAATTTATAGCTTAATTTGGGGAGGGCTGACAGTCACTGTATTTTGTATTCCAATCCATAAATGTAATGTATTTTTGTAGAACTACTCAGGTATTATGTTATGTGATTAAGTAAAATTGAAAAATAATATTAATGTTAGTATTTCCATTTTTTTTAGATTGTTCTTTATCATTTCACTGTTTTTATTGTTTTGATGGGAATTGTCCAATACTTTTTTGGGATGTGAGAGTTCGTAACATCTGTATGTTGGTCTTGAATTTGGTAATTTACTGATTTCTCTTGGTTTTTCTAGCTTTTCAATTGTCTCGTTTGAATTTTGTCTCTTCACACTCAGTTTGTGCAATTTTTCTTTTTCTTTTGGAAATGTTTAGGATCTGTTAGGGGTACTTAAAATTAACAGTAATGGTGCATATCTTTGTTTTGTTCCTAATTTTAATAGAAATTTTCTCTTTCTCCATTAAGTGTGATATTTCCTATAGGACTAACTTTTATACAGTAGAAGAAATTTTCTTATATTTCTATTTGATAAGTTACATTTCTTTTTTAAAAAATCAGGAATGACACGTTCACTTTAAGATGACTGCAACATATCCAGGTGGTAATGTTAAATACTGGTTGTAAATATACATTTACAGGTCACGTGTTCTGAGCCCAAGATTAAAAAGTTAGCAAGCTTCATGAAATGAATGGATATTGAAGATGTGTAAGTAAATGACAGCATGAAGAGAAACTAGAAAATCACGAAAGAAACAGAAATTGATTCTTTTTTGCTCCCATTGACCGTTGCACATAAGTACCATGCATAAGAAGTGCCTTTCTAGCGCTTATACCATTATACCGTGAGTAGCTATAGTTAGATTTTTCTCTTAAACTCTGAAACAGTTGGGACCATGCTCTCTCTATTTTTCTTTGGTGTCTAGTACAATGACTGATAGAGTAGTCATGTAATAAATGTTTTTTTAAATGAATGGAAAGAGAAGAAATAGCCCAAGGTATCCAGGAAATCTAGGAGAAGATTCTGGCTGAATGGTGGTATTACAAAGATTAGGCTGGAAACCCAAGAAAGGCCCTTGGATTTACAAAATTGGAGAACTTCAGTGACTTCAGCAAGATCACCTTCAATGAAGTGATCGATATGGGAGCTGGAACATAATGGGATGAGAAATGAATGAGAAGGGATGAATGGAAATAAGGTAGAATATAGTACTGTTTCAAAAAATCTGAGAGTGACACCAAAAACAAAGAAGGAGGTTTAGCTTGTGAGAGAGGCTGTTTTAACGCTATAGTTTCAAGAATGAGAGAAATGTTAAGTTTTGGGTTATAGAGAAGGGCTCTTAAAGGAGTTTAAACTTGATTTTTATCCTGTTTGAAGTAAGGATAATTGAGTTCTACATAATGTCTAAATTCTGATTTTTTAAAAGGTCTGTTACTAGCACTTTAAATGAATCCATTAGTTTACTTTTCTCATTTATGGGGAAAAATATTTTGCCACCTTATTTTAGAGTAGTTGTAGAAATATAGACATGGTATAATAATTAATAAATACATTTGTAGACTTGGTTTCTTGGGAAGAAAAGCCTAGAGAAGTAATGAAAAGTCATTTTCCATTTACTGATCTTGGCAGATTTCAGGGCTGGGTCATCCAAAACAATTTGCTACATCTGGGGAAGAACATTCAATCTCCTTTTGCATAATGTCTGAAGTAAGCTTTTGTACATGATGAAATGTGAGTCTGTACAAAAGTTATTATTCGAAACTGCCTTCCTTGCAGAATGTATCATCTGGATGTTTACATAGAGATTCAAAATTTGTATTTTATTTTCTTCATTTTTGGGTTCAGCGTGAGCTGATGAAAGAACCACCAGGTCAGCAGTTTTGTCACCAAAGAACTGTAAAAAGAGCATTCAAATTGTATTTAGCCCCCTCCTTGATTGTATTTGAGGGTTATA
Organism: Diceros bicornis minor; assembly: GCF_020826845.1. NCBI lineage: Eukaryota > Metazoa > Chordata > Mammalia > Perissodactyla > Rhinocerotidae > Diceros > Diceros bicornis. Next base: position 17,644,001 of record NC_080777.1, read on the forward strand.
AAGAAGACGCTTTTCACTTAAAAATTTGGTGCAATTAACCAGCTTTGGATTTGCTCACATCAGCAAATCTTATATTCGAGCGATCTAAATGATTGCTAACACAAACTCCCAGCTAAGAATGAAGAGCTTATCTCAGTGTATAAAAAGGTACATATGATTGCTGTTTGAATTAGAGAGACTAACTTATAAGTTACAACAGCTCCCAGTAAATTATTAAGTTCGTTGTATGTCTCTAAGAAATAGCTGTAAGCTTGTCAAGATAATCACACCAGAAAGGAGGACTAATGAAACAGTTTCCTTCAATCTTCCAGAATTGTTTTAATTCCTTGAAAATGTGTATCAATGCCTTTGGTACATATAGTTTGCTTGTGTAACCCATAGTTTCACTCATTGTAGTTTCAATTTACAGGATAAATTCACTCCCTTTGAGATGATTGCACTTCTATAGATGTGCATCGCCTTGACTATAGTTTGTGTACTGACACAGTGGCACGGTAGAAACAGAATCCACTCCAGAGCTGTGTGAATACGGATATAAGTACCCACTGCACCAATTACTTGCAGCATGTTGTTGACACAGTTGCTGATTTTTCTGAGCCTCAATTTCTACATCAGTACCATAGAAATAAGGCTAATCATTTTGTGGCATTGTTGAATTGAATAGAAGATCTGTATTTACCAGCACAAGGTGATAATTAGAGATAACCATCCTGGAGTGCTTACTGCCCGCTCAGTGTTTTTCTTGTCCCATTTCATCCAGTGCTCACAATAACCACGGGAGGAGGGAGATCTCATTATCTAGTGAAGAAGTGACTTATTTAAAGATCTGAGATTGCCTTATTCCTCTCAAAATTATAATTTACTTCTTCAAGCTTTTCCTGTATTTCCAAATTATTTTTTTAAAAATTGTTTTTCATGTCTGTAAATTACATGTTGGGGAAACTTAATAGGGGCTGAGAAGAAACATATCCTCCATAATTTCATCTTAATGGAATTAGTTTAATTACACATGAATATAGACAATGTGTCATTTCTGATTTATGCGCTGAACTTATTCATTCACATAGTGTGCTTTATTGTATGCTCGGTGTGTTACTCTGTCCTGTTGGGGATACAACAGGAAACAAGGCAGTTGTGGTCTCTGCTCTCATGTAGCTTACATTCTAGTGGGAAAGACATAAATCATAGGAATCATAAATAGGCAGACAATTACAGACAAATGCAATAAATGTGTAGGAGACCAGAAGAAGGAAGACTAGGAAAAACTAAAAAGATCACGAAGAAGCACAGAGTCCAAAAGGAATCAGGCCCCACAAATTAGGTGACAGTCGCTTTGGATGTTATAATTATCTCCATCAAATTTCAATAGCTTGGATGTAGACATTATCAGAAAGTAAATGGCAAGATTGATACCACTCTATCAGATAGAAAGCTTCTGGCTAAATGTTGCAGAAGATCTAAAACAAAGTGGCTTATCCATGGGGATGTTTATCATACCAACTGTCACGGGACTGAGAAAGGAAGGGAATCCAGTGTTGATTAATTAAATGACCTAACGTTGTCATTCAGGTTTCAGGTTCCTTTCATCCTTTTGGTCTATACTCCTGGGCTGTTGGCCCAAACCAATTCCCCTCTTGTTTGTAAAAGTTCCACAGCAGTTCCAAGCTCTGAATTCATATATAACAGATTAGATAAGATATTTATACCAATGCAAGCCAAGTGTAAGTGCATTTAAGTACCAATAACTGAATGCAATGGCCATGAGAATTCCACATTAGAGAGAGAAGAGGGCTGGTATGGCGTGTATATGTTTAGTCTTATTATACACCACACAGTCGTTTTATCCTCCCAGCAACCCTGTGCAGTGGAAAGTTTATCATCTCCTTTGTTGAGATGAGGAAAATGAGGCACCAAGAGATCCAATACTTTGGCTCTTGCCCCTCAATTGACAAGTTGTGGAGCCAGGATGAATCCCATAGGCCGCTGGTTCTTGAGCATTGTGTTAGCATCAGGGGGGCTCTTGTGTTTTAATTATTCTATAAATCGAAGTATAGTATTCATTCATTCATTTTTTTGTACAATTGTTCATTTAACATTACTTCTTTATTTCATTAATTTAAAATATTTATTGAGCACCTACTCTGTGCGAGGCATTGTACTTATCTCTCCAGTTGCAGTGATGTACAAACATCTGTCCTAGCCCCTCAAGTAGGAAAGAGAGTCATTAAATGAACAATCACACGTATATAAAATTATACAGTGGGATAAGTGCTATGGAGTTCAGTAAACTACAAAATCACGTGGTATGGGATCTAATCCAGTCTGGCGATCAGGGAAGGATTTCTTGAGAAAGTGTCACTTGAACTGAAGTCTGAAGGATAAGTGAGTTAATTAGGTAAACTATGGGTGAAAGGCTGTTCCGGGAGAGGGCAACTGCATGTCCTCTCTTGCTAGCAAGTTCCAACTGAAGTGATCAACATATCCCGCCAACAGAAAAAACATCTATATCAGCGGCGGACCCAGGCACAGGACAATCTTCATGCCAAAATGATGAAAGAATTTCTGCAGACAAGGATGAAAGAAGCCCTTAAATGTTGGTGTTCATTTCTATTTCACAGCATGTCAAAGAACTAGGTAGGACTAAATCAAGAGCATTAGAATCCCCCACAAATGTGGGGAAGTCCTCAGATTTATTCTTGAAACAAATATTCACACCATCCAGAGACTTGGACAAGGCAGAGAGAGGCTTTCTCCCAGGGATCGCATCTAAATCAAGCACATGAAGCTTCCACTTGTGCTCTGTTTTTACCCCCACTTCTCGGGATGTTCTGGATCTCCAAATGGATAATATATTGTATGTTGTTGTCATTGCTTAATGTTGCTTATTTTTTAATTTATGATATATGGACCTATTACTAGGTAAAGGATTTGACAGTGACTCATGTCATTCATTCAAAAAATCCAGTTCAAAAATCTTCCTTGATCAACAAATGGTGCTGAAACAACTAGACAACCACATGTGTAAAATGAATCTAGACACAGACCTGAAACCCTCCACAATATTAACTCAAAATGGATCACAGACCTAAACGTAACGTGCAAAACTCCTAGAAGATAACATAGGATAAAACCAAGATGACTTTGGGTATGGCAGTGACTTTTTAAATACAACATCAAATGTACGATCCATGAAAGAAATAATCAATAAGCTTTATAATTGATAAGACTTTATTAAAATTAAAAACTTCTGCTCTGTGAAAGACAATGTCAAGAGAATAAGAAAAGACACAGACTGGGAAAAAATATTTGCTAAAGACACATCTGATAAATGACTGTTATACAAAATATAAAAGAACTCAAAACTCAACAACAAGAAAACAAATGACCCAGTTAAAAAATAGACCAAGGACCCATTAATAGACGCCTTACAAAAAAAGATATACAGATGGCAAATAAGCATATGAGAAGATGCTCCACAGCATATGTCATCAGGGAAATGCAAATTAGAACAACAATTAGGTACCCCTACACACCTATTAGAATGGCCAAAAATCAGAACAATGATACCACCAAATGCTGGTGAGGATGGAGAAACAGGAACCCTCATTCGTTGCTGATGGGAACACAAAATGGTACAGCCACTTTGAAGACAGTTTTGTAGTTTCTCACAAAACTAAACATACCGTTACCATACAATTCAGCAATCATAGTCCTTTGTATTTACCTAAAAGAGTCGAAAACTTATGTCCACGTAAAACCTGCACATAGATGTTTATAGCAGCTTTATTCATAATTGCCAAAACTTGGAAGCAACCAAGATGTCCTTCAGTAGGTGAATGGATAAATAAACTGTGGTACATCCAGACATTGGAATATTATTCAGCACTAAAAAGAAATGAGCTATCGAGCCATGAAAAGACATGGAGGAACCTTAAACGCACATTGCAAAGTGAAAGAAACCAATCTGAAAAGTCTACGCTACTGTATGATTCCAACTATATGACATTCTGGAAAAGGCAAAACTATGGAGACAGTAAGAAGATTAACTGTTGCCAGGGGTTGGGCTGTGCAGAGGAATGAATAGGCAGAGCATACAGAATTTTTAGGGCAGTGAAACTACTCTGTATGATCCTATAATGGTGGATACATTTGTCCCAACCCATAGAATGTACAACACCAAGAGTGAACCGTAATGTCAACTATGAACTTTGGGCGAATATGATGTGTCAATATAGTTTCATCAGTTATAACAAATATACCGCTCTGGTGGGGGATGTTGATAATGGGGAAGGTTATGATAATGCAGGGAGGGAGTAACTGGAAATCTCTGTACCTTCTCTCAATTTTGCTGTAAGCCTAAAACTGCTCTTAAGAAATAGTTAAAAAAAAATCCTCCTTGAGCATAACTAATAGCATAGAAATCTCTTTATACTGAATTACACTGAAACACATCACCAGGCTTAACATATTATCATAACTACCATTTATTAACTTTAACTATATGCCACTTGAGGGGTTAGCCACTTTATAAATTATCTCTTACTCTTTACAACAACCTTGTGAGTTTGGTATCATGCTATCCCTTTCATATATGAGGAAACTGAGGCTCAGAGAAGTAACATGCACAAAATCAAGCATCTCATAAGTGAGCGAGTTGGGAGCCAGCCTCAAACCCATCTTGCTCTGAAGTCCATGCTCTGTCCACTACCCCAACCTGCCTTCCAGTTTAAAAGAAAGTCCTATTCTGAAGATAAGAGATGTCTTGATCTGAAATAGATGGTAGGTTTAACAATCATGGATTGTTCTGCCCACTTGGAATGCAAATATTCTCAGGTCTCTCGTTTTCTTTTTCCCTCCAAGTCATCACTTAGGCACCCACTTACTGTATTGATAGAGAGCCTCGTATTCTGTCTTAGAGCTGCCCCACCTGCGTGAGCTGTTGTGGTAGGATCCTAGGAAGCGGATCTGACTTCCTAATCTCAGTGGTTAGAGTGTTGGACTGGGACGAATTTGTGGAGCTCTGCTCCAGGGTGCTCTCAGTGCTGCTGTGGAAAAGTTGCCCTAGGAGTCGACACACAGTACTGGTTCCTTGATATTTCGTATTCTATTCTGGCCGCCTTGGTTCTATATGGGAGGATGCTCTTGTACCCTTGAGAGTGAGGCGAAAGAATTGGCATAAAGTGCCTGTGCTTGGGAAAAAGAGATTGTTTCTTCCATTGTATCTTTCTCAAAAGGGAGGAAACCTTCCTCACAAGCCTCCCAGTAGACACTCTCACACTTCAGTGGCCAGAACTGCATGTTATACTAAACCCAAACCAATCATTGGCAATGGAGGTGGGATCGTCAATGATTGACTGAGGTCAATCAGAACCAAAATGCTGGGCCTATGATTGCGGCCCACCTACCCTGTACGTAGTCATGTAGAAAATAGCAGTACCTGAATGAAACAGGGGTTTTGTTAGTAAAAAGAAAGTGGGGAAAATCGTTTTGGGTGGGCAAACAAAAATGTCTGCTATCAACTTTAGAGTTTATCTGATTAGGATGAAGGAAGAATAAGATGGCAAGAGAATGGACTCTACAGGTTTTCTGACATGTCATGCCAGTGGTAATTATTCTGCTTATTATTTCCAACTACATTTTAATATTTAAATAGTCAAAGTAGCCATTTGGCTTGGGGAACGCATAATTCAAGACTGAAAATTCTACTCTACCAAAACAAAAGTAATATTACTTCTATTATTTTTATTTTTTTTAATAGGACATGATGGCTTTTACTGCGAGAGTCACTACTTTTATATTATTATAACAAAACCTCTGGCACATTTGAATATGGCATAAAGAAATTACAAAATAGAGACTGCTTTGGCTACAAAATTGGGCCATGTCAATAGTCAATATCCTTCTGGAAAGATGCCTCAGAGTAACAGAAGGAAAGCTATTGACTAATCATTTAATGTTAAAGGTACCACTTGAAAATGAGTAAAATATTTGTGAAATAAGTCATTCTTTATTCTCATAGGTGACCATAATTCGGCCTCACAGCTTAGAAATTATTTATCTCAGATTTCTTATTTTGGAAAATTACATTTACTCTTAATTAGTAAAAAAATCACTTAGTTCATAATTTTCTCACTGGTAAAATCAGAAAATTCTAGGTTTGAGCACATGTTGCACAATTTTTAATTTATTGCACATTCGTATCCTTTTATAGCAGATACATGGATCACTTGTGTAATTGCGTCATTAAGACTAACTAGACATTTTTAGGGGAAAGACCTGTTTAGTTTAAGAATAATATAAATATAGAACATAAAGATTAGCCCCAAAGGCATACTACAAGAGGACCTAAACTTTATCAACTCATTTATCCTTCTTTCTAGCCCATTTCATCATTAAGTAAACATTAAAATTTAACATAAATTAACACAACTTTCCTTTACCATATTATATTTGTATATTTGCAAGTTCATGAAATGTGCTTAAAATATTTTGAGGAAAAAAGGAAATGATGAAAATGTACAAATGTAAAAGTAAAAACTTTAAAATATGGAAATACATAGAAGTAAGCTTATATATGGCTCAATTTTCAAACTCTTTATAGTCCTTTAGTTTAATTAATATATAGAGTGTTATTGGATGTATAGAGAGAGGGTCACCTGTGGAAAATCTCTGGAAAGGGATTTTCTCTGTTTTACCTAGTTTCTCTCTCAGGCCTATAGGGCAGTTGTCTCTTCTTGTTTCCTATGACCATTGAGGTTGACAGGTCATCGTTGTCTTCTTTCCCAGAAGAACCTGATGTTAACTATACTATCCAATGCCCTCACCTTACTATCTAAAGATTCATATTGATTGACATATTGATTTGTTTATTCATTCAGACCATTTTGGGCTCTATAATTATTACTGTCTTCTCTGCTCTCAGTACTCTAAGGAACAAGAGCAAAGCAGATAAATAGTAGGCACCAGTCTAAGTAGGATAGAAAAAAGCATTTATTTTCTAAATGTGCCTCTGTTGTTGTACTTTTACATGTATAGGATTTAGAAATAACCCAAGGGCATTAAGATTTGAAAAAAAATAAAAGCATATGGTGTTCACCCATACAACTTTTTAATCCTCTGTTTAATCACCTTAATTCTTTTAAACTATTTTCTGTTAGGTTTATTGACTGACTGATGGGTGGCTAGCTCCACTAATTATGGTGCATGATCTTTATTCTTTTTATTAATATGCCCTTTCCTCCTTATATCACCTTTTGAGTCTTCATGAGAGGATTATGGCGTGACAAGTAATTCTACTGGAATGTGACCTTCCAGGTGAATCAAAATGGTATATAGTAGAATGTTAAACAATTAACATCCAATACTCCCTTCTGTCATTGATTTTCTTTGCTCATTAATCTGAACTGTATTGATTTTAAAAGACCATAATGATCTACATGTTGCTAACCCACAGCTGTTAGTATATTGTGTCTAGATCCAGGAAGCATTCATTGAGTACCTGTGCTACAGTTGTTGCCCAGACTTTGATGAGCAGCTCACTGGCAGGGGCGGGAGTGTTAAAATCCAGATTCTGATCCAGTACCTCTGGGATTGAGCTGTGAGTCTGCATTTCGGAAAAGTTCCTAAGTGATGCTGATGTTATCAGCCCTTGGACCACACTTGGAGTAGCAAGATGCTGTGATTCTATTAAAGGCCTCGTATTATGTGCTTTCATGTTTATACCATTTTCTTCATTTAAAAGAATATGCATTAAGTGACTATTACCTGCCAGGCACTGTTCTAGGTCCTGGAGATACAACGGTGAATGAAACAGATAAAATGTTCTCACAGAGCTTTCATTTTAGTGGGGTGGAGGATAGACAATAAATAAATAAATGCATTATATTTGATGGTGATAAGTTATTCAGAGGTGAATAAATCAGGGTGTGGGGCTAAGTCACCAGTGCCAGGTGGGGATGGGTATTACAATTTTAAATAGGGTGGCTAGTGATGGCCTTGAAGAAGACATCATTTAAGAAATTACTTGGTGAGTAAGCCAGCCATGAAGATATCTGAAGAAGAAGAATATAGGCAGAGAGAAATAAAAGTTCAGAAGACATGTTTCAAGCTAAGAACCATTCTTTCGTATTCGTTATAATATAAGCTACATCCATATTATAAATTAAATGTCTTTCATGTAAAACTCAGATGCCCAGTAGAATTGTGTAACTGGTGCATTTGAAAAGAGGAAAAATAAGTGCACACATATGGCAACATCTGGTACTGGCTGACAGAAAACTTCAAAGGCAGATTTTTCAAAAGTAGAGTATTATGCGAGAATTGGTCCCAGGTTCCTCACCCAAAAGCCCCTAGATGTCCTTCCTACAAGCCTGACATCTGAATGAGTATCAACGACCACACTAAGATGAGACATGTCTCGGGTCTCTTGGCTATAGAATACCAAATATGCACCCAAACAAATCTACATCTGCAGGGTAACTCATAGCCAGCTCCAGTAACTTCGAGAGTGTGTCCTCCTCATTTTGTTCGGAGCCAAGTTTGTACCAAACCATTATCAAAAAAAGTATCTGGGTGGCCAAAAATATACTATCCATTCAAGACCTTGGCCTTCTATTCTGCTATCAGAGCCTTGGCTTGGGATGGCCAGTTTCCAATATGGCTGACTTCCTGCTGGTAGTTCTGATTTAAGGCGCCTAGACCAGAATGGCAGATGATTAGGGTCCTCATCTTCCTCTGATATGCCCTCACAGCTGTCTCCACCAGCTTCAGCCATCTCCAGCTCCACATTTAATGTTGGCTTCCCTGCTTTCATTCTCTAATCTAGACAGCCCTGACTACATTCAACTGTGGAGTGTACTTGAACTTCTTAACTCTATATTGAAAAAAAAAAAAAAGACTCCAATAGATGAGGCATTTGCTCAAGGTGATACAGATGATAAATTTAAATTGTAATCTAATGGCTCAAAGTTCAGCATTCCATATACAGCACTACTACTAAAGCCATGTCTAATTTCCACTGACATTATAAGGTCTAAATCTTTGCCAGTTATGTCTATTCATTCATTTCTCCAGACTTTCATTCTAGTCTTTTCTACAAATTCCGAACACATGGCACTGGTGGCACACAGTTGTTTTAAGATCTCTGCTTTGGAGGAAATAGAACGAAATAAAGAAGTTAATATGATATACACATTTTGAAAAGCTAAACAAAAATAATTATAGTCCAGGCAGTCAATTTTATTTTATGGCAATCTAATAATAATAAATTCTATGACATGTCTTATAGTAGTAGTATTATTAAATTTTAAAGATTTGGATAATAAGCATACCTAACAATGTACTTCAAATCCCAGGCAAATTTCTTTAAAATTTATTTACAGTCACTTTAATAAATGACTTCAAAAGTCTATTAATTAGGACAAATTAGCATATCAAAGATGTGAGGTTACCATTAATATTGAAAAGTGTCTTGAAAAAAATCAATCTTAAAAACATATAAAACCCTCTAGGAGAAAAGTAGGTCAGGGAGCAGCATTACTAGTGAAAGGAATTTGGGCATGTACTAAAGGAGAGTGATCCATATAAAAATTTTATTATTGAACCAAAGAGATCTTTGGAAAATTCACAAATTTGATACAAAAAAGAATCTTAACAGATATTTACCTACTAGGAATTTTACAGTTTGTTAGAACAAGATCTTATTTAATTTTATTTTTTAAATTCTCCCTCTTTGTGTATTTTGATGCATATGAGGAAAGCTAAAGAGTGTTTAATATTCTGGAGATTGTGTGAAGGATATAAGATTAGTAAAACAAGGCCTTATCTATAAAATGCAATGGCAGTTCCCTGAAACTAACACAGTGTCAATAAACTACCTAAATAGAAGACACTCAATTGGCTGTGCCACCTTTCTCTTTACCGGTAAGATTATGTGTCAACACCCTAACGGCTTTGAAGGATTTGTTTCTTTCTAGAGTTCAAATTACAACTCTAAATAGAGATGAAGCAATTCACTTTCCAATGAGGAAGGAATTTGAATTAGATATTAAAATAACAGATAACAGAATTGTGTTCTAAATATAAAGTTTTATTTTACCAGAGTGAATCACTGACAGCATTCAAAGGGCCGTAGGCAACGAGACTTATTTTGAAAAGCAATATAAGTCACAGGAACAAATAAATAAACAATATAAGTGAATTAGAAAAAAAAACAAAACCCTGAAGTATTGCACTTATTCTGAGCAGAACTAGTGAAGAGATATTATTTGAGTATAAGCACATCTATGTGTTCTAACTTTTGACTCATTAATGGAAGAGAGTAAACAAGCATTATTGAAACTAAAATTCATGGTGAGAAAATTTTTTCTAACCTGAATAATGGATGTGAAAGCAAAATTTTGCTTTCAATTTCCAACAGTAAATGTAAACAATAGATAATAAAGTGGTGATCTCATGCAAGCCCAAGGCTGTAAGTGTCATCTATAGTGCTGAAGATTCCCAATTTTATTTCTTCAGCCTAGTTCTCTTTTTCTCTTGAACTCCAGATTCATATGTTATGTTGCCTACTTTAAAATGTCAGTTGAATATATGATTAAAAATCATAGATTTAATATGTCCTAACAGAATTCCTGGTCGTCTCCCTCCTATCCTTCTCACAGTCTTCCCTGTCTCAGCAGATGACACGTTCATTCTCCGTTTAGTGGCTGAGGGCAAAATCCTTGGAGTCATCTTGATTCTTCTCTTTGTCTCTCGTCCTACAGGGCTGGACCACTTTTCAGCACCTCCGTTGCTACTCTTCGGTTCCAAGCCACCATCATTTCTCAGATTGTTATAGTAGCTTCCTAATGGATTCTACTTGGTCTGCTTCCAATCTTGCCTCCCACCTCCCAACACAGTCTCTCCTCAACCTCGTATCCGGATAGATTCTTTCACTACCTGAGTCAGATGGGAAGACTCATCTGCTGTAAGCCTCCAATGTCTCTCTCTTTCGGTATCTCTGTCTCTCTCTCTGCCGCTGTCTCTCTCTCACATATGCATGCACGCACACACACAAACAATAAAAGACAAAGACAACAGGCCCCCAGATACTCTGGCTTCTTTGTTATTTCTCTGATCTCATCTCCTGCTACTCACTCCTTTGCCTACTCCACTCAAGCCATACTTGCCTTTTTGCAAGCCTTCTTTGTCTTTTTCTTTCTTTCTTTTTTTTACATTATTTTATTGAGGCCATATTGGCTTATAACACTGTGTAAATTTCAGGTGTACATTATTATATTTCAGCTTCTGTATAGACTGCATCATGTTCACCACCAATAGTCTAGTTTTTATCCATCACCCTACTCATGAGCCCCTTTATCCCTTTTGCCCTCCCCCTCATCTCCTTCGCCTCTGGTAACCATGAATCTGTTCTCCTTATCTATGTGTTGTTTGTTTGTTTATCTTCCACGTATGAGTGAAATCATATGGTATTTGTCTTTCTCTGTCTTACTTATTTCGCTTAGCATAATACCCTCAAGGTCCACCCATGTTGCCACAAATGGCACTATTTTGTCTTTTTTATGGCTGAGTAGTATTCCATTGTATAAGAAAGCCTGACCTTGGGACCTTTGCAGTGGCTGTGCCTCTTTCCTGGAATGCTCATCCCCCACATATCCTCATGACTAATTCTCTGACGTCTTCCAAACTTTGCTCAAATATCACCTAATCAATGGCACATATCATGACCACTCCACTTAAAATTCATTTTCTGTGCTTGGAACATCATTAACAAATCAGAAAAAAAGAACAATGACATTTAGAAACAGTATTAGAGGATACAATAGTGAATAAAATAAATAAGATATTGTTTAGAAGATGGTAAATATTATGGGGATAAAAAAGAACATCCAGGACAAATCCTTGACAATAACCTCCATTTGACCATATGATCCTCCAGTTCCATTCTTTCCCCACCCAAGGCAGCTGTCACCCAGATTTCTATATTCATCATTCTCTTAATTTCTTTTATAGAATTGTATTGCATCTACCTGTCTGTCTGTCTATCTATCCATCATTCTATTATAGTTATTTTAGTTGTATTTAACTTTATACAAAAACTATCATAATGCATATAATTTTGGATCTATCTTATCACTTAATATTATATTGCTAAAACATTGTCCATCACTGTAGTTTATTTGTTCAATAATGGTTAATTGTGTTTATATCTCACACTTTAGACATCCATTCTCCTGGTGATGAGAATTTGACTTATTTTATGCTTTTGTTAATATGAATGATGCCATTCTTAAGTTTCCTTTTATATATGCTCTCTCTTGACAAAATTTCAACACTTTATTATCTTCGATTTTTAATCTAGATGTTCTAAAATTAGTCTGAAATTTGATGCATTGAGCAATGTCAAGATAGTTGCCACAAGTGTCTCATCCCCCTATGTTGGGCACCTGACTTTCAGGAGGCTGCCTGCTCCCAGTGAGCTCATTCCAAAGGGGTCTTCACAAAGCTGCCAGAGAAGTTCTGATAATAGTGGTGTACCCCCCTCACATCTTTACTACAAAGCCCTAGTCTTCCCACCCAGAATCTGCCCCCACCACTTACCACATCCTTCTTTGGAGTGTAGCCACCAGACTTTGCTTTGGGGCTGAAGGTAGCACGGGCAAAGAAACAATTTTTGCTCCCTCTGGATTGCGTGGGAGGAAGTAGGTCTGTGGCTAGTGAGGACAGATTCGAGACTTATCTATTTAGAAATTGAAAGCTGTTTTCTACTAAAATTGTATAAAGTATATTTTAACTGCTTTTTAGTTCCTAAATATTGTTAGCACTATAAATCAGCTATGTTATTTCTTGGGAAAATGTATTCTGAGTTCAAAATAACCTATTTACAACTGACCTTTTGGAACACAACCTGTTTACAAGTTAGGGACTCTGGATACTGCATCCCAGAGCTAAATGCAAATAGTTTTTCATTATCTATTGTTATGGATCATCTGCTTCATTGCTCCTCTTCATTAGCACAAATAATAGAGACCTAACTGAATTACTGCTTTCAAGCATATCCATTACTTTTGTTCTGTACTATACAAGTTTCCTTGGGTTCTTAACAACATTTCCAGCTTGATGTTTTAGCTCCTTGTTTCTGAATAGAAAACTCTTTAATATAACTAGTGACCTCTATAAAATGACAATAAACAGACAAGCTGAATAAGCTTTGTCTCCTTTATTGAACAGGCATTTTACTAAGAACCAACTCTATGTAGGGTACATAGAGGGTACATAGAAATGTACATAGGGTACATAGAAATAGAGCATGTTTTCAACAAGTTTATCAAATATTTATTGAAAACCTATTGTGTACTGGGCCTTCTTCTACTTGTTAGGGATGCCTACAAAGAACTAGACATGGTTCATGCACTAATGGAGTTTAAATTCAAGTGGGGGAAGATGACAATCAACATTTTAGAGACTAATACATACAAGGTAGTATATAAAACTGGTCAAGTGATAATGAGATAATGTAATGCACGAGGAGGGATTCTTTTAGGCGTGATGATCAGAAAAGTGCTCTGTGAGGAAGCGATATTTGAAATGAGATCTGAATAATGAGATGGAGCCAACCATGGAAAGAATAGTGTAAAAGTGCTCCAGACAGAGATCGAGTGTGGAGGCCCTGAATTAGAAACAAGTTTGGTGTGCTCAAATGACAGAAAGAGGTCAATCAGTTTCCAAAGTATAGGAATTCCATTAAAAAAACACAACTCCATGTTTTAACAGTTGATAAAGATAATATTATACTATTAACAAAAAAATCCAAATATGAAAAAGAAAGAGGTGATGGGCAAGACAGAAGATTTGATAACAGAAGCAATCTGTGCATGTAGAGAGGAATAGACTATGTGGGTGAGAAGGTGCATTCCAAACTTTAAAGATAACACATCTTAGTTATTTTTATTACTAAGATAATAATAACTAACATTTATTGAGCTATTACTATGTGCCAAATACTCTTCAATCATCACAAGAAGTATCTTATTTAATCCTTACAGCTTCCCTATGGGAAGATCCTAAAAAAGTCTGTCTTCTAATATATGAGGGAATTTGGGCACAGAAAGGTTAAGGAACTTGTCCGAGTTCAGATAGATATACTTGACAACACTTGGCTCCAAATCCATGCAGTTGGACACCACTATTGTTAATAATCTAGAACCTGAGTTGTGGCCAATTGCAAAAATGGCACTAATTTTTCGCATCCCCATATGAGCACCTTTTTGCAGTGATTTCAAGCTACTCCCATCAAGAGGTGGAGTCTATTTCTTCACCCTATGAATCTGGGTTTGACCATGTGACTAGCTTTGGCCAATGAGATATTACCAAGCATGACAGAGGAAGAGGCTTGAACAGTGCTTATACATTGACAATTGCCCTGAATGCTGCACTATGAGAGCCCTATGCCAACCATCATGTGAACAAGCCTGGGCTAGCCTGCTAGATGATCCGTGGGAGAAGCCCACTTACCTCCCTTATCCCTGCTGACAGCCACCCCACCATAACCCCAGCAGATGGGTGAGGCTTTTCTACTTCTATTCAAGAATTTTCTGTTACAAAAGCGCAAGTGAGACTAGCCGACATAACTTGGAACAGAAGTGAGGCATCTCAGTTGAGCTAAGCTGAACCATAGAATTGTAAGCAAATAAATAGTTGTCATATCAAACCACTAAGATCTGGGATAGTTTGTTACACAGCAAAAATTAGCTCTTGTACAGACCAAAGTAAAGTAATGGCTTTTGGGTATTTGAAGGTGTTGATCAATCATTCTGCTTTCTCTGTTATGTGTGAAGATGCTGTTATTCTGTCTTCAAGCAAAATAAATAGAGGCAACTAATCAAAGTGTGCTGTGCTCACGATTGTGGGGCCCATAATTTTGTCTTAACAAACCGTTATGTTCCAAAGACCATGACACTTGATAAAGCCTAGCATTGGTCGAAGTATACTTCTAGCCAATCCCATCTGCCATATTTCATGAAATTTAATTTCACCATATAATCAAATAACACCATGACAATATTGATAATGAGTGGCACCATTGGTGTCGGCATTAAAGCTGGGGTGATTTCATAAGTTCTGTTTTAGAGTATTTGTATGTTGAAATTCATCATGGACATCTTTTGACCAAATAAAAATATGACATCAATAAAGTCCAAGAGAAGATGCCAGCCAGTGAAAATGTGCCAGCCAACTCGGACAGAAAAATAAAAGAAGAAATATCCAATATGTTGTTCATAGCACAGAGTAAGCACGTTCTTTCCAACAGGATCGGCAGAATCAGATACTGCATTCCAGAAGATTTGCTTATCTGTTCAGATCTACCAACTCCAGTTTGGCCTGACAGGTTTATACCAACATTCACCTCACAGATTTAAGGGTGCAGAGTTAACACCCATGACAGCTGATATCAATCAATATTCATTAGAACGAAGTTCAGATTTGTTACCATAGCACATCTCATTCCACAACACTCACACGACTATGTGGCATATTGCTAAGATTCAGGGAAAGACTACAGTTACTACGGTGCTGCATTTCTAGCAGGAATTGTGAACAGCGGTGAGGACAAGATAGCATAAGTGGGCTCCAAAAGGGACAATTTCATAAAATGTGAGCGAATGTTGAGGTTAACAAGGAACTTTTTTCAGACATCTGTAATGTCACAAAAAGCACAAGAGTAAAGAAAATGAAAATTACTGTTCACGACTGAAGTGGAACTGAAAAATAAAATTATCTCAAGATAGTCCCATCTTAGCTTCTCCCCAACAACTCCCTGTGGAGGATAAGAAATTCAACCTGCATCTTTTATGAATGGGGTTGGGCAGAGAATAGGAGCCAAGCACATAATATTTTCATTAATATGGAACACATTAGTGCCGCGTTTGCATTAATAATCCTTATACATGCCTGTGATTTAATATTTTTTCAGAAGATTCACTTATGCAAAAGTTGAATGCTCATGCTGTATTCTATTCAGTCACACAGACCTGAGTTGATATTGTTTCATTTTGGACTATGAATGTGCATTATGTCCCCCCCAATAAATAAGTTCCTTAGGCGTGGCACAGTGGCAGCAGAAGAAAATTTTCAAAATGAAACTTTTTCTCATTTGCAGTAATAAGCATTCAGGGCAATATCAACAATAACAGCCACCACTTTTTCATCTCGTTTTTAAAACAACATGACTACATAAAATGTTTAACAGATTTCCCGTATTTTCTTTAAGGAAACAGAGTAAGATTCCTTATATATATGGTTTTAGCCAACAAACCATTTCACTCTAAAACCATCTATTCCTGCATAATTGCTTTTAATTTTTTTGTCATTCTCAAGGTACCCTGACACAAACATATTCACGAGTAATTGATATGGCAATGATACCCTCTACCTTTGTATGGACAAGACTTAGAAAATCTGTATCAGGTGTAGAAAATTACTCTGGCCTATCTAGCGTTTTCTTCCCATGCTACATTCTAAGGACTCATCAGAGTCACAAAAGGAAGGAAGCATTTTGGGTCGTTCACAACATTTTAAATACAATAATAAAAATAATACTTAAGCAAATTTACAACACGCTTTCATCAAATTTTCTGATTTGTTTATCTTGATAACACCCCTCTTTCACCCTCTAACACTTGTTTACTGATGGGGAGACTGAGGAGACACAGAGAGCATCATATTTTTTGAATGGTAGAGAAAGGCCTAGAGCTTGCCGCATCTGGTCTCTCTAGGATAGAAGTAGTTTTCAACTCCTAGTTTCAAGGAGAAAGCGAAGTCGAGTGCGTGGAGTTCTGGGCTTTTTTCATTTAAAACCTTCATTTTTGCATGTTTTATATATTAAAATTTTGTATAAGACTATATTCTACTGATAAATAATACCCTACTGAAAAAATATAGAGAGATGACACCATCACCCTAAGCTACCATATAGGGTACAAGTGTTTTGTGTTTATAGGGTACAAGTGTTTTTTATTTTATTGTTTTATTGTTTATTGTATTGTTTATTTTTTATTAATAATAATAAAGAACATGTTAATGCAGGTAAAAGTGGGGAATAAGAAACAGGAATAGTTATGTTTAAAGTAGATCAGACTGAAATAAATCCCAATATGGTAAAATTACTCTTGCAGTCATACTTCACCTGATGTGTCAAATAAATATTTTTTGGCTGATATAAGATAGATATTGACTTTATTGCTTGACTAACATTTTAAGGAAAAGTTGAAACTGATTGCTCAATTCAAAAACCTTTTAAAGAAATTGAAAATAAGGGAAAAAACTAAATTTTAGTTTTGATTGTTATTCAAATGTAAACATTTTCCATCAATAGCTAATTTTCCATATGTGTGTATAGCATCTATGCCCTCTTTTTTTTTTTTTTTGTGAGGAAGATCGGCCCTGAGCTAACATCTGCCAATCCTCCTCTTTTTTTGCTGAGGAAGACTGGCCCTGGGCTAACATCCATGTCCATCTTCCTCCACTTTATATGGGACCCCGCCACAGCATGGCTTCACAAGCAGTGCGTCGGTGGCACCCGGGATCCGAACCGGCAAATCCTGGGCCACCACAGCGGAGCACGCGCACTTAACCACTTGTGCCACTGGGCCGGCCCCTATGCCCTCTTTTGATATTCTATTTTTATTACAGTAAAATAATTATGTATACATTTAATAACAATTTGAGATATGAAAGTCTAATAAAATGTTCATTTTACTCTGCATAATTTCAAGATAGCTAAGGACCATTTTCCGTTCAGAAGCTCTTCAGTTATTGTCTATTTCTGTCTCTGGTCTCGCCTGTCAAAACAGGGCTGACTGGGTGGCTTTGCGTCTCTCTTGATCTGTAGCAGACGGAAAGTCAGGAATCTATGCACCTTAGTCTGACCATGGAAGCCCAAATCCCAACTCTGTAGCTGCTAACGTGTAATGCTGTTAACATACAAACACTTCCTCTTGACCACCCCTTGTGTGCACTCCGCTGTGTTGATCAGTTGCATATGTTTTCACAGGAGGCCGAATCAGAGCAGCAACCATTTACCATATGTGACGATGCCATATATGACTCTATCCCTTTTGCCATTTCTTTCCTGCAAAATGAATCCATGAGAGGCATTTTACCCACACATTTTGTTTCAAGTATAATATTACCCATAGATGATTTCTAGGCTCTCCAAAATTTTAACCCTCGCCAGGGCTTTGGGCTTCTTGATGAGATGCTAACAAATTGTGAACAAAACCCCAGCAGCTAGGTCATTATTCTATCGCTCACTGTTCACATTGTTCTTATCTTCAACTTAATGAGGTGTCAGATTTCAGCGACCCAATCTGCATCCACTTTCAGCATAAAAATCTAAGATGATAAAATGGGAGTGTAAACTTCTCTTACTCTTGGAACATTTTCTGAAATCCAGCCCCAGATGATCTTCTAGTGTAACTAAATCTTGAGTCATAGAAGTGCTAATGAGCAAATTGTCTTTGCTGACACGTGTATGAATTAGTGCTTGAAGTAGGAAAAGGAAGAATGTTGCTACAATTTGAGGGTATTGGCTTGCTGACCTAAGAATGCCTGAAACATAAGGTTCCAGTGCTCCAACTTCTACAAGTTCACTAAGGGAGCTGTAATAAATAAGGAATAAGGTGCTGCTTTCTTATTGACTATTTGCTAATACCCTTCAATCAAAGCTTTGGTAAATATTGGGTGGAAAACACAATTTTGCCTCTTTGTCTAAGTGGTGATAATGCATGATCTCAAATCTTGTTCTTGGAAGCTTGCCATTATTTGGCCAAATGAATAGGCAGACATCCAACCTTGTGATGAGTACACTAGGATGTGTGTGAAGAGAGGAACTGTGTACCACACACACACATCTCCCTGACCTTTTAATGCACAGAGACCACTTTCAGTAATAAATGGTGTCCTTGAACGTTTATCCAATCTGTAAAGCACTCCAGTTTCTTTTGAAGAAACAAGAAGACATATGGTTGAAGAATTTCAACCAAATTTTCTTAGTATGAGGAGCGGGATAAGAGCTCCCCAACTCTCATGTTTATTTTCTTCTTCCTTTAACCCACTTAATTCCACAAAGGATTTGAAACGAGTTTTATTATCTATTTAATTTGCTTGCCTCTAAAACAGTTTAAATACACTTGAACTTTTTTTTTTTTTTTTGTGAGGAAGATCAGCCCTGAGCTAACATCCATGCCAATCCTCCTCTTTTTGCTGAGGAAGACCGGCTCTCAGCTAACATCTATTGCCGATCCTCTTCCTTTTTTTTCCCAAAGCCCCAGTAGATAGTTGTATGTCATAGTTGCACATCCTTCTAGTTGCTGTATGTGGGACGCAGTCTCAGCATGGCAGGACAAGCGGTGCATCGGTGGGCGCCCGGGATCCCAACCCCGGGCCTCCAGTAGTGGAGCGCGTGCACTTAACCGCTAAGCCACGGGGCTGGCCCCTACGCTTGAACTTTGAAGCCAGTTAATGTGCTTATACACCTAATATTTTGAGCATTTTATTAGTTTCTTTTTAAACATTGTTTAATTCATATACTTCCTCTTGATCATTACAAAGGCTTTACTTGATTGCTAAGAGATACAATTCATATTCTTAATTTATTAACCATATAGTATTTTTTTTAGCAAATTAATTATTGCAATTGCTAGTCAGGTACCAGCTACCAAGTTCAGTAGTGTAGACTTTAGCAAGTGCCTTTCTGAGTAATTGCTGTGTAGGTGCCAGGTATGGTCCCTTTGGTTCTTTTCTATATTGAAATCAAATACATTTCTCTTTGACTCTCCTCTATTGTAATATTTCTTTGTAATTTCTCTCTAAAAAAAAAAATTAGTCTTAAAAAAATTAGTAAAAATTAGTATTACTAATTTTTTCTACAATCCTAAATTTACATGGAGTTTAAATTAGCTTGCTGGTTTATAATTCTTTATCTCATAGAGATCAAATATAAACAAGTAACAAACTCTTTGTTCTGATTTACATAAGAAATATCACAAAATACTTCTTAAAAGATTAAAATATTATACTATAAACATATTTTCCATGTTCATTGGCATCTCAGAAATAAACAGTATTTTATTTTATTAAGACATTGCTTTTTCTTAACAAACTATAAAATATCACCTTAGCCTTTCCCAATAAATAATTGAATCTTTCAACAAGCCTCCCCTCCTTCGAACTATATAGATAAAAGCATTGCTCTATAAATCCCACTTCCTGAACTATAATAATAGCGCAATCAATGTCTTAGAAAAAAATGCATCTATCCAATGTCTCTTTATTAACCACTGAATAACAAAACCCACAGGGAAATATTTTCCCTATTCTCCACAGGATGTACTGCATCAAAATATTTTCATTAAAACTAATATGAAATGACAGAAAGTAGAGAAAAGGAGAATGCCCCTTGTGTATTTTACTTATTTTTGCCACATATCATATATTGATAAAGCAATTTTAAGAGACGTATCCATGACCTAATACAGTGAAATTGACTTTTCTTTTTCATAACCACATGCACACTTTTACATCTGCAGCAATATTCTTTTTGAATAGCTACCTGCAGTTAATTTCAGGTTCGCATTGATCTTCGGTGGCCTAGACAAGTTAAAGTGATGATAAAGCCGACAATCTGAATTATCAGCATACCAAATAGAATATGAAAACTTGGTCATGCACAGGCATCTGTCTCTGATAATGTATAGTGGCAGACACCAAATTTAAAAATATAGTGCTTGTTTTTCACACCAGAACAGACTACAATGTGAAAAAATACTGTTTGTTTCCTTCTTTTGTGAGGTTGAGCAGCATAAACATTTACTTAAAATAACTATGATCAAGGAAGCCATGAAAAAGAGCTCAAATAATCCTCGATATTTAAGCATAGCCAATAAAAATGTTTAGAGGATCTAAAATAAAATTGGCTTAACATTAAACTTACATCGACACTGCTGAAAACATTTTCTTGAGTCTCTCCACACTGAGCAGACATGTAGAGGGAAAATATTCTTATGTATAATTCAATGTGAATCCAAGATAGCAGTAAATTCTAGAGAATTTCTAAAAGAGATTTAGGCAGGGAACCATATGGATCAAACTGGGTCATCTTAGACAGGATGAATATTATGGCTTCTCTTCTGCCACAGAAAATAGGAAAACCATAGAGCTACATTCCTGAAGCTCTTTGAAAATTGGCAGCTACTTTTAGGTAGAAAAGACATGGAAGTATTTCATTTTTTTTTTTCAAGGTTTTGCAATGGGAATTTTCTTCATAAATATTTTCTGTGATAAATCTAACTAAACAGTAACTAGAATCAATCTCATATCAATTAGTCTCATATCTTTCCTAGTGATGGACTAGTTTATAGAGCTCTTATTGACAAGCAGTAAAGTGCCAACTTATAACTCTCTATGGCTAAATGGAAATAAAACCAAGAAAAGCTAGTGCATGAGAAAAAGCAATTTTAAAGTGAAAAGATTGTCCAAGTGAAAAGAAAAACCCCTAAGTAGTGGCAAGTCAGCAGCACACTAGAAATTAGAAGAGAAAAAGTAATTTAAGCAAAGAATAGTAAGACACTCTTCACCTGCTTCAAGGTTAGAAAGCCAGATAAAGAATTTAAGCCAATTGTTTTCTGCAATCCTCTTATATTGTATATTACATACTCCTCGGTGGAGTTTTGGCAGTGTCGTTCTTGTCAATATCTCATCTCTCCTTGTAGATAGTATTCTTCCAAGGATGTGCTAGAGCCAGATCTTGTACCAGCTTTCCAGAATTGACTGTGCACAAGCCTCTGAAACTTGGCATTCAGTGAATATCAAATTGATCGCTTGACATTAATCATATTAAAAGTATTTATACCACAGAAAACTGCAAATACTTCAAAGGAGGGCTTCTCTTCTCCCAGAAAGCCAATTGTGAAACATTTGTCTACACACCACTGCCCTACTGCAGTCTATCAAGGCATAATGTTTAGTAGAGATTCAATAAATATATATATATATATTTTTTGGTGAGGAGGATTGGCCCTGAACTAACATTGGTTGCCAATCTTCCCCTTTTTTGCTTGAGGAAGATTCACCCTGAGCTAACATCTGTTCCAATCTTCCTCTATTTTGTATATGGGACACCACCACAGCATGGCTTGATGAGCAGTGTGTATGTCCAAGCCTGGGATATGAACCCATGAACCATGTGCCCCCAAAGCGGAGTGCTCAAACTCAACCACTATGCCACCAGGCCATCCCCTCAATAAATATTTTTGAATGAGTAAATCAATAAATTAATGTTTAGTACTACATAATTATTTACATAAAGCAGAATTAGAAGACAGAATTTATTTAGTCTTTTCTAAAGAATTCATACTAATAATCTTTTTAAAAATTGTGTTGACAATAATTGATATGTTGTATGGTGCGACTTATGGGTTTGGGGACAGTGATCCAGATCTGCCACCAAGTGAAAACTTACTTGCAAGGTTTTTTTAGCCCTCACTTCTAGGGGCACTGTGAGAAAATGAAATGAAATAGTGCCACTTGGAGTATTTTCAAAATGTAAACTACTATATGAATATAGAGTGCATAATAATGTCATTTTTATTAGGAAGATGTCTAAAAATGGAAAGCAGGTGGAAGAGATAAAGGTATGTTCACATATCAGTACAGATCCGAACTTGAACTGTCTATATTCACATTCCAATTGCTACAGAAGCAGCAATGCACAAAAATATATCTAACCAATAAAACAATATTTTAAAAATACTAATATAGTAATCTAAAGTGAAAAAATTCTGCTAGAAGAACTATTGATGTCTGACTGAGTTAACAGAGGAGCAGAAGATAGATTTCCGTATCAGAACTTATTAGGTAACATAAGTAAAAGATGCTTTAACCTCCCAAAATTTTGCACTTACCTTTCCCTGGTCCACATGCCATATTTTGACCTAAGAACCAAAAAATAAAACTAGCCATGGACATTTAAATTCTCTTGGTCCTGATGAGGGAGACTAAAGGTTATTTGCCCAAGTAGTGAAGATAGTGAACAGGAAAAAACTGTTTTCCTTTACATACTCACACAGACACTCAGAACACTTCTGTACTCTCGTCACCAAATGTGTGGGAGTTTTTCCCACGCCAAGTAATTCTCTGATTCTTCAGATACCAACTGAATATTCTACAGTTTAACTTAACTCAAAGACAGCATCAGATCCCACAGGTTAAGGGTTCATTATCACAAGATTGCCTCAACACTTCAGAGGCCAATCTCAAATCCAGCTTGTTACCTGTGCTTCTGAAGACCTGCTATATTTTGGAGGTTCCCACAACTCCCTTTGGCTTCGATTAATTTG
Source organism: Diceros bicornis minor (assembly GCF_020826845.1). Lineage (NCBI taxonomy): Eukaryota > Metazoa > Chordata > Mammalia > Perissodactyla > Rhinocerotidae > Diceros > Diceros bicornis. The sequence goes on from NC_080777.1 coordinate 17,667,394, forward strand.
CTAGAACAGCTTATAGAACTCAAGAAAACAGTTTACTTACTATATTACCAGCTTATTATAAAACAATGTAACTCAGAAACAGCCAGATGGCAGAGATGTGGAGAGCAAGACATGGGGGAAAGGATGTAGAACTTCCACACCCTCTGCAGCTGTATCACACACAGCACCTCCACACGTTCACCAACCCAGAAGCTCTACAAACTCTGTTCTTTCAAGCTTTTATGGAATCTTTATTACACAGGCATGCTTGATTAAATCATTGGCCATTGGAGTTTGAACTCGACCTCAAGCCCCTCTCTTGTCCCGGGAGGTCTGGGGAGTGGGGCTGAAATGTCCATCCATCTCATTACATGGTTGGTTCCAGGCCAGCCCACAGCCACAGGGGCTTTCCAAAATCACCTCATTAACATAAACTCAGGTGGAATTGAAAGGGTCTTGTTATGAATAACAAGACACCCATTTCACCTTTATGGCTCTGGAGCTATTTCAAGAACTGAGAACAAAACTAAGTATTATAACTAACAATGCCCCAATGGCTCTTATATAGGAAATTACAAGGGTTTTAGGAGCTATGTGTCACAAATCATGGATGAATATCAAATATTTATTTCTAATTATAAACACTATACCACAGATAGTATTAAAAACAAAGAAATCATATTTTAACAACTTGGTTTTTGTGGGGGAAGAATAATAGATGGTACATATTAATAAAGTCTTTGTCCAAAGCAAAAACATGTTTTAATTTTTCTCATATATTTTTAAATTGACTGCTAGAGTCAATAGAACGAGTGTCATACATTTAAGAAACTCATATAGGATCATGAATCTGTAAGCATGCTTTTGATACAGTGTTGGAAGGCTATATGCTGCTCTAGATGTTACTCTTGTTAAATTAGTTAAACAAGGGGACCATTAGATTGATGTGGTTCTAATGCCTTGACATCCTAGTAACCAAGCCAATACATACAAAGCTTGTAAATGCCTCAAGGTTTAGAAATCAAAACCTAGGACAATCAATCACAAACAACTAACTAGGTTTTCCCAAATAAGGCAAGAGCTTAAGCTATAGCCAATCAAATAAATTCCTTGCTTTGCTTTCATATCTTCTGCATTCAAGTCTTGCCCCTAGCTCCTGTTGGTGTGTAACTGCAGACCTCCAGGACCAGTTCAACTGACGCCATCTTATCAACAGAGTGATTAAGAGTGGTTTTTCAGGAACTGAGACCCCCTTGTCCAGTTCAGGCCGGTTAAGACCACCAACCCCTCATCTAGGCCTGTGCACATGCCCAATAAGTGACCTTTTTCATGTCAAAGAGCTAACAACTCCAGCCTCAGATCATGGTGATGCGACCATTTTATGAACATGAGTCCCATGAAGAGGCATGAATCTTGGCTACGCTTATATAGATCATCAATTACATCCCTTCTCTTCACGTCCAATCACTTATCTCCACACTTCAGACCGCCCAGCCCTTCATCCCAGAAATTGTTCCCCAAGCTATAGATCAGGGAGACAGATCAGAGAGCATACGCCCCTGTCTCATTGCAGATTGATCTTGCAAAATAAAGCTACATTTCTTCTCCCCAAAGTAGATGCCATAATAATTGGCTTTTTTTATGCACATAGGGTAGCAGAACCCACTTTGCTCCTTAACAGGTGGAGGCTCCTAACCACTTCCGGTTTGATGCTGCCTGATTCGAATCAATTTTGGCTTAGACCCTTAAAATTTTTAATATGCTTCAGTTTATCTTTTAACACTCTGTAGATGAACGTAGGGTGAAAAAGTTCTTCATGATATTTTTGGCCTGGAATTATGAACTTTAAGGCAGCAGTCTTTTTTTTTTCTTTTCAGTTTTATTGAGATATAATCGACCTACAGCATTTTACAAGTTTAGAGTGCACAGTATAATGATTTGACTTAAATGTATCATGAAATGATTCCCTCAATAAGTTTGGTTATCATCCATCATCTCATATAGATACTATAGGTATATACATATGTATCTTTTATTTTATTTTTCCCCTTGTGAAAAGAACTCTTAGGATTTCCTTTCTTAACAGCAGGCAGCAGTCTGTATGTTTTGTGCTGTATCCTGCTCTGTCTCTAACAACCAGATCTGGACCTGCCACAAAAAAAGCGCCCCATGGATATTTGTTAAACAAATGTCGAATTGCTTACTGAAAAAACTGTTCATTACATACTTTATGTGCCTAATCATTTTAAGAATTATGTTTTATTACCTTTGACCCCTTTGTAACTCAAACCGTTCTTTCTTCTACAGACCTCAAGTCATTCTGTCATTTTCAGCACCTTATTAATTTTTTTTTGATGTTACCCAAGGAAACCAGAATATGTCACTCCAAAATATGCCTCTTTGACATAAAAATTATTTTGAGCTGAAGGCAATTAAGAAGCAGCAAATCCAGAAAAAGGCTCCCTCTTTTCTGCCTTAACGCAGGAAATAGATTCTCCTTTTATTGGAGACAGACTCTTACCAGCCCAGAGACGGCACCAGAGGAAAGTGCAAACAAACTTTACTCCATTAGTTCCCTCCCATATGTTTACCTTCCCATATTTTGCTACCCTTGGAAGCCAAAAACTACTTTCCCTTGTCTTGTCATTTCTCTACAAATTTATCGTTCTTTGTTGAAGATGCTATATAAGTTTGAATTCTAAGCCGCTATTTTGAGTTACTTTTGGTTTAGGTTTCTCCTGCATGATATGTACTGCATGGGTTAATAAACTGTTTTGGTCTGTTAATCTGTCTTTTCATTAAAGAGTCCCAGCTGAGGGGCCGGCCCAGTGGCGTTCTGGTTAAGTTCAGCCTGCTCTGCTTTGGCGGCCTGGGTTCGCAGGTTCGGATCCCGGATGCGGACGTACACCACTCATCGAGCCATGCTGTGGTGGTGACCCACATACAAAATAGGGAAAGACTGGCACAGATGTTAGCTCAGGGCCAATCTTCCTCAAGCAAAAAGAGGAGGATTGGCAACAGGTGTTAGCTCAGGGCTGATCTTCTGCATCAAAATAAAAAAAAAGAGTTCCAGCTGAAAACCTAAGACAAGTAGAGGTCAAGTTTTGCCTTTCCTATACTACCATATTAGTATTTGTCCATCATCAGGTAGGTTGTCAATATAAAGCATTTGCTCCAAGGTCATAGTTTTGCCCCTGTCATTCATCATAACTGAAGATATATTATTTTTCACATCTTTGCTGCTTTCAACTTGGTTCAAATTCTTATTATCTCTTGACTGGATTATTGCAATAATCTCCCAAAAAGTTTGCCAATTTCTACCCCACATGCCCCAGTACAGACTTTTTTCAATACAGCAGCAGGTATGATATTTTTAAAACAGAGGTCAGAATATGTCACCCATCAATGCTGAACTTTCCAAGAGCTGTCACGGCATTCAAAGGCAAAGCTCAAACCACTACAACTATCCTACAAGACCTTACACTTTCTGATTCTTAATACCTTTCTGGGCTAATCTTCTGCTAATCCCTCCTACCTCCCCCCAGCCCCTGGGGTCCCTTAGGCCCAGCCACACTGGCCCCTCTTGCTGTTTCTTAAACACAACTGGCACACTATCTCCTTAGAGATTTTGAACCAATTGTTCTCTCTGCCCAGAATGCTCTTCCCCAAGATGTCTACGTGGTTAATCTCTTATCTCCTTCAAGTCTTGGCTTACAATGTTACCTTAGGAAGGCCTTGTCTGACATCTCTTTAAAATTGCCAGTTGCCACCTCTCCTCACCCCGAACTCCTTAGCTTGGTTCTCTGGTTTCATTTTACTAACAGCAAACATTTCCTTCAACTTCATAGCATTTATCTCCTTGTAATTCTAATGTAAGAGAAGGCAAGTTACGTAAAGGAAAGTATATATTCACAGCTGTGTCCCCAGCATCTAGAAGAGTGCCTGGCACATACTACACACTCAATAGATATTTCATAAGTGAATGCATGAATGAGTGAATGAATACAGCAGGAATATAAATCAAGAATACTGATCTTCAGAATTAAGCTCTTAATTCTGGTAGTCAACTGTCTGATTTCTAATCTAAGTTCCAACAATATTTGACTTTAGCAACTAAGAGCAAATATTCTTCAGAGGATTCATTTATTTGGAGAATGTGTTAACTTTCCCTTGATGCTCAAAATGCTACAGAAGTATCTTCAAGAATCCTATAGATACTGGGCCTGTCTGGTGGCATAGTGGTTGAGTTCACGTGTTCCACTTAGGCGGCCCGGGGTTCATATGTTCAGATCCCGGGCGTCGACATATGCAGTGCTTAGCAAGCCGTGCTGTGGCAGGGTCACATATAAAGTAGAGGAAGATGGGCAAGGATGTTAGCCCAGGGCCAAGCTTCCTCAGCAAAAAAGAAGAGCATTGGCAAACAGATGTTAGCTAGGGGCTAATCTTCCTCATGAAAAAAAAACAAAAAAGAACCCTATAGATCCATAGGAGATTAGTTTGCAAATCCTTGGAATCCTTCCCACTTTTCTACTGTCAAAATCTGTCAATAATTAGTGCTTCATTCAAAGGATAGCTCCTTCATGAAGCAATCCCCAATTAAAGTGTTTTCCATCTCTCAGTCTTCCTTAGTATCGTAATTTCCACATCATGCTTATCAAATTACTTTTGCATTATATCTGTATTATACTTGACTTACTTTTAATTATTAGGTACTTGGGTCTTTAAATCTTGGGCATTAGTGTTGTGTACACTGACTTGACCATAATAGGCCTTGAAAAATATTTTTGATCAAATACAAAGAGACTCAATTCATTATTTGACTGAATTTTAATTTCTCATTTGTTTATCAAATTTCTTTACTTTGAAGTACAATTCAGAAAGATAGATGATATAGAATAAAAGAATACAACTGATAGATATTAAGTAAAATAGTTAAGATGCAATTCTAGAATTCTATATTGATTCAACTTGGGAAAGAAAACATACCAAAAGGCAATTTTTCAAAGGTCATTTTATGTTTAGAGAGGTAGTTTTAAGATACCAAATCAAGGAATATGTTCACTGAAATTTACATGAAAGTTAGACCTTTATAAGGAAACATGAAAGAGAGTAGACTCCAAAGAAAAGAAATAAAAGTGTCTCTTTCAATTTCTTGAAACTTCACGGCACTTATCTTTTTAAAGATATATGATTTCACATTTCACAGTTAAAATTAGAAGTTGTAAGACCCACAAATAGAAAACTCTATAGGACCCAATTTTAAATATATTCAAATATATTCAGATTTCCCCCTTCACTTACAAGACAGATGAAAAAATATAATATTAAGAACATAATATTAATGTTAAATGTCATTTATTGAATGATGGAAGCATTGATGTTTATTTAAAACGTGTATACACTTTTACATGTATAAATATAAGCAGAATAAGTAAAAGTAGCCGTCTTATAGTAAAAAAATAATTTGATTGAATTATTGGGTACCCTATATTTCAGGTTATTTCTTGTCAACTCTGGTGCCTATGCCACATCCCATAATACTTATTTTCATTATTATTTTTGAAGTAATATTGAAGCCACATTCTTTGGCCTCCTGATTTCTCAAATGACTCCTATAGGATAGTTAGATAAAGAAAATGTGGAATAGAGTTAGACAAAGAAAATGTGGAATATTGTGTTCTGAATCCATGTTCATTTTAGGCACAACAAAAAAGCAGGTTTTGGAAACACTATAGCTATATCTCATACCTACAGCTATGCCTACACCTACATCTATATCTATATCTATAACTATCTGTATCTACATTTATACCTATGTACCTTGAATATTAAGTTCCGTTGAGCTTATGAACAGTGACTATTTCAGGACAGAAAAAAGATGAGCCATTACACCCATGTTGTTGAACTTCACAAACTTAAATCAATTTTTTATATTCACAAAATAAAAATGGGAGCTTTGTAACAGCTCTTTAGAAAGTTGAGACCCTCCAATTACTCAGCTTCCGGAAACTTATTTCAATGCTTGAGCTGGCTATGTTTAAACCTAAAAAGATGCAGGCAGAACTCTAAATGACAAGCACAGCGAGGGCTTTCATCTGCAATATCATGGAAAAATGAAAATAAAAGAATTATATATTTCTAAATACTCATGAGAGAGGATACAATCAGAAGAAGCTTATCTTTTTAAAAATTCTGAAAAATACTATTAAAATATATGTGCTTATGTTATACAATAATCTGGAAAATATTTTGGAAAGAAATAGAAGAGTATATTTTATAGCCCATTCATGTATAAAATTATTTCAAAATGAATGTATACTTGAGGGTGCAAAGATACACTCTAAAGAATTTGAGGAAATTGCAGCCTATTTAACTTACAGGAAGATAAAAATAAAGAGTGGCTTAGAGGATATTAGAAGATGTTTCTTGAAAGAAATGAATGTAGAGGAACATATAGTCATCCAAGAAGAAGAAATCCGCTGAATGTAACAGAATCAAAGAATTTTCCTCATTCATAAAAAGAGAATAGAAACTAGTTTTTAAAAAGTCCAAAAAGTCACCAGCAGCAGCTAAATAGGAATGGTACAAACCACAGTGCTGATTGTCCAGAAGAAAATTATTGCAAGAAGGAAAGTTAAAAAAAAGACTGATTCTCGTTAACGTATTCCAATGCGGAGAGAAGCAGCACAAGGTTTTGGGTAGAAAGCTGTGTGGGAGGATGAGAAAACCCTTTTTAGAGTATAAGCCCCTATAGAGGTATAAACACCACCACTGGTGAGGCAGGAGATGGGCCACGAGGACTTGCACAATCAACATCTGTGGAGGAATCATAAATCAATACACAACCCAATTGCAACAACCAAAAGATGGGACATAATTGATTTCATTGGACTATGTGACACTGGCATTTTTTGTAGGTCAAATACATTGAATATCATCTGGAAGAAAGCATATTACTTGAATTCAATGAACACCACTTTAAGATATAAGTAATGAAATACATTGAGAGTATCATGGAGGCAGCAGAGCTAAAGCAAAGAGAAACCAAACCATTACAAACCAATTAAAAATGAGACACAATGAGATGGAATAAATTGTGCTAAAATTGCAATAACTGGCTTAAGATAAGCCCAGCAATCACTGTAAAGGAAATAAACAAAAAGAAATTAAAGGAATTAGCAGGAAGATGATAGATGAAAAGGACAAATATATCAGACTTAAGGATAATTGGTGTCCCTAAGTACTGAATCTTATCATTGAATAAATATATATTCAGAAATATAATATAGGATGATATGCCTAAGATAATGCGAGAATTAAAATCCATACATCAAAAATTAACTGGACTATCTAGAAAGTTTGACACAGAATGATCAAGGTTGAGATACATCCTTGTTAAGCAATTAAACTTTGAGAATGAAGAAGAACAGAGAGAGCTATTCTTACATAGCCAGAAAACTCAAGTCAGGCTGGTGTCAGACTTCATCAGAGCAGCAGTCATGCAGAAGATGGTGCAGCAATGTCTACAATAGTTTGACAAAGAGAAAGTGTGACTAGAATATTCTATATCCAGGCAAATTGTTGTTCTCATTTTAAGAAAACTGAGAGTTTTTCTCAAACATGAAATGACTATGGAGATATAGAATATCCTTAAACGTGTTCTAGAACAAAACTCTTGGGTTATTAAATCCACCTATCCCAGTCATTAATCAAAATAATTTGCCGAGAATGAGAAATATTTTGACATATAGGCTGATGAGCAATGACACAATTTAAACGTATAAGGTAAACTGAAAACCTGAACAAAATGTGAATAGTATAAATTCTGAGAAAATAAAATCATTATAAAGCAAAGAACTGAGAGATAAGAAAAAGGAAAAAGTGTAAGCAAGCTAATCAATTCCTCATTCATGGGAAAAATCAAATTATTCCATAATATCTAAGACTCAAACATGTAGTTAACAGATAACTTCCAACTCATAATGGTTTTCGTGATATATTTTCCTCAACCTACAGATCTCTTTGAAGAATGAACTTATGGTAAAAAGAGTATTTTTTCTAAAATTAAATATTTTCTTCAGTTTTTATCTGTTAAATTCAAGAAAATTATAAGTAATGCTTTAATTTAAAGCATGCTATCTATAGTACTAATGATTAAAAAATTCATTCTGTCTATAGATGAACTCATCCACCCTTCTATTCATGTTTTTGCGCAGAGAGATGTTACACTGCTTATTTCTAGATAGGTTTTTGAGTAATGTGTTGATTTTTACTTCTGAACTTTTTTGTTTTCCTTTAATTTATTAAATTATGGATGTAGATTTTTTTTAAATAATAAAGATACTACTTTAAAAATGTCTATGCATTGGTCTGTAATTTTTGAAATAAAGAAAACTGTCATGAAATCAGCTGATTTTCACTGTATACATTTTTAATATTATTCATATGAGTTTTAAAAAATCACATTAAAAGCTATTTCAGAGCCTGTTTCTGGAACTTTCCTTGTGATTGAGCAACTGTCTATGGTTACATTTAAATTCAAATCTGTGGGTAATTTCATTGACGTATGTTGATAAATTGTCTTAAAGTATCATTTTTAAAGAAATTAATCTCATTTGGAAGTTGCAGGTATATTGATTGTCTTAATGGTTTACTTTCAAATGTGCTGATTTTGCAAAAGAATTTCATAAGCCATCTCTACAGTCTCTACTTTCATGCAAAAATGAACAAATGATCAACAGTGTTTAATAAGGACCACGATGGGAATTTTCAGATGATTTTATCTTAATTGTAAGTCATTTGTAACCAAAAAAATATGAAAGTGAATGTAATTTTAAGTATGCACTTTAATTGAGTTCTAGAATCTTGTTTATTTGTCACATCCAATATGCTTAATTAGAAATAGTGTTTAATATTTTTCTCTCATACAGTTTAGTTGTGGAACAACTCAGAATTACATTCCTTTAAAACTACATATGACACGCCTATGGAAAAATTCCTTTCTAAGACTATAGAATAAAGGGTATTGCAGGTATCTCTGCATGTTAAGAAGGACTCAGAATAGTTAATGAAATGTTAAAGAAAACAAAAAAATTGGAAGACTCATACCACAGAATTTTGACTTGCTAATAAAGCTACACTAATCAAGACACTGTGGTATTGGCAAAAGAATAGACAAATAGAACAATGGTACAGAATAGAGAGCCCAGAAATAGACTCACATACACATGGTTACTGACTTTTGACAATTGTGCAAAGGCAATTCGGTGGAGAAACATTTGTCTTCTCAACAAATGGTGCTGGAACAATTGGACACCCATATGCAAAAAGGCGAACATACATACAGACCTTACATCTTATTTAAAAATTAATTCTAAATATAAACAATCTACATGACTTTGGTTTGGTAATGACTTTTGAGATAAAACACCAAAAGCATGATATATAAAAGAAGAAACTGATAACTTGAATTTTTATTAAATTTAAAAACTTCTGCTCTGTGAAACATACTGTTAAGAAAATGAAAAGACAAGCCACAGACTGGGAGAAAATATTTGCAAAACATATATTTGATAAAGGACTTGTATCCAAAATATACAAAGAGCTCTTAAAAATAAATGACATGGAAACAAACTATCCAATTAAAATGGGCAAAGGATTTGTACAGACACTTCACCAAAGAAGATATACAGATGGCAAATAAGCATAAAAAAGATTCTCAACATCAAATTAAAGCACGCTATATTAGAAAGCAAAAATTTGAGGAGCAACCAAAAATTCTGAGAGAATATGTACATTATTGCATTCTGATAGAAGGATTGGGTAGATTTTTATGATTTTAGTTAATGAGCTATGAGATATTTTTCATTTGCCTTCCATATAACAGGACATAAAAGCACATGATGGAGTAGATTCCTACTGTTATATGCTTGAATAAAATTTATTTACAAGAGAAAAAAATAGACTGGTTTTCCCATTTGCTTAATGAATGAAACTTCAAAGATATTGCTAGATATGAATACCTTAAGAACGAGATTGCCATGTTTTATCTCATGGTTATGTATTACTTTTGCTTTAAACTGTGTCTAGGGAACAAACTGAAACATTCGTTATGTTCATTTTCTATTTTATAGCCTTTAAGATGGAAAATAAGCTGTCTCTGAAGAAGCCCAATTGGGAAACTTCCAGGCATTTCTCGTAACTTGTAGTACCATGCTGCCTAAAATGACAGTGATCTATTCTTTACTTAACTTTACAAACTTGTGGGTTTTATTATGAAAGAATATGAAGGAATTGAATAACACAGACTTGCAATAGAATAATGTTGCCCTGAATAATGTGAAAGCAATCGTTTTGTAAGGTGTAATTCATTTCTTTGTAGGACAATCAGAAAGTTGTTTTCCTGTCGGGATTGTTCCGAACCTTTACTCCAGCTGGAATCATCATTGTTCTCATTCAGACAGTATGGCTATTCACGTGTGGAAGAAAAACAGACAGTCCGATTAATCTGGTAATTATTTTACGTTCAAGGTTTCCTGACTGACTTTTGTTTCTGTTCTTTTAAAACTTTCTTTGCGTAACGTTGTCTTTTAGGTAAGAAACGTTATCCCAAATGTGCTGTGAAGAAAGTTAAATGAGGCCAAATATCTTATCCTATCATATGCAATTCATGTAGACTGGTAATTCAACGCTACATGTGCAAAGCACCTGAATGAGGCATAAGGTAAACATGATGGAGAATACCTTTCTTCCTTCTGGAATGGCTTGACTGCTGTTTGACCTGATCTGTATACAGTCCTTTCTTATTCTCTCAGTACTGGCTTCTCTTGAGCACCAATCCCTCCTGCCTCTAGAATGAAGGCTTCTGGCACATGGCTCAGGTTTTATCTATACCCAAATCTCTCTTGAAATATTTGTTTTCCATAGGAAACCAACCAGGGGCCTGTTGCCACCATTCATTTACTTCAGCTTTTCCAAATCGTTAACTGATTGATGTTACGTTGATAACATTTTTATTCAACGTAACTATGTGCCATCCACTAGTCTAGACGTTTAGGAGAGATTTGTGAACAAAGATTTCTGTCTCCTGGAACCTCCACACTACTGAGAGGTGGCATGTTTAAGTAATACCTTAATAATTAATTTAATAATATATGTTAGAGGTAAAAAGGGCTATGAAGAAAAAGTGGTGGATGAGACAGTTTGCGGATAAAAGTGGTCACCAAGCATGATTTGGACAAAGACTTGAAAGAAGTGAAGGATTTTGCCAAACAAAGTGTGAGAAGTATGTTGCAGGAAAGAGAAGAGCCAATTGAAGGTGGGCAGTGTGCCCGCTGAGGTCGAGGAATAGCAACAAGGTGGAGAAAATGAAGCACAGAGAAGAGTAATAGAAGGTATGATGAGAGGGAATATTATAAGGCCTTTACTCAGAGTGAAAGAGAGACGTATGCAGGGTGTTGAACAGAGGAGTGATGTGAGTTTACATTTTTAAAACGATTACTCCGGAATATAGGCGGAGGATAGACTCTAGGGAGGCAAGGTGGAAACAGAAAGACGAGTTATTCCAGGGCAGAGATGATGGTGGTGAAAAGTGGTTGGGGTCTAGATGTATTTTGAAGGAAGAGCTAACAGGATTCCTGACAAGTTGGGTGGGGCCATAATGGAAATAGAAGAATCAGGGATGACTCCAAGGGTTGTCTTGGGCAACTGGAAGGACAGAGTTGCCTTTACAGAACATAAAGTTGATTATCTCCTGGATAATCCTGACCTATCTTTGAGATCCTAAACTCCAATATTCTGTTTTGAACATTTTTTCTAGCTCTTATACGTCCTTAATCTCCCTGCATCTCTCACTGTTCCAAATATTTTGTGCCTTGACCTCTTTTTTTTCCGCTTGATTTACTATTACTTCTGTCCCAGCTTGCTTTCCTTTCTTATTGTATTCACTATTCTAACATCAGTGTGCTTAACTCCGTGCCCAACTGACCCTCCTCTCAATCATCTTGAAAATAAAACTTCAAACTCTAGAGATGGTGCAATAATTCATCCTCAGAATCTGTTACATAAACTGCTGTCGATTGCCAACAAAAGGCAGAACGATGCTGATTGGTACGACCACAAATTCATATATTCCTACTTTATTGAGATCATTGCCAAATTGTTTTCTCTTGCCCCTCGAGAAAATTCATACTCCCCTCAACTTTTAAATTGTCATTACATGCTTTTCCTCCACTGCGTAAGGGTGATAGAGGCTATCAGAAATTAACGTCTCATCTCCATGCACGTCCACATTGGCACAAATAAATTTGCATCCAAGAAAACTGTTGTTTCTCCTATTCAAGGTTGACTTCTGCACATGTGCCTCAGAGCACCTTCCCTCAATTTTGCTCCATCAGATATCCACATGCTTTTCTAGCTCCCAGATCTCTCTTAACAAAGACTTTTCATCTCAGTCTATGAACACATCCCAGTTTTTCCTCCAAAAAAGAGTAAACTTCCTCCTCAAGATATTACCCAAGCTCTCTCTTTGCCTTCAAAACCAACTTTATTTATAGGACAGTTTATATTTGTACTCTCTCCTTCCTAAACTTCAGGTCCCACCTAAATTCATTACAATTTAAGTTTGGTCCCACCACTTGGCAGAACTTGGCACTGCTTAGTAACGTCATGGGTAACCTCCTAAGATATCACCTATTTTTGGAATGCTAGAATGTGACACTACTGACTCTCTCTTCTTCCTGACGCTCTTGCTTTAATTTATTTCCTTAATATCTGAGTGTATGCACCATGTCTATTATTTTCTGTATTCTGATGCTTTGACATCTGGGCCTTGCTGATTCTCCCAGGGTCAGCCAATTCCTAGAGAGGCTTGCCACTCAAATCGAAACCAACCCATCCAGAGCCCACATCCCCGCCACTTCCTCTGTTTCTCTTACTATGGGCCACTATCTATCTACCCTAATCCCCCAGGGCCAGGCACCAGACAGCTAGGGACAGCCTTCATGCCCTAGAGCCTGCTGAAATTATTCACACCAGCCAATCCTAATCCCACTTACCCTCATTCGCCTGTTCCTTCCTATGGAAACCACAGTAAAAACTCTCCCCCACAGCTACCCCCATCCTTCTGTCTTCTGACCTATGACCCCAGGGCCTCCCCAGGTGACCACCCCATGGTAAGACATACTCCCTCTTCTTGGGATCTGTGAGTATAACGAACTATCTTTTCAATGGCAGTTGTCTCTTGACCTTTTGGCCTTGCCACACCTAGATAATAACAAAATCCGTATTTTGAAACACTGACTTTCTTGGTTCTCCTCCCGTTTGACCATTTTCCTCAAGTTTCTTTGAACTCCTCTTCTGCTACGCCCTTAAAATTTAGTATAAATAATTTAAGGGGGGGTGATTCCATAATCCCTATCCACAAGGTACTCCTGTTTTCCATGATTTTATGTTGGATGATATACAAAACCCCTAGTCCAGTGTGCCTACCACAGTGTAGCTGACCCCCATGCCTGGCAATTAGTCATTACTCAATGAATTTTGGTTGATTGCTTTTATCTAATACTTCCTCTCTTCTTAAAATACCCCATGTGAACATCCCAAAAGTTTTTAACATGCTAAAACAGAATTTATTGTTTCTATACTGAAATTTGATCTGCTCCATGAAATGCCTATACATGGTAGTCATTGTACAAGTGCTTGCTAAATTTAAAAAAAAAAGTAAACTTTCCCTATGTTAGTTAGTTGCATCATTATACAACGAATCACCAGTGTGTAAAATTAATGATCATGATTGATTTTTTCCCCTCCTTCTGCTCATCCATCATATTTCCTTCCATTTTAATGCCCTGCTTGGCTATTTAATAGCTTCCTAACTGATTCCCTCCTCCCTACCTTCCCATCCCCACTCTGGTTAAACCTCTCCAAATCTGTCCTCCATACTGCCACACCAAAGTAGACATTCTAAAAGTAAATCTGATTACTCAAGTCTCAATGTTAACACACATTAAGACTTCTTATTTTCAGAGGAAGGTCCGAACTCCTAGGCATGATACGACCTAGCCAATGGTTCTCAAATTCATCCAAGCTACAGAATCCACAGTGCAGGTTTTTATTTTGAAATAGAAGTCTAGCGGAGAAGAGGGCTGTGAAACTGTATTTTTAAAATGATGTCCAAGATAATTCAGATGCTCTTTCAAGTTTGAAAGTGATGTGAGCCTTATGTTTCTTTCAATTCATTTTTTGAGCATTCTCCACCCTCAGGCTCCAGATTATTAAAATACTTGAAGTTATCTGAGAGCTTCTCAAGCCACCAAAGGTTGTGCACAGTCCATTCTCTCCCTCTGCTCCTCAGAGGCTCCCCTCTCAACTCTTTGAGATACAGTATCATCGTGCCTTTCTATGAAAAGAGCTGACAGCTCTCCCACATTACCCGATCTGACAGGGTTCAATGTTACTTTCTTCTGTGAACCCAAAGTTCCTTGTAATTCATTCCATTTTAATTCTAAACACAACGATTTTTTAAAAAATAATTGTCTTTTTCACTGTGATAAAATATACATATCATAAAATGTAACATTTTAAGCATTTTTAAGTGTTATGCACATTAGCACTGTTGTGCAACCAATCCTCAGAAATCTTTTCATCTTACAGAACTGAATGTACCCATTCAGCAATAACTCCCTATTCTCCCTGTGTCCCCACCATGCCCAGCCCCTGGCAACATCATTCTACTTTTCGTCTCTGTGAATTTGAGTACTCTAGGTACTTTATATAAATGGAATCAGGCAGTGTTTGTCCTTTTGTGGCTGGCTTATTTCACTTAGGATAATGTCTTCAAGATTCATCCATGTCGTAGCATACGTCAGAATTTCCTTCCTTTTTAAGACTGAATAATGTTCTACTGTATGTGTATACTACATTTTGCTTATCCACTTCATCCATCAATGGCCACTTGGATTTCTTCCACTTTTTAGCTATTGTGTATAATGTTGCTATGAACATGCATGTACAAATATCTGTTCAAGTCCCTGCCTTCACTTCTTTTTGGTATAAATCTAGAAGAGGAATTGCTACATTATATAACAATTCCATATTTAACTTTTTGAGGAATTGCTGTACCGTTTTCCACAGTGAGTGCACCATTTTACATTCCCACCAGCAACGCACAAGGGTATCGATTTTTCCACATTATCAGACTATTAGTCGGTTCTGAGAAGCAGAACTGATAGAAACACATCTACATATGTAATATATATACGTGTTTTGTCCACACATATATGTGTGTGTGTGAAAGATTTATTTTAAGGAATTGTCTCATGCAATTGTGGAGGCTGGCAAGTCCAAAATCTGCAAGGTAGACCAGCAAACTGAAGACCCCGGGAAGAGTCGATGATGCAGTTTGAGTCCAGAGGCAGTCTGTTGGTAGAATTCACTGTGCTTTGAGGGAGCTCAGTCTCTTTTCTATTAAGGTTTTCAACTCACGGGATAAAGTCCACTCACATATGGACGGTAATATGCTTTACTCAAAGTCTATTGATTTAAATGTTGACCTCTTCTAAAAAATAGCTTTTGTGAAACATCTAGAATAACGTTTTACCAAATATTTGGGTACCGTGGCCTAGCCAAGTTGACACATAAAATTAACCATCATAATTAATAACATTTGTTATTTTTTAATTTTTTATTTATTTTTTGATAGCCATCCTTAAAGGTGTGAAGTGGTATCTCATTGTGGTTGCACTTCTCCCTTTTAGCAGAGTTTACAACTGATAGCAACTAACTGGCAAGACTAGACCAAAATTGTTTATGACTTTTTTATCGTCCTTTCTCATCCTAATTTTTGTGTCTATAAGTATTTATTTCTATTGTTGGAATTCCAGAGATCTATCTTTGCTTCTTTTTAAATTGAATTTTGTTGTTTGTTGTTGTAAAGGAGCACTTTATACATTTAGGAAATGACGGCTTTATCAGATATATGATTTGCAGATATTTTCTTTCATTCTTTGGGTTGCATTTTCACTCTGTGAGTGCTGACCTTTGATGTACAAAAGTTTTTAACTTTGATGTAGTCCAATTGATCTTTTTTTTCTTTTGATGCCTGTGCTTTTGGTATAATATCCAAGAAATCATTACCAAATCCAATGTCACAAAGATTTTCTCCTATGTTTTCTTCTAAGAGTTTTATAATTTTAACTCGTACATTTAGGTCTTTGATACAAGCTTTGATATAAGATACGTTTAGGTCTATTTTGATTATTTATTTATAAATCTATTGTCTACTCTACGCTCTTGGTGACAACAGCAAAGGGGGATACTCTTTGTTTACATATTCCCCAAGCATGAAACACTATGCCTGATACTTTGTAAGTTCTTAATAAATGTTTGATGCTTGAAAAATAAATGAATGATTCAGGGCTGGCCCGTGGTGTAGCGGTTAACTGAGCACTCTGCTGCTGGCGGTCTGGGTTTGGATCCCAGGTGCACACTGATGCACTGCTTGTCAGGCCATGCTGTGGCAGCGTCCCATATAAAGTGGAGGAAGATAGGCACAGATGATAGTACGGGGCCAGTCTTCCTCAGCAAAAAAAAAAAAAAAAAAGAGGAGGATTGGCATGGATGTTAGCTCAGGGCTGATCTTCCTCACACACACACAAAAAGATTTAAAAAAATAAAAAATAAATGAATGATTAATAATCAAAATGAAAATCACAACATCTTCCTATCTCAGGTACAAATCTCAGCATTTTGCTCATTTAATTCTCACAAAACACCTATTAATGAAGAAACTAAAGCACTGAGATGTTAAACTACTTGACCAAAATTACAGCGATAGTGGGTGACAAACCTTGGACTTCATGTACATATATATTAAATGTTGAAGCAATTTAGAAAAGTATGATCTTCTAGATGGCAAACAGGGTGTAGCTAGGTGTACAAATTAGGCTTAGCATCAGAATTACTTGGAAGAGCTGTTCAAAATACAGAGTCTTGGACTACGCTCCAGATCTACTGAGATACTGAGAACTGGTATTTTAAAAATCATCTTGGGTTATTTTTATGCAGTCTGCCTGACATCTGCCTAAGCAAAATGGTTTGTGAATCACTAAACACTAAACTTTTTCATTTATGCTGGCACACAAAATGAGCACAAAGCACTTGGAAATATATCCTTGCTGCTGTTATCTGCTGTTCAAGCTATCTACTTCCAATGCGTATTGTAATTATTTGACCAGAGAAGGAATACTTTGAGGACTTGTAGGGCTTGGTTTTCTGGACTGGGGAGCATTATTACCGTTAGGAGATAAAAGGAAGGTATTAAAGAAATGCACAGCGCAAATCTGTATGGTAAGACCTGAAGTAGTTGAGTGTGTAAATTAATCTGTGTAAATCATATAGAAAGAAAATGTAAAGAAGAGAGCTTGCAGACACTCTACTCCAAGTCACTCATTTATAAAGATACAACCTATAAATAGCAGGAAAACTCTTTTTTGAATGAGCAAAACAACAATTTGAGTGAATCAATTAATGACTAAATAAAGAATGAATGAATCAACTCTACAGATCTGTAATGTCACAACAGGCAATACGGTGACAGAAAGGAAATTCCAACTTAAACTCCCAATTATCTTTTATGCTCCTTACCAGATGCGGTTCTGCCCTACAGATCCTAGAAAACATTTCAAAATGTTAAAGAATGTGGAGCCTCATTTCCATTTATGTGGAGAAGCCATGTGTAACCATGACAGCAAAACCTCCCTTCTCTCTAGAACCTGAAAGGGAAATGGGCCTCTAAGAACTGGACCTTGTATTATTAGAAATAATTGCATGTACAGCCTAAGCAGTAGCCACCTATGTCCCAGCAATGTGCCTCATTTTTATTTCTGATAGATTCTAAAGTGCCTCACTTGAAAGCCAGGAATAAAGAGAGCGAACTACCAATACCCAGGTAATAATGTGAACCACCATATCTATTGTTTTGATTCTTTGAAGTATGTCATAGTCAGTAAACCGTTTCCTTACTTCCTCATGTGGGTTTGGATTTCACTGCTTCTGAAAATGAATGTTTTTCATTGAGCAAGTGCAGTATGTGTATAAGAGAGAGAAAAAACTCAACAATTCCAATCTGGGCAATGTGTGTGTGCATGCACACGCATAGCAGAGAGAAAGACTCAAGGATCAAAAATTCCAATCAAGGGTATCTGGAGGATGTGAAAACAAAATACTTAAAACCACACCAGAGAAGAGCTCTGAAAGAAAGGCTGCCCTGGAGTGTGCTGCAGGATTTAGAATGCCAAGAGGGATCGTTAATGGTTCTACTAAAACATACTCTTCTTTCCTAGCTGTTAGATTTACTTATTTTTTTTAATTTTTAAAATCCCTCTATTTTTATTTATTTATTTATTTATTTATGTTTTTTAATTTTTTGTTTATTGCAGTAACATTGGTTTATAACATTGTATAAATTTCAGGTGTACATCATTATACTTCTATTTCTGCTTAGATTTAAAGAGTATATTTTAGGAGGAAAATACTTGATATGGGTGTGAGATGAAGGACTATTTTTTATAAAAGGTGAGCGAAGCATTGACTATTAGAAGAAAAATTCACGTTGGAGAGAGGAGAAGATCAGAGGATAAAAAGTCAGATTCAAACAGAAGTGAACTCACAGAAGACCCACTGTGAAAACTTTAACCTTTTTTTACTTCTCTCCTTGTTTATGGGAAAAGCCATATTATTGTGCATCGTTAAGTTTTTTTGCCTCCTGTGTTGTGATTTATTTCATTGTATTTTATTTTGTCTTATATAAACACAGTATGTAATCCAATGAGACATTTTGACTGGATCATCCTAACAACTTTGGTTCATAAACAAGACAAAATTTCTAACATAGTTATTTTGAGTTCTGATCTCAAAACCCATTGAAGACACGTAAGCAAATCTCCAAAATTGTGTATCTTTTTATAGTCCACAGAATTCCCATATGCTATCATATTGAAATTGCTATGTTTACAAGAACAAATGTAGTATATTTTTCTTTCAATGAATTCATAATATAAAGATGGCATTGATATATTACACAGAGGATTGTTTCCTTTTCACTTTTATAATAACAGGATATTTTATCATTCTCAAATATTGATGCAAGGATGCTAAGTATACAAAGTCTCCTTATCTTGTGAACATTCCACTATTGCTTTACATTTGACTTATAAAAAAGGAGAAGGTGTACACCGAGAAGATTCTATAATCTACCCACTTACTTTCCTCTTTCTCTTACGATTCACCTTTAAATTTTATAATTTTAGTCTGTTTCTGAGAAGATAAAGATGTAAACTCTGCATTAAAAACAGATATTAATGAGACAATAATCCAGCCAAACTGATTTGCCTTGGCATATTTCATCTGTCTTAGAACCTAATATGCATCTGTTGTCATTTCCATGAAAATGCTTTTGATTACTAATCAACAGTTTTTATTAATAAGTTAATTCCTCTCCTAATGATTTTACATTTTAATGAAAATGTAAATGCTAGATGTAATCCTAGACATACGAATTTGTGTGCCTACTACAGGTACTAAGTTTGCTTAAGTGAACTATTGAAAATGGTAGAACTTCAGACACAATATTATTCCATTTGATTTTCTTAAGGAAACTACTAATTCTCTATTTCTGTTTAACTCCGCATTTTCCAGTTCTAAGTGGGATGTTCCATTTGACTGGTAATAGACTTTCACCGGACAGGATGAAGCGTTGTCTTTGAGTTGGGCCAGAAGTCAAGGGACATGTTTCAATCCTCATCATTAAGGATCTCTGAGCACTGTTTGACACTATTAACCACGTTATCCTAACACTTCACTTGGCTTCTTCTAGTTTTTACTTCTAGTTCTCTGGTCACCCTTCATTTACCAATATAGCCTCATCCTTCTCCATCGTTAATTACCCGTTAAAAGCTAGGTCTCTGTGAGGCTTGGTTCTAGGCTATCTTCTCCATTCTGTTCTCCCTCTCCATTGGTCATTCTATTCAAACCAGTGATTCACTTACCCTCAGCATACCAGTAATCATTAAACTTGTATCTTTTGTCAAAACCTTTCTTTAAGCTCAGAATCGTATCAACATTTCTATCTAGATGTCTCAAAAATTCCTTAATCTCAGCATGTCCAAAACTGTTCTCATAATACCCATCCTCTCCTCTCCTACCCCAAACCTGGTCATTTTCCAGTGAGTCATGTGTTAAAGAATGGAATCACCAAACTTCTAGCTACATAAGCCAGAGACCTTGTTGTTTTCCATTCCCTTAAATCTTACATAGTGACCCAATGCCAAATCTTTTCCTTATTACCATCTTAATATCTCTTCAATTCTAACATTAATAATGCATCACCACATGTCTTGTGCAAGTGAACATCTTTGGAATAGCCATCTAATCAGTTTGCCTTTACCCAAAATATTCTTTTCCCAATGTAGTTCTCTATGTTATATCCACAGTAATCTTTTCAAAATAAGAAACTTACCATGTCGTTCAATGCCCCCACACAACTACCTGTCCAACTTTACCCAATTTAAAACATTCAATGATTATCTTATTGTTTTCTTTTTATAAACACTTTATTCTTTGAGAGCAGTTTTAGGTCCACAGTAAAATTGAGGGGAAGGTACAGAGATTTCTCATATACTCCCTGCTCCCACACACGCAAAGCTTCCCCCATTATTAACATCTCCCACCAGAGTGGTACATTTGTTACAATTGAGGGACCTAAATTGACACATAATAATGACCTACAGTCCATAGTTTACATTAGAGCTCACTCTTGGTGTTGTACCTTCCATGGATTTGGACAAATGTATAAGGGCATGTATCCATTATTATAGTGCCATACAGAGTATTTTAACTGCCCTAAAAAGCCCCTGTGCTCTGCTTTTTCAGCCCCCCATCCCCAACTCCTGTCAACCACTGATTGTTTTTACTGTCTCAATAGTTTTGCTTTTTCCAGAATGTTATATAATTGGAATCATATGGTATGCAGCCTTTTCAGATTGACTTCTTTCACTTCATAATATGCATTTAAGGTTCCTCTGTGTCTTTTCATGGCTCGATAGCTCATTTCCTTTTAGCACTGAATAATATTCCATTGTCTGGATGTACCACAGTTTATTTATCCATTCACCTACTGAAGGGCACATTGCTTCCAAGATTTGGCAATTATAAATAAAACTATCGTAAACATCCATGTGCAGGTTTTTGTGTGGATGTAAGTTTTCAATTCCTTTGGATAAATACCAAGGAGTGCGATTGCTGGACTGTATGGTAAGGGTATGTTTAGCTTTTTAAGAAACTGCCAAACTTTCTTCCAAAGTGGCTGTATCATTTTGCATTCCCACTAGCAATGAACAAGAATTCCTGTTGCTCCACATCTTTGCTAACATTTGGTGTTGTCCCCATTCCAGATTTTGGCCATTCTAGTAGACGTATAGTGTTATCTCATTGTTTTAATTTGCATTTCCCCGATGACATATGCTGTGGAGCATCTTCTCATATGCTTATTTGCCATCTGTATATCTTCTTTGGTGAGCTGTCTGTTAAGGCCTTTGGCCTATTTTTTAACTGGGCTCTTTGTTTTCTTATTGTTGACTTCAATATTTCTTTGTATATTTTTGATAACAGTCCTTTATTAGATAAGTCATTGGAAAAGATTTTCTCCCAGTCTGTGGCTTGTCTTCTCATTCACTTGACATTGTCTTTTGCAGAGCAGAAGTTTTTTATTTTAATCAAGTCCAACTTATCAGTCACATTTTCTCATGGATCATGCCTTTGGTGGTGTTTCTGAAAAGTCCTGACCATACCCACAGTAATCTGGATTTTCTCCTATTTTATCTTCTAAGAGTTTTATAGTTTTGCGTATTACATTAGGTCTATGGTCCATTTTGAGTTAATTTTTGTGAAGACTGTAAGGTCTGTGTCTAGATTCATTTTTTTGCGTGTGAATGCCCAGTTATTCTGGCACCATTTGTTGAAAAGACTATCTTCACTCTATTTTATTGCCTTTGCTTCTTTGTCCAAGGTCGGTTGATTATATTTAGAGGGGTCTTTTTCTGGGCTGCATATTCTGTTCCATTGGTCTATTTGTCTGTTCTTTCACCGATATCATACAGCTTTAATTCCTGTAGCTTTATAGTAAGTCTTAAAGTTGGGTAGTGTCAGTCCTCTGACTTTGTTCTGATCCTTCAGTATTGTGTAGGCTATTCTTGGTCTTTTTTCCTCCCCATACAAACAGAGTTTCTGATTCTATAGAAACTTGTTCCATAGAATCAGTTTATCAATATCCACAAAATAGCTTGCTGAAGTTTTGATTGGGATTGTATTGAATCTATAGATCAAGTTAAGAAGAACCAACATCTTGGCAATATTGCTATCCATTTATTTAGTTCTTTGATTTTGTTCATCAGAGTTTTATAGTTTTCCTCATATAGGTCTTGTACATATTTTATTAGATATATACCTATGTATTTTATTTTTGGGGGTGCTAATGTAAATAGTATTGTGTATTTAATTTCAAATTCCACTTGTTCATTGCTGGCATATAGGAAAGCAATTGACTTTTGTATATATCAACATTGTGTCTTGCAACGTTGCTAAAATTGCTTATTTTTTCCAGGAGTTTTTTGTTGTTTTTTCAGATTTTCTACATATATGATCATATCATTTGTAAACAAAGACAATATTATTTCTTCCTTCCCAATATGCATTCTTTTATATCCTTTTCTTGTCTTACTGCATTAGCTAGTACTTCCAGTATGATGTTGAAAGAGTGGTAGAAGGGACATCCTTGTTCCTGATCTTAATGGGAAAGTTTCAAATTTCTCTCCATTAAGCAAGACATTAGCTAGAGGTTTTTTGTAGATATTCTTTATCAGATTGAGGAGGTTCCACTCTATTCCTAGTTGACTGAGTTTTTATCATGAAAGGGCATTGTATCTTGTCAAAAGCTTTTTCTCCATCTATTGAAATGATCATGTGATTTTTCTTTTTTAGCCTGTTGACATGACAGATTACATTAATAGATTTTTGAATGCTAAACCAGCGTTACATACCAGGGATATATCCCATTTGATCATGGTGTATAATTCTTTTTGTACTTTTTTATATTTGACTTGCTAAGGATTTGTTGAGGATTTTTCATCTGCTTCACGAGACATATTGGTCTGTGGCTTCCTTTTCTTGTAATATCTTTGTCTGATTTTGGTACTAGGATAATGCTGGCCTCACATAAATAGTTAGAAAATATTCCCTCTGCTTCTATCCTCTAAAATAGGTTGTAGAGACTTGGTATAGTTTCTTCCTTAAAAGTTTCATAGAACTCATCGGTGATCTGAGCCTGATGCTTTTTCTTTTGGAAGTTGATTAATTATTGATTCAAGTTCTGTATGGATATAGGCCTATTCAGATTGTCTATTTCTTCTTGTGCAAGTTTTGGCAGCTTGTGTCTTTCAAGGAATTGATCCATATAATCTAAGTTATCAAATTTGTGGTTATAGAATTTTTCACTGAGTATTTAATTATCCTTTTAATATGCATGGGATCTGTAATGATGTCCCCTCTTTCATTGCTGATATTAGTAATTTGTGTCCTCTCTCTTTTCTTCTTAGTTAGTCTGGCTAGAGGCTTATCTATTTTATTGATCTTTTCGAAGAACCAGCTTTTGGTTTTATGGTTTTTTTCTCTATTAATTTCTTATTTCAATTTCATTGATTTCTCTTCTAATTCTTATTTCTTTCTTCTGCTTACTTTGGACTCATTTTGTTCCTCTTTTTCTAGTTTCCTAAGGTAAAAACTTAGATTATTGAATTTAGATCTTTTGTTTCTTCTAATAAATGCATTCAATGCTAGAAATTTCTAAGACTGCTTTTGCTGATTCTCACAAATTTTGATATTATATTTTCATTTTCACTTAGTTCAAATTATTGTTTAATTTATTTTGATATTTCTTCTTTTATCCTTGTGTTATTTAAAAGTATGTTGTTTAATCTCCATGCATTTCGAGATTTTTGTTATCTTTCCGTTATTGATTTCTAGTTTAATTGCATTGTAGTCTGACAGCAGACATTGTATGATTTCTATTCTTTCAAATTTGTTGAAGTGTGTTTTATGACCCAGGATGTGGTCTATCTTGGTGAATGTTCCATGTAAGCTTGGGAAGAATGTATATTCTGCTATTGTTGAATGAATTAGTTTATGGATATGAATTATCTATATCCATCAATCCAGTTGTTTGATGGTATTGTTGAGTTCACCTATGTCCTTACAGGTTTGCTGCCTGCTGGGTCTGTCCATATCTGATGGAAGAGTGTCGAAGTTTCTAAGATAATAGCAGATTCATCTGTTTCTCCTTGCAGTTCTATTAGTGTTTGCCTCATATAGTTAGACACTGCTGTTAGGCACATGCATGTTGAGAATTGTTATGTCTTCTTGGATAACTGATATTGTTACCGCATACATACCCAGGTTCTTTACCTGCCACACAAGAGGGGCCAAATAAAAGTAGAATGCCAGGCTTATGGCAAGGAAAGAGTTTTTATTTTGGGTGACGTCAGCCAGGAGACGAGAGCTCTCAAATTTGTCCCGTCTTTCTGCAAGATGGGAGGCAAGGGGTTTTAAAGGTTGTGAGGGAGAGCAAGTGCTGGGGTTTTAGGTAAGGGAGGGGGAGCATGTGGACGTGCTGGCTGGCACCTTCCCGCCAGCTTGCATTTGACATTGAAGACTGAATTTCTTTCCCTTGACTGTCTGGACTTCTCATCTTTAGCCTGCGTTTGGCCTTGTGAGGCTGAATCTTGATGTCTGGACCTTGATTTCCTGGGCAAGACAGCTCACTCTTATACTAAGGAGGGACAGAAAGACCTGGTTAGTTTTAAACAACAGTTGATTATGCTGAGTATGCACAGCTGCAGTTAGCAAAGCTTATCTCAAAGTTTTTGTTCTCTTCTTCTAGCCCAGGGAAGATTCTTTACCCTCCTCTTGCTCGGTATCAATACCTTTATCATTATGTAATTCTTTTCTTCATCCCTGATAATTATTCTTTCTTTGAAGTCTCTATCTGAAATTAACATAGCTACTCCTGCTTTCTTTTGGTTAGTGTTAGTGTGGTATATTTTTCACCATCCATTTACTTCTATTCTATATGTGCCTTCATATTTAAAGTGGGTTTCTTATAGACAACCTGTGGGATAATAGACAAATATATATATATATATATATTCGTTTCTGTTCCCAGGTCCTGGTACAGAGCTCCCAAAACGCTTGTAATTTCCTAAGTGATAAGAACTCCAAGAGCATCTCTTGTTCTAATATTTGTCTTTGACCCCATCTCTGACACAGGGATCCTAAACCCTTATAAATTCCTAAATAACGAGAGCACTGAGAACATCTTTTGTTCTAATGAGGTGACTCTGGGTGGGCTCCTGAATGGATCCTAGATGGGGGCTGGTCACCACAAAGACCACACTATGATTAGAAGCTCGGAATTTTCAGCCCTACCCTCATCTCCCAGAGAGGAGGGAGGGGCTAGAAATGGAGTTAATAATTGATCACGTCTATATGAGGAAGTCTCCATTAAATGCCAATAGTACAGGATTTGGAGAGCTTCCAGGATAGTGAACACATCCACACCAGGAGAGTGATGCACCCAGCTCCATGGGGACAGAAGTTTTTGAGCTTGGGGCCCTCCCAGACTTTGTACTATGTATCTCTTCACCTAGCTATTCATCTGTATCCCTTATCATATCCTTTAATAAACTGGTAAACATAAGTAAGTGTTTCCCTGAGTTCTGTGAGCCACTCTAGTAAATTAACCAAGCCTAAGGAGAGGTCCATGGGAACCTCTGATTTGTAGCCAGTTGGTCAGAAGCACAGGTGAAGGGCTTGTGGCTGATGTCTGAAATGTCTTTGTGTGTGTATGGTGGGGAGCAGTCTTGTGGGACTGAGCCCTTAACCTGTGGCATCTGATGCTATCTCCAGGTAGAATATGTCAGCATCGAGTTAAATTGTAGGACGCCCTGCTGGTGTCCCAGAGAACTGCTTGTTGTGGGTAAAAATCTCCACTCATTTGGTGATCGGAAGTGTCAGAAGCAAAGTATTCTTTGTGACTAGTAAAGGAGAAACACAGCAGAGAAGCACGATAGGGAAGAACTGGGTTTTTCCCTACATAAGAAACAAAAAAAACCCTGAGTTTTTTATATACACAACATATATTTGAATTTTTTTCTGATCTCTGACATTTCTATCTTTTAATTAGTGCATTAAGACCATTGACATTCAGAGTGATTATTGATATATTTAGATTAATATCTATCATATTTGTTACTGTTTTCTAATTTTTGTTCTTGTTTTTTGTTCCTACTTTTGTCTTTCACCCTTTTTCTTCCTTTGTGGTTTGCACTGAGCATTTTGTTTGATTTGGTTTTTTCTTATGTCTTAGCATATCAGTTATACTTCTTTTTTCACTTTTTTTAGCAATTGCCCTAGAGTTTGCAATGCACACTTACAACTAATCCAAGTCCACTTTCAAATAACATGATACCACATCACTGGTAGTGTGAATGTCTTCTAGTAACAAAATAATCTTACCTTTATGTACATCTGAGTGTCTGACCTATACCATTTACATTCTCTCTAAAGAACTTCTTTTAACATTTCTTGCAAGGTGGGCCTACTGGCAACAAATTCCCTCAATTTTTGTCTGATAGTCTTTATTTCTCCTTCACTTTTGAAGGATAATGTTGTGGAATACAGAATTCTAGGTTGGTGAGATTTTTCTCTCAACACTTTACATATTTTACTCCACTCTCTTCTTGCTTGCATAGTTTCCAATTAGAGGTTGAATTTAATTCTTATTTTTGTTCCTCTGAAGGTAAGGCATTTTTTCCCTCTGACTTCTTTCAGGACTTTATCTTTCATTTTCTGTCATTTGAAAATGATATGCTTAGGTGTAGTTTTGTTGGGTTTTGTTCTGTTTTGCCATTTATCCTGCTTGGTGTTCTCTGAGCTTTCTAGATCTGCTGTTTTTTTTTGGTAGCATTAATTTGGGGACATTCTCAGTCATTGTTTCAAATATTTCTTCTGTTCTTTTCCTTCTTTGTTCTCCTTCTGGTATTCCCATTATGTATGTAACATTCCCAAAGGGTATGTTACAGCTTTTGTAGTTTTCACATAGGCCTTGGATATTCTGTTTTGTTTTTTTAATTCTTGTTCTCTTTGCTTTTCAGTTTTCAAAGTTTTTATTGAGATCTTTTCAAGCTCAGATTTTTTTCCTCAGCCATGCCCAGTCTACTAAAAATTCCACCAAAGGCATTCTTCATTTCTGTTAGTGTTTTTATCTCTAGCATTTCGTTTTGGTTCTTTCTTAGAATTTCCATCTCTCTGCTTACATTGCTCATCTCCTCTTGCATGGTGTCTACTTTATCCATTAGAGCCCTTAGCAAATTATTCATAGTTGTTTTAAATTCTCAGTCTGAGAAGTCCAACATCCCTGACATATCTGTTTCTGATACTTGCTGTGTCTCTTCAAATTGTATTTTTTGTCTTTTGGTATACCTTTTAACTTTTTTCTTAATAGTGGTGCATGGTGTACAGGGTCAAAGGAACTGCTATAAATAGGCCTTTAGTCATGTGGTGGTGAGGTGCTGAGGAAGGGAAGACTTTTATAATCCTATGATTAGGTCTCAGTATTTTGCTGCACCTATGCCTTTGGACTGTGAACTATACAACTGTTTCTCAGTTTTTTGTTTCCCCCTTAGGTGAGACAGGATGACTACAGTGGGCTGGAGTTGGGTATTTCCTTTCTCCTAGGTAAGTTAGGCTCTGATAATACCCCACCTGGTTAGGATCTGGTTAACTTTTCTCCTGAGGGCAGGCCTTAATAAGAACAGAATGCTCTACTGTATTTCAAAATGGTTTCTCTTTCCCTCTCCCTACTGGCAACAGGAGTGGATTTTTCTCTGATATTAGATACTGTGAGAACCTGGTTGATCTTCTGAAGGTAAATATCACAAAATTATGGGGTCCTCTTTATGACTGGGTCCCTATGGAGTTTTTTTTCTTTTTTTTTTGTGAGGATGATCAGCCCTGAGCTAACATCCATGCTAATCCTCCTCTTTTTGCTGAGGAAGACTGGCTCTGAGCTAACATCTATTGCCAATCCTCCTCCTTTCACTCCCCAAAGCCCCAGTAGATGATTGTATGTCATAGCTGCACATCCTTCTAGTTGCTGTATGTGGGAGGCCACCTCAGCATTGCCGGAGAAACGGTGTGTCTGTGCGTGCCCGGGATCCGAACCCGGGCCACCAGTAGCAGAGCGCACGCACCCAATTGCTAAGCCCGTGGAGTTTTTAACTCTCAGATTTGTCCACACTGAGCCTGCAGCAATTCACCAATTACAGTTTGGGTTCTCCTACCCAAACACTGATTCCTGCGTGGTATCCGCTCATGAGTCTCTGTTTAGGTAAGCTGTAATGACCTGGGTTCTCCTGTCTGTCTCTCCAATCTTGGGGACAGCAGTTTGCCTTGTATCCTCCTCTCTCTTATGGATCCAAGAAGAGTTGATGATTTTTCCATCTGTTGAGCTTTCTACTTGTTGTTAATTGGCGTGGTGTCTTCCAAACTCCTTACATGTGGAACTGGAAACCAGAAGTCTATCCTATTGCTTTTAAATTAAAAATCAAACCACTTCATAAGGGCCATTTGTTTCCATGTCTTGGTACCTGTCCTCTCTTTCAGCTTCTTTCACCACCTGTGCTCTCGGAGCCTCAATCACACAGGCCTCCCTACCTTTCCTCAGACTGGCCGTGTTTTCTCCCATCACAGAGCTCTGAACATGGATAACTTCACCCTGAAATGCTCTCCAACCTCATCATCTATCTTTGCCCAGTTAAGCCCTACTCATCAGACACAGCTCAATGGTTGACTAGAACTTTCGAGGTGTTCTGACTAAGACAGATGTCTACATTATTAGACCTCATAAAATCATGTTCTTTTCCTTTAAGATACCTTAGTACATAATTATACCTTTTCTGTCCTTCCACCTATGTTTCATTCCTGTTGTGACGTCATTCTCAAACAGGCCTGCATTGGCCAAGGCCTGATGTTAGTCTTTACTCACAGAAGCACGTTTAAATACATGCATATAATATGATATTTGGTATGCATATAATTTTTTGTTTATCTCTTCCCCTCCCCACTTGTTCTATTATTTGTTTTGCTTTGGTGTACTTTTTTTTTTCCTGGGTTTTCTTGATTCATTTTGTCGTGTAGAAAGTCTTACCTCACCTTTGTAGCCTCGATCTCAGGGAAAGGTTAATATTCACTTCAGGTTTATTTCAAAACATTTGGCCTATTTTAAATTTTATTTTATCTTCCTACAAACTTCTAAATAAAGTAATCATGTTTTATTAGTACCATTTTTACAGAAAAGAAAACTATGATTCAAAGAAATCCAGTTACTGCCTATGACTCAGTGGTAGTCTGGGTAGTAAACATGGTTGCCTACTGTAGGGACACCATGTATAGCCCTGCTGGCTTTGAACTTGATGAAAACGGTGCTTCCTGGGGTTTTGCAGCCTACAGCCTTCACCACCATCCAGTGGCCTAGCAATACAGTACCCACTGCAACAATGCAATTTCTAATTTAGTATTTTTCCCCAGGACCACTTTGCTTTTCTACCAATAGGCATACAAACACACACACGCACACATATTCTTATGCGCATATAAACACACACTGTACTGCATTCATTGTTCTTATAGCCTCCAAATTAAATCAGTACTAGTGCTAGAAATGGGAAGATATTTTCTGGAATCGACCTTTATGCTAAGGATGAACGATGGTAATTGTTCCATAATATTGCAGGGTGAAATATGCAGAAAAACATTTTCCTATGAATATACACACAGGGCACATACTTATACTTAAATACTCACTCCTCTGTAATCTGTATATTATCACAGTTTAACAAAGCAGAATTTTTGAATAATACTTTTAAGTTAAAATATTCTAAAATTACCTGGCAATCAGTTCCTATATTTCAAGTCTGAGGTTTAAACAATAATCTATTTTATAGTTTCTGTCAAGATATTCTAAGTTCTAAGAAAATTTAAACATAGATGCATGCTATAAATAGTTTAACTTAATCTATGTGGTTTATTTGCATGTGGGTACCAAGTAGACAGGAAGCAACACATAAAACATTTGATTTTTTAAAAATAAATTAAAAAAAAGATTACAACTTAGAAATATTGCTTAAATATTACTAATTGATTTCAAATATTTACTTAATTCCAAGAAAAAGGGAAATTAACAAATAACACAATTTGTCCATTTTGAGGAATAGTTTTTTTGCAAGCTACATTAAAAATCTCTAGTATAAATTATTTCTGAAACAGAAAAATTTTAAATAACCTAAATTAACTTGACACAGATTACCTAAAATTAAAATGCAACTGTCATTTCATGCCACTAAATAAGTAAAAAATCTTTCTTAAGAGACCTAAATATATCATCTGTCCCTAATGTGGGGAAATGAGAGCTGTACCTAGGGGAGTTTTTCTCTTGCTATAGTCATTTTTTTAGGTGGTGTGGTCATTCTTTCCACACATATTTTTTTTTTTTTGGCTGTGATATTTGTGAGGTTTGTTAGAGCTGCTGAGAATACTATAGTGAACAAAAATGTATAAAAAAATAATAATAAACACCAAAAACTAAACCTCAGGTCCTTATGGAATTTAAATTTTTGTGAGATAATTAAACAATGGTTAATACACCAATGAATAAGTCATATAATTTAAACACTAATAAATATTATCTAAAAAATAAGAATGAATGGAGACAGATGGGAGTGTCAGCTGACTAAACATAGTCAGAGTGGGCATCCCTGAGAATGTGACATTAGAGCAGAGACTCAAAGAGGGAGAGCTATGTGGACATTTATGAGCTGAACAGTCCAGACTGAGGCAATTGAAAATGCAAAGACTGGGAGATAGGAGCATGGCTGGGGTGTTCGAGAAATACAAAGGATACTAGTATGGCTTGAGCAGAGGCGGCCAATGGAAGAGTAATAGGAAATATAGTTAGAGACGTCGCCCGTGGTTACAGCATGCAGAGAACACTAACAACTTTAGGTTTTATTTTGATTATTATGAGAAACTAGCGCAAAAGAATGACTAGGGAAACGACATGATTTGTGAATATGTATTTTGAAGAAATGCCGTGAACTATTGTAGTCACTGTTGGGTAAGAGAGAAAGCAGAGTGAGGCTAAGAAGCTGTTGCAGTGATCTGTAGGGAGACCAGTTTGGCTTGCGTTAGGGAGGAAGAAAAAGAGGTGCTGGATATCCCTCATGTTAGAGATGGGAAGAGAAAATCCTAAGGGCTGCCTCATCACCTCAACACTAGAAGTCCTGAGACAGGCAGTGGAACATCCTCTGCACTCTGAGCTGGAGGAAGTAGTTGTCATCGTTGACCAGGTTGCCCTTCAACACACTTGCCTTTCCTCAGGATTGGTGTAGTGGGATCTGAGAAGTCTGAGGGGAAAATGGGAGCAAAACAGGCTGGTCAACGTGAGTTCTAGGCTGTATCCATTATAATTTCACTTGCCAGAGCCTCATTCATTAGAAATCAGCAGTGGGCTTGGAAACAAACTTTTATAAATAATACCTTCCCCTGTCTTCATTTATCTGCTATGGTTGCTCGTGCGCACGTGCACCTGAGGAACTATTTCTGGAGTGACGGCTATTGAACCACAGATGCTTGGGTGCAGCTATAAGCCCTGGTCAAAGAACATCCTAATATAATTCCATTAACATACAACTCTCTTTAACAGAACTTTTGGCCACAAACTTTATACTTATAACCTC
The DNA here is from genome assembly GCF_020826845.1 of Diceros bicornis minor. Lineage (NCBI taxonomy): Eukaryota > Metazoa > Chordata > Mammalia > Perissodactyla > Rhinocerotidae > Diceros > Diceros bicornis. The sequence goes on from NC_080777.1 coordinate 17,699,274, forward strand.
CAGCTATGGATTTCGCTAATGCTTGAGAGAAGAAACTCCCAAAGTAATGGAATTATCAGTCAGTTGGTGAGTAACTAATGCTGTCTCCATATAAAGTATGAAATGTTGAAGGGCATCTCACTTCAGAAAAAAGAAACGGAAATAGGAAGTTAGCAAAGAAATTCAAGAAGTACCATTTAAATATAGGATTTACAAATAGACCAATATAATGTGTAACAATCATATATGACAATTGAAGTGGTTACTGCATGTCTGAGATACATAAAAATATGACTCTGAATTTTGCTGATTTCTTCAATAATTACGATTAGTTTCTAATGCCAGGAATTGCCTAGGAGCTGAGGTTACAGCAGTTAAAATTTGATCACAGAAGTACCTGGAAACTTGGGAGAAACTAGATATTTCTATTCTTAAGCCTGGATATTCTGCTACTGGTTGTAACACAAGAATCCAAATTTTAAATGCTCCTAATGTACAGCTTTACTTAGTAACCTCTAGTATGAAATATGGTTCTTAGTATATGATTGACAGCCAATCATCAAAATCATTTTCAAACTCTGAGAACAGCTATTGAGTTTATATTAATAAATATCATGGAAAGTTACAAGACATAAGCTATATTTCTTACCTTCCTTTGATCTTCACTGCTCATAACATTAATATTATAACTATCCTTATTCTCCAAAGAATTATCTCTTTCAAGACATTCATCACCACCTCTGCCACATTACTTATGCATGTTTTATTACTTAAGAAAAAAAGAAATTAAATATCCAGAATGAAATTTGTATCATTTTAAGGATTTAATTCTTTAAAACAAGGGCATTCAGAACAAGGGCTGAGTTTATAGTCACTATTTTCTACTGTGTCTAGGCATTGTCCAGAAGTTCAATCATGAAATGTGGGATATTCTAGCTAACTTTACAACTAGTAGAGTTGTGATCATGTGATGCAGTATCAGGGAAGTGTTCCCATAATAGATTATTTCCTGTATCACTTATCCACCGTGACAGGGCATAGAGCCTGTAGTGACTTTTTTGAAATGCTGCCCTTCATCTCCCATCACTACAGCTCTTCTCATGCTCCTTTCCTGGACTCTCAGGACTTTTCATCTTTAGTTCTGGACTGTGAACTTTTTTTTATAACTGAACTCAAGTTAACTCTTTTTTTTTTTTTTTGAGGAAGATTTGCCCTGCGCTAACATCTGTTGCCAATCTTCCTCTTTTTCCCTTTTCTCCCCAAAGCCCCAGTACATAGTTGTGTATCATAGCTATAGCGTTGTAGCTCTTCTGTGTGGGATGCCACCTCAGTATGGCATGATGAGCAGTGAATAGGTCTGCACCCAGGATCCGAACCAGCAAACCCCAGGCCGCTGAAGTGGAAAGTGCAAACTTAACCGCTAAGCCACCAGACCGGCCCCTAGACTATGAACTTGAGGAATCTTCTCCTTCTACCATTCTCCCTTTCCCCTCAATTTGGCATCACAAAATCATAAAAGAATAGGTATTGGTAGAAAAAATAAGTAAACAACCATGACAAAGGTAGTTATAACAAGATTATTGCATAATTCTAAACTAGGAATATTAGTTGAGTATATTTTGAATCTCTGAAGGAAATTCTGTAGATAAAGCATTAAAGGAAGCTTGAAGTTGAATAATAGAGCAAGCCGCTAGGGTATAGAGAGAGTTCAGAGATTTCATCCCATTCTCCCTATACCAGTACCACAGTTACATGAGAGCAGGTAGTGCAGGGTGGGGATTGAGAATCCATCCCTATAATTTACAACACATAGTACATTTACAACAATATGTATAAGGTGGCCATTACCATTGCTCTATCGATGTTATACGTTATTAACACATATGCTAGGAATATATAAGGTCTACAATTTCCAATAATATAGCATATTTTGAGTAGAATTGTACTAGCTACAGTACAGTATATCCTATGATAGAAATTTGTAGTATGAAAGGATTCACAATAAGGGTTATGGGATCAAGAGACTCTGAGAGTTACTGTTGCTGAGTGAGAAGCATTATAACCTGCTTATAATAATCTAGATTAAATTATCTTCATAGACAGAGCATCAACTAGTAAAATGAGAGAATCTTTCTTCAATTCAATAATGGTAACACTAGCTAAATAAAAGATATCAACATCAATCATTCGACAAAGTCTGCAATTCAACTAGCCCTGTAATTTATAATTTAAGAAGAAGAGTCTAAGAGGAAAAAATTTAAGAGGAAGAACACTTTCTTAGGGTTTAGCTCAACCAGGTAGACAGTGAGATATTACCAAAAAAGATACAATAATCTTTTATTGTGGACATATTATCTTCTTCTTCTTCAAGACTAAATAAGCTGGAAAAAAATAAGACACAGGAAAAATAAGCAAAAAAATATGACTTAGGAAAGATGCTTCAACCTAAGCTAAAAAAAGTCTACTCCAGATTTACCAGAAAATCGTATTTACAAAATATAGGAAAAGACAAATTTTAGAAAGTATATTTTATTTTTGGTAAAATTCAATATAATATGGGCACTGTTAAATACATGAACAAAATTATATCATGAAGACTGAAATGGAAAGGTCCTCAGAATGTGGAAGGAGATAACAAGAGAGCTGAATGGAGTAAAAAAAAGTATAAATGAAAACCAAAAAGCAATTGTACCCACAATTTTTATTAGCAATAGTAATATGCAAAAGGGACTCTGAAACAAACTCTGAATCTTGATATCAATTCTAATGTGTGTGTGCATTGAGTCCAGAAATCAGAGAAAATAGCCAATAAATAGGAACTATTGGAGTGACATCAGCATCATGGCAGCATAAGGTGTCCCTTGTTTTTGTCTCCCATCTTAACAACAAAAATTCAGCATCCATTGACAGACAAAAGTGCTTTGAAGGAACTCTGGGATCCAGCGTCAGATGCCAAGGGACCTGGGATGAGTCTTGCCCACCTGTGCATTGAGTAATAGACAGACCTCAGACCTGGCTGGGGACCCTGCAGAGGCCCGTGAACTGGCTCCAGCCCCTCTTGGCTGCAGTCCAGGAGTCCTTGAAGAATACTGACTTAGACAATCACTCACAGACCAGAGAGAATTTGTGGAAATCCAGGTTTCCAGAGGGGAAATTCCAGCACCCTGTTGGAGTAAAAAAAATACAAGTTTGGATGCATTAAATGGGCAGCTAGTAAAGACTGGAGGAGGTGACTGCTACTTCAAATGCAAAGATAGCAAGGAACACAAAAAAGCAAGGAACTTTGACACCACCAAAGAATCATAATGATCTTCCCTTAACAGATCCCAAACACATGGAGATCTCCAATTTAACAGATAAAGAACTCAAAATAGCTATTTTACGGAAACTCAATGAGCTACAAGAAAACGCAGAAAGACAATTCAACAAAATCAGGAAAACACTACACAAATGAAACTAGACATTTAATGAAGAGATAGAAATCATTAAAAAAGAATCAGACAGAAATTCCAGAGCTGAAAAATGTAATGAATGAAATGAAAAATGCAACAGAGAGCAACAATAGCAGACTTGATCAGGCAAAATAAAAGAATTAGTGATATTGAAGATAGACATTTTGAAATTATCCCATCAGAGAAGAACACGGAAAAAAGAATTAAAAAAAGTAAAGAAACACTATGTGGCCTATGGGATAATATAAAAAGGACCTTCGTAAATCATTGGAATTCCAGAAGGAAAAGAGAGAGAGAAAGGGGTAGAAAGCTTATTTAAAGAAATAATGGCTGAGAACTTTTCAAATCTGGGGAGAGATTTGTACATACAAGTTCATGAAGCTTATGGGTCACCAAATAGAATAAAACTTTCAAAATTCAAAGACAAAAAGAGAATCTTAAAAGCAGCAAGAGGATAAAAGTTTATAACTTACAAGGAACCTGCATAAGGCTATCAGCATATTTCTTAGCAGAAACCTTACAAGCCAGGAGAGAGTGGGATGAGGTATTCAAAATGTTGAAAGAAAAAAACTACCAACCAAGAAAACTTTACCAGGCAAAGCATCCTTCAGAAATGAAAAAGAAACTTTCCCAGACAAACAAAACCTGAGAGAATTCATCACCACTTGACCTGCCTTACAAGAAATGATGAAAGGAGTTCTTCAAGTTGAAATGAAAAGATGCTAATTAGTAACATGAAAATATACAACACATTGATATATAGTCAAATTCAGAATACTCTAATACTGTAATATGGTGGAGAGTTAACCACTTAACTCTAGTATAAAGGATAGAGAACAATAGTATTGAAAATAACTATAGCTACAATAAGAGTTTGGTGTCCTTGGAAGTAATATTTGATGGAAGGAATAGTAAAATCTCAAGACAAGTCATGGAGAACATTGGATATTAGTTTTAGGAACTTGGTGATTTAACACCACTGAAAACCATTAAGTGGTCATAGCTGTGTACTAGAGATCCATCTGGAAGACATGTGCATAGTGTATTTGATGGGTTAGTCTGTGATGATTTCTTCATCATAAGCCAAGTGTTTGATAGATAACTCAATATGAAATGAAGAGGCAGCCGCCCAGCCCTGGTGTTTACTATCAGGAAATGCTTGCCATCCTTATTCCTGCGTGGGTGATGGCCAAACAACTTTTTCAGCCCAATAGCTGGTTATGAATATCTAATTGTTTAAATATGATTTCCTGAAGGACGACTCTGGAAGATCTTGTGCACCAATAGGAAAGCTGGGGAAAAAAATCATCATCTGAATAGACACAATCCACCACTAAAGGCTGACTTTTCATTTCTTCCTGGCAGTATGGAATGTTTTCATGCCCATCTCTCTTACTTCCTTTTTGCCCTGTTTCCCCTGAGATTTTCAGTTCTTAAATAATTGTCAAACAAGAGGTAAATTTGGGGGAAGAGAAGTTATAGGTGAAAAAAGGTACATTGTTACCTCAAAGGGAACACCCAAACAAGTGTATGTATGCCATTTAGTTTTCAGTCTTCAAACCCTGGTGTGTGGATAATGGGGCAGACTTTGGCTGAGGGATAGAGGCTCTGCTAAACTTTTTCTATACAGATAGTTTTATTCTAATTCAGAATGTATATCTTGTATTGCTCACCATATTTGATTTTTTGTTAAGTTCAATTAATCTTATACTTCAATGAAAATTCTCTGCAGATGCTCATTGTGTTTTTCCCCCATGTTAACATATATTTCAGTTGAAAATTGTGAAAGATTGGATCTAAGACTGTAAAGCAAGCTACATTTACACAAAATACCCTATTTTTGCTTGATAAAATATGGTAATAAATTGTATGGTTGGTAAATATTTAACTCTGAAGAAATAATCGAGAAGAGAATTTTCAGTATGCTATTATTATTTGTTGATCTTTTTTATGTGAATATTCAGAAGGGATAGGAGATTTTTCAGTCTCTTTTCCTGAGAGTCCATGTATCTTGGAAATACATAATAATTCAAAGAATGAATTGTTAGGTATGGGGCAGATTTAAAAATATAAGTGAACTTTTCCCATCTGCTTGTATACTACTGTGATGTAACTTGCTTTATCAAATGTGATGCAGGCAGACACTTGGAGACACTTGCACACTGGAGTTTGCTGTACTTGGAACCCTGTGTCTACCATGTAAATTAATCTAAGCTAGCCTTCTGGAAGATGGGCACCATGTAGAGAAGAAGGGGTACACCCAGCTGACAGCCAGTGGTCAAACATATGAGATGTGAGAAGGCTGTTCTGGATCATCCACGCTGCATCTGACCTAACGGTCAGCCTGATGGCTGCCTACACATGGATAGAAAAGCCCAGCATAAGTCAAGCTGTGCTGGCCGGGACCAGAAGAACTGAATGTACTAAGAAGAACAGATGTGCTAACTCATAACTAAAACAATTTTTCTGTATATAAATTATAACATTTTAATTGAATATATGCATGTAAATGAGCTATAATTCTGCTCCTGGCTTTATTACTAATGGAAATTCATGGTAAACCAATAAGTAAAATATCAGCTTGAACCAACTCTGTTATGACCTCTATTTATATACAATTTTATTTTAAAGTTTAGCTATTTCAGTGGAGTATCAGATATTGTATTAGATGCAAGAGTTAATTCCAAAACAATTTTAAATCTTTGCCATATGATGTATGCAAGAGTCATCCTAAAAATTCTATCCATGCTTACTCACTAACTCTGTGCCACAGATGCTGATTGCAATATTTACGAAGTGAAACCTCAAATTTGGAAAACACTTAACCATGATTGCCAAGGTACTTTGTTCCCACTTAGTAAATAATGATTAGCTTGTGTCATTCACTGGGAGGGTTACACTTGATAAAGCATTCTAGCAGTCTACTGAATTTAACAAATAGAAATGATCATATAGTGTTTGCATCAAATAACTGATATTGAATTCCCTTAATACCTTATAGATGTGATCATCTAGTTATTCTCCTTCCTCTCTTTTCCCAAATTCCCCAAACTATGAAACTAATGTACTCTTAATTTAAAATCATTCAGGCTATATTTATACCATGCTATTGATAATTTAAACAAGTTTCTAAAATCAATTACATTCTACTTTATATAAGTGTAACCTCACATTACCACTAAAGATGCAGAAAATGAAATTTGATTGCCTGCTCAGGTTATCTGTCATGAGTACCTAATGGAAACTTGCCAAGCAAGCTTTCTGACCAGACTATCTACACACCATATCAAATGTACTCACCAATGTTTTACGACACTTACTGTTCAGTAACCACAGTTATCATTCTAGGTCTCACAGTGTAAGTTTGTCCTATTGAAGAAAATGAAGCATTATCAAATATTGAACCTCTCATATTTCTTGATAACACTCAGAGGAACTATTCAGTTGTTATTCATCATTTCTGCATCTTAAAATTCTGTACACTATCTACAAAGAGATATCTAGAATTCTGGCAAGTAGAATCTTAATGCTCTACATATTTAGCGTGAATGTCAAAGTCTGATTTCCCCCATAATAAATTTCTGTTGACTGGTGTCATTTACTGGAAAGGTTACATGTGATTGAATTTATGACCATTTGCTGCTGAACTCAGCTTATAAATTGCTAATGATTCTGGCAGATGATTCAGTTTCTTATGCCAGTGAAATATTTGAGGTTAATTAAATAGCCTCCATCACCTCTTCTCACCAAAATGCCAATGAACTGCTGAGAAGTTAAATAAATGTACTACTTGGTACCCAGTGATGCCAAATAAACCACCCCAAGTACGTACGTTACTGAGCCTATTATAACGATCTGCTAAAACAGAGCATGAAGTATTGGATCCTTAAACATTGCTAAATGGAGAAATTATTTGAAATGCAAATATTTTTTCCAGCACCGTTAGACAAACTTCCATCAGATCAAAGTAAGAGTAAAGTAAATTTAATAATATAGTTATTTAAAAAAATCAGTTTTAAATATACAATAATAAATAAATATAAGATCATAAATAAAATTTTTGCGGACACAATTTTTTACTTCACACAGATATTTTAAAATCATTTAAGATTATTGCACAAGTAAACAATTCAATGTTTAAAATAATTTACATTTAACATCAAAATTATGCTAAATTGCAGTAATTCAGATAATAATTATTTAAAATAAAACATTCAATGGATTTTCTTTAAGAAGCAGTATCTTTCAGCTATCATGATCTGAGGAAATATTTCAATTTTGCCACAGGTATGATGTTACATATAATACTTCTAAAGTGACATTGTTCAAAATCATTAGGACTATATGCGCGAGATTATTTTCCTGTGCTGTATATATTCCACTCTTCTTAGTTTTTAATGGAACCCTAATTTTTGGATTTTTTTCAAAGTGGTCACATTCCTAGCTGGAGGGCTACATTTCCCAGTATTCCTTGTAGTTCAGGAGTCAACACTGAAATGTAAGAAGTTATTGGGTAGAGTTTCAAGTAATCTCCTTAAGACTTTATCTGGGTGATAAGTCTACTTACTCTCCTTTCTGTCCTTTTTCTTTTAGGAATTCTCAAGTTCTGACATCCAACCTGGATCCTAGGTAACCTTGAAGATAATGGAGCAGAAAGATGGAATGAGGGTGCCTAATGACCTTGGAGCCACCTACAGATTTATCTTATATAAGAAAGAAAAAAAAGTGCTACATTATTTAGGTCCTTTATTTGGTCACTTAGTAACTGAACTTTATCCTAACTTATACAGCTAGCAAATAGCTCATTAATGAATCAAGTGGTATCATAAAATGTTTTAATAAAAATATTAGCCTTTAGTTAATTGAGCAATAATTTGAAAGATGAATGGTCAACAAATTTTATGGATATTTTTGAGCCATTCCAAATAACAGTTTCCATATATTTACTTATCAGGATAAAATAGAATGAAGTGTTATTTTAGTAAATATTTATTGATATATATGCAATTTAACCCTATCAGCTCTTAATTATTCTGATCAAAGAGTAGTGCCACAATGATCCTCAGCCCTCTGTATTCATTTGACATTGCATTATCTACCTAGACTATCTCACCCAATCACAGTATTTTAGCTATTGTAGGGATAGCTCTAAAATCATAATCTCCAACCCTGATTTTTCTTCAGAGCTCCAAAATAATTTGAGTCCCTCCATGTGGCTGGTGCTGTGCTCAGGAGTACATGTATGCGAATAAAACAGATTCAGTATCTGCATTCACAAGAGTTAGCAGACTAGTGTGCATGATTGACATTAAACAAACAAATTAGAAATCAGTATATATTTGTAAATTTTGTGAAATGCTATAAATAACAGCTCAGGATTGTGGAAAGAAAATGACAGGATGGAAAATAGTTAGATTTGTTAGTCGGGGAAAAGATAATTATGAAGAGTCTAGAAAAAAGAGAGGGAGTCATCTAGGAAAAGGGGAAGGAAACAGCATATGAAAAGTCCCTAAAATCAGGGCAGACAACTTTTTACCAAAAGGATGATCCATAAAGGAAAGTCAGTTGGAACTCTTTGAAGGGCTTAAAGCAGGTAAATGAAGGGACATGACTTATTCCATTGAAAAGATCACTCTTGCTGCTCTCCTGAGAAAACATAACAGACTGGATTGGAATACGTTCAGTAAATTTGTTAAACTAAGTCAATAGAAAGCTAGTAAACATGGATGTTTATGTGAAAGCCAGTAAAATCAACTGATGGAAAAAAGTTAAAAATGTTTAAATTAAATTGTCATTGTTGTATTACAGAGGATTACTTATTCATGATGTCAAAATGCGCTTAAGAATGAAAATATTGTATATTATAGGATGATGCACGTGGCAATGGTTACACATTGTTGTTGATAAGCATATAATGACTTTTTGAGTATTCCTATGTTGTGTTTTATTTTTACTCTATAAAATAGAAGAGGTAATACTGAACTATTATTAAGCTATAGATAAGACATAATTTGTTATATAAACATTATTTTAAAACATTTCTTAACATTCAATTTGATTTTATTGCATGGGTATGCATGTATTTTTAGCAGAGAAAAGAGACTCAAATTTGATCATGAAAGTTTCAGGATGAATTATTTGATAGAAGTTCACTTGTTCCAAATATTGATGTAAAACATGTGATAACTGAGAAAATTATATAGTTCAAGAGATAGATATGATGAAATAATAGGGGGCCGGCCCCATGGCTTAGCAGTTAAGTGCGTGAGCTCTGCCGCTGGCGGCCCAGGTTCAGATCCTGGGCGCGCACCGAGGCACCACTTGTCCCATCATGCTGGGGCGGCGTCCCACATACAGCAACTAGAAGGATGTGCAACTACGACATACAACTTTCTACTGGGGCTTTGGGGAAAAAAATGAGGAGGATTGGCAATAGATGTTAGCTCAGAGCCAGTCTTCCTCAGCAAAAAACAGAGGATTAGCATGGATGTTAGCTCAGGGCTGATCTTCCTCACCAAAAAAAAAAAAAAAAGACATAATAGGACAAGCACAGGAAAAAAGGAAATCAAATGATTTAAGGGTTTAACATTACAGTGTCTTAACATCTCCAGAGTAATAGCCAAAGAATAGTAAAATAAATGTATAGCTAACAACCTAATTGGTAGGAAAACAGGAATAACTAAAGTGCTTGATTAATTTAAAAGAAAAAAATAATGAGAGAAAAGGGAAATAAAAATAGTTGAAAATAAAAACCAGAGCAGGGGCTGGCCTGGTGGCTGAGTGGTTAAATGCGGACACTCCACTTGGGCGGCCTGAGGGTTTGCAGTTTCCGAACCCCGGGCGCACACCAACGCACCACTTGTCAAGCCATGCTGTGGCAACATCCCATATAAAGTAGAGGAAGATGGGCATGGATGTTAGCCCAGGGCCAATCTTCCTCGGCAAAAAGAGGACAATTGGCATCGGATGTTAGCTCAGAGCTAATCTTCATCCTAAAAAAAAGAAAAGAAAAGAGCAAAATGTAGATATAAACCTAAATATATCAGTGATTACATTAAATGTTAATAGAAAAATAATCTAGTTAATGTTGGATAAATTAAACCAAAGTATATGCTGCTTGCAAGAAAAATCATTTTAAATATAAGGATACACACAGACTGAAATTAAAAAGATGGAAAAAATATGCCGTGTAAAATGAACAAAAGCAAAAAAAGCTAATGTACATCAGATAAAGTAGACTCTTTGCAAGAGCATTCTTTTCGGTAATAGGTAGAGGGGAATATATCTACTGGAAGAGATAAAAATTCTAAATTCATATGTCCCTAGTAATATAGTTTCAGTATATGTAAAGCAAAAACAGAATGAAAAGGAAACTAGACAAACTCACAATCAAGATGAGAGATGTTTAACCCACCTTTCTCAGTAACTGATAAAAGAAACAAAAAAATCATTATACGAAAAACCTGAACTATACAATTAAGAAACCTGACTGAACTGACATGTATCGAACACCACACCCAACAATGACAGAATACACCTTCTTTTCAAGGACCCATGTAATGTTTACTCAAACTGAACATTTGCTGGACCATAAAACAAGACTCAAGAAATTTCAAATGATGGAAATCATTCGGTATATTCTCTGACTACAGAAGAATCAATTTAGAAATTGATTATGAAAAGATAACTAGAAAATAAATGTAAAGAACCACAACCAGCTGAAGTGCTTGCTGATGGCAAAGGGAACACGGAATTGGTAGTGGAAGGAGGTTGCTATGAGTATCAGCTACAACCACATGACCAGTTAAAATAACAAGGACTATAATTGTCATGAGTATTTTTTCCTTATTTTCTTATAAATATGAGTGTGTGCATTAAACAAGTGTCTTTGTTTCCCACTCTTATCCTCTTACTATATAACATAAGATGTACTGACTTCATATTGTAGTATTTAAGTATTATTAACTTTACATCATAATATTTAAGTCATAAGATATCGAAATGAAGATTGAACATCACCTAAAGACTTTCCATTTACTTCTAGGGAAAGGGTTAGTATGTTTGGTTATACGCAGGATAACTGTATCACGTTAGGCAGAAGTACGACCTTGCTATTGTCTTTATTTGGAGATTAAGCATAGTTTAAGGAGATGTGTATGGGTGCCAAGTTGACAAAGAGTGAACTTGTGATGCTTAATTTTGTGTCTCTACTTGACAGGGATACAGCACCAAACATTGGTCAAACATTGGTCTGGATGTTTCCGTGAAGGTATTTTTTAGATGACATTAACAATTAAATCAATAGATTTATGAGTAAAGCAGATAACCCTCCATAATGTGGATGAGCCTCATCCAATCAGTTGAAGACTTTAGGAGAAGAAATACTAGCCTCTCCTGAGGAAAGGGAACTGTGCCAGCAGACTGTCTTTGGATTCAAGCTGCAACAACAGCTCTTCCCTGGATCTCCAGTTTGCCGTTGGACTTGGACTTGCTGATCTTCTCAGTTCCGTTAGTGTATGTGAGCTAATTCCCTAAAATCTCTCTCTATATATGTAGATATATATATATACATCCTGTTGGTTCTGTTTCTCTGGGAACGATGAACAATAAAAGTGATAGTGATCTATGACTTCACAGAAAACCTAATAATAAATTCCCAGCAAGATTTTTGTGGCAATTAACAAGATTATTTTAAAATTTGTATATAAACGCAAAGGACCAAGAATAGTTAAGGTAATCTTGAGGAAGAACAAAGCTGGAGGATGGACACTATCAGATATCAAGAGTTAATACAAAGCTACCACAATTAAAACAGTGAGGTATTGATGCAAGAATGGATAAACATTTTAATTGAAGAGACTGGAGACTCTAGAAACCTGCCCACTCATAAGATCATTTGATTTCTGTTTCAGATGTATATTGTACAGTGGAAAATGATGAATTTCCCCATAAATGGTTCTTAGTTAATTGGATGTTCATATAAAAAGAAAATAAATCTCTACCTTTACCACATCATATACAAAATGCAACTTCAGATGAATTGTGGATTTCATGTAAAGGTAAAATAATAAAATTTCTAGAAGAAATTATGTGATCATACTTTTGTGACCTGGGAGTTCTCAGAGATTTCTTAAGCAGGGCACAAAGTACCCATAAAGGAAAAATTGATCAGTTAAGGTTCATTAAAATTAAGAAATTCTCATAAAATCAGACAAAAATAACTATCCTATTAGAAGTTGGGATAGTAAGCAGGTAGAGTCTGGGGTTCGTGACTGGAAGGAGGCAGAAGGGAGCCTTCTAATGTGTTGACCATTTTTGATTTCTCAATCAGGGTGATTGTTACATGTGTGTGTTCATTTTGTGAAAATATATTGACCTTGATTTTTAGGATAGTGCCCTTTTCTACACTTACCTTATACTTGAATTCAACGTTAAGAAAGAAAAACAAAAACAAAGCTTCTCTTCTTCAGTGGACACCGTTAAGAGAGAAAAATGGCAAGCCATAAAGTGGAGCAGATATTTGTAATACATATATCCAACAAACTACGTATATTTAAAGAATTCCTACAAGTCTAGAAAAGATAATCAAATAGAAAAAAATAGTGAAAGACTTGAATAAACACTTCATACGGTGCCTATGAAAGCCAGATGGTTGGTAACTATCTTAAAAGTCATTTTTAATAATTTTTAGTAACTATTACTAATCAAGAATCAGGGAAATGCAAATTAAAATCATAGTGGTTACTACACATATCTACAAGAATGATGAACCCAACAAGACTTATAATCTCAAATGGAGCAATTGGAACTTTAATATATTGATAATTGCAATGTGAACAGATGCATCCAATTTTGAAAACTGGCAGTTTCTTCTAAAAGTCAGCGGTTGTGTACGTTTTGAAGCTACAATTCCACTACTAGGTGTATAGCCAATAGAAATCCTAACATATATAACCAAAAGTGATGTACAAGAATATTCATAGCACCACTATTTATAACAGACAAAGATGGAAATACTCCACATGGCCATCAGAACTAGAATGCATAAATAATCTGCAGTACATTTATACAATATAATATTATGCAACAATGAAAATTAATATATTAATGCATAGACAGAAAACATAGATAAATCTCATAAACATAATACTAAGAGAAAGTAGCTAGATGTGAAATAGGTCCTTCTGCATGATTCCAATAGGTCATTTTGCATGATTCCATTTATGTAAATTTCAAAAACAGATAAAACAAATTAATGGTGATATACAAGTAAAGTTAATTTTTATCTTTAGAAAGGAGTTAGTGGCTGAAAGTAGATATGATGAAGCTTCCTATCTGCTGATAATATGCTGTTTTCAAAATTTCTTGCTTTGTAAATTTTACATTGTAGTGTTGAACACTTGGGATTCTGTGACTTTTTATCTTTATGCTATTTTTCAATAAAATTTTACTTGAATATTTAATATTTTATTCTACAAAAAAGAGAATAGGGAAACTTGTAGTGAATATGACTGTGATGTGTCATATTTTATTTGTACTTCTTCTATGAGACATAAGTTTTTTATTAACCAAAATTACAGATGAGATAAAATAAAAGAAGAAATCTTATAGAATACTTTAATTTCTTCTGAATGGAAGAAAAGGCATATTCTGTGTGCCTAAGAGGATAAAACTAATTGAGATGAAATTCAGTCACACAAAAAGAGAAATTTATGATTGTATTTTATATTATTCAAACAGCAACTTTCTCTTTCATTCTATTAAGCAACAAGATATTAATGTGGAAATTTATTTCAGTACTAGAACTCATTTTATTTTGTACTTCTTCTATAAAACATGTAATAATATATTTTGAAGCAATAAGACTTTTTTTGCCAAGGAGGAATTTACTTAGGCATAAATTATTCATTACGTATAACTTTACAATTATACTTACAATTTTTGAGGCACTTGCTAATAGAATTTCATGCACAGACTAAAGATTACATATACAAAGATATATCCAGTTCTCTATTTCCAAAACTGAGATTTTTCTCTACTTGGTCCAGCTTGTCTAGTTTTTATGGCTTGCTTATATTGAACAAACAGTGTACAATGCAGATAAATAAGTAAATATATAAATCTGTAATTATAAATTGTAATAAGTCAAATATAAGCAATAAACTTAATTGCAATGTTACAGAAAACAGAACATAACAGGGAGTAAATATGCTTTTGAGAGAAAGCTCATGGGTGACCTTTTTGAGAAGATTATGTTTAAGTTGCTACCTGAAGAATGGAAAGAAGCAGCTAGGAGAGAATCCAGAGGGATGGCCAGGGCCAAGTTCTTGAGAGGGAGAGCTTGTTCACATTGCAAAAGGCAATGCCAATGTGAATGGAGCTCAGTCATTAGGAAAGTCAGTGTAAGAGTAAAAAGAAGGTGGTAAATCAAAGCCATATCTTGCAGAACATTGTAGGCTTTTAAGGAAGTTCAGAATTCATTCAAAATGTATTGGGATGTTAACAAAGATTTTTAAGCAGGTGAGTAACATGTTGCAATTTAGTTTTGCTGATGTTTTTAAAAATTGATGTAAATTTTATTTGTTCATGGAGTAGATCTTAGGTGGTCAAGGGTGAATGGGGCTGGCTCCACCCAGCTGTGCTCCCAAGAGAGCTGACAATAGCCTCATAGGCTGGAGGCCTGCAGCAATTGTGAGCCTCTGAGATAGCAACAAGCCACACTGGGGACCTGGCTCACTTACCAGCAAAACAGCAGCAGGTGTGTGCTATTAGACCTTGCAGCCAGTTGTATTGGGGCCCCCTTCACCCAATAAAGTGACTAAAGTGACGAGAGTAGCCACACACAGCTGAGCCTCACAACCAGCTGGCCTGGGGGCCAGCCTAGCCTATCCATGCACCTGAAGGGAGAGAAACCCTGCCACAACAGAAGGGCACACATAGCCCACACAGGGACCTCCTGGAACATTTGAAACTGGTGATGAGAGGGAAGCACATTGCTGGGCTCTATATGGCATCTTTTACATAACACCACATTTCCAAGATTGGGAGATGTAGCTGACCTACTCAATACATAGATAAGAGCACAGAGAAGTAGACAAAATGAGGAGACAAAGGAATATGTTCAAAATAAGGAAACAGGACAAATCCTCAGAAAAAGAAGTAAACAAAATGGAGAAAAACAATCTACCTGATAAAGAGTACAAAGTAATAGTCATAAGGATGTTCACTCATCTTGGGAGAAGAATAAATGAACTCAGTGAGAACTTTAACAAAGAATCAGAAAATATAAAAAAGAACCAATCAGAACTGAAGAACACAATAATGGAATGAAAAATTCACTAGAGGGACTCAACAGCAGAGTAGGTAACACAGAAGAATGGATCAGTGAGCTAGATGAAAGAGCACAGGATATCACCCAAGCTGAACAGAAAAAAGAAAAAAGAATTAAAAAGAATGAGGACAGTCTAAGGGACCTCATCAAGTGTACTAACATCATATTATAGGTGTCTCAGAGAGAGACAAAGGGCCAGAGAACCAATTTATAGAAATAATAGCTGAAAACTTTACCAACCTAAGGAAGGAAACAGACATCCACGTGCAGTAAGCACAGAGAGCCCCAAACAAGATGAACCCAAAGAAGCCCACACCAAGATGCGGTATAATTAAAATGTCAAGAATTAAAGATAAAGAGAGAACTCTAAAAGCTGCAAGAGAAAAGCAACAAGTTAAATACAAAGGAAACCCCATAAGGCTATCAGCTGACTTCTCATATCAGTGTTTGTGATTTACTCCACACAAAGGAAAGCAAATAGATTGCATAATACTTTTCTGAATTGCCTGATCTAAATATACAGCAAAGGTAGCAGATCAACCAACTATAAAGCTAATGTGAAGGTCAAAAGACAAAAGTACTAAAATTATCTATTTCCGTGATAAGAGTTTAAGGGATACACACACACACACACACACACACGGTTGAATATGATATCAAAAACATAAAATGTTGGCAGAGGGGAGTAAAGGTATAGGCCATTTAGTAAGAGGTCAAACTTCAGAGACTATCAACTTAATATAGATTGCTATTTACATAGGTTATCATATATGAACCTCATGGTAATCACAAACCAGAAACCTATAATAAGTACACAAAAATTAAGAGAAAGAAACTCAAACATATTTCTAAAGAAAGCCATCAAATCACAAGGGAAGAGAGCAAGAGAAGAAGAAAGGAATGGAGAAGAACTACTAAAACACCCAGAAAAAAAGTAACAAAATGGCAATAAGTACATACTCGTCAATAGCTACTTTAAATGTCAATGGACTAAATGCTCCAATCAAAAGACAGGGTGGCTGACTGGATAAAAAATCAAACTCATCTATATGCTGCATACAAGAGACACACTTCAGACCTAAAGACACTCGCAAACTGAAAGTGAAGGGATGGAAAAAGATACTCCATGGAAATGGCAATGAAAAAAAGCTGGGGTAGCAATACTTATATCAGAAAAAATAGACTTTAAAGCAAAAACTATAACAAGAGACAAAGAAGGACACTATATAATGATGAAGGGAACAATCCACCAAGAGGATATAACACTTGTAAATATCTATGCACACAACATAGGAGAACCTAAATGTATAAAGCAATTATTAACAGACATAAAAGGAGAAATAGACAATAACACAATAATAGTAGGAGACTTTAACACTCTACTTACACTGATGGATAGGTCATCCAAACAGACGATCAAAACGGAAACATCAGCCTTAAATGACACATTAGACCAGATGGACTTAGTAGATATATACAGAGCATTCCATCCAAAAACTGCAAAATGCACATTCTTTTCAAATTCTCCTGGAACATTTTCCAGGATAGATCATATATTAGGCCACAAAACAAGTCTCAGTAAATTTAAGAAGATTGAAATAATACCAACCATCTTTTCTGACCACAATGGTATGAAATGAGAAATCAACTACAAAAAGAAAACTGGAAAAGCCACAAATATGTGGTATTTAAACAAAATGCTACTGAACAACTATTGGGTCAATGAAGAAATCAGGGAAGAAATCAAAAAATATTGGGAGACAAACGAAAATGAAAACATGACATGCCAAAAGTTATGGGCTACAGCAAAAGCAGTACTAAGAGGGAATTTTATAGCAATAAACACAAGGAACAAGAAACATATCAAATAAACAATCTAACAGTGCACCAAAAGGAACTGCAAAGCCCAAATTAAACAATCAAAAGCCCAAAATCAGAAGGAAGAAAATAATAAAAATCAGGGTGGAAATAAATGAAATAGAAACTCAAGGTAAAATCTTGGATGCCAGTAAAGGTGATATTGCACTAGTCCAAGTAAGACCCGATAGAGATTGGATTAATGTGATGAGTGTAGAGATGGAGAAATGTTAGCATATTAGAGAAACATTTAGAGGGTAGAATCAAAGTGACTTCATGATATATTAAATATGGAAAGAAGTGAGGAAGATTGGGGAATAAAAATTAGTGTTATTTATGGGAAGATACATAAGTTTAAAGTAACAAAAGGAGTTCAAGTTGTATTTTGAACTCTTTAAATTTGATATAAGCATGAGGCATTCAAATGGAGATGTTTTTAAAAAGTGGCAGTTGGATATATGGGTAAAGGGCAGGGAGAAAAGTTAGAATGCGAGATAAAAATTTGGGAGTCATAAGCATATTCATGTTTCAATCATTGGAATAAATGGAAAAAAAATTTAATAAAAGGAGACCACTGAAATATAAGACCTTTTCATCAGCCTCATGTAGGCATTAGAAATAAATTAATGAAGGACAGTAACTTAAATGTATTTTAAAATTAAAATGATCCAAACATCAACTTCAACAGAAAAAAAAATTGACTCTATTTTTTTTAACTTCAAATTTTGTATGTATCTGCTTAATGTATCTGGATTCTTTGCATAGAAGAATCTGAAGGTATATGTAAATGGATATTAGAAATTTAACTTTATTAGAAAACTCCACTTCAGATGAGCAGGACTGATACTTCAAGTGGCATAGATTTAACAGATTGAATTCTACTCTCCTGAGTGCACTGACCCCATCATGGTCCTATGTTGATGCCCATACTCAGTCTGAAAACAAAAGCTTAGAATTTCACATCTTTATTAAAGATTATGTTTTATGTAATTTTCTCTTATAATATATTACTAACCATTATATTCTTAGACCAAAACTATTTTAAATAATCTCTTTTCTTCATAAAGAGAACCCCTGCAAATGTTAGACTTGTACTGCAAACTTATGCTGAGAATTAGATACGGTAAACTTTAAAAAAACATCTTTTGATTGAACTGACAAAGGATGATAAAGGCACTCCTTCTGAAATCTCTATCTCTGCCTTCTTAGCTCTGTTTGCTCCTGACGAGGGCTTTTGACCACAGATTTATTTACTCAACCTATAGTTTATATCTTTTCCCCTGTGTTGAACTCCTAGCATTTTTTTTGTTGTTGTTCTCTTAAACTCTGTGGGAAGTTGAACACATTTAAGTGACTTAGAATTATGAAAATATAAAACCCTGCACTTTATTGCTTTAAAAAGTGATGTCTTTTGAACATAAAAACAGTGGCATTAATCTGCATCACATTAATGAAATGTCAAGGAAAATATAACAATGTCAGAGGTTACTGACAACACCAGAGTCATGCATTCATATGAGCAAAACAATGAATGAGTTCATCCAGTTTATTTAGATCAGGCAATTCAGAAAAGGATTATGCAATCTATTTGTTTACCTTTGTACGGAGTAAATCACAAACACTGATATTTTTATTATGCCAAAGGTCGTAATGAACACGCCGATTTCACTTTTTGCATGAATCCTAAATCAAATATAAATAAGAACAGTTCAGCAGTACATTAAAAAAATAATCCAAGATAATGTGTGTTTTGTTCTAGAAATGTTGCAATTATTCAATATTTGGAAACCTATTAATATGTTAATAGACCAAAGGAAAAAAATCTGATAATGGTTAAAAAACAACATTCATTCTGGATAACTCCTCCTATACTAGGAATAGGAGACTATTTCCTTAACATGATAGCGAGATTTATCTTAAACCAACATCCAAGTCTAACAATATGTGCTCCTAAAGCATTCCCATTAAAATCGGGCAAGTTAAGCAAGATTGCTATCCTCACTATCACTTAGTAGTGGTGTTGGGTGTTCTAATCATTATAGTAAGAGAAGAAATAGAAATAAAAGAGGAAAGTAGCAAATAAAATTATTATTTTTTTGCAGGATCTATGATTTCCTTGAGAAACTAGAAAACCCAAGTAAATCAGCAGACTAAAGCTATAACTATTAAGAGTAACAGAAGTGTTACATCAATGAATGGCCTTCATATACTGGGACCAAGCATTGGTTTGCATTTTCCACAATGGAATGGGTTCATAGATGGTTTTCACATTAAAGAATAACGTATTTCTATGACAAAATAAACAAAACATTGAAGTGTGTCTTGGAAGGAAATGTTAAGAGATATCTCAGCACATTTGTGATGCACCTGTAAGGTACTGGTAAGCATATGTAAGAATGTGAATGATTTAGCATAAGTGGGTTACCATCACATATTTCCCCCTTAAAGCACTTTTTGTTTTTTTCCAATTCTCCTTCACCCCCTCGATCCTCCACCACTCCAATTTCTCTCCTCCCCTCTACTCATATCTGCAAGGTGACCATTATTAACAACATGTGTGTATTTCTTTTTTTTACATTCCTTTTTCTCCAGTTTCATAGTACATACAAAATACACACATGCACACACACACACCTGTGCATACATAGTTCTTTGCCACTGTTTGCTTAATCAAAAAGGAAAGATCACATTAAATAGGCCTGTACAGCTTTCTTTTCTCACTCAACAGTACATCATCAAAATCTCTCTAAATCAACTCTTATAACTCGACCTCATTCAGTATAGTAGCTTTATATTTCTTGATGTAATGTTCTATAATTTATGTAAACTTTTTTAATGCAGACATTCACTAGGATCCTAGTATTTCAGTTACCATCACAATGTTGAGTAAACATTCCTACACATACTTATTTACATGCAGCATTTTTGTTTCTAGCTCTCCTACTTACAATCCTAGAGAGCCCCAGGGAATTTATTTTCTGCAAGGACTCCACATCTTAGTTCACAGAGCTGGAGCCACTGAACAGAACTTGTCTCAGTTTCCAAACACCACGTACACAAATGTGCCTGCTTATGTGTTATCTTTACTCTTTCCATCCTGGTAACGTGAAGCAGATGTTCACTCTCCTGTTTCAGGCAAATCCCTCCCCCATTGATTTGAATCCCATCCCCTATTACATTTATCAAAAGCTTCATTACATATCTCATCCATTCTATCCCAAATATCCAATCTTTTTTTTATTTTTACTTGACATTTCCCATCAACATTGAAGTACGTATGTTTCCTTCTATCGTAAAAAACAAAACAGGTAACATAACCTCATCTTCTCTTGACTCTACATTCTCCTCTGGTTACCACCTGTTTCTCTCCTCTCTTTTCCTGACAAACTTCTTGAGCTGTCAGTGCTGACTATCTCCATTTGATTGGCCTCCTGATCAACTCTAAACGCCTCAAATCCAGCTTTTGTATTCACAGTGCCAAGAACCACAATATCTTTCTGATAAAAACAAGACAGCATTGATCTTTCATCAGCTTTTGACTCAACTAGTGACTAAGATTAACTGCTATGATGGCTAATTCTATGTGCCAGCTTGACTGGGCCATGGGGTGCCAAGATATTTGGTCTAAATTTATTATGAGTGCTTCAGTGAGGGTGTTTTTGGATGAGATTAACATCCGAATCAGTAAACTGAGTCAAGCAGATTGCCTTCTCTATTGTGGGTGGGCCTCATCGAATCAGTTGAAGGCCTGAGTAGAACAAAAAGACTGATAGTCCCATGAGCAAAGGCTGACTGCTTTGAGCTGGGACATGGGTCTTTTCTGACGTTCGGACTCAAACCAAATTATTGGCTCTTCTTGAGTCTCAAGCCTGCTGATTTTCAGATTGGAACTTACATCATCAGCTCTCCTGGTTCTCAGGCCTTCAGACTCAGACTGGAACTACACATCGATTCTCTTCAATCTCCAGCTTGCCAACTGCAGATCTTGGAACTCCTCAGCCTCCATAATTGCATGAGCCAATTCCTTTTAATAAATCTATCTATCTAATCTCTTAAACTGTTATTAATAGCTATATCTGAGATACGAATTTGCATGCAATTTTCATTTTAATTGTTGGTATCTGTGTTTTTCTAAAATGAGCATGATTCATATTTATTAGAATGAACAAACAATGGTGGTCGTTTTTCTTTTTTATTAATGTATCTCAAGGAATACCATATGTTATTGACTGAATGTTTGTGTCTGCCCAAAATTCATAAGTCGAAGACCTAACCTCCAATGTGATGTCTTTGGAAGTGGAGCCACTGGGAGGTGGTTATGTTTAGATGAGGTCCTGAGGATGGATGATCCGTGATGGGATTAGTGTGTTTCTAAGAAGAGGAAGAGAATGGAGCTTTCTCTCTCTCTTTGTCACGTGCAGAGAAAAGGCAGCCATCTACAACTAGGAAGAGGGACCTCTCCAGAACCCCACCATGCTGGCACCCTGGTCTTGGACTTTCAGCCTCCAGAACGCTGAGAAATAAACGTGTGTCATTAGGCCACCCAGTCTATTGTATTTTGTTATGGCAACCCGAACTAAGACAGCATCATGTTTAAAAAGGAACATTTCAGGTAAACAAATTCAGTTAAATTTTAAAGCAAAAGGTGGAATAGAACAGCATGGTGGAAAGTGTATGAGATTTGGAGTGTGATGAACTTGGTTTTACTACCAGTTCTGCCAATGGACTTTGGATCAGTTACTTAGCCTCTGAGGGCCAAGGAGCCTTATCCCAAGAATACCTGTCTCAAAGTATTGAGAGAAATTGTGACATATTGAATTTAATGTACTCACCTCATAGTAAATTATCAGTCAATAGAAGTTATTATATTTAGGTTGTTCAAATATATTACATCAAACAGAATTCTATTTGTTTGCGATGCGTTTCTCCCATTATAACAAAAGCACAATGATGGCAGACATTGTGTTTGTTTTGTTCATATCTGTTTGTTCATATTTGTTTTGTTCATATTTGCCCAGAGAAATACTTGGCACATGAAAGGCATTCAATAAATGTTTTTGAACACATGAATGAATAAATGAAAATTAGGTAGGAAAAAAAAATTCATCTTTATCTTTATATCTTAGTCAAAACAGTGTTGAATAATGGCCATTAAAAGATTATTACATTGGGGTATCAATATTTTAATTAAAATACATCCCTAAAACAGTATTAAAATATTTTAAGGAACTAAGAAGATTGGCTATTATTTAACCTATTAAGAAGCAGTCAGACTTGTTCTTTCATTAACAAATCAAAGCTTTAAAAAGGGAAAGGAAAAAGATGAAAACAAAATAGGAACTAATTAATTAAAGTGATAAATTAATGCCAAAGAACCTTGTGAATACTGATTAATCTCCTGACATTCCAACTACCTTATTATTTATTATAATCCCAAAGTAAGATTTACTTAGCCCTTTCTAAAAGATGAATGGTTCCAAAATTATGTCCAAGGACCTATTTCTCTTGTTACCTAGCGATTTTCTCCTTCTGGCTTATTTTGGAAAGAAAGAAAATCATATATACGTATATATGTGTATTGTGTGTATGTGTGTATGTGTTATATATGTTTGTATTTATCTACTCACAGTTACATATCTATCATTTTAATTGAGTTAGTTAAGAAGCTTTGATCACCTTAAAAATATATTTTTAAGCCATAAATTCATAGTTAAAGCATAGCTCAATTTCTTTGCCTGACAAATTTTCCTTGGAAGTTCAAGGAGCAACAGAAGAACATTTAACACTTGAAATTGTTTCCTTCTTTAAATTATAGATTTAGAGACACTCGGGAATGAAAAGAACTTCAAAGATCTTTTGTCCAATCACTAAAAATGAGTTTACTCTACATAAAGAACTACCTGTTCCAAACTGTTATTGAGATGCTACTTGAATATCTTTGATAGTGAAAGTTCCATGAGGGAATATTTTTCTCGGTGCTGCGTCATCAAAACCTAGAAAAGGGTTTTCACATAGTGAGGATTCAGTAAATATTTCTTGAATGAATGAATGAATGAACTAATTGCTTTCTGAGGCAAAATCAATTTTTATTCTTTTTTCAAGCTTCCTTAGTGATTTTCTGAAGAAAAAAAAAACGAGCAATGTCTACAGTAGAAGAAAATATGCAGAGGAAAATACTACAGGGAACAGTAAGTCATGGATATCTTTTCTTTCCAATAAATATAGATCAATTACATCATGTTTAATAGCTACAAGCGATTCCTTTTAACCTACATATCGTAATTTATCTTACCACTTCTCTTTTGATGAATATTTACACTGTTATCACATTTTTGTTGTTATTAATAACACTGTGATAAATATCCTAGTCCTTACCTTGTTTCTTGTGTATGTGATTAAAAAAAGGACTTGATATAAATTGTTAACTTGCTCTCTAAAAAGCTCAGATCAATTTATATTCCTGCTGAAAGTGCATTAGAATGCCAACACTGGGCATTATCTGTGTGTTTTCATCTTTGTAAAGCTGATAGGTGAAAAATGGTATTTCATTGTTTATGCTTACGCATGCGGCGTAACACAAGTGGTCAACAGCACGGACTTGGGAGTCAGGCTGCCTAGGCTGGAATTCCTGCTTTGCCACTCCATAGATATGGAGCCTTAGTTAACTTCTCTGAGTCGCAGCTTTTTCATCTAGAAAATAGGGATGAAAAGGGGGCCAGCCCGGTGGCGTAGCGGTTAAGTGCGCATGCTCCGCTTCGGTTGCACTGGGTTCTGCGTTGAACCTGCCCAGGGTTTGCAGGTTCGGATCTCGGGCGTGGACCAAGGTGCTGCTTGTCAAGCCATGCTGTTGTGGTGTCCCATATAAAGTAGAGGAAGATGGACACAGATGTTAGCTCAGGGATAATTTTCCTCACAAAAAAAAAAAAAAAGGGCGGGGGATGAAAATAATACCTACTGGATAGGGATCTTGTGAGATTCAGGGAAATAATGTGTGTTTTCAGCTTGGAACAGCGCCTGACACACAGTTAAGTTGTTGTGTTTATTTTATTATTACAACATAAATTATATTTTCTTCTCTTAGGAATAATATCCTTAGCTAAAGTCGTTGTCTACCTCAATTTTCATTTTGTATATATGTGTGAGTATACCATCTCTCTATCTCTCCACCTCTCTTTCTCTCTCTCTCTCCCTATCCATCCATCTATCTATGTAGCTATTTATCTATCTATCTAAAATATTGGAAATATACATGCTTTTTACATCACACTGATATTTTTTTCCTTTGGTAATTATACTAGTTTGCTAAGGCTGCCATAACAAACTACCACAGACTGGGTGACTTAAAGCACGAAAATTTGTTTTTGTCAGTTCTGGAGGCTGGAAGTCTAAGATCAAGGTGTTGGCAGGTTTGGTTTCTCCTGAAGCCTCTCTCCTTGGCTCCACCACTTCTTGCTGTGTCCTCACATGGTCTTTTCTCTGTGCGTGCACATCCCTGAGATCTCTTCCTCTTCTTATAGGGACAACCGTCAGATTGGATTAGGAACCCATCCTTATGACCTCGTTTGACCTTAATTAGCTCTTTTTTTTTTAAATATTATTTTCAGGGTTTTTTTGTGTGTGTGTGTGAGGAAGATCGGCCCTAAGCTAACATCTGCCAATCCTCCTCCTTTTGCCAGGAAGACTGGCCCTGGGCTAACATCCATGCCCATCTTCCTCCACTTTATATGGGAGGCCGCCACAGCATGGCTTGACAAGCGGTGTGTCGGTGTGCGCCCGGGATCCGAACCAGCGAACCCTGGGCGGCCGCAAACCCCAGGCCGCTGCAGCAGAGCGCACGCACTTAACCGCTTGCGCCACCCGGCCGGCCCCTTAATTACCTCTTTAAAGGCCCTATGTCCAAACAGTGTCCTGGGGTTAGAGCTTCAACATGTGGATTTGGGGGGACACAATTCAGTACATAACAGTGATTTTTACTAACCATCTTATCTCGGTAATATTTTTGCCTTAAAGAAGTTTCTTTTAAACATTTTAATGGAAGTTTAACATACATAAATTAGAGTCCACAAAACACAAATGTGCAGTTTAATAAATTATCAGAAAGTGAATGCACCTGTGTAACCAATACCCAGGTCAAGAAAGAATATATGACCAGCACACGAGAAGCTTCCCACTTCCCTTATGCCTCCTCCTAATGCCTCTCTTCTCCCCTGTTTTGAACTTTAAGTAAATGAATCAAATAAGTATGCACTTATTTGTGTCTGACTTCTTTTGGTCAACATTGTATTGATGAAATTTGTCCATGCTATTTCATGAAGTTATAGTTCATTCATTTTCATTGCTGTGTAATATTTGTTTGAAAATTCTAAAACTCATTTATATGTATTACTATTAATGAACTTTTGTGTTATTTCTAGTTTGGAGCTATTAAAAATAATGCTACTATAACAATTCTTTGTACATCTTTTGGTGCACTCTTGCACACATCACTGTTGGGTATAAACTTCAAATGCAATACTTGGGTCAAAGGATATGAGTTTGATCAAATATATAGGATAATATCAAAGAGTTTTCCAAAGGAACTGTACCAATTTACACCCTCACTGACATGTATGAGAGTTCTAATGGGTCTACATCTGCTACAATTATTGTCAGGCTTTTTTATGTGGGCCATTCTTGTGGGTGTGTAATGGTATCTCATTTTTCATTTTAAGTTAATTTTTCCCTTATTAATTATGAGTTTGAATGATTTTTTGTATATGTGGCTATTTAAAAAATAAGTAAATTTTAAATGTTTGTGCAGTTAAATGCATTTATTTACAATTCCTAATTTTTAAAACATCATAGAAAATTTTCCCAATCTAAAGATTTTTTTTTTTAATTCATCAATGTTATCCTCTAGCATTTTTATATTATAATACTTTATATTTAAATATTTGATCCCCTTGGAATTAATTCTCATATAAGTTTGCTTACAGGTAGGAATCAGATTTTTGTTAGTCCAAGTACGCTCTATTGGTGGGGCTAATCTTGCTAGGTTACCCTTAGTTTTCTCATCCACTGACTGAGATTTTGACTTGTCATTGGTGCTGATTCTTTTTCCTGTATTATGAAGCATTTGCAGAAAATTGCCACGTCCGTGGGATACATACAAAGAACTTTTCTTTTATTCCTTGAAGTATTTTTCTTGTTAAACATGGACCATATTTTCAGCATTGTAAGGTCATGAGTCTTTTCAAGCTAATTCAACTTTTCAGTTTATTGGATCCCTCACTTAATATTTCAGAGAGAATCACAGGATGAGCAGGGTGTTCTGGAAATGAACTTGTCTAATGCCTCCCTATCACATATCAGACATCCAGCTGTCTCTGCAGCTCTTAAAAATAACTGTGTTATTTTTTGGTAACACATTTTTATCTTTCTCATTTCTGGTATCTACCTACAGTTTCCTGTCTAACCTAAGTCTCTTGTATTAAATGTAATAAATTCAGGGCACTAGATTTTAAGTTTCTTTAAGTACAATATTCTATAACAAGTTTTATAAATTTATCTAATATTCTAGATCCCGTAATCTGAATCAGAGAATGAAATATTTGTCTAATAGTCTCACCTAGGGAAAACAAAATATCTTTAATTATTTAGTTCTCATAATGTATACTAAAAGCCATTATAGTCTGAGTTAACGATGACTGAAACATAGTAGGGCTTCATAAATAATTTTGAATGAAAGAACAGACTCAGCTCGTAGTGAGAAATGCATTCATGATCCTTATCAAGAAAGCCATTA
Source organism: Diceros bicornis minor (assembly GCF_020826845.1). Taxonomy (NCBI): domain Eukaryota; kingdom Metazoa; phylum Chordata; class Mammalia; order Perissodactyla; family Rhinocerotidae; genus Diceros; species Diceros bicornis. The sequence goes on from NC_080777.1 coordinate 17,726,677, forward strand.
ATCTAGTTCATAAATATTCAAATATTTGATGTATTGTAGGAATTTGGACTGTGAAGGAAAAAAAAAAGGAACGGTGCTGAAAACGCATAGCTAAAGCCAAAACTGCAGTTAGGTTTTTTGGAATGGAGTCAATACTTTAAATATACTCTTAGAATAAAATAGGCAGTTAGCAACGTATGGACCAAAAAAAAAATCAATGTTATATGAGAATCTTATTTATGGATACTTCAACAGAGTCCTTTGGACACTCATTCCTGTGATCCGATTTTCAAGCACAAAGTATTAGTCTCAGCTCTGATACGATCTCCTCATATCTTCCTGGCGCCCTCTTCCTAATCCTCTTTCCCTCTCAAGCTAGGTCAGGTGTCCCTCCTCTCCCCCACATCATCTTGTGCCTGTCTCTGCAGTTAAAATTCCGACAACATTTTCAATAAACAGTATATGTTTTTGTGTCTTTTTTCCGGAGAAGTCTGTGTGGTCAGGGACTATTCTATTTATCTTTGTGTTCTCAGCACATTACATAATACTTGACACATTGTAAATTCACTCTACATTATTGTTTAACAGAAGCACCTTTCCAATTGAAAGGCAGAATGCAGTAACACCAGTAGGAGCAGACTTAAGTTAAAGACTTTCCCGTTTATTCACATAGAGCTCGCCTACGTCCTAGTGTCCTAAAGATAATTGATAACAGCTAATATTTATTTATCACTTATTATGTCCAGGCAACATACGGATAGTATATTAGTTTCCGAGAGCTTCCATAGCAAATGACCACAAACTTGGTGGCTTAGAACAACATAAATTCATTCTGTCACAGTTCTAGAGGCCAGAAGTCTGAAAATAAGGTGTGAACAGATATTTCGTCCACACTCTATGTCTATGCTGAAGCCTGGAAATAAGTTTTTTTTTTTTTAAGGAAGATTGGCCTTGTGCTAACATCTGTTGCCAGTCTTCCTCTTTTTTCTTTTTTCTCCCCAAAGCCCCAGTACATAGTTGTGTATTATAGTTGTAGAGTTCTGTACGGGACGCAGCCTCAGCATTGCTTCATGACCAGTGAGTAAGCCAGCGCCCAGGATCCGAACCAGCGAACGCTGGGCCACTGTAGCAGAATGCACAAACTTAACCACTACATCATCAGGCCGGCCCCTGGAAACAAGCTTTTTAAAGTTCCCCAGATGATTCTCAATCACAGAGAGGTTGGCAAATTGCTATCCCATGGAACCCTCCTCCATTAAAGAAAGAGCTTGGCTTTTGAACTTTTAAGCCCAAATTCTAAACTTTTAACCTGAGACACTTCATACATATTACTTAGACTATATCTCAGTTTCTTTATGTTTACAATCAAGACTTTTACCTTCATTGTCTATTGTGAGGAGTAAATGTGGAAACATAACACATAAATAATGATAATACCATTTGCTGAATTCTTACCACGTGCTCAGCATTGTATTCAAGTATTTTCATGCATTATTTGTGTACCTCTGTCATATTACAGGAACTTAATAATAGATTCCTCTTTTCCATGCAGCCTGTGTTCCAAATATTGTGCAGTATAACTTGAATAAAACAAGACTCTTTTCTCCCTAAAGTCTTTAAGGAAGCATATTCAGTAAATCAAACTTCTTTCTGAAAGGGGGAAATAGGAAATCAGCAAATTAAAAATACAATAAAATTTAGATACAATAGCTACTCAAAGCAGCTGACGCCATGGGGAGAGTGGAATAGTCCAGGCACCTCCATGAAAAACCTGGCTTGTCATTAATGCACGATTTTTCTTAAGTTAAAAATTTTCTCTGCCATACAACAGGCATTTATAATATGGGGATAATGACGCTTACCCAACATTCTTTAAAATGTGTGAACTATGTAAAAGCACTTTAAGAAATCAAAAGTACTATAAAAATACTATTAGCAACAACAATAACATCAACAGTCAATCAATGGTTAAAAATAGAGCTAGCCTAGGGAAATAGATATGGGGGGGCGGGGCATGATGTTTAGCAGCTATGAGCAAAGTCAAAACCGAGTTACACCGTCTTGTATGTTTTCATTTAGGCGGTGGGGGTTGTATGTGATGGTGCTGTTATACCTTGTTTCTAAATTCTTCCCAGGCCACTCTTTTGAATTTTCCGTACCAAGGTTTGAAGGAAGGTTTAAAATTTTTCTTAAGAGTATTTTTGTGCCCTTGTGTGGGGTGAGTGATGAAATTACTCAAAATAGCATCTTCTACCAAATACTTTTAATATGTTGTTAAAAATAGTGTTACTTGTCTAATAATATTCTTACACACAGAGAAACTCACAGCATCAAAAATAATGATGCTGGGGCCAGCCCGGTGACGTAGTGGTTAAGTTGGTGCATTCTGCTTCAGTGGCCCAGGGTTCGCTGGTTCGGATCCTGGGCGCAGACCTACTCACCGCTCATCAAGCCATGTTGAGTCTGCATCCCATATAGAAGAGCTACAACTCTACAGCTATGATACACAACTGTGTACTGGGGCTCTGGGGAGAAAAAAGAAAAAAGAGGAAGATTGTCATCAGATGTTAGCACAGGGCCAATCTTCCTCAAAAAATAATTCTAAAAAGAAAAATAATAATAATGATCTTGCCAGTAACTTTATGTACAGAGAAGTTTGTCATTTAGAGATCAAAATAAATTAAATCCAGTAATGATCCAATTTCAAACAAATGTATATCAAACTTCAATTATGATGTATTCAAAAGTTTTGGCAAATAATATATTTTAGGATTCTGTTATCACGTTTAAATTTCATGTAAGCATTTTATTTAAACTATTAAGTTTAATTAAAAAATAAGCAACTTTATGCATTTATTGCTATTTTGTTTTTGATCGAGTGGATCAATAAGAGATAAATACACATGCTAAAGGAGGTTTCAAACTTTTTCCCCAAATTTTGTCTTGAGTCAAAATGTTTTGGAACTTCAAAAAAGTTAAAGAAAATTTCATTTTCACTACTTTTTTTATTGTTGATCCCTCAGTGCTGTCAGATAATAAGTGAAGCAAGAGCTAGAAATGGTGAAATACTGTCAACCAGGCTTTCTCATTGAATTTCCAATCACAACAGAAATCTCATAAGGCACTGCTTTCACAGAATCTCAAAAAAATGTGGGGTGTTTAAATATAATCACAAAGTTTGGATTATTATTTAAAACAATCCCCAAGTCATCTGAGGTTATCTATATTGTCATTTTAGTCCTTTTTTTTCTTTTATGGAGTAAAAGGGACTGAACATAAAACATTTCCGTAACTGTAGGCAGTTAGAAAAATACTAATTTTGTAAGTCATAATACATTGGTAGAAGTAGTCAAGGTATTAATAAAACTTCATTGAATTAGAATTTGGTGACAATGTTTCAAACAATTCTCAAAATTCTTTATTATTTGCTAACACTATTTAGTTCTCTATTCTTTAAGTTTGAGATTTCTTATTCTTGAAGAGCTCATGCTGCATTTTAGTTTGTTAATCTAATATTTTTGGCTTTTACATAAGAATTTTTTTTCTGCCCTATAAACATTGGATATAAGAAAAAGAAGTTTTGAATTATGCTAGCATATCTTGTTCTTGGAAATTGACCTTGAAAATGGCTAATTGAAGACTGAGAAATGCTCAATAAAGCAGACTCCTAAGCTTATTTAACACAGCATTCCACAAATATTTTAGCATCAAACTTTTTTCTTACAAAAGATTTTCCCCCAAAATATTACTATCATTCTTCATTAAAAAGGAATAGTTCAGATTGAATGTTCCTTTTCCCGTCCCCTAAAACCCTGTTGAAATGTGAATGAAAAGTGCAAAAGGGATTAAATGCACAATAGAGAAGAGAAGGCAGTGGATGTCATCAGTTTGTCAAAGCTGTAATTGGATTTGTGCCAAATGGAAAGTCTATGGAAGAGTGTTGACGTATAATTAGAACCGAGGACGAAAAGGCCTAAAGGATGCCCCTAAGAGAGACACAATGGAAGTGGCTTTGTTTTCTTTTCAGAGCCCTGGTGAGCCAACACACCCAGGATCCTTGGATATTGCAGAAGGAGCACAGGGCAGATCAGAAAAAGGCTGATTAATCAGTCTACAAAGAGCCTTCTTGGCTGGCAATGCTTCCTACTCTATGTGCTGAGTAACTCACAGTCCAGCCATTATCCCCAGGCAAAATCCAGAACACTGTATACATTCTATTACATTTGGGGGAGAATTGGGATTTTGATAGTATCAATGTTCCTGTGCAAACCCAGCACATTCTAGCATTTGGGATAACTGTGCCCACCTGTCTGCCTTCTAGCCATGCACCACAGAGCAAAGATAATCAGTTCAAGTGCTTGTCTATATAAGCAGAGCTTCTAGGAAACTCTCTCCTCAGTGGAGGGGTAAGGTGGCTACAAGAGAAGAAGGCTTACCCACACAGCAACAGGAAAAACCCAAGCCAAATGCTAATATGAGTGGATTTAATCCTCATTTTAAAATAGGAATGGATATCCAAAGTTACAACAGATATTTGAGAAAACCAGAACAAAAACTGAAGGATCTAAATGAATAAAGAACATGACTAAGCTGAGAGGAAACAATACTTCAGAGTAGAAAGAAGACTTTCAAAAAAAATTAATTACTATTCTTTTAGAGATATAACTATGTCATACAATGAAAACCTAGAAGTCTATCATGAAAAAAGAAATAGAGAAAAGAAAAGAGTTCTTTAAAATTAACATGTGATTTCTTAGGGGCCAGCCCCATGGCCTAGTGGTTAAGTTTGGCATGCTCCACTTCGGCAGCCTGGGTTCAGTTCCTGGGAGCAGACCTACACCACTCACGGGCAGCCATGCTGTGGCAGTGACCCATGTGCAAAGCAGAGGAAGATTGGCACAGATGTTAGCTCAGGGTGAATCTTCCACAGCAAAAAAAGAAAAAAAAAATGATTTCTTAAAAAAAAATTAAAGGTCCATTAAAAGCGTGAAGGCAAAAATCGAGATCTTTTCCAAAACATTCAGCATAAAGGCACAAGTCAGAAACTATAAAAGAGGAATAGAACAGCAAAAGAAAAGACAAATATGAATAATTTAAGAAGTCCAAATTCAAGAAATTAGAATTAAAGAGATTACAGAGAACATGAAGTAAAATAATAATAATAACAATAAATAGAAAAACATGTTCAAGAGTTACAGATAAATCTTCAAATGATGAGGTTTTACGTTCCAAACATAATAGTGAAAAATGACTCACATAGACTTCATAAACCTTCAGAAATACAAAGACGAAAACAATTTCCAAGAGGTGTCACTATATAACTTATAATCCAACCTGAATGATTCTATAGTCAAAGGGATGCTACTAAAGTTACTCCAGACAAGAAGGATAACCCAAGACTATCCCAGACACAATGTGACTTCTGGTAACTGTAAAGGAACAAAATCGAGATTGGCATTCAAATTCTCATCAGCAACACTAAATGTTAGAAGACAAAACAAACATATTTTCCACATACTTAGGGGAAATGATGATAAACCTAGAATTTTATAGGAAGTCAGCGTAATGTCAAATATAAGGACAATAGAAATGTTCATATCTATAGAATCTAAGAAAATGTACTTTTCATGAACTCTTCCTGAAAAAAATGTTTGTATAATACTTAAATGAAAACAATCCCACAAGAGGAACAATTAAGATCAAAGAAATGGTAGAAACAAGGAAAAGAAATCCTAGGTTAACAGCACACTGTGCAGTGAGCCCCTAGAGAAATATTCCATGCTTTAGTGGAAAGGTGTAGGCCTCCTTCAAGGATTTCCTTTAGAAGACTGTAGACTCCATGCAATAAATAGTTTAATTAAAAGAATTGACCAGGGCCGGCCCTGTGGCTTATGGGTTAAGTGCGCGCGCTCTGCTACTGGCAGCCCAGGTTCGGATCCCGGGCACGCACCGACGCACCACTTCTGCGGCCATGCTGAGGCCACGTCCCACCTGCAGCAACTAAAGGATGTACAACTATGACGTACAACTATCTACTGGGGCTTTGGGGAAAAAAAAAAGGAAGAAGACTGGCAATAGATGTTAGCTCAGAGCCAGTCTTCCTCGGCAAAAAGAAGAGGATTAGCATGGATGTTAGCTCAGGGCTGATCTTCCTCACAAAAAAAAAAAAAAATGAATTGACCACGTTAAGGATGTGTTAAAGGTGAGTGCTTAAGGAAAAGGCAAGGTAATGATAAGCCCCAAGAAAAATGTAAAATGCTATTCTAGAAAATTGTGGTCAAAATATGAAGCACTTAAAATGTGACATAACTTCAATCTATCCTGTTACTCTTAGAATATTCTCTTTTTTTTTCCTCCTCCCCAAAGCCTCAGCACATAGCTGTATATTCTAGTTGTAAGTCCTTCTAGTTCTTCTATGTGAGCCGCCACCACAGCATGGCTACTGACAGATGAATGGTGTGGTTCCGCACCTGGGAAACGAACCTGGGCCGCAGAAGCAGAGCACATAGACTTTAACCACTAGGCCTTCAGGGCTGGCTCAGAATATTCTCTTTTAAATGGCACAAGCTTAGTGTCATAAGGTGATAGGCTGATATTTCCTTTCTTGTATGTCCATCCCATCAAATTGCTTAATTGTAAATTGAACTTTATTTATATAATCATAATATATTAAATACCATTTATTGCTTCTTTTTCCCAAATTTTAAAATCAACCTACAGTCATAAAAACTTAATTACAGTTTTAGAATAAAATTTGCATGTTCTAAACTTTGTCAGTATAAAACTAATGTTAGAGTTGGCAGAAATTCAGATGTGAAAAGGGAGAATAGGGAGAAGGGAGATTAAGTTGCTAATTTTTTGTTTTATGTATTGGAGAATTAGAGAATACTGTCTAAAATTGGTCAAGAATCAAAAGCTTAAGCACATAATTAAGTTTTTTAAGGTATTTGATGTGAAATAAAACAATTATATAACTTTTTTATAAATTTAGGGGTAAGAAGAATGTGATTTAAGGGAAGTGTAAATGAGCTAATTCTTTTTTAAAGTAGAGAGTCAATATTTACTGTCTAAATTTGATTAACCAAGAAATAGAGATATAAGCATATTAGAATTTATCAATAATAAGTCTAGGTTTAATAAGAGAAGCATTTAAAATGCTTGGCTTTTGGGGAGGGAAATTTAGAATTAGCTGATTTGGCTGAAAAGTTTGATTATATGCTCTTCTGAATTGTTTGACTTTTTTTCTTTTAACCATATGTTAAACTTATGTTTTATAACCATACTTTTTTAACCTAGAAATATAATTGCCCAAACTATACATAGATGCATATTTGTGTTAATAGAATCACACCATCCATACTATTTTGCAGTCTGTTTTTTAACTGAATGACATGTTTTGGACAATTTTCCACGTCCACAAAAATAGGTCTAACATCCGTTTTAATAGCAGAATGATTTAACTGTATCATATTTGATAAAAGAGCTTTCTTTATCCTGAAGCTATAGATAGTTCCCATTTATTTGGTCTTATAAATTACATGCAATGCATATCTTTGTGCATTTATTATTGCACACCTTGAATATTTCAATTTAGAGAAATTTATGGAAAAAGAATTATCAAGTAAACTGCTATGAACATATGTATGACTACATGGCCTTCCAAAATATTTAAACCAAGAAAAACAACCCAAATGACATGCAGTAGTGCCTGTGCCCATATCCATATCGACACTGAAGCATTAACATGCATCAAAGTAAATTGCATGACATTAAAATATAGGTGTCTGGGCCCCACCTCTCTCCAAAGTTTCCAACTTTGTAGGTGTGGGTAAAAGTATCAGGATTTGCATTTCTAGCAATTTCCCAGGTGATGCTGATGTTGCAGGTCAAGGCACCCCACTTTGTGAACCACTGTATTAGGGATTAGAAAATGCATCCCTAATCGAGAACATTCTGTTTTGAGTTATCATTGCACCACTTCATTTACAATGGAAAAACTTTACAGTAGCATAACTCCATTGGCCCTCCCATTCTCTGTGCTATTGTTGTTTATTTTATTTCTACGTATGGTAAAACTCACAATGTGTTGTTGTTGTTTTTGCTTCTGATTGTCAACAATCTTATGAAGACATTTAGAGGGAAAAAGTGTCTTTACATTAACCCAATTTTCTTCCTGGCCAGTGCACTTCATTCTCTCTGGCAGATCCAGCCTGCACTCTGGAATTATTTCTCTCCAGCCCGAAGAACCTCCCTTAGCATTCTTGTAATGAGAATCTGCTGGCAAGGCATTCTCTTAGTTTTTGTGTATTTGAAAAATTCTTTATTTCATCTTAATTCTTGAATGATATTTTCATAGTGTATAGAAGTCTAAATTGACGGTTTGATACATTTTTTTATTTTCATTTATTACAACTGAAAACCTAAAATTCTTGTAACTGGAAGTGAGGGCTTGCCTCTGTTTGTCGTCAGTCTAACTTTGTCATGTTATCACCCTCTTCTCCCCACCACGCACACTTTACTCTGGCCATACTAACTTATTTTCTTGTTTCTTATATATAGCCAGCGCTTTATAAACTAACTTATTTGCAAATTTTACTTAAATCACAATTCCTTTCCATTTCCAGCCAATATCTATTATTAATAACCAAATTCTCCTTTCTTCAAAGCCCAGTCCAAATGCACCTTATGTATGAAGCATTTCATTTACAATGAACTCTGAACTTCTCTAACTCCCAACACACTTTGTCTGACCCTACATAATGGTGTTCATCATTACAGAATACTATTTATGCCACCATCTGGTCTCCTCTAAACTCTGTTGAGTTCGTGGTAAACTCTGTTAGAGAGTTATGTTACTATCTTATTTATCTTTCTATTTCCTTAATTTCTAACACGCTTATTCCAAAGATAACATGAATTATTTCATATTCAAAAATGTCCTGCAGAAAATGCAATTAGCATAACAGTTATATTGTTGACTACAATAACTTTGCTTATGCTGTTTCATGAACTTTAAACTATCAACATAACTTCCTATTGCATTTTTCTTTTTGAATCTAAATGGAGACAGTTAACTTGACTGATTCATGACATATGGCATGTGCATCTGCTGTGGACACTGTGTTGCCCATATTCCCCTTTAAGAATGAAGGATTCGTTCTCCAGTTTCTGGGAGACCTGATGGTAGGCAGCCTTCAGCTGTCAATCCCTTTCAGAGGCTGCTTTAACTGCAGAGAGCCACTGTGCCCCAGACCACACTCTTGGGCAATCCTTATCCGTAACAACTGATCAACCTGATCAACAAGGGCAGATTCCTCTCCCCAACACAAAGTAGAAGTCCATGTCAGGCTAACTGAGGCTTTACTGCATCACATCCTGACTTCTCCCTCTGCCCAATTCTGTTCTTCCCTCTACACATGTCGATTCCTGGAGCCCTCCATAGTACACCTCCTTCCCTCCAATTTTCATCTCAGAGACCTCTTCCTGGGGAACCCATGTTGCCACACAAGATTATGATCCAAAGCGAATGCTAAATACTAAATTGTCTTTCTCTTGCCAGACGATATACTTGAAAGTTCTTCCCTTCCTCTCCATGCTTCTGATCAATTAGTATGTACAATAAGGATGCAAACAAAACACTCTATTAGTCTAATCATAACCAGAAAAGTTCATTTATTCTAACAATTATGGTGAATTCTAAAGTCATATTTGCCTCATTTTATCTATATCTCACTTACTTCTTCTCATTAGTTCATATAGTCCCAGGCATAGTAAAGAGAAAAAAATGTGTAACTCAGTTTAATTTGTGAACATCATGGGAATAAACTTCTACAAACAGTGAATGTAGGTGCATATGCATAGATCCAGAAATTGGCCTGGGCTGGCCTCTGCCAGGTAGTCTGACATTACACAATTTCAAGAAAGATAAACTGTAGGTATTTATAAAACTGGTCATAAAGCCATTTTGTAAAAACTGTTCCCTTTTTCACCTGCTGACTGAGGCAATATTTGATTATCGTGGCACGGAGAGATCAATCATACCTTTTTACTAGAATAAAAATAAAAACAAATTCAAAAGACATGAGGAAAAGCTTTTTTCTTCCATTTAATCCCCATTCAAACTGCTTAGATCCTGGGTTTTAAATTGAACTTGAGCTTTTTCAGATTTCTCTTCCTTTTATGGGTGGGAAAAAAACCATTCCCAGGTTCAATAAAGGAAACAAAAAGTAGGTACACCAGCTTAGTGTACACTAGCTGTCTAGTATATTGGACTGGAAAAATAGGTTTCTCGTGAGACCCTTTTACATTTTCCTTTCTGCTGTGCAATACTCAGTTTTGCAGTAAATGAGAGCTATGAAAAAGAAAAAGCATACAGTGCAATTCAGAGACTAGAGAAGAGATAGGAGAATACAAAAATTCTAAGTACTCAAACTGTGATGAAGTCAGGGATGGATTAATGAGAACAAAAATCAGTGTTTTCATTATGCAGCTCCTAAATATGGGAATATATAAAAGACCAGAATGAGTCACAGTAAAAGCATTTCCCAGAATGTGAATGAGTTTCGATTCAAAAGAGTCTGTGGAGCTGGGTGGCCCAGGCACCAGGAAATAAAAGGAAAAACAAAGATATAACATTGGCAGTGGAAAAAGAGCCCTTCTGTCCCTGAATTCCCACAATGGAGCAGGGCTTCCATCTCATCTTGTTGGAGCCACTGTGAGGAATGTAATATACCACTTCTCGAATTCGTGTATGCAGATGGAAAGTATATTCATATATAAGTAAATATTACTCATAAAAATTTCTTTTCACTTTAAAATTTCTTGTCTTCAAACCTTGATTTGTTCTCTATATTGAAGAAATTATTTCTTGGATTATTTAATCCTGCTAAAGGGCCATTCTGACCAATTAGGTAAATGTGAAAAAAATATTTTCTCAAAAATTCAGCTTGCAGCATGAAACTAACGTGGCTCTGGTCATATTAATGAGTATTCAGGTAAAGGCAGGGTTTTAAGTAAAAAAATCTATTCTGAGACAACCAAGCCATAGACATCATCTTCCTTTGGGGGATTTAAATGGAATTGAACAAAATAAGGGGAACAGAGAGAACAGGGGACCAAGATTCATTCATTCATTCCTTCCTTCCTTCATTGGATATCTTTTTTATTGGGGTGAGGAAGATTGGCCCTAAGCCAACATCCTCTGCCAATCTTCAGCTTTTTGCTGAGGACAATTGTCCTTGAGCTAACATCTGTGCCCATCTTCCTCTATTTTGTATGTGAGATGCCGCCACAGCATGGCTTGATGAGCAGTGCATAGGTCCACGCCCGGGATCTGAACCTGCGAACCCCGGGCAGCTGAAGCAGAGAAGGCAAACTTAACCACTACCCCACCAGGCCAGTCCAGATTTTTTTTTGAGAGAGGAATATTTTATACTTCTCTTTGTTTCTGTGCTTGTCTTAGTCTGTTTGGTCTGCTATAACAGACTACCATAGTCTGGGTGGCTTATAAACAACAGAAATTTATTCCTCATGGTTCTAGAGGCTGGAATGGAAGTCTGAGATCAGGGTACCAGCATGGTTGAGTTCTGGTGAAAGCCCTCTTCTGGGTAGCAGACTGCCACCTTCTGGCTGTGTCCTCACAAGGCAGAAAGGTCAAGGGAGCCATTTAAGACTTCTTTATAAGGGCACTAATCTCATTCCTGAGAGTTCCACCCTCATGACCTAGCCACTTCCCAAAGGCCCCACCTCCAAATACTATCACATAAGAAATTAGGTTTCAACATATGAATTTTGGGAAAGGGACATGAATATTCAGTCTCTAGCAGTGCTCAAAGATTTCTCAATTAGGGAAACACAGACACAGAAACAATTAAAATGATTTGAGGTGGTGCAAACAAAGTTTAAAAAACACCACTCACATTTGAAAGTGCACCCATGTCTGCCCAGAACATCAGGGAAGGCTTCAGAGAGAAGGGTAAGTTGGAGTTGGGTGTTCACCAGGGGCAGGGTCTATCTGAGGAGATGCCAAGGACCATTTCGCCTGTGCCTCACATTCAAGACAGACCCTAGATGTAGACTTTGTCCTTATCTTCAAATGAGACATGTATGTTAGAAACTTGTGTGTAAGTTTGTATGTGTGTGTTTGCCAAGTGTGTTATTTTGTTAAATGTAAGCATTTTGAATATACTACATTTTCAATCCTGTTGCTAGTTTTTTGACATTTTTAATAGTAATATAGTAATTCAGAAAATGGAATTGATCCAGATTTTCACTGCTCTTGAAAGGCCCTCACTAGGATTGTTATTCATCTCACAGAAATATATGTGAACATAATGCCAACATCACTCTCCCATATCTCATAGACTAAAAGAAATTTTTAATAGTTCACTGTAGAGCAGTTACTGTTTCTATGTATATTCACCTGTCATGAGTATGCTGGATACTATCCTTATCTACCCACATCCTATCATCCTACTTCAACCACCCCTCCTATGACCTTTGTCTTCTTAAAAAGTATATTCCAGGGGGCCGGCCCTGTGACCTAGTGGTTAAGTTCAGCATGATCCATTTTGGTGGCCAGAGTTTGGTTCCCTGGTGTGGACCTACACCACTCATTGGAGGCCATTCTGTGGCAGTGACCCACATGCAAAGCAGATAAAGATTGGCACAGATGTTAGCTCAGGGTGAATCTTCTTCAGAAAAAAAAAATGGTGAAATTAAATAAAAACATACAGTCCATAAGAAATTGTTCAACCTAAGAAAGAGTATATGCACCCACATCCACTCATGAGCTGAGTTTTATATAAAAAATCTCTGGTTTTCATTCAACAATATTTGAGTGATTACTATGAGCTAGGCAATATTCTAGGACCTGCAATAAGCAATAAACAAGATAGAAAAAAAAAAAAAAATCCCTACCCTCATGGAGCTTATAATTTAAAGTATAATTTTTTTCACCTATTATTTATGCAATATTATATTCATATAGAACTTGGTCATTAGGTGGGTCTCTGGAAATATATTTCATAAAGAAAAAAAATGATAAAAATAAGCAATGACCTTCCTGCCAGCCCTCGAACAGGCTAGGTTTAGAATAAGCATATGGAAATGGCTTGTGTGACAAGGTTGTTAAGAACCCCAGAGACAGAAAAATAGTTATGAGAGATTTGTTTTCTCAAGTCAACTATCAAATTTCTTTGTAAAATTATTCCCTCCAGGAGGAAATTCTTTGTCAGTAACAGTGAAAAATAACAGAGATTCTGAAGCAATATTTCTATAGTTTTCATTTTTGGAAATCTACTTGCAAAATATGTAACTTTTCTCCCAAGGTGGAGTTCTGCTTTCCCAAAGAGGGACTTAAACAGACTGTTGGCTAGGGTACCGGAACACTAAATAGTCAAGCTGGCTTTGAATTCTCACATTGCGCACCAACACATTTGTTTTCTCAGAGTCTATTTAGCCCAGCAGGAGATGTTATGACACCACTGAGAGCCAATCTGCTCCCCACCAAAGCAGGATGTTTGCCACTGCTTCCTTAATTACTGCAGTTGTGCATATGGCTGAGCATTTACTGTGTGTGAAGAACCTATGATGTATGAACCATTTTATGGCTGAACCAACATTTTAATCCTTTTTTTATGGGTGAAGGAACTAGGTAAAGACATGGTAGATGAGGGGAAGAAGTGAAGGAGATTCATTTAAAAGGGAAACTTCACTCACCAAGAGGTGAAATGGATGTGTGTACATTTACATATAAAGATATATTGACAATATCTAATTATTTAGCAATGCTTCTTAATGGCAAGCAGCAAAGTACTGTTTCCCAGTAGAAGCCCATTATCATCCCCCATTCTTACTCCCTTTGCTAGTTTTAGAAGAGCACATGAAACCTGGCTAGAGAGTATATTTCCCAACCTTCCTTGTACCTATAACTGGCTGTCTGACTACTCTCTGGCCAATGAGATGCAAATGCAATTGATAATGTGCAACTTGCAGGTTTCATGCTTATAAAGGAAGCTACTTGTCCTCCCTTTCTGTTTCCCATTCTCATGATCTGGATAGTGGTGTGGGCAGGGGTAAGACAGCTTTTTCCATTTGCAATAATGATAGACAATATGCTAGGGATAGTAGAGCAAAAAGAGAGATTTGCATATTTATACATCTGTGAATATCTATATACATGTACATAACACGATATTAATAATTCTGTTATACAAAAACTATTAATTATTCCTCCTACAAAATCAAAATATGGATTTTTTTTGTTAAAAGACTAAATCATTCTGTGACCACCTAATAGAGACTTCTCTTATTAAATAGTCTGTTAACTTCTTCATTTTGTAAGACAACAAAGTTTCTATTAATCACTGTTTCTTGATGCAGTATGTTTTCAAGATATTGCCTGTAATAGTTTTCTAATGTCTTTTGTTCACATCTTGTCTCCTTTAACAAATTCTGATTTTGTCTTTTCCTAAAATAGTTAAGATCTCTTTTTATGCCTGAACTTTCTTTTGGCTTTCTGGAATGGCTATCAGTAAAACAAAGATTTACTTCTTCATCTTATTTTTTAAAAAGAGTAAGTGGGTGGGAGGGGAGGGAAAGCGAAAGTAATTTTTGGTATTCTCTAAATTTTAATAACTTAAAAACTGTTGAGAGAACTCTTTTTTTACAGCATTGGCAAGTTAATATATGCAGTTTTCAAGTTAAAAGAAACATGATCATATTTAAGAATAAATACTAATACAATAATAGTCAACAAAATTATTGGTTCCAGACATCCAGCTTTAAACACTGTTGTTATCAGAGACTATCATAATACACTTAACGGGGTAAGATAAAGGCTCTGGAAATGTGTTAATACCCTCGTGATTCCTTTCTCCTTCATGAATCATTATCTATCTCTGTAATGACCTGAAACCAGCAATCTCCTTCTCCTGCCAGAGGAATGAAAATTCCTCTATTTTTTAACCTCTTAGAAAATCATGTACACCTTATATAGCACTTTTAGAGACACCACAGCATAATCCTTATTTAATTTTGTTAGTTAATGGATCATATTTAAAAACCAAAACTGGTCATTGTCCAGCAGGCAATATTATCACAGATTCAAATTCATTTTCGGAATATTAGCTCCCAGGAGCTAAATCAATTCAGATGGCTGGGTTAACTGACTTTGGACCTGCCAGGTAGCAGAACGAAAAAGAGCAATTATTTATACAAATGTTACATAAGCTCTAAAATGCTTTGGTCATCTTTTGCCTATTTTCAGTTTGGATGCAGGATTTTCTTTGCTGGTAAACTACATTGTACTGGGAAATTTATTTAAGAATTTTTGTAAAGCCTTTTACTCAAAAAGCTTTACTATTCTTGGGGCTGGCCCAGTGGCATAGCGGTTAAGTTTATACTTCAGCAGCCCGGGGTTTGCAGGTTCGGATCCCGGGCGCAGACCTATGCACTGCTTATCAAACTATGCTGTGGCAGGTGATCCACATATAAAGTGGAGGAAGATGGACATGGATGTTAGCCCAGAGCCAATCTTCCTCAGCAAAAAGAGGAGGATTGGCAACAGATGTTAGCTCAGGGCTAATCTTCCTCACCAAAAAAAAAAACCTGAAAACTTTATTGTTCTTATCCTCAATCTTCAGGAAAAAGTAGAGTGCAGATGGGATTCTAGACCCCAAATTGGCAAAGTGCTAAGAACTCTAGAACTGCAATCTCCAATATGGTAGGCACTAGACAAATGTGGGTATTTAAATTTGACTCAACTAAATTTAAATAAAAATCCAGTTCTCAGTTGCACTAGCCACATTTCAAGTTCTCAATAGCTATGTGTGTCTAATAGCTACCATATTAGCTAGCACAGGTAAGATCGTATTCACCATTACAAACAGTTCTATTAGAATTGTTCCAGAACTTTCATGGTTTTCAGTGGAAGTCTTGATAATATAGAATCTCCTCCAGTTAGTTAAGAACATTCTACCCCATACCCCATTGAAATCTCATATTCAATCAAAGACTCTATCCTATAGAAAACCAATATGGAGAGAAACAAATCTTATACCAACACAGTCTTATCATTAAGCCAAAAGAAGCAACCTTTCTAAATTGTCACATAAACAACTCCTGTAAGACCTGAACGAGAGAGAGATTGATTCACCCTTCCACCTCTATGTAAAGGAGTTTATCACACTAGTAACTATTATTACCAACAAAAATCTGCCCTTTATCTTTGGATTTAAGATTCCCAATTAAAAAGACATAGTCATCGTCTCTCATTCATTGGACTTCCATGATATTGAGAGATCTTGAGCTGTGTAGCCTTAAGAATTCTCCAGAAGCTGACAATCTTGGAAGATAGTGACCAAAAAGCCCTTAATGTCACACTCAGATTGACTAAACTTTAGACAGGCATCTTCCCAGTTCTAGACCTCTGCTTTTCTGAGAACAGTTACCTTAGAAAGCTTGTAATTATAAATTGTTTCTTTGGCCCTTTGAGATATAAATCTTTTTTAAAGCCTCGTGCTGATTTTACAACCCAGGAATGTCTTTCTCATGGATCTTTCTCGTGGAGCCATTCCTTTGACATATAATTGAAGGAGATAGAGTCTCATCTGCCAGTCTCTGTGGGAGGGTAGGAGTCTAACTTTGGTGGGTCCCTTGCTCCAAGTTGTAAAACTACCTCCTATCATGAAGATAGGAGAAAGTTTACTTTCCTTTTGGGTAAACCAATTAGTAAATACAAAACGGCCTTCAGGACCCCCTAACCTAGCTCTTAAAAACTCTCCAGGCCTTCGTGTCCGTGGAGTTGGGTATCCAGACTTGGCCTGTTCTCTCTCCTGTTGCTACCAATAGTAACAGAATAAAATCAATGTCTGTTCGCTCATCTTGTCTGGTGCAATTTTTCTTTAGCACTAGATAGCTGACTCCAAGACTCTTGGTTTAGAAGACAAAACAAAGTAGATAATTTTCAACCAAGAAACTGAAATAATACTACTTTTCCAATAATGAAGCACTTTTTCTCTTTCCTGTAATACTAATCTTGTCAGTTATCATAATTCTATGCTCTCTGGTGATCAATTAAAGGTCTTCAATATGCTCTCTCTTCTAACTTTATCTTTCTTCCTTCACCTCCATAGTCTTTTAACTGCCACTTAAAGAAAGAGAAAACCTTCCTGTGAGATTTTTTTTGGACCATAACTACTGATCTTAACCTAATCATTGCTGTATGTGTCAGCCTTCACCTGACCCAGCTGATAAAAATTCAAATACTGTTCTTAAATTCTTTAGAAAGTTGATTTCCTTTCACATACGTTCCTGCAAATACTTACATTTTTCTTTCATTATTAATTCCAACTTTCAATCTCATTAAAGTAGACTTTGACCCCATGTCAACAAAATGCTTCTACTCAAATCAGTGTAGTCTTATCATCAAAACAAAGCTTGATAAGTGTGGAAAGAACTAGCAGGACTATTCTTTTATGTCAGACCCAGTTTCTGGCGTTGCAGGTCCTGTTTAACTTAACTCAGAAAATCTGTTCTCCTGAAGGTATCAAAGATTGTCTCACTCCTGTTGCCATAAATGATTCTTACATTCCTGATCCATTTTGTGGTCCCACAGTATTATTTCTTCTGTAGACATCAAGTTTTCTCTGGAGATCCAACAGACTAGTTTACAATTATTATCCACAGTTGTTATGGATAATCACATCAGCCCTTGATTTTCTTTTGGCTGGCTGAGAAAGAAAGTGTGCTATAGAAAGCACTTCTTGGTGTTTCTGTGTGGAACAGTCCGTGGCCAGACCAATTTAAAAAAAAAAAAAACACACAAAAAAATATGTGACTATCTGAAAAAAACCCATCCGGACTGTGAGATACGTTTTTTTTTAAAAGATGGTTCTCCAACTATTTTTTTTTTTTTTGAGGAAGATTGGCTCTGAGCTAACATCTGTTGCCAACCTTCCTCGTTTTTTCCTTTTTTCTTCCCAAAGCCCCAACAGACAGCTGTATGTCATAGCTGTAGATCATTCTAGATGCTCTATGTGGGATGCTGCCACAGCAAGGCTTGATGAGTGGCGGGTAGGTCTGCGCCCAGGATCTGAACCAGTGAACCAGAGGATCTCAAAGTGGAGTACGCAAACTTAACCGCTACACCACCAGGTCAGCCCATGGGATATGTTTTGTAGACAGGAATTGGGCATCTGTCTTGACATGAGTACAGCCATGCTTAGCCACTCCATTGACCTACAGCCACCAGCACAAAAAGAAATACAAAGCTGCTTTCTGTGTGGTGAGAACTGGCCTTTTCCCGGGAACTGGCCTTTCTCCCACGGAGAGAGTTGCAAGGTGTAACATTTCAAGGCTCTTGGAGCGTCGTAGCCCGGAATGGACTGGCCATCTGTGCCGGGCTGAGACGATAACCAAAGAGAACAATGCACGTACACAACTACTGGGCCGGGATGTTAGCCAGGGGGCTCAGTGCACGTACACGACTGATAACCATTTGTGCATGGAAACACTAAATGCTTGCTCTGCAAACTCTGTAATTGCTTACTCTGAAAATTACTGATGGTATAAAAACTGCTGGAAACTGAGCCCTAGTGCGAGTTCCACCTATGGAAGGGACACCTTGCCCAGGACGTGTGATCCTTGCCCAGCCGCGTCGATTGACAGGGCTCTCCCGGCAGTAGGGCGTGGATGTTGTGAGTAACTGATTTGATGTGAAGTAATTGATTTGATATGAAGTAAT
This sequence comes from Diceros bicornis minor, assembly GCF_020826845.1. NCBI lineage: Eukaryota > Metazoa > Chordata > Mammalia > Perissodactyla > Rhinocerotidae > Diceros > Diceros bicornis. The sequence continues at coordinate 17,745,401 of NC_080777.1, forward strand.
TGATTTGATGTGTTCTCTTTTCGGTCAACCTGGTGTTTCTCTTTCCGGTTGATTTGTGTTATTTCTCTTCAGCCGATGTGGATGTTTTCCCTTTCCAGTCGGGCTGATGTTTTTTCCTTCTTAATATTAGACCTATTCGGATCTGTTTGCAGATTATCGCCTTTACTATCCTCTATATAATAAAATATACCTTCAGTCCATTTGTTTGGAGTGGAAAGTGTCTTTTACATCTCCGATCGAATCCCCGAACCTCTCATAACAGCGTCTAGGCTCCTGGCTTCAGTCTCTTATAAGAATTAATAGTAATTTTTTCCCTGGTAAATGCTCATAGTGAAGTTGGCTGGTGAAACCAAAAGTTACTGTATGGCCATTATCCAATTAGATGGTAACTTATCCCATAACAGAAAAGACTAACTAAATTGAACTAAAATTAGAGAAAACATTACCTGCACAGCTTTCTGATCAGTAACCTCTTGACAATGTCCTGCAGTCTGCCTTTATCAGCCCTTGGCCAAAAGAAGTATTGAGAAAGAAAAGAAAAGCCACAACCCAAAAAACAGAAGCAGCCCTAAGAGCTGTCAGCTATGGCTGACCCACTTGCTACCAACTAGGCCATGGCGTTCCCCTATGAACGTGATCAATTTCTTACAATTTCAGCATCTGACGAGAAATCTCCATGACCATTCCATTCTCAAACCTGAAAAAAGATAAAAACAGACTTTACGTAACCACAAGTTATTACCAAATATCTCCCATTTCCAGATTATATGAGTGACCACTGCTACTTCAATAACAACTTTAGCCTCTCTTTGCTCTTTCTGACTCTTACAGAAAAGACACCCAAACACCAAATTGTACCCATGTTTTTTTTTTTTTTTTTTTTTTTTTTTGCTGAGGAAGATTTGCCCTGAGCCATCATCTGTTGCAAATCTTCCTCTATTTTTTATGTGGGCCACTGCCACAGCATGGCCGCCAAGCAGCAGTGTATGTCCACGCCCGGGAACTGAACCCAGGGCCCCCAAAGTGGAGCATGCCGAAGTTAACCACTAGGCCGAATTGCACCCATTTTTTGACAGCACCCAATGCAGAACAGACCCCTGCTTCCTTTGACCTCCTCTCAAATTAAATCCTGTAATGATACGTCTCTTCCAAAGTGGGGGCAAAACCAAAACTCAAACACAGGGAATTTGGCTTAAGAGTCCAAGCTGTCCAATTTATGCTATGCTCAGTGAGTAGAAGCTATGCCGGCACAGTTCTATTCAAGCTGCCACTACTGAAAACATGAAGCAGAATAGTTTAACACGTTTAACTCAAAAAAACTGTACAGGATAGATCATCCAGTAGCTCCTATGTACCTTAGTTCAAAAGAGTCTAGCAATTTAAACATTTATTATTATACATCTTATTCATGAAATTACAATTCATTCTATTGCCTGGGTTCTAAATAAAATTGTAAATGTAAAGGAAATCAGTTGTACAAAAATATGAATATGCTTTATCTTTCTAAGCCTTATTTTATCTTCATGGGAATATGTTATTTATGGAAGAATTTATATTTTAACTTAGTAATAGGAGAGCAAAAATGATGGAAAGGAAATAAGAGGTTGGCAAAAGTGAATCTGAGTGGTGTCAGGTCAATTTTTTGTTGGCTACACAGAATTATTGTGGGCTTAGGAGAAATCAGCAAAACAGCTGACAAGAAGGGTTTAATCTTCCTTTTTATTATGAATTTCTCATTCTGCTTCATTGCCTTATATTTTATGAACTTTGTTTCTTATAATTTCTTATGATATGAAATGATTATATCCTAGAATAAATATCTTTCATCCATAGAAAACACAAAACGTAGTGTGCAATCCTTAGGGTCAAGTAATTGATTAAAATGAAAGGTAATTACAGATATGCTATGGAATGAATATTTGCTTTTAAGTATTTTTTTCTTAGAGCAAAATTATAGCTCTTATGCTGTATTTTCCGGGCCTACTGACAGGGCAATTAGTAATCTGAGCTATCAAATTCGTCTGGAGGTAATGGAGCTTATCAATTCTTGTCTTATAATTGCTTTTCCGAGGCCCCTCCCCCTGCTAGTCTTTTCTCCAGCACTTACCCAGTACACTTAATCCTGTTTAAATAGCAACATGTCAAACATGTCTGCTAATCAACTGGCTGGCATCCCCATGGAGATTTCTGCAGTTTTAAGCACTGAATCTCACTGTGTAAGGATTTTTCCCAAATATTGACTTTTGGTTTTCAAGGTTACTGATGATGTGCTCTGGCACATTAATCATTCTAACCACCTTAACAAAGAAGCTCATTAAAAAGACAAATACATTTATCAAGCAAATCATCAAGCAGATTATATACTTTCTACCCATAATAGATTATAGCTGAATAAATGACTTGTATATTTTATAAATAAATATGCAGAACACTTAATATTTTAACACTCAGATCCTTCCTTGAAGAATGACGATGGACTAGGTTTTATAGCATATAATTAATACAGCATAATTTAGTTGCAATTATGTGAGTTAAAAATAGGAATAGTACTTTGAATATATAAACTAAATAGTACTTTGATGTCATGATAAAGCATCCAATACAAAGACATTTGAAGTTCAGCTGATTGGAAGTTTAATTTCTCTAGAACAATATTTTAGTATCTAACAAATGCATAGTTTCTGCCTTAGAAATAAAGTTTGAGGTTTGAGGAGATACAGGTAACTAGTCCTTTGCATTTAGGCTGCTCTACAACTGGAGTGATTATTTCTTTTGTCTGCCAAATAAGGCTTTAAAAGCTTGGAAAAGGCCTAGAGGTCAGTTTTCTTTTAGGTTCCAATCTTACCTCCTGCTAAATCTCTCACCAAGTACCTCACACAAATCTAAGTTTTATTTGGAGAAGCTCGCTTTTCTATCTCTGGGTTTCCAAATCAATGGACCATAGATAACCTTGAATTGTAACCATCAGGCAGAAAGGATATGTCTTAGCAATTCCATATTTCCTTATTTCTCTGTTTTTATTTTTAAAGTAAATATATTACTTTCTAGTAGACCCTTACTAAAATATGTACAAAAATAGCTAACACACTCAATTGTCCTAAAAACATTGCTATCAAATCCCCCAGTGCTGCTCGCTGAATCCTGAAGGATAATAGGCTATAGTTTCATTGAAATTTTTGTGACCATTTAACAAGCCTTGCTGACTTCAGCGACTGCTGTCGAAGCAAAAATTACACTCAAGTTAAACAGATAGGAAAGTCTTTATTCAATGCTATTGTAATAGCGGAGAGAAACCAGACTAAGTATGAGCTCGACCTGGCCTAAACAAAGTGCAAGAGAGTTTTTAAGAACTGGAGAAGGGGGGTTAGTGTCATAGGCCATCTGTGTTTGCTAACTGGCTTTACCCAAAGGAAAAGTAAACTTTCTTGTATCTTCAGGATAAGAGGTAGTGTTACAACTTGGAGCAAGGGGCCCACCAAAGTTAGATTCCTACCCTTACATACAAAGTGCAATATAGGGACTCTATCTCCTTCAATGACTCCATTTCAAAGGGGTGGCTTCTAGGTCCTTGAGAAAGACATTCCTGAATGCTCTCTGAAAAGAGAAGTCAGAGGCCTAGAGTCAGAAAGAAGCCTGTCTGAAGTTTAGTCAAGCTGAAGGGAATGTTATTGCCATCTTGGTCACTGGATAAGTTGGTATTTCCCAACCTCCCTCACATCTTAGAGTCTGTTTCTTATAAGAATACATTTATTAGATTAAATTCTGTACCAGAATTCTTCATTGCAATTAAGAAAACTCAACTTAAACTGGTTTAAACAATGAACTGATTGGGGAATTGAAAGACTCAAGAAACTAAAATTTCCAAAGATAGACTGTTTCAGGCTTAGTGAATATGCCCTCTTCTATGTACTGGCTTCATTCTCTGGCCAACTTCCTCCATGATTGGAAGATTGTTTTAATAGCAACAGGACTATGTGTTTGTATTCAGGGAGAGAATTAGAGGGGGCTTTTTCCCAACTATCACATAAAAATTTTGAGCTTTACACTGATTGGCCAACCTTGAATCAAAGCTTGTGCCCAGAGTTCCCCAAGCACTGTTTTTTCCCCCGAATCAGTCACTTTGGTAATGAAGACAGAATTTCCATGACAAGGTAGAGGACACTCTGGAGCAAAGAGTAGAGTGAATGCCTCCCAACCTCTTGATTACTACACAATGAAGGAGAGGAGACATGAATTCTTGAGGTGTGGAGTGGAGGGAGAATCATCACCACACCGTAATTCCCAAGTATCCTTCTTAAACCTTGAACAGTCCTATGATCCACCAACATATAGGATTTTTCACATAATAATATATTGCCACCCTAAATGTGACTTACCCACACCAAACTCATTCCCCTTCCTAAGTGCCCCACTTTGCTTTAGGGTCACTCTGAGTTATATTTTAAATCTAAGGACTATCAACTACTACTTGTGTGATTGAGAGTAATTTACTAAACTCACTCTATTGTTCCATCTATAAAACAGAAATTAAAATTTCTCCCTGATAAGGTGCCATAGGAATAAAAAGAATCATCATTTGTCAGTTCTCTTCCATCCCTTCCCGTTGTCTACCACAACAGCTTAAGCCCTTCTGTCTGGATTTTTAGATACTTCATCATCTCAGTTAACCTATTCACTTATCACATTCTTTAGAGGAATCAAAATAATTTATTCCTGCCTCTCAATGCATGCCACATTTTTCTTAAGCATTTGCTCACTCTGCCTTTACTGCCTGGAAAACCCTCTGTCCTCCTCCATCCCGCTGGCCCTCTAAGATGCCTTATCACAGATGACAAGCCCTAGCCAAAGCTCCTCTCTCTCTCTGTACCATATGCCCGTAGAAGACCAAGCTGTTGTCTCAGATTCCAATTCAGCTCCACTGAGGAAGAAAACACAGCAAGCAATGGTTGGCCTAGAGTCAGACAGGCCTGAAAGGGACTTGAACTGGTTCTCTCACTTGTAAATTGTATGATTGATGCAACTCCATGTTTCTGATCTTTGGTTTAATCTGCTGAAAAGAAAGAAATAAGAGTATCTATCTCATGGATTGTTGTCAAAATTAAAAGAGACTCTCTAGGGCTTAGACCACTACAAATATCTAGAAAGTGCTGTAATTACCATTACTGTACCAGAAATTGTACATAAGACCCTGGAAGCAAGTCGTCTAACTGTGTTTATATAGACAATCAACCAAAAATTTTTTAAACATTTTTACTTTTTGGATCACTTCATTATTATCTTATCTGAAAATTCCCTGAGAATTTTCTAACATTATGAAGAAACACTGTAAAACTTTGATAAATTCCTCTTACATATTTTCCTAAATTAAATGCGAGTGGATAATAAATCTCTCTTTCATCACCTTTCAGATATGACCAAATGAATTAACACATTCAGAAGAAGAATGAACTCAAGAAATCATTTCAGCTGGCTTCTTGGAATAAAGAAATTCAGCAAAATCACATCGTCCTGGTTAGGAATTAATTCTTACTGTCCGACGAGTTGAGAGTCACAGAGGCTCACCTCTCAAAATAATGACCCTCTTCCTTGTCCTGGTTCTGAACCATTTGAGAAATAAAAGAGCAACAGATGGAAAACCAATACATTATTTTTATTACTCTAGATCATAGGGCATGATTTAAGACATTATTAGCTGATTGATTGAGTTTATATTGAGCCTTAAAATTGGGCAGACTTAACCCACTCCTTCCTGAGAGTAACTGAAGGAGAGCAGGCTTCTCCATGAGCGTGAAAACCAGTCCCCAGAGTAGCAGAACAGCATCCTTATTCCCTGATGCTACTGGCCCCTCTGAAGATGAGCTGCCACAGAAGAGCAGGCATCCCTCCCAATGGGTCAGAGATCTCTGAGGCCACACCTGCTCCCAAGAAGAAGAAGGAAGAAGCAACGCTCCACGTGCCTAGTTCCTTCTGACAAGCTCCCAGCTATGTAAGTTTCTTCACCTTCCTTATGCTGGAGTAAGTGGCATGTTGGAGAGAGACTAGAGCATGTTTACGGAAAACCTCTCTTTATGTAAACCAACGCAATGATAGGCCAATGATGTTCCTCTTTACCACAACTCTAGCTGAAGAAATGGTCAAATATTTTACCCTTTCCAAAAGGATACAAAAATGAGATGCAACTCTCAGCTCTGGTTAACACACACACACACACTCACACATACACACACACAAATAGTTTTATTGTTGATAAAGTACTTCTCATTTGTCTTAAATTAAGGGACATTAAGATAGATTATGTTAATTTTTATTTTAATTTGAATTTTATAATTCATGCTTGTTTTTTAGTTGAATACTTCTGTTTCCATTTTATTTATTTTTACAGTTTGTATTATAACAATTTTACTGGTTTCCCATTTGCTTTAGTGATAGAAAAAATATCCTTTTAATTTTTACAAAATAAAAGTATGAGGAATTTATTGACTTTATTAAATGAATTATGGTACAGGATGTATATAAACATAGTCAAAATTTTGAAGTCAGAACCTGGAAATCCAAAATTTTGGAAATATTGGTTTAAAGGACACAGATCATCTGTATTCAGTGTGGTAAGGGTCATAATATTCCCCCAAAGATGTGAACTAGTAGAGTCAAAACCAGGTCCATGATAGTGAAACTATGATCAGTTGTGTTCTTCCTTGAAGGCACTTTTTACCAGTGGGTGCAATTATGCCAAAAAACAAGGCACAGATTTTGAAGATCTTGGATGTATGACCACAGCTACCTTTGCTGTCAGAGTCTGCATTTTGTTCTTCATGTCACTGTGAAAATGCTTTAAAATTGATGAACATTCTTGGGAAGGATCCACTGTCGGGTTGCGGCAGATGTTACAGCAGATGAGAGCAGCTGCTCTCGGGTTCTAAAACGCACTCGACATGACAGCCCGACACAGTGGAGAGCAGCGTTCAGAGCTGAAAGAGCAGCACCTGCGGCTGCAGCAGATCGTCCAGTGATGGAGCCTGTTGAGCAGTCAAAACAGTTCCCACAGACTATGAAGCTGGGCTGGTGGAAAGCCAGTCCCCAGCCTCTCTCCCCTGTCATGCCAGGTGCGAAGAATAGGAAGAAAGAGACGTGCCAACTGCTACTCTTGCGGTTGGGATGTGTTTCATTCTGCAATGAATATTCTTGGTATTTTTTTTTTCTCCAAAATTGCATCAGTTTGTGGTACCTGCTTCTGCATAGATGAAATTCTAAGATCAATATTTATTCAATTAACTAATATTTATTGAGCTTCTGATGTGGCAGGCACTGGGAGATCCTAGGAATTCAATAAAAAATAGGAGAAGTTTTCCTCTCAAAGAGCCTAAGACTGATGGGGAAGATAATATATAAGTTAAAAGTTATATGCCATAACTAAAGGCTGTGATATTGGCAAACAATGGAGTTCAGAAGAGAGATTCCTAACCTAGATAGGAGGACTAGGAATGGCTTGGTAAAGCTGTCTGCAAAGAGCAAGTGGACTTCATTCTAAGGACAATGGGAGACAACTGAAGGTTTTAAACAGAGGAGAAGGTCATCTCTGTCATGTAAAACAAAAAAACAGTCATTGAAAGCAGGCACCTCTGCCAGCTTTTTCCTGAGAGACAACCTTTCCCGGTATGTCCGGTGTTAGCATGTACTTTGTTTAAAACATACAAACGAGCCAAACCTAAGCCCATGGAGGCTTAAGCAGGTGTGGAGCCAGGAGCAGGCTCCCCTGAAAAAGATAATGGTGAGAAAATGATAATTTCTGGTTCTAGATGGCAGCTTTGAGCTCTACAGCTCCCCAGGACTACTGGTGGCCATGTTGAACCAGGCGGCCTCGCTTGGCCCAATTATCCACCTGAGCACACTCTGTGATCCTTGATCTCTGGTCTATCTGGGATGGAGAAGATCATGGCTTATTGCTATTGCTATGAGATAGGAAATAATGGTGACCTCACTCTAGTCTCAAGACCCAGCCCAAATCTCGAAAAGATTGAATTTCAGGAACAGCCTTCTTCCATCCTCTCTCCTCCTCACCTTTCTCCCATTTCTTCTTCACAAATCCTCCCACAACTATCACCTAGAGCCAGGGCCTGCTGCGTGGGCGCAAGAACAGAGCGGTAGCCCAGTGCCCTATGCTCAGAGCTGCGTCTCATGCTTGGGTTTCATGCTGACTTGAAACTCCTAATAATTTGATCTTTGAATTTGTGTTTAAGTGAAGCCAAATAGGACAACCGAGCATGCACCGAGGACTTGAAGTCTCACCTTCAGTGAGGTGCCCCCTCCGCTGCCACCTTCCCTCCTCGGATTGGGTTCTCAGCTGCCCGCTTCCCTGACCCCGCCCACTAACCATCCCCTTCAGAGGCCAGGGCCCAGGGCACAGAGAGGGTCACGGTTGGGCAGCACACTAGACAGCAAGTCGCTGTGCAGTGCCCTTGGCAACTGGGAGGGTCTGCTCAACCCCTGCAAATATTTCTGTGCCCCGAGTACAGCATTAAATAGCAATTTAAAAATATAACAATCCAAGAGAGAAATCACAGAAAAAAGGAAAATGCTTCTTCTCTGCTGTTTGAATAAGAGACTACATTTTCATTTTGCTGTGGTACCCACAGCTTGTGTAGACGTAGATGGTCCTACTTAGAGCTAAAGAGCAGATGTCCTTCTGGAATGAGCCAGATCTTGGGTTTGATAGGATCCTTACTATCTCCACTGTCTCCTCCACACCGGGATGAGTGTTGGCATGATTGCTTTTATTCCTTTTGGTCTGCCTCACTTTTTGAGAGTTTATTGTTTGATTTTAAGAGCTTTAGTATATAGTACAGGTCTGCCAGGCATATTTTCTGGAAAAGCTATAGTTTGAGGGAAATAATAAATATCAATTGGAAGGCAGGCCTTGGTAGGGAAATTTGGTAGAGAAAAAGCATTAGGTAAGGCTCTGAGTCATGACTGAGAAAGTTGCACAATGGACAGCTACTCTTCTAGAATGTTCAAAATTAAAATGTACATAATGATACAATCTTCCTTTACCCACCTAATTCTTCTCTGACTTACTGCATCTGTGTTGTTTTGCATTGTATGATCACATAATTCCATGTTTTCACACGGCAATTAACACACTTGAACTCGAAGAAACTATTTTTGAAATACAATTTTCACATCTGATTAATTTTTACAGAACTAGCAGTTTTTCAAATCATCGTTTGTGTTTATAATACGTTTGTGGAAATATTTTCGAGAGGAAATTAAAGGAACTGTTCACAAGAGGAAGACACAGTTGGGAACAAAGCCATAAATAAAGATTAACTGCAATTTTTACAAGCAGGCCAGTTGCCAGAATAACAAAGAGTTCTTTAAAGGTTTTTATCAGTTGGTTGATTTTGTGTGAAGGAAATGGCTATTGAGGAAATGCAATGAAATGTCTCCAGATGTGAAATTTAGAAAGGGGAATGTGTTCCATCCTGTATGCTGGACCAATTGAATCATTAGAAAGATCACAGTGATGGAGTCTAGACACGCTAATAGAAAAGTGGAAGCTTAATTTGAAAGCGGTACCTTATATAAACGAGGTCCACTCAACTCTTAACAGGATGATTGAATTATTTCAGTCTTTCATAACAGAAAAATAGACCCTATGTTTTAAATAAGTTCAGTAAATTGCAACAACTTTATATTGAATCAAAATTCAGTGAGTTTCTTTTGAATTGTAAAAAATTACATTTTAAGGTTAATTTGCTTGGAATATGTATCGATGATTGTTTCTGACCTTTTGCACACAACTGTCATATTTACATTGTATAAATCATGAACTTAGGCAAGTTCACTGTGTGGCCATATAAATCAGAAACTCAGAGTTTCTTCATTTTGATGTCAGTCCCTTAAGAATAGAGTGCTGTGTGCAGCTCTTTCTGGCCCCCAACAGGGTTCAAGGATGTCATGGGCACTGAGAAAGGCTTTAATAAAGTCACAACATTGTATGTTGTCCTCAATGCAGGTGTGCTCTGCCCCTGGGAACAGCACAGATGGAAAACAGCAGAATAAGCACTGTACGTACTTCCAGAAATAAATCCCCAGTGAGCACATGGCCAAGGTGAGTTTGGGGTTCAACTTCCATGTGCTATCTCAGAAGGATGTATTTTCTCCCTTCTGCATATCATTGTCCTCCTCAGCTGTCTTGTACTTCAATGATAAGTATTGCCTGAGCTATTATATAAATAACGTAATTTTGTAACTTATAATTATTGTAATTTTAAGAGTCATTATTAAATACCTATTGGATGCCAGGCACTGCAAGGTACTGGGGCTATGAGGTAGACACTGTCATTGCCCTCTGGACAGGACCATGGGGATGGCATACACTGAATAAGAAACTGCAAGCATGTATTGAAGAAGGGAAGAAGCTGGGATGATACTGAGAAACCAGAAAACACTGGGAGAAGGTCTCCCTGTATAGCAAAGCGTAGGTTTCAATAGAAACTATTTAAAAGAAAAACAAGCCATTATGAATAATAATATGAAAGTCCAGATTTGCTAAATGATGCTTTAGTAAAGGAATTTGCCCTTGGCTTATAAGAGAAATGAGTATTAGGTTTTCATAAAACTATAGAAATCTACAAGCAAGGTATACGTACAGATATATACAAATATAAAAGATAAGTAAAGTTTCAAATTATATAAGAATAATGCAGAGTTCTAGTTTTGAACTATTTCTATTCCTTCAAAATCCAGTTCAAGTTAATCCCACACATACCTGTTGAATGCCTACAGTGTTTGGTATACTGTACTTGACACTGAAGAGAAAAATAAAACAAACACACACATGGGTATGCTATAATGATAAGAAGCATCAGAATGTTGGGTATTAAGACAAGAGAGATGACTTTGATCTGTGAGTGAGTGGAGATTCTTCCTAATCTTGATCATTTAAACTAAAATAATTTATAAAACAATAACAGATTAGTTATGTTGGTTTATAAAAGATTATTTACAAATCTTCTTAACTTCTCTAACAACATTGTAAATTTACTAAGTAACTCTATGTAGTGGATGGAATGATTAATTTTATAGAGTTGAACAATTTTCGTACTTTAAACAATATCTCAAACAAAAGCAGATCATTATCTCCCTCCCTCCCAGCATTAACTAACTGCCAAAAATGATCTTAACTGGCTTGTTTTAACATTTGGCATGGTAAGAAACAAAAGATATTTCTGATTTTTATTTTATTTTATAACTAACTCTTATTTTATTAAAATTTCCTTTAGGCTTTTCTCTCCTAGTAAAGAGCAAACTACAAATCATATTTTCCATTTGGAATAGTTCTTGTCCCCTAGGAGAAAATCAATACATCAAAATTAAATTTCAAAACTGCATTAACAGCATCTTTGAGGTCAGATATTCTAATAGGCTCTGAGTGGAAACCAAATTATGGAGTTATTATATGTGGACAATATAATTATTTTTACTACCTTTTACTTTATAGACTACAACAAAAAGGGAATTAAATCTAGTATAAAGATTCAGTTAGAAAATAGAAATGTGTTTATCTATGTCATCTTAATTCCACTGAATTTAATGATTTCTCATGAGCTTTAGTTTGAACTTACAGAATCTGAATTAAACTGTGGATATTTAAAAGCTTTAGCAAAATAGCAAAATTAAAGAAAATAGAAATTATTGGATTTAAGCAATTGACCTAATAGTACACTAACTCTTTAAAGACATCGAAGTGTTATTTAATAGGATAAGAGAGCTGGAAGAAATTTTAGAAATCAATGAATCTAATCACGTTTATTTTAAAGAAAAAAAGAACCATAAAAGTGAAGTTACAGATATAATCCTCAATTTCATCTCATAAGAACTATTCTCATATAATCTCCTTTGTTTCCATCCGCATTCCCTCACATAGCGCTCTCAGTATTTGGGACCCAACTTCCTGGGAAATTTTGATACTTGTGATACCTGTTAGTGATGTTCATATCTCCTGCTCCATGAGGGCAGAAATTTGTGTCTGTTTTGTTCTGATGTGTCGCTTGGCACATACTTCTTTCTGTAGCCAAGAGAATCTTAAAACAGGTAGGTGGATTTGAAGAATGGAAACACCTAGTGAATTCATGGTCAGGGCTCAAAAACTGTTTGGCATCAAAATATAAAAAAGCCATCATGATTTTGACATAATAATTCTTTGAAGGTTATGTTGTCTTTAGGGAATATTTCTTTTTCCTTAATATGATGTGGCAGAGACTGCTAATTGAATCCCTAACATCCATTTCGTCTTCTTAATTTGATTACAACAGCCCCCACATTTACCAGGGCACATGGCTGCTTAGCTAGAGATTGCATTGGCCCACCTACCACTCAGCTAGGTGTGTCCATGTGATGAAGTTTTGCTCAGTAGGGCCTGAATGTGAAGGGGTTTGTGTGTCATAAGAGCTTAAAAGGAAGCAAGCTGTGTGCCAGCTCCTCTCCTCCTCTTCTCGCTGGCTGAAATGTGAACACAGTGAAGGTGAACTGGCCTTGAACAGGAAGACAAAGACCATACTCAGTGACGGTGCAATAAAAAAACAGATGGGATCAGAGCTCCAGAATAGCCTCATGAAGTACAACTACTATCCCCTAACTTGCCTACAAGCTTTAAGTAAAAGCAGAATAAACTTTCAGTCTGGTTTAAGCCACTGTTTATTGTTTTCTGATAAAGAACTCCAAACTTGAGGGCCTATAACCTACAATACAGATCAGAATAAATATTCTGTATGTATGTGTGCACGCACATTGTCAAAAGATTAACTACAAAATAAATAAATGCCATACAATATGAATGTGTGCATGGAAAAAACAACAGAACCACAGAGGGAATCTTTAACTCATACGTGGCAGGGATTTGTAGAAAGTCTTCACAAAATAGATTTCACGATTGCCTTTTCTTACCTGTCACTTCCCTCCAATTATTCTAGATTCTTCAAACCATACTATCTTTCACACTAGATAAGTTCTGTTATCTAAAATATTTACAAAGTGAAGACCTTAGTTTGATATATAACTTAAATGACCTCAATTCAGGTTTATTTTGTAAATCTTCAGGGATTTTAGCTCTGAGATGTCTCTGAATTTGCTGGTCATCTTCTCCATGCAAACCTCTCCCAACCTTAGGAGGCCCTTTATATTCATCTATCCGTGCCTATATTGTAGGCACTCAATAACAATTTTTAATACAGAAATATTTGCATTCAAAATACACATATGCACTGTATACATACATATACATATGTGTGTGTATATATATACATAATTTATGTATTTGCTTATAGTTAAATAGTGCAATTAGAGTGGAGCTACAAGTTTTTTCTTACAAGTAAAACGATTATCTGTTGTTTGACTAGCTCTCTTGAGTGCATAGAAGGAAACACATTTATTTTACTTAAGAGAGAATTTTCATTAAAGAAATTTGTGGGTTGAGTTGGGACTTCTATTGCCATTTGGGATAATTCCATGCATAAGGTAGTCACGAGGCAGAGAATATATATGTTCTCTTCTAAGTACATTATTCCTTCCCTTTCTTTCAACTATTGTGAGCTTGGCTGTGAAAGGGAACCTGATATGTGACCTTGAGCAGTTGATAGCTACCTCACAGAGTTTTGGGGACAAGTAAATTAGATAATAACCAGGAAACTTGCTAAGACAACATTTATTACACCAAATACATTTTAGTTCCCTTTCTTTCTTTAGTTACAGCTTTCATCACCAACTAATAAAAGTAAGTTTTTTAAAACTTATTCCTCTGAAACTTAGTGTAAGCCAAGGAATTGAGTTTATATGAGAACTAGCTACTATTATTCACATGAGTGAGATAACTCTATATTACTCATGTGAATAATAATAGCTAACATTTAACGAAAAACTTTTATGAACCAGCCATAGTATATGCATCATCTCAGAATAATATTATGGCAGAACTCCCATTATGATCCTGATTTTACAAATGAAGAAATTAAAGTTTATAAACGCTAAGGAATGTGCCCGAAGTCACACAGCTAGTAAGGTATTCTGTCTATATAAATTGAGAGCCCATATCATTAACCACTACAATATACTGTTTTCTATGGGGCTTATCCATGTGGTAATTTTGAAAATGTGTGTTCTTCTGAAATATTTGAATTGAAGATTCTAAAAGTCTCCAGTTACTGGATAATTGCAGAGTTTTCACTTGATTTTGCTAGAAGGCAACAACAAGCATTTGTTGCTCTTTTCTTCCCCCTCTGAACTCAAGCAAGTTAGATTTTCAGAAAAGACCATGACAAATAACTGAATGTGGCCTGGATCAATAAAGCAGCTCCTGTAAAACAGCCCAGGGCCCCGGAATTTCTGCTAAACTACCAACATCTAATGTCAGAGTGTTCTTTGAAGGATGAAAATCAGACTGAGCTCTTGAAAGTAATTTTCTTTTTGTATGTCAGTGATTGAATTTGGGTCAGTTTTCCAAATTGTTTAATAAGACAACATAAAATGTGATTACTCATATCTTCTGCAAACAAAGCAATTATGAATCACAGAATTCTGAAGGTATCTTAAGGGGGAAAATAATCCTGATTGAATAAGAATTACAAATTTACATACTATGAAAATTTCACATATAACAAAGTAGGATAAGACACTGTTTTTAGATTGATTGTATCTAATAATTCAATCTTTACTACATACGTGTGGGTGTGTTTGCGTATATGTGTGTGAATGTATATATATATATATATATATACATACACACACATATATAAAGCCTTTTGGAAAATTGCATCAAAATATAAGAGAATATTATGATTGTTAAAAATACCCCCAAAAATATTAAGGCCCATTCTCTTATGGTACTATTATAGGAGATATAAAGAGTTGGAAGGACATAGTGAGTAAGTTTATATCCTCACTGGAAAGCAACATGTAATAGTCGAGATCCGTGAGTTGAGTTCTCCATACTGGATCTCTGTGCTTTGTGATGCTGACAAGTCATTTGACCACTAGGTTCCTTTTACATAAAGGAATCTGCCTAGATATTTCTTAAGATCTTCCCAAGTTCTAAACTATCTGGGGCTTCCTCTGGTAATATGTTTATTTTGGTCCACTTGGAATAGCAAAAGTAGTGCTTTATAAGTTGTTCCTCCTGTCAATTAATTATAGAAACAGTTTGTTTCTTTTCATAAAGAAAATAGATTCCAGACAAGAATCACGTGTTACTCCCACTGTAACTGCTAATACCTGGAGAATCGGTAGGAACAGGGCATTGAAGGTCACTTGTACCATCTTCCAAAGTGTGCAACTTAGCATTTTACAGTTAATATTTGCTTGCACAACCTCCCTCTTTCCGTGCCCTTTCTTATTTGTGATACTATTACCAACCTGTGAACTTTCATTGATGGATGTATTAGCTGAATTTTCACTGTCAGGCAAAGTGACTTTAATAATGAACTTCTACATTATATACTGTGCTTATGTAGTGTATGTCTACTGTTGATGTCTGAAGTGATGTAAAGAAAAACATTTGGGAAAATGTGACTACATGATAACGAGAGTTCTAAATTAAGAGCAATAAATTAAAAGGCACCAACAGTTCTCGCTACTGTAGCACTTAAATGAATGCTTTGGAATAATACAAAGAATATCAGCATGGCCCTGAGCAAATACGATAGGCCAATTCACAAATCATTCCTAACTTTTATGCTTACATTATTGCTTCTAAGTACTACCCCTATACAGAGGAAACAATGGCTCCTTTGACAAATGGCTGACTCCAGATCTGGGGTAGGAAATTTGAAGATGAGCCTAGGAGAGCTTATGCTTAAAAACAAAAAATGACAGCTTTTGTCAAAAGGACAGAGGAGCCAACTTGAAAGGGCTAGCACTTGCCAAAGATGTGATCATTTGAGCGTCTAAAAGAATAATAAACGTAAATGACTAAAAGATACTGAATACATAAACTTCCATAAGTTCGTGATGATTATCAAATAAATAAGAAAAAGCCAAATGACACACAAGCTAATAAATCATTGAAACTATTGGAAGTAATTAGGGCACCTACAACTTATTCTGTCCCTTTTGTACTAACTGTATTTCAGGGTACTCAAATAGTGTCAGCTGAGAAGTTATTTTCTTTACTGATGAACTCAGGCTAAATTGTTAAAAGAATGATAAAATTAGAAACTAGCCATTTTGCCCCAGCAAATTAAATAATTGATTCAAGCAATAATCATCAGTAGTTGAAACCATTCAGTGAAAGGTTGATGGGAAACTTGCAATGGAAGGATCAGTTGTCAGAACCTAAAACCACAGTCAACAGCTAAAGGTGGGCCCACAGACATTACTTGCTCCCTGATGTGATACGATATGATGCCCACAGTACTACTCATGAAGTATTCTTCCCCAAAACGTGGAATCTGAATCTAGAGCTGATCTAGAGTTATAGGGAATGAGGTTGAGGATGTTAGAGAATCAAGTTAAAGGATACCACAAAGGAAACAAATGGAGAAATCAGAATATGAATTTTTCTACAAGACAACTGACTCAGTTTCTACAACAAAGAGAAAAAATAAATTAAGGGCAAGGAGAGGGCTGGAAAGTTTTGCTCTAGATCAAAGGACTTAAGAGACATAATGATCAAATGTAGTGTGTGGACCTTATTTCAGATCCTTATTTGAAACTACAACCAATTGTAAAAAGATACTTCTGAAAAAACCGTGGAAATTTGATTATGGACTAATCTAAGAATGATTTGAATTTAGTTAGATACAATAATAACATTATAACTACATTTTAAAAATCCACATTTTTAGAGATATAGTGGCGCGTGTGAGGGTGAAATGACACGACATTTGGGATTTTCTTTAAAATGCTTTGTCAAAAATAGATGAGTAGATACATTGTTAAAAATAAAGAAAATGTGGCAAATTTTGATAATTGTAGAAGCTGGATGATGTCTTTATTGGGGCTCATTTAGCTAATTAACAATTTAATGATTCTCCCTACTTTTGTGATATTTCAGTTCTTTTCATGATAAAATTAATCAGGAGTATGTAGAGTTGAGTTAGGAATCACAAGAAAGTAAAAGGTATGATTCCTTTATAGTAGTCACCTCTCAGCTCAGACCTGCACATCCTTAACCTTATAGTTCTTTAAAAAATAGAGTTGAGTTCCAAATGTAATATTATATGTCAAAGTAGTTGGTACAGTGAACCATACACAACCAGAGGGCTAAAGATATTGAATGTCACTGAATTTCATGCCTGTCTTAGGCTATTAAAGCATAAAACTCCAAACTTAAGGAAATCGGTCTGCAACACATCATTTCCCCTCTAGGATGGTGTTTTTCTAAACACCACTAATTCTTAGGATTATGAGCTCTTTCTACTAGGAGATAACTTCTTCCAGAATTTCCCACAATTCCCCATGTATTAGTGTTCTATTTTTAGTTTTTGCCTATCACAGTTCTGGAGTCTAGACGTCCAAGACCAAGGGGTTGGCAGTGTTGGTTTCTTCTGAGGCCTCTCTCCTTGGCTTGTAGGTGGTAATCTTCTTCCAGTGTCTTCACAGTCTTCCCTCTGTGTCTGTCTGTGTCCTAAACTCCTTTTTATAAGGGCACCAGTCATTGGATTAGGACCCACCCTAATAACCTCATTTTACCTGAATTACGTCTTTGAAGGCCCTATCTCCAAATACAGTCACATTCTGAGTTACTGGAGGTTAAGACTTAAATACACGAATTTTTGGTGGGATGCAATGTAGGCCATAACACCCCATTATGGCCACCAATGTAAATTAAGCAAGACTCAAGAGAACTAAGATTTCCAGAATAATAGTTAGAGTTGGCAGAAGGGAAAATGGGACTTAGACAACAAAGAAAATTATTGCCTAAGAATAGAGATGGCCCTTGAACCCAGCCTTGGATCTTAGTGTTCTGAGTCTGTATAAATGAAAATCAGCAGGCTGGATTTGTCCCATCCATTTCACATGAGAAAGATCACTTAAAGCTTGGAAGATAATTATTATATGATTTTACATTCAACTGCCAAGTAATCAGCTCATGATATAAATTTAACTGTACTTCGTTTATACTTCATCCATCCTGTTGTACCCTATCAATACTTGCTCATAGGGTTGTAGACTTTTAAATATTCTTATGCTTTCATTAAAGAATTCATTTTGTTACCTCTTAGGATGTTGGACTATTATTCTTCTATTGTTCCTCTGCTAGCTGCACCCCACTGCACTGAGATGCTATCCTCAGCTATAGTGTTACTGGGAGATTAAAGGAAATGTTTTAGTAGTGGGTATGTTATTTACTGTGAACAAATCAAATTCTTTCTTAGAAGTGGGTGAAATATAAATGATAAGTCTATCAATCAACTATAGAACTTGTTGGATTAAACCGAATTGAAATGAACAATGATTCTGATTCAGGAATGAATATGGTTAAGCATCACTTTATTCTAGAATTGCTGGTGCCCGTATTTGATGAGACAAATGTTTGATGGGCTTGCTAATTTGACTCTGAAGATTAATCGGGTACTTTGTGAAAGACTAATAAATATGTAAAAAGAAAATAAGAAGTTAACTCTGAAAGCAAAGTTTCCACCATTTTAGCTGGAACAAATCTGTCTTCATCAGTAGCAATCACTGACATTAATATTAATCATAATCAATATACAAAAGACAGATTACAGTTGTCCATGGCTTTTTCCCTTTCTTTTATTCAAATAATATCACAGGTCTGAAAAGAGAAAACTACTCCTTGTGAGGAAATTGTTCACCCATGTTAGGTAAATTAACTCTTCTAGGGCACTAAGCTATCTTTTAGTGAATGGTGTCTTTTGTGCATGCAATGATATCCCCACATCCTTTAAATGCGTACTTATCTCCGTGCTATGAAATATGCGTGATTACATCTCTCTTCACTTTTTTCCCTTAACCGAAGCTTGGTTTTTAAAAATGGTCCTGAAATCATTGTATTTATTTTATTTAATAATTAAAAAGAAATCACCTTAAAATACCCATATTGCGTTTTTAACATTCAAAAATTAACAACTAAATATTTTTAAAAACCCAGCTAAAAATGAAAAGCTCTTGGTATTTTTTTAATAGAAGAAGTAAAACCAATTCTGTGAATTACAGATAAGTGTATGCCGACTCATATATTGTGAGTCTGATACTGGAAATGTTTTTACCAGGAAGCCTGCGACAAGGTATGATTGATATAAAAGTCCTTTTTAAATGTCTGGATTGATGTATTGTAATTGATAATAACATGACATAGGCTCTCTCCCTCTGCCATATATAGATCCTTTACAAAAGCAATAGCCCTTGACTGGTTATATGATTGAAACCATTTCCTGAATCCCTAATTTCTCTTAGGATCAATCAATAATTTTAAGAATTCTCATTAGCCTCTATGTGATCTGCCCTGCTTAACTTTGTTAGGGTTTAAATTCTATTAATACCAACTCCTCACTCAAACTACATAGTAATTCATTTTTATACAACAAACACTTCATTTAACAGCTTATGTGATGGGCACTGTGATACAGCGGTTAAAAAGAAAGCTGTTGATGCCAGGGAGCTTAGACTTTAGCAAGGGCTTTGTAATGTAGTTCCTGAATTTCTTTTAGTTCAAACACATGGAGTGTTCATGTCTCTCTGCCACTCCCTTTTCATCTTTGGGGCTTGACAAATGTTGTTCCCTCTGCCTGGAACATTTTTGCTCTTTTCCTTTCCCCAGTCCTTCAATCCCTTTCATCTAGATGCATACTAGTTAACCTACATGACTCAATAGGGATTTTATATCTTCAGAAAAAATCCTTTACAGACCAGCCTTTCTACCCCACCTCTATCTATACAAACGCTCTGCGTTAGCGCACTTACCTCGTGCTTCAATCCAAACAGATACTCTATCCTTGCTTAGTACTTAGTACTTAAACTGGAGATTACCACCGGCAGAGGAGAATCTCCACAAGGCCAAGGTCTTTGTTTATTTCTTCCCTATTTGATCACTAACATCTAGCAAAATACCTGGAACATAGTGGCTGTTGGGTAAATATTTGATGAATTAAAAATTTAATATATATTTGATGTGTTCTGTGACAAACATATTATAATTAGACACATTTTTATAAGATAAAACTTAGTGGCAATTTCTTCTTTTGATAAGTCTAACAAAAATAAGCAATGTCGGCCATGTGATAAGGATACGAGGTAAGTCAAATACCATCTGTGCCGTCATTATTGGAATCATTTCACTTCTCTAGAACATCTAGTTTCTCCTTGAAGATTTCCAGTGATGGGGAGATCATTATTTTTTGAAACCACCCTTTCTTTTGCAAAACAATCCTGATTGTCATATAGTCCTTCTCAATAATGAACAACTGTCTATCTCGTCATAGTTTCCACCTCTTTGTTCTGGACCTGCCATAAGACACTAACCAGAATTTTAACCCTTTTTCTGAATGAAAGCTGGTCGTGTATCTGAAGCCATCAATCATCTTCTCCCCTTCCTCCCAAATCCTTTCTTAAGAAAAGGTAATTTGGGTTTCCAAAGGAGTCTTTATATGATGTGGCTTCCAAATTTTCATCATCTTAGTTCTCTTTATTTGAAGATACTATAAGTTTTCATTGTCCCATTTACATTGAATAAAATATTACTTCTCATATAGACAATAATTTCTATTGACTGTCACTTTAATACCTTTCAGCAGTTCCTTTATATTGATAGCTTATCCTAAGCATAAGGAACACCAAAAGCTCTAGGTCATCTTCATTTGATGACAAACTATACAAGATGCTTAGATTTCTTGCTATTTTCTTCTAGTCTTCATTGAAATCACTACTATGATTATCAAGACCATATATCTGGAGTGCAGAAAAAAAAGTCCTAAAGGAAACTATATTTTGTAGTGTCCTTCGCATTGGTGAATAGCAGAGAAGAACTGGAGACTATCATTCTGACAGCAGAGTATAAAAAAGGATCAGGAAGCAATAGGTTGATGCTGACATCTAGACTGAAAAGTAAGTCTGTCTAAGAAAACGTAGTTCCTGGGCTCTCAATTTAGTAAAATGTTCTGAATAGACTGGAAGGTCTTTCTTCAGAACAGCGTGTCTTCTATTTAAGCTACAGGCCCTTTGCTCCCACTTTCAGATTCTGGAAATTCTTATTACTTATTACAGAAAGAATATGGAAAACACAGTGTTCTGACACCATTTTATGGCCATTCTTGAACTTTTTAATTTTTGTTAAGTGCCTTTTAAAATTAAAAGGAAATCTTCAGGACTCCAATTGAGTTTTAGCAATGAATCTACAGTCCATTATATTTTAAGCCCTCAGACTTTTTGCCTTCTTTCCTCTTTTAACATTGACAATATGGGATACAATAAATTATACGTATTAGATTACTGGCAAAATAGGGTTTAGGACACCGCACGTTTTAGCACAAAGTGCAAAAAAATCAATCTTTTCGGCTGTCATAAAGCTTATTGAAAACTGCTATTGTGCCATTAAAATTAATGTAATTGCTTTTCTCTTTCTCTCTAAGTCACACTGCCCTTTTGCCCGACCCCTTCAGGTCATCTCCCCTTGAAGACAATGAACTCTTTCTGGTTCTTCCATTTGAATTAAACGCTGAAACTAATGCTGTGAAATGTTGCTTTTCTATTTCATATTTTGCACAAAAAGATTTAATTTTCACATAAGATGGCTGAATTTCCATTTGGATATTTCCCATACTCTTTGCATCATTTAAAACCCACTGCTATAGAAATATAGAGGGAAATGGGCTCTCTTTTTGAAATATGCTTAAAAAAGGCATCAATCCTGAAATAATTTATGGCAACTTCTTTTGATTTAAGACAAAACATTTGGAGTTTTATTAGGCTTCAGCATAAGGCTCGGAAGTTATCTCCAGTATATTAATATTTAAATATAAAGAATTATGTATCCTATGCAACACAGATTTTAACTCAAAATGCAATTACGATACATTTGGTATTAATTTCAGCATTTGCTTAAGAAAATGTAGCCTCATTTACAATGTTCTAAAAGTTAGACCAAATTTTCTTTTATTGATATCTAACCAGCTCGTGGGTTAAGCTTACTTACCTTGTTAACCCACAGAAGAAACTTGGGGACCACTCACCTCTCCAGGGATGCTCGGGTGTGTGGCACCTGCTGGATGCAGGCTCTTTGAACAGTGGAACCATTGGAGACCCAACATTCAGGTCTTTGAACTGGCTTCAGAGGGGTTGGGTGGGTGCTTCTTTATACCTCTTTCATCCACCTCACACTCTGGTAAAATATTCATTTGCTAATATCAAATTACGAAGCCTTCATGGGAAGGTGAATTCGTCCCAGGTCCCTGCTCAACTTAAACAACTTCTGTTGACAAACTCATTAGTCTTTGACCCTTAAAAAGTCAGAATTTGATGCACATTGTTTTTATGGACATGCATGCCAGGATTAAAGTGAAATTACTTTAATATAAAATTTAATAGTGTAAAACTCACCAATTAATTTGTATTAAATTTTGCTTACACGTTATTTTCCGTATCAGGTACACACATATACTCTAACATCCTATTTGGTGAAGAAAACTTGTAATATATCTTATTGCGTAATGTGTAGTATTCCCCACTTGATTTTCTTGCTACATGCAAACAGAAACTGCTTCTATTCTTGTCTAAAGAGAATATTCTTGGTACTTGCCAAAGGGAACAAGTGGGAAATTAAAGAAACAGTTTGCTGTTCACCATGGACTCAGTAAGGAGAGAACGATAGTTAGGAATCCCTATTCTAATTCATTGTTGGAACCTTTCATCTCTCTCCTTGCATCCCTGTTTCTTTCTATTTCCTTAGTGCTAAGATTGCACGTGTTCCATCCAGTGCTGACAGAGATGTAGTGCTGTTGAGTAGAAAGCACAGGAAGCTGGTACAGCAGCTGTCTGGTTCTCCACTCCATCTCCCCTTGTTGCCAAAAAACTGAGACCTTGTCACCGTAGCCGAATCAATGAACACAATGACAAAGGATTGAGAAAAAGAAAGACTACTTTTTAATTTTGCTAGCAAAATGAGGACATGATAGGCTAGTGCCTCAAAACCCACTGTCCTCCTGAAGTGCTAATAGCTAGGGCTTTTAAAGGGAAATCCATGGGAAAGATTGTGTTGTACAAGAGTTTAGATAGGGGAAGAGGAGCTGTGGCTTTGTGGGTTGGCGCCTTCCCATCAGCCTGTATTTGGCCCTGTGAGGCTATTTGCAGGGAGGAGGATGGTGAGGTAGGGGAAACCGCAGATGGATGTCCTTGGTTGTCTGCCTTTGTGATCAATGGTGAATTTCGGCACCAGGAAGCCAAGGAGTTGGGGTCTGGGAAGCCTCAGCTTCTTGATATTCTCTGGATATCAGTTTCTCTGTAACAAAACTTCAAAGGACCCCTAACTAGCCGAACTTCAGTGTGAGCCCAGCATGAGGCCACCTGGGCTTTTAACAATTTGTAACCTCCATTTGCCTTGTGAAATTCAGGAATACAAAGATTTAAAAACAACAACAACAACAATATTGACATGTGAATGTAACTTGAAGCAGGGAAAGGGAATGAGTATTTTTGGTTTTAATCCCATATATGCTGAGTTTAACGTAGGTGAACTGATATTAGCGCCGGTATCACCCTCCCCCAAGACACTCAGCCTGTACATATGGAATTAGAATGCAAAACAACACCGAAACACAAACACACCTCTCAGGCTATCGTAAATCATCCCTTTTGCTTTTTCTGATGCAGAAAAATGTACTCATACCCTAAATAAATAAATGGCTGCTTTCCTTAAGGTCTCATTTTGATATGAGTGGTATTTTAAAATAATAGCATAAATTGCTAAAGGAAGAAAGAACTATTAAGAGATTTGAATTCCAATTAGCTGTCAGTGATTGCTTTGTAGCTCTGGGTCAGTTGCATTGAGAATTTCAGAGATCGGTGTTTTCTGAGGGTGCCAGAGGACAGCATCCTGGGGGCTTGCAAAGCTCCTCAATAGCCTTTGAGACCATCGGTTCAGCTTCAGTTACCTTGGAAATCTACTTAAGGAGCACATCTCACTTCCTAAAGGCAGAAAAATGAGGGAGATTTTCTCTTCCTTTATATGCTCATACGGGACTATTTCCTTCACTTTTCTCAGGTCCTTTTGCCCTCCTCCTCTGTCTTCTTAATCATTTAATTAATAGCAACCTGCAAAACAAAACGTTTGAAATTGCTTAATGAAAAATTTTGCACGGATCAAAGGAGTGTGGGGGAAGGAAAATTTTACATATCAATCATGGAAAACCGTTAAATATACATTACAGTAACTAGCATTAGCTGAGGCTTAATAATGTGCCATTAAAAGGGGATTATTTATATTACTTTAAACGTCATAAAAATCTTGTAAGATATCCTCATATTATACACAAAGGAACTAAGATTTGAAATCTGTCAGCTTAGCTCCAAATCCTGTGCTATTAGCCAAAATACTATATAAATAGTTGGTATAGAAGTTACAAAAATGAATAAATATGGCTTTTCCTTCAAGAAATGCAGTCTTGGAAATAAACATGGTACTAGGGGAAAAAACCCATGTGTAGTTGGCAATGTCTTTCTCTTGCCAGGAACATAATGCTCCTGCTCTCCTTCTGCCTCTTCATTGACTTCTTCAATTTGTAGTTGAATATGTTTTGAGAATGAGGGTGCGTGGCTCAGCCTCCCCTCTTCCTCTGAGAGCTGGTCGCCTGAATGAGAGCATGTGCTCTGGTCTGTTCTCAGCCTAGGCACTGTGGTCAAGGCTGAGGTTTTCTAAAGCTGTCACCGGATGGGTAAGTCTGTGCAATGTTTGAGTGCAAAAACCACGAAACCACTTTCTCCAACAGCTCCATCCTTAACAAAGCTGACATTTTGATTTCCGTGTGGCTGTTTCCTCTGTCTTCCTTCGGTAGATGTCAAACTTTGAAAGTGTGGGAGGAGGAGGACAAGAACTTGCTGTTCTTGTCAAATGCCATCATAGCACCAAAGGATAAATGCTGTTTCAGAGCTGTTGAATAAAATGTCAAAATGTGACAGGACCCACTAAAGGGAGCACCAATTCTGCCATGAGATTAGAGGCAGGCTTCATAGAGAAAGTAGATTTTAACTCAGTCTTGATGTAAGAGTAGTGATTTTCCAGAAAAGCTGGGGAGATGGAAATTTTAGGCAGATGACACACACAGTATATACAACATGAGCGCAACCCGAAAGCTGAGCATGGGAGCATTAAATGCATTTTAACCAGACCACATAGTGCACAGTAAAGAGGGTAGAGAGCTAAAACCAGAGAGATTGTGATGGTGAAGGGGAGGAAGACTATCCTCTACCCACTCTGGGTCCTTTCTGGCTGGGCTACAAATTAAATTGACATGAGACTGAATAGCAGGAGAAAATCAAACAAAGCTTTATAATGTGCATACATGGGAGAAACCAGGGAAACTGAGTTTCTCTACGAATGGGGGAGGTTTTCACCTTAAATAGTATATTCAGGTAGACAAAAGAGGATGTTAGGGGTGGGAGAGTCAGCTATGGGAGATGAGTAGAAAGCACAATAATCAAGAGTGTGCGGATTTAAGTCCTCACCTTCTGCACTGATAAGAGTTTCTAGAGATAAGGTCATTGTCCCTTCTTTCTGGTACAGAGAGGGAGATACCTTTACAAATGGAGATTTCCCTTCTAAATCTAAGTGTTTGGTCTTAGCAAGGACCCCCCCAGTCTATCAATAAAATAACCAAGGTAAAAAGACATATTTTGAGGTGGCCAATTTTGATCTCCCACAATGGCCAGGCGATGAAGCAAAGCCGTTTTTATTTGGTATGCAACACGCTCCACAAAGATCTGTCATGCAGGTAACTAACACGTCTGGAAGAAGCTAAGTCCGGTAATAGTGAATGATGGCCCCTAGCTGGAGGAGACAAGAAAGCAGCCTCTTGTAGCAATCACAGAGAAAGAGGATGGAGAAAACCAAAAGATTTGCAGAAAGAATGAGGAGAAAAGATCAGGTATAAGATACATGTCACATATATTCCTTAATTTTCAGTGACAGCTTGAATACGGGTGATAAGGGAAATTTTCTTGACATTTAGCAAATAATATATTTATACAATTTCAATTATGCCTTATAAACACGTAATTGAGGACAAAAACATTTGTCTTTAGTAAGTACCATAGGATTTTAGGAGAAAAAGGAATTAATATAAAATTCAATTAATGTATATCACTTTGAGTTTTATAAAATGCAAAAATAAGCTTAAGATACGATCTCAAACTTCAGTTATTATTGTAGACTACGTACCCTGATAAATTTGCTCAGTATAAAATACCAAAAATACTAAAGTATATTTTTAAATATTTCTAAATTCACAGCCTAGAAAAGGAAATAAATTGCTAGGGGGATAGAGGAAAGAGATAGAAAGAAAAACAAAAAAAGAAAGAAAAAAAGCATAAACTTGAAGCAGATAACAAGCAAGGAAGCCAGTGGCTGGTTCCTTTAGTAGTAGCCACTGTTGGCTGGAAGCCTGGAGCTTCAGTTTTTCTAGGTTTTCCACATGAGAGATAAAGCTGAGGGCCTGAGAAAGATGGGAAGTTGTGTTGTAAGACGATACTATTCATAAGCTCAGATCTAAAAAAAATTACAAAACCAATGAGGAAGAAAATCACAAAGAGTGAGGGTCATCAGGAAAACAACAATAACAACATATGGAGTATGAAGCCCAATGAGTTCAGAAAATGAAGAAGATAGCCAAAATTTAAAGTCTGTCAATATAAAGTATTGGCAAGAGATGGAGCGAAAGGAATTCTTCTAAGCTATGGGCTGATGGTAAAGCAGAAGGGTCATAAATTTGAAGGTGCACATCGTTTATACTGGGATGTCTCAGCCGTGGCAATATTGACACTTTGAACTAGATTATTCTGTGTATTTTAGGGTATAGTGGCATATCTGGCTTCCATCCACTAAATGCCAATAGTACTTCTCCTTCCTTTCTTCTAGTTGTGACATCCAAAATTTCTCCAGGTATTGCCAAATGTCTCCTGGAGGAAAAAATCACTCCTGGTTGAAAACCATTGCTCTAGATTCAGCAATTCTACTCTGAGATATTGATAGTAGAGAACTCTTGTATATTTATGTTAGGAGGCAGGCACATGAATCAAAATAGCATTGTTTATAAGACAGAAAAATAGATATAATCCTAGGAAATTTGTGAGTATAACATGATACATTAAAAAAATTAAATATTCTATAATTTCACTATTGTGTAACAGTAAACAAAGAAAAAACTACTATTAAATGCAATAGCATGTATGCAGCTCACACTCATAATGTTGAGAAAATAAGAACATTGCAATAGAATACTTAGAGTGTGGCTCCATTTATGTAAAATCTGTACAGATACAAAACTAAAAATATATATATCTATTTATTTTGGGAGGTGCATGCTAAAACTATAATGAAAAGAAAGAGAATAAAAGGCAAAATATTCAGGGGCCAGCCCCATGGTGTAGTGGTTAAGTTCAGCACACTCCACTTTGGCCGCCTGGGTTCATGGGTTCAGTTCCTGGGCGTGGACCTACACAGTACTACATGGTAGTACTTGTATTAGTTTGCTAGAACTGCCATAACAAAATACCATAGGCTAGGTGGCCTATACAACAGAAATTGATTTTCTCACAGCTCTAGAGGCTAGAAGTCCAAGATCAAAGTCATGGCAGGTTTGGTTTCATCTGAGGCCTCTCTCCTTGGCTTGCAGATGGCCATCTTCTCACTGTGTCCTCACATGGCCTTTCCTCTGTACATGTGCATCACTTGTGTCTCTCTGTGTGTCTACATTTCCTCTTCTTATAAGGACACCAGTCATAATAGATTAGGGCCCAACCTAACGGCCTCATTTTAACTTAATCACTTCTTTAAAGGACGTATCTCCAAATGCAGTCACGTTATAAGGTACCTGGGGTTAGGGCTTTAACATATGAACTTGAGGGAGACACAATTCAGCCCATAACAGAATCCGTGACCTCTAGGCCCAGTAAAAGGTCACTCCCAGGACTTTTGAGCTCAAGCTGGAGTTCAGAGCTTTGAATCTCAACGTTGGGAGGATATAATTTTGTAATCTGTTTAAACTATACCCTCCCCTACGTAGAGAAAACTTATCTACTTGTTGAAGGGAGTAAAGAAGGCCTACAGAGAGAAGCAGAGAGATAGAATGAGTTCTGCAACATTCAATCTGTTTTCAACTATCTTTAGGCTTCCTATGATTTGGCTATTTAAGATGATCCATTTCCCTTTATCACGTAAATAATTATTTTCTCACTTGCAATCAAAGAATACTGAAGAAGGCATAATTTTCGCAGGGGGTAAGTGGGCAGAGTCCAAATGAGAAATTAAGTTTAAAAGCCCTTGCTTGCAAATTATGGAGTACATTTTGGACTAAAAATTGCATATGATTTTATTTCACTTCAATTACTAATAATTAAATTAGTTGTTATAAAAATAAATGAGATATTTAATTAAAACAAAGTAATTATAGCAAACAATAGCATAGCAACAGTATTACTGAATAGTAGCATACACAAACTCTATGACTTATTAATGGTCTACTGTGTACCAGGAAGTATTACACTTGTCCGTTACATTTTTTGTTCCTCTTAATCACCATGAAATGTAGGTAGACTTATCCTTGTTTACAGATGAGGAAATTAAAATCAGAGAGGTTTAGGGATTTATCTGAGACAGCTATGAAATATCATTTCCAGGCTTTAGTGCATTTTTGGCTACCTCTAATAACTGTTCTTTCCATTAAAACTTAATACATTTTAATTAAAAAAGACATTCAATGTAGCTTCTGATAAATAGGCAAAGGACTATTGTTATAGGACATATGAAATTTCAACAATTATTTTCAATTATTTAACAAAGGACAAAATAGATGGAGGATAGAAACTGTTTAGGTCTATAAAAAATTTTGGGGGTAAATAATACATAAAGATAAATGAACTTGCCATGAAGCGACAGATGCAACTAGAATATTTACAGCATATCTGAATCTACTAGAATATGACGCAGCATTGCTTATGTCAAAGTTTAAGACTGTACTGAAAATTGAGTGGCTACCTTCCTACTCACTAGTGAATATAGTCATCAGAAATTAAAATTTATTCTCAGGTTACTTGTACCTTTAGACAAACCCATAATTTTTGTTGTTGTTGTTGTTGAGGAAGATTAGCCCTGAGCTAACATCTGTTGCCAATCTTCCTCTTTTTTGTTGAGGAAAATTGTCCCTGGGCTAACATCCATGCCCATCCTCCTCTACTTTATATGTGAGATGCCTGCCACAGCGTGGCCTGATAAGCGGTGTATAGGTCTGTGCCTGGGATCCAAACCTGTGAACCCCAGGCCGCTGAAAGGGAGCATGTGAACTTAACCACTACGCCACCAGCTGGCTCCCCCATAATTTTTTTTATATATGGATTAAAACAATTTTTTTCACTTGCATCTATTTCTGTAAGCTGACAGGCGTGTCCAGGCCAATCTTACTAATATTATGCTTCCTGCTGGTAGAGTTTCTGTGCAGGCATTAATAGTCAAGAACATTCCATTTATAAGAAATATCTCCACTCCTCAATTACATAAATTTTTCAGAATATTTTACAACATTCATTCTTTAACTGATTAAACCCTTTGGTCTCGTATAAGTGCAAATTTAACATTTCCTTTTGGAATGAACTATGAAATTCTATTGCCTTTGTCTTCTCCTGTGTAAAAGAAATTTACAAAAATGCATGTGCATAAATCAGACAAATTGAGGTACATAAAACAACCTTCATAAGCAATTAACATGAAGGGTAGCTATTGCTGGGTGAAAAAATCTGCACATTTTCCTGTAAAATATTTACAGTTGTTTATATATTAGCACCAGTACCTGTTGAATGAATTCTCCAGATTGTTTGCCATCTATAAATCAAGACATTGTTTTATTTCTGGTTCCCCATGCAGTGAACTCTCACTCCTATATTTTTATAATTGCATTAGAAACATTTCTCATTATCTATAATACTTCCTAATTAAAAATGACTAATGTCATAAACTCCAATATTCCATTTTCAAAAGTTATACATTTTTAGAAGTACATTAATAACATAATACTAGCTTCAGTAACTATCAAATCCTTCTTTATTTCTAAATCAAAAACATCCAAATTGGGGGCACCTTTATGGTGAGGGAAGAGACAGAGAAAGAGATTCTAGGCAGTGATTCTGAGTATTGGCTGCACATTAGAATCACGCGGAGGGAGTTTTAGATCCCTGATTACCAGGTTACACCCTGGGCAAAATAAATGGGAATCTGTAGTGATAGGACCCAGAAATTAGGATTTTTAAAATCTCTAAGAATTTAAAATGTGCAGCCAATTCTGAAACCAGTAAGGGACGTGTAAGTGAGCAGGTCCTGTAAATAGCAATCTACCTGAATTCTTCTCAAGATTGGTCACCGCAGTATTTTGTGAAGTGGCCACTGAGGAGACTCCAGCACTTACTGCAGATGATTGAAACAAAACCAAACAAAAACAAAAAGAAGTCGAAGCTGTGCACAATATCATGTTAATATGAAGGAGGAGATGCAGGAAGTTTCTGGAATACAGAAGAAACCTAATGCAAGCTCTTGTGAATTTCCCATGAGACAGATAAAATTCTAATTTAATGGGAGCTAACCAGTGAAGCAGTCTCACCTGCACAAAGATACAAATGTCGTGTTCCAGCAGTGGGCAGATGGGAGGTATCCACTAAAAGGGCGCCTGCTGCATTTGTACACTCTGAGTTCCTGTCGATTTCCAAAATTCTCCATTAGAAAACCCCTATTCGGTTTCCCCACCTTCCGACTGCTGCAGTATAGTTTTCTCTTTTCTTTTATGTTCACTCTCCAAAATTCTCTATAGTACATAAAGTAACTGGCGATTGTGCATGAGTTATTAGCCAATGTAAATTTTAATTGACAGCAAATGGAAAAGGTAGAGAAAAAGAATGCGTAAAAGGACCCTATTTCTCCATTTGAAGCATGCATATATGACCTTCATTTTTATATTCAAGTAAGTTATTTTACCCATACTGCAAAATAAAAACCTTATTTCAGCCACAACCAGGAAGTCACCCCAAACTTAAAACATAGGGACTTTGAAAAACATTCAGAAAATATTCTGAAAAATTTATGTAACAAACATATCTTGTTCATGTCTGTGTTTTTACTACTTATTGGTTATTAAGTTTTAGTGAAAAAATTAATGTTTAAATCCTGTTGATATCTATGATTTCTTTTAAAGTTATGCTTTTCTCCATAGTCTGTTGAGTGCATATTTTTCCTTCTACGCATCATTTTTCTTTTTTTTTTTTTTTTGGTGAGGAAGATTGTCCCTAAGCTAACATCTGTGCCAATCTTCCTCTATTTTGTATGTGGGATGCTGCCACAGCATGGCTTGAAAAGCAATGTGTAGGTCTGCACCGGGAATCCGAACCCATGAACCCCAGGCGGCCGAAGCAGAGCTCACACCACTCCACCAGGCTGGCCCCTCATCATTTTTCTTTAGATTTGTTTGATTATATTTGTGAGTGAGTAAAAAGAGAAAAAAAGAGACAGGAGAAGGGAAAATTATGAGAGCAAGTCTAATAAGAAGAAGTTTGCTTAGCAGAAAAATTACTCAAATTGCACAATAACGAGGAGGTTCTATTTACAATTCAAATGCTGCATCATTTTATGTATAAGATCAAACAAAGATTTCAGTTTAGTACTTAAAATAATGTTGCTGTTTTTTTCACTTCAAACCTTCACTATAACGCTTTTTTTCTCTAGAATTGTTGATCCTTCTAAGACAAACTAGATTATTTGAGCAGATTGGACACCAGTGTGATTTATTTATTTATGACCTCAGTAATTTTTTACGAGCATTTAGCATGGGCCAAAACATTGTGTGGGCACTCGGAAGTCATCGACAAAAGAAGATAAATAATAACAAAAGCATGTTGACGCCCTCAGATAGTTTACAATCCAGTGAGAGAGAGAGAGGAATCAAATATGTATAAAATTAAAACTGTGCTAGATGAGGAACATCACGATGGAGGCCATGACAGGGTGACTGGAGAGCTGCCTCTTGGGAAAGGGAAGTTGAAAATGTTCTGAAGTTTGAATCGTTTTGGGCAGAGGAAGTGGGAGGGTTAGAAATGTGGAAAATTGAGGAGCTTGAGAAACATTCTAGCAAGAAAAAAACAAAACGCTGTCACTAGACTGAGAGAGCAAAAAATGAAGGTAAAAAAACAAGTCAACTTTGAGGCTGTGTAAAGAATTCCTGAAGTATCCTGAAAACATAAAGAAGCCAGCGACAAGGGGTCCACATGACCACACTAGCCTTTTGAAAAGTTCCCTTTGCTCTTGTTGTGAAAAACTAGTTGGAGTGGAACAAGACTGAATAGGCTGAGACAAGTTAAGAGCCCCATGTAGTAAGTAGTCCATGTGACATAAGTTAGAAGTGGTTTCCAGTTAATATTTTATTAACTAATTTACATAACTTAGAACCATCACAGTTTGGGAGTATAAACTTTTTAGCTATGGAATGATGCTATCTTCCTGGCCATTAAATAAAATGGATTCCTTATTAAACTTGTATTAAAATGAAAATCTTGATGCCAGCATTCATTAAAATAGCAAAAGAAAAAAAAAACAATTTGCAAGATTACAGGGATAAAAGTAGAAAGAGAGACTGCAAGAACAAAAGCTGATTGACTCCAAGATTAGTTAGCGTGACATGAATTTTTACTTAAATTATTCATTTCACTTCCTAACCAAACCCTGACTTCTACGGGAGGCTATATAATCACCATTTCAATGCTAGTACTTTAATAATTCCATAATCAATTTTAAATTTCTCTTGTATAATAAATTTTCAACCTGAGAATTGGAAATCCTAGTAGTACTCTTATATGCATTACAGGGAAATATAGGAACTGTCATCCTTTAGGAATAAAAGAAGAGGCTATGTGGGATGGTATACTAGTCAGGATCTTCCAGAGAAACAGACCCAGTAGGACTTATTTATTTGTTTGTTTATTTCTTTATTTATTATAAGCTCACACAATATGGAGGCTGACAATTCCAAAATCTGCAGAGCCAATGTCTCAATTTGACTCTGAAAGGTGGATGCTGCTGTAGAGCTGGGAAAGCAATGTCACAGTTAAAGGCCATCAGGCAGGAGAATTCTCTTTTCCTCAGGGGAGGGTTAGCCTTTTCTTCTATTTGGGCCTTCAACTGATTAGACGAGGCCCAGTCACAGTATGGAGAGCAATCTGCTCTCCTCAGTTCATCTCATCTGAAAACACCCCCATGCAAACATTCAGAATAATGTATGACCAAATATCTGGGTGTACCATGGCCCAGTCAAGTTGATGCATAAAATTATTCATCATAGATGGATTCAAGAAGTATTCAACAAAAAGAAAGAAAATGATGCATAAATTTAAAAATTGAAATTTAGTATCTTTTATTTGTAAGCTAATTGTCAATACATTGCTACTATATTTGCTTTAGACAGTCAATTATCTTTTTTTTAATTTTTTAAATTTTTTATTTATTTATTTTTTTGCAGAAGATTGGCCCTGAGCTAACATCTGTTGCCAATCTTCCTTCTATTTTCCTTTTTTCTCCCCAAAGCCTCAGTAGATAGTTGTACGTCATAGTTGCACATCCTTCTATTTGCTCTACGTGGGACGACACCACAGCATGGCTTGGTGAGTGGTGAGTATGTCCACGTCCAGGATCCGAACCAGCGAGCCCCGGGCTGCTGAAGCAGAGCGCGCAAACTTAACCACTACGCCACCAGGCCGGCCTCTCAATTATCTTTTAAAACAACTAAAAGAAGAAAAATGACTTTTGTAATTACTTTTATTTCTACCTTTTCCAGAGTTTTTCATTTCCTTATGTACATACAACGATCTACCATGGTATATTCCTTCTGCCTCAAGAATTTCTTTTGATACACAGTGATGGGCAGCAGGGTGTACTTGCTGCTCTGTTAATACCTTGTTCCCGTATAGCCAGACCCTGTCCTAGTTCAGGCCAAAGCATCCCTTAATGAGAGACAGAGAGGCATAGCTTACACTCTAATGAAAGAGTGACTGCACTCTGCTGTGAATCTCTACTCCTGGCTGTGATACAGATAGAGGTTCTTCAAGCCCCTGAAGGAATGAAGAGGCTGATCCTGCTATTAGTTGTTTTTAAACAGAAAAAAAAAAAAGGAAGAAAAAAGAGAATTATGTGTGGATTATTTTTTCTTTAAATTGATTTAAAAATGGTAGAGGTAATATTGGTTATTATAATATGATCATGAACTAAAGAGTTCTATTCACAATTACATAACTTACTGAAAGAAAGACTCAGTTAAAATATTTTACCTACTAATTACATATTGTTTCCAAAGGATAATTATTGCCTAGATCCTCTTTTTAAGAAAGTTACCAAAAATACTATATTCCCTCCTTCAAAATGGCAAATTAAAGAGATTTGCATATTTTGCTTGCTCAGCCAGTGGAGTGAGTGGTGACTGGATTTTCAACTCCCGATTTTCTTGCTTTATGACAACATGAAGTGACCCAGAATCCTGGTAAGTCAAGTGCCCGGGTTTCCTCCAAATTCTCCTACCCACACTGTTGATTGAAGTGAAAGGAAAGTGAAGTAAAGGATAAGGAGCAAATGAGAGAGATTGGGCAATGCTTATTAGGCATAAACATGGCAGGAGCGTTTCATTTAACGAATGCTTTCGTGACCAAAATAATTCTTTTAATGAATTATCTCAGTTTTGTTTGTATGTATGTTTTTTCATTTAGACATTTTTTTCTAGAAAGATATTTTCACTGGACATTGAAGTATGAATTGACATTTTTTTCTTTCAATGCTTTAAAGATGTCTCAATTGTCATGGGCTTGTATATTTTCAGATAAGGAGTATGCTGTAATTTTTATCTTTGTTCCTTGTTACCTAATGTGTCTTTATTCCCTTGCTCCCTTCAAGTTTTTCCTGCTTATCTTTGTTTTCTTTTGACAATTTGAGTACGATGTGTTTGGAAAATTACTTGGCATTAACTCTTTCAATATTTCTTCTCCCCCATTTGTTTTCTATTATCCCTCATGCTAGATAATTTATTTTCCACATTCTTGGATGCTCCATTCTGTTTTTACCCCACCACTTTCTTTCTTTGTGTTTTTGTCTTTTTTTTTTTTTTTTTGCTAAGGAAGATTTGCCCTGGGCACACATCTGTTGCCAATCTTCCTCTTTTTATTGCTTGAGGAAGATTTGCCCTGAGCTAACATATGTGCCAATTTTCCTCTGTTTTGTATGTGGGTCACTGCCACAGCATGGCTGCCAAAGACTGGTGTAGGTCTGCACTGGGAAACTGAACCTGGGCCACTGAGGCAGAGCACGCCAAACTTAACCACTAGGCCATGGGGCTGTCCCTTCTTTTTGTTTTTAAATTTGAGTAATTTATATTGCCCTATTTTGGCTGATTATTTCCTCAGCTATGACAAGTCTACTGATGAGCCTATAAAGAAGTGATCCAATACTTTCCACTTGGGGAAAGAACATTCTAGGCAATGTTGGGATCAATTGCAAATTTCTTTAGGTGGCATGTCTACTGTCTTCACAAAAGAGTAAGGAGCCAGTGTGGCTGCAGGAAAGTGAATGGGCATGAGTGGGACTGGGGTAGTTAGAACTAAGAGATATGATCAGAGAGGTAATAGGAGGTCTAAACAATAAGGGCATTATATGACAGAATAAAGACTTTCAGTTGCACTCTGAGTAAGATGGGAAGCCCTTGCAGAGTTTTGTGCACAGGATTGTCATAATCTATCTTTGATAGTAATAGGACTACTACAGCTACTATATTAGGAACAGAGTGAACGAGACCAAGGACAGAAACAAGTAGCTCAGATAGGAGGTTATAATGATCCAAGCAAGAGATGATAGTTACTTGATAGACGTGATGGCTTTTTTGAGTTGTCAGTTTGGCTCAGTTACAATCCTTAGTTATTCAATGCATCACTCGTCTAGGTGCTACTATGGAGGGATTTTGCAGATGTAATTAAAGTTCCTAATCAATTGACTTTAAGTAAGGGAGGTTATCTTGGACGATGTGGATGGGCCTAACTTAATCAGTTGGAGAGTGTTAAAAAATAGGGTTAAGGGGCCAGCCCAGTGGTGTAGTAAGTTTATGTGCTCGACTTTGGCAGCCTGGGGTTCGTAGGTTCAGATCCCAGGCATGGATCTACACACCACTTGTCAAGCCGTGCTGAGACGGCGTCCCACACACAAAATAGAGGAAGATTGGTACAAATGTTAGTTCACGGCCAATCTTCCTCGCCACAAAAAGAAAAAAATAGGGCTGTATTTTCCTTATAGGTGAAAAAAATATTCTGCTTGTGGGCCCCAGCTTTGGCCATGCACACAAATTCCAGCCTGCTAGTTGTTTTCTTTTCCAGATAGCCTGCACTACAGATTTCAGACTTGCTTAGCCAGTCCCCACAATCATGGAAGCCACTTCCTTGAAATCTCTCTACACACACACACGCGCGCGCACACACACACACACACATATTCATTCTACTGGTTCTGCTTCTCTGCTTGAACCCTGACTGGTACAAGATGTGAAACATGGCAAGATTGTGGATATTATTCTGGAACTGGAGATCTATGTCTATACCATATGTCCACATACCAAATAAATACATAAATTTGATCTAAATATTCTGTGATATGTCATAAAAATTGACTAGTCAATAAATATAGATCTATACCATCACTTTAATAGCTATGTTTCCTTTTGCTATATGGAAACCATTATTGTTTAATTGTTTTGGCTTATTTACTGTTTCAATATTATAAATAATGTTGATTTGAACTCTTTTGTGTATATGGATGTGAGTGTGTGTTTGTCATGTTTAAACATAATTTTTCAGCTCATTGTGCTGATAACCCACTACAAAGCACTTAAAAAAATGAAGTATTTTCATGGGGCCGGTCTGCTGGCATAGTGGTTAAGTTTGCGTGCTCTGCTTCGGTGGCCCAGAGTTCGCCAGTTCAGATCCTTGGCAAGGACCAATGCACCACTCATCAAGCCATGCTGAGGCGGCATCCCACATAGAGCAACTAGAAAGATGTACAACTATGCCATGCAACTATCGACTGGGTCTTGGGGGAGAAAAAAGAAAAAAAACGAGGAAGATTGGCAACAGATGTTATCTCAGGGACAATTTTCCTCAAAAACTAAATAAATAAAGTATTTTAAGAGATAAAAACTTTTATAGTTGAATGTAACGTAAAGTGATTACCTTTTACTATGTTTATTTGGTAAAACCGTGTCTTCAAAAGTTCAGTGTTCTTAAAGTATATGTTGTTGATTATGTTAAATTTATTTAATGACATTTCAAGTATGAATGCACACTTAGATGCATGCAGCTTATAAAATTGCACTATAGGTGCTTTGCAGAATCATAAATAGAAAGACTCTGAACATTATATGACAAAATAATGAATTTTACTCCCCAAAGAACTAAGATTAATCCAGAGTCCATTCCTTTTTAAAGAAAATTAAATGACCCCATTTTCCTCTGTTCGTTCATTATTTATGCAATAATCCCCACATGATTTAATGGCTCGGTTCTGAGTGGAATGTGCAAAGCCCTCTGCAAATGAAAATATTACAAACTGAAAATAGGCTAGCTGGTAGGATTTTGAAAATATAAACAGACTTGTACGAGCACAGTGAACTCCACACCTCATACTTAGCTTACTGGTATTTCAGTGGGTAGGGTCATTTTATGAATTCAGGGGTGTTCATGATTTGATAGAGTCATCCCCTACATATTAAAGATATCTGCAAGTTGAATTTCAGAAAAGGACAGATAATAAAGAAGGATGGGAGGGGTGGGAGGTTGTTCCTTGTTCTCACAGCTGTGAGGACTGCTATTAGTGAAAGACACTCTAAGAATATATTTTGCTTTTGACAAGCAATCTCTGTCAAAAGACGGCACGTCAGCATTTGGTGATATTTTGAAAAGAATGGCAGGTGCAATAGAGGAGAGAATCATACTTTAGTGGATGGTTAAAACAATACATTACATTTGATTTCTGAATACATTAACTTCATCAAACCTAAAAGCTTCATTTCTTCTCATTCTTGAGAAACGTTTCCTCTACTTTGGGGTGGGGAGAAGAAAAAACAGTTGTGTGTTAATCTAGACTTGTTCCTTCCCCGCATCTATTTGCAATTACAAGTACATCAGAAATATTTTAACTCTTAATTGCTCTTACTGATTGAAAACCCGCATTCAGGACTCTCTTCCGTCTGACATATATAGGATGTTAGTCTTTTAGCTGTTTAATGTATGTTAAAATCTGTATTTTTAAAAGTCTCCAAATATGAACTGTTTTCTTTCCTGCTAAGAAAAGCAGACGTAATTTTTATTCTGATTCTAAAACAAACAACCAAATGTACAATGGTAAGAGGAATTCTCACCTTGCCATTTACTACCTATATAACTTAGATAACTTAAGGCAAGTTACTTGTGTGTGTGTGTGTGTGTGTGTGTGTGTATGCGTGTGTGCGTGCGTATGTGTATTTGTGCATACCTAAGGTTTCTCACTGTATAATGGAGATACTAATAGGACCTACCTCACAAGGTTATCATGTGGATTCAGTGAGTCAATGTAAAGCACTTAGAATATTGCCTGGCACATAGGTAAGGGTGCAGGAAATGTTGGTTTTTCTTAGGCATTATGCGTATTTAATCTAAAGACGGCACTACAGGCTCTCATTGAAACTGATTTGATAAATCAATAGCAGCCAATGCTATACAACGGATCCCTGAAGCATAGATTCCGCAATTTAAAAAAGCAGCTGGTATAAAAGATAATTGTTTTCAAAGAAAACTCATTTCAATAGCAAGTTCCAGTATCAACTCTATCTCCAGATGAACCCGTGACCTCGGGTAAGTTTTTCAAATCACAGACATTTGAAACTAGTATTTAAAGCTAGTAAATTTGAACTAATTATAATTAGGGAAATTGAAATCAGAAATCACAGAGCTAATTGGTGGCAAAATTTGAACTCTCTGTGCAGCGTTATTCAATTTTACTGCATTAATATAGTCAACAAATATTTATTAGCGACCGCTCTAAGCCAGTCAATCAATGTCAACATCTATAAAATGAGATTGGAGAGACACATTGTGTAATGGACTTTTGAACTCTGAAATCCTCTTTCTCTGTGAAACAAAATTAAGAATCATTCTAATCACTTAATTGATTCGTTAAGTTTTTCAGAAATGTGAGTTAAACTTTGAGACAATTTACTTAAGAAATTGAGAGTTCAGAAGCCCTGGTGTCTACCAGGGCTTGGAAATAATGTAATTGCTCTGAGCTTCCGTGTTTTCATCTGAAGAGTTGGGCTAATACATAGCAGGACTTTGATACATAAAAGACCCAGGATGACTTGGCACTAGGAGTTCCAGCTTCTCACCTTTTTCACACTTGGAAGCTGGCGAGTGTGTATTGAAATGTTAACACCAAGTTTTATCACATGCCCTACATTGACCCAGAGTTTATGAGTGAGAGTTTGTAAGGTAGTTGCTCTTCAGGAATCAAAAGTTTCTTTCTATAAACTATATTGTAACACTACCAGTACTTTTCCTTCTTTATAATCACAAAATGTTGGGGCTACGTGGGGTCCAGTCACTCAATTTTTGGTTGAGGAAATTGACAGAAGCCTTAACAGCTAGTCAGATGCAGAGTAGGAGGTACATCCTAGTTCTTCTGAACTCTAATTATTTTTGGATTTTGAGTGAATGAGTAAATAACATTTATTGAGTGTCATCATGTTATCCACTGTTAGGTAATTTAACACAGATCATCTTGAAACAAATATCTCTACATCGTTTTTTATTTTTGAGGTTATGTGATGCCTTCAGATTTAATATTGTTACGTCTTTCTTGAGAACTGATACCTTGATCACTATGAAATGTCCATATTAATCTCTAATAACAACTCTTGACTTAAAATTGGCTTTGTCTGACATTAGTATAACTATAGAAGCTTTCTTTTCATTGAACTTTCCATGGTATAACTTCATCCTTTTACTTTTAACCTTTGCATTTCTCAACGTTTTAGGGAGTCTTATAAGTAGCATATGGTGAGGTTTTAAAAAACCCTGTTGTTACAATCTTAGATTTTTTAATTTTAGAAATTAGTCTAATTATATTTAACATTATTACCAGTAAGTTGGATTCATAACTGTCATCATACTATTTGCTTTCTATTTGACCCTCATGTTTTAAGCTCTTTTATCTCTCCTTTCTTGCCTTCTTTGTGAATATTCAACATTTTTAACATTCCATTTTTCTCTTTACTAACTTGCTTTTTATACCTACAATTACTATTACGCACTATTGTATATATTAGTTTACCCTAAAGATCACCACATGCATACTAGGCTTGTTGCAGTCTAATATAAATTATTACTTGTACAAATTTCCTGGCAGTGTTAGGAGAACATTTTAATTCTATTTAACTATTCCTGCCCTTTATGTTATTGTTGTTATGAATTTTAGTTCTCATTTTTTCTTGTATCCCACGAGGCATTTTTATTATTGTTTTGTACAGACAGTAGTTTGTTTGAGATAGGGATCGAGATTGACTTTTTTTCCCCATAAAAATATCCTATTGTTCTGGCAGTATCCATTTGATTTGTTCTTTTCCTAACGTCTTAAGGTAAAACCTTAGATCATTAATTTTATACCTCTCTTCTTTTCTAATCTTTAAACTTTAGCTGTAACTCCCAAATGTTATGTTATACTTTGTTATTCTTTTAAAATATTTATTTTTCCTTTTCTCTTTTCTTTGTCTAATGGGTT
This sequence comes from Diceros bicornis minor, assembly GCF_020826845.1. NCBI lineage: Eukaryota > Metazoa > Chordata > Mammalia > Perissodactyla > Rhinocerotidae > Diceros > Diceros bicornis. Next base: position 17,786,424 of record NC_080777.1, read on the forward strand.
CTTTTGAAGTGTTTTTACTTATTTTTTTATCCTAGATATCTTAATATTATTAATTTTAATATTATTTTGTCAGGGAGCATGTTCCATGTGGGTTCAGTCCTTTGAAATATGCCGAGACATGTGTTATAGCCTGGCATATAATCTATCTTAGTGAACATTGCCTGTGCAATGGAAAAAGAAAGGTGTATTCTTTGATCCTTGGATGTAGCTTCCTATAAATGTCAATTAGGTCAAGTCAGTTGACGCAGTTTTCAAATGTCCTATATATTTGTTGGTTTTTTCCTTGACTTACTCCATTAGTCACTGAGAAGGATATTAAAATCTTAAACCTTAGTTATTGATTTGTCTATTTCTCCCTTGAATTCTGTCAAATTTTGCTTAATGCATTTAAAACTCTATTTTGGGGTATACAAACATTTAGAAGCCTGTCTTCTTGATAAATTGATGCTTTTGTCATTATAAAATGTCCCTAATTATTCCTTTACTTTGATGTCTACCTTCATATAGTCACATCAGCTTCCCTGTGCTTGGTGTTTGCATTCTTTGTCTTTTGATACCTTTTATTTTCACTTAGTAGTGTCTTTAAAGTGTTTCTTATAAACAATATATGGTTGAACCTTCCTTTTTAAAATTTCTGTTGGACTGTCTCTGCCTTTTCATTTTAGTGTTTAGTCCATTTATGAAACACTTCGGTGCCCCTAAATTTCCTGTAATCATTTCAAAATCCAACTAAACTAAGGTAGACTGAGAGAAATGTATTTACTTAGGGGAAAAGAATGTCTCCTAAAGATAGGTCAGCACCTATGGCAGGTAAACAGAGAGGCAACCAGCCCAGTTTCCCTTTCCCAGGAAGAGGCAAGAGGGACAACTTTAGCTCAAGATTACCATGTGTTGATGAATAAGACTGTCACCGACTAGGTGCCTTGCGAGACTCAAAGGTGGTTTTGGAAGCAATTAACTGTTTTTCGAAGTTATTTCTTTTCTTTTTGTATGTTAAGGAGATGAAACAACCAGCCAGCCTGAAACTGACCAAGCCTCACCACAAGAGCTATGCCCATGACCTTTGCCTTATTTTTAATGCAAAGATCTCTCCAAGGGAAGCTTAGGCCTCATTATGTGGAAGCATTTTCTCCAACCAAGCCTGTGCAAGTGAATACTAGCCTCTCCCTTTTGAATATTCATTCCCCAACCAAGTAAAAGTTCCTGCTTCTCTTTGGAAATGATTCCTCATGGCCTCCTATTTGTTGCAAATACACTTTACTTTGTGAGACAACTTCCACCGAGGTAGAGTCTTATTAAACTTACCAGGAGGCGAGCCCACTTGGTTCACTAACAAAATCTACCCCTGTACAAACCCACATCAGTAGCTGCTGAGGAAGGCTAGCCATCTCAACGAGTCACACGTAAGTGTTGAGAATGTTTCTTGGAGCTCCTGTCACAGAACTTGAGCAGGGCCTAGTGATAAAGAGGTCCATGATTGTAACTCAAGGACTTGAGTGGCTATACTTCTGTTAAAAGTTAAAACAGATTAATCAGAATACGGCTACACAATGGGGCTCTCAAATTCTGTATTCCCAACAGCCAGTGTGCAGATTCAAATAGAATACAATCACTCTACACTTTTTGAAATTCTGTGTAAACTGCAATATTCTGTCAATGTTAATGGCATTTGAAGTGCCCTGTCAAAACAATTGCAGCTATGTTATGCGTAAAACATATTAAATGATCTCTGCAAACTTGTATTTTTCATTAAGTTTCTTTTCTTTTTTTTCCCCCCATGGATGAACTTAAAAATAGTTTTGTTTCTTAATTAAAATGCTATGCATGAAGATCCTGAATAATTTAAGACAATTGTTCTTTGAAATGGTTGTTAATTACACCCTCCTGGCATAGTTATTGTATTATGACTACACTTAGGAAAAATATGCTGTGCTATTTGAACTCCAAAATATTTCTGACATTTTAATGAACACACCACTTAGTTATATTTTACAGAGTTTTTCAGTAAACCGCAAAGGATTAAAAAAATGTCATTCAAGGGTTGTAGATAATTAAACTGACTGAATATAAGATGCTTCATATGGAAGTGAAAATTATGCATGAATTTTGTTGGGCTGGAAATATGTCTCACTAAATGACTTTAGATTTGTTAATTTCAAGTACAAGACAAAGGAAATCAAGGGGAATACCTTTTGCTCACCTCAATTTGTTCTATTTGCATAAGCTATTTTATCTTTCAACATCCTTTTTGATTTTTCCTCTTGGTCTTGAATAAATTAAGAATTATTTAAAATAAATAAATGTCAACTTTGAAATACTGTTAAATATATTCATTATAGTACACCTGATGGGAAATTGGTGCAAGTCAGTCACAAAAGAACTCATAGATCAGATTTCCAGTCAAATTTTAATAAAATAAATTTTAGATAGATATGGTTTTCAGATAAGACAAGGTAAGAATTTTTATCAGTTCCAAAATCATGATTTTACTTGCTTATCTAAACAATTGACCTTTCTCCATAGTACTGTCGGGGGAAGAGGGAGAATCTCCCTCTGCCCTTTCCCTTAAGGTTCTTCTGGCTGGCCAAATAATTAACAAGACAGGTTAGCAGGAGAAAATAATACCAAGTTTAATAACATGTATACATGGGAGAAACTCAGAAATGAGCAACTCGTCCCTCTGTCTAAGCTGCTTGCTTAAGTATTGCAGCTAAAGGCGAGGAGCGTGTTGGGGGTGAGTAGTGGCCTGGGACTTCAGAGGGCAGGAAGACAATTCTTTTTGGGGTCATCTATAGATAATGTGGTCAGGGAGAGACAGAGTTTTTTGATAAAAGAGGCTTGGTGCCTCTCCCACTGTAACCTCTATTTTACATTATCTTTATAGCCATCATGATAGAAGATCTGTTCTAGGAAGGAGTCACCATGTCAAATTCTTTAGGCAGTTAGTGGGGGAGGTCAAATGTCCTTCAGAGAAAACAATCAAGGTAAAGAGATATATTTCAGGGTGGCCAAATCTTGATCTCCCACAGTACCATGGTCTTCTAAGTACTTCTGCTATAATTATATTAATGTCTTCTTATATCTGCAAATTTGATTATTGTTCTATTTCCATGGATCATTACATTTTTCTATTCCAGCAGAGATCCCTGTAGTTAAGTTCCTGAGGGATTTCTGCTTGTTATTTTCTGTTTCAATTATGTGCATTTTATATTTTACTATTAAAGATTTGAATAATGACACAGTCTCCAAGTGGCTGCAGGTTTGATTGTGATAAACCTCTCTGGAGGATTCTGTGAGCTTTCACATCTGGTGAAAAACTCCGATGAGAATATTTCTAATGAGGAATTCCTGAAACAAGAAATTACAGATTATCTATTTTTCAGAAGACATGACAAGCTAGTGAATGCCTTTCTTTACATAAAAAGTCAACTTATTTATTCAGTGAATGAAGATTTCCTAAGCAATTCATTGTTTTCTCTAAGTTAATTGATCAAATATCTCAGTTACATTAGCTCTATTTGTCTCTAAAGTATCTTGATATAAAAATTATTTCACAATATGTATATTACTAACCATGATCTTGTATGCTTTTATTTAAAGTATGCTATTTATTTCATAATATCATAATTAAAATATCTTTTACACTAAAACACTTCATCAAACTTCTAAGGCTTTCTTCTATTTGAAGAAAATAAAATTCCTAGAATTTATGAAGTTTTATCAAAGTAGTTGCTTAAAGGAAAAAAGTGGTATATTATAGTTCCATAAAAACAACATTTTCTAGCTATTGTTTTTGGCAAGAGATTAATAGTCTAAATTTGTAAAAACAAAAAAAAGACAATGATAAGTACATGTTTTGCAGTTATAATGAAAACATATTTATGAAGAATTATATACTATTGCACATAAATTATGCACTTCCATTCTTAAAAATTGATTATTTCTCATTTTGGATTGTGCTAACTTTCAAGTTGGGCTACTGGAGGGTTTTTTTCTGACTCTGAATTTGCTTCCATGGGAAATCATAAGAAACCATAATTAAGTTCAAATTCTTTACCAGTTCGTGATGTGAACACTATTATTCTTAGAAATCTGGGAGCAAGAAAGAAACATCCTGCATTTGTCATAAGAGCCTAGGAAATGCTTCAATAAACACCATAAAATCTCAGCGGTTTAACACCACAAAAATTTATTCTCTCTCACAGTACAGGTCCCCAATGGGTCAGCAGGACCCACACTCAGGCTGATCGAGGTTCCTTGTTGCAAATACGCTATGTGATATACATGGTCTCCTTTGTCACTGCTGCAGAAAAGGAGAGCCCCTGGAGAACAGGGGAAATTTTACTGCCTCAGGTAACAATTGACATGTGCCACTTCTGCTCACATTTCATTGGCCAGAACTAATGACATGGGGCCGCTTAACTGCAAGAGTATCAGGAAATGAGTGTGTGCGGGGGTGGGGGAAATATTTGGCAACTGTCACTGACTCTGCCACATGCGTATATGCCATCACTGACATCCTGGCTGTCACAATATATGAACAAAAATTCAAGTCCCCCTGGGGAAAGTCAGGCATTATAAAATAATAAGTGAAAACTTGAGAAAAAATAATTTTCTTCCTAAGAAGATCTAACTCTTGTTTCACACAAATAACCTGAAACATTAAGAAAATAGAAAAAAATTTCATTTCTAGAAATGACATACCAATTTGTTGTTTCAGTTCCTGACATGAGTGGCAACTGCTTGATAAAATATGCTCTTCATGCTTTCCTTCTTTTTGTTTCTCGACGATGGTATTGTGGATTTAACAGGATATAGAGCTGGATTTGAAATAGAGACTGTTTGAAATTAAAGTAAAATTTACATAATATGCATGGAAGCTTGTACAGAAAGAAGAGCCAATTAAATACAAATGATAGGCTAAGGGAAAAGAAAAGCGCAAGAAAGCAGGTTTCGTCTCGGGTGTATTAGTTTCTTGTGGCTGCTGTAAAAAATACCACAATCCTGGTGGCTTAAAATAACAGAAATTTATTCCCTCGCAGTTCTGGAGACCAGATGTCCAAAGTCACTATCATTGGGTCAAAATCAAAGTGTGCGCCCTTTGGAGGCACTAGAGGAGAATCCTGCCCTGGCTGTCTCAGCCTCTAGTGGTTGCCAGCATTCCTTTATTTATGGCCACATCACTCCAATCTTCAAGTCCAGCACCTTGAAATCTCTGTATGCTCCTTCATTACATCAACTTCTGATCTGTGTATGTGTCAAATCTCTTATAAAAACATTTGGGATGGTGTTTAGAGTCTACCCACATAATCCAAGATAATCTGCCCATTTCAAGATCCACAATTGAATCACATCTGAAATGATACTTTTCAAGTAAGGTAACATACACAAGTTCTAGGTATTGAGCCCTGATAGCTTTGGGGGTCATTTTTCAGCCTACTACATAATGGGAAAGCTTTCTTATTCATGCTCTAAACCTAAAGAAATCTTTCAGAACAGAGAGAAGAGAGAATGTCATTAAATAAAATAATCTAGGAAGGATGCTGGCAGAGCTAGCTTTATGCCTGATGGACTTGACAGTTTTCTTTGCAGTATCGATTAAGGAGCATTGAGAAGCCTATCTGAACAAAGGTATCAACTCCTTCCTAAGCTTGTTACTTTTATCAGAGTCACTCTATGCAGAAAGGATGCAAAACGAGGGATCCAAGGAATGGGAAACTTTGAAAGTAACTGATAAAGAAGGTGAAGACAATATTACCTGATTTGTGATTTTATCTATGGTGAGATAGATGATTAAATGATAAGTTGGAATTCATTTGGCTTCCAGACAAAGAGGAAAGAGAGAGGTACATAAGTCATGGCAGAGCTAAAATGTCACAGTGTTTTAGTAAAAACCTTAAAAAGGGCACACATTATTATTAAAAATTAAGTAAACAGTTCTTCTACCAAACATACATTGGAGTGTTTTGTTTATATTCATGTTTAAATAAGGGGCCAGCAAGGCCTGATCTTCTAACCCTTTATGCTCTGTCTATACTTCCAAGCAAACTCTTGTGGTCCTGTTGTCTCACTGACTGTCTATATGCTGCTGAATTATGATTCTGTACCTCCAGCTATATGACCTGTGTTGATTTAGACACCATATAGCCATCTAATTGTCTACTGGTCATACCAACTAGCGTGTGTTCCACAGGCACCTCAAACACACGGGCTCCTTGTCTAATTCATCTCCAGCCCCAGTCTCACCACTCGAACAACAACAGTGCTTCCTCTTTCACCTCTCAGTTCAGGCTTTACTGAGCAGCCAATCTTGATTATTCCCTATCACTCATCACCTTTCTGTGTTAGATGAGTAAATCTTGCCATTTGGGTAAAAGTATCTGTTAAAATATTCAATTAGGGGCCAGCCCTGTGGCATAATGGTTAGGTTCGGAACTCTGCTTTGGCGGCCTGGGGTTCTCGGGTTCAGATCCCAGGTGCAGACCTGCACACTGCTTATCAAGCCATGCTGTGGCAGGCGACCCACATATAAAGTAGAGGAAGACAGGCAAGGATGTTAGCCCAGGGCCAACCTACTTCAGCAACAACAACAACAAAAAACACACAAAAAAACCCATTCAACTGGACTCAGAGCAACAACCTTCTATGGCTGTATCATTTCTAATTCCAGTAGCAGCATCTAGCTCCTTCTCTAACAATTTCCAAAACTGATGACACTTGGCCTTTTAAGTACAGAGATTTCAGAGAGTGAAACTGATACCGAACCAAGTGGGCTCGCCTCCTGGTGAGTTAAATAAGATTTTACACCAGTGGAAGTTGTCTCACAAAGTAAAGTGTATTTGCAGCAAATAGGAGGCCATGAGGAATCTTTTCCAAAGTCATGGCATTCCCGAACAAAGCGAAACAGGAAATTTCATTTGGTTCAGGAATGAGTCTTCAAAAGGGAGATGCAGGTATTCGCTTGCACAGGCTCAGTTGGAGAACATGCTTCCACATAATGAGGCCTAAGCTCTTCCTAGAGAGATCTTTGCATTAAAAATAAGACAAAGGTCATGGGTATAGCTCTTGTGATGAAGCTTGGTCAGTTTCAGGCTGGCTGGTGGTTACATCTCCTTAACACACAAAGGGAAAAGAAACAACTTGAAAAAGCAGTTAATTGCTTCCAAACCCACCTTTGAGTTTCTCAAGGCACCTAGTCGGTGACAAAATCTCTATCTAAGAAAATTAATTCAAATTATGACTTAGATAAAAATATAATGGCAAGAGAGAGTGTAAGAAAAAGATGTGGTGATTGGTGGAGTATATGTTATACGTGTGTTAGAATGGGCTGCTCTCTGACTCTAGTTGCAGGGGACTAGAGTGTGCCTGATTTATAACCGACATTCCTCCAGACATTGTGAGATGGTTTTGCCACCAAAGAATTTCTGACAATTAACAACAAATTCTGCAACTCTTATGAGTTGAGATCTCATGATATCTCTTTATTTATGTGAGCATGACCTGTTCTAAATCTTAATGTTTCTTCTGCATCATCATTCTCTGGTGACATAGAAGACATACTTTCACATTATCTCTGCCCCTTGCCGCTTCAGTCTTGGAGCATCCCAGCCTAATACACATACAACACACACTGCACCAATTCAATGAATAATTTTATTGATTGACTCTTTTGGTTCGAGTGATAGGAACCCCACTCTAACTCAGGCAAATTAGAAACTTGAAAGGATAAAACCAGAGTATCATAAATTCCCACTGTTACTCTTGGGTATGTGCTTCTGGGGAGACAGATTTCAAGGACTCACTTTATTTCTCATCCCTGCTTCTCTTTTACTCCAGATTATCTTTTGTTCTATGAGAAGGAACAAAGAGCTCTTATGACTCACAGACTTAGAAGTTCAAACAACCAGGAAGAAATGCTTTGCACTCATTGGAAAGACTTCAAATGTGGCAATTTGGGTTAAGTGCCACCCTTGGACCTGTCAACACTGGCTCCAGGGCAGAATCATCACATAGGAAAAACACCATTACTAGCTGCTCACCCTTTGTATGGGGTCATTCCCAGAGGATGGGGGAGTCTTTGTAGAAAGGTAATCCTCCATTTTATATCTATTTTTATTATCAAGGACTATAAAAATGTGTCCTAAATAACTGATTACATCAGACACTTCCCTGCCACTCCCACTTTACATAATATCAGTGCTTCATAGTTTCCAGTTCCCCAAACAGGCTTTACTCTGCATTTGAAGTTGTGCTCTCTCTGTCTGGAAAGACCACTCTCCCTTAAGCCTCCTCAGGCAATTAATACAATGCCAGCATCCACTAGATGCTTAACAAAATATTAACTCACCTTCTAAATAATGCTTCCTTGTGACTTAACCTTTCTGTGCCCTACTCTTCCCATTTCTAAAACAGGGATAGTGATAGAACTTAATAATAGGGACATCGTGGAGCATAGAAAGAACTACGTGCAAACGGCTTTGAGCAGTATGTGACCCAATAACGATGAATAAAGGACGATATCTGGCCACACTTTGAGAATATTTGCTGACCTATATCAATATGGAAAACGTGCATGGAGCTGCTAGTACTATTACTGTGCATTGAAGGAGGAAGTAAATAATGGCACAAGTTACTCTGAATTTCATAACTTAGTACATTTTATTTTATTAATCATCAGATTTTGTATGTATTTGAAAAATAATGTCATATTTATTTGATATTTAAATAATTCTCAGTGCACTTGTGGGTTTCAGGCCCATATGAATATCTTCTTGGTATTCAGGAGATTACAGTTCCAGCATTAGTTATTACTACATCGCTAGTCTTGCACTACCAATACTGACACCAGTTACTATAGGAGATCATTATCCGACTAGCATCTGAGAAGGAGAAAAAGAGCTGCTAAGCTCTGTGGATCGGTTTCAGAAGGCTTCAGCAGGAATAATAACGCAGCGGAGGATCTTGAGGAACAGCAAGATAAGCTCAGCAGGGATGATGAGGTCTGGGTAAAACCAGAGTGAATGTGCCACCAGGAATTAAAAAATGATGAGAAAGGGTTAGGAATATGCGATGGCAGAGCCTGGCAAAGAACACAGGAGGGAAGAGTTAGAGTCTCCTCCAAGGAATAAGCAAAATGTAGAGGGAATCCTGTCTAAAGGGTGAGATGAATCTTGATCCGTGGGAAAGTCAGAAATCAAGATCAACCCTTGGCACCGACACAGCAAGGTGGGGTGAAGATAAACTGTAAGTGAGCATAAGTGAGGCCATCTTGTTACGCTAACTGGCCCCAGCCCCTCCTCTGTGTGACTACTTGCTGCTCTGCACATACTCTAAAATATTCACATGCTCTCCTGATTTATGGCCTCCATTTACGTATGTACTCCCCAATAGCTTGATAAATTAAAACTTTGAGAAAAAAAAAAAAACCTTTGTTCTATGAGTTTGTCTCCAGGAACATACTGACCACAGATGGGAAACACACCTACAAGGTGTCCATCACAGCTGACGGAAGAATGGAACAATGTAATGTCTGGAGCCCATCATGCCTGGAGACCAACATCCCTGGACCCTCTCCTTACTGCCCATTTCCCCTATATAACTGCCTCAAGATTCTGTAATCCTTAAAGATGATATTTTGAGACATTAGTCTGCCATCTTCCCGGTTATGCTGGCTAATCGAATTAAAACCTCGTTTCTTGATCCCTAACTCGTTGTGATTAATTGCCTCACATCATGGCGAGAAGAACAAGCCCATTGCTCAGTAACAAGACTGGTCAGAGAGAACCAAACACTGAGGCACTGTAGGTGGAAGGTACTTGGACTCCAGAGTGACTCAAGACATCCTGAAGTGACGTGACTATGAGGGAGAAGGAAAAGCATGGGCCAGAGAGAGTCACTTTTTCTTGTAAAAGAACTATGTGCTTGGCGTATAAAAATTACAGCCAAAATTTCTGGGGAAGGAGACAAACTGAAGCAGTCAGACAGTGTTTCATGGAAGCTATAAGATGAACAATACGTTCTGTGATGGGATGCTGGGGAGAATGATTGTGCCACCAACGTTAGGAAAAGAAAACATGGAAGGGAGCTGTTTTTCTCTCTTGTGGAGAAAGCAGGGCACATGCCCTGGGCAAATACATTTATTCTGGTGTGATTTATTGTTTGACCATTTCTATTTGTTCTGCCTCTAGTTCACAAACTTTCAGGGAACACATGCTTCTTCTAAAAATTCTCCCTGCAAGACAGTGTCAAATGACCTCTTTGTGATAGTCTATAATTGCACTCAGGTTAGGGAAATCAACTAATCTAATCAAATAGGTAAACCTCCAAATCTAATTATTCTATCCCAAATAAAGAAATTGAGCTTTCAACACACTAAAATGGACCAGCATGAAAGATGGAAATTATTTAAGAATTTTTATTTAAATTATTTCCCAGAGATATTTCCAGTCCACTAAATTCATTATTTTCTTTTCCACCTCCCCAAAAGTTTCCTCATTCAGGTGCTCATTTATTCATGGACAAAACCTTTATTGAACGCATCTTATGCGCAGGGCACTGGGCTAGGCACTCGTCTCATTTTTATTAACATCTAGATCCCAATTCAGGTTGTAATTATATTATATACAGATCACTTTCATAGTAGAGAGGATTGCTAGAAGGTTCATTTGCCCTTCAACAAACCCACAGCTAGATTCCCGTATTTGCTACATTATTGAAATGGCCACATCATTCAGCGCAGACTGCATTGCAAGGTTATGAATCTGACACCACAATAGAGTAAATTGAACAACAAGCTTAAATAATACTGAAGAAAGGGAAAAAAGAGCTGGGTAAAAGCACATTGTCTATCTGATACACAGACTTTTCAGAGAGCTTGATTCTGATATTTCTGGTGCCATAAGACAAGAGACGATCTGGTTTTCCTCTGCAAGATGAGAGCCCAGGAGAAATACATTTTCATGGGTCGTATTCATATTTGAACAAAATTTTCCTCTTCTCTCAAATGGTTATTCACTGTACTACAGGCTATAAAGGGATTTTCATCTGCTTTATCTTCTTGGCTTTTCCTGCTGTTTTTTAATTAAAGTTTAAAGAATTAAATGAACCAGGGATGCTGAGGTTACACTGGAATGAGAAAAGATCAGGCTGCCAAATCCACTGAGGTGTAATGGGTCACAGACTGATTCTGGAATTATCATTCACAATGACTTTTTTTTTCGTCTAAAGACTAATGTATTTAAACACTAGACAGATGATGGAGATCAGAGTTCCAGGTCAGTTTCACCGAGTAAAACTATCTGGGAAAAGACATGCCTTAAAAAGTATTGTGAGGCTATTTTATGCATCATCTCTGTCCATTTTGGCTATCTATGAATAATAATATTTTCAGTCTCTTGCACTTTTTGAGAATATTTGATTCCACTTAAAATGGCAGTTTTTGGAATTTGAAGAGATGCATTCGTATTTATAAAACTAAAATCTATGACAACATAATGTGCTGAATATGATTTCGTTGTTTTGAACGTCCCGTTCAGTAAAAAATAACAATACTTATAGCCAGTGTCAGATGAGGGCAGAGGCGGCACCGCCCCCGAAGGGACAACTGTGGCCAGCAGGGGGCGCCGCGCGGGGCCGTGACCGCCCAGACCCCCGCGCCCGGGCCCCGCGGGCCATCGCTTCTGGCCTGTCCCCTTTGGGGCCTGCTGACCGTGCCTGTGGCCGGGAGGAGGTGGGGCTGTGGCAAGGTGTCCTTGGAGATGGACCCGGGGCTGCTGCAGCCATGTGGTCAGAACAGCCGCAGATCGGACGGAAACACACATCCCAGGATCCCGGGAGCAGAAATCCGCCTGCGCCAGCGACTTGCTGCGCTCGTCACCGCCGCCCTGTGCAAGTGCCCGGGCGGTGCGGGGTCGCCCGGGGCAGCGGGCGGAGGCGGGAGAGGGTGCCAGCGAGACAGGAGGTGGCAGGGGCTGGTCAAAATAGACACTGCCGCTGCCTCCTTTTCTCCCTCCCTCCCCCAAGGCTACTCCTTGGGTGTTCCCAGACCCAGCAGCGCCCACAGGACCACTTGCTTGTCCTCAGAGAATTAGGACAGGCCCTCCTTTGGTTGCTTCCACCCCATTTTCAACCTCCGATGCCAACTGGTGACCATGGACAAGTCCCTGCTCCTGTGTGGGTCTCAGTTTCCCCAGATGCAAAGGAACTGGGCTGGCCCCTGTGCTCTTCTCCCCCGCCCCCAGCATCTTGTTCACCTGTTGCTGAGACGCTCTCCTGGGCCTTTTCTCTTCCGCTGCTTGGGTGACTGTTCCAACCATCCTGGGCTCCTTATCCCCCACAGGATAACCCTGAAGTTTCCAGATGCGCTGCTCCAGGCTTTTCCGATCTCTTCAGCCTCAACTTGCACCGTGCTGTGTCTCCCCCTTCTTCCCCCCAGGCCCCACTCATTACAGCTGGTGCAGTTTTACAAACATGGAGAATTAAGCCTTGAGCTAACCCCCATGCCTTGAAGACAGTATTCTTTGCCAGGGAAATTGACTGTCTCCCCACCCCTGAAGATCCTTCCCTACCTCCCACTTCAGATGGTCCTTCCCAAGAGTCCCCATGGCACCTGTGTAGTCGCCTGCATCTAAATTAGGCTTACACAGGATGGAGATTGTTGATGTCCAAGGTTTATGACTTCTCTGCCAGTCAGGTCTTTCAGTGAGGGCAGGCCTGGGGCTCCTCCTCTCTGTGCTCAAAGCAGGGAGTGATGGGGAGTGGGCTCTCCTGTGGACACGGTTAGTCTCTGAAGACTTTCTCTGAGAATGATTCCTATAAATCTGGAGAGACCATTTCTTGCTCAGTGCCCCAAATTAGGAAGAGTCTGAGTTCAGAATCCTTCAAGCCAATGTGAGCTACAGGTTTGAAGAAATCATGTTAAAAAACAAAATTAAACATTTTTAGTGAAGTCCAAAACCATTAGGGAAAGAATCTCTTTCCTCCATTCATTCCCATTATGCATTTAGACATGTGTTGCTATAGGACTGTTTTAGCTCAGGCTGCTATCACAAAAACCATACACTGGCTAGCTTATGAACAGTAGAAATTTATTTCTCACCGTTCTGGGGCTTGGAAGTCGGAGATCAGGATGCCAGAACCCTCAGGTTCTGGTGAGCGCCCTCTTCCAGGCTGCAGACTGCAGATTTCTCCTTGTATCCTCACAGAGCAGAGAGCAGAGCAGTGGAAGCAAGCTTTCTGCTGACTCCTATGAGGGCACTAATCCCATCCTCAAGGGCTCCACCCTAATGACCTCATCTAACTCTTATTACCTCCCAAGGGCCCCACTCCTAATACCATCACATTAAGCGTTAGAGTTTCAACATATGCATTTAGGGAAAACACAAATGTTCAGTCCATAACACGGACCATTGAGATAAATTTCTTATACTAATATGTGTATGGATTTTATTTCCTAGTTTATCTCATAGTAAAAAAGTAACTGCTACACCTTCAATTTTCTCTATCTCCTATTTTCCTGTATTAAAAAAAAAAAACGAAAAGACAACAAAACATGTAAAGTTTTGAAAAGTTACAGTTCTACAAGCTGATTGCCGCTATTTTCATTTTAGGCAAATAGTTTTCTGTCTTTGTGCATGCCTTTTATGCTGCAATGTGCAGAATATTATTGCATTCTGAAGTTCCCTTAGTAGATTTTTTTGAAACAAGAGAAAAAGCATCATAATCAGTTTTAATAACTGTATAATCCATTGTATGGCAATTTTATAAACAGTTTATGAAATGTTAAAATTTACTTTTAGTTAGTGACCATTTTTCAGTTGAGCAGACATTTTGACTGATTTTATGACAAAATTTACGTTCAATTTAGTTAATGGAATGTTTTCATAGGTTTAAGGGCTTCTTGCTTACTTTTTGGCATTGTAGTGTTAAAAAACTTATTTTCATTCTACAGGAATCAGAACAATATCCTATTTGTTTAGTGATTTATAATTATAGATTGTTCTTGCTTATGTTTTATCAAAAAATAGTGTGAGTTAGGAAGGAAATTTATTATTGTTCCTATTCTCTGCATGAGGAAGCTAAGAATCAGAGAGGTTAAGGCATCTCCTCTAATCGATGGCATGCATTCTTTTGCCTTCAGCTCTGGACTCTAACAATTCCAGAACAAGAGGAAAAGTCCCACTTGACATCCCATTATGATGGCATAGAAAATACCTAAACCTGTATACACCAAACCATTATCAGTGGTTACATCTGGGAAGTTATTTTGGCAATGGGATGGAAAAAAGAGTGAAGTTTCTGTTTTTATTTTGTCCATACTGTACTGTTTGTGTCTTTTCAACAATCATGTGCTCTTTATATAGAAGTAAAGTTAATGAAACTAATGTTCATCTACAGAGCCCCCTACATGGCAGAGTTCACACTATCTGGTATCATTATAAACCTTCTCAGTATATTCTTGGTCATTGATGATCTATATGCTTTTCAGTATATTCTTGGTCGTTGATGATCAACTTAAAACTATACCATTGTGCTCTGTGCAGCACATTTTTATTAGTATGCTGATTCGACTGCTAGAGAATCATTTATTGCACACAAACAATGTATACAATGATATGCTAGGTATTAATAAAGACCATAGTGAGTCCCTATATTTTTAATGGCACTAAGAACTTCCCATAGAAAAATATGAAGATTTTAACACATCTATATGACATGATTGACCAAATGAAGGTGCCCTGACATCTCAGCTTTATACTGTTGATTTCCTGAGCATGACTGCGTAAGGAATTAAATTCCTACCAGATTCAATATTATCTTAAGCAACCATTCTATCTTGTGGAAAGAAAAATGAAACTAAGATCGTTAACATTTATAGATATTGTTATCATGTAATGACTATTGGACTTAATAAGAATAAAACATATTCCCATTCCCTCATAACTATATGTTTCTGTAATGTGATATAAATACTCATGTATTTTGAAAAATTAAAACTCATGACACTGCTTTAATCCAAATGACGTGTGTGTGTATAGGTGCAAGTGGAATGAATTGAAAAGTAAGCAAGCTTTATTTTCTCTCACTGTACACCTCCTCTTCTCTATTCCTGATATAGACGTAGAATTGAATTACGAATCTTCGATCCAGGAGGATTTTTAGAGGCCTAATTTTCTTATTTTACAGCTGAGGAAACTGAGGATTAGAGAGGTGAATTCGTGCCATGGATTATATAAGGCGATTTCAACACCAATATCCATAACCTTCTTTCTCTCTGTTCTCCTAGAACTAAAGACAGTCCCTTGGGTGTTGACAAGGAAGGTTAGAGGTGAAACTGTCACATATTTTTCAAATAAGGCAACCTAAACCCAAATCATGTTGTGAGGGAGCTGCTGTTCACTGTCCACACATATTAAGCTGTTAATTGACTACAATGTTTCAGTCTCTTTACATGTGCTCCTTTTAATCTAAGTAACCTCTACTTTGCTGGAGTGTACATGTGTGCAGATGTTTCTATGTGTAAGTGTGCACATTCAAATATTTGTGTTTTTACCCTGATTGCATTGAGTTAATCAAATCTTTATAAAAAGCACTGTGCAAGATATCAAATCTATAAAGATGATAGGACATGACTGATTACTTTTCTCTAGATATGTCCAGCTTGGTGGCAGAGACATACATTAAATAATTTAACATATGTGTCTGATACTGTGATAGAGGTATGTTACAAGAGTACCCAGCCCAGTCTGAAGCAGTCTTTGACGGTGGCCAATTTACAACCCTTTCAGGAAATGATGTGATACATATGTGGGCTCTTGATGGATGAGTAAGAGTCCAGGGGTGAAGAAAGGAAAGGAAAAAAAGGAGTCATGTAAGCACAACTCACACAACTCGGTAGACACACACGGCATGATGTTCGTGTAGAGCTAGATGGAGTCTTGTATTGGTAGAGTGTGAGGTTCAATTCTGAAAGTGGTGGGGAATAAAGTCAAAGAGCAAGTCAGTAAAGAGGACGTGAAGGACCAGAGCGCCTCATTCTTCAAGCAGCGGCAGCCACTGAAGTGTTTCAAGCAAGAGAGCAAAGATGGGCAATGTTTCATTTTCCATCCCTTTGATAGAAGCTGGGACAATGGATTTGATGAATTTGAATGGATTTGATGGTTAGTGGAACATTGAATCAATGAAGATTTTGCCTCACTCTAAGAAATAGGCAGGAGGCAAGCGAATTGAGCCAGTTTTACTGGAATGGAGGGAGGGAAGGACTGATATATATTAAGTTGGTGAAATCAGTAGCATCTGATGATTAGCAAGAGAGTGGGGAGCATCCAGGTTCACTATCAGGTTTTGAATTGAATGAATGGTGGTGATACAAGATGAAATATAGACTGGAGGAATCTATGTGGAAGGAAGGATGATGGGTTCATGTGCTCGTAAAACATCCAGTCGGACACGTCCAGCAGGCATTTGGAAATAAAAGTTTACAAAAGATGTAAGTCCTAGAGATAAGATTTCAGTGATATCAGCATATATAAGAGCTTGAGATACTCCTGCGAGAGTTTGTGGAATGAGAACAAAGTGGGGATCCAAAAAGAGAGCCCTGCAAAACACCAACATTGAAGAGCAGAGAAACAGGGTCTAATTAACACACAAAATATGTAGTAGTAGGTGAAACAGGAGAGAGCCATCAGTGTGTAGTTATAAGAAGGAGGAAGTAGTCTATCGTGGCAAATGTAACAGAGAGGTTCCAATAAGACGGGGCTCAAAAAGTGCCCTTTGGATTAGACTTCTGTAATATTTGTACATTGTTCTCAACTATCAGGGTATTTTTTGCTTTTCTGATTTTCTTGTGAACGCATTACATGAATCCACTAAGAAATTCTTCACTCAAAACACTGATGAGAGTGCACGGCCAGCTGGGCCTGAGGGGAGAGGCTGAGGCTGACCTTCTAGTACCAGCCAGCCCCCTGTGGTTATTGAACACTCGAAATGTTGTTAGTCCAAAGTGAGATGCTCTGTGAGAGTAAAATACATACTGGACGTCAGGGACTTAGTGTGAAAAATGCAAAATATCTCATTGATAGTTTTTACATTGATTACATGTTAAAATCATAGTATTTTGAATATACTGGGTTACATAAAATATATTATTAAGCTTAATTTCACTTGTTTGCTGTAACTTTTCTTAATGTGACCACTAGAAAATGTAAAATTACCTCTGTACTTTGCATTTGCAGCTGACATTATATTTCTAGGAGACAGTGCTACACTAGGCTGTGCTAAGTTCCCTCTGCTTGTGCTTTTCACAACATCCAGAGCATCCTTGTTTTCCCTGTGAATCTTGCATAACCACTGGAGCCCAGCTCCAAGCCTGCAGTCCTCTGTGTCAACTTGAGCAGCCTCAATCCACAGTGATTCTCCATTTACCTAAATGCCTTTGATTTACTGATTACAATTAGAACATGATTACACATGTGCTTTATTAGTCTCTAATTTACAGTACAGATAGTTCTTCTTCTCTGATTATTTTACATTGTCATATTTGAGTTCTCTTTCTAGGCTTTTTATGTGTTCTATACCTATGATAATCCAAAATCCTGAAATCCATAGATTAAAATCATAGAATCTGGTAAAGGCAGCATTTTTCTTTCTACCCACACTAAAATAAATCTAGGGTAAAAGTTTCTGGGCAGCCCTACACTCATGCCCTGACTTGTGACATTGTAATTATTTAATGAGGGTTATTATTATTATTATTATTGTTAACTTTTCAACATGGAATATATATATATATATATATATTATTTTTTTGTGAGGAAGATTAGCCCTGAGCTAACATCCGCTGCCAGTCCTCCTCTTTTTGCTGAGGAAGATTGGCCCTGGGCTAACATCTGTGCCCATCTTCCTCTACTTTATATGGGATGCCGCCACAGTATAGCTTGACAAGTAGTGCATCAGTCTGCCCCGGGGATCCGAACCTGCAAACCCCGGGCCGACGAAGTGGAGCATGTGAACTTAACCACTACGCCACTGGGCCAGCCCCTTCAACATGGAATATGCTTTTAAGTTGTATAATGTTTAATAACATTAGCTAGATTGAATGGTTGAAATGTTTAACTAATTAGTTTCACATATTCCAAGCACATAGTAAATCAGCAGATAAGTAGACCTTTCCCATAATATACTTAGAACATTTCTATCTCTGCTTTTGAAATATAAATGCAGAATTTCTCTGTAAAAAATACCATGTACTCCAAAATTTTCTGAGTGATGTATTTCACTGTCAGAGTCAAAATAACATGAATTTAATTATTATCCTCAAATTATACTAAATCATTAATTCAACATATGCTATTAGTCAACACATTATTCAGGACTTTCTTCATTAGTAAGACATTTCATTACTATAAATTAATACTAATTATAAAATAATTACCTCAGAAAAAAGTCATCTCAAACAAAAGAATTAGCAGTTCCTTACTAGCCACTGCAATCATCCATTAAACATTCAATACATTCATCATTCATTTATACTAGTCAAGAATGAAATTCAATTTAGAACAATTATAATTTGTTTTTGGCGTGGGTTTTTTTTTTTTATAATTTTATTTATTTATTTTTTCCCCCCAAAGCCCCAGTAGATAGTTGTATGCCATAGTTGCACATCCTGCTAGTTGCTGTATGTGGGACGCCACCTCAGCATGGCCGGAGAAGTGGTGCGTCAGTGCGCACCCGGGATCCGAACCCGGGCCGCCAGTAGTGAAGCGCGCTCACTGAACCGCTAAGCCACAGGGCCGGCCCTTTGGAGTGGGTTCAAACCTGATCAAAATAATGAGAATATATTCTCAGCATAAAGCAGGTAGCTAGCCAATATTATAACTATCTATGTATCTATCTATCTATCTATCTATCTACTTGATATTGAAACCAATTGACTCAGATCATTTATTGAATTGAACTATTTTTACTTGCAGAGCCACTATTCTCCATAAATACAAAAGGCATTTATTCTTTTCTCCCATTCTATCTTATCTTCTGTATTACTCTCCACATATTTACGCACAAAGGAAAAAGTGATAACACTTTAGCATGTGTATATCACTTAATTTATGGTATGTTTCCTCTTCATATATAATTTACATGGAAAGGATTAGACCTAAATACGACAAAAGAGTTTGCCTTCAACCTAGTTTTCCACCACCCAATTCTGGCTGAACACCCCCCCCCCCCCCCCCCGTGCACTGTGAAACGTACCTAGGAGGAATTGTATCGTTTGCGAAGCCATGGAGCAGAGCTGTGCTAGTGTCCCCATCATGAATCTTCCCAACCCTTGTAGAAGCCCACATGGCCCTCCCAGTCATACAACAGGGTCAGTGAGAAAACTCACCCCTAACTTGACACCACCCATCACTTGACACTATCAGTCAAGATAGTAAGAACTTCAGCCAAATTAATTTGGTGTCATACAGATAAAAGATCAGGATAATTTACTTCTATAGACTGATATATTGACTATACCATGTGAGATCAAAGAAATCAAATAGGATCCAAAGAAATATTAAAAAAAATTCAAATAACATCATTGCAATATTCTAGCTTTATTTCACATAAGCAAACTCTGAGTTATAGAACTACTTTTAGTGTTAACAGTGAGCTTTTACAATGTACAGAACCCCAAAATTGAAATGAAGAGAAATTGAGGTAACTTGTCCGAGGAGGTATTGCAAGTTCTGGCACAGTGGAGACCAAAACCCAGGTCTCCTGTCCCCCAGTTGGGAGTCCTTCTGCACACTTTGCCTTGGATATGGTAAGTTACGGTAATGTTCTAAGCTCCGGCTTTACAATAAAATACTAAAGCACTCAGACAATAATTCATGGACAACCAGTGAAGGAAGAATGAAATGGCTCTATTGTATGTGTTTAAAATAACCTGAAGTTCCCATCAATAACTCTGAAGATTTCCCCTGGAGGACCTCAGGTACACACACAGGACACCATAACTAACGGAGCAGACATTACATTGCAAACATTGTTAACTTACATGAGCACTAGTCAGCAGAGGTGAGATTCCTGGCCTCCTGGTTGAGTCTTGCAACATTGGAAGTGGGTAGGGGTGGATGAGGGAGATCCCCCACCTCCCTAAAGCCACTCTAGCACACTTGACCGTGCAAACACTCTCACAGGTGCACAGCCCAGAGCAGCCTGCTGTCCATCATCCAGGGACACAATCTGGGGGCCCTTGTTTCACCCATCTGCTGTTCCTGGAGGTTTAATTGCTCTGAACTTTGAATGTGACAAATTTGCCTCACTTCGAGGTGAGTGTAAAAGAGTCTCAGCGAGCAGGGGGAAGTGTGAACTAGATCCTGACCAAGCCCAGGGTAAATCTGCTTAACATCTCTGCCTAGATTTCTCATGGCTTGTGTGGGCTCGGGCCAACAATTTCAAATGAAATTAATTTTTGGAATAGCCAACAGGGTGGTTTAAGCCTAAGGCTGCAGCTAAAACCCCATAGCTAGTTTTCTTCCACCCAGAAACTAATAATAAATCATATTGACTTAAAATAATTTTACTTAACAGCTTCCTATTTCTCGTTTTCTATGGGCTGGGAGTGGACCTCATCTCCTTTTCCAATAATGTAAATGGATGGGTTGCACTTTTTTGCTTTTACATATCAAGTTTAAAATACCCTTTCCCCTTTTAAGGTTACATTTTGTATTAATTAAATGTGATTGATCTCACTTGTATAAAAAATTAACAAGGAATATATAATTATTTTTCTGCATCATAGCTCATCATTCCATAGTAAAGACCAACATGCATGCCTCCTTCAAATTTATTAATTCTATTACAAAGGATAAATGCTACATAAAAAGAGTTTCCAAAGCCAAATGGTTTTAAGTATGGAATACTTAAAATACTACCTTGACTTCTGAAAAAGTCGAGTCAAACTCCTTCCTTAAGAAACACAGAGTACATCTTATACAACACTTCCAAAGAAACACACAGGTAGATTTTGCTGTTGTTTTTAATATAACTGATGAATCAAAAATCGATTCTGATCCCTCTTCCCCATCAGAGTCGCAATGTTAAAGTGATTTCAAGAAGCCAGCCTTGGGCGCCGGCCTGGTGGCATAGTGGTTAAGTTTGCGCACTCCACTTAGGTGACCTGGGGTTCAAAGTTTCGGATCCCAGCCACAGACCTACGCACTGCTCATCAAGCCATGCTGTGGCGGCACCTCATATACAAAATAGAGGAAGATGGGCACACATGGGCACAGATGTTAGGTCAGGGCCGAATCTTCCTCACAAAAAAAAAAAAAAGAAGAAGCCAAGCCCTGCTAGTGCCCCTATCAGTGCAGGGGGACGGTGGGCCACCAGTCCCTCAAACCTGAGGAGGTGAAGAAGGCAAGACCCACGGTGCTGTGGGATCTTGATTCCTAGGGTCCCACAGGAGGACCAGTTATATTTCACCACTCACAGTGGCTTCTTCCCCTGGAAGCTCAGCCACGGCCCCCTATGGCCTGCAGACCCTGAAAAGTAGCATCGTTCTTGGCACCCGTAGCCTGAAAGGACAAATTGCTGCCTTTTTGGGCCACTGCCTAGTTGTGACATGTGTCCAGAGCATTCTTTAGTAACTCTATTCTGGGTCATGTTGCAGCACAAGCCATCTGGCCCTGAAACACAATGCTATCGCCAGGGGCCTGTCTTCTATCTCTATGATATGGGAAGCACTCAGGGATGACACTTTTCTCAACAAAACCCAAATGCCACAGTGCACCTATTGTCAGGTCTACTGGGGCACGTTCTTAGCTTTGGAGGTAGCATCAGCTCTTTATTCTGCAAGGACCAGAGGGAGAGACAGCATCCGAGTGAACAGTAAGACAATTGAAGGAACTGGGCAAAGCTACAACAAAGGATGCTGGGAAGATGTCAGAAGACTCAGATGAAGAAGAGAAAATGGATATTACTGGAAGGAAGAGAAATACTAGTAAAAATGAGATGAAGAATAAGAGAAGATGCTGTAGAAGCTGAAGTTGATGAGAAAGAACTCTATTGTCTTAGAATTGCAGCAGGAAGGAGAGGTCTTTTATATAAACGATCCAAAAGAAGCTTCTCAATTTTTTTTTTTTTTAACTCAGAAGGAGTAGAATTAGAATACGAATTTGATGAACAGGGACATAGCACTTCTTGCTGCAGGGGAAAATTAGGTTCAACTGAAAACAACTGGTGGCTGAAGCCACTCATTCAGGAATGAAAAAAAAAAAGGCAATGATCTCAGGGGCCCTGCAAGCTTGTCAGATCTGCTATATTTAGGATTGCTGCTGCTTTGAGAGGCAGTATCTCAGAAAAGGAAAGCCAAGATGATGTTTTTTATAATAGTGATGACGACAGATTCCTTGATCCGACTGACCTGGTTGAGAAGAAACCTCTGAACCAAATGAAGAAGGCTGAGAAATTGACAAGAAGTCCGAGACCTTTTAATCATTGGTTGCAAACTTCAATGATGCTGAAGAAAAATGCTCTGACATCTCTGGGAGGCTGAAAGCCTCAAGCAAAGTAGAGCCACCATCTCAGGATTCTTTAGATGCTTTGGTGTCAGAAATGCAATCAGCGAGCACATTAGTTGGTGGGTCACAGAGGAAACTACTTGAGAACTTGGAACTCAGGAAACAACGACAGAGACTTAAGTGTTTGATAAAATTGTAAAGCTCACAGAGACACAGAGCTAAAAAAGACTGAAAATCACACCAAAGTTGTGGAAGAAAAGCTAAAAAGCTTGCATTGATTCTCTTTGGTGCCATGGAAAATGGGACACAAATTCAAATCAAAATCTGGAACTATAGGAAATTTACCCCCCAAGCACCCAGGACTCCCTCTGACTCAAATAAGAGTGAAAGATGAGTGTGATGTGGAGGAAGAGGAGGCTGAGGAGGAGGAAGAGAAGGAAGAGGAGAAGGATGAAAAGAAAAAAATGGTGGTGGAAACAGTAGGCTACAGCAGAAGTTAGAGTCAGAAGAAGCAGTGCAAGAAATGAGTCTTCCTACAGATCTAACATGCTCAAGAGAAACAGAAAACCAGGAAAACATGTCTCAGCCAGATGGAACAGAATAATTACAATCAAAAGATTTGCCAAACAACTCCAACACTCAAGAAACCCTCGGCATCAAAAAAATGAATGTGAGAAAAACAGAGAAGAGTTGAAGATTCTTCAGTCCAAGCAAACTTCCACCAACACTTTCCTTCCTCCAAACATCCAGAACTACTGTGGATGGGTCCCACCTGAAGGCCAACGTCGTGGTGGCAGCTCCCATCTTCATGACAATATGGCTTTTGATTCCTTCAGAATCCCAAAGGAAGACTTTGTAGATCAAGTGGCATGGGCTATTTAGAATACTATATCAAGGCGAATGGCCAGAGAAAGTGTTCAGATGATCATTTGTAAAATGTGGTGATTGGTCTTTTCTTCCATGCTCTTGCCTTCTGAATTTATCTACTTATCTTAGTCTCCCAAGTTTGGTATTTATGTTTAAAACTGTTTGTGTACATATATAAAAATGGAACAATATATTATGAAAATTACTGAAATGAGACAGGTGACTCTATTAAATGAGAAGGCAAAAAAAATTAACTTGAGAAGGAGAGAAATACTTTGGTATGCTGTGTTCACCATGCTATTTCTTGATTTTATTGTTTTTCTAATTCAAAAAATTTTAGACTATAACAAAAGTAGGATATTTCCTTTCTAGATTACAAGTATCTTCTCCTTTAGCAACGAACAGATTTGGAGATTGCATTTTTGAATTTTTTTAATGTGAATTGATTTTTAATTTATCAAATATTTCAAATATTTGCTTTAAAATGCTATCTCAAGTAAAAGTCATCAATTATAATGCTTATGAAAACTTAATTTAGGAATTTAGAATTTTGTATGGTCATGAAATATATTAAAGATAAATACTTTGATTGCACATTGTTTTCCTTTAAAAGAAAAAAAAGGTATTTGTTTTTAGAGATATCTGTGGGCAAGAAAAACAGCATATTCACTGAGAAGAAAGAATTCAGGAGAACAGGAAGTTTGGGTACATAATGTTGCTTTGAACATATTATCTGAACACATTTGTTTATGGTTACTTTGCTTTTAAAGTAGTTAAAAAAAATTCTGATGTTTCATGTCTCGCAAAATAACATTTTGACAGGGTATTATCAAGTTGTTACCTGGTGACAAGATTTTGAAAACTGTTACAGGAGAAGTCAGAAATGGAGCCAAGTAAATAAAGATGACCTAGTCGTAGTGCCATAATCACCTCAGTAAGTTCAGGATGTACTGGAAATTTAACAAGCACTGGTAAATTCGGTAAGAAATTCAATCCCCAAATATTCATTCTTGATCATCTTTAATTAGAAAATAAATAAGTATTATACACGAAGAATTCAACTTGGAGTCACAAGCTGGTTGTATCTAGGTTGGGTTCTACCTGAATATGTATTTTCTTTGACTAGAGCAGTGTTTTCTTTATTTCGTTTTAAATTTGAATGTTTGTAAATGGAACATATATTACCTGCTTCAGTATTTTTCAAAATTTGAAAGCTATCTACAGTAAAAAACATATTTTACATTGTTACCCACACTCCTCTCTCTCTCTTTCTCACATACATACATGCATGCCCACCCAGACACACACATAAATACAAAACAGTACTTATCCTTACTATCGTCACAGAATATGTTCTGATATTTTCTATCCTATTCTATTCTGTTCTGTTCCATTCCATTCCATTCCATTCTATTCTTTCATTTCTATGGCCCACTGAATTCAAACGGAAGTCTAAAAAACATCGCCTTCTCTCTCACCATTGGCAAATGTCAACATTTTCATTACCTACCTTGCCTTCAAAGACATTTGCATTTTTAAATCTCTAACTAAAAGAGGAAAAATTGTTCTAAAATCTGAAGAGAAGGAGCCAGCCTGGTGGCACAGCAGTTAAGTGCGTGTGCTCCGCTTCAGCGGCCTGGGGTTTGCAGGTTCTGATCCCGGGCGCGTACCAATGCACCGCTTGTCAAGCCATGCTGTGGTGGTGTCCCATATGAAGTAGAGGACGAAGGACATGTATATTAGCCTAGGGCCAATCTTCCCCAGCAAAAAAGAGGAGAATTGGCATCAGATGTTAGCTCAGGGCTGATCTTCCTCACACAAACAAAAAAATCTGAAAACAAGATTCTCAGAAGCTGACCAGTTACCAAACTGAGTGACACTAATAATCTCTGAGGGGGAGCAGAATCTTAGATTCAGGAAGGTAAGATAAATAAAATAAATATAATTATTTACAATTAAGCACCAGGATAGCCAATGAACCTTGAGAGTCAGAGAGCATGCTTTTGGCTACAAGAATGGACAACCCCAACACAAACTTCCCTAAACAGTAAGGATATGTATTAAAAACAAACTGGCTTATGCAATAAAAATATTTATTATCTCTCATGTCTAGAAATCCAGAGGTTAGGTGACGTCATGCACGATGGCTCGATGATGTTACTAAGTAGCCATCTTTTTTTCCATCTTAGCGTTTTACTATTTTCCACATTTGATTTATTCTAAGGCTCATTTTCTTTGTGGATATCAGATAGCTGCCAGTGACAATGGCCTGCTTTCTGGGTTATGACAGAAAAGAAAAACATATCCTCCAGGCATGATATACAAGTCCTTACTCCAATCTGATTGGGCCAATTTAGATCATATGCTCACCTTTGGACCAATAACAATCTTCAGAGGATTACCATCTATTGATTGGCCTCAACTAATTCAGATCTATTCCTAGGATTGTGAATGAGTTCACCTTCCCCTGAGTCACACAGGGGAGTGACTTTGCATCAAAATTGGGATTCTGTTAGAGTGGAAAATGTTGGCATTGAGGGCTGGATAATAAGTGCTGGAAAGGCAGTACTCATGTTGGTTTTTTTTTTTTTTTTTGTGAGGGAGATTAGCCCTGAGCTAACATCCGATGCCAATCCTCCTCTTTTTGCTGAGGAAGATTGGCCCTGGGCTAACATCTGTGCTCATCTTCGTCTACTTTATATGGGATGCCACCACAGCATGGCTTGACAAGTGGTGCAGCGGTGTGTGCCCAGGATCCAAACCTGTGAACCCTGGGCCACCAAAGCAGAGCGCGTGGACTTAACTGCTATGCCACTGGGCCAGCCCCAAGTTTTTTTTTTTTATGGGTTTCCTTTGATGGAACCATTCTATTTCATGGCTTCTACATTGCTCAAGTCACTCTAGCTGAAGCCTTCAACTCAGGGTGAAGTTCATCTTTATCCCAGGATCTGGGACCTGCACCATCCTTATTCCTGTACCAGAAGAGAGGAATGTTATCTCCATTTTATACCCAGATTGCCTAGCAGTAGTTATTTTCATTTGTCTATTTTTCTAATCATTTACCACACTTACAGTGACTGAGATTCACCTTTGTTTTTACTATCAAGTCCTTCCTCTATTTTATTCCCTTGTATTTCAGTATGTTTGATGAAAATCAGCCTAATTTCTTATTATACTTAGAACTGTAGCCTTGCCTTGTTCAAGCCAATCTCTGTATCCAGGGGTCTGAGTCCTCCCCTAATACCAATCTTTGTACATAAGACCATGTTTTCTGCTAAAAGACATCTCCCTGCCTATTTGGATCTCTGAATATCTCCTGACACTTGTATTCCAGCTGCCATGTTTATGGACACATCGTTGACTTCCCCTGTAATTATTTAATAATAAATGCTTGTCTTTAAATCCTCTTATTACATCTTGCCACAATTTCTAAGAACCAATATCTGATCAACTGGAATTCTTTTTACAACCTGTTGTAGATTTTCTGCAAAATTGAGTGGCGCCTAAAAATTTTGAACACATTTAGTACAAGGTCTGGACCACTTTCACTCTTTCCCATGCATTGCATTTCATCCTCCAATGCCTGATATGGTACGTCAGGTATATCCATTTTTGCCCTTTCTGACATGTCTGGACTGAGTGTATCATTTGGGCCTATAATATACCTTTTTTGAAACTATAAAATAGATCCTAAAATTCTACCTCCCCATTTTTTGTACAATTTGCTTATTAATATTTAAGAATCATGAGACTGGAATTATAGTTCATTCATTTTTTTACCTCACTCCCTGTCATAGAATTTATCCTGGTGCCTGAAAACAAACATTCAATAAATATCTATTCAATGAATGAATGAAGCAATAAATCTGTTGAGCCATTAACCTTCGTTTAGTTCTGCAAATGTCTCCTGGGACTTAAAAGTCCTTTCTAGCTAGTCCTAACTTCCTGCACTGAGTCTAGACAACGCTAACGTTTAGAGTTCTGGGTGGTGAAAAAATTGAGGTATTGTACTGCTGGAGGGAACTGTACAAGATTCAAATGGTGCTGTAGCACCAGTCCTGCTACTCTTCATTGCTACCTGAAGAGTAGCCAACCCCCAAGGCATGGCCCTGGCATAAATGGAAAAGTAGAAGCCTGTTGTTCACAGGATCAGCACTTTCTAGAGTATATGAAAATATTACTTTTGAGATCAGTTCTAGACAGTACATTGAATAGTTTCCTTAAAGAAAATGGACCGAGGAGCTTCCTTAAAGGCTAGTTGACATACTCACGTCATGTAGAGCTTGAAGTGGTAAAAAGGGCATTACAGGAGATCAACCTCAAATCGTATGTCCTGGATTAAATCACAGAAACATTTAATATATCTTCAGCGCATATCTAAAATACATAGAACTGAAGTGAGAAAAAATATTTACAAACTTAAGATATTTTTCAGGAAGAGGATGTGAAGTGAAAGACTTGATATTGCAAATTCATCTTCATGCAGGGATTAAAGTCTCTATGTGGATGTTCGGGAATGACAACTATGGGGTGATTTTGTTTACTTGTGGGCATATTCAGAGCACACTTGGGCATGATAATTTTAATTCAATAGGCTATATAAGTAGAATCACCTTTCTTTATATCTTTGTTGTTTGTTTTATTTTTATTTCCAACAGAGAGATAATTCCGTGACAGCAGACCAGTGTGGGAGGCACAGAGAATGAATGAAAAGATTGACAGAATGATCGTCATTGGAATAGGCAGTGGCACAGCTGGAAAATTGCTAAAACTAAAAAAAGTGTGCTTAGAATTAATGATTTTCATGACCACATTCAACTGATACTACCAAGATTGAAGAAAACACTACTTTTAAAAATACATTTTACTTCTTAAACCCCTATTGGTTTGGAAGATTTTAATGCCCCCTTCCTCACTTAAAAGGAAAGACCAAAAGGTAAGTAATGTTTTCATTAACCCTTGATAGATAATCAAGTACAACCAAATATATAACAACCAAATATTCTAAGTTTTTGAGACAGTCCTCATTTGAAATATTCTGTTGTCTCTAAATATATTATACCTGTCAGTTCATATTTTCTTATTTGTATTATTAAAACACATTCACCCTCCCAAAAATGCATGAACTTTATTTTTATAACAATGTTCTTGTTTTGGATCCCTCCTATTCAAAACAAAAATTTTCTTCTTTCTCCTTCAGTTATGTCCCTCCACAAAGAATTAGAAAGTACTGCTAGCATTTGTTATAATCAGAAATGCCAAAGTTCTAATTTTAACACAATGCCAACCTAAATTTCATGGTAGAATATCAAGTATTAAAAAAGTGATACAATGTGGCATTTCCATTAACCATATTAATAATTATATGTTTTGCTTCATGTGGGTTCCAGCTTCAGAGAGAAAACTTTCATAACCTATGCCAATGAATTATCCAGGAAACAACTGTGCCTAATGGTTACAAAGTAACTCTTGAGAAATGACCCAGTGCAGACTTTTCAGAAAATAAAAAATAATCAAAAACACTGTTTCTTTGCCAAATATTATGTTTTAAAGTAAAACTAATTCATACGTTTAACTAGAGATGCTATTTTAGCTTTATACTTACTTGTTCATGCATTGGAGAGCTATATGCATGCTATAAATCAATATTGTTAGGAAAAAAGAAAACAATGCCCCAATTTTGTCAATTTTACATTTGTTAATCAAATTAAGAGAGGAAGTACAGAATTAGGAGAGGTGGTATAAGCAGTGTAGATAGCAAGCCAA
The DNA here is from genome assembly GCF_020826845.1 of Diceros bicornis minor. Lineage (NCBI taxonomy): Eukaryota > Metazoa > Chordata > Mammalia > Perissodactyla > Rhinocerotidae > Diceros > Diceros bicornis. The sequence goes on from NC_080777.1 coordinate 17,815,559, forward strand.
CTCTGAACACATTCAGAATTTCTTTCCAACACTGGCTGTGCCATTATGAACTGTGTGATGGTGTTGGGTATATCCTGTAAGGAGGTAGTGAGTATAAAAGGAATTGTTGTATCTAAAGTGCTTTAGCACATTGAAAGTATAAATACTGGTTGTTATTATTTCTTTATTATTATTAGCTACTCTGTCTGGAGTTATGGTTTCTGTAAGATAAGAGGACAGAATTAAGCATCAGAAGTGTCGTGGCCACATTTCCCATCAAGTGGAGAAAGTCAGTGTAGAGTGAGAATGATGAAGGCAACATAAAAATAAGCTGAGATAAGAGACCAGAAGATTCAAGTCCATAATTTCAGCCTCCCTAACACCTGTTTGCATAGACTGTCTTGCAATTTGATTGATTAACCTCATATTATGACCAAGTTTAGATTTCTATCATTTGCAACCAAATGAGTTCACATGAAGAACTACTGAATGAAATTAAGTACAGGAAATTGAAAGTTCTGTTCAAACATGGTTGGTAGAGTTGAATGGGGACGAAAAAATAGTATCTTTTCTACCTTCATGAGTTTGGAACAAATTGAGACATGAGCACATGTTTTTGAAAGACAGAGATAAAAATATTACTTATATTACCAGAAAAAAAAATCACCCTTGATTGGATGTACATGGACTTCCTAATTCTGGACTCAAGAATTACTTTTCCCATGGTCACAGTCAGAGCTGGGAAACCACAAGGTCTCTGAACAGTTGGCTCCTCTAACTTAAGGCATAAAGTAACAAAACAAAGTGTGTGTTCTGTAGATAGGCTGGCTGACTCAAAAAGAAAACCTAGATGGAAACCTCTGTCTCTGCCCAGGGAGAAGATAGAGTTAAATATTCAAAGGAAAGCCAGTATTATTACTGCAACTGAGTATACATGAGGCCATGACATATAGTGGTTATACCCTAAAATAAAAGTATCTCCTTGAAACTGCAGCACACAGCGGGAAGACTTTGAAATTGGATCGAATTCGAATTCTACTCCTTCACTTCTTAGATAAGCCATTTAACATTTTTAATATAAATCTGTGAATCCTTAAAATGAAGAATATTATCTACATTCATGGGATTGTTGTGAAGGTTATATGAAATGAGAGTGAAATATTTAATCTTTTACTGCAATAAAAATTTTCAGTATGTGAAATATAATTTTTAAATTAATAGCAATTGTCAAAATTTTACTTGACACGTTAGACATACTTTTTACAGGAAATGTCATAATATTTATTTTCATTAAATTAGGTTACATAAGACCCGAAGTCATTATATATCCTAGCTGGTGAAATTCTCTTTGTCGTTATTGGGACTCCCTTCTAACTACCGAGGTTATGTGAAGATCTCCTATATTGACTTCGTTATTTCTCAAGACTGATCACTTGAGATTGGAAGCTCTGTCACTTCCTCATATCTCATGACCTTTGCTAAAGTTTGGAACCCACATACCTAGGGTTCAGCCAACCTGGTGCTTCATGCAAGTTTCTCTCCATCAGGAAGAACTACCACCAAACTAGAGATCTGAAAAGGCAAGGAATCTACAGCCTCTAGAAAAATTATGGATTCTCTCTCTTCCAGAATGCCCTAGCCTCTCACCCCTCTAATCTAGCATTGTGCTGCAAAGATACAGAGAAAATTGAAATGCAAAAGCCAGGTTGAAATGCTGTCTATTGGTAGTTTTGACTTCCTAATACAATAATATTTTGTTTATTTTCCCTATAGATTTAAAAAATGTAATGCTTACATGGAATCGGTCTCATAGAAGATGAAAGTTAGTGCTGTATTCTTTTTTTGCTTTTTTGTTCCTCTTTGGATGGAAATCCCATTGAGGAAAAATTATATTTTAAGTATTTTTGGTTTTTAATTGTTTTGAAGTGTGTAGTAAGAAAATATATACTTATTAAAATGAAACAACTAAAAAATTTTAATCCTGATTTTCAGAATGACTTCAGTGTAGTATATTGCAGCTTACTATGAAATGGAAACTACTTTTTTTTTTTTTTTTGTGAGGAAGATCAGCCCTGAGCTAACATCCATGCTAATCCTCCTCTTTTTTGCTGAGGAAGACTGTCTCTGAGCTAACATCTATTGCCAATCCTCCTCCTTTTTTTCCCCAAAGCCCCAGTAGATAGTTGTATGTCATAGTTGCACATCCTTCTAGTTGCTGTGGGAAACTACTTTTAATGAGGTGACAAAAAACTCATATTCTAATATCTAGTTTTTAAAATTGTTTCTGAACCACTTATTTTTCCATGAAAGGGGATGCTGAAGTTTCCTGGGGAAAAAAAGAAACATTAGTCTTTTAAAAAGTATATTTTAATCCTTGACTATTTGAGTTGTTCTGAGAGAACAGGGGAAATTTTAAACTAGCCAAAAGAGAAAAACAAAGCAACAACAAAAACTTCTAACATAAGCTGAAGAAAAAGTTTCTAATTCATTGGAATTTATTTATTATATGCTTGAGAGGTCCGTTGAGCTGCACAAAACTGGATATTAATACATGGGCAAGCACAAGACAGACAAGGCAGATGCTGCATTAACCAAAACTCTCTGGAATTGGAGAGCAGCTGTGTGGTTCGAGATGGCCATTCTGGCACATAATTTATGCAGGGACCAAAATAGATGCTACTCTACGTTAAAAAAAAAAAAAAAAAAAAAAGGAAACCTAAGGAGAAAAAAACTAAATTGCATTGTAAGACCTGGCTAAAATCAAATTAAACCCCCATAACAATGGGGTAGTCAATCATAATATATGAGAATTAAGGTTTTCCCCAGGCAATAAACCCTAAATTCCCAGAGTCAATTGAAATGTAAATCACCTAGTCATCATTTTAAATCTAATATATCTTCATCAACCTAAACGTATAGCTAGCCAATGCAGAGTCCAACTCAATCATAATTCAGAATAGTGCTATTAATTCACAAATGACTTCTAAATTCTTGTCTGTCAAGAGAATTAAGACCGTGACAGCTCTAACATTCTGTATAGTAGGCTGCAGGTTATCATGGAAAGATGATCTGACAGAACCAAATTCTCTCAACATCAGTAGTTCCTAGGGAAGTTTTTGAGCCAAAATTGTTCTAAATTTCCTGACCCTCAGTTCCTCCAACTCCAAAATGAGAATATCTATACCTTCCATCTCATCTATCTTCCACTCGCCTCTCTGGAACCCACACTGGTCAATCTTTCATTTCTATCATTGCACTAAGAGAGCTCTTGCCAAAATCACTAATGACCTCTGTAGTACTAAACCTCATGATCAGGTCTCCATCCATATTTTACTTGATTGTCAACAACATTTTACAGTGTATACTCATTTAACTTGACTTTCTAGGGCGTCACTCTCTTTTGGCGAAACTCCTGTTGCATTGCTTATTTTTTCTCACTCTCCTTTTCAAATTCTCTCCTTTATTCGAAAATAAAAAATACAAAGAATCTTCAAGTTGAATGTTAGAGTACATGTTGCTTTATATTTTGAGAAATGCAAAGTATTTGAGAGTTTTGTTGCTAGCAATCTAATTAGTTAGCTTGCTGCAGTTTCATATATATTGGCAGAAGACATGAGAATCCTGGGTCAGAGACAAAAGACAGTTTATTACTCACAGCAGTAGCAGTAACCAGAGTAACAATGTTGTGTTGGTTATCCTAGTCCCTAGTCCTCCAGGGTGAAGTCATGAGAACTAGCTGCTGCCTATACACACAGTAGAGTGTGTTATAGGAGAGGAACACCAACATTAGGAAGTCCCCATGTTATATAGGAGGCCGTTGGCAAATCTGCCTGTCCTCTCATCCGGAGAGAGACATTGTCTTTATTATCCTGTAATGTAAGTATATGCAACCCTCGACGGAGACACTGTTTTTATCATCCTGAATGTAAGAAAATCTATTCACAGAAAGAGCCATCTTTATCTTTAATATCCCACAATGTGAGCAAATTTTTAGGGAGGAGGGAGACATGTCTATCTTCTCTGACTGCCTACTTATACAAACATACTTGAAAATGCCATTTAGAGCAAATTAGTTGTTAATGCCTACACATGAAGACACATGAGAGAGCAATGGAAAATTGTTTCCCAACACATAAACTTATTTCCTTTTTTATTTTCATTTTTTTGTGTGTGAGGGAGACTAGCCCTGAGCTAACATCCGATGACAATCCTCCTCTTTATTCTGAGGAAGATTGGCCCTAGGCTAACATCTGTGCTCATCTTCTTCTACTTTATATGGGATGCCGCCGCAGCATGGCTTGACATGCGGTGCATTGGTGCGTGCCCCGGATCTGAACCTGCGAACCCCGGCCCCCGAAGTGGAGCACATGCACTTAACCACTATGCCACTGGGCCAGCCATCTTATTTCCTTTTTAAATGATGAAACTGTGTTGTCTGCTTTCCCCAATTTGGCTTTGGCATTAAAATTAATATTACTTTTTATGATTTAGAGTTCAGAGCAGTTTCTAATTTCATGGCGGGGTATTCCACAATACCATCAACATCTTCCCTTTGCAATATTTTCATTTAAAGTAGTTCCAAAGAATCGAAACCTATAGTGAATATTCAAACACCAAAAAATATGAGTGGACATTATTGGGTAGTGTTTTGGGTAGAATATTGTAACATTTCGATCTCCTAGCAAATTTAATAGCATTATTCAAAATTACTTACTGAAATGGCCAATTTAAAGACAGATTATTCTCTCCAAAGATATTACTTCTTGGAACATCACTCATAGGATTTTCAAAAAGTATGCTATGCACTTAAACTTATTAACAGTTATTTTATGTGCAAGAATGATTTACTGTTCGCAGCAGACGGGACCACAAACACACATGTAAAACATGGCGATTGCTATAATCATACTGGTTGCTCCTCTCCTACATGCTCTTGATAGTTCATGCAAATGTTGGCCTTAAATTTCATGCCATGTGTTAGTGTTTTCTGTTTTTTCCTCTCAATTTAACGTTAGGGGATTTCTTCAGTCTTTATGTTGATTGCTAAGCTTTAATACTTGCAGAATTATAATATGTTTTTTATATTTTTCCAATTTCTCAACTGATTTTTCTTTTATTTGTGGGAAAAAAAATATACTTCCTAAGGATTACTGAGAAGGAATTCCTGTATAGAAATACTACCCTACTCCAAGGTTGAGAAGATATTCTCTCACTTTTTCTTCTAGAAGTTATAGAGTATTAGCGTTTGCATTTAGGCTTCTGGTGCATTTTTTTCAGGAACAAATTTATTAGCATGCGGTTTTGGAGGTCAAAGTCTAAAATGGATCTCACTGGGCTAAAATCAAAGTGTTATTAGGGTTTCATTCCTTTGTGGAGGCTCTAGGGGAAAATCCGTTTTCTTTACCTTTTCCAGCTTCTAGAGGCTGCCCACATTCCTTGGTTCATGATATCCTTCCATGTTCAAAGCCAGCAATGGCTGGTCAAGTCTTTCTCACGTTGTATCACTTCTGCTTCCATCTTCCACATTTAAGAACTCTTGTGATTACAATGCGCCAACCTAGATAATCAAAGATAATCTCCCTATTTTAAGGACAGCTGATAATTAAATTAATTTAAGTTAATAATTAATTTTACAGGTAGCATGAGGAAAGGGTTAATGTTGATTTCTCTCAATATAAATATCTGGAGTTCAGCACCATCTATATGTATAAAGTAAAACATATGCAAATCTTAAATCTTTTATTTTCCCATTGAATTATCTTGATATGTTTGACAAAAATAAACTGTCAATAAATATGTGGATTGATTTCTGGATTATTTTTTCATTCTACTAACTCATATGTCTATCATTTCACTAAGTCCTTACTCTCTTGATTACTACAGCTTTAAAGTCAATCTTGAAATCAGGCGATTTAAGTCCTCCAATTCTCTTTTTTCTTTTAAAATTGTTCTGGCATGCTAAATTGTATTTCCATATATATTTTAGAATTAGTTTGTTAATTTCACAAAAAATGTTCAAATTTTTATTGGTGTTCAATTTTATCAATAGATCAATTTGCAGAGTAATGACATCTTATTAATGTTGAGTCTTGCAATTGATGAACAGAGCATATCTCTTCATTTAGGTCTTCTTCAATGTCTCTCAGCAGAGTTCTATACTGTTTAGTAAAAAGGTTTTTCACAATTATTGTTAAATTAATCCTAAATGTTTTATGCTTTTGAAGACAATGTAAAATAGATGGCTTAAACTTTTATTTTATAATTTTTTGGTTTTTATACATAAAAGCAGTTAATTTTTGTATGTTAAACTTGTATCCTGTGACCTTGCTAAACTCACACATTAGTTCTAGTAGGGCTTTTCTTTTGTATCTAGATTCCTTAAGATTTTCTATCTAAACGATTATGTCATCTGCAAATAGAGAAGATTTTACTTCCTATTTTCCAATTGTTATGGTTTTTATTTCTTTTCCTTGCATTATTGCAGTGGCTAGGACCTCTAGCATGATGACTAGTACAAATGAGTGACATCAGACATCCTCGTCTTGTTCTAAGTCTTTGGGGAAAGGAGAATGTTCAATAGCCATTATTGTATATTTTGTAAATACCCTTTATCAGGTTGTAGAAGTTCCCTTCTATTGCTCTTTTACTCAGAATTTTAATTATGGAGAGATGAGAAATTTTTCAAATTTTTTTCCTGCATTATCTGATTTCTGGTTTCCATGGTTTCTGATAAAAGCTCCACACCTGTTGCATCAGTGTCCCCTTTATGTAATGTGCCAATTTTCACTTGTTAGTTTAGAACTTTTATCTTTATCATTGACTTTTAGCTCTTTGGCTATGGTGTACCTAGGTATCTCTTTTTTCATATTTATTATATTTGGGGTTATCTGTTAATTTATTCCATTATTTTTTCAAATACTTATTTCTGCCTCATTCTCCTTTTCTTTTCCTTTCGGGTCTCCAAATACTCATAGGATTAGGCCTTTTGGATATTGTTTCATAGGTTCCTGAGACTTTGTTCAATTTTAAAATATTTTTGCTCTCTCTTTTTCTAGTTGCATTATTTCTATTGTTTTACCTTTAAATTCACTAGTTCTTCCTGTGTCATTTCCATTTCTTCATTAAGATCATCAAATTAATTTTTCTTCAGGTATTGTAATTTTCAGTTTCAAAATTTTGATATACAGTCACTCATCCAACAAGAATCTGTCCTGAGAAATGCGTCATTAGGCGAGTTTGTCATTGTGCAGACATCAGAGAGTGTACTTACACAAACCTATATGGCATAGCCTACTATACATATAAGCTATATGGTACTAATCTTATAGGACTACCATCATACATGTGGTCCATTGTTGACCAAAACGTCATTATGTGGCACATGACTGTAGTTTATTTTCATGTTCAGATGCATGTTTTTCTGCTAAGAATTCTTGTATTTTTATTTATTGTCAGTACATTCTGTTTTTCATCATTGAGTGTAGTTACAATATCTGCCTTAAAGTCCTTGTTTGATAATTTCAACATCTGGGTCATCTCTAGGTTGGGATCTGTTGTTTGCCATTTCTCTTGAGAATGAATTGCTTTTTCCTGGATCTTCACAATTTGAAATTTTTTTTATTATATCCTAGACGTTATGAATGTTATGTAATAGAGACTGTGGATTCATTTATATTCCTCTAAAGTGTGCTAATAGTTTTTGTTTTAGAAGATAATTAGTTTGTTAGATTTTAATTGCATACTCTGCCATACCTGTGGTGGGCAATGGTTCAGATTTCCGTTTGATTTTCACTTTCCCCAGAGGATACATAGTCCAGTATTAAGCTAGGGACGTGGTGGGCATCATTTATACATTGAATCTGAGGTTCACTTTCCATGATTCTCTCCTTTCTAGAAATTCTCCCTCACTCTTTGGCGGTACTAGTTTCACCAAATTCCTTCCCTTGATTCCTCTGCTTAGAAAGATGTCCAGCCATTCCATGCAGCAACCACAGTTGTGGCATTTCTTATGAGAAAACTGTAAAAGTGGGCAACTCACTTTGATTAAATACTTTCTCCAAATTTCAACCTCTTTCCAAAATCTGTTTTATTTAATTCACTTTATGTCAGAGTTTATAATTGTTGTGTACAGGTGGGATTGACTTAGTAGTATAGTCCTCTGTAATGGAAAAGGAATCCTTACCACCACCCCTGTGATATAAATTAAATAAAAGAAAATGTGCATATTTAAGTGATTTTCTCCAGGTTTATTAAGGTATAATGGACAAATAAAAATTGTATATATATACATATATATATAATGTACAATGTGATGTTTTGATGTATATATACATTGTTAAATGATTCTTACAATCAAGCTGATTAACATCTTCATCATTTCACATAGTTATCATTTTTTGTGTGTATAGTGAGGATACTTAAGACCTAATTGCTGAGCAAATTTCAAGTATACAGCATGTTATTGTTAACTAGAGTTCGATGAGTCTTGGTAATTATGTATACACGAATAATCACTTAAAAGAAGATTAGAACATGTCCGTCATTCCAGAAAGTTTCACTGCCTCTTTCCACTCAATTCCCCATGCCTTCCCCAACATCAAGCTAGAGGCATTCATTTTCTTATTTCTATTACCTTAGATTAGTTTTACCTTTTTCTAGACATCATAAAAATAAAATAATACAAGGTGTATTATTTTGTGTCTGGCTTCTTTTGCTCAGCTTAATGTTTTTGAGGTTCATCCATATTGATTGTATGTGAAAGTAGTTTGATTTTTTGCTTAGTGGTATTAAATTGCAAAAATATGCCACATTTCCTTTATCCATTTTCTTGTTGATGAAAACTTGGATCACTTCCAGTTTTATGTTCCTATGAATAAGACTGCTATGCACATCATTTTCTAAATCTTTTTGTGGGCACATATTTTTATTCTCTTGAGCAAATACGTAGGACTAAAATTGCTAGGTTATAGCAATTTTACAATAAACCTTACAATCAACTTCCAAACTGGTCTCCTATATCATTGATCCATTTTATACTACCACCAGCTATGTGTTTCAGTTGCTCCATATTCTTACCAAGATGTGGTATTATTTGTCATTTTTATCTTAGTTATTCTAGTATCCATTTGAAATCTTTTTATAAGTGTGTCTATTGAAGATTTTGCCCACGTTTTAATTGAGTTAGTTGTCTTTTTATTGTTGACTTCTAAAAATTCTTCACATATTTTGGGTACAAGTCCTTTTTCAAATATATATCTTTGAATATATTTATCCATTACTGGCTTGCCGGTTAATATTATTAATAGTCATTTTGATGGTCAGATATTTTTTTTAATTTTGAAATTTAAATTTATCCTTTTTATGTGCCCTGCATAAGTAACATTTAGCCATACAAAATTATTTAAGTGTTCTCTTTTTATTTTCTAAAAAGCTATTTACTAGTTTTTAATACTTAAGTCTATGGTCTATATGAATTAAATTATGTATATTAAATTAAATATGGATCAGGGTTTATGTTTTCATATGTTAAAAAGATTTGTTTGAAACCAGACGATGACACTACAAGAAAACCACAGACCAATATCATTTATAAATATTGATGTAAAAATCCTCAACAAAATATTAGCAAACTGAATTCAGCAGCATATTAAAAGGATTATACTCCATAATCAAGTGGGATTCATCCTAGAATGCAATGATGGTTCAAAATATGAAACCAATCAATGTAATACACCACATTAACAGAAGTAAGGGAAAAAACAACATGATAATCTAAAATGTTGCAGAAAAAAACATTTGACAAAATTCAACACTCTTTCATGACAAAAACACTCAACAAACTAGGAATAGAATGAAACTATCTCGATATAATAAAGGTCATATTTAAAAAAGCCACACCTAACATTATACGCAATGGTGAAAGACTGAAAGCTTTCCCCTTAAGATCAGGAACAAGATAAGTGTGCCACTTCTGCCACTTCTGTTCAAAATCTATTGGAAGTCCTAGCAATTCCTAGAAATTGGAAATCCAGAGGAATTAGTCAATAAAAAGAAATAAAAGACATCCAAGTTGAAAATGAAGAAGTAAAATTAATTGTGTTCACAAATGACATGAACTTATATGTAGAAAACCCTAAAGATTAAAAAAAAAAAACTATTAGAACTAATAAATTTTCAGGAAAGTTTCAGAATACAAAATCAATACAAAAACATCAGTTGTATTTCTATACACTAGTGATGAACAATCTGAAAAAGAAATTAAAAAAAATTCCATTTACAGTAGCATGAAAAAGAATAAAATACTTATGAATAAATTTAACCAAGGAGGTGAAAGACTTGTACACTGAAAACTACAAAACATTGCTGAAAGAAATTAAAGAAGAGATAAATAACTGGAAAGACATCCCATGTTCATGGATTGGAAGACGTGTTTTTAATATGTCACTACTATCCAAAGGTATTTATAGATTCAGTGCAGTCCCTATCAAAATCCCAATGAAGTTTTTTGCAGAAATAGAAAACCCATCCTAAAATTCTCATGAAATCTCAAGGGACTTCAACTAGTTTGAATAATCTTGAAGAAGAAAGTTGGAGGGCTCACACTTCTTGATTTCAATACTTACTACACAGCTACAGTAATCAAAACAATGTGGTACTGGCATAAAGACAGGCATATACACCAATGGAGTAAAATAGAGAGCCCAGAAATAAACCCTTGCATTTATGGTCAAATGATTTCTAAGAAGAATGCCAAGGGTACTCAATGAGGAAAGGACAGACTTTTCAACAAATGATGCTGGAAAAACTGGATATCCGCATATAAAAGAATGAACTTGAATCCTTACCTTAGGCCAAAATACAAAATAAACTCAAAATGGATGAAAGACCTAAATGAAAGAGCAAAAACTGTTAAACCCTTAGAAGAAGACAGGAGAAAATCTTCATGACATAGGATTTGGCATTGATTTCTTGGATATCACACCAGAAGCAAGAGCAACAAAAGCAAAAATAGTTAAATTGAACTCCATCAAAATTAAAACCTTTTATATATCAAAGGACACTAACAGAGTAAAACATTTGGTTATCATATATTTAATAAGGGATTAATATTTAGAATATATAAGGAACTTCTAAAACTCAACAACAACAACAAAATGAACAACTCAATATAAAAATCGGCAAAGGACTTGAATAGACGTTTCTCCAAAGAAGATATAGAAATGGCCAAGAAACACATGAAAATATGCTCAGTGTCACCAATCACTAGGGAAATGCAAATCAAAACCACAATGAAATATCTCTTTATATTCATTAGGATGGCTATTAATAACAAACAAAAAAAAACCAGAAAGTAGCAAGTATTGGTGAGAATATGGAGAAATTGGAACCCTGGTGGAGTGATGATGGGAATGAAAAATGGTACAGCAGCTATGAAAAACAGGATGGTGTTTCCTCAAAAAATTTAAACATAGAATTTCTATGTGATCCAGCAATTTCACTTCTGGGTATATATCTAAAAGAATTGAAAGTAGGGACTTGAACAGATATTTGCATGCCAATGTTCATAATAGCATTATTCACAACGGGCAAAAGGTGAAAACAATCCAAATGTCCATCAAAGGATGAATGGATAAACAAAAAGTGGTATAGACAGATGGATGGAATATTATTCAGTCGTAAAAAAAGAATGAAATTCGGATACATAGTACCGCATGGATAAACTGTGAAAGAATTATTCTAAGTGAAATAAATCAGACATAAAAGGACAAATATTGTATGATCCTACTTAAACAAGATGCCTAGAATAGTCAATTCATAGAGACAGAAAGTAGAATGGTGGTTACCAAGGGCTGGAGAGGGGACTTAGTTTTTAAAGGGTACAGAGTTTCAGATGATAAAAAAGTTCTGGAGATGGATACATGGTTGTACAACAATGTGAATGTACTTAATGCCACTGACTAGAACACTTAATAGTTACATAATCAATTTTATATTGCATTTTATCACAATTACACATTTTACTACAATTTAAAAAAGTGTGTTTCTTTTTAATTAATTTGGTGCCTTGGTCAATAATCTATAGATTATATATGTGTGGTTCTATTACTGGCTTCTCTGTTTTTTTTATTCCACAAATTTATTTGTCTATAGACTGCTTACACTACTGTAATGTTGCAATAAGTTTTGAAATTTGGTGGGACCTGCCCCGTGCCATAGCGGTTAAGTGCGCACACTCCGCTATGGCGGCTGGGGTTCGCAGATTCGGATCGTGAGCACGCACCAATGCATGCTTGTCAAGCCATGCTGTGGTGGCGTCCCATATAAAGTAGAGGAAGATGGGCACTGATGTTAGCCCAGGGCTGATCTTCCTTAGCAAAAAGAGGGGGGTTGGCAACAGACGTTAGCTCACTGCTGGTCTTCCCCACCAAAAAAAAAAAAAAGTTTTGAAATTTGTTAATATAAGTCCTTTAGCTTGGTTTTCCTTTTTTCAAGATTGTTTTGTCTATTTTAGGTTCTTTGATTTTCTGTATATACTTTAGAATTCACCTATCAAATTCCTCAAAGAAAACCTACCTAGATTTTGGCTGAGATTACACTGAATTTATAGATCAAAACTTAATAACAATGAGTTTATAAAAATAAAATACTTAATAACAGTGAGTTTATCTATTCATGAGCATTTATTTAGATCTTAAATTTCTCCCAGCAGCATTTGTAGTTTTCAGTGTTGCAGCCTTCTACTCTTTTCTTTAGATTTATTTCTAGGCTCTTTTCTTTAGATTTATTTCTAGGCATTTGATACTTTTGGATATTAACATATATGTTATTGTTTTTTATTTTATTTTCCATTTTTTGGTGGCTAGTATATAAAAATATAATTGATTGTTACGTTGACCTTTTATTTTGCAACTATGCAAATGCATTTATTAATCTGAGTAGTTTTTTTTTTATGTTCTATTGGGTTTTCTACATACTAAATCATATTGTATGAAAATAAAATGGTTTGACTTTTTTTCTTTACAATCTTTCTTTGTGATATTTCTTATACTTGTCTTATTGTATTGTCTAGAAATTTTGGTACCGTGTTGAATAAATATGTTGAGGGTGAATATCCTTGCATGGCTTCTAATTTTAGAGAAAAAATGATCAATATTTAACCATTAAATATATTGACTCCTATCTATTTTAGATTCCTCCACCTCTGTATGCCTCAAAGTGGAAGCAGCAGGCAGGAGTCTGTCTCTTTTCTCCTAAGAAAGGTTTATCCCTTTCTGAAATTTAGTTTTGTTAGGTTTCTATGCCTCTTCAGCTCTCTGACTGATTAAAACAGACAAAAAGTTATGATTTCTATGTATTTTCAGCTGTTTGATTGATAAAACTCAAAAAAGATGTGTAACTCCAGTATGTTTTTATTGATAGCCTGGGAGCAATGGTCACTTGAGACTTTCCACATCATAACTAGAAATCCTAGGATTAAATCTACCTCATGGCTTTATACCGTCTCTGAGCCAACAGCTCTTAAACTAATATCCTCTCTCCACAGACAGTGTGTTTCCAGCACCGCAGCCCAAGTGATTCTTTACAAACAGCGGGCTGATCATGTCACTATTCTGTCCAAAACACTTTACTTATTCCCCATTTCTCTCAGTGTAAAAGCCAAAGGCCTTACAACGACCAAAAGCTGTCTGTGATTTGTACTCTGCCTCAATACCTGTTTGACCTCATCACCCACAATTTCAGCCTGGTTCTTTCTACTCCTACCACACCAGCCTCCCTGCTGTATTGGAAGCAACATTGAAGACTCTCCTCACTCAGGACCTCATACCTGCTGAAAAAAGTTTTCATTGTGCTAGATATAATCCAGATAGGGTGACCTGACACTAAGTGGCTAAGTGGTATGGTGTAAAACAAAGATTTGAAAAATACATTTCCTGTTTAGGATAAATTAAATATAAATAGAATTTTTGTGTGTGTGTGAGGAAGATTAGCCCTGAGCTAACATCTGTTGCCAATCCTCTTCTTTTTTTTTGCTGACGAAGATTGGCCCTGGGCTATCATCCGTGCCCATCTTCCTCTACTTTATTGGAGACGCTGCCACAGCATGGCTTGACAAGCGGTGTGTCAGTCTGTGCCCGGGATCCGAACCGGCGAACCCCAGGCAGCAGAAGCAGAGCGTGCGAACTTAACTGCTAGGCCACTGGGCTGGCACCTAAATAGAATTTTTAAAAGCAATGAAACTCCATATCCATATATCTGAGTTAATTTTGTAGGAGTTGTGTCCATCTGGGAAGAGGAAGCAGAATGGAGGAGCGGTTACTTCTGGGTGATTTATTTCATAGGCAAGTACGGCAGTGTCTGGAAAGGTGCCCAGTATGTAGTAGGAGATCATGAATACTTGCCGAACATACAAATGAATGCATACAGGGTCATAGAGACACAAGAAAATTGCTTTCCTCTCTTTCTCCGCCTCCCCTTTTCCTTGCATTCACAGCATAAACAACAATATCTTTGACATAGAGTAATTCCAGTTTAAAAGCAAGAGTTTAGTGTTACCTTACTCTCTAAACTTTACCAACATGAGTTGTTTCCTAGTTTGCAAACAGTAATGTTATAATTTCTTATTGTCAGCCTGGTGAAAGGTGAATGCTGCAGTGAAATGAGAGAAATGATTATCTCTTTGTTAATTCTCCAAGTACATGGATTGAGATATCTTTTATATCATACTGTTGTCTTCCCTGGGGATTATCAAATGATGAATTTAAGAGAGTTCTGCATCTGAATACGATTTATTAATACTGATCAAGGAAGATTGATATAGTATAATATAATGTAATATAATATAATATAATATATTTTTATGTGTGTTTGTGTATATATATTAAGGAAATACATATTACGGAAATATATATATATCTAGTGTGTGTATATCTATATCTACCTATCTATCTAATCATGTTTTTCACAATGGGTGTTTGATTGTTGCTGATATAGCAGTTCCTTTAGATCACAGCTTGCCTTTTTTGCTTTCAATTACTATAAACCTTTAGAACCTTCCACTTTTCTCCAACTAAAGTGATTGTTTTCTTTCTGAAAGAGAATAAGTGTCAACTACCGTTGCCTTTTTAGAAACCTCATCTTTAAAATAGTTTTCTTTTGTTATTGAGTATGCATTTCTTCCTGGAAAAAAGAAAATGTGTCATGACTTAACTGCCTTAATTGGAGGCTGAGAGAGAGAGAGAAAGAGAGAGGAAACAGTGCAGTGGATTTAAGATGTTCTAATCATTTGGTTCACATAACCTTTATGAAAAATGAAAACTGTTCATTTTCCTGTGAGTGCCTGTATTATGCATCAGGTGCAGCACCTGGAACCAATCTCGAGAAACAATTTGTCGCCGTGTATAATTGCTATGTAGCAGATGAGACTCAAACAATTCATTATGTCGGTCTTCGGAAACAGAAAAAATAGTCAAAGATGTCCTTTCATTTCCCCCTCTGTAAGGATATCGGTGTTCCCTCTTCATTCAAGCTGGAGATGAATTGAGTCTCACTGGGGACAAATGAGGACATGGATCCCCATCCTTGTTCTACACCTTCTGACTACTCATTCTACTAGGACTGGAGAGTCTTTCTCATTTAGGGATCAGAACTTGGGCAATAAGAAATCATCAACATCCATTTTTTAAAAATACTTTTAATGTACAGAATTCATATGACACTCCAACTTTATCGTACAGCTTCTATGGACTTAAACTCGCATTTTATCTAATTATAATCTAATTATAAAAGCAGTTTTGTGATCCTTATAAGGAGTCTAAAATATATAAATGTGAAGTAAGAAAATAAAAATCATCTGTAATTCCACATTCGCTGGTAATGAAAGCGGTGGTGGGCAAGATGGCCCCATAGGGTACCCAGTGCCTGTTCTAGACAGGGAGGGTCAAGTCCCAGTGAAGGCAGAGCAATGCCATTAAGGCTGAAGACACAAACTTCAGGCTGCGGAGAGCCATGAGGGGTTTGTAGAGGCTGAGCTGACAGACATTGGAGCAGGCGGTTTTGGTGACTGGGCTCTAGCAGGCCTGAGCTCTGCCCCCCGAGGCGTCCTACAGAGCACTTCTTTGAGGGTCTCTCCCCGGGGCCAAGCCTGCATCCTTGTCATTTCCACAATCAGCACTTTTGAGAGAGCTACTGAATCCAAGGATGTGAATATGAGTTGAGCGGAAGGAAGATGGCCCTGCCAGAAGTGTAAAAACATACCTTTAGCCTTACCGTTCTTTCCAGCAATTTTGTATTGCAGTATTTTTCCACTTATAATTTTTCATGACTATTAATGGCTGTATTTTGTAATGTAAAAATATTATAAATTTATATGAAATGACATTAAGTAAATGTCTTGTTCAGAGATATTTGGCTTGTTTCCAATTTTTGACATAAAAAAATGAGATGAGGGGCTGGCCCAGTGGCGTAGTGGTTAAGTGCGCTTGTGCTCCGCTTTCGTGGCCTGGGGTTCACAGGTTTGGATCCCGGGCGTGGACTGATGCACCACTTGTCAAACCGTGCTGTGGCGGCGTGCCATATAAGGTAGAGGAAGATGGGCATGGATGTTAGCCCAGAGCCGATCTTCCTCAGCAAAAAAGAAGAGGATTGGCAACAGATGTTAGCTCAGGGCTAATCTTCCTCACACACACAAAAAAGGGGACATCAACATTTTGAATATAAATATTTGTTTGAATTGCTATTAAATTATAATAGAGTACTAGCAGTTAACTTACTAGATTAATTTTTAAAAATTTCTTGATACATATTGCCAGATTTATACTCATGCCCTGTAGATATTAACAACCTGATCTACTACATATTGAACAATATTAATATCATTTGACAATAACTTCTAATTGGTATAATGAAAATAAATACGTATCATTGCACTAATTTCACTATCTTTCCTTGTTAATGAGAATATACACTTTTTGTGTTTTTAATAACTATTTTTAATATTTCTGTATATTATCTGTTCATGTAATATTGTTGTTTTTCAAATGGAAGTTTCAGTATTTTACTTGTTGGTTGAAAAGATCTTTACATACTAAAGGTATTAATAATTTCTTTTATTGTTGCAAATAATTTTCACAAACTAGGATTTGTTTTATTTTTTAATTTAGTTTTTGGTAATTCTTGATGTACAGAAGTTTTGTCTTTTATGCCTTGATTTCTATTGAGTTTTTTGTGATTTCTCCTACTGTTTTATATTCAAAAGACTGCACACTATAGATTACAATGCCCTTATTTTCTTTTAGTTCCATTGTATTTATGCTAAACTGTTTTTTTTTTTTTGTGAGGAAAATCGGCCCTGAGCTAACATCTGCCAATCCTCCTCTTTTTGCTGAGGAAGACTGGCCCTGGGCTAACATCCGTGCCCATCTTCCTCCACTTTATATGGGATGCTGCCACAGCATAGCTTGACAAGTGGTGCATCAGTGTACGCCCAGGATCCGAACCGGTGAACCCCGGGCCACTGCAGCAGATCGTGTGCACTTAACCGCTTGCGTCACTGGGCCAGCCCCTATGATAAACTCTTGATTGATTTTGTTGTATTTGATTTTCCCATCACTATTTTCTCTGCATCATGTACTACTTGTAGTAGGAGTAGAAGCAGTAGTAATATTAATGGTAGTTAATGTGTATTAACTATGTGCAAAACATAGTACTCAGTAAATTACTTGCATTACTTTGTTGAATCCAACAATCCAATGGGAAGTTTATTATTACTATTTACAAATGAGCAAATTGTGCTATAGCATTTAGAACCATGTGCTACCAGAAGTAAGAATGAAGATTCAAATTCTAGTTCTTCTCATTGTCCTGGTGATACTGTTTTACAGGAAATGTTTTGAACACAGACTCATACACACACACACATAAGTGAATAAACACTTATTAGCCACCAAATGAATATTTTTAGAGCATAGGCTCCTGAAATTAGTACCAGTCAAGTTCCCGGCATGTGGCATGTATACAGAAGGATCACAGCAGCCTATCACCAGCTGTGCATGTCAGACTTTGAGCAACTTTGACACTTGTGAGATAGATGGTGAAAAAGACTATTATAAATATATATTCTGGATTTTTTAAAGCTGCCGTTATACTGTATATTTTGCCAGGGCAACAATTGGCACATCTTGCTTGTCATTCACCTTGACTTTAAAAAGTATATATAGATATTTTATGTAATCTTACCTTAATTTTCTGGTCACTCTTCAAGATAGTTTAAAGTCTACCTACTTAAAAGATAACTATCTGAGTAATTTATATCTGTTCTGACAACCTCTCCGTAAACCTGGCTAGGCACAATACTGAGGAATTGATGGATTCTGTTCTGCCTCTAAAAGGAGAGCTAGAAGTGTTATGGTGCGTTAAAGCAGCACAAGTTTTGTGTCAGGAAAACTTAAAATTACATCGTAGCACTGTCGCCAAGTGGCTGTGGAAATATAAGCAAATTACTTAAACTCTCAACACCTCAGTTTCTTTATAAATTCAAGCTAAACAATAATATCTATTTGTAGTATTGATGACTATGAGAATATTAATTATGCCACAAATAATAGTGATAATAAAATAGTGGACACATTTTTTGTATATATATGTTATGTCCTGCAATAAGCTTGTTGCTAGATTCTGCTGAATGCCTCAAATATAGTATCTCCGTAATATTCTCAACAATTCTTCAAGGTGAGTACTCTTAATATCCCCGTTTTACAGATGAGGAAATTGTGGTTCAGAATGTTTTAAGATCATGCTCAAGATTATATCGGCATTTAGCTGAGAAACTGGGATTCGAACTGTGGTCTGAAGAAGAGAAAGCTAAATTTTTCAACCTTTAATAGATCCTTTCTCTTTTTGCCTCATACTCCAAGGACTCAACTAGATTTATTCTTGTTCAGTAGCTGCCACCATTCCTTATGTATTTTGGCATCTTTCTTCCCTCAACACGTGATTCAAAATTTTCAACCGAACCAACGATGTACCCAGAGGCCCAAGAAGACAAGTGAAAAAGTACTTTTCATTGCATAGATTTTATTACATTTCTTCATGAGAAACAGAAGTTAACAAATAAAAAGATAGGGGTGACATACATAGTTTGATTTTAAATTTTCTGGAATCTTAAAATAAGCCTTCTTAGACGTTATATGAGCTTTTTGTATTTGCCTCATAAACAAGTCCTGTTTGTAATTCCCATGGCTTCACAAAGTCCTAAAAAAAAAAAAAAAAAAAAAAAAAATAGCAACATTTATTTTCAACATTTACCAAAAAGAAACAACCATCTTGATTACATATTAACTGGTAGAAGTATTAAAACGATTAAATTTCAGAAAATGACATTCACATAGAAAATGGGGAAAATACCTTTAAAGAATGAATTAAAATATTATGGGCGACTATGTGTAGATAAATAAGTATTTTCTTCAGTATATTTAGTTTATCCTTTGCCATGGAATGTAGAGTTATCTTGGCAAAATCTGTAACACTCTATGCACATGATTCTGTCCCTAAAGGCTGGCAGTCCCCAGGAGCGTGGGTTCTTAAAATCTCTACTTAGAAAATGAAACTATGGGGATATGGGCAACTTGCACAATAACCTCTGTGCAGAAACACATATTAAGTTCCCTAGGTTATGGACTATCCATTACAGAAAAAGATGGTGAACCCACTTTTGAATGTGGACATTTTATGTTTGTGTGTGTTAAGGGGGAGGAGCTTCCCTCACCAACACTAGTTGCAATTTCCCATGTTTTTAGATGTCATGAGCTCTTAGTTTTAAACTTGAGCCTGCTCTATCAACCACAACCTAATTGCAGAACCACAAAATTTATGAACTGATTATTCCATTCTTCATTAGAAGTTACTCCTATTAAAGTTTTATCATTCACTTTATAGTTTTATGGTGTCGTTACCACACATGTTCTGATAGAAGTTACATTTTTGCACTATAGCCGTTATCCTCCAAATTTTCTATAACTTTCACACATGGAAAACCTTTGCCATCAAATATTCATCAAAAGAATTTTTTTTCTTTAAAATAGACAGATAAGGGTTATATTAATGAATCCTCAAAAATATTCCCTATCCATGAGTCCACAGCACAATTTCATTATTGTAGGGGGCATATTTGTTCACAAATTCATGATTGTAATTTGCTATATATTATGTTATTCTTAGTACAAATTGTTAAAGTTGCTGCCCATGTTGTTGGAGCTGCTAATTTGGCACAATGTGAAATTGTGAACTGCTCTCATTCTTTAAATTCAACTTGGGCCAGCAATTGGTATAACTGTGTTCGTTTCTAGGCTAGGAACTTTAGCATCCACACCTCTACTTCATCTAGTCATTACCAAAATTAATTTGTTTACTAGTTAATTAACTAAACAAAATTAATTGTTTACTAATAACTTTTTCTGATAATGGAAAAGTTATCAGATACACATTACATACATTATATTTGGAGATAATGTAGATATATATGCTATATATATATATACATGCTGATTATTTCTAATCTTTCATGAAAGGTATTTTGTATCCATTCTCACTGCCTCTATTTGGTCTAATTTCTAAATTATTAACACGAATTAATCCAGCAAACTCTAGTCCATCTATATTAGTTATTTAATGCAATGAATAAATTATCTGTAAATCTTAGCAAACTGAAACAACAAAGATTTATTATTTCACAGTGCTATGGGTCAGGAAACAAGGAGCAGTGGAGTGGGTGCCTCTGGCATATGTCGTCTCATGAGGTTGTAGTAAAGCTGTCAGCCAGGGCTGTCGTCTCATCTGAAGGCTCAACTGGTGGACGATCCCCTTCCAACCTCACCCAGACGGTGATTTTCAGGACTCGGTGTTTTCCTGGCTACTTGTCAGAGACTTCCATTCCTCACACATGGGCCTCTCTAAAAGCTGCCTGTCATGACATGGCAGCTGGCTTCCCCAGAGTAAGTGATCCAACAGAAAGTGAGTGAACCCAGAATTGAAGCTGCAGTGTTTGTATAAGCTAATTTCAGCAGTGACCTACCATCACTTCTGCTGTACTCTCTTCATTAGAAGTGATTCACTAAATTCAGATCACACTCAAGAAGAGGAAAATTCATCTACATCTCTTGAAGGGAGGTATATTAAAATGTTTTTAGGTACATTTTTTAAAACCACCACACCCATTCTCTGTGTTACATTACAGTAATCATCCTTAAATGCTACTATTTTGAACACTCCATGGTATCTTATTTTCCTAGTATATCAAATCTTACCTGTAGTCTGCCTATGCCTGGAAAAGCTGCACATCATCCAAACTAAGAAAGAAAATAACTTTAATTCTGTATTTCTGATGCAATCAGATATGTGTATATAGAAGAATTAATCACCACATTATTCGAATACAGTATCATAGCAGGAAACCTGGGAGAACACACAGGTAATTCCTCTTCAGGGGGAGGTTTTATTCTTGACCTGTGTAGTAATGGCAACTTATGTTTATTTTCTTCTTCTTATCTGCTAGTCATTATGCTGAACACTTTTGTTACTTTATTTCACTTAATTCTCAAATCAGCCCTAAGTAAGTGCTATCATAGTCCCTATTTTGTAGATGAAGAAACCTGGGCTTATAAGAGTTAAATGAATTGCTCTAAGTCTTAGCTAATAAGGAGAGGTACAGGGATTAAAATATAGTCTTGTCTCTTGACCAATAAGCTCTTTCTTCTTGAATGTTACCAAGTGGATGTGTCCATGATTTGACATGTCTCCATATCATATCAGTAGAAGAGCTCCCTTCTACCACCCCTAGAGAATGGCTTCTTGACTAATTTGTGTAAGTTACAGACAGCCTTTATAAGTTGTCCTGTAGTCCACCCACATAGGTCAACTGAGTTAAGCACTGTTTTAAAACCACAATGTTAAAAAAGTTAAGAAAGATATTTATTGGGCTTGGGGACTAAAAAGAAAGCATGTAAATGATTAACTTACCCTGGCAACAAGAAAGGAGAATGAGACAGGTGATATGAAGGCCAAAAACAGGAAAACTTTTCAAGGTTGCTGACCATATGAAGACAAGGGTGTTAGCTCTATGGAATCTCTTTCTTAACCTGGCATTGGGAATTTGGCCACCTTTGCATGCAGAGTCAGGATATAAACATCAAATAAATGTGAAAAGCTATAAATGGAAAAATCTTGTTTGAGTCCTTCTGTATTTACGTGAGCGTACATTTCTCATCAGCTCTACATTCTTTGATCTTGGAAATACTTATTCATGTCTTGTAGTCTGAGTCAGAGAAATATTAAGCAGCTTGCTCAAAGGTTACTTAGCCAAGAAGTAATGAATTCAGAAATAAAACCCATGTTTGTCTAACTTCAAAGTCTATGTTGTTTCACTATATCACACTGTCTTCCTAAAAATAAAAGAAAAAGATTGTTACAGTCTCTCTGGAGAAGCAGGATGGACCCTGTGCCTACTAAAAATTTGATCTGTATGTCAAGACTAATGATGCCACACATGCACCTAAAGGATATGAAAAGTTTTATTACTTATATAATGAGGCTTTCATGGGAGAGCAGGGCTGGCCTCCAAAACTAGTCTGAGCATGGCTTGAAATACAAGGAAATGAGACTGGCTTGGAGTTTTTGTGGTATTTAGCTAGTGAGGATGCAGAGTTCCCACCCTGCTATGGGCTTGCATGACATACACTTCCACAGGCACTAA
The DNA here is from genome assembly GCF_020826845.1 of Diceros bicornis minor. Classification (NCBI taxonomy): domain Eukaryota; kingdom Metazoa; phylum Chordata; class Mammalia; order Perissodactyla; family Rhinocerotidae; genus Diceros; species Diceros bicornis. The sequence goes on from NC_080777.1 coordinate 17,838,282, forward strand.
AACAGGGAGCATCCAAGATGTCTTATCAACTTTCCAAGATGTTCAGCAGTAGGGGAAGAGGGAAGGGTGAAGCTTAAAAGATGGCAGCACTCAAACATCAAAAAATGAAATCAAACTCTATTACTATTCACTCCTGATGTTTGATTAATGACTAAAATGTGCCATGTTTTATTTAGTTGAGTTAACAACTTGTTTAAGTCAGCCATTATTATGCTATGAGGCCTGCCCCCAGAGGCCAGTAAGGGAGGTGAAAGTTCTGTTTGTCTTTGTCCAAGAGCCCAGCATTGTGGATGCTGTGAAGTGAAGAGTCATTATTGATAATGTGTGGAACTCCAAAGAGAATAAGGAGTGTCTTGATGAGCACTTGTACTGTGACTTTAATATGTACAGAGATATATGTAAGCTTGATTTATATTTTGAGTTTCTATAAGACAGAAAATCCCAAAATATTTTACCCCAAAGTGGGCAGCCTTGGACAAGGAATTGTGACTGCTACCACTGGCCAGACCAAACAGCGCGATCATTGGCAATGGCCTGAGAGTCAGTGGAAACGTGCAGAGGAGGCTGATTGTTGGCCAGGGCATCAGTGCTAAGATGATTACCCGAAATTTTACCAATTGTGCTGACTCTTGTGTTTGTCTTTTATCGGAGTCATCTCGGTTAATGAATAAAAAGCAGTAGCCTTCTTCGGGCTGACCCAATCGTGTAGTGGTTAAATTCACCCACTCTGCTTTGACAGCCGGGGGTTCACAGGTTCAGATCCCGGGCACAGACCTACACACCGCTTATCAAGCCACGCTGTGGTGGCTCCCACATACAAAATGGAGGAAGATGGGCACAGACATTAGCTCAAGGCTAATCTTCCTCAGCAAAAAGGGGAAGATTAGCAACAGATGTTAGCTTAGGGCCAATCTTCCTCATCAAAGAAAAAAAAAAGCAGTAGCCTTCTAGTGAGCATGGTGGTGAAGCCATCAGTAAAGTGTATGAACTCTCATTGCTGCTCACTCAGTTTATCCCAAGGGACTCCTCAGGTATCCAAGAAGCTAAAGAGAGTGGTGGCCTCCTCTGGCCTCATATAAGGACCTTAGTGGGTAAGACCACAACATTAAGGTCGTAGTTATCCACAGTGAGTCACAATTCCTTCCAGGATCAAGATGGGCCAAATTGGGCTGTTCTATGGAGAATCAGAGGGGATAATCACTCCTTTTCTAAGTAGATCTTGTATAATAAGTTTCAATCCTCAAAAATTCTATTTTGCTTTACATTGAGTTGTATTAACTATTTTAATGAGGGACAAGGGTGTAGGTCCATGGAGTCTGATTGTGCCAAGTCAATTTATCAATTCCAAAAATGTAATTTAATTTTAATGTTACCCATTGCATCACCCTGTCCATGTCCACTATGTAATATTTTAGGGCTATGTGTGCTGTCATCCCAGGAATTTAGGCAACACAATAGTGCCAGTGGCTGAGGTGAGGCATACTTATTTGTCCTCTATTTTATATTCAGTAACTCCTTTAAGATCATAGGTGGTGCCTTGTTTAAATTTAGTGGAATGCCAGATATAACTGTAATTTGCACCCCAGTAATAATTAAGGCTGTGAAGGTTTTCCAGCTGGTGCATTTCAGCAGATGTTAAAGTTAATTCAGGATCTATTTTGTAGATGTGAGCAAGCCCATTATTATCCTTTCATCCTTTTGTTATATAAATTCTTTTAGTAAATCTTGGATTTCTGTTTCAGTCAAATTGTGGACCTCTGTTTCAGTTTGTTTTTTTTAAATTTCCTTCTTTGCTTGTATGCAGATTTCTGTTTTTCTTTTTTCTTTCTTTTTTTTTTTTTTGCCCCACTTCTCTCTCTCTCTCTCTTTCTTTCTCTCTTTTTAGTGGTTACTGGATGAACTTTGAGGAGATTCCTTCTACTCTGCTATTATTTATAAATTTGTTCCTCCAAGGAGCCTCAAATCAGTATCATTAGGTTTAAGAGTCTCTCTCATGGAGATATTTAAGCCATTGGTTGTGCCACAGGGTTGCCATAGATGTTTTTTCCCTATAAGTCTGAGGATAAGGATGTTTTCTGGAGATAGAGGCATAGGCAGCAGCAGCGGCAAAGGCATTTTGTAGAGTCATTAGGACTGCTGCTGCTTTTAAGAGTGTGGACCTCAGTAATTCAAATCTTCAAATAATGACGACTCTTTAAATGGTGCTATTCTTCCTTCACATGAACAACTGTCCAATGGGTCTATACACTGGACAAAGCACTCTATAAAACAGGGGCCAATGCCTAGAGAGACACATAGCCAACTGGTCATGGGGTAAGAGTATTTCTCTAGAGTCTAGTGTCAGTCACAATTTATGTTGAAATCAAGACACACGATTCAATCTGAGACACAGATATGTCTGGGAACAGACACGTGATCCAGAGCCACAATAAGGAGGATCCAATCCCATACTCTTGTCTCTAAATGTCAGCTATCAAAACTTCCAACTTAGGTTCAGTTAAATCTATAACAGGGGCTTGGTAGAAGTCAGTAAATGCAGCACAAAGCAGCACAGCTCAAAGTGGTTGTTTGTGAGCAAGCAGCAGTCAGTAATCAAGCCAAAGCAAGAAAAGAAAGACTGCTGGTGGTGATTGCCATTGTCTAGGCAATCCTGCTCACAATGACAATTGTGGCCACTCTTAAGACAGAGGATGGACCGCCACTCAAAATTTGGTTCAGTTGTCAAAACTTATGAAAACACACACACCAAGAGAATACAAAAGGGTTCATTACTTATATAATAAGGATTTTTAGGGAGAGTAGGGAAGGCCTTCAAAGCTGGCCCAGAATGAGTTGAGAAGGCAGGGAAAGGTGACAGGCTTGGAATTTTTATGATTTTTAGGGTGTGGGGCCAGAGTTGAGGGTTTCCATATTAGTAGAGACTTGTGTGGTTTGAAACTCCAATTGGCACCAAAGGAGAGAATATCTGGGCTTTCTTCTCGGAGGAGGAAGAGGAAGGAGTGAGGCTTAAATGCTGTTGACAGTCAAATACCGAAAAATGGAATCTGACTTTTTATTGCAAAGATAAAGGCATTTCATCATTTTATCAAGAGTTCAGAGTATAGTGGTCAGTACTGATCTATAAACACAAATCATTGTAAGCGCACAGGAGCAGGGAACAGCATAAGCTATATAAAAGAGTTGACTAGAATTTGTCAGTTTGGATAACACTGCTAAATGACCAGTAAAGTCTTAGTGGTAGATTGTTTGCAAAGATGACAACAAATTCTCTACCAAGCATGCCTGTTTTCAATATGATTTTGTTGTTTTACTACTTCATAAAGTGGACTCTATTTCCTCTCTCCTTGAAGCTGTGTTGGTTTTGACCAATAGAATGTGAAAGAAGTGACCATGTGTTACTACCCAGTCTCAATATTTTCACTCTCTTGGAACTCAGAACTGTCATGCTGTGTAGAAGTCTAGTCTAGCCTATTGTAGGATAAGAGGGCCTGTGAAGGAAAATAAGGACACCCAAGACAACAGCTAGCACCAGCTGCTCGATATGGGAGTGAGGCTTCCAGCCACAGTCTAGCCATCAGATGAATGCAGCCACGTGAGCGATTCTAAGCAAGACCAGATGAAGAAATTCCCATATGGCCAACTCAGGGACATATAAGAAGTAAAAAATTGTGCTTGCTTTAAGCCACTAAGTTTAGATAGATTTTGATGCATAACAATAAGTAATCGATGCATTCTTAAAAATAATGCAGTGAGAGTGGACTTTTAAATAAACAGATGTTTAATCTAAGAAATAACAAAGAGAGTCCCATGTAGCATACAACCACCCTATACACATTCAATAACCTGCATGTGTAAATGTTCAAGAATTTGGGATAGCACTGTGCTTGAATATTTGTTCCCATTAAGAATGCATGAATTCTTTACAAAGTTATATTGTATAAATTTCAATTCAAGTCAGTTTATCAAACTTTTAGGTTATACCAAGCCTATGTTAGTGCATATAGAATAATTAAACCCATGCAATTAAGAAAAAACTCATTTTCTTTTAAATAATCTAGAGCTTACTAAAGAGGAAAATTTAGAAAGAGAAGATAAGCAGAAAACAGACTATATATTTTCTGCCTCCTGGCCCTAGGAAAACCAATTGCTGAGAAGAAATCCTACACATACTACATGTATTGAAGGAAGTCTGTGTGGTATATTCTTCATTTGCAGCATTGTTCCCCCTCCTTTCCATTCCCTTTCCTCTTCTATTCTCCTCCTTTCTCTGCACTACTCTGTGCCCCATTGTCCCATTAGGTCTGCTTAAGGCAAGGTAGGATGAGAGAAAGTCCAGGGAATTTATACCTACCTGGACACTGGCTAAGTTCTAAGTTTAGAATGGAAGATAGAAGAGTCTCAAAGCTTTCTCTGGGCATCTACAACACCATTGCCAAGTGGGGTGTATTTATAAGAGTATTACCAAGTGGTACATCTGTAACACCATTGCCAAGTGGTGCATCTATGACACACCAGTGGCCAAGTGGCCTAGGACTGCTAATGACTTCCTACGGTTGCTATTTCCCGGGAGTGTTAACCATCCCTTGTATGTTCCCTCAATCCTCTCCAGACTTCTCCAAAGATTCCTTTCATTACACACAGTTCCTCAGTTAAACTCTGAGTTTACCATCTTTTTCCTGCTGAGACCTTGGTTGTTACAATACCCAAGAAATATTTTTAAGTGAAAAAGTTTGTTGAAAAACAAACAAGTAATTATTTACAATTCCCCAGTTGTACAATTCCTCAATTTACAATTGAGCCTTCAATCCTGCTTGGGCATTTTGAGGAGACTCTATAGGAAATATTTTGCTTATGAGATAAGCCAACTTAGAGCTAAATTGCTCTAAGGAAGGAAAGAGGTGGCAGGCAATGGGGTTGTCTGTGAATGGGGGGGTGGGGGGTGGCGATGGCTAAAGCCTGGGGCTTGCAGGGGTTAGAGGAGGGAAAGAAAGCAAGAGAAGAGAGGTGGTGTTTGAAGTGATCAGTGGTACTTTGGGTATTGCTTCATTCCTCTAAGAAATTTCCAGCAATATTTCCCACTATTTTTCAATGTTTCTCAAATCAAATCTAATTCTCAGATATGAAAGCATATGCTGCAATACACGTCAAACTGAGTGGAATTCAGATCAGGGAGTTACAGTTAAGAGTTGTCTTACAATAGAATGCATAGAATGATCTTGTTAGTGTAAAAAATAATCAAACCTAGGCCAGCAGATGTATAGAAAAAGAAAATAAAGAGATTAATGTGCATTGAACCTTGATAGTAGATCTCTTTTTAGGATGATGAGAGGGTGGAATTGTGAGGAACTGAACATCTCTATCTATGTATCTATGTATCTATCATCTATCTATCTACCTATCTATCATCTGTCTATCATCTCTCATCTATCATATTCTGTTATGCATCATTTCTTTTTTATGCATCAACTCACCTAATACTGAGAAGTCTGCATGCAATGCTTTCCCTTAGAGTCTAGATGGCAGCAGAGGTGCAATTATTATAAATATTTAGCACAATATATTGACAGTTTGCTTATGAAGAACAAAAAACTTTTAAAATCTTGAAATCTGATGAAGAAATTATAGAAGCTTAAAAGTGATAAGTGATTTATTTGTGTTTTAGAGTATGTTTGATAATTATTTCCCACTATTTGTGGTATAATAATTTTAATGTAGTTTTGATTTCAAGGAACTGCTCCTCAATATAAATGAGTTAATGATACTTAACATACGTTCCATTTACTGAACTAAATTTTTCGCTTTTTTCCAATTTCTAGATTTGTGAACATCTTTAAACTCTGTAGAAAAAATATAAATAGAGTGAGGTTGAGTGAGAAAAGTTTTTAAGACCATGTGAATTAAGAAACGCTGACATTAATTCTGCCTCTTACATTCCTTAGAGTAACCTGAAATTATGTTTAGGAGATTAAAAGCATCAACTCGAGCAGAGGAACATCTTTTTAAAAGGTATTGTAAGATAGCTACTCGCTAATTACTCATTGATTGTACCATCTATTTAAGGGACCATCAGATTTAATATAAAGGAATAGGAAAAAAGAGACAACGTATTACCATTAAGTACATATTCTAATCAGGTAATGTTGACGTTTTGATTTCCTCTTGCTAAGAGTAGACTGTTTGCTTCACATCCACTAAAGTGCCGTTTCAAGATCCTGGCAGGAGCACCCAGTAGGCTTAAATGGGGTAACTGAGGACAACTAATAAGGGGGCTATATTCAAAGATGTGGGCAAGGTATAGGGAGGTACTCCAAGAGAGCAACATAGGAGTCTTACTAATCTTAGACTTGAAGTGGTGAGTGGAGGGAGGTTAGAGACCCTGAGCCAGTAGTTGAAGATGTAATAGAGGCTGCTGGGCAGGAGCTGTGGTTTTAAAGGCAGGCCAGATACCTGAAGACATCTGACCAGAAGAAGCCAGGAAAATAGTGCCCACATCTTCCTCTCCTGCTGGCTGCAGATCCTCTGTTGATGCTTCCCTTTCACTGAACCCAGCTTGAAGCCATTGCGTAGGGGCAGTCATTGCTCAGGGTTCATAAATCTCAGTTTCCACACAGCAGGAGAGGGATAGAGATTGGATTTGAAGGAACAAATAGAAAATGTCCTGTATAACCACTGTGTTAGTTTGCTAGGGCTCCCACAACAGACTGGGTGGCTTAAACAACAAATTATTTTATCACAATTCTAGAGGCTGGAAGTCTAAGATCAAGGTGTCAGCAGGTTTGGTTTTTCCTGAAGCCTCTCTCCTTGGCTTCCAGATGGCGCCTGCTTGCTGTGTCCTCACATGGTCAGGCCTCTATCTGTGTCTTAATCTCCTCTTCTTATGAGGAGACCAGTCATGTTAGATTAAAGTCCACCCTAATGACCTCATTTAACCTTAATTTGCTCTTTAAATCTCCATCTCCAAATACAGTCACATTCTGAGGTACTTGGGGTTAGAACTTCAATGTATGAATTTGGAGGGGACTCAACTCAGCCCATAACAACCACCAACTACATTTTCTCAGGAAATCTAAGGAAAATTTGTGGTAGTCGTGGTGCTGAGGAGACAATAATGGTAATAGTAATAATAACTGAGAAACCAAGATTATAAAAATCATGGGAGAACATCATAATTTTAAAAGGCCTTGAATTTTATTTTAAAAATTCTATAATTTACTTATTAGACACCTATTACATAAACATTATATAAAAAAGTTACTACATAGAAAAGTGACTGACACAAATACTAATAAACCACATAGAGAAAACCACTGAATTCGTTGATAAACCCAATAAACCATTGATCTGTTCAAATGTGCTTCCAAATATCCCTAGTTCCAGGTGGGAGCAGCGTGTTCAGTACCTTGATTTAAAATATATTCTTCTGACCACCGCATGCCCCAAAACGTGCCCAAGCAAAACTGGAGACTAAGTCAAGGTTTAACTTTCTACCAACATCAGTGTCCTCATATTCTCTCCATTCTCCCTTCTTTGAAATCTGCTAGGAAAAGATTTGATGAATAGAATTTTTACTTAGTAAAATGGTAAAGCTAAATGTGTTATCTCATTTGCATTTCAACAGGGGACAAAGCCTTAAACAACAATTTCCCAAACTCTGTTTTCAGAATACCAATATTCTAAGAGATATTAATCTATATTTCCTCTAAAAAGAGGGTTTTGTATAAATGAAATACAGTTAAAATAATAAACTATAGAAAATTGAACAAAATTCTTATTTCTTTTAGAGCTTCTCAAAGCATGTTTATATATTTAAGGTTCTAAGAATACAAAAATTTTCTTAACCTTGCCTTAAAGCAAATAGTCAAATAAAACTGAGGAACATCAGCCATCCGTAGGTGAGGGGCAGAGAAAACAGGCACACTTCCTGGCCCTGAAATTGTAGTAGAACCTTCTATCATGTCCTTGTAATCCCAGACAAAGCTGTAAAGGTTGGTAAACATGCACCCAGTCAGAGGAATGAGGACCCTTTGTGCATGCTAAAGAGGGCAGGGAAAGAGTGTCCTTGGCATCAGGGAACACCTCCATACTGAGAAATTGACAAGAGAAAAAAAACTTTTATAAAAGAATAACTTGTGGCTTAGATGACAGCTGCAATTAAAGAGGATCTTTGTTTAATTCAGGAGTGCGACTTGATAATAAAATGCATCCTTCCTGGGAATGCACTCAAAATCTCACAGGTTGGAAAGTTTCTTAAGTCTTTTTCTGTCACTTGGCAATCTAGCAGAACTTCAGGACACTGCAGTGCACTTAACACCGTCAATTTAATGCACCAAATTCAAATTTCAACAATAGAATAATGTAATAAGAAATGTAGAATATACTAAGAAGTCAGCTCTGAAAAATAGTGGCCTCAGGTTTCTCATTAATTTGACTGTATCAGCCTAATCTTACAGGAGAATAATATGATCACTGCGTCAAAGGGAGGATGTAAAAGAAAAGGAATGCAGTGTAGGTTCTTTCATTCTAGTCAGAGTTATGCTTCTTATTATCCCAATTCCACTACCCCCACAAACACACACACACATGCACACACACTCACAGTAACACATACTGACACATTCTCATAAACTCACACACCAAGCCACACATACTGCCTTCTATCAATTCACATGCATTTCTCATGGCTCACAGTCTCTGGTTACAGTCAATTTCTATATCAAGCTTTTGCCTAGAACGACATGAGTACTTATTTTCAAGCAGGGGAATATTCTGCATCTTCTTATAGCCTTTCCTGGGACAGAAATAACAGGCAGCAAAGAGGTCTAGTCTTTACTCCGTTAGCTTCTTGGAGGTAATCTCAACAGGCAGACCCCCTCTACTCTATAGCGTCGGGGTTAACAAACAATATGTGCAGAAATGTGTATCTCTGGAGTGTTACAAACATCACATGTTCCCTTTGGTGCAAAAGTGAAATTTACCCTTCAGAGAAAGTTGCTTAGAAATTTTGTTAAAATGGTCAGAATTTGTGATATTTTTATCTCACAAGAAAGAAAACTCTTAACACACTATGAACGTTTGGGAGCATTAGGCTTATAAATGGGAATTTGACCAAACATCTCCTGGAATTAACTCACTTTTTATAAATGATGTAAATTTTTATTAAAAAATGTGATATGTATATGTGTCAATAAATGTGATCTTAAACAAATACTAACTTAGAGGTGCTGTCTAGATATAGCTGACAGGACCACCAACAGAACATCAATGTCACTTCCTGTATTTTGGTAAGGAAGTGAAAAGGTAAAAGTTTTAAAATTCATGTTTGTGGGGCCAGCCCTGTAGTGTAGTTGTTAAGTTCAGCATGCTCTGCTTTGGCGGCCTGGGTTCACAGGTTCGGATCCTGGGCGTGGACACACACCACTCATCAAGCCATGTTGTGGTAGCGACCCACATACAAAATAGAGGAAGATTGGTACAGATGTTAGTTCAGGGCTAATCTTGCTCAAGCAAAAAAAGAGGAAGATTGGCAACAGATGTTAACTCAGAATGAATTTTACTCACCAAAAAAAAAAAAAATCCATGTTCATAATGCCCATGCTCCAGCAGTCGTGAGATACAACCAGTATGTAGAAGTCCAATTTCTTTCTTTTTTTTTTCCCTGTGAGGAAGATCAGCCCTGAGCTAACATCCAATGCTAATACTCTTCTTTTTGTGAGGAATATTGGTCCTAGGCTAACATCCGTGCCCATCTTCCTCTACTTTATATGGGACGCGGCCACAGCATGGCTTGACAAGCGGTGCATTGGTGCGTGCCGGGGATCTGAACCTGTGAACCCTGGGCCGCCGCAGCGGAGCGTGTGCACTTAACGCTGCACCACCAGGCCAGCCCTGAAGTCCAATTTCTTATAGTGGGTCTTTCCTCAGAGTGGGGCCATAGGAGAAGGCAACTCCATTGCGGTCCTTACATGATAGTTAGAAAGTTCTGTATTTCAGGAGATACGTGCCAGCATACTTTCATGGGACAAATAAAGTTATGCTAAGAAATTTAAAAAAGGAAATGAACATGCCTGAACTGTAAAAGGGAGGAAAACTGTCTACACAATAAGTGTGGATTTGAATATTTCTACGTGTACACATATATTAAAGATGTACAATACATAGTCCAGCTTTAATTTCTAGATAATATTTCTATGAGTCATTATTTTTGTTCCATGCAAAACAGTTTTCTCTTCAGAAAATTATGAATGCCTCAAGAAGAGAAATTCTTGATATTTTCTTTTTACAGTAGATATTTCTCAATACACAATATCTGCGATGTGTCCAGTGCCTCCTAACCTGCAGGCCATGTGTTTCTTAGAGGCTACAATACATCAGGCTACAGCTGGCGTCAGATTACTCCAAGAGAAAAGTCACTTGTAAATTTATGTACATAATTTAAACAAGCCAATCCATTCTACACCGGGTGTGGAGTAGAATATTAGAATGCTGTTCTCATAGATGTCACTTTTGTAAGCACTAGGTATTGTAGTGTGCTGAACAAGAATGATACCCATTCAGCCGTGGGCACCTGAAGAGCTTTTTCATGTCACGTATAGGCCATTCAAATTAGAAGTACTTGATGCCTATTGCAGCTTTGGGAGGGTTGATAGGAATCTATTATTAATCTCATTACCCAGCATCAAAGAGTTCTAGACTACCGGAGTTGACTAATTAATATACTGCTGAGAAAGTAATTGTAATGTAGCAAGCACAACTACAGGATAATATTCATCTTTCATCCTGACAAGGAGAATCTGCAAAAGTATCTTTTTTTATAAAATACATTTATTATTTTTTTACTTCCTGGATAGCTATATAAAAGATAAGTATATTTTAAACAAAGGTGAACATGTGTACTCCCTATCATTATAGAATCAAAATATTGGCATTTGAAAAGAATTAGAGAGCATTTATTTTGAACTTATTTTTGTAATTTTTCATCTCTTTCCCTTAGAATGAGAGAGTTTGGAGGGGGAAGAAAGAGGGCCAAGAAGTATGGCATTCTTCCTGGCTCACCCCAATAGCCGCTCTCCCACTGAAGCGTCTCAGCATTGACTTGTTTCACATATTAGGTTTCCACTTGAGCCAATGTTTGGATAAAATCTTTGCTGCCTAAGAAGTCTGATGGGCAGTGGTGTCTTGAAGAAGAAGAGTGACTCTGGGGACAGGTTGCCTGCATAAAATCTCTGTCACTTTGCAGCTGTCAGATAACCCCTTAATCCCTTAATTTCCTCAACTGTAGAATGAGAACAATCAAAGTGGCCCTTTCATGGGGCTTTCAAGGGGATTAAATATGTTACTAAATGTAAAGTGCTAAGAACAGTGCCCAGCACGTGCTGTATAAATAGTAGCTCTCATCTAGACACCAGGTACACCAATAGAGCTTATAAACTGAGAGCTGCAGAGCTGGAAAGGAACTGACAGATTGTCTCCTGAGATCTAAGTACACTAGATACCACGTTTATATTTACATAGCTAAGCAGTAGCTGAGTAATATCAGAACCTAGACCCTCAATATATTTCGTAGTAATTTATGTTAATAAAAGTACTCCTAGTTACCAAGAAGATATTAAAACATAGTCTAAATGTGGGGATGCTGACATTCCATGTTTTGAAAATTCTACCCGAAATTTTTTTTTTTGGTAAGGAATATTGTCCCTGAGCTAACACCTGTGCCGATCTTCTTCTATTTTGTATGTAGGATGCCACCACAGCATGGCTTGATGACCGGCATTTAGGTCTGAGACCGGGATCTGAACCTATGACCCCCAGACCGCCAAAGCAGAGCGCTCGAACTTAACCACTGTGCCAAGGGGCCAGCCCCCACCCGAAATTTTTTAATTGAAAAATTTTCATTCTTTAGTGATAAGCTTTCACTTTTTCCTAATAATGTGTTTATATATTGAAGTATAAGTAGGTTTCCTGATGGTGCTAGAGAGAAGGAGCACTACTGTAACATAAAGCTAGTTATGTCTGATTGCCCATCCATTCCAGCTTCATTTGACCCTTGTTCTCATCCTTGAAATGGGGCTTTACCTGAGTGATGTGTGCATTAGCGTCAAGCATGGTCCCTGGCACAGGTCAGGTGTTCAATAAGTATTTCTCGAATAAACCAGCGAAAGAATGAAGCTCTTCTTTCTGCTGCTCCCACTTAAAGTCCACTGTTTAGGAACTGGGCATGAGGCAGGAACACTGCACAAGGCTGGACAGTTGGTTGGCGCTGGGCAGACACCAGGGCGAGGACCCGGGTGGGCTCTGGAGTCAGCTTTGCCCAAGTGCTGTGGAGATGAGTCCACCCTGAGGAAGCAACTTCTTGCTTATCGCTTCTTGCAAAAAGTTTCCACTCCAGCTACGCGTCAGTGGAGTTGTGTCTGCGGAAAGGAGTCCCACAAAGGTGTCTTTCAGGCAAGCTGCTTCCCTGCTGGTGATGAGATCACAGTTCCCTGTGGATCAGTGTCTGGCATGGTTGAGTCAGTCTCCTGTGGCTAGCCCTGCAGCTGGCCTCCAATTTCTATGTGTAGATAACCATTACCCGTCAGTTGACATTTTTGACACTAATTTATCTCTTTCTCAATACCCATGTGGCCCTTGATTGTGTGTTAATTCTGCTGGTTAATTCTATTTTCGACCTTGCTCAGCCCGTTTGGTCCATCACCATTGAATCTGCCCACTGCATCTCAACTAGCTGCCCGTCCCATCCAGCCCACATCTCTTTTATTCCCTTAGCAAACTTGTTCGTATGATATCTTGATTCCCATCTGTATTGCCCCCGACAATCTTATCCTGACAGTCTTTTTTCAAATTCTAGTCCTCTTTCTTTCTGATTTTCTGCTCAGGTTTATAGTCTACTTCTCTGCCTTTTGGTCTCCTAATCCCAAATGCTGATCCCTAACTGAACACTGTAACTCACTTCTCATCTGCATCCTTGCATCTCTTCCTGACCCTCTGGTTATCAGTTGTCATTAGAATCTCTAGAAACAAACAGATCCTTCCAGTATATGCCATCCCTTAGCCAACCAAATTCTGATTCCAATACCTAGCTTGTATCTATACAGTTTTGTTTGTATTATGAGTCAAATAATTTTTTAAATATATAGTTTTATTCACTAAAATCTTTTAAAAAATCACAAGCCTATAAAATAATGTTTTCCCAGAATGCCATTTTTTGACAGAGATTTTGATGAGGATTTTTTTTTTTTTTTTACAATTCTGAACCCAGTGAGACAGAAATTGAACTATTGGGAAGGCATCAACCATATCTTTGCTGCTGCTGATCACTGTCTTTGTCTTGAGATCTGAGTTAAGTTTCTAAATTTCTATACTGGGCAGAAGACATCTATCTGAAATATTCAATAATCCTCTCTTACTGTTCTGACACTGTGTGCGTGTGTAAGGTATGGAAACATAAAAGGAACAGGCTATAGTATGTAAATTGTAGTCTTTATATGTTGCGTGAACCCTCTCATCGCTTTGATAACCACGAATCTTCATCTTCTTAAGTGTTATATGGCCTCTAGAGATCATTATAAAAACCAGGCTATTCTCTTAGGCTATTTTTTAAAGCTGATATTTAATTTCCTTCTTTTACTCCTATAACACCAATATTCAGTGTTCAGTTTTAACTTTTGTTTAGCAGCATTTTCTTCACTAAAGAATCATAATTAAAGAGAACCGTTTAAAAAACTTCACAAGGTCCTAAAGCTTCTGAGCAATTAAGCTAGGTAATTAGAAACATGATAAAACAGAAGCTTGGGAAAAGGATTTAAACCCCTATTGAACATTTATATCAAAAAGTGAATAAGGAACAGATAAAATTAAAAGCGTAGTTTATATCTGGTGGGCAAAGGATAAAGCCAATTATTCTGGAAGGTGCTTATTTATCTAGATTTATTTATTCATATTATGTAGAAAAGTCAGATGTGCTGGAAGAAAAAAACAGTTGTTCCTTTTTATCTTGCAGGCGATAAAATATACCTGCACAAGGAAAGGATTTTCTACTTTGCAATATTTTTCTTTTTCAGTTTTTCAAACTATAAATTAAAGAGATATCCAATATGTTTCTGAAATTAACTAGGTAAAATTATCTACTTAGAAAATCAGAAGATAAATTTTAAGAAAAGAGCCATAGCTCTGCATGCAGACACTAACCTGGGAGCTGACAGTTAATGGCATTGCCAAAGAAAGCCATACAAACACTTTTCCTTGAACAAACAGGATGTTTGCATTGTACGTTGTCTGGAGACTTGAACAAAGGGAGTGTTCACAAACTTGGGGCAAGCAGAAAAAAATTATAAAAAAATGAGTAAGTATAAAGATTACCTTGGAAGCCCTATCTGTAACATAAAAGGAACAAAACCAAAACAAAACAAATAAGCCCTTTCTATTACTTAGAGGAAGGACATATTTTTATGCCTAAAAGTTTTTAAAAAATAATCTGAAAGACCTATAATGATTTTAGGTTTCTAGAATAGTGAAATGAGGTAAGTACCAGCTTATGTTGTAGGGTTTGAGGTTTTTTGTTTTTTATTTTTTTATCACTTTATATTTTCTTGGCCATACTCTCTGTTTCAAAAAAATTACAATAAAATATACATACCATAAAATTTACCATTTTAACCATTTTTAAGGGTATGGTTCAGTGGCATTAAGTACATTCAAGTTGTTGGACAGCCATCACCACCATCCATCTCCAGAATTTTTCCATCTTCCCCAACTGAAATTCGGTGCCCATTAAACAATAACTACCCATTCCTCCCCACCCCACTCCTGGGAAACTGCACCATCCCACTTTCTGTCTCTGTGATTTGGACTAGGAACCTCATAAAAGGTTCTTTGATGACTGGGTCATTTCACTTAGCATGATCTTTTCAAGCTCTGGGGGTCTAGTGGTTAACATTCAGTGCTCTCACCACCACGGCCCAGGTTTGTTTCCAGTCAGGGAACCACACCACCCATCTGTGGTTGTCATACTGTGGCGGCTGCATGTTGCTGTGATGCTAAACCTAATCCCCAGGGATTTCAAATACCAGCAGGGACACCCATGGTGGACAGGTTTCAGAGGAGCTTCCAGACTAAGACAGAATAGGAAGAAGGACCTGGCCACCCACTTCGGAAAAATTGGCCATGAAGACCCTGTGAATAACAGCAGAGCATTGTCTGCTACAGCACTGGAAGGGGAGAGGATGGTGCAAAAAGACCCAGCAGGGTTCTGCTCTGCTGTCCACAAAGCCACTAGGAGTCAGAATCCACTCCGTGGCACCAACATAACAAACACTTCCAAGGTTCACCCATGTTGTAGCATGTATCCAAATTTCTTTCTTTTTTAAGGCTGAATAATATTCCATCAAGTATATATACTGCATTTTCTTTACCTATTCATCTGTCAGTGAAACCATGGGTTGCTTCCACCTTTTGGCTATAGGGAATAGTGCTGCTATGAACATGAGTGTACAAGTATCTGTTTGAGTCTCTGATTTCACTTCTTTTGGATATATACTCAGAATTGGAATTTCTGGATCATATGGTAATTCTATGTTTGATTTTTTTGAGGAATCATCATACTGTTTTCCACAGCTGATGAACTATTTTACATTCCCATCAGCAATGCACAGGGTCCCAACTTCTCCACATCTTCACCAACACTTGTTATTTTATGTTTTTTTTCTTTTTTTTAGTAATACTCATCTGGATGATTGTGAAGTGGTCTCTTACTGTAGTTACACTTCTCTCTTTTTAGATGATTTTACAACCTAAACTAACTAACTGACAAGAATAGACCAAAACCAAGGTTATAACTCCCCAACCTTTCTCACCTTAACTTTTATGTTTGCAGACATTTATTTCTATAGTTGGAATTCTAGAGATCTACATGGTCATAAACTGGGGCATAAATATCACTTGACAGTGGACAAAACAAACTCTGTTAGTGAGAATTAAACACAGTCGATGTGTGTAGATCTGATTTCAAAGGTATCATACTATGATCTATCAAGGGCATTGTGAAAATTAATTACGAAAATACACAAATTTTTAACATAAGATTCTTCCTCAATAACGGTCTTTTTAAATAAAATATCATAATTTTGACAGTTAATTATGAACCAGAAATATGCAGATTAAAATGACTTTGGACATCAGGAAAGCACTTGGTATATTTTGTCTAAAAGGAGTCCTGCATGAGCTCATCTGTTTCAAGAACAAATTAGTTCAAAAGATAAATGACTTAATTTTGCTCCTTCTCTGCGTCAGTCTTATTGTAAATACCTCAGGTGGTCTAATGGAACTGGGCAATAATATGACATTTGATAGAATTTTTCTTGCCTGGTTACCACTGTTACTATTATTGACATATACTTTACAAGTACAGACTAAGAATTTTCTCCAATTGCATCAAAGATCACATTTACTTCTTTTGTTTCCTCACACAACCCCAAGTCATAATAATCTCCATTTTATTATTTCAGGTTAAATTGACGAATTTATAATGTTGATTGCCTAAAAAGTAATCAGATTTTTTCTTTTTTTGTTTGTATTTTGAATCTTTGGAATGACAATTTTCAAAAATGTATTTGCTCCAAATACAGTATACCAACACCTTATTTAAGCAATTGAATTTCATTATTTCTGTTCCCTGAAGTCAAGTAATTTTAGAATATTTGGACTAGAAGGAAACAAAAGAATTAACTAACTCAACCTATATACTAATTTTGAATAAGAAAGAATTGATCTCTAGAAAAAGTAGACTTAGCTACATAAAATGGGCTCCCTGGTTAATCCATAGAGGCTTAGATTAAACTTGTGACTGGTCAAATAGTAATTGGTCAGTCACTCTTTTTACATCAACTATCACGCCACAGCCTCAGTGCAAGAAAGACTACACGAGGTAGATGATTAGGTAAATTATATTCAAGTATCAGTTTATTTGTTAATACTTCACCATTTTTATTGAAAATCTTTCTAAGATATATTTGGTGTTCTTGTCCTTCTTAATTGATGTACAAAAAAGAAACAAAAACGATTGTAACACTCATCATGAGTGTTGGTTACTATATGACGTCATTTCAGAAAATAAAGTTATAGGAAACATATTTTTACTCAAATCCACATCTTCCATTCTGTCATAAAGGAAGGCTATGTGGCAAATGTTTGTCCACTGAAACATTTCTTCCCTACTCTTTGTGACTGAGATTCAGGAGACCAAAATGGCATAAACTCCGACCTCTGAATAAATGAGCTATTCCTGAAATTATAATGGAGAAAACTTACTGCCTGAGTGTTCTTTTTAATATCAATCACGGGTTCCGAATCGCAACTCATGTTTAGGGTCCCATGGAAATGGGGTTAAGACAGAAAAGTCTTCTTCCTTTGCTGGTTGTTGTTGGTAATACCTTCCCAAACATTGTCCACATCTATCTTACCTTTTACTTGTGGTTTGAAAATCCTTTAAACATGTCAATACTTTTTAAAATTAGAATTTACTGAATGTAATGCAATGAAATGAACTCATATAGTGTGCTGTGAATAGTATACAAATTCACATTTTTCCCTATAGGCAAATGTCTCCCACACCTTAAAAAATTTAATTCAAGCAATAATGTATTCATTTATATACATTCATTCTCACTCTAGAAGGGAAAAAAGGTGGTACCGGTAACCTAAAACAAAACAAAACATACAGCATTGTTTGCAAGTGGAGATTCAGAAATCATCCATATCTTGCAGATTTTTCTGTACCTGAGCTGTACCGTTTAATTTCCACAAACTTTCTATAGAATTCTTATCACAGGGACGTAGTCTTGAGACATATGGACACAGATGGTCCTAAAAATGCTGCTTCACAACGTGATGCCTGACCTCAGCTGCAGGTTTCCCATATGCTTCCTCTGAAGAACGCAGCTCTGCCTGGTCTTCCAGAACCTCGGGCAGTTTGGACGCTCCAATATCAGCTAGCTGGGCTGATCCCATTCCTCCACACGCAGCGGTACTTCATTAGACTGTGCAATACTTAGTAAGAGCACACGTTTAATTCACATCCTCTAAGGCCCAACAGAGTCAACATTCAAGTAGTCCCTATGGGGAAACACAATTGTAAAACACCAGAAACAACATTTGTTCTATTGATTTCTTAAAATTTTGATGATCCCAAGTCCAATGTAATGTTTAAGAACAAGCGTGATGCAAGAGATGCAGCGTGGCTTATGTCATGGGCACTTATGAAGAGTGGCAGGCCAGAGCGCTCAAAATAGCCAAATCCGTAGAGTCATGAATCCTAATTCTATGAAAATCACCCACTTAATATTCCATTCTGACCAAGACTCTGAGCTTACTACCTTAATCTTCATTGTGGTGGTAATCATAACTGAGAATACATGAAAACCCAGGGGAAATAAATGATCCTCCAAATGCAAACTATTTAAATTATCCTAGTACTACATTTTAAAAAGAGAGAGAAAATTGCACTCTACTTTTATTTGCAACCTAATACTGGATTTCTCTGAAATTTCAAAGAAGCCACATTGACGAATTCAGATTTTATATGGGCAATAAACACTAAGCTAGTTACAGGATTTCGATATTTAAAGGACTTCATTAAGCATAATACCCAATAAACCAATGAAATGTTTATATTGCATATTTATTTTTCTTAATATTAAAAATTGTCCATAGTAGGATTGGATTTTATAAATACAAACTGTATCATCATTTTCATCATAGTAGAGATAATATTTAGTTTCATGCATAAATGCCCACAGTATGACTAAAACTGAGATGCTGGCTGTGTAGTAGGCACTTCCAATTCTCATCAAGCTAGGCCAGAGCAAGCAGTTACTTTATGGGGGTAGAAAGGTATCTGGCATGATGAAATGTATTCAGAAATATTCTTGTGGCCAGATTTTTGATGGACTCCTCTGCTTAAATATGCTAAAAGCATATTGCCTAATTTACATATTTATTCATAATGTATTGACCCCTGAGTTCCATCCTCAGAGGTCCATGAAGATCCACATAAATTAAGAACCTATGTTCTAAATATTCACTGAATCAAGCAAGTCCATAATAAAGATGAATATTTGGGCCACGTTGTTTTAACTCCTCATAGAATTGCCTTTATTTGCTTTTAACTCTTTCTAGTACCAGTCAAAATGATAAGCATTGGAAGTAACTTAATATAAAACATTGTTATGTGTATTTTAGGCGTGTTTTTCTTTCATTCATGCATTCATTCATTTAAAAATTATTTATTGAGCACTTATTCTGTGCCAGGCACTGTTCAAAGCCATAGTGATATAGTAGAAAAAAAGATTTAAAAAGTCTGCTTTTATAAAGATTACTTTCTAGTAGTGGTGGGGTATGGAATAAGTAAATGGCATAATCTCTTATAGGATGACAAACGTTGCAGAAAAAGCGAAGCAAAGAATGAATGGGTGATAAGGACAATTGCAATTTTAGAGTAGCCAGTGAAAGTGACCTTTGGTCAAAAATTTAAAGGAGGTAAAGGAGTACAAGATAAGGACATCCAGTAGAAGGGCATTCCACGAAGAGGAACCAGCAATCGCAAAGGTCCTTAAGAAGGCAAGAAGGTCAGAGTGGCTGACAGCGTGATGGAAGGGAGAGACTGGAGAAGGGGCTAGAGTGGTAAATCTGTGTGCTATAGACTAGAAGCTGGGGGTGAGGGATGCAGTGTTTGAATGCCAGAACTTCGACTACTCACCAGCTATGAGACTTTAAGCAGGTCATTTAACACCCCTAAGCTCTAAGTTTCTGTTATCTACATTCGCTGTAACTGTGGCCCCTTGGTTCCTGGTGTACTGTAGAAGGCACAGATAATTGGGTAGATTTTATTGGCTCGTGAAATCCAATAAGCCATGAGAGGCAAAGTTTCATCCCAAGCTGGAACTCAGAGTTTTTCAGAGAGAACGAGATTGAAAAGCTTCAAAGCACCAATAACATCCTGTCACCTTTAAGCTATTTTTTTACAAACACAACAGACATTCATATGCCAAACTGTGCTCTCCCTCCTCTCCCTCACTGACCAGTTTTCAGAAGGTTTAATATGCTCGCTGTCTCCACGTCCCTTCTCCTGCTCTCTCTGCAAGCTCACCCACTCTAACACGACTCTCCCTGCTAAGGCCATCAGTGACTTTTATGCAGTTAGATCTTACCTAATCTCTCAGCAGCATTAAAAAATATTTAAGCCTTCTCATTGGAGCACTCTGCTATGGACTGAATTGTGTTCCCTCAATTCATATGTTGAAGCCCTAACCACCAATGTGATGGTATTAGGAGGTGGGGCCTTTGGAAGGTAATTAGGGATAGATGAGGTCATGATGGTAGGACTTTCATGATGCGATTAGTGGCTTTATAAGAAGAGGAAGAGAGAGAGATCACTCTCTCTCCACCCTGTGAGGATACAGCAAGAAGGTGGCTGTCTGCAAGCCAGGAAGAGAGCTCTCACCAGAAACCGATCATGCTGGCACTCTGATCCTGGACTTCCAGCCTCCAGAACTCAGAGAAAATATATTTCTGTTGTTTAAGCCACTCAGTCTATGATACTTTGTTATGGCAGCCCGAGCAGACTAAGACACACTCTCTTCCCTCATTGCCTAACTGGGCTTCTAATGCTATGCTGGATGTTCTCTTTCGACTCTGGCTGCTCCTGCTTTGTCTTATTTTCAGGAGTTCCTCTTTTCCTGGCCATTAAGAGATTGAATTTCCTCAAAGCTCAGACATAGGCCCCCAGTTCTTCTCACTGACTACTCCTCCACAAATATGATCCATAGTTATGGCTTCAGTTGGCATCTTGCTGATGGATTCATGTATATCTCCAGTCCATAATTCTTCTCTGATATCCAGAATCATATACTCAACCACCTACTTTGATTTCTACTCATATTTCTTGAAGATATTTCCAAATAAACATGTTCAAATCTGACCTCATGATCTTAGTAAATGATACAAACAATTATTCTGGATAGAAATCTAGTGGTAATCCTTAATACTTGTCTACCTTTAACCACTCACCATCAAATCCACCATTAAATCCTCTAAATGTTATTTTCTATAGATGTTTCCAATTTATTATGGTTTCTCATCTGCATTGCCTACTATGGTCCAGTTATTTCGCTCAGTTTGTAATGACTTCTGAATTGGTAGCTTTGAAACTACTTTGCCTCTCTTCTCTTCTCTTCTCTTCTGTTCCCTTCCCTTCCCTTCCCTTCTCTTCTCTTCTCTTTTCTTCTCCATCCTGCATTCAAAGAGATTTGTTAAATATGGAAATAAAAGCAGGATTTTATCCTCCTGCCTTAAAAGCACTCCTCTCGGCTAACTACAAGGTCTTCTATGGACTGACCCCTCCTTATATCACCAGACTTATTGTGCTCTCTCTTGCTTTCTGATTTCTAGCCACACTGGATTTATTTCATTTCTTGGAGCATATCTTGCATTATTTCAACATAATGCCTTTTAAATATTTTTCTCTTTGCCTATGACTTTCTCTTCCTCTCTCACCAAATTAGCCCTGCTATTGAATATCAGCTCATTCATCATTCTCTTAAAGGCTCTTGCCGACTGCACAGTTCTTGCTGCAATTCACTCTATTTGTGTCCAATCAACTCTTCTTCAAGTCACTTGATATCATTGATATTTTCGAATTTATTATTTATTCATGTGGGTCTTTGATCAATATCTGTCTCCTCCAGTAGACTGTCAACTACATGAGGGTAGGGAATATGTCTGAGTTTTTGTTTTGTTTTGTTATGTTCTAATTTTCACTCACTATTATATGCTCAGAACCTAAGTCAGTGCCTGTTATATGATTAATGCTCAATAAATACTACTTGAGTGAATGCATGAAGGAAACCTACAACACCAATGGGGGACATGGTGAATAGGTACTCGTCAAAGCAAAGAACAGCTTAAATTTGAACTATCTCAGCCTTCCAAGAACTAATAAGAGTGTCTGAATTTTCAGATCTCAAGTTGTCTTATTTATAAGCACCAGTAGACTGTCTGAGATTCTTTCAGAGGAAATAAAATCTATAATCAAAACAGTTACGGGAAGAAGTAGTGATAGTTTTTAATTAATTAAGTAAAAACAACAGACATACAGTTATCTGGACATTCGTACACTTCTGCCTTTAAAGAAATTTGGACAAAATGAGACGGGATAAGATTGCTTGAGCTTCAGATAATTTTTAAGATTAATCTTTGCATTCAGTATCATTTCTGATATTATCACTCAGCAAAGGTCTGTCCTTAGTTAGCCACAAGATCACTATCACTTGAGATACATTTACAAGTGATTTCAAAATGTTCTTTAATTTCCTGAAGAGTTGGAGTAATGTCTGAGTACTAGTGATGTTCTTGATTGCTGAGAAGGTTAGCAATAGTACTTATGGTTATATATGCATATTAACCCTGGAGCTCCATAAGGGCAAATAATACATCTTAGTTAGCTCATCTTTTCAACCCTAAACTGTAGCATATGTCAGATATTTTATAAATATTTGTTCAGATCCGACTGTTACTTTATGAATTCTATTGTATTTTAAATTAAGCTTGATATTATTAGCAACATAATGCAATGCCATTACCTGCTCCTTACTAACGAACTTAAGTGCATATGAGAGATATTTCACATGCTTCCAATTTAAGTAACATTTGAGAAACTGATTCATTTCTCTCTGGTACAAGCATTCTTGATGACTGTAATACTTAACCTGTGAAAAATTTCATAGATCTCCTCAGGCAATTGGTTTCATAGAGAATTGCCAAATGGAAACTCTCCTTATCTAGCATTCCTGATATAACCCAAAATAAGCACTTTCAGAACCGTGTTAAATGGAAATATTTAATTATCAGAAATTACCATGTGACACACATATGAAATAATACTTTCTTAGGCAACTTCAGTCTGAAAGTTCAATCACCTCACACACATGAATTAATGTTTTAATCATTTTCATTTCTCTGCAGGAAGATATGAAATATCTAGAGGCACTTTTGCATCTCAATTTAGTCTCTCAACCTTCCTTGAGCTTCACTGTCTCAATTCTCTCAGATTCAACCTCTCATACATGAACGATCGAATATAGCAAATGCCAGGCCACGGAAATTGGAATCTGGCAGAAAAATCCCTCTCTGATTTGCCTCATCAAAGCTTTCAAGTTTGGAGTCTTGCCCTGCTCACTGACTGTCCCTCCTGTTCTCTCCATACAAATTTTCTTTATGACATAGTTGTCATGAAACAAAAAGTTTGTGACACCCTCTGAAAAATTTTATTATAATGTGTAGCATTCAATAAATTATAAAAAGATGTTTTTGCTAATAACTCTTTATCTACGCTACTACTCCCATTCATCTTGCCTTCAATTAATTTTCTGTTGCTGTGACTAGTTTATGTGATATTTTAAGCATCTAGTGCAGAAGAAACTATTCCTATGGGGAATGTGTAAGATTAAAATGTTAGAGTCTATCTTAATAAGAACATTCAATTTCCTTATTAAAAATATTTTTTCCACTTTTCATGTTGAAGTATAATTATATTTTAATTTAATCTTATTTAATTTGATTGCTAAAATGTAGTAAAAAAATAGTTTCTGATTTAAGGTGATGCAATAGTATCTAACATCCTCTATGGAACTTACCACAGACCTATCTCATGGGAGAAAGATGAAAGATGATTTGATTTGAATAAATTACCATTTCCAGTTTGCCCTTTGTCAAGTGATTAAAATATAAAATAAAATTACTTTTCATCATATGTAGTCAGAGAAAGCACTAGATACAAATTATGGTGGGTAGAAAAGAAGAAACTATCTTAATTAAGGCATCTATAGAATACTTAACTTTAAGCAGGAATAGTTAAAGACAATGCCTTTTCATTCATTTATTCTTTCAACAAATGTTCATTGGGTCTCATAATGTGCCAAGATCTGACGGTTCTAGCATTTGGAAATATTTTCAAGAAAAAAGAGCTGGTTCTTGGCCTCCTGAAGCTAATATTCTGACCGGAGAAATAGGACACACAAATAAATTATTTAGTAAGACCTAAGAAAGTGGTAAGTACAAAGAGAAGAAATGAGGCAGGGTAAGGAAACAGAGAGTGATGTGGCGTAGGAGTAGTTCTTTTAGGAGTCAGGGAGCACTTAACCTGATATTTGAGGATAGACTTGGTCAATTGAGAGAGTGACATGTGTCAACATTCTGAGGAAAGAGAATTCCTGTCAGGAAAAGCAGCAAGTGAGAATTCCCTGAAGAAGTACTGAGTTTGGTATTTTGAGGAATAGCAAGGAAATAAGCTGTGGTTAGGTGGCAGCGAGATAGACGTGGCATGACAGGGATTAGGTTGTATATGAGAAAGGGCCAGAACGGTTAAGGCCTTCGAGATCATGGTAAGGCATTGGACTTTATCTTGAGAGATGTGGGAAGCCGCAGGAGGATTCTGAGCAGGATTCTGAGGGACATGATCCAATTTATATTTTGAAAGCACTCCCTGGCCACTGTGTGTGGGGATGACTATCAAAGGGCAAGAATGGAAGGCAAATGACAGGAAGATATTGCCTTATTCTTGGGGCATGACGGTACTTGGACTAGGTTCACGGCAGTGGTGGTGGTAAGAATTGGGCAGATTATGAATATATTTTAAAGGCAGAGTTTACAGTATCTAACAATATTGGGATGTGGAGTATAAGAGAAACACAAGTCAGGAACGACTCCTAGATTTAAGATTTGGGTAACTGGAAAGATGATGATGCCACTTGAGATGAAGAAGCTGGAAAAGGATCAGGTTTGGGGGAAAAAAATCTGAAACCCTATTTTAGATGTGTTAAGCTTGGGATGTCCATAGACGTGCTCATTTGGCAATAAGTTATATGTGCTTAGAGTACAGGTGAGAGTCGAAGATGAGGATAGACATCATCAGGGTATTGATGAGATTTAAATTTTGAGTTCCGGACATGAACACCAATGGAATATGTGTAAACCAGGGTTTCTCAATCTCGGCATTATTGCCATTTTGAGCCCGATAACTCTTTGTTATGGGGAGCTCACCTGGGCGTTGAAGGATGTTCAGCAACATCCCTGGCTTCTACCCTCTAAATGCCAGTACCACCTCTTTCCCTCCAGTTGTGACAATCAAAAAGGTATCCAGACATTTCCAAATATCCCCTGGCAGGAAAAATCACCCCTAGTTGATAACCACTGGTGTACAAAGAAGCAAGAAGAGGACCCAGAAGAGGGAACACAGAGTAAGCCCAAGGCCACCCCACTATGCAGAGCTTGAGAAAAGGATGAGTAGCAAAGGAAACTTAGAAGTTGCAACCAATGAGGGAGTAGAGAATTGAAAAGAGAGTGTTAAGTGGAAAGATCAACAACTGACTTGATCCTTTCTAATGAGATAATAGCTATCCCAATAAAGAACATATTCCTCTTGGCACAAGTGCTAGTTATAATATTTCTAAACTAGGAAGTAAAGTGATTCTTTTAAAATGAAAATCATGCCGCACCCCTGTTTCAACGTTTCTCATCTCTTTTAAAGTCAGAGCCAAAATTCTTACAATGGTCCAAAAGTTCCTGCATGATTGGGCCCCACCTCCTCACTGTTTCCTCTGACTGTATCTCCTACACAACCGCTCACTCGCTCCACTCCACAATGGCCGATGCTCTGCTTTTGTGCCCAGTGCCCATACCCCATCTCCAGGGCCTTTGCCCTCACTCTTCATTCTGGTTCATTCCAGCTGGATTGTGCTCCCCTCCAGGTATCTGCAGGGCTCCCCTTCAGCAACTTCAGTTTGCTCATATGACTTCTTTAGTGATCCCACTTTTTAAAACAGCCACTCCCTCGGAGGGGAACTCCCTAGCCACTTCCTGCCGCATCTTGCTCCCTTGCATCTGTCACCATTGAACAAACTGTTTATTTTTTTTTCGCTTATTTTGCTTATTTTCTGTATCCCTCTATTAAAATGTAAGTTGTATGAGACATTTTTGGCTATGCTGTTCACTGCTCTGTTCTTAGTACCTGTAACAGTGCTTCACACACAGCTAGTATTTATTGAGTCAATGAACAAATAAATGAACTAGCCTTTAGTGAGTGCTACTGTGTGACAGGCCCCATTCTAAGAGCATCATAAGATTATCAAATTAATTGAAATTTTTGTCATCTAATTTTGTTATCAATAATTTTTGTTTTTCCTTTAATTGACAAACTCATTGCCTTTAATTGTTCAACACATTCAGTGGTTACTAGATGTCAGTTAGTGTGCTAGGATATGGAAATAAAGTAGTAGGTACGCTTAGGAGAAAGACGAGGTGGTCAACATTTTTATCAGGATAGGATAAGAAGGGGCTGTGATGGAAACCTGCCCGGGGACCAGTCAAAGCACAGTGGAGGAACACACATGTTAGACTGAAGGGTCAGGGAAAGCTTTCTGGAAGAGCTGATCATTGAACTTTGTTGCAAAAATGATAACAGTTGAAGAACAAAATGGGCATTCCAGAAAACAAGAACAGCATGTGGGTTAGTGTAAATCAGTATGGTCCATTTAGGAACCTTTAAGAAGATTTTATTTTGTATTTACTGGCATGACTAGGAGTGAGACTCATGCACTTTCCAAAAGAGTTTTCACATTCTTGGATGTAGACAAGTGAGCCATTGAGAGATTTTTAAGCTAGAAAATGACAAGATCATATGATCACATTTTAGAAATGTCAGTTTGGCATACACTGGATACTGCCAGGGAACTAGACAGGTAAGCTGGAGGGTGGCAATGGGGCTATGGCATTTTTCCAGTAAAGTACAGAGCATAGCCTGAACACAGTGTTACTGAGATGAGCTAGGAGGAGTGTTATAGAAATCTTACTGCATTAAATTACAGTTAGCTAACAA
Source organism: Diceros bicornis minor (assembly GCF_020826845.1). Taxonomy (NCBI): domain Eukaryota; kingdom Metazoa; phylum Chordata; class Mammalia; order Perissodactyla; family Rhinocerotidae; genus Diceros; species Diceros bicornis. Next base: position 17,865,202 of record NC_080777.1, read on the forward strand.
TTAGTTATATTTTCTTAAGGCACGTATCATGATAGGAAACCAACACCTAATGCTATTTATTTCTTTGTTTGTGTCCACTGTCTTTTTGGAAAAATTCTACTCTATGGATAATTTGTGTGACTTTATATGGAAACAAACGGGATTAAGCTTTGAAACATTATTCATGTCTAATATTACAGGCTAAGCTAAGTATTTTTTTCACTTCAGTTTTATTCAAACATTAGACATCACTGAGAGCACAGGTTATATGTCATAAAAGTTAAATATTCAGGACACTCAGGCACATAGTCTATGTTCTCAAAAATAAATCAATAAAAGAGAAAAACTGAAATATATATAAATATATATATTTGATTTATAAACATAACATAACTTGGATTTCAATTTTTATGGAAAAGTACATTAATTATCGAGAAAACTGACAGCTCTATTATTTTTTAAATAGGATCCCTCTAGTCCTTACTTAATAAAAGCTTTTCTGTTGGTTCATCTAAATGTTGCCCTTTGATGAGCTCTAGACTTTATAAGTTTAAGGAGAACAGCCCTCAGATTAATGGGCAGGCTGAGAACCAGATGTCTGTTGTCAGGGCTGGAAACCCAATTAAAATGGAGGTCATGAAGGTGAAAGGATGAGAAAGGGTCAACCAGAGCTAGTCTGAACAGGACACAGGCTGGTGGAAATCAGAGGTTTTGTGCTATAGTGGCCGATCTATTAAAGAAACGAATCCATAGATGCTACTATAAAATGCTTTGAAACTCCTGAACCAAATGGTCTTCTGGGAAATATTAATCTCCACAAAAATTTCAGGAAGAGTTTGCTCTGAAGGTTGATCTCAAAAGTAGAATCAAAATTTTGAAAAATCCCTTGAAACATATGTATTAGTACAGTTATCAGGTCTCAGTAATAATTTTTAAATCATATCTGAAATGTCTTTCTGTTTGTTAATATTAACATTTGAATAATAGACTTATTTATTTATCTCTACCTAGTCAATAAACTATGGCAAAACTTTCTTACTGTTTCCCATTCCTTTAGCCTCTCTGCCTGTCACGCCAGATGAATCTTTCTAAAGCAGCACTCTAATATGTCAATATTTTTAAAAAATCTATGAGAACTCCCAATTGGTTACTAAATAAAGTATAAACTGCTTTCTCCCAAAAATAAAAATTTGTACGTCTTGATCCATCTTCTTTGCACTCATGTATTCATTTGGTAAATATTGATTATGCACTCACTATATGCCAGACATTCATCTAGGTTCTAAGGGTACAACTGTAAATAAACAAAGCCCTCATCCTCATAGAATTAATATTCTAGTGGGACGAGTAGAAAAATAAACCAAAGGGAGGGAAAATAAAAACACATATACACAGAGGATGAAAAATACTCTGAAAGAAAACAAAGCTGTGTAAAAATGGGTAGGGATTGTTATGGTATTATGTGTGTGTGGGGGGTTGTTTTTTGTAAAAGGTATTTAGACAGATTTTACTGAAAGAGTAACTTTTTTTTTTTTAAGTTAATGCCTTTTTTTAATAAACATTTTTTTTTTTTTACAGGGGAAGATTCACCCTAAGCTAACATCTGTTGCCAATCTTCCTCCTTTTTTTCCTTCCTTTTTCCCCTCCAAGGCCCCACTACCTAGTGGTGTATAGTTGTAAGTTCTTCTGGTTCTTCTATGTGAGCCGCCACCACAGGATGGCTACTGACAGACAAGGGGTGTGGTTCTGCACCTGGGAACTGAACCTGGGCCACCTAAGAGGAGCTCATGGAACTTTAACCACTAGGCCATCAGGGCTGGCTCAAGAAAGAGTAACTTTTGAGCATAGGTTTAGAGGAGGTGAGAAATAAATCTGGAAGTATTCGAGGAAAGAACATTCCAGGCAAAGCAAACAGCAAGTGAGGATCCTGAAGAAATAGCCTGCTTGGTAAAGAACTAGGCAAAGGCCATGGGGTCTGTGGCAGAGTGAACAAAAAGGCAAATAGTAGGTGATGTGGTTAGAGAGGTAACAGAGAGGCAGATCAGGAAGGATATTGTAGGGTATCATTATCCCTATTGGCTCTGGATGAGATGGTGAGAAGTCATTTAAGAATTTTGAGAAAAGAATAACAAGGTATGGCTTATATTTAAAAGGACCACTCTGGTTGGTGTGTTTGAATAGACTATGGGGGTAAATAAGTATATGGGGATCATGAAGCATAGCTGATTTTATACCCAATGAATCTGAGAGTCCACCAAGGGAGGAGGTACAACTATAAAGGAGATGGGGTCTGGGAACTGCCTCTGGCGCTGCAATATACTCAGGCAGATGAGGGAGGCAGCAACGGAGCCTTAAAAGGAATGGCCATTGAGCAGGAGTAAAACCAAGAAAAGGGTTGTCTCATATGAAGAAAGTGATCAAGGAGGCTCAGGCGATCAACTGTGTTAAATGTTGCCAATAGGTCAAATCAGAGGAGGACTGAGAATCATCACTGGGTTTAACAAAACAGTGGTTGTTGGTGATCTTGAAAAGCATCTCACCTGGTGGAGAGGACCTGGGAATAAAAAGCACAGACAACTCTCTTAAAGAGTTTTGTCATTAAAAAATAAACAACAAAACATAGATGAGAATGATAGATGAAGGGTGATATAAGGTAAAAATTAATGTTTTCTTATGAGAGAAATTTCAGCATATTTGCATGTTGATGAGAGAGAGTTGATAAAAATGAAAAAATAATGATTCAGGTGAGGAGGGGCTCTTGCGAGAGGGCCATGGAGAGTGCATAAGCTAAGAGTTAGGCTTCAGATGGGAACAGGAGAAGTTTGTAGGAATTGGAGAGAAACAGGAGGGTATAGACAGATTGGAAGATGTGCTGGGGGTGTGGAGGTTTCATTTCAATAGCTTTTAATTTTTCGGAGAAACTTGAAAGGTCTTCAGCTGAAATTGAAGATGGATAAGAGATGTGGAGGTTTGGGGAAAGAGAAGATGTGAAATAATTATTTAATAAAGTGAGAAGTTAATGAACCAGGCAAATGTAGGGCTAAGAATTGTTGGAATCTAGGTAGGAGAGAATGAGACTGTAAGCTGGAAAGTTAGCAAGTAGAGAGTGGAATGCATGAAATTGAGTTTTCCAAGAGTGATCAGTTATTAACAACAAAGGCTATAGCATCACCATGATTGTAATTTGTTGAGATCCTGTTAATGGTAAGGTAATCAATAGAGTGGAGGTCAAAGTATTCAGAGGTAGGGTACTGGAAAAATTATCTATATGATTATTGAAAACCTACCAAAGTTATGAGACTAATTGTGGATACCAAATTAGAAGCTACAATCTTGAAGGAATAAATGCACTGACCTAGAAGTCTGTAGATGACTGCAACAAGAAACTATAGTCGGTGGGATAATCTAATGGCTAGAGCTTCAAACCTGCAGTTTTTAAAGAGAAGGGTGGATAAGGTTGGAGGAAACCATGTGGATCAAGAACACCTACATCACTTCCAGGCTCAGTCAGACAGCGGGTGTAGAAGAGAAAATGGCCACTGATTGAGAGAGCCGAAAGGAAAGCTCTGTCTTCAGAATCAGAAATTAATATAGGGTGCAACGCACTCAGTCCTGTGTCTAAAGCAGATTAAAGAGGCTGTGTGTAGTGATGGGGTAAGAAGAAAAGAGGAGAAAAGAGGAGGGGATTGCACAAAGGGGTGAATATGAAGATGTGGGGATCACCGGAAGCCATCTCAGAGGCTGCCTACTACAGCTACGATCACAATCCATAGCTCAGTTCAAACTCACTGTTCTCCCCACTCCCTTGTGCTGAATTGCAACGGATAACAATGGAGGCCCTCACACTTCCTCTGAAAAGCCAAAAGAGATACGGAAGTCAAAAAGAAGAGCAATCTTAGCAGGAGCCCGTGAACTTTGGGGTCCCCTCTTCACTCCTGCAGTTGAAGGCATGGCAGTTTAGAGAGCGGAGGGACAATGATATTAAGACAAGTGAAGTTCTGGGACCATTTCTTTTCATTCTTTTTCTGACTGCTCCCTATGGTCCACATTATGTCCATCCTCTCCTTCTCTGTTTCAGTTATTTCACTCTTTTTTTTTTTTTTTTACTTACGTTCTTTTCTCTCTGTCATGACATCTATCTACCTCTGAATATTTGACTTCCTCTTTCACACTTTTCTTCATGTGTCCACTAAGCACCAAGTCCTCTCTCTAATTCATTTCTACACTATCGTACGACATTATCACCCTTCCCGAGATCACTGGGAAATGTGGTTTATTTGCCAGGAAAGGATACAAACAGGTAGAAGAGAATTAAGAATTCCAGTGATGTTAACGATTTCCCCTAAGAGACTCATTTATCTTATCGGTAATTAATTATAGTTTTGCTGAGCATCTCAGCAGATGTTGCACATATAGGACACACGAAGTTTATCAACTAGTAAGCACATACACGCTATTATCTATTGCCTTGTGAGGTTTTTCCACTCTGACCCAGAGACTCTGCATTTTCAATACATATTTTCATTGCTTCGCAGCTGCACACCTGCATCATGGCAATGCTCCTTATCCTCAGATGAGCAATCAGAATAGTCATCATTGTGTCACTACACATAGTATTTTATCTATACCTCTGCGAGCTCCATAAGGACAGGGATACAAATCTTCATACACTCTGTATAATTACACCCAATACATTCCCTGCGTATGCAACAAATATTTACGAATAAATGAATGAATGCCGATTTTTAAAATACTGTTAAAAGTGTTTCATAAAAGAGTGAACGTAGCTCAAAAACAGAGTAGTAACTGAAAGATAAACTTGAGATTATTTCTCAGACCACACGAAAAAAACAAAAAAACAAACAAAAACAACCTGAAATATCAGAAAAATTACAAAATCCTTAAAAACTGGAGGATAAATTAGAAGACAGGACACGAGCCAAATAGGAATTCTAGAGAGTAAAAATAAAGAGAAATGAAGAAATGAAGTAATCAAAGACATGAGTATTTAGATTAAAAAGACTAATCAAATATTTAGTAATAATAATAATAATAATAAAAAGATGCTCATTTTTATCTTTGCGAAATTTCTGAACTCCAAAGAAAGTTGAAATTCTGAGTCCAGTAAGAAAAACAACAATAACTGTTACTTAACATATTACAAAAATCAGAGGGGCATCTGATTTCTCATTACTAAAATGGGTCCTTACAAACTCACAAAAAAAGACTTGAAGGGGCCAGCCCTGTGGCTCAGTGGTTAAGTTTTGCACATTCCACCTTGGCGGCCTGGGTTCACAGGTTCAGATCTCTGGTGCAGACCTGGTACATTACTCGTTAGCCACGCTGTAGCAGTGACCCACATATAAAGTAGAGGAAGATTGGCACAGATGTTAGCTCAGGGCTAATCTTCCTCAAGCAAAAAATGAGGAAGATTAGCAATGGATGTTAGCTCAGGACTACTCTTCCTCAGGAAAAAAAAAAAAACTTTAAAATCACACAGAAAAAATATTTTAAAGCTGATATTCTATACCATGTCAAATTATCTGTTAAATGCAGATGTAATGCGTTTAATATATTATGCAATTATGTAATGTAATATGCAATTTTGTACATGCAAGACTCGTGCATCTTTTCTGGGAAAAAAATCCAAGAAATTTACTCTATTAAAATATTTTTTAAAAATCCAAGAAAGAGGATAAGGTATACTATATGAAAGAATGGAATTAATACACAAAGGCTCTGAAAAAGAATCTCATTGTAACAGAAGTGCAGTGGGCCAAGGAAGCAGTATTTCCAGAACAGAATCAGAAATTAGAGGGCTCCATGAAAAATCTTAGGAAGAAAGTAGAGGCCACTGTAGAAACAGTATGATTAAGAAAATGTAAATTTGATGAAACTACTTCCCTTAGCAATGAAATTTGTAGACTTTTCCTATCAATTGAGTAGAAAAGTATAAATAAATCAAAGAAATATAAAGAAAAGAATACATCGAGGCTAATCACAAATGAATATACTGCAATGTTCTGCAAAGAAAAGGAAAGTTTCTCAAACTATTAGTCAGGTAAAGTAATAACAAAACATCACTTTGTATGAGTTGACAAACTGTACCAATAGAGTTGGAGGGCTTTCCATAAGGTATTATTGAATAAGAAATGCAAAATACAAAAGTATTTATAATATAAATTTTTTATAAGGATTTTTATGAGGAGGGAAATTAAAACAATATTTGCTTGTATGTGTACATATACATACATATAAGATGCACATTTCTATATATTGATTGACACATTCAAGTAGTGGCTTATAGTTGCTTTTGAATTTGTATTTGAACTTTGAAAAACTGTAGGAAGATAAACACCATTTTGTTACCCTTAACGAAGGAATTGATTTAATAGATTTAGGCAAGGAACATCAGTGGTTACTAAAATTATTAGCTGGAACACTAATGGTAAACTGAATATTTTCATGATACCGAAGCATCACTCCACATATTACTACCTGTTCTTAAGGGATAAAAAACATAATTTTATAAAGGAGAGTTAAGGCTGTCACAACTTTAGTGTGATCGCTTTAGCAATGCTATTGGGTTAACTAGGCATTATGTACATCACGAATATGATGCTATAGAATAGAAGAATATGTGATATTCTTTTTTCTTTCTAAAAATTATCTGCACCACAGATCTCCCCTCACAGTCTCCAAGTCACTAATCTCTCCTCCCATAAGTTATCACCCTCCTGGCTTCCACTACCACCTGTAAAGTGAGTTTTCCATAAATGTTGAACCTGAATCTGATTTGTCTTATAGGTCTAAAGTCTGTGTATAAAACTATAGAGACTAGAAGAACTTGCTAAATGTCAGCATGAGTAAACAATCTAACAAATCTAGAAAATGATGCATTCTAAGGACAACTTGTCTGATCTCTGCAGTGAAAGTAGGAAGTGGAGAAGAGGAAGGAGTTGTTATAAATTTAAAAAGACAAAAGAAAAATTACAATAAAGTGAATTCATTGTCTTGATTGGATCCCAACCAGAGCAAACCATCTGTAAAAGACATTTTAGGACAATTGGGGAAATTTGAATATGGATAGAGTATTTATGATATTAAGGGACTATTTTTAACTTTGTTGGCTGAGAAAATGATATTGTGGCTATGTTGTTAATATCTTTTTTTGGAGTTGCACACTGAAATATTTAGGGGTGAAATCTTACGATATTTGTAACATATTTTAAAGTATTTCAGAAAAAGATGAATAAGTATGACAAACTAGAACCATTGCCCAATCTAGACTAAATTATATGATTTATTATATGGTTGTTTCTCTTTTTCTACGTGATTGAAAAATTTTATAATATAAAGTTAAAAAAAGACAAATAAAGGGCACCCATGTATTGCATAGATAATATCAATTTTACAATGAGGAATGTACAACTTAAGTAATTAGTCCAGATTTACCTGCATCATATATTTGAAATTTTTATACGTTTTAATCATAGATATTTTCTTTTTCACCTTTGTATTTCAGACTTTATATTTTTGTCTATTTTATTGATGTTTTTAACAACTTAAACCTTTCCAGAGTTTAATCCAAATTTCCTTACAAAGGATTTCACACTAATAGATGTATTTGAGCTTGCTTCAATTTCAATATTACAGGAATACACCTAACAGATTTTTCCTTCAAACTTCCATTTTCTTTTGCTCTGTAGAAAATCAATATGAAGTTAAGAAGGGATTGTTACCTAAAATTATAAGAGATCAACTCTTCCTTTTATGGATATATCTACTTTATAATGGTGCTAAGTAGAATTCTTATCCTTTAATTTCATGATGGAAGTTTTTGAAAAGATTGATTTATATCTGAATCTTTCTTTTATTACATAGATTCTTTTTCATGTTTGAAATGGTATTTGAGCAGGAAAATATCCCTTTTAACAAGAATATCTAACAAAGCATATGATTAAATACCAAATATAATTATAAACAATAAAGCCAAAATCTGGTAAAGGCCAGAAGCACTATCAGCTTAATTTATGCTGTGCTCTCAAAGGTCCAGTCTAGGATATTATTGAACTAGATGTGAGAATATCTGTACTTTCAGAGTGTAAGTCACTTGTGGACTCTATATGGTATAAATCCTAATTATTTGGTTATTTTCTTAGGGTAAAATCCTTAAAGTCCAAGCATATTTGGGGCTTTATTATTATGATATTCATAATCTGTTTGTGGAGCTTCTGGTCTAAGCCAAACTTTAATGTAAATGTGAAATTAAATATTCTTGAAAGTTCACTAGTTAATACAGTATGTACTAACCTTTCTGTCATAAAAATATTACAAATATTTTATATAGATCTGTAGCTCAGTTTGGAATAGAGAAATAAAATGTCTTAAAATGTATACTTAAGCAATCTGATATCTTAGATCATTTCAGCTCAGTTAGAACCAATTCAAACTCACAGAATAAGTACCATTTATTGAGTTGTTTATTTAAAGATACACACAGTTCCCTTGAAATTTCAATGATCTTAATTGCACCCACTGATTTTTCTTTGGTTGCCTGTTATGGAGAGGTGTCACTGACTTGCTGCTTGCTCTTTTCAGTAAGTGGTGAATTTTAATTTACTCTTCTTCTGCAAGAAAGTAGAAAATTGGTCTCTCTGCCCTTGTGTACCTGGGATCAGAAAAGAAGTCCTGACACTTACAAAGCCCATTTATAAAATTATGCTCAAATTTTCTCTTGATCTTTTATTCAGAATCTGTACCATGGATTCATTTAAATATAAGAATCAACTTTATTTACATAATAAATGAATTGACAAATTATTGAATGATCAAAAGGCACGTACTTTGAAATATTTCATACCAGGTAATAGAATCAAATGCAGTCTATACCTTGTGATGTGGTAATAGGGCATTCCCATGTATTATTTTCCTAGATATTGGTTGGCACAACTTGCTACAGTAATTTAAATTGTTCATTAACAATGTATTTTCCCTGTAGAATCATAAGATATGTGTAACTCACTACATTTTTTGTTTTGTTTGGATTTAGGAAAATGCAATTTAGAAAAGATCATAGATTCCATTCATTTATGCATCAATGTCACAGATGATTTTGATGAAATGGTTAACTCCTTTCTATATTTTGTTGGTACAATTAGGGAGTAGGACATTCTGTTTAGTGCTACATTGTATAATATAGCATAATGAAACAATGTCTCTATCCACAGGAAACTCACACTCTAACAGAAATATTAGAATTAGTCTGAAAAATAACAAGAAACCGTGCTAGAACAAGACAAAGGTCAGTGCCATAAAATGTAAAAATAAATTGTTGTAGACAAGAGAACAAAAGTATAACTGTTCTTGCTAGACGAAGATACATATATCTGTAGAAGTCTGTGGTTTTAAATAGAAGCCCCTACAGGGGCCATGATTGTACTAAAAGTATCCTGAGAAGTTTACATCTAAAATATCTCAGAATTTTAAACTAAGATTAGCACTTGAGAATTAATAAAAATAAGATATATAAGAAGAATTTTGTTCTTTATAGCCCTGGACCTTTATGACAACGCAAGAAGAAAGGTTCCTGGCAAGACATTAATCCTAATTAATTGTCTTAACATATTTTTTTTAAAAAGAGATGGGATAACCTGTCAAGATCCTTAAAATAAACAAAAAGCTAGAATTCAAGGCTATTTCCAGTCTTGCCTTACCAAATGGCAAAGGACCAAAATGGCAGCCACTAGAAAGGTTCACTTTCCTTTAGAAGTCAAAGGAGGCTAACCTGTCATGGGCCAGCTATGCCAATACTGCCTAAACTTTTTAGTAATAATTTGGCTTTCTTTTTACAATAATAGAGTATAGATGTATGTTTACTTTAATGGACAGAAACAACATCAAATGAGATATAATTAGTTTACTTTATGATTTATGTATACGGTAATTCTCTTTTGAAATTAGTTATTTTAAATAGATTTTGAAGAACTTGATAAGCTCTGGAATCATTGAAAAAAAAAGTGTTGGAACTTCTAATGTTGAGCACCAGCCTCTAAACTCTCGTTCTTAAACTATTTCTTTAAGGCCTGTACCCACAGTGAATTGTCCTTCTCAATGTTATTTCCGTCTTGACCTTGTTAAGTCAGGGGACATAATATGAGCCAAATCTGGAGATTCTTTTCTCTCACATTACCCGGATAGCTTTTTGGACATTTATTTGTTTACTTGTGGTATGAAAATAGTTAGTAAAGAAATCTCTGCCTAGGAAGATTTGCTCAATTTAAAATTCCCTCTCTCTTAGAGAAAACTCATTGGAAGAAAACATCTGTTGTATAAATAAAATGTGCTAAAACATTACTGTGGATGGTCAGAGTCCTTCTAAATGTGTTTAAACTAAAATTAGAACCTTTCCAGGCAGTCTGAGATGAAACTTTTGTACGTGTATGATGTAAACAAATGAGACCTTTTCTGCTCAACTCTTGGCTGAAGACATTTCTTTATACTTGTGGACAAGTTTTGCTTTGCCATAATTAATTGTTTAGTTCATGTTTACTTTTTAAATTAATTAATTGAAAAGAACATGCATGTGATGCACAAGTAACAGAGGCTCATTCTGTGAGATACAAAGATGAATTCATTCGTTCATTCCCTTATTCATTCATTCATTTGTAGGTTTGTTTGTTCATATATTCAATAATATATGAATAACGTATGAATGCTTAATAAGTTCCAGACACTGTCCTAGGTGTTGGTCTTATAATGTTGAATGAAGATAAAATGGTCTCAGATCTCATGGGTTTAGGAGCTTTCATAAGTGAATAAAGTTGAATGAATTAATAATATTACATTATTTTATTCTATATAAAAATATTAGGGACCAACAGTATTGAATAGAAAATGGTGAATGGTTGAGAATTTCATTTATTGTATTTTGAAACTCACATTGTTTTCTGAAAATGGAAGAAAAAAGAATATTCCATAACCAAAGCATAGTGAGTCTTTTTGTTCATTAACCTAGCTTTGAAGGACTAACCAGATTTGAGGCTCAAGAGTACTGTTGAATTTAAGAACTAAGTTTCCAGTTGCCAATACTCTGTCAAGAATCCAGACAGTGATTTTGGAAGAATACATTTTCGGTAATTTGGCATCTTTCAATTCCATCATTAGTGAAGAGAACTTCATATATTGAGGGAATTGTGTTATACCAAAAGTTTCAACATATTAATTTTTACCACATAGAAACTATACAAAACATGAACATCCTATTTAAGATGAAATAAGTTTCTAAGAAAAGTTAGTATTTAAGCATTAGTCTTGAAATGGGATCACTACTTTCTTTGAAACTCATTGAATTTCGTGAAGGCAAATGCTTTGTTACATTGATCATTGTGTCCAGATTTTAAGCTTTTTAGTTGCTGTTTGACACAGCCAAATGTTCTTTAAGGTAGGCGATCCAGTCCTAGAAATATGGGGGTACTAACTGAATCAGTGCAATTTGGGGTTAATAATAATAATTTGGGGTTAATAATAATAGTCCTGTTGTGATCCTATCCCAGCACCACACATTGAACTCCCTCTCCTATTCTCTTCGAAATGCCTGAAGCCCTGAATTCCATCTGGAGTTCTTTCCACTTCTCCTTAGTATAAGGATTGGTCACTCGTCTCAAGCTGCCTTGATGTTCATAATATTCTTCATAGTGTCAAATGACTCTCCCAAATTTCTTATTGCCTGTTTTTCTGTACTCACTGTTTATTCAATGATTTTATTTAAGGATTTCAGACCAAGAAATATGCAAACAAATGGCTTAAAAGAGGCCTTAACTAAACCACAGTGAACTCCCCCAACGCAGGAGAGCATGGTAGAGCACCAAGAAGCAACGGTTATCGGCAGTATGGGTCACTAACGCTGTGGTAGTTTCACAGGAAGCCGACTCTGAGATAGAGATGAGTCTGCAAGAGGCTTACTAGGGAGCATTTCTGGAATCAACAGTGCGGGAGAGAGGGGAAGGACACAGGAGAGAGTGGGCAAAGGGGGAAATTGTCATGAAATCTTGATTCAGGCTTCAGCCAGCCCCACAGAGAGCTTTTGAAATGGGGAGGACCTTCCAGAGTTGTACCCGTTTGGGGTGAGGGCCACGGGGGTTTATATCCCCGTGTTTGACCAGTCATTGGGTGTGGCCTGACTCGTCCCAGATGGCTGACAGCTGAGGCCTTTCTGCCAGCAGAACTCGCAGCAATCCTTCAGTCCTCAGGGGAGATCTGAGTGAAGCATAGCAGCACCCATTCCAAACATTCCTTGGCCAATATTATCCAGCGAAAGAGTCCGCACCACCACTCACTGACGGAGAGCGCGCAGGAGTGCTCAGAGAATGAGGAGAAACGTATATAGTGTTATTTCACTGATTTGTTTCATACACACATGCATATCCATATACATATATGTGTATATATGTATATATATGTCATTTCTAAGATATAGTTTATCATTTCCACTTGTAATGAATTTTTACAATTACATATATATATAATTTTATTATTTCTGGAAAATATTTCAGAGAAATATGGTAACATAAATGAATCAGTGGTGAGAGTTGACATAATAGGATATATATATATTTTTAAATGCTTATTGCATAATTGAATAAAGGAGATGCTATATAACACTATGTCATCTCAGTTATGCTTGTATCTAGCCTTGTACTATAATTTTTCTGTACTTCATCATCTTATTCCTCCCAGCAATTTACAAAATCTTGGGTGGAAGAGATTCTGGATTTCTTGTTATGACCTCAGCAACTTGTATTGTGAATTATATATTCGATCGAATGCACTATAACTTCATAGGCTAGGATGAATAGGACATTTTAAAGTCGCTTCGAGCTCTTCATTAGGTAATGAAGTCACCTAAGTTTCTTGTGAAACTTACAAATATTTGTATGTCTCTTTGTTATACACTTTTTCAAAAATTTTTTTTTTTTCTAAAAAGTGTGTTGAAATTTCCAAGCAGAAATTCTGTGACATTTCTATGATATCCACCTTAAAAGTGGCATGCAAGCTGCCCTGCTGATTTAACAACGTAACCCAACAATCTTCCAATCTGATTCTGAGACCACTATGGTCTCAATTTGTTCCAATTTAATGACAGTCATTCTTTTCTAACATGACCTAATTTAGTGAGGAATGAGCTGGACTGAGACTGCCAATTCACTTAACATTAGCCAACAAATAATGAACAGATGGTAACAACTTTCGCTCAATTCAAATCTAGGCCAGAAATCAAATAATGACTGTAAGGTAGAAATCTCTATGCATTTATTTAATTTGTTTAATATCCATTGTTTCCTAGGTACATGTTGAAGATACATTTTTTTAAGTATGGAAGGTTATTAATGAAACTCTGTTATTAAAATATCACTTTTGTTTTATATATCTATAAATATACATGAATTGATATTTATATATAATATACTTATATATTATGTAACGTTTAAATATGTGTATATGAATTGCTGAAAATATTTTTATTTAGATGATAAACTAAAAAATTAAAAGATCATTTGCGTATGTTTTATATAAGAAACATATACGTATTCAAAAGTTCACTCATCTTGGTGATCTTTTAAAATTAGTAGTCAATATACATAATGTAATTTTGGTGTGGATGGAATTAGTGATGGTGGCTTTTTTTGGCTTAGCATTCACTAAGACTATATACAAACCATTTAATGTGGACACTAGAATGTTATATCCACATGGACAAGGACGTTATCTTCCTGTTCATTGCTGTGCCCCCAGCACTTACCATAATGCTTATTTAATTGTTGCTCAATAAATATTTGTCAAATAAGTGAATAGAAGTATATTTTAAGTGGCATTTTCTGAATCTGTCAATATAAAAATCCTTTGTGTATATTCTTTTCAATAAGGCAAAATTTACTGAATAATATTTGGCTCATGGGAGTGGACAGAGGTGAGTGTATTAGGGGTATATATTCTCTTCCCAAACTTATCATTTATTGCTGGTCAAACAGAAAACTAAAATATGTTTTTGAAATGAATTTGTATAAATTATGGCACAAATAAGTTTACTCATTTCCTGGGATTAAATTAATAGATCTATCGTTGCATCACTTAAAAGTACTTTATTTCTTTCCTATTTAAAATATTATGTTATATATTAAAGGACATAGCATAATGTCATTGGCAGTGTTCTTCATAATTCTTTTAAAATGCACTAAATGATATTCTATCTGCATCATTAGGTTACCGTACAACAGTGTCCTTTGAGAATATGGTTTTGCTATCACTTCTAGTTGTAATTACTTCTCACAAAAACTGTGCAGGCTTATTGAAATGACTTGATGTGTGAAGGTTGAGAAGACAATGCCTAATATCACTGGATATAACTGCAGCTTGATTGCATGGCATGTTTATTTCACACAAGCTTACCCTTCCAAGGTGCCATATTTCTGAGTATGGTTTTCTAAACCTCTCCAGAATTTACGGTTTCTCTATAAAAGTCTGAAGTTAGAGATTTCCTGTAACTCAGAGTTTCTCAACCTCAACACTTTTGACATTTCATAGTGGATGATTGTTTCTTCACTTTAGGTGTGTACTGTGTATTGTAGGATGTTTAGCAACATCTCTTTTCTCTATTTCCTGGATGTCAGTAGCACCCTCCACCTTAGCTGTGAAAATTAAAAACCTCTCCAGACATTGCCAAATGTCCTGTGGGGGCAAAGTCACCAGGGGTTGAAAGCTACTATATGACTTTTTCTTTATTGGATATGTGAGTGTGTGTATAATAGGATTTTCAGGGAAACGTTAGTGTCCCAAAGTATGCCAGGATCAAAACTGAGAGTATATTAAATGCCACTCCCTCCAAAGAGAGGTGCCATGGAGCTACCAAACACAGGAACCAGGCATCTCGCCCAAGGGCTTTCTTGGAGGTAGAACTAGCTCTACTCTATCAAACATTACCTTAATCGTCCTTCTCTCCATATTCCAGTCTATAGGAGAAGAGAACAATCAGAAAGGTGTTTCCTTTACTGTTGGGAATGTGGAGTTTGTTGTGAAAGGTTTGCTCACATCAGCAAACTCTGCTGAGGGGAACTCCACGAGAGCCTTCCGAGGTATCCGCGCGTGCGCTGGGAGGGAGTCAATACTAGAATATTGTACAAATAGACAAATGGCTTAACCAGTCACTTGTCATTGTGCATTTTGGTTCTTTCCAACGTTTGACTGTAATGCATAATGATTCTTTGAAGATTTTTATCTAATGTTCTTATTTATTTGTTTGTTTGTTTTGGGGGTGGTTTGTGTGTATGTGTTTTCATTTCCTGTATGGAAATACCAAAAAGCAAAATTCCTAGATCAAGGAGTGAAAGGTGTATGTTTAATTTTATAAGAAACTGCCAGAGCTTTTTCTAGAGGTATCAAAGGGCGGTTAGTGTTTTGTCATAGAGGCATCAACTAGTCATAAAGAGAGGATAATGACTCCACCAAGTTAGGTTTGTCTCTTTGTCCTCTCTGTCCCCAAACACTGGAGCAACTAGGGCCTTGATGACGGTAGAAGAATGTCTGCATGTTTAATATCAGATATGTGATTGGAAGGTTTAAAATGGATTGGACAAAGTTTAATTACCAAAACTCACTAGAAATTAACGGAATTTGCCACAAATGATATTAGAGTATGGGAGATGAAGATATGGATGACAAACCATGGTTGAAAGAAAGTATTGGGGAAAAATAAAACTCTTCTATATTTATGCCTCAAAGAGTTGAGACTATTAAATACGCTTGTTTCACACAGCCACATAACTGTACACTCATATACACATTAGTGAATATGTGACAAAGTTCAAATATACAGTCAAAATTCAGAAATGTGGAATTAAAATTCATTTTTAACAGATCTCAGCTTAGCTTTGGGGCTGCCATTTCTTCTCCTGGGGTGAAAAAAACAAAATCAAACAAAACCCCACCTGGTAAGCATGACATTTTAAATAGCTCTGCCAATTTTAGGTTAAAATTGTTTTTTTTTAAAGTAAAATCAATTCCAATTTAATATTCAGATTCAACCAATTTAAGACTAATTTTGTCTCTCTTCTCTTCTTACTCTCTTTCTCTGCCCAGGGTGAGACAAATGAAGTTCTCAGGGGCATCTGCATAGTCCTGATATCAATGAAGGGGCATCCAGTCCCTGGAGGCCATCGTCTACAGTCACGCTTAATTGTACAATAATGCTTAAGTTTTCAACATTATCCTCTATCCTCACTAAATATGCTGCTACCTAAGTCTCCATAGCTGGTATACTGCAGGTAAATGAACTGTTAGGGAGCCCAGAATCTCCCCCTAATGAGAGACTCGCCCAGCTCTTGGCAGTGTTGCTGATATCTGAACTCAGCTCTGTCCATCCCCTGGTTCCCTAGCTTAGAGCTATTAATCTGAGACCTTCTGAATAGGGTTCAGCTTCGGGCAAAATTTAATTTAGTTCTCAGGCCTTTGTAGGCATGCTTTAATTTAGTTTATTTAACAAATAGATACTAATTTCCTTTCAGAGTGATTACTTAATACTGCTTGCAATTTTTCTCATATTTGAGCTCCACTTGCTTAAATCCATTATATACACAACTTTTTAACATTTTTTACCCATATAGAAAACAAATATTTTTATAATCTGTTGATCATTAAAGTACACATTCCACCATATATTTGAACTTCCCCCCAAATTTTGTTGGCTCTGTTTTCCAGTCAGCATCTAATTTGACAATGCAACAGAGTATAGGTATCTAGAAAATGGATTTTATGAAAATCAAGGTAAATGATACACATAAGTAAACACACTAAAAGTAAGAATTTTGATTAAAATTATAACAATAATATACCAGAATTAAAACTCATACTATTAAAAGCAAAACCAGTGCATCTCTTTATCATGCATCTATCTTCCCTGAAATAATGATTTCTAAAGAAATCAAAGTTAGGTATAGGAAGAGAGATCAGAAGGACGTGCTGATTATGATTGCATTGTATTCTTATATCATTTATGACAATAAGATATCTACTATATAGTCAGCATTCCCAATGTTAATTATTCATAAAACACTTTGGCATCCTTCTGATTGTAAAATGTCACTAATTTGCTTCTGTCTTTTAAATATGAAATGAAATCTGTATTGTAAAAATTTTCTCAGAAAAATATATAGAATTTTAATTTTTTCAAAAGATAAGAATTGATTCTAATTTTCTTCCTACTAAAGTATGTGTCAAATAACATTTATAAAAATTAAGACTATTTTTGTGTTAATTTTTCAATAATTTATTAATAATATCCTATCCTTTTAAGGAAAAAAAGTTTATGGAAATTAATCAATAAAATTGAATAATTTGAGATGTGATGGAAAATATTGGACTATTTGAAAATTATAAGTATATATTTCAATTTGTTGTCTATTTTTTTGCCTCTTACAGTATTATGTTATTCTCCATATTTTAGGCTAATCGTGTTATTGAGAGCATTGCTGGAATATCTATGTGGGTATTCACAGTGCAACTGTTTTGACTTTTGTATATGTTTGAAATTTTTTACAATAAAACATTTGAAAAATATTTGTTTTTATTTATATTACTGAAATATTGTGGATCTCATTTTTGCTGCATAACAATATCATCACTAACTTAGCAATTTAAAACAGCACAAGGGTAAAGTGTGTTTTCTCAGTATCAGTGAGTCAAGAATCTGAGCATGACTTCACTGGGTTTTCATCAGATTCTCGCAAATCTCCTATCAGGGATGAGTTGGGTGCAGCTGTGGTCTCATCTGCGATTTGACTGAGGAAGTTTCCATTTCCAAGTTCATATGACTAATGGCAGGATTCAGTCCCTTGAAGACTATCATTCCGAGATCCTCAGTCCCTTACTTGCTGTTAGCTGCAAGCCACATTCGGTTGTTTGTCGCTTGGACCTCTCCATAGCACAGCTTATTTCATTAATGCCAGCAAGGGTGAGAGCCAACAGTGTCTGCTTGTAAGACAGAAGTTATGGTCGTAAGTAATGTGATCACAGAAATGACATCTCATCTTCTCGGCCATATTTCATATGCTATAGATAGAAGCTAATCATGGGTCCCACTCACACTCAAGGGGAGGAGATTGCACAAGGGTGTGAATACCAGGAGAGGAGGAAAATTGAAAACCATCCTACGTCTATCTTTCAAGCCAATTAGTGTTTTTATTTTCACTGGTTTTAGAAAATAAACTTACTGTATAAGTTTTTGAAGTAATTTCATAGAGTTATCATATTTATGTGCAATCTCTGCCTCCAGGGTACATATGGTTTGTAGTCCTTGAGTATTTACTGGTGAAAAAGAAGGTGTGGTCTGTGAACGAGTTCATCCATAAGAAATTCATTATTTTATCCGCTTGATGGTTTATTTATAAAGAGGAAGAGGGATAACTTGCTTTGAATAATGACTATATGTTATATACTGATATGGGGATCTTAATTATGTCTTATTTACTCAGTATGGATATTGCAAAATTTGCCTTTTTTACATCTGGCACCAAAGGTTATTTTAGAGAATAAGCTGTCTTGGTTTAGTCCAGGACTAAATGTACCTACAGCTCGATGTTGAGATTGAGTTTACAGGTTAGAAGGAATAAAATAAATACATACAAACATATGTACATGCATAAGTAAACACACACACAAAAAATAACTCTCTTGCTTAGGAAATAAAAATGTTGGGTAGGATGAAAGACAAAAGAGGAGAAAGGGGGTTACAAACAAGCTGATAAACAACAAAGAGAAACTCAAAGCTTATAGAGTAAACTAGTCAATGAGATATTTGAGCGCTCAAAGACTTTAAAGATTCTAATTTCCCATCTTTGTGTAAAGTCTCTTACACACGTTTTATATGATGTCCAAGATTAAATTACAAAATATCATACTAAGTTTATCTTTAAATCTACTGAAAGTATTTAGCAAATGATGTTTGTGGGAAATGAGAAAAAGGAGATTGAGTTTAAAATCTGTAAGAGGAAAAAAATAGAATAACTGATGTGCAGTGAGATTCCAGGAACTTTGAGGCAGAAATTATAAGCCTCTGCCCCCCTCAAATTCGTGGAAACCATAAAAAAGCCTTGGGCAATCTATAGAGAGCATCTCAAAGGACAAAGGACCCTGAGGTGAATCAAGCTCAAATTTACAATGATTCCTTGAGGAGGAATATTCTAATCCCTATCTTATAACGAAGAAATTGAATCTCAAGGAAGATAATGATTTACCCAATATTCCCCAGTTAGTAGTTAAAGGAATAGGATTCAAACTTGGGTGAGTCTAAATCTACATCAAATGTACCTTCTACTACAATTTGGATGGATACCACAGATGCAGGAAACTGAAAGCAGCTGTAACACTTTGAGGAAGGTTGTGTCTCTTAATCCCATGTTTTTGCGTGTGTGTGATTCATAAACAATGAAAATACAAACGGCAGCCAATAATCAAGCAATAAGTATTTTTGATGACCAAGCTTTGTTGGCAGTGCAGTCAAGTTGCCATAAACTTGGTTATGTCCATACCTTTTTAATAATTACTATAAAACCTAAATAGAAAAAAGTGACAAAACTCAAAACAGCTCAAACAGAGGCTGCTTTGGGCATGTGATATATGACTATAATATTACAAGGGATAATTTAACAAACAATTTTATTCAAATATTTAATTAAAATAGCATGAAATTTAAGACTGGAGAGCATAATTCTTATACATCGATAACTCATGACTGTATTATACATTTTATGTCCAGCACAAATTGTAAAATACCACAATGCATTTATCTTTAGCTCTGTTAAAGATTTTTGGCCAATGACATGTAGCTCTTTTAACAAAGAAGAATTAAAAAAAAATCCATTTTCCCAAAATAAACTGATGTTAGTGTGCTTGTAAAAATCAGAACTTTGAACACCATTTGAGCAATTAAATGAAATGACTTATTAATTCAGAAGAAAAACTTGCATAAATGTGAACTGGTGTGTAGAGAATAATTAAATTGTAATTCCAAAAGGTTAATGTAGCAATTTGCTTTTCCTGATTTTTTAATTTAGAAAATAGCGCAGATTTTTGCAATATGGCAAGCCAATCTATAATTTATTTTCCAACATATACGGGAATAGTACATCTGTGTTAAAGTTTTTGTATACTACTCTACAAAAATTTATTTGATATCAATTATTTTTATACACTGCATTCCAGATTGTATTAGCATTTAGGTTTTAATAGTTTAAAACTATTCTGAATGCAATAATAATGCAATCGATTTATATATAAGTTGAATAATGAGTGCCCTTGCAAAAGAGCAGTGAATTTATGCTCTATAATGCTGTAACAGATATTTGATTATTTCTTATCCACTACTCTTAAACTCCCACTTTATTCTGGGCACATTCAATCTCTTAGGCAAATTTTGTTGATTTCTTTGATTTGTTCTTCTTTTTCCAAATTGGAGACTAGTAGTATTAATCAGGTTCCTGGAAAAAAGAAGACGAGTTATGTTTATTTTCAATGCTAAAATGTCTAAGAAAATTTATTATTTACCAAATCAAATAAACTATAAACTCTCACAACCAAAATGAAAACCTATAATGTGTTGCTATATTATAATTTCTTGTTCTTAGTGCCATCCGGGCAACTCAGACTCCCAGAGACCCTGTGTCCAGCAGATCAGAACCCTACCTGGTCTTTTCGCGCCATCGTCTCCCCTTCCAGCTCTGTATCAGACAGCGCCCCACTGCTATTCATAGCGTTTTCAAGGTCAGTTTTTCAGAAGTGGGTGACCAGGTCCTTCATCCTAGACTGTCTTAGTCTGGAAAGACTGCTGAAACCTGTCCACCATGGATGACCCTGCTGGTATTTGAAATCCCAGTGGCATAGCTTTCAACATCACAGCAACACACAGCCACCATAGTATGACAACCACAGATGGGTGGTGTGTTTCCCTGAACGGAAACGAACCTGGGCCATGGCGGTGAGAGCACCGAATGTTAACCACTAGACCACCATATTATAATTACAGTACATATTTCAATTCGCCTCTGCTATTGTTCTTACTCTATAGTTGGGATGGGGAGATACCTTTTAGTTTATTTTATACAGCATGCTTCTAAAAGGTAGGCATGTGTAGCGTGTAAATTTTTATACTGTTGTATGTTGTATACTTACAACGTGATTTGGAAATTAACTTGCATTTGAAGACCTCTTGCTAAAAAATAGAGAGTATTGAGAACCAATTTTATTACTTTTGTAAGGAATGCATTTTTTAAATGTTATTCTTAAAGTATGCATCTGATAAAATGCATTAGATAAAGTATTCTTTTTGAGAATTCCAGGGGTATATAATTGAAGAGCCTTTTAAGTCACTGATGTTAAGTATATTGACCAATCTATCTAGTAATTTAATAGCTTAAATTTTTAATATAGTGTCTAATGATGGTTGCAGTTGGAGGAATTTACAAGTGGATCCACAAATAAGATATGAAATTTCTTCACAGTGTGCCAATAGTTGCTTTATTATATTATTTATTTTTGGTACATTAAGCTTTATAAATGCTGCATATTTTACCTAAAAGTTTGTAGGAAGACAAAAGGTAAAAACTATGAATTTCTGATAGGAGTCTCATAGTTACTGGATGATAATGGGACCTACGGAGTAACATTAGGAAGAAATGTGAGAGTTAAGAATTTCTTCCCATCTCCATGTTTTCAGCCCACACTTCCTTACCTAATATGGAAAAGCAAACATTAAAATATTTGCAATGAGGCAGAATTTAAGGATAAAAATGGCATAAGAAAATACACTTAAAGGCAAAAACAAACTATCAGAAAATAAATTAGACACCAAATACACAGAATTTAACATTGACGAAGATGCTCAGTTAGGATTAATCTGAATTGACATTTTGCTATTTACCCCTTCTTTATTTTTACTCTAAACATAAAGAATATCTCTTGGAGATATTGTTGTTACTTGTTTTTCTTGGCGGATGGTATTAAACAACTATTATATCATTTATGTTCCATATACACATATTTTATGTGTATATATATATGTACATATATAATTTTACCTACATTTATATGTACATATATAATTTTACCCTTTTTTTCTGCACGAATATATTTTAGGAAATTTTAATTATTCCTTTGATTTGTTTACTTGATTTATGAATTTTCAGTTATCCACGCAGATATGAACTGTACATTACTCAAATGCTCCTTAAAAGGTAACAAAAATGAAATGAAGTCTACTTATTTGATTTTAAAGCAGTTTTTCTAAAGTACAATGGTAAGCAATATTAAATATGTTAAAGAAATTATGAAAACCTGAAGAACATCACATAAGCTTTTATTTTGCAATAAAATGGGAATATAGTATACAGTCTTCCCCAGGTATCCATGGGGGATTGGTTCCAGGATCCTGGTGGATGCTCAAGTCCCTCGTATAAAATTGCATAGTATTTGCATATAATCTATGCACACTCTGCCATATACTTTAAATCATCTCCAGATTACTTATAATACCTAATGCAACTTAAATGTTATGTAAATAGTTGTTATGCTGCATTGTTTAAGGAATGATGACAAGGAAAACAGGTCTGTACAAGTTCAATACAGATGTAACCATTGCAGCCTTTAGATTCAAGGTTGGTTGAATCCAAGGATAGGGAGGGCCCACTGTATATGTTTAAGATAGAATTATAGAATTTAGCTTGTTTCATAATTTACTTTTGCAGTAGAAAATAAAATGATATTTAAATAGACACAGAGAATGCCTTGCTAATGAAGAATGGTTCTGTGGTCTTTTCAAGTTTATGATTTCTATTTCTTTCATCGATTAACGTTTCAGTGTAGACATTTGCTTACAAATTGGCTTCTCTCGTGTCATCAATGAAACACAATTTCTCTAATTATGGTGAGATTTTTACATGGATTTGGGCTTTAGACGTGGAATAGAACTGAGAGATAGAGGATAAGAAACAACTGAAGTGTGAATATTTTAGTTAAGTGGTTAATGAGGTCTATAAATCTATTAAAAATTCTGTAGACTAAAGAAGTTCAAAATCCTTACGCTAACACACATTTATATTGTAATTTATAGTAAATATTGAACTTTTCTGATAAATTTTGAGCAAACTGATGACAGGCATTGTGCACGTTGTTTTTTATATAAATGGTGCTTAGTGTATTTAGACTTATCCCTCTTCCTTTGAGAAATATTTTTTAATAAATTCCATTATATACACTTTTAAACTATTTTAATATCAAAAAATCAGTTCTGTGATTGGCTTGTGGCCATTTTTTTTTGGCATATGATGGAGTCTTTTTTATATTATTTCTGTAATTGAGTGTCATGCAAAAACATAGGTGCAAGGATACACACACATACACACACACTTCCTTGTATTGTAAATATTTAAAATTTTCTGTATATTGTGATGTTTTGACATCTGAAAAATCCTTTCTGAACCTAGCCCTGATAGCCTAGTGGTTAAAGTTGGGTGCTCACCACTTCAGTGGCCTGAATTTGCTTCCTGGTCGCAGAATCACACCACCTGTCTGTCGGTTGCCATGCTGTGGCAGTGGCTCACACAGAAGAACTAGCAGGACTTACAACTAGGATATACAACCATGCACTGGGGCTTTGGAGAGAAGAAAACTGAAAAAAAAAACAAGAGGAGGATTGGCAACAGATGTTAGCTCGGGGCAAATCTTTCAAAACAGAAAAGGGGGAGAGAAAGGAAATCTCTTCCCTTATTTAAAAAAAAAAAAAAAAAACCTTTCTGGTGGAGGAGACACTGCCCCTCCCTGAGCTGGCCAAGACATAGAAAAGTGCCCAACCAAGAGCACGCCATTGACATGCAAACTAACCAATCCAGAGCTGTACCTCCCCTACCTGGCCCTTGTACCCCAGGAGACAATATTCCTTTGCCTTAATCATTCCAAGGCTGGGTGCCAGATAACTAGGGACCACTCCTATAGCCCAAAGCCCTCCAAAATTATTCAAATTAGTCAATCCTAAACTCTATACCCTGCCCTGCCTTTCCATTCCTGTGGAAGCCCACACTCTCCCCTAGATCCTGCCTTCTGTCTTCTGACCAGCCTGGTGGCTTCCTTATATGGCCCTGCATGGTAAACCATGCCTCCTTGTTTCTAGGACCTGTGATTATAATAAACTGATTTTTCCTGAGCCTCTCTTCTGTCTCTTCTTATGGCTACACCTAACTGACTATTTCATAAAAGAATACAAAACACTTACACACTCTTTTTCTTTTTTCTTTTTTTCTGATGTAAGTTAGATGGATAGGCAGAGAAATCATTTATCTCATAAAAGAAAAACCTCCACTTGGGAAACCTTCCATCCCAAAACACAGTTATTATAGTAATTATCATCTGATTTTTCTAGAACCTGATTGGGAGCATAATGTTATGACACTGGCAAACCATTAGTGCTGTATTTCTAGCATCAGTTGTCCATATTATTTTCTAATTTCCAAATCACAATGTCAAATAATTAGCAGGAACGACTAAAATCAACAAAGGAAGCATGATTCTGAATAGCTCTCTGCTATAGAACTCTGGAAAAGCATTAATTTTTGCATTCATGATTTAATCATCTGGATAACTATTAGAAGAAACAAATCAAAGCCTAGCCACATGATGGAGCTCATGTAGAAATGATAAAGTTGCTATCAACTGGCAACATGAAGAAATTAGGCAAAATAATTATGTTTCTATTACATTTTACTGGTTCCCTCATTCATTCTGGTACGGATAGAGGCCAGATAATAAAATGCTCCTGTACTTTAATTTATTGAAAAGTTATCTTCTATGGTACATCCTGAAGCTTATGGGCCATGACTTGACGTTATAGGCATGGCTTAATTAATAAATGCACATGAATATGTAGGCTCGTAAAAACGTAAATTTGTTTAGAGCAGTGTTTCTCAAGCATTAGTCTTCCTAAGATCCATCCAAAGAACTTAGTTAAAATACAGATTTCTAGTTCTCACTCCTAGAGACAGATTCAGTAGGTTTTGTGTAGATCCAAAGCAGTTGTTTTTCTAACAAGCTCCCAGATGATACTGATGATTCTAAACAATACTGGAGTGGTTAAAATTCATTGCTTATAACTAGTTTTAGTGCCATATTGCAGTATAGATTGTAAATCATAAGAGAGAAGTTATGGTGTATTCAATTATTCTATTTGCCAATTCACGCAGATCCAGTTTCGAAAGACATTTGATATAAACAAAAAACGAAACCAAAGTGTTGAAGTGCTTAAAGTGTTAGACTTCCACCCATTTAAATATTTAATATATATTATTGATCACTTGCTAAGGGTTTGCACCTGTCAATGTGTAGTGTGTGAGATCTACTAGCTTACACTCATATGCTCAACTCAATACCTGCACGAGCTTACATTTTTGAATGGCAGATGTAAATTAAATGAAGAAACATACAAATCAACATATACTTACGAATTCTGATAAGTACTGTGAAAAAAAAAGGGTACTATGAGAGACTGTCAGGTGGGGACCTCTGTGAGATAAGGTAGCTCAGGAAATCTACTCAGATTAAGCTCCAAATATAAAGTCACATTTGCATGTTGAGTAGAAGTTAGCAGAAAGGAGGGGAAAAGTGGACCAGGAAGAAAGAGTATCAGGTTCAAATACCACCGTGGTATGTTCAAAGAAGATCAAAGTGCTGAAGCCACTTCAGCCGTGGGAAAGAAGCCAGCAGCAGGAATAAGTCTGGGTAGGGACAGTGGATAGGGCCTTGAGTTCTCGGTTAAGGAATGTAGGTTTTAGTTTAATCGCAGTAGAAAGTCAGGGAAGGCTTTTTCATAAGTGTTAAAGATTTTATATGTTTAAAGATCACTTTTGCTGCTCTATTTAAAATGGATAGAAGAAACTAAGTGGAAGGGAGAGACCATTAAGAAGTCTGTTAGAGGGCCGGCCCCGTGGCTTAGCGGTTAAGTGCGTGCGCTCCGCTACTGGTGGCCCGGGTTCGGATCCCAGGCGCGCAATGACGCACTGCTTCTCCGGCCATGCTGAGGCCGCATCCCACATACAGCAACTAGAAGGATGTGCAACTATGACATGCAACTATCTACTGAGGCTTTGGGGAAAAAAAAGTAGGAGGATTGGCAATAGATGTTAGCTCAGAGCCAGTCTTCCTCAGCAAAAAGAGGAGGATTAGCATCAATGTTAGCTCAGGGCTGATCTTCCCCACAAAAAAAAAAAAAAAGAAGTCTGTTAGAATTATCCATTTAACAGAAAATGGTAGTGTAAACCATTATGTCAGTTTTGGTCTTGCTTCTTTTAGTTAACTCTAAAATTAACCTATCTATCTGGAAATATTCTATGCCTGCTATTTGACATATTACAATTTCCAGTAGTTATTGGATATCTTTATATTTCACTGGTGGTTATCGGCGAAAAGTACATATTTTCAGAAGCTCCTGTGACTCTTCTGCTTTTCTTCCTTAAAGATCCTTAAGATGTCAGCTCCTGGCTGGTTCCTGACCCCTCCAGCAGGCCATGGAGTAGTGAGTTGGGGTTAAGACCTCAGGCTTTGAGATGATACTGCCAAAGTTCACAAGAGGGTTCAAATCAAGATTCTTCTACTAACAAGTCGTTTGGCGTTAGTCCCTACTTGACTCTCTATCTTGATGTAATCATCTGCAAAGCGGGAATTAAGCAAAGTACTAAGCACACTGTAACACAGAAAACCCTCCATAAGTCTTAATTATTATCATTATCTTTTTCTTATGTAAAACCAAAATAGAAACACTTTTATAGAATTTTATGCTTTATAGTTATAAAACTTTCCTGTAAATATTCTATCTGATTACTAATACATGTGATGATTTCCACTTAGGGAAATATTTGTTGCAAACATTAATTACATATTAAGGTTAAAAACTTGATGTATCTCATTTAATCTCAATTAAATTCAGTGCAGGTGAGCCATTGATGTATTCAAAGAGAAACAGGATGGAAAAAGTACTAATATTTGAAGATTGTAGATTTTGTTAAATTATTTATATAGACAATGGGAAATTGTAACAAGCAGGTTTCTGTAGAAACAACTGCACATTATATTAAACATAGGCAAAACCTTTTAACAGAAGATGATCAAACCAAAGGTAAACCTGGTGTACAATTCATCTGAGGGGAAATTGATCAGAATATGGAGGAAAATAACACCAATGATACAGAACAAACCACAACACCGGGGAGAATAAAGTAAAATTATTTAATCATCTTTGAAGCTCAGACATTTAAGTTTTTCAAGTACATCATTTAGTATTATTCACGTGAGCTCTGAAATGTCACTCTATGAACTACCTCAAGGGCTGGTCTCACTATTATTTTATAACGGAGATGACAAAACTAGAGGTACTTACTATGTCTTACCCAAATATTATATGCTAATGTAACATTCTAAGTCTTCTAAAAGCAAAAATTTTGATGAACAAATTCACAAAGGAAATTTCATTCATTTCTAACGATTTACAAAGGAATTTCATCCCATTTCTGATACATCTCTGCCAGTCTATGATAATATTAAAAACATGAATGTCCATCCCTGTAACAGGTTGGCAAAAGCAATATCAACCAGGAAAACATTGATTACTTTCCTTATGAATATTGCTTATAACTAATAAAATTGTCTTGTCTTGTTTTAACCAATTACATTATATGAACTAAGATATGGTTTAATAGAATGAAATGATGTTTGAATTGCAATTATTTAATTTCATGAGTGTATACATACTATGCATACTACTTTTAATGTGCAAATAAACAAAGATTTATATCATGGAATCATGGATCAATTCCATTCATTTATTCATTCAGAAAAATATTCATTGAGCACCTACCATGCAACAAACATTTTTCTCTGTGCTTGGATTTGAGCAGTAAAATTAACATACCAGACCTCATGCCATTTACTTTCTCTAGGGGAAGATGTATGATATATTGTTAAATTGCAAATGTTGTAGATAAATTATATACATACTAAATATTTCAGGTAGTGAAAAATAGTATAAAGGAAAAAAAAAAAGTAAGGGAATCGAAGTCGCCCAAGTGTCTCCTATTCTAGAAGAAGTAGTCACAGAAGGCCTGTGAGGAGAGTCTGAAATTTATTTGCATTTTACTTTTAAACCAAACTGTAAAACTTAAAAACTGAAGACTTTTTTTGGTGGAATTTATATCTAAGTTAGGTTAACCTTCGTTTCTCAAACTTGTTGCCTATATGTAGGTCGAGGAAATTTAGGAAGCTAAGTGTTATAGAAGTGCATTGGTTACCTCCAACCCTTGACAGAACATATTTGTGCAATTACATAGCACAAACTTTAAATCTGAGCTGCTTTGGACAACCGGCGATATGATTTTAAATTTGAAATGAGATGCATACATTTTGGATAGCCTTCTCCTTGTTTTTTCATCTCCTAAAAGTGGTTTTTATTTCCTCATATCTGTATTTGTTTAATGACTGCTGAATGACACGTCTTATCTTATTTGAAATCGCCACATAGAACTGCTATCAAATGTCTCAAATTAAATCAACACTGATTAAAAAGAAACATGAAGAGTTTGAATGAAGCATAGGAACCAGGAAGACATCTAGCAAAAGAGCGTTCCAGGCAGAGGGGACAGCCAGGTTAGAAGCTTTAGGTGGGAACCCCCTTTGGATGTTCTGGCAATAGTAGGATAGTCATTATAGCTGGATCAGGGTGAGTATGGGGAAGGCCAGGAGCAAATAAGGTTGGGAGGCAAATCGTGGTCCGATCATTTACGAAGGACTACAAGGCCTGTTGCAAAATTCCAGTTTTATTGTGCATCAAGAGAAGAGAAGCCATTGGAGGTTTTCGAGCAGAGGAATGACCGAATCTAAAACAAGTGTTAAAAGGACATTGATTGTGCTGTGTAGAGAACTGACTTAGGGGCACAAAAGTGGAAGCAAGGAGACCAGTGAGTGAGCTGTTGTGGTCTTCCAGGTGAGAGATAGTGGTTTGAACAAGGGTTCCAGTGGTGAGACTGTAAGAACCGTTCAGATCCTAGGATGTGGGGCATATTTTGAAGAGATTTTCTGGATTTGCAATGCTCAGAAAAGGTAAGCAGTCCATGCTACCCCATTAATTGTCAGATAAAATCCTTATGTCTTTATGATTCCTCATGATCTGGGCTCTGTCTCCAGGTCCAGTAGCCTAGTTTGCCTTTACATTCTCATACTTTATTTTCTCCTGATCATTTTTCCCCCTACTTCCTTATTTGTCTATTTTTAATGCTCGTGGCATCCATTCTTTCATGCCTCCTACACAAGTTCAAAGTCTCCATTCAGGACTCTCTTCTTCTGCGAAACTTTCCCCAAACTCCTAGGGCAAGATGAGGACCTCCTCCTGGGCTGTATCAACCCTTGAAACTTTCTCTCTGTCTCCTCTGTCTCTTTGTCTCTCTGTCGGTCTGTCTCTCTCTGTCTCAGTCTCTGTCTCTCTCTGACATATACACAGACACACACACACGCGTGCTCACGCTCCAAATACACACACACATGCATTCACACAAGCCTACATCTTACTGTTTTGCAACATTTGCACCCTTTTTTTCTTCTCACTAGAATGTATAGACTGTCGGTTCTTTCAAGTGAAAGACATGATTATTTTATTTGTATCATTAACTTCTAATTCAGGGCCAGACACATTTTAGGTGCTCAATAAACTAATATATCTGGACTTTTTCCTTAATTTTACACTGGTTTTAGAAAAAGACATTTTGCGATGCCTAATAGAAAGTGTATAGTATATATTAATTTAGATAACATACATATTTCTGAAATATTGAATGCTTGATGGGTCACATGGGACAACTTCATTAATGCGTAGTACGTAGAGAGAAAAACTCTCTGAGAATTGTCTAGGAAAAAGGCTGATTTTTGCACTCTCCAGAGTACAGGTGTGTTTAGAATATAGGAAGGTTCTTTCTGCAGAGGGAAATAAATTTTTCTGTCAACAAACATACAGATCATGCATTTTATAAAACTGCTTTTATTTTGTTGAAAGAATTTTTGAGAATTATAAATTAGATTCACTGAATGACAAAATGTAAAGCTCTTTACACTTGCTATTTTTATTTAATAATTTATAGCACTACAGTTTCAGCACCTTATTAAAATAAAAGGAAAATCCCATCAAGTAATGATGCAGAGATCTTTATTTCTGAGGTATATTTACAGACACTTTTCATATACACTTAGTAACCTCTATAGTAATGTGAAGCTACTAATGTTGCTTTTTTCCAAAAAACACACAATATAGTATTACACCAATACAGTTCTGGAAAAATGCATTCGTTTCTACCCAGAAGTGTGAGATAAAGATGTACAAAGTTTTCTATAAGTTCAACAACTCTCTTTAGGATTTCTCCCTCAAGAATTTGGAGGCTTTCAGAGAATACATTGTACTAAAAGGAGAGGATAGTTTAATACATAGCAGTGAAAAAAACACAAAGTTCTCATTAAGTGCTGTGGAAACTGTGAAGGTGATTTGGGGATATTCTGCTATTGAGTTAAAATAAAACTCTTTCAAGATAATTCTTTCCTGTACAGAATATGTACTCCACAGAAATGTGGGATCTAGTAAATATACAACACATACATTTCCTTCAAAAATAGCCATCTGTTGAAATATAATCTGCAGAACATACTCTATAGAAAATCATTGCAACTTGAAATTCAAGTTCATAAGGGGGTGAAAGATAGTCGAAAAGAAAGATAATCTTCTATGACACACAAATATTTAAAAAACACAGGTCAAAGATTTTATTTAACTCAATTGATGAGGGATTCAGTAAGATACTGCAAAAGAGAACTCAAAATGCCACCCTTTTATACTCAGGTAAAGAATGCTTCTGAAACAAAGTTACAAATAAATGCAGAACTATCAAAAGTGATTAATCACCACAGAGCAACAACCACTTGCATTCCACTAGACAAAATTTGAATTTCTATGGGCAGTAATTATTTGTTATAGTATGAGATTTCGTTTTGTTTCATGTTTTTACAACTTAGTTATAGAATAGCTCAAAGATAATGAAAATAGAAAACAAAAACATAGAATCGGATAACCCTGAAGGATGTGCTCTAAACAACACATAGTTTTCTTTGAAGACACCTAATGTATTTTGGTTTTATTAGTTCTTTCACAGTGGACTTGTCCTCATGAATTAGGTACAGCATTTTGGTGTACAAGCTCAGAGCACGCAGAGTAAATGAAAACTATCTCCAATATACTGTCTGAATTTAAATGATCATGCCATATTATTTTAGATGATGGCCTTTTTTCCTTAGTGGTTAATCATCTTAAATTCAGAAATTATTTTCATTTTTATAGATTCTCAATTCTACTCCTTCTAGAATTTATGCTAGTAAAGTACAAGAAATAAGGCATGTTAACATATGAACTTTAGCTCAGATTGTTTCTAGGTTTAATCATGAGATTCATATTTAAGCAAGAGAGGAGACACCGTCATGTGCTTTAGAAAGATAGGCATTTTAATTATTGAAAACCACGGTGGTAAAGATTCTTCTACCTCCAAGAGAAAAAGAAGAAACAAATGAGAGACTGAAAGGAGGCTATTATGTAACTGTGGGAATTAACTTGGAGGAAAGGAAATGGTGGGAGGGGTTCTATGTTCATGCCTCTCTACCTATTATCTGCACTTTGATGTCTAGGACTTCTTATTAATTCCCCCTCCAAAATGAAACCTCAATAAGCATTTCTAGAATAGACTTGAATGCGTCTTTGTCATCAGTGTACCACTGAAACACTATTGATGTAGTTGCCTCTGGGTGATATTATGCTTTAAAATGTTTAAAGTATTATAGTAACTGCATGTACCTTTTGCACACAACCTAGCACACTATTTGGTGTTAAATATTTTCACAAAATACATGTTCCAGGAATATATTACAATTTTATGGATTGATAAAAAGGGTGTTTTTTGTTTGTTTGTTTTAGACCATGGTTATTAAAGTATTACTAGGACATTAATTACAGCTTTATTTGAAGATTCTCCAGTGCAATCTCTTTTAGTTTAGTAGGATAAAATCTCTAAATCAGGTTGCAGAATCTGGTACAATATTAAAATGATGTGCTTTTTTTTTTTTTTTGGTGAGGAAGATTGGCCCTGAGCTAACATCTGTTGCCAATCTTCCTCTTTTTTGCTGAGGAACATCTGCTCTGGGCTAACATCTGTGCACATCTTCCTCTATTTTGTATGTGGGATGCTGCCACAGCATGGCTTGCTGAGCAGTGTGTCGGTCTGCACCCAAGATTCGAACCTGCGAACCCTGGGCCACCAAAACGAAAGGCGTGAACTTAAACACTATGCCACCAGGCCAGCCCCAAAGTGATGTGGATTTTAAGATTTGACCTGCACTTGGATTTTGATTCATAGTATTCAACTTGGACTCTTAAATTGTCATTATTTCTGTAACTTAGTATAACAATATATGCATGGAATTCTAGAGAAAATAAGATTGACTGGCTTTTTTTTTCCGATTTAAAAAAAAATTAGTAAATACGTCCCTGTCAAGAATTCCATAATGAAGAAATAAACCATTTTAATGGAATAAATAAAAATAAAACTTCTTCTCTGCTTTGAATATATTATTCTATAAATAAATATATATGATTTCTCCTGTCTTAAGACAGGAAGGAAACATTTCTTGTGCATTCATACATATTTGTGAGAATTCAGAGATAGTTAATCTATTTTACATTATGAAAAATACTCGTTTATAAGATAGCAAAATATTTGAATGTCATTTCCTCTAAACTCTGTTATTTCTGGCTTTTGATAAATAATAGTTCACTGAGCACATACACTTACATCTCTACTTTTCATAAAATTTATTCCAAAAACAAAATATCAGATAGCCAGATAGTAGGACATGAGTGGCACAAAGTTTTTCATAAATTGCTGGAAGATGTAAGGTAGAGGGAATGTCACTGATACTGACAGAGGCCAGTTCAGGAAATGTACAAAGAAGGATTCAGGGAGCCCTTTCCAATAGGCAACAACAGAGAACAAAAGCAAAAATAAGGCCAAAGTGAAGGTGATAGAATAAAAGAAAATTGTGTATTGGCTATCAGGATCACCACCTTTATTCACTTACTTCCTCTTTTCTGTTTGAAGATTAGTAAATGAGTAAATTTTTCACTTAGTATTTGAGCAAATGAGTAAATTTGTCAATCTGTGAATTTGGAAGTTTGTCAATTATAAAGGTGTAAATTGATAAATTGGCAATTTCGTAAATATAAGCTGCAAATTTGTAAATTAGTAACTATAAATTAGTAAATTAATAAATTTGTAAATTCATCTCTGTTTGAAGATTAGGACATTTGACACCATAAAAAACCAATGAGAGAAATAAAATTCAAGATTCTGTCTCTCTGGGAGTAGAAAATGAAATTGTGGTTCAAATTTGGGAGACTCCCATCTAACTTCCTGTACCATATCCCTGCATCCTAAAAGAAGGCAACCTCACAAACCCAGTGTTGAGAGTTCCTCACTTAGGTGAGAAGCCAACATGGTGATACACCGTGTCCTTAAATCAGAGGTGTGAACTACAACCACAAATTACTAGATAGAAAAA
This sequence comes from Diceros bicornis minor, assembly GCF_020826845.1. Lineage (NCBI taxonomy): Eukaryota > Metazoa > Chordata > Mammalia > Perissodactyla > Rhinocerotidae > Diceros > Diceros bicornis. The sequence goes on from NC_080777.1 coordinate 17,898,904, forward strand.
TAACATCAGTGGACACATAGATAATTCAGAGAGAACTTTAAAAATCCAATAAATAAAAAATCATAATCACATTTAAAGAGCTACAATAAAAGTGCTAGAAAGAATAATTTAAAAAATCTATGAAGTTTAAAACAAATAAGTAAAGACACTAAAACCCACAAGATTTCTAAAGTGTGCAGAGAACAATGGAGGAAAGAAATAATTAAAGATATAAAAGAAGAAAAAAACTCTAAAGCTGAGAAAGGACACAAACTTTCATAAGCAAACTTGCAAGTGCCTTCTAAAAGTACTAACCAAGAGGAAGAAAAATGACCCACTCCTAAACACATTCTTCTGAAAGTTTTCGTTATGAAAATTTAAATAAAATCATGACTAACATCATACATAATAGGGAGTAACTAGATATTTTCTCCCTAATATCAGGAACAAGGCAAGAATATCCCTTCTCACTACTCCTGAGCTTACAGTGGTTACTTTGGCTTCTGCCATCATATCAGCATTCCATACTATTGAAAGGAAGAAAGAATGGGAAATACACTTTCAAGTTTTTTAAGGGCATGACTGGGAGTGTCATGCATCATTTCTGCTCTCATTCTGAGAGCACCTAGTCACATGGAACGGGGAAGCTGGGAAATGCAATCTTTACCAGGGTGGCCATGTGTCTAGGTAGACTCTATAGTGTGAAGAAGGCCAAAAACAATATGAACAGTCAGCTAAAAATCACCGTCATGCATGGAAATTGACACCCTTTTCTCTATAGTGGGAAAATCGTAGGTTTAATTAATCAAACATTTTGCCTCCAAAATTGTGATCCCAAACGTTCTGCTACATGGTTCTTAGGACAAGAAAAGTACTCACCCACACTCCAGGGACTGTCTTCTCCAGGAGCTTCCAAGTGAGCTTTCAGATGGCATGATTTTCTACTGGATGCAGTGGGCAAATATTTCACCTTTGGATGTGATATCATTCATCTTCTTGGGCCAAAATATACAAAACAAAACAAATAGAAATGTGCCGCTATCAGATCTTGGTTTCTTTCCCTCCTCAGAAGGCCAAATGTAATATAAAATTAATGCTTTTTATAACAGGAAAAATATCAGCAGTTACCACTGCCCTCCCCATAGGTAGTACACAATCTGATACTATATTACAGTTTTAACAGTGTGTCCAAGTCTTACTGATAAACAGAAACTGTCTATCTTAAACAAAAACAAAGTTAATGACAAAAACAGAATAATGACAAAGATATTGGAGGTTTATAGGACGGAGGGCTGGGCTAGGAAATGGACAAATGCTGAGGCTGCTCTGAAGGTTCTAGAGCCCAGAACAGAGCTAACATCATCACAAAAGAGTCGGATTTGTGGCCAGACATCTGAATTCCTGTCATTACCATAGTCTTTGTGTCACTGGTTCAATAGTAAAACATTAACTCCAGCCAGGCATCCTTCACAGGAAACAGAGAGGAAGTATTTGGCCCACTTATTTTGCCCTTTTGTAAAGATTTAGGAATTCCCCTCAAAGAGAGACATTATGATAATAATACAAGGGTATTTAAATGGGGCTGGCCCAGTGACACAGCGGTTAAGTTCCCACTCTCCACTACGGTGGCCTGGGGTTCGCAGCAAAAAGAGGAGGATTGACATGGATGTTAGCTCAGGGCTGATCTTCCTCACACACACACACACACACACACACACACAAAAACTCCCAAATTTCAGAGACCTAACCTATTAGATGCTTATTTTTTTAGTTAACAGTCCATTGTGGTGGGTGGCCTTCCACACAATGATCCTAGCATCCTAGCTCCTTGATTCTGTGGCTCTGCCATGCCCTACGTGTCAGCATTCTCTGCTGGATCTCCAATATCCTGTGGGGAGACAGGGGGAAGGACTGTGGAGGATCACGTGGAAGGTTTTCACCGGCCAAGGTTGGAAGTGTCACTTTGTCCATCCTCATTCTGTTAACTAAAACTCAGCTACATAACCATACCTAACTGCAAGGGAGGCAGGGCAGTGTAGTCTAATTGTGCAATAACCTTCCATGAAGGAAGAGAAAAAGAGTTTGGTAAATAACTAGCCAATCTCTGCTACAGTCGTCTAGACAGACCAGCACTTTGGAGACATTCTGTTAACGCTCCTTGAAAGTTTAATCAAAACCTGTTATGCTATCTCAACAACAAGCACCTCCAGATAATTAATTTTTAAAACTACCCTTTTAAACACTGCTGTGAATTATCAAGAGCTCCTATGTGCAAGCGGATAAAGTGCCTCATGATAAATATATACTATCTTCTCTTTGAACCTTTATCCATAAGGGTCTTGTGATACCAAATCCTCAAATCCAACTTTGAAATTCCTGTCTCTCTCGACAGCAATTTAGGGCAACACAGAGCACCGTTTTAATGCATTTTCCCAAAATGTGGTACTTTGCCTATATCTAAATAGGGTCTGATTTATTCTACTCCATGGCTACAGAGAAAGTATGTGGCTTAAAGGGCACAGAGCTATCTGTGTTAATGGGTAATTCTTTAATAACAATCACTTAAATTATTTCTTTAAGACACTATGCCCTCCAGGGCTGTTCTCAATATTATCCCAGATGATATTCTGTGTGCTTCCAGATATTCTCATCCTACATTGCATTCAGGGACGAGAGATTCAAATTCCTCAGCCTTTCCTTCCACTTCTCTGTCCCGAGGGGGTACTCCAATTAAATATGTTGTGATTTAATTTGGAGAAGCCTGCTGGGATAATGTTAACTTTAGAAGTGGGCTGTGTTCACGCATGCACGTGTGTGTGTGTGGTGTGTGCTTGGGATGGGTAGACAGTGAGTTTTTAGTTTTATTTCTTAAAACATAAGTAGGAATAATGCCCAAATATCATCTTCAGTGTAGTGCTTACTCTACTAAGTAAAATATTTGAGTATATTACGGTTAGTCACTATCAATCCATTGATTCTAGTATATCTTCTTCTTCCTGCAATAATGTCTCCATTGTATCTTGCACATAAACAGTGACAATTTCTTTAGAAGACTCCAGCCTCTTAGTCATTTAGCCAATACATAGATGAGTCCATAAAACACTAAAAAAATTATGATGGTTTGTAATGATTTTTCTTATTTTATAGCACCATTTAACACCGAGACTATACTTTTTTCTTTCGTTTCATCCTACATGTCACTAATCTCCTGAGAGTGAGAATTTCAGCCTTAAGCTGACATGAACCTAGAAATGTGAGAGCCAGAATCATCATAGAACTTTAACCCAGCATCTTTACCAGTCTTCCTCAGGGGGCACTCAACCTTTGGGAGGTTTCTCTTCTTGACTAGTCTTGATGCATGTTCTCACTTTCCCTAAAATAATAATAAATTAAGGGTGAGCTATATTGTCCCCATTCAGAATTTTTTTTAATAGCTTAACATTTTAAGTCCAAACGCCTTTTTTTCCTGAGTTTCTTGAGACAGGCAAACAGGGCTTTCATGTGCTGTGATGAATCACTGTGGGCTCTAGCTTGTAGAGTCCTAAATTAGTGGTGTCATTTTGGTTACATTAATTATTCATTATTTCTCTTCTAATGGCCTTGGACAGATTTCCTTTCTATATTTTCTCCTTCATATGTAACAGTTTCAGTAACTTAAAGAAATAAGATGAAGTTATTTGTTCTCATAGTCAGCATTTTTGCTAAATTATTCTACCTTGAGTAGATCCAGTATTTAAACTCATTTCTTTTTTTTTTTTATAATTTTATTTATTTATTTTTCCCACAAAGCCCCAGTAGATAGTTGTATGTCATAACTGCACATCCTTGTAGTTGCTGTATGTGAGACACGGCCTCAGCATGGCCGGAGAAGCTGTGCGTCAGTGCGCGCCCGGGATCCGAACCCGGGCCCCCAACAGCAGAGCGCGCACACTTAACCGCTAAGCCACGGGGCCGGCCCTAGATCCAGTATTTAAACATCTTCTAATTTCGCTCATTTTTCTGTTACTCCTAACAAAGCCACTAATATTAAAACAGAAGAGAAAAACTTTTCCTCTCTTTAACACATGACTGTAACTTGAGGAGATCATTTCTTTTGGTTACAATAGTCACAAATGTGAGCAAAAGAATATTCAAGAGTATAATTTCCATTAACAAAGCAGTATTTGTTTTAATTTAGCAAACATGTATTGAGCCCCAACTCTGGAATACACAGAGTTCTTAGTGCTGGAATATATTAGTGAACAAAATAGGTAAAAATCCCTGTCTTTATAGAGACTTCATTCTAACAGAGTGAGGCAAACAGTAAACATGATAGATACGTAAATTTTATTGCATGTAATTTGAACAAACTCCATTTCACTCCTTCAGATTCCATTGACTATTTTTTCCCTTCCTAAAGCACTTTTCTTTCCAGATCTCCTGCTGCCTGGGGCCAACCACTCCTTCGCCCTGGAATTTCTGGACTCTCCCTTATAAGGCCTACCATGGCTGAAGCTGCTTGTCCAGTGTTTCCAGCTCCTCTCACCAGGTAAGGACTTTAATAAAAATTTATGGCATCCCATGTGACCACCAAAAGGAGAACTAATTCAGCATTAGTACTAGTTCATTCATTTATTCAGCAAATGGTTTTTTGAAAACTTATGTCTGACCAGACACTATACTTGTTCCATAGGATACATCAGTGAATCAAGATCTCTGCCCTTGTGGAGCTGATAACCTAGGAAGAATCAGAGAACTAACAATAAAGTATTTTAGAAGGTGGTAAGTACAACAGAAAGAAAATAATAATAATAAATAAATAAAACAGGATAATGGGGATCAGGAGAGCTGGTTAAAATGGGAGTAGAGTGGTTACAATTTTAAAGAAGGGAGTCAGGATAGGCTTCAATGAGGAGGGAGAAATTGAGAAAAGACTTGGAGGAGGGTTGGAGCAGAATCAGCGAGGGAAGAGCAGATAGAATGAAGGCAAAGAAGTCATTAGGACAAGATCTTGTAGGATACTGGAAGAATCTTGGCTTTAGTCTAAGTAAAATGGGGAGTTTTATAAAATTTTGAGCAGAAGAGCGATATGGTATGAAAAAATGTGTGTGTGTGTGTGTGCGTGTACACATACATACAATTGGTACATAAGTCTGCCGGGTAAGTAACTCACAACACTGTGAGTGAGAACCTCAGCCCTTCTCCTTTCATCTATTTCACTTGGATTCCAAACATCGTTGGAGGCATGGCGGGCAAGCAATTTACTCCATTCTCTGTCCTGGCTACTCTTTTTGGTAGTTGTTGTGTCTGATTTCTACTGTTCACAACCTCACATCAACGCTATCTATATCAGGCAACTGGGCTGTTCTACTCTTATTAGTTCAGAAGCAAGGACACGTGTTGATGGCTGACATTATCGAAACATCTACCTATGCAGTGCTGCCATTTTAATAACAAAAATAAATAGTCTGCATGGCAGATATTACACATGAGTTGCCCATGTAGTGGTGCCGAATTACCATTGACTTCAAAATTTACAATCTCTCTGGCCAGTTCCAGACATAGTATCACCTTCTCAGCTCTGTTCTTTGGGATATGATTCCTTGTCATAGTTGTGTGGATCTCTGGTGGCAGAGATCTTTTAGTTTTATCAGACACACAGCTCTCGCTTTCTCAGGGTGAAAGGTGGTGCCACAGATCTACGTCTGGGGAGTTCAACTATAGTCTCATGCTATACCTAGCACCATGCACTCTGACCTTCAGGTGCTGTAACGATGCTTACCTCTCTTGACTTCTTTCCAACTTTTAGTCATCTTTTGCCTTAGTGTACTCATTTTCCTCACCTAAAAGCTGGCATCCATCAAGGTTCCCAGAACATCAGCATATAAGAAACTCAAGTATAGATGGATTTTGGGTATATTCCAATGTGTACAATAGAATGCATATAAAAATTGATGATGGATGAATATACACAAGATGTGACTATTTAACACAACAACTGGCACATCTAGATAATCCAACCATTACATTTACCATATTTAAAAAGGTACTATTCAAAATAGGAATGAATTGCCTTAATATATAATAAACTCTTATTTACCTGATGTGCTGAAGTAGATATCATGTGACTATTGCTAGGAATGCTCTGGAGGAAATTTCTGAATTTGTTTGGAATGACTGCTACCAAACAGAAGTCTCCACTAGTCTGTATATTCAAGAAAAATAATTGGTTAAAAAGCCTGTAGGTCTTAGGATCCAGGAGACCTAAATTTTGGAGGTCAGCGTACAGTAGAAGGCCAACATTACAAGGCCAACATTAGAAGGCCAACAGAACAAACACTAAGGGAGTAAGGAAGGAGTAGTTGTGACTTGTCATTTTCCCACCTGGAAACTAAGGGCGGAACATGATTATAGTGGGGCCAGAGCTCAGACAGTAAGTCAGAACCTCAAAGATCAGACATTTAAGCAGGTGTTCAGCAATAATAACAGGCAAAGAAGAATCTAGAGAGGAAGGTAATCATGATACTAGGGCCAAGGAGACAGCCGTATCAAGGCAATAGTCTGCCCCAGTAACAACTTCTCTTTTACTCTGTCTCTTGGGAAAGAAAATTTTCTCAAGGCATGACTATCTTGGAGCATACAAGGATAAAACAGGTGAATAAAACAGGTGATAAAAACAGGATAAAACAGGATAAAAACAAGTGAATGCATGAATGGGACTGGTTAGGGTACAGGGATGGTGGCACTGAAGGCAGATCCTATAGCTGATTATCAATTCTTGGCTCTTCACCTATTATTATCCCTTCCCCTTCCTCTCCATCACATGAATGCACACACATACATCCTCTACATTGTTGTTAAAGAAAACTACATAACTATTTAGTCAGAAAAGCTTTTGGGTGAGAAAGTATTTTGTGTACCTTCTCAAATTTAATATTTTGACCTTGATTTTTTTGGCAGCACTATAGAACTATATCTATACGGACACCGACTATTCAAGTATTCATACGCATATGTCAGAATCATGAAAACATGCTGCAAGTTATAAATCATCCTTAAAACATTTCGAGAAATTTCCTGAGCCTAATGCAGCACAGATTTACAAAATGCAGTTATAATCCTGAACCAGGACTGAAAGCCATTAGAAGCAAGAGTGGATTTGAAATGTTGCATTTTGTTTACAGGATAGCCATTATTTTAACTTCTTTTCATGATGATAAGGAGGACACATAAACTTATCTGCAGGGAACAGGCTGCTCATTTCAAAATCCCTTCTCACGTCCCACAGTGCAATCCCCTAAAACCAAGGTGCAGTTATGCAGAACACAGATGTAGTTGTGCTCCAGATTACAAATGCATTCATTTAAGCATGTTCTGCAGGAGACCATTGGAAGATAAAACTATTATCCTTCCTACTATGAGCATCAAAATTTTATTTTTTCATTTAACTCTTGATAGAAGAATATGAAATTCAATTGTGACAAAGAGATTGCTATTAAAATTTGTAACCTATTTTCTTTTTTGATGGACTATGAATGTCTAGCAGGAGTATCTTGAAAAGTAAACTCAAGGTCAAAACACTTGGGGTACAGAAATAAAGAGAAGGGGTGAGGAGAAACAGAAGCGATCGATTTTAATGTCTAATGGGACGAGCTCGGTTAAACTGTAAGGAAAGAAATATAGTAGCTTCAGTCTTGGAAAGAAATTTTAAGCAGATTCTATACAAAATAAACAAAACACTGAGAAGGCAGAAGTCTAGTGATAAAATATTTGTTCTCCACGGGCAGGGAGATAGCTCTTATCTTAGTCATTTCTCTCCTGATGACTCCTTGTTAAACTATTCAAGTAAAGCCTTGTATCCATTTGTTTAACTTTTAGAAGTTAGCATCTGGGCACAAGACCAAAACTGAAATGAAAGAAGTTACACTGAAAAAAGTTCTCAGGCAAAATCAGAGGAAAAAAATATAGCTTGAGTTGACATATCTGTAGTTTTTGAAACAAAAATACTTTTCCAGTGGAAGAAACACAGACACAATGAGATATCTTTAAAAATTAACGTTTTATGATTCACCGTGGATTTATTATGGCTTTGTCTTTACCCATTTTTCAGATCAAAGGCTTCACATGATCCAGATTGGGTTTAGCCCTTTATTGTGTGCATAGCAGATAACAAAGAATAATTGCTAAAACAATTGTTCAAAGAACTTATAGTCTACTGCCTGATATATAAGAAAACTAAAAGACATATTTGTTAAGTAAATGAGAATGAAAATGTCTATATATATGATGGAAATAAATTGATTTTGAAAATGCTAGATTTTTGTGGATGGCATCCAAATTAATTAACTAATTAATTAGAGAAAAAATAAAAAAGGAATTATGTCAAGTCACTTTTCTGACTATATGTTTCTCTGTGAACTAGTTAATACAAACTTTATGTGATTATACAGCAGATGGGGTTGGAATCCGGCAAGTGGATTTTAATTGTGTTCTTGTTAGGTAATATTTGAGCTCTACATACATATTTACTACCACACATTTTTCCTCCTCTCTTCAAATAAACTTCTTAGATTAAAAGTTTATCCCTTCAACTCAGTGATTCATCAACTCATGAGAATCTGGTGTCACCACCATACTTCACTCAACACAGTCCGGCTGTGGTCACCAATGGCCTCCTAAACACAGCTTCAATGGGTGCAACTTCCTCCTGAATTTTCTTGATTTCTTTTTTGAGCTAATCTTTTTCCATGATGCCACTGGATGTTCATCCTTTGTGTTTCCCTTATATTTTATTACATGACTAGTCTCTCTCCTCAGAGATTGCTTCTTTTGGTGAATTTATCTACAATCATGGTTTAAGCGGCTACCAAAATACTAATGGATCTCAAACCTATAACTATATTTAAGGGTCATCTTTGTCTGCTTAACAGTTCTAATAGCTGATCTCAAAATCACTTCACACTTAATAAGTCCAGAACAAATTAATGTATTATGTGTTGATACACCCTAGGGAGTTAATGAATAGTGGATGATAAAAAGGTAGATCCAGTCAATTTAAACCATTGATTTGAAGAATTTAAAAATAAAAGTTGAGAAAATAAAATAATAGTTGGAAAAAATCATCAGTGGTTCAGAGAACTTGTTTTTATTCATGTATATTTTTATAAACAAGTATTCCAATTTATTAACTAATAAAATTACTATAGAGCAGACTGCAATATCAGTGTTTTTTCAAGGTCACTGACAAAGCTCCATATTTATCTGAAGACTTTCTGGTGATCATGGAATTAGGGTAAGGGTGTTTTGATTATCTTAGTGGCTACCAGCATACACCTTATTTTTTTTAATTTGATGCATGTCCGCTGTGAACATATATGAATTTTCTCTTTCATTTTTGATTTTCCTCCTATTTTTCTGCCTTAAATGTTGACATCAACGTCCAACCTTTCGTCAAACCACAAGAATCATGGTGGTGTCTTAAATACTTCTCAACCGACCATCATATTTAGTTACTGTCAAATCTACTCTCGTTTATCAATCCTCATTGCCCTGTCTTAGTTTAGACCTTCTTCTCACCTGGATTGCTGCCATAGCCTCCTCACTGCACTGGGCCTTCTGTCCATCTCAGATTCGCCTTGAACACGTGTGCTACTATGTTAGAGCTAATGACAATTTAAACTAAATCATCTTTCTGCTTTAAATATCTAAAAAACTCCAGATTTATTTTATAAATAAAGTAAGATAAAATTCGAGCTTCTTAACAAAGTATGTAAAATTCTCCAAGAGCTGGCACTTTTCTGGCATAATTTTCTCCAGTTGCTTACTCTCAAATGTTATGCTCCAGCAACATGAAACTATATATAGTCCTTCAAGTACAGTGTGCTGTATCATACCTCTGTGCCCTTAAACATGATGCTTCATCTGCCGGTAATATCACCTCCTTTCTTTTTCACCTGGCTGCCTCCTAGTTGCCTTTTAAAATTTAGTTGATGTGTCACATATTTTATGAATCTTTTACTAAATCTAGCTCCACTCCATCATAGTTCTTCACCAAAACTGAGTCAAGTGTACCTCCAATGTAGTCCAAACACAGTTTGTGAGTGTCTCTAGCAGATACTTATTTTATTATGTAGATATTATCTCTTCATATTTCTCTCTGTCTGACAAGAATGTCCACTCCTAGAAAACAAGGATTAATGAAATGTTATTCATTTTTATATACCTAGTTCATTAGTTTTATATACTTAGCATACTGTCTGATATATAGTAGATACTCAACAACCATTTAATTGGACTGAATTGTACTGCATAGTATTGGAGAAACCAAGAGGTGGGGAGAAAACTTCTAGGTATGACCTATTATGATTGGCTCACAAATATTATGCGTAATTGTTCTGTGTAATGATTAAGAATAGACTATGTAGGGCTGACCCAGAGGCATAGAGGTTAAGTTCATGTGATACCCTTTGGCGGCCTGGAGATTGCAGGTTCAGATCCCAGGCATGGACTGATGCACTGCTTGTCAAGCCATGCTGTGGTGGCATCCGATATAAAGTAGAGGAAGACGGGCATGGATGTTAGCCCAGGGCCAATCTTCCTCAGCAAAAAGAGGAGGATTGGCAGATGTTAGCTCACGGCTAATCTTCCTCACACACACACACAAAAAAAACAATAGACTATGTATTCAGACTGACATTGGTTTGAGTCCTAGTTCTGTCACTTGCTCTGTGCACAGGAGGAAATTACTTTATAGCTCTAAGACTTTTGTCTTCTCATCCTTAAACTAGACATAAAAATAATAACAACAATAATTACCTTATAGGCAGAAGTGGGTCCAGATCTTTTATGCCTACAGCTTATATTATTTTGGAGGCCCCCTTTAAGAAAAAGAATACAAAACTATAAATAAAGAATTAAATCAAAAACTAAATGTATTTAGGGGCTTTCCCTGTGGCCTAGTGGTTATGTTTGGTGTGCTCTGCTTTGGTGGCCCAGGTTTGGTTCCTGGGCACAGACATACACCACTCATTGGTGGCCATGCTGTGGCAGTGACCCACATATAAAATAGAGGAAAAATGGCACAGATGGCACAGTTCAAGGCAAATCTTCCTCAAGCAAAAAGAGAAAAATTGGCAACAGATGTTAGCTCAGGGCAAATCTTCCTCAGCAAAAGTAAGCAAGTAAATAAATACATAAATAAATAAAAAATGTATTTATAGTGAGAAAAGAAATCATATCAAATTATAAATTTTAAAAATCTGATAAACATTTCATTACATCTCAGAAAAATAATAGAATTTTTAAAATTAACTTTTTAAAATTAACTTCCTCTTTTACCTCAGTAGTATTTTTCCTTCAATGTTTGGTTTCATGTATTTTTATTATTTCTTAATAAAACAAGGATTTTGTAATATTTTATACAGAAAGAATAGAAAGGAAATTCAGTTTTTCTTTTGGAATGGTTTACCAACTCTTTTGTTATCAATGATTTAGATTTTTTTTCAAATTCATAATTTTCACCTGGTAATATGCAAATTATTGTTATTGTCAAATACAGGAAAACCTCTATCAAGTTTTTTATGATCTATAAGATTTGGAAGAATTTTCCACAGACCACCATCTGGCTTTGTACATTTCCCACCTTGTTCCTCCCCCACTCCTTCCATAGCCTGATGTCTGCTCCACGGTCTTCCTGTCCTGATGCTGCATGAGTTGGTACGGTGGGCGATAAGAGTGTTTCTGGAAGCCATTTTTGGTTCAGGACAGCTAGCTAACAATAACTTATCAATATAAAGAAGTCACTGCAAATCAAATGTATTCCCAGCTCAACTTCCCCTTATCTGGACCACTAGGCTGCCCAGGCCACTCTATTGCCACCGACACTCAGGCTAACTTTGATGGATGCTAATTCGTGTTGGAAAGAAGGAATCCTCTTATCAGATGACAGTTAAAATATCTTACTTTTGCAAAATTTATCAAAATACGTGATTAGGGCCCTTCCTCAGGCTTTGGAAAGAACTTGTGCAAGTGAGAGGCCCGAAAACTCAGATTCGTAGTAAAGGTTGCTGCTGGTAGGATCAAATTTAGATAATAAAAACAAAACACTAAATACTGTTTGGCCTGGTGTGCATGTACAACAAACATCAATTATATTCAAATTATTAAAAAACAATAGATGTATTTGGCTCTACAAGCTAATTTAGATCTCTCAAAGAAACCTGTTCAAATTAACTCCATAGGATGTATCAACATCCTATTAATGAATAGTGGATGATAAAATGTAGATCCAATGAGTTTTAGCCATTCATTTGAAGAATTTAAAAATAAAAGTTGAGAAAACAAAATAATATTTGGAAAAAAATTATGAGTGTTTCATGAGAGCTGGTTTGTATTCATGTATATTTTTATAAACAAGTATTCTAATTTATTAACTGATAAATATATTACTACAAAGCAGACTGCAATATCAGTGTTTGTGCAAGGTCACAGACAAAGCTACATTTTTATTGGAAGATTTTCTGGTGATCATAGGTAAGGGTACTTTGATTGTCTTAGTGGCTACTAGAATACATTTTTTTTTTATTTGATGCATGTCCATTGTGAATATACATGAGTCTATCTGACACCCACCTAGGGGAAAGGATTTCTCTAGATTGTTCATCAGGGCACTTTCTTTGCTGAACAATCCTGGAGACATAGTCTCGCTAAATCTGGTTGGTCTATGGAGTCAAAGCATTTTACAACAGGCATCAGTGCAGAATGGGAAATTACATAGCTGGACAGAGAAAGAGAAAGCATCAGATCAAAGCTTTTCAGAAAGCAGAAAGTGGTGTTACCCAGAATAAAGCACAGTTCAGAGAGTTGGCCTGGCATTCTCCAGTAGGTTCCCTCGAGATGAATTACAAGGAAATCATTTTTTTAATCTTTCCGTGTCATTCTGTCCTCACACTAGATTGGTAGTCTGGATAGATATAGAATTCTAGGTTGAAAGTCATTTCCTTGAAGATATTATTCTAATAGTTTCTACTTTTCATTATTGTTGGAAAAACAGTTTAATGTCATTCTGAAATTTCTTACTACATATTTGTAAATTTTTATTCTGATTTTCTCTTTCTTGCCTGTTACCTCTTGTGTTCTGAACTACAGAATGGTGTATATTTACAGTGGGTCTCCTTTCTTTCACTCTCCTGGCCACTTGATATATACTTTTAACCTGGAAACTCCTTTGTTCTACAATAATCTAAAAACTTGTATGATTTTGTTTAAAAAAATGTTTTCCTGATGTGTCCTCTTTTTTCCCTGTCTGAAATTGCTAGAAGAGAAATGTTGGATCCTCCAGATTGTTTCGAATAACTTTCTCCTAATAATTTCAATTTCCTTTACTTTTTGTTCTCTGTCTGTGATGTTTCACTGCATTTTCTAACCTAGTTTTTAATATACATTTTAAAATTTAGCTTTCATAATTTTTTATGTTGTCACAAATCCACTTCTTTTTTATTTTCTGTGGGGGAAGATTCGCCCTAAGCTAACGTCTGTTGCCACTCTTCCTTCTTTTTTCCCCCACAAAGCCCCAGTACATAGTTGTGTCTAGTTGTAAGTTCTTTTAGTTCTTCTATGTGAGCCACCACCACAGCATGGCTACTGACAGATGAGTGGTGTGGTTCCACGCCCAGGAACCAAACCTCGGCCGCCGAAGTGGAGCGCACCAAACTTTAACCTCTGGGCCATCAGGGCTGGCTCTAGCTTTCATATTTTTCATTTCAAAGGTTTATCTCTTTTTCTGTTACAGGCCCTTTTGGACATCATTTTGTCATTGCTTTTTTAATGAATGTAGTGCCTCCTTGTATTACACTGAGGGGTTTAAAATTTTTTTTCTTCAGTTTCTTACTTTATATCCGTTTTCACAGTGCTTTTGTTTGTTTATTGAGGCAGGGATTTGCTTGGCTGACTAGGAAGGATATAAGTGTTTATAGCTGTAGTGAAAAGCAAGCCCTGACCATTTAAGCTTTCAAGTTATCTCCATTCAATTTGATTTCTCTGAAGAATAAGCCCCTATTTTTTGGCATATGTATAGGCACCTACACGCAGAGTTGGAAGGGTAACTGGCTGTTCCATATATTTCAACATATTCTCATATTTTTAGCCTTATCCTGCCTATCAGTTCTAAAGTCAAGATTTTTTTTTAGTTTTCTACAAGGTGAATGGTCTCTCCTCTCAACCTTATCTCCTCCTCTTGTGTTTTAGTTGTAGCTTTCTTTGTCCTGTTAAATCACTTCCTGCTCCTCTGCCTTCTAAAAATCCATTGAAAACTTTCATCCACCATTCTCTTTATACTTTTATATTAATATCTTTTTAATTTTTAATTTCATATCAGTGGGTCTTGGGCAGGAGAAGATAAAATACATACATGTTTAGTTACTTTTAAAAGAAACTATCAAATAAGCTAAATTTTCCAAAGTACAGTCTTGAACTATTGAGAGTGTTTTGATAGATAAAAATGACTTCATATTTCCCACAATTTTTTTAGAAAATAGAAGTAATGTGTTAGATGAGGCAGGTAGTACACACTTTGCAGGGAATAAACTCTCCTAGTATTTCTAGGAATATGTACACTATTGCAAGCCTCCCTTTCCATATGCCATCATTTATATATAGAAACACAAAATCCATACATTTGAGATAGCCAGATGGCAACTCTTCTCTTCATTACTGAAACGAAACAGGGAATACGAGAATTCCCTGGTGAAAACACACTGCAGTATTTTACTTTAAAACATATAGTTTTGAAATGAACATAATCTTGCTTCCACCTTTTTTTAATGTGTGTTCTCATTTTTAGAACTACACTGACAACAAAAGAAATGCACTGAATTCAGTAACCTGATTTTTTAAGTGAGAAGTGAAAAGCTGAATAATATTAGCATAAAACATTTGCATCTGTTACCTAAGAGAATTCTGATAGCTGCCTCAACTCTCTGTGTGAAATTATTCTTGCATGGCATCTGTAATTGTTTCTGTCAGGAAAATGGAAACCTTGCCGATATTCACTAATGTGCCTTGGAGAGCACGTAACCTTGGAGATTTGTGGAACGTACCTTTGGAAATGGAAATTCTACAGATAGTTCATAAACTGACTCCCAGACTCATGATAGCTAAATTCTTCTTGAGGCAATATTTGTCCTTGGCAAAACCTGTTTTGTTACCATTTTATTTATAAATAAAGAGACTGGATGGTTCAAAGATGACTAGATACATTTATTAGAAAACTTTATGCAGATCATGAAGTTAAGATTCTGTACTTATAAGTTCCCTTTTTAACTCTATAAAATAGAGTGAGAAATGAGTTGTGACTCGATCTACCATTTCTACATAAATGGCAATGCAATTACATTAGATGACTTAAATCTAAGTTATATGAAGGACTCTGCTTTAGTGATGTGAATAAAACTTGCATAAAAGCTTTCTACATAATATCTTTATTTTTATTTGAAATAAGTCTGTGGTTCTCTATATTCATAACAAATTTTACTTTCAATTTGATTCAAAGAAAGTAATCCTACGAATAACTGAGTTAGACTTTTCAACTTTTTAGCTGTGAGAAATTGGACAGTGAGAAAATTGGGATAATGAGGAAGGTGAATTCTATGGAGAAAAACAGATATTGATATATATGTATTTTTTTTAACATTCTAAAGCTCTGACGTTTATTACATTTTCTAAAATAAAATTCCTAAAATGCAAGTATTATTCTAAACTTTCTTTTTTCCTCCTAGGGGTTTAATGTCTAAATATGCATGACTCAAGACTAATGTTCGGATAGGCTTGAGAGAAAAGAGGCAAAGATTATCCCACTTTTACTGATGGGGAAACTGAGAAATAGAAGTAATGGGGACAATTATGCTGAAATCAATGTCAAACTAGAGCACTGGTCTCTTAACAGCAAAATTATCTTCTCGCTGAGCTTAACAAAGCTACTCATTTTTTAAAAAAATCAAAATCCAACTTAATTAATAAAATTGACCATAGCACAAACTTTTATTATAGGTATTCATTTTAACCTCTTTGAGTTTAAATCTCTGTTTTAGGATTTTATCTTGGAAGGAAAGAAATATGATTACAGTTGCCAAAGGGATGTTACAGTAATATGTATGTTGTCAAATGTTACTTCCATTTTCCTCAAGGCTCTAGAATATAGTCCTGGTCTTCCAAGGTCTTCTCGAATATGAAATTAAGCACCCGTTCTGAACAAATAAACTTGTTCTTCTGGCTTCCCATCCTCCTTTTCATTTTGCAAAACACTGAATAGATAGATTCAAACTCAATTCTTAGGAGTCAATAGCATAGTCCATGTCAATAGCAATAATAGTAGATGACTTGATTTCAAGTATCCAAAATGAAACAAAAATTTTTGGTATAGATTATGTAAAATAATGCATGATCTTAATCATTAAGGAAGTACTTAATTCTTAATAACCACTATTTTAGAAAGTAGAGATAAGTTTAATTAAAAAAATGTATCTCTTGAAAAGACTATAATTTTGATTTTTTTCCTAGATAAATCACTTTGGATTATCTTTTTCCCACTGCAACAAAGGAGATGGCTCTGTGTTTCTCTAGTCACATACGCCTGCCATCGTCCTTTATAACCTTGATGGAATGTAAGGCAAGTAAAACACAGAGCCATGCCCTCCCCTCTACACAAAAAGGAAAAAGTTGTCTATTTGCCAGCGTTCAAGAGAAAAAATGACTCTTGAAGTAATAGCAGAGTTTCTCATTTGTGTCGTTAAAAGCAAAAATAGATGGATGTATGGTTGGAGGGATGGATGGATGGATGGATGGACGTACAGATGGATGGATGTGTGGACAGATGGATGGACAAATAGATAAGATAGGAAAATTCAGTATTTTTATATGGTCATAGCTTTGTAATGTGAAGAATATATTTAGGGGATTCTAATCTCTGCAGTTTTGCTTTTAATAAAGGCAGATCAAAGATTAGAAGAAACAATGCAACTCTGTTGTCTGAATATTGTCCCCCTGCACCCCTGCATCTTGGCACTTAGACTGCTACATTGTTGTACCACAGTGGTCTTGTTTGAAGAGCTATGTGTGCTTATACCTCACTGTGAGCTTCTTTTTTTGGGAGCAATTATTCCCTCAGCCCAAAGCTTCCATCCCAGGAACATCTGTTTCACAACCACTTGCAATAATCTAATAACTAGGTACCAAAAAAAAAGAAATCATACTTCTGCTCGTTTCCCTGCAGAAAAACACGCCATTTATACAAATAAATGGTGGTCTCATGCAAATCTTTTTTTTGTTTGTTTCTGTCAAGGAGATGGGGGGATAGTTTATTTCCAATTGGAAATGAGTAGCTGGACTCTGGAAGAAAAACAAGAATGAAACTTTCTGAATATAATGACTTTAGTGATGTACAAGTAAGTTTATTGCAATTATTTCTCATACACATGCTGCTCCAATTACTGAATTTCAGTATCCGTGATCATATTATTTCTTAATAAAAGAATGTATGACTAGTTCTCGACTTCATCTTCTTCAAACTTATTTTCTAAACTGTAATTAAAAATTCTAATTTAACAAAATAATAAAGAAATTTTTGTTGCAGGTGGAAACTATTTTCACTATCAGTGTATCACCTGATGGTTTAGTTTCTGTTGGCTTCTAATGATCTTTTTTTCTCTTTTTTGTGGTATAATTCACAAAGGATTAAGACAAACTTTCGAAAGCAACTATATTTTCTGGCTGAAAAGGTTTTGATGACAGTCAGTTATTTATTTTGGACTGAACATTTAATCAAATCATTTTCAAATTGAACCTTTGGGCTACAGTAGGGTTTCTCAACAGCAGAACTATTCACATTTGCGATGGGATAATTATTTTTTGTGGGAGCTCTTCTGTGCACTGTAGGATGTTGGCTGTGTCTTTGGATTCTACCCAGTAGATATCAGGAGTACTCCCTCCTAGTCATGACAGTCAGAAATGTCTGGAGACATTGACAAATGTTCCCTGTGGGGCAACTTCAGCCCAGGTTGGGAACCATGGGGCTATAGCATTCTCTTCTCTGTTATCATGGGGACTATTCTACTTTGACAGCAAACTCATCCCTGTGAGGCTATGAGTCTGCTATTCTGTTTCTTTTATTTCTAACTTTATACTCCTCAGTTGTGATATCGACTGCTCTTAAGTTTGCTTCCATCATCAATCTTTGCCCTTTGCTTTCTCTTCCTCCTTTGCATTAAGTCTGTAATTATACCTGTTTGATGTAAAAAATATCAGGAGAGTGAAGTGACAGGAATTATATCCATTAGATTCTTAGACATTATAATAATGATAGAGAGTAAAAACAGCTATATATATCACGTTAAAATTTATTAACCTATGTATCCAATTCTATCTCTCAATAAGTGGAAATATACTTATAGAATTTGTGAACAAATCTTATTCATTTATTTTTTTTTTGGTGAGGAAGATTAGCCCTGTGCTAACATCCATTGCCAATCCTCCTCTTTTTGCTGAGGAAGACTGGATCTGGGCTAACACGCGTGCCCATCTTCCTCTACTTCATATGGGACGCTGTCACAGCATGGCTTGACAAGCCATGTGTGTGGCTTGTGTAGGTCCGCTCCCAGGACCCGAACCTGTGAACCCTGGGATGCCAAAGTGGAGTGTGCGGACTTAACCACTACACCACCAGGCTGGCCCCAAACAAATCTCATTTTTAATAAAATACAGTAAAACAAATAAAAGATGATGCACCACTCATTAACAATGACTTCCAGGTCCAAATATTATTCCAGTTTCACAATTTCTACAAATTGATTGCTTTATCTGAATCTCCTAAGCCCCCCAAGAAGCTAAGCCTGGGTCAAATTCTCCATGCTAGCAATGATATTCATTAAATTCAGAAAGCAAAATTTGCTCAGGTATGAAAGGAGGCAAAGCACTGTCTCAATGGCTTTTGTCTACATAAGTATCAGCTTCATTGTTCCATTTCTTCATCTGTAAAATTATAGGGTTTGTCATAAGAATTAAATGAGGAAATATGTGTAAAGCAGTTAAAATAGTACCTGGTACATAATAAACACTCAACAATTTTCCTTGATAGATTGCTCCTACTCCAGTTAATGGAAATGCCACTAATAGATTAATAACAACGAAAACTTTTTGTGAAGCTCAGAACATTCTGTGGGATCCTGGTGCATATGTCTGATTGCCTACTAGGCATCTCATTTATTCATTCATTTATTTATTCATTTATTTCTTCAAATGTTGTTCAACATTTAAATATCATTTTGATACTTCAAATGTAGCCTATACCACAATAAGCTTAAAACCTAATAAAGTTCTCCTCTTCCCCTTGTATACTGTAGCTCTCTCTATATATCCCTATAAAGGATTATTTTTTTTTTAATTCTATCTCCTTGATTTATTCCACTTTTCCTACTCTTCAGACATCATGTCCCTGCCTTTGAACACATCTAGCCAGGATTTCTAAAATATCTCCTAACATTTGTTCCTACTCTGATACAGTCTTCACATTACTATACACAGTGATCTTTTTAAAAGAAATAATCTGATGAAGTAACTTCTTAAAATCCTTCAATAGATTTCAGGAGAATTCAAGATAAAATCTGATCTCTTTAGGATGTTGTAGAAGGTTCTTTACGAACTGGCATCTATTTTCTCCAGCCTTATCTTTTGCCCCTCTTCACATTGAATCCTCTGTGAAAGTCCTACTGAAACATTTGAGGGTGGTTAATTCTGTGTGGTGCTCTAACGTCCTTAATTCTGACTCAGATCTCCCTCCATCTGCTTGGAATGCCTTGTTGCCCATATTGGCTGGACTATTTTCTAACATTTATTTGTCTGACTCCTCCTAAGATTCTCAGCTTCTTAAGGGCTGGTGCTATTTTATTTTTTTCTGTAGCCTCTAATGTCTCATATTTTTCTAACTATATCTGGGAATGAAGATGTCTAAAGTAATGTTGCTGAAAGATGTTTAAAGACATTACACAAATCATTGTCAGTATAGTGTAAAGAACAGTGATTTTCTTATTTAGACAGATCCAGATTTGAATCCCAGCTCTGCTACATTACTTTACAAGCTTGTGTGCTTTGATGAAGTTAATGATCTACTTGCAAGTTCTATTTCCTCGTTTGTAAAATTGTGACTAATTCTTGCTACATAGGGTTGGGCTTAGACTCGAAGAAGATAAAATATATGAGGCATATGGTAGGTGTAAAAAAAATAGTATCAATAATAATTCGTTCCATTTCTAATTTCAATTGAAATTCCAAGCAGGAGATGATATTCTACAAAGATTTAAAAACTAATAAATTTTCCAAACATATCAGATAGGTTCAAACTAAACTGATCCTAAAAAATGAATGTGTGGCTTGAAAAGATTCATGGAAAGAGATGACGAAGAAAACATAGTTGCAGGCCAGCTCCGGTGACCTAGTGGTTAAGTTCAGCATGCTCTGCTTTGGTGGCCCAGGTTCAGTTCCAAGGTGTGAAGCTACACCACTTGTCTGTTAGAGTCCATGCTGTGGTGGTGGCTCACATAAAAAAAAAAAAAAAAGGAAGATTAACAATGGATGTTAGCTCAGGGAAAATCTTCCTCAGGAAAAAAAAAAAAAGGAAAGATAGCATCAAGTGTTAACAAACAACTGAAAAATGGCACCATATTCACTTTCCTATACATATTACAAAACTTTCATTGGATGGTGATGACAATAATGATGTCAAGAAATAAGCTAAAACATACAAAATAATCAAGAAGATTAAGAGAAAAATGAATTTACTACTAAAATTATAATTATTGAATGATATTCCAAGTTTATAGTGTTCCTGGAAATATTAGCTAATAATAGTAGAACATATATACAGTTTGAAAATGAAATATACACATGCTAAAAACTGTTTAGTATAGGGGAGTGTGATTAAAAGTTTGCAGAGCACTAAAATATGTACTGCACTATTTGAAGATCGCCAGCAACATTTTATATAACATGTTGAAAGGAAGTAAACTCTTTCATGGCCTGCAAATGATCAACACTCAGTTTTTATAGCATATACTTTGAATGAGTGCATAGATGCAAAAAAAGAATAATTAAGAATTATCTTGCAGGGCCAGTCCTGGTGGCCTAGTGGGTAAATTTGGCACACTCAGCTTTGGGGGCCGGGGTTCAGTTCCCAGGCACAGACCTACACTACTCATCTGTCAGTAGCCATGCTGTGGTGGTGGCTCACATAAAAAATAGAGAAAGACTAGCAACAGATGTTAGCTCAGGGTGAATCTTCCTCAGCAAAAAAAAAAAAAAAGAATGACGTTGCAGATAAACTCACATTCTAGAGCAGCTGGTTGGATTAAGAGCGATATGGGGCACTAGTAAGTGAATTCAGACTGAACAGGAGACACTCTCCCCACAGCCACACTACAGCAGGAAGAATTAGAGATGACTATCAGAACGCACAGCATATCTGGTTTTGTCAGATGCAGCTATATTATAAACTAAGATGTTTTAACAGATTAGAAACTATCACCTTCAACAATTCTTCTGCTACTTTCATCAAGTATTAAGTTAAAGAATCCTCCAGATGAACTGTTAAATGCTGACATTTACACCAGATGATCAGAGTCAAGATTCTGGTGACCAAATTAAGATATAATACAGTGAGCAGAGGGCTTTTCAGAATTCACATGTAACAAGTCATATGTAACTAAGTTCCTTGACAATACATGAACATGATTGCCAAAAACACTTAGAACAGGATTAACAAAATTTAAGTGACAGAATGCAGTATTAACATATTAATCATCACATTGGTCTTTAATTTCCATGTTTTTATATTTTTGTACGTGTAAGATTAGAACCAGAGGTGAATTTCATCATTTTCAAGTAATTTTTTCACAAACATATCATGTTAGTTCATTTATTATAGAAAGGAGATTTGTCATATTTATTTTCCACAATGCCTCTAAAACCTCCAATAGCCTTTTGTTATATTTTCAAGAGTGAATATTTGCATATAAAGCATATACAGGTCCAAGTTTTCAATTTTCTACTCAGCAATTATTCTCCAAGAAATCTTGTGTGATAATATTGCAAAAATGGCACAAATTCTTCCCATTCTTACCTTCACGCCCTTTGCAATGTGACAGCTTTTCTAGATGTAAAGTCTATTTCTTCACCTCTTGAATTCTGGCCTGACAATGTGACTGGCTTTAGCCAATGAGACATTAACAAATGTGATGCAAAGAGTGGCTTAAAAAGTACTTGCACAAATACTCTTAACACCACTATGTGAATCAGGCCAAACTAGCCTAGAGGTGTGGATAAGAGACCAGATGGAAGAGAACCAAGATGCCTGCCAGTCACCAGGCAGAGTGAGGCCATCATAGATCATTTAGCCACCAGCCACTTACCAGCTGACCGCGAATACACGAGACAGCTCAACCCATCACCCAGACTGGGTCAGCTTAGAAGAAGCACACAGCCAACCAACAGAATATCATGGTAAATAAAAGGTATTTTTTTAAGCCTCTTACTTTGGGGTGGTTTGTTATGCAAATTGATAACTGTTACACAATGAATCATCTCATAGATCAAAAACAAAACACCTTGGGGGCTGGGCTGGTGGCGTTGTGGTTAAGTTTGCACGCTCCACTTTAGCTGCCTGTGGTTGGCAATTTCGGATCCCAAGCTCAGACCTACACACCTCTTACCAAGCCATGCTGTGGCAGCATCCCGCATATAAAGTGAGGAAGATAGGCATGGATGTTCACCCAGGGCCAATCTTCCTCAGCAAAAAAGAAGAGGAGGATTGGCTACAGAAGTTAGCTCAGGGCTAACCTTCCTCATCAAAAATAAAACACCTTGATGTGTGAATTTTGTTCTGATAAAGAACCTTTTTAATAGAACCTGTAACAAAATTAAAACAATGATGTAATCACACTCAAGCTGGAAAATAAATCCTCAAGCTTGATATTACTCATTCATAATTGCTAGATCAAGTGCCAGATCAAATACTACCCTTAAGGGGCCAGCCCGGTGGCACAGTGGTTGAATTCACGTGCTCTGCTTCAGCAGTCCAGGGTTGGCAGATTCAGATCCCGGGCATAGACCTATGCACCACACATCAAGCCATGCTGTGATGGTGACCCACATACAAAATAGAGGAAGACGGGCACAGATGTTAGGTCAGGGCTAATCTTCCTCAGCAAAAAGAGGAAGATTGGCAACGGAGGTTAGCTCAGGGCCAATCTTCCTCACAAAAAAAAAATGCTACCATTAAGGAAGACTTCTTTGATTCCTTTTTTCTGAAGGTAATTTATATCTATTTTGTTCTTCCATAGCTTTTTACTTTATTTTTCTTAAGACATTTAGTTTATCATTTTCTTTATTGTATTAATTCTATGTTCATGCATTCTTGTCTCCTCTACTTGTTGTAAACTAGATGAGGGTAAGATCTCTTTGTTTTTTATCATAATTCTTCATGTGAGTAACATAGTGCACAGCACATAAAACTATTGAGCCTTATTACCTCACTGGAAATCGTATTATTATTCCTGATGTATGGTATTATTTTGGTATCATGATCCAGGACTCAAAGCTTATCCTTTGAAATAAATTTATTTATATGGAATGTCTCAGATTCAAGGGACATTTCCTAGATTTTACTTGAATAAATATTGAAACCTTAATATAAACTAAAAATAAACACTAGGGAGTATCTTCTGAAGACCTTATTAGTTTACACAACTTTCATCATAGGTGTGCTACTGTTTCTTTTTTTTTTTTTTTGGTGAGGAAGATTGGCCCTGAGCTAACATCTGTTGCCAATCTTCCTCTATTTTGTATGTGGGATGCCACCACAACATGGCTTGATGAGCAGTGCATAAGTCTACGCCCGGATTCCAAACCTGCTAACCCTGGGCTGCTGAAGAGGAGCTCACGAACTTAACCACTATGCCACTGGGCCAGCCCTTGAGGTTTTGTTTCTTTTAGGACTTCTCAGCTGCCTGAGCAAGAAAATATGTGTGTATACTAACCTAGGAATGTACACACATCTCTAAACAGCTAAACCTAACCATCTGTATCTATACTAAATTAAACAAATTCATAACGATATCTCTAACTTTAACTCATTGCCACATGGATCATTCTGATCTTCTGTCCTTGCTTATCTGTAAATTCCAACTCAAAAAATAAGAAATCTGGCTCCCATTGTCTGTCATCAATTTACTTAATTTTTCAATTTCAGTATACATATACAGCAGTATCAAAATTGTTAACCTGTATGCCCTTGGGATACTTGATCAGCTAGAGTAAAGTGCCTATGTTCAGTTCTTTTATCTTTTCATTTACAGACTCAATTCATTTCCAAGATTACTGATGTCAGCACCTTTTCTCCCAAATCCTTTGGTGAGGTTGTCTCATACATCTGTAACACAGTTAAATTCTCTTGTCAAAGTCTATATTCTTTACTGGGATTCCTTGAACTCCTAAATTATTCTTCTAAATTTGCACACGTTAAGTTTCGCTCTTTGTGCTGTAAATTTCGGTGGGTTTGACAAATGCATAATGTCATATTTTACCATTACAATATCATCAAGAATAGTTTCACTAGCCTAAAAATCCCTGTGCTACACCTATCCATCTTTTCTACCACTCCCCAAAGCCCTGACAACCACTGATACTTTTACTATCTCTAGTTTTGACTTTTCCAGAAAGTCGTATCATTGGACTCATACGCTATGTATCAAGACAGGCTTCTTTTATTTAGCAGTATACACTTACGGTTTCTCCAGATTCTTTTTTAGCTTAATGTTTTTTTTTTTTTAATTAATAGACTTCATTTTTTTAGAGCAGTTTTAAGTTTACCGAAAAATTGAGCAGGAAGTACAGAGAGTTCCCATACCTCCTTTGCACACGTTAGTTTAGTACCTTTGCTACAATTAATGAACCACTATTGATACATCATTATTACCCGAAGTCCATGGTTAACATTAGGATTCACTCTTTGTGTTGTACAGTTATATGGGTTTGATGGATGCATAATGTCTACCATTACAATATTGTATAGAATAGTTTCAATGACCCCCAAATCCCCTGTATTTCATCTGTTCTTTACCTCCTCTCCTTCCCTGCTACGCTAAACCCCTGGCCACCACTGATCCTTTTACTGCCTCTGTACTTTTACCTTTTACAGAATGTTATGTAGTTGGAACCATTTGGTTCGTACTCTTCCGACTGTCTTCTTTCACTCAGTGATATGCGTTTAAGTTCTTCCATGTGTTTTCATGGCTAGATAGTTCATTTCTTTTTATCTCTGAATGATCTTGCATCGTATGGACATACCATGTGTTTAACCATTCACCTATTGAAGAGAATCTTACTTCCAATTTTTAGGAATTATGTATAAAGCTTCTATAAATATCCTGTGCAGGATTTTGTGGTGACATAAATTTTCAACTCATTTGGGTAAATATTAAGAAGCGTCATTACTGAATTACGTAATAAGAATATGATTCATTTTGTAAAAATGGCAAAGATGTTTTCCAAAGTGGCTCTTAGCTGTGTCTTTCACAGAGTAGTTTTTAATTTTAATAAATCCTACATAATGTCTTCTTTCATGGATTATGCTTTTGGTGTTATATCTAAAAACTCATTGCCAAATCCAAGCTCACCTAGATTTTCTCCTAGGTTATCTTCTAGAAGTTTTACAGTTTTGCATTTTACATTCAAATCTATGATCAATTTTGAGTTAACTTTTTTGAAAGGTGTAAGATCTATTTCTAGATTCTCATTTATTTTTATTTTTTGGCATATGCACATCCAATTTTTACACTACTATTTATAGAAAAGACTATCCTTTATTCACTGAATTCCCTTTGCAACTTTTAACTGGTTGACTATTTTTGTATGGGTCAGTTTCAGGGTTCTCTATTCTGTTCCATTGATTGATGTGTTTATTCTTTCACTAAAACCTGCTGTCTTGATTGATGTAGCTTTGTAGTAAGTCTTGAAGTCAGGTTAGTGTCATTCCTCCACCTTTGTTCTTCAATATTATGTTGGCTATTCTGGGCATTTTGACTTTCCATATAAACTTTAGAATCAGTTTGTCAATATTCTCAAGATAGCTTACTGGTATTTTGATCTGGACTGCATTAAATACATAGGAAAATTTGAGAATTGACGTCTTAACAATATTTAGTCTTCCAATCCATGAACATCTATTTAGATCTTCTTTGATTTTTTTCATCACAGTTTTATAGTTTCCTGCATATATGTCCCAGACATATTTTGCTAGATTTATACTGAAGTATTGCATTTTTTGGTGCTAATGTAAACAGTATTGTGTTTTTAATTTCAAATTCCAATTGTTCATTACTGGTAAATTGACAAAGCAATTGACCTATATATATTAATGTTATGTTCTGTGGCTTTTCTATATTTGCTTATTAATTTCAGTTTTTTGTCTATTGAGATTTTTGTACATAAATAATCATGTTATATGTGAACACAGTTTTATTTCTCATTTCTAAATATGTATATCTTTTCTTTTCTTAATGCATTAGTTTGGATTTTCATTACAATGGTTAATGGGAGTGTTGAGAGAAGACATTCTTACCTTGTTCCCAACCTTAACAGGAAAGCATCCAATTTCTCATCATTAAAGATGATGTTGAATATAGGTGTTCTGCAGAGTCTCTTTATCAAATTAAGGAACTTGCTTTCTATGTTTAGTTTTCTGAGCATTTTTCTCATGAAAGGGTGTAGGATTTTGTAGAATGACTTTTTGGCACCAATTATTACGATCATATTATTTTTCTTTCCTCATGATGTTGAAGATTACATTAATTGATTTTTAAATGTTGAACCAGCCTTGCATACTTTGAATAAATCCCAGTTGGTCAGAGTACAGAATTCTTTTTATACATTGTTGGATTAGTTTCATTAATATTTTGTGGAGGATTTTCGCTTCTATGTTTTTTGAGAAATGTTCTACAGTTTTACTTTCTTGTAATGTCATTTTGTTATTAGGGTTATGCTGACCTAATAGAACACGTTAGAGAACGGTTCTCTGCTTCTATTAGCCGGGTAAAACTGGAGAATTGGTATCATCTCTTCATCTCTTTTTTATATATTACTTGGTAAAATTCACTAGGAAAACCATCTCTATCTGGTGCTTTCTCTTGGAAGTTATTAATTATTGACTCAATTTCTTTAATAGATATAGGCCTATTCAGATTATATATTTCTTCTTGTGTAACTTTTGGTTGTTTATTTCTACCAGGGAATTGGTCCATTTCCTCTAAGTTATCAAATTTGTGGGCATAGAGTTTTCGTAATTTTCCTTTATTACACTTTGATTCAAAAGGAAAAGTGGTGATGATTCCTCTTTCATTTATGATATTTGGAATTTGTGTCTTGTTTCATTTTCCTTGGTTAGCCTGTCTAGATTATTATAAATTTTACTGATCTTTTCAGAGAACCTACCTTTAGTTTCACTGATTTTCTCTACTGATTTCCTGTTTTTCAATTTCATTTATTTCTGCTCTAATTGTTATTATTCCTTTTCTTCTGCTTGCTTTAGGGTTAAATTGTTCTTCTTTTTATAGTTTCCTAAGGTGCAAGCTTGGGTTATTGCTTTTGGATCTTTCTTCTTTTCTGATATGTGCATTCAATGTTATAAATTTGCCTGTAAGCAATACTTCTGTTGCATCTCACAAATTTTGAGAACTTGTATTTCATTTACATTTAGCTCAAAGTATTTTTAACTTCTCTTGAGACTTCTCCTTTGGTCTGTGTTTTATTTAGTAGTGTGTTCAGTGAGTGTCAGAGTTGAAATCAGAGTTCTCTTTCATTGCATTTTTATTCTGTGAATTGACTTACATTGGAAAATTAAATTAAAAACTGTGACTACCATAATGCCTTGAGTAAGGTTTCCATTTAGTAGAGAGAGTTTTTTTATTTATTTGTTTTATTTTGGGGAAGGGGTAAAAATTAAAAGTTCCGTGTCTGATCATCCATCTTTATCCTAAAGACCCCTTGATCGAGTGAGTACTTACAATGATCCCTGCTACTTATTATTGTGACTGACCACACTTCACCTCTGAAGTCAAAATCTGCTAATTGTTCTCATGAATCCTTTTCAGTGGAAATCTCATCATCTATCTGCCTTCCTCACCTACACAAAACAGCAACCACAGTACTTTTGAGATACTAGTCTTTCCTTTTTTGATGTTTTTATCAATGTCTTTTTGATGAAAGTGTTTCCTGTGGCTTCTGTGGACCATAGTTAAGTGTTGGCAGAAAAGTTGTGCATAATACATCCATTGTAACATTTCTAACTCTCCACACTACGTGAGGGAATGCTATCATTTCAGATTCATTTAGTAAAGTCACAAATGAGTCCAGCTTTCAGTCAAGTAATGTTAACAATCGATTACTTCCAGACCTTTGTGTTAATACATTGAATTTAGAATCTCTGATAGTTGCATCCATATCAATAAATTCAATCATATCTAAAACTATATTTCTCCTTCTTGTGTCTAGCATCCTTAGCGTCTACTGCCACACGTCTTCCACAGATCTATAGCTACCCAATTAGAAAAATCTTATGATTGCATACATTGCTGTCAAAACTTATTCTTAGTTTGCTTTTTGAAGTGCTCTCTCCCTCACACTAAGCTCATGCTGGGATTTGACTCTGTTTATAAATCTAGCAGGTTGAGGTGGTGAGAGTGGAACATAAGAAAAATTGGATTCCTCTTGCCAGGTAACTGTCTCAGGCAGAGTTCTTTACAGGGTCTTAAAACAAGGCAGGGACATCTTCATTATGCAGAGCAGGAGGTTAGCAATGGAGGCTCAGTGACGTTTGTGGATTCAGGGGAATTTGAATCATCTGGATCTTCCCAAAAGTCTTTATTCCGTTCCACAGAGTCCATGGACTTATATTTTTCCTCAAGCACGCCCTAACTTTCGGTTAAGGAATCTGGTAAGTGTTTAAATGAAAAATGAATTGAAATCCAGCAATTCACAGAATCAAATGTTGAGTTTAATTTTTGGCTACATTAATGCTCTGGCAGTGAGTATTAACAGACTCTTTAGAATGCTTATACAAATTTCATGGTTCTCAGACTATGCCTTGATCTGAGAATTTAGGGTTTTGAGTATATCATTCTTTTTCTCTAAGCCTTCCTGTACAATTAAAAGCATGAAACCAATCTCTCATTCTTATACAATTTATCTGAATAGCCACTTGGGCCCCCCGCAGCCTCGCTTTTTACGAGTATTTTATTTAAAGTTGTGATAGGAAGTGCATTTATTTATTTTTCCACTGCATGCCATGTGATAAAGTCTCATGCTAGCCGAATTCTTGCTGTCTTCAGGATTTACCTGACCAGATAACAAAGCATGATTTTTCCATGTATTGAAGATATGTTGCCTGAAACCACGCACAATCCTACTTGTATATGCTCTGGGACCTTAGTTGCAACAAGAAAATACACTTTGCCTAATTTATGCAAAAGTGGGATTTGTTAAAGAATATTAGGAAGAGCTCGATACATCGAAAGTACCCAGGAATAATCTTGATTCTCCTCCTCCAAAAACACTTCCCCAAATCCCATCAGAAAACCAGCCTCTTGAGGAAACTATTAGTGCTGCACTTTCCATCATCATGCATAAATGAAAGATGTTCAACCTTATAAAACCAATCCCACTTCTGCCTCAACAAATTAATCAATAACACAACTCCTGATGTTCTTCTAGTCCTTCGATACGAACTATACTAGCAACACTGGGGTTTATGCGCATATTCTCTGCCACCAGTCGCCTACTGTGAGCCAAATTTTTGTGCGTCTGATTGGCAAAGTGTAGATCACATATCCACCTTTTATTTGCTAGAGAGTCTGAGAATTCATATTCTGGTTTCTATTTGTAAGAGACAGACTCATGGAAATTTCCGCAGTTACAGAAACATTATTTAAGAGATGGTTATGAATATAGCAAATGTCAATTATAGTAATCAGCTGATACGGTTAGTCTCATTCCTCTTGTTGTGTTTACCTGTTTTGGTTTTTGAGTCACACAGACCTGCACTGCTGACTGTTGTCATGACTCCTGGCTTCAGCATTCACTGTTTATTGCACACTTGCAGGATATTTGTCTCCTTTCCTGTTCTCTTGAGTAGACCCAATGCATGACCCCAGTACAAGCAAGCAGCTGTTAATAAGTGTGATGTGAAGTTTTATTTACTGTGATTTCAGACTCTAAATTATGACTTAGAGTTTGATACACTTTGATTTTGAAAATTACCCCACTTTTAAATAGGATCCTTCTTTGGCCTCAGGCCAGAATTACTGGTGTGAAGAGAGCAACAGCATCAACAAAGACTTCAGCTCCAGGATGCTGGCATTGGTCTCTACTTTTGCCAGCAGTGGGCCTGCCACACCTGTTATTAAAAGAGGTGTTCAGGCAGCAGAGCAAGCTGCAACAGAGACAACAGCAGCAGGAAAACTCCAGCTGCCAAACGAGCATATAGTTATCTCTGTTCTCGAGAGCATGATTTCTTAACTAAGGATTGTTGAAAAATAAATGCTGGGCCCTCTCCATCCAATGTGCTGATTTGGTAGTGCAGGTCAGTGCTTAGGTACCTATAAGATATAAAGAAACAAACAAACATTTCACATGATTCTGAAGTGTGCTCTTTGTTTAAAAATACTGCTCTGATGGAAGAAAAGATATATTTTCGTGGAGATAAGACTGGGAGGGCTGATATTCTATATTTGGTTAAAACCTACAATGAAAGACAAGATTGGGAGTCATTAGTATGTGTGCCTTCAGTTGTCATCTCAGAAGGAACCTTGTGCAGAAGTGTCCGGAGGGGCATAAAAAAAATGATCAGAAAGAATTACAGCTCTCCTTCTTCAATATTCTGGCAATCAAAATATTGAAGTGAACATAAAAATATCTGACCTGTGACCACAATAAACAGATCGCAATATTTTTTATTACTGAGTTATATAGTTTTGCTATATATCTATAATTCTTTAGTTACATTCTATCTATTAATAATGATTTTTGTAAGATAACTAATTAGCCCAAGGATAAAACTTTCGATGGGAAATAGAATCTCCGAGTACCTTTTCAGTAGATAATTAATTTGTGGTATGTCTCTTTTACCCATATGGGATATCTGCTTGCAGTTATTTGGAATGCAAATAATTTTACAAAGTAAAATGTGGGAATGAGCCTATGCAAATTCTAATAGAACACAATATTAGTATTTGATATTTCCTCATTTCTCTGTTTAGTTATCTCCTTTGAGATTCTAAAGCCCAAAGTCTAAATTAAACAACAACTAGACACGTACTATTCTTCACACATTTTCCTCTAACAGCTCTTTTGCAAGTTTAAGAAGAATCAGAAAATTTTATTTCTACAAATATACCTTCCTACATTCAGATGCTACTAATAATTTTAGACTCAAAGTTCCTGAAAAAATGGATAAGATCTTTGTAGGAGAAAAAAGTATAGGGTTTTGAAACCCGAACAACAAAGACTGTGGGAGGCACAGATCTCAACCTCTGTGTATTGAGGGCAGAGTAAAGTTGATTAGTTATCTGGGCTTGGTGTGGGGGGTTCCGTGTCTCTGTTGACCCCTTTTGTTCAGTGCCTTGTGGATGAAGCTGTTGAGTTTTTAATCTCACATATTCTATCATGGTCTCCATTAGAGATGTAATCACTCAAGTGTCAAATCTATTTTGAAAAGGATTTTGGAGAGAGAATACAGCAATTCATTCTTTAGTTCTCTGAAATGATCTTTTCTGAAAATCACACTACAAGCGTACACAAGGGATGGTGTAATACAATCTCTGACAGCATTAGTTTGCTAACTTTATCCAATAAAGAGATTCTTCTTTCAAAGCTTTATCATATTACCTCATCTCATGGCGGTATTGCCCTCTTTGAAAAAAAAATCACCTGTTCAGAGAAATGCAAAGAAAATAATATATTTGAGGGGAGCCACGTATTCTAGTGTTTTCAGCGTAACATAAGCAATGCAGCAGGCATCTGATGCTGGCACCACATCAGTCTACCATCACACACAATACACAGATGCACATATTTCACTGAGCATAAAGTGCAGGCTAATCAACCCAATCAGAACAAGAATATGTACTTGTCGTAAAGATTGAATGGCATAGATTTCCACCCAATTCTATAATTGGAGCCTCAGGCACTCTAAATTATCAATGCCATGGAGTATGAGAGCAGCAAGAAGGATAAAGACCATGAAAACTAAAAAATT
This sequence comes from Diceros bicornis minor, assembly GCF_020826845.1. Taxonomy (NCBI): domain Eukaryota; kingdom Metazoa; phylum Chordata; class Mammalia; order Perissodactyla; family Rhinocerotidae; genus Diceros; species Diceros bicornis. The sequence continues at coordinate 17,931,209 of NC_080777.1, forward strand.
CTAAGTTGTGATTTGCACAGACAGTAAAACAAAATTCAATCTAAGAAACATTAACTGTGTTGTGGTGGTGTTTTTAACTCCTTTGGAAGCAGCCTCGTGGTTTAAATGATAGCTAATGTTTTAAGATTCTGAATCTTTTGTCTTGAAAGTCTGCTATTCATCCCATGGGTGAAGGAGGGATTCTCCACTCAAATAGTCCAAGACGGATGAAAACACAACACCTGACACCAGACAGAGAGATGAGACAGACAGCAGTTTTCTAATCACAAATATTCACAACTTCAGAGAGGAAGACGTTACATGCCATGCAGGGCCACATAAGGTTTGAACTCAGGAACAGAGTAAACAGAGGCCGTGGGAGGCAGGCTTTGTAGTAACAAGAGGATGAGGTGACACTTGGTTGCCATGAACTTGTTTGAATAATTCTGCTGGCTGGCAGGGAACTTAAACTCACTACTGAAGGATAAACAGAATTTGTGCCTGGTCTCAGGATAAGAAGAGCTGTTTGGCTAAGGGATCTTATCCAAGGAGGCAGAGTGGGGAGGAGAAATGATAGTTTGGCCATTTGAAGCCCTCCTGAGTTTCCCAGATCTCAAGGCAGCACTTAATATTGAATCTTAACTTCAGTCCTACACCACATCTTTGAAAAAATTTTAAATGATTGTATAGTATTCTATATTATTCCCTTCTCATTTTAATAACCATATATCGCTGGTGAATACCACCTGGAATAAAATAAACCATGCAGAGATTTTAGTTTTTAAAATCTGTGCTTACCTGGTTTCTTCATCATGGAAACATACTTTATTTCTGAATTAAAATCTAGTTTTATTTGATATTTATGTAAAATTCCCATTGTAAAATAGTTGATTTAATATTAAAGATGTATTTTATGATATCCTTACAGCAGATCTGTGAATTTACCATAAAACAAGTTAATAAAGAGAAGTCACAAGTTTGGATTTTAAAAATCCAGTGGCTCACACCCAACACTGCTTCATAAAGAAGTTGACGCCAAGGAGACCTAGGTAATGGCTACTGTTTTTCCTCATTTTCTTTAGTAGAACAACGTTCGATGCTGTTGATGTGTTACGGACATTTAGTCCTGCCTTTCAAAATCATGACACTCTGTTTGCCAGTTTAATTAATGTGATTTCTTTGTAAGACAATCAGATTCTAAATAGCACACTTATTTGGAAATCATGTATTGTTTTTTCCTTTTTGATCTAAGGTTTTAGAGTGACTACTCAAAAGTCATTCAAATGTGCAAACATGTTTAGTGAGAACATTTAACATCATTGATACATTCACTACAATTTTTTTTGTTTTGCATGCTACACTTCAGAACTCATTTAAGGCATAGGCAGTGGATCATGGTATTCCTTTTAAAAAATACATCTTCACTGTAATTTATGTGTTAAGAGAATTTTAACTCAATATACTCAAATATACACATCATTGAGTTATAAGATATCAGGAACATATCATTGCAAGGAAATTTCATTTTTAAAGGAAATAAGAATAGATTTTCTTTGAAAGTTTATAAAAGTATCTTAGTACTAAAATTTATAGAGATAAGTGTATAAATAAACTCCCCCAAATAAAATATTGTCCTTGCAATTAACAACCTGTCAACCTGTCCATTATGTATAGCCTTCCAGCTGAATTGTAATGTGATTTTTTTAAATAATACAGAATTCTGCCTATAAAAAGTAACCATGCCCATGTTGAGAACCACAACGACCATAATGCACTTCAAATGAGGCAGAACTCATAATACGATGTTAGCGTGGCAGGATATGTCATACTCATGTTACTAGCTTCCTGTGCTATAGTAAAACAAAAATTGTATGTCATTTTAAAGGCAGAGCACATGTTCTGAACCACAGTTCAATACCACTGGATGCAGAGTTTAAGAACTTTACTGTAAAGTTAAATTTGTGATATTGTTTCAGTTGGCATGCTGATGATTATATACAAGAGAAAAACAAAGTTAAATTGCCCTAAACATTAAATAGTTATTATCGGCTCCCATAGTTGAAATACCCTTAAGTGAGTTCAGGCATGGATCAGCTAGGGGTGGGATATTTTCAGATCTACTGTCCTCTGTGGGCTGGCTTACTCGTTGGCTGGCTCTTGGGAATAGAAGTCATGGCTATTCGATTTCTTGCACACTTCTAGAAGGAAAGGAGGACTATCTTTCTGAACCATAGGACCTTTGTCCTAAGCCTTGCTCTTATTGGGACAATTTAGTCTATATGAACACATGACACAATCACGCCAGGCAGAAGAATGGCAGGTCGTCATTGATTTAAATTAGGGGTGTTTTTTTGACACAATCTCTCTGGCCAGAATAATGGTGTTACCTTGACTGTCTCAGACCACCAAGGAACCTGGGATAAGGTCAAAACTAAATTAAATGAAATGGAACTTGAAAATAATGACAATATCTACAATAGCAGTGGAGAAATTTTATAAGAGTTATTCCAGGAGTTCTTCAGGAAATGTCAATAATGTTAATTACAATTTTACCAAATATTAAGAACTAGAAAATTAAAAAATATGTATCACTATATTTATAACTATCTGAACATTTGCTTGTGGAAAATAAATTTGTTATTATATGGTGCTTTAAATGTCTAGTATTATTAAAAGGCAATTTTCTATTTTTTTGAAAATGTATTTTTCAAATGGAAAAAAGTCTTATAGGGATTATATTTTTTACTTATTGATTTTTTTCTCACAAAATAATGCAAGTTCATTTTAAACAATATGGAAATATGGGAATCAGTAAAGAATGAAATTAGTATCACAGTTAATTCAGACTCTCAGAGTTCAATTTACCAATATAATGGTGTGTTTTAATTAGTCTTTTTTCTATGTATAAATACAATTATAAAATTTTAAAAATAAATTTGGACTCACACTGTGCAATATTCCTTTTTTCTCCAATTATGCTTCCTTCAGTCATAATATTAAATCATGAGCACTTGATACCATCATTAAATATTCTTCTAAAACCTGTTTAACCAGTGCATATTGCAGTTGATGGATTTACCATTATATATTTACCCATTCCCTCTATTGTTTTGTCATCACTCTCACCAATGGGAATAATACTGCAATGGACATGCTTACTCATAAACCTTTGCTCACGTCCTTTATTTTTATTTGAGGAATTTTCTTTCTTTATAAGTAATATCACTATCTTAAGAATATTTGTTTCCAGTTTTACTGTTAATGAGTTCCTCTGAACCTGTTCCATCTTGATGAGAATCCCATTGGGACATAAATGTTTTAGTCACCCTATTCTCATCTCTTTTGATTTTGACCTATAATAATTGGATGATTCCAACATTCATCTCATGGATACAAATAAATGTTATTTTGCAAATGTTTACAATTTTCTGTGCTTCTGAGGTTAACAACCAAAGACAGAAATCTCGTAAAAGTCAAGTACCAGTAGCCAAGAGGCTACTGGATTGGAGGAAATAATGAGAGGAGAATGGAGCAGGGAGGCATTGGGAGTGAATTTTCTAATATTCTATAATCTCCTGAAATATTATAACTTTATGTGGAGTATCACTGGTTCAAGCCAATATTTGGTTTTTATATTCTACAGTCTTCTCATACATAAAAGTCTGGGAAAAGCATATTATTTTTATAACAGGAACATATTCTATAAGCGCCCAAGTTTTGAAAACACTTTTTTAATTCATCAGAGTTTTAAGTTTTTAAAATGACACATAACAAAATGAAAGTTTGTCATGGACAAACCAGAAATGATACAAAATGGAAGAAATTATTATTTTTGCTTTATTTAACAAAATCATATTATCATTGGTTACATTCTTATTTTATTTACTTTAAAAGAGCCATGAGTATACTGCTTTGGAACTTAGAAAGAGGTTTTGTTTACATTTTGAATTCATATTCCAGTCCAGTGATTTATTGGGTAAGATTTAATATTCCATTCACCATGCTTTTGGATAAAGAATATAGTTTTATTCTTCTGCCTCTTTCAGTATCAAAATAGGCTGACAGAATAAATAAAATATTTTGTTAAATTTCAAGAGAAAATTCAATATCTATTGTCATTTTGAATGGCAAGACATTTATCTTACAAGTTCATATGGTGAAGTGAAAATGGAAAACAAGCCTGGTTACCAAATATGGATTTGTCAATTATGAGAAAGATACGCTAAAAATATAAAGAAAAATAATTGTAATTATCTATGTCCAATATGAAAACTAATCTGTTCAAATTACATTTTTGTTTCCCTACTCCCCTGTCCTATCTGAATGAAGCAGGTACTTATAATTACATGCAGTGATGCACAGGGTCCTTCTTACTCCCTGATACCAAGCTTTAATGAATTTCATTATTCTTTTTTAATTTACATACTCTTGCAGAATAAAGATTCCCAAATCATTAACTAATTTGATATGTCTGAAATACCAATTCAATTGTCTGGTCCCCTGAGATTTTCAAATGTCTTGTTCAAACACCTCTTAACTTAGTTTCTTAATTAGATACACCGTGATGGATGGGCTTTTCTATCATAGTCTCAGAGGGACAGCGAATCAGCCTAATTTTTATGACAATTTAGGAGACTTAGATTAAAAGTCATTTAAAACAAGTCAGAGTTTGTGAAGAAACATTCAGAGTCTCAGGAACAAGTGTTTAATTTATACAGATCTGAAGTCATATGACAAATGTTAAAAATGCTGATCATATTCTGTTAGTAACTAGTAAATATTGCTGAATGAGATTTAAAACTATGTGTTATTTGGTTATAAGGAAAAATACTGCTTCACAAAAATATCGTGTTTATAGAGGAAAGAATTAAGACATTAGAGATTATAATAAACAACACTGTGAAAATTGTTGAGATTTTCAAAGGTCTTATTTTTCTCTTAGCCTCTATAGGAGCTAAAAAGCACATCATTTTTTTATATCATTCCTTCTATTTTGATATTTACGTATGCATAATATGAATACAAAATATTATATCCATGTTAAAAAGCAAGACAGAAGAGATTTTTGCTAAAAATTGTCTATATTTTATAATGGTATTATTATATGTGTGAAGGTTTTGATATTAAAATGATATATATATAAACAGAATTCTATTTTATAGATCATATTTTAGAGAATTTGATTTAAACTCCTCAGGAATTTTAGGCATTTTAAAAGGTTTAATTTATTTTTGTTCATAAATTTAGTTCTCCCTAGTCACTGAGAGAACAACAGGCTATATAAAGTACTACTTTCCACAAACTAATGAGTAAAATGCACTTGAATATTTAGTAGTGATAATTTTAGAGAAATATTGGAAATAGTAATTTTGTCATATATTGCGATTTTATAAGATCCTGGCAATGAGCAAGCACTCAATAATTCTGTGGTAAATGAAAAAACTCTAAAGTTCATTTTCATCACCAGGATATCCACTAAACTGTGTATTTGTAGCCTGGCAAAGAATTGCAGTGGTGGCGAAATGATGCATTTTATATTTAAAAAGCCAGAACAATTAAAACCACAAGAGCCATTAAGCACTTTCATATTCTCACACATTTTTTTACTTAGCGTAATATAATAACCTATAAACAATTTTTATAGTATGCATTATTTTCTATGTAACTCCAATATGAAATAATTTGTGTTAGGTGATACCTCAAGCAAAAGTGATGGCTTTTAAATATAGCCAATATCAAATTGTGTAGTTTAAAGCTACTGGGGTTTAGAATTTCCAGGAATGGCTTATTAGGCTTTCTTGGATGAAACAGGATGTTGAGATGGTGAGAATATCAAACTGGAATCAGGAATTAAGGTCTAGGCTCCCCCTTGTCATTAACTTTAAACAACAATTTCAGTTTTGGAGAATTCAGTTTCTTTCTGTAATCTAAGGAGACTGGACGAGGCCTTTTCATCTGCGAAATTCAATGAATTTGAAATTGTACTTTCGTGGTTTGAACATGATGATATTGGTTTAAACTGAATATGTAAGTATATAGAATAAATGTATAAAGATCATACACATTATAATATATAAAATATATATTGTATACAATATATGTGTACACATATATATGTGTGTAATGGAAATATGTACATGCGTACACATGCAAAATATAAGGTGATACATAATCCATAGCTAATAAAAATATTCAGTCAATAAACATTTGCTTATAGTATTATTGCTAAATTAAAAACCTATAAGACAAATAAGACTCAATATATAGATGATAGATAAATGTAGATATGTTAATATATAGATAAGCACATCAATAAATATTTTATATATATTTTATAAATATTATATATACATACAGAGACAGAGAAATATAACAGCCCTGTGAGGTAGGTATTATGATGCTCCATTTATACGTGGGGTAAATGGTAAATGAGGTACAGGTTGGTTTAGGAACTTGCCCAACGTCACGTAGTGAATAGAGGATTTGTCCATGTTTTTTACCACACTAGTGTCCTTCTTCTCAATAATTAGTGAACATCAGAATTTCAAAATTTTAATTAAAAAGAAAAACTATCTTAGGTAATACTATGAAGCATCTTGTAAATACTTGGCTAAGTTAGGAGGGAGTTGGGAAAGTGGTATTGAGGATGGAGAAAGGGATGGGGTGTCAAAGGAGAAGCTTTATGTCATCTGAAGAGGTAGTTTCGTATTTGGGACATTGACACCCCTAAGACCTTCAACCTGAAGAGCTCCTATGTTGAACTCGGCACATCTGGAGAACAGAGGCTCTATTTATCAGCTAGGTCTAGTCTAGAGCCTGACACTTAGTAGGTTTTCAATAATCAGAACACATATATGGCTTTAGATAAGCATAAAGAACATAGCTGGTGACATGGATGACAAAGGACCTTCTGCATATTTATATGTCTTATACATCTTAGACTTATGGTTTTCCAAATTTTTGGACAATTGCCTACAGTAGAAAATACATTTTACACTCTGGCACAATACACACATGCTCACAATTGAGACAAAATTCCATGAAACCCATGCTACCTGTGATTTCTCTGATTTTTTCTATTTTATCATATTTCTTTTCTTTCCCTTTCTAAAATGCCAGTAAAAACTGCAGTTAAAAAAAGACTATTTTAAGGAATTAGGAGATCACATGATTGGTTTTTCCAGCTGCGAGAGGGCAAATACTTCAATAAACAGGATTGTTAGTCAATTTATCCAAAGTGAAATGAACAGCTGGTATCAATACATATATCCAAATTTCATTCAACATCAAATTCTAGGAAAACCTTTCAGAAGTACAGCATTGTATATTCAGGAATTTTGTCTTAGTCATATTGATGGTAATATAACAGAAAAAAAACATATATTAACTTGGATAATTAACAACAGAAATAGAAGAAATATTATTTGATTCATGGCTATAAGTTTATGTTTTTATTAAGTCATCATATTAATGATCAATTCTTAAATTAAATGTTCAAAAATTTGCCTGGACTAGCAAAATGATTACCCAATTTTTTAAAATTCTTCCTTAACTAGAGGAAGAAATTAAATATATATTTAATTTTTACACATATGTATAACCATATATAAAATGCATATTAAATGTATACCATGTATAAAGTACATGTTTATATAAATATATATTATACATAATCATATATAAGGCTTTGTGTGTGTATATGTATCTATAGCTTCTAAAAAACTTGTTGCACAAAGTAATATTCCCAATTATTATATGTAAACAAATGCAAGTATATTTTTCATCTCTTGCAGGAATATGCTGTCATAGAAAAAAATCTCAAAATCTTAGAGGCTTACAACAAGAAACGTTTCGTTCTAGCTCAAGTTGTATGTTTTTACAGGTAGCTTTGGCTCTGTCGTGTAGCTTCTTCCTTCCAGGCGATATCTGGGATATGCTGGCTTGTGGCAAGAGGGAAATTAATGATGAAGGATCATCATAATGATTCTTAATGTTTCTTTTCAGAAGAGGTATCCATCAATTCCATTGCTCATTCCAACTCCATTTGCTTATTCCAGTGACCAAAGGAAGTCAACGTGGCCAATGCAGACATCATATTTTTTAAATGCTAGGCTCTCCATAAACTAACAGTCTACAGGTGATAATAACATCAATGGATGGAACGTTTAACTCCTCTCACAGGTAGAGGCAACAAGTCAGTAGAAGCGAATGTGAAATCCTTTTACAAGAAGGGACAACAAATATTTACAACAAAGATTGTAATAATACAATCTCTTTGGGCAAGAATCAGATTTCTGGGGATGGACAAGAGGTTGAATTATATTCAGAATTCTTATTAGCAAACATGACATAGGTAGACAATGGAGCAAATCTGTACCCAATCAAAAACACAGATTTATAAAGCTCTCATAATTAAATCTTATAATAAGACATTTTGAATTGTATATAATTCATATTGAAAACTTAAAATTCTCAAGATTTTAGGTAATATTTCTAATCTCTATGGTTTCAATAAGAGAGCTATAAATTTTACTTGTGTTGATCTATATTATAAATATTATATGTAGAAAATTCATAATTCTATTCAATAAAAATATAATGAATGACTTTTATAGAGGAAGAAGCAGTCTATATGCTGTGAGTGATGCAAAGGAGGAAAATATGATTTTAAGTTTCCCTCAGCTACCGAAGTGGTAATGGAGATTATCTTCATGATAATCATGCCAAAATGTGTATATGCATGTTGGTAGATTGTTTATTGGAGGAAATGGAACAGAAAAGTCCACTTCTCTACCTTGAAGTAAATTACAGCTCCCTAGAACATAAGCAAATAAGAGACCAGAAACAGTAAATCTGGAAATAAAAGTCATGCAACAGAACATTCACAAGAAGAGTCAAATCTGGAAGATTACTTTAAATGATTTATTGTTGGTGTTGTTGCTCTGTTGATTCTTCTGAAAATGACTAGATGTTGGGAAATATTGTATTATAAATAAGACAAACAGAAAACTTGACCACTAAGGTCTGAGCACTGACAGAGAGAGGGGTACTCAATTTAGGGCAGAAGCTTGATCAGTTATAAAATTTTCTTGTCTGGTAGAAACTGAAATATTAATGCTTTTATATTATAGGTAAAAATTAGCCTTGTAGAACCAGTGAAAATTAATGAATATGAAAAATTTGGTCAGGTATGAGGATATAAGGCCACACACAGAATCAAATGCAATATTATGAATCTGTGTCTCGTCGGATACCCATGGAAGGCAAGGAATGGCTTTCATTTTCACTTATTCCTTTGAAAAACTGGTCTTTGAGAGTTCCTGTCAATTTTAAGTTTTTGTAGGCATGATGATGGATGCTTTTGTAGAACCATCCCCTGTTTATAATAAAGTAAAAGTGATATTCAATAATTTTGTAATAAAAATAAAAACTATTACATCAACATAAAACTGATTAGATGTTACAGAGCAATATAAAAATGTTCTGGTCAATAATGTAAATTGGGTATAACTTTAGTTAGTGTCTCCCAACCCCCAAAATGACTGTTAATCCCCACAGATTTTGGTTACACTTGATTGGCTATTATAAATGCCAATTCTGGGCTTTAGAATAGCATTATATCTTTTGTGGGGTTTCCTCTGTAGGCAATGGGTGTTCCACTGTCAGTCATATTGAGGTAGGAAAAAAGGTCTTAAAATTGAGGGTGGGAAGAACTAGGCCCTGTGGCCTAGTGGTTAAGTTTGGCACCCTCAGCTTGGGCGGCCTGAGTTCAGTTCCCTGGTGTGGACCTACACCACTCATCTGCAGCCATGCTGTGGCAGTGACCCACATACAAAATAGAGGAAGATTGGCACAGGTATTAGCTCAGGGAGAATCTTCCTCAAACAAAAAAAAAAAAGAAGAGGAAGATTTGCAATGGATGTTAGCTCAGGGAGAATCTTCCTCAGCAAAAACAAAAAACAAAAAACAAAAAACGTTAAGGGTGGGAAGAACTATCCACATATTCCTAAACCAATGGATTTGTTTATGGACTGTATCATGTGGAGCAGTCAAAAGATTCTTCTGGTAGGCTGAGCTGGATCCCTGACACATGGAATATTTCCAGGATCTAGATGCATTCCCTAAAGTTCAGGAGAGACCACTTCTAGAAAAAGTGTAAGTTCCTCTGTATATTTTACCTCTAATATCTAGAAGCTTCCATAAATATTTTTTTAACATCAGAGCTTTGACTTAACTGCGTTTTGCAAATTTAAGAGAGAACACCATGTCAGCACAGTTTTTTGTTTTTTTATGAGGGAGTCACTTGGAGAAATGTGCTATTAAGACAAATTTTCAAATAAAGAGCTCTTTATTTGGTGGAATTTTGAAGGGATTTCAACAAATTAAGGAAGAGAAATGCAGTAGAATAATTAACTTCCAATCATCTATATGAATGTAGGTTCAGAATTTTTGTAATTTAAAAAGAAAAAGCAAACTGCCCTTTTATGCACTATAAGCTATGTCAAAGGACATTATTAAGTTCAGCTTAATGCATCTGTTTGGGTCCCCTCCTCAAAATTCATCTGTTGAAACCTTAATCCTAATGTGATGGTATTTAGAGGTGGGGGTCTTTGGGAACTAACTGGTCATGAGAGTGGAGCCCTCGTGAGTGGGAGTAGTTCCCTTATAAGAAGAGTCCAGAGAGCTAGCTAGCTCTTTTTCTGCCAGAAGAGTGATGGTACAAGAAGTCCACAGTCTGTAGCCTGAAGAGGGCTCTCAGTGGAATCCAACCATGCTGGCCCCCTGATCTCTGACTTTCAGCCTCCACAACTGTGAGAATTAAATTTCTGTTATTTATAAGCCACCCAGTCTATGGTACTTTGTTATAGTAGCCCAAAAGGACTAAGAATCCCAAGCAGGTAGGGTTCTGGATGAAATGAGATGGGTGAGAACATATCTACACCTGCAGAGTTCCAAGAGAGCTTTTAATGTGAAACCATGAAGTACTTTAAACTGGAAGAATACGCAACATAAGGCAGCTGTTAATAATAAATAAAACTCCTCTCTTTTGCTCTCTGTGGAACTCTCACTATGCCTGCACCAGGTGAAGGTGGATGATCACTGTGTTTGTTCTAGCTCTTCCCATCCTGCTCGAAAACAACAAAGCTTACCTCAGTCTCCTGGGACCAGCCTACTGAATAGCATTCCTGTCTTTAGAGTTGGCGTGAATTATGCTCTCCTTGTACAGAGAGAGTTGGCTATTGTCAGTTCTTTTCTAACAAATATTTGCATTTGTTGATTCCAGAGAGCCTAGCATTGGAGTTCACAGGCTGCAGTGAACTATTTTAGTTCTGGTTTTGTTCTTAAAATTTATAAAAATACTTATCACATAGTAAATTACTTAGAAGACTATTTATTGTGTCACTTCTCTTGGAAAATCTAATAGCTGGAAATATTTTCATATGGGAAAATTGTCTAAATCAAATGTGTATGTTTTCTGTAGTATCAATAATAGGTAATTTTTTGATAATTGCATAATTTGTAGCTTACAGAGTAAGAGCCAAATCACCGTCTTCAGAAGATAAAAAGTTTATACCTGTATGTCCACATATTCAATAGTATCTACTTCTTTATTTCATCTTCCAAGGAATATAGCATTTTTTATCTGTTCCAAATAATGGATCTTTTTTTCTCCTTCTATTTTAAAAATTTGTTCAAATATCTATAAGTTACTTTAAAGTACATGTCTTTTGTAAATATTTACAAGTAGCCCAGGCTTACCTACAAGTATATGTCAGTCAATAATTCTTTATATTCAGTTAATTGGCGTCTCACTTCAAGGAAACCAATATGTAAAAATCTAGATTTACACAATAAATAAATTAGGATGCAATTATTTTACCTATTAAAAAAATTGCCACATTTTCCTTTGTCTATCTTTGTTCATGCTATTTAAATAGAGGACAGAAATTAACGATGTTTCTGGAATAAGTCTATTATGTAATTAATACTTTATAAAATTCTACTTGTATCAGCCTTTGCCCATACTCAGCTAAGCTTTAACTCAGTAGTGAGATTTTTCTTATCTAAACATGTCAGATCATCTTAATACCCTGCTCCAAGTCCCACAAGATCTGACTCCTATTCCATTTCCCTGATTTTTTTCTTGGCATTTATCACTATTAACATAATATAATTTTACTGGTTTATACTGCTTATGAACTGAACGCATCTCTAGAATGTAAGTTCTGAGAGGGAATTTTTATCTATTTTGTTCAATGCTGCATTCTCAATGCCTGGAAACATCATCTGACACATAGCAGAGTTTCAATAACCATTTGTTAAATGAATCAATGATTAATATTGTCAACCTACAAAAACAGAAACCAGTTGAAGAGGCAAAGTGTTTACTTGGGATCAAAGAATTGCACTTTGGAGAGCACGAATTCATGTAGAAACCCAAATAATGTCCTGATTACAGAAGAGGAGCTCAGGGTTTTTATCGGAAAAATGGAGGAGGAGGTGAGTTGTATGAAGGAAGAGTTCATTGCTGCTGGATGAGGTAAGACTAGGTTTGTACTTCGTAGGTTGGCTTGAGATTTGGTCATCAGCCAAGTCTAGTTCCATCGGTCCTTACAAACAGTACATTCTTGTCCTTAAATGACTTCATAGAATGTTGGCAGTTTGGTCCAGTTTGGAAGATAAAGAAAACAAGATGTACAAGGCAATTCCTCTGAAATGGCTGCTCCAGCTCTATTTTAATATGGCTCCACTCATGTCATCTTTCACAATATTCTTTAGATGGCATGACCTTAAGCATTAAGGCTGTGCTGGTTATTCTCTGTCTCCCATCTGTCATTTTTCTGCTGCTCTCCCTTCTGCTCTGAGCCTACAGAGGCTCACCTCTCTGACCACCTCACAGACACCCCCTTACCTGCTGGTTTTCAGTTGTATTCAACTAATGGGAGGCACTGACAGGAAGCTGAAGGGCAGGAAGAGGGAGGCAGAGTTTCATTTCTTTATTCCTCTTGTTCATTTCCTTTCTGACCATGGGAATTCTGGGGTGCTACTTGGATTGCATTTTTCGAAGGCTAAAACTTCTCTTCCTTGACTTTAGCTCTTTTAGGTTCTAGAACCCTGTTCTCCCCTTTGTCCTTTCAGCCCTGGTGGTGGTGATAACCTCCTACAGGTGCTAAACATAGATTCTTCATCATATCTTGTAGATTTTTTTTAAACTGCTCCCACCTCTGCTAAGAATCTCTTTGTTAAACTCTTTTGAAACTTGTTTACTTTCTCTTAAATCCTTTTGAAATTGCCATCCGTTTCCTGTCTGAACCCTGTCTGATAGAAATGCATTGGAATATTGAAAGTTAACATGGATAGCAAGAGAAAGTAAATGTAGCATTGAATTCAGGAACAGTGTCAAATCAGATATCTCCATGTCAGGTACAAATGACTTATTATACAAATTTAGAAAAGAGCTTAAATAGTCTGAGACATTCGTTTCTCTATTGTCAAATGGAGTTATTTGCTAAACACTTTAGGCCCTTTCAATTATCTAGTGCACATTGAACTAAATAAAGAAAATTATAGCAAGATTGTAGGAGTGCTGTTTGTCTTAACTTTACTAAGTGATACAGAGATCCGTTAATCCCTTGGGAGACATTATCTCCAATTCTTCACTGGAGGCTTGTTTCAGCATCATATGTCACTGTCTTTGCCATGGCTTCATGGTAGGAGGAATGAACTTTCCTACAGGTTGACTTTGAGACTGGCTGCGTTACATGTTTGGATCAGTGAAACACCACTGGGCATGATGAGAAAAGAGTTGTTAAATATGCCTGGGAAAGATGCCTGCACTTTTGTGCTCCTGTGGTCTGCCACAAGAATAATACATCTCAAGTAGCCACCTATCCAAGGAAAATGTGGAGACGCATGGAGCAAATCTGAATCCAAACAGAAATTTGAAGCTAAAAGCAGCCAACCTGTACCCTAAGGAAGACCTATCTCACCTAATTTGCAGTTCTGTATATGAAAAAATATACCTGCTTGCTATTTTAAGCCATTGATGTTTTAGATTGTTATGCAGCAAACACTTCCCAATGCATTATTTTCCCTCTTTTTCTAAATGTTACTAAATGGAAAATTGATATAAGGTAAAAATTAATTTTAAGAGAAAATGCTATGTTTCAGTAAATTAGAGAAAACAACAATGAAAGGAAATGGTGAAACAGAAGGATTTCTGCATTTGACCATGAACAGACCATTAACTGGTATCATATTTTTCCTTTTATCACAAACAATTTAAAAACTTGAAAACATATATGAAACAACTGTTTTACTCACAGGACTATAGGCACTGCAAAACTGATTCATAAGAGAAAAAACATATTAGGTCAATGCTACAATTTTGCCCTGCCTTTCTGCCTAGAAGAACCTTCCAGATACTGAAAAGAGCAAGTAGAACACCATGTACTGCAATGAGGAGTCAGAGAGATGAATTTGTGAAGGCAGAGGTGGCTGGGATGTGTGGGTTGAAGTACCAGAAAGGAGGGAGCTACCCGGAGAAAGAGCTCCAGAAATATGCATATGGGTCTACTGAAAATTTTATCTGAATACTAATTTGCATATGCATAGGGTGAAATTCCACAAGTCTGGACAAAGAACAATTACTAAGAAGCTACACATCAAAGAATCATTCAGTTGGGCTGGGAATTGTTGGGCTTTCCATACGCCAAAGTCAAAGATCTCAGTCAATACTTGGGGAAATAAGCAATGGTCTTAAATGGTCACATCTTTGTAGTAGGGCTAAATTATCCCTACAATAAAGGTACACTAAATCTGCATTAGCAAAGATTTTAAAAAAGAGTGTCAAACAGTCTGCATGATCTGCCAGTAACATAAATGTCTGCTAAACACACTTAGACACTCTTTAATAGAATACAACAAAATCTAAATAGTCAATAACATGATATTCACCATGTCTGACATTCAATTAAAATAATTACTCGTGTGAAGAAGCACATATTAAGACCAAAAAACCAGAACTAAATGACTCCATATAGTGCTAAAATTGAGAAATATGATGACATTTATAGAAAGACATCTTAAAATAGCTATCATAAATATGTTCAATGATTTAAAGGGAATTCTAAATATAATGAAGAGAGAAAAAGAAAAGATAAAAGAATTAAATGGAGTTTATAGAAATGAAACTACAAAGTCTGAAATAAAAATTCACTGGATGTAATTAACTATAGATTCCATAATGGTGAAGAAAAGATGATTGAATTTGAACATACAGCAATAGAAACTATCCAAAATGAAGCACAGAGACAAAATAGACATAAAATAATGTAAAAAGCCTCAGTGTAATTTAGGACAATGTCATGCTAACACTATGGAATTAATACCACACGGATGGGAACGGAAGGTGGAAACAAACAGGCAGAGACAGAAAAAAACAAAACAAGCAGAAGAGATAATGGCAGACAACTTTCCAATTTTAGTGAAAATTATAAACCTATTGATACAAAATCTCAATGAACTGACGGGAGTATAAACACAAAGATAATCACACCTAACAACTTCATAATGAAATTGAAAAAATTATAATGTTAAAGAGACTATTTTAAAAACAGCTAGAGGGAAAAGACTCCTTATATACAGAAGGATAAAGATAAGAATCCACAGACATATTGTAAGATATTATACAGTCAGAAGGCAATAGGGAATATTTTTTAAAGTGCTGGAAAAACAAACAAATGGTATCCCAACAGTTGTTCTTTTTTTCCTCCACTGCCAGATGTTCTTTGCTTAGCTTCAGGAATTTTAATGTATTCACGTACAGATTCACACTCAAAGACAGAAGGTAGCAGAATTCTCTACCCAGGAAAAATATCTTTCGAAATAAAGGCAAAATAAACACTCTCACAGACAAAAAAATAATATAAAAGGTCGAGAGAATTTAAAGACAGAATTGTACTACAAGAAATGTTACAGGAAGTACTTTAGGCAGAAAAAATATAATACCATGAACAAATTTGAATCTATACCAGTGGTTCTCAAAATTGTTGATCTCAGACATATTTGCATATATAAAAATCACTGCGGACACCAAAGAGCTTTTGTTTATGTAGATATTATCTTATACCTGTTAGGATGTTAGGATAGCAACTATCAAAAAACCAAGAGCTAACGTGTGGGTGAGGATGTGGAGAAATTGGGATCCTTGTGTACTGTTGTTGGGAATGTAAACTGGTGCAGATGCTATGGAAAACAGCACTGAGTTTTCTCAAAAAACTAAAAATAGAAGTAATTTCTAGGTATATATCCAAAAGAAATTAAATCAGGATATCGAAGAGATATCTGCACCACCATGTTCACTGCAGCATTATACACAATAGCCAAGATATAGAAACAACCTAAATGTCCATTGATGGATGAATGGATAGAGAATATTTGGCATATACATGCAATGGAATATTCAACCTTTAAAAAGAAGGAAATCCAGCCGTATATGACAGCATGGATGACTGTGGAGAACATTATACTAAGTGAGATAAGCCAGACACAGAAAGATTCTACTGGCATGATTCCACTTATAAGAGGCATTCAGTATAGTGAAACTCATAGAAACAGGGTGTAGAATGTTGGTTACCAGAGAATGGGGAGACGGGGAAATGGGGAGTTGCTGTTCAACATGTATAAAGTTTCAGTTACGTTAAGATGAATAAGTTCTAGAGATCTGCTGTACAACATTGTACCTATACTTAACAATACTGTATTGTGCACTTAAAAATTTAAGAGGCTAGATCTCAAGTCAGTGTTCTTACCACAGTAAAAAACATCCTGAAAAATGCTAAAACCTTAATTATTAATTAATTGAAAGTAACAATAAAACCTACTGTATTGCTTTATCTTAACGTAAACAAATATTTTAATTAAAAATAACTATATTCATGGGGCTGGTCCCGTGGCGTAGCAGTTAAGTTTGCACACTCTGCTTTGGCGGCCTGGGGTCCGCAGGTTTGGATCCCGGCCACAGACTGACACACCACTTGCTAAGCCATGCTGTGGCAGTGTCCCATATAAAGTAGAGGAAGATGGGTTAGCCCAGGGCCAATCTTCCTCAGAAAAAGAGGAGAATTGGCAACGGATGTTAGCCCAGGGCTAATCTTCCTCACAAAAAAAATAAATAATTCTATTCAAATCAAAACCACAATGAGATATCTCCTCATACCTGTTAGAATGGCTGTTATCAAAAAGACAAGAAACAAAAAATGTTCATGAGGATGTGGAGAAAAGGGAACCCTCATGCACTTTTGGTGGGAATGTAAGCTGGTGCAGCCTCTATAGAAAACAGGATGGATGTTCCTCAAAAAATTAAAAATAGAACTACCACATGATCCAGCAATTCCACTTCTGGATACTTAGCCAAAGAAAATGAAAACACTAACTCGAAAAGATACATGCACCCCCGTGTTCATTGCAGTATTACTTACAATAGCCAAAGCAAGGAAGCACCTAAGTGCTCATGGATGGCTGATTGGATAAAGAAGGCAGCCGGGGGAGAGTGAGCAAATGGGTGAAGGGGGTCAAAAGGTAGAAACTTCCAGTTATAAAATATTTCATGAGGAGGTAATGTGCAGCATGGTGACTACAGTTAATAATACTGTGTTTTATATTTGAAAGTTGCTAAGAGAGTAGATCTTAAAAAGTCTCATCACAAGAAAAAATATTTTGTAACAAGTATGGTGACGCATGTTAACTAGACTTATTGTGGTGGTCATTTCCCAATATATACAAACATCAAATCATTATGTTGTTCACTTGAAACTAATATAATGTTGTATATCAATTATACCTCAATAAAAAAGTAACTATATATATAAAACAGTGAGGAAAAGAGTGGCAATATTTTAGATTTTGAAATTTCTGTAATGTTTGTGTAAATATAAGATGGTTGAATTCTCACATTTATTTCTGCATTCGGTCCGTTACGTTTTTATGGTTCAAGTATATGAAGAAAATCTGGCCTTAACACAGACAAGTAATCTGAAAAGTTAGGAGTATTTTAAAAGGCTTTTCAGATAATTGTGGATATTTTTCTTTGATATAATGTTGAAATTTGACAAGTGGTAGCTTCTTTCAGGTTAATTACAATAAGGAAGCTTGTTTCAATGTACTTTTTGTAATTTGTTACATCAAAATTCGTTAGTCTATTTTGTACTTTGAGTGGATTTTTTCCAGATGAATGGTTTTGTAACATCCTCCATTGGTTATTTAAGAAAATTTCAGTCCATAGAATTATGCAGTTCTTCCAAATTATAAAAAATCATATTCAAATGTGTATTATGTAGTTTGTAACACTAGTAGACACAAAATATATAATAAATATGATCCAAAGGAAAGGAAGAGGAAAATTAAAGTATATATTTTTAAGATTCTACAATTTGTGTAGTGGTATAATATTTTTTGATGATGGACTGTGAAAAAGTATTGAAAACTTCATCTATAATTGTAGTTTTGTCTATTTATCCTGTCAGTTCTATCAATTTTTCTTTATATAAAATATATCTATTAGGTGCATAAAAATAAGATTGTTATGTCCCCTTTAAAAATTGTCCCTCTGTCATCATTTTTCTCTTTATACGTGGTAATTTTTCTTGTTCTAAATTCTACCATGTCTAATACTAGTGTTACTTCTCTAGGTAGCTTTTGTATAGTGTTTGCATAATATATCTTTTTGATCCTTTTAGATTTAAATGAAGCATCCATTTTAAAAGGGATTTTCCAGTAGAAAACTTATAGTTTAGTCTTTTTTCCCCATTTTGACAAGTTTTGCCTGGGTCCCTGGGTTTAAACCATTTATATGTGATACTGTTATCACCATGATGGAGTTTAAATATACCATCTGCTCTTTGTATTCTATTTTTGCTTTTGATCTTTGCTCTTTTCCTGCCTTTATTTGGATTAATTTAATACCTTTTAGTATGCTGTTTTATTGCTACTATTGGCTTAGTAATTATATCTTTGTTTTTTCTTTTTGTCATTGCTCTAGGGTTTACAAAATGCATCTTTTTTAAAGAAACATACATTTTATAATTCCAAATAAATATGATAATATAATCAAAGGCTAACAGTAATATCAAAGTTTGAGTTAATAATTAGAATTTATAAATCATCCTTATTTGCAATGCATTAGTTTTGAGAAAGTTTTAAGTATTCCTTTATTATTACTTTCCTTAGGAAATTATAGAAGCCTTGAAGTGTATATTTTCACAAATTTCCAATTTGTGCACCCATAAATACTCATTAAACTTAAATAACTTTATTAATAATGTAGATTTATTTTAATATTTCTATTTTCTGTCAAATTAATTTTTTAAGTGGTATATTTTTCAATAAGTCTGTTCAAAACAAAATTTATTTTATTCTAAGTAAAACCTACAAAATTAAACAGTAAATTTCTGACAACTTTATCTGGGGCTGACCAGGAAGTAATGGTTGTTGCAAATATCAAAAACTATTTTAGATCTGAACTGAAGTGACAGACTGAACTTGCATGAATCTAGACCAAAGCTGTGCTCAGAATTGTATAATTGAAAGATATAAGAGCTAGTGATTAGAGACTGAAAGAATAAGAACAATCCAGCATGAATTAAACTGGAACACAGACGGTGACATGAAGAACACAGAATTAGAAGGCAGAGTGAATGCTAAACAAAGACTTTCCAGCATTATCAAGAAAGTCACTGAAACATTCTCTCTGTGGGACATTTGTAGCAATAGCTAGCCTTGTACTAATGGAACAACAAAGCACAAAAGCCATAAAAAAAGAACAAAAGGTGCAGCTTACCAGAAGATATATGCTCAGTATGTAAAACCCAGGGAAAAATATGGCCCTGACTACACGCTTCAGAAGGTAGCTTGTCAATCTGTGAACAGGGGAGAAAAGCAAATAATTCAGAGAGTATCTCCTTTAAGCAGATAAAACAAAGTCACAAGAAAAAGAACTTCTTTTGCTACTATTTCCATGTGGAATACTGTGGAGCAAAACTAGAAAACAGACAGCTTTTACAATTTATATATTAATACGAGATACACCTCCAGCGACATAGGTCTTTCTATTTTTAAAGAGGCTTATCTTTGTACAGAACAGTGAGATATCACATGTGAACTATTAGTAAGATAGATCCCTTTCTTTAAATGTGGCAAAAACACAATAAAAAGTAGCTAAGATAATAAGAATTAACAAATTATTTATATAAATGTTGAATATTTTTTATGAAATGGATATAATCATTAGTGACAGTATTCATTATCTGACAAAATATACCACCAATCCAGGCAATGAAAACTGGATGCCCACTGGCAACTAGTGACTGAAGCTGGTTTTAAGTAGTTGAATTCACTGCACGCATTATTAATCACAGGTGTGGTGTTTTTGTTTTTGTTTTTTCAGACACAACTTTTAGAAACTGTTTCTTTTCCACCCCCTTTGTTTCCATTTTCTGTGTTAGAGTCTGTGGAAGAACAGCTGAAGACCACTCAGTGGCTGTTCCTATCCATTCAGTGGTCTGAGCAGTGGCAGCTGCAGGCCAGTCTTCAGTGGCAGGCTGAGTGCTTCAGTCCTCAGTAGGGAATTGCTGGACAGGCCGAGAGGGCACCTTGAGTTGAATTCAGGATAGCAGTGAATTCGAGAGCTGGAGCAGTCCGTTCACCCTGAAATTCCTCCTTGGTCACAGCCTTTTCAATAGTGGCCTGTTCTTTCTTTTTAATGTCTGCAGCGTCTCTGCAGAAGTAGAGATCAGGCAAGACCTGCCATTGATGTCTACAGGAGATGGTGCCACGCATGCGCAGAATGTCCTGGGCCAGCGTCCATCACATCAGACCTGCTGAGTGAGCTCCCTTGTTGTTGCACAGGATGGCAATGTCCACATAGCACAGAGGAGAGTCTGTGTTACACAGAGTGGTAGGCAGGTTAACATAAACGTCTCTGGGAGGGGCTGGTGGTCAGCCCAGGGATCAGTAACCACTGGAAGTCTCAGCTCCCAGAAGGCTGCCTGGATCTGGCTAGCGAAGTTTCCAGGAGTGAAGCCGCCAGAAATAGGTGTGGCTCCAGTGGCAGCAGCAAACTTCAGCACAGCTCACTGGCCAGTATTCCTGGAGGATGTGACACTGACATCAGCCAGGTTTTCGATGGTGACAATGGCATGAGCTGCCAGTAGAAGCTTCTTCCAGGATCTTTTCAGATTTATGATGTAGATGCCAACACTTTTCCTTTTGTAGATGTACTGTTCTATTTGGAAGTCAAGGTTGGTGCCACGTAAGTGGCTTCCTACTGCAAGGAATTTGAGGACATCCTACCTCTTCATTTGCAGGAAAACTAGGGCTCCAGACATGTTGAAAGTTTCATGCAAGTTACAAAGAGAACCCAGAACAAGCATTCTTTGGACTTTCCTCTGGGTAGCATGGAAAAGCTTAAAAATCTAATTTTGAAAGCCCCCATATACAAAGTTAAAAGACAAGCCACAGACTGGGAAAAGATACCTGCAATGCATAAAGCAAAAAAAGTATTGACATCAAGAACATAAATAGAACTACTACAGAACAAATGGAAAAAACCCAATCATAAAAAAGGATATGTAGTGTGCTTTTGTGCTAGGTATTTTAATATAGTCACATGAAAATGGGGCATCAAAAAATGTTTGTGTCAAATGTTGAAGCGATTTTTTTCTGTCTTTTATCTGGTTTTATCTGGTCTGAAAGTTTGGTGGGTACTCAAAGGAATAAATTAAAAAATAGATATATCTATTCTATTCTGACTTTACTCTGTTCCCTCCTTAAGGACAGACAGGTTTACAGTCCATTGTAATTTATTACTTTGCATTTCATTTCATTTTAATTTAGTTTATTTGTTTTTGCCCTACTATAGGCTAGCCTAAAAATCAGATAAATATGAATAACTTTTCATTTCATATCACAGCTTTAGCAGAGCCTCCACCCCTAATACTGAAATCCATTCATTTCTTTCTTCCAAGAGTTACTACAGTTTTGTTAGTTGCTAAACAAAGCTCTGAAGGCCAACAGCTTCCCTATTTTTCCTACAGCACTTCCAAGATTGGGGGAAAGGCCATTTACAAATTTATTATAAAAATATGAATAATCTAATAAGCATAGAAGTGACTAAGCAGTTTACACACAAATTAACATAATGATGCATAAATTCAAACATAATTAAATAAATGCAAGTCAAAACAGCTTTATACAATTTGGCAAACATTGAAAAATAATAATTTCTAGTTCAACCTTTGTAAAAGTATCAGAATAATTAAAAAATGTGAAAGTTAAAATTTTACATAGTTCCTGAGACATCAGGACCATAGCTAGGAATGTCATAATACTCAAAGAAATATACAAACTATGTTTATTTCAGCAAGTTGTTATTAGCTAAAAACTTGAAACAACTTAATCATTCTATGAATTTCTATGCAAATATTCTACCCAACTATCGCACATAATTGGTTAGAAAATTAAAAACAAGACAAGATAGTCCAATGAAATAAGGAATATATTATTATGTCCGGTAAAAATCATTTTGCCAAAGATATTCAGAGCTAGGATAATAAATCAGGTATAGAATTTAATATGTTGTTATTGAACCAGGCTTCTTTTGCCTGTGGCATTGTATGCCAATTACTGAGACAACCAGTTTGCAGCAGAGAAAGAGTTTATACATAAGGCAGCCAAGCGAGGAGACAGGAGAACAAATCTCCAGTCTGCCTTCTCCAAAATGAGGATTAGGGATATTTATGGGACAAAGGAGCAAGGTGGTCTGAAGTGTACAGATAGATGATGGGAGGCAAGGAAAAGTGAGGTAATCGGTTATCTGTGCAAGCGCAGTCAAGCCTCATGGCTCTTCACAGGACACATGTTCACAACATGGTGGTCTTAGCATGATCTGAGGATGGAGTTTTTGGCCCCCTGACATCAAAGGGTCACCTACTGGGCATTTGAGCAGGCCAAGTCGGTGAATTAGTAGTCTTAATCAGCTCAGACCAGCTTAAGCCAGGCAAGAGCTGACTCGAAGTTTTTGAAAGACAACTTAAGCAATGGTAGCAATGGTTACTGTGGTGAACCAGACGTCAGAGATGTTATCTATAGGGTGGGCTTTAGTATTGCATTATCTAACTACTTTTGCAAACAGACAACTAAGTATAGTTATAGCAAGTTGGCCCCTGGTTTCAATATCCATTCAATATTTCTTTATTTACCCACTCTTACAAGATTAAGATTTTATTTATTAATTTATTCATATCATCTTTTACTTACTCCTTTGATGGAGATGTATTGTAGAGAAGGAAAAATAATTTTCATCCTACCCTTATAGGTTCTCGGCTGAGACCCCCATGTAATAAAAGACAGATTAAGAGGAGAAAAACAAACAAAAGTTTAATAACATATACACCTCCTGTATAATGGGAGATAGCCAGGAAAACTGAGTAACTCTTGAAATGGCTCTAGGCTTCACCTTAAATAACATCCCCAGCTAAAGACAAAAGATGTCGGGAGTGGGAGTCCGTGATGGGAGGTGACCAAGAAAAGCATAGGTGGTTGTTATGCAGATTTAGGTCATTACTTTTTCCATTGATAAGAGTTTCTAGAGTTTCAGTCATCCTTCTCTTCTTGGTACCGAGTGGGAGACACCCTTACTAATGGAGGTTTCCCTAATAAATGTAAACGTCTCTTACAAAAGGGCAACTTCTATTCAGTTTTCAGAGCTTTTCCTAGGCCTGCTGTTTTTTAAAAATAATCAGTCTAAAATAATTCCTATGCCAAAACGACATATTTTCGTGCAGCAAATTCTACTCCTTTTCAGTATTCCAGACACTAAGCTAGATACTGCTCATAAAAGAGAAATTCACTCTTTGGTTTATTTTAACTGGTCTTTTATGTAGAGCCACAGCTAGCACAATTGGTACCGATATGCAAATTAAAAAACAAATAGTAACCTTCCTTTGAAGAATTGCAAAAAGACAATTTTTATATCAAAGTATATCAAGGAGAAAAAAATGCGTGTTTTCTTCTGGGCAGATGTAGCCACATCACACAGGATGCATGTTTGGCAAGGAAGGCCAAAGCTATCTTATAGTTCCTGCCCCTGGTCCCTTGACCAGGCACCATTATGTAGAGTATATCCTGACAACCTAACTCAGAGACCTTAGAACCTGGAAAAAATATTACTGAAAATATAGACATAGGATTGAATCAATTTACTTTTCTATTTCCTCTATCATCTTATTTATATATGTTGAAATGGACAAATGCATTGGTATGGCAATTGGAAACTCATTGCAAAATCTTCTGGATAATTTAGTCTTAAAATATTTACACTTTTATTTGTAGGTGGGTCCCTGGAAGGAAGGACCTCCATCATTGCTTAAGCATATAGTTTTCTGATGTTTAACAAAAAGTAATCAATAATTTTGTTCTAGGTTGTGACCATACCAGGATAAAGTATTTAGAGTTCAAGAGCAGAGTGAGGGCAGTACAATAGGCATTCTAATGACTTTGGGAGAGCTGTAATAGTAGCCAGAATCAGATAAGAGAATTGCCACTGTCCTTTTGAAGCTTTCAACACCAGTTGCTGGGGAAGCATATTTTGGCAAAACTGACTCTAGACCCTATTTTTCTCCCTGATGCTGTATTTCATGGGATGTGAATTTGATATTTGGACAAATTTAGTTGTGTATTGAGGGAGTACAAAGGGGTGAGAATGAAAATCCCATTCTTTAAATAATGTTTATTTTTTCTGATTTCTCCACATTCTTCAGATCTGTTTTCTAAAGGCTCTATCTGAAAAGTACCTTTATTTTGCTTTATTTTGATTAAACGTTAGTAGTACTATAGAATAATTGAAAAGTCAGTAACCGCTGAAGGGAAGCAGAATATATCACCCCAAACTATGCCTCTTTGGCATAAGGATTATTTTGAGCTGATTTATTTATTTTACTTTTTTTAAGAAACAGCAGACATAGGAAAAGCTCTGAAAATGAGTTATAGAAGTTACTGTGAGGGATTAGAATTTGCCACCCCAAAATGTGTCTCTTTAGCTTGATTATTTTTAAGAAAAAAAGACTCAGAAACTTTGCCCTCCTCCCCCTAACTTCCTAAAAGAATGTAAGATAGAAGATCTGTTCCAGGAAGGAGCTAATTCCACAGACAACTATAGTATAATATGAACTAGGTGTGATAGACAGGGAGGAACCTAGCAAGGCCCATTTGATCAAAGTCCTCCTCATGTCCCATTGTCTCTGCAAGGCATGGGAAACACTTGTTTACCAAACATTTGCTTTTCCATCGCCATGTGAATTGCCTTCCTCCCCTTTGAAGTCCCATACTACTACCCACAACATCCTCCTTTGACTTTAGCTGAAGATGGTATTTAAGGTGGTAGCTTCAGTCATTTTGATGAGTTACTTAGTTTTCCTGGGTTTCTCCCATGTACGCATTTATTAAATTTGTTTGATTTTCTCCTGTTATTCTGTCTCAAGTCAGTTTAATTCTTAGACCAGCAAGAAGAACCTAGAGGGTACAGAAATATTTCTTCCTCCCCTACATTACCCTTTTGGAAAAGACATTTACATTTATGAGGAAAATCTCCATTTGTAAGAGTATCTCTCTCTCTCTACTAGGAAGAGGAGAATGTTTCTAAATCTCTAGAAACTCCTTATTAATGGATAAGGCAATGACTTAAATCTGCCTAACAACCTTATCCTTGTTCACTGTGCTTTTCCTGGTCACCTCTTGTAACTGCCTCCCATCCCCAACATCTTCTTTTGTCTTTAGCTGAAGATCGTGTTTAAGATGATGGCTTTGGCCATTTTGGGGAGTTATTCAGTTTTCCTGAGTCTCTCCCACTTCATACAGGAGGTATACATATTATTAAACTTTTGTGTTTCTCCTGTTAATCTCTTTTATTACAAGGGGTGTCTCAGCCAAGAATCTGGAAGAGTAGAAGAAAAATTATTTTTCCTTCCCTACACAGCACAAGATCAAAAGAATGGCTAAAAAGAGAAGGAAATCAACAGCTTTTGTTTTATCAGTAACAAGATCTCATTTCAGATATCAATTATGTTTTGCATATATATGTGTAATCAGCATTTCTTTAACTTATAAACTTTAATGAACCTATAATAATATCTCTACCTTGTGATTTAATCAATGGAAAGACGTACATGGTAAACAAGCTTCCTTTGCTTGTTTGCTTATGTCTTTGACAACTTATTAAGAGAAAGTTTTGCATTTTGTATTTGTTTTAAGTATATTTTTCCAACTATTTTGAATGTTGGTATTGTTAATTATTTGTAAATAGTCTACAAAAGGATTTATCCTGAGGCACTTAATGTTCTATTTTCTCATTAATTTAACCATAAGTATATACAAAATCAGTATTGGAAGATATTCTTTAAGGGTATCTTTTATAAAATTGTGGTATTTATATATTAAAATTCTGTGTAAAATGAAATCTGATAAGATGACAAAGACTTTGCAACACTAATTAGAATTGAAATTTTTAAAAGAAAATTGAGTAACTGAAATTCAACACAAAATGAGAAATGAAGTTAAAGGAACCAAGGAATTTGATAGATCTATGTAATAATTCAAATTCGATGGGGAAGAAGCTGCAAACACACAGGTGATGAAGATTCTTGGCTTAAAAATTATGCTTAATCTTTAAATGTACATGAATAAAAATATTAATGAAGAAACAGAGAAGAATATCATCATTTCTTTTATCATCTTTCTTTACTGAAGCTATGATATACCTGAAAAGGAGTTAGTTTTTTCTTTTTTTTTTTTCATGGAATGTCTTACACCCTAAGTGATTAGTTTCTTATATTCTAGAATTTTAAATTTATGAAGGAGGGAGAAATTTTAAAAACCACACAAAGTATCAAAATACAGTAAAAATCAATGTTTACTTACTCTTCAATACTCTCACTTAAAAATAAATTTAAAACAAAAACTAACACTTATTAAGCATTTACATGTTCTAAATATTTTGTACAAATTGGTTCATATGATAAATTTCACAACATCGCTATCATAACCTTCATGTCAAAAATGAGGAATTAAAGGACAAAAGAGGTTAAGTATTTCCCCAAGATTACACAGTGAGCACATGGTTCCATCAAAAACCCATGTAACCTGGCTTCAGAAAATGCGTTCCAACCACCATGCTATTCTATTATAACCACTGTACAGCATTGCTTCTCAACATATTACAATAGTGCTATTTTTTACACACAAATACTGATGAAAACAACTTTGATATGGATTTCCTATTTTCATTTTAATCAAACATTAAACACTGCATAGCACCACAAGGCAAACTGTTGAAACTCCTCAAACTCATGTTTCATTATTTCCCAATAGAATCAGATACATGTAAAAAATCGTTGACTAGATTGTGTTCATATATTACTAAGGCATTTTTCCGTATCATGTTGCTGTGGACTCAAAGTAAGTGAATTTCTATATTTTGATGTCCTTTTTGAAGGAAGAAAGAAAAGTCTCTCTCTTTTAAGCAGTATATTTATGTGGTAGAGACCTCTGTGTAATACTCTGCTTTATGAATCGTCTATGGTCCAGGCCTCTGCTGTGCAAGGGAAGTTTAAATATCCCTAGAGGAATAAGTTTATTAGAATCGATATCCTTCCACTTTTCCATATGGATGCTCTTCTTTTTTTATTTTTTTTTTTAATAAAGACTGCTTTTATTTATTTATTTTTTTCCCTTTTTCTCTCCAAAGCCCCAGAAGATAGTTGTATGTGGTAGTTGCACATCCTGCTAGTTGCTGTATGTGGGAGGCGACCTCAGCATGGCAAGACAAGCGGTGCATCAGTGCACGCCCGGGATCTGAACCCGGGCCGCCAGTAGCGGAGCGTGTGCACCTAACCGCTCCGCCACAGGGCCAGCCCTAGACGCCTTTCTTTTTCTACTCCCTCCATCCCTTCTTTTTTTTTCTTCCTGTTATCTTATCCAATGTTATTCCATACTTTGTCTCTTCTCTCCATTCTACTGGTATTATCTCCTAGCTCTTTTGGTGAGTATATAGTTTCTGCTTCAGTTTAAACTACATGCAGAATTACTACAGAAAATGTTTTGATGATACTACTCTAGAATTTAATTTTGTTCTAAAGTATAATTATTATTCAGTGATATTTTAACTAAAGCTAGCTTTAAGGCTAATATCTTTATGTTTGTGAAAGAATTTTGATATGCATTTTCTTGTTCATTCCTCATAATACTCTGATAAATAAATACTTTCAGTGAAGAAAATTAGTAGGGGAAATGATGGCCCAGGCTCTCAAAGTTAGTAACTAAACATGAAATAGAACCTAGCCCATTAATCACTCAGCCTCTCAGCTCTCTGCCACACTGCTCCCTGGGCACTAGAGGTAACCTGAAAGGAATCAATAGAAAATTGAGTTGCTACCATGTGCTATGTACTGTTGGTGTTAACAAAGATATATGTGGTATTGCCTGCCATGTAATTGGGAGCCTCCAATATTGATATGCACTACTCAAATAGAGTATAGCCCAGTAAGTGTACAGTTATGGTATATAGTGGTCCCCAGGGTCATTGAAGGATTCTCTGCACCAAATATGCCCATCAATGGTGTTCTGCGGGCCTTGAGATTAGATGTCATTATTTCCAGGATTGAAGATTTTTTAAGTCTTTGAGAGGTTCCTATGTCCCTAGATGCATTAAAAACATGTCAGCTTATGAAAACAGAAACCAGCTTAAGAGACAAAGCATTTATTTGGGCTCAAAGAATTGAAATTCAGGAGGACAGATTCAGGTAGAAACTCAAATAGTGTCTGGATTTCAGGAAAGGGTATCAAGGTCTTTTTGGGAAAAAGAGAAGAAGATGAGATAAGTTGTATTAAGGAAGAATTCATTGGTGCTAGATGAGGTAAGGCTAGGTTTGCACTTCATAGATTGGCTTAAGATCCAGTCCTCAGGCAACAGGCTAGATTTATACTTCATTGATTGGTTAGTGGTTTGGTCATTAGCGAGGCCCAGTTTCATCAGTCCTTACAAACAGGATACTCTTGTCCTTACTAACTTCTTGGAATGTTGGTGGCTTGTCCAGTTTGGAAGATAAAGACAAGAAGCTGTGCAAGGCGGTTCCTCTGAAATGGCTGCTCTGGCTCTATTTCAATATGGCTCCACTCATAGCATTTTCCACAACACATCATCAAATCTTTTAATAGATGGTAGGACTTTAGTGTATATAACATGAGATAGAAACCTGGTAGATTATAGAAGACTCCAGGAAAGTGGAGGAAGAGGCAGAGCATAGAATGGATGGGAAAGGATCCTGGTTTATCACACTTTTAGCTGCAACTACTTTAGCTGCCCTCTTACCCCATCTCTATCTATTCCCCTCATAGAACAGCATCATTCAGTGTTAGCACAATTTTTTTCCTTAATCTGAGATCTTTATAAAGTTATGATATATTTGTACAGTTGAGAACCCAACTTTTAGAGAATTACATAATTCATTTGCTCTTTAACTCACAATCAAAAAACCAGATGTTTTTCTGAATTATTTCTCTCTTTTGAAATTGTCCTCTATCCCTACAAGCTCCTTGCTTGAAAGCTTAATTATTTCAAGGACTGAGCAGTTAAATGACCAGCAACTTTATCTGTTAGGCTTCTCATTCAGGCCTGTCTGTGCAGCCAAGTTTTCATATTAATTGACTGACTGACCCCATTATACACTAATTTAAAGGACACTAGTTTCATCCAGTCTATGCCTTACAGGATAGTCCTAGATACTGTTAGGTTTATCATAGACTCACAGGATTTTAAAGCTAAACATCTAATACAACCACATACTACACACGGAGACGTTGAGGTCCTGAGTGCCCTGGCTAAGATTACTTGGTGACAGGACAGGAACCTGGATCTCAATTATCAGTTCTTTGGCCATGCAATTAAATTAAATATACAGCTCATGGGGGTCTTTAAATTCCTAAACCCAAAAGAGTTTTTCTATGGATATTTTAGATATCACAGTGGTTTAGAGGGGGTATTGGAGAAGACGATAATATTTTTGATTAAAACAGTCTTTAAAATCACATCACCAAGAAAGTTCTTCCTGCCCTGCTGCCACCGAATTCTAGAAGGGTGTAATGTCAATTTAATTAGTTTCTCCTCTTCTGAGAGGCTTTACCAAGTGCATAGAACACTGTCCTCATTTGAGTTAGTGAATTGCTGAAATGTTGTATTTCAGTGTTAATGAACTTGTTCAATTTGATATGATATCTGAATGCAATTAAATTAAAAGTAATGTTGAGATAAACGACTCTCCAACCGGCTGACTGAAGATTAAAACATTGAATTTCCTGAACCTCGCTATCTGATGTTAGGAACAGACTATAGGAAAACAAATCTTCAAGTTTCCTACATAAAAAAAGGAGTTTGAATTTCAATGTAGACTAGGCATTTAACTGGTTATTCTTTCTTAAACAGAAAATGTGGTCTCAGACATTAAAAGGAAAAGTCTGCACACACAATATTATTTACACTACAGTAAAATGTTTTGTTGTCAAGCATTACAAACTCAGATTGCATGGCTTCCTTATAGAGTCTCTACTTCTCCCCCGATCAAATACTTTTATACCAAATGTCATTTAAAAGACGCCAGCATTTGAATCTTTGTGTATTCTGCTAGCTGCTAAAAAACCTTCAGAAGTAAAGCAAGGCAGTGACCTTGAAATGTACCCTTTGCCATAACAAAATCATGGCTATTTTTTCTGTGGTAGAGCATTTGCAAGATATAGTATTTCTCCTTTATAATCAGATCTCAAATCAGATGCATTTTCGCTGGAAATATCTTTTAAAAGCACTTTAAAAACACTTATTTGAAAAATAAAAAAGCACCCACTTTAGACTCTTTTAATTTATGCCCCAAGCAGCAAAGTTAAGAGTTCAGAACATAATTAACTTAAAATATACCCTAGAATATTTCTGACTCATCATGCTTTAATGAGTCTCCATAAGTAGATGATCTTTGCAAAAATAAAACAGAATACTGATTACAGAGGCCTTGACTCTCGCCTGAGTAGAAAACCTGTATAGTGTATCACTGGGGGAAGTTTAAATGTCACCGAACAGAAATGAAAACAAAATTTGGCGATATAATTTCCATGAGTTGCCAATGCGTAAGAAAAAGACGAGTCAACAGGATTTTGGTAGGTATTCAGGGAAATAGCTTCTTCTTGTCACATAAATTAAGAAATATAAAATAGTCAGTGATTGTTTAGAAAAAAGATTACATGTCTCACTCACAGAGCAGTATTTTGCATTAAAAAAACTAGAAGTAAGAAGGAGAAAATGTGTTGCTTATATATAGTCATCGATTTCATGTGAAACAATTGATTCTATGTTTAAATCCCATTGTTAGGCAATCTTTGCATAGTAACTTAGATAGAAAATGCATTAATATGCATTAGCCTATTAGTGCACCCTTTAGTCTCCCCATTTCCTATGCAGTGCTAAAACCTGGTATTGAGAAATTGAAAATGTTTAGTATACTACGTTTAAATACTATGGTGTTCCTTTATTTGTGATATATATACAACCATCCATGGGAAATTTGAAACTTTAGAAATAGAAAATAAAGTGATGGGAGAGGAAATGTAGGCAAAATAAAAATTACAAAATTATTAATCTTCAACATTTTTTAATATTCTTGCTTAGCAATCCGGAAAATTATTTTGCCTCAGACATTAGGGAATAAGACCCAGAAGGGGTGTTACGGGAATGTGGTTTCACAAGCCTGTATAGAACATCTGTTTGGGATATAGAGGCTGATTCCCCTTCACAGAAAAGGAAAAGTAAAGACAGACTAAAATGCATTAATTATAAAATTGATGGAATTTTTGTTCTCTATTCCTCTGACAGCTGGGGATGTAGATTTTTAGTAAAAGAGATGATTTTAATATTCCCTAACAAGGGTATTAACAAACAAGAGAATACAGAATTTTATTGCATGTACTGTTTGTCTTTGAAGGAAACCTACACTAATACTTAGTAGGAATAAGAATATTACAAAAGGTATAAAATTATTATCAGGCCATATCAACTCAATATCTAGAAAATAATATCAACTGATATAATTTCTTGTTTTCACCACTAACAATGTCAAAATCACAACAGAAACAAAAAAAAATCAGTATATTGAATCCATAATCAAGCTTTTGTTAAACACTTCGAGTTATCACTATTTACCAGGGGCACTGAAAGATATATAAGACCCAAGTGGCAGGTCAAATTCACCTGCCAACTAAGGAATGACACAATTTTAAATTGTAACTAAATTCTATATGATTACAGAGAGGGAAGTCACTATTCTAGACAGGTCAAGAGTATCAAAGAATTTACAGAGAAGGGGAATTTTGTGTTATTTTAATGTTCAAATAGGAGTTTGATTCAAAGTTAGGTAGGAAGGGAAACACTTTAAGCATTTGGGGTAGGATGTGTATATTAAGTTTAGGTATGAAGGAGTACAGAAGTAGAAAAAGAAGTAATTGTGGTGAAAAAATAGAATACAGAATTTAAAATAGTAGCAAGTGGTTGTGTGATTATGTTAACAATGGTCAACTAAGAATGGAAGGCAAACGACTGGGAGGTTGGTATGCTTCTCTTTTATCTTTGCAGCATGAGTGATGGGATGCTATTGGGAATTCAGATGAAGAACAAGACTGTAAGTCAGGGCCAATCTTCTCATGGAATGTGTGAGATTGTGAGGGACGGTAGCATGAGGAATAGCCAGATGAAATCAGCAAAAAAAGTACTGGTTTCTCCAAAATGTCCGTGGTCTGTAAGTGGTGGTAGGAGTGAGGGCAATTCTGGTCTATGTTCTCTTACCTCCTGGTCTTTAGAAATCCTCTGTGCAAGGATTACATGGGAAGTAAATGGAGATTCTGTAAAGGGACCGAGGGAGTCTTTTAGCAAGGAATATGGGCAACAGCTGGCCCAGTGGAATGGGTTCAGGAGAAATCAAGAGCAGCAGAGTGAAGCATAACGAGGCTCTGAAGGACAATTAGAATATCACTGAAGATAGGCAACCAGAGAGGCTTGTTGACAGAGGAGGGTGACCATAGATCATAAGTGGATTTTCCTGACTTCATGTTTTGAAATAAAACTTTTTTTATAGAGCTGCTTTCATATTTAGAGAAGCTATAAAATCCTGAGCCCCCAAAGAGAATGGTACTTGTGATACGATTTTAAACTAAAGCATCTGTTTATTATCCTCGCTGCTTCTTTTCTACCCAGGTGAGATCCTGTCTTTTCCTCCTTGAAATCTTTCCTGATTCTTCTAGGCTGTGTATTCTCCCCATTCTCAGAACTCCTGCAATCTGATTTGTATATATTGTCTTGCACCATTCTCTAATAGTTATGTGTCTGAAAATGTGATCTTCAGAGTTGTAATGTATGTTTTTATTTGCTGTAATGATTAAAGCACTGTTGAATACATCATAGCTATTCAGTACAGACTTGCCTCATCAAATGTTTAAATAGCCTTGGAATATCGAGCTCACAATTGAGTGGTTGTAGGTTATGTATGGGCCTTTTAACCTGCTTCTTCTTTGGAGGACATCTATCCTCATCCCAAAAATGTCTGGCAAAGTCCAGTTGATTCTTCTTTATTGATCCAGAAAATCGCATATGTTCCATATTTACACAATAGAACAAACTGGTAAATTTTAAATGGTTTGATCAACTCCCTAAAATATTTGAAAACCAAGTTGAGCTATATAGCCTCCAGTACAGCTGCAATAAAGATAGCAGAAGGATAATTAATTCTCATTTAGTATTACTGGACATTAACAAAAGAAGAAAAGACAGCACATAAAAAGGAGGTAAGTGGCTAGGAAAAAAGAAAGCCTATATTTTTGTGGATACACACATGAACATTGATTTAAATGTTGAGTTTCCTACAGGACAAGAAAATCAGACAGTGTTTGTGACATGAGATTGATAAGTGGGGAAATCAGATTTGATTCAATAAATACATATTAAGCCCTAGTATGTACTAGACACTCTTTTAGTCACTAGGATACAGAGAACCAGACAGAAAAAAATCCCAGCTTTTATGAACTCTATATTTCAGTGAGATTAAATATGTAATTATACAACTATATAATTTCAAGTCTATGAAAATTAAATTCTATTATAAATATTCCATAATATATGTATATAAATGTGTTTATATACATCTATATTAACTTCCATAATATATGTTAACTTGGAATATCTGGGTATTCAAAATTCCAATGTGATTTTTTTCCTAATCATTTTATGCTTTTATTAGTTCTTCACTTTAAAGACTTCAAAAACGTTGAGAGTTTGCAAATTATGTTACTGCTGTGGTTATTATTAGCTGTGGGTATCACTGAAAGGAAACTATTTAATTAACTTGTGGATAAATTGATAGATCCACAGAGTATTATCCCCCCTAACTATTTTGGGATCTGTCCTTGTCTTTCATTGTTCTTGAAACTCACTCTCAATGTTTAAAATATAGTCTTTGTCTCATTATAAAACCATACTTTACAGTATTGCTTACTAAAGAATTTTCATAATAATAAATAAAAAGGTGTTTGTTGTAGAAACATAGCAAATGATTGCAAAAGCCTTTGCAATAATCCACAAACACTTAGATTCATTATGGTACCTTTGGTGCTTGAGTTTGTTACATTTGATAAAACACATAAATTTGAAGAGAGGAAACTATAAAATCTCGATACAAGCAGCTTAACACATTTTAATATGCCTTTTAAAAGAATGAGTTAATAAAATATTCAATTATTTGAATCATTTGCACACAACTTTTTAAAATTCTATATCAATTTATCCAACTCTGGAGTTCAGCTTTTGTTTTGTTGATACTCATAGATATTTCTGTTGAGTATGAGTTTTATGTCTAGCTGAAGTTGGACTGGGCAAGTCATGAATCACACATTTCTACTTCCTAGAATGCAGGTCTACTTAGCAAACAAAGTGTATTCTATGTTCCCTCTTTCCTGCCAAGGGACACCCCACTCAAGTATACCGCCCCAAATTGTCCTACATATGTGAGACATCTCTTTACAATTCCCCTGTTACTATTTTAAAATATGGCCAAAAATTCTTTGACATTTTTCTCATAAGGTCTCTGCATACTCTTCTCTTAAATATGGGTGGGCTTGTGACTACTTCAACCAACACAGTGTGGCAGAAGAGATTCTATGTGCCTTCTGAGGTTAGGTTATAAAACCAAGTAGTTCCCAATATTGTTTGCAGGAACACTTGCTTTTGGAGCTCTGAGCTTTCGTGTAAGAAGTCTGACTAAAAATTCATAAAAATGTAATTTGTTTCTTTTTTATTTCATAAGATTCTAATAATACCCTAATAAAAGCAGCCTTCCACCCATCCTTGTCAAGGCACCAGACTTGTTAGTGAAGTGGCCTCAGACACTCTGCCAATTGAATAACACCACTGACCTCTATCAGTGCCACTTGGATCAGGTGAATTAACCATCCCAGCTATCTCTGAATTCCTGATGTACAAAATGATGTGATATAATAAGATCATTGTTGTTTTAAACCACTAAGTTTTGGAGTAGTTTGTTATGCAGCAATAGATAATTGGAACCTCTTTCATCAAACCTTCCTTGACTTATGATCCATTTAGTTAGCTCTCAGCTCTTCAGTTGGAAGAATGTTATTTGTATAACCATATCATAAAACACATAATCAGTTATTAATGATCACTGATAGAATTTTAATGTTTTCCTTCTTCCAAGATCATCCATATATTGACATGGGTCAATACCTACGGCCTAATTATGTACTTCTAATGAATATATTATAGCCACCAGAATTTGAGAAGCAGAGAAAGGTCTGGGGCAGAACATTCTTTCTAATGAATCATTAAAAAGGCCAATATATGAATGGGTCTAAATTTGTATACATCTAAAATTCAGTTTTTAACTATATTGAAAAACATTTACTCTACTTCCTGCAAGCACATATTTTCCATATTAACCAGAACTTCTTTCCAAAATGAAATAGTACATTTTGAGTAAATGATTAACTCTGGGCTGGTTGTGGCTGATGAAGGCCTTTCTAGAATGATCTCAGACTCCCACAGAACTGTTTCTTTGGAAACAATAGAGCTAAAATAAACAAGAATGTTGGGTTGGCTCTTCGTCAAATGCAACAGCACCTGCATTGGGGAAAGTATAAGTTGGCATTCAGGCCTCAGGCCTGCATGACTAGGACAGTATTAAGGATTGGTGGGAAGTAGAGGATACAGCTTCTATCATACTTGCCCATGACAGCTGTACACATCTCATACAGGTTGGAGGCAAAAGAAACTGTGTACTAGGGTAACTGCTGGAACTCTGGATGAAATGCTGATGTATTTGCTGTATCTCCTGCCTTGCATTCTTCTGTAAAATTAAGTAAACAAAATAAATAAAAGCTAGATTAAAAACTGGGAGAGGAGAAGTCAAGATGGCGGCGTAAGCAGACTCTGAACTCACCTCCTCCTGCGGACACAGCCAATTTACAACTACTCATGGAAAAATTACCCCGGAGAGAGAACTGAAAGCTGGATAAGAGGAACTCCTGCAACAAAGGACAATCCTAATTGAGGTGGAAGAGGCAGAAACTCCCTTCTGGAGAGAAAATACGCCGCCTTCACAAGCCGCCAGCTTCACGGCCGCAGGGGAGCAGCCCACAGGTACGCAGCCTCCCTGGAGGAGCAGGGCGCTGAGCCGAGAGCACCCCCTCTGTGGGCATTTTGTGGACCCATCACAATCGAGATGAGTAGCAGAATATCTGACTTTGCCTGCTACTAAAACATTGGGGAGGACCCCCAGAAAACCCGGTTCACAAAGAAACTAAAATCGGCCCTTAAAGGGCCCACGTGCAAACTCACCCGTTTCAGAAAGCAACCTAAAATCACCAAAAAGAAAGGTGCACAGTGCTTTGGTGAAAAGAGACTCACCTGATAGGCCCTATGTGCATCTCGGTGAGAGGTGAGACATCTCCAGGGACTGGGACATTGGCGGCGGCCATTGTTGTGGCCTGGTGTGGGCGTGCTGATACACACCATTGGAGTTCTCCCTGAGGCCTGCTAGCCCAGGTCTGCCCCACCCGCTAGAGCACCGATTTAATCCAGCTCAGCCAGGGCAGGCAGCCCACCCTAGAGACTGGCCCCACCCAACAACAACCCCTCAGGCAACTTGTGGGCCTTCATAGATTGGTGACTGGATTCTCTGCAGCCTGGCAACTGAGCCAACTTCAGCGGGGCAGGGTGTGCACAAGGAGCGGGTGGAGAGTGTGGGGCGGTGGTGGAGTGTGTGGGGCTCCTGCCGTGGAGAGACTGGGTCCTCTTCAGGAGGTCAGGGCGCAAACACAGGGCAGGACTGTGTTGACGGTGTGTGTGGACCTGTGGGTGGCAGGGATTGTCAGCTGCAGAAGACTTTGCTTCTCAAAGACCCACATAGGGGGTTTGCCCCATCTTCCAAAGCCTGAAACAATTGGGTGCTCCCATGCCTGAGGCCAGCCCCACCCAGCTGCAATCCTCAGAGAGCTGACAAGAGACCTAAAGGCTGGAGGCTTATAGCAATTGTAAGGCCCTGAGCCTAACAACCTGCCACACTGGGGGCCTACTCACTTAAAAGAAATACTGCAACATAAATGTGGTATTAGAAATTGCAGCCAACTGTGCTGGGGCTCCCCACACTTGATAAAGAGACTGAAGGGCTGACGACAACCACAAGCTGCTGAGCGTGACAACAGCTGGCCAGGAGCATAACTAGGCTTCCCTGGGTGCCTACAGGGACAGCAAACAGGCTACAACAGAAGGACACATGTAGCCCACATAGGGGTCACCCCTGGAACATTGAGAACTGGGGGAAGCACAATTTATACGGAACAACAAAAGACCTCGAATAGCTAAAGCAATCCTGAGAAAAAAGAACATAGCTGGAGGTATCACACTCCCTGATTTCAAAATATACTACAAAGCTATAGTAACCAAAACAGCATGGTACTGGCACAAAAACAGACACATAGATCAATGGAATAGAATCGAAAGCCCAGAAATAAACCCACACATCTATGGACAGTTAATCTTTGACAAAGGAGCCAAGAACATGCAATGGAGAAAAGAAAGTCTCTTCAACAAATGGTGTTGGTAAAACTGGATAGCCACATGGAAAAAAATGAAAGTAGACCCTTACCTTACACCATACACAAAAATTAACTCCAAATGGATTAAAGACTTGAATGTAAGACCTGAAACTGTGAAACTTCTAGAAGAAAACATAGGACGTATGCTCTTCAACATCAGTCTTAGCAACATATTTTCAAGCACCATGTCTGACCGGGCAAGAGAAACAATAGAAAAAATAAACAAATGGGACTACATCAAACTAAAAAGCTTCTGCACAGCAAAGGAAACCATCAACAAAACGAAAAGACAACCAAACAATTGGGAGAAGATATTTGCAAACCACACATCTGGTGAGGGGTTAATCTCCAAAATATGTAAAGAACTCATGCATCTCAACAACAAAAAAAACTACCAACCCAATTAAAAAATGGGCAAAAGACCTGAATAGACATTTCTCCAAAGAAGATGTACAGATGGCCAACAGACACATGAAAAGATGTTCAAAATCACTAACTATCAGGGAAATGCAAATCAAAACTACAATGAGATATCACCTGACGCCCATCAGAATGGCTATAATTAACAAGACAGGAAACAACATGTGTTGGAGAGGATGTGGAGAGAAGGGAACTCTCATACACTGCTGGTGGCAGTGCAAACTGGTGCAGCCACTATGGAAAAGAGTATGGAGATTCCTCAAAAAATTAAGGATAGAACTACCATATGATCCAGCTATTCCACTGCTGGGTATTTATCCAAAGAACTTGAAAACACCAATTTGTAAAGATACATGCACCCCTGTGTTCATTGCAGCGTTATTCACAGTAGCCAAGATTTGGTGGCAACCTAAGTGCCCATCAAGGGACGAATGGATAAAGAAGCTGTGGTATATATACACAATGGAATACTACTCAGCCATAAGAAACGATGAAATCCAGCTATTTGTGACAACATGGATGGACGTTGAGTGTATTATGCAAAGTGAAATAAGTCAGAGGGAGAAGGTCAAATACCGTATGATTTCCTTCATTAAGTAGTAGATAATAACAACAACAAACAAACACATAGAGACAGAGATTGGATTGGTGGTTACCAGAGGGGAAGGTGGGAGGGAGGAGCGCAAAAGGGATTATTCGGCACAAGTGTGTGGTGATGGATTGTAATTAGTATTTGGGTGGTGAACATGATGTAATCTGTGCAGAAATAGAAGTATAATGATGTGCACTTGCAATTTATACAATGTTATAAACCAATTTTACTGCAATAAACAAAAAATTAAAAAAATATAAAAATAAAAATAAAATAAATAAATAAAAAACAACTGTTTGTCTCTTATAAGTCTGACTGCCTACTTGCATGTATAATCCTAGTAGAGATGCTGCAAGAGTTAAAATTACAATAATAACAATAACAATAGTTAACACATACTGAGTATTTTATATATGCCAAGCACTCTTCTAAACGCATCACTGTATTAACACATTTAATAATCAACAAATCTGTGAGTTAGGTAATACCTACCATCTACCTTTTTTACAGATGAGAAAGGTGAGTCATAGCGGGGTTAAGTGGCTTGTTCAAGTCCCCAAATAACTAAAAAATGGAAAAGTGAGGATTTGAATGTAGGCATCCTGGCTCTACAATCCACACTCTTAATAATCCATCCTGGCTCTTAAAATTCTAATAATATGCTAATAGAAATAGTAAAGAGACATTAGAATTAATATTTACAAAGAATATCTCCCAAATCTCATGAGCAAGTGCTCATGGCCAGGGAACTAACTGGGACATAGAGGAGATGCCAAGTCTTCTGGGGTACTGTATGATTATCCATAAAATAAGGCACTTGGGGCAATACACTGTGTCATAAATTACTCTACCAAGTGAAAATAGTAAAAGACATTGAAGTAAAAGACCTTAGGTACTTTATGGTCAAGGCTGAGTATAGGAGCCTAATAAATGTTTGGTGGTCCTGATGGGAAGAAAGTCTCTCCACAGTTATTGAAATGTGATTGATACTAGAATGAGTAAGAAAAATGGTAGGAATCAGGAGATAAAAAGACTCTGTTAAGGAGAAACTAACCTCCAAATCAGTGTAGCAATGACCACAAGAAGAGAGATTAGCTCAAGTAGTTGCAGACATAGTGTATCTTTCTATGTAATCAAGTTAGTAAAGAATAAGCAACCACAAGTCATATTCATTGAAAAAAGTCTACAATTAGGCTAGAAATTAAATGCCAGACTATGTAACATGACTATCTTATGGCCACTCGATATGTTGCTCAAACATTAAATATAATGGTTTTACCACTGATTAACCTATGTCACATTATCTATGCAATATAAATTATCTGTGAATGATAAATAATCTACAATCTGACATTATGGATAGGTCAAATATAACTATTTCCAACCACTATTTAATACAAGTCTGGATAGCATAAACTCTATGTCATAGTTATAGTAAATGTCAATCTGGGATAATTGAACATTCAGCTTATGTCAGTCAAAGCTCAAAATTATGGTGTACTTCATGGAGCGGCAAAGAAAATAAACACATCTGAGAGCGGAAAAAAAGAGCCAAGTAGATAATATTTGTGTTTCTAAAATAATACTACCTTTTCCCTGAAGATTGTAGACAAGAGGGTGTTAAGAGGAGATGAAGAACCATTCAGAGGCCTCTGCAGACGCCCAGGCTCGAGATGATTGTAGCAGTGAAGATGGAGAGAAGAGCCAAGAATCAAGAAACATCAGAGGCAGAATCAATGGAATTCAGTGACTAATAAGACATCAGTGTGAGGAAATGCCAGCGGCAAATACAGCTCCCGAATTCTGGGATGAGCGACTGGCCCAGTTAGTATTGATGCTGCCTGACTGTGAGTGTGAGCAATGCAGTTTCCTGGGCTCCCTGAAGAGCTCATAGATGACTAATGTGTGGCTTCTATTAACTCAGGGGCTTGCACTCCAGTGCTGATTATAAGTATAGCAATTTTCCCATTTGGACTAGAGTGAAGAGGAGAGATCATTAGGTTAAGTGCGTTTAGCTCTACTAACAAAGTAAATAGCTAGTTATTCATTTGCCATAACTACAAGAAGGTAAAGAAGCTTCCTATTTATTCTCTTTATTATTACCATTTCAAATATTTTTCTTTTTTGAAAATGAACCGTACCTCCACATGTTTATCATACTTTTTGTAGTTTTATAAAAATAGAAAGTCATAAAACCTTCCTTCCATTGATTTTTTTTTCCACTCAGCAATGATGAATGCTTTAGATCTGAAGCCCTGTTTATACAACTGAGTTACCATTTTGATTTTTATATAATTTTTTCTTTTTTAAGTTACCCTTTTCAGAATGATTGACATTTGGGATGTTTAAATAAGAGAGCTGGAGTTTCTTTAAACATAGAAACAGGGCAAAAATTAATAAAAATTTTTATTATTTTCATCTATAAAAATGAAAGTAACCAGTGACATTTTAAAATGAATTATTGACTGTATTATGAAGCCACTTATTCCTTTACTAACCTGAGCGATAGGTGAAAATCATATTTTTTAAATGTATACCA
Organism: Diceros bicornis minor; assembly: GCF_020826845.1. NCBI lineage: Eukaryota > Metazoa > Chordata > Mammalia > Perissodactyla > Rhinocerotidae > Diceros > Diceros bicornis. The sequence continues at coordinate 17,972,989 of NC_080777.1, forward strand.
AATTTTTCCTGTCTTAATTCAGACATTCACTTTTTCCAGGCCCGTTAGTAGCAAAGGGGATAAGATGGGTAATAAACAAGGCCCTGGCAGAGGCATAATTACATAAGCCATTGTGTTACCAAGCATTAGGCCACTGAGAGAGGACATGAACAGTTACTGTCAGGGAAACAGCATGTGTCAAGGTCTTGAGCCCAGACTGTGCATGGCTGACTTCCAAAAATGAAATGGCCGACAGCCCCTCTGGGTGCGTGAGAGGGTGGATGTAATGGAGTGGAGAAGCAAGGAAGTGGAAGCATGAAATCATGGCGAGGTGGTGGAGAGTCTTAGAACCCATAGGTACATTTGAACTATTCCACTTGGGCAAATGGGCATCTATTCACAGGCCTTCAGTAGGGGAGGGGCACGAGATTTCTGTGTTCTAGGAAGATCTATCTGGCTACAATGTGGAGAGTGGGTTCATAGGGAACGGAAAAGAAAAACAAAAGGAGATCCTATAGGCAGTTGCAGGAATTGGAGATCATCTAGGTTAGAGGGATGTACGTGGTGATTGAGAGAATTGGAGAGGTTAGGGAAGATATTATCCAGCTGAATGGAGATAACTTGGTAGATGCCTATGGAGGGAGAACAAAGTAGTGAAGACCAGGATGACACCCAGATTTCTAACTAACCAAAATATTTGCTTATGCAGTGCAAGTGGCATGTACCCAGTCTCTTCTTTTGAATTTACTGGGTAGTTTAAACACTGCTTTATTCACATAGATTGGGGTGTTATATTCCCTCTTTATTCTACATATAACAACTAGGCCTTATAGATATGTGCACTGAGTATGTAGCAGTGACTGAAGAAGCTTTATATGTGCCAATAATGCCAATGAAGATAGGTGTAATCCTTGACTTCTAATGTACTAATTCAGTCCCTGGTGGCCATACTGTATAATAGTAAAAATCACAGACTGTGAAGAAAGACCTGAGTTTTGAACTCTAATTCTCCCATGTGTTGGCTGTAATGTTAATTCACTCAAATTTTAAGCATCTTTTTCATCATGAATGAAAGGGGAGTAATGATTCTATCTCAAGTTTTTAGTTAGACTTCCAGTTAAATTTGTTGCCGTATAGGTATTTTCACTTTTTCCACCCCTTGACCACAGGAAAACAACTAGAACAATTAAGAGACTGGGAGAGATTGAGAGAATGAGAGACAGAGGAAAAGGGAGTGAGAGAAGAGAGAGAGGCGATTTCCAGTGAAACAGGGAAATCAACTGAAAGCCTCATTGTATATTTTGAATGAGGTAGTTGCTAGGCACAATAATTTTTGTACTAAGTGAGAGAAGATGCCAAAATTTGACATGTACCTCTTCTGAATTTTGGAAGAGTTATATGTCTTATGAGATTTTCAGTCCTCAGAGTCAGATCTGCTGACCTTAACCACAGGATAAGAGAGTAACATCCCAGCAGAGACCCAGCTCAACTCCCAGAGAGGTTGAGGTGGGGATGTGGGGAGCTAAAGGAGGAATGTCACAGAAACTCTTTCTTTATTGTCTGTGTAGGGGAGGAAGAATATTCCCCTACCCTCTGGGTTCTTCTTGCTGGTCTAAGAATTAAATTGACATGAGACAGAACAACAGGAGAAAATCAAACAAAGTTTAATAACATGTATACATGGGAGAAACCTGGGAAAACTGAGTAACTTGCCAAAATGGCCAAAGCCACCACCTTAAATACCATCTTCTGCTAAAGACAAAGGAGGACATTGGGGGTAGTGGTTTGGGACTTCAAAAGTGAGAAAGGCAATTCACATGGAGATGCAAAAGCAAATGTTTGGTAAACGAATATTTGCCATGTCTTGCAGGGACAATGAGACATGGAGAGGACTTTGGTCAAATGGGCCTGGCTAGGTTCCTCCCTGTCTACCACACTTAGTTCATATTATACTATAGTTGTCTACGGTGATAGCTCCTTCCTGGGACAGGCCTTCTATCTTAAATTCTTTTAGGTAGTTAGAGGGAGGGTCAAAGTTTCTTCCTGAGTCTTTTGTTCTCAAAAATAATCAAACCAAAGATGTACATTTTGGGGTGGCAAATTCTGACCCCCCACATCTGTAACACAGCCTTTCAGCTGAGGGAATTGGCCTTGGCCTCAGGCAGGGGGAAGTAGGAATCAGCTGTGGGGAGACTCAGCCGCTGCCTATGGAAGAAAGCTAAGCAGAGACGGACGTTGTAACAGGAGTTACAGAAAGCGTGTGTCCGAGGGGACGCTCCCTAAGACAAGGACTAGTGAAAACTGAGATCTCTGCCTCAGGGCAGAAGGCAGGGCAGATGGGATCAAAGAGTATCTGAAGTTTTAAAAAGTAAAATTAAAACTATATATACTGAAGTTGAAATTTTGGCTGAAATAACTCACTTTCACAATCCTCGCTATAGGATTTAACATCTCTGAGACATCTTTGGAATCAAGGAACTCCAATTCCTTGGAGTTCTTTGTTTTTTTTAAAGCCCTTTTAATTAGCACTTAAAACATATACAGAAAATAGCAGAAAACAGACATATACAGTCTGACAAGTATTTCTAAATCAAACATCCGCGTTAGCATCCAGTGATCACCCAGGTTAGAGATAGAAAATTGTCAGCAGCCAGAAGCTGCAGCTCTGTCCTCTTTTACCCACTTACCCTTCCTCCTTGCCAGAAGCACTGTATGCTAATATTTATGTGAATAATTTTCTTTCTTTTTCATACTTTTGCCATTTCTCTAAGTTCTCTCTAAACAATGTGGTTTAGTTTTACCTGTTTTTGAACATTCTGCAAACATGATCAAACTCTATGCATTTATAATGCCAACATTATGTTGTTAAAATTCATCCATGTCATTGCATATAGTAGTATTTTACTCATTTTCATGGCTGTATACAGTATCTTATTATGAATATCATTCACAGTTTAGTTGATCATTATATCTTGATGCCTGGCTTCGAGTTCTATTTCTGCTTCTACTTTTTCTTTTAACAAGCAGAAGCATTTAAAATTTGTGAGATATTTTTCCTAATGTTTCCTAATGGCACTACGTATTTGCCTTGGGCTAAAACACAGAATATACAACTTTTAAAAGTAAACATTTCTCTGTTTAGAGAAATTCTCCTATGCAGTTGTAATTAAAATTCATAGAAGCCCTGAGAAAGAGATTCTCTCTTCATTATCAGAAAGAGTAAAATTGTTCTTTATATTCACAACTTGCATATTAGAGTTAAATTATAAAGTACGGAAATACTATTATGAAGATATCATTTACATGATATCAGTTCTGCTAATAGATAGTAAGGTCATAGACCACTAAAGCTAACTTGAGAAAATGAAATTTAATTGTTAAGGGTATCATAAGAACATATTATATTATTACCTTATGAGTGACTACAGATAAACAACTAAATAAAACTTGTTCTTTGGAAACTAGAATAGGGAAGTAAGGCAAATATTTTATTCTCTGTTTCTTAGAGACTGCAGAAGTTTCTCTCATATTTTTGCCTCTTTCTGTATTTCCCTGTTAATTTGTTCCTTTCTTTATCTTGCACAGCTTCCCTGGAAACTCATCTTGAACATGGTCCAGTATGGGCCACCCCAGTTCCCGAGTGTATGTAACAACAACACTTACCTACCGTCATTGGAAGAGTATCTATGTCTCCTGGCTCAAATAATTGAGAAAGAAAATTTTCTTTTCATAGATCATCTTTCAAGATTCTTATTTGCAGAAAATAAGTCTAGCATAGCAAGTGGGAGCAGAAAGTATTTACTGAAAGATATTAGGTAGTTCTGAAATTCTTGCCGAAGAATTGACCGTGGATTTTACCCAGCTAGAAACGTATCAAACCACACACTAATTCTGCTGTTGCTCAGTTCCTCTGACAGCAAGGAGTAAATGCTATAATCTCCATCAGCTTCTTGAGGGGACCTGCTTTACTAGATCATTCATGCTTTCCAAAAGATCCAGTCTCCCTGCTTGTAGCCATCGCCTCACAATGCACACTGCTACGTGAATGCATCTGCTTGGTGAAATCTAGATCACATGTTGAATTCTAGCTGCACGGAGTCCGAGAAGCATAGCTTTTGGTTTTACAGCCTCAATTATATAACATCAGAACAAAGACTAGAGCCCCTATATTCTAAATCTGGGAAAGTGCTTTTAAAAATGTCAAACATTATCCAGATATAAATTGATATGGTTGCAATTTTTTAATTAGCAGTTTTAAAGACTGAATTGGCCCAAGTTGTATCTAATTCAGCAGTTTTGTTTTGTTTTTTTAAGTACTTGTGATGTCTCGGCATTATGGAAAGTGCTATCCACACAATAGGAGTAAGTCATGATCCTTATCCTCCGAATATTGACAATATTGTTGGAAATGATGTTGGATTCTTTTATTTTATGAAGATTTTGCTTATACCATTCAACATCTGAATGATTATACAGTTATAGAGTATATAGTAAATGATTATACAATTATATAATTTATATATATAGTTAGTTAGTTAAGGTATGCATATTATAATTAGTTCTACCCCCAATGTTGATCCAATAAAGTAATGGGGAAGGAATATTCTATAGGTGACTTTTGACTAGATCTTGGAATAGGAGTAGGTATTCACTAGGAAGAAAATGGCAGGATGATATTTCTAGTTGGGACAAAGGCATGGATGTGTGAAAATATATGGCATAGGTAGCCTATCATCAAAGATTCAATTAGAGAAATAGAACCACTAGGAGGTGTGTGTGTGTCTGCACAGGTGCAGGTATATATATGCATGTTTGTGTATATGTGTTTATACACATACATACTATTAGGGGTTGAATTCTCTCCCTCAAAATTCTTATGTTGAAGTCCTAATCCCCAGTACCTCATAATGTTATTATTGCTTTATTTGTAAATAGAGTTGTTGCAAACGTAATTAATTAAGATGAGGTCATACTGATGTAGAATGGGCCCCTAATCCAATATGACTGATGTCCTTATAAAAAGGGCAAATTTGGGGGCTGGCCCAGTGGCATAGTGGTTAAGTTCACATGCTCCACTGCTGTGGCCTGGGGTTCATGAGTTCAGATCCCAGGTACAGACAGACACACCGCTCATTCAGCCATGCTGTGGCGGCAACCCACATACAAAATAGAGGAAGATTGGCAAAGATGTTAGCTCAAGGCTAATCTTCCTCAGCAAAAAGAAGAAGACTGGCAATGGATATTAGCTCAGGGCTAATCTTCCTCACCAAAAAAAAGGGGGGGGCAAATTTGGACACACAGACTTGCACATAGGGAGAATGCCATGTGAATATGAAAGCAGAGATGGGGGATGTATCTACAAGCCAAGAAATGCCAAAGATTGCCATAAAACCACCAGAAGTGAGGTGAGAGGCCTAGAACAGATTCTTCCTTACAGCCAACAGAAGAAAGCAAACTTGATTTCAGACTTCTGGGCTCCAGAACTGTAAACAATAAATTTCTGTTTTTTAAGCCACCCAGTTTGTGGTACTTTATTATGGCAGCCCTAGCAAACTAATATACACACACATATACACAAAGGGATTTGTTACAGGGATCTGAGCTTATGCAATTTTGAGAGCTCGTTAAACAGCTTCTAAAAGATTGTTAGGATGCCGGGCTGTTGTCTTCATGTTCTATGCCGAAGACTGAAATAGAAAGACCACGGAGTCAGTAGCTAGGAAGGCAAGATAGACATGAAGTGAGAAAGAGAGCAAGAGGAAACTGGAACCCACGCAGAGGGGCTGAAACCCATGTTAGCTGTCACTGCTGCTGACCCTTCATGGTGGAGTTAAATGGATGGCTTTCTTCATGGAGTCAAACACACACCTGGCCCAGGAGTTGGAGAAGCTGAGGGAAGATCCAGGGGAAGGAAGAGCTGTTGCAGACCTAATCACTGCCTCATTCTGACAAGATGAGCCAGCAGATCAACAACTATGTGTGTGAGCTACAAAATGGCCGCAGCTTCACTTCAACCCTCCAAAATCCCCTCGAGAATTCTCTAGTGGGCTACCTTAACCAAAAACATGCAGGGAAGAGAATCCTGGGGAATTCAGTTTAGCCTAGCCAAGTTGACACGATACAAAGCCATGTCACATGTTAAAAGCGAGTAGTCTTGGATATTGTGAGGACATCAGAAAGAGCTAAATTTGACCTTACAGAAATTTTCAGTATTAATGATCAATAAAGTAATTATTGAAATCTGAGCTAATTTTCATTCACTTTCCTACACTATTCTCTCTATATAAACGTGTTTCAATCCCTTTAGTAATGGCCTAGTCAATTCTATGCAACTCACCTTCCTTTTTATAACCTGCCCCAAGAAATAGCCCTTTTTCCCCAGTGTTTTATTTGGAGTTTACTAGAGGAGTTAAAAATAGTCCTGTTTCACTGCATTTCTTTTCTTTCCTTCTATCCCTCCTTCTATCCCACAGCCGACCTATTATAAGATGGTATTTAACTCTGCCCAAGATCTTACCTTCTCTTTCTTCCAGGTAAAAGATTTAAACTGTCAGTTGTATCAACTTTACAATAAATTATTTTTTTGGTTAATTATGTATTATTTTAGCTCACTCAAGTCTAAAATCTATACGTGCTTTTTATTTTTGCAAACGGCATTATCCATCTTTTGGCTAGCTCCTATGTTATATAGTTATAGACCATTTACAAATACGTAATAAACTGCTCTCTGGAAAGCATTTCCCCACCTCATTACATTGGTTACTTTGTCCAGTAGCCTATCTCTTATGTTAAAAAGTCAGGTGAGTAAAAGTATGCTGGAATTACTTAACTTTTTTTAATTAGATGTTTCCTAATTTCCAAATTAATTTCATTTGCAGCATCAATCTTTATAAAATTTCTTTTTGTAAAAGTAACAGCCATCTCATGATACTGTTGTATCCTTGCTTACTTTTATTTACTTGACTATTGCTCGTTAGTGTGCATTGTATATTCTGTGACTATCTTTGATTTCCAGAGCAGAAATAGAAATCATTTAACTACCATAAAATAATGCTGGTAACATTTAACATTTAAAATAATAGTTTTTATTTATGCAAATGCAATAGTATATAACACACGAATCAACTCTATTTCTTCACTTACATTTTACTGTTCATTTTTTTCCTGTAAAAGATCTCAATTGTTTAGTCACACTGAAAAATGATACAAGTGGCTAAATTACAATGGAGTCAAGGATATATCATTTTAATATCTGAAAAGTAGGATTCTAAGAAATTCAAACTCTTCAGAAGAGCAGTGAAAGAGGATGCTAATTGGAGAACTTAGGACAGGATGATAGCATAAGTTGTGACTACTAGAGAAAAATAGAAGATGCATTGTGGAGAAAATTGGAAGTGACAGCAGCTGTCATTCTAGTAAGTCTTAAAGAATGATTGTGAGAGATCTTTTCAACATCTTTACTCCAATTTTGTCAGATTTCAAAGTTATTTCAATCTACTGAGTTAAAAACAAAATTATTTTTAAAATTTATGTCAATTTTTAGTAACTTATACCTCTTTTTCCAATGTTCTTGTTGATATTTATTTCCAAACATAGGTAGGTATTAGTCAGTTTGCATTGGGTTGAGTTTAGAGTTTAGGAAGTTGCCATTTTGTAACTGGAAAGAAGAGTATTGAATAAACAAACAAAAAATCCTCTTCCTTGATGACGGTAAGAGGCTAAGCTTAACCTCTTGGTAAATATGTTAAAAGTCTTGCAAAATTAAGTAACACTTTTAAAGCACTTACATGGTTTTTCTGCTATCTGAGTATGCCATTGGGCTGGGAGACAGACAGAGCTCTCAATCTGCCATTTATTAGCTCTGTGATGATCCTGGTCTTTTTGAGCCTTGGTTTTGTGATCTGTAAAATGAGGATAATGTTTGTCTTTCAAGTTTGTTGGTGGATTAGAGATAATATATGCAAAATGTCTTGGAGTGCCTAGTTTCCAGTTGGTATTCAAAATGTTTGTTGTGGATGATATTATATGATAGAAAAATGAATCTATGATTGGGTTATAACAGAATAGCTGTTATTATATAACACATGGTTATGATATAATTAACATAATTTATACTTTTTCTGTGACCATGCAATTAAGAAATCTTCTATGAGATGTAATATCACATCTAAAAAGTATCTCTGTTGTTAACTCTTTTTCCGATTGCCCTGCCACCATGGCAAGGCAGCTGATGTCCTCAGTCACTATTTTGTGTTACCCTAAAACGCTTCTGTTATGTGTTAATTCATTGCTTAGTGGAGGCAGCACAATTGTGTCTATCTTAATGCTCACACTGATTTGTTTATTAGAATCCCAACAGAGAATATCATAGAATTGAAAGTTAAGTTTCACATTCTGTTGAAAACAGATTATTTTTTAAGGCTTCCTCAGGCATAGACATTTAGTGTGTACTTGGTTACTTCTAGGAAATAAGAGGCACTCAGCCTAATTTGTCCATCCTACTTTCTGGACAGTTCTATTTATTAGAAAAATATTTCTTATATTGAACAGGAATTCAACTATAACTGCTATCCATTAATCATACTTCTCCTCATTGTAACAACATAAAACATATTTACATCTTCCTCCATATCACAGATATGAGTAGCATTTTTCTGTGTCTGCAAGTCAAGTTCAAAGTCTTTGGCGTGCTCTATACTTTTCTCTAATCTACTCATCAGCGACTTCTTCCCTGCACACCACGTTTCAGCAACAGCAGGTCACAAGCTATTTCTTGCCTCCATGTTTGCACATACTTTTTCCAAGGAATATTGGAAGGTATCTAAAATCTGTCTTACCTCATATGTGCCTGAAATGACAACTTCGTGTTATTCATTGAGTAATTCTAAAATGGTATCACTTCCCCTTTGGTAAAATCCTGCTTATAATAAATGATTCAAGCTTCTTGTTTTGTGCCACTTCAAATGTTCCAAATTGAAACATCAACTCAATTAATTTGTGTTAAGAAGACTATTCTGGAAGAATAAGGTAATGGAGGCATATTTGAAAAAGGAGAGGGTTGGAAAAAGTCTGGAGGAAAAATGTGCTGTCTGAGGGGAGCTGGTTCGCGTGGCATGTTATGAAAAAGAATTCAAGGGCAGCCTGAGTGCCTTAGCCATAGCTAAAAAACAGCAAAATAGAGACACATGTATTAAATAGTTTGGAGGAGGCAGAAAAACTCAGTACTTAGCAAGTTACTCTGTAGCGTCTAATGATCTTTGATTAGTTTCAAAAGAGATGACTGAATGTGATATTTATCATGTATACACATTCCTTTCATTTCATTTCAGTTAAACTACTCCTTTATTTCTAAATATTTGGCATTTACACTTTCAGTAGTGTCCTGTGTCGGGGGAAGAGAGAGAATCTCCCTCTGCCCTTTCCCTTAAGGTTCTTCTGGCTGGCCAAATAATCAACAAGACAGGTTAGCAGGAGAAAATAATACCAAGTTTAATAACATGTATACATGGGAGAAAGCAGGGACACTGCGTTTCTCAACACAATAGCAGAAATTCTCGTCTTAAATATCTTTTTCAGCCAATGACAAAGGAGGATTTTGGCGGTGGGGGGAGTCAGTTACAGGAGATTACCACTAAAGCACGGTAAACAAGAGTAAGGTTTATTATGTAGCTCAAGGCCTCACCTTCCACATTGATAAGTCACTAGAAATGAGCTCATCCCCCTCTCTTCTCCAAACAGAGAGGGAGATACCTTTACAAATGGAGATTTCCCTTATAAATATAAATGATTGTGTGGCAACTCTTCGCAGGGTCATCCAGAGAATGTGGCCAGAGAGACAGAACTTCTGATAAGAGGGGCTTGTTGGTGCCTTTTCTCTTGTGACATTTACCCTACATTATCTTTACAGCCATCATGATAGATCTGTTCCAGGAAGGAGCCACCATGTCAAATTTTTTAGGCAGTTAGTGGGGGAGGTGAAATGTCCCTAGAGAAAACAACCAAGGTAAAGAGATAGATTTCAGGGTGGCCAAATCTTGATCTCCCACACCTGCAAGCTGCAGGGGTCATTAACTCTCCCGTGGGATTCCAGGAAAGCAGGGATGAACTCTGGATTGAGTATCAGATGAGAGGAAATTATTCTTAAGAAAATAGCAAAAAGGTAAAGCGTTTTGTGACCCTGTTTGTGTCCTATTATCAATATTTTAGTTTCTATAGGAATATCATAGCCTGATTACTAGTGGAGCTGAGAAACAGACTCAATATGTTATGTTCTTGGAAATTAAACATATAATGTGTCTGAAAAAGCTGTATTTGAAGCTTTGCACCTGAGTTGGAAACCAAGGCTGCTTCTCGCATCAAAGTGACCCACATGGCCCAGATCCTTCAGACAAGAATGAAGGCTCTCTCTGCTTTGATTTCAATAGCAAAGTTTCTGACAGTCTGAGATTTTAGAAAGCAAGGATTTTTTAAGCACCTTGTCCTTTGTGTTGACCAACAAAAGCAGTTTTTACAGATTTACAATTTTGTTCTGATCAAAGTGGAACCATTTAAATATACTGGAATATTCCTATTTATACCATCATATTATTTTTACATATTGGTTAATTACACTTATTAGAAAAAGAAAACTACCCAATGGAAATGAAAAAAAGTGCTAAGTTTTCCTTTTCAGAAAATAGTTTTAACAACCTTCAGGAGATAGATTGCTCTCAAAGACTGTGTATTATTTTGCTTAATTGATTAATGACTTTTGAAATTTTAGCTTCAGGGACTTTTGAAGATTAATTTAATATATAATACTGCTATTGATTAAAATAATAATTGCCCTGTTATTTAAGCATTGTCTTTCTCCTTCAAATGAACTCGTGCTATTTCTGACAAAAAAAAATGCCAGATCATCAACGTCTGAGGTAGAGTTCAAAAGAAGTGTAACTTGATTGTATTAAAATGTGTCATTTTAGCATCATTAATCTTGACTTTTCAAGGAAAAGGCAATAACTAATGGGTGAAATTGTTATAACCCATGAAAAGTTAGAGAATCCTTAGTCTGGAAGTATAGAATGTCTTTCCTACTACACGTCCATGCAAACATTAATAATTTTTTGAATAAATGCAATGTCAGCATCTATTAGACTTTGAATAAGAGCAGTTTCTTTTGCTTAATGAGGTAATGTAACCTGTTAATATTTCAGGTCACTACCCTGAGAGCTTTCAGTACTTAAGAAATTTGGACTTACAGAAAATGAGCAGAGAGAGAACAAATAGATCAATACATGATTGCTGAGGCGATGACAAATTCATAGCATTTCACTTTTCAACATAAAGGATCTTAAGAAAAGACAAAATAGACTGCAAGAATGGAAATCACTCATTGTCAAGTAGCAAGGTTATTCCTGTGATACAACAGAAGCCAAAATGTGTGGTAAAATTGGCTTGTTATAAAAGAATACTTAACCTTACTGAGATACAGGCAGGAGATGTGTTACAGAACAATCTGCTACGTATAGGAATTCGGAAAACGGTAGACTTATCCTGTCGGTGTCCAATGAGGTATAGTTATGGAGACCTTGTCCTAGGTAATTTCATCAATAAGGCAATGATCTAGGAAGTACCTAGAGGCTAATGATACTATGATGCATCAGTAACTTTTAAGTTCCATTAGCCAAGGACGAAAAAAAAAGATGATAAATACCTCATTAATAGAAGTACAATTATGAAATAAACATATAAAATCATTAAAGTTTTAGATGTGATAATGTTTATGGATTTACATCGTGGGTGCAATCATCTATGCTACTATCAAATGATTTAATGGTTATGTAATAACTGCCACTTAAATATCCCCACATAAAGTAGTTGATATTTGACAAAATAAAAATGTACACCATAGATACAAAATGAGGAGATGTGAAAACTTTAGTTTAATGGGAATTCTTATAATGTCAATCAAAGGCTAAGGGAAGCCACAAGCCTACAGGAAGCAAGTGCCATCCCCTGGTTCAGCATTATCTATGATTGCTGGCTTCACTCAGCCTAATCCTGGTCATCAGTTTTAGCAAATATGCTTGGCCACGAGAACTAACTAGTCCCGTAGTGTCTAACTAGGCCTCTGGTAGTAATAAGGTGATTTTTTTAATATGCTAATGTATTCAGAACTAAGGGAAGGCAAGACGACTATTCAGGAAATCCCAATAATCCTTATTTAATGAGAATTTTGAAGCTCTGAGAAGTTAAATAACTTGTCCAATATCGTAGTGATTTTTCTGCCTTGATGCACTCTCCTTATTTTCCCTCGTACCCCTTCTAATGTAACAGTCTTAGGAGACTTAACTTTGAGACATTAGTTTAGCTTGGGAACAGAAGTGATAGGTGTATAATTTCTAAGCTGTGTACTCTCACCTGGACTCTTGATGTAGCTGTTCCCTCCAACCTATGGAGAAGGCAAAAATATCCACCATCTCTGGACTAATCTTGATCAATAATTTTGTAGAAAGGAAATCTTTAAGTTACACTCACTTTTCTACTTTCCATGTAATGTTTTTTAATTTTATATTTTTATTCCTTTGCATTTCTGGACTCACATCCCAATTTGTAGTTTGCTTAAAGAATCCTCATTGAAGCATTTTTAGTATTCATTTTCACCATGTCCATCAGCATTAGCATCTGGGGAGAATTAACAATGTGTTCTGAACCAAAACAATGCTCCAAGAATAGAATGCATTAACTAGTTGGGACTACATCTTGCTAAAATAATTTAAATGACTAATACTTGTTGGCACTACCTGTATCTATTCATATCATTTAAAATTAAAGGCTCATAGGTAAAGGCTATTTGATACCCATATTCAGGCTCAGCTCTGCTCTCAGATCTCCTTATCAATTTTTCCTGAATTAGTAAGAATTTCAGTAATCTCAGCTCTACAGCTTGAGCCTGAGTGTCCAGCCACTGAGATATAACTGGGTCCCAGGTTCTGATTGTGGCTCCTAAGTCTTGGGTCTATGTCCTTTCCTGATGCACAACAGTTTTTCTGAGTCTCTTCCTTAAACCTTCTTCCCTTCCTCTTGGCCATGTTAGTGTCAGACCCTTGTCTCAAGATGGGAAGCCAGGAGTGGACTCATTCAAACCGTGTTCCACAGAACAGAACCTAATCCATAGTTCCAGAACTGAGGTGGGAACTTTTCACCTCAAGGCAGAATTTATTTAAGAAACTGGTTTTATGTACTAAAAACTATTTGATTCTGAAACCCGCAAACAGCCATTGATGATTAAGCAGCTAGTAACTGTGGGGGATTGGAATTTGCCAACTCAAAATATGTCTCTGCCTGAATGACATTTTGGCCCCCACCCCCACTAACTGACCAAAGGAGTTTGGGATGGGAGGCCTGGCCCTGGAAAAGGCCATTACCATAGACATCTCTAGGTACCTGGGTGGGTCATGCTAAGCCCATTCTTAGTTCTAGTTACCTTATATGAGAGACATTTACATTTGTAAAGAAAATCTCCATCTGTAAAGATATCTTCTTCCCTGCACCAGGAAGAAGTGGGGAATGGCCTTACCTAGAAACTTATCAAAATGGAAGGCGAGGCCTTAAATCTGCATGATAAACTTACCCATTGTTAACTGTGCTGTTTAGGTAATATGCTACCTGACTCCCACTAGGTTCCTACAGGTAACATCCCCCTGGAGTCGGGGTCACCATGGTAACAGGTGTTTGAGCTATTTTTTTTCAGGAACTGAACCCTTTGTCCACTTCAGGTCAGATTGAGACCACCAACCCCTCAACTGGGCCATTTTGACGGCAAGAGGTTGGAACACCCCCCTCAGGGCATGCTAATGCCGCCGTTCTGTGAACATGTGTCCTACGAAGAGACGTGAAGCCTCACTACGCTTGCACAGATCATCAATTACCTCATCGCTCCTCACCACCAATCATTTCAGACCACCTTGCCCCCTTCCCCGTAAATACCCCTGAGTCCATATTTGAGGCAGGTGGATTTGAGACTTGTTCTCCAGTTTTCCTCACTTGGATGCCTTGTGATTAAACCCTCTCTCTCTGCAATCTCGTCATCTCAGTGATTGGCTTTCTGGGCTGTGGACACAAACGGACCTGGTACGGTAGCAATTCTGTAGACATAACTTTGAATAAGACAATTATGACTCCACTGTTATTCAAGTTAAAGGCAATGTGAGATGAAGGCCAGTTCCACAAAATTAGGTTGTAGATGTTATTTGAGAGAATAATGGGATACTATGAGCCCACTTTGACCATATTCCTCTTAGGGACAATGAATGTGGCTTTCTCCAGATCCTTGGTTGTGTGCTCTGTGTGCTAACTAAATACCCAAGTTCAATGTACCCATTCATTCATTTATTCGTAACTCATATGATATTTCAATGAATATTTATCAAGCTTCTACTTTATGTTAACTACTATGCCAGGTACTAGATACAGTGATGACAAACTAACTAGGATCTTTGACCCTAGTTCAACCACAATGTGTCATAACTTATATGAAGAGAAAGAACAGGTGGGTATGTGACAGGTTGACAAGGAAATTATTTTAAGTTGATTTCTCATTTCAACTATTTATCTAGAGGTTGACTCTTACTCATCAGACTGAATTTTCTTTGGAAAACTATGCTGAGCCAGCCCTGACCATTCCTTAGTCTCCTTCCTGCCCCTGACTTCATGAGACTGGTCCTAAGTTCTTCCCTGTTCATTCTAGCATCCACTCTACCGCAACAGGTAACCAGTTGTGTATGTCCTGGTGAATCCCATCATGCCATATACTAATTTGATGTTACTAGTAACCTTTAGAAATAGAGTTTCATCAATGTCCAAAAAGTGAAAAATAAGTTTGAAAGAGTAAACAAAGTTTTGGAAAACTTAAACACAGCCAAAGATAATGGGTAAAAGTATATATATATATATATATATATATATATATATATATATATACACACACACACAGAAAATCCTGTACAGTGGAAATAATCTTTCAGCAATCATCATTTATTGACAAAAGTACTATAGTAGTGATAATGACTGGTCATTTTATATGTGGCGAGAATTTAAAAATTTCATTGAATCAATTTTGTGAATTGCTGCACTGCTATAGGAACCTTGCACGTTCAACAGAAGTGTAGAATTGAAGCAATATTGGCCAATGTTTGCAATCCTTGTGGTAAAGATGACTAACAATTCCCTAGCTTTACATTTCCACTTATATATTCTAGAAATATGCCTAAAAAGTAGCTTCCTCGACCTCCTAGTTCATTTCCCAGCCTTCATACATCTAGGAGTAGGCAGATAACTGGTTCTTTGCCAGTGAAATATGAGCAGTGTGTGCAATTTTCAGGCCAAGGTTTTTAAGAAACTGGTATTCATTCCCCACATTTTCCTTTTCACCAGCTGTGATTAAATTAAATGTGACCCTAGGAGCTGTTTGCCCACGTGGAGCAATACTTTGAACTCTAACATGAGCAAGGAATACTTTTATTTTATCTGAAGTATTAGTGTCTATGTGTCAGAGCAGCTAGTTTTACCGTATTTAAGACACTCTGGTTGTATATTGTGAAGATAAATTAGGAAGGATTAAAGGAAAAGTTTTTATTCTTATTCAAGCTAACCAAGTCTCAAATCTTGGACCAAATTTCTTGACGTGAGGAAATGATTTAAAAGACTATTTATTCCTGGGTGAAGCAGTAGTCTCTTGAGACAGTCAGAGAGGGAGAAACAATTTACATCAGTTTTTGAAAATGGATGCCTAAACTCTTACTAAATATATGTTCTTCTAAAAGTGTGTTTCATTGTCAAATATATTTGTTAAACGATGCGTAAAGTGTCCTAAAGCTAGAGTCACAGTGCACTTTATCACGTTAAAAGTGTTAAAAGACTTCAAAACAAACCGTTTAGTATTTATTAATCCCATGTTTTTCCAACTTATTTGACAAGGCAATTCTTTTCCCCTTGTAATACCTGTTAATGGCCCATGGGAATGTGCTCTGAGAAACACATTGGAAAAGTTGGCTATAATTTACTCTGAAATGAAGTTTAGCCTCACATGAGACTGCCATGCAAGCTGATTTCCAAATTTCACTGCCTGTAGTTGTTTCTGCAACAGAAGATAGTGGTTCGCATCTGGGTCACTGAGGTCAGAGGTCAAGAGTTGAATTCTGATTTTATCGCCGCTAGTTGTATGAATGCGGGCAATTTAATCTGGGCCTAAATTTCCTCGTTGCAAAATGTGTTTGTTATGAAAATTAAATTAGTTGACACACATAAAGTTTTTATGTGTATAGCACATAGTAAGCATTCGATAAGCGTAGCTGGTAATATCTATTTGCCTCATCAAACCGTCCATAGCTACAGAGGAGAAGTAGGGAATCCAGTTGATTATAAAAAAAATTTAAAATGGTCACCAGACTAAAGAGTAAATGGGATGCAGTGAATGGATACACTTCCTTTACGATATAAAAACAAGAGATTCATTACTGAGGGAGCAAAATGACAAGAAAACATGAAGCAAACAAATAGATTCCTCAGTTACTATTTTGTACATTTATAACATTTCCCCATTGTGTCTGTATTTTCTTCTTTTAGCACTTATTCTCCTGAAATTAACAAAAAAAAAAAGACCCTTCGAAATCATTAAGAATGTTTGAGATTTCTTGGAGAGTGAAATGGAAGAAAGTGGTAAGGAGGAAGAGATTGAAAACTCTTGCGTGTCCCAGAGAAATGAGGCATGGAGGGAATACGGGCTATGGCGGCCAGAGCGAGCTGATGAGTTAATTAAGTCTCAGGAGAAACCCACTGCATCTGAGGAGAATGAGCACAGAAGGATTCAAGGGCAGT
This sequence comes from Diceros bicornis minor, assembly GCF_020826845.1. Taxonomy (NCBI): domain Eukaryota; kingdom Metazoa; phylum Chordata; class Mammalia; order Perissodactyla; family Rhinocerotidae; genus Diceros; species Diceros bicornis. The sequence continues at coordinate 17,989,825 of NC_080777.1, forward strand.
CTGTATCATCAAGGGACACTCTCCTCTTTTCTCCTCCCTGCCTTCAATAGTGTCTTTAAAATCCCAGTATATTGACTTCAGCTTTTGGTTTTTAAGTTTCAGAAAGATTAAGGAGACTAAAAAATGGAATTTTTGATAGTGAAAGTTCACTTTGGAGAGATGAGATCATTTATTCTGGAAAATTAGTGTCTAGGGGAAACAACAATGAGAGTCAGGTAGACAATTGAAGTGAAGCTTCAACCTATGGGTCCAGCACAGATGAAGAGCCCATCTGTAAAGCAACGTGTTGGAAACTTAAATGACGAATTCCAGGCAAGAATTGGCTGTACTTCAAACAGTACAAGGTGTGGAGAGAATTCGAGACCTTGGGATGCGGCATGTATTTACTTATCTCTTAACGTACTGCCTGGAACATTGTCATGGATGGAGGAGAAGATGTTAAAGGCATATACAAACATATGTCAATGTATATCAATAGTTGACCGATCCCATTTGAGGCAAACTAGCAAACTCATGCTAGGCAGTGATGGTGGAAAGACTCTGTAGTGACCGTAGACAAATATCCAGTATGACATGATGCATTGTATTTTGTGAATGATAACAAGCCAAGTTAATCAAAACAAACATACTTTACTATTCAACTTTTCCATAAATTGAGGTTCTTAGACTTCTTGGCTTTCTTCTCATGGCAAGCTAAATCCTAGTTTCCTAGATTTTCTCATCCATGCCTATGGTTTTAGTTATCCTCTGTACGCTGATGAAGTGAATTTTCTCCCTACCCCAGATCTTTTTTCTAGTTCCTGAGGAATTTATTCAGCTACACTTACAAGTAAGTCCAAAATAGAACTCTTTCTTCAACCCCAAATCCATTTAGTTTGCAAATCAATATGTTAAGAATTACTCATGGCATGTCTCTGTTCCTCATAATCCACGTGAAATTCACCATCGATTCCTTCTACATACTATTGAATAATCGTTTAAAACAGTAATTTCATGATTACATGGAATTTGATCTTTGATCCAAAATTTATAACCCATCTTCTCTTTCTGGTATTAAAGTTGCTTCTCTGTTTTCATTGTTATATGTGTTGTATATAATAAAATATAGTAAGTTCAGTAGTATATTGAATACTACAGTATATAAATTATTTCATAAATTCCTCAGCATTTCGCTATTGATTGTTTCAAATCTCCTAAAAGCCATATGTTACATCCATAAAATTGGTCTTTGATATAGGAAAATAATGATGATTACAAATGTTTTGATTACTTTTGAAATGAAGAGTGTCAAATTTCCTTCATTTTCTATGCATTTATAAATGTTTTCATCAGGAACTCAAGAAGATCTGACGCATAAGAGACACTTGACGAATATTAACCTTGTAGAGCTACTTACACGCATTTCAGATTGCCCCTAGGGAGCCAAGCAAACGTTTCTTTTGCTGAACATATTAAAGGGGACACTTGCTTTGTGAAAATAATTCCTTGAAATGGAAAAGAATTTTTGGAACATATGATACAGAGATGGGTACAATATTTACAATTATTGTTGTCCTGAAAATAATTGTCATCATAACTAGTACTTACTGAGTACTAACTATAACTAGGAAATGTGTTAGGTGCTTTGCAGGTGTTTACAGGTCGTTTACAGGACCTTTACAGGTCGTTTGAGCCAATTCTTGGCCTCTTTCCCCAGGGCATCTCCCCTGTCAGCCAGCTTTGGGCCGCCTAGGCCCTGTACAATCTTTTGTCTGTCTACTCCGACAAGTCCTGCCCCTCCTGAGGGACATGATCAAGATGGCCATCACACGGCAGGAGACCAAGGAAATGGCCCACAAGGTGATTGAGCACTGCAGTAACTTTAAAGAGGAGAACACGGACATGTCCAGATAGAGGCCTCTGCCTCTCTGGCCGACACTGCTCTGGACCACAAGGCCAGAGGAAGTACCCTCAAGCAGTCCAGCTGGCAGACCCCCCAACCCGGGGAGCCTCCCACTGGATGAAGGGACACAGGGGGACTTTTGCATAACCAAAAATTGTCCTTCATATTAATGAGATACATATGTTATATATATATTATTTTTTGTTATAAAAAAACTCAGTGGGATCCAATGCAACTGGTACTCTTGTTATCACCATATTGCAAAAAAAGAAAAATGAGTCTCATATAGATCAAAATATTTATCCAGGGCTGGTACTGACTAAAAGAACATGTTTTTAATATTAGGTTATACTGATATCACCTATTACTTTAAAATATTACTTAGAATACTAGATATAGCTCAATTCACCACCTTCTGAAAATGGAGAGCCCACTTCAGAGATATGAACAACAAAAATTCTTTCATCTTTATTACCTACATCCTGTGTTTGAATCAATTTATTGATATTAATAGATCTCATAGGATTCTTCTCATAATATATAATGATAAATAAATTCTATTAAGCAGTTATTCTATTTACTGTATTATATATACATTGAACTGTCTTATTTAATCATCACAATAAATCTGAGATAACTTCTGTGTGTATTCTTCATGTGTTTGTGTGACCTTGGAGAAGTTACTTGCACTTACATTTTCTGAGTTTCTTTATTTGAAAAATCTGCCTCAAAGAGTTGTTGTAAAAATTAAATTAATTAAAACATCTAAAATGCCTAACATACATCCCCCTGCCCCAAAACAAACACTGCGAAAAATTGCAACTGTCGAAGTTATAGTTGTCCTTCAAGATGATGCTCAGACATTACTTTATTGGGAAAGACTTTCCGATTCCTCAAGGCAGAGTTAAATGCTTCTCTTTTCCTTGTTCCCTGATAATATACTATGTTGCCAGCATTGGTGGAAGAAAATCAGCCAGAGCACCCTTAGTGTAAGCTTTTGTTCTAGAATGCTGAACATGAAAAGCTCCAGAGGCACACCTAACGAGAAAGGGTGGTGAAATGTTTTATTGGATTTTAGCAGCAGGAGGCTGCTTAAAGTTCAGCTAGAGGAGTGTCAGCTGAAGTGCAACAGATTTTGAAAAAGGGACAAAATGGATAGTTAAAGTGGATTAGCAACCGCTATTTGGAGAGTCTGGATTTTAGTGGGAATAGAGGAACTGTTCTTGAGAATTAGCATTATTTGGGCAGTCTAGATTTATGAAAGGGGTGAAGAGAGAGAGTTAGAGGTTAATGTCAAATGCAAGAAGGAGTGGGGAGGAACGACTGCCAGGAACAAGGAAGTTCAAATTCTTCAAGAGAAATTCTCAAGTCTCACACCTTCGCCATTTTCATGTTTTTGGTTGTTTGCATATATATTTGTCCTGCAGGAAAATGTGAGCTTCTGAAAGAGAAGAATTATTACTTCAAATTGTTTCCTTCGATGTATGTTTGTGGATCAAATAAATAAACAGACTCTCAGTTTCTATCTCCTGTACACACTTAGTTTCAGAAATTCAGGGTAACTTGGAGGTCTCCAATAGAATGGATTGGAATAGGTTACTCAACACGTGCAGCTCAATTTAAAGTGGGAAAACTGCATTCTTATGCTATGACGATGTTTCACAAAGCACTCTTTTGTGAAGTACTAGGTTTGCAGATTATGTATCAACAAAAGTTAACGAAGAAAAGGCAATTGTTAAAATGTTTGGAAAATGATAGACCACACATATGTTTAAATGGATGTTCTCTGAGAACTTCTGGGATTTTTTAATATGATCATAAATGACTCCTCAAAAAGAGAACTGTATTATGAAGGGTGTCTAAATTTATTTTCAATGAGACTCCCTCCTCCTTTTTTTTTTTTTTAACTGCGTCTTTTGGTATAGATATTTCACAGTGCATCCTTTGGAAAATGTGGGCTTAGGATGTTTCTTGAGACACATCTTCCTTAGCATACAAGGTTTATCACATTAGTTCTATACAAGATATCTTGATATCAGAGCATATCAGAATAAGGCAGGACAAAATGAGCTGAGTCCACAAACTGTCCATATCAAAATCTCAGTTCCCTCATTCCCAGTAGGAAAGAACACAGGGTCAAGATTCTCATATCTGTTTTCTTACATATTCCAAAGTAATAAAGCAGATTATAGCTCTGTTATTACTTTACCAAGTTTCTCCTTCTCAATTCCAAATTCCACTTTTTCTCTATTAGCACAAATTATCTTTCTTTTCATAAATGAGTAAACAAAGCCCAGAATGGTTACTTTTCTTGCCCAAGGCCAAGAAATTGAATCAAGGACAAATCTATGCCCAGAAGTAAGTATTTTGTTTCTCCAGACTTCTCTCCTCCCCAGGGCACCCCGCTACCACACATTATCTGTTGACTAAAATTTGACTCCCATAAGATTCGACGGAAACTCATTAGATTTCAAATACCAAAGATCTCTATCACAGGCAAGTTACTTAAATATTTGAAATGTAACCACTTTTTCGATGTCTTCCATAGCTGCCATTTTCTACAATATTTACAGTCTCATTAATTCTATTTAAATCAGCAAGTCACTTTTGGAGAAAGGACTTTACCTGGAACTATAGGTGTAAAACTCCATAAACCTTTCTATCTTCATGGATCTTTCTCTGTGGACAGACGAGAATTGAGAACATAGACAACATGTGACCTCAGTTACTGTTAATTATCTTTTTCCTGATTAAGGAAAGGCTGGCACTGAATTGAAGTACAGGGAGCCTGTATTCAGATGTTTTTCTGGTATAATAATTACCTTTTAAGTACATAAGTGATGAGTGAATACATTTGCATTGTAAACAAATCAATCATACAGATAAGGGGACCAACATCAAGTGAAGGCCTGCTCTGTACTTATCGTGATTCCTGGCACGTAGTTAACGGATCTATTTCTACACATTTACATTTACAATGCATGTACTGGCCAAAAACATATAATATTGTTGTGTGTTTTTACTGTAAATGAATATAATTCAACTTGTTTTGTTTTGTTTTTCTTTTTTTACTGTGTAACGTGTATGAGATCTTTCCAAATCAGTATATTTGGTTTCACCACATTCATTTTAACTGCTACATAGGAATTTCGAAAATTCCTATTGGTGTTTTCTCTAGATTTCGATTCCTCTAATGAAAGTCTCCATCTTGTCATCTATTTTTTTGAACACATGATACATTATTTTATTAATTAATTAATTAGTTTAATAAATGTAATATATGACTCTCTTGTAGAGAGACGTTTCTATCGTCTCATTTTTTCTTTCAGTTTTCAGTGATTTAAACTTAAATCTTGGTATGTCTGCTAACTCTTTACTGAATGTCAGTTTTTGCACGTAAAAGAATGTGGAAATAAAGTGTGGCTCTGAATAATAACAGCTTTCTGCAGAGGAAAGTGTAGCTTATTCCAATCAGGAATCGAGCTTCTCCGGAGCTGTGTTTCAGTTGTGAGGGCTTGTCTGTTTTGATGCATCATTACTCCCGGTGGGTAATTGGTCACATCTGAAAGTCTGGAGCATTTGCCATGTGCCTTCCACTGCCACAGGATCTGAAATTGATTTTTTTCTTCCTGACCCTGGAGACTAATGAAAGGTCTGCTTAGCTTTTCAGATTCTGTGCTGCTTTGACTCATGTCTGAATATGTTTGGCTCACATCTCTTTATGCCCCTTCTTTCTAGCCTCTTCATTTCTCAAGTCCTCAGTGTCTTGGTAGATCCCTGATGCCTTCAAGCATATATATTTTAAATATTTTTTCTAGCTTTTCTAGAATTTGTCTTAGGTAAGTTAGTCTTCTACAGCCAGAAGTTACAAGTACCTTCACATGCCTTTTAAATACTTCACAGATGTCCATATAACTTGTGAATGAAATAAATAGAAAAGAATATCATAATCACATATGATTGACAAAGATAAAGATGTTGGCTATTCTAGGTTGGATAAGAAATCACAAACATTCACTTTCAATTTTAAGACTGTCAATTGTATATTACCTTTGTAAGTGATTTAGTAATACCTATCAAATTTTGAAATGCTCACTCATTTTGATCCACTATTTTCTTTTCCAAAAATGTATCTTAACTATGTACTCTTACAAATGAGCTATATTATAAACCTGAAAATGAATTGCAGCACTGTTTATAGCAGCAAATTTCTACAAATTATCTGGACTGCTATTACATACTTGTGGATTAGTGGATTTAATAAAGTTTTGTGAACTCTTGCAGAGAATACTATGCAGCTATTAAAAACGTGAGATAGAAGTACTTAGAATTATGAATAAAAAGAACAATCCTTAAAATATATTACAATCTTCATATTATATTGAGTAAAAGAAATATTTTAGAAAAGTGTATTTAATATGCCATTATTTGTGGTTAAAATGGTGTAATAATATGTGAATGTGTATCCTTGTAATTGTGTAACTGAAACAGTGGTTGCCTTGGGGACAAGCTGGTGAAGAGAATTGGAAATCTGGGAATTAAGGATAAAATATCATCTTTTCACTGTTATTTACCTTCACACGCCACTCTCAGTATTTGCTGTGTGGTTTACTATTCAAATTTATTCAATTAAACTAGGATAATGTGCCCCTAGTAGTGAAGCAGATTCAATTTCGTTGCCAGGCCTAAAGAATTGACCAAGGAATTATTTATTGATTTTTCATCTTCATTATCCCCTTAAGGTCAGTGTTACAATTGTTTGTGTGATAATATGTAAGATCAATGATCTGTGGGTTCACCTCCATCTGGGCCTTCTATATCTAAGTGAAGATGAGCCACATATGACTGATGATCAACAGTGAAAAAGGATGTTCCCTCTTTGAGAGATTTATTGAGTTATCTCCTGACTTTTGAAGATATAACAATATTTTAATTTCCTGGTAATAGAGTAGTGTGACCAGGCATTTCCTTAGGTTCATTCAAAAAAGTGCTACAAATCCCCAAAGAAATTGTTCATGGGGATGGATTTATCCTTCTTTGCCTTCTCAAGACCAAGTTTTTGTACCAATTTTGACATAGTTTTCAATGTTAATATGCTAGCCAATGGCTACATGGAGAGTATAAAGTTCAGTAAACTTTCAAATGGATTTTAGCCATCTGAAGTACTAGCAAAGAGATTGGTTTATATTTTATTAATCTAAAATCAAAATCCATTGTTATAATTAGGATTTTGGGTCAAGAATTTGGATCAGGATTTTGCTATAAAACTAGATCTCTTCAAGGCTAATATTTAAGACATAAAACACCCTAGCATCTTAAAAGCAGTCTAAGTACCCTCCTGTGGGATAAGTTTCTCTGTAATAACCAGTTCTAATAAAACTTTAGTAGCCGTGTGCTAGATAAAATGAGAGTCAAACTTAAAGGTCCAAAGAAAATACATCTGCACTTCCTCATGCTGTCACCATCTGTGTAAACAATTTGAACATTATGAAATACAATTGTCAGTATCTTTACAGTTAGAAAAAGAGGCATCCTTTTGTCCTTTGAATTTTGAATGATGTGTTACCACAGTTATTATGAAACTAGCACTGACAGCATTAAGAAGGCTTAGTTCACCATCTCTAAGGATACAGGAGGAAAATCCAGTTCCATACAGGGCGATTATTTATGGGATTCCTAGTTCATTCTGACGGTGCTCAGGGCAAGCTACCCTAGGAGGCACCACTCTGGTATGCGGATTATTTCTAGCTGAAGACAATAAGGACTCAGAGAACTCAGGAAAAATATTTGTTTACCCTCCCAAACTGCCTAAAGAATTTAAAACAAAAGATCTGTTTCAGGAAGGAGTTATTATCATGATGGCTGTAAAGATAATGTAGGATAGAGGTTACAATAGGAAAGATACCAAGCCCCTTTTATCAAAAACTCTATCTCTCCCTGACCACATTATGTATAGATGACCCTGAGAAGAGTTGTCAGCTAAACATTTGCATTTCTATCTCCATGTGAGTTGTCTTCTTGCCCTCTGAGGTCCCAGACCACTACCCACGCCCAACACCTTCCTTGCCTTTAGCTACAATACTTAAGTGGGCAGCTTAGACAGAGGGATGAGTTGCTCATTTCTGAGTTTCTCCCATGTATACATGTTATTAAACTTGGTATTATTTTCTCCTGCTAACCTGTCTTGTTAATTATTTGGCCAGCCATAAGAACCTTAAGGAAAAGGGCAGAGGGGGATTCTCCCTCTCTCCTGACAATTCCAATGGAGAATGTAGTCCCTTAAATGATATAGCCAGTTATTTCTGCTTTAAAATGCTGATTCTAAGATAGGTAAGAGGCAGAAAGTAGAGACAAAAGCACATATTAGCCATCACACGGAATAAGGTATTTCAAAACCTAAAGTCATGAATCTGGAAATTAAAGTTCTTTTGGAAGTCAATCATACCTCACTTTGATACGTGGATTTATTTTATTCAGACATTTAATGTTTTAATTCTTTTTTTTTTTTTGCATTTCCACTATTATAAGAAAATATGAGTTGTACATGCAGAAATAATTATACTTTATTGACAAATTTGGTTTGTATAAACCTTACCACATTTTAAATGGAATTGAATATTTTAATATATTATAATACTTGCTTTAGATATTATACATTAGGCTGACTTAAAGCATTCTGATTTTGATGAAATTTACCCATAGTCAAAATGCCAAGAGCAATATTTATTAACATTCCACATATTAACCAACTAATTTTGCCTTTATTCTCGCATTTACCATTGTAGGATTAAAATGTTTTTTTTCTCTCTAATGGTTTCAGCATAATATATCATCTTGTAGATATTTTATACTGATATAAAGAAAAAAATACCCTCAGAATTGATTGGAAACCAAGCTAATGAGAAGATAATTCAAATAAGTTCATAAGGAAACAAGTTACTTATAATAATAACAGATAATTGTCTATTTTGAGGTCCTTTAGTTTTGGGATGGATGAAAACAAAAGTTTCATTCCATCACTCTGTTAAGCAATTGAAGTCAGTATTATCAATTTCTAAAATCAGAATAACAAATGGGGCCAGCCCGGTGGTGCAAGTGATTAATTGCCTGTGCTCCGCTGCATCGGCCTGTGATTTGCCGGTTTGAATCCCGGTCGCGCACCGACGCACCGCTTGGCAAGCCATGCTGTGGCGACGTCCCATATAAAGTGGAGGAAGATGGGCACAGATGTTAGCACAGGGCTGATCTTCCTCACAAAAAAATAAAAAATAAAATCAGAATAAAAAAATTGAGAAAGACTAATGTTTTCTATGTTTATCGTAAAAAAATAAATCTTTCCTGGATGGGAAATATTATTGAATCATCTTACATTTTAAACAAAGCTATAGAAAATAAATGTAATTTGAAAAGAGAAACTTATAGGAATTTTTGTTTTTTTTTAAGGAAAAAAATCAAGCTTTGTGAGAGCAGGGATTTTGTCTGTTTTATTTACTGCCATCTAATACCTCTGCTGAGGTATTTGTTGACTATATATTTGTTGAATAAACAAAACAAAATAAGGTAGCATCAGATTTTTCTAGCATAAAGAAGTTTATCATGAAACTAATTAGTCTTAAACAAATAAATTCTGTTCTTATGAAGAAGTTATAATCACTAATATTCAGTATCTAGTTAAAGCTTCTGCTTATAATGCTGTAGTCAATTCATGTCCTCTAGACCCTTAGAATGTGACTTTATTTGGAAATGGGATATCTTTGCAGATATAATTAAGAACCTCAAGATGATATCATCCTGAACTTAGGTTGAGCCCTAAATCCAATGACTGGTGTCCTTAAAGAAGAGAGGACACAGAGAACACAAAGGGAAAGCCATGTGAAGACAGAGGCAGAGATTGGAGTTCCGCTGCCGTAAATCAAGGAACACTAGGAACTCCACAGCTGGAAAAGACAATGATGGGTTTTCCCTTAGAAATTTCGGAGGGAGCATGACTACACTGACACCTTGATTTTGGACTCCTGCTCTCCAGAACTGGGAGAGAAAATAAATTTTTTTTTTTTGGTGAGGAAGATTAGCCCTGAGCTAACATCTGTGCCCATCATCCTTTATTTCTTGTTGGACACCTGCCATAGCATGGCTTGATAAGTGGTGTGTAGGTCTGCCCCCCAGGATCTGAACTTGTGAACCTCGGGCCACCAAAGTGGAGCATGCGAACTTAACCACTGTGCCACCAGGCCAGCCCAATAATTTCTGTTTTTTAAGCCACCAAGGTAATTTATTGCAGTAGCTCTGGGAAACTAATACAGACGTAGAAAGCTGGAAAGTGCATTATTCTTATCCTTACAATAACAACAAAATCGAAATACTCTACAAAATTCACAGTTTTTATTAAATCCATCAAAGCAAGGCGTCCAACTAACCCGGAGTCTAAGCAAAGACAGGTGACACCAAAGAGAGACGGGAGGCAGACACTTGATTACTTGGGGCAAACAGCAGGCAGGTTCCATACGAATCAGTAATGACAATTTAGCTATGTTTATAAGAATTGCTAAAGGCTGAGTGTAGTTACTGTGAGAAAATAGATCCCATAAGAACTGCACCCACAATGGGAATTCACAGCAACTTTCAGACTCTTACCCAGTGAACTAGTCGAGTGGGTGTGAGAAAGATTTGCGGCATAGTGAGAGACCAGGAGAGTCTCCCTCATGTTGTTCTGTTGTGGGGAGAAGTAAGCACAGGCATGGTGGGAAAGACAAACAGCCTCACCTGGATCCTTCTCCTTTATCTCTACTTAAAGTCTTTGAGTGATGAAAAACAGCAAATTCAGTCAACATTAGGACACAAGCTAAGAAAATGGATTTCAGATAAAGGGAGGGAGAAGAAAATGTCCTGGACCCAGACCATTATAGAACTCCTACTTCTGGGCAAGGGACAAAATAAATAAGAAGCCCACCCCCTAGAGACAGGAACACAGTGCATGCCTAAGATGAATGATAAATTAGAATAACAGATAATGACTCTCCCATCCCTGTGTACCACCGCCACCACCATCAGCTCAGCAAGTGTCCAGCAACAAGTAATAGCAATCTACTACTGCGATGGGGTGGAAGCATGGAGAAAGAAGCTCTCTGAGGAGCAGCCACAAACGGAAGACCTTACGCTGAGGGTGGAGTAGATATCGTGAAAAATTCTCTGGCAGACCAGCCCCCATCCTAAGCACAAGGTGACCTTAGAGGAATATGAAGCCTATGGGAAAATGATAGTCACCATAGAAACAATAAATCCCAAACTCAACTCAACAACTAGCTAGAGTGAGTCAACCACCCACATTAAAGACCTGCTATAAAAGAGTTGTGCCCACAGAAATAATTACTATTTATCTCAGTCTCCACTGCTTTACAGAAGACATCAGCTTTCAACAAAATTTGAGACCCAAATAAGCAAGAAAAAGCAACATGCTCTCAAGAAACAAAGCAATCAACATCAGCAGTCTTAGATGTGACCCAGAGTTTAGAATTTTCAGCTAGGGAATATAAAATAGGTATGATTAATGTTAGATGCTTAGTGTAAATATGCAGGGATAATTTCAGCAAAGAGATGGAAATTATAAGAATTAATAAAATAGAAATTATAGAAACAAAAAACATGATAACAAAGACAAGAATGACTTCAACTGGCTCATCAAAAAAAGAAAAAAAATTGACTTCATCAAAACTGAAGTAGTAGACAAGCCATAGAGGTCTAATATACAGTATAATGAATATAGACAATAATACTGTACTATAATTATGTAATGTGATAACTCTCACTACATTGGCATTCATATTACAATATATAAATGTATCAAAGTAACACACTGTACACCTTAAATTTACACAATATTATATGTCAAATTTATTCAACTAAAAATATCTGAAATTTTTCAGACACTGTTAAAAGAATTAAAAGACAAACTACAGACTGGGAGAAAATATTTACAAATAACCTATTGGGTAAAAACTTATTTCTAAAATATATAAGGAGCTGTCAGAATTCATTAATGAGAAACAACCCAAATAAAAATGGGTAAAGACTTAGGGATCCCCTTCATCAAAGGAGACAAAAGATGTCACGTGAAAGGATGCTCAACATTATTAGTCATTCAGGAAATGCAACTGAAAACACAATGAAATACCACTATACAATTATTAGAATGGCTAAAACCAAAAAATCAAAAATATTAGAGCTATCAAATATACAGAGCAACTAGAATTCTCATACACTGCTGGTGAGTATGCAAAATGGTAGAGTCACATTGAACAGTGTGGCGGTTTCTGATAAAGTTAAGCATTTGCTTACCATATAACCCAGCAATCCCACGCACAGGGGATTGCCCAAGTCAAGGGAATTTACGTTCACCCAAAAACCTGTCTGTGATTGTATATTGCAGCTTTATTCATAATTAACCAAAGAAGAAACAACCCAAATGTCTCATGATTAGAAAATGAAAATACAAACAATGAAACCTCTATGCAATGGAATACTACTTAGCAAGCATAAAATGGAATCAATTACCTATAAACTTAATAATATAGGTGAATCTGAAATGCATAATGCTAATGAAATAAGCCAGACTCAAAGTGTCACATACTTTATGATTCCACTTATGTGACATTCTGCCTTTCTCCCTCATTTCATTCAAGTCTGTGCTCGAACGTCCCTTCATCAGCAAGAACTTAAGTTCACGCAGTTTAAAAGAACTCCTTACATCCCCATCATTTTCCACTGCTTACCTATATTTTACTTTCTACATAGCACATATGTATATCAAGTATTTATTCATTTACTGTATATATCCCCCACTAGAATATAAGTTCTGTGAGGAGAGAAGCATTTTTATTTCCATTTGCCCAGAACATAGTAAGCACTTCATAAACGTTGAATGAATTAATGGCTGGTCCTGAAACAGGAGATGATTGATCAGCGGTTACATGAGCAGTAGCTCCCTTGTGATCATAGAATTTGGCTCTAAATGAAATTATAAGGACCGTGGTCAGCTCTGAACAGACAAATCACAAAAACACAGACAAGATAGAGGAAGGCTGCCGTTTGAGTATATTCCACTATTAATCAAGCAGTTAGACAAACTGGCGGGATTGAGGAATGTTTATATTATACATCTAAACTCTCATTATACGAGAGAGAGAGTTTCCATGGATATTCCGGAAGAATATTTCCTGCTCAAGATGTGATTACTACTTTGTTATTTCTATAAAGGTGAACACATTTTTACTATGAACTCTATCACATCTTTTACACATATATACTTTACAAACATCTGTTCATAGAAAGCAACAAAATTATCATAATTTAGTTTATTATGTGTATGCTGTGTGTGCTGTGTGTGTGCCTGTACGTGTTTTCTATTGCAGTAATAAGAGACAAAGCTTACAGTTTAAATTTAAAATTTAAAGTGTTAAGTTAAAATTTACGAGTTTATCTTTGCCCATAAAGTCTACCAACTGAAAACTGAGAAATATTAACCCAGGAGAGTCCACATTAAAAAAAATCTATGTATTTAAGCACAGATTATTAAACACCAAATAGGGAATGTTTGCCTCAATATAATAAAGAATGTTTTGCTTGTTACCTGGGTGCATCTAACATGCTTTATGAAATGCTCATCCCTGGGTCACTAGCCATATATAGTAATTTGAATCTCAAATAAAAGTGGAAGAATCTCTGATTTTAATAAGTTGCACAATAGAGGTATGTTGTAAAATAAAGAGAGATGGTTTTCTGATTTGTTATATTTTACCCGGTAAATTTCAAAGAACCCATTAAAAGGGCCTTCATAACAGAGTCAGCGGCATAATGGGACAACAACACATAAAAAACCCCACTAAAATTATAACAATCTTAAAATCAACCAGTTGGTAACTAAAACAGGTGCAAGAACTTAGTAAACAAAATTAATAATGGCCTAAAGATTAAATTCGATGGAATTGTGCAAAAGGAAATCATCCTAGTCAGAAGAAAATATATCAATTCCCTTTGAGACTATCTGTATTAAAACAAATTTTACTTCATTTGATAATGTCTAATTTTAGTAATTAAGGAATCTGACTCCTGGGAATGTTCCTTCTATCTAACTGAAATAGAGTAAGCTAATTAGTAATTAGCCCATCTAAATGCCTTGTAAGGTGTAATCCCTAGATCCTTCTAGATTCTCTTTGTTCTGTTTGCATCACTAATTGTTTTATTTTAAGCTATTTTTAATTTTGTGAAACCCTCCCCAATTAAAGATACATAAGTACATATGAGTAAATGCTTTGTTTAATATTATTTTCCTTGTTAATGGAAGACAGCCCTTTTAACTCTTCAGGAGACAGCATTTTCTTCTTCAGTTTTCTAATCAACAAATTGCATAATCCTAGTTTTTAAAAAGATAATTTCCCATTTATTTTGTGTCTTAGAATTTTATTTTCTGAATGACTTACACGGGAACCCTCTAAATCTAGTTCTTGGCTCAGCTCTTCAGTTATGGGGCATGTGTAAAGCTAACCTCTCTACTTCTGCCTTAGGCCCATCCCCTCCCGTCTCCCAACTTTTGCAGGAATCTTACACAGTGAATTGATGCTCCCTTCTCCTTTCTCTTCAACCTGTTCCTCACTATTTGATTCTTCCAACTATATAATTTGCAAGACTCAGTGCAAGATGGAAATAAGAGTTCCATGTTCAAAATGAGAGTAGCAGAGCAAGTGTGATTAAAGTACAAAGATACAAAGCTTTTCCCATTTCCAACCTTTCTCTCAACTGTCACTGTATTTGCTATTTAATGTTGTTTTAAGCAAAGAAAAATTAAAAATTTAAATTATTAACATGAAATTTTTCATGCAATGCCGGATTTAAATGCCTGTAGAGAATTTAATTCATATAAAGAGTCACCCAAATTATGCAATTAGTGTTTCATAGCTTATCTTCAAACAAGCAGCTCATGCTCCAGCAGACCAGAGCTGACAAAAGCTCAACTCCAGAAGGTTGGAAGGAGGAAGAGAGGATCCCTCAGATGTGGACTCTGTCCAGAAAGTGCCCCCTAGGCATGAGGATACTCAGGGGTGAGTGCAGACCTTTGGGGTTATATGGGTGCCCTGTTCCAAAACTCAGGTCTTCCCCTTTGTCAGTGTCCCCAGCTGCCAGGTTCCCCCTCTTGCCAGCCTCCAGACCCACGTGTTTCAGAGCCGGGCTTCTCCTCTTCCCATGACTCAGCCATCGCAACCCATGGGGGACTGCCTGTGACCCCCAAAGGCTTTTAAACCTCCAAGCCTGGATGAATTATGTACCTGGATCAGGAGGGGGCAAAAGGATTGCCTCCACCAAGACTGGGTGGCCACATGCCAATCATGCCACTGCCAGACTCCACTTGAGATGCTCCAGAGCGCACACCCTCACTCCAACTGTCACGTGGGTGGAGGTTGACAGCAGAATGAGAGCCTCCTTCGCCCTCAAACCCCTCCTGGTTACTGGTCTGGGTGAAGAGCCAAGAGGAATGCCAGGTGGTGGGAGAATGGGTGGCCAAACCCTTCCTGGGTGGTGAGGAGCCATCAGGAGACAGGACCATGCTCTTTGTTCCATCAGATTTCATCTACAAATCACAAAGATAAAACCATTAATAATTTCAAGATGGCAATGGCAGAGCATTAAATCAATGTGGGGTACTTCTGAGCAAGGAGCCTTGTGTAATTGCACAGTTCTCATGCCCATGAAACAGGTCCTGTTGGTATTTAACTGTATTCAAATCTCTGTGGTGCAAAAAAGTCTTCAACATCACTCCCCCCACAGCCATCATCCATTTTATCACTTCCCAAAACCCAAATGTCAAAAATCTGCTAACACTCTTTTCATTTCCTTGAACTATATCATTTCTTAATCCAAACCAATATGACTTCAGGTTCACAAAATGGCTTTCTTTAGGCTAATAATAATCTCAATATCTCCAAATCCAATGGGAATTTTTCAATCAACTTAACGGTATATTTCAGTGACTTTCAAGAATGTTGACGACTTCTTTAGCAGCTTCTGTTCTTGTTTCCATGGCAACATATGTCTGGGTTTCTTCCTACTGGTCTGAGCTCTCATCCTCATATTCCTTTTGCCCTGATCCCTATTACCCAACTTTTGAAAGATCAGTTTCTTGA
Source organism: Diceros bicornis minor (assembly GCF_020826845.1). Taxonomy (NCBI): domain Eukaryota; kingdom Metazoa; phylum Chordata; class Mammalia; order Perissodactyla; family Rhinocerotidae; genus Diceros; species Diceros bicornis. The sequence continues at coordinate 18,005,881 of NC_080777.1, forward strand.
AGATTTAGTCCTAGGCCTTCATATGTTTTTAGCTTATTTCTTCTTTCAAAGTGATTTTCATTCTTGGGCATGTTTTTGATGATTCCCAAATTTACATCTTTATTCCACATCTCACCTCAAAACTTCAATGCTGTCAACCTCTCTACTTGGATTTCTGACAGATGACTTATTGTTAGCTGGAATTCACGATCTCTTTGAGTCCTTCTTCAATATTCTCTCTCCTACTGTATTGCGTCACCACCCATATATTTGCTAAAACCAGAAACCTCGTAGTCATGCCAGACATCTCCACATCTCTTGTGCCTCATCCAATCCTGTAACAAATTCTCACACTTTTAATTCCCAAATACTTACCTAAATCTTTAACTGCTCTCCTGTACTCCATTTTCAATACCATCTCTCTAGTCCAAGCCACACTCATTTCTCACCTGGATGACTGCAATGATTTCCTAACTGTTGCCCACTCTTCATTTGTTCTCCAAAGTTGCAACCAATGTGATCCCTGTCAAGTATAAACTTAGTTATATTTGTTCTCTGCCTAAAACCCTTCATCGACTTCCTACTGATTCCAATAACATATGAGAAACTAACATACTTGAATGCTATTTTGTGGTAAGCAGAATAATAGCCACCAAAGATATTCATGTCCTAATCTCTGGAACCTGTGAATATGTTATCTTAATATGACCAAAGGGATTTTGGAGATGTGATTAACTTAAAGACCTCCAAATGGGGAGATTATCCCGGGTTATCAAGGTAGGCTAAAAGTAACCACAGAGTTCTTAAAAAGAGTCAGAGAAGTAAATGTGACAATGAAAGTAGGGAATTAGAGTGTGCAGTGTGAGAAAGACTACCAGCCACTGCTGGCTTTAAAAATGGATAAATGGGGTTATGAGCCAAGGAATGGGTTTGACCTCTAGAAGCTGGAAAAGGCAAAGAAATGCATTGTCACATAGAGCCTCCAGAAGGAACAGAACCATACAGAAAGCTTGACTTTAGACAAGTGAAACCCCTTCCAGAACTGTAAGACGATAAACTTCTGTTGTTTTAAATCACTGTTTGTTTCAATTTATTACATCAGCAATAGAAAACTAATACACTGTTGCAGAAAGCAGTATACTGTATAAACACTTTAATTAGGTCCTTATATTTTGATATAGATTGTCCCTTCCTTTTTTCCCCTGTATAATTTAATCAGTCTATAATAAGAATTCCTTATATGAAACAAAAACCTTGATTTGTTCTTTACTAAACACAATTTTTTTAAAAAAGGGACTTAAAAGTTCAGTTCCGCAGTCAGGTTTGTTTGACTAATCCTACATTTTTTTCCTTAGAGAAAAATACTGTCCAATTGATCAAAGACATATGATACTGGTCCCCTTTGCTATTAAATTATGGTGCAATGAACCCATTACTTCCATATCCAACCCTTGCACAATCAGGTTAGCATGAACAGAGTTACATAGCCTGCAGGAAAGAGCAGATGGAAAATGCTGGTGAAGACAGGATAAAGAACCCTTAATAATGTAACTTTTAAAATGTAATCACTGCCAATTACTTTTCTATGACGAGCATTGAGAATATAACACCAATATAACGCTCCTAACTCACTAAGAGTAAACTTAATTGGTCTGTGGAATGACAGCTTGCTTATTTTCTGTATTTATAAAGCGTTTTGGTCTTATTTGAAAAGATGGTTAATGTCTGTTCCCAGAGTTATATCATTAATTGTTCAATTTAACTCCTATGGAAAAACACACACACACACACAAGCTAAATTATGTGATGTTAGCATTAGATCTGAATTGTTTACCAACCTGCAGCTAAGTCTAAATGCTGTCCCTATGGCAGTACTGAACAATATGAAAGAGATTAGAAACACTTATTCCAGTGATTTATCAAGCAGTCAAAACTTTTAGAGATAGCTAATTATTCCAGGCAGTTTAAATTGTAGAGATAGTTTATGTTTTTGCAGTATAATTACTTTACAATTACTTTAGTTCTTTGTTTTTTAAATTTTTTCAAACACTTACTAATTTCTACTGATAGTGAATTCCCAGGCATCATTCAAATTTGGGACATGAATCAATACAGACGTAGCAATATATATCCTATGTAAGTTATATATTGAATTTAAACACCTGTTGGTGAACACAGTCCCTTAACAATTTTTACTTCTTTAGCTGGGACAAACAGAATGACTTGGGAAGGACACGTTATTGGATCTCTTTTGATTACCATTGGCAAATATAGACAACTTACCTTGTTGCATCTAAATATACTACATACCTAGTAACATTGCCTTCGTTCTCCACAGAGAATGAGTGAGGAACAAGCTTGACAGCTATTTCAGGTAACGTTGTGAGACCTGAGCCTTGGGTAATGAGAAGCAAACAGCTATGTGGAAGAGCAGTCCACCCTGAAAACCATAAGGGCCAGGCCTGCCCGAAGAAGAAAGGAGACTGGCATGTCTTCGGATGAGGGAGGAGTTCAATATGGTGGGGACATTCAGAAAGGGAAGCAGCATAGAAAATGACGTAAGAGAGATGATTTACTTTATGATGACCATGATATAAATTTTGAATTTTCATAAGTAATTGAGGTGTTTTCTATAAAAAATGAGATGATCTGATTTATGTTTTTAAATGTATCATTCTGGTTGCTATATAAAAAATGGATAGGGATGGGAAGAAAAAGCAGAGGGATCATTTAAAAGGCTCTTACATTTGTTGTGGTGAAAGATGATTATGTTTGGAACCAGGTTAGTGGCATTGTGAAAAGAAGTAGAGAAATTATATATATATCTTGATGGAACAGTTCATGAGTCTTGTTGATAAGGCTCTAGGCAAAGTGGGAAAACAAAGATTTTGACTTGGTATTTGAAACATAGGCCTGGATGAGATTGTCTCAAGAAAGAGCATAGTGAGAAAACAGAAAAAAAGTCTTCCAACATATTTAGTGTCAAAATAAAGGAAGAAGAACTAGTAAGTTAGGCTGAGACATACCACTGAGGTAATAGGAAATCCAGATAAATGTTGTCCCACAGACTGAAAAGAAGAGTTTCACAAAGAAGGGAGTGGTCAACTGTGACCAATGATGCTAAGGGGTCAAGTCAAACCAAGGTTGGGAAGAATTTATTGGATATCATGGTGTGGTGACCACAGGTGATCAGAATTTTCAATGGGGCTGAGAAGATGGAAGCTACATTGGATGGGTTGAAAAGTGAACTCAAACTGTTGTAGCTTGGGCCGACACAGGAGTTCTAGCTTCCCCTCCAAATACATCAAATTACTAAATGAAATTACAAACAAGTAAACAAAAATGTGTATCTGGACTTAAGAGAAGAAAGGGAAATTAGTTTCCAGACATTCACACAACCAATAATAAGAAACACAGGAATAACAGGCTGTGACATATGTCTTAAGTGCTGGGCATGTAGTGCTTTTGCAGGAGTATATATTGATGCTATATGACCCATGTCTTACAGGGAGTTAGAACTAGGCTTTCTGCCTAATGCCAGGTGCTGGGAAACTACTGTGTAATTGCTGAACAGGAATGAGAAAATATCCTGACCAGTCTAGGGCTTTGATTTAGGAAAAAAGCTATCTTGAAAAAATTTGCAACAATGATCTTGCACGGCTGTCAGTTGCTGAACCCAAATTTAGCATGGAAATCTCAAGCTGAGACACAAAGAGGAAGTGGTGTAAAAAAGTCAAGTGCCAGATAACTTGTTTTAGGCAATTGTGAAACCATTCCATAAATATAAGCACAACTAAAGCATGCTTGGGGCTTGCGCAGAAAATACTCCTGCTAAAAATAATGACACAGAAAAAATGTACAGAGTGTGTGAGAAAACTGATCACAATGAAAGACTAAGAAAATATGTACAAAATGGGAGCATCTGTATTGCACAACCATGTATCAGGGCAATAGAGAAGAATCTTAGAACAATAAAAGAGGTCTTTTTAAAAATGATGTATTTGAGAATAGAATCCATCAAACAGGAATGTAACATTGTTAAAAATGAACAGGTCATTTGTACAAAAAAATCTAATTTCAAGGAATAAAAATTATAGTTTTTATAATACTTTTAAAATCAGATTAAGGAACAGTCTAGACACAGTTGAAGATAAAATTAGTGAATTTGGAGATCTAAGAAAACCAACTAAAATGTACTGCAGAGAGATAAATAGATGGAAGTTATAAAATAAAATGTAAACTATATAGAGAAACAAATGATCTCTTCATATATATATGAAATATAGAATTACATATATTATATATGTTATACTCTATAATATATAATTATAATAGTCCTGTAATATATTATTATATATGTGCTGTACACTATAGGTGCTCAAGAATTAAATATGAGAAAGAGGCACTACTCAAGATAGTGCCTTGAGAAATAACTGAGAATTCTGTAGAACTGAAGAAAGGCTCAAATTCTCATGTTGAAATGTAAGTGAGATGTGAGGTGAAAAAACAGGCTTTTTAAAAGAAGGATGCTGGAGGAAATTGTCCTCAGGCAACTGCCAGAAATCATTTAAGAAAAAGAAGTTTAAGAACATACAGAAAAGGGGATGAGAACTTTGGGATCATAAATTCAAGATTTAAAGGGTCAAAAAGGAAGACACTGGGAGGTGAGGAGTAGTGAGATAGTGTGTCTTAGTAGAAAATATACAGAACTGTATTCAGCTGGGAAGCTAAGTGAAGAAGACTAACCTGATAGACTTGGGCTTCTGCAATCAGATGGGATACCTAGGGGTTATGAACCATCATGGGTTTATGAAATTCTTTCAAAGGAATCTGGGCAGTTAGTAAAAATTATATTCTTGGTATTCACTTGATGAAGTAAGGCATCTTGCCAACTTCTTTCCTTAGCTTGCAATGAGCAGGTGTTTAGGGCTGAGTTGTTAGGATTATCTTTGCAGATGCCCAAGGTGGATGGCAGCCTCTGGAGAATTCTCTTTCAGGAAGATCTTGATGGGATGGAGGCAAGGGATATCAAAGGCCACCAAACAATAGTTCTCCTATAATTTGTTGTGAGATGGATTCCTGGGGGTAAGGCAATAAGGCTTTGATCGATATCCCTTCAAATGAATGTCATAATGAAGTTGACCTGCTCATTACTACACTCTAGTTTGAGCAGAAAAATCCCCATTCACTTCAATAAGATTATAGAATTTAAGAGTAAGGTAGTAGATGATCACATAGAAAGAATTATTTATTTTTAAATCTCTAGGCTATGATTATTAACCACACCAATGTAGTTCTTTCTCCCATTTTTGTCTTTGGCTTAGCTAGCAACCCATTTGAACATCTCCCAATGTAATTCCTTTCCAGATATTGAGCATCACGCAAAAGGAAATTGAGTATCAGCACTTCGTTCATGTGTTCTGTGACTCTGATGGTGGAAAGTCACTATACTTCTGCCATGTTGCTTTTTTATTGTTTATGACGCTATACAAAACAATAAGACTTGCTTGGTTCATTTCAAAGATTGATAGCGTATGCTGATGAGAAAATTGCAACGAAGAAAAGGAGCTGAATTTCTTCCAACGTAACTGAAATGAATCAACAATTTCACAATTTAAAAATATTGCTTACATTAAATTATGATCTATTTAATTACATTTTTCTTTTCTAAAATGCTTAAATGCTAGTTATCTGAAATTCCAATACATTCATGTGCTCCACAGCGATGTTTCGGTCAATCATAGACAGTGATCCCATAAGATTAGTACCGTATAGCCTAGGTGTGTAGTAGGATATAACAGCTAGGTTTGTATAAGTACACCCTATGAGGTTCACACAATCGTGAAATTGCCCTACGACGTATTTCTCAGAAGGATCCCTGTCGTCAAGTGATACATGACTATATATACATATATATTTGAAAAATCAATTGTAAAATTGATTTTGAAGGTGTGAATGAAAAATTATTTTATCCATTTAAACTCTCCTCCTTCTTTAGCCGTTAACATCTGGTATTATAGAATATTTTCCTTCCATTCTGCTTTTATGCTTAAATTTCTCTTCCTTATGTAGGGGCACAATATCATTCACTATATTCAGACTGGAAGATAAAATGGAAGTACACATTCTCACTAGATTTACGCATGCTTGTTCTCATCATATATTTATCAATCGGCTCCTGATTTGTATACTTGTTAACAATTTCTCTCTACCGTCAACATTATCCTGGCCTCTTTTACACTCGAGGTGATTGAAAATGATGATGCCCAATGATGATTTTCCTTTTCTCATTTGGAGCATTGAGAGTTGGGTTACCTGTCTTCTCTGATAAAAATATTATACTCTATCATACATGCAAAAATTATCTTGATATAGAAAATGACTGCAGAATATTTCATGCTTCTGCTACTATTTCTTGTTATAAAAATCATTTCTTGTGATTGGACCACAGAAGCCTTGAAGTATCATGCTTAGCTAGTGATAGGTTTTGTAAACCCAACTCGTTCCAAGTGAAAAAAGTGTTGCAACCTGGTACTTGGTGATGGATTGCAAAATTGTCTAAATGTCTCTCTCGTCACTATCTCGTAGGGTTTTTGTGTTGAAGTTTCAATGAATACTAAGTATAAAGAGATTAGCAGTTTATAAGGATTGGTACTCCTTCCTTTCCACCATGAAAGCTTCCTTGTGTCATCTGCTTCGGATATTTTTTCTTCTCCCTCTGAACTTTTATTCCACATTGTTCTTCCTTTCTGTCAACTTTCATACTCTATGGTTTCTTAGGATTATTTGTGAACATAGTAATATTATTTTTCCTTGAAAGATTCTAAAGGGTTGTTCTACCATTGTTAGTATCATATTAAACACCAGATCATAAGTAAAATATACTGATTTTGGGAACACATGTCTAAAGATATTTATGAAAGCACAAATCATATTGATCATTGTATGTGATTACATTACCTACCTAATCAGGCTTGTTGTAAGTCCCCAGTTATCTTTGTATCTTCCTGTTTATTAGTCTCCATATCAGTTATGTGGTCATGTGTGACTTATTTCTGAAATCTCTCCAAAATCTGTTTCTCTTCTTTATTCCTATTGTCACTGACAAATATCAAATCCTAATCGTCAATTTTTCAGGACCCTAAAATAACCTTAGAAATGATCTTCTTGTGTTTTTCTCCAACACGTCATCTTTTTCTTTCTGGAATTAAATAGTTAAAATAATGATTCTGTCATTGATCCCGATGCTAAACAAAAAACCAAGATCATTGGAACAGCGTAAAATGCCCTCTACCCCATAGCCTCCTCATGACAACCTTCCTTTCTACCTGTGTATCTCAAAATTCCACATCTTAGAGCTGGCACACCGAATGGTAAACTCGTTTCTAGTTACATACCTAATTTTCATACTGTGATGACTACATTCGAGGTTTCCGTTTTTTGGGAGTGCCCTTTCCTGAACTTCTATGCTAGGTGGATCTGCTTCATTCTTGAAAACTCTTATCAGCTATTCCCCTTTTCAATGGATTTGTCACCTGCCCCATCCTCACAATACTAGTAGATCAAGTCATTGCTCAAATAGCTGCTCCTCAGAAAAGCCTTTAGCGAATCACCTGCGGTTATATTTCTGTTATCTATTCCCTTCCCCTGCCTTATTTGTTTTTATAGTATTGACCACCACCTCACTTTATGTATTTATTTCTTTGTTGTCTTTTATTGTCTTCCTCATGAGAAAATCACTAAGAGAGCAGGGACTTTGTTTTTATTTCTGCTTTATTCTCAGAGATAAGAATAATGCTTGTCACAGATCACGCCCTTGAAATTGTTTCTTTTGCTTAAAAAGATGAATAGTAACAGAATGTAAACTTTGACCAGCTGAACGTACAACGTGATGGCAGGTATCCATATACAGTTACATTTTAGATAGATTACTGGAAGACTGTAGTATGTCAGTTGTAATTATTGTTTGTTATTTTTTATGAATACTGATGTGGGAAAAATTAAGCACCATAAGTGGTTTTTCCTCTCAGTAAATATTGAATTTTATATTAATTTTAATATCATAATTAGTTATACTCTGAAATAATATATCATGTTATTTATATATCCTACTGATTATTTTTATTTTGTAATTGGTACTCATTGATCATTTATTTCTATCATAATCCTATCAAATATTAAAAACATATTATTTTCAATAAAATGTGTTATGCTTGCTATTTTGAAAGAAAAAAAATACTGAATGCCCACTCAAATATTGATGAGCCACATGATAACTGAATGGGAAATACTTTAATAGTGCTATTAGAGAAGCTGTAATTGCTATACCAGGCTTTGTTATAATTCATTTCTGAGTATTGTTTGAGAAGAAAAATCTTACACATATTTTTTATTGCAAAACTGAATCAATATTTAGAATGTTGTTATGCCAAAAATCTAATGAATACTTATATAATGCATATAGTGCTTTAAATAAAGTGCATTTGTACATTTTGGAGTTCTTATTTGAAACTTTCTGCCAAGTATCTGAGGTCACAGGGCAACAAAAGGAGACCTTGTAACCTGAGGGTAGAGTGGGGGTCAAAATATGAATCTATGCATAGTCAGATAAGGACATTAACTCAGTGTTCATATCTGAAGAGCTTGTTCTTATCTGCTTCTTGGACTCTCAGTATACAGGCAAGAAATCTTTTTGATTTCTTAATTATGAATAAAACTTACATCTTCTTTCAAGCATACTGTGTAATATGCCAGCATTTCCTCCTTGGCAAGTATGTCAAACATGGGGCCTTATCTCACAATCGATATACATTTTCAATTGCCTGACTCTCCTGTAGCGATCAGCCGAGACATACATTCTATCAGATATAAGAAATCATAGTGAAGCAACACGGCAAACGCTGGCTTTATTGTCTTTTCCTGCAATTACCATGCTTATTCATTGCAACTCTTGAAGTTTAACTATATTTGAACTTGCTTTGTAATAAATGTTTTCAATGAGATGAGACAGCAAAATCCATTATTCATATGTTTCTCCATAGAGTCATAATATCTTCATATGCAGAGTTTTCAAGTTTTATGTTACAAGATATCTGTAACATCAGCAGCACACAGAATGCACGAATTTAACAGAGAAGAATATCTATTAAGTAACAAAAATTAGTACTGAAGACCTGTGATTACCAAGTTACTTTATGCAATATATCCAATGTGTCTATGAAAACTGTAGTGAAATTTTTCCAGAGTAAAAACTGAAAAAAAGTTATAATTGATATTTTAGCAATTATAGTTGTTTTAACTCGTATTTTAGCAATTATAGTTGTTTTAACTCAATGTCCATAATATATTTTTGCATTACTTCACTGAAATAAACAAATGATTTTGTCTATAACATTTGCAGACATATTTTAAAACTTATCAGACCTACTCAGTAATATTCCATATTTAAAATTACATTTCCCAAGGTTTTCAAAGATTGCTATTGTCTATTTAATTATACATAGCATAAAACATGTTAAAAGTGTTATAGATATTTGATGTTTCTTCTTAATAAGTTTTTCCCATATCCTTTTTTTCTATAAAAGCACTTTATTTTCCTTTCCTTTTTTTGTTATTACGTGTTTACACTATTATTATAACATTCTAAAGAAAAACATATTCACAATTTCTAATCTCTAAATTCTAACCTAGTAGTAGAGCAAACTCTTCTGTTGAAATGTGTGCGAGTTTTTTGTTAACTTATCTATAGCACTTACACAGTTTTATAGGCCGTGGACTATTGTGACTATTGTCTGCACAGATCTCAGTGTATATTTCAAAGCTGTAAGAACTCTGGTTTCAATAAGATGTACAGTTTTGTTGAATTTCATGAAGGGCTTCTCTGAAATAGTTCATGTTAGTTTAAGAACAGTGGTGAAAATAATAACTCTGACTCTTTTTCTGGTACTGAACCTTGGCAGTTCATTTTACCTAAACATGCCATTGTTTATCTCATATTTACGTGCTGTTTCCTGGAAATAAAGCTCTACACTACAAAAAAAAAAAAATGAAGATGGCTTATGGGGAAAGATCTCTTCTCCAGGACGCTAAAAACAAAGGAATTAGCAAACAAAGCGTCTTTTTGGCGTGACCAAGACCATTGGTGGGGATTGGAAAGAATACGAACTTGGAATCTATATCCATTGAGTCTCAGGTCTCCTTTCTTACTTAGTGTCTTTTTTTATTCTTATCACTATATTTTTGTTGCAATATAGTACTCGTTCAAGCACTTAAAAATTGAAGGTGTATAGAGATTAAATTAAGACATGGAAAGTTGACTAAACATTTGGTTTTTATGTAAATAAAGATCATAGCCACACTGGCGACATGCAATATTGTTATACAACAACTAAACTTGTGAATCTATGACAGAAGTCGTCTACAGTTAAATAGGAAACAAAATTGAAAAAGATTATGTTGCAGCAAAACCAGTGGGACTAACAGGATCCGAGCTTTCATTAAATATTTATCACCGACACAGATCTCTAACCCTTACGTTTTTTGCTAACACTTCAGCACATGTGCTTAAGATTATCAAAATTCAATGTGAATATAATAAAAATAAATCAACCATCATAGTTTGGCAACCCTAAGAGCAAAACTCATAGGTTCTACTTCCCAGAATTTCCAATCATACTTCCAAGAGACAACTACTTGTAACTGTTTTTGAATTTTGTCTTTAGGTTATTTTCTCCAAACTCTAAATAATATAAATAAGCTCTGTTATTTTTTAGTTTGATGACTAAATTAACTTGTATAATTTGTTTCCTTACCATAAAATATGAAAAAAATAGCTTATTTAATCCTCACTCCACTTCTCCTATCCTCCTCCTCTGTCTGATAGTTAAAAGGTTTATTTATATTTTTGGTTCTTATCTTGGTTACCTTTATAAATTTAGATAAAACACACAGATACATATTTCTTGTTCTATGAAGTTTGAACAATGTTTTTGACTATTCAAAATTAGAACATCAATCTATCTGCCCTTCCATTTATCTCTTCTACCAGCATAAATTACATTGTCCAATACCGGAGTAGCTTGCTAATTGACTTGAGTGAGTTTGATCGTGTTCTGGAAGTAATTTATGTACATGCAGACTAGAATCCACTCCTCCAGTTATCACTATATTTTATTGAGTACCATGTATTACATTCTTTCTAGCAAAAAATATATATAGTAGATTCTGTTCTCTACATTGAATCCTGGCTAATATTGTTATTTTCCTGGGTCTATGGATATAGATGTATATGTATAATTTGGAAAAAAAAGAAACAAGCACTGTGTACATTATAAGGAAAACTATGCATAATTCACCAAATAATCAGGTACTAGTGAGATTTCAATCACCAATCATTTGCCTCTTTATGAAGAATTTTCCTCATTTTGCAATATATACAAATATCAAATCACTATTTTGTACATCTGAACTAATATAATGTTTTCCATCATTTGTTGTACGTCAATAAGGTTGTACCTCAATTAAAAAAAAACGTTCCTAAAGTCATGACCAAATATATTCTCCTCTCTCTCTCTTTCTCTGTATTTCTCATTATTTATGCATCTCTCTCTCTCTTCCCCTTGGTTTTACAAAATTTGACATACGGAACAGCTCTCCTGAAAATATTTTATTAAGTGATTACATATTTTTTGCCCCTATCCTCCCTCCCATTCTTTGCCCATGTGATTCTGAATATAGAGATTGTCTCAGGGTGTATTAGGAATATCGTTTGTACCCTTGCTATTAAGAGTTTTGTTTTCTCCTTTTGATTAACTTTTCTATAACTTCAATTATATTTGGGAAAAGAGGGCATTCAGATGTGGCACTTAATCCTACATCTTATATGGCTGCTAAGTAATGAAGTGTCTTTCCCTTCCCATAAATATAAAAAGCAACAAATGTATTTTACAAGAGCTAGCTCTCCTCTACATTAACCATGCATTTAATTAAACATTTATAGAGCGCCTACTATATGATAACAATTATTCTATGCATTGAGTGATGAGTGAAACAAATACGGGTCTCACTTTGAGTTCATAATTTAGTGAAAGAGGCACACAAAGAAGAAATAACTATATACGATTAGTTTTTAAAAAAGAATGCCAACAGAAACTAATTTAGAATGAGGACTCAGGAAAGGTCTACTAGGAAAATAACTTTTAAACTAAACCCTGAAGTTTGCCAGCTTTGTTTGTTAATCTTATTCTAATGTTTTTTCATCTCTTTTTTGATATTATCTTACCTAAAATTTTTGAACTCATTTTTTTCCTTGGATGCAAAACACTGCTTTATTTTTAAAATACTTTCATAATGTTCCCGAAGAAACTCTTCTTCTAAAGTGTATATTTTATTAACAATTTCAGTTATGTTTGCAAAGAAAATATAAATAATTCCCTTACTGGATTAATATTATTTATTTTTTCAACATTTCCAATATTCTGGCTTTCTTTGATTCAACATTTTTCTGATCAGGGATAGTACCATCTGTACCTGCCATTTTTTAAAGAGAAATGTGAATCACTTTTCTCTGACAAATAGATCAGTGCTATATTTATTCCTGATAATTTTTTGAATCTTTATTGATATCTGGTTGCTTCCAGCTGATCCTCAATATTGATTGAATATTTGTTTGTTTTACATTTGAGAGCTTGTTATTTGTACCTTATATTCTGTATTCTGAAGAGAATAAAGCAAATTGTAGAGTGGTTATCTGCTGTTTGAGTACTGTGGTTACATCCTGTATACATTTTCCTTCTAGTTACATTCTCTCAGATTTCAGTTCATGGTCTAAGCAGGAAGCAGGGATAAAAGAAAGCCCCATGACTCACTGTACTTTTTTAAAAAATTAATAAGTACTTTTCCTTGCTCAGTCAACATTTATCAGAAGTTGCAACTGTGGTTACCATATTTTTGCCATATGTTTTATTCCACTTTAGCCTTGCCTTTATGTTTTGCTCCACTGAGTGGATTTAAACAAAAATGCTATTGACAATGAAGTATTTCCATCAGTTTTCTTGTTTTGCTGTTCCCTGATAGGGGAATGATCTCCCAGTGTGTTTTCTGTTTCTTACATGGTCTCTGCTACCTCTAGGTCTCCAGGCTCCACACTACAAATTGCTTTCAAAAGTTTCAGAGTTCAACATGCCGTGGGATCATTTTCATTTTGGTTGCAATTGTAAATCTTCTAGTAAATATTCTTCCTAGTGTGTGGTATTGGTAATTTCCTAGTTTCAGAAAGTGGTTTGTGTTCAACCCCCTAACTCATACTCTTTCCTTATTCCATTCTACTGATCCATGCAAAATATGCTCAATATAAAGACAACATTAACCCATAATAAAAAGAATAAGAGAACAGACTATGCTTATGTAATTTGAACAATCACCACTTCATTCGTTTCTAATTGGACCCTACTGTGCTTATGTACGTATGCGTGTGTATGTAGATATACAAAACTTTGACTTTTCCATTATTTGCTAGTGAAAGCTAACTCTAGAAAAACGAAGGACAGAGGAGGATGACTATCTGTAACATTTAAAGACACAATTTGAATCGGGCTCTTTTTCCCAGCCTGCCTTGTAGTAGGTCTGGCTAAGTGATGAAATTCTGGCCAACGCAATGTGAAGAGACATGAGCTCTGTATTTCCAGCTATGACCTTCAAATATAAACATTTACAGTGTCATCTGTGTTTCTTCTTCCTGCTGACTGGAAAAGTGAAAGTTACATCATCCGCTTTGGATGCGGAGATGAAATCCACATACAGAGGCTGGCAGAATCATTATACCAGTCCCGGGATGCTCGCCTCTGGACTGTTGCATAAGAAATATGAATCTATCTTAAACTACTGTATTTTTGGATCTCAATGTCACAAAAGCTTTTCATAAATCAATACCAACAAAAGAGAGAAAATTGGTGTAAAGAAACACTCTCTTTGAACACGCAATGCAGTTAAAGAGCAGAGTCACATGCTCAGAAATTTGGGCTACCAGTCTAGTGCTTAGGCTACTACTAACACAGCATTTCTACAGTGAGGTTATGGTTAAAAAAGAAACACATCTATTCTTTCAATGAATACTCATTAAATAACTATTATGTGTTACTTACTGTGTCATTCAAGTAATCATAGAGGATACACTTCTATTTTGACAAATTAGGTTAGTCTGGAATCATATTGTAAAAGTTGATTCTGGGGGAAAATTGGTGGGTTAACGATCAAAATGATTGGTTAACGATCATTGTCTAGTATCTTTTGGACCCAGTATCTGAGAGGCAGAATGATGTGAAAATGTGTCACCGAGAAGGACTTGCCTCATTCATGCTTTTTATATCATATCCTTTTGCTCCTCCTAATTGTTAGGATATTTTGTACATATATATATAAAGCAGTTTATAGATGTTATTGAGAGAATAGGACTCAGCGGGTGGGGCAGAAAGAGCGGGTTAAAAGAGTTGGGAGAGGATAAGAGGTTAACAGAATCTAACAGGCGTGACGTGATTGGCAGCCATATTATCACTCCTGGATGCACTCTACTTCAAGTTATCAACGCTGGCTGCAGGTAGGTGATTATAAAATTAGATGACATCAAATAAAAATCTTCTAATCTTGGAAGGTTTTCATTAACATAATTAGCTTTCTTTTTAATAAAACTTCACATCAAAAAATGATTTTAATATACCATGTCAGAGAGGGTGGCTAGAATTTAACAAGCTACTGCAACTCTAGTAGAATATGAATGGCTAGTAATGCTATTGTCAGTCTTTTCTTCAAACAATAGCTTTATGAAAGCAATTTTATACATATATTTTAGTTTAATAAACTTGTATTGAGCTATATGCAAGGCATTGTAGGAGCCAGAAAGATGAAAAGGAATGCCTCTGCTCTGCTATGGATCACAAATAAGTGGAAGAAATTAACAAGTATACAAACAAGAGAAACTGATGAGTGTTATTGTTTAATTGAAATATGATCATTCCTTTTACTGACAAACTATGCACATTAGCATCACATTCTCAGAGGAAAATATGAATTTACTTAGCAGAGAAATTAAAAACTAAAATCTACACTACATTTTTCTAAAATCCAGTAGGGCTCCAAACAACATTTGTCAGCAGAAATCACAGCTCGATGAATTTAGCAATAAAATATATACAGTCTAGAACATTGAGAGTCAGCCTAGGGAAATTTAGAGAGTTATTTTTTTTAATGAAATAAATGCTTAAGCTTAAAATCCGGCAAAATAATTCTTTTAAAGCAAATTTGAGAAAACTTTGGGAATACATCATTGCACAGCTAGGTTGATCGTAAAAAATATCGTTCTTTAACATGCTCAAATGCACCTTACAGTGACTCAGTGGGTTGTAGAAACTAACACATTTTCTTCCCAATTATTTTTGAAGGGTTCCTGACAAATGTTTTCTTAGGTGAGAATGACAGGCTGTCTGCTTTATTGTGTTTTTATGAGACTCTTATTTTTATCCTGTCATAAGATGCAAATGGCTGAGCTATGATTTGGGTAAGCTATGTAACAGAGGCTCAATTTGCACAATTTATGATACAGCATTCTTTACTCCGTCAAGGAATGCAAGTTATATGGTATTTCGATAAAAGGTGTAGATTTGGTTATATATGTTAATGAATTCTATCTTGACAATCTTAAAACTGTGCCAACAGTTGATGAAGCAGAAACTATATATGGTATTGAAAGCCTTAGAAAATACTCCTGGGGCCGGCCCCATGGCTTAGTGGTCAAGTGTGCGCGCTGCACTACTGGCGGCGCGGGTTCGGATCCTGGGCGCGCACTGATGCACTGCTTGTCTGGCCATGCTGAGGCCGCGTCCCACATACAGCAACTAAGAAGGATGTGCAACTATGACATACAACTATCTCCCGTGGCTTTGGGGAGAAAAAGGGGAAAAAAGGAGGAGAATTGGCAATAGATGTTAGCTCAGGGCCAGTCTTCCTCAGCAAAAAGAGGAGGATTGGCATGGATGTTAGCTCAGGGCTGATCTTTTTCACAAAAAAAAAAAAAAAGGGAAATTCTCCTAGGGATTACAAAAATTTTCCACTTAAATATTTTTGTCGCATAACATAATGTTAAAAAGTTAACTATGGATAGAAATTAACAAACAAGAAAGATCAAATATGACTACCATATGTAAATGGACAGGTTATATTAGAATATATTAATATTTGAAATGCAAAATTCTTTAATATTAACAAAGAGATTATTATTCAAATGGTAACATAAAATATTGTTTTACACTTTTGAAAACAATTAATAAAATTTTGAAAATATATTGTTTTATACAGATGACTTATTGCTCTGCTTAGAGAATATCTGATTTTCTCTGAATGCTTAAATTGACAAATGTCTATCTAAATTATATAAGGCATATATTAAAATTATTAACTTGTTAAATTGCACACTGAATACTTCAAATTGTTTGATTCTTTTAAACTCCTTTCAGTAGTTATCTAAAACACCGTATGCTCTTTTCAAAGTTGTGGTCATTTATTTTCTAATAAGTTTCCTTCTTTTGAACACTGATTTTCACTTTGACGAAAAATGTTGCTAAAGGCCCTTTTACTGCCTGCACTCCTAAGCATTTCCATTTCTGACAAATCATTTCAATATTCTGCAAAGGCTGACATGGAGGATAGAAAAAAAAATACTGGGGAAAAGCTCTTTTAACATGGAATTTAACTTTGCCAGTCATTGTAACTCTTGTTCATTCATTAAAGCAAAGAAACAAACAAAATGGGGATTTTAGATTAGACTGTAACATTTCCTACATGTAGCCAGTTATTGGTTAAACTAAATTCAAGTTTCTTCTCTTCATAGTTATGAAGTGTATATGTTCTCCCAGTATCTACCTAAGTAAAATAATTTATTCACAAGGAAGAAGGCCACTGCATTCTTCTTTAAAACATGAGGTTGAATTTCAGTTACTGCTACTCACTCCCTCAGGCTATACCAAGGAGACATTATTAAAGGTAATGATTGTTAAATGATAACTATATTGATTTGAAAGCCCTCAAGGATGGGTAAGTTCAATCTTAAATAAAAATACCATGTTTCTCTGACTGAGCTGCACTCAACCAAACATTCCTTCATGCAACAGCTAGAAGAGAAAGGCCAGTGATTAATGGGTGTCACTCATTGAACTTGGGAGTACCTTCTGATAGAAGATTAAGGTGTGACTATGGGGATATTCATGCAGATGGCGGTGATAATGATGAAAATTAAAATTTTATCACATATTTATCATGTGGGCACACAAAGTAGTATCATAAACAAAGCTTTTGAAAACGTAAGTATTTATAGTTGATCTAATAGTTTTCAAAGCTTATAGAAAATAGAAACCGGACTACAAGTTGACGAAGGGAAGCAAATGCCTTTCAGGACTTGATGCTCGACTGCCAGGGCTCCCGTTATCATTTAATTTATTTTCTATGGTAAGGTTTTATTTTAATTCACCAAAAATATATGAGTATTTTAACAAATTTAGTAGAATCTCAAAAGTGAATTTCGTAGTCACAAAGTTCTTTTTTTTGTCTGTGAGGAAGATCAGCCCTGAGCTAATATCCATTGCCAATCCTCCTCTTTTTGCTGAGGAAGATTGGCCCTGGGCTAACATCTGTGCCCATCTTCCTCTACTTTCTATGAGACACCTCCACAGCACGGCTTGATAAGCCGTGCATAGGTCCACACCCGGGATCCAAACCTGGGCTGCCAGCGGTGGAGCGCATACACTTAACCGCTATGCCACTGGTCTGGCCCCTGACTTTATCTTCTAACTCTTCCACTGCATTAATGTTTGCCATCATATTTCTTTAATATTTTTTAAATTCTAAAAGCTAATTCTTGCTATTATAATGTATCATTATAATATCACACGGTTCTTGTTTCACAAATATAATATTGTCTCATAATTTGCATTGATTTAAATGACCATTTGGAAGCTTCCTATCCTTCATCTCTTTTGTTAAATCTCTTTTCTGTTGATGTTACCATAGTTTTACTGTTAATGTTATTCTTATCTGTCTCTTTCATCTTGGAGGCTCCATGATTATTGGTTCCATATTATCAACTCTTTATTCTCATTTAAAATTGAGTCTCAAATCTAATTTAAAACCAAAGTTCATAGATAGGTCTCTTGCATGGAGTGTAAACTAATTAAAATTTTATGACAAGCGTTGACTTTTACATAGAATGACTAGATAGGTATATGTATTTTTGTTGGGAGATTCCAAATATTATGAACAATAACTGTTCTCAGAGAGTCCAATTTCTAGGTAAAAATTCTCTAACAGATTGTTGGGGGTGTTTGCAGGATGAGGTGGGCGGAGGAGTGATTTATGCCTCACTGCTAGTATTCTAGCGCTATCGTATATACTTTCAACCAGGCTTCCTGCTTTTGACAGCATGGTTATCCACTTTCTACATGGTATCCACCATTTTTGTGTCTTTCTAGGATTTTGTAGTAGTGAAATTGCTGACTTGTTATTTTTCTCGGTAGGGATTAGGTTTCAACTTCTTTTGTTGGGTGAAGTCAGTTGCCATCTCTCCATCATTTTCCTCTTTCTCAAAATATTGTTGACAGAATTCATCTCCTAATATCTCCTCTTACACTCTCTTTGGTTTTGTGGATTTAAACAGTTGTTTAATCTATCGTTTTATTGATTAAGTTGTTTAGAAAAATTATGGTGAAGAGTATTAATAATTTATCCTACAGTTATGAATTGCTTCAGGATTTATAGCTTTTGTAAAGACGGGGTTATAACTTACATTTTTCCCAAAGATTTTCAATTATATCAAGGCTTTTGCCATAGAATGAAACATAACACAGTGCTGGATTTTAGTTTCTTCTGTATCTGAGTTTATGTCCCATTTGTATTAATAAGTCTGTTTTCTTTTGATATTTTTATTCAGTTAGATAAGTTCTATCTGTTTCAATCTGATTCTTTCTTGACACTATGTGCATTTCTAATAGTGAGTCTATCAGTGATTAAAACTTTTATTAACCTTGTAAATTATATGTGTGATCCCCAGTGTCCAAGAGACTATTGAGAATATAATTTTATTTTCTTCTAAAAATGTCAAATTAGAATACTTTTTCTTTTGTATGTGTGTGTGTGTTTATTATAGTCTGGTTTATTCTTTGTTTTGGATAGTTTATTTGTAATATTTTTGAGTCCCCTATACAAATTTAAACATTGTGTAAACCAGTAAAAGTTAAGTTAGATTCCACGTTGAAGTCCTCATAGTTATTACTTATTATGTCAAATACATTAGCATATTATTTACAGCCATTATATATTCATTCATTTCTTCCCAACTTGATTTGTCAAAGGCCAAGGCACTTTTATCACTTGCTACTATTGTTCTATTCATCTATTTTAGTTTTAGAATTTCTTCCAGTTGTAACTTGTTGTTATCATGCAGAAAGGTGCAATATTATTATGTCTTAATTATGGATTTAAAATTACAAAAATGTAAATTATACATGTTGCCCTATTTAATATTTCTTGACTTAGAACATAATAACCATTTAATAAATGCCAGGTGTTACTATTATTAAACTTCTCTAAGTCTGTTTTCACATTTTATGGTATGAAGGTAATAACGATGTTTATATTATTCATTACCTCTGAGAGTTGTTGCATGTAAGGCATTTTAAAAATGCTTGGCAAATATTGAGAACTCAAAAATTTTAGCTCTCTTCCTCTGGCGCTTTCTCATCTCCCAAACTCTTATCTTTTAATTTTTTTCATTTATTTTATACTTATACAAGTATATTTTATTCTTTGAACCAACTTCTAAAGCTTTGCTCTTTGTGCTTATCTGTAAACCATACTTTACTTTCATGATATTCCATGTCTTTCTTGTTTGCCTCTTTTACTATACAAACTATGTTTCTATTACTTTTTTCTTTAGTAATTTACAACAATGCATTTAATTTTTATTTTCGATAGTTGTTATGTTTAAGGAAAATATTTTCTCTAATTATCAAATCAAGATTGAAGCAGCATCTTTTATTATCATATAACATAGGAGAATTAACATTTTATTTCTATACGTTACTCTTCAATTTTCCTGGTTGTCATGATTAAATTGCTATGTGTTTTTATTATGTATATTTTATTATCAGGATACTTTTTGACCTTAAAGTTTGTTTTGGAATCTATGTATGGCACTTATAAAAATAAATTGACTGGTATAAATCTGCTTGTGCTTTTCCCAGTCTTGCATTCTTTTGTGATTTGTCTCTGGTTGGTTGTAGTACAAGCAAATTCTGGTAACTGTTTTCAGAAAGTGATATATTCTGGGGACTCATACAGCTGAATGAGTCTTTTATGTCTTAGACATAAGAGACATCCAGTATCAGTTGTTTGCTTTTTAACTATCAAAATGCTGAATTTTTGTTTCATTTAGTTTTTAATGCAATTAGCATGTCTAAGGACAACTTTTTAAAAATTATTTTCTTTCCTTATTTTTAAAGCATGTTCCTTTTATTTAGCTAGTTTTTTTTCTTCTCTGCACATCTGTATCATTCTTTATTTCCAAAATCCAAAATTTTTATCTTTTAATCTGCAGAATTTTGGCATATGAGGGAAGTTTTCATCTAAATAAGTCTTTGGGCATCATTTTTATTAATTTGTCCTGTGTCTTATTCCGGAACTCTGTGATTGATATAACAGTTACTTTTTCTTTATATTCATAACTCTTATTTTTTCACATTATTTTAATTTCATTATTTTTCATTTTTTTGAATAGTTCTGGAAACTGTCTTAAGTTTATTTTTCAAAAAATGGTGTTAGAGGGGCCGGCCCGTGGCACAAGTGGTTAAATGCATGTGCTCCAACGCGCTGCCTGGGGTTCGCTGGTTCGGATCCCGGGTGTGCACTGACACACTGCTTGGCAAGCCATGCTGCGGCGGTGTCCCGTTTAAAGTAGGGGAAGATGGGCACGGGTGTTAGTCCAGGGCCAGCCTTCCTCAGCAAAAAAAAGAGGAGAATTGGCAGATGTTAGCTCAGGGCCGATCTTCCTCACACACACAAAAAAATAGTTTTAGATTTTTGTAATAGTAATTCTATACTGTAGTGTGATTTTTTTGTTTTATTTTTTAAGTTAATGATCACATAACGATCTCATAATATTCATGATACATAAATGATAACAAAAATAAGCTACAATACATTTTTAAGTTCTTGGGTTCGACAGATACATTTGAAATATACTGTGTGTTTTTGGCATTTTGATGAAGGGGTCTTGTCTTTTGCTTACATCTTTCTAAATCTAATGTAATTTGTATCCATCCAAACCAACCAAAATATTCAAAAGTTCTATCTCTATTTGATCCCACAATCACAGAAATGTGTCAGATAACATTGATATTTCTTATTGAAATAATGCCATTTTTAACATATAAAGATAGGAAAAGTAGACTTTTTGACTAATAAATAATTTTTTTCTAAATATGAAGAATAGGAGTAGTAAGTTCTAGGTAATTCGTTCCTAGAAAATCTTGATTCAAATTAATTTTGGTAGGCTATAACAATGAACCGAAAGCAACATGGTAAGATGGTTAAATGTAATCATCTGCATTTAGATTGGAAATGTTGCTTGAAACTATTTTGTATCAAAATAACAGATTGTTTTCCCTCACTAGGAGGTCACTATGAGGTAAAATGTATTTATAAATAAAATAAATGAAATATGATTGAGTACATTTGTAAATTTTTCTGAAAATGTAATCAATGCTACCACTGTACACTGTATTGATCACATAAAACTTAGAACGTTGTTTATCTTTGTCACTACCATTAAGTAGTTCTTTACAAACCAGAAGGATTCAAAATCAGTCTAAATGTAAGAAATTTGAAGATCTGTCATAGAAAATAATTTAATGAAATGAGTAAATAAGTTACTCAAAAAATTTGAAGGCACAGTAGGTGAAAGAAAGATTTGTCTTGCTTTATGTAATTCCAGATGGCTGAAAGAAGTGCAAAATGGGGTTACATGAGCATTCATTTCAGCTCAACATGGAAAAGTCTAAAAATTAGCTTTGTAACAAAAGGTTACCTTCTCCCAATGCAGTGACTTATCTCTTTCTGGAAAGATTCACATAGATACAAGTTTGTAGAGGGGGTTTTCCAGTTCCTCTTTCTTCCAACATCAAATCTATATTCAGATTCTTAAATAGGATTTGATTTCAATGATAAAGATATTTTGATAAAATTTGAGAAGGTTTTAGTCACCAGCGTATAAAAACGGACTATGCACTGCATAAGGCTTGCTAAATTATATATCATTTGAAAGATTGATTAATTCATTCATTTAAAATTATCTGTCAAATATATATAGCCTGTTCGAAGTGCAGTGCTCAACACTGAGAATACAGCAATGAAGGAAGTGGATATCCTCTCTACTTATTTGGATCTTGTGGTAGGTATGCCGAATAATGCCCCTCTCCCCAAGATATCCATGTCCTAATCCCAAGAACACTGTGAATATATTACTTTACATGCCAAAGTGAATTTGCAACTGTGATTTAGTTAAGGATCTTGAGATAGTGAGATTATCCTGGGTTATCCAAGTGGGCCCAGTATAATCAAAAGAGTCCATATAAGAGAGATGCAGAAGGGTCAGAGTCAGAGAAGCTGATGAGATGATGGAAGCAGAGGGAGAAAAGGAGATTTGACAATGAAACGAGAGGTCACAGTGGTGCCTTAAGCCGAGAAATACAGGCAGCCTCTCGAAGCTGTAAAGGCATGGACATGGAATCTCCCCTAGAGCCTCCAGAAGGAATAAAACCCTGCAGACACCTGGGCTTTACCCTACTGAGACTGATTTTGGACTTCTTACCTCCAGAACTATAAGATAATGGATTTGTGTGTTTTAAGTAACAAAATTTGTGGCAATTCATACAACAGCAGTTAGAAACTAATAAAGAGCTTATGTTTTAGTATTGTCCTACGATTTTCATTCTTGGAAAGAAATAATATCATCAGTGATCCTTCTGGAAGAAGCTGCTAGCTATTCTCCAAATCTCCATTTTTTTTTTTTTCTTTCTGGAGACAAAGTTAGACAACATTTCCCAGCCTCCCTTGCAGGAAAGATGTACTCACATGACTAAGTTCTAGTCAATGGAACGTGAGCAGAGGTGTTGCATCCATTTTCAGGTCAGGTATTTTTAAAAAGAGGTGTGTGTCCTTTCTTCTTCTTTCTGTTTTTCTTTTTTCTTGCCATCTATATGCAAAGGATGCCAAGAGGCCCCAGAAGACAGCAGAGCCACAGAAACTTTGGGCTGTTATCTAAGTAAGAAATCAGGTATGTTCTACTGTGTTTGGTCTATTTCTTTTATATTATATGGTCCACTTCTTGACTCTAGTTAATTTCACCTTAAGTAATACAGAAATCATTAGCTTGAAGTGGGGTGGTACCATAACAAAAAAAAAATCAATCATGGTATTGGCATCAGTTGTTGGTTGTCAGGCCCTAGTCTGGCCTCAGTGGTTAGGTGTTGGGCAGGAGAGATGGACATTTGCTTGTTTGTAGTGGCAAGAAAATAGAAGTATCATCCCAGGGAATCATTTAGAGAGCATTCCAAGTACCTACTTGGTCGTAGCTCTAGGACAAGTTTTCTCAACTGGGCCACTATTGACATTTTTGGCAGGATAGTTATTTTTGTGAGAGGCTGTCTTGAGCATTGTAAGATGATTAGCAGCAACCCTGGCCTTTACACACTAGATGCCAACGTACCGTCTCATAGTGTAGACAACTAAAGAATGCTTCCCACTATCACCGAATGTTCCCTGGAGGACAAAATTGCACCCAGCTAAGGACCACTCTTCTGGGGGAAACTGACAGAAGGAACCAAAGTGTTACCTTGTGTGTTGTTTTTTACAGCATATGATTACAAGAAAGAGAAATGAGCTCAGATGAGAAATGATGGGTTTAAAAGCATAAATAAAAGGGAATATACTATCTTTACTTGGGTTCCACAGTATTACAAAACCAGCCTGCCTTTGGATCCCAAAAGATAGGAGATAAGAGTACAAATGTTTTGAGTTACAATGATTTTTTAAGATTTCTCCAAATCAACACTGCAGGTCAGAGAAATGATGGTTCTTTTCTTCTTACCAAAATGTTTTTTTCTAAGGGGGATTGGAGATATTGAGAGAGAAACAGAGACAGAGAGGTACAGAGAGATGGAGACAGAAAAGAGAGATACAAAAGTACGGCTGTAAGAAAGCCTATCTGTGTCTAAGAAAGAACTTTGGATATGATTACCAGCATATGACATTAATAGATTAGAATTCTACTAAGTTTTTAGGTGATTCATTACCAAGGAAAACAGAAGACTTGTAACTATAAAACAGCTCTAGGGCCATCAAACATTTACAAACAGAAAATGGGCTATAGAAAAGAAATCAAGTCGGGCATATTTATCCAAACCAGTGCTAGACGTCACGATGAATGATAATATGCTAGGAAGGCTCTTACAGAGTCAGAGCCAATAAATATGCATAAGAAAGATAAGGGAGTTCTTTTTTTTCACTCATCAGATCTGAACAGTGGATCTTCTTGGTGTTTACATGCCAGATTCCACTACTGCTGTGTGTTTCCGATTCTTACCTTTTCCAAACAGGAGGGGTTTTTTTTTTGGTGGTTATTCTCTTCTTCCTCCACCAGGATATATTATTAGAAATGAGGGGTGGGTGTATATAATTTTTCTTGTAGTTCATAGGTTTCCAAGCTAAATAGCCTGTGCGTTGACCAAGATATCCTGGACAATGAGCCAGATGCAGTAACTGGATGGGGTTATTGTCTATTTGGGGATGTGGATAAGTATGTTCCATGTGTAAAATGGAACATAGGAATATTTAGTAACCACAAGTGATGATAATTGCAGAGAATATTAGTCATCTTCTAAAAATCTTTTTGTCCTCCTAGACTCATAGCTAGATTACCTTCTCATCTTCCCCTGGAATTAAGTAGGTTTTATGTATGACTGAGCTGTAGCAAATGAAAAACTAAAAGCAATATATGACATTTCCAAGGTAAAACTTTTAAAGAGCAGATATTCCTCATTGATACTTCATTTTTTTCTCTCTACCAAGTGAATACTGAGGACACCCTAGCAATGGTGGAGTCCTTGGATTATTGTACAGAGAAAACCTGACTGTGAAAAGACTGTTTTGGACTAACATACGAGCACTTAAAGAAATACAAAAATAAATCTCTTGTGTTTGAGCTGTTGTATATTTCGGGTCTATTTTTTTTATAGTAGCTCATTGCTAATAGTGATCATAATTGTGTAGTGGAGTCATATTTTGGAAATAGTGACTTCTTTTTCCTTATAATGATCAAATACATAGCAAAACATTTTCTCTCTCTTTCTCTGTCAATCTCTCTCGTTGCACACACATACACAATTTAAATGCCTAAGTCTTTCTGTATTCATGGGTTGATTTCCATGGATAGAATCTGAAACAGAGCAGAAATACATGAACAAGACCTGCCTCGGCAACCACCTGAGTCCCATTTACACTGAAGTCAGTGGACCACACGTGAGACTGGGTATCCACATGTAAAAGACAGCATGGAGGACAAAATGCCCCTCAACCACTCCTTCTATAGCCAACATATTTTGTAATATTGGATGCTTTAAAGGCAATCTAAGGGCAAAGAAGATTCCTGAATCACAAATATTTGATTTCTACCACTGTGGTGAAAGAAGATGCAAAATGCAAAAAAAATCTTTTTCCTAAAACAATATTTTTGTTCTTACACAGTGAGTTTTGAACCAAGATATATATTCACTTTAGTTGTTGCTGGAGTCACATACTTTCTATATGATCATATCATCTTAATTTATGCTACTTCGTAGAGAGTTGAAGACAAAAAGAAGTTATGCAGTTTTGCAGGCTTACATTCTTACCGAAATGGACAGGTCACTAGAGGGTCATTTTATGCACATAAATTTGAAAGGCAACATTAAAGCAATGAGTAAGAATCTTCTATTATAATAGCCTTTAAAATAGCTCCAAATGTTTTAAATTTGTAACTGATAGGAACTGAATATACTATTTCAAACATAGAATTTGGAAATAAGCATAAAGTTAAACTTATATAATAAAAATTGTTGTCTGACTGATTTCAATTTTTTTTTTTTTTGCTATAACTTTTGTCCAGCATAGAATTAAAAATGCAAATAGAAGTTACATTTAATGTTATAGATTATCTCATTCTGGGGAATGTGTAAGAATACTGTTTTGAATATAAAGTTGTAAACATATGTGCCTTTTCCACGTGAACTCACAATCATGGAAAACTGTACACACACACGCACACCCTCAACACACACACACATACACAGATACTTGCAATAGCTTTTCTACGACCTAACTCATTAACTGTTGTGCTTATATTATAGATGGAAAGGATCATTACTAATTATAGCTAATATATAAAACTTTCTTTGATAATACATTTGGATTTACAAATACAGGTTTGTTTGTTTTTACAAATTTTTCTTTGTATACAAACTATAAAATACAAATTAAAAATTAATTTTTCAGAAGTAATTTGTGATAGAAAATTAATCCATTTGAGATGGCAAAATTTTTCTGAACTTTGTCTTAGTGTACAGCTTTCTTATCAGATGGTAAGTTTTTCAAATGGGATAAAAATAAAAATAAAAATATTGATTATTTATTACGGAAAGGTAATAGATTTTATACATCATGTTATAGTCAGTCAGCTCATGGTCTTAACCTTGTCATTTGACTTTAGCTCTGAAAGACCTGAATGCCTCCAATATCCATTTCTCATAACTAGAAAACTAGAATTTAATTTGTTTTATGTTTTCCCCTCCTCCCTGACCATTTGGATTGTCTCCATAGGTGACCTTGATCATATCCATCCACTGTTTCAAGATTCCATGGACTAAACTGGATTCTATTTCTTAACTAACTCTTTCTTTGTTCTTTACACCTTCTGAATTCCAGGTCACGTACCCAATTTGTTTCATGAAACCACCAACCCAACTCCCAACTGAAATTTTACAATTTATATCAGTTTATTTTCAGATGTTGCCTTTTCAAGTTCTGACCTATAAAGTTAGATGTCAAGCCCTCAATTATTTCTTCAGATCCACTAAAATCTTTCTGGTATTGCTGAATTCTTATCTGAAGATTTCTTTCTAATACATAACAGTCTTTTATAAGACTGTCATTAAATATAGTACTGAGAAGTTAAAATGATCCTTGAGATGTGGTATTACTAGCAATTTAACCTGCTCTTTCTGAACTTTTCAAAAATTTATTATTTATATAATCAAATGCATTTACTAAAAAATAAAAAGTCTCTTTGAAACAGTTCCAGAAATTAGGTCTAAATAAAGCATTTGGCTCAAGGTTGTTTAGAAAGAAAAAGCAGAAGTTGCTAGTAAATTAAAAGTAACTTGAATGCCATGGAACATCAAAGGCTTCTGTTGTTAAAGATGCTACTTTTAAAATTTTGTGCATTATCTTAAGTATGTACAAATTTAAATTAATTTTATGATAGAAATAAAGTTTATCACTTTAAAACCATTTGCAAATCGATTAATAGCAATTCTCCAATCATACAATTGAGAATTTAAAATTTCATTATTGTCCATCAAATTGCACTAATACACCTCAAATCGTGTTTCAATCATAAAAGCCCCTGTGATAGTTGCTGATTTCTTTGTATTTTTAGTACCATTACACAAAGCTCAAAGAGAGCTGTTTACTTGTGCCCTTAGCCTGAACTTGATCTATTCTAAGTTTAACGTAGTTAATGTTTTTTAAATGAATGGATGGATGAGTACTGGTTGCATTTAGCCTGAAGTATCATAACGCTTTGATTATTATTTATATGTATTACAGAGTCTTTGAAATAAACATGTTCCTTATAAACATTATGTAATTGGTACTGTTGTTTTATCTGAATCATCTGGGACAGGATTGTCAAAGGATCTACTTCATAAATATTGGTTACTGTATTTTAAGCATGAGTCTTTTATGTTGTCATGTATTCATATCTGTAAGACCTCAAAATAAAATGAAGAATACAAGGTTATCAAGATTTTTTCTCTCCTTCACTATTGCATTATGGCTTGAAATGAAAAATTTTGGAATGGTTTCCCCATTGAGATGACTGTGTTGGTGATGACAAAGAGAATCTTGAAGCTCTAGTCTAGATGTGTTTTTTTTCAGCTTTATTGAGATATAAATAACAAATAACATTGTGTAAGTTTACAATGTACCATGTGATGACTTGATATACATATATATTGAGAAATGATTACAGTAAGGTAAGTTAACACATCCATAACCTCACTTAGTTACCATTTGTGTGTGTATGTGAGTATGTGTGTGTGTGCTGAGATCTACTCTCAAGATCTACTCTCAGCAAATTTCAGGTATACAATACAGTATTGTTAACTATAGTCACCATGATGTATATTAGATCTCCAGAACTTATTCATCTTATAATCAAAAATTTGTACCCTTTGACCAACCTCTCCCCATTTCTCCCATCCCTCAGGCCCTGGAAACCACCAATCTACTCTTTTTTATGAGTTCAACTGGTTTAGATTTCTAGGAGGCTTTGGCAAGTCATCTTGGTAATATTTCTCTGAATGTCAGCATCAACATGGTATTGATCTAGAAAAATAAACTTTGATCATTTGTTGATAATTACATACAATTAGATAGACTGACTTGTTATCTACCAGGGTTTATATGCTAAGACTAGCACTGGTGAGGACTTGTTCTCTCAAAGTAGTCAGACACCCCCAGGGGAAAGTCATATCTGATGGTTCATGAGTTAGAGAGCCAAGTGTACAATTTGCACATCTCAGGGTTGGATGTGGAAGGAAATGAACATGTCTTCATGTCTTCAAGTCTCTATAATTCCTCACTTGATCTAGATAAGAGCTTAGCACTCAGGAGGAACAAAATACAAACAGTAAGACATAATAATCAACAATCGAAAATCAAAAGAAATGTGTTTTTGTGGCTTACCTTGAATCAGCTAAACGACAATCAGGGCACACAGAATTCAAAGAGAAACTAATTTTTTAAGAAGCAAAATATTGTATTTATAGTACAAAGAATGACAATGATAGAAATATTTTCAGGTAGGATTTCAATTCATTCCATTTATAAATAATAGATGTGTAATCAATACTGAGCTGAGAGATGGTCACTTTGTCACTTCATTCACATTTGAATGATATAGAGATAATGCCACCCATCACAGCAGATACCAATTACGGACAATTACATATGATGGATGCATTGGGCAGACGCATTTCAGTGGATAAACCAAAGACAGATAAGTAATACTCATTTTAAAAATACAGGAAAATAACATTTATCTTAAAAAATAATGAAAAAATATACCTAGAAATTATTCTTTTCCCCTAAACAAAACTCTAGTTAATGTCTCCTCCCTCAATTTGACCATTTTCAATAGAATAGAAGGAAAATGTTTTAAGTTTTAATGATAGGACTTGGAAGCAAAACTAAAACTGGTGATAGGTTTTAAGTGGAAACCAAGTAAGAATATTTCTCATAAAAAAAGAGCTAGTCTTAGCCATAGAACACCAGATTTTTGTCCACAATATCGTAGAGATTTTTTTTAACCACATGCTCACTGTGTTTTTTTAGCTAACAAGTCTTACTATTACTACTTAAGACTCTATAGACAGTGTTTTTACAAATCTGCATTCACAGCTTGGGAATTATTGGACTACACAAATCACATTCTTTGCTTTTGTTGAGATAAATGTGATTTTTCGTTGGTTAAGTCATAGATGGCCTCGAGAAAATTACAGGTGTATTGTACTTAAAGAAGATCTGAAATGAGAAAAAAACATCAATTATAAGCATCAGTGCAGTAAATTAGTTTATACACGTTGCTAGTTTTAAACAAATAACTTTTGTTCTTGTGTTTCTAGCAAAGATTGAAGGGTAAAATGCAGTGTGCCATCTCCTTTGCTATATCATAGATAAGCAATGGCTACTAGAAGAGTAAAAAAAGAAACAATGTTTCTGCTTTGGTGTGCATTTACTTTTTAATTCAGTATGATATCATTTTAAGAATTCAACAATATAAATCTTTTTATGTCTAAATTTTTACCATTCTGTTAAAAATTCTTAATATTGTATGTGTGAATTTTTCTGAATTATGTATTTGGGTAGGTTAAAAATTACACTGACAAAATAACTTGGTAATTTCATGTGTGGCAGTGTTAATAGCTTATCTGTATAACATTGGGACTATTTCCAGTTATTAATGAACCAGACATGTTTCTTCAAAAGTTTATCTTATAACTGAATAGACTTTCTCATAATGCAATGAGCTTGCCAATATTAAAATGCAAATTGGTGTGCCATTATTAAACTCCATACTCAGGAACCACTAAATTACTTTTGACTCATAATTAAACACTTGTTCTAGGCATTTGATCTCCTTCTCCTTAATAGAACAACGAAATTGCTGCACATATTTGAATGCTGAGAACTGGCTTCATAAATTGAGTCTCATCTCAGGACATTCCCAGGTTTGGCAGAGAACACTCACACAAAGTTTATTCTAACCATTAGCATCTTAAGTCACTTGACAAACATTCTGATGATGAAATGTTTTCCTACTAACATATTTGAAAAACATTTAGTTATTACTAATTATGACTGATTCTAATAAGGTAAATTGTATTATATAGAAGAAAGAAAAATGGAAAACATTCACAACTCAGTTTGTTCAACACATTGGGCCTTGATTATTTCTGATAATTTCCTAGTTAAGTAAGAGAATTAAGTCATAAAAAAGGGAAAATGGAGTATGATGTCAGCATCATGGAGGAGTGAGCTTTCCTGTAAACCCTTCCCTCAATAAGATACAACAAAAGGGTCAGGCACAGACCAACAATGCACTCCTACACAGCAAAAAGGAAGATCTGAAAGATCCACACTTCCGTACATCTGAGAGTGGATGTGCTGGGGCCCCAGGAGGAAGTGGGGAGAGGTAAGGAGAAATCGTCTCCCTCCCCACCAGATCAGCAATCCAGGTCCATGTTGCTCCCAGAGGGGGGGAGAGGCAGCCCTCTGCCAGGAAACTGTAGCTCTTTGGGCTCTCTCAGCCAGTGAGAAACTCCCACATAGAGGACTCAGAACTGCTGCAGGGGTGTCATCAACATCTGAGCACCCCAGAAGAGCAGGTAACGAGGGGCGAGCAAGAAGCCCCCCACTCCAGGGACCCAGCAGGCAAAAGAGAGAGCCCCCCCATTTAGGCACAACACTGCAGCTCAGCTGACCAGACCGAGCAGCCAGGCCAATCACAGGGAGGAGCTGGAGCGGAGCTCAGGGGGCTCAGATTACACAGCCCTTAACCCCCACACGGTGGTGGCAGGTAGAAACTGCAACCCATATTTCCATATGCAACACATATTTCCAGGATGAGGAAAAACAAAGCAAATACAGGAACCAAAATGCAAAGGTACATGAAATCATCAGACGAGAAGGAAAATGACAAGCACCCAGAAACCAACACTGAAGGCACAGAAATTCATAACCTAAATGACAGAGGTTTCAAAATAGCTATCATAAAAAAACTCAACAAAATACAAGATAACACAGACAAACAATTCAATGAGATAGGGAATTTCTTCACAAAAAAGATTGAAATCCTAATGAAAAACCCATCAGTACTGATGGAGATGAAGAACACAATGGAGGAGATAAAGGAGAATCTGGAATCTTTAAAGAACAGAGTTGACAACATGGAGGAAAGAATTAGCATTATAGAGGATAGGACTACAGATGTTCCAGATGGAGGAGGAGAGAGAACCAAGACTAAAAAGAAATGAAGAAAGTCTTTGAGAAATATCTGACTCTGTTAGGAAATGTAACATAAAAATTATAGGTATTCCGGAGGGAGAAGAGAGGGAAAGAGCAACAGAGAGCCTATTCAAGGAAATAATAGCTGAGAGCTTCCCAAATCTGGGGAAGGAGCAGTAAATACCAGTAAGTGAAGCCAATAGGTCACCTAAATACATCAGTAGGCAAAGGCCCTCTCCACGACATGTAGTGGTAAGGCTGGCCAAAGTCAATGACAAAGAAACAATATTAAGAGCAGCTAGACAAAAACAAAAAATAATGTACAAAGGAACTCCCAGCAGGATCTCAGCAGATTTCTCAACAGAAACTGTAAAGGCTAGGAGAGACTGGAATGATATATTCAAAATACTGAAAGACAAAAATTTCAGCCAAGAATACTCTATCCAGCAAAAATATCCTTCAAATATGATGGAGAAATAGTAACTTTCCCAGATAAACAAAGCTAAGGGAGTTCATGGCCATGAGACCCCCACTACAAGAAACAATCAAGAAGGCCCTCAGGCCTGAAAAAAAGAAGAGAAAGGGAATACAAAGCTTGAAGCGAGGAGAAAAATAGGTAGACAAAAACAGAGAAATAGTAGATCTATACTGGAATAGGTTAGGAACCACTTAAATACGAAATCAAAGATCAAACGAAGGAAATCACCAAAAATAAATATAACTTCATCACTGTAAACATACACACACAACACAAGATAGAATAAGTTGTAATAAGAATGACTTAGAAGGGGAAGAAGAAAGAGATTGAATTGTCTTAGTATAAGGAAATAAGAGGCCATCAGAAAATGGACTATCTCATGTACAAGATTTTTTATACAAACCTCAAGGTAACCATTAAACAAATAATTAAAACAAAATCACATATAATAAATAAAGAGAAAACTAGAAGAGTCATAAGACAAAACAACCAAACTGAATTGGCAGTCCGAAACTCATGGGACAAGAAACAAAGGAAATGCAAAAAAACCGGAAAATAAGTGATAAAATGGCAACATTAAGCCCTCATATATCAGTAATTATCCTAAATGTAAATGGGTAGAACTCTCCAATCAAAAGATACAGAGAGGCAGGATGGATTAAAAAGCAAGACCCAACAATATGCTGTCTCCAGGAAACACATCTCAGCTCTAAAGACAAGTAGAGGCTCAGAGTGAAAGGATGGAAGACAATACTCCAAGCTAATGGCAAACAAAAGAAAGCAGGTGTTGCCATACTCATATTAGACAAAGTAGACTTCAAGATAAAACAGGTTAAGAGACACAAAGAAGGGAAATATATAATGATAAAATGGACACTCCACCAAGAAGACATATCAATTATAAATATATATACACCCAACGTAGGAGCACAAAAGTACATAAAGCAACTATTAACAAACCTAAAAGGAGATATTAACAACAACACAATAATAGTAGGAGATCTTAATACCCCACTTACACCAATGGATAGATCTTCCAGATAAAATGTCAATAAAAAAACAGTGGACTTTAATGAAAAACTGGACGAGATGGACCTAGTAGAAATACAGGGCACTCCATCCAAAAACAACTGACTACACATTCTTCTCAAGCACACATGGAACATTCTCAAGGATAGACCATATGTTGGGAAACAAAGCAAGTTTCAATAGATTTAAGAAGATTGAAATCACAACAAGCATCTTTTCATACCATAATGCTATGAAACTGGAAATCAACTACGAGAAAAAAACTGGGAACATGACAAAGATGTGGAGATTAAACAACATACTACTGAACAACCAATGGATCATTGATGAAATTAAAGGAGAAATAAAAAAATATCTGGAAACAAATGAAAATGAAAATATGCCATACCAAATCATATGGGATGCAGCAAAAGCAGTCCTGAGAGAGAAACTCATAGCGATATAAGCCCACCTTAACAAAGAAGAAAAAGCCCAAATAAGCAACCTTAAATTGCACCTAAAAGAACTAGAAAAAGAAGAACAAACAAAGCCCAAAGTCAGCAGAAGGAGACAAATAATAAAAATCAGAGCAGAAATAAATGTAATTGAGACCAAAATAACAGTAGAAAGGATTAATGAAACAAAGAGTTGGTTCTTTGAGAAGATAAACAAAATTGGCAAACCCTTAGCCAGACTTACTAAGAAAAAAAGAGAAAAGACTCAAATAAATAAAATTACAAATGAAAGAGGAGAAATTACAATGCATACCACAGAAATACAAAAGATTATAAGAGATTACTATGAGAAATTATATGTCAACAAAGTGGACAATCTAGAAGAAATGGATAAATTCTCAGACTCATACAACCTCCCAAAACTGAACAAGAAGAAATGGAGAATCTGAATAGACCAATCACAAGTAAAGAGATTGAAATAGTAATCAAAAACCTTCCGAAAAATAAAAGTCCAGGACCAGATGGCTTATCCAGTGAATTTTACCAAACATTCAAAGAAGATTTAATACCCATCCTTCTCAAACTATTCCAATAAATAGAGGAAGGTGGAACACTTCCTAAATCATTCTACGAGGCCAACATCATCCTGATACCAAAGCCAGACAACGACAATACAAAGAAGGAAAATTACAGGCCAATATCAATGATGAACATAGATGCAAAAATCCTCAACAAAATATTGGCAAACTGAATATAGCAATACATTAGAAAGATCATACACCACGAACAAGTAGGATTTATACCAGGGACGCAGGGATGCTTCAACATCCGCAAATCAATCAACGTGATACATCACATCAACAAAACAAAGAATAAAAACCACATGGTCATCTGAATAGATACAGAGAAGGCATTTGACAAGATACAACATCCATTTATGATAAAAACTCTCAACAAAATGGGTATAGAAGGAAAGTACCTCAGCATAATAGAAGCTATTTATGACAAACCCACAGCCAACATCATACTCAACGGGGAAAGGCTGAAAGCCATTCCTCTGAGAACAGGAACAAGGCAGGGCTGCCCACTCTCACCACTCCTATTCAACATAGTACTGGAGGTTTTGGCCAGAGCAATTAGGCAAGAAAAAGGAATAAAGGAATCCAAATAGGCAATGAAGAAGTGAAACTCTCACTATTTGCAGACGACATGATTTTATATATAGAAAACCCTAAGGAATCCATTGGAAAACTGTTAGAAATAATCAACCACTACAGCAAAGTCACGGGGTAGAAAATGAACCTACAAAAATCAGTTGCATTTCTGTATGCTAATAATGAACTAACAGAAAGAGAGCTCACAAAGATAATACCATTTACAATTGCATCAAAAAGAATGAAATACTTAGGAATAAATCTTACCAAGGATGTGAAAGACCTATGCAATGAAAACTACAAGACATTATTGAAAGAAATCGATGATGACATAAAGAAATGGAAAGACATCCTGTGCACATGGATTGGAAGAATAAACATAGTTAAAATGTCTATATTACCTAAAGCAATCTACGGATTCAATGCAATCTCAATCAGAATCCCAATGACATTCTTCATGGAAATAGAAAAAAAGAATACTAAAATTCATATGGGGCAACAAAAGACCCCGAACAGTTAAACAGTCCCAAGAAAAAAGAACAAAGCTGGAGGCATCACAATCCCTGACTTCAAAACATACTACAAAGCAATAGTAATCAAAACAGCATGGTACTGGAACAAAAACAGACACATAGATCAATGAAACAGAATTGAAATCCCAGAAATAAAACCACATATATACAGACAGCTAATTTTCGACAAAGGTGCTAAGAACATGCAATGGAGAAAGGAAAGTCTCTTCAATAAATGTTGTTGGGAAAACTGGACAGCCACATACAAGAGAATGAAAGTGGACCATCTGCTATGGCCATTCACAAAAATTAACTCAAAATGGATCGAAGACCTGACAGTGAGACCTGAAACTATAAAACTCCTAGAAGAAAATATAGGCAACACTCTATATGACATTTGTCACAAAGGAATCTTTTCGATGACATGCCTGCCCAGACTAGGGAAACTAAAGAAAAAATAAGCAAGCGGGACTTTATCAGATTAAAGAGCTTCTAGAAGACAAAAGAAACCAGAATCAAAATGAACAGACAACCCACCAGCTGGGAGAAAATGTTTTCAAAACATATATCTGACAAGGGATTAATCTCCATAATACATAAAGAACTCATACAACTGAACAACAAAAAACAAACAATCCGGTCAAAAAATAGACAGAGGAAATGAACAGACACTTCTCCAAAGAAGATATACAGATGGACAACAGGCACATGAAAAGATGTTCAACATCACTAATCATCAGGGAAATGCAAATCAAAACAACACTAAGCTATCACCTCAACCCTGTTAGAATGGCTATAATCACCAAGACAAAAAACAACAAATGTTGAACAGGATGTGGAGAAACAGGTACTCTCATACACAACTGGTGGGAATGCAAACCAGTGCAGCCTCTATGGAAAACGGTATGGAGATTCCTCAAAAAATTAGAAATAGAAATATCCTATGATCCAGCTATCTCATTACTGGGAATATATCCAGTGAACCTGAAATCAACAATCCAAAGAGGCTTATGCACCCCTATATTCATTGCACCACTATTCACTACAGCGAACAAGTGGAAACAACCCGTGTCCCTCGACTGATGATTGGATCAAGAAGATGTGGTATATATATACAATGGAATACTACTTAGCCATAATAAAAGACAAAATTGTCCCATTTGCAACAACATGGATGGGCCTGGAGGGTGTTATGTTAAGTGAAATAAGCCAGAAAGAGAAAGACAATCACCATATGACCTTACTCATATGTGGAATATAAACTAACACATGGACAGAGAAAACTGTATTGTGGTTACCAGGGGCAATGGGGGTGGGGGGTGGGCACAAGGGGTGAAGGGACACATGTATATGGTGATGGACAAACAAAAATGTACAACCAAAAATTTCACAATGTTATAAACTATTAAAACATCAATTAAAAAAAAGAGTAAAATGTCGTATATGTGAATATTTTTTCAAATAGTCCAAATGAGAATCATAATCAACCAAAAACTGACAGCATAGTCAAAAAACAAAAAAAAATGGCCATGCAGTCAACAAGCAGTAGAGCTAGAATTCACAGCCAGAGATGCCTGTACCAAGCTTATGTTTTACCAGCTACCAGTTGATGCCTCCACAGGAGGAGCAGTGCATAGATAATTAGAGTGAGAATATATTATATAGAACCAGAAAGCTGGGTAAATGAGTGTATAGTTGTTGCTGTGGGCAATTAGATGCCGTTGAAATGTCCAGATAAATAGTAGTTGGTTATTCTATTCCCCTGTTCCTTGAATGATAAATGCATTAGCCAGCCATGGATAGGTAGATCATTTATCAATGATTACGTAAATGGTAAGATACAGTTTTTGTTAATCCAGGTTAAAGGAGATTTGACAACCGAATACAATACCAATCCTATATTGGATCCTGTACTGGCAGAAAAAGAAGAAAAAGAAATGAGTTGTAAAGGATATTAGTGGGTTGATTGACAAAATTGGAATTAGGATGGTAGGTTAGATAAAAATATTCTACCAATGTGAAATTAACTGTATTATGGTCAGGTAAGAGAATATCTCTATTCTTAGGAAATACACATTGAAATATTAAAAGGTGAGGTTTGGAATGCATGTCACTCACTCCCAAATGATTCAGAAAAAAATATATAAATAAATAGTAAATGATAAAGCCAATGAAGTAAAATGTTGACCATTGGTAAATCTATATGAAATACAATCATGTTTTCTTTGTGCTATTGGTATTCTTTCAACTTTTCTGCAAGTTCTCCATTATTTTCAAATAAAATGTTTCCAAAAGAAAAAAAGAGAGAGAGATTGTAATCTTGTTGAGGAGAAGTTACCTTTTCCTATGAGAACATAATGCAAAGCTGTGGAAACAATACCAAGTTCCAAACTATTTGTACAAACAAAGATTACCGCAGAAGGGACAAGTGAGGATCAAAATGAGGATGAGGAGATCCTCTCACCTCTCCCCAAATCAGGACTTTGTCCCCCAGCCTTCCGTCTCTTCTGGGTCATCAATTTCTACCTGTCTAATGGACTATGAGCATACAAAGTTGGTTCAATATTGTCCTTCTTAAAAAGAAATACTTTCTGATGTCTGTTATTTCTCTGCTTTTCTTTGTTGCAAAACTTCTCGAGTTATACACATCCATTGTCTCTACTGGGTTACATCCCTAGATGTTTTTGAGAAATTTGCATGTGATTGCAAAAGCAGAAGTGAAGCAGCAGACATGTTTGTTTATGTTTAGAAAGTCGGTGTGGTCAGTGCTGGTACGCAAAACACATATTGTCTTGGATCTGCTGGCACATCTTGTTGGTATGAAGAAGCAGGTGTACCTGTGTTCCCTCTAGCTTCCAACAAACGCCATCTTTCAGTTTCTCTAACTCCTGGGCCAGGTGCCTTCACCCTCCAGTGGCTTCCTGTTACACTTAGAGTAAATCCCCAATAGTTAACACTGTCTATAACCCCCTACACGGCATTGTCTCTATCATCTCTGACCTTATCACTTATCACACTTTAGCTTTTTAACTCCATTCAGGACATATTGATATTTTTCTCAGCTCAGAAAATTTCCACCTGACATTCCTTCTGCCTAGACAGATCTTCTCTCAGATCCGTGATTTCATTTATTGCATTCAAGATGTTGCTCCAAATGAAACCATTTTTCTAATGTTTCCATCTCAAGTAGCCACACAGCCATTTCTCTATCTTGGAATTCATTCCCTAATTTCCTGCACACATGCACACATATCTGAGTGTGTGTGTGTATTATCCACCCTCTTGATCTAGGACAGGAATCAGCAAACTACAGCACGTTTGGCAAACTGCATCAAAGCTGGTGAGCTAAGAGTGGTTTCTACATGTTTTTATATTTTTAGAAAGGTTGTAAAGGGTGGGGAAGGAAAAGAAAGGGGGAGAGAGGAAGAGGAGAAGAAATGTTACAGAGACCGAATGTGGCTCACAAAGCCTAAAATATTCACTACCTGGCCCTTTATACACAGTTTGTCTACATAAGTTTGTCTATAAATTTCTTAAAGACAGTGACCAGAAATGTACCTTCCACATAGGAGTGCTGGCCAGTTATTTACTGAATGAGGAGGAGATCATTCAGCTGTAAAGATATGAGAGGCAATTTTATAAAGGGCGTAAGACTTATACTCAACATTCAGAAATATACATATATACACACACACACACACGCACACACACACACATATATGTTATATAAGTAAAAAAATGCAAGACACTGCGGCACTTCTGGGAATGAGAATAATGCAAAGTCACTAAGGTGTAGAACTTACAGCACTTAGAAGAGCATTTAGAAGGAAGTCCCAGCCACATTTTTGATAGCTGAGAAACACATTTTGCAATTGGCATTATGTTTTTATGAAATATTCATGTGGTTTCATTTGTCTTTTGCCTCCACTTAAATAAGGCTTTCTCCTGAGTTAGCCCAAGGCTTCCATCTGCCTGTGAGAAGCGTAGGGGTGAGTATTTTACAATTAATCTAGAAAGAACGTAAAAACAAAGTGTAAATTAAAATTTCGATTCTGAGAGTAAAAATAGGACTCTGCAGCAAGATAATAATCCTAAAAATAGAAACTATTGAGAGAAAAAGTATATATTGATTTCCTTTGGATGTTGTTTAAAATATTATATTTGGGAAATGAAAGAAAGGTCTGCCCTTTCTAGATCTAGGGATTTTTCGTAAGTCAGGGAAACAGAAAGAGGAAGATAGAGAGAAGGGGAAAAAACGGCTTCATAGTGCTTTTCCTTGCCTTCTGAGTCCACAGGTTATGCATCAGGGAGAGGCACATAATAGTCTAGATGGATATGATGGGGCCCAAGTGTATCTTTTTGGCAGAGAACCAGATGTTGACACTTCATGTAAGTCATGGGTTAATGGTGTAGAGCCAGCAGCTATCGCTAAACTGTGTAGTGTTTCCTGGACCCCATGGCTGGCCTGCATGTGTACAAAGGAGAACAAGACAATTCCTGGAGCCTGGGGAGAGGCATGGAGGTGCAGGGAGCACTGTGAGACCAGTTGGTTAGTACAAATAGACCTCCAATCTTCGGTACTTGGATACCTGTATCAAGTCTGGGGCTCTAACAATGGGTGCCCACGTATAACTCCATACAAGC
This sequence comes from Diceros bicornis minor, assembly GCF_020826845.1. NCBI lineage: Eukaryota > Metazoa > Chordata > Mammalia > Perissodactyla > Rhinocerotidae > Diceros > Diceros bicornis. The sequence continues at coordinate 18,046,028 of NC_080777.1, forward strand.
CGGGTGTGACCAGTCTCATAGGTCAGACATTAAACAAATTCAGCAACCAAGAGCAAAGATCAATGAAGATCCTTTGGACACCAGTGGACACCCTTTCCCATGTATGTCCATTTCCCCCGCATCAAGAGCAGGGGAATGAGTTAATATTTGTCAAAAACAACAACGACAAAGAGCAATTCAATCCAAAAACTGTATTAAATGAATATCTTAGTCAACTCTGATCGTGATTACAAAATACCATAGACTGGGTGGCTTAAAAAGCAGACATTTACTTCTCACAGTTCTGGAAGCTGAGAAGTCCAAATCGAGGTGCCAGCAGATTCAGTTGTAGGTGACTGTCCTCTTCTTGGCTTGCGGACAGCCGCCACCTAGCTTGTGCTCGCATGACCTCTTATTTGTGCACGCATGTAGAGAGAGCTCTCTCTCTCTCTTCCTTTACTTATAAGGACACTAATCCTATTATGCGGGCTACACTCTCATGACCCCATCTAAACCTAGTCACCTCCCAAAGGCTCCACCTCCTAATACCATCACATTGGGGGTTAGGGCTTCAACATAAGACTTTTGGGGGGGAACGCAAACATCCAGTTCATAACAATGAAAAATAGTTTAAATAATACCAGGTCAAAAGTTTTAAAACTGAATTCACTAAAATTAGTTCCCTCTCCCCCTCTCCCCACTCCTACATCCTAAGAAGTGAGAAGTTGTAAGGAAATATTGTTTAGAAGTTTCAAGGAAATATGGTTTATGATTTTAAAAAAACACAGCATAAACTAGTGGAAGAGTATGGTATAACAAAGAAACATAGATTTTAGGGTTCATTCAGCTCCACCACTATAACTGGGGAAAGTACTAAGCTTCTGTGTTTCACAATTTTCTCAATTGAAATAATAGCACTTACTTCGCAGGGTTTTTTTGAGAGGGTTAAGTAACTTCTCAGCCCAGAGATTTCTCACAAATTAGTATTTTCTCAATATTTGTTATGCCCACACAGCACAATACTGTGGAAAGTGTACAAGGGGATATTTTGGGGAGCCACTTACTAATGGCCGGTCATTGACAGACACATGACATCTTTACTATAGTTCTCATATCTCCAGTGGTAAAGTCAGGTAACAATCAGAGAAACATAATGGAAATTGTTACATACACTAAAAAAGTTTCTAAAATTAATTTCCTAAAATTAAAAGGAAAAAATAAAAATCAGCCATAATCTATAATTAGAGAAAAATCACTGCTAATGTTAAACATTTTAATATACATGTTCAGAAGGACACATTTTAGCATCAGGCATTTTTTTATGTATACATTTGTTTCAATTTTCTTGAGTAAATATTTAGAAAGTTCATATAATGGGTGGATATTTACTATTATGAGAAATTGACAGATTAATTTCCAAATGGGTTGTTCTGTTTTTAGTCCCACAGTGTTGTTTGAAAACTTCAGTTGCACACATACATTAACTCATTTAGTCTTGCCCCAAATCCTTTGAAGTCAGTATCATCATCATACTCATTTATAATGACCAAGTCAGGCTTTGAACCTGTCTAGTTTGATCCTGGAAAGGGTTCTTAATCACTACATCACACCAGATCTCAGTAAGCTCATTTTAATTCCATCCATTTGATTGAAAAAGTAGAAATTAAATGTGATTGAGAATTTAATCTCTTGGAGTCATATCATATGGAGTCTTCCATTTCCTCTGGCAGCATTTGCTCATGCTTATGAACCACTCTTTCTCTGCTACCCAGGCTTCTGCTTTAGTATCTGCTTGTTTTCATTCTCAGAGCAGAGACTAATCCAATTTCCTGGTCAAGAAGGGGTTCCTTTTGCTGTTCTGCTTGTGATTCTTATCTCTGAGTCTCTAACAGCCTCTGAGTTGATTCCCATAGTCTCCTCACTTGAATAAGGAAAATAATCTTTCCCTCTCATTATTCTACTTTCTAGCGATCAGGCCACATAGCCTGCAGTCTTGTGTTCTCAAATTCCTAAATATTTTAGCAAGACAATTTCTTGAAGGGTTCGCGTCTTTGCTCTCCAAGCTTCTAGTTTATGCCCCTGGGTGCATGGAAGAGGCCAAAGAACAATTTGAGCAGCAAAAACTCTGACCTGGAGCCACCCTAGTATGTAGGATTTTTGCCACCATTTCACTGAATTAAATAAATCCTAGGACACCCTGTCAGTCACTCTCCCTCCTACTGTAAAATACTCAGAAATGCTGAAATCAGTCTTTAAGCAAAAGTGAAACCCAAACCACAAATAAATTCAGATTAAAAAAAAAGCCAAAATAACTGTTTGATATTGTGCATCTTCAAGAATTAAGCTCACATTGTTTGCTTGAAATTTTCCGTTTTTCAGTTGTAATAGCATTAAAGCCATATGCTGCCATGGTGCAGAATGTCCAAGGGTTATTATTGTGGTTCAGATACTCATTCTAGAAATACAATATTATTACTAGATTGACAGTTCTGACTCCCAAGGGAGAGATATCACATTAGTTATAAAATGTGGCTCTTTTTCAGCCACTACACATTAGACTGAAGATACTACCAAGGCTGTCAACAGCAGGTCTGGCTCTTTCATGGATATAAAATAACTGGTAGGTTTCTGAAAGGTAAACTATGAGGTCGAGGTTCTTGATGACATTGGAAATATGCTTTTGATGTGATGGATTTTAGGTTATTAATACATACATAAAATAATAACTTTTATTCAAAGTCCTAAAAGCATAAATAAAAAATAAAACGAAGACAGTTACACTTCGTTGGCACTTACACTGCACCTAGCTCTGTTCTAAGCACATTTATAAATTCAACTAATTTCAAGAACAACTCTATGAAATAGCTACCATTTTTTTGCCTGCTTTCAAATGAGAAAATAAGGCAGAGACATAAAGTGTCTCATCCAGGATCGCATAGGTTTTGGAGTTTGAGCACATGCTCTCTAGCCCCCATGTAAAAATCAATAGGATCTAACTCCATAGGCTCCTTTTTGTTCTTGGAAATTTTAACAAAAATAGATTTTATTGGAAACAAAAATAGAAAAATCACCAATTTTGAGAATATGGACTTACTCATATACAGATGGATCATCTGCCAGTCCTTCGTGATTTTTCACAGAATGGAACAAAAGAGTGCTTTTTTTAGGCTAATCCTCCTGACTAATTATGCTTGAACTTCATCCTAAAGAAGAATTTCCAAAATGGAGAAATAATAAATAATACTTATATGCATATCCAGTCCTTATGTGGCAGAAAGGCTGTGCCATTCTTACTCTTTCAGTATGGAGATTAAATACTAGATACCATTCCCTGGTCAGCTGTGGCCCATAGGTGGTGGATTATCTGGAAGAGTTTGTGAAAGTGGAGAAGAGTTAGAGTTTTACTCTATATGTACTATGTGTCAGTACTTTACATGTAAGTAGCCTTACCAGTTTAGGACATTTGATAGACCTGGGCATTCGTCAGTATGTTTTAAAAGGAGGGTGATCCATCTGTTAATTTGCCAAGTGGTCTAAGAGGTTGGCTAATGGATGACAGATTGCATGGCATCTAAGGGTAGTTCCTCTCGGTTCCAACTATCTGGCTTCTAGTTTTGTGTCTGAAGCTTATTAGCTAAATGACTTAGGAAAATTTAATTAGACTTTCTACATCTCAGTTTTGTTGTCTGTAAAGCAATTTTAATAATAATGTCTACCTAATACAACTATCAGGAAGATTAAATAAGATGATCATGTTGAAGTGCTTTATATTATATCTGACTTATGGAAAGTCCTTAATAATGGTTAGCTTTCATTTCTTTTTTAAGACTAGAACTTTATCCATTGTATCATCTACACTCTATATTTGACCTATTTCAGGAACAATGGATTACAGAAAAATTGTACAAATCATGGTTTTCAATCTAAGTCTACTGATAACTGGATTTCTGACCTTCAGCAAGTCACTCATTTCTCAGGCTTTCAGTTTAATTACCAGCAAAATAGTCAGACTAAATGATTTTAGTCTCCTCCAGTACTAAAATTTTATGATTTTTATTAACTGCATAAATCTTGACATGATTTAGTCATCCAAAACGTTGAACACTAAAAATTTTCAACACTATTCAAATAAAACAATGATTTTTTTATAGAAGGAAATTCCTCTTGTTATTGTAATAGTCCCATGGTCTCTAGTTTTATTTTTGCTGAAGGCAGATAAATTTTGTTATTATCAAAAATAACCTTTAATAGGACTAATTATCTGAGAAATTATGGTTTGTAACATAAAGAAGTGGGTGAATTTATTACATCATATAGTTAAAGGACAGATTCTGAGACACAATTAAAACCAGTATATTCTCATTTCATCCTCATATTACAGACATAAAATATACAGAATCAGTATCTACTGTTATCACTAATATTCTTAATTTCTCTATTACTTACTAAAGATATAGTCAAATACTACTTGTGAGTAAAAATGTGACCAATAAAAATATAAACTCAAATTTTTTCTTTTCTGATGAAAATTTCCAATGAATTTCTAACCCTTAGTGTAATTGTTTCTCAGTAAATAGTTCCTTAAAGTTCTACTGAAGTTATTCAATATTTATTGTATATAAAAAGATGCATATATTCATGACATAATAGAAACATACTGTGCATTGAAATAGACACTCAGAAAATATCAATAGATTTGGAGTTTTGAAGTAATTTTCAACACATATTCCTTTATAAACTTCTTTGGACTTAAACACTGAAATGAGAAAGATGATTTCTAATATCTTCATTAAATCTATTTTGAAAAATAAAGTGTGGGCTAAGTTGCCGGCTTTCAGTTTAAACAGTAGAACACTGTGGTAAGTATAATGACCATTAGCGTATATTGACTTATATGATGTATTAACCAAGTTACTTCTCCTTTGTGAAGTATCGATCAAGTTTTTCTTTTTTTTTTAACTCTTTAACAACCCAGCTTCTTTGTCTATAAAATAGAAATAATAATATTTAGAGAAATTTTGAGAATAAATTCAATAATGCATAAAAAATGCTGAGAAGTGCCTGACATTCACTACCTCTTTATATACATCCATTATTTTTACAAATAATATCCTCTTAACTAGGAAAGGGGTCTTGAAGAGATGTACAAATGGTTTTGTTATTGCTGGTCCATCAACTATATTTTTTGAAGTAATATAGGCGCATAGTCTAAAACCAAATAATGAGGTTGGTAAGGGATGGTATAATTAACGTCCGTAGGCAAAATACTTTTTGTTTTCTTATTTATTTATTTTTGAGGAAGATTAGCGCTGAGCTAACATCTGCTGCCAATCCTCCTCTTTTCTGCTGAGGAAGACTGGCCCTGGGCTAACATCCATGCTCATCTTCCTCTACTTTATATGGGATGCCACCACAGTACTGCTTGATAAGCAATGCATAGGTCCATGCCCGGGATCCGAAACTGCGAACCTTGGGCTGCAAATGTGGAGCGCACGCACTTAACTGCTATGCCACCGGGCCAGCCCCCAAAATACTTTTGTTTAAAGGGTTGAAATGTGTTATTAAAACATGAAAGAGGGGCTGGCCTGGTGGCACAAGCTGTTAAGTGCGTGCGCTCGGCAGTGTGGCCCAGGGTTCACCAGTTTGGATCCCTGGCGCCCACCGACGCACTGCTTGTCAAGCCATGCTGTGGCGGCGTCCCATATAAAGTGGAGGAAGATGGGCATGGATGTTAGCCCAGGGCCAGTCTTCCTCAGCGAAAAGAGGAGGATTGGCATCAGATGTTAGCTTAGGGCTGATCTTCCTCACACACACAGAAAAAAAAAATGAAAGAAATTAAAATAACTATAAAATTACTGAGGTGCTACATTATATTTCCATTTCTTTTCTTATCCTTCACATTATCTTGAACATTTTAGGAATTTAGGAAATATTGAACTGACTTAAAGTGAATTAAAGGGTTATCAAACTTCACTATGGATCAGAATCATTTGAAGTTCTTAAAAGGCAGATTCTAAAGCTCTACATTCATAGATTCTAATTCAATATGTTTAGAGCAAATCTCAGACCAGGCATTTTTTAACAAGGGCCCCTCACCCTCCCATGATTTTGATGCCACCTGCTCTTACAGTACATTTTTATAAGAACAGCATACTTCTGTAGTTCTTTAATTATATTTCCTGGTACACGTCCTAGTAGGCATAGTAAAGTACACAGAAGTTATATATTGGAGAATTTTCAAAAAAATTTGTTGACAGAGGAATTGCTTCATATAAGCACTGTTAAAAACTGAAACACATTGGTATTGACTGAAATGTTAAAAAACATCCTCTCTGATAAACATATAATCAAGGCATTCACTTAAAAATAAGTCAAAATAAAATATTACAAAACAATGCAAATTTATAAGTGGACTACCTATGCGAGTTGATGACAGTGTGTCCATGAGTACACAGCTGGAAACATTTAGTGTTGTCTTGTCTAGCGGGTCTCAACTCTGGCTTTATCAGAGGAGGAGAAACCTGGGGAGCTTTTAGGATATTGATTACATGTGATCTTCTCTGTATGTATATTATTCTTCAAAAAAATGTTTGAAAAATACTGGTTTGTATTGAGGCTAACCCTCAGCTTCTAAATCAACTGTTTCAAAGGAGACCCCAAGTGTTGGTACTTTTTTCCAAAGTTCCTCAGAGAATTCCATTGTGAGGCCAGAATGGGGAGTAAACAAGAAGCCTGCATAATCTGAGATGGCATCAGAGGTTGGATGGGAGTTGGGAAAGGATTTTAGGAATAGGAAAAATAACTTTTCGAGCCATCCTAGACGAAGATAGAAACAATCCCTTGACACTGGGCTTGGAACCGTCCATTAGACCACACCTCTCTCAAACAATACATTCCATTTGTTACTTCTCAGGTTATTCCTGTGCACTAATGATATTGTTGTGTTTTCTCTGACTTCAACTACACCTTGAAATAAAAATTTGTAGTATGTACATGAGTCTTTAAGATTGCCCAATGTCATCAAGTATGAGTGGTAGAATTTCCACTTGAAGGCAGGCTATCCAACTTTGAGATCTGTGCTTCTTTGTGAAGATTATAGTGTGGAAATACACAAAGACCTCCCCAAATAAAACCAGCTAGAGGCTGTCTGTTCAGAGTTTTCTATAACCTGGCAGTCATTCCCTATCATTTATGTCTGTCAGAGACAAGGGCAGGCAGTGGATTAGGAAAGCTTTATAGTGGGAAAAGAAGAAAAAGAAGCCTTCAGGTACCGTTCTAATTAGAGGTTGTCATCATGGAGAAGTTGGAAGCAGACTAATTAGAAGTGAGGCATCTTATTTGATTGACTTGTGGAACAAGTCAATGACTTTCTCTTGTTAGTCCTGTATTGGAATGAGGGGCAAAAAGTAGGGAAGTTGGTCCTCACTGATCAAGTTCTGACCTTTCTGTGCCATTGGCTGCAGAGCTTGTGGTTTGGCTTCCCAGGGTTGGTTGCTGCAGAGGTTGAGGGTCTGCATTCTATACTCCTATCTGATCTGGTCATTGTCCCTTGGTATATTCAGTCTCTCAATAAGCTGAAATAAATCACCTTTATCCAGTATCTTAATGGAATCTAACATTTTTGGAAGATGCATGAATTCTTTAAGGCATTCACTAGTTGTTCAAAAATGACTGACTGAACATGCTTAAATCCTCTAAATTAGTGCTTGGAAATATGCAGCGTGCTGAGAAAATCTGGTTTACTTAGAAAGAACATGGATTACAGAACATCTTACCAAAATATCTACTCTTTTTATATCTACTCTTTTTAAAATTAATGCTTCCTATTATGAAAAGCCATGTGAGAATAGATTCACTAAATTCAATGCTGAATACATTGAAATTCTATGAATGCAATTTCATTAGAACTTTATATCTTTGATGCTGAACAGAATGTGGTGGATGAGTAGAAGATAAAATTCTTTCAAAGCATTAGACTTTCTAGTTATGTTAGCAGAGATACGCTTTAAGGGGTTGTCACAGCCTGCAGGCAAGTTTCTTGTTTTGTAAGTCAAGTTTTATTGGAACAGAGTTAGCCCATTATTTTAGGTATGGTCTGTAACTGCTTTATATAGAACCACAAAGTTGCGTAGTTGCGACAGAAACCAGGTGGTCTGCAGACCCTAAATTTTTAGTATCCAATTCTTTATTGAAAAAGTTTACTAACTCCTACAGGGCATATCAAAATATGTCAAAATACAATATCTAAGTGCATATCAATAAATTGAGGCTGTGGAACAAATCCTTCGAGACAAATATGATTTATTAAGCTTTATTGAGCAAATTAGGACATTATAGGAAGAGTAAAGTTCTTTATTTTCCCTGTTGTCAACATAGAATTCCATCAGCTTGTTAGAGAAGACTCCTTTAGAGCTGGTTTTGTCTTCTACTTATCAGATGCATCTAGATCAATTAAATCTTTGCCACGCATGAATAATTTCAGCCCCTTAGGTAATTAGAACATTTATTCTGTCTCACAGTTAACTCTTTGATGAAAAAGGTAATTTTAGTTTCTTTAAACCCACTAATCAAGCTTCAAAGTGTTCATATTTTCGAAATGGAAAGGTGACTGAATAAGAATGGAAATCATTCAGTTAAACATATCAATTAGCTAATAAGATACTTTTCTAAACGTTTGTATGTCTGATAAAGTATTTTTATATTTTAATTGCTCATGCATAAACCATTTTTTAAAAAGATGCCTGATGGTATGAAATCTAAGTTTTCTTTCAATTTATAAATATTTACTAATGACTATTTTTTCTTTATCTACATATTCAAAAGAGACTGCTGAGTGTTGTCACACATGCGTACACACACTCATACACACCTTTGCATTTGTTAAACACTACATAAGTACTTTTACTAGGTAATTAAATCCTTATAAGCGCCCAAACTATAAACTAAAAATAAATAATAAAATGTAAATAAATTTTAAAAATAAGTTATATCAATAAAAATTACTCTAGAAAATACTAAAAAGAGGAAAATAAAAATAATTTGTATTTTCAGTACTGTAATAACGTGTATTTTTAATAAAATATTTTTAAGGATTTTTATTATAATACACACTTCAGGGTCTCTGTAAAATAAATTTTTGGAAAAAATTTGCAGCTTTCTCATTTTGCTGTATCATCAAAATCTAACATGATTTATTATATTGTTTTGGAAATTAGCAAAAGATATATGCTTGAGTGGATCTAAGTTGCTGTACCTTTATGATTCTTTTTATCTGTTTATCAGTTTTTCTGTTCTCCCTTGTTGAAAATTATCAATTTCTAATGCCAAATATGTTTAATTCCATACTAATGCTATTTGCTACTTCTGTATAATTTCACAGCATACAAGCATTTTTAAGTACCTATGCACCTAAGAAATGGGGTTGACTCTGGTGATCAAAAAAAAAAATCACATTTTCTGCTCTCAAAGAATCCAATTTATTTGGAGTGAAGGGTATATTTACAATTACATTCCTCTGATAAATGTTATAATATGTGTAGTAAAAACAGAGAAGAGAGAGTAATTCTTCCAAAGCATATTAGAAATATATCATAAAAGAGGTAATGCATAATCATCAAAGTAAAAGATATATGTATAAAATAGCTATTGATTTCTAAAAAATAAGCTATGACAGATATTATCTGTACTTCTATAAAATAAATTAAAGAATAAAATTAGTATGCCTTTGTGGATCTCTTTGAAAGTTTAAACCAGAGATAAACCTTTGTCACATGCTTGAATTAGACATAAATAGAATATTATTACAATGTAAATTATGTGGTTATTTAATATCTATCTATCTATCTATCTATCTATCTATCTATCTATCTATCTACCTACCTATTGAAAGGTACATTATACCTTCACATATGATTAAGAAAAGAAGTAACCAAGGGCCAGCCTGGTGGCACAGTGGTTAAGTTTGTGCATTCTGGTCCAGTGGCCTGGGGTTTGCGGGTTCAGAACCCTGGGTGTGGACCTACACATCACACATCAAGCCATGCTGTGGTGGCATCCCACATACAAAATAGAGGAGGACTGGCACAGATGTTAGCTCATGGCCAATCTTCCTCACCAAAAAAAAAAAAGAGAAGTGACCTTTTTGTTTTAGTTTATCAATATAAAGAGAACATGTCTATATCTACTTTACCCACATTGATAACTTCTTCTCCCCCAGGGACCATTCTTGTTACTTTTTTTAATTGTAAATACTGGTTGCTATATTCATGAATGGCATGAATAGAAAGGTATACTCTACACTGTGACTTATCATCATATCAAGCAATGCCAGCATCATCTATTACTTTTTTATAGAAATGTACATGAGAATGTGTGATGTATTTCAATGGTTGAAGAGTGACTGAAAATAGTATAATCAGTTATTTGGAATTTTATTCTAGTAACCATCAAGAAATTGTACCATTACTAACAATTCAGTTTGTGTCGTTATTGTAATAACCCACACCTGCATAGTGTTATATAGTTCTTCAAGGCATTTTTATTTATATCAGCATCTTTGGTCCTGAAATGACCTTTGAGATAGACCAGACTGGTGATTATTATCATTTTTAAAGAAAAGAAAACAGAAGTTCAGAGAGTTTAAATGATCTGCTCACAGTCACAGAGTGCTCTTAAAAAGAATAAGGCCGTGGCAGATGTACACTTTTTTACAGACAGGAGTCAAGGGGAACAATCTGTTTAGAATTTAATTTGATCTACAAACTAAATGCTTATGCTTTATTCTAACATGTATTTATGTGAGCAAATTTGAGACTGAAAATATCTTTTCAGATATTTTCAGGAATATCTGAACTTGTGTATCGTTCTGAAAATGAATACTACGTAAAATAATTTATCAAGACAACAGGACTAGTTTCCTAATTTAATCAACCTCTCTCACTTATTGTTATTTTAAAGGTCTTCCAGTTTATAGTCTATTTGTCAAATCTCTTACTTTGTGTTAGAAATAATATGGTAGTGATAATATTGGACTTATCACATAGATGAATGTGTACTTATAAATTATTCTTCTTGAAAAATATACGTCTATACATTTCTACCTTTCAATTGGTCTGTCAATCAATAAAATTGAATTCTGTAACTAATTCCAAAGTTACCAAATTAGAAATATAAAATAATGGAGATAAAAGTATAGTTAATTTTAATATACTAGTAAATTTCTTCAAGTAATTTTGTTTAATGAAATGATGTCATATTTAAGATAAACATTCAATTCTTATATTTGTTAGCTAACCTTTAGAGTTCTTTTCACCACCTTATATGTGATCATATGAAAACATTCTATGTGGAGCCATTTAAACATTTTCTATATAATTCTCACATTTCAAGATGTTACATTCCAAAATGTCCCAACATATTAGAAGGAAAGTATTATAAGAGTTCTAATAAATAAATAAATAAGTTAAGAAAGGTGACACATTTGATACAAATATAGCCAACTTTGTATTATCTTGGGAGAAGGTAGAAAATGAAATCCATAGATGATCCTCAAATCTGATTTTAGCAGTTATATTCATTCTGCACCCCTGCTAAAACTTTCAGCAGAGCTGATCATGCGTTCACATTGCCTGAAGTGAGCAATCTTGTCTCTCCTTTCCTCTAGACCAGTATAAGGAAGAGGGGAAATGGGGAAGGCTGACAGCAAAGCAAAGAGAAAAGAGAACAAAGTCTCTTTGTCATTCACAAAGACATATTTGGACCAGCAACTCTGAATGGCTGCCTCTTATGTTACTGAACACATATAGGCAGTTCTAGCCACCAAGTTCATTTGTGATTACAAACTTCACACAAGATTTTGGATGGGCCCTAAAGTGTTCCCACATAAATTGTATATAAATTACTTGACTCTGTTTCATAGCTGGAGAAGCAGTCGAAGGTAACGGAACAAGTCAGACGGAATTCTATTTGCATTCTAGCTTTGCCATTGGCATCTGTGACTTATGGACAAGCATCTTAACTCCAGTGAACCTCAGTTTCCTCAACACTTGAAATGAATTTCTAAAATCTACCTTGAAAGTTTGTTGTTTGGATTAGAATTTATGGACTTTTCCTAACATGGTGACTTAGAAATAGCAGGGGCCCAAGAAAAGAATCAATTAGTATTAGAAGGATTAAGTTAACATGAATTCAGTCTTCCTTTAACAATAATGAGCTATTTGCTTAATTATATAAGAGTGGAGGAAAGTATTTCCCCTTCTAGAATATATGCACTAGGAACTTCTTCCCAAAAACCTGTTAAAGGATATTTTGTAAGGATTTTTATTGTCTATGCTTTCTCATTGGAAATAGTTTGAAATACATCTGTCTGCTTCAACAGATGTAGAATTTATAAAACAAGTCTGTTGGATGGAAGGGAATTCAGACTAAGATTGTGCTCTAAGTGCAAGAGTCAAGAACCATTCATATTTAGTTAAGTGATGCTTGGAGGACCTCAACCCTGGTTCTGAAGGATGGGGCAGTATCCTGAGCAACAATATCAGTGTCAGACCATGAATTATCTGAAGTTCACGGGTCATAACTCACTCTTCCTTACGGGTAAATATAAGACTCACAGGAGAATGAGCAATGGCCAAGATTGAGAAGAAAAAGATAAGAGGGAGTAAGGAAGGTAGGAGAGAGAAAAGAGTCAAAGAGAAAAAAAAGCCAGAAAAAACAAAATTAAAACGGAGAGAGTGAGTCATTAGCGGAGAGAGCAAGTGAGAACAGAGAGAAACGTGATTTGACTAATTTATTTAATATCTTAAGTCTCTGTTTGCTTAACAATAGCAGTTTTTTGTTTGTTTATTTTTACTAGAATCCTGACTTTGTCGTCCCTTCCAGCAAAAACAACTCCAAGGGAGTGGATGATCGTACTGATTTTAATAGATTGTAGTCATTTAATAAAACAACAACTTCTCTCTTGCTCTGTCAAAATGTTAGGAATGCTCTATGGAAACTAAAATAAGCTTAAGTGCCAATTCAAAATAAGGCAGGGGAGAGGAGACAGTGCATGATGGGGGTAATTTCTATTTGTCACTGATGCCCTGCTTTCAAATCATTTCCAAAACACACAGACGGGGCGAGGATGCTGATTTCCCCCAGAAGCATGCTGCTTACCTGGTATGAGACAGCGGACAAGCATCCTTACACCACAGGCAGAGCACCACACGTATAAGTTGTGAGTTATGAGATACCGAGCTCCTTAGGCACGAAAGCAATCTCTCCAACAACCCCGTTACCACCATGGGTCCAGCACCACGCCCGACATCCGTGTTTCAGAAACTCCTCTGAGTTATGACACAGCCTTCGGAAAAATCTCTGTTAAATCAAAGTATATGACTTGGGAGGTTTAACAACCAGTGTCCTATCAGTTTGAATTAGATAATTAGCTGTCAAAAAGAGCGCCTGGAGAGAGAAACACAGGTTAAGCACATCTAATTGAGCAGAAGAAAGAATAGAGATGGAAAGATTTTCATGTATCACAGCCATGCTACCATCTGTAATAGGAGCGCATGGAAAGCAGCGGCCACAGAATGACTTAGGATATCTACCGAAGAGAAGCCTGCAAAGGGAAAAGAGAGCAGCAAATGGCCAAAGTTTGCACAGAGTTAAAAAAAAAAAAAAAGAAAATTGCCAACTGTCTGATTTTTGCTTAGACTGCTCCTGGCCCTGGATTTGATTTATTCATTTTTACCCTTGTTCGGATGGCAGAATATCAAAAGTGGCATGCTGGAGACAGCAATGAGTAGTCAGATATCAGCAGTAGTGAGGCAACTTCTAGAACAGCCTCTTGTGTACTTTCTAAGGATAATTAGATTGCAAATCCCCCTCAGGAAGAAGAAGAAACAAAAACTGTGTAGTAGAGTTCTCTGTTTTCTTGATAAATTTTTGCTCATATGTACTTGCAAACTTAAAGAGAAAAGAATGGCTACATTTCTTTCAAAAACAGCACAATTCCAATTTCTAGATATGTTTCCCTATTCTTCCAGCTAATTACTAGTAAAAGCGGTGGACATTATCTATAAGACAAACATACAAAGGATCTCAGAGGTGGAGGGAGGAAGACATATCATCAAGGGACCTCAACACCTGAGGACTGAATTCCTTAGTTTTTTTTTTTGCTGAGGAAGACTGGCCCTGAGCTTACATCTGTTGCCAATCCTCCTCTTTTTGCTTGAGGAAGAATCGCTCTGAGCTAACATCTGTGCCAGTCTTCCTCTATTTTGTATGTGGGCTGCCACCACAGCATGGCTTGATGAGTGGTGTAGGTCTGAGCCTGGGATCCAAATCTGGGCCACCAAAGAGGAGCATGCCGAACTTAACCACTCTGCCACCAGGCCAGGCCATCCTTAGGTTTTCTTTTTGCCTCCCTATATCTAGACTCAGAATTGGAGAAGCCAGACACCAGAAAGGCTAAGGTGCAGGCAAAAAAAGATCCCAAAAATCCAGAGAAGAAAGAGCCTAGCAAGACAGAAAACTTTTAGACAATAACTGCTCTACTCCAACCAAATACACGAAATGAACAAAGAAACAAAACCTGTGGCTGGTTTCTAGCCCCACGAGCAAAGGCTGAGTGGAGAGCCTAGACTTCCACTCTTATCGGTCTGGTGAGGGGCCCCAACGCTCCACAGGCTGCCAGGGTGGTGCCAGAGAACATAGAGGGAGGAACCCAGACTTTCACTATCTCCAGGCAGGAACAATTGACGCCTCCTGCCCTCCTCTTCCCCCAGCAGTGTCTCTGGAGACCACGAGGGAGCCTGATGTCAACACCCACCTGGCAGTAACCAGATGGCATCCATCTTCACCCACAAGACTGGTGGCGGAGGCCTGCTGAAACACGAGATTCAAACACGATCATGAGTCTTAGACCACAATACTCAAAATATCCAGGCATCAGTGGAAAATCATTTGTCATACCAAGGAACAGGGAGATCTCAAACAGAATGCAAAAAGACATTCAATAGATGCCAACATGGAGATGACACCTGTTAGAATAATCTGATGATTTTTTTTCTTTGCTGAGGAAGATTCACCCTGAACTAACATCCATTGCCAATCCTCCTCTTTTGTTTTTTCTGTGAGCCGTCGCCACAGCATGGCCACTGACAGACGAGTGGTGTGGTTCCGCACCCAGGAACCAAACTCAGGCTGCCAAAGTGGAGCCCACCAAACTTTAACCATTAGGCCATTGCGGCTGGCCCATTGTGATGATGTGTTTAAAGCAGCCATCATAAAAATGCTTCAATGAGGAATTACAAAAAGCTTGAAACAAATGAAAAAAAAAAGCAAATGAAAAGAAAAAGATATAAAGAAGAAACAAATGGAAATTTTAGAACAAAAATACAATAACTGGGAAAAAAAGGATGGACTCTAAAGCAGTATAAAGAATCAGTGTACTCAGCGCTATCATCTATTTTCATTTTTGTTCATCTATTTTTTGTTATATGAGGATTAAAATTTTAGGAAGAGAATATTTGTTCTCTCTCTCTCTGCCTCCTCCTTCCTCTCTTCCTTTATTTCTTTCTTTCTTGTTTAAACTCTCTCATCTGAAGGTGGTTTTACCTAATTTCTTTATGAGGATATTCTTAGGAAAAGACTAAAAGTTTCTCCCTGATAGTGTGTTTGTTTGTTACTAAGATCATAAATTAAAATTGTTGGATAAGAAAATAAATTTCATATGACATTGTTTATTCCAACTCACGTGAATTATTTTACTATGCAATAAGTATATAGATTTCTAGATACAACTAATTTTATAAACTTACTCATTTTACTGGCTTTGAGAGATGATAATGTAAATTGTCTTCTCATGTATTATTTAATTTGCATAGTCAAGGTTTATCTTTTTAAATTTGTAACTACTGTCACTTGACTTCTGACTTCTGAATCTTTCAAACAAGGGTAAACAGAATCTGCTGATTTATGGTAGTTCAGGAATAAGAAACCTTTGCTGTACAAATTCAGCTTGTCACAAATATTTTCACAGTGACTTTAAAGAATAATTGTAGTCAGATTTTTTTAAAACTCTTAATTCTTTCATTTATTAACCTTTGAAAATTGCATGACTTACTGATTTAGTATGAGTTATTCCAAAATGGTGTGAACATGACATGGAAACCGACCCATACTTGTGGAAAAAAGGAAGATTTCTCAGAGGAAGCAACATCTAATAAATATATATATATATTCTTTTTAAAGTGTGTTTGTTTTTACAAAAACTTACAAAAATCAGACCACGTCAGATTACAGGAATAATCTACCTATATTTTCCACATCTATATTTTCACACTCTAAAATGCTTCATTGAACTCTAACCATATCATCTGATGTATAGATATAATTATTTTTTATAGGGCCCATATCATATTTTGTAAAATGAATATACCATAATATTTTCAGCTATTTTCCTGTAGATGTGTATTCTTTTTTTTGTTTTGTTTCATTTTTTTGCTGATATGGACAGTACTAAAATAAACATCTTTGTACAAGTACATAGGTGTACTAGTCTGCTAGGGCTGCCAGAACAAAATACCACAGACTGAGTAACTTAAACAACAGAAATTCATTTCTCACAGTTCTGGAGGTTGAAGTCCAAGTTCAAGGTGTTGGCAGGTTTTGTTTCTCCTGAGGCCTTTCTTGTTGGCTTGCAGATGGCTGCCTTCTTGCTGCGTCCTCACATGGTCCTCCTCTGTGTGGGCACATTCCTTGTTGTCTCTTCTTCTTGTAAGAACATCAATCATGTTAGATTAGGGCCCAATCTTGCAACCTCATTTAACCTTAGTTACCTCATCAAAGGCCCTATCTCCAAAAACAGTCACATTCTAAAATACTGGGACCAGGACTTCAACATAATTTTGAAGGTACACAATTTAGTCCATAGCAATAGGCCTTTCTGAATCAATGTTTTTAGTTCTGTGGAGTGAGTTCCTTGGAACAAGGAATTCCAAGTTCTTTCTCTTCTAATCTGCTTTGTGTGTAATATGTTATTCTAATTTTAATAGATAAATGCTGCTGTCTAATAAAATGGTAACATTTCGTTTTTCTGTCAGCAAATTTTCTTCATATCTCCACTAGACATAGGTGCATAGTTCTTTTCATTTATTTATTTTATCCAGAAGGGATGATATAGCTTATTGATAATCTAGTATGCATTGTCCTGATTGACAGTAATTTTGAGTTTCTGCACAATTATTTATTGGATATTTGTATTTGATAACTATGGATTCTCTATTGTTACCTTTTGTCTAATTTTAATGGGGCTATGAGCATTTGTATATTTTTCTTGTCAGTTTGCAATTACTTTTTATAGATTAGAGATAATAATAATGGTAAATCATCTATTTTCTAATTTTTTTCAGATTCTTCATTTGTCTATTGACATTGTTTAGCATGTCTATGGTGATACAAATATATATAATTACTAGAATCAATAATGTCTTTATTTTCTTTAATAGTTTTTCTGATTCCAGGTTTTTTGCGAGATTTTCAGGTACCCATGAGAAGTATTCAACAAATATTTCCAGTTCCCTTTCTTGGCATATATTAGGACTTTACTTCTTTTCTTTTAATGTTAGGCATTAACATTTGACTTGCTGTAGCCCATGAAAAGTGAGCAGAAAAGGCAAGTCTCTTCAAGGAGAATTTTTATAGTCAGCAAACCACAGAAACAAACGTCATTTATGATGGTAATTTTCACATCAGCTCTGTTGTAAGAGTGGTGAGATATGACAGACGGCCCCAGACAACCCATGACGGATATATAGCATGATGAGATACAGGTCTTTTTTTAATAAGCCACTAAGGTTTTGGGATTGTTATAGTAGAAAACCCTAGCCTATCTGAATTCATAGAGTTAGCAACATTCCTCTGACCTCTAGTTTACATGAGGTCTTAGATTTCCTTGAAATTTTTCTATAATGTTCAAGAAATTGTCTTTTAAATTTATTTTTGTAAGGTAGAAATAGAAGTCTAATTTCATTTTATTCTATTTATATAATCAGTCGTACCAGCAGGAAGTAATCTATTCTCCCACATTAATAAACCGATACCTTTATCATTCATCAAGTTCTCATACTGTCATCTCATTCTGGATTGAAAATTCAGTTAAATGGAATGATACATTAGTCTGTCCCTATACTAATGCAAACATTTGTGGCTCTATTCTATGTTCAAAAATATTTTTATAAATTTTAAGACAGGCTGATTTCTAACTATTCTTCTTCTTCCATAACTTAGGCATTTATTCATTCATTTATTATTATTTCTTTTGTTGAGCATTTATTCTTTTACATGAAACTGAAGTAATTTTATACAAATCCAAAAAAACCCCAAAAATATAATTTAAAAGAAATGCCCTTTTTGGACTTGAACTTCTCGCAATCATGTAGTAATAGGGACTAAATTTCTATTCCTGTCATAAACAACTAGAAAAGTGGACAAAATATATAAAGGAATTATTAAACATTAGTAAGCCAAAAGGAATTTTAAAAATCCTCAATTAATCCAAAAGAAGGCATAAAAAGAGGAAAACAAGAAACAAAAAACACATGGAGAAAAGAACAAAGAGTAAGATCAGAGACTTGAATCCAACCATGTTACTATATTACACTAAAAATAAATGATCAAACACTTCACTTAAAAGGCACAGATGGTTAGGCTGCATTAAAAAAAAGAAAGAACAATCTAAATGCTGTCTACAGGAAACACATGTGAAATAAAAGACATATAGATTAAAGATAAAAGGAGGAAAAATAATATTTGTTGTTTATCAATCAAGGCCAAGTGAGAAAGAGATGCCATAGAATATTTGAACAGGGAAAGTTTAATATAAGAAATGATTAATTATAACAGAGAATTGGAATCATGAGAGATGGGCTAGTAAGAAGTATAGAGAACTCTAAAGAATATAGGAAGAGCAGATTTAAAGAGCAGTAACCACTCCTAGGGGCTGAGTTAGAACTCATAAGGATGAAGCCCTCCCTCGCAGAGGTTAGATCTAGACTTTGTTGGAGAAAACACAGCCAGCAGAACTTGTTGGAAATATGACCTATGAATCTTGCTGGAAATCCATTTTATAGGGCAAGTGTTGGCAGACTTTTTGATAAAGGCCCTATAGTAAATATTTTAGGCTTTGTGGTGGTCCATACAGTCTGTGCAACAACTGCTTAGTTCTGCAGTGCAGTATGAAAGTTCCCAGTATAACCCATTAGAGGAATGGGTAGGGCTGAGTTCCAATGAAACTTTATTTACAAAAACACCTGGTAGGTTTGATTCGGCATACAGGCCATAGTCTTCCAACACCTGCTCTAGGGTGCCAGGGAATTCTTTTCAAAGGATAATGTCTCATAGGAGGAACTCTGCCACAAAACAGCCTAGAGGGGAGAGGGGAGTTTTGAAGGAAGCTGCTGGCTGCTCAGTGCTGACTCCCAACAGCCTGGTGCCAGGGAAGCCCACCCTGCTATAGGAGGTGGGCACTGGGGAAGCTGTGCGTTCTGCAAGAATCACTTATTCTGCTAGTGGTTTTTGCCAAATTAACAAAAAGCCCATCAGAATTCTAATATTTAAGGCTTTATAGTATTTTCATTCCTATAATACTTTTGTCTCCTGTGACATCAATAAATTATTATGTATTTCTTCATATTGGTCCTGCTTATTTCCTGATGAATTTATTTTTAAATATATTATTTTTTCTTGTTATAACTCTAAATATGATCCCCTTTGAAATATAGTTTTAACTGGTTATTGCCAGAATTTGCACAATGGGTATTTGATGCAAATGATTGTTTTGTCTTCTCCATTCAATTTTATTTCAGAATTTCATCTTGTTTTATTAAATTGCTAGAGCTTCAAATTGTAGGATTATCATCTCTTTCATATTGATTAACATATAGACTGGAATTTGAAAATATACATCTTAGTTAAAGAAAATATTCTAATCTGAACTTACTAAGACTTAAAAATCAATAATGGATATTGACTTTTAGAAAATGTCCTTGTGCATCAATTAAGATAATTAATTTTTTTCTCCTCTAAACTATATATGTATAAAATTTTAAATGAAAGAAATGATCATTAAGTAATATCTATAAAATACTAATTATTTATATTGTAATATTGGTTGATAATTGTTTTTGTTTTAAAAAATACAGTTTTAGGAGCATCATTTGTACTTTGATATATAGACAATGTGGATATATACTAAATTATAGTTTATTATCTAAAAGTTAAATAATTTGGACTTGTTCTGAAAATTATTATTTGAATAATAAATTAGTATCGTAAGTAAATATGCAATTTTTATGCTTAAAATTTAGCTGAATTTCTTTTGATCTTATTTTTAATATTTTTTTAGTTCATAAGGGGTACTTCAGGTATCAATTAGGAGAAAATTAAAATAATGACTCCATCAGTGATGAATAAAAGTCACAATGTCTACTTCCAGCATCTATCATGTTTTCTGTTAGCCTTTGAAAGCTAGTCTCCTTAAGATTTATATTCTGTTTCTATGCAATCATAATCATCAAAGAGAGCATAATGAGATATCAATTTAATTTAAATTTTCAAAAGTGCCAAGTTGATTGATCTTTTAAAGTGCCACAGGGATCTTGAAGGTAAACATCCTTTTCAGCATTATTAGTTTAATTTCGATGGTACAGTGAATCCTATGAGAGTATTATGAACACTGAATCCTACATAAAATTTTATATGCCAGTGCACTAAATTATAACATATGCTTGGAAGACTAAAATTTAATTAGCGCAATCCATGCAGGAAAATCAAGAAGTCAATATAATAAGTTCACAAGAGATCTTTAACCTGTTTGAATTATACAATTAAAAAAAAAAACGTATCTTTTCACAAACTAGTAAAAAATCCATGTTGCAAAGGTCCTAAATAAATAACATCCAATTTAAAGGTATTGGATAGTATATTGGATGGATTCCACTATGTGATAAATAATTAGTCACATTTCTTCCTGATAATCACGACATTGGTAAGTCATACTGGTGCGAAAGTTGAATTTGTTTCTTTGACTATTTCTGGGTCTGTAACTTTCCTGCTTGACAAAAGCTTTATATGGGCCACAGTTTAGATCTCTGAAAAGTAGGTTCAGTTGGAATTAATAGATATTTATTTATACAATACATAAAAGTCCACCACATATTTGGATCATTTTTTAGGTTGCTAAGGTAAAAATAGAAATGGGTATACTATGTGGTTTTAATTTTCTAGAAATAGGTAACAGAAAAAATTATTATTGTCAGAAAAATATTCTTAAAACCAAACCAAAATTTAAAATTTAATTCTTTCAAATCAGTAAAAGTGCAGAAAGCAAAAACAATACTAGTTGTTTTGAGATAATTCGATATAAAGAATCATTAACTAGATATAGAATAGTTAAAAAGGCAAAAATGGAACATAGAAATATCACATAGATAGAAACAACGGAAAGCAGCTACCAAAAGGAAATGTGAGAATTACTGATGTTTAAAGGTTGAGAGAGGGACCCCCGG
Organism: Diceros bicornis minor; assembly: GCF_020826845.1. Classification (NCBI taxonomy): domain Eukaryota; kingdom Metazoa; phylum Chordata; class Mammalia; order Perissodactyla; family Rhinocerotidae; genus Diceros; species Diceros bicornis. The sequence continues at coordinate 18,067,558 of NC_080777.1, forward strand.
GAGCTGGGACCCCAACCTCCACAGAGGGGGATCCAGCTGGCTGATCCCGTCGTCTCTGAGAGCGCGCTCCAGGCTGGTTCTGCAATTGCTGGCAAACTGATAATTGGAATAAACTACTGTTGTGAAGGTGGGGAGGAAAAAAAATGGACAACAAACACAGTCCGAGGGTGATGCTGACAGGAGGAGGAAGAGAAAACAGAAAAAAGAAGCAATCCGGAAAGCTGTGTGTTCCTTCTTTGGTCTCTCAGTTTCCAGCCTCCCGGTACCCTGACTGTTCCAGCTAAGAAGGAGGCAGTTGGCAGAGGATAAATGTGATTTGCAGAGTCACCGCCTCCTTAGCACAAAGCTGATAATATAGAAAGCTGGATTTAAAACTGGAACAATATTTAACAATTGGCATGATAGTGTAAGAAAATCCAATATTCTTAAGATCAAAACTTTAAAACATGACTCTGTAAATGCAATTCTGTGTAAGGCTGCTATATTCCCTTTTCTAACTCAATATGAGACTATGTCTAGGAAATTCTAGTTGATTGGATAGTTTTCGTTTTCATTTCAATGTTTCCTGAATTTCACATACAGGAGAAAGTCTTTTCTTGCTTTGTGTGTTGGAAATTATCTGATACGATCAAAATAATTCTTTTTAATTATTTTACAATTTTGATATGCCCATTTCCACATTTGATTACTTAATTTACCTGGAATTTATTTTCAGTTTGGTGTGAGGTAGAGATATAATTTCATCTTTCACCCCTCCTCCATCTCATGTGGATGGGCAATTATCTCGGAGCAATATACTGAATAATCAAGATTTTCCTCCCTGCCTCATAATGCTACTTCTGACATATATCAAGAGCCCAAACAGCTGTAAGAATGTTGGAAACAATTTATTCTGTTTGCTTGGTCAATCTCTATTCTTGGTTTTTATTTTTACACGTGAATTTCAGGATCAATTCTATCAGTTCTTTGAAGAAAGTACAATTGTAATTTTGCATATAATTCAGATTAACTTGGGAAATATCTATTTTTACTGTTTTTAGTCTTCCTATGCATATACTTCTTAGTTCTTATTTTATTTCCTCCTTTTTCTTCAATAGTCTTAGTGAAATATCAATGCATTTTTATTAGTTTTGCTCCTTGGTGAATCGTATCTTTTGGAATTATTATAATCTTCATTTTCTCCTAATTTTCTACAAGGAATTTTTATCCCCTTGGCTCTTTCAAAAAGTTAAACACTTTTTTCCTAGAGGTTACACAAATCTTCCTAACATTTTGATAGAACTAAAATAAAAAACAAAAGATAACTTTAACATGTAAAAAAAATAATTTTGCTAAATTTTAATAGTTTTCTGCTATTATTGAAGTGACCACATTTGTTTTCTCCTTTAATCTGTTAATGTGGTGATATAAAGCAAAAGTTTTCTCAATATTAGCCATAATATGTTCCTTGAATATATATTTTTTATATTGTTCATACAATGTGTAAATACATCAGAGTGTGTGTGTGTGTCCCTTGCTTCAATTAATAATATTTTCCTTAGAATCATTGCATCTATTTCATAACTGAGATTGATACGTAATTTTGATTTCTCAACTTCCTCTTGGATTTTTCAACAAATATTTTAGTAGCCTTGTAAAATACCCAGAAAGTTTTCCCTCTTTTTCTAATCTCTAAAACCATCTGTATAAGGTAAAGAATATCAGTTCTTTTAAATATGGTAAAACTGTACATCACTTTAAAACATTTAAAAATGTTTAAAAGTCTACATCACTACTGAACACAGTGCCTGTTAGTAAACTTAAAAAAAGAAACTAGCTTCAATTATTATTGTTATTATTATTTTGTTAGTATTTAGTTGCTAAATATATAATTATGAAGAAGGTATAATCTTCACTCTAAAGAATTGACAATCTCTCCTAAGAAATTGAGGAATAGCATCTAATTAAACAAAATAGTAAGTGCTATAGATGGTATAGGTATAATGCATGCACTTGTTTTTGTTGTTATAATAAGTAATATTTTGGAAAGCTTTAGTTATTTTTCTCATTTATAATGCTATCTCAGATCCTTTAAAATATGATTCTGGCTTTCTGGTGCTCCATTTAACACAAGACAAACTGTATTTCTCTGGGTTTTTATAGGTGTCGTCAATCTTGAGGCCAGCTTTAGCATTTCTACCATACATATTTTCAAAATAAGTGAATGGCAACAATTTTGGCCCCCCAAAAAGTCATGTAAACTACTATCAGATATGAAGTCTTTTAAAAAGGTCATTAATGTACTCCTGAGATTTTAATTTCATCTTAGAGTCTTCCTTCCCTAAACCTCACTCTCAACTCTTCACGTTTCCTACATAAGTCGGCTGCAGCTTAGACTTGTTGAAGATCAGATTAAGTTCTAGCAAAAGCGTTTCGTTTCAATCCACATTTAGATTTGAGAAAATAGAATGTGTTTTGATCAGAAGAAATAAGTTTTTGACATATGGACCAGAGCAGAGACAAGTGTAATCCAAACTCAGCCTCTGTAAAAAAATGTGTCAGCTGACTACATGAAAAAGGCAACTGAAATCTTGGGCATTTGGAAATGCATTTTCAATAAGAACTTGCTTAAATCAAAATAAGAAAGTCGAAAGATCTAAATTTATATTCATCTTCATCATATTTTGAATAGCCCATTTTTAACCCGAAGAATACAGATAAGAATGTCTTTTCTTAAATAGAAAAAAGCAATTTACAATTTGCTTCTAAGGATTTCTTGGTCATGGTGACTATTTTCCAATCTATTTTATTAGAGAACTTAGGGCATTTCTGAACCCTTTCATCTCAGAAAGTTTGGCCTCATAAAAGAGACAGCTAGACTTGCATAATTGTACTTAGAAATAAAATTATAAGTATTTGCTGTCTACTACATGTTTTTATCAGAGCTCGTATTGTGTTTTTCACATTCACCAATTCAACATTAGTCTTGAAATGTAACAGGAAATTTCCAAATTGGGAAGACAGGAAGCACATTCGAGGCAGAGGAAATAGCATATACGTATTCTATGAGATAGAATGCCGTTTCAAGGAAAAAATAGTTTTATATATCTGGAAAATAAGGTTCATTGGAGTAATTGCAGAAGAAGCTAAAAAAGCAATTGTGGATGAATTATAAAAGGACACTCTGCCGAAATAAACTATCTTACGTACATCAATGTCATGCTCAGTAATTTTGTCATTATGCATAACACCTAAGACTTGCGTTATGTTTGACTCATGAACAATGAAAAGCAGTCATAAATTAGAGATCATAATTCCACTTCTATTACCAAAATTATTGGTAGTTGGAAGTGATGTAATCTGCCTTACTATAGCAGTTTAATACATATTGTTGAATGATGAAAAGTCTTTGATTTCTATGAGTACATTTGGATTTAAGGCACTGTGTCTATATTTATTCATTTATTTATATATGTTCACAAGCATTCAATAAATGTTTCAGTTTCTTTTATATGTTAGGCACTGAGCTCAATCTTGCAGATATAAAGATGGATCAATTTCATTGACTTCCTAAAGTGGCAAAGTCTGCAGGGGGAGATAGAGAAAGGTAAATGGCATATTATTAGTCTTATTATAAGTTTTTTAGCATTAGTATATGAAAAAATTGTGGAACTAATAGGAAGGAAGCACAAACTTGTCTGAATAGCAAAGAGAAGAATCTACAGAGAAGGACACTTAAGCTGAGATCCTGGTTGGATCCATACTTAAAAATCCTTTCCCAAGCAACCGAAGTGCCCATCAACTGATGATTGGATAAAGAAGATGTGTATGTATATATACACACAATGGAATACTACTCAGCCATAAAAAAAGACAAAATAGTCGCATTTTCAACAACATGGATGGACCTTGAAGGTAGGTTATTAAGTGATATAAGCCAGACAGAGAAAGAAAAATACTGCATGATTTCACTCAAATGTGGAGTATAACAAACACATGGATACAGAGAACAGATTAGTGGTTACCAGAAGAGAAGGGTGGTTGAGGGTGGGTGAAAGTGGTAAAGGGACATATATGTGCCATAACAGATGATAATTAGACTACTTGGGATGACCACGATGAAGTCTACTCAGAAAATGATAAACAATAATGTACACCCTGATTTTCACAATGTTATAAACCATTATTATCTCAATACAGCTACTGGGAAAAAAAAAAATGCTTTACCAGAAAAGGGCAGAGCTGCATTTTACTTACCCTAAGCTCCTTGCTGTTCTTAAAAGTTGCGTACTATGTTCTCTTCTTTAAATATTTTTTCTTTAATATAATTTTAGATTTACAGAAAAATTGCAAAGATAATACAGTGAATTCCCATATACTCACATCCAGTTTCTGCTCTTATTAACACCTTAACATTAGCATGGTGCATTTTTTTACAATTAATGAACCAATATTGATCTATTTTTATTAACTAAAGTCCATACTTAGTTCAGCTTTTCTTAGTTTTACCTAATGAACTTTTTCTGTTCCCATCCATGATACCACATTACATTTAGTTGTCATGTCTCCTTAGGCTCCTCTTGGCTGTGATAGTTTATCAGAATTTTCTTGTTTTGACAACTGTGACATTTTCTAGGACTAGTGGTCAAGTATTATGTAGAATATCCCTCAATGGAAGTTTGCATGATGGTTTTCTCATGGTCAGACTGGGATTATTAGTTTTTGGGAAGAAGACCAAAGAGATAAAATGCCATTCTCATCACATATCAAAGGTACATACTATGAATGTGACTTATGACTGTTGATGTTGACATTGATTATCTGGCTGAGGGCGTGTTTGTCAGGTTTTTCCACGATGAAGTTACCTTTTCATGCTCTGCTCTTTGGAAGGAAGTCACTATGCACAGTCCACAATGAAGAGGTGAGGAGTATGTACATATACTAGTTGAAATTTTTCTGCATGAGAGATTTGCTTCATACTATTTGATTTATTTATTCAATCATTTGTTTATATCATTATAGACTTATGAATATTTATTTTAAACTCTGGGTTTAACCCAATAATACTTAACCTAGTTCATTGTTCAAATTTTTCCAGCTTTGGACGTTGGGAGCTTGGACTTTGGACATTGCTTGGCTCCTGTGTCACATTGACATATCCCATCTTTGAAATTTTTGTTTGTTTGCTTGTTTTTAAACACTTTCTTACTTTCTGGCAGTGCCTATAATATACTCCAGACTCATTTTTTATATTCCCCAGCCCTAGAATCAACCATTTCTCTGAGGAACCCTGGTTTCTTTTAATGAAGAATGGTAGTATTATCCTAGATCTGGGCACTAGCTGTGCTTTTGTTACTAGGGTGTTGTTCTTTCTAGGCCCTCTCAGTTAACAAAGCAAGGAAATATACATGTATTCGTGCAATGTGTTTTTATATACGTATTTCATTTGTTGTTCCCTATTGTACTAATTGTTCAATTGCTGTCTCCCTGTTGTATTGTAGCTAAAATGAACATTAATTATTTAAACAAAAGGCTTAGAAACATCTATTTATTCAATGAACATTCCAATAATACCTTTTACCTTTCTCCACTCCTTGAAATGAAACTCGTCAGAAGGTATGAGCAGTTATAAAATAAATGAATGTCAGGAGTGACGTCAGTGTCATGGCGGTGTGAGTTTTCCCGTGAACTCTTCCCCATAAGACACAACAAAAGGAATAGTCACAGACCAATAACGGAATCCCAGACAGTGAAAAGCTAGATCAGAAAGATCCACACTGCCGCACATCTGAGAGTGGAACGTGCTGGGCCCCCGGAGGAAGTGGGGAGAGGTAAGGAGAACTCCTCTCCCTCCCCATCAGATCAGCGACCCCGGTCTGCACAGCTCCGAGAGATGGGGGAGGGGCGGCCCTCGGTGGGGAAATCGTAGCTCTTTGGGCTCCCTCAGCCAGTGGGAAACTCCAGCACAGAGGACTCAGAAGAGCCACAGGGCTACCATCAACATCTGAGCACCCCAGAGAGTGGATAACGAGGGGCGAACGAGAAGCCCCCCAAGCCAGGGAGCCAGAGGGCAAAAGAGAGAGCCCCCCTCTCGCCACAAACCAGACCCTGCAGCTCAACGAACCAGACCTGACCAAGCGATCCGAGGCAGACCAGATCAAGCGGTCCGACCAGTGGATGGCAGCAGAAAAACCACGGCAGAGTACAGGGGGCTTAGATTACACAGCCCTTTACCACCACACAGTGGTGGCGGGTGGAAATTGCAACTAGAGATTTCCAGGATGAGGAAAAACAAAGCCAACACAGGAACAACAATGCAGAGATATATGAAATCACCAGACCAGAAGGAAAATGACAAGCACCCAGAAACCAACCCTGAAGACACAGATATCCATAATCTAAATGACAGAGATTTCAAAATAGCTATCATAAAAACATTCAATGAAATACAAAACAAACAATTCAATGAGATTAGGAGTTTCTTCACAAAGGAGATTGAAATCATAAAGAAAAACCAATCAGTGCTGATCGAGATGAAGAACACAATGGAGGAGTTAAAGGAGAATCTGGAATCTTTAAAGAACAGAGCTGACAATATGGAGGAAAGAATTAGTACTTTAGAGGATAGGAATACAGATATGCTCCAGATGGAAGAGGAGAGAGAACTAAGACTAAAAAGAAATGAAGAAAGTCTCTGAGAAATATCTGACTCTATTAGGAAATGTAACATAAGAATTATAGGTATTCCTGAGGGAGAAGAGAGGGAAAGAGGAACAGAGAGCCTATTCAAGGAAATAATAGCTGAGAGTTTCCCAAATCTGGGGAAGGAGCATGAAATACCAATAAGCAAAGCCAACACGTCACCTAAATATACTAACAGACAAAGGCCCTCTCCACGACACCTAGTGGTAAGGCTAGCCAGAGTCAATGACAAAGAAACAATATTAAGGGAGCTAGACAAAAACAAAAAATAATGTACAAAGGAACTCCCATCAGGCTCACAGTGGATTTCTCTACAGAAACTTTACAGGCTAGAAGAGACTAGAATGATATATTCAAAATACTGAAAGACAAAAACTTTCAGCCAAGAATACTCTATCCAGCAAAAATATCCTTCAAATATGATGGAGAAATAGTAACTCTCCCAGATAAACAAAAGCTAAGGGAGTTCATGGCCACGAGACCCCCACTACAAGAAATACTCAAGAAGGCCCTCAAGCCTGAAAAAAAGAAGAGAACAGGAATACAAAGCTTGGAGCAAGGAGAAAAATAGGTAGATAAACTCAGAAAAATAGTAGATCTTTACTGCAATAGGTTAGCAATCACTTAAATACTAAAATCAAAGATCAAAGGATGGAATTCACCAAAAATAAATTTAACCTCATCAATGTAAACACACAACAACAACACAAGATAGAATAAGGTATAACAAGAACGACTTAGAAGGGGAAGAGGAAAGTGATTGAATTGACTTAGTATAAGGAAATAGGAGGCCATCAGATAATGGACTATCTCATACACAAAATTTTTTACACAAATCTCAAGGTAACCATTAAACAAATAATCAAAACAAAATCACATATGATAAACAAAGAGAAAACTAAAAGAGTCATAAGACAGAACAACCAAACTGAATTGGCAGTCTGAAACAAATGGGACAAGAAACAAAGGAAATGCAAAAGAACCAGAAAATAAGTGACAAAACAGCAACATTAAGCCCTCATATATCAATAATTACCCTAAATGTGAATGGATTGAACTCTCCAATGAAAAGATACAGAGTGGCAGGATGGATTAAAAAGCAAGACCCAACAATATGCTGCCTCCAGGAAACACATCTCAGCACTAAAGACAAGCACAGGCTCAGAGTGAAAGGATGGAAGACAATACTCCAAGCTAATGGCAAACAAAAGAAAGCAGGTGTTGCCATACTCATATCAGACAAAGTAGACTTCAAGATAAAACAGGTTAAGAGACACAAAGAAGGGAAATATATAAATAAATATATTGAAATATATAAATATATAAATATATAAATAAATGATAAAAGGGATACTCCACCAAGAAGACATATCACTTATAAATATATATGCACCCAACACAAGAGCACCAAAGTACATAAAGCAACTATTAACAAACCTAAAAGGAGATATTAACAACAACACAATAATAGTAGGAGATCTTAATACCCCACTTAAACCAATGGATAGATCATCCAGATAAAAAGTCAATAAAGAAACAGTGGACTTAAATGAAAAACTAGAAGAGATGGACCTAGTAGACATATACAGGGCACTCCATGCAAAAACAGCTGACTACACATTCTTCTCAAGCGCACATGGAACATTCTCAAGGATAGACCATATGTTGGGAAACAAAGCAAGCTTCAATAAATTTAAGAAGATTGAAATCATAACAAGCATCTTTTCAGATCATAATGCTATGAAACTGGAAATCAACTACTACAAAAAAACTGGGAACATGACAAAGATGTGGAGATTAAACAACATGCTACTGAACAACCAATGGATCATTGATGAAATTAAAGGAGAAATCAAAAACTATCTGGAAACAAACGAAAATGAAAATATGCCATACCAAATAATATGGGATGCAGCAAAAGCAGTCCTGAGAGAGAAACTCATAGCGATACAAGCCCACTTTAACAAACAAGAAAAAGCCCAAATAAGCAACCTTAAATTACACCTAACAGAACTAGAAAAAGAAGAACAAACAAAGCCCAAAGTCAGCAGAAGGAGAGAAATAATAAAAATCAGAGCAGAAATAAATGTAAGTGAGACCAATAAAACAGTAGAAAGGATTAATGAAACAAAGAGTTGGTTCTTTGAGAAGATAAACAAAATTGACAAACCCTTAGCCAGACTTACTAAGAAAAAAAGAGAAAAGACTCAAATAAATGAAATTACAAACGAAAGAGGAGAAATTACAATGCATACCATGGAAATACAAAGGATTATAAGAGAATACTATGAGAAATTATATGCCAACAAATTGGACAATCTAGAAGAAATGGATAAATTCTCAGACTCATACAAACTCCCAAAACTGAACCAAGAAGCAATGGAGAATGTGAACAGACCAATCACAAGTAAAGTGATTGAAATAGTAATCAAAACCTTCCGAAAAATAAAAGTCCAGGACCAGATGGCTTATCCAGTGAATTTTACCAAACATTCAAAGAAGAATTAATACCCGTCCTTCTCAAACTATTCCAAAAAATAGAGGAAGATGGAACACTTCCTAAATCATTCTACAAGGCCAATATCACCCTGATACCAAAGCCAGACAAAGACAATACAAAGAAAGAAAATTACAGGCCAATATCGCTGATGAACATAGATCCAAAAATCCTCAACAAAATATTGGCAAACTGAATATAGCAATACATTAGAAAGATCATACACCATGATCAAGTGGGATTTATACCAGGGACGCAGGGATGCTTCAACATCCGCAAATCAATCAACGTGATACATCACATCAACAAAACAAAGAATAAAAACCACATGGTCATCTCAATAGATGCAGAGAAGGCATTTGACAAGATACAACATCCATTTATGATAAAAACTCTCAACAAAATGGGTATAGAAGGAAAGTACCTCAACATAATAAAGGCTATTTATGACAAACCCAAAGCCAACATCATACTCAATGGGGAAAGACTGAAAGCCATTCCTCTGAGAACAGGAACGAGGCAGGGCTGCCCATTCTCACCACTCCTGTTCAACATAGTACTGGAGGTTTTGGCCAGAGTAATTAGGCAAGAAAAAGAAATAAAAGGAATCCAAATAGGTAACAAAGAAGTGACACTCTCACTATTTGCAGATGGCATGATTTTATATATAGAAAACCCTAAAGAATCTGTTGGAAAACTATTAGAAACAATCAACAACTACAGCAAAGTCACAGGGTACAAAATCAATCTACAAAAATCAGTTACATTTCTTATGCTATTAATGAACTAACAGAAAGAGAGCTCAAAAAGATAATACCATTTACAATTGCATCAAAAAGAATAAAATACCTAGGAATAAATCTTACCAAGGAGGTGAAAGACCTATGCAATGAAAACTACAAGACATTATTGAAAGAAATCAATGACGGCACAAAGAAATGGAAAGACATCCTGTGCACGTGGATTGGAAGAAGAAACATAGTAAAAATGTCTATATTACCTAAAGCAATCTACAGATTCAATGCAATCCCAATCAGAATCCCAATGACATTCTTCACAGAAATAGAAAACAGAATACTAAAATTTATATGGGGCAACAAAAGAACCCAAATAGCTAAAGCAATCCTAAGAAAAAAGAACAAAGCAGGAGGCATCACAATCCCTGAATTCAAAACATACTACAAAGCAATAGTAATCAAAACAGCATGGTAATGGTACAAAAAGAAACACACACATCAATGGAACAGAATTGAAAGCCCAGAAATAAAACCACACATATACGGACAGCTAATTTTCGACAAAGGTGCTAGGAACATACAATGGAGAAAGGAAAGTCTCTTCAATAAATGGTGTTGGGAAAACTGGACAGCCACATGCAAAAGAATGAAAGTGGACCATATGCTATGGCCATTCACAAAAGTTAACTCAAAATGGATCAAAGACCTGACGGTGAGACCTGAAACTATAAAACTCACAGAAGAAAATATAGGCAACACACTATTTGACATTGGTCATAAAGGAATCTTTTCAGATGACATGCCTACCCAGACTAGGGAAACTAAAGAAAAAATAAACAAGTGGGACTTTTTCAGATTAAAGAGCTTCTAGAAGACAAACGAAACCAGAATCAAGATGAACAGACAACCCACCAGCTGGGAGAGAATATTTACAAAACATACATCTGACAAGGGATTGATCTCCATAATATATAAAGGACTCACACAACTGAACAACAAAAAAACAAGCCACCCGATCAAAAAATGGGCAGAGGAAATGAACAGACACTTCTCCAAAGAAGATATACAGATGGAAAATAGGCACATGAAAAGATGTTCAACATCACTAATCATCAGGGAAATGCAAATCAAAACAACACTATGATATCACCTCATGCCTGTTAGAATGGCTATAATCACTAAGACAAAATCAACAAGTGTTGGACAGGATGTGGAGAAAGAGAAACCCTCATACACAGCTGGTGGGAAGGCAAACTGGTGCAGCCTCTATGGAAAACGGTATGGAGATTCCTCAAAGAATTAAAAATAGAGATGCCCTATGACCCAGCCATCCCACTACTGGGAATCTATCCAATGAACCTGAAATCAACAATCCAAAGTTGCTTATGCACCCCTATGTTCATTGTAGCATTATTCACTATAGCCAAGAAGTGGAAGCAACCTACGTGTCCCTCCACTGATGATTGGATTAAGAAAATGTGGTATATATAGACAATAGAATACTCTTCAGCCATAAAAAAAGACAAAATCGTCCCATTTGCGACCACATGGATGGGCCTGGAGGGTATTATGTTAAGTGAAATAAGCCAGAAAGAGAAAGACAAACACTGTATGATCTCACTCATATGTGGAATATAAACCAACACATGGACGGAGAAAACTGCACTGTGGTTACCAGGGGCAGTGGGGGTCGGGGGTGGGCACAAGGGGTGAAGGGAGTCATATATATGGTGATGGACAAACAAAAATGTACAACCCAAAATTTCACAATGTTAAAAACCATTAAAACATCATTAAAAAAAAATAGTAAAAAATAAATGAACGTCAATATGCCTAAAAAGGTAGTCTTGCTCCCGCTTAAAATAATTGAGCCAAGATTTTCTTTTCTCTAAAATGTAGTTTTAGGATTACTAAACATAGATAATTAAAATATATTAAATCACAACTATAAAAAACATTCATTTGGTTAGGGCTGTATGTGAACACATGTTTTCCCAAATTTTTATCCATGGGCAATGGTACAATTACCTCTACTCAGAAAATACACAGTGTTTAAGATTTTCTTATTAGCCTCTGAAAGCCACTTATGTTTGAAGTTAATATCAGAAATGTCAATTGAATTAAGTGTTTCAATAAGATGATCTTTCAAGATAACATGAGTGTAGGATCCAGCTCACAATAGAACCCCAGAGTATTTAACTGACGATAATTGATTTACGTAAAATGTAAACTGACTAGACAATTAGTAGGTGATCACACTGCTTTTCTTGGGGTGAGAAACTCTCATCATGCTGGCCTGCCTTGTTTGGCGTGTGGAACCAAGTGTGTTTTGGTGTTTAAAGCTAATGGCTAAAGATTGTAATTCCCCTTAAGAAAGGGCGCTGGCTAAAGTCTGCATTTTTTTGCACAGTTTATTTTCTGTAAGAAAATCATCAAACTTAAAATAGTATTGCTTGGATTTGGGGAGTGTGTATAGTAGAGAAATACTCAAAAAAAGCAAAAAAAATGAGGCTGTTCTTTCATTATACGGACATTTGAGCTTTTTACTACTTAATGTTCTGTGTAAGAAGGCATATCTACACCCATTCTTTAAAAAAAGTTATAAACTTTCTTGAATCATCGTTCTTTCCAAAATTCTCCTTTTAATCTATTTAATGTGTTCTGATAATTGAACAAATATCAAATTCATATTGAAAAAGTCAAATTTTCCATTTTTAGAATTGGTGGGTGGTTAATAGAGAAAGTTAATAGAGAAAGTACTCATCTTTGTAGGTACTAAAGAATCGCTCTATTTTCATGCCAAATATATATTTTTAATTTTCCCATGAGAGGTTAGTTAATTATTAGAAAATTGGATTAAGGTAGTTAAATATTATGGAGATACAGTAGTTATTTTGAAAGATGAAATCTTAATCCTTTGAACCATACAAGAATTCATAAAAGAATATTATTTACACTGCATGTAGTGACACTGGAAACCTACTGTTTGTTTAACTAGACTCTGCCTTTCAGTTCTATCTCCTTTCAGTACTTAATTATCTCCTTAATTAAGTACTCTACACAGGATTCTCAACTGGATAATAAACTCTAAAATTGCAAATCCCTCCTTACTTTCTTGAGACCTTCTGGTCAAGGTTTTATAATATATCTGAACTGTAAAAATGCATCTCTTTTTTCAATTTTCTACACTCTCTGCTTTTGCAAATCTTGTTGGGATAGTCACAGACTTCATGAAGAATAACTGTCAAAAATATTGGTTGACTTGAAATATGCTCTTGAACTCCATGTCCAAGATAATAGACAGTGGCACTTGCTCAAAACTCTAAAATATTCCGTGGTCACTGATTTACTTTTGTGTGTTCAGTAGGTCAGAATTTGCTCTAACTTGCACAAAGATTGAGTTTTCATTACTAAAAGTTGCTCATTTATTTCATCTTAAATACAGATCTCATTTTGAGGTAAAACGAGACACTCAATGTAACACACTTAGCCTAATGCCTAGCACATAGTAAATCCTCAATAAATATTAATTATTATCATTGTATTAAATACAGCCACCGAAAATATTGACACTGAACAACTCTTTACTTAATAGTTTAGAGAGCTGAGGCTCAGAAAAATTACTTTTCCACAGCTAGTCAATGACTGAACTTGTCTTTGAACACAGATACCTCTGACTTCCTAGTCCTCTAAAATGTGCATGCTGTACGTACATATGCACACAGCTACACACACACATTTCTTAGTCTAATTAAAGACTAATTTTCTAATTATAAAGATGGAACTAAAACATTTTTATTTTATTTTTTTCTAAATGAACGGGCTTTTCACAGAGAACATAATTTACATGGTATGTCATTACCTGCCCACCATAGCTCTAAATGGGGAGGGTGGAGGGGTGGCAGAGAAAATTATGGTCGAGGAAGGGAAAAAGGTTCCAGCTTCTCAGTCAGAATATGGTTCACTGTTGACAATAAAGCAAGGGAGATGGAACCATTCTGCAGGCTGTGTGTTCTTGAAAATCTGGGCCTGTAGGCAGATGGGAAAGGCAGCAGAAATGGTGTGGAATGACCTTCCCTCGAAAGAGCCACCAAGGGGAGCTTTCTTCTCTTAGGTTAACTGGAAGGTGTAAAAACATTTAAAAAGGCCAGGTTGTCCATGCAAAAATAGCTCATTGATATGTAGTATATAGTTGAAAGCTGTTCATACTTTTTCCCTTCAAACATAGCATTTATTACTAAATTCAAGTCAAGTGTCATTTACTTGGTTTTAATAAAAGCCCTACTGACTTTACCTAATTTAGGGCATAGTATAGTGGCTGGAGGAAGAAAAATCTCTTTACAATATGTCAGATACAAAGAGGACTCGGGATCCAAAATCCAAAAGGCAAAATCCCCAGGGAATTCTATCAATAGACACATGCACACACAAACATATTCTAATCTGAGGTAATTTTGTTAAGGAGTGCTAGCGTTGACAACATTAACTTGATAAGTTCATTTTCAGTGTTTACATAGCATTGTTGAGGGTGAAGTTGCTTTCAAATTTGATTAATGATTTTGTGAGATCAGGCAATTTTTCCCTCCTTCCGTTATCATTTCGTCTACATTCAATGAGCTGGCCTTACTCCATAGCTAGAGGGACCTCTTCTTTGAGACTTCTGCTAAATCTAGAAGCTGCACATCATCCAACTGAATGTTTTGAGGTCAACAAGCATAACAGGTAAGTTTAGCGTAATGATTATAGAACATTCTAACTAATTTGTTAATTAAGTTAGGTAAAATTTGTGTCTCATTTTGCCTTATAGATATAATACATATTTAGATAAGAGACTATAAAGATAATTCATAAATTTTATGTTTTCTTTATTACATACAAGTAGTAGAATTAAGGCTGTAGGATCTTATATAAGGCAAATTGAAGATTGTGAACTCTATTTTCCTGTCCAGTAAATGAGTCATAGGTTGAAAAAAAATGAATATTTTATATTGGTACTTGGGCACATTTTAGAAATTCATCCCTGTTCTTATTTTGATATTTCTTTTAACTGGCAAATTTAGAGAAAAAACATTTGCAAAGTTTTGGAAAAAATCAGAGCAAGGGAAAACATGGCAAATTAAAATTCATAAATATCATAATCCTAATAATTTCAGATCATTGTAAATAGTCTGAAAGTAAGTTTAATGTACAGCATAAAATTAGTAGCCCAATGTCTACCAGGAAAAATAGGATGATTTAACTTAACAATATGAAAATTAACTCTACTCTATAATCTACTTGGAAGGGGTAACACAACTCACTGAAGGTCAATTTTCAGTAAAATTTTGCTGCCAAAAACTGAAATGACAGCTGTTGACACAGAATGTAGTTAAGGAGAAAAGATTGAAGAAATTTATTTTGAATAAAATACTAAACTATCCTTGAAGTAAGTAAGTAAGACTACTGGCAACTGTTAGTCTTGCAAAAGATAAGATTATGTCAGAATTTATTTTTCAATTGACTTCAATTTTCCAAAAGAGAGCTTGTTGCACGCAGGGATGTGTCAAAGTCTACGCATTGCAACTCGGATGTGCCACATGCTACTTCCTTTGCTTTCTAGAACTGATTGCATTTGTCACTGAAGCCCCATTCTCACTGAAGGGATTGGAGGTTGAAGAAGCGTTTAAATATGTCCCTTCAAGGTAACTCAGCCCTTTCTGTTGAAACAGTCTCTTTTTTCTTTTCTCTCTCTTTTTTTTTTCCTTTTTGGTAGATTTAGTCACATTTTTGTACCTCTTGGTTTTGTAACTGCTTTGCCCTTCAGAATTTCTTCTCAACACACTCTCCTCCATCCTCAAGTGCTTAGCTTTCTGGTACCTTCTTTGCTGGCTCCTTGCTGGTGTCTTGCTGCTGCTTCTTTAATAGCAAGTGTTTATCCTTATTGCTTTCTCCACCCGAGTAACTCACAAACTGTTCTGTCAGCACAGGCAATGCTCATTGGTTGCTCCCAGGGAAATTCAGCAATCCTCCTCTGCTGACAAGAGTCCTCACCTAAAGTTTTGCTGAGCTTCTCACCCACAGAAAATCAGCCATGCGCCCCTTGGGGATGTCCACCCTCTGCTGCTTCTGCCACGTGCTGCTTGCCTTTCACCAACGCACGTCTCTGGAAGGCAAACCGACCCTTAATTCTAAGCTGCTTTACGTCTGCCCCTAAAGGACTGGGGGCAACTTCTACATCTTTTACATTACCCACACCAGCCACTGGAATTGGAACCAGGGAGGTTCTGTCCCAAGTCGCATAGTGGCCCAATCACGTGATCTGCCATTTATAGTTTACTGCAGCCACGCTGCTCCATTTTGGCAAGAGATTCTCTGATGGACTTTATTTATTTAGATAGGTAGTTGGAAGTTAAGAAAAACAAGCAACCCTACTCTAGCACCCATTCCAGAGTTTATGGGGAGATACATGAGGAGGGTAACCAGGAAATTCACTCATCGCTTGTCCTTCTACACTTCATCCTTTCTCACGCCCCCAGTGATGATATAAATAAATAAATAAATAAATAAATAAATAAATAAATAAATAAATGTGTATATATATTTGCCAGGGCTCAGATCTGTTTCTTCTTCTCACTGCAGTGACCTCCTGGTATTACCCGTGCTCAGTGTTTCAAGGCCCATTGTAGATGTATCACTGGCAGTCTATGCACTGATGTTATTTCATGGAATAAATCGTTGCAATTTCTTCGCAGTGATTTGAATTTGGTTCATTAGACAACAAATAAACCAAAACGTTACATGTTCAGATCCTTTGGGATTACTTACGGATAGCTAAAGCTGTGATAGTCATTATCCATTGTATCTACGATTTTTCTAAATTATGTTTCTCCTTTCTAATGTCCTACAACCGGTTTTGTGTTATCTTAGGAATGGCTCCATTTGCAGTACATAGTATTACATCTCTGTTCTGATTCTTCCTAACCAGAGAGCTTTTTGCTTGGCCTAGTACGCTGATGGGAGAAGGGCTTGAATCTAGTTAACCATCTAACTGGCTCAATAATTAAGAGTGTGTACAAGCTAAAAGTATTGTTTTGTAACTAAATAAGGAGCAATTATATTTGATGTGTATCATCATTACATGTACCCTGGCCCTATGTTTTACTAATCAATTTAATCTTTAATTTTCTAAATCGATTTATTGATATTCAGATAGCTCTTTGTCGTACAGTTATTCCACTTATTTGCACTGAGTATTTAAATCAAAGATAAAGCATTCTATCTAAGAGAAAGAAAAAGCTTTGTAAAGAGAGGATAATAGAAGAAAAAAATAACCCATCTAAATTAAAATACATAGCAATATGGTAACTGTAAACTTAAATTTCTAAAATCTATCAAGAATCTAGATAGTTTTCACAAAATAATGGACTGCATTACTCAGGATTTTGTGTTATTCCACATTTATATGAACTTGTAATATGGTACTATCAGTCTATTTGTAATACCAATGTTTTATATTCATTTTTTTTCTAAAAGATATAACCAACAAAGATATACATTTCCTAAAAATATTGTAGCAAATTATATCATTTCCTTTCTTGATGATAAATTAATTTTGACTATTCAAAGGATGAATTTTCATTTTTATTTTATTTTTATTATTTTATCGAAGTAACAGTGGTTTATAACATTGTGTAAATTTCAGGTATACATCATTATATTTTGTGTAGACTGCATCGTGTTCACCACCAAAAGTCTAGTTTTCATCTGTCACCATACATATGTGCCCCTTAACCCTTTTCCCTCCCCACTTTCCCTTTGGTAACCACCAATCTAATCTCTGTATCTATGTGTTTGTTTGTTGTTGTTTTTATCTTCCACATATGAGTGAAATCATATGGTGTTTGGCTTTCTTTGTCTTATTTCACTTAGCATAATACTCTCAAGGTCCACCTGCGTTGTGGCAAATGGTATGATTTCATCTTTTTTATGGCTGAGTAGTATTCCATCGTATGTATATACCACATCTTCTTGACCCATTCATCTGTCAATGGGCACTTGGGTTGCTTCCAAGGCTTGGCTACTGTGAAGAATGCTGCAATGAACGTAGGCATGCATATATCTTTTGAATTTGTGTTTTCAGGTTCTTTGTGAAAATACCCAGAAGTGGGATAACTGGATCATATGGTATTTCTATTTTTAATTTTTTGAGGAATCTCCATACATACTGTTTTCCATAGTGGCTGCACCAGCTTGCATTCTCACCAGCAGTGTATGAGGGTTCCCTTCTCTCCACATCCTCTCCAACACTTGTTATTTCATGTCTTTTTAATAATAGCCATTCTGTAGAGTGTGAAGTGATATCTCATTGTGGTTTTGATTTGCATTTCCCTAATAATTAGTGATGTTGAACATCTTTTTATGTGCCTATTGGCTGTCTGTATATCTTCTTTGGAAAAATGTCTGTTCATATCCTCTGCCCATTTTTTGATTAGTTGTTTGTTTTTTTTGTTGTTCAGTTGTATGGGTTCTTTATATATTTTGGAAATTAACTCTTATTGGATATACGATTTGCAAACATTTTCTCTCAGTTGAGGGGTTTCCTTTTCACCATTTTTAAAGTTATGTTTCTGTAACTTTCAGCAATAACTTTTAGAGATACTTCTAATGAGAAAGCCATAAGGAAACTGAATTTTATATATTAAAATAAAAGAAAGTTTTTCTGAAATATTTTAAACTATTTTAATAAAAAGTTAAATGAAAAAATCCCAGAAACTCAAGAATACTATATTTCTGAGTACATATTTTATGGAGAACTGGAATCAATATACCTTACAAGTTTTTAAGATGCTGCCTGTGACACTGTAAAGGTCAGAAGAAGTAGATGCTAGATGTGGAAAAAAGGTACAAGCGGTGACAGAGAGGGGCTCTTCACCGTGTTTTATGTACTCTGGCTAGAGAAGAACAAAGAAGAAAACCCAAGTGAGTGCTTACACAGCCTATATTTTTCTAATAGTTTCTGTTTTGTTCAAGAGGCAAATTTTACTTTAGATGGAAAGTCACACTCGAACTTGCAATAAATTCAAGGTATCCAACCTACAGAGTTCTGAGAAAAAGATTATCCTAAATTGAAAGTCAGGCAGACAGGAAGGAAGGAAGACAGGAAAGAAGAAGAATTTGAAACTTCTAACCTCTTACAAAATAAAATCCTTGGCTTAACCTCCAAGACATCAATGAACTTGATCACACATAGATGATATACCTTCCACTTCCTTTTTTCAATCCATGTTTTTTGCTAAACTCAGCTAGATGTAGTCTCGTTCATAATTTATATTTTCTTCTGTGCCCAAAACATTTGTCCATCCACTAGTCTTCCTTTCTTGGTAAATGGGAATTCTATTCCTATAGTTTCTCAGGATAATAACCTGGGAGTCATCTTGACTTCTCTTTTATAACCCAGATCCTGTGTGTCAAAAAATCCCATCAGATCTACCTACAAAATATATTTAGACTTCAAATTTTTTTTTCTTTTTTTGTATTGTCACTGGTACCACCCTGGTCCAACCTACCATCTTCTTTTGCAGATTATTGTAATAGCTTCCTAACAGGCCTTCTCTTTTGACCCCTGAGAGCCTATTCTCCATAGAGCAGTCAGTGTGATCTGTTTAAAATGTAAGTTAGGGGCCAACCCTGGTGGCCTAGTAGTCGAGTTCAGTGTGCTCCACTTTGGCAGCAAGGATTGGTTCCCGGGCACAGACCTACATCACTCATCGGCAGCCATGCTGCGGCAGAGACCCACATACAAAAAAGAGGAATATTTGCATAGATGTTAGCTCAGGGTGAATCTTCCTCAGAAAAAAACAAAGTAAGTTAAATCATGCCATACTCTGCCAAAATCCCTCTACAGTCTTCTGGATGGTAGAGTAATGATGGTACTTCAATGATGATAAGAGTCACTATCCTCACAATGGTCTGTAGGCCTTTGCACTTGCTGTCTCCTCTGCCTAAACAGCCTTCCCCCAGATATCAGCTAGCCTTCCTTCATGACCCTTTTTAGACCTGTGCTCAAGTGTCCTCTAATCTGGGGCCTTCTCTGACCATTGTCTATCAAATACCCACACACTCTCTCCTATTCTCCTTAAACTGCCTAATTTCCCCACATAGCTCTTATATCTATCTCATAAATGATATTAATAATAGCAGGTACTTCTGTGACATTATGTTCCATATACTATTCTAACTCAATACTCTATTAACTCATTTAATCCTTATAACAACACTAAGAGACAATTTTATTCTCGTCACTTGACACACGCAGAACTTGAGGCGTGGCTATGTTAGGAGGTAGCCCTAGACTACAGAGCTATAACGTGGCAGAGCTGAGATTCAAACCCTGGCAGTTTGTCTTCAGTGTTCTGTGCTTTTGCCCAATATGTGATAATACCTTCTCATGATATAGATAATTCTGTTGAGTTGTTTATTGTGTTCTCCTGCAAGAATGGAAACCTCATGAAGACAGAGATTTATTATTTTACTCACTCTCATATTCCAGTTCTTAGAATATTCTTGGCTCATAAGAGATTCTCAATAAATGTTTGTTGATGAATGATTCTATGTCATAATTCACTATGTAAAATGCATAGCTTTGCCTACACACCTGGTTAATTGCAGCTTAAATTTTAGTTACATCCTGTACTATGTGGTCAGCTCTTTGAAACTGAAGACATTCCTAATGTTCTATGTTGATTGTCACAAATCTTTTCACATGATATATCGTAAACTAGTCTTTTTCTGTTCCTAAATGGATAAATTCATCTGGAAGAAGATATTACTCAGAATGAGAAAACCTCATAAGTAGTTGCTAGCAAAGGAAATTATGTGTAAGGATACATCTGAACAGTAGTTAGATTGGCTCTGTGCTCTCTACTTTCCAAACTAAGGGTCATTTTAAACATAAAATAATCAAGGTCTTGTTTCTGAGTGTAGAGTTTTACTATATTTTACCCAAGTAGAGTATTAAAAGAAAATTTTCAGGTCACATTCATTTGAATAGGTTCTTTTGTCATTTTGTTTTCATTATCTAAACATATTTTTTTTAAATTATCAAAGACAATCTGAGAAACTTCATTAATTGCTAAGTATCTTTATATTTAATTTAAATTGTATACACATGTACTAGAAGTGTATAGTCAACATTTTTATGCATGGCATGTTCTGAAAATACTAATGAAAAATTATTGGAATATGCAGCCTAGTAAATGTAATTGTAAAGAATAATAACCTAAGAATCTAACCAGATTAAAAATCAATTTAGTGAGACTTTGTTACATTTCCTTCATTTCCTAATGGTTTTAGGTGGACATTTTAGTTAACGAATAGATATGCTAAGTAATAATTTCTTATGCAATGGTTATTTTGTTGACAATGTGAAAATGCTTTCATATCGCCTGTGGAACAATTCTATAATTAAACCATACTGCCTTTCATGAGTTATGTGAACAAAATGAACTTCTCTGACAGGTGACTTTATAATTGCTTACCTTTTAAATTACTTTTACAAATCATTCAGCAAATTTTAGTAACATAAGGAGATCAGGATATAATATTTCATCGATACTGATATTAGTAAAAATAAACTAGCATTGAATATCTGAAGTTAAATATATTTCATTTGTTAAGAATAGAATAATCTTTCAAAATCTTTAGAATGCACTTTTGTTAACTTTAAAATCAGGAGGTTATTACCATTTTTTGCTCCCTCTATGTGCTGGGCATAGTGCTGGACAATCTACACACATTATCGTGTTTATTCCTCACAACAAATATGTGAGATTGGGATAGTTATCGTGATTTTACAAATTAAGAAAGCATGACGCAAAGGCATTAAATATCTTGCATAAGACCACATATATAGGGTAGCTAGGACTCAAACTCTCTTTCCTCAGACTTCAAAATCTATCCTGACTAATGGTGCCAACTAATACACTTAAATTTTTAAATGTCCACAAATGAATATTTTAACACATTCTGTAAGCCTGATTAAAAATAAATAGTTCATAATATTATATAAATTTCAGGTGTACATCATTATATTTTGACTTCTGATAGGCTGCATCATGTTCACCATCAAAAGTCTAGTTGCCATCTGTCACCCTACACATGTGCCCGTTTACCCCTTTCACCCTCCTCCCACCCCCTGCCTCTCTGGTAACCACCAATCTGCTCTCCATATCTATGTGTGTGTTTGTTTGTTTATATAATATTATAAACCAATGTTATCTCAATAAAAAAATTTTTTTTAAATAAAATAAGTCATTCAGCCCACAATCTGTAGTGGCCATGAGAGCTCCTCCTTCACAAGTGTGACTAACTGAGCAAGGGTCCCAGCTGCTGCCCTCTCAAGAGCATCACCCTTTGTGCCAAGGCCAACTTCCCATGTCTGCTCCCAGCCAATCACCAAGCATAGCAGCTTGTTCCTGAGAGAGACAAGACTCCTCTGGGCCGACATTGGCCATTAACCACACAGTGGTTTTCCTCCCCTCTCTCCATCACTTGGAGCCAGACTTGCCTTCCCTGACTTCTCCAGACCTCTCCATATTTTCTCTCATGCTTGTTTTCCCTAATAAAATTCTATACACTTAATTCTGTCTTGGCATATGCTTCTAGGAGTACCCAGACTAACATACAAACCATTCGTCTAATAAACACGGTACTTTCTGGCTTCTAGTTTGTTCTCACTTTGCTGACCTTACGTGAGACGGTTGATTCTCCTATCTCTGCATGTCCAATTTGTATCCCTCTTTCAAACTTAAGCATTAGCTTAAAAGAGAATCTGTGTAGATCTTCTTCAGTCAAAAGCTATGTCACCTTCCTCTCGAGTCCTCTAATAATTTATGTATACCACTTTAGTGGAACTTTGACTTAATACCTTGTTGTAGAGAAAGGTGGGTACCTGGTTTGTCATGTCTGTTAGTTTATAAAAATATATCTGCTTACATGTTATATAATTCCCTGTGGCTCACATGATGCCTTATATAATTAGCCTTCAGGAATTCTCTGTATGCCTTCAGGGGTTGGTGAACTACGCCCCCTTGCCAAAGCCAGCAGGCGGTCTGCTTTTACAAATAAAGTTTTATTGGAACACAGCCATACCCATTGGTTTAAACATTGTCTGTGGCTGCTTTTCCATTACAACTGCAGAGTTGAGTGCAGTTGATTCTCTTTATTTGTGGTAGCTATGTCCTATAAAGTCACCACAAACACTGTATTAGCAAATCCTGAACCATTTCTTCTAGAAGAAAAACACTGTTAGAACCTTTGGTCACACATTTTGATCAACAGATCTCTATATAACCTTGTTTTATGTGTGTTTCTGTTTTAAGATACCTTATTTAATATATATTCTTTCCCTATACTGTGGATAAGACTCATAAAAAAATTGTCAGAAAGCATGCATTTAGGTTTAAAATTGTTTGAATCATACAGCCCTAATAATTAAAGTAGAAATATTTGATTCTTGTCATGAAATATCTGTTTTCGATAGTTTGTATTTTGTTCATTAAGTAATTAGAGCACAAACCAAATCAGATTAAATAAAATTGCACACATTTTGTCATATTTGATCCTTGGTCAAGGTAATCTTTTATTTCCCTGTGTAATTCTAATTCAGACACATTTATGAGAATTTGGAAACATTTTTAAATGATTAAGAGAATATTTTGGTTCATCATAAATAGAGTGTGCATTCTCAGCCTTTAAAAAATGTTCTTATTAAGAAAAAGTCTTATTTTGAAAATAAGTTTTTAACTGATTTTTAATCTTTTTTGCTTATTTTGGCATATAGTGAGCATTCAAAATGCATTAAAATTTACTAATTTTTTTTTATTTTCCATAATAATAGACTAAGTCAAATTTTTAAAAAATTGAATTTTCTAAGATCTCTTGTTTAGTGATAATCCGAGATAAGTGTAAATCTAAACTTGTGGTAGAAAAAGTAATATATTTATTAGGAAAACATAAAGCATTACTCATTATTTTATGCTCTGCTGTGTCCTGAGAAAATAGATTCCCAATGGTTTTGTAGCATTAGCTATTGGTTTTGATGGCTACTTCCTGTTAGAACACAGCAGCTGTTTCTAAATGCTTGCTTACATGTGGTATTATAGGTGTTCAGCAATGTTTGTTGGCCAATTATTCCATCATCTAAACATTGTTTATCTGAATGTTTCAGCAGTTCCCACAAGACCTTCAATGAGACAGGTTGCATGATTCTGCAATTACAAGCAGCTATTTCGATGTGCTCTCCACCATTCATTCGCTATTATTTATCACAATTTTGTGTTACTGAGGCTACAATGGCAATCAGGTCCCCTCCTTCTAAACCAGGTATAGAATTCACTACATCTTTTATTCTATCATTTTATATGTAGAACAACTTACTTTTGTTGTTCAAACTATAGTAATTATTCATGCATCTTCCTTTATATAACCAAGCTGCTTTACCTACCATCTGTGTATACGCACAATTACATCTGGAAGGTAATTAAAAGCATTTGGCCGAGTATAAATTTTGATTTATCATTGCTGGTTTTGTTATGAGTACAAAATTCACTTGAGGATTTCTTCAGAATTGCTTTGAATGATTTTCAAACATTTTATTCACCCATACCCAAAATGATGAAAGGCTATTAAATTCAGAAAAAGAATCATTGTAAAAAATATATAGGGATTCAAGAATTTTACTTCTGTTAAACTAATAAAAAAAGACTAGATATTAAAAAACAATAGAGTTGAGTGCTGTGTACAGAGAGTATATTCTAAGAAAAAATAAAGGAAAACATAATTTCTGAAATGGGAAATTTCTGTGAAGTAGTCTGACAAATACGATATCTGAACACCTCTAGAAATCACAAATCAATAGTGTTTTTGTATCATTCAAAAGCTCCTGTCATTCTAAAGCTTTAAACTGGTTGATAAAATAATCAGTGCAGCTGAAGTTCACTTTGTCTCTCCTATTATAATTCCACATAATAATTATTATGAAGACATCTTTGAATCGGTATATATCATTCACTCAACTATGAATGTTTCAGGCTGTGTTTATCTCTTCAGTAAACTCACAGCATTTGCATACTAAGTGGCTCCACTACTGCTTCTAAATTAGAAATCTACAAACATGGATTTTTCTCTTCTCGTGAATACTATATGTGTAATATCGAGAAATACATCACTATGTAGAACTGGAAAATTATATTGGTTCCCTATTTCCAAGGTCTTTTCCAATGAACAAATTTCATGATTCCATGACTTTCTATACTGTACACACAATCTATAGAAAGACTTGTTTATTTCTGGAAATATCTCTCAAATTTCCCATTACAGCAGTTTTATTCCATGTGCATTTCACTTACTATTTTATTGATAGTATATCCTTGGGGATTTATAATACAAGAGATTTGGGGTTCTCCACCTACAAACCCACCCCACATATATCTGAGAGACACATTCATTAATTTATTCCCCACTTATTGATGCCAGGCTCTCAGGATACAATAATGAATAAGACAAAAGTAATCCCTGAATAAAATCAGTATGATGGGATATATAAGCAAGTAAAGAGTTCATGCCAATTAAACCAGGCTACACTACACAGCCTTGTCAGAGCCTGGCAAGAATGGTGACTTAGAATCAGATTAAATAGCTTTCACTTTGTTTTACTCCCCAACATGAAAACAAAATTGCAAAGGACTTGTGATATAAGAAGTCGATTAAAAGTATGCAAAGAGCTCCCAGTATTTCTCTAGTTACTTTAGTTAATCCACTCAACCAAGGTTGAAGGAGCCATGAAACCCATGAATTCATTCCTTTTATACCATTAGACTATAGGAAGTGACACATAAATAATCAAGTATCTATATATACTATAAAAATAAATTCCTTGTTGTGCTACAGGCACGTATGTCCATGGATCACTTTTTACAAGAGGCTTAGACATACAGCAGACCTGGACATGACTCACCATAATTTACCCTTTTGTTCCTGGGCCCACTCCTTATTCCCAGTAAGTATTTAACAATTATGTACAATGTGAACAGATGTAAAGTTTTTAACCCGTGGCAGTCACCATCATAAACAGGTGACACTATGTAAACGTCCACCTTGAACAGTCTACCAATTATGCACATCTCCAGCTGACTCTTTCAGGTCTTCAGGGTGTCAGACTTTCCTTGCTAGACAGTTCTTTCAGTTGGTGTTTTCAGTAGGGGACTTATCACGCCCCTCAGTGTGGTGATAAATTGTGGACAGTAACAAAAAGTTCCAGGCCTCTCTTGGTTGGTTCAGGGTGCTATAACAAAATACCATAGACAGGGAGGTTTTTAAACAACAGAAATTTATTTCTCACAGTTCTGGAGGCTGGGAAGTCCAAGGTCAAGGTGCCAGCAGATTCAGTGTCTTGTGAGGGCCCACTTCCTCAATCATAGATGGCTGTCTTCTCTCTGTGTCCTCACCTGGCAGATGGGGCAAGGCATCTGTCTGTGGTTTCTTTTATAAGGGCACTAATCCTTTTCATGAGGGCTCCACTCTCATGACTTAGTCACCTCCTAAAGGCCCCCATTCCAAATACTACCAATTGGGATGTCAACATAGGGATTTGGGGGGGACACATTCAGTCAATAGCAAGCCCAGAATGGCCGGTGCCATCCTGCTTTCCTCAATATCTGCTAATCCAGAGCAATATGTAATAGAGGTTAGTGAAGAATTAAATTCTTCCTGCAGCTAGTTTGTATAGGAGAAGTCACTCACATTATTCTCGTCTTGTCTCTCTGTCTCTTACTTTATATTAGTGAAGATGTGTTGCCATCATTTCCAGTAGCCTATACCATAAACAACAATGGATTTCTCCATCTTCATCTGTAACCCCACAGATCATAGAGAAGAACTAACTAAGCTACTCTACTCTTCTCTCCCATGTGGAGACAGTGTTCCTCTTGTTATATACCCATCCCATTGTCTGTCCTGAGAATCCATATTAACCGTCTTCCCAACATATGTGCGTGTGTGCACACACACACACAAACATACACACATGCACATGACCTAGTCAGGCAAGGCTAGAAGGAGAGACGATTTTCCAAAAGGATCCGGGAAGGTGAATCCTAGTTAAGTAAGTGGAAAAGTTTTCTCTCTATCCACTGTCCTTTATTTGCTCAGCTTGGGCGTTAAGGATCAACTCTGCATATCCTGTAATGGGATTCACCAGAATGAAAGGAAAGTGATCGTTTTAAAAGTGTAATTACAGCTAAAATGCATTCCAATGTTCACTTCTTCATTTTGGTGGGAGCCATTTCTAATATTTATACCAGTAATCATGAATAGTTTGAGTTATTCTTGACTGTGTCCTGTGTCTGCACCATGTTTATTTCCCAAAGCTAACACTTTCAGATCCCGACTTTAGAGTTCTCAGAACAAGATGCAACAGAGGAGATTCTGAAAAGTAGGGGATGAATTCCCATACAGAACCAAACGGAGACTATCTACATTTACAACAAAACTAGGTGATATGAGCCCCCAAATGCCAAAAGGTGGGGCTAGACACCAACCTGATATTTTGGGTGATGTCAGCATTGACACGGGAGAAGTAGAGGGAAGCAATAGAGACTCTGCTGGCTCTGAGAATAAGAGATGCTCACAAGGGCTATCAAGTATGCATTAAATAGGACAGAAGGTCAATCTGAGAACATTACCTGAACTGTGGGGATTTTCTTTTCCAGTCCAATAGCGAGTGAGTGCAAGTGTTCTACAGTTAAGCCAGAAAGGACAAGAGCAGAAGTCCCTAAAACTCTTTGAAATGACCGTTCCCAGTTCCCTTCTATGCTGGGGCCCCTAATTAAGGAGTAACTTCTGAGAGTAGTTTAAAAGTTGATCAGGATAGGACTAATGGAGGAGAAAGAAAGAGAAGATCCAGGTAAAAGTATGGAAGAGAAACAGAGTCATGATAAGTCAAAAAGTACAACACTATATACTTTTTTAATTTTTTAAAATTATTTTATTGAAATCATATTGGTTTAAACATCGTATAATTTCAGGTGGACATTATTATATACCAGTTTCTGTATAGGTTTCATGGTGTTCACCACCAATAGTCTAGTTTTTATCCCTCACCATACATATGTGCCCCTTTACCCCTTTTGCCCACCTCCCCACCCCACTTCCCCTCTGGTAACCACTAATCTGTTCTGTTTGTCCATGTGTCTGTTTATCTTCCACATATGAGTGAAATCATGTGGTGTTTGTCTGTCTCTATCTGGCTTATTTCACTTAGCATAATACTCTCAAGGTCCATCCATGTTGTTGCTAATGGGACATTTTGTCTTTTTTATGGCTGAGTAGTATTCCATTGTATATAGATACCACATCTTCTTTATCCATTCATCAGTTGTTTGGGCACTATGTTTCTTCCACATCTTGGCTGTTGTGAATAATGTTGCAATGAACATAGGGATGCATAAATCTCTTTCTATTGTTGATGTCATGTTCTTTAGAAAAATACCCAGTAGTGGCGTAGCTAGATCATATGGTATTTCTATTTTAAATTTTTTGAGAAATCGCCATACTGTTTTCCATAATGGCTGCACTAGTTTGCATTCCCACCAGCAGTGTACGATGATTCCCTTTTCTTCACATCCTCTCCAACATTTGTTATTTTTTGTCTTGGTAATTATAGCCATTATGACAGGTATAAGGTGATATCTTATTGTAGTTTTGATTTGCATTTCCTTAATAATTAGTGATGTTGAACATCTTTTCATGTGTCTGTTGGCCGTCTGTATATCTTCTTTGGAAAAATATCTGTTCATATCCTCTGCCCATTTTTTGATGGGGTTGTTTGCTTTTTGTTGTTGAGGTATATGTGTTCTTTACATATTTTGGAAATTAAGTCCTTGTCGGATACATGATTTGCAAATATTTTCTCCAAGTTCACACCATATTTTAAGTACTACACCAAAACAGCAGAGGAGGGAGCACTACAGAGTTAGAAAAACTGCTGAACCACAGTTCCTTCTAAAAATTGAGGAAAACTAATATTTCATAGAAATGAACACTGCAAAATGATCAGGGTTCTATCCCAGGAAAAATTATTATGAGGACAAAAAAGAGAGAGTAAAGAGAAGGATAGCATCACACAGATAATGCTAGGTCTCCAGATGAAATGCTTACAAAATAATAGATAAAAATAAAATCTTCTACTTCAGAACAAACCAAAGGATATAAGGAAATTTCATATAATAAATGAAATAACGTAAATTAAAATAGAGAAACTCAGAAATGAGTTGTTATAACTCAGAAAAAAATGAGAAATGCAAGAAATCAAACTAGAAGAATTATAACAGCAAATAAACACAACCGATACTGCCTCAAGAAAAATAAGTGAAAGGGGTGACAATTTTAAAAATAAAGAAATTAAAAAATCTTAAAAAGATTTCAGTGAAGTTTTCAAAGGCTAATAAAATCCAATATACAGACAATAGGCATTACTAAGAGAGAAAACCAAATCAGGAGAAGAGAACTAATACTAAACATGTAATTCAAAAACACTTTTCTGAAAGTAAAAATAAAAAGGATTTGAAACTACCTATTGAGGAACACTTTGTATATCTGAGATCATTGACCCAGAATAACCATTTTTAAGGCATATCCTAATACAATTACTGGACTTTAAGTGAAAGGAATTATTTGGACCTCTAGGCAAAAAAATCAAGTGATATAAAAGAGAATAAAAATTATATTAATGTCAGATTTTCAACGACAACTCTTTTAGCCAGCAGGAAATGAACTAACATACTTAATATATTTCAGAAAATAGTACGTGAGCCAAGGATTTTCAAGTTCAAAGGACACAAAATAACTTTCAATTTACTAGAGACAAAAACAAACTAATCAACGTGCAGGAATGTAATAATTCAATTGGATAATAGTATTTACAGAACTAAAATGACTAGAACGATATTGACATAAACTTGGGTAGTAAGCATTAAATATGTGGTTACTTATGGAACTAAGTATGACTGACAATGGAGATATAGTGCAATTATAAAAAATGTGGGACAAATAAAAAGCATATTAAAAACTATTTTAGTCACCAAATCAATATTAATAATGCTATATTGTTATTTTGAGACTGTTGTGTTTGCAATGTGCTGTAACGCAAATTAATTCTTATGAGATATTCTAATTCTGTCACTTCCTGGGTCTTTGAGGACTAAGATTCTTACTGTGGAAGAAAGGAGATACAGATGCAACAGAGAACAGATGAAGCAACAAAAGCCTGTAGGTCTGATTCTAACAGAAAATATCAGTAAAAATACATGAAGCATTTTATTTTAAAAAGTTCTATATGTATGTCTCCCAGCTCTTTCGACACAAACAGCCTGTCTAATCCAAGTGCAAGGAGCATCTTTGTTATCCATATTGTAGTCTTGTAATATAATTAGCTTCTAACAGAAACCAGTTTCTCGAATAAATGGGTGATTCCAGGTTTGGGGCAGTCATCAGAGGAGCCTAAAATATCTTTTTATAAATATAGAAAGAAACCAATGAAAAGCAAATATGTTATGATAAAAGGATTTAGCATACTTAAAGAGTTTACTGTGGGCTAAAATGGGATAATCTGAGCTTCAGTAAGGATAATAATTGCAATGAATTAAACCCAAGAAATATGTTTATATTCATGAGTTTACACTGACATTAAAATTATTGTTTATTTTTAACAGTTATAGTAAACCTATTCATTATAACAAAACCTGGTAAATAAAGAAAATGAATCACTCATTTTGCCTTCCTTATATGAACTTTATAACCAGGAAAACAAGTAATAGACGAAGTAGGGGTGTCTCTTTATAATAGTATTCCAACTAAATATGAAAAATAAATGAAAAACTTAGAATATCATCATTTTTCAATCCCCAATGAATCTAGGCATTGGATGACAATGATTTATAATGTGATGCACAAAAAGAGGAAAACTAGATGTCGTGGGACTCCTGATATGAGAAAACACCACGATCTACAGTCCTGCTAAAGAGAACAAACCCGGGTCTGATGGAGCCTCTGGATCCAGCTGCCAGATTGCAGGAGATACAGAGGACACAGGAACCTGTTGAGCTGCCCCAAGAGTTTGCAATCGGCTAGTGGAAGTCTACAGGTCAAGCGTCTCAGGTTCTTCAACAGAAGAGTGAGGAAAAGAAAGCAGTAGAGGGAAAGACTATGGACTAAAGAGACTAAACAGAGATAGCAAATTTTAAAAAATGGTCAGGTCTGGGTCCAGCCCATTGACGTAGTGGTTAAATTCAGCGTGCTCTGCTTCAGCAGCCTGGGTTTGCGGGTTTGGATCCTGGGCGTGGACCTACATCACTTGTCAGCCATGATCTGGCAGCAACCCACATATAAAATAGAGGAAGACTGGCAACAGATGTTAGCTTAGGGAGAATCTTCCTCAGAAAAAAAAAAAATGGTCAGGACTAAACTATATTGTCTAGGGACACACCCTTGGGTGATACCATTATGAAATGGGGATGGTGGTTCCTTCTGGGGGAAGAAAGATGCTTATGATTGGATGGGATACATGGAGGAGTAGGCAAAGTTCTGTTCTCTGCCTTGGGCTGTGATAATAACAGCCTTCATTGTATAATAATTCATTAAACTTTTGTATTAGTTTTGTTATTGATTTCTATAGATGTGTTCTATTTTATACTGTTTAAAAGAATGAAGCTGCGCAGGTGAGGCTAGTGTCAATCGTCCGTTTCACTAGCTAGTCATGCAGGTGTTCGTCTCATGGGTTATGACCTGGGCTGCTTACTGGCTCAGCTGCTTTCCCAGCTGCTGCATGTTCTGACCCTCTCTGAATTGGTGCCATACTTTGTGTGTGTGTGTGTGTGGGGTGGGGGGTGGTGGGTGAGTGAGAGGTGGAGTAACTGCTGTGAATCACTCATCTAATACCTCCATGGCCCACCACCTCTTGGGGTCATCCAGCGAACCAAGCTCAGGCCAACACATGCCCTTCCCCACTCAACCTATGAGAGGCAAAATAATTCCCCACTTGGGCTGGCCCCATGGCCCTGGGGTTAAGTCCAGTGTGATCTGCTTTGGCAGCCTGGATTTGCTTCCTGAGTGTGGACTTACACCGATTATTGGCAGCCATGCTGTGGCAGTGACCCACATACAAAATAGAGGAAGATTGACATAAATGTTAGCTCAGGGTGAATCTTCCTCAGCAAAACAATAATAATAATAATAATAATAATAATAATAATAATAATAATAAATTCCCCACTCTCTCAGGGTTTAGGGCTTTTACTTATTCTGACTGAATTTGTGTGGCCAGGAGGATTTTGTGTGTGTGCGTGTGTGTGTTCGTGTACATTAGTTCTCATCTATGTCTCAGTTCTTCAGTTCCTCACATAAAACAAAAGCCCTCCCTTGCCTTTGCTGATGTGATAATTAATTAGCTAGACCACACCAAAAAGGGCTGGTTGAAAGATTCTCAAGAATAATAACTCAGACATAGTTTAAATTGCTTTCTCCTGAGTTTCCTAGCACCTCAATAACACAAGCACTGTAAAAACTTACGAATAAAGATGCAAATGAAAGAGTGAAGAGACCCCCCAATGCCTCCCTAATTCCTCACTGAGGATCTCCCTATGTTCATTGTTAATTAAAATCCATAGAGAGACAGTTTCACCCAGATCAGGGCAGGTAAAGAACCATAGGCTCATTGATTTCTAGACCATTAACCTGGATGGGGGGGCCACATTAGCACTCAAAGGTGTGCCTATTATCATAAGTCAATTTCCTGCTGTGGCCAAAGTGTATATTTCTGTGTTCTCAGTCCTTCCAAATCATCGCCCCATGGTACAAGCACCAATTGATACTACTACAGAGCGTTGTTATCCACATGCCCTTATAATGCAACGAGTTTTAATTACTTCCTCAGATATCGCTGCTATTAAATGGATGAGACAGAAGGCACACCCAGTGCTATTCTAACTTCAAAGTGCTTGACCTTTCTTTTCTGAACCTTCCTGTCAGAATATCTTCATTTCCATTCCACCTGCTTAGATTTCACGCATCCTCTAAGTCCTAGCTCAAGAAGTCTTTTTCAGTTCTTGTAGTACATTCAAGCTTCTTCTTTCTCTGAGCTCCTATTGTGTTTTAGAAAACACCATGCAGTTCATCACTCCTTGTTTTCAAGTAATGTTATTGCCGGATTCTCAACTACTTGCCTGCTTCCTTATGGGCAGGCAGGCAGTATTCTTAAAGACAGAAACATGTTTTCCTGCTATTTTCTATAGGGTTTGGCACTGTGATTCACACAAATGAGATTTTAAAATAATTGTAGAAGGAGTGAGTACATTTTACTCCTTTCCTGTCCACTGTAGACTTAAACAATTAGATGCCTAAAAGATTAAGGCAGTTATTAATCTATCCATTCAACCTATTAAAATATTAGCCTTTCTCCTCTTTCTAACTCCCACTAGTGTTTATAATGTGCAAGTCACAACTCTCAACACTCTGGATATATTCTCTCAACGAATATTCAAAAAAATGCTAAGGAATTGTTATCATAATGTTATCATTATCTTCATTTACAACTTTCTAGTATCTCTTCCCTTTGGTAAATACCTGCATTGTCAACACTCTTCCTTCAAATTTAAGACTGCTTTTAATGTAAGTCACTATAATGATTTGTTTTGAATGAAAGAATGATAACATTCATTTATAAATTTGGAAATATTCTTTTTTGTTTTTTGTGTTTATTTAAATTTTTTTAATTAATTTATTTTTTATTGAGGTAACATTGGTTTATAACATTATATAAATTTCAGGTGTACATCATTGTATTTCGATTTCTGTGTAGACTACATCATGCTCACCACCCAAAGGCTAATTAAAATCCGTCACAGTACACATGTGCCCTTTTACTCCTTTCACTCTCCCCCATTCCACCTTCCTCTCTGGAAACCACCATTCTAATCTCTGTATCTATGTGTTTGTTTGTTGTTGTTGTTTTTATCTTCCACTTATGGATGAAATCATAAGGTATTTTACTTTCTCCATCTGACTTTTTTCACTTAGTGTAATACCATCAAGGTCCATCCATGTTGTCACGAATGGCAGGATTTTATCCTTTTTATGGCTCAGCAGTATTCCATTGTATATATATACCACTTCTTTATCCATTCATTCATTGATGGGCACTTAGGTTGTTTTCAAGTCTTGGCTATTTTGAATAATGCTGCAATGAACATAGGGGTGCAAATACCTTTTCAAATTACTGTTTTTGTGTTCTTTTGATACATACCTAGAAGTGGAATATCTGGATCATACAGTAGTTCTATTCTTAATTTTTTGAGAAATCTCCATACTGTTTTCCATAGTAGCTGCACCAGTTTACATTCCCACCAGCAGTGTATGGGGGTTCCCTTCTCTCCACATCCTCTCCATACTTGTTGTTTCTTGTCTTTTTAATAAGTGCCATTCTGACAGGCCTGAGGTGATATCTCATTGTGGTTTTGATTTGCATTTTCCTAATAATTAGTGATGTTGAACATCTTTTCATGTGCTTGTTGCCCATCTGTATATCTTCTTTGGAAAAATGTCTGTTCAGATCCTTTGCCCATTTTTTAATTGAGTTGTTTGTTTTTTGTTGTTGAGTTGTAAGAGTTCTTTATATATTTTGGATAGAACCCTTATCAGATATATGATTTGCAAATATTTTCTCCCATACTATAGGTTGCCTTTTGATTTTGTTGATGGTTTTCTTTGCTGCGCAGAAGCTTTTTAGTTTGATGTGGTTCCACTTGTTTATTTTGGCTTTGGTTGCTTTTGCTTTTGGTGTCAATTCTAAAATCAAATCTTGTTTTTTTATCCATTCAGCCAATCTATGTATTTTGATTGGATATTTTAATCCATTTATATTTAAATTAATTATTGATCTATATGGACTTACTATTGCCATTTTGTTAGCTATTTTCTGGTTGTTTTATACTTGCTTTGTTTCATTCTTCATCTCTTACTTTCTTCCTTTATGATATGATCATTTTTCTATAGTAGTACACTTTGGTTCCTTTCTCTTTATCTTTTGTGTATCTATATATGTTTTTGCTTTGTGGTTACCATGAGGCTTACATTAAACCATCTTATATTCATTAACAGTCTATTTTATACTGGTGATAACTTAATCTTGAATGCATACAAAAGTTCTATATTTTTAAATTCCTTCCCCCCACATTTTACAATTTTGGTGTTACAATTTGCATCTTTTTGTGTTGTGTATCCATTAACAAATTATAGTTATAGTTATGTATATATATGTATTTGTAGTTATAGTTATTTTTATTTATTTATTTATTTTTTGTGAGGGGGATCATCTGTGAGCTAACATCTGATGCCAAGCCTCCTCTGTTTGCTGAGGAAGATTGGCCCTGGGCTAACATCTGTGCCCATCTTCCTCTACTTTATATGGGATGTCACCACAGCATGGCTTGACAAGTGGTGCATCGGTGTGTACCCGGGATCCAACCTGCGAACCCTGGGCTGCAACAGCGGAGCATGTGCACTTAACCACTGCGCCACTGGGCCAGCTCTATAGTTATTTTTAACACCGTTCTCTTTTAACCTTCATACCAGAGTTATAAGTGATTTACTCAGCATCACTACAATATTTGAGTATTCTGAATTTAACTAAATATTTACCTTTACCAGTGAGTTTTATATTTTCATGTTACTGATTAGTGTCCTTTTGTTTCAGTTGAGATAACTCTCGTTGTCATTTCTTACAAGATCACTCTAGAGATGATGAACTCTTTTAGCTTTTGTTTGT
Organism: Diceros bicornis minor; assembly: GCF_020826845.1. Lineage (NCBI taxonomy): Eukaryota > Metazoa > Chordata > Mammalia > Perissodactyla > Rhinocerotidae > Diceros > Diceros bicornis. The sequence goes on from NC_080777.1 coordinate 18,103,328, forward strand.
GTTGAAAACTCTTTCTCTCTCCTAATCCGAAGGACAACTTTGCTGGGTAGAGTATTCTTGGTAGGAAGTTTTTATCTTTCAGCACTTTGAATACGTTATCCCACTCCTTTCTGGTCTGCAAAATTTCTGCTGAAAAATCTGCGGCTTGTCCTAAGGAGTTTCTCTTGTATGTAACAAGTTGCTTTTCTCTTGCTGCTTTTAACATTCTCTCCTTGTCTTTAACTTTTGACAACTAATTATAATATGTATCAATATAGATCTCTTTGGATTCATCTTATTTGATGCTCTCTGGGCCTCATGGATCTGGATGTCTGTTTCTTTCCTCGGGTTAGGAAAGTTTCAGCCATTATTTCTCGAAATAAGCTTTCTGTTCCTGTCTCTCTTCTTCTTGGACCCCTATAATGTATATGTTGGTCTGTTTGATGGTGCACAAGAAATCCCTTAAGCTATTTTCACTCTTTTCCATTTCTTTTTGCCCTTCTGATTGGATGAATTTCACTACCCTGTGTTCTAGTTCACAGATCCATTCTTCCAATTGTTGGTCCAATAGTTTGCTGTTGGTCCCTTTTATTTGAATTTTTTACTTCAGTTATTGTATTCTTTAGCTCTAGGATTTCTGTTCAGTACTTTATTATATTTTCTACTTTTTTGTTGAAATTCTCACTTTGTTCCTGCATTGCTGTGCTGAATCAGTGTGTATATTTATGACAGTTATTTTGAACTCTCTGTGGGGTAAATTAGTTATCTCCATTTTATTAAGATTGATTTCTGGAGATTTAGCTTTTCTTTTGTTTGGAACATATTTTCCTCTTTCTTCATTTTTCTTAACTCTCTGTGTTGTTTTCTGCACATTAGATAAAACAGCCACCTTTCCCAGTCTTGACAGACTGGTCTCATATAGGAGAAGAACCTCTTTAGTCACTCTGGCCCAAGCTCCTGGTTGTCCATAACCTCACCGAGAATGATTCCAACTCTTCAACTACTTTCTGAATAGCCATACTTTGTGATAACTAATTCTTACAGGGATAAACAATTTAACTTAAAACAATATGAAATATGTAGCAGAGATATGATGTAGATATGATATTAATAAAATATGCATTATGGACAGACAATTTTAATATTTTGGGGATCTACGATATTAGTTTCAGAAATAACTGTTATGTACCAGAAATCCTCAAATTTACAGGACTACCTCTATTCCATGGAAAAATGTAATAAGAAAAACATTGAAATATGATACTTTACAGTGGAAGAATTCTGAACATTCTAAATGTTAATAAAGTACTTTAAAGCATAGATTCATTATTTAAAACATTTAAAATATATTAAAGAATTTGAGAAAATATTTAAATTTCAAGTACTCCTGGTGATTTTAGGGAAAGTCATCAGGGTTGGCACCTTAAAGTGATTTTTCAAGATGCACTTTCAAGTCACTTTTCCTCTCAGCACTTAACACTTATATTACCAGAAAATTGCTTTCAGAAATTACCTTTAGGTATCGTTTTCTTAGTGTACCTTTGCCAGAATTGTGTTTCTATGAAAAAGTATGCTACAGATAATATCCCCACAACACACTGACAGAAATTTTTAATAATCAATTTTTATCATGAACTTAAAAACAAGCTTGTATTTTTCTCACCAACAGGGAAACAGTAATTTTTATAACTGTTTTGCCTGTGGACCTGTACTAGCAAGAAATACATAAATTCATAAAGAATGTTTAGAAAATTGTGTTTCTATGAAAGCTATTTCCGTTCTTCTTTACATAAAAATACACACAACTTGAATCTCAGAAAGAGAGGAATAGTAAACAAAAAACTGTGCAGCTTTCACAAAGTTTTATCATAAACCACAAAGCATATTTTTCCTGTAATAGAAAAAATATGTAATATTATATATGCCACATTATTTCTGTAAATATGAGAAAATATTTACCAAATAAAGTGTGACATTAGTATTTGATTAGCTATCAGTAACTGTCAGAAAGGAAAGTATAGCTTTTGTTTTCTTAATCAAAACTTTGTTTCATTTTCTATATACCTCTATGGGCTTCAGTAGCTTGTTAAACATGATTATGTCATTCTGTCAAAAATTCTGACAACATACCATAGAACATTTTTCAAAAGATTTTTAGTACTGAAAGTTTAATAGAGCTTATTTAAGAACTTCTTATTAGATTTCTTCTTGCTTTGAGAAAGAAATGGAATGAACTAGCATTTCATTCATCTCCCTTAATGGTTTCAAGATCATTGAGAGTAGAATGTAATCTGAGAAAAGTTTTTAAAGAATTTTTGGGTCTTTTTGTAGCTGGACTTATTGAATATTGTTTGTAAAGCGAAGAAGCTATTGAAATGCTCAGATACACCCTATCCAGTCTATTTCTCTAACCTGAAACTAAGGAAGTAAAATGCATACTCAATTCAGTAATCTTACCCTCAATACTACTTGTCATAGGTATACCTAAATCTAATGATAGTGATCTGAATACTTTAATGCCTTTTATATTCTTTATAGTATGCAGGGTAATAAAACTATCAAAAGTAATAACTAAAACATTGCAAGGGGAAACATATAAACATCACTCAATATGAGTATGAAATAAATTTTCAATATAGAAATTTTTAAAAATTAGAAGTGGAAAATGGAGGAAGAAAGCAGGATGCAGAGTGACAATAAAGAAAAAACACAAGTAATGGAGAGATACAAAGAAATTATAAAGGATAAACATGCTAGCAAGGTAAAATTATGTTATAACCAGCATCAGATTTATGAATTGGTTGAAGCAGATATGGTTTCAGGGATACTGAGCAAGAAAAAATATCAATATAAAAATTAATGCACCAGTGTTTCTAAGTGATGTATGGAACCCAAATGGAAAAGTTTGCTCTGTGCAAGATAGCTCTACAGTGCTCTTATCATATTATATTATGGATTCATTTTCCCACTGAGCTGTAAGCTACCTGAGTGATGATAGATAGAACTGATGTCTTAATTACATTTGTTTCCCCAAAGCCTATTACAGACTTCGATGCCTAGTAGGGATTCAATGCCTTTTTATTGAAATGAATGGAAAAAACCCTAAAAGGAATACCATACGTTTTATTTTTGTGATATTTGATCTTATTAGTACTCCTACTAAGCAGAAATACTTTTCGGCTAATAGGAAACAACAGAAGATTTAATAATTCATATATTTGGTAGCTGTTTGTGTGGTGCTTTTATTATCTATCCTGGTTAGCTAGAGGTAAAAAAAACTTAATTGGGCTTCAGAGACCTTAGGATACAGTGCCATCTTTCCCACTTGTGTTTTCTGCAATCCACAAGAAAACCACTAAATTTTTCATTTTTCTTTTTACTTCCAAAATTTTGTGTTTCTGTAAAAGATTGAAAAAATCTTCAGGACAAATGTAGAGTTTCATATTTTCTATGATTATTAGCTTCACTTTTTCAGTTGAAACCAGTTAATAAGTTCAAATTCCAGTAATATTAAGAAAGTGTGAAAAGGCAATAAATAAGTCATTCAGCACACATATATATTAAAAAGTCACTAGTGTCTGGTCCAATAGATACCAAACATCGTACCTGTGCTTAGTCCCAGATTTGTGCATCTCTGATGCCATTTCGTAATCACCAAAAGATACAATGCCTGCTGCCAACTGAAATGATAAAGGCTTGAAGAGCTGCAGGTGACCAATGAAAGAGCCAAGCATAGCGAGCAAATCACAATTTGATTATCCGTGCATCAATAATTGTTGTCATTTATCTGAAAGCGAGAACTCTGATTATGAAATGAAATTCTCCAACACTACGCACCCTGTGATGCATGTAACCCTCTGAAGAGAGCTCAAGGTTCTAACACCACTCCACCACTTTGTGGTTCACCATCAACACGGGTGTTAGGGATTATGTTGGGTCAATATCAAGCCTATTGTGCTGCACTGGTGAAGGTTTGAAGCGTCGTGAGAAAGAATGGTAGCATTCAAGCCAAGGTTGAGTCGTCTCTTCTGTTGTTTCTGTTTCTATTTCAAAGCTGATCGGTGGTTGGTTTTGACATGGTTTGGCAGTAAGTTAAGGTGGAGGGATTAAGATTTATCAGATAAATTCGTTTCTAGAAATAGCTAATGAATTGTAGGGATCCTCTAGCACATCAATACTCCAGAAGTTCCCACATGGAATTACCAGGGTCCCACATTATTGAGAATAACTTCACTAGTGGGAGCAAAGAAGGCTCACATAGGGCCATGAAACTATATGAATACTATAGTGTTTCATTTTAATCCCCTTGTCATTTTTTAGTATATGGTTTTAAGTTATTTTCTTGGTGGTTGCCCTGGAGATTAAAATTACCGTCTTAATTTAAACAATCTAGTTTAGATCAATAACATTTTATTTTAGTTGTATACAAAAATTGTGCTAGTATATATTCTATTATAGTCCTCATTCTTTGTTCCGCTGTTGTCATATAAATTATATCTTTATTCATTGTGTGCCCATCAACACAGATTTATAAGTTTTAGGTTATGCATTTTTCTTTTAAATCTGATAGAAGAAAAAATAACAATTGCAAACAGAAAAATATAGTTATATTGTCATCTATATGTACTTAAGTTTTTATTTTACTGGTGCTATTTACTTCTTCACGTGTATTTCCTTGGGGAAAATGTTTTCCACACTGGGTGAGACTGAGTCAGGTGCTTAAGACTATCTTTCAAGTGCGAATCTTCCAGGGAACCAGTGGCAAGTAAAATAATGACAATTTTCTGAAAATGAGGCTCTGAAGGAGCTCCAACCCTGTTCCGCCCGCGTTGGCAGCTGTCAGGCTGCTGGATTCCACTGTGATTATAAGCTGCTCGTTTTCAAGATTCTCACAGGGCTGGGGAGGGGAATGGGTATTAGGCATGTCAAAATACCGCAAAGCTTGCTGTTGAATAAATCTTTCCTGAGTCCTTGCAAGCTTTTGATTAATTTCTAGAGTTGTGAAAAAGTTGATTCTAACAATTTTGGCCAATTTCATCCTTGCTTTTATGGAGAAAAGAATTTTTGGAGGTCCTCACTCTGCCATTTTTGCTGACATCTTGTTGAATTATTTATTTTTAGTGTGGAAAAAAAATCTGGTGCATTCTATACTATTGGTATTTATTTATGTATTCTTCATTTACTTGACATTGATCTGTGCTAGCAAGCTTGAGAGGATAACAAAGCAGGGTAAGCAAACATTGAAATATGAAACAGAGTAGTGAGAACATTTTTGGCTTTGAATTTGGCATAACTTTTAAGTAAACATAATAGAAATGTTTTGGCCATTTCAGAGGTTTGGAGGCATTGTAGTCAATATTTATTCTTGTAGACACTGGGAGATTTAACTCCTAACCTCATTGGTCCTGGATAGTTATATAGTATTAGTACAGATTTTGAAGTAGCTCCATGCGGGGGTGAGTAGAATTTTTCTGACTGATATTCCTTGGATCTTCTTCAAGGAAAGTAACAGCTCTGCTGATTAGTGAGTCAAGTCCAATGTGTCCTCAGTGATTATCAACTTTCCCTCACAGGGTAGCTCTTAAAAACGAACAGCGCCCAGATGCTAGCCACAGAGATTATAATTCACTTAGTCTCAGGTGGGGCCTTGACATTGTTATATTTAAAATTCTTATAAGAAACTAATACTATTGATAGAAATTGTGTCAGAGAAATAAAAAGCTCTCTCCAAGGACCGCCTACATCTACTCCAACATACAAACAGTTAAAGGAATGTTGATAATCGTAGATCAAGACTGTTTCTTAGGCTTTGGTATTGAGCATAAATCATCAGTGCCTTTTTAAAGGCCTAGGATAAATAAATTGGACCATATTATCATAGATTTTAGGGAGAACCTCTTCCCACCTTTTTTGGTGTATTCTTGTTCCCTTTCTTGAAGTTCAAATAGTAACATACTAAATAACAATATGTAGATTTTTTGAATAGGACAAGATGCAGAAATGGAGGCTATGTAACATGTTCTAGTTCTTAGATCTACATGTGCCTTGGCAACACAAATTTTTATAGCTTCACATGGTCCAACCAAGATCATCAGGGCTAAAATGTTTTCAACCTCACCTCAGCAAGTAACCACTAAGTGTGTCTTTGCTTGGCCACATATTCTATCCATTTATATTCCTCAGTGACCTTGTGAAACTATCTATGCACAGCAGCATTTTGTTGCTCAGGATTCTGGGACTGGCCATCTCTCAAGTTTTCTTACTGGAGATTTCCGCTGGAATAAAAATGAAAAGGCTGAACTTTCCACAAAAATTCTAGACTGAACATAATGCTCTGTAAGTGACTATTCTATGAGGAAATGGCTTTGGATATATATGTGAATTCTCTATAGCACAAGACTATGACAGACACACCTGAGGTTAAAGTTAGGCTTATTGACTCATTATAACAAGGGATACTGCACACCATGGGGAATGGAGGAATGTCTCAGAGGCTAGAAAAACATATTTTAGGATTTAGGCTTCTGTTAGGCGATTTTGGGGGGTGTGCAAAGAAGTAGGACTTTGCTCTGAATTGGATGTTGTCAGGAAGAAGAGACAATTCTATGACTGAGTCTTTTAATAATTCTTTAGAATTTGGGAAAAAAAATCAAGTGAAGCTAACACTTCTACTGATTTTTTTTAAGCAACAGTCACATATATTATCCAGAATAGGGGGCGTGGTTGGTCATTTTTGGGGTTTGTACAATATTCTTTTTTTCTATGTGTTCAGATATGATTATGACAAAGTGGTCTTCTTTGTGCCTTGATTCATCAGAATCACAGATTGCCCTTGTCTGATGTTGGTGCTCTGTGAAATGTTTATGTTTAACAGAAGAGAAGCACAACCATCTGTGTCAGGACAGCTTGTAGCAACACCAAGAGCTGGTAGTACGGCGCTAATTCCCAGATGTCACAGGCTTCTCTTCTCTTTCTAATACAATTTGTAACCAAGTATGTCCCCAAGACTAAGTTTATCTTCGTCAGATGTTGATATGTCTTTTAGCATCTTCTTTCCCTATGGCATTTATTATGTCCACATTTCTTCTGTGAGGCAAGCTCCCTATTATTAACACAGATGAGGGGCCGGCCCCGTGGCTTAGCAGTGAAGTGCGTGTGCTCCACTACTGGCGGCCCGGGTTCGGATCCCAGGCAGGCACCGAGGCACCGCTTCTCTGGCCATGCTGAGGCCGCGTCCCACATACAGCAACTAGAAGGATGTGCAACTATGACGTACAACTATCTACTGGGGCTTTGGGGAAAAAAAAGGAGGAGGATTGCCTATAGATGTTAGCTCAGAGCCAGTCTTCCTCAGCAAAAAGAGGAGGATTAGCATGGATGCTAGCTCATGGCTGATCTTCCTCACAAAAACAAAACAAAACAAAACAACCAAAAAACCCCAACAAAAATAAATAAATAAATAAGCGCAGATGAATCTTTTCTCTCATTATTGACACTTTAAATTCTGATTAATGAGTTTTCTGTGCTCACAATGTTGAAGCCCAATCTTGATAAAGATTTCTTTGTGCCAGACATGTTACCACATGATTTTTATCCCTCTCATCCTTAGTACCTGGTCAAATATAAACTTTTTTGGTTGTATATTCTATCTATTAACTCATTTTCATGTTGTCCAGATGCTTTGTTTTCTTCTCTGTGCTTTCCCTCAAAGACTTTTCACTTATACTCTTTTGTATAGTTAAACTCTTTTCTAGGTGTTTTTATAAAGTTAAATGTATCTTAACTGAATTAGAGCTCTCCTGTGAAGATATTGATTTCTCTTGCTGCCCTTTTGAGTGAAAGGTGTTTTTGTCCCCATTTCTCAAATCTTTCCACATGTTTTGTACCCTCATTCCACAAAGCATGTTCTTGATTTCATATAGAATTCCAGTCTCATTAAGGATTGATCTTAGGAGAAAAATATCTCTATTTTAGATAATCCTTTTAGCATTTGCGTTTGGTTATGTAGGTGAAAGCATCGGGGTATAGCCTTAATGGAGTAGGATGTAATAAAAAATGATGGCTAAACTACTCTGTGGGTATATTAATAAATATATCTGGTTGTTTGGGAAGGAGAGAAATTACAATTAATTAGGAGGGGAGAGAGGATGTCAGAGGAAATAAAAATATAACAATAACATCACAGATTTTGGAGCACAGGTTAAAAAGTCAACCCTCCTTTCTAGAAATAGTTAACGGAATTTTAACAGTAGTCACTTCTAGGACTCAGTCTTAATTGTGTGTGTGTGTGTGTGTGTGTGTGTGTGTGTGCGCGCGCGTGTGTGCTATTATCCTTTCTATACTCGATAACTGGTAAAATCAATTATACAAACAGTCTAGAATAGCCATAACTTGGAGTAAAGGACCTAGGGTTGCCAAAGTATAATTTTTATAAAGTTAAAAACATTTCCTTTATACAAATATTTGTTTGGTGGGAGTCAATGCTTTCTTTAACTTATTAATGAGAGAAACTACAGGACAGTTAAGCTGGTTCAAATAGCAATTTGAGAAGTGAAGTTTTTATAGTCTTTCAGTCAAAAGGATACTGAAGTTAATTTATTAATAGATGCAAAAATGAGTGATATTAGCCAGGACAATAAAAATATAATTGTCTAGGTAATATTTTCTACTGGTCAGAAATCTATGGGCTCAAGATTGGGCCTTCATCAATAAATATTTAATCAAATATTGGTATAGTCCTCTAGAAATCAAATAATTTTTTGGCAGACCTGTTAGAACATGCTTCAGGACACAACTGAAAAGGTATGCAGTTATCTTTTTTGTCTCTATTTCCAAGTTTGGATAATTTTTCTTAATTGTCTTAAGTGTCCATTTGTTTTAGGTGACATAGTAAGGTGATATTGTTTAAGGTGACATTCAGCACACTGAATCAAGGAGAGATGAGAGGTTCTAGAATTTTGTGGAAAAAAAAAACTGGAACCAATGGTCACTAGGAAAATACACAAGGCTCTCCCACGCCCCATTTTTTCCCCAAAGATTCGTAAAGTATCTAGAGGAACATTTCCTACTATATGTTGTATATGGATTTACACAAAAATTTGTTTTTATCTCCAAGGACAGGTTGACTTTAGTTGATATTTTAGATTTTATATTTATTAAAAACAAAAGAAAATGACTTAAAATTAATAATTTCCTCTATTAATGGTAACCTCTCTATAACAACCATCGTTAAAAAGCTAAATATAATACTTTTGGTTTGGGAATAAATAGTATAGAAATATATGTATATATTTAGGAATAAATAGTAGAGAAGAGTGTGCGTATACACACACACACACACACACACATATATAGGTATATATGTATATGTATTTATGTATATATATTTGCTTTTTAAAAAATGAAGCCCAGGGTTTTCTATAATTCATAATGAATATAAATCATATCTCACTCCAAATTTGAACGAATGAATACATGAAAGAGTAAAATATTAAACTAAATTATTGTTTTCTAGGAGAAATCTTTTAACTATATTTTTGGATTGGGACTTTGACAAAATAAAGTCTCAATTTGCATTTCTGTGAACTAATACAGGAGTTGGTAAACTGCTGTCAGAAGCCACTTTTTTCTTTTTTTTTTTTTGAGGAAGACCAGCCCTGAGCTAACATCCGATGCCAATCCTCCTCTTTTTTTTTTTTTCTGCTGAGGAAGACTGGCCCTGAGCTAACATCTGTGCCCATCTTCCTCTACTTTATATGGGACGCCGCCACAGCATGGCTTAACAAGCCACCCGGGATCCGAACCAGGGAACCCTGGGCCACCGCAGCGGAGTGCGCACACTTAACTGCTTGTGCCACCAGGCCCAGCCCCCACTTTTTTTCTTTTAAGGAAATATAATTGACATATAACATTATATTAGTTTCAGGTGTATAACATAATGATCTGATATTTGTATAGATTGTGAAATGATCACACTAAGTCTAGTTAACATCCATCTCCAGGTTGGACTATGTGCTTGCTGTTTTGAAGCCTCACTGCTCCCAGTTTTCTTTCAATTATTCCATCACCCTTCTTTAAAATTCCCTCTGTTGACTCCCACCAAACAATAGCCACGAGGAACACTCCCTTTAGTCAAAGTTGGGTTTCCTTTACTTTTTATTTAGTCAAAGCTTGGGTTTACTGGCTACAGCCAGGGGGAACACCCAGCAAAGGGAAGAATGGGACATCTCAGAGAGATGGTGACAAGATGGATTCATTAATAGATTTGGGTTTGCATTAGGTGATTTTGGGAAGAATACAAGGAAGTAGAGCTCCTTTGCTTTGGAATGGGTGATGTTATTGAAAAATGGGGTTAATTATATTTTCGGTTACCTTAATATATTTTTATGTAGGATGCACCCAGTACAGAATGAGTGTAAACTTGTAAGTTGTGAAAAAGCAGCAGCCACTCTTGTTTTCTGGGAGAGAGACTTTTGTTGTTGCACGGTATTCTTGTGTTTGTCTGTGCTCAGACATGACTACAGAGTGGTTTCGTTTTGGGCATTCTCAATTATAATCATTTTGTATTGGTGTTCTGTGAAATTCTTTATGTTCATTAGGGATGTATAATGGCCAGCTCCGAGTTGTTGGCTAAAAAGAATGCTTTTTTCTTTCTCACCTCTATTGAAACATCTGGTCTAGGTTTTCTGTGGCTGATTGGACTCTAGCTGAAACAGCAGTTTTCATCAATACTTATATTTATTAAAAAAATTAATTAACTCATAATGTATACTTTGCTGTTAGCCTTAATCTACTCTTTTTCAAACCAGGTCATTACATTAGGATGATGAAAATTATAAAACTGACTGAGACGGTGATAGACTTTAAACGTCATATTTCAGCTAATTAGAAATCTGCAAGATGTTACATTGGGTTAAAAGTAGGGGATATGGCAAGGTTTTGACTTGTTTTGAGGATAATTTAATCTTCCAAAATATATAAGGTGGTGGGGAACGACAGGGAAATATTTCTAGGCACAAAATCTAATTAGCAAGAAAGAATGTGAGAAATGAAAGTGGTGGGATGTTTTGAAATGTCACTTGTTTTCTTGGGGTTTATGATGTCAGTGAGACATGGCTTCATAATCATACTCCTCTCTACCTTCGTTCCTCCGTGAGAAGGTGAGATGTTACTCTACCTGTATATTGCTACCTGCTCCGTCTTTGCCCTGGATACAATGTCTTCCAATACTCTCTGGGTCCTGGATTTATAAAATATACCTTTTCCTTATACTTAATAATTCTCTCACTCTCTAAAGCTCATCTCCCTGATATCTTTGTTTCATTTTTTTTTTTATCATCTTGTCCCTATAAACCCATTTTAGAAAACTAGGAATCATTCTTAATTTTTTTGTTCTTCCCTACTGCCTTAGTTGAGCGTCTAAACAATTAAAGAACCATTCCTATATTTACATGCCCACTATCACAGCCTGAATTCGAAGCCATCTCATCTCTATATTTAATTATGAATTACATTAATATTTTAGACCTTTATAGAAAATAAAACATAACGAATCCTCTGTATCAAATGCTATCAAATCTAATGTCAAATCCTAAGATTTTTCCACAATTATGCCAGAATGAGCCACAATAACACACTACACATACAGTTGAGCCCCTCTGTATGGCTCTCCTCATTCTCATTCCTTTCCTTCATCTCTCCTTCCCCCAGTATTATCCCTCATGCAGACCACTGATATAGATACTAACTAGGAATTCTAGGCTCTAATCCTATTTACTTTATATTATTTATTCACATTGCAGACTGAGCTATCACAAACAAAATCTAACTAAGTCATACTCCCAGATCTGAAACTCTTCAACGGCTCCCTGACTTCTATAGAATGAAGTCTGAGTCCCTTGCCGTGGACTTTATCAGATCTGTGATGTTTCCCTTTGTTTTCACTATAATTCATGCTTTGGCATCACCGAACTACATGGCATAAACCTAAAAACACACATTTAGTAAAATGCTATATAATGGTAATCAATAGGCAGTAGATTGGAAATTGTAACCACAAGGACTAACCACAGAGTTGTCATTAACAAGCTATGTGACATTTGGCAGATCATTTAATTTCTCTATGCCTCTATGTCTTATCTCTAAAATATGTCAGTTAAACACTAGCTGTCACAGAAGGCAAACACGTACACAGGGAGCATTTCTGAAAGAAATGTTAAATCTATTTAACCAATCAAATATTTAAGCAATAAAATACTTGAAATTTTAGTCTGTATTTTTATTTAGGAATAGAACTAATATTTGTAAGTTATACTATCTAATTTAATTATCTGACCATTTAAAATATAGTTACATTACTACCAATTAATGAATGAGGAAACTTAGACTTAAAACATTGAGTTCAGGGGCCAGCCCAGTGGCATAGCGGTTAAGTTCACGCATTGTGCTTTGGTGGCCCGGCGTTGGCCAGTTCAGATCCTGTGCACAGACCTGTGCACTGCTCATCAAACCATGCTGAGGTGGTGTCCCACATGGAGCAACTAGAAGGATGTACAACTATGACATACAGCTATCTACTGGGGCTTTGGGGAGAGAAGAAAGGGAAAAAGAAGGAAGATGGGCAACAAGTGTTAGTTCAGGGCCTATCTTCCTCCAAAAAAAGAAAAACCAACATTGAGTTCATTCATTTACTGAATCACTCAATCAGTATTTATTGAATATCTATTTTGTGCTGGAAAATCTTCTAGGGAATGAAGGGAAGGAAGACTATCTTCTACTCACTCTGGGTCCTTTCTGGCTGGGCTACAAATTAAATTGATTCATGAGACCGAAGAGCAGGAGAAAATCAAACAAAGCTTTATAACATGTATACATAGGAAAAACCAGGGAAACTGAGTTTCTAGACAAAATGGCAGAGGTTCTCTTCTTAAATAGATTTAGGTAAAGACAAAGGAGGATGTTGGGGGGGGGAGTCAGTTATGGGCAATTTCCAGAAAAGCACAGTAACGTTATTATGCAGCCTCGTCTTCTGCATTGATAAATTTCTAGAGATGACGTCATCTCCCCCTTCCCAGTACAGAGAGGAAAATACCTTCACAAATGAAGATTTCCCTTACAAATGTAAATGTGTAAAGAATGGGCTTAGCAAGAACCCTCCAAGTCTGTGCCTTTTAGGTGTAAGTTTGGGGGAAGGTCAAACTTTCTTTCAGAGAAAATAATCAAGGAAAAGAGACATATTTTGAGGTGGCCAATTTTGATCTCCCATAGGAACATGGACACAAGGGAGGAATAGGTTGGGCATACAAGGAATCACCATTAGTACTTCGTGGGCCCACGTCAAGCTCACACAGCTCTTCCTCCAATGCTGATTCATATCTCAGTTCATCCTCAATAGCAGATTGCTAGGCAGAGAATGATGCCAAATAGAAAGATAGTTTTTTAAAAGAATATTTTCATCAAATGTGAGGAGAATTACAACAACAATGGTAAGATATGAAAATTACATAATTAAAGATAGCAATAAACTATAGAATTAGATGGAGTCCAAATAGCTATGCACATAGACTTTCATTTCCGTAGCTCTCTTTAATAAGTTTATTCATCTCGAAACTTTCTCAATTTTTCTTTTGAAGTGACTGCTGAATTGGCCCTGTTCTTTGCTCCCAAGTGCCAACCCTCTAAGTTTGCATCTCTTTATGCTTGGACAACGCAATGACCTCCTGATGGACATTCTTTCTTATCTCCACCTTCCAGTTTATCCTGAATCGCATGTCCTAAAGGCGGATTTCGCTAGTCTATTTCCATGCTTCAGGCTTCTCTCTGGCTTTTTATTTCCTAACAAGCGTAGTCCAAGCTTCTCATCCTAAAATTCAAGGCTTGTCATTATGTCAGTCTCTTAAAGCCTGGCTCTTACTACCTAGAATGTATGCACTTTTTTTTCCCGTACGGCAGGTCCCCTTCCCATCCACTCTTCCCTCCTTACTTATTTCCTTCTCTGCACGTCCATCTCCGTGAGAAATGCTTCTTTCCTCCTCTTTACCTGACCAAATCGTATACAACTAATATGGTTCATGAAGTCATACCTCTTTTATGAAGTCTTTCTTGACAACTCCAAATTGCAATGCTTCCTTTTCACTTACTAAGTCATAGAACTTTAGAACTCAAAGTAGTTGTAGAATTTGTGTCCCACCTCTCGATATTTAAACGTGAAAACAAAGGACCAGGGTGGCTGTGAGTAGCCATCTTACTGGTTAGAGATTAAAACTAGCCTCGGGTTGTTAACGTTTCCAGTTCACGGGTTTCTCTAACATCCCTTTCCTCTAATCATTGATTATATCATCTTATATTGTTCTTTAATTATTGCAATGTTGTTAAATTTGTTCTCTCTCCCAAAGGCTTGCAAACTACTTGAAAACAGGTATTATAGCATATACATTCTTTAAATATACCTTAAAAGTATCTGTTTATTTAAACATGGTGCTGGATTTTTCAAACTGATAATTTATCTGGAATAGTTTTACAAAACTTTCCATTAGAATTACATTTAGCAAAAGAAGAAAAATAATCAAATGATATAAGTTGTAAATATATCCCCAGATACTCATTTTATCACATAATTCCCCTTAAAAGAATGCAGATAATTTGAAACATTCTCTTTAAAATAGCATTTTTTTAAAGAATCATGTTTAAGTGATTCATGTTAATTTAAACACAAGTATAAATATATATGTCTCTTCTATTTTTTTATTTGCATTTTACTTGAAGTAAAGTATCACACAATACTATTAAATGTTCACTGGGATACTTCTGAATTTCACAGATTTTACATTGATAAATACATAGTATTTGTTTAGAAATGCCGATATATATACATATTTGCGTTTATTGTTAAGAAAAGCTACCATTGATCTGTGAATAATTTCTTGTTTCTCTGATTTTCTGTAAAATTGAAGCAAGAAAATACTTGATATTTCATGAATTTGGAGCTCTTTTTTCCCAGGAATTGTTGAAACTGAGGTTAAATGAGTAATTTAAAATCCACACATTGCAGTATAACATATAACGTTCTTGTTTGAATTTTGCAATGCATTAAAAAGCACTATTTTAAGGCTATGGAAGATGCTCACATAGTATCCCTAAGCACCTAATTTTTAGAAGGATTTGTGGCCTTCTGTGCCATTGATGATAAGGAATTTCATTGTTCTGGCTTCCATACTCAGCTTGACCTATTCATCCTAAATAAGCTAATCTTAGAGAGTTTTGCTTCAGGCACAAAATGATCAACACAGGGTTGGAAAGCAAATCTACCACCACACATGCAAAAACTGATATAAGAGCCATGCTGCAGTGTTATACTCCTGTAAATAAAGTTTCAGATTCACATGAATAAGGACATTCAATTTAAGAATTGCTGTCATCATTGATAATAATTTATTTGAGCACCAGAAATTGATGTTACATAGAATACAACATAGTTAATTTTATATAACGTGCAACTGTTGCCAAGGTCCTGATTCAGTGATTAAAATTATCCGGGAAAATGCAGTGTTAAAAACAAGAAAAGTGAAAGGATGGCAAGAAATTATAAACATGGTGTTAAGGACTGCTTGCTGCCTTCTTTAGGGCTTGCTCTTGTAATTGATACCACATGTGAATTCAGAGGATAAAAATATCTTCTTTGGTAAAAGAAGAGTCTTGGCCAAGGGTCAAGTAAACTTTTCTCCTAACGCAGCACATCTCCTCAAATGCGCTATTATCGCCTGCTATCTGGAATGTAGCTTCTACCAACTAGTGATCTGCCTCATTGATATCAGGAACCAAAATCTATAGTCCTAAGGCTTGCCCCGTCCCCAACCCTGGAACGATTCCTGTTCTAAAAACTATCAGGGCTTTAGATAAGAGCTACATCTAAGGGCTTCAAGTCAAGCCAACTTAGTTGGATCTAAGAACAGAATGGCCAATATCAAAGATGTTTTCATAAATATAGATATGTTGGTATAGAGAATGTGGAAGAACACTTGGCATACAAAAGTACTGGGTTGCCTCATTAGCATACCTTTTTACTTTAATGTGAGCGAGATTTCTTGAGGGATGTGTTTTCTCTGTTGAATTAAAAAATACTTCACTTAAACTTGAAAATATTTGCAGTAAAAGAAACATATCGCTCAGCCGAATCCTTAAGCCTGAGTTGAGTAATTGAAACAGAAATGTAAAGGCTCTATTATCACTAATATATTCAGTTGTTGTTAATTTCTCATTCAAGTGTTACAATGGTAACAAAGAGCTTAATCTTTTAAATGGTATTTGAAAGCCTGCAATTGATTAATTTATAGAACATAGATTATAATAATCAGAAATTGTCACTTTCACAGAAGATATTCAGTTTAACAAGTCACAAAGTCAAAGTCTATATCCACAAAGGTAAATGAAGTCATATGAGAATATCGCAGAGTGCCCCTTCAGATGCTAAACCCATACTTTCTATTCTTGTGTGTAGCAAATAACTAAACTTCTGATTAAATCTCTTCATTTTATTAAAAATATCCTGGAAGCCATAGTGATAGGAAATTGAAACAGTAATACCGTTCCTTTGGACAAAGATCATTTGAGTTAATTATTCCAAATGTGACTTTATATAATTAATAACTAGCTTCAAGCCACTGCTATTAGATTCATCTTTCATCGCACCTCTTCCAATATCTAATCAGTGGGAGAATTGTGGGGATCTGAGGGGCTAGGACAAACACACACAGATTTTGAGGAAGAACATTCCAGATTTTAAACTGATTAACCTTAAATATCTACTGCTTGTATCATATCTAAAACTTTTAGTCCAGCTGTAAAGAAGTAGTATTTGAAAAACACACACACAGACATAAACACAGAGGCAAATATACATAAATTATAAATCTAGTTACTATGGTAACCAGTAGCTTTAGAAATAAATTTGTCTGCAATTGCATCCGTGAGTCTACTCCTCAAGAGGTGAACATGGAGTTTGTTTCCGTTGACTGCCTAGCTTCAGATTTCTGTCTGTGACTCTGCTTTCTTACCCTGGTAAGGAATGGGCTTGTAGACCCTGAGTTTGTTTCAAGAGCATACAGGAGACAGAGATAGAGTTGAGTGATTCTTAAATGGGTATGTAATTCTTAGTACAAAAAACCTGTGGCACAGAACGTGTTGAACGTCTTCCGCAATATAGAAGAGAACCTTGTGTAAATAATCTCAATGGTAAACCTATGACACATATTCCTCCCCCAAATTGGGGAACATAGATCTAAAAGAAGTATTATTATGATATACTCGATCTGCCCTGCTCTTTGCTTCAATTTCACATTCAATAAATTCTTGTATTTTAATTAAAATAAAATAGGAACTTATTTCAATCTTAGCATCTACATGAATAGTGTTTAATTGCCAAGCTGAAAACCACCAGAAATGCTGCAGAAACATGAACAAAAAGTTAAAATCAATAACAACAACAAAAAAGAAGCAAAATAAAAACCTAAATTATCCATAGTCCTATTATAAGAAAGGTCAATTAGAATGAATTATAGCCAAAAGAATCTGAACTCCCAGGGCGAGTTAGGATCCCTTTAGCAGTCTGCTTAAACCAATGGACAACTTCTCAGAATAATGTGTTTTAAAGTATAAAATATAATGCTTAAGACTTTAAAGAAAACCAATTATATTTAATTAGAGTTGTGTCAATGGATCTTTTGGTGGTCTTTGGACTCCATATAAAGAACCTGTGAATGACCTGGAGGTAGTAGAAATAAAGAAAAATATAGGTGGATTGCAAATATATTTAAGAGGTAGAAATTATAGAACTTTCTAATGGAAAATATTGGGTGGAAATGATTGAGAGTGAGGGAGTAATCAAAAGGAATACCCAGTTTCAAGTTAAACAATAGTGTGGGTGGGTGCTGACAACATTTCCAAAGATGATGGTAACTGGTTGGTAGAGTTGGAGAGGCAGTACGTCTATGAAATAGTAATGGTGGTGGTAGGGTAGACTCAAAAAGTTTCATTTTGGTCCTGTGAGTTTTGAAATGCCTTGTAGGTTTCAAAGGAAGGTGTCAAACAGGCAGTTGGAAGTATAAGTCTGAATGTCAGACAAGAGTTTGGGCTATAGAAATACATTTATAAACCAACAGCATATTGATGGGTTTCAAAACATGGCCTCGAATAAGATCATATTAAAGAGAAAGTAGAAAAAGAAGAGGGTCCAGGATTGAGTCCTGAGGTAATCCATCATTTAGGTGTTGAGCACAGGGGAAGGAACCATCAAAGGAAACAGTAGGAGAAAAATTATGGCAGTAAATTGTAAGCTAATTGGAGAAATTGTTTCCAGAAAGAAGAGGTTTCAACTGGATCAAGGTCTTTGAGATAGTGGGTAAACTGAAAATGGACAAATTACTTTGCTTCAGAAAACTTTAGCTCATTGGTAATATTTATATCACACACACACACACACACTTTATAGTGGAGTGGGATGAGCTGAAACTGAAATACATTAGGGTGAGGAGTAAATTGAAGGTGAGACAGAATACACAACTCTTTTAGGGATTTTGCCTGTGAAAGAAAATAGAGAAGTGAATAGTAGCTAATGAAGATAAGGAAAAAGGATGTATGTTTTAGGGTAGGAGATAGAGGATATTTATAATCTATTTAAAATAGTCCATTGGAGAGGGAAAGACTGATCATATCATTCAGTAAATGGAAACAAAGTTAACATATGCCTTTAAAAATAAATCTTTGAAGTGAACATATTATAGCAGCTCCAAAATGACTTAAAATTGGAGACAATGAAGTATTTAATTATAGCATTATCAAAGGACTTATTGTCATTATTATTATTATTCACTACCATTTTTTAGGTGCTTACATTCTTAATGTCACAGAGCTAGATGTTTTATGTATAGTATCTTTAAACTTCACCGAGGCCATTTAAAAAAGTTATTTGCAGGGTCCAGCCCAGTTGCATAGCAGTTAAGTTCTCACACTCCGCTTAAGAGGCCTAGAGTTCACCGGTTCGGATCCCGGGTGTGGACCTATGCACCACTCATCAAGCCAGGCTGAGATGGTGTCCCACATACATCAACTAAAAGGGTGTGCAACTATGACATACAAGTATCTACTGGGGCTTTGGGGAGAAAAAGGGAAAAAAGGAGGAAGATTGGCAACAGATGTTAGCTCAGGGCCAATCTTCCTCAAAAAAAAAAAGTAAGTTATTTCCATTTACACTTGAGCAAATTGAAGTACATAGAAATTAAGTGAAGTATGTATAATATTCAATTTTTTGGAACCCCATCACTATGGACTGAATATTTGTGTCCCCCACAATTCACATATTCAAACTCTATCACCCAATTTGATGGTATTTGGTGGTGGGACCTATGGGAGGTAATTCGGTTTAGTTGAAGTCATGAGGGTGGTGTCCTCATGATGGGATTAGTGCTCCTAGAAGAAGAGACCAGAGAGCTGGCTCTCTGTCTTCACCACGTGAGGATACAGCAGGGAGGCGGCCATCTGCAAACCAAAAGGGGGCCCTCAGCAGAACCCTACCATGCTGGCACCCCGATCCTGGACTTCCAGCCTCCTGAACTGTGAGAAATAAATTTCTGTTGTTTAAGCCACCCTGTCTATAGTATTTTTGTTATCGTAGCCCAAGCTGAGTAAGACACTTACAGTCCATTTTTACAGAAAGACTGATATAACCTAACCTTTCCAATGCACCTGATAATTATGTGAATACTTAAAATTTTTTTAAAAATTTGATTTAGGGAAACCAGTTCTGTAAGATATAGCTGTGTATAATATGCACACATGCATACTCCCAATTATAGGGTCAAATATGTTTGGGAAACTATGGCATTTTTTGTTGTTTCCACATAAATCCTTACAGCAAGATTTCTTAGATCTTCTTGTGTGCTAACAGTCATTTTGAATTTACAAAGGGACATTAGCAAAGGTGACTGCCATGTACCATAGTGCAGATTGTGCATAAATGTAGTCTCTATGATGATATTCCTGGATATGTTCAATTCATCACCTACAAAATAATACCTGTGTGGGGGCCAGCCCGGTGGCGCAAGCGGTTAAGTGCGCACGTTCCGCTGCGGCGGCCCGGGGTTCGCCGGTTCGGATCCCGGGTGCGCACCGACGCACCGCTTGTTAAGCCATGTTGTGGCGGCATCCCATATAAAGTAGAGGAAGATGGGCATGGATGTTAGCCCAGGGCCAGTTTTCATCAGCAAAAAAGGGGAGGATTGGCATTGGATGTTAGCTCAGGGCTGGTCCTCCTCACAAAAAAAAAAATAATAATAATAATAATACCTGTGTGTTCTTTTCCTGTATACCGCTATTCAATCTTATTTTAACACGGAAAACTTTTCTTTTTCTTATAAACCTCAAGGGACCAGAATTCAGCAGGGCTTACTTTGGGAATTGCTGATATATTACTAAGTACTCGTTCTATAATTATTATGTAATATATACCAATTTTTGAGGACCCACTACATAATGTTCCTGGGCTCCGTGGTTCACGTATATCAATTCAAACCATGACAGTCATTTTGCAAGTTTTTTGTATGAAAAAGCCGAAGTTCCAGACCTATTAAGTGTCTTTTACAATGTTATATGGTGACTAAGTTTCTAACTAAATTTTGAACTCAAGTCTGTGTGACTTCAAAGGCCATAATTTTTCTGTGGAATCATATAGTGATTTCTTTTGTCATCTATACTATTTCGGTATACTTAAACCTCTAATTTACTGGCTCATTGAATTTATTCTTCTCATATTGGTTGAAATAGAAGTTTTTAATAACTCAGAAGATAAATGGTCTCTCCATAGCTCAGTAGTTAAATGTATTCTTTCCAAAAATGGGACTCAAATATCGATACATTATTGGCTATTTGGTGCTCTTGGTGTACCGCCAAAAATTGTCTATAAAATAACATTGACACCCAGGAGTTTCCTCTTAAAAAAAAAGAAATATCCCACAATCATTATTAAAGAAACTAAAGAAAACAAACAGCGACAAGAACAGTCATCGAAGATTCCTCTTACCTGTACAATGAAAAGCTCGGGAGACAGCCTAACTTTTCCCAGGATACTGTTTTCACAAACAGTCACAAGCCATCCCCGCAGAGTTATAGAAATGATTGACTTCTTTGTTCCCTGGGAGACATTTTTTTCCATATCTCCTCCTTGTTGTTTTATTCCTCTGAAAGCTTTTTAAAGCTTGTTTACTTACTCACCTGCAGCTAAAACTTGTTTTGTTGGGTAGGTGGTAAGGCTTTTTTCAGTGCCTGTCATAACTTTATTCTTTAAAAGAAACCCCTTTGATTTTTCCGGTATTTAAAATTATAATCTTCACATAATATTTTTAAGAGCAATTTCTGTGTATTTATCTGAGGGTTATCTTTGGTTTTGCTAAATTTTAGTGCTTGGCTGAATGTTTACATGCAAACAGTTTTCTCCCATTTTTTGCATGTTAGCCTAATTCCTTCAAAATACAAAAATGTACATGAGTGAAAGACATTATTTGACTTGTTATTGTTGAGTCAATTTCTGAAGTCTTGCTGTGGAAACCACTTTCTGAAGGAATTAGGCCTCAACAGAGTATTTCTGTAATATGATAACCCACCACAGAAACTGCTTTTCATTTTTTTAATAGAAAAACCTACAAGATTTATATGCATTCATTGGTTATGAGTGTTAGATTATTTTGTTATGTGCTTTAGTAAATCCTAGGGCTTTTTCTTGTAGAATGTTTATTTTAAATTTATTTGATTAAGCTGACAGAACTCAACACAATTAAAGTAGGTTTAGAGTAGAGCACTGCTTTCCAAATAATGCTTCCTGGTTAAAAACAAACATTTTATGCTTTGCAAAATGTTTAATTTAATACTATGGACCTCATTAGGGCTAAGTAATTACTGAGCCCTCTGTTTGTTTAAAAATGCGGGTAGATAGAAAGATGGACAAATAGATATTCCTACTGATTTCAGGCAGTTAAAAATCATATCTCAGAACTTTCAACCAAGTCTTAATGACTTTATATTATTAGGTATTTGAATGAAGAGTTTGAGTCCATTTTTGATGTTGGACTGCTGACAGCTTTCAAGTCTACCCCACCTTCTTCTAGTCTTGCCCCACATCTGATAAGAAAGCCCAGGCATTCTCTCCTTTGGCTCCAGCAGAAACTTCAAACCATGTAAGCTCCAGCCAGCAAGTAGGAATCGTCACTCAAAGCCCACTTACCCACCATAATAAACCCACAAGCCACCAGCTACTTCCTCTCTTTGAAACCATTTTCAGACCTTCTTGGGAGGCTGCCCTGCTCTCCTCAGAAAGCTTCACTGCATGAGTAATAAATCTTCTCCTACCTTCTTGGTGCATGTGAGGCTTCATCACTATCAACATCCAAACCAATGGGGCAGGGCAACCACGGCATAGGCATCAATCTTTATACCATCACAATTTCACTCTGTTTTCTACTTTTAAATATTTGAATTAAAATATGTAAAGATTTTAATATTCATAACATTTGTTGTACTTTACAGTGTGACTAAGCTCTTTGCATATGCTTAGAACACAACACAGCCTCATCAATTTCAAACATATGCCAGTATCTATGCGTGTTTCTTAAAGTGGAGTTCTCCAATCACCTGCAGTTCAAGTCATTTAGGAGAGCCCTGTTGAAAGTGCAGATTCTTGGGCCATACACCAGATCTCCTGGAACTGAATCTCTGAAGATGAGGCATAGGAATTAGTATTTCTAGTGAGAACCTAAAGTATTTATCATGTGTTTTATTTGAACACCATGGTCTTGTATGACTTTGGGAAAACCTTATTGCGTTTACTCATAGACTTGCCGCATCTAGTCAATCATATGTCAATTGTCCCACTCAGGTCTCTTTTTTTCTCTTAATTACCTTGAATACCTTTGTGTGCTATGCTTCTATCCAGGAGAAATTTCTCAGAATCTTTAGGAACTTTTTCTGTTCATTTTTATTTCCATTAACATATGCATTTCATGAGAAAGAATAGACTAGATATCAGATTAAAAAAATAACAAAAGGGCTAAAGATTTCGTTGTTTTTCCCTTCAAATAATTTGAAGAATAGTTTCATTTCTGATGTTTGTTCTTGCTTGCTATTTAAAAAAAAATTTCGGGAAATAGTCAACAACAAAATTATGCCTACATTATACGTAAACTGTGTTTGAGGTTGACTAGATGGTCACTTATAACCCTAAAGATTTATTAATTCATTTTATGAAAAGATTGATGATAAAGTAATTAGGGATGTTTAATATTCCCCATATTTTGGTTAACTCAATCACAACCCAACTGACTACGGGAAGGAGAAGGAAGAAAGTAAGAAAAAATTAGAAGAGAAAAGAAAAAGAACATTCCTGGAGATGCAACTAAGAAAATAAATATATTAAAAGGCACATCAGGGAAAGTCAGTCTTAAATCACATTGGAATGGATGTCAGGTGCTCTTAATCACACATGCCATTCGTGAGCCCTAGAACTTAGACCTATGAATGTATATTCTGTAGTGTAGATGTGTTTGAAATACTACAACCTGGACACCCATGCTCCTGGGGAGTCTGACCCTGAGGCTCATTTAAAAAGTTTATAAAAGCAGACAATATTTAGAAGTAGAGTGCTTCCTTCCAAAATTTTATGTATTAAGAGCATGACATCAATTTTAAACAATTTCCTCCTAAGACCTCAAGATCAAGATGCATAATTGGGATCCTTCTCCTTTTATTTTTGCCTTTTCTCCTGCTCTTTTTTCCCTTTTGTCTTTCCAATAGTTCATTTTTCTTTTTATATTTTCTATATCTTCAAATAAAAACCCTCAATTACTCACATTTTATTAAGAGCCCAACATAGTAATTTATCAAGGGTGGTCAAGACACTGGATTCTTTTACTCCTATCTGGAAGGATTTTCAACTACACTAAAAGAAACAAAAAAATAAGTGATATGTAGTCTGTCTCTTTATGGCACACACAACAAATAAAACCAATGAAATTATGGAAGCTGATTATCTCAAGATATTTGATGTCCAAATAATAAAATTACCCTCAACTGCATTCTTTTCACAGTGTATTTTGATGAACAAAGTTTCCTTAATTTTAATGGAGTCCAATTTATTGATCCTTCTGGGATGAGATTCATTAAATGAGATAAAAAGGGAACTTTATAACGATCAATAGTTAATTCCTCAAATGAAGATCTAACAATTACAAATATCTACACACCTAACAAAGTACATGGTTAATTCATTTTGCGTCATATGTATGACATGTTTACGGACCCCAAGGTAATGAAAATATTCTCTTGTGTTTTTTACTTGGACCGTTTACTAAAGAGACTATATTTTCATCACTGCATTGCAAAGAATTACCTAAGTTAGATGATCATCAACATAGGGGTTTCAAACCTATTCTGTTCTTTATTCTGTTCCATGTGTCCGTGTCTGTCGCTGTATGAATATCAACTGTCTTAACTACTGTAGCTTTATAACAACTTTAATATCTGGAAGGATTAGTCCTCTAAATATTTTTTTTCTTTTTCAAAACTGCCTTAACTAGTGTTTGGCCTTTCAATTTCCATAAAAATTGAAGAATAAGCATGTCCAATTAGACAAAATAATCTGCTGAGATTTTTATTTGGATCCCATTAAGCCCATAGATCAGTTTGTCATATAAATATTTTTGTCATCATTAAATTCAAAGCATTTAAAAATTTCCATTGAGATTTCTTACTTGACTCAAGGATTATTTAGCACTATATTGCTTAACTTACTAGAGTTGTGATTTCCTTTTATCTTTCTGTTATTGATTTCTAACCTAATTCCACTATGCTTGGTGAACACATTTTGAAGGATCTAATTCCTTTGAAACTGAGACGTGCTTTATGGCTGAGCCTAAGTTGAATGTTTCATGTGCATTTTTAAAGAACATGTACTTTGTCTTTGTTAGCTGTGTAGATATTTGTAATTGTTAGATCTTCACTTGAGGAATTAACTTTTGATTGTTATAAAGTTCCCTTTTTACCTCATTTAATGAATCTCATCCCAAAATATACCTGTCTGACATTAAAACTGGAACCTCTGCTTTCCTTTTATTTGCATTTTTTCTCATAAATTCTACCTGTACCTTTATATCTAAACTGACAATTTGTTTTGAGGGTGTCTCCTACACATAGTGTGCAGTTAAGTCTGTGATCCTTTTACATTTATTGATATGCCATATATGTTTTTACTTCTAGTTTTTTTTCACATTAATTTAAGGTTATTTTCCCTTTTAGTACCTTTTTTTAATTTGTCACATCATGGCCTCTTTGTTTGGTTTTATGCTTTTACTTCTTCCAGTGTTTAGGAAGATTTAACTTATGTTTCACTGATTATATGCTAGACAATTTTTTATTTAAAAAAGTTTACATCGACTCTCTGCTATGAAAATAACAAAATTAGTGTATTCAATTTCCTCTCCTTTGGCCTGCATAAGAGATGCTGCCATTGTTCTGTCCATATCCCTTTGACTGATCACAGAGGATCTCAGTGGCACAGTGAATAATTCTTATACACTGAGGTCAAACAGCAAACAACCATGTCTGTCTACCTGAGGCCATTCTCTGGTTTATTTGAGTTTTCTCTGCCCAAGTGTCCAGCCTAGAGTGACATTCAATGGATCTGTACAACAAGAATTGGTGGAAAAAATAATTCAACTTCCTTGCTCCACATTGGCACAATTCTGAGATTTGTTTTATATGGTTTCTCAGGATCCTCAGTTGAATAAATTCCTAATTGCCCATAGCAGTGCTCCTCTAATTAGTAGGCATTTTATTGCCTTTCTCTTCTTCTCTGATTCATTTCTTACTCCTTCACCTACTCCTCCCCAGATTTTACTATCTCTGGGGAGGGAGGAATTAAAGCAGCTGATCTTTGAGGGGCAGATGTCTCAGGGAAAGAAAATTTCCTTTCTTGGCTGCCTCAGTCTTATCTCCTTATAAACGTGAAGATAACGGAACTTTTTGTCCTTACAAATCACACTAACACTGTTGGCTGGGAGAAGAGTTCTTGCATATGAAATGCTTTAAGCAGAATGTCCATGGTTGAGATTTACTTATGGTGAACAAATCTAAAATCTATGGATTTTGTGAGCTATGACACCCTGGAAGATATCCCATAAGCTATATAATAACTAGGGCGTTAAATGGATATATTTCATAAACTGAACACTTCCGGCTTTGTGATATAACCCATAGATCTCACAGGAGACTTCCTTTATTTCTCCACGCTGCGTAGCATGTTTACAAAATGCAAAAGAAAGTCCTGGGGAACAGCTCTCAGTTGCCTAGACCTCTCGCTAGAGTTTGGTAATGGGTAAGATCTCTGATTCTTGTGAGTTTGGCTTTACATCAGAATCTTTGTGCTAGTTCACCTTCTAAATAAACTATTTACTCAAGTATTTGTTTTTAAGTCTGATTTATTCAGGAGTGCACTTAGGATACACATTAGTGAACAGGAAGGATAGGAAGCAGGTTTGGGTTGAAGGAGAAGTTGAGCTGGAATGTAAGCCCAACAACAGAACAGACTGATGACTCTAGGAGCTCTGGAGCTACCATGGTCCTTCAAAGTTGTTCCGAGTTGAGCTGAGATGGCCAGTCATTTATACGGTACTAGCCCTCAGTCATTGTATGTGGCAGAGTGTGACTGGGCTAGAATGTTTCTCTGCAGTTGAGACAACCCTCAAAGAAGCAAACAGCTAAAGGTTATCTATCAACAGCACTCTCAGCCTTTCAACAAGGGCAAGTCTTTCACTGAAAGGGGATATACGCGACATATCACAATCATCACACACCTCCTGTTTTTGATGACTATATCATTTTTTCTAATATTCATTTTTACCTTTTCTTCTACTGTACTTTTTTTAAACCTTTGTGTATTCTCATTTTTTCTTACTTATTAGTTTCAAATGAGAAAATCAGTGTGATTTCATAACTCATAACTTTTATTCCCTTTTCCCTCCTAAATATTATTAGTTATATTATCTATGTATTTGCAGAGTTGATTACGTTTGCATTACATTCTACTTTAGTCTTAGTCTTATTATTAAATGAATTGAATTGCATATGACAAATCGTTTTGCTTTAATTTCTCAATTTGCTTTATGTTCAACTGAAGATTTTAAGTTGTTAATTTCTTTAAGAAGGGCTTATGGAACTTATCTTGTTTGATTTATTTTTGCAAGTTCAAATGTATTTTCTGCTTTATTTATTTTTAAAATGTTCTCTACTAGTCAACATTTGCTAGAGCAACAAGCAACTCCAAGATTTCAGCTTCACATTTGCTGGGCTCCACTGGCTTGGATTGGCTCAGTAGGGCTTTACGACCTTTTCATTATGGGACATAGGTTGAAGGAAAGGTTACTACCTGGGTTGTGCAGTTCTCATAGCAGAGGACGGGAGAATAAAAAGGGCTGGTGAAAACATGGAATTCCTCTTGAAATCTCTGTTTGGACTGGCATATTGACATTTTTGCTCACATTCTATTGGCTAAAGCAGATCGTATGGTGAAGACCATGTGGCAGGAAGTCATAAGGCAAGGGCATGGATGGAAATGTAATGGAGAGGAGGGAGTGAATGGCTTTGACAATACTACAATCTAAAGTACATTCCTTGATAACTGTGATTATCTCCCTTCTGCATGCAACATACACTTACTCCTCCACAAGACAGGTGCCACAGGTGTTACACACATACATGGTCTCAGGCTTGAAACCCGATGTCTTATGATGGACTATTCTTAATCAGCACCAGACTTAGATCCCCTTTCTTTGTAGGCCTATAAATGAAATAGAGACAAATAGCATACAGTGATGAAAACAAAACATGGTAATTGTAGAAAATACTCTTCTTTGGAAAGGAAAATAATGGAAGCCACATAGCAGTTACTGGTTAATAGCAATTCTGAAATACTTAAGGGCAAATCTTCTAAGATTCTTCTTTTTAGAAAGAGGAAATGTTCTTTGAGTAGACTCTAGTTCTTCTCCTGATAGAAACTCTCAAGTCCTTTTTATCCACGGCTCTTAGATGTGCATTTAGGGAGATCTTTTCTCTATTATCTGAAAAGGTCCTGCTTTCTGTTCATAAAAATTTGCATATCTAAGTGTATTTTTTTTTTTTGAACCAGTAGGGTCTCTTTTAATCCAAGTTTCGAGTTTCTTTCTAAATACAACATTACCAAGTCCTTGTTTGATTTTTATTTGATTACTCTCAGATCTAAGTGCAAGTAGTCGTACCCATAAAACATGCATCTTTCCCTCTAGACTTAATTATGAGTACCTGAGATTATCAGGCTTCTATGTGGCCACACTTTTATCTCCTTTCTCTGAGTCATTTTGCTAATGAAAGAATTTACTGAATCACATTAATCCAAGCAGGAAGAAAATATGCATTGTTCCTATACCTTTTGATGTTAAAAGTTAAGACCATCCAAAATTTGTTTTCCTTTTTATAAAATTTTTTCATTACCTCTGAAATAGAGTACTTTTATTTGGACATATCTTAATGTTGACTTTTCTATATTCGTTTTGTTCCTGCATATAATCTTCTCTTAATATTTGTAGCATCTCAGGCAAAAATAAAAATGTTACCCCATATACCAAAAGTTTACATCTTTAAAACCAATGAATTCAGTTAACATATTTTAAATAAATTATATTCTACTATCCTACTTTGACAATATAATCATGACCGAAAAAAAAAGAAAAACCAACCACTCTAGTTTCAAAGTTGGGGACACATCAAAACCAGGGCAATTTAATCATTAGTAAGCATATTGGGGGATATTGTTTTTGGTATGACAGAGTTTTGGTGATTTATAATTTAAAGAAATATATAACTTCTAAATTATTAAATATTTATTGCATTCAATTTATTTATGCCTTACTTTAGGAAAAGTTAGAATTATGTTGTTATAATTAACATCTTTACATAATGTGTTTTATTTATAATATTTCCAGTCCTGATTAAAGTTCTTTGATAATTTTTTTTTATTGATGTCAACTTGAAGGAACTATTCTTTGCTGAGGCAGTAGCCCTTAAAATTGTCTATAAAAGCCTTAAAGCAAAATTTATATTCATAAATAAACCATGTACTTAACATATAATGTTCAAATATTATAATGGTGTCACATAATAAATTATCATTTTGCATAAAATATTATAAACTATATAAATTAATCTTATAAATTATTACCGGGTATATTGGAACTTCTCACTTTAATTTTAAAGTACCTAGATCAATATAATATTTTATAAATTTCTTTTTTGCATGAATAAATTCCTTTTTATGCTTTTAGAAAACATTTTCTTGTATTTCTTAGAATATTTTCATTTCAGTTTACTTCCTTTGTCAACTCCTTTTTTTGATTCTTTTTTGTTCTGTTCTGAGTTTTTAACAATGTTTAATCAATTGTTCATTGCCTCTGATTTCCCATCATTTCTGGGATAATATATTTATTTTCCTACTTCTACTTTTCTAGGCTTTACCAGCTCATGCTGCATCATTTCTTACTGTCGTGCCACAGATCTCACGAATTCTCCTGTCTCTACATTTTGCTATTGCTTTAAAAAGGTAATTCCTTCATTGAGCTATCCTTTAATTTTTGACAATACGTTTGAATTTTCAGCAGCTCTGTGGAAATATATTTTTCTGAGAATATTCTTTTTAAAAATTTTTCTTATTTATTTCCTTGTTTCTTGTAGCATCTTTTTAATATATTTCATACTTGTTTATTTTTCCCTCTATTATTACTCATCTATAAGTGTTTTGAGTTTTTCTTTGCGAGCTTTTTCAAGACTTATATGAGATATGAGCCATAGACATATACCGTCAGGATTTCTCTGGGCTAAACCCAGGGCGTGTGTGTGTGTGTGTGTGTGTGTGTGTGTGTGTGTGTATGAGAGAGAGACAGAGAAAGAGAAAAGAAAGAGAAACAGATAGAAGAAGAAACAGGTTTGATGTGATTTCTAATTTTGCCCAAGGAGATACTGCACATCTTTCAAATACAAATAAATAAAATCTATAAATGGAAGAATGTGCACTCCAGTCAAGATGTTGATGGGAATCCAGAGTTGATTCAAATACAAATATAAAGTGATCAGTGGTTACAATTCCCTCATCAGGGCCCTTGGTTTATAGTCCAGGCACGTGAGAAGTAGAACAATATTCCCTTTGTAAGTAAAAGCAATAATTGCTAACCATTAATAACGCTTACTATGTTCCAGAGGCTGTTCTAAATGCTGTACATGCATTACTTATAACCCAACATACAGTTACAATTATTGTCCACTTATTGATGAAAAAAGTAAGGCACAAGGAGATTAAGTAACTTGCCCACACAGATTTCCATGTTTCTATTTTCTCTCTCCTAGTAGATTGTTTTAAGACTAAATAGTTTGGGACTACTTATGGGAGAACAAGGATTACACACTCAGAGGTGCTTTAGTATATGGGGTTTTTATCTGAGGCTGGGGAGGAAACTTTTAGATATCCAACATATTTTGAGCTCCTAAATATCTTCGAGTTTCTAGGCTTCCTTATTACTTTCGAGCTTTGTATAGTAGAGATTCCTTAGAAGAAATTCGGACCAAGGAGGACATGATGGGACTCTGGGAGGAGACGATTGTTGTAGGCTCTGGGAAGAATGTGCACTCCTGTCAAGATTTTGATGGAAAGATGGAAAGATATTGAGAGATATTGATTCTTCAGGTTTCTTCTTCAAGCTAGGGTCTCTGAGACAGGAACTCAAGGAAAAATGATCTTTCTAGGAATTTTATACTTCTGGATAAGGTTTCCTTGTTGTATCTCTTGGGAATCTAGATCTGAAATTTTAAGATGAGAATACTAGAATTTTCTTAAAATTCAAGATCTATTAAAAGTGATCAAATATATTTTCAAATAATTTTAAAACAGGATTTAAAATTTTTTTTTCTTTTGACTTAAGCAACAGACACTTATTTGTCACAAGCAGAGACCTTTATCATCTCTGAATCACCTTCAGAGTCCTTTTTTTTTTAATTTAATTATTTTATTGAACTTGTAATGGTTCATAACATTATGTAACTTGGGGTGTACATTATTATCTATCAGTTTCTGTATAGGCTGCATCATGCTCACCATCAATAGTCTAGTTTTTATCCTTCACCATACATATGTGCCCCTTTACCCCTTTCACCCTCCCTCCACCCCCTTCCCCTCTGGTAACCACTAATCTGTTCTTCTTATACATGTGTTTATCTTCTACATATGAGTGAAATCATACAGTGTTTTTATTTCTCTGTCTGGCTTATTTCTCTCAGCATAATACCCTCAAGTCCATCCACGTTGCTGCAAATGGCATGATTTTGTCTTTTTTTTATGGCTGATTAGTATTCCATTGCATCTATATATACCACATCTTTATCCATTCATCCATTGATGGGCACTTGAGTTGCTTCCAAGTCTTAGCTATTGTGAATAATGCTGCAATGAACATAGGGATACATAAATCTCTTTGAGTTGTTGATTTCATGTTCTTTGGATAAATACTCAGTAGTGGGATAGCTGGATCATATGTTATTGCTATTTTTAATTTTTTGAGAAATCTCCATACTGTTTTCCATAGTGGCTGCACCAGTTTGCATTCCCACCAGCAGTGTATGAGGGTGCCTTTTTCTCTACATCCTCTCCAACATTTATTATTTCTTATCTTGTTAATTATACCCATTCTGATGGGTGTAAGGTGATATCTCACTGTGATTTTAACATGCATTTCTCTAATAATTAGTGTTGTTGAACATCTTTTCATGTGCCTATTGGTCATCTGTATATCTTCTGTGGAAAAATGTCTGTTCATATCTCCTGCCTGTTTTTTGATTGAGTTATTTGTTTTTTTGTTGTTGAGTTGTATGAGTTCTTTACATATTTTGGAAATTAACCCCTTGTTGGATATATGATTTGCAAATATTTTCTCCCAGTTGGTGGGTTGTCTTTTAGTTTTGTTCATGGTTTCCTTTGCCTTAAAAAGCTTTTTAGTCTGATGTAATCCCATTTGTTTATTTTTTCTTTTTTTTCCCCTTGCCTGAGTAGACACAGTATTCAAAAAAGATACTGCTAAGATTGATGTCAAAGAGTGTACTGCTTATATTTTCTTCTAGGAGTTTTATGGTTTCAAGTCTTACATTCAAGTCTTTAATCCATTTTGAGTTAATTTTTGTGTTGTGTAAGATAATGGTCTACTATCATTCTTTTGCATGTAGCTGTCCAGTTTTCCCAACACCATTTACTGAAGGGACTTTCCTTTCTCCCTTGTATGTTCTTGGCTCTTTTTTCAAAAATTAGCTGTCCATAGATGAGTGGTTTTATTTCTGCGTTGTTCTATTGATCTGTGTGTCTGTTTTCCTGCCAGTACCATGCAGTTTTGATTACTATAACTTTGGAGTATATTTTTAAGTCAGGTTTTGTAATGGTTCCAGCTTTGTTCTTTTTTTGCAGGATTGCTTTGACTATTCAAGGTCTTTTGTTGTTCCGTATAAATTTTAGGATTCTTTACTCTATTTCGTGAAGAATGTTATCAGGATTCTGATTGAGATTGCATTGAATCTGTAGATTGCTTTAGGTAATATGGACATTTTAACGATGTTTATTCTTCTCAATCCATGAGCATGGAATATCTTTCCATTTCTGTATGTCTTCTTTGATTTCTTTCAATAATGTCTTATAGTTTTCATTGTATAGGTCTTTCGCCTCCTTGGTTAAATTTATTCCTAGATATTTTATTCTTTTTGCTGCGATTGTAAATGGGATTGTGGTCTCGACTTCTCTTTCTGCTGGTTCGTTATTATAGTATAGAAATGCAGCTGATTTTTGTATTTTGATTTTGTATCCTGCAACTTTGCTGTAGTTGTTGATTATTTCTAATAGTTTTCTGGTTGATTCTTTAGAGTTTTCTACATATAGAATCATGTCATCCACAAACAGTGAGAGTTTTACTTCTTCCTTTCCAATTTGGATACCTTTTATTTCTTTTTCTTTCCTAATTGCTCTGGCCAAAACCTCCAGTACTATGTTGAGTAAAAGTTGTGAGAGTAGGCACTCTTGTCTTGCTCCTGTTCTCAGACAAACGGTGTTCAGTTTTTCACTGTTAAGTGTGATGTTGACTGTGGGTTTGTCATAAATAGCCTTTATTATGTTGAGGTACTTTCCTTCTACATCCATTTCACTGAGAGTTTTTATCATAAATAGATATTGGATCTTGTCAAATGCTGTCTCTGCATCTACTGAGATGATCATGTGATTTCTATTCCTCAGTTTGTTAATGTAGTGTATCACATTGATTGATATGCAGATGTTGAACAATCCCTGCATCCCTGGAGTAAATCCCACCTGATCATGTTGTATAATCCTTTTAATGTATTGCTCTATTCAATTTTCTAATATTTTGTTGAGGATTTTTGCATCTATATTCATCAGCAATATTGGCCTCTAATTTTCCTTTTGTTGTGTTATCCTTGTCTGGTTTTAGTATCAGGGTAATGTTGGCCTTGTAGAATGAGTTAGGAAGCCTCCCAATTTCTTCAATTTTTTAGAAGAGTATGAGAAGGGTAGGTATTAAATCTTCTTTGAATGTTTGGTAGCATTCTCCAGAGAAGCCATCTGGTCCTGAACTTTTGTTTTTTGGGAGGTTTTTGATTACTGTTAGAATCATACAACATCCGAAAACTGAATCAATAAGAAATAGAGAATCTGAATAGACCACTCACAAGTAAAAAAATATTTTTTAAATGTAATATTTAGTAACTGAAGAAATAAATGAAAACTTTCTGAATATCTAACTTCCCTTCTTACAAAACAACCATAGATTGCTTGTGATTGCAGAACCATTCAAATATGCTAATAATTATTTTTGAAATAAGGAAGAAATTTATAGAATAAGAATACAGTCGACAAGTTTTAGATATATTCATCATTTTAATATTTATATTTGACAGTTACTCAAAGCATTGCTGAACAAGTAACAATAGCAATTTCATATTCTTCAATCAAATATAAAAAATATTTTTTCCTCCTTTTTATATGCATTATTGAAGACTATCACAATGTAATGGAGGCTCTAAGATGTACACAATTCAACAATGCACACAGAAAGAATTTTTTCTATTTTTTGGAGAATAGGCCGTCAAATTGAATCAGATGAAAATCTTATTTTGACAGCCATCATCGATATAAAACTTCAACCTTAGAGCAAAAAATAGACAAATGAGGTATGATGATCTGTCAACTTTTATGAGCTCAAAAGAGCAAGTGCACATCTCATCTGAATGAGAAATGTAAATCTGAAAATGTTCTAATTAGTTTTGTTAACCTTTTGTGAAATAATAAAGTTGAAGACAACAACCAAAGTCTAATATAATTAGTCAAATTTAGTAGATTAATAGAAGAAATTTGACTTAAAATCAGAGTGTATTAAATTGATCTACATGAAAACATTTCAAAATTCTATATTAGCAACTCATGCCACAGATTATTTTCATTGGTAACATCTGTGCTACTGGGAGAAACACATACAGTTTATTGTCACATATCCAAAACCTTTTATGTGTTAAACAATTTCCACTATGTTCCATTTCTCTAAAAGCTAGAAATTCAAATATGTTGCATATATATAACCCAACACTTAATATTTGCTTTCTAACACAAAATAGGGAAACAAGCATCCAAAAAAGTGCTCTGAAAAAGGCATCTGAGGATAAGGAAATCTCCTTTAGCCACAAACTTTTTGTATTCTGATGGGTTCAGTTTTATCCTATAGCAGATAGAGAGCCATTCAAAGTATTTAAGACCAGAATGAGGGAAATATTCAGTATCTCAAAGGAAAAATATTAGAGCCTAATTGGTGACAATAGTAATAGAAAGAAGTAGAAAAATTTATATATGTTCATATGTTGTTTGAGCAAAGAACAATTATAGAATGATGCATAGTAAGTTATCAACAATAATTAACAATGAAGAGGGAAGAGTAAGTCTATCATTTTTCCCTTAAAAACTTCATTAATGCTGAATTGTTACGTAAGTATGAATTGTTCTTTTATTTCAATTATTGAAATAAAAATAATTCTTGAAAGAAAACAAGTACCTGAGCTGAGAGACATTTATTAAGTAGAATTAACAGGACTTTGAGGCCAGTTCTTTGTGCCTGGTGAGCCAGTGCATAGAGTAAAATATTTTTACTAATCTAAGATTTCTCATGTGGATGAATGTATTGATTTTGACTTCTTTAACTGAGATCAAGAATACAAAGTTAGGGGGTATTTTGCTGCTGTTTTTAAGGGGAAGGATGAAGTGAGACAATACACTTCTTTTAGACTTATAAGAAAAATATATGTTCAACAGGTGGTCGAGAATATAAGTTTGAGATTTTCAAGAGGTGTGGAGATTGAAGATGTAGGAAAGAGAGTTGTTAGCAGAGGTTGAAAACACAGGAGTGGAAGAGTCTAGGAGACAGCCCAGAGATAGAGCAGAGGGTCAAGGGAGGGCAGAGTCAGAAGCATATCCCTAAGACTCTCCAATATTTACATGATGGGTTGAAACCCAAGAAATTTAAGCACATGGACACTGTGAGCTCTGTTGTAGTCTAAGTGAGAGGAAATGGGAGGAGAGAAAGAGTTAAAAAAATAAAGAATAAAAAAATAAAGTATGAGTCTGGAAACCACAAAATATATAAATCTTTCCTATCTACTATATTTCTTTAAATTGAAGACTCATTGCTTATATGAATCACAGTTACTTTGTATATTACTAAGAAAGGAAAAGTGCTACCATTAAAATTTGATAATGATGTTTTCTTATTATACCAATTGTAAGACCCATTTTGATATCAGAAGCATTATAATGTAAAAAAGATGATAAATGGTGATTGTGGATATGTACCCTATTACATCTAGGACATTGCTCCATCCATTATCCTCTCTTTCATTTGAAACTTCAATCTCTCTGACTTGCCTGGATCATTCTTCTCTGACTATACTTTATCCTCCTTTTCAATGTGGAAACAAAAACACAGCAAAGCAGCTGTAAACTTCAGCTCAGCTGAACTTGGTAACTCAATTTGCTCTGTTTCAAATAGCCTAGATGTCCATTCAAATCTCTTGAATTCTTTTCTTTCCTACCTGACTCAAATAAAATAGCACCTCTTAAACAAAATTCCCCAGAAGTCATTCTTCTTCACATGAAATCTCATAGGATGTTGGACAGTTTCTCTTCCCACATCATATATTCTTTTTTTCCTGTATTTAGAAATTTTCTTCTAGTGAAAATTTATTTGGGTCTCATCTCCATGAAATGGGTAGAGAATATTTCTTACAAGGAAATGATATACGGTATTGGAAAAGCATATACCTTGTGATCAGGTAGAACACATAACAGCTATGTGAGAATGGATAAGTAGTCTATTCACTTAACCTTCCCTGAAGCTCAGTTTTGTAAACCAGGAATACTAACACCTATTTTATGGTGTTTCATGGTGTCATCATGAGAAATAAATATTGTTAAATCATCTGGCAACCTGTTTGGTACCATGGGATAAATGTTAAGTTATTTAATTACTTCTCTTGTTTATCTTTATATCTCCTATATCATCTCCTATGTTTTGTTCTGCAGAATAGTATATACATATATATATCACTTTTTGTATGCAAGGCATTGAGGGTATTTACAAGATGTTTACAACACAACCTCCAACTCTGAAAGAGCTTACATTTGCTGATTTGTGGATTTTTTACTTTAACTGCTTACAAACATCAAATACTTTCTCAATGAGGCCTTCTGGACAATCTTATTTGTAATTGCAATTGCTACTCTTCACCCTGGGCCAGTCCCCCCCAGTCCTGTTACTGTACTTATTGTTCAATGTCTCACCCACTAGGATGTAAGCTCTCTGGGGGCACAGATTTCTGGTTGTTTTGTTGATTGATATATCCCAAATGCTTAGAATTGTGCCTGGCACAAAGTAGTCACTCAATAAATATTTGTTGAATAACAGCAAAAAAAACTGAACACATACAAAGTTGTTCGAGGTCTGTATATAAGGTGGCCACACACTACCTGGTAACTTGACTTCTTCTGGCCTTCCTGTCTTGTTGGAGATGACTTGGCTTATGTCAGCGTTCCCTGCACTGAGATGACATTCTTCAAACTCTTCTTTTCCTTCCTTTCTTTCCCTTTGTGTGTCAAGCTTGAAACAGGATTTGATTTGCGGAGCTACTTTGCTTTCTATGTGCCACCAAGGAATCTAGTTCATCTTTCATCTCATTCAGGTCTTTTGAAACAAGATACCTTGGAGGTCAAGTCTTTTCAGATTTTATATATATATATATACACAAAATGGATTTTGTGTTCTTGTCCCACGTAAGTAACAATTCACAATCATAACGTAAAGAAGAAATAAAAGCCTGATATATTGTACTTCAATATGCTTCTCTGATGTACAGAATCTCCTTATAAAATAAATAATTGTATTGTAAAATATATATATGATTGAATAGATTGTTTGAAATTCCATTTCTTTCTGTACATTCCAAATAAACAGAAGCTCACTTTTAGCATTATTTTTAGAGCAATGTGCATGGTCCTTGTAAAATCGATTAAGAAGTCTATAGCTTAGGAGTCCAGATTTTAAAACATTAAAACAAGTTATAAAGAAATGTCATTTTGACACAGTGCCTTGTTACTACAGAAATCTGTCAGCACTGACTAAATAGTAAGCCTGTGTACGGCAGAATAATTTCACAAAATCCATTTCTTTATAGGGCACCCCACAGTGTGTTGTAACTGTAGAGGATGGGGGCTGACAGGGTTTGGGAGGATGGGGAGCACGAGTGAGTGACGCCCTGTGAAAAATCAAAGCCATTTGCCCAATAGAGCACTCATCTCTGTATTAGCATATCTCCTTCTATGACAGTTCATAAAAAATCACAAATGTAGGATTGCAGGCCAATAGTACAAATGAGATGTTTTTATTGAATCACTTTTCTTTTACCTTCAAGTGGGAAAAGAAATGAGTCTTCCAAAATATAATTTAAACAGATTCATGGGGCAAATGTCAAGATTACTGTTTTACCAGTGGTAATTATCCACAAATGGTTAATCATTCTAGTTAAATAATAAGGGAAAGACTAAGCATTTATGTGTTTTTAATGCTACCATAATAACATCATGAATCATTTCACTGCAATGCTCAAAGTTTTCGTTTTAATGGGAGCAATCACCATCACAGCAATAATCAAGAGGCCTTCATAATGCTCCTTTGACATTGCCCATGGAGAAATTTAAGGGAGGCCTACAGAACCCCCTCCCCTGTTCCTGGCAAGTCATTTCCCTCTGCCAGGACACCATCTGTCTCACGATTTACACAGCCCAGAAACTAGTTCCTAGAAAGAGGCAATGATTACAGTGATTACTTCTACTACTCTAAGAGAACAACAGTACTATATTTGTTGTAACCCTGTTTATTCA
Source organism: Diceros bicornis minor (assembly GCF_020826845.1). NCBI lineage: Eukaryota > Metazoa > Chordata > Mammalia > Perissodactyla > Rhinocerotidae > Diceros > Diceros bicornis. Next base: position 18,141,891 of record NC_080777.1, read on the forward strand.
GCTCTACCCTAAGTCTAAAACTTTCAGGTGGCCCATCATAGTGTGGACAATTATCCAAATGGTTCTGTACACTTCCTAATCTGATCTAACCTCCCATCCCGTCCAAATCCCACAAACACTTTCATTATATGTCCCAGAACTCATATCCAAATCTTCCATAACTTCAAAAACTTCTTGGAACCTTCCTTTTACCTTCTTGATCCAACTGAAACATGGGAGATAAAAAACAGTCATCACTCAGGGCCGGCCCGGTGGCATAGTGGTTAACTTTGCACACTCCACTTTGGCGGCCTGGCTTCGCGGGTTCAGCTCCTGGGCGTGGACCGATGCACTGCTCATCAAGCCATGCTGTGATGGCGTCCCACAATAAAGTAGAGGAAGATGGGCATGCATGTTAGCTCAGGGCTAATCTTCCTCACCAAAAACAAAACAGCCATCATTCCTCTGTAGCCCTCTGCAGTGGTGGCTGTTTTCTTCCTCCTATTTTATGTACCACAAGACCTGGAGGTGGTTTTCTCCTCCTTTCCACTTCCAGGCCATTTCTTGTCCCTCTATTCTCAAACAAATCAACAAAAAGAATATTGCTTTCGTTGACAGCCCTTGGACCATAGCACTTCCTCGTTACAACCATTTATAAACTTCGCAGTCATTCGTAAACATTGGAGATTTTAAGACTCTAACACCAGCCCCGCTAGAAATCTCTCAATGAATGTCCCTACTTTCACTGTTGGTTACTCAAGCAACTGTGTTAACAAAACATCCAATTTATTAATATCTGAATCTCATCTTCGAATAACTTTTTCTCCATCTCACCTCAGTTTCTCAATTCCATGTTTATAGCCTAGAATCTCTTACTACCAATAACTTTGCAGGATAAAAAAAAAATCTCAATTTTTAAAGTACTCTGCTTACTAACCACCAGCGCCCATTTTTCCTGCTCCCTTTCAGCAGTAACCTAAATTCACCATTACCCACTTTTATTACAGTCATTAATTCATTGATCTTGACACTTTTCACTATGCATTATCCTACACTTGTTCTGACATCTCTCTATATCTAGAACAGAGTCTATGTGACTAAGGAGGCCTTAACGTTGCCCTCAGCTCGACTACACTTTAGACAGATTTCTTTCTGAAGATAGACCCCTAACCTCCCTTTTCTTAGAGCATTTACTTTAGAACACTTGAAATTTTAAATTCTTTCTCTGCCACTTTGAGATGTAAACCTCTCAGCCTCTTGCCAGTTTTACAACCTAGGAATGTCTTTTCAAGGAGCAGGGAGCCATCCTTTTGAAACATAATCATCAAGAAAGATAGGGCCCCATCTCAGAGTCTCTATGGGAGGGTGGGAGCCTAACATCTCCCATGAGCATTAATTAGCAGGTACAGAGGGTTTAATCACATTGACCAACCCACCAAAGAGTTTACACATTGCTTCCACCACCTCATCTCCCATTCTCCTTGAATCCACTCCGTTCAGGCTTTCCACCTTTCCAAGAAACGACTTGTGTCAATGTTATCCATGACCTCTTTGTTGCCGAAGCTTTTATTCAAATAACTTGTTTCTATCAGATTGATCTCTCAATTAACTACTCTCTCTCTCTTTTTTTTAAATATTTTCTTCACCTTGTTCTGTAACAACACATTTCTGGCTAACCTCCCATATTTTGACTAGCTTTTCCAAGTCTTCTTGGCCATCTTCTTATCCTTTCCCCAATCCCTAAATATCCTAGTTCCCCAGGATTAAGCAATAATTGGCTCAGACTCTATCTTCTTTCCTACCTATTCTCATTCATTAGGGAATATCCTCTACTACCCATAATTTAAATACACTAGTGGTCTATTTTGTCTCTATATTTCTAGGCTTGACCTTTTCCCTGAGCTCCAATCTGCTATATCTAACTGTCCATTTAAGATCTCTACTTTCGTTAAAAATAAATAAACTATTTTTTTTTTTTTTTGTGCGGAAGATCAGCCCTGAGTTAACATCCATGCTAATTCTCCTCTTTTTGCTGAGGAAGACCGGCTCTGAGCTAACATCTATTGCCAATCCTCCTCCTTTTTTTCCCCCAAAGCCCCAGGAGATAGTTGTATGTCATAGTTGCACATCCTTCTAGTTGCTGTATGTGGGACGCGGCCTCAGCATGGCCGGAGACGCGGTGCATCGGTGGGCGCCCGGGATCTGAACCTGGGCCGCAAGTAGCGGAGTGCGCGCACTTAACCGCTAAGCCACAGGGCAGGCCCCCAAAATAAACTATTTTTATATTGAATCAAAGTTATTTTGACTTTACTGACGGCACCAAAAGGTTAATGGAGGTATATCTAAATGAGGTAAAGCAAGACAAATATCTCTAATCACAAAAGTAAGTAAAATGTTTCATTAAGCATTGCTCAATAAGGTACCTATTTTAGGGTATAAAAATTGTTAGGATAATCTTTTCTAAACCAAATTAATACTAATTACATACTATTAAAAAATATGTGAGTTTTATTGTTTTGGTATAAATCTAAGGCTTACTACATACTTAAGAATCAACATGAATATAGAAGCCCAAGTTTTAAAGCTCTATAACTCCTCTGAAACTTTAAGAGATTGAACAAAAGTCATGGTTTTTAAACAATGTTCCACAGGGTCCCCTAGTTCTTTGAAGAAGATATCTCAGGGATTCAGTGGAGGAGGAAGAGAAGCCAGCTATGTAGGTTCCACCTCCGGCACCCTCCTCGACCGAAGTATTTTTCTTTTGTCTGCTTTACAAATTGAACGTTACTGTAAAATTTGATTGGACAACATTTAGGACTATAGTATATATTATGAGTTTTTAACTTTAAAAATAGATACTCTTCTATAAAACCAGTTAATCCTAATGGCATATTACTTAATGCCATCGCACTGTAAATGTTGACTCTGCTTGAAATAACATTTAAATATGCTGTCCATTGTCAATGAAAATCAGTATTTGGCATATAGTGGAAGGAGCACTAGGACCAGGAGATAGTTCTTCAGCCGTCTCCCTTCTGCTGATTAACTCTGTGAACATAACTCATCCTGCATTATGGGGCTCTGGTGAACATTAATTAATTTAATTCCATGTAAGATTCTGGTCCTATAAGTCTAGCGAGTGCTTGGTGAAGAGCTCAGGGCATCCGTCTTAATTTTGAATTCAAAAGGAGTATATTTGGTGGAAGACAATCTCAGCTCTATTACTTATTTCACTCGTTAGTTTAACATCAATTTATCAAATGTTTTTTAAGCACATTATCAATACATGGCAGTTTTGCATTGATTGGGGATACATTAACAGTAAAATAAATATGATCCCTGCCCTCATGAAGGTTATGTTCTAGAAAGCAACAGACATTAACTAAATATTTCTAAAAATATGTGTGTGCGTGCACGTGTGCATGCACGTGTGAAATTTGGTAAGTACTAAGTAAGCGTTACCAGATGACATGATGCTATGTAGCTCACAGGTGAACTGGAGTGTAGAGAAACATTCAATAATTGGAAAGTTGAACCACTAATAAAAGAAAATAGTTGTATATCATTTTAAGTTACTAAAATCATGATTATTTTAAAATAAAAGCTGCCTTTATATTTAAAGTACAAGCAATAAAGTGTTATTCCAAGAAAACCTCTGGGGGAAGTTATTTTAATGACTATAACAAGATAAATTATAATTGGGCTGTCTGTGGTTACGTGTACTGTGTGCTTTTGAAGCGCTCGCGTTGCCTGAGGGTATATTTCTTACATTCTTAATTATTCCTAACAAGTTTTCTTTGTTATTAATTTAAAAAGTAAGAATGAGGTAAGTCAATTTCAGCTTAGCTCCTTTTCAAAGGATCATTGAATTTAGAAAACACGGAGACTTTACTATATCTAGAAGTTATAATGATTAATACTTAGATTTAAATATTAAACAAATAAATAAATATAATTGAATACAAAGTAAAGTAAGATTTTATTTTGGTGCTACGATGTTTGAAGCTCAAATACTTCTACAGTCAAAATCCTAGTAATGTTAAAATTATCCTACTATCATGCAAAGTTAAACTTTCAGATTTTTCATGTTGAAGTAGAAAGACAACAAATCTATATATTAAAAATTAATCAGAACAATATGTTTTCAGAAGATAATCTTCCTCTTTTTCTGTTGTCTTATTCCAAACACTAACTTAAAACAACGAAATTGTGCTCTTTTTAATACCATAAACATAATAGCTTTTCTACTAACAATATTGCAAACAATTACCTAAAACAAAGGAAATTAACCAAATTATTTTACTTACTAGACATAAGGACTAGGAGAAGGCTTTCTGTGCGTGCACCTCATCTTCCTTCCCTCATTTTAGATCTTCATTCTCTGAAGAGAATTCTGAATGAATGAATTGACTTTATTTTTGATCAATGTAGTTAAATGTCAATACATTGTCAGCTTCATTGAACTATTTTGTCTTTTTTTTGCTTTTTCTTTATTCCTTTTAAGTCTCCATTATTCACTTTTCCATAGGTAGGTAGAGCCAAGGGCCAAAGAGAAAATGTTTACGCTTCAAAAAATTTCTATGTAAAGGCTGTTAGAATTATGTTATAGGTATATCTGGGCTACATAATATTTAGAAAGAAAATATACATCTGAGGTAGTTTGATCATTCTGATTAAGGATATGTGCATCTTCTCAGCTTAATCTACTATCAGTGACTAAAAATCCATTTTTTTTGGCTTTAATATATAGTTAGTCATTATACTGTATTAAATATAAAAACTAAAATTGCTAACGATTTTGCAACATTTTAATATTTTCTCATGGGAGCTAGTGTCCTGATATTAAATTAAAGTTTGAACTTGGAAAGTCTTCAATGTATTTTCCTACCTTATTGCCTAAAAATATTAAGGATTACCTTTAATTGTTAGGTGTATGAAAACATATGTATATTTTTTCCAAGAATTTGAACTTGGAAATCAACTGGCTATGTTTGAATCCTGGATCTTCTATAGTCTCTTTATGTTCCCTTGGACAAGCTGTTTAAGCTTTTTGTCTCAGTTCCTTCATCTGTAAAATGGGGTAATAATAGTGCCAAAAGAGAGCCAATTAAAATCTCATAGATTAGTATTATGAGCATCATGAGATCTAATGGTTGAGGGAGGAGGAATATTTTAAGGAATTGGCTCAAGCGACTGTGGAGGCTGACAAATATAAAATCTGCACAGGAAGCCAGCAGGCTGGAGATCCAGGGAAGAGTGGCAGCAAAGCAGTCTGCTGTCAGAATTGCCTCTCCTCAGGGGAGGTGGATCTGTTCCTTAAGGCCTTCAGCTGACTGGATGAGGCCCATACATATCATGAAGGGCAATCTGCTTTATTCAAAGTCTACTGGTTTAAATGTTAATACCATCCAAAAAATGCCTTCACAGAAACATCTAGAATAGTGTTTGACCAAATATTTGGGTACTGTGGCCTGGCCAAATTGACATAAAATTAACCATCACATCAGGCTAAGACATAATATTATCCTATAAATTTTATCTCTTGCTTCTCTCGGTCAAAATTATGTTGTCATGTTTGGTTTATTTTTAGGGGAAGATTTGCCCTAAGCTAACATCCGTTACCAATCTTTGTCCTGTTTTTCTTCCTCCTCGCCTCAAAGCCCCAGTACATAGTTGTGTATAGTTGTAAGTTCTTCTGGTTCTTCTCTGTGAGCCACCACCACAGCATGGCTACTGACAGACTAGTGATGTGGTTCCATGCCTGGGAACCGAACCTGGGCCTCCGAAGTGGAGCATGCCAAACTTGAACTGCTAGGCCATCAGGGCTGACTCTGTCACATTTGTCTTTCTTGCTATTTAGTATTCTTTTATATCCGTATACCATGAAAAATGTGTTGTGCCTAATATTTGGCTATTTTAGATAATGCTGCTGTGAACAGTCATTTCCAAATATTTTGGTGCAAAAGTACACAGATTTCTCTATGGTATATATAGAGGAGTCCACTCTCTGCCTCAAAGGCTTATGTATCTTCCAATTTTTAGATTGTGCCAATGTATTCTAAGGGGGTGGTATTGATTTATACTCCTATGGGCAATAGATAAGATCTCCAGTTGCTGTACAATCTCACCAACTCTTAGTACCATCAGATTTTTATTTTTTGCTAATCTAGTGAGTATGTGGTAGGGTATACAGTTTGCTATGGTTAGTCATGGTTTATATCCATTTTCCCCAGCATAATTGTCATTAGCAGCCAGCACCATTCTCAAAACTGTCTCAGTTTACAGGAGAAAGTTTATGATCAGCATGATACATAGTCTTATCCCATTGTACTCTGAATCTGCATTCCCCTGATTAATGAGGATTTTGGTCACCTTTCTTATGTGGATTACACATTTTGAAATCCTCTTTTTCAACATGCTTCTTACATGCTTAGGCCATTTTTCTATTTGATTGTCACATGGAATGAATGTTTGTGCCCTCCCAAATTTATATGTTGAAACCCTAACACCCAAGGTGATGGTATTTGGAGATGGGGCCTTTGGGAGGTAGTGAGGTTTACATGAGGTCATGAGAGTGGAGCCTTCATGATGAGATTAATGGCCTTCTTAGAAGAGGAAGAGAGAGATCTCTGATTCTCTCTGAGTGGATGTACTGAGGAAAGGCCATAAGAGAACATGGAGAGAAGCTGGCAGTCTACAAGCCAGGAAGAGAGCTCTCACCAGTAGCCCAATTCTGCTGGACCTTGATGTTGGACTTCCCAGCCTCCAGACCTGTGAGAAAATAAATTTCTGTTGTTTAAACCACTCAGATTATGGTATTTTGTTATGGCAGCCCAAGCTGACTAATACAATTTTCTGCTTTGTTTTTTCCCTTACGATTTTTTCTTTATATACTTTAGATATTGGTCTTTTGTTAGTTATAGATGTTTAAAAATATTCTTCTGGGGCTGGCCCGGTGATGTAATGGTTAAGTTCGCACACTCGGCTTCAGTGGCCTGGGGTTTGTGGGTTCAGATCTCAGGCACGGACCTACACATCACTCACCAAGCCATTCCACATACAAAATAGAGGAGGATTGGCATGGATGTTAGCTCAGGGCCAATCTTCCTCATCACAAAAAAGAAAAAAATTATTCCACTCTGAGGCTTCTGTTTACACTCTCTTAATAGTTTCTTCATATACATATAAGGTTTTAGTTTTAAGAAGCCAAATTTATCAGTAATTTCTTTACGTAATTTTTAGTCTTTCCTATTCTGAAGGCTTGACTAAATTTTCCTACCTGATTGTCTCAAAATATTAAGTATTACCTTTAATTTTTAGGTGTATAAATATATTTTTTTCCATGAATTTTTCAGAGTTCTTTTCATATTTAATTATCCCAGATTCCTTTCTCCTCCTCTTGGTTACATTTGTCTTGATCTTTTTAAAAAGATTATTTCTTCATTTTCTTACTTGAGCATTCCCCAAAACATTTATTTAAAAATCCTAACAGTCTTTGTCATAAAATTATTTTTATTTTGAGAGAATGCATGTACTTATTGTAGATTTGTTGAGATAACTCTATTAGGATTGGTTTCTATTAGTAATTTACAATTTTAATGCCTAGCATCATTTGAGCAAGTTTTATTTTCCAAATTACTGTAATTTTATTCCTCTATTTCCTTGTTCCCTTTACTTCATTACCTGCAATTTTGCCTGTATGCACCACCCCCTCTCACCCCATCCTGGGTTCTCAGCAAGAGAACTGTCTTGGATCTTCCAGCTACCAACCCACAATTCAATTCAGTGCCTAATCTTAAACCTCTGCCTGTTCCTCCCCTGTCTCTGTTCCACAGTTTGACCATGAACAATAGATAGAGCCAGACATTGTTTTACTATATTTCCAGAACTTTTCACAAGTGAAGAAACCCACCCTACTTCTTAGCTAAAAGTAAATAACCACGGAAAGAGTGGTCCTCCACAAAAGCTAGATTTGGGGCCCTTTCTGCTTCCGTACCCAGTGCCCAGAAGTCTTATGGCTCTACTCCTGATAATTTCTTTGCATTTCTGCTCAATTTCCTGGCCGTGAAAATGTAAATTTTATTTTTTAAATAGACTCTGATGCCTTTTTATGCTTTATTTTTCATTGATTTTTATTTGAGCAGAAAAATATATCAGAGCATCATCTTCCTAAGCTATTCTGGCTCAAAGTCTGGTCTTATTTTTTAATAGAAGGTATTTTTATTCAGAAATCAATTTCAATTAGAAATTGAAAATACGAAGAAATATTTTCTAATCCCTCGATTTCATGATGTTAATCTTCATCCTTTGACCTCTCTTTTGTAAGGAATAGATGTGTCGCTATGTAGCCTTCCCAAATCTCTCACTTACCCACCAACCAGATATGTGCTCTCCTGATCGGTGCATGGTGGGGAGGATTTATTCTTGCTTCCGCATAAGGACTCAGGTAGAAAGAATGGGGATCACCAGGAGGCATTTTTGTTTTGAAGAAAGGAATTATCACTTTGAGCCTGCTTTAAATAAAACATTCTTGGCTTTTAAGCAAACATAAAGGCATAATGAAAACTTTCAGGCATTTTTTTTTTTTTACATCTTCAGGTACTAAGAGATATTATTTTCTGGTTTCTAGAGAATAGAAATTGATGGAAATCTCCTTTTTTAAAAAACAGATGCAGGTTATATATAGAAAAATATAGCTCATGGATTATTCCTAAATTTTAATTTTGTTCTATCACTTTAAATAATATGAACAAATGCAATGTGATACATTTATACTTACCCTACAGTAAGTGGATGTTTCTAGTGTGAAGGGAAAAGTATCACATTTTTAAATTTTATAGCATCCATAAATTCCATGATTTTTGATGCTAATTCAAAAGACCTAATATAATACCTTATTCTTATGTTAGACAAAATAGAAATATGTTTTTCTTTTACTTCTTAGGTAAAAATATAGATGTAGAATATCACATCTAATTATCCACAAAACTCATTTGGTCTTTTATACTCTTGTTAGCCCTGTTGTAATAAAGCTTGCTACATAAATCAGTCAATCACTTCCAAGTTTCAATTACCTAGTTTTAGTTATAGTCAACATAACAGAAATAGAATAGAGTAACCGTATATGTTTAACAGGTGCACTTTTAGGAATTAAGGAATATCAGTAGTTACTAAAACAGTTTTTAGTAACTGCTAATTTAGTAACTCTTAATACCAATTTTTTAAATGAAATTTTGCTTATATGCTGTATCTAGAAGCAGATACATAGTTTGTATATAATTATTCCCAGAAATGTATAAGAAATTACTATTATTTGTTTACAAACCAAAACACATATTAAAGTCAATGGATTTGGGATGATTCATTCTGTAGGGTTTTAAGTACAAATGGTACACACTTGACTTGAAACATACAGAAAAATTGTAAACTAGAGCAGTCCAGCTTGCAAACGTTAATTTCATGACATTCTAACATGACTATAAAATTTCTTTAACTCAACATGCATACTTATTACAAAATTCCTTAAGAATTTTTCATCATTTCCCTATGTAGAGTTTGGAACACTTTTCAGAAACAGCAACCATACATTTTGCCATGGTATGACTGATTAATAAAAATGTTTATTAAAAAAACCTTCTTTATAGGATTAAAAAAGTACTAAAAGAAACTAAATCTGTGATTACTCATGTACCAATACTTTATTTTAGAAATTTAAAATTACTTATGAAATAAATACTGTGGAATACCATTTTAAAAAGAGCATTAAAAAGATCTTCTATTTAGGGGACCTCTCCGTGGCATAGTGGTTGAGTTCGGCACATTCTATTCGCAGTTCGATCCTGGGAGTGGACCTACACCACTCATCAGCCATACTGTGAAAGTGACCCACGTACAAGATAGAGCAAGACTGGCATGGATGTTGGCTCAGGGCCGATCTTCCTCAAGCAAAAAAAGGGGAAGATTCGCAACAGATTTTAGCTCAGGACAAATCTTCCTCAGCAAAAAAAAAAAAAAAAAAAGAAAGAAAGAAAATGTTGGGCCGGCCCCATAGCTTAGCGGTTAAGTGCGCGTGCTCCGCTGCTGGCGGCCCGGGTTCGGATCCCGAACGCGCACCGACGCACTGCTTCTCCGGCCATGCTGAGGCAGCGTCCCACATACAGCAACTAGAAGGATGTGCAACTACGACATACAACTATCTACTGGGGCTTTGGGGGGAAAATAAATAAATAAAATCTTAAAAAAAAAAAAAGAAAATGTATCTTCTATTTAAACAGTTGAAATTTGAAATTTTGTCTTCAATATGAGATGCAGTAGCTGATTTCATATTGTGATAGGGATTGGCTATTGAAGAAATTGCTGATTCAAGAAGTGCTGTTCAAAAGCAAAGAATCTTTTTTCTTCCACAGACAAGAAAACAGAACCTTTTCAGTAAGTAGTGGCCCTCTAATTTCCTTCACCCTCCACCTTTACTCCTTCCCTTCTTATACACTCTAGTGTAGTTTATCTCTTTATTTGGTGTTTGAAATGGCATATTTAGAGTTGTTTCACCAACATTTACTTATCTCTTCTTCAATGAGTAATAAGCTTCTCAAATTTTATAGGATAAAAACGAAGTTCTTGACTCTCCTACCCCAACCTGATCTTCTCATATTAGAATTCACCATCATTCACCTGATTTTTCAACCTGGGAACAGTGCTAGTGCCTCTTTTTCAAAACACAATTGCAATTCATCACTAGGTTTTGTCAGTTCTACCCACCATTCCCCCCTAAAAAATATTTCTCGAATTCATTCATTTCTTTCCAACTCCACTGAAGGTCCCTGGTTCAAGGTGTTACCACTATAATAGCATTGTAGCTGACCTCACTTTCTTCATACTTGGTCTTCTCCAATCCATTCTCACAAGAGCAATTCGGATGACCGCACTTTTCTGCTTATATCCCTCAATGACTTAGCACTTTTAAAACAAACTCCAAGCTTCTTAGAAAGATCACAAGTCCTTGAATGCACTAGCTAGTTTTCAGTCTTCCATCCTCACTCTCTTCCAGCAAAACAGACTTCCTGCCTGGCTCTCTATTCTTAGAACACTGCATTCTAGTACTACTTGCAGGCAAATGAATATACTGATCCCCCTCCCTGGAATGTTCTTTCCTCAGATGTTTGTTGGAATGGCTCATTCTAATCTTTCAAGTCTCAGCTCTAAGGTCACCTCTTTGGAGAAACCTCCCTTGATTACTCTATCAAAAGAAGCTCTCCCTGTTCTCTCTCCTTATAACCCTATTCTTTTTCTTGAGAGTATTCAACACGATCCAAAACCAATCCAATTATTTGTTTCTTGTTTATGCTCTTAATCTCAGTTAGAATATAAATTTCATGAGTGAAAATATTTATCTATGTTATTCATCATTTGATTCTGGTAGCTGATATAGTAGCATCATGCTAGTAGGGGCTCAGTAAATATTTGCTACTTCTTTCTATTTGGAGGCTGCATAGCATAAAAGCTAGTACCACACACCTTAGAATCACAGCAACCTCATTTCAGGTCCTTTTATAACTTTTGTCCTTGGGCAATTGTCTTAACCAATTTGAGCCTGATTCTTTTTTTTGTTTTTGTTTTTGCTCAGGAAGATTTGCTGTGAGCTAAGATCCACTGCCAATCTTTCTCTTTTTGTATGTGAGCCGCTGCCACAGCATGGCCACTGACAGATGAGTGGTGTAGGTCCATGCCTGGGAACCAAACCCGGGCCACCAAAGCAGAGTGTGCCGAACTACCACTAGGCAACCAGGGCTGGCCTGAGCCTAATTCTTCATCCTGATTATATATGTTAAAATAATGATCAATAACATTTATAGAATCTTTGACATTTGTAAAACATTCTGTTGGAGATTTAAATGCATCAATTATTTTACCTGTTACAACAATCCTATGATGTAGATATTATTAACATTCACATTTTTTAGGTGGAGAAGACTGAGTCCAACAGAGTTAGTAGCTTTCCAAAAGGCACATAGCTAACAGTCTTATTCCAGAGACCATACTCTGAGAATGAAGTGTGATGCTGTCCATGGTGATGGTGATTATTATGGCTATCACTGAGCCAAGAAAGTATTACTAAGACTGGAAACTACTTGAGTTACACTCTTTTAATGAAAACTCAAAGTTTTAACAGGCATGCGACATGAGTTCTGGGGCCTTCTCTGTATTTTCCTGCACACCTGGTATGAATCATTACACCTGGTTTCTTGATATCAGATCAAAAAACTTCTTGTGACTGTACACCATCCCTTAAGTATGATTTTCACTTTTCACATCACTGTCTTAATTAAATCTTTTGAAGTTCAATAATATTTACATAATCAGATTTTGTTTTCTCAGATTTTTTGACATTTTACAAATGAAGTAAGCACTCTTATTTAAAAATGCACATACAACCATTACGTCTCATCAGAGACTACATATTCCCAAGCAAAAGTGAAGCAGTTAAAAATTTAAATTTCAAATAAATATTTCATTTTTTGGATATACTTGTGTGTTTCAAAACACTCAAGCTAAAATTATTGAAATGATAATTGAATAATTCCCTACTTGACTGTTTCAGGTCAAAGACATATTTTCTGTATCCGGTTAGAATTTATTTCACTCTCGTTTAAGCTCTTATAGTAGTTTATTCACACCACTTAACCTATCATCAATTGGGAAGTGTTATGGTGTTTTGTTTATTTGTTTGTTTTGAAATTTTATATTCCCCATTAAATTCTGAGCTCCTCACAAACGATGCACGGCCGGATAGATTAGCTGCATTATGACCAAATGTCTTCATTCTTGTCATCTTACATTCTATCTCTCACAAACTCCTAAATGTCTATTGGTTTCCACATTTTCCCTAATAATAAAATATGGAGAAAGTGTAGCAATAAGAGGCGATTCATGAAAATCTATCTGGGGCTCACATTTTGGTGCTCTGATAGTCTTCCTGCTGAGAGGGTCTGCTTTCTGGAAGGTGGAAGCTACAATGTAGGAATGTAAAGTAACAGAACAAGTCATATCAAACAGTAAGTAACATTCATAAGGTATTTAACTGGGTTTTCAATACAGGCAGTTAAGAGACACAGCTTCAGGTCTTGCCCTGACAATCTCCTTTTGCATTAGCCTCTGAGTTAGGAACTTTTTCCAGGTATACCATGACTATTAGTGAGGGCAGCAACAGAAAGAATGTAAAATAGTCTTAATTTATCAATGATCACTCTTTTCCCTGTCTACACCTCCTCCCCCTAGGACAAATTTTGAAGGACAGCTACAAAGGACAATATTTTATCTATTCTGACCCCTATAACATTCACTGACTAAAACTATTTCTTTACTATAAATAATTTTTCCTGTAATTACAGACCCAGCTTTCTCTTCAAATAATTTATATCTAACGTAACGCTTGATTGGTGACGATAAAATTGGCGTATGGAAAGCACCTCATGAATTACAGTGGTGCAGAAATCTCAGCCCTATACCTGAGTACAACCACCTTAATGAATGGAGCACGTCCTTTGCAATGTGTTCGGTAGGTATTTACACGTGTTACCTCCTTTAATACTAGCAAAAAAATTATGAAGTAGGTACTGTTTTAATCCCATTTTACAAATGAGAAAATTGAGGCTTTAGAGAGCTTACATAACAGTAAGTGATAGAACCAGGATCATTCCAGATTCTCTCTGACCTCAAATTCTGTACTTAAGTCTTCACCATTACTTGTAGTGCTTCTCCATCATAAACTGCAATAAATTAGGACTATACAGACGGTTTTATCTTTCAGTATCTTTCAAACTTTCCTGGAATCATATAATTATGATATATAGTAACACACAATATGTAGATATGTGAAATGAAGCAGATTGGAAGAAAGAATGTCAATAGTGTATACTCCACTATTGTGTAGGGGGAAAATGCCAGAGTTCCGTATTGGCTGTCAGAATTATTATAAATGGAGTATGCTTTCTTTTAATCCTTATGATGTAATAGCATTCTTTACCAATTTCCAACAGTTTCATTCTAGTGCGTGTGTACATTCTCCACTTTGCGGCCTCCGGGCTTTCATTATTTTTCTCTTCATTAACATCACAGTCCTTATTGGGGGGCTGTGTTAGGATGTGTTGGTGGCATGCTTAGCACTAAGAACCCATGGGTGAATAAAATATTGCTTCTGTTTTCAGAGATATTATAGACTAATAGTGAAAAATGACAGATAGATATGTGGTATTCAATGAAATAAGTATTAGGTTGTAGAGAACTGTATATGACATCTTCTTCATTTCACACTCCTCCAAGAAGCAGGCACGAAGAAGAAGGAGGAGGAGGAGGAGGAGGAGGAGAGGAGGAGGTAGCAAAAGCATCAAAGCCAAGCACTTGCTCAGATTCCACTGTTCTTCCAAAGTGTAGGTCAAGTTTCACCTTCTCCACAATATTTTCTCTGACACCCCACTTGAAAGTCGACCTTCCATTTTCTGAACTTTCATAGTTATTTTGTGTTGGTTAGCATATATTATTGCTATGCATGACTTATTTTCTCTACTAGATTGGAAAATATATGTTATATACTTTATTTCCTAGAATAATAGCATGGCTACATTAACTCAATAGACGTCCAGTGCGTATATTTTGACTAACGAAATAAAATTACAATTAGAATAAATATAATCATGGAATGTCTTATAACATCATCTGTCAAATCTTATCATTCCTTAAGCTCTTCCCTCCATCTCCCAAAAAATACTATTTCTGTTATTGAGACTTTCTGACTTTCTTCTCTCAGATGTTTCCTTGTCCTTCCTGACTATCATTAGCAATGTATTTGCAACCTTTTTAAGCATTCTATATTTTGCCTTGCGTTTTATTGATCTCATACTGCATGGGATACAATATATTTACACATAACAAGGATCTATCCAGTATATTATTAGTTAAATTTGCATTCTCAGCCTGTGTTTTATCTGATTGTTTATTTGTTTTTAACCCCCTGGGATACGTTCAAGTGTCGTGAAGATGTACACATCCAGTGAATTGAGTTAGGAACATTTTGCTTTCCTTAGGATGATGACACTAATTAAAGTCATAGTTTTTCATTGATGGCTTTTAAATCATCCAAATGTTTATTTCCAGATTTCCTCTAACGAATAGAACAAAGGAAATTATTTTCAGATTGGCAAATAACAATAATGGTTTCAAGCACTCTATTTAGTTCTTGCTACACATATTTATCATTTTCAGTGTTTACCCACATACTATTTTGCAGTTAATTATTTAGAACAGTAGGCTGCCCCCTCCCCCAAATAGAATAAACTAATTTCAATTTGCCTTCTAACTAGAAATAACTGCTAATAATATGGAAATTTAATGAACACAGGGCAAGAATTTTTCCCAGAAACTACTTCCATTATATTCACATAATATTCTTTAAAAACTACTACATTTCAGAGTTCTTTGGTAATGGAGGAAAGAAGTCATCATAATTTCACATAATCATGCTGTTTTTCTAAATAGTTGGTGACTGTGACAGGTCATTTTTAATCCAGCTAGCTGTTTACATTATGTTAATGTGAAAAACCCCAACTACGAATTTCCTAGCTCTTTGTGCTCAAATAACGTTTGTTCTTAAATAGCTTATTTCTTGATACACCAGCAAAACAATTTTAATCAGTTTATTGCCTATATCAATGTACTTTAACAGCGGGACAGAGTCGGTTTTAGCAAGTAGAGCGAAACTATCTTCAGTCTATTTTTTGCATTGGGTCCTGGAACATGTATAAGAATTGGGCAATGAAAGCCTTGTCACAGCATGGCCAGGCCCAGAGGAACAAATGAGAGCTGAAGCATCTAACCTCGGCAGGAACAATTCGGGACAAGAATTTGCAGACACCACTGATGGCACGCTTATAGTGTCTGTACTGCTCATTAGGAAGAAAAACAGGTGAGCATACTATATCAGCCAAAAATTTTGATAAGGAGAAACTTACTCCTGCAAATAATTTGAATCCTCACAGGTACATTATTTTACTCTTTTAGCTGGAGGTGGGAAAACACACACAGTCACACATATGTGTATATACACATGCACATAATTCAAATTACTTACCATCCTATACTAAAATTGTCCAATTAATCAGCCCATCTCCTTACTGGATTGCAAACTTAAGACACAGCTCTCATTATTTTACATTGTTTTATCTTTAATTGCAAGCTCTGTGCCTAGCAAACAGTTGGGAATGAAAATACATCAGTAGATTTGAGAGAAACTAAAACCAAGAAGTCAGAGAAAGAAAATTTCCTTCCCTGGTGTTCAGAGAAATGATGCTCAAGAGGTTAACCAAGTCTGTGTGGTCCTTATCTCTGGAAATGTAGCATAGCGAGTAGACCGAAAGAGCTGAGACTCTTGAGTCACATCAGCCTGTTCCCTCTACTGCATCACTTCTCTCTCCTCTCTTTCTTGCTTATTATCTTTGCAGATGCTCTGGGTACCAAATATTTTCTTCATTGAAACATTTTAAAACAAATATGTAATGTTGATCCATTGTAATCTATAGAAATAGGTATTTACCTAAATCTGAATACACAAGAGCAGTTTTAATTTATAAATGTTCCTTTAAGCTGGCATGGTGACTGGGCTAGAAGAACAATGTCTGTGCAAATCAAATGTGGACATAGCTCCCCCAAACCAGCATCTTGAACTTTATCCTGTTCCTCAAAACTCTAAGCCTGCCTCTGCACTGGTGCAGGGTTCTAATAATCAGAAAATGTATTGAAAATCACGTGTTGTTGGCCCGCTTTCTACGTAGAAAAGGGTGTGGAAGACCAAATATGTAGTTGAATATCTCAGATGTAGGAAAAAGAAATATTTCACATCATTCAACATACAGGAGCAAAAGTATAGTGAAGCTTAAAATTTAAAGAAGCAGTTTGACTAAAGAACCAGGAAAAAAGTTAAAAAGCTGTCACAAGTGTTAAACAATTTTAATACAACACTACTTGGATTGCAAATAAATAACCACCTTTTGCTCAAATTGAAAAAATATCGGACAAACGTTGTCTCGGTTACTATTGCTGTCACAAACCACCCGGAAATGTAGTGGCATAAAACATTTTTTGTGTTATGCTCACAAATGATGGGTCAGGAATTTGGACGGGATGCAGTAGAAATGGCAGGGGTGATTGTCTGTACTTTGATGTCCAGGGACTCAGGTGGAAAGAATGAAGCCTAAGGGTCACTTGCAGCTTGGGGTCTGGAATCATCTGGATGCGCATTCTTTCACTCACATATGTGGAAACTGGGGGATAAGCAAATTGTGTACTCAGCTTGGGACACTTACACAGGGCTTTCCAGGTGGCTTTGGCTTCTCACAGCATGATGACTGGCTCTGAGGGCATACAGAGAGTGGTGGTTCCAAGAAAGCCAGACGGAAGTTGTATGGCCTTTTCTGATGTGTCATTGAGAGTCAAAGAGTGTCACTTTTGCTGTATGGTATGGGTTACAAGCAAGTCAGCTCAGATTCACAGAGAGGGGACATAGACATCACTTCAAAGTATTGGCACTGGTGATCTGTTTTCCACCGTCAATTAGCAGATAGATTAAATCAATAAAATCTTCTGTATTATCTTAAATAGAAGGGTAAACATTTTAATACTTGCAATTAGAAAGAACATATATAAATTTTTATTAAAAATACCAGTAGCTAATATTTCTAAACTAAATTTTAAAGGAGAATTTAAGACTAGTAAGTAGTGTTCACTTTCTTTCTATATTATTCTTCTGGGAACTTTTTCAAGAGTGACGTTGCTTTATTCCTGCTCTTAAGCAGCTCTCTAAACTTTTATCCAGCACTTTCTATTAACTCAAAATCTGTGGGGCTGTCTCAACAGTAGGATGATCTTCTGAACTGGCTTATGAGCAGCCTCAGTTCCTTGAACGTTAATAACCTCCCCACTTAAAGACTACTTAGTAGTCTTACATCAGAGACCTGCCTTTCCACTTACAGACTCGAAAAGTTCCAATAATGTTTTTAGGAGCTAAAAGTCAGGTGAGAAGAAATATATCATCAAGCGATTGTTGCCTTGAAATCACCCAGTAGGAGACAGGGTTTCTAAGAAATTGTCTGGAATTAATTGCACATTTTTATTCCCCTTTACAAAGAGAGGTAGTGATACCTATGGTAGGTTAATACTTCCACTTGAGAGCTAAATAAAAGGAACAATCTTTCTGAACTTGGCAAAGCATAACAATTAATTTTGCCTGTTAGGATATAAATTAAATGTACAGCTACTAGTTAGGCTTTGAAAGCAAAAAGCTAGTCATTCTTAAATGGGTGCCCATGTAGGGTGCTCACGAAACACCAGATAAAATGAAATCTCTTCATTACCTGAAATAAAATTCATCTTTATCTCCTTAAATCTTATCAACACTTCAGAGTCCCATTTAAAAGTCAACTGCTCCATGACACCTTCCACATTGACTCCAGCTGGTGGTGATTTTGCTTCCTTTTCCTTTCATTTTGCAGTATATATATGGCACTTTTCACAACGTATCCTAGACATTGGGTGCATATATTGTATTTCCTCTTTAACGCTTAAACTCATTGGATAGCTTTCCCAATTTTGTAAGGCATAAATTACAGTAGTTGAGTGGAAAAAGTACTTTTAATGCATTTGAAATGAATAGATGTTGCATTTGGTGCACAAAAAAGTAACTGTATTTGCTAAGTAATGTTGTCTCATAAATAGAATGGAAAAGACCATGCTTGCTTGCCTCTCTCTCTCAAGCACACGCCCACATACCCTCCCCTCCATATACAATTTGTATTTACATCTGCTATGGACCGAATGTTTTCATGGTATCACCCAAATTCGTATATTGAAGCCCTAATGCCCAATGTGGTTATATTTGGAGGTGGGGCATTTCAGAGGCAATTAGATTAAGAAGATGGAGCCCTCATGATGGGATCAGTATCCTTCTAAAAAGAGAAGACACAAGATCTCTCTCTCTCTCTCTGTCACTCAAGGACGCAGAAAGAAGGCAGCCATCTGCAAACCAGGAAGAGTCCTCCCAAGACATCGAATTTGCAGACACATTTATCTTGAACTTTCCAGCCTCTGGAACCATGAGAACTAAATGTCTGTTGTTTAAGCTACCTGATCTATAGTACTCTGTAATAGCAGTTCAAACTAACACAACATCTCTATTTATAAACACATATTTTATAACTTTTCTGCTTAATCTCTATAAAAATATGGAATATAATAGAATGATTTCTATGAGTAAATGAGTAAAAATGTAGCTACACCACATACTTTTTTTAAAAAAAATTACGTTTAATATAAATAAGCGTGTTACAACTTGCTTTGCAAGAAACAGCGCAAGGCAGAAATAGCCTCCATGAGAGTGAGTGTGACACGTCCATGTGTTCAGTTAGAACATGGTGGTGGTTAAGATATTTCCTTTTTCAACTTGCCTTTCATATGATAAAGACTTTACCGATAATTCCCTTTAAGAGTTCCTGAAGCTAAAGTAATTTTGAGAGAAATATTGTTCTTATTTTTCTGATCTTCTTAAGGGAATCCTCCGATCCCAGCCTTTCTTGCTGTCTCCCCATATGCTATTTCTTGGTCTGCCCACTTTAACATTTCCTTTGCTCCTCTCATGGCTGCAAAGAAAAAAAATACCAAAAAAAAATAGCTGAGTGACAATACTTTTGGTGAAAATCAGTGTTGTATATTACAGACCTAGAGAACAGGATTTTCTCAGAAGTTCTACAAACATCAGGTCAATGATAAAATATTGCAGGATTTTTGAATTTTATTTGTTGATAAATGCTATACACAATTTAAAAATCAGTAAACTCAATACATGAAATGAAGTGCTACAAAATGTAATATCTAAAATACATGATAACCAACCAGAACTATAATTAAAAATAGTTTTCTATATATCTTCAGTAACTGGTATGTCAGTCACATGTCTTTCAGTTTTCCTGGGGCTTAGAATATTTAATGGGGTAAGATCCTAAAATGTGTTATTTTACAATTAAATTTAGTGTTGGCTTCATGTTAAACAAAATTATTATGAATATATCAAATTCTTACTCTTTCATTTAGTTTTTGTGTTATAATAGAAAGCATTCAAAAAATGTTTTGTGTTTTTTCACATTACACTATCCCAATTCTAATCTCATCTCTGTAACTTATTGTGAGACATTAGGCCATCAATTCTTATCTCTGACTTGGTTCCTTGATCTAAAATAATAGGATAACAAAATTTATCTAATCAACTATTAACCAAATGGAAAAGAAATATATATATGTATATGTTTGTCTACACACACACACACACACACAAATCCTCAGACATCTGTCCTTCCTTTGTCTCTCCAGATCTTACATATTAGATCCTTTCCTCCTTCATCTCTTATGATATATACAATAGACTCATGATCATTCCTGGGACATTTTCTTTAATATCCCTTGCATTTTCTTTCTTTTTACTTGTTTCTAAAACAATTGAGAGATTTCTCTCCTCTCTATCTACTTCTAATATTTTTTTTTAGTTTAAAATTTCTCTAAAAACCCATACTATTACAAAATTCTTCACAGATCTCTTATACCAGAGTATTTTCATTTTACTCTATTTTAATTAAACTGCATATATAATCTTCCTCAATATCTGTCTTTATCACATCATTGCTTTAATTTCTGTAGCAGCTTATTACATTGGTGAAATCTACTGAAAAATAAGTAGGATTTTATATTAGAAGACAACAATCTTAGGTGAGACAACATTTTCAAACCTAAATTTCCCCTTCAGTATATTAAGGAGAATAATGTCTACCTCAAAATGCTTTAAAATTAGTTAAATATGAATATATGTGTAGAAATTATTTTTCAAATTTGAAATGATAGATGTGTATATGTATTTATGTAATAATGAAATAAACACGTCAATCTGGTTAACTTCTTTCTTGTATATTGTCAATTTATTATTTTCCTTCATGCTCTAGTCATATGTTGAAAATTGGCTCCCCCAAAATTCCCTAAATATTACTTGCTTTTATAATCTAAATTCTGTACTACTCATTCGTATATAGTGTACTGGGATCTCATTAATAGTAAGATCCAAATTTTCCTGGCTCTTTGCCTCCATTTATTAATGCCAAATCTCCAACTCTCCCAATATCTTAACACTATGATGTAACATGCCCAGAAGGATGTTTTATTTATGTTCATGAACAATTTTCCTACAGGAGCCACTGATAGTGTGTGCAGTTCTGCCTGGTATTTATTGTTTCCTGCCACTCCTCCATCTCTCCAAGTTTCCACTCCTTCTCTGTTTCATAGAACAGTCCCCATTGGGCCCTCCAATGACAGAATTAAGTGCTGTCTGTTGAGCATTCATTCTCTCTTCTTCTAGTAAATGTCTTCCTATTTTCCTTGGAGAACCACCCATCTCTGAGCAGTGTGATTTTGGAGGAGCCGATTTTACCTCCACCTCAGAGGTGAGCACATGGCCAAGTGTGGCCACAGAACAACATACACTCCTGGCTGAAGTGACAAATTAATTGATAGGCCTGTGTCTTAGAGTTAGTTCAGTTCTAATCCTGGGGCTTTTGCTGGAAAGTGTGGAGAGATATGCCCTCATTTCACTTGGTCTTGAACTTGGAAAAACAATAGCCTTGAGTCTACTGCTGGTGACAGTAAATGAAGCCAACTCTGAGAAAAGCAGAGACAAGAGATGGAGAAAGACTAATTCCTTACAATGTTGTGTGATCCTGCAAAACAAACAGTGTGTGAAAGCTTTTCAGCCACTGTATTTTTCAGGTACTTGAACCAAGTCTTTCTTTTTTTCTATCTAAAACTAATTTAAATTGGGTTTTCTGTGACTTACAACTCAAATAACCCTAAAATTCAGTTACTATATTGCCATAGTTTTACCATTCATCACATTCTGATGATATCTTAGAGAAAAAGAGTAGGAGAAACAATTCTTTCCACATTGTTTAACTCTCAGAGTGTTGTTTCTACCCTAAATTTATAAAGACTCAGATAAAGTAGTTCATTCAATTTACCTTTTCAGTGCCTTCTATGTCAGGGATCCAGACATGTATCCAAGAGCTAGATGGTTTTGAATTCCTTCTATGCACTGACAAGGAAGTTTGGGACAGGTTCGACATGGTGAGTATTTCATCCCTTTGGATGAGTTCTCTCTTAATATACTACAAATGTTCTTCTGTTGAGCTCTCCTCATGAGCTTGTTCAATTTATACTAGATATATACTGAGTTTTTACTTAATTTTTAATCAGGCAACTTCTCAGCCTCTACACTTTTCTAGACATATTTGAATCTCTTATTGATTTAAGCCATGCTTGTTTCCATCTGTGTTCTTTTACGTGTGTCTTTCTTGCTACCAAAATGTCTTCCACTTTCTGTACTGGTCTGTATAATAGAGTAGCTATTTAAATCTAAATTAAATAAAATTAAAAATTCAATTCCTAGACAACCCCCCAGCTGGGAGAAAATATTTGTAAATCATATACCCAGCAAGGGGTTAATCTCCATAATATATAAAAAACTCACACAACGGAACAAGAAAAAAGCAAACAACCTGATCAAAAAATGGGCAGAGGAAATGAACAGACATTTCCCCAAAGAAGATATACAGATGGCCAATAGACATATAAAAAGATGTTCAACATCACTAATCATCAGGGAAATGCAAATCAAAACTACACTAAGATATCACCTTACACCCATTAGAATGGCTATAATCACCAAGACAAAAAACAACAAATGTTGGAGAGGATGTGGAGAAACGGGAACCCTCATTCACTGCTGGTGGGAATGCAAACTTGTGCAGCCACTACGGAAAACCGTATGGAGATTCCTCAAAAAACTAAAAATAGAAATACCCTATGAGCCAGATATCCCACTACAGGGAATCTATCCAACGAACCTGAAATCACAATCCAAAGAAGCTTGTGCATCCCTATGCTCATTGCAGCATTATTCACTATAGGCAAGAAGTGGAAGCAACCCAAGTGTCCCTCAACTGACGATTGGATTAAGAAGATGTGGTATATATATATATATATATATATATATATATACTATGGAATACTACTCAGCCATAAAAAAAGACAAAATTGTGCCATTTGCAACAACATGGATGGACCTGGAGGGTATTATGTTAAGTGAAATAAGAAAGAGAAAGACAAACACTGCATGATTCCACTCATATGTGGAAGATAAACCAACACATGGACTGAGAGAACTGTACGGTGGTAACCAGGGGCAAGGGGGTTGGGGGGGGTGGGCACGAGGGGTGAAGGGAGGCGTTTATATGGTGACTGATAAACAATAATGTACAACAAAAATTTCCCAATGTTATAAACTAAGACATCTATAAAAAAAATTCAATTCCTCAGCCTCGCTAGTCACATTTCAAGGGCTCAGTAACCACAGGGGTCTAGCAGCTACTGTTTTGGACAACACAAATATAAAACATTTCCATCATTGCAGAAAGTTCTATTGGACAAAGCTATTCTAGATCATGTTTCAGAACCTGGTTTCAAACAAAAATCACATTTTAAAAATGTAAATTTCTGTGTTATACCCCAAACCCACTGATCTGGACTCTCCGGGTGTGGGTAGGTATTCTGATGGCCTTTATTGTTTTAAAAAAAGAAAAGTTGATAAGAATTTGAGGCTACCTCCGCTGAGGCTACCTTCCTTTGTTGGGAATGGCACTAAGGATGTCCATTCCACCTCAGATATCACCTCCTCTGAAAATAAACTAGCTGGCTACATTTACTATTTGGTAATTTCAAATGTTCCCTGTCACTCTTCCTCCAGTACTCAGTTTCAGCTGGATACTACACAAAGACTAAAATCTAAATGTCATCAACTTGTTTTTTATATGCCAACTCAACCATTATTACGTGATCTTGAGCAAATCACTTAACCTCCTGTATCCTTTTCTTCACATATAAGTAAATGGCAAGTGGATATGAATTAAATTATCTTTAAACTTCAAGCACCTACCATACCTGCTTTCAGTATCATCTTTCTTAAAAGATATCCATTACTGTTCTGCCTTTTTTTGCTGAAAAATTATTTTCAAATTTAATTGAATACTTATTTTTATTAATATGTGTATGATTTTTAGTGACTAATGTAGTGTGTTTCTTGAAGACACATAGCTCCAATGAGAAGGAGGAAATGAGAGAAAATACAGAAGGGGCAAAAACTCAAAATAAAGAAATAAGAGAAGGAGAAAAATTAAAAAAATGAGAGGTAGAATTTTATCCTGTAGTCTCTGCTTTTCTCCATCTTCTAGTTCCTGAGTAATATCTTTTTGGTCATTCACAATGAACTAAATACATTTTATTCTTCCTCTTTGAGATAATAACCCCAAAGGTGACCATTAATAAGAGATAGGGTGATTTTGATGATTATATGTTGCATCTCATGTCTATCTTATCCTGTTTTATATGCTTGGTTGTTAAAGTCAGTGTATGTAGACAATAGACAAATAAAAAAGGAATTTTATAGGTTGAATCAAATAATAAAACCTTAAGGGAAATGTGAAAAAATAGCAATATT
Organism: Diceros bicornis minor; assembly: GCF_020826845.1. Classification (NCBI taxonomy): domain Eukaryota; kingdom Metazoa; phylum Chordata; class Mammalia; order Perissodactyla; family Rhinocerotidae; genus Diceros; species Diceros bicornis. Next base: position 18,166,501 of record NC_080777.1, read on the forward strand.
ATATAATGCATTTCTTTCCATTTAATATTGTATTTCTTATAGATTTTTTATTTTTAGGTCTATGATGTGCAACGCAATTCTGATCCTAACTACCTGGATTCAGGCCAAACTTTACAAGTTAAGGGCACAGACCTCCAAAAGACTGTCCTCACTGGTTGCAAGCTTTGAGGTTCCCAGGTCACCCACACTTCTAACCAACTGGCTACAAATTTGAGGTTTCCCATTACCCCATCAAGTTTGATAACTTGCTAGAATGACTCACAGAACTCAGGGAAGCATTATATTTATGATCACAGTTTTATTACAGCAAAAAGGGATACAAATCAGGACCAGTCAAAAGAAGAGATGCACAGAGCAAGGTCTAGGAGGGTACCAAATTTGAATCTTCCATGTCCTTTCCACATCGATTCAGGATGCATCATCTTCCTGGCACATCAATGTGTAGCAATATGCACAGAGTATTATTGTTAACCAGGGAAGCTCACCTGAACTCTGCTGCTAGAGTTTTTATTGGGGTTTCATTACATAAGCATGATTGATTGAATCATTGGCCATGTGATCGACCTCAGTCTCCAGCCTCTTTCGCCTCCCCAAGGTCAGATTGATGTTATATGTTTCAAAGCCCAACCTTCTAATCCATGGTTGTTCTTTCAGGCATGGCCAGTCCCCATTCTGAGTCATCTAATTAGCATAAAGTCAAGCGTGGTCTTGAAGGGCCCACCATAAAGAACAAGGACACTCTTATCACTCAGGAAATTCCAAGGATTTTTGGAACCATGGACATAAGCCAGGCAAATAATCGTACAACAGATGAAATACTGATTTTATCTATATCTGCATAAATTTTTTTAGAATCTACTTGATAGCAATTTACTTGAATGATGAAGGAATTGTGCAAATTATATTGTGTCATGGTAAATTGTTATCAATATTTATTTCCACTTTAAACAATAATCTTATGGTTGAAAGTAATGACATAAATATTTAGCCAACAATCTTTGGAAGAAATAGTCCTGATTTGTGGCATTTTACACTTTCTGTTGTAGAAACTTCAAGCTACAACTTGCCATTTCTAAAGGTGGCGTTGGGAAGAGATGCACAGGATGCTCGCCGGCTTGTCTGAGCTGGCTCCAGCACCCCACTGGCTAAGAGCACTATACAATTGTAGATTGATTCATATAGCTTGATATATTTCAATGTTTTAACTATCAAAGATTACAAAGAAATAGATATTAATTCAGTTTGTGATCCAGCTGGATTTTAGCTAGTTATGTAAGGTCATGTTTCAGATATTGCTTCCCACTAATAGAGATGGAAAACAGCATCTATACCATTGATCAAGTTTCCTTTCCTGGAATATTCCAAGCTTATCGCTGGTTTATAGCTCTAACAACTCAGAGCTCTAGCTTATAATTATTACTGGCGTTTCTGAATACCACTGAAGGATTTTTTTTTTCTATGCCAATTACAGTATTTGCATTCTTATCTGTATTCCAGGAAAAAAATGCAGCAGGTGGAATTTTGCCTGCAAATGACTTTTTACCTGGGATTCCAGGCACTTCTGGATTAAGGCTTTTAGAGAAATTACTGGAGTCAAGAGCAGGAAGAGATGGTAGACTATTAGAACATTACTGACTTAATTTTCCAAGAATGATTCAAATGTTTTTTGCCTTCCAAATCCCTGCTATTGTTATTGTTAAATTCTTTCTATACTGTTGTCTCTTTTCTAATCAAATCTGCTTTTTTCCTAAAATAACACTTTCTACCTGCATTATTTATTCAGATTGCCTTTGAGTTTTATACATATATCTACCTCTACGAGTCTGTGACTGTTAATTTTATGTGTCAACATAGCGAGGCCTATATATCCAATTTTTGGTCAAATACCAGTATAGATGTTAGTGTGAAAGTTTATTTTAGATGTAATTAACACTTAAGTCAATAGATTTTGAGTAAATCAGATTCACTCCATAATGCGAGTAGGCTGTGTCTGATCAGTTAAAAGCTTTAAAAGACTGAGGTTCTCTTTTTCCTGAGCAATGGGCTCACTCTGCTCACGGCCCTCAGAGCCAATTAATCACAATGAGTTAGGGATCAACAGATGAAGTTTTAATTCGATTAGCCGGCATAACCGGGGACATGGTAGACTAATGTCTCAAAAAATCACTTTCAAAGATTACAGAATCTTGAGTTAATTATATAGGGAAAATGTGCAGTAAAGAGCTGGTCCAGGGATGTTGGTCTCCAGGCATGACAGGCTTCATGCATTATATTGTTCCATTCTTCTGTCATCTGTGATGGATACCTTGTAGGTATGTTTCCCTCCTGTGGTCAGCCTGTTCCTGGAAAGAAACTCATAGAACAAAGTCTTTAATTTATCAAGCTATTGGGGAATACATATGTAAGCGGAGGCCATAAATCAGGAGAGTATGTGAATTTTTTGGAATACACATGCAGAGCAGCAGGTAGTCACACAGAGGAGGGGCTGGGGCCATGTAGTGTAAGAAGATGGCCTCACTTATGTTCACTTACACTCTGAGGAAGAAGGAATTCTGCCTGCTGACTGCCTTTGTACTTGAACTGTAATATCAATTCTTCCCTGGGTCTCCAGACTGTCAGCAGCCTGCCCTACAGATTTCAGACTTGGCAGTCCCCACACCTGCGTGAGAAAATACATCCTATTGTTCTATTTTTCTGGAGAACCTTAACTAATACAATGTCCATGAAATAAACAGGTAATTCCCCGTTTATTTCACTAGCAGTACAGCAATACAGATACTCGAGGATAGGGATCAAGTAAAACCTTAGCAGACACAGACAACAAACCCATGTACATGTAGCTAATATTAGTGAGCAGGCAATCAGGATTAAATTCATGACTTGTTTAAAAAGAACTTTCGCTTTCATTTTTTTCCTAAGGAGAACTTCTGATAGAATAATAATCCATATACTCCTATAATATATGACACTTAATGTCAATGCAGCATGAACATGTCGCCAACGACATGTATACAAAATGAATCAAGTCTGTAGAGAAAAAACTCATTCCTAAAAATGATAAATGAATGCCATGAATTCATTTAAGTGGCGTGAGCACAATTTCCCATCCTCGATCAGTTCACCTGGATTATCTGAAGCCCTTCATTGTCTGCCAGCTGTCAGACGTATTTTTAATTAGGCACTAATGAAGTAATATATGTATGTAAACCATTTAAACCTTGTTCCAGTTTGCAAGGACATCTGTGAGGTGGAAAGTGAGAATCCTTGATCTTTGCCAGACGTTACAAATTATAAAACTATAAAACAGGAAACTCAGGTACTCAGAATGACTCAATTTAAAACAGGGGAGGGTGCTATTAAGAAGGTTAAAAAGGACATTTTGTTCAACTTAGTCAAAAACAGAGGTTTCTTTTCCTCCAATGTTTCTCTACAACTACAGTTTTGGGCTGTTTTATTGCTCAAGTGTAATATACAACTAAGTGTCTTTAAGTGTTTTGATGTGTTGAAACTTAGAACTTTAATAGAATTTTGGTAAAAAGTATGGTTTATTTTGGTTCAATTTATTTCAACAAATGTTATTCTGTAATTATATATAACAGTAGCACTTTGGCTCAGAGAATAAGGAAACTACTGTCTACAAACTACCTTGTATGCAGCCAATTCTAAACAATGTTTTTGACTTAATTTTAACTAGAAGATTACTTACAAGTGTTGAGTGAAGTGGGCATGAAAAGAGCCACCCTTAGTCATCCATAGGTGTTAAATCAGCCATTGTGTTTTGTTTTTTTTTTTTTGCAGAGGGAACTCCAGTGCAACTGAGGTCAATGTTACAGGTAGAAAATAAGGCAGGTTATTTATTTATTTATTTTTTGCTGTGGAATGTTCACCCTAAGCTAACATCTGTTTCCAATCTTCCTCCTTTATTTTTTCTTTCTCTTTTCCCCCCAAAGCCCCAGTATATAGTTGTGCTTAGTTGTAAGTCCTTCTAGTTCTTCTGTATGAGCCGCCACCACAGCATGGCTACCCACAGATGAGTGGTGTGGTTCTGCGACCAGAACCAATGAACCTGGACCACCAAAGTGGAACTCACCAAACTTTAACTGCTAGGCCGTCAGGGCTGGCTCGGGTTATTTTTTTTTTAATCACTCACTTTTCTGATTCAATTCTCTGTCGTTGCCAGACTCCCAAACAATTTTAGCAAGTATTAGTTATTTATATATTTATTTTTATTTTAGGTAACTAATGATGACCAATTCACTTTTTCATTTGCTTTTCACTGTCTATAAAGTATCACATTCATATGTTTGGCCATGTGACTAGTTCCCTATGACTGAAGGAGACCAGCAAGTGTGTGTGTGAGACCAATGTGAGATCAGAGCATTGCCAGGCTCTGATTGGCTAGTTTATGGGGTCTGATCAGCCCAATTGTCACTTAAGAATGCACCTTTAAAAAGAGTTACATCTATGTGCACGTTTTAATGGGAATACTTTACTCAAACTAAACTTGAGTGAACATTAAGAATCATTGCTTTATGAGGCAAAATTCAATGATGGCACCCCTGGCTGCACATTAGAACCAAATGGAAAGCTGTATACAAATATCAATGTCACCACCCATCCCATACCACTGTAAGCTATTTCTGGAAGTTACCCAGGCATGTTAGTTTTAAAAGCACCTCTGGTGTCTCAGATGTGCAATGGCATGAAGAATCTCCAGAAGGTAATATTTGAGAGCCGTGATAAAGGACTTAGGAGAAAAGACTATTGTCACTCAAGGAAAAAGAAATTCTGCCTGCAGCTACCTTCGCACTTGAACTGCAATATCACCTCTTACCTGGTCCGCAGCCTGCTGAGTCAGACATATATTAACTACATTCTGTCACTGGCTGTACCAGCCTTGGGTTTGCTCTTCACATCAAGGTGTGATTGTAAAAAACAAATAAAAAATGTCATTTAAATTCCACACACGGAATAAGTATTGTTGTTGATTGGGAGGAACGTGCTCTGGTCTACATGATGACTACCTTTAAATGATGCTTCTGTGGATATAAGACCTTAAATCTCAAATTTAGGTGTGCATCGAGTCACCCAGCCTGCATGGTAAACGTGCATATTCGCAGGTTCACCATTGAGTTTCCGATTCAGCTGATTGGTGTATGTCCAGGAATCTAATTTATAGAAATATGACAGACTATTCTCATTCCAGCAGTCTGTGGATCATTGACAAGCACTGACAAAAGGACTAAAAAAATTCATCCATAATGGAATCTGTAGGGTCACAGTAAATAAGAATTGACTCTTTAAAAATAAATTAATATATTCAACATACTAAAAATATGCTATAAGGGCCGACCTGGTGGTGTAGTGGTTAAGTTCGCAAGCTCTGCTTCGGTCGCCCAGGGTTCGAAGGTTTGGACCCCAGGCACGCACCTATGCATGGCTTATCAAGCCATGCTGTGGCAGCATCCCACATACAAAGCAGAGGAAGTTGGGCATGGATGTCAGCCCAGGGCAAATCTTCCTCAGCAAAAAAGAGGAGGATTGGCAACAGATGTTAGCTGAGGGCTAATCTTCCTCACCAAAAAAAAATGCTATAAAATTTTTTTAAAAATCTAAAGAAAAGACTTCTCTCAATTCCCAAGATTTTATTCATCTGTGTTCTTTTTGCTTCCATTCTGTCTTCTGAACTTTTCCTCTGCTCTCTTTTTTCCTATTTTCTTTTCCTTTCTTTTTTTCTCTCTTCTCTCTCCTGTCTCATCTCACTTCTTCCTCCTCCTCTCTATATTTAATATTCTTTCTCTCTCAATCTCCAAGGCTATCTGCATCTCTCTTTTTCTATCTGATTGTCTCCCTCTCCCACTGTGCCTCATTGTGTCTCACCATTCTCCTCCTTTCTTCACCTAATATGAAGACACCACTTCCCTTCATAAGCCCATCGCCATGGTCCTTGTTACTCTCTCCCTTTCTCTAACATCCTCCACTGTCCCGTTCCCCTCAATCCCTTCAGCCCCAACACACACAATATTTACTTGGCTGACTCCTCCCTTTCTCTACTTGTTCTCTTTCAAACCAGGTCTCATCTCCTACGGGAAGTTTTCTTTCACACCTATGTTCAGTGTTGAACACAACCCTTGGTTATTTAACAGAAGCTCAATAGGCATGTGTGTGGAGTGAATTCCTCTCTAGCATTCTTTCTCATAATATACACAATATACACCTACCCTGAGGAGAAAATGGGAATCCAACTCTCTAATCAGCAATAAATTGTTTTATGAATCTGTGTAAAAGGGAAAAAAGTAAGTTGGCAAGTAAAAAATGAGAAAGTTTTCCACATATGGTCATGGAAGTGGGGTATTACAATTATTTTCCTTTTCTTTTTTTGAAAAACAATTTACAAAACAAGATCCAAAAACAGAAAGAAAGTCAAAGAATGACATAATTTTTGGCTGATTATCAATATGATATTTTGCTGCTTATCTCTCTCTCTCTCTTTGTCTCTATGCTATTTAATATTTATCTTAAATCTCGTAGATCTTCAGACACATGTTAGTTTGCTTTGCATTTTAATTGTCTAGCATGTCAGCATTTATTTGCCAGTACAATACAGCTATCATTATTTAGTTGAAATATGAAATCTTATGACAAAAATACTTTTCATTGCATTTTGAAAGACAGAAAAAATGTTATGATGCTAGAACTTCTAGAGAAAATAAAGCAACTCAAATTTTCACTTTGCCAAGGTACATAGTGAGGCAATGTTTCCTACAGACCCTCAGTGTTGACATAGTATTTTATTATGATGTTATGTAAATATATGTGTGTTTGTGGACAGAAAATTAAACATAAAACCATTTACTTCTTGTTTTATATATAATTATAAATCAAAATAAATTTGAAAATTAAATATAAAAAGAGACTAAAAAACAAATTAACAGCATGAAATTAATAAACTAAATTCAGTGATGTCTCTAACAAGTATTTCTATATTTTTTATTTCATTTATTGTCAATCTGCTGTTCTGATTTTAAATACAATGACTCTTCTTGTTGAACAAAGAGCTAGTTTTTAAGTAAAACATTGTTTTATTGGACCAATAATATGTATAGTGTAGTCCAAAATGATGTAAGAAAGTGCAATAAAATAAGCATTCCTTTTCTGAAAACTTCTTCAAAGGTGCTTACATTTATGCATTATAGATTGTAGCATGTTGGTACCTATTGAGATAGGGTCTGCATAATATATCCAAACACAATGTGAATACGATAATGACTGAAATGGCAGAAGTCTTATTGACATCTGCATGCTTCTGCATCTGTTTAGTATAGGATATTAAATTATGAAAAATTTATTTAAATCATCCACAAAACTTTTTTTTACATCCCATTCCAACATTATTTGACCTTCAACTGTTACCATAACATGATTTAATGCATAGGTATATGTGGTAGACTGAATAATGGCCCCTGAGTACATCCATGCCCTAATTCCTGGAACCTAGGACTGTTACCTTGCATGAGAAAAGAGACTTGAAAGATGTGATTAACTTAAAGATCTTGAGATAGGGAGATATCCTGAATATTCCCTGTCGACACTTGTTATGGAGTGAACTGTGTTACCCTCCCCCAAATGCATATGTTGAAGCCCTAACCCCTAATGACTGTGTTTGGAGATATGGCCCATAAGGAGGTAATAAAGAGTAAGTGAGTTTATAAGAGTAGGAACTTAATTTGATAAGACTGGTGTCATTATAAGAAGAGGAAGAGACAGGAGAGAGCTCTCTCCATGCATGCACAGAGAAGAGGCCATGTGAGGACACGGTGAGATGGTAGCCATCTACAAGCCAAGGAGAGAGCTCTCATCAGAAACCATCCTGACAGCACCTAGATCTTCTATTTCTAGCTTCCAGAACATGGAAAAATAAATTTCTGTTGTTTAAGCCACCCAGTTTGTGATATTTTGTTATGGCAGCCTTTGCTGACTAAAATCCTAAACTCTATCAAAAGTGTCCTAATAAGGGGAAGGTAGAGGGAAATCTGACCACCGAAGAGAAAATAGGAGATGTGATGACAGAAGCAAGAAGTTGGAGAGATGCTAGGGAGGAGTAATGAACCAAGAAATCCAGGATGCCTCTAGAAGGTAGAACAGGCAAAGAAACAAATTCTCACCGAGAGCCTCCAGAAAGAACCAGCCCTGTGCCGGCCCCGTGGCTTGGCGGTTGAGTGCGCATGCTCCGCTACTGGTGGCCCAGGTTCGGATCCCGGGCGTGCACTGGCACACTGCTTCTCTGGCCATGCTGCAGGCGCGTCCCACATACAGCAACTGGAAGGAGGTGCAGCTATGACACACAACTATCTACTGGGGTTTTGGGGGAAAAAATAAATAAAATTATAAAACAAAGAAAACCTTTAAAAAAAAAAAAAAAAGAAGCAGCCCTACTTACACATGGACTTTAGACCAGTGAAACTGTAAATTAATAAATTTGTGCTACTTTAAGTCACGAAGTTTATGGTAATTTGTCACAGCAGCCATAAGGACTTAATGCAGTATGTATTTATCTGTTACTCCCATTTTAGTGCTTTTCTCATTAATTCATGACAATTATAGCACAATAGTCCAGTGTTCTGTGATTTTTAGGATTTCAAAAAACTTCATTTACGAAATAACTTGAGAGTAAGTTATTATTAGTAAAAGTGGAATTGTCACAAAGAAATAAAAAAGTGTTGACTTTGTAATTCAGGAAGAATACAAGAGTAAATGTTGCTTTAACACAAAGACAAAGCAAACTAACAGTTGCCATATACAGTATAATCTTATATATGCTCAGGTGGGGCCAATGTTATCTACAACACAAAGACAAACTCAGGCCATGAGCAGTTAGAAGTATTTGGTTATATGAGGATGACCCACAATTGTCTTACGTGACTTGCATAAAGCTGAATCAACTCATGGTTCAGTTCAATGTTTCATCCAAAATATATTATAATTCAACATCCATGATAGAATGAAAATAAATTTAAATCTTGGCCATATTTTAAACACATTCCAAAGTAAGTGTTACTGTTAACATACAAAAAAAACCTTTTTAAAAAATTCCTTGTAGCGTGGTATTGATCCACAGCTCCTCACGTCAGTTACAAAGCCGACTTTGGTCTCTGTCAGTTAATAATTCTCAATTTCCCCTAATTTCTGCCAAACCTAGTTCATGATGACACTTGTGTTTCTCCTCCATCCACTCTCATCATCCTTCTCTATTAGTTTTTCTTCCACTGGTACCTCTCTGCCCTTTCTGCTATACACGCCAAGTCTTCTTGATGTAACATCTCTTACTGGGCCGCTATTCACAAGAGGACCACAAGAATAAAGCCAGAGAAGCAGAATTTTCTTTGGTGTTTTGTGGGAGAGGACATTTGTGAATATTAATAAATTTACACGTTTTCTATATCATGCACTTTTTAGGAGATCTTTGAAATACAAGCATACAGTTAAAAATAAATTATTAAAATGGTGAATTGTAGAACGTATATCCATGAATATATAGAAATATGTAGAATTTACTCCAAAAAATAGTATAATAACAGGGCAAACTTCCATGGTTCAAGGACAACTGGTTGAATATTAAATAAGTCAGTTCACACAGTTTCAATAAACACCTTTGCCAGATTAAATAAATTGAGCAGAAGTTGGCTTATTTTATTAGCGACACAAAATAGTTTTTCCTTCCAACTACTGTCCTCCACAAACAAGGGAGCAGACTGCAATGAAGCTAAGTTTTAATTTTTAATACATTGTCAGTATCAAGATTTATTCATAGGAGTCAACTTTATCTGAAGAAATGAAAACATTGAATAAATTAGACATTTTCCCTTAATGTGTGATAGAATCAAAACTTACTTAAAAATAGTGGGAATAATTATGTATAGTAAAAGAGTTTGAGAAACAATATGGAACAAAAGTAGGAATTAGGAATATTAACAAGTTAAGAACAATGATTGCCATTTAACATGCATATATTGAGCACTATGTACAAAGTCTCTGAGAATACAACATTATAATGTTATAGCTCTCCTTAAGGATCTGATAATCTAGTCAGGTAGACAAGCATTTGTGTAACCTATAATGCAAAGCAGGCTTTCCTACCTGCTAGTGTAGCAGTGCCAAAAATTGCTCTGAGAACGTGGAATTAACACGATCGATTCTATTTCGGGAAAACACACTAAGTGAGGATTAAGGCCATTGATTCATCCTGTAGAGACTGAAGACCAGGGCGGCAGAAGTACAGGTAATGGCATTAGAGGCAGAGATAAGGGCATGAATGAACAGTTCATTGTGATTGTAAAGTATGAAAGTACAACATATGCTCCATGAAAGGCATGTGCTCTAGGGATTTTAGGATTTATGCTGGAGGAGAGAAGCAGCTGAAAAAACTAATCAGGTTAGCGCTTGGTAGGTCTTGATTTTATTCTGAAATCGGGGACATGACACACGTAGGTCTTTGTTTGAGGTAGTGAACCAAAGCCTGGCAATATTGATATTATTTAGGTGACGGCTGCAATAGATACAGCAGGAGTTAATGACAGCCTAATCCAGTGTACTACAAATGAGAACAATTTGTTTGGCATAATGCTCTTATACTCTGTACCATGTAAACATTTTGTAATTATTTTCTATGTTCTCATACTACATTAAAAAGATATAAAAATATTTTATTGTTTTTTAGAAACCTATGTAATATAATTAGCCTGAAACAAGTAGAATTTAACATTATACATAACTACCATTTTTTCCAGGGGATTTAGGTGTTAACAATCCAAGTCCCCACTTTGTACTCATTACAAGATAACTAGAAACATTAGGAGTTTTGATAATCAAACACATGTTGTCAATCATGGTTGCCTAAAAATGATAGAAAAGTAGATATCAGATTATGAAAACATGTTTCATAAGCATTGGAGCTGGTTTTGGGATTGATCACTGTGTTGTGTCATTTAAAAAAGAGCTATGAAAACTATTATTACTTTTTTTTAAAAGCAGCATCAAAATATTTCTGGCAAAATAAATCATAATCCCCATTCAACTAACTTAAAACAAGTTAACATGCTGATGCTCAAAGCAAAATTAAGTTGCTAATTCCTCTAAAAAATATCATTATAAGTGCAGTATGCTACCATCCTCAATATAACTTTTTTATTTTTTCATAAAAATTTTTTTAAGTGACAAAAATATATTCAATGAGAGTATGCTCATGCTTATATCCCCTCTTCTTACCAAAAGAGATTAATTTCTTTCTGCTCTCCTTCTTTACTCTTGACCTTGATCTCCTCTAAGAATTGTGCTTCAGAATTTGATAATGGGAAGAGAAAAGTACGTGAGGAGATATAGACTATTAAAATAAATATATAGGGATGATGCTCAAGAGATTAAATCGTCATACGTGATAAAATATTTTACATTTTGCATTGGGGCATTAGACATGAATGTTTGTTTTATCATGTAAACTTTATATTTTTCATATATATATTTTGTTTCTATGTATAAATTGTATTAAAATCATTTTTTAAACAGTTAAATAACATATCCACTGTACAGAGCCTTTCCAGACTGACGAGAATCAATACAGGTTAAATAAAAAAGAATTCAGTGAAACAACAAAAACTTCATATTTCCTCTCTATTTTCTTAATTTGTGTAAAATGCATTCAAAACTAGAATTAATAATATTTACAAATAATTATATGATTATAGCATTGTATGAGAGAATCTAAAACATTCTACTGGAGAAAAGAAAAACATGAAAAATTACTGCTGGCTTTTTGAATGCTGCCAACTTTTCTTCTCTGCACAGATCTATTAAGTGAATGCCACCATTCTCCCCACACTCAATCTACTTTTCTTTACATAAATGGAGATTATTTTAAAAGTAAACTAAAAATCTAGTATATTGATGTCCAATGAAGAAGGTTTTATCTAAGAAATCATTCCAAATATGTAGATATATGCAAGAACAAAAGGCAGACCCAATAGCTTATTAAGATATTCCCATTCACATTTAAGATTTGCTTATAGAAATATTTGCTTGGTATTGACAAACTCATCACATTTTTTTAAATTATTGCAAACAATTGTCATATGGATATGGATATGCATGGACAAGATAAGCTACTGTTAACACCAGAATAGCTGATTGTTTTGGTGCTTGAATTAATGTGACATGTGGCCAATCTGATGGACTGCTGAAGATGTGGTCATGACAATGCAGAGCTCCTCCTCCCCACAGTGGAACCGGGAGGTCAATTCAGCAGATCCGTGTACTCTCACCCTGCGTCTCTTTGTTTTCTTTGTAAAATATTACTTAATTAAGAAGCTGCATTTGAAAGTAATCTTCAGAGTATCTGGTGACATTTAAAGTAGAAGTTATGGCTCAAAATGGTGCTGGACAGCAGTTTCAATAATGAATGCAATATTCCTATAGTTTGTGATGATTTTTAACACCCTGTAATAGGAAAGCTCTGGTTTGGCTAGCACTTATAAATCTGTTGGTTTCTTGACTCAGTCTTGTGCCTGCAATTAACAAATAATACAAGGCATTTGATGATATAACCTTAACAGTAGAATATATAATTCCATGCAGACATTCTAATATATCTTGAAGTGGAAAATTAAAGTTTGGAGGCAACATATTTATTTATATAAAGGAAATTTGACAGATACATGGCTCATCTTTCTCTATTCAAGTTTTATCAGGCAATTTGAGCTTAGGAAAACCTCCATCTATTTTGTTTATTGTTGTTGCTGTTTCCATTTTTTTTTTTTCTGTTTCCATTTTTTATACCAGGAATAAACACAGTCCTGAAGTGTACTGGGACAAGGCTCAGATAAATAATGAGACAGAATCTCTAGTTACTGCTATGCTGCTAATTAGCATGTGACCTTGGGCAATCACTTCCTCTATTTATACCTTAGTTTCCACATCCGTCTTAACAGAATATACTACGTAATCGATAAGGTTTTCTCCAGTTTTAAATTGCTAGGAATATATATTTATATGGGAATCTATGATTAAGTGTGATACCTTAATCTTTGTGCTGGAAAACAGATGATCATAGATTTGTGAAGGACTAGTAGAAGAAACTTCAAATTGATTTTTATTTTACCTACTATTAGAAAATTTACTGGTTCTGGGTTAATGTATCCAATCGTTAAAATACAGCATAACCTTCTCAATTGCTAATGGGCAGAAGCATTTTCCATGAGTCCTTTATGATCCCGAACATCCATTGTCTAATGACTCTGTCGTAGAAAATAGAAAATATTTTAACCAATAGAGATGGCAACTAGTGATTCTGGACTCCAGAATAGAGAACCCAAAAGAGTCTTTGAGTCTTCCTGAACTTTATGGCTTAGTACTGTTTCCCATTTATGAGATGTAAATACTGTGGATTCTCGAATATCCTGGGCAGCGCATGGACAGACCATTAAAAATCACTGAAAAAAAAGAGAGACGTAAGGAGAAAGACACTCCTTTATCAATTTTGTTTATTCTTTCCTGATGAATTCAAATATAAAAGTCTCATTTGGAGCTAATATGTTTTTAATATTTCTCTATCACTTGTTAATCCCCATCTTTAATAGAGCTTCTCTTGGGCTCAAAACATTTGATCGTCAGCAGTATTTTCGTTGTCATTGAATTTATTGTTATGGTTACAATCCATTTATGTAAAAGGATATTCATTTTCATTTATGGAAATGATAAAGTTTCATTTAAAAATAAATGCATTTAATTAAAATAATATACAGTATACATAGAGTAAGCTGTGTGCAGAAATATTTACTATATTTACTATAGTTCATATGTGGGTATGGCAAAAAAAATTTTTGGTGATAGTACATAAAAGATGTAAGTTTGTGAACTACAAATTTTGTGGAAAATCACAAACTTTGAAATGAAAGAGAAGAGTAAACCTGCCCCCTTCTCTTACTGTAGATCACTTTGAACAAGTTGTTGAAACTTTCTAAGCCTCGGTTTCCTCAGTAAATTAGAGATCATGCTATCAGTTTTTCACTGTTGCTGTGAAGATGAAAGTAGATGTAAAGCATCTGGAGATTGGAGGTGCTGAAAAATAACAGTTTTCTCTCCAATATCAGACAAGAATGGACGTGCTTTCCTTAGTTCACTAGGATGAATCAATACAATGTTAAACAGTTTAAATAGCAGAAGAACTACATAAAGCACACAGGAATTAAAACCTTAATTTGTCCTTCCTTTTCCCTTTGATTATTTAGTAGCAAATAAGAAAATAAGTATATGGATGGAGAAGAAAGCAAAAATGAAAAGAGAGGACCTATTTAATGAGTATATTGATAGTTTCCTGCCTAATACAACACCATCTAAACAGCAGAAACAATCAAGAATGTCTGTGCATAGAACTTCTATTTCACACTGATATCTTGTCATTGTCAGTGTCAAATGTAAGAGTAAAACTCAAGAGTAAAAATCAACATTGCAACCTCACCCCTGTAGCATAAAGTTAATATTGTAAGAAGAACAATGAAAATAGCAAGTTAAATTTTGGAAGGAAGAGAGGAAAGTTTGGGCATATATAGCACAACATTAAGTAAGAGAATCCTGAGTTTGGGTCAACAAATTTAAAATATTTACCTGAATTATTAAACACTGAATTATGTCTTATAAATGTTCAGTTTTAGGATAGTAAGTGGTAGATAATCTAAATGGTTGATCTCCAATTCCTATTACCTACCACGCTTTTCCCTGATACTAATATTTTAGTGACTTCATTTCTTCTCATTATTTCTATTAGGAGAAAGATGAGGGGAAGGTAAGAGGATTAACTTTCATGAGATTTGCAGATCATCTTTGCGTTAGCTTCATTCATCCTAAGCAGGCTCATATTATTAGAACTAACCATGTTAAATATATTGAATGGATTTTTAATAACTTTGTCTTCGTAATTAATCCTCTTTGAATATATTTTTATGGTAATTTTTTAAAAATCTGTTTAAATTCTCATTTAGTTTTTCATTTTCTTCTCTGTTGTTATACAGATGTTCACAAATGAAACCAATAAATTGGTCCACGAAGGGCATCTGTGGTGTGGTGCTCACCTTTGTATGTCCAGAAACTCGGTTCCATCAGTTTGACAAAGTTGATCAGTCTCCGAGGGACTGAAACACTAATCAAATCCATAAAAGTCTGACTGACAAATCAGAATGCCAACTTATTACCTTTAAATAGAAGCTACCTTCACATCAATTGAAGTACTCCTGGGAATTGTTAAGGACACTTTCTTCTCATTATCCACGTGACTGTGCCACAGAGCACATTGGAATTCATCAGTTCCTTTGGTAAGCAAAAAATGTAGCAAAGGGTATTTAATGTATTGAAGAATATTTTATCCAGGATATGAAAATGTATGATTAGGTAATGGCCTCTTCAGAGGAAGGCCTACAACTCTAGCAGCCAAAAAAAATACATAAATACATCAGATATATTCTCTTTCTTTCTTTGACTATGTTGGAAAAAAACTTGACAAATTCTTCTAATCTCTATTTTTAGAATTAACAAAATTGAGTGTATCATTCATGCTCAAATCAGTACAAGAATATCTGAAGCTATGGTACACCCAAGCACATTCATTGAAATAATACAATGGTTGTGTTAGCCATTCATTTTTAAACTACTTCAAAAACAAATCACTTATACAAATGGCTCACCTCAAGCATTGTCAATCAGTACTTTCCTTTGCTTTAATTTTTTTAAAAGAATTTATTTTTTTAGAACAGTTTTAAGTTTATAATAAAAATTGAGAGGAATGAACAGAGATTTCCCATATATTCCCCACTCACATACATGCATAGCCCCCCTCATTATCAACTTCACTCACCAGAGTGGTACGTTTTACCAAGGGTGAACCTACATCGACACATTATAATGATCCAAAGTCCATAGTTTACCTAAAAGTTCACTCTTGGTTTTGTACAATTAACGGGCTTGGACAAATTCATAATGACATATATTTATCATTATAGTATTATACAGACTATTTTCACTGCCCTAAAAATTGTATGTGTTCTGCTTGTTCATCTCTCCCAACCTCCTCTGGCAACCACTGATCTTTTTGTTGTCTTCATAGTTTTACATTTTCTAGAATGTCAGAGTTGGTATCATGCAGTACGTAGACTTTTCAGATTGGCTTCTCTCACTTTGCAATATGCATTTAAGGTTCCTCCATGTCTTTTCATGGCTTGATAGTTCCTTTCTTTTTAGCACTGAAGACTATTTCACTGTCTGGATGTACCAGAGATTATTTATCCATTTGCCTACTGAGGGACATCTTGGTGGCTTCCAAGATTTGGCAATTATGAATAACTCTACTATAAACATCTTTGTGCAGGTTTTTATGTGGACATAAGTTTTCAGCTCCTTTGAGTAAATACCAAGGAGTGCGATGGCCGGATCACGTGGTAAGAGTATGTTGAGTTTAGTAAGAAACCACCAAACTGTCTTCCAAAGTGTCTGTACCATTTTGTACTCACCAGCAATGTATGAGAGTTCCTGTTGCTCCATATCCTTGCCGACATTTGGTGTGGTCAGTGTTCCAGACTTTGGCCATTCATATAGGTGAGTAGTGGTATCTCATTGTTGTTTTAATTTGCATGTCCCTGATGACATATGATGTGGAGCATATTTTTATATGTGCTTTAGTTTTTAAAAGTGACCTTATCTCAATCTTGTTTTTGAAACCTGGAGAAATAACCTACGTGGAACCTACACAAATCTAAATATGACCTATACTTAATACACAGTGTGCAGATGACTATTTGAAATTGAATTTTATTATTACTGATGTTTTGGGGGTATTACAGATTCAGGGCATTTGTGTCTATTCAGTAAAATGATAGAGGAGTAGCACATTATGAAATCTAAATCTTATTAAAAATAAATAAAAAGCCTACAATATATTTCTATAGTACTAAAGCCAAAGTCCCCTGCGAAAGCATGTTACTTATGTGCAATGACTTTTATTGTAAACAACCTTCCATATGGAGACTCCTTGTATTCTCCAATGTCTGATCAGTTATAAACCAGAGCTCTTGTTGACAGCAGAGTTTCTTCACTGGTATTGCTTTGTAACTTCCAAAATTCTAGTTAACTAACAAACACAATTGAAAGACCAAATACCAATTTTCCACAGTTAACTGTATGTCACTGTTGCTCTGTCTACAAAGCCTGTGGATGACAGAACCAGTTATGCACAGTGGATTAGGGAAAGAAATCATGAGAGAGAAAGAAAGAAAGAGATAAAAAAAAAAATCTACAGCATAATTAGGAAACCATATGTTTTCTTGCTGCCCTATTTTTCTCAGGTACTTTAAAATATTCTCCTGAGTTCAATTATCCTAACCTGGGCTCACAGCAGGTTGAATCTGAAGAACATTTATAAAAAGAGAATGAGTTTCATCCAAAGCTTGCAAGACTGAAAGGTAAAATAAAGTTAGCCAGGAAATATTGATATAGTTGGAGAAATATAAAAATCGGGGTATGTTTTTGTTTTATTTTTTATTTGTAAATTTTATTATTATAGGGACTCAAAGCATTATTTTTACAAGTAGAAACACGTATGAATAAATTAATATACAGCTTTTTAGTACTAATTGATCCTTAAATGCTAATAGCTTTATTACATGTACAATATTGGAATTATTATATGTACAATTTGATCAAAGTTAAAGGTTTTCTCTATAAAAAGGAGATCATATAAATTTAACACTGCAATCAAATATGCAGAACATTGCTAATAACAAAAATAATTTGACATGAGGCAAATATGTTTGGATCATTCCGAAATTGACTTGTAATTTAAACAAATACAGGGCCGGCCCCCTGGCTTAGCGGTTAAGTGTGTGAGCTCCACTACTGGCAGCCCGGGTTCCCATCCTGGGCGCGCACCGACGCACCACTTGTCTGGCCATGCTGAGGCGACGTCCCACATACAGCAACTAGAAGGATGTGCAACTATGACATACAACTATCCATTGGGGCTTTGGGGGAAAAAAAAAAAAGGAGGCGGATTGGCAATAGATGTTAGCTCCGAGCTGGTCTTCCTCAGCGAAAAGAGGAGGATTAGCATGGATGTTAGCTCAGGGCTGATCTTCCTCAAAAAAATAAAAATAAAAAATAAGAAATAAACAAATATAAATACTATTCACTTTGAGAGATCGTTCTTTTTTATTTTTTCCAATATCCATCTTTGCTGATTACTACAAATTCAATAGCTTCAAATATAATCTTTCGATACATTTCTAGTCCTGTATTTAATATTGCCACTCAAATGCTTGGTTGAATTCTCAGACTTAAGATGTTCAAAACTGATGCGATCTTTCATTTCAATGTGGTCTTCTTATTACACACCACCCACCTGCAGTTTCATTAATATTATCCACGTTTCCCAGCATTGGTGATTTCTTCTCTCTGTCCCACCCATCTAGCCATGAAGTCTCATTAAATAAATCTTTGTTATGGTCTCTCCAACATCATATTTCTTCAATTTTTCTCTAATTATACTTGTGTAAATCGTTATAATTTCTTACGTATAAGACCAAGTCTTTCCAGTGTCTTCATGTTTTATTCAGTGTTCCTCATGTTTTTCTTTCAGATTAAGAAATTTTAAAAATGGGTTATAATTAAATACTTCCATACATCATTTATAGACTTCTATAATGTAACCTCATGCTAGCATGAAATATTTTTTTCATTATATCTCATATGGGCCTTCTACCTGAGCAAGTATTTTCTCTTCACTATCCTCCTCCCCTCCACCCTTCAAGGGCACCTCTGCCCCACCTCCCTGCCCCACCTCTCATTCCATCCCTACCCTCGTCATCATAAAAGCCATTGGCCATGCTACTTCTCTCACTTTTTTCATCCTCTCAAACTATAAATATCACATCCATTCTCCAAAGCCAGATGAGACTCCATTTCTTTTCAAAATATTTTTCTATTTCATTCATTCACTCATGTACTCATTTGTTTATGCAGCCATCACGCATTCATTGAGTGCCTAACTCTGGTGACCTGGACTGGCCTACTGCTGTCATGAAGTGTGTTGACCATTGCAGATTAAAATCCTCTCTTTCCAACTTCCTGTACCCACACTGATTTCTTTCTGCTGAACACCATTGTACATATTCTATAGTTTAGGATATATATTTTGTCTCATTTGTTACTGGTTTAAAACTCTCCTACAGGTTTAGAATGTAGGCATTGGAAGAGACTATGTGACTTACATTGTTTGTATCCACCAAATAGCCCAGAGCCTAGTTTATTGCTAACACATGATAATGTCGCAAATATTTTCTAATTAAAATATTTGATTAGGGGCCTGCCCCATGGATTAGCGGTTAAGTGTGCATGCTCCACTACTGGCTGCCTGGGTTTGGATCCCGGGCATGCACCAACGCACCTCTTCTACCTACGGCCATGCTGAGGCCACGTCCCACATACAGCACCTAGAAGGATGTGCAACTATGACATACAACTATCTACTGGGGCTTTGGGGAATAAACAGGAGGAAGATTGGCAATAGATGTTAGCTCAGGGCTGGTCTTCCTCAGCAAAAAGAGGAGGATTAGCACGAATGTTAGCTCAGGGCTATTCTTCCTCGCACACACACAAAAAATGTATTTGATTAGAGTGCCAAAAAATTTTTTTAATATTTTTCCTATGTGTTGCAATGGATCATAACGACAGTGGTCTAGTGAATCTCTGATGTGTGAGTTCAAATGTTAGTACCTCTATTTTTTATGAGTTTAATATATCAGAGAAAAACAATGACTATGGTTTAAAAGAACAATGCAATACAACTATGACAGCAGCATTCCAACTCTGGCAAGATAATTTTCTTTGAAAGTTTTCCTTAATGCCCCCCCCACTCCAGTTTTAAATTCAAAAAGACAAAAGCAGCATTAGAGTCAATTTCCTTAAGTATCAAATAATCTGTATTTTGCAAAAATGATTATTGCAGAGAGAAATGAAAAAAGAAAAAAAAAAAGAATGTTTCAGCGATCAACGTCTCTCCAGGGAGAGGTTAGAGGAACTGAAGATCATAACAGATGTTTTCAGCTATATAGTTAGCTAGGGCTATGATGCAAATAATTGTTACTGCCATTATCTTTGAAACCAGATGTCTGATGCCCCTGTAAGAGAAAACAAAATAATAATAATAATGGTATAGATGATTTTCAAGCCTATTGCTGTTACAACTCAATATTGATTTTTTTCTGTATAACTGCTGACAGGCACACCAAAATGTTGAGAACAGAAACACTTTTTTTCCAAATTTCACTAGAACATCATTTACAATTAAGTCTTAATTTATTATTAGTAATGGCTTTTACTGTCATAATATGCTAATAAGTTTACAGAAATAGGAATAGGGAAACAAGAATCTCTCCAGAAATTCTCTGTCAACTGATTTGAGCTTGAAAAACTGTTAAATTAATTGTATGGCATGTTTATCCAGAATTTTCTCTGTGGAGGCAGCCTAGTGCCTGGCAGTATTTTTGTTCCTCTGATTTTCTGGCGAGGCTCAGGAAAAAAATAAGTCTTTTTAGTGAGGTTTCTTCAGGGGCTCAATTCATTTTGCATATGGCACGCATGTTAACTGGCCAGAATTGAACAGAGCAGGTTTACTTGCCAAAGGACAAAGGGTTCCAGTCACACAAAGGTGCTCAGAAATGGTTGACAGACAAAACACTATCAAATGATGTCAATCAGAAGACAAACGTGGGGCTGGCCCCATGGCCTAATGGTTAAGTTCGGCGTGCTCTGCTTCAATGGCCCAGGTTTGGTTCCCAGATGCAGGCCCACACTACTCATTGGTGGCCATGTTGTCACAGCGACCCACATACAAAATAGAGGAAGACTGGCAACAACTGGCAACAACTGGCAACAACTGGCAACAGATATTAGCTCAGGGCGAATTTTCCTCAGCAAAAAAAAAAGGAAGACAAACCTGCATGTTAATGTTTGCAAACAATACATCAGTCTGCTTTACGTGGCATATTTAATTATAATCTATATAGGCAGATTAGCTTTTTTGTTTGTTTTAAAAATCAATACTATTTTGAATATAGTAATATTTAAAGGGAAATAATAAAGGTAAACAATTACCTACTAATTAACCCAATAGACTACCCTTTCATGTCTTGCTTTTGCTTATATTGACATATGCTTGTAAGTAAAGACATGTAAATTCCAAAATTATTTTTAAATTCTTTTAAAATAAAAGAGATATGAAAACAAAATTGATAAAATACCCAAAGTGACATAGCAAATAATTGTCTGCCTTCTGTAGGTTTTAGTTGATAATCACGGAAAGTGCAAACTGAAAACTCAAATATATATGTGAAGAGAGAAATTTGGAATCTGAAGGAACTTTATAAATCATCTAATGAAAACTTCAGATAACTTATGACTTTATAATACTGACGAGTGGTATATCTACCTCTGCTGGAACTCTTTCACAGATAGGGAACTCATTATCTCCTTAGTGAACACTCTTTCTATTTTTGGACTATTCTACTTATTGGAAAAGTTTTTTCCATGTATATTACCAATTCCCTTACATATATTCATTTAGTTGCACAATTTCTGAGACATTTCATCTACCTGAAAAACTAACTTTTCTTAGAGTCATTCTTGTGTACCAATTTTCAGATCTCATCTAGTGAGTATTAAAAATATCAGAATATGTTGGGGCTGCCCCAGTTGTGTAGTGGTTAAGTTCATGCACTCTGCTTTGGCGGCCCGGGGTTCAGGGGCCTGGATCCCAAGTGGGCACCTGCATATCCTCATCAAGCCATGCTGTGGCAGAGTCCCACACACAAAATAGAGGAAGAATGGCACAGATGTTAGCTCAGGGCCAATCTTCCTCACCAAGAAAAATAAAATAAAATATTAGGATATGAGTAAAATAGGTACCTGCAAAAGAATGGATGGTTTAAAAAAATCTAATTAGTTCACAAAAAGCTTATGAATCTCACTGAGAGCCTGGGATGACTTAGCATATTTTGCACATGGGAGCTAGAACCCTCAATAAGTTATTGTGTAAACAAGTAAACATCCTTACACCTTCCCTGCAATGTGGCACAGTGGCTACAGTGCCTCAGGAAAAGCATGACCTTGGTGCTCAAGAAATGGGGCTTTAGTTCTATTTCTGTCATTAATTCTATTATTAGTCATTAGCTAATAATATCACTTTGGGCAAATAATATCACTTCTTTGAAACTTTGTTTTCTTACTTGAAAAGACTACATCACCAACAAGATCATTTTTATGACCATAATGTTATGCTATTTAGAAAAAATTATGCCTAATGATACTACCACAAATCATTTAAAACTGGACATATCTGTTTAGCTATATCACAAAATTCACTCTAAGGTAAGACTTTACAACAAGCTTCGTGAATATATTTTTTAAGGGACCTCAGGCCAGTATGATAATTGAGACCCAGTGACGGAAGAATGCTCTCTAAATATTTTAGAAGTATATTTTATATTAGTATCTGCTTACATAGTAAGGACTCACTAAGATTAAAGGACAAATATAATGGAATATTCAGCACAAAGCAGTAGTCAAAATAATGTAGGAAGTCAGAACACTTGGGTTCTTCTCCAAGATCTGCCAATTACCAACCCAGAGTTGGTACATTACCCAGGGTCCATTAAACCTGTGTCCAATGAAGGGAAGGGTTAAAAAAAGTTGAAAGGAAAAAGTTAATAATCAATTTATAGTAAAGTGTTACTTAAGAGATTATTTCAAAAAATCCAAAGGAATTTTTTCTTTTATTATATTTATCTGAAATAACCTTATCTTACAGTCTATGGTAGCAAACATTTAATAACTGATTTTAATATATATATAAAATGTATATGTATATATATACACACACATAACTTATATGTGTATATACATAATATTACGCAAATGTATCTTTCTCCCTCTACATATTACATTGTGATATATATACATGTAACTTTCTATTTTATATTACATATATTCAAATTAAATAATCTAAATAATGAACTATATCTAATAAGGAAACAATTCGCTAAACTATTTTAATAAAAAATGTCAGATGATTAGCACAGCTGATGAAAGTTGGGCCCAGTCCAAGAAAGTACTGGAAGTGTGGAAAGTGACAAGAATTAGTTCTATGCCTGGCTGTATGGGAAGGTGGGGGTAGGTGGTGCCTGCGTATCTATAATTATAGAGACACTAGTTGGGTCTTTATCTGATGCTTATAGCTCAGTCATGCTATCACTTGTCTAAAACGTGCACACAAGTTACATAAAGTATTATGATTATTTGTCTTAAATGTATTTAAGACCAAAAAACTGTGGCAGCTGTTGCAGTGCTGGTGCAAAGTCTCTCAGGAGTCTCCAAGAAATGAAGTAGTTAATGCAATAAAAATCTGTTCTGTAGGTATTTTAATATATTTGTACATCCTAATTTGACTCCCAAACCACACAAAATAAAACCCCAGTGCTTTTCCCCATAAGACAGGAACATATAAGATTTAAAAAGATATAGTGATGTTATAGCTTCTTCAATTAGGAAACATCTTGATTCTAATAAATGTTAGCAGAAAAAAGCTTTGCCAGTTGGATATTTTCCAAACTCATTTATACTCAATTAAGAACTTTATTTTTAATCTACAGAACCATTCAAATCAGTAATTAGAAAGCATGGTTGAACAAGAACAAAAAAAGCCCCCTCGCATATTGCTGTGAGAATAACAAGAAAGGGATGAACCATTTCTTTTTTCCAGCTGGATGCTATCTCTTTCTGCCTGCATTAGAACATACTGAACAGAAATGAGCCACCAGTATCTTCTAATACCCAACACATCAAAGCACTTACAGTAAGAAAAAAACAGTGGTTGTTTAGCTCTGTGAAACAATAAGGACAATTTATTATATAAAGAATAATATGCAAAATATGATTCTTATGAAGACTACTTTCAATCACACTTTACCTATATGGAAAAGAAAGCAAATCTCATATTCAGTCCATTTGTTTCCTCAAAAGAAGCCAAATAATTCTTTCAGAGCAGAGTAAAAGACTCTCAGTCCTTCAGTTTAGAGTTCTCTGAAAGCCACACACCAAGATAGAGCTACCATAATTATTGGAATTTAGCTTAAGTACCATATTCAGAGTTTTTTATTCAAATTATCCACACTTTATAGGCTATGTCTCATCTTCCACAGGAATCTCACTATGGAAAAGATGCATTAACAAGAACTGTTTTTTTTTTTCCCTTTTTGGAGCAATAAAAGATTTGGAAGACGATACATGTGATTGTAGTTGTGTATTCTCTGGTGTCAATCAACCCTGTGATGCTTGATGTGATTTGTTAACATGCTAAATACCTAAAACCAAATAAAGAAAGTAGCTTCTCCTTTTGCTAAACATATTTATGTCCTTGTTTGGCTAAAACTCATAAAAAGAGGCATATAGTGGCAGAGTGAAAATTTCATCTTCAATTCTTACCAGAACAATAAAATTGAAGCAAATATACCACAAGTACCTTAAAACCATGATGACATGACAGAGAAGTAAAGTTTGATCTATTCAATACCGAATTGTGAAGACAAGCTATAAAGAAAGTTTTTGTGCTTGACATGTTCACTGAAATAATTGATAAGAATTTTCTAGTGAAAGTCAATCTGTAATCACCCAACGCACTTCAGTGCATTAAGCTAAAACCACAGTAAACAAATATTAGGTGTGCTCTCAACTACAATACAAACACGCTTGGTTCTGTGATTGACAAAAATGCTAAAGTTTAGGACTTATTGTTAAAAATAAAAGTGAAATTAGGGGCCGGCCCGGTGGCGCAAGCGGTTAAGTGCGCGCGCTCCGCTGCGGCGGCCCGGGGTTCGCTGGTTCGGATCCCGGGCGCGCACCGACGCACTGCTTGGTGGGCCATGCTGTGGCGGCGTCCCATATAAAGTGGAGGAAGATAGGCACCGATGTTAGCCCAGGGCCGTCTTCCTCAGCAAAAAAAAAAAAAAAAAGGAGGAGGATTGGCGGATGTTAGCTCAGGGCTGATCTCCTCACCAAAAAAATAAAAATAAAAAAAATAAAATAAAAGTGAAATTAATGTGAATCTGAGTTTCTTCTGAGCACACATTTTTCACATTTTCTATAGTAGTTTAGATTTATTCTTCTACACGTACTAGCTTTTGCACGTACTAGCTCACTGCAACATAGTTAAGAAACAGGTTGTTTTTGTTATAGGATCATTCTCAAAGTAGGTGTGACCAGAAAGTCTGATTATTCTGATTTACATAATATTCTAAGCCTGTCTAAACAAGTTATAAAAACAAAATAAAATCTCAGAAGTTTCGCAATTGTCCTACCATCATCTCAATGTACTAAAATCCTTTGGATTGAAAATATTTTGATTTGATTCAATTGTGCCAGTTAATCACACACAGTTCTTAAAAATAGTCCATAAGGTAGAGGGCACTGTGGTCCATTGTTAATACTTTTCTTTCTTTTCATGCTCATGTGTGTATCTGTGTGTATGTGCGTGTGTGTGTTCTAATAAAACGATTTTGATTAAAACTTGCTGGTCCTTTCTAGCATAGGCAGGGGTTAAAAACAAAAGCTTTTCAACCTGTGAAACCATTTAACATCTAGTCAACTAAATTATGTCTAGACTTCGTGCTCCATTATACATGCATAAAATGGATTCCTTTTTTCCTAGTTGTATTGCATTGATAATGACTAAGGAAACTGAAGGGTGTTTTTTTTTCCCTTTGATTGGGGTCATTCAGCTGTCGTACAGGTAAATTAAAGGTGTCAGAGCCTCACCTTGGTACCCCAAAGAATATTGCTTTCAGCTCTATCAGAAATGATTTGTTTTCTGTTGTATGTAAAACCAGCACATAATAAAGAAGGAGGCAGCAATGCTAGAGTTCTGTGTTGCGTAATGAAGTCCTTGTTTTATAATAACAATTGTAAATATGTATCTAGTGTGTACAACGTTTCAGATACTATCCTAAGTCCTTTGGAAGTGTTCTAGTATTAAAACTCACAACAGTCTTATGAGATAGAAATTATAATTATTTCAAATTTACTTCAAAGAATTTGAGCTTAGAGAGGATTGCCTATGGCCACGTAGCTAATAAGTGGCAGTTCCAGGATTCAAATTCATGCAGTCTAACTTCAGAGTCTATGCGTTTCATTAATACACAACGCTGCCTGGACACTGAATCTGACTCGATATTCAGTTGAATCCATATGTCCTCCAAGTTGTGTAAGTTAATAGTACCTGAAAGATTTGAATGCTTTTAAATTGTAAGAAAAATAATTAAGACTTGAACAGTAGCAAAATTACATTATGGATGAACTGTGTACAGATTTACTAAATAATTAAGGCATATATAGCAGTACCCAAAACGTGTTTTTCTTATTCTCTGTTTCTGCCACATTACAAACTTTGAGTCATGAGGGGCCGAGTGTCAGGCCTGAATGAGGCTGTCATTCTTTTTGGTGTCAGGGCTGTGCAGTGGCTCTATCTGTGGCAGTGTTTCGCCTTTAGGGACTCCTTCCTCATTTGCTTAAATTGAATCTCTGCCATGCAAAACATTCTGTCCTTGTCACAGATGCTGCTGTTATTCTCTTGCCTTTACTTTATACTCTTTTGTCTCCATCTCTTTGCATTTTCATTATATGGATAAGCTGTGGAGACATTTCTGTTTAGAGAGAAAAACATAAACTTTTGTTTTTATGTATTTATATTTTCCATAATGTATTGCAATAATCTGTTTGGCTCAATTTCTCTACTCTGTGTTACTTGCCGTGCTGCTTTTTACTGTCCTCCCTCTACGTATTAAATTTTCTATTGGTTTCTCAAATTGAACTTGATTCTTGGCCTCCTGTTCAACAAGAACAGTTCACAGACCTCTTTGACGCTGTTCACTCAGGGAGGAGGTGAGCTGTACATGTTGGCCTGGTTTAGGTACATTTCACAGACTATGATGCTCATTCCTGGGATTCTGTCCTTTGGGACTCACTCAGAGCCACCTGGCTGCCCAGCTGAGACTGCACCTGGGTCTGCATTGACTGCACCTGCACTAGAAGGTTGGCATGGACGGTTTATGCCAGCTCTCTCAAAACTGAAGAGAGTCAGCCTTGATGGCCTAGCAGTTAAAGTTTGGCATACTCTGCCTCAGCAGCCTGGGTTCGGTTCCCGGGTGCGGAACCACATCACTCATCTGTCAGTAGCCATGCTGTGGCAGCAGCTCACATAGAAGAACTAGAAGAATTTACAACTATACACAACTATGTACTGGGGCTTTTGGGGAGGGGAAGAAAGAAAAAGGAGGAAGATTGGGAACAGATGTTAGCTTAAGGTGAATCTTCCCCTGCAAAAAAAAAAAAAAAATTTAGTTGATGTACATCTCGGTCTTGTGAGCAAACTCTCTTTGTATTTTCACTTGCTTGAAGGAGCAAAAATTGCCTTTCGTTGATATTGGAGTAGAAAAATGAAAGACTGTAGATGGATTTAGAATAAACAGAGTCCAAGCAGATTGTTATACTTTGCTGTGTTTATATTTCTAAGTTTGGCTGCTCCATCCTTGACAGAAAGAAATTTACCTATGGTCCAGTATAGTTGAGAAAAAAAAATCTAATAATTAAGAAAACCCTGAGTCTCATCATTTGCCGTCCAGTTTCATCCCTGATAATATTTCTCTGGAGGATAACCTGTTTTAGATGACTCCTTGCTTTTTTGCCCAAGTCCATATGTCATGTATCTGTCATCTACTTGAAAACACTTCAGCATCAACAGTGCAACATACATGTGCTAGTTAATTTAAACTTTATTAAACCAATCAGTTGCTCTAGTCAGGAATGAAGACTGTAGGAACAATCAGAAAGGCTATATTCTGATCTTATCCAAATCTCTGAACAATCATATCCTTTTGCAAATTATCATATTGAAGATCTGAAAAAGGTTTTCAACTGTGAAATTTGTGTCTTCTAAATATGATCAACATTAGATTTAAGATCTCATTGGTGAGGGCCAGCCCCATGACATAAATGGCTTGTTTGGCACATCCTGCTTCAGCAGCCCAGGTTTGGTTCCCAGGCGTGGACCTGCACCACTTGTCAGTGGCCGTGCTGTGATGGCAGCTCACATACAAAAAAAGGAAGATTGGTAACAGATGTTAGCTCAGCGTCAATCTTCCCCAACAACAACAACAATAACAGAAAAAAGATCTCATTGGTGAAAGTGAGGATATTTAAGATTGTGATTTGGCTAAAATACTTTAGATATATCCCATATCATTATAGGATCAAGGTATATAACCTTGATCCTATAATGGTCCTATGACCTTTATTTTTAAAGATGGCACCTGAGCCCCCATCCCTAAGCAGTCTTGAGTTGAGTTATGTAAGGTAGACTATCTGGTTGCCAGATGCCAACTAAAAGGATGAATACTTTTTCTGGAATACCATCACGACAGTCTTGAGTGAACCTTATATGCTGGTCGTGGCTGGCGCATGGAAAAAGGCAAAAAGCTGGGACTTCATGTAACCTACAGAACAGGTTGAATAAAGTGTTTTGAATTTGCTACGTAATAAATATTTGTTTAATAGATGTTGGTATGCATGGCAGAAATTGGACTGAGACCTGTTTTTATGATAAACTAGTGGTGAAGCTTTGGAAGAGGAGCTAAACCTTATTCCAAGTTAAGATTTCTGAACTTACCGTTATAACCAAATGAGCTTTGTTCAGGTAGCCATTTTTGTCTATACTGCATTTTCATCCTAAGCATTTCATCCATAAGTTATCTTCAGCTCTACTGTATTTTCAACTTCTCTCCTCACGGTTTTATTCTATGATTCTTTTAAACATATTTCTCTATGATTTTAAAAAAAAAAGAATTTCTCTAGTTACTGAAAAGACTGCCTTCCTTTCCTTCCCACTAGCTCTTTGAAAGAGTTTTCACTTGATCTTTCTGCTTCCTTATCTCCATTTCATTTTGCACCTTAAACTTCTCGGATACTTCCCCAGACCTCCACATGCCTCTTTGTTAATTACGCCAATGAGCGCTTTTCACTTTTTCTCTCATGTGGCCTCAGGGCAGCATTTGACACAATTGGCCTCTCCCTTCTCTAGACTGCCTGGCATTACTCTTTCCTCATTTAGTCTTTTCATCCTGATCAATAATTTTCTGTTCTCATTGAGGGCTCATTTCCTTCTGTCCAGCTCTTAAATATTTATATTCCCTGAGTAAACACTAAACCAAGCATCGTTTTACCGAAACCTGTTAATTCTCTTCTCCAGCACTAATGAGATACATGCTGTGTTGTGCTTGCTTACTTGCAAGCTTCTGCTGGTTGTTTATCTGCAGGGGAGTGTAAATTCTGCACTGCCAGGGAACCATGCAGCCATAACCTCTTCTCTGGTTCTTATTTTAGTCAAAGAATTAAAAGTTTTCTTGCCCTGATTATTCCTAAAATGTTTTAAAAATAAGTACAGAGAAAGGGACTGTAGAAGTCTCAGAACTGACTATAATCAAAGTTCATGACTTTGCTTTGAGGACAAGGCTGAAACTGACCTTCCTCATCAAAACAACAACAAAGTTTTGTAATATACCCCTAGATAGATTTAGGAGCTTGCCTCCCAGAAAGTTTGAGGGTCACTCTGAGGAATGGGTGGAAAGAAATATGAGAGAGTTGACAAATAGCTTAACATCTATTGAGACACTACGAAATGATTCCCGTGAACTGGGTCTATTTGAGAGGGTAGAAATGACATTGAGAGGGTGATTCTCTGACAGGAATAGTGAGGGAGAAGTTACAGTTTGTAAAACATTATCATGTGTGGGGGCTGGCTCCTGTGGTGTAGTGGTTAAGTTCACGTGATCTGCTTCGGTGGCCCAGGGTTTGAAGTTTTGGATCCTTGGTACAGACCTACGTGCCACTCATCAAGCCATGCTGTAGCAGCATCCCACATACAAAAAATAGAGGAAGAGGGGCACAGATGTTAGCTCAGAGCTAATCTTCCTCACCAAAAAAAAAAAAAAAACGGAATCAAAACAAAAACAAACTAAATTACCAACTGTCTGTACCGACTGTGAAATGGAGGAATCAAAGAGGGCATTTTGCTCAGTGAAAAACAGATGATGTATAGATTTTGTTTTCATATTTGCAAAACAAAAAGAGAGCTAATAGAGATACAGTAATAATGTATTATTTGAAAAATTATACGATTGTGACTGTCATGGGTAAAACATTTCGGGTAAGTTTTTTTTTTTTCCCTAAAATATGTAATTATATCTACAATTTGGATAAGGGGTATAAAAATGGGTATTCCAAAATATTAGACATAATTTTAAATGATATAAAATTTATATTATACTAGATTTTGGTTATTTTTATTTAAACCAAATTTGGAATTATTTTATAATTTACCACACTTCTTTCCATCACCATTGCTAATGGGGAGATGATTATATATACAGACAACACAAATTTATCTTTCCAACCCAAATCCCTCTCTTCCCATTAATCAACCACCTAATGAACATTTCCCCAAAGTTATCGCACAGAATCAGAAAATCCCCATGAACAACACTAACTCATCCTCTTTCCTAACACATCTTTAACTTGTCCTGTGTTCCACACTGAGGAAATGAGAAATACCTAAGCTGGAAACTTGAGAGTCACTGGCCCTTCCTTTTATTCATGTTCCATGTTTAGAAGGTTATTAGAAAATAGTCTGCTCAGGCTGCCATAAGAAAATACCATAGACGGGGGACTTAAGGAACAGAAATTGGTTCTATCATAGTGCTGAAGTCTGGGAAGTCAAAGATCAAGGTGTCGGCCAATTCAGTTCCCCATGAGAGCTCACTTCCTGGCTTGCAGATGGCTGCCTTCTCACTGTATCCTTGCATGGTAAAGAGAGAGAGCTCTGGTGTCTCTTCCTCTTCTTATGAGAGCACCAGCCTTATTGGATTAGGGCCCCACTCTTGTCATTCTCATTTAACATTTATCACTTTCTCACAGGCACTATTTTCAAATACAGTCACATTGGGGGTTAGGGCTTCAACATATGAGTTTTGGGAGGACACAAACATTCAGTCCGTAGCAGTTTTGTAGTTTTCTCAATTCTACCTCTGCATTATCTCTTACACTGGTCATTTCTCTGTTTCAAGTCCTTATTATTTGTCACCTGCACTATAACTATAACCCTTAAGTGTCTATCTCTGATACTCCGTTAATTTATCCTTCACTAACACACGATCTATACAGCCACCAAAGTGATGTTTCTAAAAGACAAATCCGATGTGTTATTTTACTAGTTGCGAAGCAGTTAAGGGGAATAATAGAGTGAAGTCTCTGGAATAAGAGCTTCTCATCCTGGCCCTACCACTTATTAACTCTGTGGCCTTGACAAATTAATTACTTAACCTCTCCAAGTCTTCGCTCACTTCTTTATAAAATAAGAATCACCATAGCTCCTACCTCATGATGTTGTGAGAATCAAATGAGATAATGAATGAAAAACACTTAGCACAGTGTTGTTCACATAAAAAGCTCTCAATACAGGCTGCTGTTATTATTATTAACCAACTAAAGTCTTGTGTGGCTCTTCTTAGCATTTAAGGTAAAGCACAATCTCCTTTCTATGATATATGCTATGTGCTCTCAGATTATATCTTTAATTTTCTTTATTTACTTTTTCTTTCTTTTTTTTTTTTTTTTTTTTTGCCAGAGAGTCTCTACTTTTCCCTTGGGTAATTTATACTGATCCATTTGTAGTTCTTTAGATGCCTCCTTCCGCCCTCTGGGGCTCAAGACAGAACCTCCCTCTGCATTAAGCGCTCTTTCCTCCTTTGCCGGTGGGTGGCACCTGCGTAATCATCATCCAAGACTCAACACAGGAGTTTTCCAACCAACCTTCCATGCCTTTCCTTCTTATCTGGGGTAGATCCTCCTCTCCTCTTCCATGACTCTTATAGCCGCCATGCTTATCTATTTCAGAGCATGAATTATATTACACAGTAATTCCCCCTTTATTTACCTCTCTCCTCTTCTGAAGTCTACCCTCTATGAAGAGGATGCCCATCCTACATGGTTGTTTTTCTTTGTTTTCCTTTTCTTTTCTTAGTTTTGTCTTTAAACATGGGGACCTATAAATGTGCCACCACCTTTTTAAAATAGCTATATTCCTATCTTCATAAACAAATAGCCATAATAGCCTTTTTAGCCTCCTATTAAATTCATACCTGACCTTACATCTCTCTACCCTGCTCTGGATCCCATAATGAATGACATTATGTACGTAATGTTGCTGTTGGTTTTGTCCCTTCCAATGCAAATCTAGAATACGGGGTTTCTTTAATCATTTTTAATGAGCTGCAGTAGATAATCAAAATAATTCTGTTAAAGCAGAGAAGTCCTTTTCAATACTTCAGAATATTTTTAATTCTTTTCTGCCCCTCCAATCTATATTACACTTACTTTGTAGTAAGCCACTAACCTTAATTGGGTTGGCTGACTATTTTTTTAGTACAAAGAATGCGTGATTATACAGGAACAGACTTCTTTCATTTCTTCTACTTTTATAAAATGAGAATCATAATTGTGTGATTTAATGTTATGCAAATTTTAGAGCAGTCCTTTGTTTTTATGCCATCTTGAACTTACATAATTTTTCCTTTCCAGCATACTCATGTTTTCTCTTCCCTTGGGTTGCTGATTGGGCTGTAGCTGAATTTTGTTATTCATAGGTAGGTGTTAGATGAAGTTATAGTCAAAATTGCAAATCCCTATAGATAGCTGGCATAAACTGATTCAGCTAAAAATAACTGAACATTCTTAGGGCATTCAATGCGGGATCAAAGTGTAGAGTGGTGACAAGTGACCTCGAATCGAACACATCTTGCACTGCTGTTTGTCAACAGTAAATTACATCTGATTTTAAACAAGAGAAGGAAAAACTGCTGGCAACCTCTGATCGTGCTGCATGTAAGGATCAATACAAAGGAGAATAGCCTTTTTAGCTTTTTCCAAGTTCTCTGACTTCCCGGAGTAAATAGGCAGTACTTTTTGATCATTCTCAATTAATAGCACTCTCTCCCTAAGCCAGAGTCTATAGCCCTGGGGGGTGCAGGGGGGCCGGGGGCTCCTCAAGGAACATAATGGGAGTGTTACAGCCTGAAGATTGCTTTGATTTAAAAAAAATAAAAAGCAATTGATTTTCACCTTCTATAAATGGAATTAGGAACTCAAAACCATGTGGTGGGAAAAGGAGCCGGGGAGAATTTTGTATATTTTGCAGGCGTTATTTTGAAGTGTACAAACTAGTGATTTCTGGAGCAATTTCATGTCAAAAAGACACTAAACTTAAACACTTTAACCACATTGTTGAAGACATTCCATACAGATATTTTTCCTTTTCATGATGGTGAAAATAAACTGTGCTCCTACTCTATCCCTGAATGCAGATGTTTCATTCTTATATATTTTTTAGTAATCTTTTGTTATGAAGAAACACCGACTCATGAATACTTTGAGTGTGTCTCAACATTTGATGCAGAGAATAACGTAAAATTAATTCTTTCCAGTTAATCCTAAAACCCTTAGCAAAAGAAAAAAATGGATGATAGGTTCCAAATCACTTTAGTTATTACCATTCTTGCTGCCAACGTGAAACATAGTTTATTGTGTTACAGAAAAGAGAAGAGAGAAAAAAAATCAGAGAAAAGGAAAAGAGAGGAAAAGTAGAGCAGAAGAGAAAGGCAAAAAGAAAAAAGAAAGAAATGCAGCTGTTAAAAAAGTTAGTAAAGTGCAGTGGTTAAGAAGATGGGCATGGGGACAAGATAGGCCTATGTTTTGACCTAAATTATAGTAACATTTGTGTGTGTGATTTTGGTGTTATCTTTTTGGAGTAATAATAAAAGACACAGTAAGCATTCAATAAATATTAGCTATTAATTATAAAATATCATTCAAAAGCATGAATTCCAATAGATTCCTAAGCTTTTTTTTAGGTAACAGCAGTCACATTCTATACCCACACATTATGAATTTGCATGGTGACCATTCATAGAATAGTAATCAAGTGTAAATCAGTTTGCAGAACTGTTTGCTGCAAATTAGTTGGAGGCATTGGACATACTGAATCTTCCTTATGGAATTGATTTGATCTTGAAATTATGATAATGTCTCCTTAATCAACTGAGTGGAATTAATGGCTTCAAATAAGACTGAACAAACGCAGTGAAATGAAATGCATCAAAGTGTTCAATTTGAATGTTTTCTAATCAAAACGAAAAAAGTAAAAATAAGATAATTTCAGAAAGTTTGTGCTTGCATTTGTGGATAGATTCTTAAAGAAAACCTAAAAAATCATAATATAAATATAAATATTTGTTTATTTAAAATATATTATTAAATGTTCCTTTGTGCCAGGTATTGTGTGTCCCTATGTATAAACTGGTCTATAAAACAGTCTATAAAAACAGAAACCCTTTCTGTTCTTATGGAACTTATTACTTAGTGGGGGCTATAGTCAACAATCAGGTAAATAAGCGAATACATAATTACAAAATGAATTTATACTATGTTTATAAAATAATCGTACATGAGAGAATAGTGAGAAGTAGTCCTACTTATACGAAGGTGGTCGGGGAAATAACATTTGAATTAGTAAAATTTAAGCTGTAACTTGAAGGATAAGAAAGAGCCAGTTATTAACAGAGGTGGGAAGTAGAATGATCCAGAGAGAGAGGATGCCATGCATAACTGCTGAACGGTAGGTGAGAAGATGCTGACTTGATTGTGGCATTGAAATGACTATGGTTAGGGTATGTGAGGGTAACAGTGACACATCATGAAGTTTAAAATGGAGGATGCTTGGGTGAGGTTTATGTTTAAAAAAAAGACCTCTTTAGCAGACGCCTATCTACGGACTCTAGGAGGTAAGAGGTAGGAGTGGAAATAAACTATGTCCTTTGCTATTCAAAGTATGACCCATGAACCTGCAGGGTCCACATTACCTGGGAGCTGGTTAAAAATGCAGAATCCCGGAGCCCACTACAAGTTTAGGGAAATAGAATCTGTATTTTAACAAGATCTCAGAGTGCTTCATATGCATATTATTACAGTGTGAGAATCCTTGGTCTAGGTGATTATTGAAAGTGACTTAGATTTGATGGAAAGATGGTTTGGATGGAAAGATTTAGATTGATTCAAGATATATTTTGTACATTATTTAACAACGTAATTTAATGAGGTAGGTTTTTTTTTAACTCTTCCATCAACATACTCCTGAATGACTGGGAGAAATAAATGTCCTGCACTGCCAGGCTTGTTTGAAAGATTTCCCATCCAAACTGTAAAATATATTCAGTCTCTTGCTTTATTAAAACAACAACAACAACAACAACAACAAAAACTATGTAACATCAATTTTACTCCATAGAAGATTGTTATTTCATTATAAAATTATAGATGATTAATTAAAACCATGATTAAAAGTTTGATATAGTTACTATGTGACTTTATGTAACTTTATGTACCTTGAATAAGCCACGAAGCTCACAGATTTGACAAATTACTAAAGCATAGAATGTATTAATACAATGACAAAGATTTAAACTTTGAAGGCATTGAGATTTGGGCATCTATTAAAAATAAATAGGCCAATATCCCTTCAGTCAACATTAAACAGACATTACTCTGTGCTGAGTACGTGCCAGGCTGTGTCCTATATACTAAAATAATGCGAATAAGAGAGACAGTTATCTAAATAAAAAAGAACTTGCACCAGAATCGAACAATAGGAGAAAAATAGGGTAAAGATTCCCGTGTTTTCCTAATTTGAAATGTCCACCTTTTAGGTAAATGTGCATTCATTAAATATATCCAAACAGCTCAGTAATTCAGAATGTGATTAACTCAAATGCAACACTAATCTACTTGCAAATGCGGTTCTCTGGGAAACAAGGAAAGATGGAAAGGCTGTTTGAAAATGGTAACATCTGACCTATTACAAGCCTGGGTGAAAAAAAGAAAATACTAAGACTATTGCAACAAAACAAACCCATAAAAGCACAAAATGGGAGTTCAAGCCATTTACCTTTACAACAGCTGCCTGGTACAGATGAATCAAAGCACCGCCAGCAATAAACGGATCTGGTCAATGTCAATTTTCCCCAGGCATCTGGTATTGTCACTAGTGATTTTACTGAAGATTACCCATCAGTTAGTGCAGATTTGTTTTATAATTGGCCCTCACCGCACCTGCCACATTTTTCTTGTTCTTGGTCCCAGAAGATTTTGCAGAGAAGAAGGTAGCTATCTGGAGAATATATTCTTAAAGCATACCAGGAAGGACATTCATGAGAACAATTAATTTTTTAATCCTAGAGAAGAAAAGCGTCCTTGCTTAATATAAGAAAAATGGATATAGGGCAATCATTAGTGAATTAGCAATAAATAGCCAAAGCATCTGCATGATTATAATCTCAGCCTTGGAAGGTGATTATTTTCATAGTATTTTTTTTAAATTTCATATAATAGTCAAGTATGACATGCTGGAAATAAATTAGTAACAGTTGGGCAGGGTGTCTGGAGGGCAACACTACTCATCAGGTTGACAAAGCAGCAAGACAGATCACAGGATAATCTGCAGGTGGGTAGGGAAACAGCAGGCAGAATGATTTGCTACATAATATTTGGCATTAATTACAGCTGTTGAAATGCTAGGGTGGTTTTATTTTAAGATGAAGAAAACAAATATGGTTTGGAACTTCATGTTGCCTTAGCGATCTATATGTTTTGGAATCATTTCATTTTATGATTCTATTATATTATGACACAAATATTACACATCAGTATAATGTAATAAATGGATCTAGTCAATGTCAATTTTCCCTAATTTGAATTGCCATTTACAAGCAACTTGTTTGACTTTCTCATAACTATCCAATATAGGTTCTAGAAGTGAATACAGAATTACAGAAATGAAGGTGTGAAAAAGTATCAGAATTGTTTTTACCCTATTGGTTTATGTTAAGTAAATGAAAACATATTACTAAAATATAAATATCGTACTAATGACATTGGAAGTTCAAACTTTGGACCAGTACACAATACTAAACAAATATAATAATATCAAAAACAGCAACAGATTCAACGCCTGGTTTTCTGGAGAATCCATACATTCCTGCAAGGAAGAAATATCTATTACTAGTGAAATTAACCCATTTTAGGGCCAAACCCCTTTTTAGGAGCTAGTATACTGAAAAAAAAAAAGTCTTTGTGGAAGAATTTGGCTTGTTTTTTAGGGGTGAAATTCAGCAATAAAATGATGACAAAAAATACTTTCCTGGAAAAAGATTGTAAAAAGAAAGAAATTAAAGGGTTTGGGATATAAAATATAAGAGCACTGGCTTCTAAATGAAGGTAGGAACAGGAGTGGGTTGAGAGACAATGCTGAAAAACCTCTAAATTTTGCCCCAAAAGAGGCTTGACTTTGGCTTTTGACTTGGTAATATAAGAGAATGTATTTATACATGGAAACTGACTGCTATGGACTGAATGTGTCCCCCAAAGTTCATATTTTGAAATCCTAACCCCCAATGTGATGGTATCAGGGAGATGGGACCTTTGGGAAGTAATTAGAGCATAAAGGTGGAGCCCTCAGAATGGGATTAGAGTCCTTATAAGAGGAGACATGAGATCTTCCTGTTTCTCTGCTCTGTGCCATGTGGGAACACAAGGAGACAGCGTCCTCAAACCAGGAAGAGGGCCCTCACCAGAATCTCATTTGGATCTGCCAGCACCTTGATCTTCCCAGCCTCCAGAACTGTGGGAAATAAATGTTGTTTAAGCTACGGAGTCTATGGTAATTTGTTATAGCAGCCTGAACATTATTTAAGTGTATTAAGAGATGAAAAAAAGGGGCCAGCCTGTTGGCGTGGTGATTTAGTTCACTCCGTTTCGGCAGCCCGGGGTTGGCAGGTTTGGATCCTGGGCCTGGACCAACGCACGGCTTATCAAGCCATGCTGTGGCAGCGTCCCATATAAAGTAGAGGAAGATGGGCATGGATATTAGTCCAGGACCAATCTTCCTCAGCAAAAAGAGGAGGATTGGCATCGGATGTTAGCTCAGGGCTAATCTTCCTCACAAAAAAAAAAAAAGAGAGAAAGATAAATGAAGCATAGCAATAATTGGTTGCAGAATTTTACTGTATTTCAGAAGGAATCAGTGACCTATGCTGAGAAGTTTTTCATGTTCTTCAAATGTCATGTAAGTCTCAAAACGGAGCACTCATTTAACCAGC
This sequence comes from Diceros bicornis minor, assembly GCF_020826845.1. Classification (NCBI taxonomy): domain Eukaryota; kingdom Metazoa; phylum Chordata; class Mammalia; order Perissodactyla; family Rhinocerotidae; genus Diceros; species Diceros bicornis. Next base: position 18,204,897 of record NC_080777.1, read on the forward strand.
CATTTCTCATTAATGTAGAGAGTTCAGCATATTTAATTGGAAGAAGGAAACTTGCAGGTTTTACTGGTATTAAAATAGAAAAATCACAAGAAAGCATTAGCAACCTCCTCATTAACTGCTCTGCAAAATAAATTATTGTCTTTCTGTATTTAACAATTGAATTTTTTATGCTTTAAGTCTTATTTAAATTAGTAGAATTACATGTATACTTTCCATTCTTGAAAACGACTCCATAGCCTAGGCTATAGGTGCCTAATGGAAGTGTCATTGTTGATGAATAAATGGGAATAACAACTATTCCATTGTATACTGCCTACTTTTCAGTCCCCCAGAAGGAGATTTTTCCACTGTGCTTGAGAAGTAGTTGGAAAATATCCAGGATTGAAAGTAAATTTTTATATATCCTATATCTAAGAGGCAAGGGTTTTAATTTAAAAGTTTGAACAACTCCACACTGATAGAGGAAAATTGACCTCATTCTCACATTCAAAGGTAGTTTTGGAGGTATATTTCCTATATAGTGAATTAACAAATGTTACACATTTAGAACAAAGCCCAACTTGTATGCACTACTTGCACACTAAATGCACAATGTGCTAATTGCACTTGTGATGGTTATTACTGATTGATTGATTGATTGAAGTAGTAATTGTGCCTTGACAAACATTTTAAAGGTGCTGGGACGTTTATTTTGGAGGTATGCAACTCTTTTTCACAGAAACATGGAAACTTGATAAATATTTACTGTGGGAAACTGAAAAAATACACCCCTAAAAATATATACGTCCCAGCCCCTAGAACCTGTGAATGTTACCTTATTTGACCAAAAACAAAACAAAACAAAACACCCCAAATTTTTTGTAGCTTTGATTGTGTTAAGGATCATGACATGGTGAGATTACCCTGGATTAGCTAGGTGAGTCCTAAATGCGATTACAGGTATACCCATAAGATGGAGGCAGAGGGAGATTTTATTCACACAGAGGTGATGTGAAGACTGAGCAGAGACATTTGAAGAGGCTGGTCTGGATGACTGGAGTGATGCAGCCATGAGCCAAGGGAGACCGGCAGCCACGCAAAGCTGGAAGACGCAAGGATCCGATTCTCCCTTAGAGACTCCAGAGGGAGCGTGGCCCGGTTGACACCTTGCTTTTCATCTGATGATATTGATTTCAGGCTTCTAGTCTCAAGAAGTATGACAGAATACATGTTTGTTGTTTTAAGCCACCAGGTCTATTGTAATTTGTTACAGCGGTGTTGGAGGAGGTCATCCGGAAGACATGAGCTCAGGTTGACCCGAAAGCTTGACCCCAGCCATCTGAGGCTCCTCACCCCCTCCCCTGTTCTTGGAATGTACATTCTGCCCACTGTTCCTGCACTAGGAACCACTTCAAGGACATACCCTTGAGTGAGCAAAGTGTTTTCAAAACCAATAAGGCCTGTATATACACTCTTAAGATTCTGGTGTGTGAGTGGGGAGATCTCTTCATCTGTGGCTGCCCAAGATAAGCCTCGTATCCAAGTTCCCTTGCTTGTTAAAACTGCCACCTACCAATCTGCTGTGGGCTGCCTCTTTCTTTTGGTCTTTCTTTGTCCTCTGTGTTTTGAATTTCACCTGGGGAATTCCCAAGGTTGCGAACCAACAAGGAGCCACTGGACACTAATATTAACCAAAATAATAAAGTGCGGTCCATCCACCTATAAGCAGAGCTTAAACTGACCACAGTCTGTCCTCCCTGCAAGTTCCTGTTGCAAATCACTGGATACAATTGTCACTAGGAAAGGACACGTCCTTTGACACCTGTTGAGTTCATTTGCGCTAGAGTGCTGGTATACCAGTTTAGAAATACTGATCTATCCAAACACAGCCTCTGCTTCCAACAGACATCATAACTCACTGGTTTCTGCAAAGTTTCAGCTGAGTTGCCTTCTTGCGTGGGAGAAGGAAACTAATATCTATTACTGCATTCCTACCATATTCTAGGCCAGAGGAACAGGATAACATCAGGCAGAATCATTGACCTCCAAAACTACTGTTCTTACTTTCCAGGTGAGTCAAATCTAAGCAAACTGCTATTAATGTCACAGAAGAGTAGCATCTCAGTTCAAACCCATGCCAGGAGACTATTGATACCTATATCTATCCCGACTCCTGGTAGATGGTACAGGAGATGTTTGCTATCATAATTTTAGGAATGAAGAGGAAGGAATAGATTTTTCTCATAGAATAATTATCCGATATATAGATGAATACTGAAAGTCGCCTGAATTGGAATTGAGATCAGAATTCTGATCTCCATACTCAAGTAGCTGGTGGTATGTGTTAAAAATCATGAAGTAAACAATGTTAAACTCCCTAACTGGGTTTCTCTTTTAAAAAGTTTTATAATTCAATATGTAGAATATACTTTCCAGTTATTTGAATAATCTATGCATTTTTTAACTTGGCAAAGAAAACAAAGAGTCAAAGGGAAATATTACACAGGTCACAAGAGAGTGGCCTGAAAAGATGTGAGGAAACATTCCATAAATATTTATAAATTTTGATCGAAGGCAACAATGGAATCTTCATCTCCTAGAACAGAAGTTGATTTGCTGTTGGGAAAGTGCTAAAAGTGTGAAATAATTGGGGAATAGAGAAAGTTTATTTTGTTGTTGTTTGTTTGTTTTTCTAATTTCCTAGAATCCAAATGGAAATACAACATCCTTTTGGAAGTAGGGTGGAAGACATTTGTCTTATATCTATGTCCAATCAGATGTCACAATATCAGAAACTCTATGAGCCAAATTTTTCACTTTTTTTTTCTATTGTTACCTTTTTCTGTTTGTTTTTCTTTTTATTATCCCCAGACTTAGAGTCATGGTTCTAGAAATGTGACCCAGGACAGAATTTGTTTCTATGGAATAATAATAATTACAATAATAATGACAATGATAATACTCTATTAGGAGTTTATTACATATTTAAAATACATTATGAACACATTTTAACACACATGTATGAAATATGTATGTGTATGTGTGTATATATATATATATATATATAGACAAAGACACACACACACACACACACACACACACATATAAAATCTTAGGGGCCAGCCCCACGGCCTAGTGTTTAAGTTTAGGGTGCTCTGCTTTGGCGACCTGGGTTTGGTTACTGGGCGTGGACCTACACCACTCGTCAGCCATGCCATGGCAGACACCAACATACAAAATAGAGGAAGATTGGCACAGATGTTAGCTTAGGGTGAATCTTCCTGGGGAAAAAAAAAAAGTATAATACATATAGCCAGCAGTAATATTGGTGCGGGAGCACACAGTATTTAAGAGACTGGGTTTTGTAATGAGAATGCCTAGCCTGTAAAGCTGCTCTGCGATTTATTACCTCTGTCACTTTGCAGAAGTCCCTGAACCTCCCTGCAGCCAGTGAGTGTCCCCACCTGTAAAATGGTAAGCATGAGAGTATCCTCCTCACTGCTTTGTTGTGAGAACTGAGTGAGCTAATGCACACAAAGCACTTGGAACAGTTCTTGCTCACGTTTTTAATAAATTATATTTAACTCCTACCAATCTTCAACACAACCTTCTAAGGTTCATATTTTTAATCTCCATTTTATGTGGCAGGAAACTGATGGTAAGTGTTTCCATAAATTTACGTAATTAGGAAGTAGAGATGCTGGGACGTGAGCCCACATTTCTCTCTCTCTCTCTAGGTTAACACACAATTACGTTTATTCACTGTGAGTACAACGGATACCACTTATCAGTTTACATATTTCTGCTTCATTTTTCTAATTTGAAAAATAAGGAAAATTATAGCACTTAGCATATGTTAAGTGCTCAATAAATATTAGCTCTTATTATTGTTTTGATGATTGTTAAACTTATTTGCCCTTCATTGTCAAAGGCTTTATCTTCTTATTCACTGTTTTCCCAGCATTTATTATCACAGCTAAATCATAAAGAACTTATACACAACCTTAAAAAAAAAAATATATATATATATATATATATAGTTTATGTGGAAAATATGATCAGTTATTAAGTGGACTTAATAATAAACTTTTGGAACACAGTCTGCTTATAGCTTGGAAATGTGAATATCATTGCATGCACACTTTTATAATTATAATAATTATCAATCTTTTTTGTTTTTGAACCCTGGCCTTAATCCTAGACGTTAACTACTGTTCTTTTTCACCTTACTCTGAATTTCTCCTTAGAGAACATTCTCCACTGGGGTTTCGCTGCCTCCATACATCTCAGACAACTTGGCCTAAGAAGGATGTCTGTGTGTCCATGTTGTTCCCACGTTGTCTACTTCTCTTATTTCCTTGTCTATCAGAAGATCAGCATTTTAAAATTTTTCTCTCTTCTTTTCCCTTTTTTTGATTTCAAGTTACCTAATCTTTCTACCCCAAAGAATTAACTTTTAAATTCCTCTCAATAATGAAGAATTAATTCTTCTATACATTTCCATTGTAGCTGATGCTACCTAAAAGAATTTCTAGAACATCATAAATTGCTTAAGCAACACAAGGATGTAGTATGTTACTTAAGAAAAACTACTCTAGAAGACATCTATTTAAAAAAATAAAAAGCCAGAATACCTTAGACAAAACATGATGTATTTTTTTTAACAAAAATTTTGTCTTTTCAAATCTTAATCTTATAGATATTTTCAGCTGAAGATCAGGAACCTACACATTTGTAGTTATAGATAGAAAATAAGTATTCTACCCACCCTGGAAATCTTATTTTCTGATTGCCCAATTAAAATTTACCAAAATCAGCATGTTGATGTCAGTCATTTCAAGACTCAAGTCAAGGGGCCGCTTGGTGGCATAGCTGTTAAGTGCTCGTGCTCCGCTTCTGCGGCCTGGGAATCGCAGGTTTGCATTCTGGCACGCACAGGTTCACTGCTTGTCATGCCATGCTGTGACGGCGTCCCATATAAAGTAGAGGAAGAGGGGCACAGATGTTAGCCCAGGGCCAATCTTCCTCTGCAAAAAAGACGAGGATTGGCATCGGATGTTAGCTCAGGGCTAATCTTCCTCACAAAAAAAAACAAAAACAAAAAAAGACTCATGTCAAACCTAGAAAGAATGAATTACATTACTGGAAATCAAAAGAACTTTAACAATTTATACAACTATTAGTTAAGAATTTTCTTTTTGTGTGTGTGTGTGTTGTTCTTGTCTGGTTTTGGTATCAGGGTAATGTCAGCTTCGCAGAATGAGTTAGGGAGCTACACCCCTCCTCAATTTTTTGGAAGAGTTTGAGAAGGATAGGTATTAAGTCTTCTTTGAATGTTTGGTAGAATTCACCAGGGAAGCCGTCTGGTCCTGGACTTTTATTTTTGGGGAGGTTTTTGATTAGTATTCAGGTGGTGAACATGATGTAATCTATGCAGAAATAGAAGTACAATGATGTACACCTGGAATTTTTACAATGTCATAAACCAATGTTACTGCAATAAACAAAAAATAAAAAATAAAAATAAAAATAAAAAATAAATAAAAATAAATAAATAAATAAAAATAAAAAGAAGCACTTAAAAATAAAAAAAAAGAATTATAATAGCCTGCATAGTAGTTAAAATTTTAAGTACATGTACTCCATATTTTATGTACATAATTTATCTGTACATAAAGTATAATTTGCCTCTGAAATAAGTATTAATATGCCCCATTTTACATATAGAACCTCATGTGTATCAACGTTCAATGATCTGACCGAGGTCTGTTGCACTCTAAGATCTGTGCTTGTGAACATCAATCCAGATTCTGTGTCTCCCTGAGCTAGTGCCCCATCGTCTCCTTTCCTTCATGAGCAACAACTTTTAAAGAATATGACTTGCTGTCTCTCTATTTCATCACCTGACTATCTTCCAAAGAAGGGATCCAAATTCAGCCACAGCTCTTGTGGGTATGTAGAACTGTTCAGAATAAAATTCCTTCTCTGTCACTTGGAAGCATGTACATAAATAGAATACCCTATAAATTCCTATCCCTTCTCCCCTAACCATCCACTGCCCCCAACACACACAAACAATCTGATCTACGCCCATGACCTTATTTCTACTGGACAACCATTTAGGAGCCTTCAACAAATGGCCGACTGAAATTGTGGTTTGGTTTGGGTCTTTAAAACTTTAGTGAGCTTGAAAATCTGAAACCTACAAACTTGGCCTCATTTTGTGCCATCTATTACCCAAAAGTGTTTCCAGCAGAAATTTGACTCCAAGTATCTCATACTAAAACAACGGAAAATGTCTAGTTCAAAAGTTCTTCCAGAAGGGTAACGGGTTGGCAATCTCCTCTCAGATATTTAAAAGTCTGCACTTTCATATTCTGAGCAGAGCACTAAACAAATCTGCAAAGCCCTTTTAATAATGATGTCTCCCTGTGGATTGCACAGTGTTTGAATCAGGAGGTTCTGATTACATGAAACCACTGAGAATAGGATTGTTAATTCCTCAGACACGAACAGAATGAAAGGAAAAATCTTCACTAAAAAGATAACTAAAGACTTAAAGAGAAATGATTAAAAAGTGAAAATTCTAGGAATTAAAATGCCAAGAAGCATGTGTATTTGGAAATGTTTTCATTTCCCCAAATACACAAGTGAAATTGATATTCCCTCGATCTAATACAGCAATGACTCAGTGATCCTGTCCAGCCAGAGAATGAGATAATCTTGACAAACAAGGTCTCTGATTAACTGATTGTTTAAGATTTTATCTACTCGCACTTTGAAAAACCCCTTTAAAATATTTTGTATTTTTATTCCATTAATACGTAACACTAATATAAAACAGGCTTTTCTGTATGATTCAAAGTGTGTTTTAAAAAGTGAATAATGAGCATTCAGTATCCCTATATTTAAGTTGGGTCCCAGGTGTACTTCTATGCATTATATACTAACACTCAACACTGCATTTTTTATGACTGCGACTTGTGAATATCAGCTTCCAAACAAGCATGCTGTTCCAAAAAAATTATTTCAATTCTCTCTAGACTGCAATTCAGGAGTTTCTCCTCATCCTCCACTCCCAGGCCCCGGCAACCGCCAATCTATGTTCTGTCTCTACAGATTTACCTATTATGAATGCTTCCTATAAATGGAATCATGCAATGCGTGACCTTTATGACTGCCTTCTTTCACTGACAATGTTTTCAAGATTCTTCCATGTTGTAGCATGGGCCAGTGCTTCATTCCTCTTTATGGCTAATTAATATTCCATTGTCTGTATATACCACATTCTGTTTATCCCTTTATTTGTCGATGGACATTTGGGATGTTTCCACCATTTGGCTATCGTGAATAGTGCTGCTATGAACATCGGTATATCAGTGTACTGAGTACTTTTTGTCCCTTCTTTTGGGTATATATCTAGGAGTGGAATTGCAGGGTCATATAGTAATTCTATATTTAACTTTTTTTTTTTTTTCTGTGAGGAAGATCAGCCCTGAGCTAACATCCATGCCAATCCTCCTCTTTTTGCTGAGGAAGACTGGCCCTGGGCTAACATCTGTGCCCATCTTCCTCCACTTTATATGGGATGCTGCCAGAGCATGGCTTGACAAGCGGTGCGTCGGTGCGCACCTGGGATCTGAACCCGGGCTGCCAGCAGTGGAGCGTGCACAGTTAACCGCTACACCAGGGGCCAGCCCCTATATTTAACTTTTTGAGGAACCACTAAATTGTTTTCCACAGCAGCTGAAACACTTTACATTCCTACTAGCAATGCACAAGGGTTCCAATTTCTCCATATCTTTGCCAACACCTTTTTAAAAAATTATAGCCATCCCGGTGGGTGTGACCTGGTACTCATTATAGTTTTGATTTGCATTTCCCTAAGGATTAGTGACACTGAGTATCTTTTCACGTGCTTGTTGGCTATTTGTATATACTGTTTGAAGAAATGTCTATTCGAGTCCTTTGGAAGTATTTTAATTGGATTGTTTGTCTTTTTGTTGTTGAATTGTGAGTTCTTTACCAATGCCTGATAAATATCACCTGCTTAATAAATGTATTGATTCTGAATCTAAAACTGTTCTAGATTCTCCTAAAATAAATAAAATAAAATAAGGGTATCCTTATTTTCTCTAAAAATTCAAATCAAACTTGAAACAAGTGATTCCAGAATTTTGCTTGTTGTTAGACCCATCTCTAACATTTCTGGGTATGTTTCTGATTTATACATTCAGGTATCATAATATCATGATTTTTTTCCAGGACTGTGAATTTTTTCCTCTCTGTAGCCTCTTTGCTCACCTTCAGCTCATAATTAAGGGAAGAAGATGTATAACATTCTTATAAGACAAATTCTTCCCCCTATGTAAATTGAAAGAAGTTTTCCCTCAATCATAAGAATCATTTTTATTGCTATCAATTCCAAAACCACAACAAGAGGTGTTGTTTGATGTTTGTTTAATATGTCAAATTCATTATCTCCTACCTGCATTGTACTTTACAGAAATAAACAAAAAATAAAATAAAATGACAAAAAATTAAAAAAATATTACTGGAAAAATATTCATGTTGTCTAGTAAAGACAATAAACTCGATGTCTTAAAAACAGCTTTTCAGTTTCTGATTTTCTTTTTCCTATATGCAAATTAATCATATATTACTGTAAATTTTCCTTATTAGAACTTTTCCTTAGCTATATTCTCTCTGTTCCAAAGCTCCCTACTTTGGAATATAATTATGCCACTGACTAAGCAATGTGGGATTTTGGTTTTATTAAAAGGGATCTAGCTACTTACTTTACATGTCAACATCATTTTTGCGTGCCAAGGAGAACTCAATAAATTGCAGGAGCCACTTTCAAAAATCTTTCCCCTGAGAATGTGAGTGAATATTCTGATATTGGTTAATTAAATGGGAAGCACTTGATTTTAGGAAGATGATTATTCCTCATTACTTTTGACAATAATAGCATGTATGATGACCACATACAATTTAATATACTTGGCTCGGGTGGATGATTCTCCATTGTTTTTGTCTCCTTGATGAATTGGTTAAGTGCTAGTATTTTTCCTGGTGAAGCCAAGCCTATTACCCGTGCCTGAATGTCCGTAAAAAGAGCGACTGGGAATATAGAAACCTTGCATCTGGAAGGAGTTAGCTTTGCTTCCTCTATAACGGCTTCCCATCATTCTTTTTAAAAAACCCAGTCTTACAGAAAAAGACTAGACTTTCACGCAAAACTCTGTTAAATTAACAGTTCATCATTTTATAGCACACTATAATAGAACTATGTTCAGTCATGTGCTCTTGTTCACACTCCTGAAATCTCATTACAAAGTCAATCTTAAACATATGGCTGAGTCTGTAGCTACTTACTTCTTAAAAGTAGACTGAAGTTAGTCTCTCCTTACCTCATTTATCAAACATGCATGCAAAATGTGGTCTTACATCACAATTTCATTTCTTTTTCTTTTCCTTTTCTCTCTTTCTTTCTCTTGTTCCTTCCTTCCTTCTCTCCTTCCTTCTTTATTTCTTTTCTTTTGTTTTTTTTAGATTTAGTTTATTCTAAACATACTTGACTTTCTTTTTGGACATTAGTACTCATACTTAGGAGCTATAAAAACATGATGCCACACAAAAATTGCAAAAAAATTTTATGTCTTTCTACATATTTCCCAACACTCGTATATTTTTAAACATATAGCAGCCTTGTGGAGTCTTTGGAAAACCCAGTATATGAAACAAGTTTGCCAGTCCATAATAAATTGTATATAACTCGGGGCAATATGGGACCTGAAGTTCATAAATATTTTCATATGTATTTCTTCATTTGATCATCATCATAATTTTCAAGGAGGGTAGAGTAAAACTATTATATCTTACAAATAGAAAAAGAGATTCAAGTTATCTTAGAAAATGACAATATCAGTAAAATTTATCACAGTGAACACAAATATTAATTGTTCAATCAAAATAGCTATTTTTATTAATAATAATGACAAATAACATCTCTAATCTACAAGAGCAGGTAAGCTGTGGCTTTCAGACCATAACTCATCTTTCAAAACTAGTATCTCCATGAAGGGAGAAGTTACAACTCCCTTAGGCAATTATTCTATTTTGTTTTTCTAGAAGACAGAATAGCTTTATTCAATTCTGTCTGGTTTGCAATTCTAGAGAGTTTGAGGAATTTTGAGGCTGATCAAGGAAAAAGATCTGACCAAGATGTGGCAGTAGTACACACAACCTTTACTTAGGCAACACCTTGACAAGTTTGCATGAGGGGCGGAGGAAGAGGGAGGGCAACAGATCTGTGATGGGACCTATGAGGTTATGTTGTTCAACGAGAAGGTGGGAATTCTTTGGGTCAGAGAATTCCGAAGAGCAGAAGCCACTTGGGGTCTTTATGCCTAGCAGAAACTAAGTTGCTAAAAGTCTACATTTTGGGCTATATTTATAAAACAACTGGATGTGTAAAAATTTGAGTTTGGCTCCAGAGGGCTTTTGATCCAATGGGTCTCAGCCCACCATGAAAAAGTAAACAACCTAGGGACCAACAAATAAAGGCCGTTGTTGGCTCATTTTTGTAACGATCCATCCCCTGGCTCCACGTTGGTTTATAATCTAAGCTGTTAGTTTTTTCGTAACGCCCAGGTTCGGATGCAACCATAAAGCATCTTTAAGCGTATTCGAGACCCAGAATTCTATATAAACTAGGATTTCAAAGCCTGTTTGAAGCCAATCTTCTCATTTGGCCATGGTGGAATGTGGGAAATCCAGGAAAATAGGTAAAAAAGGGGGGAAGCTTTTATTTGTTTAGTCTATTTGATGCGTGTTTCTGGCTATCTGTAACAACTGGTAAGTGTTATCTAACCACGTGAAGAAAGACGTGTTAATAAGTGTGTAGATGACTCATCCTGGAGCTAATAAGCAACTAAGGATACACAATTATTTAATACCATGGTCCCTAAAGTATGATGATATTTGGCCAAGAGTTTCAGTCCTTGGGCTGTTTAATTTGTGCAGATAATTCCTTAGACATGGCTATCTGTGGTTCATTTAATCATTGTGTGATATCCCACACTGTGCAGTTACTACTCCCCACCTTAGTGATCCTAAGGTGGTTAGTACCTGAGGACTATTGGAAAAGCTCATTTGTGACATCAGAGCTGTGACTAGTATGGTTTTGGGGGCAAGTACTTGGTGGTTCTGCTGCTGAGGACAAATCTACTGGAATTTTGAGCCAAACTCAATACCACAAATATTGTCCAGAGTTGGCCAAGGAGAAGCTTATGATAGAGTAAGTCATTTAATGCCCTTACAGGCCCACCAGTCTCACTCTGCAGCCTGTATTCTCTTTATTCCTTTTCAGGTAAGTGTATGTAGCTTAGTGCAATCTGAGGTGGTGTTAAGGGGAACACATTATAATCAAACAAGCTTATATGTTACCCACCTTTCATCCAGGAACTGGATGAACTAAATTGGTTAATGGGCTCAGCCCTCTATTGTCCACATACTTTGTGAGATTGGCATCTGGATATCATTGTTGAAAGTTCATGGGTTGGAGAATACACTCACTTTGATAAATGAGGTTCGTGGAGGAGCTTGGCCAGAGGAGTGGTATTATGTCATATGTACTAAAGTCAGATTGTTGGAAACAAGCCTAGCACACGGGCTTTGGTTGAACTGTTAAATTTTCCATTTATGTATTCCTGTGGCTAAGGCTATACGCAGGTTTGGTTTGGTTGGTAATTGTACATTCATTCTTGTTTGCATTGATGTGCGTTGATTCTTGAGTTGCCTGTTGATTTCCGATAGTAAAAACATCGGATTGTTTCCACAAGTGTGCGATGCTCTTGTGTTCTGAAAAAAAAGTTGTTATAATTTAGGTGTACACCAAATGAGATCCTGAACTATGGGGCATTCATATATGGGATTCTCACAGATAGGTCAAGTTACTTCAAAAATAGACGTCAATTGTGTTATATGTTTGGCTCATTTCTTTCCCTGTTTATGACATTGCTGTCTTTCAGTGGGGTACCGCTTGCTCCACTGTTTCCATTCTAGGGGAAACTTTTCTAATGCAGCCCTTTGTATTGCTTTAACAGTCCCAAGGGTGGCCCCTTGGGAGGTGGCAGAGTGACTACACAAATAAGTTTCCTCTCAGGTTAGCTTTGCTACAGAGATTCTCATTGTCATTTCTATTTCCTTTAAGGTGGTTTGCATGTATATCTTTTAAGGATCCTCTAGAAGAGGAACAGTGAGCGGTAATGTCCCTCAAATATTTCCCAAATGCTTATTAATGGTGGTCTTGGTAGGCCTGGCAAATTTTGTGATAGCTGTAAGTAAGTAGTTGCTAATTTGGGTGGAAACTCTTGTGCAGAGAGCAGGTAGATTTCTTCATGAGATTTAACGTTTTTCATAAGAATTGTCTTTGCTGTAACACCCGAGAGCTATGTTGTTTACTGTTGAGAGCCAGCATTGCAATTGTTGTAGAACTCACTTCTACTGAGTGTCATGTAAAATTGCCAGTTGATATTGCGAGGTAAGGTTAGGGGAAAATGCACAAGATGGTGTAGTTCTGAGTTTTTAGACATGCCTTGGCCAAGGTACTAATATGTCTTATATATTGCCTTCCTTGTTTATATTGATTGGCAGCCAGGGAGGAAGTCCATGGTATGGTGCCCTTGGCTGCATGCTCAGTGCAATTTCTTTTTGCCTCAATAAATGGGGTTTGTACTAGAGAGAGAGTGAGAGTGTTATAATTACAGGAAAAGAGGCTAGTGTTCTAAAGATGTACATTGTAGGCAGGGTTTATATTTATCATCATCCCCAGTATTAGTAAGAGTTATAACTTCATCTCTGCAGCCCTGTAGTCTTTGTTGGTATTGGCTCTGGATTACAGTGTTTTTAATTTGATTGCAACAATCACAACCATCCTGGTTGTAATACTGGGTGCATGCTATGTCCAGGCATTTCTTAAGGGAGACTTAATAGATAGCAGCCCATTGATCTATTAGTTTGAAGGACTAGTTAATAATAGTGGGTTTAGTCTGTTTTCAAGTCAAAGTTGGCCCAAAGAATTTAGAAGGCATTTATGAGTCACAAGAGATATCTTAGAGTCTGCTTTCACTGGAATGGGTATTGCTAGTAATAGTAGAGATACACTGAGAAGTGCTAGTCTTAGGGTCAATGTCCATGGTCGTGTTAGTAGAATTAACTAACCTGAATAGCCAACAGCATGGATCCCTTCATCCCCAATATGACTCATGTTGTGTGACTCCCTGTGGTATGCACGTGGCATGTTTGTTTCCAGACATACTTTGTCAGCAGTAGGGTGTAAATTACTAAGGCTAAGATGATCCACCAATGGATGTATAGTCAATACTGGCAAGTCTAGAGATTGCTGACGTAAGGAAGGGGCATAGCAACATAATAGAGGTTAAAGTCAGAAGTCATCAACAGCCAGCAGGAGGAGATCTGTTTGTCCCCTGGGTATCCTCTAAATGGTGTCACTCAGTCTAGGGAAGATTAGTTCCATCTCCTGGCTTTCAGGAGCAGTTCCAGGTTTATACCATAGTACCTATAGTGGAACAAAGTACGTGGGTGGTAGGAAGGATCCCTCTCCAGAGGGTGCTGAGTGGTTTGCTTAGTTTACACTGGATGATGAATGGATGCGGGCTGAGCGTGATCCCAGAGCCTGTCGTCCACATCAGGTGCTCATCAGGACCGAGGGGGAAGTGGCTAGGCTCTGGATTTTCTATGAGGGAGAAAGGAAAGGTGAAAATACCAGGTGGACGTTCCTTTGCTAGAGGTGACATTGTCTGGGCTCTCATGTCCATGAAAACTGGTAATTAGGTTGTATCTGGTGTGGGTGTATACACCAGCAGAGGCTGCAGTGTCTATTGGTGTTCTCATTTGTTGTGAATTTAAATATGATGCAGTCATGTGATAGTGGTTTGAATTTAATGTAATAAAGACTGTAGAGAGTATTTTTGACAACTTGGGGGACCACTGTCCTCCAAGATCTCTCAATAGTCCTTGTTTTAAAAGCTCATTGTGTCTTTCTATGATACCTGCTGCTGTATGACCACACGGTAGGTAAAAAATGTAAGAGATATTATTTTGTAATGCCCATTGTTGTGTTTGCTTTGCAGTGAAGCGGGAACCTTAATCTGATTGTATAACTTGTGGCGCTATCAAAAGCTATAAAACCTGTTCTATTAGCCCCTCAGTAACATTAGCAGAGGTCGGTACCTTGGATGGGTAAGCCAACAGAAGGCCTATGTAGATATCCACCATTTTTAAGGCATAGTTGATAACTCCTGCTACTGCAGGGAGAGGCCCAGTGAAATCCATTTGCCAGTTCTGAAGTGGCCCTTCTCCTCTGTAAAATTCTCGTCCCATGTAGGCGGAGCGTCTAGATTTCTGGCTTGTGGTACAGTCCCTAATGAGTTTGTGTAAATTCCTCTGCTGGCTGGACTCTTTTATTAAAAATCCATTTAATAACTCCATAATACTCAAAAGCACTGACCTCTCATGTGCCCACAGGTAGAAGGGGTAGGGTGGCTCATCCCAAAGTTCTGGAGACTCCCCTTGCTTCAAGAGGCTTCTCTGTTTTGGCAGCTTGGTTTGTTCATTGGTTTTGGTGTCGTATCATGACTTCTCTGTGCTTTATTTGATGTGGGCCAAGTTATTGTGCACCAAGATGGGCAATGGGAGACAATGTGCTGATTTCCCTCCCATCCCTTTTCCCAAATGTCTCTGCCTGGCCTTATATTCTTCCCCCTTTGATTTTCCAAAGTCATGCCCAAGTAACTCATTAGCCACTGACCAAGAGTCAGTATAAATATGAACTCGGGAAAATGTCTTTCAAGAGCATCCTCTGTTGCTAGGAATACTGTAGGCAGATCAGCTCATTGGACACTTGGGTCTAGTCCCTCTGTGGACACTGGAGTGTTTGAATGGAGTGTTTGAATGGATAGGTTCAGACTGTTTATTGTCTGGCTCCCTTGCACCCTGGGCTCACTCCATCAGTAAAGAAAGGCCATTGTTTTTCTTGTTTTGGGAATGCTGACCATCCTCCTTCTAGTTCTTAGTGAGCAAGAGATAGAGGCATTTCTGAAGGTTTTGGAAAATTAACCTTAATGGCAGTGTATGTGGTTATTTCCTCATTTCCTCCAGAAGAGCTGTAATTAGCTCAGTCACGTAGGTACAATTTCCACATTAAAAAGGAGGCCTCTGTTGATTACCCAGTTTTACAGGGAGCTTTTCCCATTACCCAAGACATAATAGGAATATCAGTCCATAGAGTTATTGGCTCCACCCCTGTAAGGGCCTCAGTTTCTATAAGTGCCCAGTATGCCACCAGGAGTTACCTCTCTAGTAGTTAATACCTTTGGGCTGAGCCTGAGAGCCACTTATACCAACAGCTCATGGGTAGGCTTTACCTGCCCATTTGGTCCAGTGGTTCCAGGAAACAACCTTGAGGGTGGCTGAAACTTAATAATTCTAAGTCTTGTCTTCAAGGTTTTAGCGGGAGAGCCAAAGTGATAGTCTCCTTTTGTTTATCCGGTGCCTGTCATTACCCACGTCGCCAATGAAAAGTAGAAGACTTAGGGAAGACTCAATAAACGGTGGCCAACAAATGTTAGAGGTGTGGAATGTGTTGGAACATTTCTACTAAATGTTGGCTCTCCTTTAGTGATGTAGGAGATTGGAGCACTAGGAGCTCGTCTTTCACCAAATTGGGAATAGTCGCTCTTCTGAGTTCCAAATGTAGCTCCCAAATTAACAGACTGGGAGGGCCCTTGTACCCAATGTGGGGCAACTGCCCGTCTCCTCTCAGTGAGGTGTTTACTCACAGCTATTATGATCTGTGCGACAAAGCCTTGGTTGGGTCTTGTGAGGAGGATATCCTTGATATAATGCCAAAGCTGAGTTTCTGGTGGGAGGGAGGGGCAGGCATCTAACTCCTACGGGCAAAGCCTTCAAAGGTGAAGGTAAATTATGGTTGACTCTCCTGTGAAATTATTACTGAATAGAACATATTAATTAAGTCTACAGCATTGACCACTTACCCATGTTATTTTGAAAGTCACTCACTAAAGCACAGATATCTAGTAGAGGTGTTCTTATAAAGGGAACAGCCATGGGGCTGGCCCCATGGTCTAGTGGTTAAGTTTGGCATTTTCTGCTTTGGCGGCCTGGGTTCAGATCCTGGGTGTGGATCTACACCACTTGTCAGCCACAGCCACGCTGTGGCGGCAACCCACATACAAGGTAGAGGAAGACTGGCACAGAAGTTAGCACAGGGCAAATATTCCTCAAGCAGAAAAGAAAAAAAGGGGAAGACTGGCAGTAGATGTTACCTCAGGGCGAATATTCCTCAACAACAACAACAAAATAAATAAATAAAGGAGACAGCCTTATTTAACTCTCTATAGTTGATAATAGTGACTTTCAACACGGGCCATACCAAGAAACTGAAAGAAGAGATGGTAGGAATCTGTACCCTTCTTTAGCTTACTCAGCTATGGCAGGTCATAACCCTTCAGTGCCTTGCCTTACTGTAGCCGGTACTGTAGCATGATTACACCCACACTGGTAGGGGAAGGTTAGCTGTTTCTTTCCAAAATCTGCCCATCAATAGCTTAAAAGCCTTAGGCATTTTCCATGAGGTTACTTGCTGACTGAGGCGGTCCATTCCAACAACGGAAAAAGGAATAGTCTTGGCGAAGGGGGTGGGGGTAGTGACAATCAGAATAGAAACATCTTTTAACAAAACTGGGCCAATTTTAATAATTACATTAATTAACTGTAATTAATTCTCTTCTCAAGCCGGTCATTTTCCCTGGCGGTGGTTGGGAGGGTCTCTTTAAACCATGAGTGCTTCCAGGGATTAAGAAGATTCGAGCACCAGTGTCCAGCAGAGCCAGCCAGTGTTTTTATTTTTGGAGCCCAAACTACAATTAATGTGGTAAAAGAGTGATCATCTGCTGGAAGGGGCCAGCTTTCAACACAGACTGATTCCTATGTAGTGGCAGGTCCCCACCTCTGGCTGAGATCAGGGGCAGGTGGGGAAGGTGAGGTGCGATGCCTGCCACAGGCTGTCATCTAACTCGAAGTATTTTCATTATCCCGCTGATTTACCAGAGATCATCCAACTGGGGACTCTTTGTCCCTTAGAGTCCAGTATAACCTGTCTCGTTCATCTCAGACTCATGCTTAAGTGGAGGTCTGGCTGTAGGTGTTTTGTTTGACCTGGAAGGATCCCACTGATAGTAATCTAGATTAAGTCCGTGTGGGGATCGTTTGTAGAGTTAACAGGCAACATTTGACTCGGAGTTTGTCTTCCCTGAGTTTCCATTAAATCCAAGACATCTATGTCTTATTGAACTGTTTTAGCATTAGCCATCATTGCCAGTAAAGAGGACTTACATTTGTCAGGAGTCCCCGTGAGAAACAACTGGATGAACTCAGGACTCTATTCGGCCTCCTCCGGACTTGCCAAGTCATCATGCTCAACTCTGTCCATTGCCGGATAAGCCCACTCCAACATCGGCAGCTGAGGACCTTTGGCCTCAGCTAACGATTTCTATTGATAGTTGGCCTAAGGTAGGGTGAGCAAGCCATAGGAGTCCACACCAATAAAATAAAGTATCTATGGACATCCGTCCGAAGTCTCCCCTGGAGGTCATTCCCACTTTCCACACCCATTGCAGGGATCCTTTAGTAGGGACACCATTTTTTCATCCTTACTAAGCAGCCAATTGTTTCATTTCAGCCTCCGGTAGGTGGCGCTCGGTCCCTTCCACATATGCTTTATACAGCCTGGCCGCCCCTGTTCATTTAGTTCCTAGGTAGGTAAGTCCTCAAGGAAAGTCTGTGCCTCGGGGAGAGAGAGAAGAGATGTTTCCTCCTCCTCTTTTCTGTCTTTATTACTTTGCAGGTGGTTACTGCAAAGCAGAGTAAATTATCCTCCCCACTGTCATGGTGGTAGTGTGCTGCTTATCCGCTAGAGGGCACCAGTCCTCCTCCCTAGAGTCCTGCCTTCTGTCTCTTCCCCTGGGAGTTTAAGCTCCTGCGTCCTCTCCGGGTGGCATCCTGAGGAGAAGCAGCTGGGAGCCAGGCCCGACACGCATGTCATGGTTTGAAGCATCTATTCAGTAGGACATCCACCACCTTCGGAGTTCTGAGAGGGGCAGGAATGTAAACCTCTTGCCTTTAGTCACTTGAAGTAATGCTATAGCCGACTCAGCTCAAGGGTTGGGTTCTGGGTATCACTCTGGGGATGGGCTAGAATGACACCATTCACAACAACAAATCCCATTGTGACAGCTGCAGAAGCGTGCCAGCTGTTTACAAAGGCATCTCCCCCAACTGCATTTAGGAGACTGGCCTCCTAAAGCCTAATATCTTTGGCTTATCGGCGCATTTACCTGCCATAAAGGTCCCCAGGGATGAGG
Organism: Diceros bicornis minor; assembly: GCF_020826845.1. Lineage (NCBI taxonomy): Eukaryota > Metazoa > Chordata > Mammalia > Perissodactyla > Rhinocerotidae > Diceros > Diceros bicornis. Next base: position 18,223,346 of record NC_080777.1, read on the forward strand.
TCATTCTCTTACTTCAGAATACCCCAGATCATCAGCCCAGCCTCAGGGACCTCCACCTGCGATAGCCCATTCCCAGATGATGGGTGGCTCACCCTCATACAGAGGCATACACTCCTCCCCCTTTCTATTCAGGCCCACAGGTCTTAGAACACGCATGGCCTGCCTAATAGTGGACCCACATGTGTGGACTGACCTCCTTCCCGGGCAGCTCTGCACCTCTGATCCCGAAAGTCAGTTCCAATGGCGTGGGTTCACTGCAATATTAATGTTGCTTGGCCAATCCAGTGAGGCACCAGGGCGATGACAAAAAACATAGAGTGCAGTAGAACACAGCAATGCCACACCAACCTGAGCCCCGGTGTTCCAAATTTTGAGCCCAACCACTTAAGGCCTTCCAGGATCATTTTGCCAACTGATGGTCCTACTGACTGGGTAGACCTCATTATGTATTTCCTGATCAACTCCAAAAATCCTCCCTTTTTCCTCATCACCACTTTTAAGGGGTTTGAGGGATTTTAAACCTGAACAAGGAAAGAGATATGACTATGATGCGACATTGGAAGATATTTGAAGAGGTAATGATCTTAGATTTCAAAAACAGTAGAAAGACATCAAAGAGTCTACAAATTCAAGGAATTCTATAAATATCTAAGCAAGATAAACACAGACAAATAGCATACCTATACAGATTACGGTTAAACTCCTGAAAACAAACAACAAAACATTTCTAGTAGCAGCCAAAGGAGGAAGGGTGATGGGTGACATAGTACCCTCATGGAAGCAAAAATAAGGCCATTTGTTGATTTCCTGTGTTAGTTCCCTAGGACTGCTATAACAATTACCACCAACTTGGTGGCTTAAAACAAGAGACATTTATTCTCTCACAATTCAAGAGGCCAGAGGTCCAAAATCAAGGTGTCAGCAGGACCACACTCCCTCCGAATGCTCTGTAGGAGAATCTTTCCTTGCCTTTTGCAGCTTCTGGTGGTTCCTGGCATTCCTTGGGTTATGTGAGCATAACTCCAGTGTCTTCTTCCATCTTCACATGGCCACCTTCTCCCTGTGTTGCTCTGTCTCTCCTTTCCCCCTCTTACGAGGAGATGAGTCATTGGAGTTAGGGCCCACCTTGAAACCAGGTTGCTTTCATCTTGACATCCTCAACTAATTATATCTGCAAGACCCCATTTCCAAATAAGGTCATGTTATGAGGTTCTGGGTGGACATGAATTTTGGGGGAACATTATCTAAATCCACTGCATTTTCCCAAAGAATTGTTGAGAACTATAATATAATGGATCGTCAAAGAGTAAAAGGAAAAAATGCAACCACTGATTTCTATAACCAACAGAAAATATCCTACAAAAATAAAGGCAAGTTTAAAATATATTTATAGAAACAAACACTGAAAGAATTCATTAAAACCTACATATACTGAAGAAAATAGGAAAATTAATTCTTTAGGCAGGAGAAAACTCTTCCCAGGTTGAAGTAAATAGATAGCAGAAGGAACACAGAACAAGAAGGAGCACAGATATATGGGTAAATCTAAAAGAATGTTACTGAATAGATTATCTGTGAGAATTTACAAGGAAAAGATAGAAGGGATAAATGGATTTAAAGTATTGTTAAGTTCTATGTATTCTCCTAGAAGTGGTACACACAATAATTTATATTCAAATTAAGTATGTTAAGAACCCAGAATGCATATAATAATATGAAGAGTAACTCCAAAATATGCTAAAAGAATATACTAGTGAATTTGCTGGTAAAAGCGTAAGTGAACTAAAGGAAACATTTTAAAGAAGACAATAATGAAGAGAAAATGAGCATTGTCTAGAAGAGACATTTAATCTAATTGTAATATGTCATATTTAGTCCCCAATGTGTTGGCATTACATTAAACATATACTGACCAAATGCTTCAATTAAAAGAAAAGGATTTCATTATAACATAAGGAAAACACAAGCCTCTACTGCTTGTAAGAGACACAAAAGAAGGAAAGGATAACACAGTGTTTGAAAGTAAAAAGAATGGAAAAATATATAACAAGCATAGACTTAGTAAAAGAAAGATTGGGTTTCTATACTAATTTCAAAAAGGGTGACTTTAAGAAAGAAAACATTACTGAGTTATAGACAGCTATTTATGATGTAAAAGGGCCCACTCTGGGGGAAAAAAAAGAAATTCTAACTTTTTGTGTGTGATAACACAGCTGTACACATATAAAGCATAATTTGACAGAATTAAAAGGAGAAATAGAAAAATCCACATTTATATTTAGGGATTTTCACACAATCCTGTCAGTAACTTATAATGAAACATTTTTTTAAAAAGCAGTTAAAGATATAGAAGAGAACATCAACATGATTCACAAACTTGACAAAATTGGCAAACTTAGAACATTGCACCCAACGAAAGCAGAGTAACCATCCTTTACAGTTAGAGAATATTTATCAAAGTGAGCTAAGTGTGGGTCATTTAGCGAATCTTACATATTTCAAAAGATTGAAAATATATAGAACATGTCTTCTGAAATATCTAAAGTTAAGTTAGAAAATGAAAGCACTATCACAACTATTAAAAATCGCATTGTTTGGAAATGAAATACTGGACTTTAAATTAAATATAAGTCAAAGGACAAATAAAAATTAAACATACTTTGAACTGAATGATAATAAATGTGACATATCAAAATTTGTTTGATACAACATCATGTGCAAAGGAAAACTTAAAGTCTTAAAGTATGTTTTAGAAAAGAATAAAGTTGGAAAACAAATGGCTTTATTTTCTACCTCAGAAAATTTAAACATAAACCTCAAATTAAAAGAAAAAATAATAGAAAGGTAATAATAAGATAAAAGTTGAAATTAATGAAATTTAAATATGTACATATACATATACCTATGTACGATAGAGACGCTCAAAAAGTAAAAAACTGTTTTTTTGAAAAAAACTAATAAAATTTCCAATACCTGTGAAGGAATGACTACAAGAAAATTATAGACAGATGTCTCTCATAAATGTAGATGTATCCTAAACACAATGTTATACAAACTAAATGCAGCAACACATAAAAAGAATTCTACATCAGAATCAACATGGATTAATTCTAGATTTCACTGGTTTATATAGTACTGAAAATGAATCAATGAAATTTACCTCAAGAGAGAAAAACTGTGATTTTTCAATATGTGCTGAAAGAATATTTGATAAAAGTCAAATAAGATCAAATAAAAGGAGAGTTTCTTAATCAAAAAAACAAGGAATCTGATAATCCACTTGTATACATAAATTTTATGATCAAATTAATCAGTGCAATAAGACAAGAAAAGAAATAAAATTATGACTACTCACATTTGACCTGGCTATACATATAGAAAATTCAAATAAACTAGTACATTTACTAAGCAAACCTATCAGGGTTACTGGATAAAGGATAACATATGTCAGTTTTATTTCTATATACCAGCATCAAAAAATAAATTTGTAAAATGACTTTAAACAACATTCAAATCCAAACATTTTGGCATATGCCTAACAAGGATGCATAGGATCTTTGTAAAATATTGAGATAAATTAACAAAGGTCTAAATACATGTGAGAGTATATTGTGTACCTGAATATGAAGACTCATCATTGCAAAAATGATGATGCTCCTCAAATTTGTCTAAAATTAAAACAATTTCCATAATTCCAGTAGAGTTCTCTGTATATACATGTAGATAGCAGTGTATGTGTATGTACACATCTTTCTCTCGATGTGTAGTCTGGATAGAAATAGAGAAAAAGATAGATATAGGTGACCAACAAGGGACACATAAAGAAAATATATGAAGAACTCCTACAACTCAATGATGTAACAAATCATGATTTATATATCTTTCCCTCTGTATACTAGACAACAAAATTATTTATTTAAAAAAGAAAGAAAAACTGTGCCACCATAAATCAATGGGGAAAGATAAATAGTTTGTAGTACTGTTGGGAAATATGGCTCACCGTATAAAAAAGTAGGAAATCTGGATTCAGTCTAACATCATATATAGAGAAGTTCTACAGATAAATTAAAGACAATTTTTTTGTTTGTTTTTATTGAGATAACATGGGCTTATAACATTATATAAATTTCAGGTATACATCCTTATATTTCTATTTATGTGTAGAGTACATGGTATTCACCACCCAAAGACTAATTACCATTTGTCACCACACACATGAGTCTTATCATGCCTTTCTCTCTCCTCCTTCCCTCCTTCCCCTCTGGTAACCACCAATCTAATCTCTGAATCTATGTGTTTGTTTATTGTTGTTGTTGTTTTTAACTTCTACTTATGAGTGAAATCATATGGTATTTGATTTTCTCCATCTGACTTATTTTGCTTAGCATAATACTCTCCAAGTCCATCCATGTTGTCGCAAACAGCAAGATTTCATCTTTTTTATGGCTGAGTGGTATTCCATTGTGTATATATACCACATCTTTATCCATTCATCCATTGATGGGCACTTTGGTTGTTTCCAAGTCTTGGCTATTGTGAATAATGCTGCACTGAACACAGGGGTGCAGATACATTTTAGACTTAGTGTTTTTGTGTTCTTTCGATAAATACCCAGAAGTGGAATAGCTGGATCATATGGTATTTCTTTTCTTAATTTTTGAGGAATTTCCATACTGTTTCCCATAGTGGCTGCACTAGTTTACATTCCCACCAGCAGTGTAGGAGGGTTCCCTTCTCTCCACATCCTCTCCAACCCTTGTTATTTCTTGTCTTATTAATTATAGCCATTCTGATGGATGTGAGGTGATATCTCATTGTAGTTTTGATTTGCATTTCCTTAATAATTAGCGATCTTGAACATCTTTTCTTGTGCCTGTTGGCCATCTGTATATCTTCTTTGGAAAAATGTCTGTCCAGATCCTTTGCCCATTTTTAAATTGGGTTGTTTGTTTTTTTGTTGTTGAGCTGTATGAGTTCTCTCAAAAGGTAATTTTGAAATGAAATACATAATGTGAAAAGAAGAAAATGCATGAAACTATGTTTGTGATGGAGGATGTTGTAGGACTTCTTAAATAAGCCCTGAAAATTACAAAACATAAAATTAATTTAATCATTTACAAATATATTTTTCAGCAGATAACACTATGCTCAAAGTTAATAGGCATATGTCAATTTAAGATAATATATTTACAATTTCCAAAACAAAGTAGACACTGATATCCATTATATATATATACATATATATACATTTATACATTTATCTATCTATCTATACACATTTTAAAAAACTCATTCAAAGAAAAAGACAAGACCACCAATTTTAAAAAATTGGAAAAGACACAAATAGGTGATTTACAGAAATCCAAAAGAATAAGGAGATTTGGTAAATATATTAGTAATCATAATAATGCATATTAACACAATGTTTTGCTTTCCTAGGGTTTTGAAGCAAAAGTACCACAAGATGAGTGGCTTAAACAACAGAAATTATTCTCTCACAGTTGTGGAGGCTAGAAGTGCAAAATAAAGTAGACAGCAGGTTTAGTTCCTTCCAAAGGCTCTGAGGGAGAATCTGCTCCATGTCTCTCTCCTAGTTTCTGGTGATGGCTAAAAATTCTTGGCTTGTAGATACATCACTCCAATCTCTGCCTCCAACTTCACATGACATTCTCCCTGTGACGCTGTATCTTCACATGCTGTCTTATAAGGACAACAGTCCTAGAGGATTAGAGGCCCACATCACTCCAGCATGACCTTATATTAAATAATTACATCTGCAACAAACCCTATTTCCAAATAAGGCCACATTCTGAAACACTGCAGATTAGGACTTGAACATATATGTGTTGGGGAACATAATTCAACCAAGAACAGACAACAATTAGATATCATTTTGCACCTATTAAATTGAAAACTGTAAAATGTCAAATGTTTACATGCATGTGGGTGTCTCAGAAACCTCATGGCTGGCTTTGCAATTGTAAATTGGTGCAACTATTATGGAGAACAAACTGGCATTATTTATTTCAATTAAGTGAAACTATACACTAAGATGCATAAATTATCTTCCTGGGTATCTAGCAAAAAGATACAGTCCAAAAAGAACAAATATGAAGATTCTGTATTATTTATAGCAGAAAAGAATTGGAGGCGGTCTGAGGCCCCATCCCACGGGAAGCAGATAAATAAAATGTTGTGAATGCTCAACATGGAACATGACAGGTCACTTAGAAGAAGAGACTAAATGTGGACATGAAAACATGAATATGTCTTTCAAAAAATAATATTTAAGGAAAAAAAAAACCCAAAATGATTCTTGGTACTATTTACACATATTGGAGCTGGCCCCGTGGCATAGCGGTTAAGTGTGTGTGCTCCGCTGCTGGTGGTCCAGGTCCGGATCCCAGGCGTGCACCGACACACTGCTTGTCAGGCCGTGCTGTGGTGGCATCCCACATAAAGTGGAGGAAGGTGAGCATAGATGTTAGCTCAGGGCCAGTCTTCTTCAGCGAAAAGAGGAGGATTGGCGTGGACGTTAGCTCAGGGCTGATCTTCCTCACACACACACAAACACAATAAATAAATAAATTAATTAATTAATTAATTTAAAAAAATACTATTTACACATATTAAACTCCAACAAAATAGTAAAACAAGTTTCACATGAACATGTACAAACAACAACATATAAATTAAAATAGTGTAATATAAATAAAAGGGAGTGAATAACAAAAGAGTAGTTAAATAGAGTGGAGACATCACATGAGCAAACAGTGTGTCAAACTGAGTATACTGAGGTATACCAAGAAGCATGGTAAACTTACAGCTTGGCTCCTATCCTCTTATAGGCAGAATTATAAAAAGAACCTCAATGACCCATAGGCTTATATAATCTGCTCGCCTTGAGCAGGGATGGGATCTATGAATATAACGAGAGTTCACTCTTTTGATTATGTTATTTTATATGACAAAAGGAATTCTGCAGATGTAATTAAGGTCCTTAATCAGTTGACTCGGAGTTAATCAAAGGGAGATTAGATTGGCCTCACCTAATCAGACAATCCCTTTAAAGAGGGGCTGGGGCCCTCCACGAGGTCAGAGAGGTTCCCATGATGGCCTTGCACAAGTAAGCTCTCATGTTGGGAGTGGCTCTATAGGAGGAGTCACATGGCAAGGACCTGAGGTCAGCCTCTAGGAGGTAAAATTGTCCCTGGTTTACAGTTTCCAAGAAAATAACGACTTTAGTCTTACAACCACGAGGAATTGGATTACGCCAACATCCATGTGAGCCTGGAATAAGATCCAGGGCTCTAGAAACGAATGAACACAGCCCAGCCGATACCACTGATTGCCACCTTGTAAGACCCTGAGCAGAGGACCCAGACAGGCTGTGCCCGCACCCTAACTTATGGAAACTAGAAAATAAATATAGTTGCTTTAAGCCTCTAAGTTTGCGATAATTTATTACACATCTATAGATAACGAATACAAAGAGAAAAAGAAAAACAGCAAAAATTCCTCCACTATTGAGATCGAAAGACAAAAGCAAAATGAAAGAAGATGGAAGGAAAATAAAGCTATTGTGATTTATTAGTGTTATCTTTTAGCAGTGTGTTAGCTTCCTCAAGCAGTAGGCTCACTTTTTGTTTTCTTTCATGTCAAGTCATTATCTACTGGTTAGTTCAAGCATCTTTTTACCAGTTGCTGCAGTAGGTGTGTTGGATGTAAAACAAAACAACAACAAAAATAACAAAAAAGGAAAAAAAGACATGGTCGCTGTCCTGAAAAAGCTTATCATATCGGGGGAAACAAGAAATTACAACAGATCTCTGTATGTGCAGTGTAGACACCTGACGTTAAGCTTTCATTGCTGAGGCATCCATTTCAAAGGCATCCGTCTTCAATGAACATATTGCCAGCTCAGTGACACAGCTACTAGCAAAACAACCAGAGGAGGAACTAGCCACCCACAAAGGACCCTCTTTCAGAAAGCCCTGGGGAACTGAGCTAACTGCCCATTTGAGTGACTCCACTTCCTCCTTCCTATGTCCTAATTCCAATTCTTAGGTTTTAAATTAGCCAATAAAGAGTGAATACATGAAACTCTAGGCCCCCCATGCTTGACCCTAGTAAAGGCAGAGCCCCAGGTCAGAGAGCTCTCTCTCGCTCTCACTGCAACCTCACTGTATGGCCCTCGGTGAGCTGTACACACTCCAGGACCTCTGAGTAATCTAGTTCCTCAATGTTCCCTAAGGGCTGTTGCTGAAGTGCATCCTACAATCATAATAAGGACCATGGGAACTGGTCCAGCCACAGCATTGGCCCTGGTGGGAAATGTCTGTGTTTGTACTGAATTCTCACCTTCTTGACTATTTTTAGGTCTCTTTCTCTCTTTTGCTCTCTCTGGTTATATTAGTCTATTTTCATCTTTGATAAACTGAAAATGTGTCAAAGTTTAGCAGACAAATTCCATTTTTTAATTTTTTGCAATGCAAAGGAAGACCTTACTTCATCCTGTCCTCTAGTAAGGAGCAGAGATTGAGTTTACTGTACCGAGATAATCCATCTCATAAGGACAAAAAGCTAAAATATTCCTGAAGATTATTAGAACAAACTTCCTACAGGTTATATTTCCTAATGAAGGCTGAATCACAGATTTTTATGACAGCCTCTGGAAGGTCTCTTACAGACCTTTTTTTTTTGGACAAATTCTGAGATGGTTTGTAGTGAAGCATATAAAGAGATTAGACTAATTGGAATTATATACATTTATTAAATAAATAACTTTATTCTGGAAATGCCAGAATAAAATGCAATCATTCAAATTATAATTAGTATTAGAGCAAGAATGTACATTAATTTCATTTTCACTTTTTCAGTTAATTGGTCATTTAATATTTTAATTTAATATTTAATTATCACTTGTAAAGCATAATGTAAGATAGTCACTATCCAAAGGAAATTACTTTGTTTTGTTGAAATCTAGTTCTGACAATGGTAAAGCTTTGTATGAGAATCCATTTGTTTTCTTTCTGGGCTTTCAGTAAGAATTTTCTTTCCCAGGCCCCTGCAGTCAGGTTGTATGACAGATTTTTGGCTGGTGGAATATGGGTAAGAATGATATACATGACTTCCAGACACGACTATACATCCTTCTTGGGAGAACTTCCACTTTATTTATTCCCCCTTTGCAGTGACCAAAGTCTTATGTTGAAGCTGGGAGCAACAAAACCGGAAGTTTGAGAATTTAAATGAATGTATGTAACAAAGCCCTCATTGACCATATTAGACAGCAATACTAGAAGCAACAAAATGTTACTGCATTAAGCCCCTGCTCTTTGGGGATTATTTTTCTGCAGCATAGCTTACTCTACTCGAATACAATAATCAATATAGTCTTATGTACCTTCTAAAGTAACATTTGCAAATTTAACATGGGGTTATGTAATGTTTGGTCAGCAGAATTTTTTTTAATTGACTTTAGATGCCTTTGGATGCAGAATACACTATTTAGTCACTATTTCCTTATTCTTACATCCCTTTCGTATTAATTTATTTATGGAAGGCCCTGGAATCCATTTGGGTTTGCAGACCACTGCTGTACAATGAGTCTTATTTGGTGTTATCTAACGCTGAGCAAACAAATGCTGGATTTCTGTACTTTTCTGTTTGTATGAGTTGTTATATGTTTCTCAAAGACACAAATAACAGTAGAATTTGGATAAATTTTAAAACATGATATTTTCAAAAGATACTGCACATGGTTTAAGAAAAAATATAACCTAAAATATGGAACTATTCCATCTAGGTGGAAAGGTAGGTTTAAAAATCAGTATTAAATATGCAATGTACCCTGCAAAAATTTATGTGACCATTAACAAAAATGATAAATAGATAACCCCAGACCATCTTGCAATATTTGTAAGTTATGGGATTAAGACTTCTCAGTATCAAAACTATATGTTCTGAGCATATAAACTAAGTTTATGGGATTTAATTAAAGTGGGCTATGGCTTCAGGCAGGAATATGCTACTAGATTCAAGCTCATCCTGATGCTATGCAAATATCTCACCTGCACAAGTAGGGCCAAAAGTTCATCACGGAACCTTTCTTAAGTACTCATACTTTATTTGCATAGAGAAATGTTATAAATGGAGGATGGATCAGAGGCAGAATACCATATGAAACCAGCCATAACAGATAAATTCTAGATACCTTTTCTTAATGCCAGGCCAGTATCTGATTCTTTCTCATTGGTTTCCCAGAATTGTTTCGAAGATTATATTTCCCATCACTTTATTGACTGGTCTTTTTATATTAAGGAATTGAATAGTAACTTTAGCAATGAAACAGACAGAGGGTATATAAAATTAACACTGGATAAGTGAAAAATCTTGCAGAGTCCTTGTCTCAGATTAATAATATTGACACGCTTTCTTTAAATGGTCCTAGAGAAACTTTCTTATGTACTGCTGAGAATTACCTGATGGAATGATCTTATTAAATAAAGTGTAGGCAAATAATACTAAGTTTCATAAAATTCTAGTTCCCTGATATGAGACTAAGATCCTAATTCCCTGACGTGAGCTGCTTCCTTAAATATGCCTCAAGTGTCCACTATTTATACTACACATGTTTTGTAAAACTTTCTACTCTTTCTCTGTCAAGATGTCTCTTCCATACACAACACAAGCAATTACTCTGTAGTGCTTCTGGCTCTCCTATACGAATTGTTTAGGTGACTTATTTCTTATTTTTGGAGATCTCTCTGAATCTGTGCTCTAAAAACAAGAAAATTTATAGTGATTGTATAGTTGTGTTAGAATAAACACAAAACATGCCATCCCTAGATAGGAAGGTCTATATCTATCTAGCCCCTCAAGATTATTCCACTATGCTTTCAAACTGTCCCATAAGGACTGGCAATAAATTTTATTTACTTATTTATATATTCTACAATATTTATTAAGCAGTCTGAGATCCTAAGCAGGAGAGAGGCCTAGAGAGGTGAGTCTGACCCTTAAGGCTGCTTTCCTCCTGTGTCAAAATACATAATGATGCAAATGGCCTGTAATACTTCAGATAAAATAGGAAAAAATTTGTCCATAATGATATAAATAGATAAATGAATAATATGACACTTCCATGAGGAACAGAATACTTATATTGTTTCAAAGTCCTTCCCTATCAATTAATTATTAATTATAAGTGGAAGAGATTCTGCTTTGGGCAATGCCCACTGCACCCCTTCTCTGATCACTACGAAACAAAACATCACAGCTGCTGGATGGGGGTTTGCGTTTGGAAGAAAGGAATGACATTGTTTCCCATTTTTATGTCATTTTTTTGCCAGATTGCAGGCTTAAGTGTGCCAATTTAGGGAGGATACAACTTGGGGGAAAATTCCTCAGCCTTAAAAGCTTGAAGAAACAGAGGACAGAGTTTGGAGGCACCACACTTGGAGAATGAGTAAGCTCCATGTAGGAGAGAATGAGAGAGAAACAGTGTCAAATTATGTGAATAAACTCTGCTAGATTTCTTACTGATCTCTAAACTATGCATGTTCAAAGCAGACTCCAAGAAACCCAGCTAAGTCTAAAAGAACTAAAGAAAATTTTATGTGCTATCCACCACAGGGGAGACATAAATTAGATTTTGAGTTAGACCAGATTAGCTGAGTGCTAAAACAAACAAAAAAAAATACTCTTCTGAGGAACATAACAGAATCTAGAGTCTTTACAATGTATCATCAGGATACAATACATATAGTAAAACATAAAAGAAACACAAAATTGTGATCCAAACTCAAGGAAACACAATAGAGAATGTACCAGGATAACATAGCTGTTTGATTAGCAGCTAAAGATTTTAGAGCAACTACTATAACTCCTCAAGGATATAAAATTAAATATTCATGATAAATGAACAAATAGGAAACCTCATCAGAGAAATGAAGACTATTTTGTCTGTCTGAAAATCTCTTTTATTCACCTTCATTTTATATAATATTTCTTTCACTGGATAGAGAATTCCAAGTTGACTGTTGCAGTGAGCTGAATGGTATCCCTCACAAAGGCATCAGATTCTAATCCCTGAACGTGAGTGTTACCTTGTATGGTAAAGTTTTTGCAGATGTGAATATGTTAAGAATTTTGAAATAACCAGATGATTCTGGATTATCTGAGTGACTCCTATATGCTCTCACAAGTGTCCTGAGGGTCAAAGGGAGAAGAGACACATGAACATAAGAAGATCACGTAGAGGTGTAGGTGGAGATTAGAGAGATACGTCTACACGACAAGGAAGACCAAGATATGCCAGCAGACACCAGAAGCTGAAAGAGCTAAAAAATGAATTCTCCCCAGAGTCTCTGAGGGAGCATGGCCCGCTAACACCTTCATTTCAGACTTCTGGTCATTAGAACTGTGAGAGAATAAATTTCTATTATTTTAAGGCACCAAGTCTGTGATATTTGTTACAGTAGCCCTAGTAACCTATACCGATTTTTGTACCAGATTATGGAGTGCTGCAAATATCTAAAAATATGGAAGCCGGTTTGGAATTGGATAATGGGTAGAGGCTGGACTAATTTTGAAGCCCATGATAGAATAAGTCTAAGACTACCTTAGACCATGGATAGATATATGGATATTAAAAGAATTTCTGGTGAGAATTCAGTAGGAAGTGAGGAGCATGTTAGAGAAGGCCTATATCATTATAGAGACTACATATCTCATAATAGACAGAATGCTGGTAGAAATATGAATCTTAACGGTGCTTCTGCTGACGGCTGTGTCCTACAGTTGTGTGGAAAGCAGAAAATGTAAGTGATAGACTTGCATATTTAGCTGAGAAGAATTCCAAGCAAAGTATTGAATATATGATCTGTCTTCTCTTTGCTAATTATAGTAAAATGGAAGAGGAAAGAGAGAAACTGAGGAAGAAACTGTTATGCAAAAATGAACTAGCATTTGATGATTTTGGAGGTTTTTGGCCTATCCACATAGCAAAGGATGCTAAAATTAGAAAATTCACTGTTGGAAAGTGTGGTGTTCTGGAAAGAAGCCCAAGAGCGTGCCTGGACAAACTTTTGCAGAAGAGATTAGACTTGTGACTTATGGGTTCATTCATCCATTTCAGCAGAAATCAGAAATAGAAACGGTATTATCCATAAAAGTTCTGTGGAGTACATTCTTGTCCAATGATGTTGATCCCTGTTACATACATGAAATAATCGTAAGGTTTTTGAGAATTTTAGAAGAATAGAAATACTGCCATCTTGGTCTGAAATGGACAGAGACAGGATGAAATGAAAGAAGGTTGTTGCACTCCCAAAATTCTACAGACAGGTAACAGACTGATAAAACTCCTCAGTTGCAGACATGTGGTGCTCTGCCAGAAAAAAACAGGATCACTCCAAGGGTGGAGCTTTGGGCTCAAATGGCAGATCTCTGGGCAAAGAGGTATCATCCATGGTTCAGAGATCAGCTCTATGTGCATAGAGACAATCTTGGTGGGCACCAGTGCTGGAGTCTCATGCCACAGAGGACTATTCTTAGGTCTTGAACTTAATGGAATTTGCCATGCTGGATTTTGAAATTGTTCACATTGGTGACCCCTTTTGTCTTTCTATTTCCCCTTTTTGAAATGGGAATGTCTATAACTATCATCCTATGCCTGTCCCACCATTATATTTTGGAAGCAGATAACATGTTTCATAGTTTTACAAATCCATAGATGAAGAGGGATTTCATCTCAGATACATCATATTTAGAATCTCATCTATCTCTGACTTAAATGATTTAGATAATGAGACTTGAGACTTTTAAACTAATGATACTTAGATGTGATTGTGGACTTGAGTTGATGCTGCAATGACTAGAATTCTCCAGTGAATCCATCTTGTTTGGGATTTTCATTTTGGAAAGTTTTTGATCACTAACTCAATCTTTTTACCTGTTATAGATCTATTCAGATTTTGTGTTTCTTCTTGAGTCATTTTTGGTAGTCTGTACCTTTCCAGGAATTTTTCTGATTCGTCTAGGTTATCTAGTTTGTTGACATAGAACTTTTCACAGTATTCCACGATAATCCTTTTCTTTACTGTAAGGTTGGTAGTAATGTCCCTTCTATCATTCCTGCTTTTTAAACTCTGTATCTTCTTTTATTTTCTTGTTGAGTATAGCTAAAGTTTGGCAATTTTGTCAACTTTTGTGTTTGTTGATTTTATCTATTGTTTTTCTATGTTTTGTTTTGTTCATTTCTGATTTAATCTTTCTTGCGTTTGCATTGAGTTTAGTTTGCTTTTTACTATTTCTTAATTTCTTAAGATGTAGGATTAAGTTATTGGTATAAACTTTTTTATTCATTGTGATTTAGGTGTTTATAACTATAAATTTCTCTTTTAGTACTGCTTTCACTGCAAGTTTTGTTATATTGTGTTTTGTTTTCATCTCAAAGTATTTCCAAATTTCTCTTTTAATTTCTTCTTTGACCCAATGGATATTTAGGAGTGTGCTTTTTAATTTCTATATATTTGTAGTGTTTTTTCAAATTTCTTGCTGTTATTGATTTCTAATTTTATTCCATTATGTTTGGATAACATACTTTGTGATTTCAAGCTTTTAAAATTTATTTAAATTTGTTTTGTGCCCTAACATATGTGCCATGTGCACTTGTGAAGCATACGTATTTTGCAATTGTTGGGTAGCTTATTCTACAGATACCTGTTAGGTATATTTGGCTTATAATGGTGTTCAAGTCTTCTATTTCCTTATTGATAACTTGTCCAGGTTTTCTATCCATTATTGAAAGTAAGATATTGAAGTCTTAGAATATTACTATTGAATTGTCTGTTTCTCCCTACATTTCTCTCATTGTCTCATATATTTTGGAGCTCTATATTGGGTACATCAGAATCAATATTTTTATATTTTCATTGACCATTTAGCATTATAAAATATTCTTCTTTGTCTCTATTTGTAATTTTTATCTTGAAGTCTATTTTGTCTGATATCAATGTAGCCACTCCAGCTTTGTTTTGGTTATAGTTTAGATGATATATCTTTCCGTCCTTTACTTTCAACATAATGTCTTTGGACATTATTCATTGAAATGAATATTTTGTGGACATCATGCCATTAGATCATTTTTTAAATCTATTCAATCAATCTCTTGCTTTTGACATTTAATGAGAACATTGTTCTCATGCTTTCTTTTAGTTCTTTAAACATGATTTTCTTTAGTTCTTTCAATATCTTTAAAATAACTGGTTTAAAGTGTCCACTTAGTCCAAAGTCTGGTCATCTTCAGGGCCAGTTTCTATTAATGGCTTATTTTTTTCCTGTGGATTAGTCATTCTTTCTTATTTCTTTGAATGTCTCATGTTTTTTTATTGTTGTTGAAAACTGGAAATTTAAAATTTTATAAAGTGACAACTCTGGTAATTAGAATCAAACTCTATCCCCAGTGTTTGTTGCTGTTCCTGATTGTGAGTTGTAATTGTTTGGTGATTTAGTGACTTCTGTGAACTAATTTTGTAAAATCTGTTTTCTTTTTTATGTGTGGCCACTTAAGTCTCTAGAAGGTTAACTTAGTGGTCAGTTAATGATTGGATAGAGTTTTCTTTAAATGACCAAATTCAATCTCTCAGTCTTTGCTAGGGGATTGTGTGTGTGTTTGGGGGCATACTTTCAACATTAAGCCAGGAAGTTTACAACTTTACCTTAGCCTTCACTTCTTGCTTTTGCAGAGCTTCAGTGTCAGCCAGAGGTGAGAGCACAGGGTCTTCTCAATTATGTCTTGATCATGCACACAACTCTATGCACATGAGTGGCCTTCTAAATTCCCAGAAAAATGTCAGAGCTCTTCACATCTACGGACATCTTATTCAACAGCTTTCCTTTCAAGCTATTGGTCAGTCTATTGTTTGTCACAGCTCTTATCCATTACCTCTGGCAGCTACAATGCTAAAATACTTACCTGTCAATGTTTTCTAAAACTTCCCCTGGGTAGAGACTTTTAGCACAGGTGGAGGTCAAATAAAGATAAGCCATTTGAATGGTGTCTTCCAAGGAACCACCTCACAGGTGAAATAGTGACAATTGTTAGGCAATGACAGTTTGAAAGAATTTTAGCTTCATTCTGCTGCCTCCAATCTGATCCCGGGAATGTGGACCATTATTTTTCAAGGTTACTGCTTAGCTGAGGAATTGGAAATGTGATTGGGTCACATCAAACTGTCACAAACTCACTGTTCTTCCTGAGATTCAACCATTTTCTGGAACAAACGGTCTCCAAGTTGCTACAAGCCTTGGTTAATTTTCAGAGTTCTGAAAAAGTGGATTCTTCTAATTTTTGCCATTTTTTTCATTGCTTTTATGGAGGGGTGAAGTTTTGGAAGTCTTTACTCTGCCAACATCACTGATATCACCAAATTATACTCTTAAATATTAGGTCTATTATAATGTTTGCTTTTCTTCTTCAGGTATTCCGGTTACATATGTGTTCAATATTATTTGAATGTCTTCTATACCTATTCCTTTCTCTCATATCTTTTTCTCTTTATTTCTGTTTTTATTATTTTTATCCTCTTTCTCACTTACTCATCTTTCACTTTTGTCTCTTCTTTCTTGAGATACAATTGATTCTTTCTTCTTTACTTTTGAGATGATTTTGTTTTTTTTTTTTCAACTACTTTCCTGAGTTCTATAAGTCCTCATTTCAAATTTTCCTGCATTTGTCCACTTCTAGTCTGAATATGTGAATTGCAATTTCACGTATTCCTTTACAATATGAAAATATTTACCACAGGATATTGTGTTATAAATTTTCTCAAGTTTTTATCTGTAATATTTCAGCATGCTCTTGAATGTTAAGAGGTTTATATTAAATTTTGTTAGAATTTCTTTGTATGGGTGTTTTTGCTTTTCACTTATCTTATTGTTTGTTTACATTTTATTTTCCTGAACCATCGCTATCAAGAGATCATAAAAATTATGATGTGGGTGGGTGCAAAGGATGTCAGGTAGCTTTTATGTTTTCTATGTTTAAGCAACCACTACTCGCACACATGTTATCTTCTAATACCCCCTGTCTTTCTCCCTGTGTTCTAGCCACAGTGTTCTCAGAATATGCCAAATATGATCCTGTCTCAATGGCTTTTTCTCTAGATACCTGCATTACTTGCTCCCACATTTCTTTCATATCTATATGTCTATGACCAAATATCACCACAGCAGAAAGGCCTTTTATGGGCTAACACAAAATCCTTCCTACTCACTATTTTCACTATGTGTGTGTGTGCGTGTGTGTGTGTGTGTATATCACCTATATATAGATATATATATCACCTATAACACATGGCAGAAAATACTAGAATTATACATATATTCTTCTGCCTCCCTAAATATAAGCTTCATGATGGCAGCGACTTTATTTCATGTATTGTTACATCACCAACACCCAGAAGTCAGGCACCTAGGACTCAATAAATATTTGTTGATTAAATGATGAATGCATTTTTGTGTATTATACATTTATTTATTTTAATCAAATATTGGGTTAAAATTCAGAAATAGTCTTTCTATACATTATACTTTTTCTTAAACTTTTTGTCAAAAAATACAGTAAAAATGTAAGATTGATATGATAGCAATTTAAAAAGATGTGCTATATTACATTGAGTCCATGGCAATTTAAAAATGTATGTAGTATTATAATAGTCAAGGATGTGACAACTTAAAGCTCTCTTATCTTTTGTTTCTTATAGGTCTAACTTGCAGAATAAAGTACTAACCACAAATGTAAGTTTGCACAGTCATGCGTTGTTTAATGACGTGGATATATTTTGAGAAATGCACCATTATGCGATTTCATCATTGTGTGAACATTATAGAGTGTACTTACACAAACCTGGATGGTATAGTTACTGCACACCTAGGCTATATGGTACTAATCTTAGGGGACCACCGTCGTATATGTGGTCTGTTGTTGACACAAATGTTGTTATGTGATGTGTGACTGTATGTACAAATTGGGGAAAAATTCTATTCTAGTTAAATATCATCCTAGTTAAATATTTATATCCACATGGTCACATGAAACTGACTTTTCAGTTATAGATTTCTGTCTTGTTCACATTAAATGATCTGCTTTGTGTTGTAACTCACATAATTATCTCTAAGAGTTATAAAAATATCTAACTCATAGAATTTTTCTGGTTTTCAAACTAGTTCTAAGGGCTATGCTCAACAACCATCTGAATAGGTATTTTGGGGACCCCATTTTAGAGAAGAGGAAACAAAGCACAGGGTAGTGAATTTACTCCTCATCTAGAGAGACCAGTCAGACTCAGGGAATTTGCAGTCCAGCCACTGTGCTCCAACCACCAAGCTACAATGCTTTTCGCTCACAGGACTGTGGCACAGCACAGTCATATTCAGAATATCAGGAAATCAATGATATCAATTACTGCATCAAGTAAATGCAGTGTTTATTTTTATTATTCATTTATGTATGCTAAAGTTAAACAACTTCCAAAATAGATATTAGCTGTATTTAGCTAGCGTATTTAAGCTAGCCAATGATCAATAATCAATACTTCAGTTTAAAGCTTAGAATAAGGAAAGGTCTTAAACTATTTAACCAATAATAATATTCCCTTTTCTTTACATACTTTATATAAACATTTATAATGAAAGAAAAATAAGTTAAATATAAAGTATATATAGGACAGTAATAGTATCTAATGCATAGATAAAAACGTCTACTAGGTATATATAAGATTTCTGAAAACTATCACTAACCAAGTGTCAAAATTAGAGTGTGACAGTTATATACTAGAACTGAAGCTTAATGGTGTAATTCAAATTATGTTTTATTTTAAATGCTAATTATTGGTAAATATCACCACATTCTTAAAAAAAAGTTTTATTGTTTAGGTAATTTGGTGAGAATGGAATTATAAAAACATTAACACTTTATAGATATGAAGGTAAATTCTTAGAATTTGGTAAGAGAAAACCTCCAAAAGATTACTATCTTAATCAAGTTTCCTGCTAATCATCGAAACACATGTAAGATTGATTGGTGAAGCTAGTATATGTAAGTTGGTATAACCAACTCAAACATGCCCAATGGAATTCATAAATGTAAAGACAATGTAAACTATATCGAAATGGGGTAATATGTTTACAATTTCCCAGTGGGCTTAAATGGCTTTTCTTGGGGGAAAGAAATGCCCATCTAAACACCAAAAACAATATTTCTGCACCAATGACCCAGTGAATTTCCTTGCCTATACATCCTATATCCATCCTCTATTCAATTCATCATCCACAATGCAGCCTGAGTGATTTTAAAAATGCCAGTCCCTTGATGACTCACTTTGGCTTTCTCAATATCATCCAAACTGTGATGGGTATGACATTTCCTATCATATTTATCCATGAGTCTCAGGTTTGCACAAATTGACTTTGTTTTTTATATATCAATCTAATATCTTACTCTGAGCTCCCTCTGTGCCTAATTCAATTCTGCATTTAACTTGGTCATCCAATGGTCTTTCTGATCAACTAAGAATTGAAAAATCAGTCATTTCCAATCATGTTTTATTTCAGGCTTACCTTCCTCTACTTTCTACGTGACTCTTAGAAAGTCTGCTGATCAAGACAGTCATGCCTATGAGATTACCCCCTCCAGTATGTGAGGAAAACATAATCATTCTTTTTTGGGGTTGGCTCTATTGGCCTTTGATGTTTAATTAGTCTTGCATCATTTTGTGTGTGGGAGGGAGGAGTGGCTTTCTCAATATCTGAACCTCTCCCCTCAGCAAAGGTGATATTTGTTCCTGGCTCAGATAGGAAAAGACTTGCAGGCGCTGTTGGCATGGATGAATGTCCATAAGCACTCTTTTATTGATGGTTCTGGACTCGTAGAGATTCAGTCAACCTTCACCCTCACTTTCTATGCATCCCTTGGCGTTTGCTTCTTGATCAACCATTTGGCCCCTTGACAGGGAAGAAAGACTCCATTTCTCAGTAAATTATATGCTGCACTCTGGGATCAGAGATGACTCATGGGTCCCTTTCCTGCTATTTTCAGTCCCACAAAACCTGGAGACCTTCTTTTTGGACATGGCCTGAGAGACAAGGGAGTTCTTATTGTCTTCACCCTCTTTTTCACTTTCCTCATTTCTGCCTGCCATCTCCTCACAAATTGAAGACTTTTTCAAATAACACCCATGAGGCAATGGAGAGAAACTTCCTACAGCCACATCTTTAAAATCTCCTCTATAGGACCCCGAGCCCTCCACATCTCACCAGAGAATCCAAAATCTGCTTAATTTTGTTTGCTATATATTCCCTACCCAGTCTTCCCTGTTGTAAATGAACACCTCTTTTCTCACGTTCTTAATGTCAGTAATGTTTATAGGTAAGACAAACAGAACACTGTAAGTTGTTTGATGTCTAAAGTTAATAATCTGCCATAAATTAATATTTAATAGTAATCTAAATGTTTTAGGAGATGACTTCCTTAAGATCTGCACAGATATCACTTTCTCTTCACCAAGCTAAAATACATAAAACAACGCACTTAGCTAGTCTCGGTTTCTTTATTCCCTGCCACATCCTCCCACTTTGCCCTTTAGCCGTGCCAAATGCTTGCAATTCCCTAAAAGCATTGAGGTGTCTTCACCTTTCTTTCGCTTATATATATTACTCTTTGCCTGGAGTACTCTTGCTTTTCTTTTCTGCTAGGTTAATTTACTCATTTTTCAGATTCTGTCTAGAAAAGTCACTCACCTAGAGAGACTTCCTTAACCTCTCTCCATCGCTCCCTCACCGGGTTGCTTGCAATATATTGCAGTAGTCTGTTTACTTGTCTACCTCACCCACTGGGGTCATCATGGTGTTCTGTTATGTTCTCGTCTCCTTTAGGCATGAGACCAGCAATAGCACAGATAGTGGCTATTCCTTCAGCCAGGTCACAAAGTACAGAAGATATGCGATGAATGGCAATAGGCAGGCCGATTGAGTGAGAATTGAATCTTTGTTGTTATAAGCCATTTAAATTTGGGAATAAGTTGTTGCTACAATATATCTTAGCCTGAGATGACTGATACAGCAATAAATATTCTGAATTAGCTGACTCACTTAGAAAACAACTCCAGAATGTATCTTTATTTAAATACAATAGTGTGCAATATCCAAATATGTAACATTATTATATACTGAGTTGCCACTTATCTAAAAAATTTATGTAAATCAAGCTCCACATTTAGTATTGACAAAGTTATTGAGGGCTGCTATAGACTCAGGAGAGAGAGAGAGATTGAGAGAAATCACTCACTTGAGGACACTACAATTTCTAGGAATAAAATACTAAATAAAAAAAGAATTATACAGTGTTACAGCCAAGAGGAGCCTAAGAAACAGGACAACTAAATGTAATAGCGTTACCTGGATGGGATCCTGGAACAGAAAAAACACATTAGGCAAAAGCTATTGAAATCTGAATAAAAAAATTTGAGTAAAGTATGGACCTTAGTTAATAGTTATCTATTAATAGTGGTCCACTAATTGTGACAAATGCACCATGTTAATAAAAGATATTAATAATAGGGGAAAATGGATGTGAAGTACATGGAGACTCTATTTTATCTTCACAATTTTTTTGTAATTCGAAAACTGTTCTAAAATTTTAAAAATATTTTTTTAAAAATTGAGGCACTGGGGCCAGCCCGGTGGTGCAGCGACTAAGTGCGTGTGCTCCACTTTGGCAGCCTGGGGTTCGCAGGTTCAGATCCTGAGCGCTCGCCAACGCACTGCTTGTCAAGCCATGCTGTGGTGATGTCCCATATAAAGTAGAGGAAGATCGGCACGGATGTTGTTAGCCCAGGACCAAGCTTCCTTGGCAAAAAAGAGGAAGGATTGGCATCAGATGTTAGCTCAGGACTGATCTTCCTCACAAAAAAAAAAAAAAAAATTGAGGCACTAAAGATAAAGAATTATAGGAGAATATTTAAGTACTTTATATAATAAATATTTTGATGAATTACATAATAATGTAATATACCTAAATATGTGTTTGGAAAACACTTGTTGACATGTAAATTTTAATATGTTTAAGATTCACTCTTACAAAAGCTTTTTTCAGACCTTACCTAAGATATGAACCTCTGGAAAAATATTTTCAAAGTAAAAATAACTTGTGAAAATATCCTGTAGGGACGAATAAGGGAGAATATTTAATGTTACATTTATATTTTGTGCAATTAATATATAAATTTTCTGCTGGGAAAATATTTTAGTGGTTTTCTTTTGACAGTTCCAATTAGTGTAATTTTCAATATCTTTACAACATGAGGGCACTAATCACTTTCATTTTTTGAAACTGTACATATGCACTGATAATTTTTCAGCCCACAATACCCCCAAAAGACCAATTAAATGCAAAGTCTAATAATATTTTCTCTAATATATTCAAAAGTACATATAAATATTTCAGGTAAAGTGAACGCCTTTATAATAACTTGATGAATTTTCAAATGGATTAATTATTCTTTTAATTATAATTTCATGCTTTATAATGCTAATTGGTTATTTGAATTATCTCTTGAGTCTGGAATGTAAAATGTTATTACTATAGATTATATCCTCATTAGTTACTTTTTCTTTCATCCTCTTGTGAATTGTATCCTTTTAGATGAATCAAAATATTTTCCTCCAAAATGTATTTTAGATGACCCAAAATTTTCCTTATAAAATGAGTTATACATGGTCAAAAGACTATTTTTCAGGAGTTCTATATTTTAAATATTTGTCTTCTATTTGTTTTTCTCTGTTTATATGGCAGCGCTGTCAAAAATAGTTACAGATATATCAATCAGTAAATACATTAACATAATAAAATATGGAAGTTCTTCATAGCTTCTTATGGTTTAAAGGCTACTTGAGAACCTTTAAGCACAGTGGAAAAATTAACCATTTCAGAGAGTGGTGGGCCCCTGATGCAGATATGGTAAGAGGAAATGTATGTGGCAGTTTTTTTAGTAAAAGTGTTTTTACCACTTAAAACAGGACTCACATTAAACTTTCTGAACTAAAATATATTTTTAGTTTTGATAATAATATTTTGACCTCAACTAGTATAAAGTAGAATTTGTGAGCTTTGTATGGAATAAAGTGAATATTGTTCCTAATAACCAGGTATTATAGGTTTAATCCTCACCCTAGTGTTATATTACCATGCGTTATTAAATAAGTAAATCATACTCTCAGAGTATCTCTTCCCATCATGAAATTAAGGTATTAGTGTTTATAATTAATAAGTTGTCTATTAACTCTACTGATTTTAACATGTATTTTATTTTCCATTACCAGCTCAAATATTTAAATTAATATTTAAATATTAATTTTATTTTCCAATATAAATCATTTTTATATTCCTAAATAAATTTCACTTGCCCCTTGTACTTATACATTTAATGAATTGTTGAATCTTATTTTCTAGGAGTTTATGCTTTTGTTTATGAATGAAATTTATAAGACTGATTTTCAAAATGTTTATCTTCTCAATACACCTCAAGAGCATAATCCCAGCAAAATCAATAGTTCATTATGGCAGTGATTCAGAGGAAATCTAATCTTATTTTTGACCATTTTTTACCTGTATTAGCTATGAGAACAGGGATGAACAGCTCAACCAGACTAACCAGTTTATTAGCTTTTGTGTTCTGGTGTACTGCACATTGTTGTATGCCAACCATATTCATTCACCATTTAGCATTTCCTGCTAAATGTATTCTGATTTTTTAAGTGTCTATAATTCTTTTATATTGGTCAGAATTTGACACATGGCAACACCTAATCTCAAAGAGGACTGGGAAACATAATCTTTCAGATGTAATTGGCCTAGTCTAAATTAAGAGTTCTGTTACTTTGAGAGAGAAGGCGCGGATGGTTATTTTGTAAGGAGTTAACATTCTCTGACATGCTAATTTTAGTATATATTTGAGATTTTATCCTTCTTTAAGAGATAATGAAGATGAAGCTCAGCATGACTCAGACTCTTTTTACTTCAGTTACTTCCTAAAATATGACTAGAGATTATCCTTTATGACCAGGAATTTGTGAGCATCTTTAGTAATTAATCTAATACAATCCCATATGCCTAACCTCTTCTCTCCTTCACTCTGTCCTTCGGCATTCTAGACAAAACTTGAATCTCTGGAAATTCCTTGCATAAAGTGGAACCTAGCTTACCTAGGTGGTCCTAAGAGAAAATACTTTATCTCACATGCTATGTATCTCAAGTTTAGGATGTGGGGCGGTGATCTCCTTGTTTGCCATTGCCATTTCTAGACCATTACTATTTACTCTGATTTTTCTAAAAAGATAATAATTATTGTTATGTTCCTCTTCCTGCTATAATGGACTAGCAACAATTGGATTTACCATCCTACCTTAGATAACTAAAGAACTGAACAAGTTATGTGAAACAATGGCTTTCAAAACACTGGACACCCAACAATGAAGGATAGTGATCTGTGGATGATGAGCTCAACAATTGCCCCATCTTCTTTACTGGAGAGTTTTCAGGTCTCAGTGCAGAGAGAGGAATCTCAGAGCCTGGAAATCTCCTAGAGTTGACGAGATAGAATTGAGAACTCAGAGATGATAAGGTGGGTAGAACTTGCAAGGGAGAATATTAGAGAATTGAGAGCTGCAAAGAGAGAGAGAGAGACAGAGCGAGTGAGAGAGTTCCAGAGATCTCTAGAGGGGCTCCATCAAGTATTCAGCTGAATGCCGATCAGCGCATGTAGAAGAGTCACCTCTATGATGTCATGGAGAGAACCATGGGAAAGGAGCAGGAAGAAAATTTCCAAGAGATCACATTGGGCTATTAACCAACTTGAACTAATTGACACTTACGGAATAATCCACCCAACAACATAATCTATAATATTTTCAAGTTGCACATGGAACATTTACCTAATAGATTTTTTGTAGGCCATAAAGCAAGTCTCAAGAAAAGCAAAAAGAATCAATACATACAAAGTATATCCTTTGACCATAATCAAATTAAATTAGAAATCAACAATAAAAAGATATATGAATATTCTCAAAATACATATTTTGGGTTTTTTAAATTTATTTTTTCTAATTTTATCCTGAAAGAACATACAGGAGGTGTTCTGTATCTGAGACAGATTTATTATTAATTACACACAGTAAACAATAAATTCATAAGCTTCCCCATCCCTTATATGCCTTGAGCAACTCAATGAAAACCAGGTCAAGTGTTCTACATGACTAGCCAGACACTCTACAGGTAAGGGATGGAGAAAAATAATTTTTTTCCGTTAATTTGCAGGAGAAAAGCAGCTGACTTTCCCTCCAGAAAAGAAAGAAAGAAATAGTTTCTCTTTATTGATGTGGAATGGATATGTCTTTCCAAGGGCCAGATAAACCCTTGGTGTCTATGGCTTTTAAAACTTAGAGATGTCTTCAAGTTCCTGGGCCTCACTCCTCCTTGAAATATTAATCCCTAGGAAGATGACACTCTGATATCTGGAGCTAACCTAGGTGTCTATCAAGAATGTAGCCATTTATCTTTTGAATAGCTAAGATGAGTTTTATTATCCTTTTGGATTAGAGCATTTAACTAGATAAATGGCTCCAGATCTAATTTCTATAGTATGTAAAGAGTCTCAGAAGGCTAGAGCTTTTTACAAGAGCACTGAGAAATCCAGGGAGGTTTTATTTTCCCTGTATTATAGAAATTAAATAACAAACCTTTTAAATATCCCATAAGTCAAAATAAATTGAAAGAAAATTAGAGAATATTTTTAACTGAATGAAAAAAAAAATCCCATATGTCAATATTTGTTTGAAACTGGTAAACCAGGATCTGAAGAAAAATTTATAGTACTAAACACCTGTGTTAGAGAAGAATAAAGTTCTCAACTGATGAGGACAGCTCCAGATTCAGAAACTACACAAATAAGAACAAATTAAGGCCAACAAAGGTGGAAGAAAGGAAATAACAAAATTCACAGTGGAAATCAGTAAAATAAAAAACAGACAAAAAATTTCTAAAAATCTGTGAAACCAAAACTGTTTCTTTGGGATCAATAATATGGAGAGAACTCTAGCCATATTGATCAGGAAAAAAAGAGAACAAACACAAATGCTAATATCAGCAATGGAAGAGATGATATTACTACAGAGTTTACAGAAATTAAAAGATAAAAACGGGACTGTCAACAAATTTATGACAATAAATTTAAAAAATTTGATGTGAAGGACAAACCCCTTGACAGACATAAGTTACCAAAATTCACTGAAGAAGGCATATATAGTATGAATAACTCTATAACTATTAAGCAAATTGAAAAGAAACTTTCAGGGCCAGATGACTTCACTATTGCATTCTAACAAACATTTAAGGGAGAAATAATGCCAGTTATATAAGAACACTTCCAGAAGGTTGGAGAAGAGAGAATAATACCCAACTCATTCTATGATCACGGCATTATCCTGATACCAAACCAGAAAAAAGATTGAAAGAAAAGAACGCTACAGAGTCATATCCTGTTTAAGTATGAGTCCAAAAATCTTAACAAAATTTTAGCTATTTGAATCCAACAATATGTAAAAAGGATAATATATCATGGTCAAGGGGGATTGATCCCAAGCAGTGAAAGCCTATATGCCTACAAAGACTTGCACATGAATGCTCATAGCAGCTTTATTTGTAATAGCCCCAAACTGGAAATAGTTCAAATTTCCAACAACTCAAAAATAGATACATATAATATTGTATATGCATACACTAGGACACTACTCAGAGTAAAACATAATGGACAATTGATAAACACAAAGCATAGAAGAATCTCAAAAGGAATCTGGATAAGAGCAACAACAAAAAAAGAGTGCATACTGTGTGATTCCAATTCTATAAAATCTAGGAAATATAATCTAGTTTATAATGACAGAAAGTAGATCCATGGTTGCCTGAGAGGAGATTAGACAGGAAGGGTAAAATGGGAGAGATAAATAGGCCATAGGAAAATTTTTGGATTTGCTCATTATCTAGATTGTGGTGATGGTTTCAAGGGTGTAGACGTATTTTGAAAAATGTCAAATTTACAGGGTCCGGCCCCATGTTGTAGTGCTTAAGTCTGGAGCACTCTGCTTTAGCGGCTTGGGTTCACAGGTTCAGATCCCAGGCTCAGACCTGCACCAGTCAGCCATGCTGTGGTGGCGACTCACAAAAAAAATAGAGGAAGATGGGCACAGATGTTAGCTCAGGGCCAATCTTCCTAAGCAAAAAACAAAATATCAAATTTACACTTTTAGTAGGTGCCGCTTATTAAATTATAGCTCAACGAGGCTGTTTACAAAAATATTGTAATAGTTTGGAAATGTATCTGGACTATTTTCTATGAAATTGAACTAAAATTGAAGGAAAGTGGTTTGTAGATGAGAAGGAACATGAGCGAGTATATATTTAGATGCGTGAAATGTGTATATCAATAGAAAAAAATCCATTAAGAATGTTAAAGTGTAACATACAGGAATAAAATAATAAGAAGAGAAACACCATAAGAGATGGTACCCAGAGCAAAATTAGAATTGCCTTTGAACAGGAGGATGGAAACCAATTCCTGAAAATGTAGGAATGATAGGAGAATGATGTTTAGAAAAAAAAAAAAATGTCCTTGGGGATGCTCCCGGGTGATAAAACAAAAATTAAGGTCTGACATACACTTTCTATGACATCTCTTTTTCTTATGGCCCCTGTTAGGTCAGATTGCTTATTATATTGCACACAAACACACAAACAAAAAATATATAACAGTCCAAATACAATTTTATTTGTCTTTTGCTTTTCTATATTCAGTCCATGGTGCCTTAAACAAAGACAATGCTAAAAATAATTTTTGCAATTAATTATTTGGGCTCAAATATAGCCATTAAATAATGGCTATGAACGATCACCAGAAAAAAATGACTACTAGGAAAACATAACCTAGAAATTAATTAGTAGCACATATCTAGCTTTATCATCTGTTTAAAAAAATCACATAAAATGAATCTTTCGACTAGTTTTTGGCCTCTCATCAACAACATGCAAAGACAAGTTTAATTTTCTTAAATATTTTTCTGTTTTCTCTCTGAGACAAGAATGAGGTTACATGTTGCCAAAGATTTGTTTTTTCATTTTCCAAAACACAATTTAATTCAATCCACTTTGATTCCTAACAGGTGGAGGGAGGTAGGATTGCTCTGCCCTTCTAGAAGAATTTGCCAAATTAGATACAATGTAAAAAGACACTTAAGTTACTTCTGTGAAGAGAGATCTTTAGAAATTACAAACATCAGGAAAAAGACTTTGTAAAAGTTTAGGATTAATAACTCCAGAAGTTTACCCAAAGATGATCCAGATGTTGGAAATACATTTGACTCCAATATTTTTTTAAAAATTCATAGTCATTCAAACTTTTGTAAGAATACAAGTCTACAAGCAGATACACTTATATCATGAAAAAATCCATTTTCCATTACATTTCATGTCAGTTGGGAATAGTCAACAAAAACAACAAAATAACAAAGAAAGAAAAAGATGTCATCTTATCTTTTATGATAGTTACGCTCCTTTTTATGTTTGCTGTACCATATTATTCTGACACAAATACATATTCCCTTTCCTGAAATATTAAAGACGTTATTCACTCACTTCTTCAAGCATCTCTTATTGCATATTTGTTGCCTACTATGCTTTGTTCTGGATCTGGGGATATGGAAAAGAAAATAAGATAAAATCCCTGCCTGAAGGAGTACAATGTGACTGATCATTCGTATCAGTTATTTGACTCACATACACATTCATGTAGCATTGTTGTTTCATATTATTTGACATACATACACACTTGTATTATTGTTAGTTATATACATTCATACTTATTATATGCATACATATGTACATGTATATGTGTGAATATATATATTTTATTAGTGTGTATATTTTTGTGTGTGTATGTGTATATATATATATATCTCTCTCTCTCTTATTTATAAGTGTATTTCAAGGTGCCTAAAGATAAAGACTGTTCATTAAAGTTTATTCTTCTTCACTGCCCCTATTCCAGTAGAAATCTATAAATATTTGCTACATGATGCAATTTGTAAATCCATATCATGAAATTGTCTTTCTATAACATGGTAATGTAATATATAAGAGCTTGGTTTAATCACCGTGGTCAGAGAGGTGTGGTCTGATGATTTCTCCTTTGATCCAGTTTGCTGGTGCTAAAGCACTCTGGATAAAGGGGGAGGGTGAGATGTTGGCAGTGCCCCTGTTGGGACATTGGTGGTGGAGAGTGGGACTACGTATTATCCCCAACAGTTGTTTAATGGGGATTAGAGATGCTTAACTTAAGTGGAATGAAAGTAGTTCTCCCCAAAAAATCAATAGATGATATCTACCGTCCATAATCAGATGAGTTAAAAAAAATTTTTTTTAAGAAATATAAAGCTTAGCCCCTGAGTTGATGGTTTATTTTAACTCAATATTTTACAAGTCAAACTATTGTTTGGCTCAAGTCAATCCTCCTGCGTTTTTAAATGTTACATATAATTTAGTGCCTAGTAGCAGGATTTGATCATTATGTATAGAAATTTATAATATCAACAAAAAATTCCTACTTAAAAGATTATACAAGTTTCTCCATATTAGCATTATTTCTCTCTTTTTTGGTACAGATACTGCTTAATTTTTTAGACAGTCTTTCAAATATTTATTGAGTATTTACTATGTTCTGGGCATAGTACTAGGCACTGGGAATATAAAGTTAAGCATATATGGCCCTTTAGTCTTGGGGTCTATACCATAATAAGGAAGAAATATTATAGAAATGAATGAATGAATGGATAAATAAATAATATTATGTAAATCCTCAAGCGCTATATTGCTAGCTTATTTATAAGAAAACATGTTTAAGAGATTATGCAACTTGGTCATGATCATGAAGTCAGAATGTGGGAGAGCCAGGATTAAACCAAAGTATGATTTACACCAAAGTCACAGTCATGAAAAAAAAAGAATATTACTCTCGAAATAGCAGAGGAGCTTCAAGAATATGGTGACTGTCCTGTGTCTAGGAAGGGTAATGCTTAATATATCACTGTTTTATCTTTTCCTCCTCATTGACTCAATACTAATTGCCTTTAACCAGAACATCAGAGGAAAGAGTGGAATTAACTCAAATAGGACACAGTGGGGAAAAAAAGATGCTGTGTAAACAAGAAATAGAATGAAGAAGACAAGGATATAAAGAAAGTTCCACAAGTACATGTTTACTTTTTTCTTTCCAATCAAGCAATTCTAATCTACTCCTCTCCTTATTAATACCTGAATGCAGTGCAGTCCAGTTATTTTGAGCACAAAGTCCTTAATCTAGACCAAGCCACCAGAGATGGTGGATGGTAGTGTACTGGTCAACAGAGAGAATGTCATGCTGATTTAGGTGACAAAACTGCTATTGCAGTGTCATCTTGTGAATAGGGTGACACTGGTGACAATTAAGGCAGAAACACCTATCTGACAGTGAGGGCAGCGAAAATGAACACCAGCAGAAAAATATATCATGAAATGAATTTAAAAAAGGGCAAGAGATAGCTAGTAAATTGCAGTTTCAGAACAGTTTCTAGAAAGAATAAGCAAACTATTTCACCTAGAATTAGCATTGATTCTCTTTGATTGGCTTAATGGACTCCACTAACAATGATGGTTTAAAAGATGATAAAGTATTGCATTGCTACAATTAAATATGTAATTATGATGGCAATTTTTAGAATCTGATGTTTGATGGTTTTATCTTTGAAACATATCAGTAGCATATTCACACTCTCTGTGATACTTATAAACTGTTCAGAATTCTGTACAAGGTAACGACACACAGGCAGTATTTTTCTCTCTGGCTTTCTTTGACCACAGAATGTCAGTGCTTGCACTGGATTTTCTCTCCTGCTGTTGCTTTTCATTTGTAAGTGTCAGTTTAAAAATGCATTTCATGTTGGTAATCCCATTTTTATATCTCTTTTATTTATTTTCTTTGCTTCATTTATTACTACATGGTGTCTCCTGCGGGCCTAACAGATTTTGGTAACAAATACAGTCAGATACAGAAATAGAAGGAAAAATAAAACTTTCTATTTGTAGAGGTATTTTCAATTACCATCACTCCTTGACACAAAATCATGACGAACATAAGGCAGGAATTATTATTAGTTTTTTTTTTTTTTTTTGGTGAGGAAGATGGGCGCTGAGCTAACATCTGTTGCCAATCTTCCTCTTTTTGCCTGAGGAAGATTGGCCCTGGACTAACATCTGCGCCAATCTTCCTCTATTTTGTATATGGAACACCACCACAGCATGGCTTGATCAGCAGCGTGTAGGTCCACACCTGGGATCCGAACCCACAAACACCAGACCGCTGAAGCGGAGTGCATGAACTTAACCACTACACCACCAGGCTGACTCCCAAGGCAGGAATTATTATCCTCATTTTATAAATGAAGACACTGATGCTAAAAGAAGGGATATGTCCCATATAAAGGCACACTGTTAAACTTTGCTATGTCTAAACACAAAAAATTCGTGGAATCCATACAAGTTTCAGCCTAAATTTTATTACAACCCATTCATGGAACTTCATTGGCCTTCCCCTCAATTATGACCTGCTTTTGTTTCTCAAGTGTGCACATGGAAAGCCAAAGCGTCCCTTACACTACTTATTAGTAAGTACACTGATTTAATATGGGCAGCCAGGTCAAGTGAATATTCAGTTTTGTAGACATAACTCTTACCTTGTGGAAGGCAGAATTGCTGACTCTTAAAGAAACTGTATGACTGTACACACACACTCATATTACAAATATAAAAATATATATTTTAATACACACACACACACATACATATATATGAAATATTTGTTGCTGGATTTTTCCAAAATGCACCTGCAGAGAGAACTTTAAGAATTCATTTCACTAGTGCAGGACGGTTTTATACCTAACAATTCTCACTTTCATTTTCTCTCTCTCTCTTTCTCTGGTATCTAGGCATAATTAAAGTTTAATTGTGAGAAATTTCCCTGATAATTTCTGATTTATCAAAGTTCATCCAAAATATAATTCCTACACAGTAACATGTCAGTACTCTTGGATTTAGTCTGTATTGGATAACTCATTTGTAATATACCAAAGGAAATATGTTTCCTTGGAGAGTTTGAAAAGGTCATGGTAAAACTTGGAAAGAAATATAATAAATGAAATTTTCATCATACTATTTACATTTCCTTTTCTGTAAAATGTCCTTTTTAGATGTCGTATATCTATTCCAGTACACCATAAAATTCCTAACATCCATTGCTGGATTAAATCAAAGCCAAATGACCATATGGTTAAATTATTCACCGCGGAATACTGCTTTTTAAAATTCTTTTTACTTGGGCTACAGTGGTCCCCAGCCAATCCTGATGCATTAAGAATGTCTGACACATTAGCATAGTTTATAATTGAGCTGAGAAATCATGTTACTATTAATTTATTTTTGAAATATTAACTTGCTTTTAAAGAAAGTATAATGAATAAATGTCAGAAATATTTATGACAACACATTGTTATATCAAGTATGCCCTTGATATTCCAAGCCACATTAATATGAGGATTACCGTATCTTTGAAGAAAGTTCTCGTTGGATAAAGGCAAATTGCAGTCTGAATCATGCTAGGGAGCAGTCCAATATAAGTCAAAAAAGAATGGCACCGACTCATAATAATTAACTACTATTGTATTAGTAAGAATGATTCAGAGGAATTGGGAAACAGTGAAGTTCATACTGATATTGATTTTCTGTGAAACTGTATTACGCTCTATTTTATAGAATGATTCTTAGCATTTAGTTACGCTTTGTAACTTTTGTGCTCTAATAATTTCATCTAAATTTATTTTCCTCCAAAATTTCAAATTATTCATGGTAAGAAAATAAGCTACGTTCTACCCCTCCTCATAAAATCTATGTTTATTAAATACTTGAACAAAATTCTCTTTTACCTTATTTAAATAAATTTTGAGGTGGCTTAGATAATAGCAGTTGACTATCTAACTATAACCATAAAAAGATTGACACCTTGGATCTATTAGACACTAATAAATAATTGGTCAATTGATATAAGGTTTTATATTTATTAAAAGCAAGGCTGTGGACTTAATATGTAATTGTTATGCTTGATTTAATGGATTAAATATGTGAAATGTATAGAGGAATTGTATTTGAGATAATAAGTTTTATGTCATTAACGAGATTTTCTTGAATCCTAATATTTGGGTACCAAGAGCAATGCCTTCCAAAGTCTAGAGAACTTATTACATATTTTTACACATACGCATACACACTCATTTACATATCCTTGGTAAAGTAAGTTGGAGGGATATTAAATAAAACAACATTTAAGAAAAAAATAAAAAATATTAAAATAGGATTTTCACATTTGCATTGTAAATACACGAGGGAGAACTGTGATGAGTGAAGTGGAGGGGAATGACAGCGTCTCCTGTGGTCTCTTACTTTACCAGTTTTTAAGAGCAATAGAAGGACTGGTGTTTCCACAGAGCATATTTTAGGAAATAATGACCTAGAGGATTTCTAGTGTTTCTCTATCATTTGGAAAAATCCAGACTTCTTTTATTTCTTCTTTTCCTTCAGTTATATATTTAACGTTTGCCACAAAAATAGTTAGGGAGGAGCTTATTACTTTATAACTCAGAATGGTTGCTAGATAGATAGATAGATAAGTAGGTAAATAGACAGGTAAGTAGGTGGGTAGATAGATGATAGATAGATAGATAGACAGATAGATAGATAGATAGATAGACAGACAGAGAGCAAACTGGTAGATAGACAAAGAGGTAAATAAATGATAGATAGAGCCTAGAGAATTATACATCAGCTAGAGGACATTGCCTGATTTTAGCTACAGTATTTTTTCTACTTTTTATTTTTCTGCTCACCAGAGATTATTCCAATAACCTGTCTAATGATGAAAGAAAACAAAGATCATAGCAATTCACGATAATGTATAATTGTACACAAAATGTATTCACTTTCTTTCTCTTAGCTTTTTAAATCATAAAAACACCATTGAAGGACCAAAACATTTTTTTTTCTCCTCTTCAGAAGCTTACAACACTTTTAAAAAGTATTGAAGGTCACGTCAGTACTTAGGAGGGTTTCTGAGGTGTTACAATGTGTCTTAGTTTGGGTTATTAGGGAAGCTGACCCTGAGATAAGAATTCCAGTTTTAGTTGGGAGGACAAGAAACAATGATGGAGGCCTAAAGATTTGACACAAAGAAGGGAAATAGTCATTAAAAGGTAAGAAAAAAAGAAAAGAAAGATGTTTTATTTAGTCAGCATCCACTGGTTGCCTGGAACTTAAACCCACAAGGAAACTTTAGGAAGCAGTGTAAATTATATCGTGTCAGGATTATCCCTCTGCATGGATGAGGCAGCTGAACTTTTATACGTCAACCCCTTTCAGTCAATAGTTAAGGAATGATCCCAGGCCTGTTCATTTCCAGAAACTTAAGGCCTGCCATGAGCTGATAGCGGTCTTCTATGGTTGACGGAAGTCCTTGGGCACAGAGAAAAGATCCTGGCAGCTGGAAATTTGCTGAAGCACATTGAAATTTATGAGGGGTTTGTGAGTTGCATCATCAGCCTCGGATGTAGTCTACCCTTTTCATCACTAAGATCCATTTGTGCTCCATATTAAATTCCCTCCATCCTGTCATTACTTCTTAAAGGTGATGATGAGTCACGATGTCTCAGAAGCATACTTGTAACAGGAGGATTAATGGGAAAAAGCCACAGTCCTCTCTGATGTAACCAGTGGTGAAGTCACAACCGATATTCATCATATCCCTCTTCCGCCATCCATTTTAGAGTCCTTTTACCTTCAAACAGCAATTGCCCCAGTCTAAGTTGCTTGTCAGTGGGGCACCCTCTGTGGTGTGCTGGTAATTGTTTAACTGGCTCCCAAAGCACACTTCCAAACTTAACAGTAGTTGATATGTTTCCTTAGGATGTGCTAACACATAAGAGTAAGGCCAAACTGTAAAGACATTTTTCAAAACTGTACTCATCTGTCAGTGACATAAGCAAATTCCTATGTCAGATAATAGCTTTAGAAACTGGAAATATATTTTCTCCATGATTTATGCTACTTACCATAAACAGTTACAGACCTAACACACTTTGAAGTCTCATCTCCACCATTAACATCTACATCACTTTTTAAAATCCAGACCATGGGTCAGCAATTTTTTCTCTGTGAAGAAACAGAGAGTAAATATTTTAAGCTTTATGGGCACATATGGTTTGTGTCATATATTTTTCTTTTTTATGTTTGTTTGTTCTTAATAACCCTTTAAAATGTAAACATCAATTTCAGCTTATAGTTTTTAGAGGATAAAGACCATAACCCAGATTTGGCCTCTAGGCTCTAGATTGTCGACTCTTATTCTAGACAATCCAAAAAACAATAAATCAAGCTCTGATTTGTAGCATTTCCTAATTTGCTTAGTATAAATACTCCCATCACGGCCAATTTCAAGCAATCTGTGTAAGGTTAGGGATTGAGTTGGAAAGAAATGTATAAAAGCACACCGTTATATACTATCCCCAAATAAATAAATGGTTAATAATCTTTGAAGCATAGATAATAAGAAAATAGAGTAGAATAATTAGAAAGTTATGAGTTTTGAATATTTATTACCTTTGGTTTTATATAATTTATTTAATTACAAGTTTATACAATTTAATTTTTAAACCATAACTAGATTAACTACCAGATCACAAATTTTCAATATTTTAGCAATTGCTTTTCATAAGCTGGTTTGAGCATCTCCAGCATACCACTGGGGACCCCAGACCCTTCATCCTAAGGAGTCTGAGTTCCTCATTATGTGGCAGCAAATTTCCATTTATGGTTATCTGCTGATATGAAAGCACTAATCACTTTCCTTGTGAATCTCAATTTCAAATTTTCTCTACCCTGCTCCTATCATGTAATAACAACCTATATCCTGATCATAATTCATATCAATTATCCAGCCAGTAGAGTAACTCTTTCCTTTGCCTATTGTTTTATTGACATGAGGACTCCAACATTTCTAGGCAGCAGCCACGATTTTAGGTTTAGTACAATCCTTATTGTGTCCGTTGTAGAAATGTCGCTCCCATTGGAAACAGGACTTCTAGACCAGCTATGATTAAAGTTGAGGTGACAGGAAGAACAAATTCCCCAGGTGAGACACTGGGATTAATAAGACAAGCCTAACTTCCACTTCTTGGTTCCTAAATGCATGTATTCTACTATTGAAGATATGCATGATGGTTCAAGTATATACTGCATTTTGTAGGACAGAACATCAATCTTTCAGGAAATCATCTTAACCTTTATCTTTAGAGAAGTGTCTTAGTCAGCTTGGGCTACTATAACAAAACACCATAGTCCGGGTGGCCTAAACAAGAGACATTTATTCCTCGCAGTTCTAGAGTCTGCGATGTCCAAGATCAAGGTGCCAGCCAATTTGGTTTCCTGATAAATGCTCTCTTCCTGGCTTATAGAAGACTGCCTTCTTTCGGTGCTTTCCTAAGGTGGAGGTTAGGGGAAGAGCTCTCTCTGGTCTCTCTTCCTCTTCTTGTGAGGACATTAATTTCATCACGGTGGCCCCACACTCATGAACTCAGCTAAACTTCATTACCTCCCAAACATCCACTTCTAAATACCATCACATTGAAGGGTAGGGCATCAACATATGAATTTTGGGGAGACACAAACATTCAATCCATAACAGAACATTCCAAAGATTATTAGTTTGACAGCTTCTGGGTGAATAGATTTATGGTAGAACCAGTGGATCAAGTGGTCATATGGTCACTGTCACAACTCCTCCACTGTAAAGTGGGTCCCCTGCTCTGTGGGGATTCTGAGGTAGGATCCCAAGATGATAAATCAGACACTCTGTTAAGCCCTCAGATAATATTCTGGCTAAGGCATTACAAGCAAGAGAGTCGCATTTATACTCAAAATATGTCTCAATCCCAAGAAATATATAGGACTTCTTCCATCCTGGTGGAAAACCTATGACGTAATCAACCTGTTACCACCTAACAGGCTGGCACTATATCACAAGGACAGTCTCTATACATTGCCTATGGTTTGGGCATCTAGTAACAGTAGTAGCTAGATATGCTTTTGTGAGAGGGAACTCAATGTCGTTAAACCTGTGAATATCCTTTTTCCCACCACCATGGTCATTCCATTCATGGGCCGTTTTGCCATTACTGAGATATTAGTGTTAGATCAGCCCATGCATCTAAAAGCCTTAGAAATATCTGGAAATTCCATTTTTTCCAGTGAAAGATTCTCTGATAAATGGCTATAGGTTCCTTCGGGTGAAAGGTTGGAGAAATTTCTGCTCTGCACTCTTCTTATTATGTTCTGGAGTCCTTCTTCATGATGGCCTGGACTCCACTTAATTTTAATAGCTCAGGGGCTGAAACTGACTCAAGTCTGGAAACTGGCTAAGATGCTATGATTTTCTATTCAGTTGACATTAGTTTTAGGTTATATAGGTCAGTCAGTATCCTTGTTGGCTGCCCATTTATTTTGCCTCTCGGAACATCATGGGATATTAGTCATAGCCACATATTCCTGAGAGTCATTTTTCTCTGGTTTCCATCCTGCTTCTTACGGTAATATTTCCACCTTCCTTCTGAAAGTAAAATGTTTACCACCTGGCCTCTGCTATTTCAGAATCCTATCAGCCCCATTAACTCTAGAGAGACAAGTTCTATCTATAACAACCCCTCTACCATCAACTTTGTCTTCTCAATGATGTCCAAGACCCCGTAACACAGACGTAATATTTGTTTTATTGAGAATAATGTCTCTAGTTTTTCCCGGTAAACATAGTTAGCTCTCTGTTCTATGGCCTTATGTAATATATTCATACTAACACACTCACCTTGTTGAGCCTTTTGATCACTTTTTCAATACTCAGCCAAGTCAATATTATCATTTCTACCTCATTAATTGTAAACCATTGATTTTTTCATGCTCCAAGTAGCAATTTCAGCTGGGTATTGGTATTGATTCCCAATGTACTTGCCAGTGTGTAAAATCTGAGTCACATGAGAATGTGCCTAATCAAGAAATCCTCCTCATCTATCATTATATCTCCCTCTCATTCAACTCCCTCAAAATCCATTCCTAGGCATGTTCTGTTGGCTCAGGAGACTTGCCGGGGATGTGAATTAAACATTTTCTATTGCTCTCATAACCAGGTTCTGGAACTGGTTTTCAGGTTAATGTGCCTCCTAGTTGCAGGAGATGACAATCTTATTATACACTATCATAAATTCCTTGTGACATTCACATCTTGCCCTACAATGATTGTTGGATAACTTAGACCTGTAATTTTTTTGTCAGTGCATTAATGATACTTAATAAAATAACAACCATCCAACCAATTCCGTGTTCTTATAGTTACTATTTCCAGCTTACCCTTTAAATGCTAGAGATATTGCATCTATCTGTTACGTCTAATAATAAGCTATTATATAGATTTCCACTGTATCATCGTACTGCACAACATTTGAGATTCTTAGTAATTGTGAACTTATGGCATGCTAGAGATCCCATGATCCCATGATATTCATCAACAATATTGTCCTTTTTGTCATTAGACTGGTAAATTAATCAACTGTATACAGTGATATGTGTAAGCAATTTATTTGGCAGATGCAAGGAACATAAGTTGTGGAGTGGGGAACTCATAAAGAAAGAAAAAATAGGCAATCAAAGCCAATAAAGTGTCTATTATTAAGCCAGTTGTCTATAAATGACTGAAGTTTATTCCTGTATGGAAACATTGGGAAAAAATTTCAAACACATAGGTCAGAATTATCCCACCACAGAGGAAATGGAGATGGGATATATATATATATATATATATAAATTCTTATTAGTCTTTGGTTGAGGGCTGCTCCCCAGGGGTTGTTAATAGCTAGCGTTTTGAGCTTGCTGTACTCAGAAAAGCAAAGCATCTTCCCACAGTGTTGGGAAAAAACTCAGACACAGGGATGCAGATTCTGACAACTGGATATTGTTATATCTAATTCTAAATAACTTATCATGTTATATCTAATTCTAAATAACTTATCAGTAATGTGTCCCACTGCTACTTATAAATTGACTTGCGCAGAAAAAATGTCTTTCTTTATAAAATGTGTCATACAAGGTATATTTTCGCTGTAAAATATCTATCCTTAAAAATTATTTCTTGTTGAATATAAGCGGTAGGTAGATAGATGGATCAAGCTCCTGGTTTTCATAAAGGAATACACACATATGTAATCTCAGGAAACAATATTATTTTCAACAAACATCATTTTTATAAAGTTATAGATATATACCTATACAATTATATAATTATTGCACTTATGCTATGAAGTAGATGATTATTGAATATAATATTATGATTTCTGAGATTTCCTTTATAAAGTCTTAGAATACACACACATTTATGGATCTTTTGCTCTAATCTTTACTTTGTGGTGAAGTAAAATTATAATAAACAGTCATTCTCATATTTTGAAAATCAGATACATTAAGAAAAAAGCATTTGTTATATCCTAACTTCTAATTAATTTTCCCAAGATTTCTCAGAACTAAGTGAAAAGAAAGAGGAAACTAAAACTTTTCTAACCCTCCTTATGTATCAGAAGTCTTCCAATATATTATGACACTTAAAAACACAATTTCTAAATCCTAGACACTTTCTTTTGTTCCAAATTTCAGTTCTTTAACAATATCTGGAGGCATTTTGAAGATAAACACGCAGGCAATTGAATGATTGTGACTCCTTTTTACACAGGAGAATCATCTTTCAGGGATTTTATCCTAAAATGCCTTCTTTATTGATGTCCTTAAGCATTTCAGTTCTTGTAAGGTTTAGATTCTCATAAAAAGAATGAAGAAATGCTGTTCTTTGACCTTGAGCTTGTTCTGCTATTGAAGTATCATTTTTAGAAGCTTTAATACTTTTTAAGGCAAAAATAACCTTGGGACAAATCTTATGAATGTTCTTATCTCTACTGTTCACGTTCATCTGCCAGGCAATGGTGGCTTCCAAGAAAATCATAGAAAAAAATAAATGTGATATGTCACTCTGATATCTTCTACTATAGTATAGACTTTGTATCACAATTTAATAAAGAAAACTAATTTTTTAGATTCCACTTCTGTATATTGCTCATTGTTAATACTTTGGTCTTCTCCAAAGAAGTATGCATGTTTCTTAAAACACCATTATTGGTTGTCTATCTGAAACTTCTGGAGAGGCAGGAATAAAAGCTTAATG
The DNA here is from genome assembly GCF_020826845.1 of Diceros bicornis minor. Lineage (NCBI taxonomy): Eukaryota > Metazoa > Chordata > Mammalia > Perissodactyla > Rhinocerotidae > Diceros > Diceros bicornis. Next base: position 18,263,845 of record NC_080777.1, read on the forward strand.
GAAAATGAAAAACATAGAAGTTATGATTTTTAAAACTGAGCGCTTTCTATAGAAAAAAAAATTTTGAATATCTAAAATGAGCATATCCTTTCTATAGATTCTAGAGTTAAAATACTATTGGAGAAATTGTCATTAATTTTTCTTGATATAATGAGTCAAATTTTTATTTTTTTCATTTCCTTGGATAATAATTTGATACAACAAATCACCTTGTGAATTGATATCATCTTGCAAAGATAACAATTCACTAATCAGATGTCTATGCACAGACCAGACCCACGTCCTTCATGACATCTAACGTTCTTTGATATCTTGATTCTGACAAGGATCTGACTAGGAAGCATTCATATGAGGTTTGAAAGCAGAAGTAAGGGAAAATCCTTCTAGCTGTGGGCAATTCCGGCAGTCTCAACGACAGTGGTACTGAAACTCAGTACTCATTAAACAACTCCTCATTCTCTCCAACCCCTAGTCCTTGGCAACCACCAGTCATCTTTTTGCCCCCTCTGCTGATGGAAATCACTTTTCCTGTTTGAACAGTAAGTTCATCCACTGGGGAGAGGCACAAACACTGAGAGTAAATGTCTGCTGGGTCTACTTGGTTGAGCATGGCCAAGACATAGGGAGCTCTTTTGCCAATACAGAACTGAGACTGGGCAATCAGGTTGTATGGGTGTTCAAAGAGCATCAGAGGCGATGCATTCTCTTGTGCCTTGGATTGATGGTTGAAGCACATGACATAGACTCCCGGGAGACGCTATGATTTATTTCAGTTGAAGCTCTTCACTGAACAGAGAGAATTTAGATCCCTCTCAGGACTTCTACTTGACTTGTTATTGATAAGGTTGCTTCTGCTCAGCTTCTTGGGTAAGGACTGGGCAGCTCTGTCCTTTTCTCTTCATCTGTGCTCTCGGTATTAGCATTGGTCTTGAAAACAGCACCATTGGCATATGATTTGATTTTGTCTTCCTTGGGATGCAAGTTGCTCAACTACTTGGATGGCGATTCCTGCTCATCCACCTCTAGTACTCAGAGGTAGAAGGCCTTGGTCCACGTTGCAGGGTTGTAGATGGAACTTTCCCTCGGTGAACTTGCCACCGGAACTGCAAGATTAAGGGCTTCAGGGGTCAATAGAAAACCCTAGAGAAATAATATTTAACATTAAATTTCTAGTAATGCTTATTCTTTCCACTTATAAGTTAATAGACTTTTTCTTGACTGACTATAAAAAACAGTCCTTCTGAGGTTTTCAAAGGAAAGAGCTGCTAACAAGTAGTCCCTGTAGGGGACATGTTTTCTAGTTAGGGTCTTCCGTGTTCTCATCTACCTCCCAGCGCCATCTTACCATCTCTAAACGAGTAATTAGCACTCTGCCTGATGACTTGGAATAGTGTAAATCTCGACTAAAAAAGGTCAGAATTTGAGAACAGATCATATTAGTTTCTCACTTTTCTTTTGAAAAGCTTTATTCTTTAACTTTCACTAGCATATGAAGAAATTAATCACTCTCATTTCCAGTGCACAAACATCAGTATACAACAGGAGCAAAAGAAAATTAAATTCACAATTATTTTTCTTTGAATGGTGGTGTTTGCTGCAAAATTTAGCACACTTTTGAACTTTCATGCCTTAAACACTTATGTAAATAATATTTAAATAAAATGTATGTCACACTTGATTCTCTTATTATGCAAAATCCATATCAGATTTTCATTAAAAAGTACTTTGCATACATTTAAAAACATCACATTTATTTGATATATTACATATAGATCCAGAAAAATGTAGGATTGTTTTATATTATGAAACCAAAGATGATACACTGTTTTAAAAAGCTATTTACTTGAAATGTATTAACAGGTAACATACTTTCTTTAAGCAGATAGGATAGTAGTGAGCAATTGATTTACTCCTTCATTTAAAAATTTTTTCCAAGCACTGATCATGTACAGAAATGTATGCTGGAGAAAAATAAAATTGATCATTTGATTGTCAGCCAGGATTCTGGTTCAGCACCTTTCATTGACATATCAAAGGACATATACGCATTTCTTTTCATTTTTCTAACATTAAATTAATCATTACTGTTTAGTAACATATTTCTTGCAATGTAAAACGTTCTTATAAAATATATACCAAAGTATATGTTAGGATTTTAGACTGCTGTGACGTGTAATGATGTAGTCTTTCTTATTCGAATCTTTTCTTGAGCCAATTTAAATGCTAATTTTGTTTCAGTAAAAATCTTAAAGAATGTAGTCTCCATAACAAGCAATGAAGCCCATATTCTTATTAACTTCATTTTACGGATGTAGAAACTGATACACTGATTGGTGAAGTAACTTATCCAAGGTTATAAAATGGTAGCACTCAACTATTTCAGCTCCAGAAGATGTGCCTTTCCTCTCTACGTTGTACTGTCTCTACAGGCAAGAGCTTCGGAAAGTAAACAATACAGGCAAGTCTTCTAGATAAAATAAAAGGCAAATTAGAAGTCCTGAAGGGGGGAAAATCACTATTCCTTAAGTACTCTTAACAAGTAATGTGAGAAGGGACTGCAAATTTAAGCCAGGGTCAGACATACAGGCCTTGTAAGCTAATTTAAGAAGAATCCGTTTTAGCTTCACAGCAATGGAGGTTGGAGGGAGGGGACATTTTCTGCTGTCTGACAGCAGGAAAGAAAATGTGACGCAATTACATTTAATTTACAAACAAGAAGGCTACGAGCAAGGGGCATGTTTGGTAAAATACATCTCAAGTATCCAGGTGTGAGAGGATAGTGGATTCAATCATGAAAATTGCAGTGGAAAAGGGAAGAAGTATATGGATGCAAAACATATTGATGAAGTGGAATTTAGGGACTTAGTAAGTTGGATGTAGCGAATGAGAAGGGAGCAGCAAAGGGTAATTCTGCTTTACTATCTTGGAAACTTGGTTGTGAAAGGGATGCAGGGGGAGGAACAAGTTGGGATGCTTAGGGAAATAGTGTATTAAATAGTTTAGCTTTATGTTGAATTTGAGGTATCTAGGTTATATTTAACTGAAGATGCTGAGTATATGAACGTCTCACGCTCTCTCTCTGCACACACTGTACTACAGGTAAGGCGTTGCTATTTTATATGAGGTATTGCTATGGTGAAAGTTTAAAACAGACATTAAGAACTCATTCTCTGGTTTATTCAGATCTGAGTTCTAATCACAGGTAAGTTACTTTGGCAAGTTAAATTCACATCCGTATGACATTGTTATGTTACTAAGTACTTTATAGTGTTAAAGTGACAATTGAAATAGATGCCTTCTGTAAATTGTTTTATACAGTGAATGAAAGTGATATTATTATAATTATAATTATTTTATAGAAAAAAACGAAGTAAGTCTTAGAAAGTTACCAAAATCATGCAAAAGTAAGTTGCAAAGCAAACACTTTAATCTATATCTGTCTGAAATCAGTGCATGAATTCTAACTATTATTCTGTTTTGGATTAATGCAATTTCCAGGCCAAATATGACACAAGCCCTTGAAGCTACTGTGATTGCCCAGAAATGCACTATGAAGTAACAAATAAATAAATAAGAAGAGGACCCAGGACAGAAACCTGAAGAAAACCAAAATTTGGGAAATGAAAAAAGAAAAAGAAAATACAAAGCAAATTAGTGTATCCAGATATGTATATGGAAATCTAGAATCTTCACAGAGAAGAGAACGTTTCCTGAGGAAGGGAAGTGTCAAAGGTGACTGAGATGACAAGGAAGATAAAGTTTGAAAATTGCCCTTTGGGTTTACACAGGGACATTGATAATTTGGGGGAAAATACTAAAACATACCAAAAGCGGGTCCAAAATGCTTTCTGAATAATGATACAGTACTTAAAAGCAATGCTGGCTATTATTTCAGAGACCAGGATTTTTGTCAAGTAGTCATCTTTAATTACAATGGAGAAAGAACACTTGAAAAATGATTGTGCCCATGTCTAACAGCAAGTGCAACAACAATTTTACTCACAAAAGCATTAAAATGCTAATGTTTCATCCTTTTTATAAAGCTTCTAATGAAAAACTGAAAATGAAATAACAAGACTTTTTTCCACTGATAATGACGGAACCTAGAATGAGCCATAGTGATATCACATTGCCAATTCAGGTTTCTAGAAATTAATATCACACTGTCGCAGCTCTCTGCAGGAGTTGAGTGGCTTACCTTAATAGACTTCCTTGTAATGTGTAGCACATATTGAGAACTTCAGCTAACCATTTCACTACATTTAAACACCATTGTCAAAATACAGAACGTTTTTAGAAAATCCATTTATTAAACTAATTTTCCAGTGCTTATATAAAGTTGGGGACTGCATTCTTGGAGATGGAGATTATAATTTATTTACTGAATCTTCACAGCTTTGTTAGTCTTGGTATGTTTCCCCTTGTTGCCTCCTCGACGTTTATTTGCTCCTTATCTGAGGCTATTATCTCTAGGAGAATATCACTGATGCTTCCTCACTAGAAATTTAAATTCCAGATGAAACACTGTCCCTGTTTACAGTCTGGCTGATGATGTTTCAGATATTTCCATGGACCAGAAACTGAGACTGTTCTGTGAAGCTCATTCAGCATAAAGTTTTTCAAAGGCTAACTTACTTCTGAGTGACTGTGGTTAGAGGAATGAAAACTAGTATGATCCAGATGTCAAAAATTAAATCAGATTACCACTATTAAAATAAACTTTATTTTAAGAACAGTTTTAGATTTACAGAAATATTGAGAAGATACTACAGAGAGTTCCCTTAGGCCCTACATCCAGTAACTCCTATTAACATCTTACATTAATATGGTACATTTGGTATACTTAATTAGCCAATATCGATATATTATTATTAACAAAAGTTCACACTTTATTCAGATATGTTTGGTTTTTACCTGTTGTTCTTCTTCTGTTTCAGGATGCCTTCCAGGAGACTGTTACATTACATTGATCGTCACGTTTCCTTAAGGTCCTCTGGACTGTGACAATTCCTCCGACTTTCCTTGTTTTTGATAACCTTGGCAGTTTTTAGAAATACTGGTCAGGTATCTTATAAAATTGTACTTTAGTTCATAAAGTTATTTCCCATGGGATTACGTGTTAACAATTCCAATACTGCTATACATGTGTAGTGGGACTGACTGAACAATTAACTAAATTAATAGTGAATGATGGCAGCCAGGTTTCTCACTGATGGAGGTGTCTACAGATAAGCAAGGGCAGGTGGCTAGAATGATCCAAGTGGTAATGAATTACAGTGGGACATAGTAGCATGGACTCACGTTTACTTTTTACAAATACAGATGGTTACAAATAGAAATATATATAGATATATGTATATACACTAGTTAGTATACACACATATATATCCCTACTTAGCTGAGAGGATCTAGAACTAATACAATCCACTGGCAATGATCACACCTGGCACTGAGTTCTTGGTTTCTAATATTATTCTTCATATATATATATATAAATAAAAATATATACATATACGTATATGTGTATATATATATATACACACACATGCACACACACACTATTACATGGAGAAGAATTTGAATTGTAGAATGGGAATTATAGCGCTTATTTTTTAATATTCTGAATTTTATTTGGCTGACCAATTATTTTTACTGTCTTTATTACCATCCTTAAAGGAGCACTGCTTAAGGCTGACACATCCTAGGTTATTATTAAAAATGAATTTATTATTTAATACATATATATTATTCTTCATTAAAAGAAAGCAAGGCTCCTTCGATAAATATCTGATTCTAGGACTTGGACAGAAATTGTGCAAAATGAGTCTGGAGCATCCACAAATTAAGATAGTGGTAACACACACACACATGCTCGCGCGCACACAAGGATTGGAGTATGTCCAAGGGACTAGGAGCCAACTGAAAGAGCTCCCAATGGCCAAAGCTGGAACTGTTTGAACAAGATCAATAAAATGATATTATATTATAACCCAAAGTATGAAATAAATATCATGAGTCCCTACTGATATAAATAAATGATTGAATAAATAAATAAATGGGAGAGATGAGACAAATCTCTTTTGAAAAAGAACTCCAAATAGTTTGTGTTGATACTTCTACCTCAAGGATGAGGAACATAACTCCCACTCGTTAAGTGTGGGCTTCACATATGACTTCTTTCAGAGAGATTAGATAGATAGATGATAGATATATGTACACATAGATACAGAAGTTTTTAGATACAGATTTCTATCTATCTATCTATCTATCTATCTATCTATCTATCTATCTATCTATCTATCTCTCTATCTATCTATCTATCTCTCTACCTATCTATCTATCTATCTATCTCTCTATCTATCTATCTATCTATCTATCTATCTATCTATCTATCTGGAAAGGGAAAGAAAAAGTAACTTTACAGTTGAGAAACATTACAAACACCACTCCAGCCAAGTAATCAAGGTTAACATCAACAGCGATAAGCCGTGTTGCTGTAATGCACGGTTAATACAATGTGATACGATGTCATTTTACTTTTGTGGTCTTCCTCCCCCAAACCAATAACTCCATTCTAATCATAAGAAAAAACTCAGGTAACACCAAATTTATTCAAAATACCAACACTCTTCAAATCTCTCAAGGTCATCAAAAACGAGGAAAGCCTAGTAAACTGTCAAAGCCAAGAGGATATAAGGAGATTTGACTATTAAATGCAATATGGTATCCTGGATGGTATTCTGTAACAGAATAATGATATTTGGTAAAAATTAAGGGAATCTGAATAAAATATGGACTTCAGTAAAAATTATGTATCAATATTTGTTCTTTAATTGTGCCAAATAAACTATATTAATGTAAGATGTTCATAGTAGGGGAAATTGTGGGGGGTGTATATGTGATGTCTCTGTACTATCTTGACAATTTTACTGTAAATCTAAAACTATTCTAAAATAAAATGTGTATTTTAAATAAAAATTTCAAATAATATCTTTTGTAATATAGTCACACTTCAATTTTGAACATGAACTTCCTTGACATTTTAGCTTTTAGATATTCAACAGTTATTATACTCTTGTTGAAACCTTCATTCTCCCAAAGCAATTTTTTTTACACTGAAAACTTATTCTTATACGAGTTTAATCCTTTAATGGGGATTATTTTAAATAGGATTGATTTGATAATGTTGGTGAACCTTCACTATTAAGCAGTTTAAACGTACTTTGTACATAATGAAAATGTAAATCAATGAGTATTTTGGAGCTAGAGGACTGTTGACTAATGCCCAATTTTTTAATCATCTAGAAATTAATAAAATGTCACAAATTACAGGACTGTTGAATTGGCATTTCTAATATTATTCAATTCAGTATGTATTATGAAGTTTCTTTAATAGTTACACTGCAGCACATTTCAAAGTGCAATAAATAGAATCAAAGAGTATTTTATGTAAGCTAGACTAAAATAGGATTTCATCTGAAATTTCCTGAAAATATTTCAATCTGAGCTTAAAACACATGTATGTAAAACTTTGCACTAAAGTTATGCTTATTGAGATTTCTGTATAAATTTTTATTTTTAATATATGCTATGAGAGCACTCAGGAAAGCAATTTACAAGCAAAATAAACAACTTGCCTACTGCAAGGTGTTGTGCTCAAGCAAATGACAAGTGCTCTGTGAATCACAATTCTAGTTTTGTCGTTTATATAATTGGAAATCATACAATATAATAAGCACTCTAATTTATTCCTTTCTCGGGTTGTTTTTATGTGCTACCATACATATACACAATTTGCATAATGTAAGCCATTTGAATTTTGATGTTTATGACAAATGAGGCTTTTTTCTCCTATTTTCAAGCTGTTATTAAACATATTTGAGCTGTGCATAATAAGGGACATTTAAAAACAATCAGAGCTATCCAATTATGTAGTTTTTTCCCCTGTTATTCAGTTAAACATTCCATAGTTTATAATATGATTTCTTATTTGACACAAGGGTTAATTAGAAGTATATTTTGAAACTTCTAAATATGAAAATTTTCTAGTTAAGGTTTTATTAATTGTGTTATTATCATCTTCTTGTTACATGCCATCAAGTCGGCTCTGACTCGTAGTGACCCTATGAATGAGTGATGGCCACGATGTCCAGTCCTCAAGAGCTCTACTCAGCTTCTATAGACTCATGCCTGTGGCTTCCTTTATGGAGTCAATCTATCTCACATTTGGTCTTCCTCTTTTCCTACTGCCTCCTACTTTTCCCAGTATTACTGTCTTTTCCAAAGAATCCTGCCTTCTCATGATGTGCCCAAAGGAGGATGGCCTCAGTTTTATCATTTTTGCCTACAGCAATAGTTCAGGCTTAATTGGCTCTGGGACCCACTTGTTCTTCTTTCTGGCAGTCCCAGGGTATCCGTAGCGCTCTCCTCCAACACTGTATTTCAAACGAATTAATTTTTTCCCATCAGCCTTCTTCATTTTCCAGCTTTCGTACACATACATAGTAATTGAGAATATAAGGGTGTGGATAATCTTGGCCTTAGTCTCTAATGACACATTTTTGTACTCGATGATCTTTCCTAATTCTTTCCTTGCTGCTGTTCCAAGTCTCAGTCTTCTCTTGAGTTCTTGGCTGCAGTCTGACTTAAATTAATGACTAAACAAAGGTAAACAAAATCTTTAGTATCTTCAATGTCTTCATTGTCTATGTTGACATTGTATAGTTCTTCCGTAGTCATGATCCTTGTCTTCTTGATGTTCAGATGCTTTGGCACTTTCTTTTTTCACTATGTTAGGATTTTCAAGTTTCAAGTCATTGCTGCTTTCTGCCAGAAAGATGGTGTCACCTGCATATCTTAGATTGTCGATATTTCTTCCATTGATTTTCACTCCTTCTTCATCTGATTCTATCCCAGTTTTTTGTATGATACGTTCTGCATACAGATTAAACAGTTAGGGAGGTGAAAGGCACCCTTGTCTGATACCTTTGCCTATGGGAAACCATTCTGTCTCTCCATGTTTTGTCCTGACAGTGGTGTCTTCTCTACAACACGGGTTAAACATCAGGACAATCGAGTGCCAATATTTGACGTTAACAGTTTGTGGGCAATAGCACAAGCTGCTCCTGGTGCTGTTTTGGCAGAGAGAATACAACTTCTCCATCTCCTGCTTCCCATTACATAGCCTATTTGATTTCTACATGGCCTATCTGGTAATGTCCATATATACAGTAATCTGTTTGGTTGCTTCACACATGTATCTGTTATAGGCAGATGGTTAGCTTCACAGAAATCCACGAGCCAGTCTCCTCTCTCATTGTGACCCTTAGTCCAAATTTTCCAGTGATGCTTGATTCTGCTTTATTTCCTACTTTTGCATTCCAGTCACCTATAATTATCAACATGTCTTGTTTGGTGTGCAATCAATTTCTTCTTGGATACTTGCTTAAAATACTTGCATATTATCAGATAACATGCAACACATGATTTTTATCTCATGAAACTTTAACCTGTTGCTCACAATATCATCAATTTGATAAATGGAAAACACAAAAACAAGCTATCTTTTATTGGTCAAGATGAAAAGAAAATAAGAACTTGAGAATTAAATATTGTGTTGTAATTTCCATTTGTTTCTATCAAAACCCTGTGAGTACACATTAATAGCTAGTCGGGTGCATGTTGATTATGTAACATGAAGGGAGGTTTGTGACCTTTAAAAGAGGACATGAAGGGAAGTTTGTAACATTTAAAAACATATAATAAAAGAGAATAAAGAGTTAAAACAGAGCCAGCCCTGATGATCTAGTGGTTAAAGTTTGGCGCTTTCACTGTTTGGGTGGCCCAGGTTCATTTCCCAGTCACGGAACCACATCACCCATCTGCCAGTTGCCATGCTGTGGTAACGGCTCACATAGAAGAACTAGAAGAACTTACAACTAGGATATACAGTCACGCACTGGAGCTTTGGGGAGAAACAAAAAAAAAGAGGAAGATTGGCAACAGATGTTAGCTCAGGGCAAATCCTTCCCTGCAAAAAAAGAAAAAAAAAGTCAAAAAAATGGCCTAAGCCATCTCAAGGAATGATGAAACAGTGTGCTTCAGATGGATGTAGCTGGACTGGACTCACCATGTAGTGGATTCCCAGAGAGGGATTCTGCTCCATAATGGTCTACATATTTATAGAGAAAGAGGAATAAGGAAACATCTAGTTGTTTATGAAAAAAAAAATCAACAAACAGGAACTTCCTCATAAAAGAAATTGCTTCCAAAGAAAAGGAATGCCTCCATAGATCTGACATTGGCATTAATTTGTTCTTCAGTTGAGCTAGATCAGACCTGCTAAGCCAAATTCTTAGTAAGCTACCTGAAAGGGGAAGAATGAAAAACTCTTAGATTTGCGTATTTTCAAAAAGGTGATATATCCCGACTACAAATGGTGTTAGTTCTTGATCTTTTATTGATGAACATTCTCCAGTAAAACACTTTCTATTCTTACTTTGGTAAAACACTTTTTTCAAGCAATTGCATATGAATAGAATAGAATGAGTTTGTGTGGCATTATGAGCTTGGAAATCTGCCCTGTCTAAATTTTCCCTTTTATTTTTTATGATATCTCATTTAATTGATATTTAGATTGCATTAAAAAATCTCAAGTAAAAAGATTTTATACAAGAAACTTTGAATTTATTAACCCTTTTTTTCAGCATTCATTTTGTGCTGAAAACGAGTATTCTAAAAGTTAACAATTAACTTTCCTCAAATATGGATTCTTTTGTTTTTAAAGACTATTTGTTAGAGCAGTTTTAGATTTACAGTAAAATTGAGAGGAATGTGCAGAGATTTCCCATATACCCCCTGCCCCCACACATGCATAGCCTCCCCCATTATCAACATCACTTATCAGAGTGATATATTTTGTACCAAGGATGAACCTACATTGACACATTGTAATCACTCAAAGTTCATTGTGTTGGAAATTCTTGGTGTTATTCTTGGTGTTGGAAATTCTATGGGTTTGGATAAAAGAATAATAATATATCATTACAATATCATACAGAGTATTTTCACTGCCCTAAAAATCCTGTGCACTCTGCCTATTCATCTCCCTCTCCTACACACACATACACCCCTGGGAACGACTGATCTCTTTACTGTCTCCATAGTTTTACCTTTCCCAGAATATCATATAATTTGAATCATACAGGAGGTAGCCTTTTCAGATTGGCTTCTTTCACGTAGTAATATGCATTTAAGTTTCCTCCCTGTACTTTCATGGCTTGAGAGCTCATTTCTTCTTAGCACTGAATAATATTCCATTGTCTGAATGTAACACAGTTTATTTATCCATTCACCTACTGAAGGACATCTGGGTTGTCTCCCAGTTTTTACAATTAGGAATAAAACTGCTACAAACATCTGTGTGCGGGTTTTTGTGTGGACATAAGTTTTCAACTCTTTTGGGGAAATACTAAGGAATGAGATGGCTGGATAGTACGGTAAGAGTGTGTTTAGTTTAGTAAAAAATCATCAAAGTGTCTTCCAAAGTGACTGTACCGTTTTCCATTCCCACCAGCAATGAATGAGCTTTCCTGTTGCTCCATATCCTCACCACTGTTTGATATTGTCAGTGTTCCGGATTTGGGCCATGCTAATATGTGTGTAATGGTATCTCCTTGTTGTTTCAATTTGCACTTCCCTGATGAGATATGATGTGAAGCATGTTTTCAAATACTTGTTTGCCATCTGTATGTCTTCCTTGGTGAGATGTCTGTTAAGGTCTTTGGCCCAGTTTTTAATTGTATTGCTTATTTTCTTATTCTTGAATTTGAAGAGTTCTTTATATATTTTGGATAACAGTCCTTTATCAGATGTGTCTTTTGCAACTATTCTCTCCCAGTCCATGGATTGTCTTTTAATTTCTTGATATTGTGTTTTGAAGAGCTGAAGTTTTTAATTTTAAAGAAATCAAGAGTTTCAATTATTTCTTTCATGGACTGTGTCTTTGGTATTGTAGCTAAAAAGACATCACCATACAAGGTCATCTAGGTGTGTCTTATGCTATCTCCTAGGAGTTTCATAGTTTTGTGTTTTACATTTAGGTCTCTGATCCACTTTGAGTTAATTTTTATGAAAGATTTCAGGTCTGGGTCTAGATACATTTTATTTTGCATATGGATGTCCAGTTGTAACAGTACCACTATTGAAGAGATTGTCTTTGCTCCATTGTATTTCCTTTGCTCCTTTGTCAAAGATCAGTTGATTATACTTATGGGGATCTACTTTTGAGCTCTCTATTCTGTTTCATTTATCTGTCTATTCTTTCGCCAATACCACACAGTCCTGATCACTGTAGCTTTATTGTAAGTCTTCAAGTTGGGTAGCATCTGTCCTCCCACTTTGTTCTTCTCCTTCAAAATGTGTTGTTTATTCTGGTTCTTTTATCTTTCAGAAAACTTTAGAATCAGTTTGCTGATATCAATAAAATAACTTGCTTTGATTTTGATTGAGATTGCTATGAATCTATAGATCAATGTTGGATTTACTGACATTTGGACAATACTGTGTTTTCCTACTCATGATCCTGGAGTATCTCTCCATTTAGTTCTTTGATTTCATTCTCAGAGTTTTATAATTTGCATTATATGTTTCTTATACATATTTTGTTACATTTGTACCTAATTATTTCACATTTTTGGTCCTAACATACATGGTATTGTGATTTTAATTTCATATTCCTCTTGTTCACTGTTGGTATATAAGAAAGAAATTAACCTTTGTATATTAACCTTGTATCTTGCAAGCTTGCTATAATTGCTTATTAGTTCCAGGAGTTTTTATGTTGATTCTTTCAAATTCTCTACATAGATGATCATGTCATCTGTAAAGAAAGACAGTTTTGTGTCTCCCTTCCCAATCTTACATCTTTTATTTCCTTTTTTTGCCTTATCCCATTAGCAATGACTTGCAGTATGATGTTGAAAAAAAGTGATGCGAGGGGACAATTTTGCCTTGTACCTGATCTTAGTAGAAAAGCTTTGAGTTTCTCACCATTAAGTATGATGTTTGCTATAGATGTTTTGTAGATAATCTTTACCAAGTTGAGAAAGTTCCCATTCTAACCTTAGTTTACTGAGAATTTCTAGCATAAATGGAAGTTGGATTTTGTCAAATACTTTTTCTGCATCTATTAATATCATCATGCGATTTTTCTATTTTAGCCTTTTGATGTGGTGGATTACTCTGATTAATTTTCAAATGTTGAACCAGTCTTGCATACCTGGGACAAAGCCTACTTGGTCTTAGTGTATAATTCTTTTTACACTTTTTTGGATTCTATTTGCTAACATTTTGTTGAGGATTTTTGCATCTATGTTCATGAGAGATTGGTCTGTAGTATTGTTTTCTTATAACGTCTTTGTCCAGTTTTGGTATTAGGGTAATGTTGGCCTCATCAAATGAGTTAAGAAATATTCCCTCTGCTTCTATCCTCTGAAAAAGGTTGTAGATTATTGATATAATTTCTTTACTAAATGTTTGGTAGAATTCACCTGCGAAAAAATCTGGGCCTAGTGCTTACTATTTTGGAGGCTTATTAATTATTGATTTAATTTCTTAATAGATATAAGACTATTCAGATCATTTCTTCTTGACTGATTTTTGACAGATTGTGTCTTTCAAGGAATTTGTCCATCTCATCTAGGTTATATAATTTGTGGCCACAGAGTTATTTATAGTATTTCTTTACTATGCTTTTAATTTTCAGGAGATCTGTAGTGACGTCCTCTCTTTCATCTCTGATGTCAGTAATTTGTATGTTTTCTCTTTTTTTTTCTAGTTAGCCTGGCTACAGGGTTATCAATTTTATTGATCTTTCAAAGAATCAGCTTTGGTTTCATTGGTATGATTCATTCTCCATAGATTTCTCTTTTTTATTATTTCTTTTCTTTTCTTACTTTGGATTTAATTTACTCTTTATTACTTCGTTCCTAAGGTGGAAACTTAGACTATTGATTTTAGATTTTCTTCTTTTCTAATATAGGCATTCAACGCTATAAATTTCCCTTTAAGGCCTCCTTTTGCTATATTAAAGCAAATTTTAAGTTGTGTTTTCATTTGCATTTTGTTCAAGATATTTTTAAATTTCTCTTGAGATTTCTTTCGAACCCATATGTTATGTAGAGACGTGTTGCTTAATCTCCACTTATTTTGGGATTTTCCACTTATCTTTCTGTTTGATGTGTAGTTTAATTCCACTGTGATCTGAGAGCAAACACTGTATGATTTCTAGACTTTTAAGTTTGTTCAGGTGTGTTTTATGGCCTAGAATGTGATCTATCCTGGTGAATTTTCCATGTGAGCTTGAGAAAAATGTGTGTTCTGTTCTTTTTGGATGAAGGATTCTATAGATGTCAATTATATCCAGTTGATTGATGGTGTTGCTGAGTTCAACTATGTCCTTACTGATTTTCGGCCTGCTGGATCTGTCCATTTCTGAAAGAGGGTGCTGAAGTCTCCATGTATGAGAGCAGATTTTATCTATTTTTCCTTAAAGTTATATCAGTTTTTACATGTCCTTTGCCACTTTGTTGTTAGGCACATACATGTTAAGAATCTATCCAGTATATTTGAAAATCTATTACTAACCAATAAAAAAAAATGGTAGACAATCTAACACAAAAATGGGAAAATATTAAAGTGTGTCATAAAATATGTGATTTAAATGATCTATAAACAAATGAGAAAATAGTCAATGCTATTAATCAGCAGTGAAGTGAAATTTAAAAATGTAATGCAATACCAATCCACACTTACTATATGGTCTAAAGTTAAAACAACAGAACAACTTGGAGAGGCTGTGGAACAACTAGAACACTCATAAAATGCTTATAAAGTATAAATATAGTCATATGTACTTAAACTGAACATATGCATTTTCTACTATGTAGCAGTTGTACTTCTAGGCATATACTCAAAAGAAATGTTCAAAGATGTTCATCAAAAAACTTGTAGTAGATTTATATGAAACCACTACTCATAATAGCCCGAAGCTAGAAATCTCCTAGAAGTTAATATGCAGTAAATTGGATAAGAAAATGTGTTACTTACAGACTAAAAATCTATACAGTAATAAAAATAAACTGAAATTCAAGCAACTAGCAGCAGTGTAGATAAATCTCACAAACATATTGATGAGTGAAACAAGCCAAGCATACAATAATACTTACTGCATGATACCATGTATATAAAGTTCAAAAATAGGCAAAAACATTCTAAGACATAAATTACAGTGGTATTTGTATTAGTCAGGTTTCTCCAGAAAAACAGAGTGTGTGTATATGTGTGTGAATATTCACATATATGTATATATTTATACATGTATTTATGTATGTATTTATATATGTGTACATATATATACATATGTGTGTATACATGTGTGTGTGTGTATTTATATATATATATAGGTGAAGAGATTTACCATAAGGAACCAGTTCACACAATTATGGAGGCTGGAAAGTTCCATGATCTTCAGGGTCAGTTGACTATCTGGCCATCCAGAAGAGCTGATGATATAGTTCCAGTTGGAAGGCCTATAGGCTTGAAACCCAGGAAAATTTAACGTTTCAGTTCGAGTTTGAAGGAAGGATAAAACCAATGTCAAGCAGGAAAAATTCTCCTTACTCAGGGGAGGGTCAGCCTTTTTGTTCTATTCAGGATTTCAACTGAGTGGATGAGGTACCCACGTCATGGAGGGCAATCTTCTTTACTCAGTCTATCCATTTAAATGTTAATCTCGTCCAAAAACACCCTCAGAGAAACACACAAGATAATGTTTGAGCAAATATCTGGGCACCCTGTGGCCTAGTCAAATTGACACACAAAATTAGCAATCACAGTATCTAGACTGGATTATACGAACAGAGGCACACAAGTGGGGCTTCTGGGTTGCTGGTAATCCTCTGTTTCCTGGGCTGAGTGCTCGTTACACATGGGTGTTCAGTTTGTGAGAAATTTATCAAACTGCACACTTATGATTTGTGCAAATTTTTATAGACATTTATGTTGGTAAAAATGCCTACTTAAAATAAGCTGTATATAGTGGAGAGTTACATTTACAAAGCTTGTCCCATAATATTCCTACTATTAAACATTAAACTTTTGGCAGATGGTAGACAAATATAAATTGCATGATCAATTTAAGAAAAATTTCCCTTTTTTTCAGATACAAAAGAGTGTTCAACAACCTGAACTCTGATGAGTTTCCTCCATATGTGATTTTCTTTTTCCTTCTTTCTTTTTTTTTTGCTGAGGAAGATTAACTCTGAGCTAACATCTGTGCCAATCTTCCTCTACTTTGTATGTGGGATGACTCCACAGCTGATGAATGGAGTAGGTCGTGCCTGGCATCCAAACCTGTGAACCTGGGCCACTGAAGCAGAGCATGCGGAAATTTAACCACTCAGCCACGGGACCAGCCCCAGTATGTGATTTTTCAAATGTGCAAATAAGGTTAGTATAATGATCATCTTTTACGTGATTTTTACAATATAGTCTTGGTTTTCACAAACTATTTATAAAATATGTCTGTATCCACCAGAAAGTCTATTAGAATTTTTAAATTTTAACTGAAGATGGTTTTGATCTTCTCATTAATTATAGACATATATGTCAAAGTTACAAAAAAATACAATGATAGTGTATACCATGTGATAGTATTATAAAATATTAATTATATATGTGTTAATAATATTGACTTGGATTACATATCAAGAGTATATATAGGCAATTTATAAATTTAATAAAAAGGTTGGTTTTGAATATTTCTAGAAAATATTTTGTATTTTCCTCCCACTTAGAATGATAGTCTTGTGTCAAGTAACTATTAATTTTCTTAAAGTGTTAGTACATATTAGATAACTAACTATATATATACTATATATATATTAACTATATATACTAGTGACGGGATGCTGTGATTGGTGCTGAAAATATACTTTTCCTACACTGAGGGAGTTAAAAGTGAGACATGCTGGTCAATTATTATTTTACCAACATTACATATATAAATACATATATAGTATATCTATGGTTTTAGGACATGCCCATCATTTAGAGTGTCAGTTTTTATTGCTCTTTTTATTTTGTTTCCAAAATGCCAAACATTATTTCTTCCTTCTCATAGATGTGACTCTCAAGAATCATTTACCATTTCCATATTTTTTTGCTATTGAAGCAATCATAATTACTTTAAACAACTTTGAATATCAGTGTTTTAATTAAGACTTTCAAAGTGAGATGTCATCAGTATTGTTAGCTTCTGAATGAAATTATCAGAAACATTGGGAGAGGAATACTTTTGCATTAATTAACAATAAATAAAATAAAATAAACATCCTCTTATTTATATATACGGCATCACATTATGTGTTGTTCTCTCTTTTTAAATCATTTTTTGTGTCATTATTTTAGATATTTTTTATAACTCATTTCAAAGTTCTTTCACCAAAATGAGTTATCAGATGCTCTTATAATTACGACAAATGGGTAAGACAAATGGGTAACATTGAGCTCCATTTCCATGTGTGGAAACTCAAAATTGGAGGTTGAGTGACAAAACCAGTATTAGAAACTACGTATCTTTACTCTTAATCCGAATCTCTTTACACAATAATACATAACATCCATGTATGAGATTTTCCATTAAAATAAAATAACTTAGAACTTTTAATTCATGTGCATTCTGAAAAGTAAGTGATTTGAACTCTTGTTTATCACCATTTCTTGATATAAGTATGACAATAAACTAAACTTAGTGTCAATTTGTAGTTCTCTACTCAAGCCCTAAAAGAACCTGAGAGTGACTTGACATTAGAGAATAATGTTGAATGCAAAATTAAAAACAACAAGGTTAGCAGAAAGGTTTTTCCACCATAAGTTAGTAAAATCAAAAGATTTACTCTCCTAAAATGATAATCTTCCAAATTATCAAGCTATTTCAATCTAATGCTTTCTTCAAGAAGTTAAAGAAAAAATAATTTTGATGTGTATATAATTTTTCTTTTTATCAAATTTAATATGTACTTATTTATTGTTAAGCACAAGGAAGATATCATTCCTTCATTCAATAAATGTTTATTGAGCATCTTCAATTTGTGATTTCAGGGTCTGGGGCACCAAAATGCTTACAATCTAGGGTATGAAGTCATGCATGCACGTGACCAAGTATTTATACCTATTTTTTTCTGAGCCAAGTTTTAACATGGATGAAAGACTATTCTGGAAGGCAGAATACTACAAAATACTTGCAATTAAGGTGATAGAGAAAATCTTTAATTGCACAATCTAAATAAATAAAAACTAAACTCAAAGATATACGAAGGTACTACACACATATAAAATGTCTAAATTCAAAGAATTCTCCTTATTTCTAGTGACATATAGGCTGTTGCTTCCTAAAAAGATCCACATTCTCCACTATCTATTTGTTGCAAAATTCGTTACCAGAAAGAAGTTAGAAATTATATATCAATTATATGAAACACAGTTGATTTTTGCCCACCTGTTCGTAATACATCAGGACATGCTTCTATTTGCTAAATGGACTGGAAAAGAAAGGGCATTATGCAAATATGCAAGAAGATATGGTTGCGACTGATGTTTCTGCATGTAAAATGTGTCTAGAATAAAGAGTATAAAGTAAAAACTACAGTTGAGTTTGCAATTAAACTTTCGTCAGTCTTCAGAATGCTGAAGTTTGAGTCAATGTTACAGATAGGCAAAGTGCAGCAGATGGGCCTTGATTTATTTTCCATTACCAGTGGTATTTTACATCTTACAGTATTTTCAATTATTTGCTATATAAGTGATCTATAGAGACTGGACCTGATTTCTCATTCACATTAACCATGTCCAGTTTTAATACAAAAAAGAATATATAATATATTCTTGTTTAAATTGAAGTAAAAAAAAAAGAAAAAAATATTAAAAGTGTAGCCTGACTCAATGTTTACAAACTGTATTAATTTCTGTCTATGTTTAATTATCGCTTTGAAAATACTTTAAGATAACCCATTCAATGATGAGAACATCCCACGATTACTTAATGTCATGCCATCTAATATGAAAAAGAAAGGTCACATTTAAGATCTCTTTACCCAACTGTCGCAATTAAATGTCCCTCAACTTTCACATTCTCAGTCTTTACTTCTCTAAGGTTTTTGGAACTCATTTTCTTAACAACTCAAGTTAATATATGGATTTCTTAAAGTGTTACCTTTTGGAGTGTCTCCTGAAAGCATTTTCCATCTAAATAAATATTTTCCACTAACATCAGGAAAAAAAAAGATTTGTTCTTAGTAAACACATTTCTATAGTATTATAGCTAAAAAATTGCTTTCTGACTTACAACTGCAAAATAAAATCTCTATAACACCCAATTAGAAAAGAACATCAGTTCACTACGAAGTCTTCATGTTGCACTGTTATGAAAAACAATGAAAAATAACAATACAAAAAGGCTCTTAAATATGTGCTATTGAGTGATAAAAATACACATTTCATAAGTAGAAAAAATGTTTATCAGTCCAAAGTAATTTTATCCCTGATTCTTTCAGTCAAATGATCTCTTTCCTTGGGACTTCGTCCTCTCCTAGAAGCAACTTTTTACGCTCTCAAAGAATTTATTAAAAAGGAAGACAAGATTTATGCCTACTACATGAAGTAGATCTTTCAAACTTTCAATCTGCTCCTCTATTATAAGAAATATTGTACTTTTTCTACTTTTAGTATAATATTTTAGTCTTTTTCTCTACTTTCAAGTGGAAAAAAAAGAACAGCCATATTTTACTAACACTCTGAAACTCTGAACATAAGTATCTGGAGAGATTAATTTAAAGCATGAAACTATCTCCTTGGATTGTAATTGTCTAAGGTTAATTCAGAGGCAATTATCAATGGTTTCTTAACCTCTAGGACAACATTGTAGATTAGAATTTTCCATAGGCAAAAATCTTCAAATAACTGCACATAAGTTAGGGCATGATTATAAAAGGGAAGAAATTCACTAGTTGGAATTTCTAAAAGTAAAACTTGAAAACTTATAATTTTAGGCCATCAGGCATACCATGAACATAGAACTAACTGTACTGAAATAACCTAACTTTTCCACTCTTCTCCAAAAAGGGGAGTTGTTTGGTCTTTTCTTGCCACAAGATAAATCAATATTATAAATATGCTTTGTGAACAAGTCACACTAACCCTTGATCAAGACACTCAAATAACCTTTCACATGATCTCAAGTAGAAATAAAAGTATTCTTTTGGTTTCTGTTATTTAATTATTTTAAGAGAAGAAAGTCACAAAAGCCAGCTGATTAAAAATGGGCTATATACAGATCATGTGTGATGGGTCCAAGACGCAGTGATGCAAAATTTTCACTGATGGGTTAATTGCCACTGACTGGCTCTTTTCCGTTGCTAGATCATGGTCCCTCTTTTCCTACTGGATCACTCTTCTGTTATCTGTTCCTGATCATTCCTTTAAGCCCAAGTTCTTGTGTGTACAGGTAATCGAGTTACTCAAGCTTTTATCTTTTGTGGTGAAACCCATGGTATTTTCAGCATGTATGCCCAATAAAGAATTTTTATACCATCTAATCTATTTTATTCAGACCCATAATGATTTGCACCACTTTTGTTAGTGCTCATAATTTTTTTTTATTCAGGAAAACTTTCCAACATGCAATTGAAGCCCATGTTCTTCAGGAATATTTCTTGTACTTTGTCATTGCCCCAGAAGCAACAGACCTAGTTCTAATACCAATGGGTGAATTGTTGTGCAGAACACTGAACAGTCTTGGAAAATGTATGAGGATATACTCGACATTATCATAGGGACAACCACATATTTATAACTCACACATTAAGTAAAGGATGTCTCACTTGACATGTTGGTTGTGATGCGTTTCCTGGAAAAGAGTAAACATGCTTTATCTTCTAAACTTATAAACATATTTACCCATCCATTAGGCTACCATGTTATTGATAAGTTTTTAAGGTGCTTTGATAAGCTATGACTATATTTCTCCTAAGAGAGAAGCATCTGCTAGTGCTTAAGATACAGAAGGTAACATCTCTTGTATTTACCTCTGTTGACTAGAATTCTGAAGGCAGTAACAAGAAAGATGTAACCCTAGACTCATAGAATATAAGTCACATCTGAAACAGTCAGCATAAAAGTATAGCTTGCCTCATGATCATCAAAAACCACAATATCAGTCTCTCTGTGTTTCCCTAGAAAGCAATAAGCTGGCTGTGGACCTTCTCATGTACGTAATAAGGTTACTCTAACCCTATCACTATCTTTGAGATAAAGAACATTCATTAACAAAGTATCACTTGGATGCACAAGCTAGGAATAAAGAGCGGTCAAAGGCATTAGATTGACTATCAAAACGTGAGGAAAAGGCAGTGCTGCCTTTCCTCTACTAGTTTGTAAAGTCACTTATTGGTGGTCAATTTAGTTAAGCCGTCATACTAATTAAGTGCAAGGTCCCTTGACCACTTGATGGAAGAGACTATTTGAATAGCATCTTGAATAGACATATATACGTAGTAGTAATAAAGGGTTTGTAGTTTTCTCAGTTGCTTCTTTCAACTGGCATCCTTGAATTTCATCTTTTCTCTATCTTGAACCAAAGGCTAAACTCAAAGTTTTCATACAAATATAATAATTGCCGGTTGGTTAAAATAAAACATAATACTGAATCTGATCTGGCAGCAATGATCAAGGAACTGAAAAACTCTTGCTGCTTTCTCTCTCTGCTGCACGTTTTAATCGTGAGGGACTGTTCGCAGGGGGCTCAGATTTATCCTGCAGGCCCCTGACTAAAACGCTCTTTTGCCTTCCAATTTGCAGTAATCAACAAACTCTAGGTTTTCTTGTCATCTGATGTTAAGAGCAGAAAGAACCTGGATAGACTTCAAGGAGTGAAAGGTAAAGAACATGTTTCTCTTATGTGTCTTGGGAGGCTGAGCTTTGCTGCTGGAAGGAAAGAAAGGTACATCTGAAAGGAAGGAGAATTGCTAAGTTCAAACCTCAGTTCCTCAAATTGCATAAAATCAATATTGCATATTTCAGAGTTTAAGTCAATAACATCATGAAGAAAATGTAAGAATAATATGTTCATTGAAAAAGTTGTGTGATGCATACTAAGTAATTGAAATCTTTAAAGGAGTGAGAATTATAAGTGTTATGTGTAGTTTTAACATTTTGATTTTTTTTCTTTTTTTTTGCTGAGGAAGATTAGCCTTGAGCTAACATCTGTGCCAATTTCCTCTACTTTATATGTGGGTCACCGCCACAGTGTAGCTAATGAGTGGTGTAGGTCTGCACCCAGGATCTGAACCCTCAAAGCCGGGCAGCCGAAGTGGAACACACAAACTTAACCACTACGCCACAGGGCCAGCCCCTTTGATGACTTTTTTGACTGTGGTATTTTATTTTTACTTCTATATTTGCAGAATTATATTTATTTTCCTTATATGCAATAACAAGTTAGAGGTGGAATATTATCCTAGATTTTCACGTAGCCAGCTTTTCACATATTTTAGGTTGAACCACAGGAAATTACCATTTTTGAGGGTCAAAAATGGCTGACTACCGGCAATTTCATATTGCTCAACTTATATAATATATATACACATTTAAATATTGAAATCACTGTCGTATGCTCAAAAAGTGGTTATCCTTTTATTCTAGCTTAGCCGCCAAGACTAACATGAACCTTTGTACGTGGCTGATTAACTCATCCGTCATCGATAGCACAGAACAAAAAAATGTCAGCCAAAGGCAAATATTTCCATCTCGTTACACTTCACTTGCCTTCTTGTTTTCTATTCATCTCCTCCTGGCTTTTTGAGCCTTGTTGTAAACTCTTTTGTCAAGATCCACCCAAATCCATCCCTAATTCCTTATTTAAGAGATTTACGGCATATGAAATACCTATTTGCTAGAAATTCAATGTACAAGCACAATGAATTAAAATCATTTTGGATGAGATGAGAGACTGTATATAATAAACTGCCAAATGCAATTTAACATAAATTATATCATACAGTCTTCATGATAGCACTGCGAGACAGGTATTATTTTTATAGATGAGGAAGCTACAGTTCAGAAAATTTATTTTCATGATATACATTGAATCTGTTATCAGATTCTCTCTGTTCCGGGTTTAGCATATATCTAGAACCAGAGCACTTCTCGGCCATCTCCACCTTGGTCAAAGCCACCACTGCCACTCACTGGAATACTCCAGTGTTCTGTTGCTTCTGCCCCTGTCCCACATAGCCTATTAGGAACATCCCAGAATATTATACAATAAATTCAGATATGTCACAACTCAGTTCAAAATCCTCAAAGGGCTTCCCCTTTCACTTATAGAAAAATACGAAAAGCTTATTATAGTCTACAAAGCTCTATATGATTTTTACGTCCACTCTATTTCCCACCACTCTATCTCTAGATCATTCTGATCCAGGTTCACTGGCTTTTTTGCTCTGTCTCAAACAAGCCTCTTCAAGGCCTGATCCTTGTCAGTGTTTCTCCCTCTGCCTGAGAAGTGTTTCCCTCAGATACCCAGATGGCAGAGAACTTCACTTCTTACAAGTCTCTGATCAGAGGCTACCTGGCCAGTCCGGCCTTACCTAACTCTCCCACACAAGTCAGAAACCCCACTCTTATTCTCTGGCTTTCTGTATCCCCTTTACCATTTTTTTTCTCAGTAGCTCTTATTATCAGTTGTACATTATGTGTAGTTGTTTATTTGTTTACTATAGGTCCTTCTAACCAGAATGTAAACTTCACGAGGGCTGAGACTATTTCATTCACGGCTATATCCTCCCTGCCTGGCACAATGCACACACATAATAGGTACACAATAAATAGTTGTTGAATTAATACATGATCCACTCCTTGCCAGATGTTCAGTCTAAGGTAGTCATGGTAATATCATTTCCTAGGGAAGAATTGTTTCAGGAGTGGTTTTGTGACATCACTATAGCCAATGTTACATAAAGGGAGGTCTCCGGGGGATCCTGGGAAATTTTTCCTGTTCCTCAGATAGAGAGACCTCAGAAGAGACAATCTCTCTTCTGATTTTACTCTTTCTTTGTGGAAAGTGATGTCTGGAACTGCTGTGGCCATCATGTTATAGGCCCATACGTGGATGTATAGCAGTACTGTGGATGTCAGAGAGGAGGGGTGGAAAGGACCCAAAAGAAATTCAGCATCATTTTTGAGCTCCCAAGTCAATCATCTCGGAGCATACCCTATCTCTGAACTTCTTGCTACGTGAAATAACATATTTTACTACTGTTTAAGCTTGAGTTAGAGATCTCCGATTTGTGGCCAAAGCATTGCTCCCCTATGGTAAAAGGTAGAATTCAGCCCTTGAATCAGAGTTTGCCATATGACTGGTTTTGGCCAATAAGACATTACAATTGTGACCAAAGCAGGAATTGACAAAGCACTGGGGATTTGGGGCCTTCATCCTTGCTACTTTTGGAACTCTGTAACAGCCAGTATGTGAACACACCCAGGCTAACTACTCAGTGATGAGACACTGGATGATGAGAGACACACGATTGCTACCATTGAATCAACTGACAGCCAACTGCTAAAGATGTAAGTAAAGCCATTGACCACATGTGTTGATTGCCAAAGCATGAAAGAGTCAAGTCAAGCCTACCAGATGCACTGCTTAGCTGAACTAAAGCCAAATGGCTGGCCCACAGAACTGTGAGCTAAACAAGTAGGTGTTGTTTATATCACTAAATATTGGGGTAGATTGTAACACACCAAATCTAAATGATACAGCACCTTGACTGATACATAGTGACAAAGCAGTATATTTGTTCACTTACACAACTATCCTTTCCACTTTAGCAACTGTAACAGTATTCATGATGTCAATGCTCTCATATTCCAAACTTAGCTACCTAGACAAAGGTAAAGGTAAGGAGAGGTGAGGGGGGGTAATGAAAAAGATTAAAGCACGCACGTTCTTGTTGGTGATGTGCAGACAGGCAGACCAGGTTCTAAGACCACGCTAAGAATTCTCTATCATAAACGCCACAAATAACAATATTAGGAAAACTTAGAAATAATAGAAGAACTTAGAAATAATAGTTCTATTCCCAATTTGTATTTCTAAGGCAGCTTTCTTTTGTTAGAGAAACTTCTTATGTCACAGTAATGCCAATGGGTCCTGGCCCACTGCTTTTTACTGGTGCATAGTAACCAGTTGTTCCAGATGAGATGGCATCCTTTAATGGAAGCTGTCTATCTGCCTAAGAATTTTATCATTTTGTAAACTTGCTGACACGTAACAAAATTACACAAATAAATCTTGAATATCTGGAATAATGGAGGAGTTGTTCAGCATGGTGGTCTTGTTTCTTCAGGCTGGGCTGACGTGCCCACTGATGAAGGGCAGCTGCAGGCTAGCCTCTACTACCCACGGCGCCTGCCCTGACTCTCCTCTCTGACTTACTCCAGGCAAACTGGTATTTCAGTTTGACTAAATATTTTTCACTTGGTTTTATAATTGCTTTGCTCAGCTTAAATCTCTGTTCTTAAGGTTTTGTTTTAGACTTCTAATAACTTTTTTTCTCCTACTTCAGAATATGTCAGATAGAATACCTGGTTTAGGGCAGAACCTATCAATGGCCAGGCTCTTTAGATATTTATTCTGGGGAAACTGGATATTTTAACATTTAATTAAACATCACATATTCTGGACTTTCCAATAATGTGTGTCATAGCAATATGTTCTCTAGAATCCATGGAAAATATTTGAGTAAAAGAACAAATTAATATATATGTTTGGAGTAAATAGAAATATTATCAATATATCGAAAATTGGATACTTGACCTCAGTTTCTGACCACTTTTTATGGTGTTGTCTATATAATTTTATGGAAATTCTTTTAATTCTTCGGGCCTCAATTGTTTCATCTATAAAATGGGAATAATAAGAGGTATGAGTAGTGTCCTCAACTTAGGGGGTCAGTGAGAGCTGAGGAGGGAATGGGCTCAAGAACAGAAGACATTCCCACTGGGAGGCAGCACTCTGCACTCTTGTCCTTTTGTCAGAATTAGAGCAGGATAACGAATCAGTCATTCACGCAGCCTATTCCTTCTATGAAAGAAATCTAAGTGAAAAGTAAATTTTGGAAGAAACGTTATTTTGCTGCTGAGAACCAGAGTTGAATAAAAAGACCTGCATAAATACACACATACACACACACACCTGTGTCCATAAAAACAACCTACAAGCATCTCTACAATTGTTTCTTGCTTTCAATGACAAAAAACAATGTAACATTTATGAAACAAGACATGGAACAATGGGACCACGTGAAAAAGGAACTAGAAGTCCCATTAAAAATATAAACACATCATGATACCAAAAACATTAGCCGTAATTAGATCAGAAGTTGAATTAATACTGCGTTCAAATAAATAAATAAATAAATAAAAATCCTGAAATAAAAGAAGCCAAAATTTACAAAACAAAAGACCCTCTAATTCTAGGTTCTGTCATAAAGGAATGAAGGGAGGAAGGAACTATAAAATTAAAAAGTTTGTGGTGAACTTATTGGGCTGCAAGATTAAAGAAAAGAATCCTACAGTATCCCGGACTGTGAACCAAAGCGTCAAACAAAACAATACCAACAAACGCACACCAAAAAAAAAGAAAGCAAAACAGGCCTGCATGCCTATTATCAAATGTCCATTTTCAAATTCTATGTGCCAGAAAACAGTGGGGAACAGCATAAAGTTTTATGAGAAAATAAATATAATCTTAGAATTTGTCAAATTGTTTTCATGCATTAGAATATCTACAGGCGTTTGCAAATATACAATATTAAGACTCAGGTCCATATGCCAATAGCTAAAACCAACATTCTTCTCTACACATACTTTGATTTACAGTTTTTATTTGTGTTATATGTTATTCTCTCCTTCTCTTTCTCTCTCCCTCTTGCTCTCTTGATCTCTTTCTCCTTCGTTTCTGTTTTTGTTAAAATAGAACTAGTATTTTCTGAGTTCACCTTTCCTCTAATAACTTGCTAAGCATAGCCAATAAAAATGAGCACACTATGAGATTAAGTTCACAAATTGCCTTCCATACTATCACAGGTGATAGTTTTACAACTATGTAAAACAAATAAACTTCCTTCTTTCCTACAATTTCCTCACCATCTCCATCATTGACACGTATACCAGTTCTCTGCCTATTTTATGTCTGTGTTCTAACCACACCCAACTTCTTGGTCTCAACTTCTGTATTATTCAGAGTGGGCTCAAGGCCACATTATGACTTTCATGGGTCCTAGGACTTTTGTGGTCCCTTCCTCCAAAAAATAATTATCAATATATTTTATGACTGCATAGGTAAAGATGAATATAACCAAGACTTGATTATATTAATTTTTCTTCTGATTTTAAAGAAATTAAAACATTTTTGCAGGTCCCTACAGTGGGCATTAGGCACTGTGCCTGCCATGCTTAATGGATGAGTCAGCTTTGAATGAACTAGATTATAATATAGTCATGAGTCATTTAAAGATGGGGATACATTCTGAGAAATGTGTTCTCAGGTGATTTTGTCATTGTGAGAAAATCATACAGCATACTCACACAAACCTAGATGGTACAGCCTACTACACACCTAGGCTACATGGTACTAATGTTATGGGACCACCGCCCTATATGCGATCCATCATTGACCAAAACATCATTATGTGGTGTGTGACTGTACAATAAAAAAGAAATCCCAAATTATCAGGGACTTAAAACAAGAAAAGTGTACTTCTTGCTGATGCTATGTGCAGTGGGCTGGGTCTGTGATATGTAATGCTCTCACTACAAGACTCAGGCTGTGGGGCTGCGCCTATGTAAAATACTGCTTGTCACTGTGGCAGAGAAAGAATGAGAGTATGAAGAAGTGCATACTGGCCCCAAACTTTCTATGGGCAGGAAGCAGGCTGAAGACTCCACTACAGAAGCTATTTCTTTACGTTGAAACTCACCATCTATGACTCTCTGCCCACTTCTCTTTCTCCTACAATGATCTTCCCTTGGTGGCATTGGAAATTAACAACTTGGTATCCCTGAGAGGCGGTCTTAATCATCATTTTCCTGGATTACATTTGAGACATGAGTTATCTACACCCAAACTAGTTCAAACAACTTGCCACTTGTTCATTTAAGGCTATAAATAAACAGGAAATCAAATTTCAAAATCATAACATCATTGTCATCCTCTTTTGTAGCTAGGAATATTCCTTGACTTCCAAAACATCTCAAACTTTGCATCTTTTTCTTTCCAAATCGGTGATGATTCTCTTTGCATAAGCCTGATATTTTCCTCCCTTAGTTTCCTCTTTATTCACATACATTAACTTTTCTCATTTTTATGCTTATCCACATGCATTTTTTCTGTTTCTCTAAGTTTTTTTTCCATTTTCTTGTACTAACTTCTCTTATTTCTAAGCAATAAGCAGTGCTGAAACACGTGTTATACCGTATCGTGATTCGTTGTTCTCTTGTTTGTCTCTCTGACAAAACTGTGCGGCATTATGATTCACGAATTTATATTTCTAGCTTCTATTGCAACATTAGGATATACTAAGTTTTAAATTAAATTTGAACAAGATACCCAGAGATCATCTTTTATTTAAGAGGCTAATTTTACACCTATGTATCTTGTGGCAAGTCACATTAAATTGGGATGACTTACTTCTCAGTTTACAGTGAAAATAAATGAATACTTGGCTTCTAGTCCTTTCTAGTCCTAAGACTTACATAATTCATACTCTCCTACATTTCCAAACTCATCCTGTGCCCCTGTCTCCTACTACAACCCATATACCACCATGTAATGCAGTTCACTGCCCTGAGAACATTCCATGGTTTTACATGTGGTTGTGCCTTTAAAAAAAGTTGTTACTCTGCCTGGGTTAGCTTTCCTCTCTTGTCTTCTTGATAAGGTTAAACACCATTTCAAATATTATCTCAGTATGAGGACTTTTCAGCAGAGTTCTCTGCGTTCCTATATAACTTTATATATACCTCTACTATAGAATTTAATATATTAAAGTTGCTATTACCTTATATGCTTTTGCGTTTCATTAGGATTACATATAAAACAAGATTGGAAATGCAGAGGGTTCACTTTTGTAGTCCAAGTACAATGTTCAGTTCTTTTCAGATTGTAGGTATATAATAGCATATATTTGTGGAATTCATCTATGCATGTATGGACGACCATATGAAAGGATAGGACAAGGCAAAGAAGAATTGCGTGTGCATGGTTTTTTTTCTTAATTCTGAATATCTGGGAATATTCCCCTTCTAAAGTGTCCTGTTCAAACACCAGATCCGAGCACATCAAACCCAGAGGAGAAGAGGATGTGAAGAGTCACCAGTTGATGAAAGAGTAGATCTCAATGAACTTAGAGGGAAGAAATAATCAATAAGAATATCAGCTTGTCAAAATTGGAGCCAATAATGCAATCAGAATCACCCCCCTTCAAGCCACATCTAGTAACTACTATTTTCTAGCCACCACAAAGGGGAACAATTAACCTTACTTCTAAAGCTATAGATTCGTTTTGTCTATTTTTGAACTTTATATAAATGAAATTATACAGAATTCATTTATTTTGGTCAATGTCTAAAGGAAATTCATCCTCATTGTTGTTTCATTTTTCTAATTATTTGTTATTGTTCTATGGTATTCTATTATCTTAATGTAGAACAAAGTATATAGTCTACAATTGATAGGTCTTTGGGTCATTTCCAGATTTGGGCTAGCAGAAATACTGTTTTAAAATATGCCTTGTGGTGAACATTTGTACACATTTCCATCAAGTGAAATTGCTAGTCATAGGGCAGGATCACAGATTGTTATGTACATAGCAGCAATGCCTAAGACACATGTGTCTTATAAAGCTTGTTTTTTAAAAAATAACATTTGGCAAGGATACTTTCATGATAACAGGATAATAATTGCTTTCCTGAGCTGTATGGGAGAAGTGGGTATTTTCTCTTCTGTATCTTATTAAGATTTCTTTTAGCAGTGATTAGCAGTTTTTATAGTTTTCAAAGACAAATATTGAAATTCCATTCGTTACCACTCATGGGATGCTTAACAAATGGATATATAAAGTAGAAAATTGGAGATTAGAAAGAATGCTGGAACCACACTTTAAAACAGTCAACGTTAAGTTAAATGGATACCATTGCTTTTGTTTGAATAAGAAAGTGACGTGAAGAAAATCTTCCCTTTTCAGATTAATTTGATAGTTACGTGGAGGATAAATGAGAGGTAAAGCTAAAGGCAGTTAGAAAGCTTGTAAGTCTTTTAAAATTAATGGTTACTAAGACCAGAAGTTAAGAATTGGAATAGAAAGAGTGTGTGTCTTTTTGTGAGCCAATAGAGCTAACGGAGCTAAGAGACAGGGTAAGGGAAGGATTGTCAAGACATGACAACTGATTGTAGGGAGCAATGGAGAAGAATGTAACAAAATTAAGTGTGCTCTTGGGTAATGGCAAAGCACATACACTGGACATCAGCAAAGGTGTTCTATTTCACAGGAAGAGTGATTTGGTTTCAGATGCACTTGATTTTGTCTGATCCTGACATCTCAAAAAGAAATTGATTAACAACCAGAAGAGAATTGTGGACTTGACGTGCAGACTGAGATAGCAAAAGGAATAAGTGACAAGAGAATAAATAGGGACTCTCAAGGCACCCCCATTTAATTTTAAATAAAATTTAAAATGATTGAAGAATAATTTCGCAGATGTTCAAAGAATGTTCTTCCCTTGAGACTGATTTGTAGACTCACTGGTTTAATCACATTACATGTTGAGCTAGTTAATATATAAACAGCATTCCAGCAAGATTTCAAAGCTCTTTTGCTCAAACTCCTAGAAAATAATTGCCAGAATGCAATTAGAGCCTACACACTTCAACTTTGAAGTCTGAAGCCAGAAATGTGTAAACGTGTTTGGTTTAAATTAGCTATAAGATGTCAGGACTGGGCGGATGATTGAATTCTTTCTAAACTAGTTTAATGTAACATTCATTTTTCTACATCCTACATTTATGCCTATGGCCATTTTTACATAAATATGTGTATAAAATGAAACACTTATTCGTATAGTTTTCTTTTAACCTTTTATTCCACCAAATTTCTTAACAGTTCACACAATTATGTTTTTCTAGGCTCTAACAATATATTTACAATTCAAATCTCATTTTCATATGAACCATTAATTTATTTTCTGTATATGAAATAGACACTTCATGTTATCATACTAACCAAAATAATTACAGTGACATATGATTTTTCTTCAGCATGAATTTTAAGTTCTTAAATTCTTAAGTATTAAGATCTTAAGTTATGTATGAATTTTATATCCAACCAAGAAGAGGAATATCAATTCTACTAAAAACAAGTAGGACACTATTAAATTTCATAATATCTCATTCATATGCAATTGCAGTAGACTTTAAAGATTTCCAAAAGTTCATATTGTTTCCATTATTTTAATATTTAGCTTATATTAATAAAAAGTACATTACAGCAATATAAATAAAAATATTGCTACACACAATATACCCATATACTGCTATATTTCAAAATTTTCTGATCAAAATTTTAAAAACAGAATAGGATTCTAATTATTAAAATACAAATTGAATAAGATAGGACAAAATGAACTTAATATGAAAATATACGGAAATACACTATTAAAATTAAGTAAAAATTTTTCTGAGAAAAAGATTTGTACTAATACCTAAATGAAGGGGAAAGAGACATTTCAGGAAAAGATAGATATCATTTTACCTTATTTTAATTAATTAGCGTTAAAAACTAGCCAATTAATTATTTTATTTTATTTTATTTAGATCATTATAATATTTATTTAATTATGAAATGCAAAATCAATTGAGCTTTCCCTTTTTCTCTTTTCTTTGTTTCTATAATCAGCAAATATTTATTGAATACCATCATGAGCTTAGCCAAGTGCTAGATGATCTTGGGTACAAATAATGATAAATATTCTGGATGTTTATAATTTAGTCTGGAGGAAAGTTATAGATGTAAGGGAAAATTAAGTAAGAATGAAATATCTTTCTGTTCATGTATATTGTGTCTAACTTAGTGACTTTTAGGACAGAGGGTAAACAAGCAAGGTACAGACTAGATAAAAAGACCTATGTGCAAAAGTGAAGGTTTAACTATTCCTGCATTGCACTTAAGTGTTTGTATTAGTTTTCTAAGCTGCATAACAAATTATCACAAATTTAGCAGCTTAACACAACATACATTTATTATCTCAGTTTCCTTGGGTCACAAGTCCAGGCACAGCTTAACTGGTTCCTCTGCTCAGAGGTTCACAAGGCTGAAATCAAGATATTGTCTGGACTGGCTTCTCATCTGGAGTTTGGGGTCCCTTTCCCAACTCACTCAGGTTGTTTGCAGAAATTAGTTTCTTTCAGGGACCAGACTGAGGCATTCAGCTCCCAGAGGCACTCCCTCCATAGGGAGTTCACCACACAGATGTTTGCATCTTCAAGGGCAGCAGGAGAGCATCTCTCCAGCCTTGACACTCTTCTTTGCAACAATGCCTGGTCCCCAACCAGGAAAATATCCCTTTTGAGTACCTGAAAATCAACTGAGTAAGGAATTTAATTACACCTCCAAATTCCTGTCTTTTGCCATATTCCATTTGTTTAGAAGCAAATCACATCTTTCACTCACATTCAAGAGGAAGGGATTACACAAAGATGTGAGCAACTGGGGACAGGGAATCGACGACTCATTTTGGAACCCTCCTGACCAGTGTAGTGAAAGGGGTAAGCGTTCCAATCAGAGAACTGACACAAATATATTTAGATCATGAGTTTTATATTAAATTCCATCTCAAAGGATTTAGAATTTCAATCATGGTGATTGGGCAAAGACGATTAAAAAGAAAACTGGAGGTTAAAAATATCACAGAAACTCAAGCTATATTATGATTTTCAGCTTTCTCTAAATTGTATTGAGTATTATGATTCTGAAGACCTGTTCATCACATGAGCAAAATCTAACTTACACGTTTTTGAATTTTCTAATGGGTATTTTTATAGATTCATTTACTTATTCAACAAACAGTTACTATCTGAAGTATGACTGTAAATGTGCCAGATGCTTAAAAGTAACTATTCCAAGATGAAAAGACTAAAGTTCCAGCCTTCAAGGAATTAATAAGCTGGTAGGTATACACTATATAAACATACAATTGTATTAGTGTGAAGTTTGCACTAGTAGGTTGTTGGGGTCTGATATAAAGGGTATGGAATGGTAAAGTAAGGATTCAATACTTAATACAGAAGCAGTAACTTGAGGAAATGTTCTTTGAATATTGGAAAGATATATAAATTAATACAAACACACACACATATCTATTCTGTAGAAAGAAAAGTGAATTTATTATCTTATTAAAGAAAAGTAACTTTAAGGAACAGTCCCTAAGTCCATCCTCACTTCTTTTTTTTTTTTTTAATTTTTTGTTTATTGCAGCAACATTGGTTTATAACATTGTGTAAATTTCAGGTGTACATCATTATACTTTTATTTCTGCAGAGATACATCATGTTCACCACCCTCACTTCTGACACCAATTGCAAGTCTGGGAGTCCTCAAGACCACATTCAATTTTTATAATTCACTAGAAAGACTCACAGACTTTCTGAAAGCTGTTATACCCACAATTACGGCATATTACCATGAAAGGATACAGATTAAAATCAGCCAGTGGAAGAGACACATGGGCAGAGTCCAGGAAAGTTCCACCATAGCTTCTAGTTATCCTCTCCTAGTGGAGCCTCAGTACTAATTTTCTTGGCAACAATGTGACAATATGCAGAGTATTGCCAACGAGGGAGGCTTGTCTGAGACTTGGTGCCCAGAATTTTATTAGGGCTTCATCATGTATGTAGACATGGTTGGTCCCTCATGTTTTTGCTGACCTCAGTCTCCAGCCTTTCCAGATTGAACTGACGCTGTGTGACATAAAGCCCCCACTATAAATCATATTGTTAGACTATCTGGTGTAGCCCAAGGTGCCAAGGTAAACAAAGACACTCTGCTGAGACACTCTCATTATGACATGCCAAGGGCTTAGAGGTCACTGCCCATCAGCCAAGGGCAAAAGCCAGATTTCTCTTTGAGTAAGGTTAATTCTTGGCTACACCGTTGTAAAATGAGATTAAGTATTTTTAACTGTTGTAGGAAGTAGCATACATACAGGTTTAACTACAAGTTTGTAGATTAAAATATAAGCTGTTTCTATTTTATTTAATGTCTATAAATCAAAGATATTTTATATCTGAAAAGATGAAAAAAAGCAAAGGTAGTTGGAGGAAAGAGTAGGTGGTAAAGAATTAAGAAATAAGTCTGCAGAGGAAAACAAAGGAAAGATTATAAGGGCTTTAAAAGTTATGATCTAGAATGTGGAATTTATCTGGAGAGTACTGAAAGAAACACAAAAATGTGTTGGGTAGGGGAGTTATATGATCAGATTTTATTTTGAAAAAATCATTCTGGCTTCCGTGTGGAGAACGGTTAAGAAAGTGCAAGTCTGGAAGTATGAATTAAAGCCAGATGAAAAATGAGAAAGTTTGAACTAAGTTATTGTAGTGGAGGTAGAGAAACATTGATCAATTTCAGATATGTGTCCTTGGTAAAGCCAATTAAAAGAATCATAGGGGTAAAGAATCAGGAAGCAGGAGCAGTCACAAATGACAAGATCCTGGTGCTGGCACCTGGGTCTTGTGCAAATAGGAGATTGTGGAGATGTTGACTGGCTGCAAACTATTTCCAACTCTTCTTTTTCCATTTCTCATTCTAGAGGTTGGAAAGTCAAATATTCATTACTACACTCCATAATACACTATATTTAGTTCCCCACTTTATATACATATGTCAGACTTGAGAGCCACGTAATGAGATGAAACCAATATTTTATTATCATTTTTTTTTTTTTGGTGAGGAAGATTGGTTCTGACCTAACACCTGTTGCCAATATTCCTCTTTTTTGTTTTGCTTGAGAAAGAGTGGCCCTGAGCTAACATAGGTGACCGTCTTGCTCTATTTTATTTTTTGTATGTGGGACACCGCCACAGCATGGCTTGATGAGTTTGCTGTAGGTCTGTGCTTGGGATCCGAACTTGCAAACCCAGGCCGCCAAAGTGGAGCACACCAAACTTAACCACTATGCACTGGGCCAGCCCCCCAAAACCAATATTTTAATAGATCTGTGAACTATATTGAATAATAATTGTTTTAAGTTTGTAGGTTACACAATGATATATACTAATAGCTCAATAAATTTACATGAAGACTAGAGAGAAAAAATGGACCTAGTTCATTGATATTAATAGCTTTGAGAAGGTTATTTAATCCAAATTGCTAAAATTGTTTATAAATATTAAAAATATTGAAAAGTTTTGAATGAAATGTTGCAATGGTAAAGGAAAGCTTCAATATCTTAACAGAGAAGTAGTATGCTGAGGAAACAATCTTTGGATATTGGAAAGATATATAAGTTATATATATATTCTCTAAGTCTCTTTGAATGAAAAATAACAACATATTTATTGAGGGCCTACTATTGGTAATGCCTTCACGTTGCTATCATGTCACTTTCTTTAATTCTTTAATCCTTCCAACAAGAATATTCAATAGATACTATAATTATCCCCTTCTACAGTTGAAAAAATTAATCATACCCAACAAAGGTCAATCTACAACTTGCTTGGAGGCAGTTCTGCTATAAGAACCTAAGTCTCTCAGACTCTAGGCCTACAGTCTTAACTTTCAAGTGCCCATGCATACCAAGCCAGATTTAGCAAACAAAAATACAGAACATCCAGTGAAATTTGAACTTCAGATAAACAATGAATAATGAATAATTTGTAGTATATGTATGTCTCCTGTAATATTTAGGATATACCTCTACCCTCCCCCAAAAGTTGTTTATCTGAAATACAATTTAACTAAGCATCTTGTATTTTTTCTGACAAACCTACAAATTGACTGTCTTGTTTTGTAGACAAGACCTGGAGATCTGATCATGAACGCTTGCACTTGAGAGTTCAGAGAAACTAAAGTCTGTGGGAGATCAGAGATTATGTCTCAGCAAGCAGAATTTCAAATGACTCAACCATTTATTGTGTCTCATAAATAAGAAAATACTGCACAAAGGAGTTATTGGAAGGGAGCATGTTTGTATTCTACTAGACAATGTGCTATTTCTACCACAGTTCAATGCATGGCGAGAGCAATAGTGGTCTACTATATCTTGTGTTTAGTCTATGGGAATCTTCTGGTTGTCTGTGTTGAGTAGCTCTATTCTGTTTAGTGCTAACTTTTTACCTCAATGTGTTAATCTTTTACTTTAAAAGTTTTAGTGTTATGTATTAATGAGCTGAGAGTCAAGTTAAATTAAATAGCTATTTAATTAATTTCTCAATGTCATAATTTTCATAATTTTAATGCTTCCAAATAATTTCTCATAGTTTTCACCATTTAGTGAATAAATGAAAGATATCAGTTTTCTCCCTGAAAGATTATGCTAATACATATGACTAAGAATTGTGGAGGAAAGATACTGGATAATATGCTAAATTGCTTTCTCCCTTGCTTTGTCTCTCTTGAGACTTTTTAATCTACTTTAATATACCTACACACCAACTTCCTACTGTACCAATTAACCATTCATTACCTAATTATCTCCTCCAGCTGAGAACTCTTCTTCTTTAGAATAATTTCCCCCTTGTTATCATCCTTGTAACAGTATTATTTGTACTCTTTAGTAAGTGATTTCTAGTAATTTGAAGTGCATTCAAATAATTTAGCTGATTTATAGCAGGCATTTTTCAGTCTTCCTTAGATTTTTGCTATTGAAACAGGTATGCTGTAATTGTTAAGTCCATTTCAGAATTATTAGCCTCTCAGAATTGTACAAAATGTACTAAGATCTCTTTTCAATGCAGAATTACAAATTCCAGGATACTAAACATATGGTGGAAGATTTTATCATTTTTCACAAATGACTCATGGAATGAATACTCTGGATAAGTAAATATAATTTTGTGATTCCAAGTATTTATAGAAATTAAACAAATATATTCCCATTGTAAAGAAGTTTTTTTAAAAGTCTACATCAAACAGACATAATGGAGTAACTGGTGCCCAGATTAGCCCTCCCACTGTAAAAAATGATAAGAGAGGACAACTATTTTCAGGCAGTGGACAACAGGCAGCACAAGGCTATGATACTTGTATAAAGGGAAACTCAAGAGTTTAGCTCCATAAATTCCTGGATTAATGTCAATGGACAATTTCTCAACCAACCATAGCTCAGAGGTGGGGTCCCAACAGAGCAACCAATCCCACAAAGCTGAGGAGTGAGTAACTAGCGTTTGGGGCAGCTGAAGTGGCTGGAATCTGTGAGGTGAAGCATCAGAAAGGAGGGTGCTGTGCAGAGAGGGAGCTCCATAGGTCACAGTGAGATTCCTATCAGTGAACAAGGGTTGAGATATATATGCACAAAAGGAGGCCACTCAAGTCTTACCAGATCCAGCCTCTGCAGGGTTAAGCAGAGGACCAGCAATGGAACAGTGCTGGTCATGGGAAGGCATGAAAAAGCAGTGCCTGAGAACATCAGGCCCGACCATTGGAGAGATCTCCTTAACATGTAGTTGAGATGCCAGAAAGTCCATAGAATAAGAATCACATCCTAACAAAGCTGAAACTCAGGTCCTGAAGAAATCCTGTGGGAAGACAGTGTGTGGAATTTGAGTATTTCCAACCTAGTGGGATTGGGAAACACGTTGGGCTTCCCTTGGATCTACATCAACAAAGTATAAAAGCAAGTCTAAATAAATTCAAGAGGAACCACCAGTAGCTAAACTGTCAGCTAAAATAAAAATCCTTGGAGAAAGATAACAGAATTCTGTACTTCTACAAGATAGTATCCACCTGTCCAGTATTTAATAAAAAAATAACTATCATCAGCCAAAGTGCCAAGATGATTCAGTGGGGAAAGAACAGTCCTTTCAGTAAATAATGCTAGGACAGCTGGATAGCTACATGCAAAAGAGTGAAGTTAGACTCCTACCTCACACCAAATACAAAAATTAATTCAAAATGGATCAAAGACCTAAATGTAAGCTAACAATATATAACACTTCAGAGAAAACATAGGTATAAATATTCGTACCCTTGGAGTAGGCCATGGTTTCTTAGATATGACACCAAAAACACAAATATCAAAAGAAAAACAAAATAGTCCTATTGGACTTCATCAAAATTAAACACTTACATCAAAAAACTCCATCAAGACAGTGCAAAGACAATTCATTGAATGAGAGAAAATATTTATATATCGTATTTCTGATAAGGAACTTGTATCCAGAATATATAAAGATCTCTTACAACTTAATAATAAAAAGAGAAAACATTCATTTAAAAAATGAGCAAAAGATTTGAATAAATATTTCTCAGAAAAAAAAGATATACAAATGGTCAATATGCACCTGAAAAGATACTCAACATCATTGAGTACCTGAAGGTTCATGAAGGCATTATTCAAGAGAGTCATGAAGTGGAAATAACCCAAATGTCCATTAACCAATGAAGAAAGAAAATGTGAAATATCCGTGCAATGGCATATTATTCGTTCATAAAAAGGAATGACGGCCAGGGCCAGCGCGCTTGCGCATTATGTGCCTCCATGACTCGGGAGAGCGGTGGCCGGTGATCTTTGGTGGCCAGAGGAAGGTGTGGTTTGCAGACTCAGCTGTGCAGGCAGGAAAGGTCCGGAACCAAGAGCCAATTTCGAGTCCCATTGATTCTCACTGCACTAAAAGGGAGAGACAGAGAGGTGTGCCAGCTGGAGATAATGGGAAGACAGAGGTTACAAACTGAGGGGATAAGAAGTCAGATCTCTCACGGAGTCCGTGCAAGCGTTAAGAGTGCCTTTTGCAAGTGTTTCTGCCTCAAAACTGCCTGGAATCTGGCCCCTTCTTCCCGTCTATAGTGCTACACCTTTCCCCGCAGAATTTGCTGCAGTCTCATCCCTAGGCTTGCATCCCTGGTCCTCAGTGGTGCAGACCAGATGGGGCTCCCAGGCGGTTCTCTGCGGAAAAGCCCAGCCAGCAGCGCATCTCAAGGGTAATATCGCATATGCAGCATAAATATGATCACCAGGCACATTAAGGAAATTTAGTCAACTGTAGAAAATTCAGATAAACAGAAAATCTTGAAAACAACCAGAAGAAAAGAAAACATTTTGTACAGGCAAACAATGGTAGAAGTATTGCTTACTTCTCAGCAATAGTGACAAAAACCCAAAATAGCACGATGTGTTCAATGCACTGATGGACTTATAACATATGTAAAGGTAAAAGATATGACAACAATCATCAAAGGAGGGGAGATGGTAAATGGAGTTACACTGTTTAAGGTAATGATATTTGCAAAGAAGGAAATGGGAATTTGGACATGAGGCTACCAAGCAAGAAAGGGGATGTAAATTATTTGCATGAAGATGACTCAGTGTCTCAGAGATTTGTTTAATTCTTAGTTTTATGCTAGGCCCTGTGTGGTAAGTGCAGACTCCATCAGTGAATAAGACAGACTTTGTCCCTATTTAAGTAGGGACAAAGTAATGGGACACAGTGAGGGGTCTTGCAAGGAAGACAAATGAATTACACCAACGTTTATTTAATTAAAGTTGCAATAAGTAATAAGGATTATTACAGCGTAGAATTTGATAAAGATGATGTGGAGAGTTATTTGTGATAGTGACACAACAGCAAGAGGGTGTTATATAACATTT
Organism: Diceros bicornis minor; assembly: GCF_020826845.1. Classification (NCBI taxonomy): domain Eukaryota; kingdom Metazoa; phylum Chordata; class Mammalia; order Perissodactyla; family Rhinocerotidae; genus Diceros; species Diceros bicornis. The sequence goes on from NC_080777.1 coordinate 18,303,817, forward strand.
AGCAAATTTTTCCATAATGATGTTTGTGTATTGTTTTATCTCCAATTTACCATGAGCTGCTTCTTTTTCTGTTTTTGTGAGGAAGACTAGCCCTGAGCTAACATCCGTTGCCAATCTTCCTCTTTTTGCTGAGGAAGATTGGCCCTGGGCTAACATCCATGCCCATCTTCCTCTACTTTATATGGGACTCCGCCACAGCATGGCTTGACAAGCTGTGCGTGGGTGCACGCCCAGGATCTGAACCTGCCACCGAAGTGGAGCACCCACACTTAACTGCTGCACTACCGGGCTGGCCCCTATGATGAGCTTCTTTGAGACCATAACTGTCTTGTTCACCTTTGCGTCTGTAGCTGCACCTAGCCTTGCATGTGACACAGATTGGAACACACCTTCAAAGATCAAGTAATTTTCAACAAGAGAATTCTACAGTAAAATATTCCCTAGACAGCTTATTGCCTTACAGCAAGTCTTAAAAAATGAAATGATAGGTAAGTTAAAATTTCCTGGGTTGAGAATAATGTCCAGGTATATTTTCAAGATATCCAGTTTTGGGGTAAAGCTTAGAAACAAAACAGGCTTTCTATACTCTTGGTTCTTAAGTGTCCTTTTTGATTAATAATTTTAAGTATTAGAATAAATTTGTTCTCCTAGCATTCAGGAAACGTTCTAGTGTTTCTTTTGTGGATATTTTATGATTTGGGAGCCCGATATTCACCTGTTTTTCTTATTTAGCCCAATTTTAATCATTCAGTAACATTAAACAAATATTTAATTTTATAAAAAATGGGAACTAGATGATTATTGTATTTTATGACACATGAAATCTAAAAATCTAACTCTTATTTAACTATATTTATTCTATTTTGTTTATTTAGTAATATTATAGTATAGAAAATAACAAAGTATATATTGCCATACTAACTTTAATTACACATTCCTTAAATTACCATGGTTTTATATGATTCTTTTTCCCCTTGGGTCATTTGAAACTATTTAGATGTTTGAAAGAAAACCTTGACTTTAATCTAAAGTTTTCTTTTTTAAGTGATTGATTATTTTCTTAGTATAGTATGATATCAGTAAATTTTTCTGGTTTCAATAATTCATTTTGACACATCTGATCATTTTTAACATAGCTAATTTAGCTGGTTTTAACATAGTTCATTATCTGATCATAATTTAACATAGTTAACTTTTTTTTGCAACAGACAGTGGAAGAAAAGAATTTATTCAGATTAAAAAAAAAGTTTAAATTGAATCTGTTAGCACAACTAGCAAACATATGGCAAAGTAAATTGCTTACATTTCAGCAAAATATTTTCATCTTTTAAACCTTGGCAATGATATATAGCTTCTAGATGCATAATGCAAAAGTGCTTACCATACATTTAACTGAAAAATAAATGAATGGCTGAGGGCATCAATATTATAATATCCAATCTTTCACATTTAGATTATTTAAATTTATACCAACTAAATTAGTATTTTTAGTTACTAATCCATAGCTTATAGATCTATCACATATGCATTAATTTGTCTGAAAGTAATCATGGAATCTTTATAATTATGCTAGACAACACAAATTCAAAAATAAAACACGGTCATTGCCCTAAAGATTTTCATATCTAGTCTGGGGAATATTCTTTTAAAGAAAAAATTTCAATAAAATATGATAACTGCAGCAATAGGGTTGGGTGGTGGTAGCCCAGAGTAGATATGGTTTCCTAAATTCGTACATTTATGGTCATATCAATTTGCACAACTAGTAATCTGAGAAGAGTTGACAGATGTAGAGATCTCATTAGCATATTGATTTGGAGTTGACAAAAGTAGTTTAGAAATATCTGTTGACATGAAATTGTAAAGAACATACATCTCCAGGTGTATATCAACCAGAGTATACGTCAACGTATACTCATGAATCATGAATGAAAAATAATATACCCAACTATCTGTGATACAATTTATAACTAAAATATGTTTTTTGAGTATCTCAAAATTATGAAAAGAAACCTACCTCTCTATTAGGATTTAATAGGGAAAACTTGTTAGATATTAACCATATTGAAGGTAGAAACCATATCTAAATATTTCTATATCAAGGATCAACAAACTTTTTCCTGAAGGGTTTGATAATAAATATTTTTGACTCTGTGGGCCATATGGTCTCTGTTGCAACCAGTCACTCCTGCGGTTGTGCAAGAGCAACCCTAGACAAAATGAACAAGTGGGGGTGTCTGGATTTGGCCCAGTGGCAAGCCTGTTTGGTTCACTGGCTGTAGTATCCCCACCCCTATTAGTGTATTCCCACAGCTAGAACTGTCAGTATCTCAACTAAAATTAGATGAAAAAAAATATGTCTTTACTTAAAGAATACGGGCACTACAGATTATTGAATTTGCTTCCTAGTTGAACTTTCTAGTACTAATTATGAATTTTAAATAGAAATTAGTAGAGGGATAAAAAACAGAAAATAAAGTAAAATTGTTTTAGAACAGCCTATCCCAAAGAGTGTTTCACGATCACTGATTCTGCACAGTTATTAGACATTATGTCAAAAATGTTCTGTATTAAATTCAGTTTTAAAAATGTGTCTTAAATAATACTTATGTTTCTGTACTAGAGCAATTGTCAAAATAAAGTTACACAGTTATACATTATGATAGCTAAAAGAGGCCTGGATTGCCTTTAAAGATTTCTCACGTTTCTTTTACTACTAAACTCTATTTTCCCAAATCTTTTATATTAAAAAAAAACAGCAGGGATGATGTGTATGAGTAGTCTGGGCTGCCTTATGTCACCTAGTTTACAAAGCTTATTGATTCATTTAATACAATCCTAAACAATCATTTGAAATACAGAAAGTAAGTACAGTCAATTGTGTATAAAAGTGTGGTTATTTCTAAAATGATCTGTACACAAAAAACGTGATTTGATCATGGAAACAAAATTTCATTCTATTACTTCTTTTTATCTCACAATGAAGAAAATTTAACTGGTATTTGGCTTTGGGCTAATAGACTATTGTGCCATCTTCTTTTTATCAGAAAATAAAATGTACAAATTCTTAACGTTTACATTAAAACACAGATAGCTACCTTTAAAATCTTTTAAAAAGGGTTCAGAAGAAGAACATTGGAATAGATTTTAGAAAAGACATTCAAATTTCTAGTAGTTAAGGAACAAACTGAACCTTCTATCTTCTAGCTGTTGCTTTGGATAGCTAGCAGATTTCTAGGGATGGCTTTTTGAGTGCTCTGTATGTGTTAAAAACACACTCATTATTCATAAAAAAATAAAAGAAATATGTAAATTGAAAGAGGACTAGAAAGAAATAGAATGGAGAAATGTCTCTATGCGGGTCTGATTTGCTGGTAGAAAAGTCATAAGTCAATATTGCCTATGAGTAATCGACAGTGGCTACCTCAGCTGCATTTTCAGGAGCCTCTCTTCCAGGGTGTTGAAAGTCACTCTTATTATCTTTCACAATATTCAGCTGAAATTCTCTTGAGTACTAGTGGGAGTTAGTTTCATATTTCTATATTGTAATATATGTTCCAACTTAATAGAAGGACTAGGAGAGGAATCAAAAGAAGAATATTTGAGTGATGTTTGGCTGGATTTTCTCGTTATCTTATGAGGATAATATGAGGATGAAGAAAGCTATGCATGTATATACTGCATTGTGTTTAAGAGAGGAAATCAGTGGTTTGCTGCTCTACTGTAATTAGGAGAGCTGTTAATACAATCAGTGTACAGAGGTGGACTTTATTTAGACAGATAAAATATATGAAGAAAGAGTTAAAGGATAATGGAGGAAAATAGAAAAGTAAAGGATTAGGATCTGAGAAAAAGTGCCTGTCGAAAGATGAAATTTCCCGTGTTCTCAATGCCCCCAGAGAAATCTGCAGATTTCTCTACTACAGTACTGTACTTCATTTTATTGTTGTAATTATTTGTGTATGCTGGTCTTCTCAGCTGCACTGAAGACTCCACCAGAAGAGAAACCATATTTCTTGGTCTGTATATCCACGGTTTCTAGTATGGTGGTTGACACATAGTTGGTTCTTGATAAATCTTGGTTGAGTGAATATATTGCCTGATTACAGAAGGGGTGGCAGACTGAATCTGTGCTTTATCTCTTCTAGTAAAGTCTTTTGGTTTCCCTCCTAGATCTCTTTAGCAGCCTGCAGCTCTCCCCATCCTCCAGCTGTAATGCTTATAGGCTAATGGTTCACACGTTCTCCTTTCCCTGGAGACTTGCCCTCAGCTTAAAGGTGGTGCACAGGATGGTGTTACATACTTACTCTGGACTTGACTTCCACCATTTGAAAAATTGAGGTAACAATATTGACAGGGTAATTAAAATTAAATTTATAAGATTCACATGTATGCCCAATGTAATTGTGCACAGTAAAATCTGTACAAGTAATCACAGCATCCCCAAAATAAGTAGTTACATATTTATTTCCAGAGAAAGAAATGTTCCTAAATTCATATTGTTTTGTTAATGATTCATGCATTTAATGAGGAAAAAAACAATTTGTTCTAAAGTTGATTCTCTACTAAGTCAAATCTTTGATTTTTGAAAATATAGAAATTATATTGATTTCCAAATCTGTTTTATTAGAGAAGGAATATATCATTTCCTACATTCAGTTTATGAGATCAATTAATATTTAAAATGTTAGGGAAGTAATATGACAAACTGCAGTTTCTTTACTGCTCACCACTCAAAGCAATTTACGTCTTCAAATAGGTTAAAAACAACTTTCTGTTATCAATTGAAATATTTCATTATGTCACCTACCCACTGTAATAGTTCCAGATGCTGAGACTTATTTGAATATCAACCTGGGTTGGTGAGAGTTCAATTAATTATTTTATTTGGCTGTCAGTTTGAAACTCATATTTCAAGTTTCTAACTAAAAAGAAAGAAAAAACTGTAAGTGAGATAGCTTATAGAGTGTAGTAATGACATTGCTAACTTCCAGGTCAGTCATTGTTAATTTCCAGGAGGAAAAAAGATGAGTACAAAATCTTTTCTTTTTCTTTTTTTTTAAATTTTTTAATTTAGAACCCAGGAAATAGAAGTTACACTTGATTCAGAAGTAGAAAATTGTTTTTGGGGACACCTAGGCTACTGCAGTATTTTTCATGTTGGGCGTTCAAAATCCACTTCAATGTTGCAAGTGTTTTTTTCATTTTCTTTTCGTTTTGATGAGTCATTCTTGGTAAAGAGGAAACCAGAGGCTCTGTGGGAAGATCAAGTTGAACAGTTCAGATCAACTGAGGTAGTTGAATTGGATTTACTACTGAATTAAGTAATATTATCTTACATTGAGGATGATATTAAAAGCCATAATCAGTGTTGACTCAGCAGCATAAAAAAGTCTTTGAAAATTAAAATTGAGCATATTATTTTAAAATAAGTGGATGTAACTTTCAATTATAAAATCAGGCATCTTTCCATGACATTATTTTAAAATTATAGTATTTTAACAAATTATGTTCAGGAGGGAAATAAAGAAGACAGTGAAAGTTAAAAATGCTAGCTCCTGGGGCAGAATAATGCTGCAAAATATTGAAGACACTTAAAGAAAAGCTAGAGATATGCACAGATGAAGAAGAACATTCAACTCTACCCCTTAGTCTATCATATCACTTTCCCAGTAGTTAGATTTTGTGAACACAGTCTCTTAGACTAAGTGTTTTCTCATATGTGGTACCTTTCTGGGAGCAGTAAAAAAAATTATGAAAGAAGCAAAATGTGTATAAATATTCTTAGTAAATAATCACATTTCCAAGGTAGATGCAGAGAGTTAAGGTTAAAAACTGAAGAGCAACTTAATGTGACAGAGGACGTGAATAACTTGCCGTAAACCAAGTAGCACAGGTTTCACTGCTCAAGTCCTGGTCATACGAATTCATTTAATGTCAGCAGAGCCGATTCCAACAGAGCTGACACTGGAATGATTCAGATGTTAACCCCTTTATGTAGTCGACATGGAGAGTCAAAGCCTTGGTGATATCTGGAAAATTTCTGTTTCTCAGACATAGTGTGTCTCAATTCTGAGGGAAAATATATATAAAAAAATTGTATCTGTGACGTTTCTGTGAAACTTGATTAGCTCTGTTTTGCATTCACTTGTTTTCTATTTAAAAATAGAAATTCCAAAAACATGTTAAAATGTGTTATTCTACTTTTTAAAATTACTTTTAAGAGGTAGCAATGTGTAGTTCACATAAAATCCTAAGCAGTCAATAAAAGACATATGTAAGTTTATTCTCCAGATAAGAAATAAACTTATAATATGACTGAGAGTAATATAAAATATTAAGCAACTTTTTCTGAGAGATTGCATTCTGTGTCACCATAGTTTTCTATCATTTTGATAGAAAATTTTTCATCCATTGCTTTCCTGTGACTACATATATATATAATTCAAGATTATATTTTATGTTAGAATGAATATTTATGTAGTATACTTACAAAATGACAACCTGCATTATCTCCATCTTTTTCTTATCTTCAGTCACAGAATTGAGAAATACATATTATTATTGCCAGAAATCTTAAGAAGAAATAATGTAGTCTGAGACAATTTAGCCCAATTGCACAGCCAGTGAGTAAGTATCTGAATATATATGAAAATATATGTGTGATGGTTTTGAAATGGCCATGGATATTTTGAGATTCCTGTCATCAAGAGGTGAGATGATTTGGGTTTTTTCGCTATTGAGTTGCAGGAGTTTCTTATATATTTTGGATATTAACCCCTTATCAGATAGATGGTTTGCAAATATTTTCTCTCATTTCATAGGTTGCATTTTCACTCTGTTGATGTTTCTTTGCTGTGCAGAAGCTTTTAGTTTGATATAGGCCTACTCATTTATTTTTCTTTTCTTGCTTGTGCTTTTGGTGTCATATCCAAGATATCATTGTCAAGACCATGGTCATGAAGTTTTTCGCCTATGTTTTCTTCCAGGATTTTCTGGTTTCAGGTCTTACATTTAAATCTTTAAACCACTTATGGGTTATTTTTGTGTATGGTGTAAGATGAGGGTCCAGTTTCATTCTTTTGCATGTGGACATCTGGTTTTCCCAGAATCATTTGTTGAAGAGCCCATCCTTTTGCCTCTGTGTATTTCTTGGAATCCTTTTTGAAGAAGAGTTGACTGTATATGAGTGAGTGTATTTCTTAGCTTTCTATTCTGTTCCATTGGTCTGTATGTCTGCTTTTATGCCAAAATCATACTGTTTTAATTATTGTAGCTTTGTAACACACTTTGAAATCAGAAATTGTGATGCCTCCAGCTTTATTCTTTCTTCACAAGATTGCTCTGAAATGGGCAAAGGACTTGAATAGATATTTCTATAAGAGAAGACATACAAGTGGCCAACAGGCACATGAAAAGATGTTCAACAGCATTAATCATCAGGGAAATGCAAACCAAAACCACAATGAGATATCACTTCACACTTGCTAGAATGGTGATCATCAAAAACAAAACAAAACAAAACAAAAAAACAAGAAATATCAAGCATTGCCAAGGAGGTGGATAAATTATAACCCTGTTACACTGTTGTTGGGAGTGTCAAATGGTGCAGCCAGGGGCCGGCCCTGTGGCGCAAGCAGTTAAGTGCATGCGCTCCACTGTGGTGGCCCGGGGTTTGCTGGTTCGGATCCCGGGCGCATACCAACACACTGCCTGGCAAGCCATGCTGTGGCAGTGTCCCATATAAAGTGGAGGAAGATGGGCACGGATGTTAGCCCAGAGCCAGTTTTCCTCAGCAAAACAAGAGGAGGATTGGCAGATGTTAGCACAGGGCTGATCTTCCTCACCAAAAAAAAAAAAAAAAAGTGCAGCCATCCTCTATGGAAAACAGTCTGGAGGGTCCTCAAAAAATTAAAAATACAACTACCATATGATCCAGCAATCTCACTTCTGGAGATATATCGAAAAGAATTGAAATCAAGATTTTGAAGAGATATCTACACTCTCATGTTCATTGCAGCATTATTCATAATAGCCAAGATACAGAAACAACCTAAATGTCCATTGATTGATGAATCAATAAAGAAATGTGGTGCATATATAAATACAATGGAATATTATTCAGCCCAAAAAAGAAGAGAATCCTGCTATATGTGACAACATGGATCATCAGGGAAATGCAGGGAAATGACCTGGAGGACATTATACTATGTGAAAAAAGCCAGTCACAGAAGGACAAATACTGCATGAGTCCATTTATATGAGGAATCTAAAATAGTCAAACTCATAGAAGCAGAGAGGAGAATGGTGGTTTTCAGGGGCTGAAGGGAGCAGGAAATGGGAAGTTTCTGTTCAAATGATATAAAGTTTGTTATACAAAGGAAATAATTGCTAGAGATCTGCTGGTGTCTATGTCCCCACCTTTTAGAACTGGGCAGGCTTGTGACTGCTGCAAACAATAGAGAATGGCACAAGTGAAGGTATGTGACCTCTAAAGCTAGGTCATCAAGCTAGTTTTTACCTGGATCTTTTGAAATACTGGCCTTGGAGACATTTACTCTCAGTACTCTCTCTCTTGGAACCAAACCACATGACTGGATGAGCCCAAGCCACACGAAGATATCAGCGAAGCCCTTAGAATCATCCCAGCCAAGGCACCAGATACATGAGTGAAGAAGACTCCAGATGATTCCAGACTCCCATCTTTCTGTTCACCTTCAGTTATGATAGGGCAGAGGCAAGCCTCTGTGCCCTGTCAAATTCCCTGACTCACATGCCTTTGAGCATAGTAAAAAGATTGTTGTTTTATGGTGTTAAATTTAGGATGATTTATACACAGCAATAGATAATCGGAGCCATGTATGCATTTTTATGAATTTTAAAATTCAAATTAAATATTAACCTAATTGGGGCCAGCCCAGTGGCATAGTGGTTAAGTTTGTGTGATCTGCTTTTGTGGCCTGAGGTTCATGGGTTTAGATCCCAGGCGTGGACCTATGCACCGCTCATCAAGCCATGCTGTGGCGGCATCCCACATACAAAATGGAGGAAGATTTCCACAGATGTTAGCTCAGGGACAATCTTCCTCACCCAAAAAAAAAAAATTAACCCACTTATATATTATAATAAAGTTATAAACCCACTTGTCCCAAAAAAATCTTTTGGTGACTTTTTTCTGAAAGTGGAAATAAATTTCCATTGAATTATGTATAATTATAAGCCAGGGCATACTTTAAAATGAAGAAACTTTTGTGGAGTAGCTGCTAGTATGTAATTTGTAATATGTAATGTGTAATCTGTGAGCTAGGAGCAGGAAAAAAAAAAAGACAAAAGCTCACAGTCCCAAAGGCGGGGAAACAAATCAATGCATTAGAAATTTTACATTAAAATAGAAATTTATAGGATGTTTTATAATGAGTGAAAGAGATATTTCTTTTAAATATGATCAAAGTAGAAATACTAAATTGTTACAAATTTCAGTATTAGTCACATTTCTATCTTTCAGTAACAATGATCCTTGGAGGTAGAGCATAAGATAATGGGTTGAGGGCCAGTCCCGGTGGCGAGTGGTTAGTTTTGGTGCACTCCACTTTGGCAGCCCGGGTTCAGTTCCTGGGTGTGGACCTACACCACTCGTCTGTCAGTGGCCATGCTGTAGCAGCAGCTCACATACAGAAAGAGGAAGATTAGCAACAGATGATAGCTCAGGGATAATTATCCTCAGGAAAAAAAAAGATAATGGATTCAACATCTGTGTGTGTGTGCCCTCAAAGGAACAAATATTTTGCTAAGGACGAAAAACAATAAGAAAGTGGAAAATATAAATATGTATAAAATATGCATTGTAATTCATTCTATAAAAGAATTGAGCATGGATCTGATAGATAATTCATATGAACTTGAAGAGTTTAAGTAGTGTGAATGATTGTGACCTCTCTAAGGAAGTGACATTTAATCTGAGACCTGAAACATTGAAAGGAACCAGTCATGCAAAGTTCCTAGAGAAGATAGTTTTAGGTCGAGGCACCATGAAGCACTAAGACCTTCTACAGAAAAAACTTTTTGTGCCCTGACAGAAGGGAATTGAATAGCAGCTTAGTGAACACTAGTGAGATAAATGGTAGGTACTCTTATTTTTACTGAAGATATGTTCTCAAAAACTGCCAGACTGTTCATAATGCCATTAATATTTATAGGAAATCCATTCTAGCCATTTTAGATATTGACTAGAAATTGTTTGTATTGGCTGATTTTACACTCTAAGTAAAATACAGAGGATTAAAAAAATAAGTGATATCTTTAATACATCAGTCTGTAATTTACTTAATAGAGAACAAGTATCTTTAAAAGGATGGGAAGATATATGATAATAGATTTGTAGAGACCATGATGGCTGTTTCCTAGGACACTTTTTAATCAACACTAATTGAGAAGGAAGGTTACAGCTGAGAAAAGGGCATCTTTTGCAAGAAAGAAAGCAATCAGCTCTAGGTATTATTTTTTATTCACTAGAAAGTAGTCAGTGTGCCAAAACTCCTCTTAAATTTTTTCTTTAAAAGACACGAGTTTCTAAATGTCTTTTTACAATTTGATCAAAGATAAGAAAATGTAATCAATAAATTTGAGAATGATCATGAGGGATTATATTTATTTTCTTTCAGAGAAGCTACAAAATTCAAGTATATAAATCACTAGACAAACTATTATTATTTCTTTAAAAAATGTATTGCATTAAAAAGCACATTGGAATATAGAACTAAATCAAGGAAATATTTTGAGATCAAAATGTATATGTGAATGTGCTGTGTATATAGTCTCATGTTTAACATTCGTACTGTTAATTGTGTCTCTGACAATGACAAATCAAACTAAAGTATCTTGTATTTTGATAAGTTACTTAGAATTAAAGTTGTCTGTAACTACTAGCTCTTCTGGTCCCATAATGAACTAATCACTAAGTCAAGTTGATTCCTCCCTCTCCCTGTCCCTCAGTCCATCTTCTGTGTTTCACACCATAGTCAACATGCATTTCCCCAAATCTCATGTCTTGATGGTGACACTTTCCGTTCTTCCTGCCTCCAGTCTTTTCTTCACTATTGGTTCTTGTCAAATCAATCTTCATAAAGTCACTTTATCCAAGGCACTCTCCTGTTCAGTAAACCAAAAGTACACTATTGCTATTGAATCAAGTCTTACCTTAGAGTCTGGATATCCAGCAACTTTATAATTTATACTAAATAACCTTCTATGTTCCAACATGAATTCTCCTTTAAATAGAAAGTGTCTTATTATTATCTCTTCATTGTCAACATGTGTGTTAAGGAAAGAACAGAAGGTAAATTTCTCTCTCTCTTTTTAGAGGAAGACTACAACCCTTACTACTTGTTTCTCTCCTGTGCACGTGGAAAATGTCTCCTAAATATACAAAATGAACTTTCCATTTGCATGCGTGTTTGATTCTTCTCTTTAATCAAATACTGTATTTAATTGAATGTGAAAAATCAAAGTTATAGGTACTAAAAGAGGATGGTCTCTGTTCCATGGTAAATATCATTTTCCTTATACCAAGCCAACTTTAGGAAACGTGACCTACTTGGAAAATAAAAATATTCAAGCACCTCTAAGATAATACATGTAACCATTCATTTTCTACTTTCACATCCTACTCTTTTGTGTTCATATCTTCGGCTCAGAAATACTGTCTCTAATTTTATCAATCCGGTGGTTTATGTCCTGGATTTTCAGGTATTGATATCTCTGTAGAGTGTTCAGTGATACCTACTGTTTGATTTTGATGTTTGTCCTGGCCTTGGACGACTCATCACTCAAGCTCCAAGACCATAAAACACCAATTCCTAAAGGTTTTCTATTTTTTATAGAATTTATTTTTCTCACCATCCACATAAACCTGCCTGGGTGTATCTGTTACCAACTCTTCTAATGTCGCAAAGCTGAGATATTAGTTTCTAAGCCTAACGATATGTAAAAACTGATATAAAGTAGGGTGAAATTAATGCAGGAAACATCCATGTATTCACTCAAAATATTAATTACAAACTCACTATGTGTGTGGTATTGTTTCCAGTGCTCAGGATACAGTTGTGAGTGAAGCAGAAAAATAGTCTGTATCCTCTTGGATTTTTATTCTAGAGGATAATGACAGGTATAAGCAAGAAAAATATGAATAATACAGACTACATTTATTAGTGACAAGGGATAAAGATAAAGTGAACATGAGGGAGTAATATTACAGGTTAGGGATGTATGTGGAAATTTTTGATGGAGTGACTGTGGAAGGCTTAACTGAGAATGTGAATTTTTGAGTAAAGAGCTGTAAAACAAAGGCTCTTAAGATGGAGCATGCCTGGTGTGGCCAAGGAGCAAGGAGGGGCTGGGATGGCTGAAGTAGAAAGAAAAGGGTAGAAACAGTAGGAGACGAGATTGATGTGGTGATAGGGAAACAGGTCGTGCACAGTCTCATAAGTACTTTGTTTCTTTCCTATGAGGGATAAATAAAGACATATATCTGTTTATATTTATAAACATTATTCCATTTATGAGTTACACGTTAAAAATTCTGGCAGCTGTGTTGAGAAGGATCAGGGAGCTAAGACAGAAGACTGGATAAATGGCTACTGCAATATAATATAGTCAAGAGATTCTGGTTTCTTAGACCAAGGTGAGGATAGTGTTTTGAGTGCAAATGGTCACATTCCAGATATATTTTATAAGATATTGTCATCTGAATTTACTGCACTATAGATCTAGACAATGAAAGAACGAGTAGATTCAAAGATGATAAAAATATTTTGGCCTAAGCAGCTGGAGTAATGTAGTTGGCATTAACTTAGATGTGGTGACTCGAGGAAAAGCTGGATTGGGAGAATGGACTATCAAGAGCTCATTTTGTTTTTGTTTTGCTGAGGAAGATTAGCCCTGAGCTAACATCTGTTGCTAATCCTCCTCTTTTTTTGCTGGGGAAGATTGGCCTTTAAACACTACTTTGTTTTACTCTGTATTTGTTTAAAAGATAAAATTCAGTTGCATAACTTTATTACAGTGTAAATGTAAATTCTTTAACTTAGGGCTAAACTGATCTGAAGCTAGTGGCAAAACTTTAAATAAAAGCATATAATTAAAGTAATACTGAAATATGAAAAAGATGTATTTGTATATCTCCACACATGTGATTAAATGCTACTGCTTAATCACGATTAATGAATATATGATAGAGCAAGAAAATGTAAATTTTTTTCCTCAACTCATAACTGAGAGAATTAGATCCTAGATGCAGGATTTATTGATGATTCATGGAAATGAATTTCTTTTAAAGGCATTTTAAGGACATAAGCAAGCACTGTGGTTACCCAGGGCAAAATTAAGCATGAAAACATACTGCCTCTGAGGCAGAACAAAATCATTTCTTGCAGAGAACAATATTGCAGAGTCACAGCATGAACCTTGAATCCTATTTCAGGGAAGAGACCGAGAAAAAGAAAAACACATTAATAATAAGCTTCTGTCCATGATCACAGAAATCTAAGTTTCCCGGCTTCAATGTGTGCTCTGGGGTAAGAAAACTACACTTGCTATATGTTGTTTGAAAGTTGATTGGCATCATGTTCCCATTACTATCTCTTATGCTCATTTTACTTAAAAATAAATTCATCATTATGATTAAGTACTTGGGCTATTTTGCATCTCCCCTTGTTAAGTTGGCATAGAGAAATTTCTATTGTTTTACTTTTTATAAGTCATAGAAGAAACAGAAATATTTAGTTTTAAATTGTTTTCATAATACTAATTGGAGTAATTGATGGTTTTGTGGTATAGTGTAGTAACATTCATGTAATATCAAATAATTCTATGCTGTTCTTTTTTCCTTGAATGTATATGCCTGTAATACCTCGCTTCTTCCCCTGTCTGCTGTATCTATATACCTTTAACTCAGAATAAGGGTTTTCGTTAGTAGTTTCTCTTAAATCAAGCAGAAATGGTATCATATGGCTGAACTGGTGTGTGAGTGATTTGGGCTGCACCTCTGCAGCTGGAGTGTACCACCCCAGAGAATTTAGTCATCCAACAACATAATCAGTCCTGGGTCTGAAAACCAGCCTACTTTTCAATATGGGATTTTTACTTGGCCGCACATTTCGTTATTGTATCACCTGGGTTGCTTTACTACTTTTTTTTTTTTTTTACTAGTTCCTTAAAAGCAGCCTTTCCTGCTCAGATAATGAAAAAAAGCAAAGGAATAGCAATATCCAGAAAAAACAGCTGAATACACATAATCATCATGAAACTTCACACTGTGATATATTATCTCTGATGCGGTAGAGCAGATGTACTATATTTAGTTTTAATATCTTGGAAGCAGCATGGATTCAAAATTGTGCATTCATCAGTCCCCATAGGAAACTATTTCATTTGCCATAATTTTCTCTTTTCATGCCTACCAAGGATGTATTCTCTTTCTTTATTTCACATGCTCCTTTTTGCTATGATTTTCTATAAATGCTGGAAAGTTTCCCCTGTAACCTTTCTGAAATTCTGGATTCATCCATCATTTTTCTTTTCATGAAATCATTCCGTTTAAAGCTTTAAAAATGTTATTTTGCTTCAAAATTACTTTATGTATTCAAAGACAAGGAAATCTGGACAACATTTTGTTTTGGTCTTCTCCTGAGGAATCCCCATTCAGATTTTAAGCTACCCTCATTCATGCTGGGCATTTTGATTACCTGGATAAGTAATTCTCCTTAATATCCCAGAAGATTTCTATGCTCATTAGGATTAGCTGCCTCGGCACCAACTTTTTGGAAGAACCGTCCCTCCATAGCTTCCCTGATATTAAGCTTCTTTAGAAAAGTACGTGGCATGACCCTAGCAGATGCTTTGAATGTGTTAAACCACTGTGGTCTTATGCCCCACTCGCACATCTTTTTATTCATGAAAAAACTTAGCAACCAAACTGTAATACAGTTTACAATACCTGTATAATATCACCTCTCCTCTTTAATAGTAAGGACAGGTTGCTAGATATGCAAATGTGGTTGGTGCTAGATATTCTTTTCATTTTAGACTTTCAAAGGGCTCATAGTCCATGACAGTTATTATCATTAAAAGATGTGATATGTGAATGAAGATGACCTCGTACTAACAGACTTTATTCTGAAAGAATAGCTTTAACTTTGGAATCCTTAAATTCCAATATTGATAATTGGTAAAATTTCCAATATTGATAATGGGTAAAACTCAAGCAGAAATTTCATCACGCAAAACTTTGTATTTCAGCACTGGACTAAACTGTAATTGTGGTTTTAAGCTATCCAGGTATCAGAACAAGTGTCAAAACCACAGAAAACACAGGGAAATATGCAGACACTTACGTTGAAACAGTAGAAAAGGCTTTGATTTATTGAAAGTGTCATTAAATGTTGATACTTGGCATTCTCCATTTTATGGACCAAATACCTTACACAATGGGTAGCATAAGTTAGACACTCATGTGTGGAAGCAATGAGAAATTAACCACCCAAATTAAAAGCATTAGCTGCTAAAAGTTGGAAGGGGGAAAACTTTGTGAAAAAGTAAAAATACCAATGATCTCATTTCACCAAGTGGGCAGTAAAGCAATATAGACTATTATTGGTGGAGCAATAAGTGAAAATCGGAGTGTATCACTTAATTTCATAAAAATTATGTAAATAACAAATAAAAAGACTATATTAGAAAAATTTTCATCTTTCCCTTTCTAAATACAAATTAATTTTTACTTAATATTTTATCAAGTACATTAGCTCTTCTGTATCTTCTACTATCTTATGTGCTATTGTCAAATCTGAGCCCTGTGTATCTGCATTGTTTTTATTTTTTACAATGGAGCTAATGTCAATTATATTAGCAAAATATTATGTTTAGAAAACCTCATTGCTCATATTAGAATGTAAACTGGCTTAGCCACTATGGAAACAGTATAGAAATTCCACCAAAAATTAAAAATAGGACAGTCATATTATCCAGTAATCCCACTTCTGGCTATATATCCAAAGAAAATAAAAACAGGATATCAAAGAGATAGCTGCTCTCGCATGTTTATTGCAGCATTATTCACAATAGCCAAGATATGGAAACAACCTAAGTGTCCATCAACAGATGAATGGATAAAGAAGATGTGGTATGTATATGTATTTACAATAGAATATTATTCAGCCATCAGAAAGAAGGATGTCCTGCCATTTGCGACAACTTAGAAGGATCTTGAGGGCAATATGCTAAGTGAGATAAGTCAAACGGAGAAAGATAAATACTGTATGACATCACTTTTATGGGGAATCTAAGAAAGCTGAACTTGTAGAAATAGTAGAATAGTGGTTACCAGGGGCTGGGGGATGAGGGAATTGGGGAGATGCTGGTCAAAGGGTACAAACTTGCAGTTAGAAGATGAATACATTCTGGAGATCTAATGCAGTGCATTGTGATTATAATCAACAATACTGTGTTATATATTTCAAAGTTGATAAGAGACTACATATTAAATATGCTGGCTACAAAAAACATATGGTAATTATGTGACATGATGGAAGTGTTAGCTAACACTACGATGGTAATCATATTGCATTATATAAATGCATCAAATCAACACACTGTACACCTTAATCTTACATAATATGTCAATTATATCTCAAGTATAAAATGAAAATAGAAAGAGATATAATGTACTCATCATTCTGATGTGGATTACATTTTGCAATAAAATATTTAGATTTTTGGGGTTAAATAAAAATATTATTAAAACCAAAACAAAAAAAAATCAGAGAAATATATATATAATGTGAAATCTGACTGAGAGAGAAATACGGATCTCTCTCTATGTGTATATATATATATATATATAATATTTATTGATAGTTTAACACACTGACAGTTTAAGAAATCTTGAAAAAGTCTTATCTACTTCATACATGTTATATTTAAAAGAGAACAGCTGTCATTTTTAACAGAAGAAATTGACAATACTACTAAAATATAAAATATATCTTAATTTTTTATTGCATTAGTGTTAACTTTCATGTATCAAAAATTTTAGTTTATATAGACATTTTTTTCTTTTACTTTGTACTTAAATTATTTTAGTCAAAGAATGGAGTATAATTTTTGGATTCATACTGAGAATTTTAAAGATATTACTATCAATTTTAGAATTAATGCTTTGAAATATTCCATATTGAAAAAATCATATATGTGTGTATCTGTGTGTACGTGTGTATTTCAGTGGAATATTTATCAAGCAAAGTAATAATTTTAAAAATTCTAATCAATTGTGGCATATTTGAAGAACAGATTTTGAGCCCCTGATTCATCTAGAATGTAAGCTCCATGATGAATGGAATTTGTGTCTTTTTTCAACAGCTGTTTACCCAGTCCTTGGAATAATGCTTGACACATTTAAGGAGCTTCATACATAGTTAGAGAGTGCATTGATTAATTTATTAAGCCTCCTGATATCTTTTATTTGTTCAAAACTTTGATATTATGTCTTTTACATAGTGATGTAGGCAAGAGAAGTGTAAGCAAAATTAGAAAGTTTTGATTAATGATCTTATTAAAAGTAAGACGAAAAATTAGCAAAAATTAATTTTTAACTTTCCTTGCAAATTTTAAATTATCTGTTTTTCTTGGCTTCTATTTACACATAAAATAAATGGTGAATATAATTAGTGGTAGAAACTTGATCGACCTGGACTTTAAACTCCCTCTTTTTTTCCTATTTCCCGATAGGATCCATTTCTCTGCATACCAGATTTGTTTCTCCAACTTATAGTATTTTCATGAGCTAGGAGTTATTGAGTTGCAAATACTAAGGCAATTCCACTCAATAATTTTTTACTTACACTACTGGGATATATTGAAACAGTAGGGATTTGAGCACTCAAAATATTTTTTGTGTATTAGTCCCAGGAGTCCAATGATATTGTGAAATTTAGAATCAATTTCATCTTCGAAAATCTGTCAAATTCTGTACCATATTCTAATCACTTTATACATTTCAGATTCATTTAGCAATTTAATTTTGCATGTTTAAACATAGCCCGATAATTTAAATAGATTTTAGATCAAAATATAAAAGTAAAACCTATTGCATTTCTAGAAGAAAACATTGAAGAAAATCTCTGTGGCCTTGGAAGAGGAGCAAAGATTTCTAAAGATATAAAAACTCAGACAATAACAGAAAAAAAAAAACTGCTAAATTAGAAATCTGTTTTTAGAAAGACACAGTTAAGAAATTCAAAGCCAGGCACAGGCTGAGAGAAAATATTTGCAAAACATATTACTAGAATGGATTTATTACTAGCATGAATTTATTCAGAATACTTAGAGAATTCTTATACTTAAATAATTAGAAAAAAATAAAACAACCTAATAGAAAATGGACAAATATTTGAACAGAAATAATCCAAAAGAAGAAATACAAATGACCAATAAGCACATGATAAGATGCTTAATGCCATAAGTCATGAGGGAAATACAAACAAAATTCATTGTGAGATACCTCTACACATCTACTAGAATAACTAAAATTATATGTAAATGAAGCAAAACTGTGAACACCTATTAGGGGCAATGATGCGGAACAATCAACCTAGAACTATTATACATTGATAATGAGAATGCATAATGTCACAACATTTTGGAGAACAATTTGACATTTTCTTATGAAATGAAACATACTCTTACCATACGACCAAGCAATCCCATTACTAGGTACTTACAAAAGAGAAACAAAAACTTATCTTGACACAAGGACTTGCACACAAAGTTCACAGCAGATTTATTCATAAAAGCCAAAAGCTGGTAAAAACTCAAATATCCGTCAATAGGTACATAGACAAACCAACAATTAAAGTGTGTCCATTTAATGGAATATACTCAGTAATAGAAAAAATTTAACTAGTCTTATATGCAATAACATGGATGAACCTCAAAAACATGCTGTGTTCAAGAATCTAGATACAAAAGAGTTTATACTGAATTATTCCATTTATGAGAAATTTTAGAAAAGATAAGTCTAACCCTTAGTGAAAGAAAGTGAGTAACTGGCTACCTGGGGCGGGCTGGCGGTAGAGGGTTTGATGGCGATGGCACTCAAGAAACTTTTGGAGGCGATGGAATGTTCCATATTTTAATGTGGTGGTAGTTACACAGGTGCATGAATTCATCAAAATTTGTTGAGATGTACATTTAAAATGAATGCATTTTAATTGATGTAAAATTTACTTTAGTCAAGTTGATCTAAAATAAATAGCCAGAGCTAGCAGTTAGTTTTGATTCTCAGTTTTGGACAGACATGATATATTTTGACTTTGCTCAAGTCAGATTAAAGCATATCTATATGTTAGCTCCACAGTGTTTTATAAGTGAGAAAAATATCATATTTGAGAAAATTCTGGATTCTTGTTGCATGCCATGAATAATTGTTTGGGATAACTACATGATTATATTTCTTTTAATTGAAAAGGGGATCTATAATTTCTATAACCTCTGTTCAGATCAAAACATGCTTCTTTTTTCCACTTTTTCAGATTTTTTTTGTGTGTGTGTGAGGAATATCAGCACTGAGCTAACATCTGATGCCAATCTCTTCTGTTTTGCTGAGGAACACTGGCCTTGAGCTAACATCCGTGCCCATCTTCCTCTACTTTATATGGCATGCTACCACAGCATGGCTCTACAAGCAGTGCGTGGGTGTGCGCCCAGGATCCGAACCAGCGAACCCCTGGCCTCCGCAGCAGAATGCGCGCACTTAACTGCTTGCACCACCGGGCCAGCCCCCTCCACTTTTTAAGATTTTATTCTATAGTCTGTTAAATCACTTTCAATTCAACACTTTTCATTTAATCTATGTAGTTTATTCCCAATATTCAAAATTGAAGACTGCTATCATTTTATTAGGATAATCATTTGATGTATGATAGTATTTTAAAAAATGCTATCTTAACCCAGTTTTGAGGCTCTGGCTAGAGCTGGTCAGTTTCCCTTCTTGAGCATCTGATTAAGTCCACACATCAACCGTTACCCTTATTAGGCAACTTTCAGACTCCAGGGCCTCTATATTATATACCTGCCCTAATTGCCCCAGGCCACGTACCAGACAACTAGAATCAGCATGTATGCTCTGGAGACTGGAAAATCACGCAAGTTAGGCAATCCACAGGGAGCCTGTGAAACCTAGCAAACCCCACTCCCTCTGGCCGTACATAAGCTGCCCCCTATAACTCCAGCTTACTGTTACCCTATTCCTGGGTACAACCTCTCTGTGGCCCTACCTGACAACCTTCTCTTATTTCAAGCGGTAAGTAACAGAAATTTCTCTTTTTCATCTATCTGAGTGCCATTGTTTTGTGTCCCACCATTAAAAGAATCTTTAAATCTTATAAAACCTTTGGAATATTTGTTTCTGGAAGAATCTAGAATAATCTAACATTTGAATTTAGTACAGGATGTTGTTAAATGCTGAAGTAATAGGTTTCTAGACGTATACTTAGCAATAACTAAAAAACAACCATAGAAAGTGAAAATCTGATTTTTTTGTAAAATATTTAACTCAATATGATTCCTGTTGTTTCTGTTATTCTGTGTTCATTAATTTGAAACATTAACTAAACAAATCTTTTAATGATATTTGATTTCTAGTTTATGTCAACGTTTTCATTCTATACAAATAGCTTAAATAAAAAAAATAGGTAAATATTTGTAGTTGATTTTGAAGATTTAAAACCTAGCGTGCTCAGTAAGTTTACAAGTCAAATAGTAAACAACATTCTATTTGTTTTCATTTATGTTCATACATGGTCCTAAGTTCCCACATAATTCAACTATTGAGACATTTCTAGACTGCATATAAATTAATTATTACTGAGATTCTCATTTTAAGAGGACTATTGACAAATTGGAAGACTTACAATAGAGGTTGTGTAGCATGATGAAGGATTGGGAAATGAAGAGTTGTGGAATCCAGCTAAAAATCTACCATTTTTGTGGCAAATTCCTCCAATTACTCAGTCCTCATACAATAGCTGTGATTCTGGAGGGTGTAATTGACAGACTGAAAAGTAGACTCAAAATAATGTTGGCAAAATATAGGTAGCCATTTATGCTTTCTGATGCAACTCCCCGCTCCATTTATATTAACTAAAATCACATTTTTTTTTTAGCAATCTGTCAGGTCCACTTTGCTTGCTCACCTGATGCCACAGCAAACTTTTAGTTATTCTGGGGCTCGCACTTGAATTTGAGAATTGTATAAGTCTTCCTCTCCAACTTTAGACTTTTCATGAATTATTATCATCTTCATGGTGGTTAAGACAAGTATTTATTGAGCACTGAATGTTTGTTGTTTATTTTGCCAAGCGCAGTTCCACGTGGCCTTTCATTTCATCCTTACAGCTACCCACAAAAAAATATTTTCACTCCATTTGTCAGGTTTGCAATAGTTAAAAAAAACTAGAGGCTGAGAAATGATGTAAAAGTCTAAGGCTTCTAAAGAGGAACTGTGATCGGTAGACGCTGGTTCTGTTGTTGGCTCTAAGTCTGATCAGATGGGTGATTTTGGATAAGCCATTTCATTTCTGTGTTACTTTGTGTTTTCATTAGTAGCATTGAGGATATCAGAGTAGAAAGCTCCAGAATTCTTCCGGCTCAAAAATTCTTTGATCTCATGCCAATTCTTAATTATTACAGTTTAAATCAAGACATTGAATATTTTGATAATTTTTTTGTCTCCTTTTGTTTCTTTTTGTTTTATGCAGTGGAGGCAAACTTTAACTATCACCAGATAAAGATTCCTATAGTCCCATGGGATTTTCTCTCTCCATTCTCTTTGCTAACAGATATAGTCATAATATAACCTAAGTTTGGTAATTAGAATTTCTAATCCTATTTAATATTAAAAACACTTAGCATAAAACACGATATTCTTTCCAGCCTGCTAATAATACTGTAACAAGAAAAATTCGTGAATGGCCTAAGGTCACATGTATATTTAGTGTCAGTTAAACACTAGCTATTATATTGCATATAGACAATTCAAAACTTTGTGCAGAAGACTTTACATATGTTTTGCTGTCTGGCACCAAGATTTAGGCTAAAATAAAGTTCTTGTGTGTTGAGCATACTTATTTTATTGAATTTGCAGAATATTTAGAATTCGATGAATAAAATGGAAAATAAGAGAAAAATAAGTTGAAGATATATAATTTAATTTGAATAGTTACAAGGCCTGGTTTGCAAAGATAAGCTGCCCATTTAGAGTTCGCATGACTCGTGCACAAACATCTTTAAGAGGATAGTTTATTTCTTTGTCATTCAGGTGAGAATTCTACCTCCGTGGATTAAGAAGAAAAGGCCAAAATAGTTTATCAACCTTGAATGAGAGAAGAGTGGCATATTTTCATTTGTGGTAAAGAAATAAGTGAATTGAATAGGGAGGATATTTTGATGGTTTTTGATGGTCTTCTGGCCTCCCAGTCAGCTCGTCATCACTAATTCCCTATTTTGCCTACCCATAACTAGAATTATGTCATCTTTAACTCCTTCCTAACTCTGCTCTTTCTTAATGTATCACAGATTTCAGTATCTGAGGCTTTGCTTCTCATATCTGTGCTTCCAGTCTGTCCCCAAACCATCACTATATGAGACCCTGATGACCTTATACCTCCTTATCCCTACACTAGGAAGACACTTTCAGGCCATAATGAATGTATTCTTCCTGATTAAATTATTCAAGTAGATGCATTTTAGCTATAGTTTTAAAAATCTGTAACATTATAACCGTTCAACATAGAACATTTAAAGGTGAAAGAAATTCCACCTCACACGAACGTAGTAATTAAGGAAAATGGTCAGAATCTGATGTATTCTAGTTGGACTGATTTTATAAATTGTTCCTCATATTGAATCTTTTTATAAAATTAATGTTAGCCACTTAAAATTGCCTCATGTGGATCAACAGGAAAATAGCCCATTTTAATACTTTAACATTTTTCCTTTGATGCAACTGTAGAGATAACTGATAGTTGTAAGTAGATCACTGGTCTTCTTAACCCACAGTGCATTTAAGGGAGTAAATCAGTTCAATAAGTATTGCATATGGTTAGTGATATGCAAATCCTAAATTTGATTCTTTTTAAACATCGGACAAACCAAATTAAAAATTCTTTCAGTGTAGTCATGGAAAAAATTCAAATGAAAAATAGATTTGCTTCATACACCAGAAATGTTTGTAACTTGTCCTCATGAATTCTGCACATAGATGGCTAATCACAGCCATTATAATTTGCAGATCTCTGTAAATACCATCATCATGCACTGATGTTATGGGCAGTGTAATAGCAGAGTATTGAACTGGGATTCAATGACTCTCTCCTGTTGCACCTACATTCAGTTTTAAATATCATCTAATTGTTTAAATTTTATACTTAGGGAAAAGACAGATATATGGGACATATTTTTAGTCATAGACACATATATTACTTGTGTCTATATTAATATGCTAATAGCTGTGAAATTTAATTTGAGAGATATAATCTTCATTCCATATGGGACCACTCAATAGGGTGTGAGTTAAATTAATAGTAAAAATAGTTAACTTAGTTTTTTCTTATCAAAAGAAAAAAGCATATTGCCAACCTATTTTATACTTTGATTCTGATGAGGGAAACAGATATTTGTTAGTATGGGCTATTTTCCAAACATTTTGTGGTAAATTGACAGGAAAAATCACCCCAATTCTCCACATCCATGCTTTTGAAAAATGAGTTTCTATCTTCTCCCACCAAGAGAGGGGAAGATTCAGTTTTATCCCTTTGAGTTTGAGTGGACTTTTTGGTCAATAGACTATCATAGATATAATGTTGTGCCTTAAAAGGCCTTACAAATTTTGCTCTCTCTCCTAGACTTCTGCTTGCATCATGAGGATAAGCTCACACAAGCTTTCAGAAATATGAGAAACTCGTCAAAAAAGACAAGACCATCCTACACATATAACTGAGACTTACAGAGACCAGAAAAACCATCAAGCCAAGCCAAGCTAAGATACCTGAACAGCCTAGCTGACCTATAGGAATAATAATAAATGGTTGTTGTTTTAACCCTCTAAGTATTGGTTTTATTACAAAATATATTGTGATATTAGATAACAGATACATTTAAAATTAATACTATGTTTTTCATTCTAGTAGCACTTAAATATTCTAAGAATACAAGTATTTGTTATTTTTAATTTTTTAAAAATTAACCACTACAACAATTAATGTTATAACTGTCAAAATTTGGGAAGAGGAGCGGGAGTATAAGAAACCTAAACCTCCCATTTCATAGGGAGTAATTAATAAAGAAGGCCTCAAAATAATAAATCAAGTAAAGGTAACAAGCTCATAGTTCCTACAGTAAGAAGCTTAGTGCTGGAAGAAAGGCAAAAAAACCCCAGAAATTGCCAAACAAAACTGTTTCCTCTAAGAACTAAAAAAAAGAGAAAGATGGTAGAAGAAACTTTTTCATTATAAGTCCTTATGTAGTATTTAATAAGTTTTTTAATATCATGTGATTATAGTACTAGAAAAATTCAGAAGAGAAAGCTATTAACCTAGATCATTAATGCCACGAAATGCTCTATAAACATTATCATATTTTTAGAAAGGTATCACAAGATTGTGTATTGTTATATATGAAAAACTGATTTGAGTGTATATAAAATTGAAGTTTCATAGAAAAGATATACATGAATTAAAACTCTAGCTAATTATATAGCATGAATGATTACAATTAAGATAATAAAAATTTTCATTAATTGTTAATGATACCCCCCAAATCCTTATTTAATGAATTCTGCTTTAAACAAGAACATGAAAATAAAGCAAAGATAAAAATATATATGATCTGATATAAAGTTTTTTTCCAGCTTTACTGAGGTATAATTGAAGTAAAATTGAAGTATATTTAAAGTGTACACATGATGATGTGATAGAGGTATATATTGTGAAATGATTCCCTCTTGGTTAAATTTATTCTTAAATATTTTGTTCATTTTTATGCTACTGTAAGTAGATTGTTTTCTTAATTTATCTTTCTGATAGTTCATTGTTAGTGTATATAAACAATTCATTTTTGTATATTGATTCTGTATCCTGCAGCTTTACTGAATTTATTAATGAGTTCTAATGGTTCTTTGGTGGAGTCTAGATTTTTCTATGTCTTTCTACGATTTTCTATTTTTCTTTCATTTCAATTTGTATGCCTTTTATTTCTTTTTCTTGCCTAATTGCTCTGGCTAGGACTTCCAGTTCTAAGTTGGCTAGGACTTCCAGTTCTAAGTTGAACAAAAGTGGTGAGAGTGGGCATCCTTGTCTTCTTCCTGATCTTAGAGGATAAGTTTTCAGCTCTTTACCTTTACGTATGGTGTTAGTTGTAGGCTTCTCATACATGGCTTTTATTATGTTGAGATACATTCTGTCTATGTCTATTTGTTGAGAGTTATTACCATAAAACAATGTTGAATTTTGTCAAATGCTTTTTCTACATCATCTATTGAGATGATCATATTACTTTTATCCTTCATTTTGTTAGTATGGTGTATCGCATTTATTGATTTGCATATGTGGAACCATCCTGCATCTCACATATAAATCCCACTTGATCATGGTGTATGATTCTTTAATGTACAGTTGAATTCAGTTTGCTAATATTTTGTTGAGGATTTTCATCTATATTCATCAGGGATATTGGCCTATAATTTTCTTTTCTTGTAGTATCTTTGTCTGGCTTTGGTATCAGAGTAAGTCTAGCCTCACAAAATGAGGTTGGAAGTATTTCCTCTTCTTCAAGTGTTTAAGAAGGACTGGTATTAATTCTTTAAATGTTTGCTAGAAATCACCAGTGAAGCCATCAGGTCCTGGACATTGCTTTGTTGTGACATTTTGATTACTAATTCATATCCTTATAAATGATTGGTCTGTTTAGATTTTCTGTTCTTCATGATTCCGGCTTTATAGGTTGTATGTTTCTAAGAATTCATCTGTTTCTTCTAGGTTATCTGTCAGCTCCCAGGGTTAGGTGATTTAGGACCAGTCCTTCAGCTGGCATCTGTAGACATTGGGACACTGGATGTGTGGACAAACACCTTTCAGGGAGATGCTGGTGACTTGGTTTTAATGCTAGGGTAACCTAGGAGGAGAAGGCACAGGAAGTTCCAACATGTCAATTCAAGCTCCCAGAGGGCTAGTAATTATGTGCCCCTTCAGCTCCCAGATGCTGTCAAATTAGAAGCCTGACCCTCAGGCAGCAGCTAGGAAAATATGCAGTCAAACCCCTTCCAAGGAGAGACTGTGAGATAAGCATTTTTGCCTGTTCCTTCTGGCTGAGCCCAGGAGTGATGGGCCAGCTGTGGAAGATGCTCGCGTGCTTGTTTAAAAATTCCTTCTCTGTGGTCCTCAGGGACTCGTGAATGATGAGCCCAGTTGGCTTGCAGATCTAGGTGATTTGGGAGTTAGGCCCTGACATGGCAGCCTTAAAAGTTAGGGCAGTAGATTTGTTGACAAGCTCCTTCCAGGGAGAAGCAGGAGTTTGCTCTTATTGTTGGAGTGAGCCAGGGAGAGAAGATGGGGGAAGTGCCCACCATTCTTTCAGCTAGCTCCCAGATGCAGACTGGTTAGAAGCCCAACCTTCCAGCATGAGCTGAGAAAATATGCAGTCAGACCCCTTCCAGGGAGAAACTGGGCATTGGGTGTTTTTACCTGCTCCGTCTGTACTGATCCCAGGGGGATAGCCACAGGAAGCATTCACGCGCCCATTTAAAACCTGAATCTTTGTTTAATGTGGTTCTGAGGGACTCAGGAATGCCAAGCTTTCTTGGCTCTCCAAGTGAGGTGATTTTTAAGCTGGGACCTTAGGTGGCAGCCGTAAAAGTTGGGACACTAGGTGTGTGGTCCAAACGCCTTGCTCTTCAAGAAGAAAGTGGAAGATGAGAGTTCCCTCCTGACTGTAAAGCACTGTGCTGGGCTGGGATTTATAGTGAAACTGTGTCTCAGCCTTTCCTACCTGTTTCCATGTGAGTATTTGCTCATTCTCTTGCTCTGTAGGAGTCATTCTCTGGTTTCTGAATTTCTCTCTGAGGGAACTGATCCATGCGTAGCTCCAAATTTTGTGCATTGGGAGAGCTAAGGGAGGGAAGGTCGGGAACCTCCTATTCGGCCATCTTGCTCTCATATAAAGTTTTAAATAACCAAGGATATCTTTTTGGTTAACTTTTGATACCTTGAAAAGCTTCTTTCCATAGCCCCTGAATTTGTGGTCTATTCCACCCTATGTTTTCAAAATGTTTTTAGTCTAACATTGTGTAATTGTAGCAACATAAGGTAAAAATTCTGAAGATAAGTTGATCATGATTTCCAAATTGTATTCCAAGTGCAAAAGGCATTGTTGTAAGTAGAAAAAGAACATTACTATCTGGTGGTTAACGTCTGTTGCATTATGGTGTTTTATCAGTAAGATTGCTGATTTTTCACACCCATTTGAAATATCTCTCAAAATCCCCAGCAGTCACAAAATTTGTGATAGTTCTATCACTCACAATACTAGAAACACATTTAGAACACAATCCCAGAAGTATTAACACGTCAATTTGATTTTTGTAGAAAAATGTTTTAACTCGATATTATTCATGAATTCAATTAAATTTAATATTCTTTTTCTATTTATTTTCTTGTAGCACTTCTGAGTACCTGACCTATTACTACATGTTCATTTATTATTGCTTGTCGCTCCCACTGGAATGAATGTCAGATGAAAGCAGGGACTTTTTATCTTTTATTCATTATTGGCTCTCTAATATGTAGACACATGGCTAGCAATTGTCTGTGCTCTATAAACAAGTATTGAAAGAATGAATGAATTCATTTCATTGAAAGCTAGACCTTCTTGCAGATGCTAAATGAGTAAGACATTGGCTCTACTCTCAAAGATTTAAAAATCAAATATAGGAGAGATCATTTAATAAGAGTTAAACTGTATTTGTGCTAAATAGAAGGACTGTGTAAACAAAGGGAGGGTTTTAGAAAGAAACAGTGAATTTTGAAGGGAAGGTAATTAAAGTTTATTTTGAGATCGACTCTGAAGAATACAGTGACAGGTTAAACAGCACTCAAGATCGAAATAACCTTAAAATAAAGGTATGTTTTTTAGAGACAGCATGGCATGCTGAGTAAATGGCAGTTTTTAACATGTAGTAGCGATAATTGAATAGCATTAATACTAGAAAGAACGATTGAGGTCAAATTAACCAAAAATTTGGAGATGTTTGACACTTTTTCATAAGAGAAAAAATGGAATTGAAGCTCTCTAAACAGTAGTATAACTCCATCAGATCTGTGTTTTAGAAAACGAATTCTCTTGGTGGTACAATAAGTGGATTTGATGCTGAGGAGATTACCAACAGGGATACCAGTCTAGAGACAATGGCTGTAGTTTTTGAAAGATAGTGAGAACAGGAATTAGAAATAGTGACAGTCAGAATGGAGATAAAGAAACAATTTGGAAGTGATATCAAGAAGAGATTGTAAACCAATTTGATATATTTGGTAAGAGAGAAGAACGATTGAAAAATGCCTCCAAAGTCCTAGACAGTGGTGTAGATGGTAAAGCTGTATATTTAAATCAGAAATCTAGGGAAAACAAATCTAAGCATGCTGAATTTATTCTTTCTATACGTGTATATGGAGAGATATATAGTTTCTCTTTTTCCAAAATCTCCAATGAAAACCCCACTTTATCAAACAAAATCCTCAAATATTTTAATTCAAATTAATTTTGAGTGCCATTCCACTAATATGCAATCAAACTTTTGTTTATATTCATTCTGGTCATATTAACTTTTCTAAGCATGAAAAATATTCCACTATTTTCAGTCTATCATGAAATAACTTGTATACTATCCTCTGTTAATGAACTTATTTTTTTATTGATTTTTTAAAAATTTTTCTAATAGCTTTTTTTATTCCTCCTCAAAGCCCCAGTACATAGTTGTATATTCTAGTCGTAGGTCCTTCTACTTCTTCTGTGAGCCGCCGCCACAGCATGGCTACTGATAGATGAGGAGTGTGGTTCTGCACCCAGGAACTGAGCCCAGACCACTGAAGCGGAGTGTGCCAAGTTTTAACCACTAGGCCATCAGGGCAGGCTCTAATGAACTTGCTCATTAAATCATGTATTCAATCACCAAACACTTCCTGATCAGGAACTGCATGTAAGTAACAGTGCTAAATTCTTCTAAAGGAGAATCAGACTTCCATGAGGTATTCATAGCCTCTTTCAAGAGCTAAGGGAGGAAATCTGTCTTTATAATGGGTTATACCAACTGTAGCAGTCAAGTGCGTATTATGCATTCTTGCTTCTACCTATCAGACTAATGACCTAATGCCTAAGACCTAATGTCTTCTTTATTCCTTTTATTTGTTTTTTTTTCGGGGAGGACTAGCCCTGAGCTAACATCCGATGCCAGTCCTCGCCTTTTTTCTTGAGGAAGAGTGGCCGTGAGCTAACATCTATGCCCATCTTCCTCCACTTTATATGGGACGCCGCCACAGCATGGCTTGCCAAGAGGTGCGTCGGTGCACACCTGGGATCTGAATCTGCAAACCCCAGGCCGCCGCAGCAGAGCTCGAGCACTTAACCGCTTGCACCACCTGGCCGGCCCCTATTCCTTTTCTTATTACTCTGTCTCGCAGTTGTTTCTCTCAGGTTTACACATAAGCATTATTACTTATATCATTCTGTTAGACTCTTTTAATTGAAATTATTATTGAGATAATGTAGTACAGAGAGATCCCTTGTGCATTTTGTCTCCGCAAATGATAACACTGTGCAAAACTATAGTATAGTATCTCAGTAAGGATGCTGGAATTGAGGCAATCCACCAACCGTATTCAGATTTCTCCAGATTTACATGTACTCATGTGTATCTGTGTGTGCATGTGTGTGTGTAATAAGTTCTATACAATTTTATCTCCTGTGTAGTTTTTTTTTTAAAGTTGCTTTTTTTTTTGTAGACATATTTCTTTTTTATTTTTCCCCCCAAAGCCCAGTAGATAGTTGTATGTCATAGTTGCACAGCCTTCTAGTTGCTGTATGTGGTTTTATGTAGCCAATGAAGGCTAAGAAACTGAACAGACCCAACACAACAGTGATTCTTGTGTTGCCCTTTTATAACCATGTTCACCTCTCTAACACCTCCCCGTTCTTCGTCTCCATCCACTGGCGGCCACTAATCTGACCTCCATTTCCAAAATGTTTTCATTTCAAAAATCCTATATAAATGGAATCATACAGTATGTAACCTTTTGGGGTTGGCTTTTTTTCACTTAGCATAAGTCCCTGCAAATTCCTCTAAGTGGTTATGTGTAACAATAGTTCATTCCTTTTTATTGCTGACAAACACTCCGTAGTTTAGATGTACCAGTTTAACTATTTATCTGTTGAAGTACATCTGGGCTGATTTCAGTTTTTGGCTGTAACAAATAAAGCTGCTGCAAGTTCTTGTGTAGGATTTTGTTTGAACATAAGTTTTCATTTCTCTGAGATAAATGCTTAAAAGTGCATTTGCTGGGGCTGGCCCCATGGCTTAGCGGTTAAGTGCATGGGATCCGCTGCTGGAGGCCCGGGTTCGGATGCCGGGCGCGCACCAACGCATCACTTCTCCGGCCATGCTGAGGCCGCGTCCCACATGCAGCAACTAGAAGGATGTGCAACTATGACATACAACTATCTATGGGGGCTTTGGAGAAAAAAAAAGAAGGAGGATTGGCAATAGATGTTAGCTCAGAGCCGGTCTTCCTCAGCAAAAAGAGGAGGATTAGCATCAATGTTAGCTCAGGGCTGATCTTCCTCACAAAAAAATAAAAATAAAAAAAAAGAAAGTGCATTTGCTGGATCATATGGTAATTGCATGTTTAGTTTTACAAAAAAATACAAAACTCTTTTCCAGCGTGGCTATACTCTTTTACCTTTCCACAAGCAATGCATGAGTGATTCAATTACTCTATATCCTTCCCAGAATTTGGTGTTGTCACTGTTTTTTATTTTAGCCACACCTAAATCTTCATGTCATAGTCTTGCATAGATAGACTAACTACAAATAACTTCAATAGTTATTCTGACTTTGGTGGACACTGTGATGTGTGACATATGTCCTCAATGATAGACTATTGCCCAGTTGTTGGGCAGTGTAGGAAGACAGCCTACAGCCTACAGAAATCCTCAGCCCCCTTAGGGATTGCCTCAGTTGCAAAGATTGCACAAGATCACACCCGTTTCCAGGACAGACCACAGCTAATGACCGACTGATGAGGGAGTTTAAAGATCTTGCCATCATAGCCTCACTTGGGACAACACTAAAGGACCGTATAAGTTCCAAACCTCCCTGTGCAGTTGGCTGAGGGTCTGTCTCAACTCAATTTCTCTCTACTCTCTCCTACTTTCTTTTCCTCCTTTGAGCAAGGGTGCTCCTTAGCATTTTCCACACTAAATTCCATCTCTAACTCCACTTTCCAGGGAACCCAATCTACAACACTGATATGATTTAATTTTTCATTGTTCATTTTACCTCATATTCTATTATGAACACCTGGCATCTGATATATTTAGAAATTAGCAGTTGCTTTCCATTTCTGCTGCTTGTTAACCACCATTTCTCAACTTCAGACCTATTCTAGCCTACAGTTTTCCTTGCGATGCTGGCTTCTTGTGAGGTTATGCCCATTGGGGATTCTAAAGAGACAGTGCAATACTGGAGAAAGGAGAGACACATTGCTTTCCCTTTGCCTGCTGCTCCTGTCAGTGTTGCCAGAGCGGTTGGTTCCAGTTTCCATTTGTCTATCATACCAGAACCAGACCCTTCACACCCCTCAGAGACACTTGTGCCAACCAAACTTCCCATCCCCAGCAGTCTGACTCTCAGCTCAGCAGGGACCCTCCTTCGAGTTGTACAGTTTTAATAATTTCAACCTCTTCTCTTTGTTCTCCAGTGCTAGGCTCATGAGGTAGCAGCTTCCTGCAATTACTAACTCCACGATCCCTTGGTATTCCTGCTTGCCCCTTTTATCAACTTGTAATATTATATTCTGCCTGTTTATGCTTCCTGAGATCCTGACTAATATATCATTAATTTTATATAAAAGAAATCAATGAAGTTCATGAGTTAAAAAGCAAACTTTTGTTTACACAAGAATAGAAAATATTTGAGAAGAATATGAAATCGAAAAATATACCCATAAAAGCACAAGGTCTTTTTTTAATTAAATATTTCCAAATAATTTTGTTTTAGTGCAATCATGTGAATAATAGTTTTTGAATATAGCTGGAAGATTTTTTGATTGATTTAGTTATCCATGTATATTTTGGCCATATGTGTATGTGTCCTATAAGAATATACAGAATAATAAAAAAAAAAAAAACTTTAATGCAGGTGGCTATGTGAATGATGTTTTAATCCTAGAAGGTCTTGATTTATCAATATTGTTAGAAAATGATATACTTTGGTAAACTGAGCTTTTAAAATCTATGATTAAAATAAAAATAAAAATATTTTGTGTATAAAACTGTAAAAATATTTTCTGTTATGACACAAATTTGCAGTATGGATATAATTTCTTATAAAAACAGGCTTTAACTATACAAAATTGGAAATATGTGGGAAAATAGAGTCTATTACTTGATGTCTTTTATTCAAATATACACATGTAATCACTACCATCACTTTCTAAATAATCTTCTTTTTCAAAACAAAGACAAAATGGTATATTGCTTTTTCTCCATCAAACCTAAGAAGATTATAAAGCTTATTAAATCTGAACTTACCGTTACAAAGTATACTATAAAAGATTTGAACCATTGTTTTAAGCATTTTATCACTTTGTGAGTTTTGTGAGGATCATTTGAGATTAATGTATATTTCTCTATGAAAATTATTTCACATATAATCTTTTTGAAGAGTTGTAATAATTGATTAGTGTTATTTTAATTTAAGAAACAACCTTTTCTTTCTTTTTTAAACTAAGGCAAGATAGGTAAGTACCTTTCATTCAGAGGACAATTTTAAATCACCTCTATATCTCTCATGCATAAAAATAGTACATGTAATCTGTTTCTCACATGTTTTTGCAAATATCATTATTTCATTTACATATCTCAAGAAATGAAATTCCTTGTTTCATTAATCACAGAATTTCAATTGTAGTACATTCGGTGCTACCTATTTTAGCTCTTCACTTTTACTGAGGTTTTCAGTCCAGATTTCTAGTGAGAGTTGAAAATAGGGTGAGAAAATGAAGCAAGAAAATTCTCGAGAAGCATTATGCAATTTGCTTTTCTTACTTTTGTTATGCAGTGTAAATACCCTCCACAATACAATCTGAGTATACTCTAACAATTTTTAAAATAGGAAACTGGGATGATGTTAGACTTCATCATATGTTGTAGCTATAAACTCTTTAAAATAATAGAATTTATTTACATTTTTTTCTCTTAAAACTTACCTACTGAGTAGAAACTTTGCAAATGCTTTAATAGTCTGTCTCTCAATTTGATGTGCTATCCAAAAATATGAAATATTTGTAGGTAAACAGAGATTTAGAAAGTTTTAGCCATTTGAACTAAATGAATAAATTACGTAATTTTTAGTTTCAATATTGACTTTTATTGACTACTCTTGACCAAAGTTAGAGGGATGCAAATTTTAATTTGCCAACTACTTATGACACAATTTCACTAACGGCTTTACTCTCGGGCATAAATTAAACTATCTAGTGAAGGAAACCTTAGGAGATATTTTTTTCATTTCTGCCTTCGAAAAAGTTTATTTCTAGAACTGTTCCTTTGACAGACCACTGTAAATGGACTAGGGTTACACACTGCTGCATTTTCTCCTTGTAATTTATATTATTTTCTTGAAAACAAATTTAGATACTATTCAATTCTACTTAATTTTCTTAGTGTGCTCGTAGGTGATCTATGGAAACAAGACGTTTTAAGGAACTAAAGTTTAGTGTCTGATTAAATTGTGGTTTGCTAGTTGCATATGTTTGAAATGTGCACAGAGGGAAGAAAGTTAAGTATTATGAAAACTGAGAATCTAGTGCTTTAGCACTGAGAGAGAATCATCCTAAGCACATCAGTTAAGTATTTGATAAGTTGTCAAACACCTTTCTAGCAAGGGGCCTGAGCAGTCATAAGTGTGAAAGCAGATGCCCAAGAGCCTCAAAACTGAGCAGACCCAACCTTGTTTATTCATATATGTGCATTTATTCCAGGTTAGTTTAGTCTCTAGATTTTAGTTTAAAACTTTTCCAATGTATTCTTCATTGCAAAAAAGATTGATCATATTGAAATCTCCCCAACGACTTCTCATTGCAAATAGAATAAAAGCCAAATGTCTCACTATATCCTATAAGACCCTTTATGAATTGTAGCCCATTGAACATTCTAATATCATTTTTTGGGGGGAGGGGGATAAAATTCAACTCCTTCTTTAGTTGCTTCCAACCACGTGGTAAAAACTGAGGCCGATCATCATTTCCTGATTCCTGTGTCCATAGAATGTCACTGTTTGCACCAGTAAATTGTTATGAACCTATTTATCCTAATAAATAGGTTGATTACCAGAACAAACAGAATGCTTATGAAGAATTACTTCAAGACCCTTGCTTTAACTGTATCCAATAATCCAAAACTCTTGTTTCACAAATAATTCCAATACTCCCCTGATTTGAATGACGTGACTTAATACACAGTACCCCCGGCCCAAACCCAATAAAAGCTACCTTGTGTGACTTTCCAGTTTGGAGACATCACTAAGACGAATACATTAATAAGATTAACGAATTCGGTTTTGCTTGGTGAACTGAATTTTGTGTTGTTATTTATAGGGACATCAACAGTCCTGCAGGTCCCATCAAGATCCAGCTGACGTTGCTTCAATATTACAATTCAAGAAACTTACTCAGAAGCTGTGTGATCTAGTGGGCCCCTTGGGCCTCCCACTACGGGTGTCTCTCCATTTGTGATGGTGTGGTTTATTATGGTGAGGTAAGAGCAGGATTGGGTCTGAGTTACAATTTCTTTTCACTGAACACTCTATTTTATCTCCCAGAAATAAGGATCCTTCTTTTAGGGATTTGTTGATTATGAGCAGATTTGAAATATCTTATTCTTAGTGGAAACCTGCCTTGTTACTAATGACTCTGTTGCTCCGCCTCTCTTTCTGTTGAGAATGTATAAAAGGAAGTTCTCAGGAAGGTCATCAACCCTAAGTTCAATGTGTCCACATATTTATCCAGACCCAAGGGCTATTGAGTAAAAGATCTCTTTAGACAGATATCTTAATAGGAGAAACTTTGCACTGAATCACTTATGAGAACATTCCTCAGTCTTGTTTTGTTTTATCCATGAGAATCTAATTATGAGAAAAATATCTTCTCTATATCTTCTGTCCACTGATAGGCAGCCTTAAAGTTGGGAACCTGCGGCATTAACATACAACCAATATATTTAAATAATACTTGCTTGACTCTCATGAATTCATCTCGGTTTAAACCCAAACTTTCTCCTCACCAGAGTTCTGTCTCTTATGTGTATTTTCATTATAATATTATTGCTTAAGCACTTATCTTTCAAAAAGACACAGTCTCCCCAAGGATAATTTAGAATTACAGTGGCCACTTTAGGGAACTTTTTATATAAACAAAATTATTCATTTGAGAGCTGCCTGAGAACAAAAGGAGAGCAAAATTGCAAACATAGAATGGTCCACGTTGTTTAATTGGTATGGGAGAGTTTCCAAAACAAACTCAAATTCCATAATTGAATCCCGAATAAACTCCTTGTCTAAGATAAATGACAAATATCTATGTATTTATTGGTTTCCTCTCAGCTTCAACCTAACCACCTTGATTCTTTATCCATTTCTAAGTTCTTCCATTGCATTCTGCTTCTATCCCTTTTTCTGAGGCTCTTCTCATCTTTTCTTAATGATCAGGATTCCCCAAAACTCAGCTGCTCCTTAAATAAAATAGTCTTGCCTAACTTCCCTGTGATACCAAACAAAATACCTTTTAAAACTTTTGGTGTCATAGTCATAGCTCTGTGTTCTGCTTTATCTAATTTATTTTTAGTGTACAATAGTCAATACCCCTTTTTTCCCCCCTCTGGGAACATTAACAATATACTTGGGCAGTTACATCCAAGTGGTTTATTGAAGTACCTGCATACTTTTCAAAATTTATTATTAGGACATTGAATCTCAAGGAACTTTAACATTTAATGGTGAGGAATTTAAAGTTCACTGAAATTCTACTATTTAGTAATATGAGGATGACCTTTTGTTATTTTCTAAAAAAAAATTGAGCTGAAATATAAGATTAATTCCATCTATCTTCTCTATGCTTTAGAGGAGAAAAGATACACAGTTGCCAAAGAGAAGTTAGTATTTTGTCAAATTCAATGTGCTATCTAGGATATGATTTATATCGAGGAAGTAAATCTCTCACTTCTGAAAGCCTAGAAGCCATTCAAAACTGCCACATGTTAGTCACTGTGTATATTAAGAGTATTCTTGAGTCTTATCAACTACTGCAGGCAATAGATTCCCAACTTTTCTGAAATTTTCTGACAGTACTAAATTCCGGCAAGGATATGGAGCATCAGCAGACATACTCATTTATTGATGGTGGGAATGAAAAATGGTATCCACTTTGGAAGATACTTTGACAGTTTCTTATAAAGTTAAGTGCGGATTTAACATACAACCCAGCAATTTTGTTTCGAAGTATTTACACTAGTGAATGTAAAGTTTTCACACAAAACTTGTATATGAATTTTTAGAACAGATTTATTGATGATTACCAAAAACTTGCAATAATCAAGATGACTTTTACAGGTAAATATCCAAACAAACTGTGGTACATCCATGCAATGGAATATTGCTCAACAATAAAAGGGAATGATCCATTGATTCAAATAACAATACGAATGAGTCAAATACATTTTGTTAAGTGAAAGAAGACAGACCCAACAAACCACATATTATAGAATCTCATTTGTATGAAATTCTGGAAAAGGTAAAACTATAGACATGGAAAACAGATTAATAGTCCTCAGAGTTGGGACAGTGGGGAGGAGTTGACTACAAAAGAGAACCACAAGGAAACTTTTAGAGTGAAGGAATTATTGTATATGGTACTGGGATGGTGGATACATGACTCTATGAATTGATCAAAACACATAGAACAGCATATCACAAAGAGGGATCCTTATTTTATGCAAACTAAAAAAAAAGAAACAAAATCAGGCAGAATGTCTGGAGATCCCTGATGGAATTCAGACTGTGCCAGATGAATTTAACTGTGTTAAAATGTATGAAGCAACTGCACTGAAGCAGCGAGCTGGAGGGTGCTGACCTAAGTAACTTTGAAAAACAGTGTTTGATGGGAATTTTAAGACTAAAGACAAAAGAAATTGTACATAAATATCATACACAGATTCCAATCGTATCTTATGCAACTTAGAAATGAACTGTTTACGGTCTAGAATAATAGGCATTTGATTTAAAAAGGCATCTTGTGAAGATAAAACAGTGATATTAAAGATTCACTTAAAAGATTTAAAGAATTCTTTTCATAAAGTGATTGTAAAATCAGTGTCAATTATTATATTATTTTATGTAAACATAAATAATTAGTTACATTTTACGAAGTTTTATTCATATCCCTAAATATAGATGCTGTCACATTTGCCTAAAATCTGTTTTGGGGAATATTTCATTGGGAAAATGAAAAATTGTCCTATTTTTTAGGATTATTTTATATGTGGGTAGGTTTGATGTGGTGATTATAAATATTTGATGTGGTAATTAAAACCAAACATCCCATCCATAAAACGTTATAGAGATTTAGTTTAATAGTGCTCAAAATCTCAGGAGTTTTTCCTTATTCATTCATCAGTCCAGTTAACAAACATCCATTGCCTTACTATGCATTTGAGTATTGGAAACCATTTAAGGATACAGCCAATGAATAAAAATAGATAATAATTCTTGCTTATAGAGTTTACATTCTTGATATTACCCTAAGACATCAAGGTTATTAAAATTATTTGATTTAGAAATATATGTATTTCATAATAGCTCTTTCAAAAATAATGCAATGAAATAATAGTATTATTTCCTTTTGTGACCAGTCTAAACAGAACAAAGCAATATTATATGGGTATATAATCATGTCATGTTATATACCCAATACCCTATAAGTTTTCTTATGGGATATTAGAACTTAACTGTAATGACTAAATATTTGTAACATATTAAAACTTTGACTTTGCAAGTATTATATAACCTCGTATCTCTACACTCCTAGAATTTGCCCTTTATAAGCCATTTAATTCCCGTGCATTAAATTTTTAGGACAGCTTCAATACAGATGACCCTAATTTGATACGTAGCACAAAAGCTCATAGAGGAAAATGTTTTGCCAGTATTCATTATAAGAAATTTACCAGCAAAGAAAGTAGATATTTTTATTTGAAAATTCACTGCATTCATGATTTTAAAAGTCTTAGCCAAAACAAATTTTGAAAAAAAAAACTCTAAATAAGAGTATTTTTAATATAGAGGTATATAATGCTTGCCTTTGAAATATTTGAAAAATCATTATCTATTTTGTTTTTATTTTATTCTACTTTAAGATCAATTTTGGTATACTTATGATGTGAAGTTAATTTTCAGAAATAGAAAATTTTTATATTACTAGTGCACAAGAAAAATAGAATTGAGTTATTAGTTCCTAGGAAACAATTCGCGTGTTGCCAGCACATAAAACATAGCTTTATATGACACACCAATTTACTAGCAAAATTTGGGGAATGTAAAAGAAAATCCAAGTACATTTTATCATACATATACTGAAAGTGATCAGAAGACATTTTTAGAGAAAAGTATTATTTTATTTATGTGATTCAAGGAGAAAGTATAATTAGTTTAAACAAATTCCTGTATATGTAAGCAAAGTTCCTAAAGAAAATTTTAAAACAAGTATAATGAGCAATAGAACAAAGTATTAAAATTTTAATGAATTCTAATATTTTCATCATGCAGTAAAATAAAATATTATCTAAATATAAATACATAGATTAAGTGAATAAATGCAGGTATCCTTATATAATAGCAATACCTCATTACTTTTGACAATGCGTTATGTTAGTAACACATTTCAATTTACAGTATTAGAATAACTTCAAATCTACTCTCCATTATTAGCCCTGTGGACCACAACTTGATATTTGTTTCAAGACTCTACTAGTAGCAGCTGAATATTATATAAGTGCTGTGATACTTGGTATTAGGAAATGCTAAGGCCTATTTGACTATATAGAAACATTTGTCTATCATACACAATCTTCCAGAGCAAATTAGAAATTTTATTTATTTAGCTAGTTTGTTATTATTTCCTCATTCATTCATTCTTTGTTTATTTTTTCTTCCATTTTGAATATGTATTATTTGTATATAGTTCAAAATATGAAAGCTACAGTAAGGTATATGATGAAAAAAATTCTCTTTGCTTTTTCTATGAGTTTTTTCATTTTCATCCTTACTTTCTACTTTCCAGCTTTATTAAAGTTTGTTATTATTACTGTGATTTATATTTATGCCTTTAAATATAATTTATGCACTGAAATGATATATATTTGACTCCAGCTATTTAAAATTTGGAAATCAGCACAGAGTATCTCACTTCTCTTTATATTTTATCATTATTTGTTCTTATAAAAGTTGCATTATGTCTGTAACCATGATTCCCCCTTTTCTTTTAGTCTCACTGAATAAAATAGTTAAATTGATTCAGTGCCCTTTGACTGTTCTTTTGCCATTTTTCGCTTGGTAGGTGATATACATTCTCTAAGAATTTCTTCAAAATGAACCTACAGTTCAAATGAACTTCCCAGGAACTCTGGTTTCTTGCAAGTTCAAAAATATTGCTCCCTTGTCTCTGTTTCATTGAATAGTAGTTTGGCTAGCTATAAATTTATTCAGTTACGCTTCTTTCCTTGAAGATTATATAGGTGGTTTTTCACAATCATTATAACATTGAGTATTGCTGTGGAGAAGTTGAAGGTCGGCCTATTTTTTTCGCCTGATGGATGAATTAAATGTTTTTTTCCTGACAGCCCAAAGCATTCATATATATATATATGAAATTTGAAATTCAGTTAACTTGCCAGGGTTTATTTTATAGTAGGATAATTTTAAATCAGCTTCTCCTAGGATATAGTGTTCTCTTTAATGAATTAGATTCATGTTCTTTTATGTCTGAAAAAAATTTTTTAATTGAATCTCAATATATTTTTCCTTTGTTTCTTTTTTTTTTTTTTTTTTGCTGAGGAAGATTCACCCTGAGTTACCATCTGTGCCAGTCTTCCTCTATTTTGTATGTGGGTTGATGCTACAGCATGGCCACCAATGAGTGGTGTATGTCCACACTCAGAACTGAACCCCAGGCCATTGAAGTGGAGGGCACCAAACTTAACCTCTAGGCCATGTGGCTGGTCTCTTTGTTTCACTGGTTTTTTTTTTTTTTTTTTTTTTTTGGTGAGGAGATCAGCCCTGAGCTAACATCCGCCAATCCTCCTCTTTTTTTTGCTGAGGAAGACGGCCCTGGGCTAACATCGGTGCCCATCTTCCTCCACTTTATATGGGACGCCGCCACAGCATGGCTTACCAAGCAGTGCGTCGGTGCGCGCCCGGGATCCGAACCAGCGAACCCCGGGCCGCCGCAGCGGAGCGCGCGCACTTAACCGCTTGCGCCACCGGGCCGGCCCCTGTTTCACTGTTTTGATTGAACTAATTAAGAGGTACTAGTTAAAAGTGTATCAGATCTTGTTTGAAAAAATATTGCTTATTTTAATTTTCTCTGTATTTTGCTCAAGTTTTTGTTTATTCTCACTTTATTTTGCTCAGTTTTTAAGTCTTGTCCTCTGTTTTTTACTGTGATTTTAGCAATGTTTATTGCTAAACATGCTGCTTCCAATTTAGCCTTTATTTCTACGGGGATTTTTAAAATTTCCTTTCTTTTCTCAGTTTGAACAGTTCATGTTTTATTTTCTTCTCACCATTTTTTCCCTGTAAAGAAATGTCTGATGCTCTCGTGTTATTAAGACGATGGCTTCAATACTTTTATAAGTAATTGTGATATTTTGGTGATGATTTTTAACAGCTCCACAGCAACATTTTTGTGATGGGTATCCTTCCTTTGGTGAGTTTTCTTTTTCAGTTTTTGTCCTATTTCATTGTATTTACTTTGCATAGGTCTATTACTGTTTCTTTTGAACTATTTCTCTTCTTTGAACCAAATGATTCTTTACGGGGAGAATCCAGCCTCGTGTTCTTGGTTACCAGAATTTCCCTCATTCTTTAGGGTTAAGATCAATTTTGATAATTCCATAACATAAAATTGTACTCACAATCAAACCATTAATATACAAACAACATTAATGTGCCTCAACAATTGGCTGCAGTACGTATCATAAAAAGAATGCATTCTATCAGCTTAATCTTCAAGTTTGATTTCTTTTCAGTTGCTTCATAACTGTTCATTTTTTTCCCAAAAGTTTTGCCCTGTTTTTCTTTGATTGTGAGTTTTTCTTTTTGGGTTCAGAAACAACATTTAGTCAGGCTATCCTTTCCAAATAGGTTTTCATCTGGTTTCTAGGTTGTTCCTGCATTTGCTTCTGGTCACCACTCTTCAGTCTACTGTTTTAGGGTTATCTGGGTGTGGATGAGGTCTCCCCAGCCAGTCAAGGTTAGTAGCATAGGGCTGCTCACAAGACAGAGTATCTTTCCTTCCACTTGCTGCAGCAATATGTTCCTATGTAGACACATAAACAACCCCTGTGTTCCTTTATCCCAACCTATCAAGCTACCAAACCAGCAAGGTTCCACAGCCAGTTCTTGCAGGTAATTTCCACTGCTGAAGACAGATTGTTGCTTTATACTTCAAGGTGTACCACTTACTTGATGAAGGGCGTTATGTAAGCTTTTTCAAGATCTGTTGCCGTGGATATGCTGATCTATATTTTTCTGCACTCATTATTTGACCTTCAAAGCTTTTGGAAATAACCCCTCCTCTTACTTTGGGATTCAGAGTTTTAGATATCTCTTGATTTCTTTGAAGTTGACAGTTTTATTTTTGCTTCTCATTTTTCTATTTTCTTTTGGGTGATTTCCAAGAGAAGGGGAGGAAAAAAAACACAATTTTAAAATGGATGTTTCCTCAGATATTTAGGATCAAGAAAACAATTTTTATTAGTCATCATAGTCCTTTCCTAAATCTTACCATACACATGAACTGACAACAAAATTATGTATATGTAAATCCAGAATTGGCCTATATTATATTGATTTCATCACCATGAAATGGTGTAGTTGTCCCTTCTCTCTATTTCTTCCATTCTAACTCACATTATTTAGATAATTTATCTTTGTTCATCATTTTCTTATTCTCTGTATACTCTGTTTCGATTTTATTCCACTGTAGATTTCTGTATTTCACATGCTGTCTCTAATTTCTCTAGTTTACATTTTTCTATGTGTTTATTTGTTGCATAGCCTCCAGCAGGATAGACTCTAATCCTTCCATCTCTTATAATTGACAGACTGGCAAAAATCAACTCATAATGAAATAGAATAAAACTTTGTCATTTCTTTAACTTAATCCTACACACACGTATACACAATTACTAGTTTCTTCAAATATCTGTGACTTCCTATTTATTTCCTTCCACCTTGATTCCACTAGGCACGTACATTTCCCAGCAATCCCTTTACTTACTCCATTTCATCCAGCTAAGTTGTGGATTAATGTCAAATCTAGGCATTTTCCCTGTCAAAATAAAATGGGAGTCCAATATATAGATGAATGTGTTAAATTTATTTTGTTACAGAAACTTCCTGAATACTATTTCCCAAATTATTTCATATTATATTATGATATAAACATTTCAGACTTTCCTTTAATTTATAGATTTGGAATACTCTCACATATTTTTTTTGTTAGTTTTACTTTTTGGAAGAATAATTAAATTTCATTAGAAAAAAATGAGTCAGTAAATAAATTCTAAATTCATCAGTGAATTTCACTTGTGATAATGGTTTTATATTATGCTTGAAAAAAATTAAAGTTAGGCCTCAGATTCCTTTGATAGTTGTATTATCTTGAGTATCAGTTTATGGTTTCTCAGAGAAATATATAGTTACATTTGAGAAAAGAATCCTTTTGCAAAATACATACTGTTTGAGAATGGTTTTGGTATTAGTTTCGGTGTCCTGGAATTTCACAAAAGAGGTTGGGAAAAGCAGGGGACAAGACTTTAGCATTTCTAATCTTGAAGAATTTCTCCAGTTTTCTTTTAGGAAGAATATAAAGAACCATTGTATTGCAACTTCTGAGCCCCTTATGCTCAACACATTGGTACATAGCTCTAAGATATCAGTAGACTAAAGCGTGGTGATCAGAGGGAAATGCAGGAACAACCTAGAAACCACATGAAAATTTACTTGGAAAGGATAACTTGACTAAATGTTGTTTCTGAACCCAAAGAGAAAAAATAAAATGGAAGAATAAAATAGTAGGGCTAAACTTTCGGAAAAAATGAGCAGGTATGAAGTGACTGAAAAGAAATCAAACTTGAAGATTAAACTGATAGAGTCCATTCTTTTTATGACACATATTGCAGCCAATTGTTAAGGCAAATTAATGTTGTTTGCATATTAATAGCATGATTGTGAGTACAATTTTATGTTGTGGAATTATCAAAATTGATCTTAAAAACGTGAGTTTTTAGTTGTTAGTGTTTATTCCAGAATCGTGAACACTGTAATTAGCTAACTTTTATATTTTAGTGAGAAGTGCTTCTACTTTCTGGGTTAAAACATTGTGCTAACCAAAATTATAAAAGTGTATTTTCTAGAGTAGGCTGTTGTAATGAAACAGAAAGTCAAAATATATAATGAGTCACATAAAATGAAATATTTTTTTGTCGCTCATATGTCAATTCAAATTCTTGCTCATATACCAGTTCAGGTCAGGTTCCTATAGGTCAGATTTTGATGTTGTAGGAAGAACATCAGTTATCACCCTGCTGAGCCTGGAGAGGATTGGAATTCTGAAAGGAATCCATCAGAATAATTGCCACTCAGGAGATGTAAAACACAATTAATCCTTTCTATAAAAAGACACGGAGGAGAGTCACACTTGACTCCATGCTGATTGAAGTCCTGTCATAAAGCAGATGCTTGAGTTATCTTGAAAACAGGAAATGAAAAGGCATGTTAAGCACAATGTTTCCATGAGCAAAGAGAGTTGTTCAATTTCTAACAATTCAGGCCTATAATGAATGTATAATTTATATATTTTTTTATTTTAAAATTTAGGTTCTTTAAATAGAGCATTAGGACACCCTTTTGAGTTGTGAAATTTTAACGAGATGTTTTCAAATGAAGAGACATTTCTCTACATTAATCCTTGCTTCTACTAAAATGAAGCTTACAAAGGTCAGAAACAGATGGAACCTTCCTGCCCCTCCTTTTGCTGTCATACGTATGGAACAGCAGGGTCTTCCGGACGAAAGGGCAGGAGTGATGTTCCCTGTAATGAATAGTGCTA
This sequence comes from Diceros bicornis minor, assembly GCF_020826845.1. Classification (NCBI taxonomy): domain Eukaryota; kingdom Metazoa; phylum Chordata; class Mammalia; order Perissodactyla; family Rhinocerotidae; genus Diceros; species Diceros bicornis. Next base: position 18,348,573 of record NC_080777.1, read on the forward strand.
TTTTGTTACTTGACCTTCAAGACAGCCTGAAAATTTCAAGTCAGAGATCAGTGCAGAAAAGCAAATTGATGAGCAGGAACTCTGTAATCTTTGCTGATAACGCTGTAAAAGGTAGCCAAAGCTATTTCTTTGCTCCCCGGATAATGGTAAACTTTTCAAAGAACGTAAAAAAAAAAAAATCTGCTAGAGCATGAGGAAAAGTGAATATTTTGAGTGGCCTTTGCAAGACCATGAGTCATGTTAAGACTCTTTAGGCAGTCTCCTTTCACAAACGGCTACTCAAAATTCCAAATATACCCCAAACTAGAGATGCGAGTATTATAAGACCTTAAGTAAACAAGAGATTTGAGGACCTGGAGGAACTTCCAAGAGAAGTTCAGGCAGAAAAATATCAAAAAGGGCAAAAGAATAGCAGAAGACCATGTAAGGCAGGACCCGAGTTAATCTTAGTGGAATTTGACCCGGGGTTGATAAATCAGAGAAAAACATAAACTTGTAACAGAAGCAAAGGAAAAAACGGAAGGCACCTTTCTCTGAAGTTTTCTGAAAAGGTAGGAATGAGAATAAGCAGATGCTTAAATTGTGCTAGTTACGTTTTTGCTTGTTTTGATCATTTTTACTGACTTAAATACTTTAAATCATGTAGATAGTAGGTAGGTAGATTGACGAAAATGGGGATATTTTTAACAAGGTAAAAAGCAGTCATTATGCGTTAAGTAGATTTAAGAAATTTAGTCTAAAATCATCTTATTTGTATTAATATATGTTATAAAAGTGAAAATACCAAAACAAATGTTTTATAGAATAAACAACATAGTTTACTTTATCCACGTGAACAGAATTTTATTAATATAGTCACTTTTGTTTTAGCGAATATTTATGTAATTCAGATTAGCTCATCAATGACTAAGAAAAAGGAGAATGACATTGTCAAAATGTGGAAACCATGTTGGTCCACGGGATGTTTTTCCGGCACACTTATGTTTTCTGCTCCCGAGTGAAAGCCAGCAAAGATGGAGAACACTAAACCAGCCAGCCTTGGCAAACCCTGTTAAAACTCAGTACTGTACACCATGCCAATTCAGTGCCATGGTCTTCCTTTTGTCTTAGTTTGGCTACATGTTCTGTCCAGGTGGTGTTGATGGCACTGTTTCTCTGATATTTGCACATTTTATTCTTGTGTTCATAACTCAGTAGCCCCATCCCTTCCTTACGTACCATTTAAACAAGCTACTTGTGCATTTTTAAATAGTAAAGCCCTATGTTAATTCTAATATTTGCTATATGTTAGGAATTCAACACATTATTTTAGCTGCACTAGTGCTTTTATTATAATTAATGTTCTTATTGCAAAGTTTCTTAGGACTGTAGTTGGTCTGCCTCAAACCTGTTTCTCCATAGGTTTTGATATTTTTCATGGGTGGATTCACATCATGCTATTTTATTCAAAAATACATATATTGCATTATTGCAGATTGTCTGTATCTAATAAAGCAATTAGTTAGGACTCGAAAAGGGTACTGTAATTGACTTCTAGTACAAGAGTTGATTATGACTGACATTATATTTAGTAAAATCAGAAAAATTATATCAAGCATAATTGATCACAAATTTCATTTTTTATACTATAGAAATCACAAAGTCATATTAAGAAAACCTATACAAATAGGAAACTAAAGTCTATTTCTTTTTTGTTATCATCTTATGGTTGTGTTCAGTATAAACTCTTGATTCTTGACAATCAAGTTCTAGTTTAGAAATGGAACAGAAAGTTTTTACTGACACCACAGGAATTAAAACTATATGTAAAACTAGCCTTCTCATCTTAAAAACTATAGTTTTAAACTATAGTTATATCCTGGATTGTGCCTCGTAAAACACACAAGAATAATTTTATGCTGCAGTCAACTCTACAAAATGTCACGTGCATGCTATCATTGTGTTTATAAGTATCAGCATTGGCTTTATTTAAACTGTGAGATGCCAACATTCAAAAAGCTTAGGAGAAGAGGAAAATTGCAATTATTAAGTACAACAGAATAAATATCTGTACGAAAGTTTCTGGATATGCTGACCTGGAATAAATAGAAAACTATTCTGAGTGACGGAAAGACTAACAGGAAATCGAACACAGTTTGAAAATTCTTCTCCATCGATCACAACCTAATGAGAACATTTAAATGACAGAACTGGGCAAGCTCGGTTGCTATAACAAGCTGTAGAGTCAGTGGCAGAGCTGAGAACGCAACATTCAGTCATTTATTGAAACAGGGTTCTGACAGAAATCATCCGAACTCAATTTATTTCGTACCTCGAAAAGACTTTTAAAAGCTGAAAAAGAATGATACCAATTTTACGGGGCTTCTGCATCCACAGAAATCTGTAGCCTCTTTTGTCAACACAGAGGCTTACCTTCCTCCAATCAAAAAACCCTGTCAGTTATTTTGCTCCTAAACGGTCAACTGTTTAAAGCTTGCTCTTTGTGTTCTTGGATGTTTTCTTTCTTCTAGTTCATGTGTTTAAAGTTAAAATTTAGATTTGGAGAAAGGGTGATTAGATATCTACTCTAGTGACACACCGGGTACTGGGAATACAGGGCTCGTGGTTATAAAGACATAATTACCACAGTTTTGCTTTTATTCTCCCTGGTAAATCATGGGTAAAGTTTAATCTAATCCCATTAGATTTAGAAGATTTACCATAGAAGCCAGAATGATTCAAAGCCCATATTATTAATACAATTTGTCCTTGATCTGATTACTCCTTAATTTACAATTCACATGTATAAATTAAAAATTCTACTATTGTCTTTAACTACTGTCTCTAACTAATTAACTAATGTGTAAACGTCTATTTTTATGCATAAAATGAATATTTTTTAAATATTCAACTTTTAAATGATCTATTTCTACTATTTCACAAAAGAGAATTTTAACGCGTAGAGTTATCGAGATTGTTTCCTCTTCTCCCATTATAACAGTTAAATAGTAGTTAAAATAAATCCCATTTAAGATCTTATAAGCCTACACTTTCATTTAGGGCAGTGATTCTCTTTGTTTATTTTTATCTCAGGAATCCTTAGATTGGCATCTTTGGTTATAGTTGAAACTAGTGAAATACATACCCCAGAAAACATTTTCAAACTCCAATAGACTGGTAATATAAACCTTCCTTGGGAGAAGCAGTGGGAAACAAGAAGTGGGTCCTCTCCACTTTCTTCAGAAAAATTCGCATTGTAACAGATTCAAAGTAGCAAAGGTGGTGAGGATTCCTTATGCATTCAAGACAGTTTTCACTTTATTTGCAACAATTACCACTACCTGCAAACTATATGCAGAATATGTTAATTAATTAATTAAATGAGATACATATCTAGCATTGCATTTAGTCTGTTACAGGTATTCCCACTGCTCCCTTTACTTAAAAGAACATAGTATTTTATGTGCACATACTAGATGCAACATACTTTACAGAACATTTAACACCTAAAGACAAGCGTTTATTAAGCATCTATGGTTCCCTCTCAAAACACAAACTTTTGTTGTCAGAAATTATTACCTCCCTGTTATAGATGAGAAACTGAGGCTAAAAGACACTGTGGCTAGCTCAAGTTCACAATGTTAATAAGTGGTAAAGCTGATTATTTAAATGGTAGAGCTGGCCAAACTATTGACCAGCAGAGGCTGGTAATAGTGCAAGTCTTGGTGCCAGAGAAAAAACAATGAAGTACGTGAGCTGGATGGTAACTTTTAAGTTTTACCTTAGCTTGAGTTTCCTTTAGGAATTGACCAACTAGTAATAATGATCAGCAAGCAGTTGGAGACTGGTGGAATTTTCTTTTTGAAGTTTTGAAAGTTTATAAACACCACTGAGGCCTCTGAGGATCCGACAAGATCATGAATGATGTCTGGATTAAGCTGTGGTTGAGCGTTCCAGTAACCTGGCATCTTCACCAACTCCTAGTATTGTTCTATTTACTAATAAATGGGGGTAACACACTTTTTCTCTTTATTTTAAATTCTCCATTTGTGAGGCCATCGTAGTGGTGATATGACCTGGGCTGGGACATTTGATATCATTAGTATGTATTTTAACTTAGACTTTAAACTCTAAATAAAGGACATTTCTAATACTACGCTAGTAAAAGCACATTTAGTAGAGTTTTTGAGTAAGAGTTCTAGCAGATTTAAAAATCAAGGCAAAATCTGACAACTGAAAATTTCCATGTATTTCCAAATAGGAGAACAAAATCTAACATTATCCCAAAAATTGTAATGATTAATGGGAAGTCAAATTCCATAGAGCGTATTTAAACACAAGGACATATATAGAGAATAAAATAAATCGTATAAATTGTATAGAACTTACTTTATATTAATAGATGCATGTATGTATGCATATTGTTCAAGGATTCACGGAATTTCTTTATTGTATGTGGTTTGTGGAAACGACAAAACAAAATTTCAAAGTATTCTTTACATTAAAATATATTCACATACCACAAAATTCAACAGATTAAGAAAATTTATGTTTTATGATATCAGCTTAAATATTTTTATGATTACCATTTGAATATTAAGTCTTTAGTGCAGTGATATGACATTTTGTTAGTGAATTAATGTGTTAGTTTCTAAACATTTATTTCACTGGTGGGAAATGTGAAAGGAAGACATTGTTTTAGTATGTACATTTCTTCTTTTTTTTTGAGGAAAATTAGCCCTGAGCTAACATCTGTTGCCAATCTTTCTCTTTTTTGCTGAGGAAGATTGGCCCTTGGCTAACATCTGTGCCCATCTTCCTCTACTTTATATGGGACGCTGCCACAGCATAGCTTGATAAGCGGTGCGTAGGTCCACACCCGGGATCTGAACACTGCAAACCCCAGGTCACCGGAGCAGAGGGCACGAACTTAACTGCTACGCCACCAGGCCAGCCCCAGTATGTACATTTCTTAGAAATCTTGATTTTTATCTCTAGACTGAGTAGCAATAGAAAACGACATAGTTGATCATAAACTAGACTGAATGAATATTGATAGAGCACTGTTTAATTAATTCAAATAATTGAATAAAAATGAAACAATATCTTAAGTTTCTAAGAGTAGGACTTATGAACCAAATTCTGCAAAACACATTTTCATACTCAGAAACTTACCTAAATATTATTTACACAAAATGATCATACATTTTGATTTAATTGACCTTACATGATTTTATGAAGAGTAAGTTTAGAAGGAATTGGGGTTGTTTTTATGCATTGCTATTAGTTACGTGACTGCCTGTGCAATCTGATGATTTTGAAAGTTCTGAATTGAATCTGTCACTACAGAAGTGTTTGTTTTCCATTTATTGTTAAGAGCTCTGATTTTTTTAACTAGGAAATATATTTTTGATTGACAAAATTCACTATGGAATGGAAAATTGAACAAAATTTTGACTTAATTCAACACAGTTGCCATCTGAAGACAAAAGAACTTCTAAATTGAGTTCTTTAGTACTCAAATAGCTTTATTTGTTGCCTGTACTTACGTACATAGTGTTTTTTCTTCTTAACAATATTCCTTTTCCCTGACTCAAAAGAATACTTCTACTCGCATTCAATATGTAGATTAAATGATCCTTTCTCAAGTAGCATTTTTCCACCTCCCTCAAAAGAGATAAGCACTCATTACTTGTGATTTTATGAACTTACTTAAACTCTAATTAGTTGCTTTGATTATTTGCATATGCGTTCTTAGCTAGGCTATGAGTCTTGAAAGGTAGATACTTTATTCTTTTCCTCTTTACCACATAGAAACAGTGACTGGCACACAACAGACATTTAATAATAGTTGGTTGTATCAATGTGCCTATCCAGATTAGTATGATGAAAAGGACAAAATAACAAATACTGTCATTGCATTAATTTAACTTGAATCTTTTTTTTCTTCTTTCATTTCAGTGCAAATAAATCTGCAACATCCTTTATGCCTTTCTTCCCACAGCATCCTTTTCTAGTCTTCTCCACTGCAGCGTACAAAGTGGAGGGATTTATTAATAATTGTGGTGAAGTTACAATGGTCACGTTTGGCTGCACTGACAGTGTCCACCTTTAATTAACATTTCCATCTCCAATCTTAAACCCACCTTTTGTCTTGTTTCCAAATCAAGAACTGTTTCCTCAACTAAGGCCACACATAGACAGACTTCCTGTTCAAATTCAATTTGCACAATTTGTTCAATTTCATATATCTGTAATCTTAAGCTGTATAAAGTGTAATAAACACCTGAACAATTTTAGTCACCAAATGCCCCCCCTCCCCCGACCACCAATGGTAACTTCTATTAAAGAGAGATATTCTATCTGATTGAATAAATCATATTCAGGACTGAAATTCCCTCGAAGAATAATTTGTAAACATAAAGCAAGGAAACATAACTACCTGTAATTCGACTAGAAAATAATCTTCATTTGTATACAATGACACAATATGAAAGAGAACTTGACTAGAAAATTTGGAGACCTCGATCCTTATCTCATTTTTTCTCTTGCCTGATTTCTGACCATAAGCAAATCACCATTACTTCCTTTGGTCGCATTGGCCTAGTAATAAAGTGGATTTTACTAGAATCCCTTCTAACTCTAAAATACCATTTTATAAATTCATAAATTTATTTATTATAAAGCAGGTAAAAAACTTGCTTGTTCACTTGCCTCTTTTAAAAGATAGTAGGTGCTGTCAGACATGAACATAGTTAACCTTCTTTAAAAATCTACCATGTACATAGCATGTACTTGAAACTGAGTTGTTCTAGGAGTAATACATCACACAATGTGTGGCTACTAAATTATTTTAGCAGGAATAATAAAACACAATAAAATATCAAAATTTCTATAAGGTCAGAGAGTGTGTTTATAGGCATTATTTAATATGAACCCCCACCAAAAATCTGTGAGTGAGCATAGGCATTATTATCCACATCTTATTAATAAGAAAGTGAGATCAATCTTGTTGAAAGGTTTCTAGCTATTAAGCTGCATTTTAATCACGATTACAAGCATGAAAATATGTTACTAGTTTAAAATTTCTTCTTTATTGTTCTAATTCAACTAACATTTACCAAAATTAATATTGATAAAAATATCAATAGTAAACCGAGATATAGATATTTTAATATTTTTCTTAATGTAATTTATATGTTTGGATATGGAGTGTTGTACTTTAAGATAGTTCATATTCAAAGCTGAAAATTCAAATTCTTCTCTTTTTCTTAAACGGAATTTTGGAGTTTTGACATACTCTCCAGCTGGTTTGTTTTGTTTTTTTTTTTTCATTTCCACTATCCAAGAAAAGTTTGTATACAGTAAAAACAGAATTATTCTTTCTGTATGTGTGTGTGTGTTTAAATTTAAATTTGAATTTGACAATGAATATCACCAAAACTGACAGGAAAAAAGTAAGTTAAACACCAAGCACTTTCCAACTCATGTGCTTTGGGCAGAATACTTAGGAGAATTCTGATTTACCTTTGCATATGTAGCTATGGATTTGCCAATCACAAAACAGTGATAGCACAGAAATAGATGAAGCATAAATATACCGTGGCAGGCATTCTGATATCCAGCCGAATAAACTCAATCACATTTCAGCAGACAGGGTCAATATATCACAGCAGATGGATGCACAAAAGTGATCATGGGGATGATTTAAGAACAAAAGACAATATAATTGGAATTATTTTGGAGTAAGTTCCAGAGCATGAGCAAAAATGCACATATATAAAAGCTGGTTCTTGAATAAACACTGTTAAAAGCACTGAAAGTCTTCATGCTTTAATTGTAGAATATGTATCTACCAATATAAACAATATTTCACCCTTCAAAGCTAGCAAGATTTCTGAGGCATAATATAGTATAACGGATTTTTATCACTGGTAGCAAAGGACAAAAAACCCAATTCAATTGCTGTTAATACAAAACGGCAACTATGAATAATGAAAAGTTACACAATTATGTGTCATACGTAATTGTTGAGATTGCTGAAGTTTTCTAGTGCACAAATATAGACTTAGTTGGAACACAAGCATGTTCTCATAAAAAGGGCTTTAGATGGCTCAGTCATGCTAGAAATTAGTACCCCGATCAAGTTCAGAGGCTGTTCATTAACCCTGCTCAGGTTATAGTCATATACATTTATTTGTTCAGTAGCTTTAAAAAGAAATAGATTTTGCTTCATCTACATATATCTATATTATTTTCACTATAAAGGGATGGGAAACAAAATTTACACTTGAGCAGGTTCTGAAAATAAACTTTTCATTACTTTATTCTTCTGTAACTTTAAGATAATGACTTTGGAAGTCCTTCTCTTTGTTAAAGCAATATATCTTCCATCTCTTTTCAATTTTAATAAGAGTTTATTTAGGTTGACTTCAAAGATGGCAGGGTTCTGCTTCCCAGATGGTAGCCTGACAAGCTCCACAGATCCAGTCTCCAGCAAAACAAGAAAAGCTGGTGAAGACTATTAAAAATAACCATTTAAAGTCTCTGGAAATTGTCCTAAGGGCATACAACAAATAAAGAAACATTTATTCAAGAAAATCTGCAAAAACTCTATGAGAACAGCCAGATTCTGTGACATTTGAGCAATGACCTGCTCCCTCCATCTCCACACTCCCCAGCTCAGCAACACACAGAAGCTCTGCTCCAGATGGGTGTGGCCAAAAAGATGGGGATCCCTCTCCCCTCAATTCTCAATCCAGTTTTACTGTAGGGGCAGTATCTGGGAGGGGCAAGGCATCAGCATTTCTCATCCTCTCCAAGTCTAAGAATATGAGGCTAAATATCTGATGAGTGTGGCCAAGACTCTGGGGCTCCCTTCCTGCACCTAGCCTCTACCCATTGGATGGAGGTTCTCTCCCAGGTACACAGGCTGAAAGATCCAAGTCCCCCAGTTGTCCTTGCCTTGGCTTGCTCAGAGAGGAAATTATAATACCAGAGGTACCACCCGTCCATGACCTAGAGTAATGACTCAGAGATTTTCCCTAGGGGGAGAAACAGTCCATAACACAAAAGAGCTCTGAAACTCTCCCAGAAGACACTGACTTTATCTGAAACAGAATGAGGGGAAGTTAGAGCCTCTGGGTGTTCTTGAAAACAATTGCTGTTCTTAATTAAGATCAACAAAGTAAGCCAGAGGCCAGCTACTTTACCAGAGAGAATCAGGACTAGAGATAGCTAAGGAGAGTTCTCCTAGGTTCAGAGCAAACCTCCAAGAAATGACCTCAAAAACTACCCCTGACCAATGTAATTGGATCCGACTGCAGAGGATTTAGTGCAGACATTACAAACAATAAAGTAATCAACTCGTAATTAGTGAAGCCTATTGCCATATGAGGAAGACAGCTTAACAGAAAGATGGGGAAAGACAGTCAAAGAGGAACCTGTTAAAACCACTGTCATCTCAGGGTGGCTGTGTGCACATCCCTCTGTAGACCTACAAAAAAGACTTCACACTGCAAGGGAAGTAAATTTCCCTAAAATAGCCTAGCCGAGTCCCAAACAAGCAAACAGCAAGCAAAACAACCCTCAGAGAGGAGGAAGGGGAATCAGTAGCCATAGTAACTATAATATATCATATTAAATTCCCAGTTCTCACCAAAAAATTATGAGGCATGCAAAAAAAACAGGAAAGTTTGACCCATACACAGGAAAAACAGCAAGCAACAGTCACTGCCTGCGTGAGAAGGACCTGATATCAGATTTAACAAAGACTTCAAAGTAATCATTATAAAATTGTTGAAAGAACTAAAGAAAACCATGCTTAAAGAAATAAAGGAAGACTCGAAGATAATGAAATAGAGAATATCAATTCTCATGAAATAGACAATATACAGAGATAGACATAATAAAGAATAAGAGGAAATTCTAGAGTTGAAACATACAGTAACTGAAATGACTAACTCATTAGAAAAGGGCTCAATGGTACATTGGAACGGGCAGAAGAAGACTTGAAGACAGATTGATAAATTGATAGGAATAATGCATTCTGAAAACAGAAAATAAAGAGAAATGAAGAGCCTCAGAGAAATGTGGGATACCTTAAAGTGCACCAAAATACACATAATGGGAGTACCAAAAAGAGGGAAAAGAGAAAGGATCAGGAAAAAATATTTGAGAACAATGGCTGAAAACCACCTCAAGTTTTAAATAAAAAAATATTTTTCTATATATCCAATACGCCCAACAAAATCAAAGGAGCATAAATGCAAAGAGATCCCAGGCTCAGACACAGTATAGTAAAAATACCGAGAGAAAAGATGAATTTATTTGAATGCCAGAATAGTTCCCTAGATTGTTTAATACCACTCTGTGCTAATGATCACATCTGGCTCTTCACCCACCCAAATTCTCATTCTTAGACTGTCAAACATTACTTGTAGTAAATAATTATAAAATCCTATTTCCTAAATTTATCACAGATTAACCAATTCTGTCTCTCTATTCTTTAGCAATTTAAAATTAATTGCATATTGACTTTTACTCATATCCCACAGAAGAGCTTTTGAAATCTTTTCCATGCTCCTTGAGCTTCCATATGCCAATTCTGCCTTTCTTCCTTACCATTTTTATTGTACTCAAAAGGTCAATATCACATAGCATAAATTCTTCAGCTTATCTGTTTTCTGACTAAAAATGTCTTTTGTGTATCTTTGCTCATTCAATCTTTTATTCTTTTGTCAGTTTAAAGTTTTTCTTTTCTCCTTGCCAAGGCTATTCTCTCAGTTGACACCTTTAATGGTGTTTTTTGCAACTTCTTCATATATTTTATCACCCCAGTTTTCTAATCCATTTCGTTTTTAGTTCTTCTGATTTGCCTGACAATTTATTGCTTCTTTTCTCCCTGCAGAATTGATCAGGTTAGTGCTATATAAACAAACAAACAAATAAAAAAGTTAGGAATTTTTTTTTTACACCGAGTTTCTCTTGAACTTCTGCAAAACTTAGAATAATTACCTTCGTGTTTGTTTCCTCATCATGCACTCAGGCCTATTTAATTTCTGATTTCATTTACATTACTTTTTCCTTCTGATTTCTTTGAGTTTTTCTTTTATTTGTTTAATTTCTTTCACAGACCAATTTTTTCTTTGATTCTTCTTTTATTATTGAGTTCTAACATGATTGTACTGCCATCAGATTCTTTAAAATTTCTTGATATGCTTTATCACAATTGTGCAGTATAATTCTCAAAAAAATTTCCAAATGTGATGGAGACTATTGAAGTCATTGACCATTGCAATTTTTGTGTTGGTATGCCTTAATTTGGGGCGCTTAACATTTTGTATATTAAAATATGTTATTTAACTCTTTACCTTACTAATTATTTATGCTAATAGTTTACTCAATGTTTTACATATTTTAAAAATGTGTTATTAGGTATATATATATTTGGAAAGTTAATGGTGAACTGAACAACTTACCATTATATAATGATACTTTATTGCCAAATAATATGTTTTATTTTTGTTATTCATTATCATAGTTTCTAAGATTTATTTTAGTTATAGTTTTTCTATATTGTATTTTTCCATTTTTCTCTTTCAACTTGTCTGTTTTCTTTCAACTTGTCTGTTTTATTTTAGATTTTTTAGCTTTGCCTATTTAAAATAAGTAATTGCAGTAACAATGGTTTAAAAAACTACAGAAATATATTTCATTTTCTTATAAATATCTGGGAGTAGGCAAGAGTTTTTCAAGCCTCTACTTGCATTACATTTGTTAATGTCAAAAATGGAGTAAATGTGGAATGGGACTACAAAAGGTCGTGAATACTGGAAAGAGCGATTCAGGAGGAGGAGGGCATTTTAACTGTCTATCGCAGTTTTCCACCAGGACCTTAATAATTCATTTTCTTTCTATTTGCAAAATATACCAACCCACTCCAGATCCTAAAACCATCAAATTTTCTTCTAGTTATGATATTTAGACAGACCTAAAGTCCAGGATCTCACCATCTAAATTATGACCAGATACAATTAAAGCACCTTGGGTACAGTTCCACCAATACAGCAATTTGGGGACAGGTCCTCAAAAAGTAAGGCTTAGCATTCCCAAAGGATAAACCTCAATATGCAAGCACTTTCTAAGACTCTGCATACATCATGCTTGCTAATCTCCCATTGGCCAAAATAACATGGAATATCCCAGACTCAGTGAGGGAGAGACTATACAAGGGAATGAATGTCAGAAACTCAGATTTATTGGCAGCCACCACTGAAATAGTCGATCACATGCTCTTTATCTAAGTCTTTCATTTGCTCTTGTTTTCCCTTCCTCCTGATTGCATGATTACCAAAATTTTTCTTCTGCTAAATACTTCTTCCTTCGGCTATTTCTTTGAGACCTTGCATAATCAATCAGTTCCCAAATTGGACCTTTCAACTACATTAATCCACCAACTCTTCACATAAACAATGCTTCTGAAGCACTACTTTTCTAGTCTTTGGTTTGCATACTTATTCAACCCTTGAAAGCTTATTGTTTCGTAGTAGACATATAGGCCTCTCAGATGTCTTATTGAAGCATCAAAGAGTCAATCAATACTCTATGTACAAACATGTCAAGAGTGGAGTTTTATTCCCATAATCACAGGATGTCCAGAAAACTTTTAAGGTTATATTATTTCTTATTTTCTTCTCTTTAAGTAGATATCATTCAGTCCACGAAGTCCCATTCTGTAGAGAGCCTATTTTATAATAATCAATTCTTAAACAGTTACTCACTTTTATGTCAATTATCTTGGATATTTGCCTTGGTATCATTCACATGAGCACAGTATTATAAATTATGTGTAGGAGGAAGATCAAATCATTTGTATTTTAACTAATTTTCCACAAAATAAATCCAGAAACATTATCCTAGGATATTTTTGTTTTATGGCCTGTTCATTATAATAGAATACTGTAATAGAATAATAGGATATTTTATTCTTTTACATCGTTTTTATCCTTATATGTGTAGTGTGCACAATAATACTTTCCTTCCGATATCAATGCATAATTTGGAGCAATATCATTCGTGAAAAGGTTAATTAGGGTGTTATCTGGCGTATGTGCTCCTAGTGAACAAGGGATATTTGTCTATTTTGTTCTTTGCTGTTATATTCACTGTCTAAAGTTGTGCCTGGATTATAAACAGAAGCTCAAGAAGTATTGAATGGATATATAGAGAAAGTGGAGGTGGAAGGTAATGTATTCATATCTTCTAAAATCATGTTAGGAAAAAAGGTAAGGATAATATCAGAAAAATTAATTTATGAAAACTTATTCCAATAACTAGAGAAAAAAATCACATAAAGATTCCTAAACAAGATGCCCAAAATACATAAATTTTGGCAAATGTTTATTGGAAATTTCAGGTTTTTCTGCTGTCTAATTTTGGTTGGTCAAGTAATTCAATTTCTCTTCATTTTTCTGTTTGTTTTTTAAACACAGACACACACTCACGCACAGCTTTCCATAACTTCAACTGTTTCAATCATAAATAAAAGCAAACTGTTTGTACCTCATTCTCTTAATTTTATTTTTAAATTTACTATATAATTTTATTTAAAGCATTGATTAATATAGGAAAATGGCATATAGTAAGAAGAACAAATAATCTTTCTATTTTTAATAATTGTCATTTCTGAAATACTCAAAATATCTTAAGCATACACGTTTAATTTCACTTAGTATATACTGCTAAAGCAGAATTAATTTTCATTTTAACCAAGAATTTTCCTACAGCTAAAATGTAAGAATGCCTGGAGTAATCAATGCAATTATCCTAACTGTTAATATAACGTCTATATTAATGTACAATATAAATTATATTCCATTTAAGGCTGCATGTACAGTGTAATTTTAGATGAGGCAAATTGTTATTTTGTATATTTTAAAATGCAAATCTCTTTTCCAAACGATGAAGAAACACCTATTTTATCATATAGGAATCCTGAGTTTCTGTTTTCTCTTTAGTTTGGGCCTGGTTTTAATTTCTTACTATGATGTCAACTCTTTACTGGATATATCTCCAATATATCCCAGATAGCCTATTAACAGTTCTGAAGCACTGACTTTTATAGTCTTTGGTTTACATACTTACTCAAACCTTGCAATAAGTCCTCTGTGATTTTATGTATATAGATATATACATGTATGTGTATATATATATAAGTGTGTGTGTATGTATGTATCTATCTATATATATTCCACCATTATTCCTCTATTGGTATATTGGTAACTGGATGTCTGCTCTAACTTGATCTGCACGGTCCTGTATAAATTGTTCTGAGAAGTGCAAATGTTTGACTTCTTTTCATTTCCAATGTGACATTCAGTTTCAACTTCCATTAAATAGTCAAGGTTGAGACAAATCAAAAATTATAAATAATCATACAACGTGTCCAAGATATTAGCATTCCTATTTAATGTGTCCTTTTTATGTATCATATTTAATCTATCATATTTAATACACATAAAATGTATCATATTTAATCCATCACATGCCTGATATGGTTTGGCACCTACATTAAAGCTTCATTTTCTTCTCACACTTCCTTTATTCAAAACTCCCCTCCCACCACCTACTGTATACTTCAGTTGCATAGAGCTCTTCAGTCTTCTTAAAACACCTCACCATATAAGTTCCATGGCTTCTCCATTTTTTACATCTTTTTTTCTGTAATCCTTCTTGCTCATCTCTAAGGAATGAAACCGACCTTACTTTTCAAGGTTAAACTAAAATGACAACTTCCCTAAGCAACTCCAGAAAAGTGAATTTTCTCCTCTTCCGTGACACCTGAGAACTTTGTGTACTAGGTTCTTCTAGTAATTATTGTTAAGTATTTTCTCCTAAGTGTACTTTGGAAACTTCAAGGGTAGTGACCATTTCTTATCCATATTGGAATCCACATGACTTAGTATAGTGCCTATTTCATTGCCATTATATAAATATTTTGCCTAATAAATCAAGAAATCAATATTAGAGCATGTACCAATTTAAAAATATTATGAATTTGGGGAACTATATTACATACACCAAATAACTTGCCATTGTAACTTGTTTTATCACAATGCGTTCTTCATTGGGCCTAGAACTTGTTGTAATAATTTCTTTTGAATCACTTGAGCTGTTACTGAACAAAATACTATAAAGTTCCATTTATTGGAAATAAAGGACATATACATTGTTGAAAGTGCCAAGTGCAGCATTTAAAAATAGAGTGTACACTAATAAGGTAACTGAGATTGTTAGAACACATTGACTTTGTCAAAGTTAATGACCCTGTATATAAAATCCCTTGGAAGATAATTACCAAATTTTATTAAATAACGATAATAATTAAGATTCTCTAGAAGACATATGGGTGAGTGTCTTGATTCTTGGCCATGATAATTTGCAAATAATTTATTTAGAACGTTATTTTCTTATTTCACCCAGAACTAAGTAAACCTGAGATTTCAAGCAGCATGTTCCAAATTAGATGTGAACAGATATTTCAATAAATAGAATCTGTGCCAGGAAAAAAATCACCATGGAGGATGCTATAATATATAAAAACAACGTATAAACCTACACATGAATTATTAATTAAGGGCTGGCCCCATGGCTTAGCAGGTAAGTGCACGCACTCCGCTACTGGCGGCCCGGGGTTCGGATCCTGGGGGCACACCGACGCCCCGCTTCTCCAGCCATGCTGAGGCGGCGTCCCACAAACAGCAGCTAGCAGGATGTGCAACTATGACATACAACTATCTGCTGGGGCTTTGGGGAGAAAAAGGGAAATAAAGGAGGAGGATTGGCAATAGATGTTAGCTCAGGGCCGGTCTTCCTTAGCAAAAAGAGGAGGATTGGCATGGATGTTAGCTCAGGGCTGATTTTCCTCACACACACAAAAAATTAATTATTAATTAAGATATAAGCAATAAATAAATTTACACACTTTAGATTCCTTTAAAACATTTATTGTGTCAATGTACAGATGTTAAAATATTTCTCTTAGAATATAAAGAAGTAAAAACTAGCCACAACTATTAAAATTTGGTGAGGGCATATTATTACCCTTTACATATGAATGAAAGGCTGTCCTGATACATTGTATAATAAGGGTTGATACCTTCTCCAAAGCAATAGATCCAGGGCACTGAGAAACATGGAGCACTTAAAACATGTGAACTTGTTTTGACCGTTCACTTCTTGTTTAATAGTCTGTACCTAGGATACAGTATGTTTCAGAATTTATGTTTTCCACAAGCCAGACTTCCACTGAAAATCCAGAAGTCAAGAATCGTAGTCAAACCTCTCTGACTATTCCACTTACGAAAGTTAACATTTTAGCACTGCATAATTTGGTTGTAGTAAACAGATCCTGTTTTGTTTGCTTATTTCCCCACTTAAACAAAATTGACCCTCACTCTCATCCACAAGGTTGCAAAGAAAGTAGCCACTTTGACACAACAGAAACCTGCATTATATATGATAGTACACGTCATACATATGTAAAATATCGGAATATTGTAACGTTACTCTGTCTGTCCTCTTGAAAGGATAAAAAAAAGTATGCCTGAGATTTTTTGTTTCTGTTCCAACATATAACGTACTTAAAAGTCATCGCTCCCATTTTTATACAAGAAAAAGTTGAACAACAACTACAAAATAATCAATGATATTTCTTAGACAAATCAGAGAAAGGACAGGACACAGGACAGACCAACACTCTGAAATCAGGAGAAACACATGACTCCACAGAGTTACAGCCAAGATGTACATATATAGAGCAGAAGTTTCTGGAGCCATAAATTGGTAGGAACATTTAAATAGTAATTATTATTTAAATTTTTTTTTTTTTTTGCCAAGGAAGATAAGCCCTGAGCTAACATCTGTTCCAGTCTTCCTCATTTTTTTTTTCACTTGAGGAAAATTAGCCCTGAGCTAACATTGGTGCCAGTCTTCCTGTACTTCATATGTGGGTCGCCGCCACAGCAGGGCTGATGAGTGATGTAGTTCCACTCCTGGGATCTGAACCCGTGAACCCAGGCCGCTGAAGCAGAACATGCTAAACTTAAACCACTATGCCACAGTGCCAGCCCCTTAAATGGTAATTTTGATGAATTCCTGGAGATTAAGTGTGAACTAGCTTCCGAATGAGAATCTCCTGGCCCCCCCACTTTCATGAGTTAAACCTGCATAAATCTCATGGAATTCTCATGTGAAGAGCTGAGGAAGATTCTTTCATAGCTTTGGCAAGAGGAGAAGAGTAATCGTTGTGATATACTCCCAGAATGTTCTCTAAAACAAAGACTTACTCTCCAGGGTAGAAGACATTACCAGAGGCTTATCCCACCTGGGAGAAGGGTATTTC
Organism: Diceros bicornis minor; assembly: GCF_020826845.1. NCBI lineage: Eukaryota > Metazoa > Chordata > Mammalia > Perissodactyla > Rhinocerotidae > Diceros > Diceros bicornis. Next base: position 18,365,956 of record NC_080777.1, read on the forward strand.
TACCATGCCATCCCTCTAGCCTTTCTGCCTTATTAAGGAAGGGGTTGAGCTAAGAAAAGTTTGTAAGGATGAGAGCCCAGGGACACGGACCAATCAAAACACTGAGAATAACCATAAGTTTATAGAACACTTCCCCTCACCCACGCTTTACCACCACCACCACAGGGCTTCAACATAATAACAGTGGATTACAGCTGAAAGAGCGGCAAGATACACACTTTCTCTCAGGAGTATTGCCTAGGGAAGCCCAAAGTAAACATGGGGGACAAAAACGAGGACATTAGAGGATTTTCTGTCTACACAGCTACAACAAACATTAAATACAGCCCACTTCTAGTCAGGTTAACATAACACCTCACACTAAATGACTGTTTAACTCAGTTCTGATTACCCAATGCATCTTGCCCCGTGTTCAATACAAAAATTATAAGATATTTTAAAAAGGAAGAAAATTGCAGTCTGAAGAGCGAGTAACCATCGGAAACAGATTCAGGTATGACAGAGATGTTGGAATTATCATACTGAGAATTTAATAACTGTGATTATTTTAAGTAGTGTAGTGGAAAAGGACACCATATATAAGAACACATGGGTAATATGAGCAGAGTCATGGAAACTCTAAGAGAGAATCAGAAAGAAATACTAGACATCAGGAACACTGTAACAGAGGAACAATGCTCATTAGCAGTGAGCACACCTAGCACCCACATCTTGGTTTCTAACACCACTCTCCAATAAAGGGAACAAGAAACGCTTGGAGAAATGGCTGACTTTAGTGCTGCAGCAGAAAGCTGAGATGAGGCATCTCATCTTTACATTGTGACTGTGACATTTTAGTGTCACAAAGTAAGGCAGTTCTCATAAATAAAAACTCCCAAATGATAGGAGTATGTCAAGGGGCCAGAGCTAACTGAAAGAGCACCCAAGAGCCAAATCTGGAACAATTTGAGCAAGAAAATAAAGCAGTATAGGATTTTAAACTAGATTATAAAGTAAATATTTCTTATTCCATACTGATGTAAATAAATGATTGAATAAATAAATAAGTGGGGAAGAAGAGGCAAAGCTCCCATTCAAAATTATTCCAAATAATTTTTGTAGATACTCTGCACTGTACAATTTTTTGTAGATAATTGAGTGTCTCCTTCCCTTAATGTTGGCTGTGCACAGTGACTTCCTTCCAAACAGTATTGTATGGAAAGAAGGGAAAGTGATAGTAACTTCACAGTAGAGACATACGACCAACACCACTTTAGCCAAGTGATCAAATTTCACAACAACAGTGGTATGTTATGCTGATAGTATGATCTGTTGATAAGGAAGCCATGAAAGTGGCGTTTCATCTCTGTCATCCTCCTCCCAAAAACCCATAACCACAGTCTAATAATGAGAAAATCATCAGACAAATCCCAATTTAGGGAGGTTCTACAATATACCTGACCATACTCCTCAAAACTCTCAACGTCATCAAAAACAAGAGAAATCTGAGACACTGGCCAAGTCGAGAGGAGCCTAAGGAGGCATTACAAGTAAATGTCATGTGATACCTTGGATGGAATCCTGGGACTTAAAAAAGAACATTAGTAAAAACTAAAGAAACCTGTATAAACTATGGCCCTTATTTAATAATAATGCATCAATATTGGTTCATTAATTATAACAAATGAACCTTCCTAATGTAAAATATTAATGAGAGGATTATCTTGGTATATGAGAATCTCTTCACTATCATTGCAATTTTTCTGTAAATCTAAAACTTTTAAAAGTAAAAAGGTATTTTAAAAGAATAAAACAAACCAAAAGTATATTATTAGTAATATTTACATTGATTACTTGTTTAAAAAATATTGTAGATATACTGGGTTAAATAAAATGTTATTAATATCAGCAACAACAAAGAGAAAGTATATTCAAGAGTTTTGAGTGGGCTGATTGCCTCCTGATGGAATGACAATGGAAAAAATGTTTTACAGAGAGACAAAAGAAAATATGTTGATATCAAAAGTAGAGCAGTGCAAATGGGCTGGGAAAATGTACTGACTATCTTTGCATCCTGGTTTCCATTATATATTAATGATTGGTTACATTTTCCATGGGTTCCATGAGACAATTTTTGTTTCCTTGTAATAAATTACCTTCTCTATTTTAAAGAATCTTCAATTAGATGAATGTTACAGTCTCCTATCTGTGCAATAGCAAAGCTTGGTGATGTTATACTTTTTTCTGTGGGTTCATACTCATTGTTTATTTGTATCTTTGTTTCTCTTTTCTCAGAAGCTTTTCCTTATATCGTGCCTATCCATGAATCTCTCCTCATGAGTGTTCTAGTCTTAGAATCATCACTGAGTATTTCTAAAACTATTATTACACTGGACATTTTTGGATAATTTATTTCCAAAAAAATTAATAGGGGCCAGCCCAATGGTGTAGTGGTTAAGTTCACATGCTCCACTTCAGCAGCCCAGGGTTTGCAGGTTCGAACCCCGGGTGTGGACCGATGTACCACTCATCAAGCCATGCTGTGACAGCGCCCCATGTACAAAATAGAGGAAGATGGTACAGATGTTAGCTCAGAGCCAATCTTCCTCAGAAAAAAAGAGGAGGATTGGCAACATGTTAGCTCAGGGACAATCTTCCTCACACACACACACAAATAATAAAATCCAGCTTAAAAATGTGAATGTGCGTCATTGTTTAAAAAATATCATCTCTGAGAACTTACTATGTGAGAAAGACCATGAACGTGATATAGTCCTTGGCTTCAAAAAGCATACCGTTCAATCAAAATTATGAAATACTTATACTAAATTGTAATACAATTTAGCACTAGAATGATGAGCTATAACTGTCCAATGAATGGAGCTAACACACTCAAAATAGCATAAGGTTTGTTTAGCAAAACTAAGTTACACAGTAGCGGTCAGAAAGTATGCATAAGAAAGAGGTGAAAGAAACCAATGGAAGGGAGCTGAGTCTGGCTCATAAACCATGCAAGCCCTTGAATGACTTTATTCATGAGGTAAGGATGGCACTTATGTGAAAGTCACAGTAGTTGGTTTGATTTCAAATGTTAGTCATGATAAAAAATTGACCAAATGTTTAGAGAAGCCAACAATTCTTAAAATACACAGTAGAGATTTATTTTCCAGAAACACAGGATTAGATACTATTAGCTCTAAGCTTAAAATAAGCTAAAATGAATTTCAGAATAAGAAAATATATCCATCAGAGAAAACGTGTTCACTTTTGAATTATTTTGTGTTAAGTTCATAGTTAGCATAATTGTCATAAATTTGTTGCTTCTAATTTTTCTAGTGTTATATTTAAATACTTTTCTGCCTCATATGTTTACCTTAGAATTATTTGTTTTCCAAAGAATTATTTCATTTGTTTTCTTGGATTCGTATAGTTCCATGGAACTCATTTTTTGTTGTTGTTGTATTACACAATAAAATATGTTTGCTCTATGTATTTTATTTAACTTACATATTTTCTGAATATCATATTCCTCTAAATTTTTCTTATTTTGGAGTACCAATTTGATTTATAGTGAATGTAATGTTAGATCTTGTAGTATAGGTAAGCAAAAATAGGTTTTGAAGAGAGAAACTTGTATTAAAAGTCCTCTCAGAAACAATTTCTTGCAGAGAACATGTGCACGCGTGGTTGTTGCATCCGTGGTGGTCATTAAAATTTCATAATTGTGTTGATGAAATTATAAGATTTTGAGATATAGTTTATGATGCATTTTATAGATTACACTTAGGTCCCGAATTCCTGTGTAAGCGAAATCTCACACATAAAACACAAAATGTTAGTTTCACATCAGATTTACCAGGTACTCCATGAAACTGTCGTCTAGGAAGCTATTAGCAGCTGCTTAGGGAACAGCGATACATCACCAAGAGCTCTCACTCCAGCGTATTTTCTTGGGCAGTTGTACTCATGCTTGTATTTTACATTGTTTTTACATTGAGCTTACTTCATGTAATTCTAATTGCATATTTGATTGCTTGCCCACATTATTCATTTAACACACTGTCCAGCGGGGAACATATGCAATACTCGACATATCCAGGTTTTCAAAATGTATGCTTGTTATAAAGAAATATTGTGTAGCAAAAAATCTACAGATGAAAAATGCAAATGTATAGTATTTATATACAAAGAAGAAAAATGATCTATGTTAAGATTTCTAAACATAGGGTCACACTGAAAAAAATATTTCAAAGATGCACTTTAGGGAAAAAAAATTGTGTGGTGTTCTTTGGTCATATGAGTTGGGAAATGTTGCACACTTTGCTTAAAATACTTACCCCAAAACATTGGGATAAAAATTTCTTCCCCTCAAAACAGCTATACAACATCTAAAGTTTGAATACCACACCTTAGAAGAAAAAGTTTTAAAAACTAGTTAATATGTTTTAGAGATGTTACCATAAAACCAAAATAGTAATTATTCTAAGAATTCTCTATCAATAGTGTGCAAAACTTTGACTTGTATCTTTAAAAAAAAGGATGTAAGAACAGAGTATAAAAAAATCCAAGTTTTGAACCATAGTGTATACATAAAATAATATTTTACCAAGATATGAATATTTATAAATGCTAATACATACTAGATGCTAATCTTGAAAAGAAATCTGTGTGGATAATTTGTGAAGTACCTTTCAGATAGCTATTTGCTCTGCTTTCCTATAAGAAAGTTGACGAAAAAACTGTACAATTCTTTTAATTCTAAGAGCCCATTTTTTGGGGCGGAAGGGACTGTAGACATTATTTTCTATATGAATGTGATCCTGCTGTTTATATTGCCCCACAATTTGCTTTTTACCCCCTACAATATAGCAGGGGGAGATATATATACACACACACATACATATGTACACATATATATGATATATGTGTTTATAATTATGTATCTTATATGATATGTGTATATAACAGACTATTTTTATGAGTTTTAAATATACAGAAAAATTTATCAGATACTACAATGATAGTAAATATGCTCTCTTTCTACCCCACCTTCCCCCCGTAACACACAGTTTCCACTATCATAACATCTTATATTAGTATGACTCGTTTCTTACAATTAATGAACCAATATTGATGAATTATTATTGAGCCCATAGTTTATTTAGATTTCCTTAGTGTTTACCTAATGTCCTTTATCCATTGCAGGATCCTATCCAGTGTACTATGATACATTTAGTCCTCCTGTCTCCTTGGGCTCCTCTTGACTGTGGCATTGTCTCAGACTTTCCTTCTTTTTGATGGCCTTGACGATTTTGAAGAGTATGGTCAGGCATGTTGTAGGATGTTTCTCTATTGGAGTGTTTCTGATGTTTTTATCACGATTGGAGTGGTGGTGTGATTTTATGAGAAGATCACAGATGTCAAGTACCATTTTCATCACATCATCATATCAAGGGTACATACTTTCAATGTGATTTATGACTGTTGGTGTTGACCTTGACTCTCCTGGCTGAAGTAGTGTTTTATAGATTTCTCCACCCTAAAGTTCCTCTTTTAAAGTTACTCTTTTCTTCCCCTTTCCGTACTTTACTTTTTATAAGGCAGTAATGCATAGCCCACATTTCAGAAATGGGGAGTTACAAGAGCCTATTTTTAAAGGGCTGTATGTAAAACTTATTTATAACGCTTTTATCAATGTAATAGCCAAAATGTCATTCAATAGAAGATTAATTTCTATAATCATTATACACTGGATCACTAATTTCCATGACTGAATTCAGCTCAGATGTTTCTTTTCTGTTTTAAAAACTCCCCATATACATGAATGTATGTGTTAGGAATGCATCGGGCTCTAGGTTATGGAATACTGAAGCAATAGCTTTGAGACCTAAATGCATTTATTACTTAATCAACAACAGAAAAAAATGTGAAGTAGGCGGTCCCGGGCTAGGTCAGCAGCTCTAAGATGTCAACAAAGTGAGAAAATTAAAAAATAACAGAAACAAACCAAACAAAATTCACCCTGACAGCTGACCACTGACAGTTAGCAGCTTGCACCAGACCCTGAGCATTTAGTAAATACAAATAATCTTCAGGGAATATTAGCAAAGATAGAGACAAGGACATTCTGCAGTTAAGAAATAATTAAACATGTCCATATTCTGGGTAACATGGGTGACTGTTGCTTCTTTACGCCAGTCCTTCTTCATTATACCTCTTAACTAAAAGCACAGTTACACAAACAGCACATTGCCCTTTTTTCCCGAATCATCCAATGAAAAACAAACTCTCACTTACATTGTACCACCCTCGAATCACTTGGAACGCGCCCAAATTAAATGAAGTCCCCCAAACTGTACCCTCCAGATTTCCATGATGTAGCTTTCCCTCATCGTCACAAGCTAATGAACTCTACTTTGTTTGACAGCACGTATGTTAGTCTTGGACGTTAGCTAGTGGGCTTTAACAAAATCTGAGATCTCTTTCTATACCACATTTTAGACTATTGGCTTTTTATTCCTGTTCCTTTTCTCAGTGTCATAAGAATGCTGCTTTAATTTCATACATCATGACCTCACTCCTACATGCCAATCAGAAAGAAAGGATTGAAGCCACAATTCTTATTTTTCCTCTTGAAATTATCTTCTTATGTACTAAGCACAATCTTTCGCAAAATGACCTATGTAGGTTTTCCATGATGTATCATTGGCCACTAATAAATCAATGTTAGTTGGAAGGGAAATTAGAAAAATAAGTAGATGATGAAAGTAAATAGAAATACTGTATTTTGATTTGACAAATAATGATTTATCATTCAAAAAGCAGTGAAATATTTGCAGGTAATTTTATTAGGTTAGAATTACCTCAGACTGATTAAAAAAAATGATTGTGCCTGAAAGAATAATAATGTCTTTATCAAACTCAAAATATGGAAGTCGGTGACAGCATCTCCACACAGTGGAGTAGACTGTCCTTACATAAGTAGCTTTACTGCAAGCAGTAAGGAGGAGAATGTGAAATCCAGACATCAAGGAATTTTACTACGTGTATTGGAGGTCCATGTCTGTAGGCATACCTGCCATACTCAGGGCAAGAATACCAAATTCTTACAAGATCGCTAAAAATCATTGAGACATAAAAAAAGACTACATACTTGGACTTTTCACATGTGGCGTTTATTGTTTACTGAAATCTGACTGCAGGAAAAAATGATGAGAGTGAGCACAAACCAGCAACCAGGTTATTATGACACCATAGTTCACAACACATCGATTTTTACAAGTTTCCTTTTAGATTAGAACAACCCAAGTTTCTCTCACTCTCACTCCTTCTAGGCATTGCTTCTTAATCTACAGGAGAATCAGGACCTTGACTTCACAAGAAAACAGACTGTGAAAGGTTATTTGCAATGAGAATTTATAATATATATTTGAAAATACATTCAACATACATTTTGATAAAAATCAGAGTTAAATATTTAAACATAATGGAGCCAAATACATCTTTGTTTATGTATGATGAATTTATATTTTTCAAAGTATTTGTTCAAAAGAACATGGAAGAATATGGCCTTGATAGATGTTGAGCACAAAAGAAGAATCAGAGAGAAATCCAGGTCCAAATCTCAAGTAGTTCATATTCTAGGAACCCCATCTGCAACCAGCTGCTGCATCAAAATGTGTTTTCATTTCCAAAATAAAATAAAATTTGTTTCTAATTAGAATAATAGTGAAGTGTTCCTGGTTGGTGGATGGGTTCTTTCCATGTAGACATTCGTAGATGCAGGCTCCTTCCATTTTACAGCTCTGATTATCACCAAGGGCCACAGAATTCTCTGTGAAAGGGAAAGAAAGAGCTAGGAGTCTCTGATACAGAAGAACTAGGATGTATTAACTGGAGTTCAGAAAATGAAAGATCATACTAAGAGAAGGAGGATCATAAAAAACAAAGTTGGACATGTGGACCACATGTATGAAGGTCTACAGAAATGTCTAGACATGAAAACCCACGTTCTTCATCTTGTCTGTGGCTAATTTTCAGTGAATTTTCAACTCACAAACAAAATATTGAAAATGTGTTCTAAATTATTTCAAACACATATACTCCTATTAAGGATTTGTAGAAAAATAGTAGAAAATTTAGTATCACTGATAATAAATGAGTTATTTAAAACAAAACTAAATGCTCTGACCAGGTTTTATTTATTTATTTTTGCCTTTTCACCATTTTCAATTCAAATTTTAGATAGTCATTTGATAATCAAATTAGTATCATCATATTTTAATTTTCATGAAATTACAATTATGCCTGGCTATACTTTGACATTGATATGGAAAAGAAGATGTTTGCCAAGTCCATTATGACATACCCATCATTCTTTGCCTGTTGTACTTCTTGTGTAGACTTTATCGTATCAGGTATAACTGAAGTGCTTGAGGAATCACACTGTTTAATCCCTATAGTCTTGCGTCAGTCTCCATGACCCACTGCCTGGTATTCTAAACTGATGAGGCTGCTAAAATGAAGTTAGTGGGAATCAGAACTACTGCTTCAGCCAGTGATCTCTTGTTGCCCTCCTGGAATAATGTGTTGCATAATTTTCCTTTGAGGGAGGGCTTGAGCAATTCCAAAAGTTCCCATTTAACATCACAATTAAAACTAGGTGAGGGGGAGAGCTGGTGGACGTCATGTAAGAACGGTAAGTCAGAGTCTTCCATGCACACATAATGTACATTAGCATCATGTCTTCATGTAATGGGGATGAAGTGACAGAAACCGTCCCCCATATTTTCTAACTCATGACATACTGTTACTATAGCCTCCAAGAATCTCCATATCTTCCAAGTTATGCTTTTGGTCCTTATAAAATACCCTCTTTATTCTGCACGGAAATCATGGTACATTGAGACTCATGTCTTAATAGAATATCCTCTGCATTCCATGGTCACCTGGCCCTGGCTCCAAGCCACATGTACAGCCTTCACATATGACATCTAATAAAGTATCCAGGAAAATATGAAAAGTTTCCCATTAACAGAAATAAAAATAAATATATTTAGGGGGCCGTCCTGGTGGTGAAGTGGTTAAGTTCCTATGCTGTGCTATGGTGGCCTGTGTTTTGCAGGTTCGGATCCCTGGCGCAGACTAACACACCGCTTGTCAGGCCATGCTGTGGCGGTGTCCCATATAATGTAGAGGAAGATGGGCACGGATGTTAGCCCAGGGCCAATCTTCCTCAACATAAAGAGGAGGATTGGCAACAGAGGTTAGCTCAGGGCTAATCATCCTCACACAAATAAGTAAATAAATAAGTATATTTACTTTCTTTTAGATTGTCCTTTTTTTCCTCTTCAACAGGGATGCTAATAACAACTAGAAAATAATTTTTGCTTACTTTTATTTATTTATTTTTAATGCTTTTAATTCTCTGTCTCTTCCCTTGACCAAGTCTCCTCAGTCTCAGTTTATATCTTGAAAACTGCCCAGTAAACTATTTGGGACTTTTACGACCTCATCTTAAGGATGCCTAGGAAGCCATCCTGAAGTCCAATTCTCATCAAATCTTTCCACTCTCTCTTTTCTGTTGAAAAAGTGAACCATGAGTCTGAAAAACAATCTTGCTACTGACATGAAGTTGTGTTAAGATAAGGGTTGATTTGTCAAAATTAGATCTTAACCTAACACTAAACTTTACTAATGATTCAAAAGATAAAAGCAAGAATCAGGCATGGATAAAATATGCCAAATCCAAAACCGCTGGAACCCATAACCATGAGAAATAGCTACTGAAATGTTTCTTTTTCCTACATCCTGTTGTGAAGCTTGAACAGTATACGCAGACACATTATTTAAAATGTAACTGTTTTCGGATTTGGGATCCTCCTTTTTTACAATTATAAAAAATAATGAAGAAAAGAAATGCTTGGTATTGATTACATTTATCCTTCATCCAACTGGGCCTCATAAACTCTATACTCACTAAAAATAAGCAATCTTTAATAAAGATTATGTATTGTTAAAAATATTCTATGAGGAGAGACTTCTGTGTATATTTCTGCTAGTAAATTGCTAGTAAATATCACTATGCTAGGTTTTCTATTGTCATTTTAGTTAATATGGGCACTGTGATTTTCCAAATTTGTTAATCTGGTAAACTTAGAAAATGCTTCCTAATCTCTACTTTAAAATAATTTATTTGTTTCATTGTTTTATGAAACATGAAAAAGTATAAATTACATAACAAAAAAAAATCTATCCTGCATGCTTTCATTATTGAGAAATTGAGGCGAGTGATAAAGTCACATGGTAATAGGAATCTTGGAATAAAGAACCCTGAGAAGCAACTAGACATTTGGAACATAAGAGATAGGTAGACAGCTAGATAGAAGGTTAGATAGATACTAACCTTTATGCTTGGCAGAAGCCAAGCATTAAGAAGTTATGATTCCCATGTTTCTAGTTTTTAAATTTATGAAAGAGATTAGTTTTTATTTACCACATAATGATATAGTATGCATAATAATATACAGAATTTTTAGTATAACTGAAAAAATTCTGATTTATAAATACTCGTCTTTATAGAAAACGTCATTAATTCAATTAAATTTTCTTGATTTTAATTTAAAAATGACCACTATATCATAACAACAGTGTATAAAATTGAAATGGAAATGCATAACTGGTATAAAGAATCTGTAATCCCAATCACGCTTGGATTTGGAAGCCATGAGGCTTTTATAATTATGCCTCTAAATTAGTAGAAAATGATTTGTGTTTTTGGGCAAATTATTAAACAAGTATATTATTGAGAGTGAAACTTGTTTAATAATAAAATAATAGTAAAATTTATCTGGACATTGTTCTGAATGTTTATAGTCTCCTAATAAACGAATTAATAGGGAATCTTTGAACAAATATCTTGGCCTTAGATTTAATTAACACCTGAACCACAGCTGAACTGCCATGTAGCACAGAGTGTGAAATAGAATTTTTAATATAAAGGTTAATGAGTTCATTAGCCACTTTTAAATATTTAATTCAAATAAATGCTCAACCAGTTAACTGTAAAGTTCAGCCATTTGTGTCCCCTTTGCTTGTTTACCCCCAAGATTCTTTTCCCCTCTGAAGTTTGACAAATGGGATAGCACATATGATTGGGGAGAGGAAACACAAGAATTTGATTATGCTATTATGATAAGGAATGTGTATATTAAAAGGAATACATGATAAAATCTGGTAAATATTAATAATCTGTTAATGATAAAGAAATCAAGCTCATCAGTTTTTATAACCATTGGTATATTACATTTCATTTGGATTACCTTTCTTTATCTTAGGGGTTGCAAATCATCTGAAAACAAAGAATTCAGATTTTTAACAAACCACTTCCAATTAATATATTGTACCTCAAAAGAGTATTTTCACCCCAATCTCTTTAATAAAGTATCTCACCCACCCTCACAAAGAAAAACGAAGGAAACAAAGCGTGAATACATACTAGGTGCTATCTCTCTCTCTTTCTTTGTTATCTATTTATTTTTGCTTTTGAGAGATGGACATTTTGTTTCTAGCATAAGGATGGGGGAAAACATCTTAAAGAGATCATATCTATGGATTGTTTATGGTAGATTTAGAAATAATAATATACTATACACATTATTTGCTAACAATGAAGAAATGATACTTGGAATTTTTCCACTATAATATTTTTAATTTGCAAGTCTTTTCATTTGGGTAATAATAAAGTAATATCCTAAACCTGTATCTTGCTCATAAAATGAAGCCGAATAGCAATTTTAATAAAATGTATATAATAATTCTAACTGATTATGTAGCTCAACATACTCCTATCTTTATGGCTGCTGTTTATTTTAGTATCTTGGTTCATCTCTGTCATTTGAGTTTTTGAGTTCTAAACCATATATTTCCTTTCATAACTGCCAAAACCACAATTTTCCGTTGGAATGGATCCACATTAATTAGCTCTATCTGCTTTTACCCACTGTATTTCTTTTATCTACAAACGCTTCTTTACATTTCTGGCTTAAATGCAATTTGCTCATCAGTGTGAAACACATCATCCACGATGCTACACTCAAAAAACAAAATTGCAGGATTATTCAGAGAAAACAAGCACTTGACTCCATTTCAAAACTGTCCTCAATTATTTCTCAATTCAAAAGAGAAAATTGAAGTCACACTTCTGTTACTATAACATGGAAACAAAATTTCAGAGCAGCCACAAGACTTGAGTCAATCACAATTACTTCTAAAATATGATATGAATAAGCTTTAAATAAAAAGGCTCAACACTTCAAGTACATGCTTCAATTAAGAATCGAGGGTTAAATTTACTCTATGGGATAAGACAGACTGAATTTAGTAACTTAAGACTAGCCAGAGGCAAGTCATAAGGTAATTTATCCTTCAGTACTTTAAAGCACACTTTAGTCTTAAAAATTATCAATTACTGTATAGGTGTGATGATCATAGAATTGCAACCATTCTAGGATTTTCATATAACCACCAGTATGAATTAGTTAAGACTATCAAAGCTTCTCATAAGACAGAAATGCTAGTTGAAGTTTCATCCATAATTAATTTCTCTATTGGAGCTTCAAATATATACAATAATCACTGAATACATATGAATTTAAGAATTTGTTTCCCTCTTAATGACTTTTACCATATGTCTACTAACCCAATCCCTCACATAATAAGTAAACAAAAAACTCATGTCTACTCCCTTTCTTTTTAAATTTGCAGCCATCTTTTGAACTCTACAATGATTTTACTACTAAAGTACTAATTATCATAGAAGTGCTCATCTTCCTGTGAATTATAATTTTTTTTCTCTTCTTTTCACTTAAGAGAAGTCTGATTTTGCCCTCTCTGTTTGTTCCACACCTATCCCTCTTAGGGGGGATAGTTATGCTTTTCTAGACAGTGTTCTTAGGTGCTGGTGGTGCACGATCTGGAGAAAAGAAAGGGTAGAAGTCATAGAGGTGTGAAGCGAGGACTGGAGGGAGTAAATTTATAGGAATTTTGGAGGAGAAGAGCTTGTGACTAGACTGGGCAGCTCCGCTTCATGAAGTCATTCAGAGATTGGATCAGATTTCTCTCTCTCTTTGCCCCACAGTTCTGGCAGTGTATGGATTTTATCCATCTTGTCAAAAGGGTTTCCCACCATCACATCTGGTTCCAGATGTAGGGCTGGGGAGAAAAGGCAGTGAAAGGTGTATAACTTCAATTTGAAGATATTACACAGAAGTTGCATGTCACTTCTGTTCACATTTTATTTGACAAAACTTAGTTATGTGGTTCCATTGAGCTTCAAGGTTTGCTAATTGGCCATGAGTGCCACTAAAATTTGAGGTGGAAGATTTCATTACTAAAATAAAAGTGGAGAGAATAGATATTTAAACACAATTAACATTATCTGCTAAACAAAAAATTAATTGCCCCTGAGCTTTTCTTTCACTCGTCAAGACATAACCTCTTGATCAGAAGCATCTCATTGACTCCAGCTAACAGAGAATTAAATACGTAATATCAGGCCCTTATCATGTTATTGTTGATTTTGTCCAACAAGAATATTCACAGGTATACGTACTGCAGGGAAATGAATGTATAAGATTTAATTCACTTTTTTTTTATTGCAGTATCATTGGTTTATTACATTGTATAAATTTCAGGTGTACATCATTATACTTCTATTTCTGCATAGAATACATCATGTTCACCACCCAAATACTAATTACAATCCATCATCACACACATGTGCCTAATCATCCCTTTGGCCCTCCTCCCTCCCTCCTTCTTCTCTGGTAACCACTAATCCAATCTCTGTCTCTATGTGTTTGTTTATTGTTGTTTTTTTCTTCTACTTATGAGTGAGATCATACAGTATTTGACCTTCTCCCTCTGACTTATTTCACTTAGCATAATACCATTAATGTCCAAGCATGAATGTCCATCCATGTTGTCACAAATGGCTGGATTTCATCATTTCTTATGGCTGAGTAGTATTCCATTGTGTATATACACCACATCTTCTTTATCCATTCATCCTTTGATGGGCACTTAAGTTACTTCCAAGTCTTGGCTATTGTGAATAACGCTGCACTGAACTCAGGGGTGCATGTATCTTTATGCATTGGTGTTTTCAAGTTCTTCGGATAAATACCCAGCAGTGGAATAGCTGGATCGTATGATAGTTCTATCCATAATTTTTTGAGGAACCTCCATACTGTTTTCCATAGTGGCTGCACCAGTTTGCACTTCCACCAGCAGTGTATGCGAGTTTCCCTCTCTCTGCATCGTCTCCAACACTTGTTTCCTGTGTTGTTAATTATAGCGATTCTGATGGACGTGAGGTGATACCTCATTGTAGTTTTGATTTTCATTTCCCTGATAGATAATGATGTTGAACATCTTTTCATGTACCTGTTGGCCATCTGTATATCTTCTTTGGAGAAATGTCTGTTCAGGTCTTTTGCCCATTTTTTAATTGGGTTGGTAGTTTTTTTATTGTCTAGATGTATGAGTTCTTTATATATTTTAGAGATTAACCCCTTATCAGATATATGGTTTGCAAGTATCTTCTCCCACTTTTTAGATTTTCCTTTCGGTGTTGGGAAAACTGTACAGCCACATGCAAAAAAAAATGAAAGTAGACCATTATCTTACACCATACACAAAAATTAACTCAAAATGGATTAAAGACTTGAATGTAAGACCTGAAACCCTAAAACTCTAGAAGAAACATAGGAAGTACGCTCTTCAATATTGGTCTTAGCAACATATTTTCAAGTACCACGTCTGATCGGGTAAGAGAAACAATAGAAAAAATAAACAAATGGGACTACATCAAAAAAGCCTCTGTACAGCAAAAGAAACCATCAGCAAAAGGAAAAAGCAACCTAAAAATTTAATTTACTTTTGATATTTATTTAAGTCAGTAGTTCACAAGTATGTTTCTTAAATAGCGATTCCATTTACAAATATATTTTATGTTCCAATTTGTTCCAGTGAAAAAGATAGCTTAAATGAAGAATTATGTATTTCAGCATTAATATTTCATATAATTTAAGAAATAATCAACTCCAGAAAATAAGAGACTGTGTTTGTATAAAAATTATTTGTTCTCAAATGATTATTTTACATTGGTAATATGCAAACCAGCTACAGGAGTAGCAGGAATAAATGAAACCAAATTTGTAATTATTTAAAATATACCCTTAAAATGCATACTTTATCTATTTATTTATTCTTTTATTTCCTGAAGAATATTTCAAGATTTTAAGTAAACACACTAAGGTTATTTGCATGTTAAATGTTAATCAGGCCTTAATTATGAAATGCATCTTAAATGTAGAATATTCTGTTTACCTGTAGGTTACTGGTCAAAAGTTGAGAAAATCAGCTCATGTAAGTTACGTTAAGTGTAACTTACAAAGATCATTCTTTGTGCCAAGTTTATAATTGAGACCATTTATTTTCCAGGATGTGCAAGAGCAGCTGTGGGCTATAACCAAGAGGAGTCATCTTTGCATTTTTCATTGTTGCTTGGTAATTGCCTAATTTTTTCTTTGATATTCCCTTATATAAGGATTCCAATTACAAATTTTCATTCCATCCTGTGTATTAATCCTACAATCACTGTTTTAAAAGTTTTAACCCATGGGCATGCTGTTTTCTTCCAATTAATTCATAATAATAGAAAGTATTTATTCTGATGAAGCAAAGGCATAATATGCTAATAAATGTACAATCTAATTTCTCTGTCTTTAGAAGCAGAAACAAGTGTAAGCATCAGTATTGACAGAAGATTGATGAAACGATCACTGTACAACATTTCGTTTGGTTAAGCTAAAATAAAAGGCTCCTGAAGTTCTTTTTGTTTGTGTATTATCCTTCAACAGTGTTGTTTTTGTTGTTTTTTTTTGAAAAAGATTGGCCCTGCGCTAACATCTGTTGCCAATCTTCCTCTTTTTTCTTTTTTCTCCCCAAAGCCACCTCTGCATGCTTTGAGGAGAGGTGAGTACGTCCGCGCCCATGATCCCAATCGGCGAACCCTGGGCGGCAGAAGTGGAATGCATGAACTTAACCACTATGCCACCTGCCGGGCCCCTGAACAGTGTTTTTATAAACATGACATACAGGTATAGGGGGATGAAAAGGAGCACATTAATAAATGCAGGCTATCCTCCCCACCTTTAATAAAACTCAACCTTTGTTTATAAATAGTTATATGGAAATCTTTATTCATATTTTTAATCAAGAAGAGCATCAATTTCACATCCAATTGTCCTATAATCTCCTCTCTTATATAATATTCCCATTTAATCACTGTTGTAGGGGTTAAAAACATCTTCAAAAAACTAAGCTAATTTAGCCATTATGATAAATACTCGTTCTTTGAGTGAGACTTGTCCATGTAACAGGTGTGGGCTTTAAACTGAACTTTAAGTGGGTTTTAAGCAGAGACTGTATGGGTCTTTGGGATATATCTCTTGTGGTGCAGGTATGTGAGTAAATTTTATCCATTTAAGGAAAATGGAATAAGTGCTCAGTGACTACAACAGTAGACTCTAGCAGAGGCAATGTTATTCATTCACTGAACTGTTTTAATTTTCCTCATTGGCATAAAAAATATTTCCAGTTCCTCTTGCTTTTGTGTTGTGCCCAGAGCCTACCTCTAACCAATTTCAAGTGAGAGGAAGTAAAATAGTTCCTTTTAGACCTGAATTCTAAAATCTCCTGGTTGATCTTCTATTTTTTGCTATCTTTTGCTTGCCTTACATGTGAATGAAAGGCTCAAGAAGAAATAACCCTGCACTCTCCATTACAGTGGCCACATACCACGTGGGGCTACTAAGAAGTTGAAATGTGGCCAGTGCACTGGAGGAACTTGATTTTTAATTTAAATTAATTTAAACTTAAAAAGCCGCATATGGTTCATAGCTACACTATCAGAGAGCAGAGCTCTAGAAGTTGGTGGTGTAGAAATTTAGAAGCAGCCAAGATCCTAAAACATCACATGGAATGTTTCCCATTGAACACTTAATCAGACTGTGTTGTAAGGAATAAATTTATAATTTGTTAACCCAATGAGATATTTTGATTCTGTCTTACAGTGACCAGTGTCAATCAGCATGACTATATAACAATCATATCCTATTTATATTTGTAATCTCAGCATTTAGCCTAGTACTGTCAAATGTTTTGGTGAATAAATGAATTAGCATTTGATATTCATTTACTCTGTAGGTATTGAAAGAGCATTTGTTCAAAAATAGTATGTGGCCTATAAAGCAATTTTAACTGTTATTGTATATAAAAGTATGCATGTATATATGTGTATGTAAAAATGTATAGTATGTGTGTGTGTGTGTGTGTGTGTATATGTATTTCAAAGAATAGTCAAATAATATTCATGTAGAAAATAACATGGCCTAATTTTCTTTTTATTCTGAATCTAGAGCATTAGTGGTGAAACAGAACTGGTAAGAGATTTTTATGACCCTTCAGTAAGGAAACTCAATGTAAAAGAACTAAACTCAAATCATTGTTGGGTGACCTTTCTCTTACCATTTCAAATGTTCCTTCAATGATAGTTGTTAATGATTCATATACCTGTCTTGTGATGTTAGAAGAGTTAGCTGTTTTTCTTTTCTTTTTTTTTGCTGAGGAAGATTGGCCCTGGGCTAACATCTCTGCCCGTCTTCCTCTACTTTATATGTGGGATGCCTGCCACAGCATGGCTTGATAAGCGGGGCCTAGGTCCAGGTCTGGGATCCGAACCCGTGAATCCTGGGCCACCGAACTGGAGGGTGGGAACTTAACCGCTACACCACTGGGCCAGCCCTGAGATTTAGGTGTTTTTATTAATGAAATTCAAGGAGTAAAGGAGTAAGGCATGTACCAATTCTATGAACAATGTATTGAATGACAATGTTATTGAATGACAATAAACCACAGCTCAGCAGCTCCTTTAGTCTTGATATTAGGTATCCCACGCACATGATGAGCGTCAGTAGAGAGGGTGACAGGCGTTCTAGGGAACTTTTTCACACTGACACTCCTATAGTACCTTCCCTCTGAAAATATATCCTCTTAGAGGCAGTGTGTTCCCATCATTTGATGATTCCTTTTGCTTGGTCATTAGAACTCAAGGTACACTCACTATGTCATGATCCGGAAATCCGGCGATTATTCTAGGAAAAAACTTGCAGCATGTATATACAAAGAGGTATAGAAATATACAGAAAATCTTCCACTGATAATTACTTACTAGGATTTTTCCAGAGAAATTCTGGCCCCGTTTGGGGGGTTTTTCCTGGGACATAGCCTGATAAATAATTTATGAAGCAAAAATATAATAGATGCCTAATTCATTTCTATTAGTAGAATTTGTCTTCTGTTATATAGCTCAATGTCATGGAAGTTTTTTCTTTAAGAGTCACTAACATAGTCTCATAAGGAAATTAATAATAAGGGTTTATTTTTTGTATACATTGTTAAGATTTTTAGCATTTCTTATCAATTTTTTTGGACAAATTTGCTTTTGATTCTAAAGACATATGGAGTTCTCTTTCTATAATTTTTTTGCTCCTTTCATTTGTAAATTAGTTTACGTTGATATAAATTTTTTTATCCCTAGGTTGGAAAAGTAGAATAAGGTGCATAACTAAAGATGATGCCTGATAAGAACAGACATGTATAGGAATGGGGTTATATGCAGATGAGTGGTAGGTAGGAAGAAGGGGGCACATGTCACTCTAACAGGAGGGAAAGGAAGGAGGCACCAAAGCAGGTAGCTGGATAGGATTGGTGGGGGTTTATGAAAGAACCCCAAAATCTGATTTCCTGGTGCAAACTGCTCTGCTAGAGGTGGCAAAACATGCAGAACAAAATAATACACAGCACTGGCCCTAAAATAACAGTAAAATATTTTCACGAACTGAAAACATGTACTCAAGTAGCAATACTAATATTTAGTGTGTTATAAGAGCCTGAAGCAGTCATTCAAGCTACTGCAATCCAGATTTCACCAACTACACCCTCCCTCACCAATGCCAGGGAGACGACACTCACTTCTTGTGTTGGGTGCTTATGTCTAGGAAATATGCCAAGTTGAAGCACATTTAGTGCCCTATCAATTTATTGGCAGCTCAGATTGCACATTTCTATACTTTGAATGGATAAGACCTGAAGAATTTGCCTCCTTTCATGCCAGACTATATTATGGTCAAGAGACTTTTCCTTAGAAAATAAGTAAGGCTTAAGCCTGTTATCACTGAGTTTATTGAAACGAATAAGCCATAGCTTCAGGCAAAAGTCTATACAAATCAGTTTGATAAACCTAATTACCACTTTTTATAACACCTTTGGGCCGCTTAAAATAGAGTCCAAGCACTATACAGTGAATGGCTGACTTTCCCCAACAGGCGCTGAGACGTTGATTTAATTGAACATTTTCCAGACAAAGAGCAGTTTCCATTTTTCTCAGTCTCGCAAAGTATAAGGAAAAGCACAATTCAGGCATGTTTCCACAGTCGTTCATTCCGACTCTTAAAGCCTCAACTCCCTTATATTAGCGTTTTCAGTACCATTAGCTGGAAGGTTTAGTAGATTTATATCACACTTTCTCTTTAGCGTAACCTTGTTAAATTACGAGATATGTTAGTACATAAAAGGCCTGATTTGTGAGGATATTCCCACTGCTCTCACACTAATGCATTGCTGCATAAACTGCTGTCTCGTTTGTTTTACCAGCTCGTCCAATGCCTAACCATGTCATCATCTCCTTGCTGCCTACTCTTCATTATCTACATTAACTTCAGATTAGTTTCGGTAAAGCTATACAATATTTATACCACTCTTTATATTTTTGTGTGTAATTTTGGCATACCAGAACTTCTTAGAACTGTTTTTATAGCTTATCACAGTATCCCTCCAATTTCCAAATGTGTATCCCACTGTTATTCAATATTAATTCAATCTTGAACCAAAATAAACCATTCATAAAATTTTACTCAGAATAAAACTGTTGATGTATATTTTTTAATTTTGAAAGTATACTTTATTAAAGTATAATATCCATTTAGAAAACTATATAAATCATAATATATAGCTCAATAAATTTTCATAATCTGAATATATTTGGTTCATCAACACCCAGATCAAGAAACAGAACATGAGGAGCACCCCAGAAGCCCCTGATTTGAATTTTATATTGGAACCTTATTATGTATACCTGTTTACATCTGTCTACTTTCCCTAAACATGTTTGTGAGATTCATTCAAATTGTTGCTTATACTTACTGTTTTTCTTAAGTCTATCAGTTTTGAATTCTCAGCTCTTTATTATTGCTTAAAATACACCATGTTTAAAATGCTATTTTCCAGCTCCAACTTCATTTTCTGCCAACCTCACTACTGGATTTCCTGAACATTTCTCAAGTCCTGGTTCAAAGGCTTCTTCTTCCACGATCCAGTGCTTGTCGCTTGTCTTCTGTCACCTCTGTTCTCGGCCAAAGTGTAGTCTTTGATACTGTAAATAAGCATAAAATATTTATGGTACTTCCAATATTATACTCTGTATGTTCTGCTCAGTTTCTTTTGTTTTGTACTGTGTATTGTAAATAAGACATTGTTCTAGATACTAGAAGCTAGAATGCTTAAACAAGACAGAAAAAGGCCTCTTGCCTTACATTGCAAGTAATGATTGTACAGTTACTGTATTGCAGCTTTTTCCACTTACTAGACTCTAGGCACAGGATTAAAATAAAGACATCGTCGTTAAAAGCAAGGCATACCTTACACTACACCAAAGAATATGGGTAAATGGTAACATTAGCACTGTCCCATGGATTATTCAATTCCATATAAATGAATGCTACTCTAGTCAACATTTCCTTATGTACTTTCTCCTAGCTATTCTTTCCCATTATTGGACCAAATACAGCCCAAATGGCCATTGTAAATATTTTGATCATTTCATCCAAACAGGACGGACCCCTCCCCCCCAAATTCAGTTCAGATTTCAAGACTGATGGTGCTATACATGTATCAAAAGAATATAAAGGTATTTATCATTCACATAATGAGAGTTTTTGGAAGGAGCAAGGCACGTTCCCAAGCGGGTCAGAAAATGACTTGAGAGAGAAGAAGGGAAAGGAGACTGGCTTTGGGTCTTACAGTAGTTAGGAGATTGGGATGGGGTAATGATCCCTGCGCATGCGCTGGGGCTTGCACGGCTTGAACCTCCTGCCGGGATCAAAGTAGAGAGTACCCAGAATTTTCTTATCGGCTTGCCCTGATGTGGTGGCAGAAGGGGAAAGAGATGGAAGTGTTGGGGCTGGAAAGCTGTGAGCAGTCAAATATCAAAAATGGAGTCAGATTCCATTTCAATGAATGTCTTGATTTTATCCTAAGATCTCAAGAATTTATTACCTTTTTACCACTTCTCTTTTCAATATTCATAACAGAGTAGTGATTATACTGTTTACTAGAGGGAGTGTTTGGCTCGTTGTTTCTGAAGACTTCATCCTTTAGGAATGTCAGGAAAATTGTTATAGACCATAGGAGTTATTAATCCAGAGAAATAGGGTAAAAGGGTTAAGAGAAATCCGTTGGGTTATCAATTCAAGGACATTTCACTTTTAGCAACGGTAACAGAGAGAGAGAGAGTGTGTGTGTATGTGTGTGTGTGTGAAAAGTGAAAAAACATCTTTATTTTTATACTAACGTGTTATTAGAGAATCCAAATAGTAATTCAGAATATAGTTGTTTGTAGAAACAGTGGGCGGTTAATACATTCAGGCTTTTATTTTCGTGAGTTAATACAAATAGGTCCTTTGTTTTTAGCTAAAGGTGGAGAAATGAAGGTTTTTGGTTGTTGTTGTGGTTCATTTGTTTGATTTTTTTTTTTTTCTATGGGCACCAGATTCTGGCTAGAAAAGATAGAGAAACAAATAATGGTAAAAGTTTCTTGTCATCACTATCCCATTCCTGAAATTGATGAGAGTTTTTTTATTGTTATTGTTTGTTTTTGGTGATAGCTTTGAATGAGTGGCATCAAGTAAATGTTTAACAACCACATTCCCCTCAAAAAATTCAGAAATTGAAACTGATTTGTATCATATGCTTATTTAAATGGTATAAATATTCTTACCGTGGTCTATTTCAACTAGTCAACAAAATCACACCACTCTCAAATCTTTAGGGATTAATATCACGAGATGAAGTGGCTGACAGATGTTTTCTGAGATTCTGAGTTTAAGCATGATTTCTTCAGGGCCTACGTGCCAAAGGCTAACTCAGAGCTGTGAGATAGCTATTGCTTTCCTTCTGAGGGCCTTGGGAAACTACCAGCAGGCAACAGCTATGCTGTACTGAGCGGCATTCTCCTTGGGCAGAAAGACTTGGAAAGCCATCACAAGGATACTGAAGCAGAAAAACACGATCTGGCTTCCTCCTGAGTACCATAGAGATATAACCCTGCTGATTCCTAGAAATACCTGCGACAGGCAGACAAACTTTGTGAGGGCCTGTGCGAGCAGACTGAAGTTAAGCCAATATAATTAATAATGTCAATTTTGAGTCCATAGGTTGGTGAGGGGATGTTTCAACAGGAAAAGCTACTGGCATTACCATGGATTAAAAACAATTGGAAAACAACTACAAAAATGTAGACAAAAATTAAACTTTAGATGGAAAATATGAATATAATCCTAATTACAATGAATAATTCATGTTCTTCAATCATGGCTAATATTCACAATGCACAGTAAGGATTATTAATTCTTCAAATGTGAAGGTTTAATTTGATATTTGATTTAAACTTAGTGACATTTTTAATTTTCATAATTCATTCTGTATGTCGTGTGCCCATTTGTTCATGTAATAACTTAATTGCTCATTATATAAGTAATAAAATGTGGCCAAACATTCTCAGCTGCAGTGATATTTATCCTTTTTGGGCCATGAACTATGTCAATTAGGCTCTGGGTAATGGAAAAGTTAACAAGCAGTGACTGAATCATTGATAGGTATATTTTATTTTACATGACAAGACGTCTGTTGGGAGGCCTTCCATATCCAGGATATGCTCCCTAAGCGAGCTCCTTTCATCTACCTGTACCACAATTCCTTGTTCAAGACTTTAAAGTTTGAGAGTGCAATGGTATGGAAATAGTGAAAGAACTACAACAACCACAAAAGATTTTCCTCTCTGAGGTTCTTCTTTTCCTTTCTCTTCTCTCTTCATGGTCTCCTTTTTCCATTCTTCCTTCCTTTTTCTTTCTTTCTTTCTTCTCTCTTTTCCTCATTTTTTTCCTTTTCTTTTCCTTTTCCTCTCTTCTCTTCCTTCCTTCTCTCTCTGCCTCCATCCCTCTTTCTTCCCTCCCTCCCTCCTTTCTTCCTTTCTTTCCTCTTCTTTCCTTCTTCCTTCCTTCCTTCCTTCCCTCCTTCCTTTTCTTTTCTACCTCCCTTCCTCCCTTCCTTCCTTTTCTCCCTTACCCCCTTCTTTCATTCTTTCTTTTTTGCTCTCTTTGCAAAGGGAAAACATCCTCCCAATTTTTGCCATCTCACTACCCAAAACACAAACACTGCTAGGTTCAGAGACTAGAAGTTGGGTATTTGCTTGAAGCCTCTATAGTAGAATAAAACATGAGAGCAGGAGGTTGAAATAGTAGTTGAAGTCAATTTGCAATTTCTATCATGTGGATCTCATTTCAGTCTCAGTTGTATACCCCAGTACCCAACTCCCATGTTGAGAGTCCGCAGACAAGGAAAAAGAAAGCAAAAATACTGACGCTACAGAACTGATCTAGTGATTATATTGTTGTCATCACCACAAAACCGTAAATGCTACAGATTACTCTGCTTCACTTTGAGAGTTTGCTTGGATGATGACAATCAATTCTGTCACTGATGCCCAAGAATCACTGTCTTAATCCAAGACGGGAATTCCATGGTGGAATAATTGGTAGGCAGGAAAAATATTGGGTAACTGTATAAGCTTGGCAAATGCCCACTACCCCTCCGTTTGGGACCCTCATGAAAGTCGTGCACCTTCTCTACAAAAAATGCATAAATTCTCATTCTCAAGATTTTTGTTGTTAAGCATGTTAAGCATGAAAATCCAGAGCTCAACGTTGGAATCCCAGAGCAGTAGTTGTATAAAGAGCACGCTCTAAAATATGTTTTCCTTGAACAGTTAGTGGGGCTGGAGTGAATAGCCTGAAGCAACTCTGATGAAAATATCCTTTGTCCTTGTGTTCTCTAGCACCTTGAAATTCTGGGCAGCCTTCTTATTCTGTTTTCTCAAAAGATTTGTCAGATCAGTTTAACTCTTTTCCTGCCATTTTGGCATCTTATTCCGTCCACATTTACAAACGCAACTCTTCTATGTGTTCTCTTGATGCATTCACCCTGCTATAACCCCAATATCCAAGTGATATTCCTAAGAAAATTGACCCATGTGGCTTATTTTTTTTTCCTCTTCACAAGACCAAGAAGTGGAGAGGAGGCAAAGATGAAACACTACAGTGCTACAGCAAGGGATCGAGGAGAGTGAGTCCAGGGAACTTTTCAAATCTATTCATCAGTGTGTGTACCTGGGCTAAGAATTAATTATAGGATAAACATGATATTGAGATTTAAACATATTCTATTACACAATATTTCATGCATATAAAGCAATATGTGTAATATACATGTAAGTTCTGTTAAATAATTAGAAAATTTATACCCATGATTCACCACTAGGACTTAGAATGTTAGTGATGAGTTTGTATGCAACTATGTGCTTCTCCATTTCCCATTTTGCTATCTTTTCTAAAATGTGGTTGCTTATCAGAAATGACCTTTCTATTATAGTTTAATCATAAATACATTTATTCCTAAACGATTTTTTATAGTATTTGTTTATCAGCCTTTAACGAATGGCATCTTACTTTGTGTAGTCACCAATAACTGACCTTTCACACACAGTATTGCATTTTTTTGTGTGTGTGTGAGGAAGATCAGCCCTGAGCTAACATCCGTGCCAACCATCCTCTTTATGCTGAGGAAGACCGGGCCTGAGCTAACATTTGTTTTGCCAATCCTCCACTTTTTATTCCCTCAAAGCCACAGTAGATAGTTGTATGTCATAGGTACACATCCTTCTAGTTGCTGTATGTGGGATGCTGCCTCAGCATGTCCAGACAAGCGGTGCATCGGTGCGCGCCCGGGATCTGAACCCGGGCCACCAGTAGTGTAGCGTGCGCACTTAACCGCTAAGCCACGGGGCCGGCCCCAGTATTGCATTTTTTAAGCTTAGTAATATTGTTTTAGGTAACTGTTGTGCATTCATCTTCCTTGATGTATAATAATACATACTATGAACATATATAACATATATTAACACAATTCTCCATTCTCTGGTTAATAAATATTTGTTTCTAGCTATTAGCTATTATAAGCAATGCTGCTTGTATACATTCTTGTTCATGCCTCTTGCACACATACAAAAATTTCTGCAAAATTTATTCATCAGTATGGAATATATGGTGCTTAGGGTTTATGTATTTTCATCTTTATAAGATAACACAAAAATATTTTCCAATAATGGTTTTTTATCAATTATACACTTCCACCAGACATGCATAGATTTCCATTATTTCTTATCTATGCCAACATTTGGTAATAAAGAATTTCTCAATTTTTATAAATCTAAAGAGGAAAAAACTTACATCTCAGTGTTTTCAAAATATACATTTCCCCCAGTACTGATAATATTTAACATATTGCCATTCATCTTTCCTCTTCTGTGCAGTAATAGTTTCAGTGTTCAGGCCATATTTTCCCAAGATATTTGATTTTCACTTAATGACATACATGTAGTTCTTGCATATTTTTGATTTTATTCTTTCACAGCTATACTTTTCAAATATCTTGTGTGAAATATTGCTTTGTTTTACTTACACTATCAACAGAAATTACCAGTATCAAAACTGTTAATTTTTACCTTCTTGATTTATTTGTCTTGTGTGCTTTTGGAGAAGTCCTTTTCTTTATAAAATTGAGAACATAAAGATTTGCAATATTATTATTCTTATATAGCAATGTTCACTATATCTATTCATCTCTTTCTGGAGCTTCTATAATGACCCATATTTTAATTGGTAAATCCATGCGGTGACACGATGTTAAATACAATAGTTTGTTATACATATTACTATTTGGTAAGTTTAGCCATCCCCACATGTTCTTTTTCAAACTATTTTAGATATGAGTCTCTTCATTTAAATTTTGTAAATATTTTCTGGAGGAGTCTTCCAAAGAGATTGTTTGGATTTTCACTGGATGTGTACAATGATTTGGGAGAAACTAATATACTTACAATATTGAGTTGTCCCTGGCAGAACATTTGGCTAACTTTTGTCGATTGTATCTTGGAAGGCAGAGCATACACCTACCACACCGTAATGTTAGTGGGAATGTTCGGGTAGATAAAGAAAATTTATAAGTTTTGTGGCATCTTTCCACTTTAAGCAAAATCCTACGAGAGAAATGTAAACAGCCTAGACATATGCAGCCTACAAGTTGTGATGGATGGTGAAAAAGTTCTGCTGAAGCTGCTTGTGGCCTGCAATCTACTTTGATGGAGAACTTGGAGATCTGGAGCCTTTTGGCTCCATATCACAAGATACAGCAGTTAGAACCTGTGACCCTGAAGTGTTTCTCTTATGAAAAGATAAATATTTGGCCCAAATCTCTTCTAGATGCACCTTTTGTTATGAGTTTTCTGCCCTGAGATGGGAGCCAGCACAAAGTGAGTCAGAGTATGAAGGGCATAAGATCCCACCCGAGCTGCTTCTTTCATATAAGAGACAGAGAGGGATGAGCAGAGAACAGAGGCTGCTAAATATAAGACAAATCCCTCGGACTTAAAACAGCCACGAAGACATGATCTATAGCTGCTTGTGCATAGAAGTGACCAGAAACAAATAGACTGTATTTTTATATTTTTAGGAATTGTATGGTCAAGAATTATCAAAACAAGAGAAGAAAAGCATGATCTGCAGAACTTAAAATTTTGTTCAACTCTTAGAGCACAAGCAGGACATAGGCTAAACAAGTTGTGTGTCATCCAACTGGCAGCCTACCTGAGGAGTCACGTCTTTCAACAACTCTGGAAAATTCTTAGCTGTCATCTTTGAAATATTGCTTCTCTTGCATAGTCTTTATTTCCTCTCTTAGGGTCTATGATTAGCCAGTTTTACATCTTCTCATTTTATCCCCCATGTCCTATAATATCCATTGACTCTCTATATTTAAACCTCTCTGTGCTTCATTTGACTTAGTCACATCAAACTTAACTTCTAGTCACTTATATATTTCCAATGAGTATAACTCCTCTAATATTTTGTTTTCACAACTTTTGAAATTCTTCGTATGTGTATAAAATACTATCTATACAGTTTCCAAATCTTACAGTCCGTTTCATAATCTTTTGTTCCTTGCTCATTTTTGTGATTCCTTCTTTTATTTCATATGTATTTCTTATACAGTAATTTTATATTCCATACCTAATAATTGAAATATCTTAAATATTTGGAGGGCTAAGTCTAAAGGCTGGCTTTTTTTCACTTTAGTTTTCAGAAAACGGTAGTGAAATGATTATTTGCTTTCAGGGCTATTCTGCCTTTTGCTTTTGCTTTACTGCCTTAGTGTCTCTGCTCTTATTTTGGTGCCCTGCTTGTCATTCTATTTCTTTGAACTAAATTTCCTTTTATTTTTATTTTGGAGTTCAGCTAGAGGAGTTCATAGTATATTAAGCTTTGCCTGTTGTGATTTATGTAGTGTATACTTGCATTTTAGTGAGATGACTCTTTGGAGTACCAAGTTCATCTCACTGCCACCAATAGTGAATTGTTTTATGCCTGATCATATTATAAACCACGTAAATGCGTTTCATCTAAATTGTTTCACATAATTAACTTTAAAAATTCAGTTAGCATACATACAAAGAACACCTACTACATGCCATGAACTCTGCTTAATGCCAATTATACAAAGTTGATTTAAAAAGCTGTCCCAGTACTTCTAACTTTTCAAGTTCACATGGGGTGACAAATAGAAAATCAATTATTAAACTACAATGTGAAATAACAAGATAAAATGCAATAGAATTTTAAAATGGTGATGGCTATATCATTTTCTGTTGCTTGAAACCAAAAACTCAGATTGATATGTGAGGTTTAAAGAAAACACAATAGAAGTACAAGGAAAAGAGAACTTATATTTGCCTGTTGGGGTCAGGAAGGCTTCACAGGAGTAGTATAGACTGAGGAAACGTGGAGAAAATCAACAAAATTTAAACTTATTCAAGGTCTAGTGGACATATAGGTTTCATAGGTGAGAGAAGTTGTACCTTGAAACATTTCTATTTTATTGTGTCATCATTGGGGAATTAGTAAAAAATTTGGATTGCCAGTAATGGGAAGCAAACTGAGAGTTAATGAGGCCAATAAAGAGTGATCTGAGATAACCTCAAAAGCAGATGAGGAACTTGTAAGGAGCAGAATCGGGATGGGGATGGGAACACAGATGATTAATAATTGATTAAATATTGAAAAGGGATGGCCTCTAGGGTGGCTTCTAGTTCATAGTCTGGGCAAGTGAGTAAAAGAGGATGTCAATCATCAAGATTAGAAATACAGGAGAAAGAGAAGCAGATTCTTGAAGGTGCTTGGGTTTGAATTGAGTTGAAGGTGATCGTGAACATTCAGGAGATGATGTTTTGTGGTTGGTTAAATATATAGGAATAGAGTTTAGCATTAAGTGAGATAAAATGAGATGGGAGTTATTGATTTTTAAGTTTTTGCATGGATTTTCTTTGGAAAGCATATAAAATACAAAGACGGAATGAGGCAGAGTCTTGGGCAAGCTGATACCTATAGGACAGCAGACAGTAGGAGAGGAACCTAGAGAGGAAAATTACAGTAGATGATTATTTTCCTTCCTATCCTTAGTGCACTCATTATATTCTGTATTTGTATCATCTTAAAATGACTACATTAATTTTAGATAAATATTTGTCACCAAAATATGTATTTTTCCACAAGTTTCAAATTGTTTATTTACTTTTATAGAATTGGTGTGTTGAAGATGTTTTGTCATGCTGTTTTAAGAAGTTGTTTTATTGTGCTGAAGAATTAATCAAGTAAGTAGTCCTTCTAACACTAAACCCAAACCTAAACTATTCTTCTGGATTTTGAAAAAAAGATAAAAATTTCTTAAGGTTCTCAGTTCTGATACCATCTTGCTTCTCACTACTCCCCCCTCTTGCTCCTACTAAGTGTGCTCATATTGTAGTGTCTCCTCTTCGTGAATACTGTCATGTTTGCAATCTTTGTATGTGATAAAAATCCAGCTGTTTTCTTTTCCTCTTCTTTTTAGAACATGCTTTATATATAATAATTGCCTTTGTTCCCCAATCCTAAAACCGAATAATCTTTTGTCTCATAGCAACAGACTAGAGAAGCCACCAGATGCATTTATTTTATGTACTTGATTTCGAAAGAGAAATAAACAAACTTCTGCCTGTCATCCAAGGAACGCCTCAAAGTACTTTCTGTAATCAACAAGAATATTTCAGTGGCTAAATGAAAAGGTTTAATGCATTTTCCTTAGCTTATTTTTTAGGAGGTTCCAAAATATTTCATTGTACTCGTTATAAAAAATCGGGATGAGAGCCATCCCTGATGGCCTAGTGGTTAAACTTCCACGCTCTCATACCCGTGGCCCGGGTTCATTTCCACCACCAGTCAGTTGCCATGCTGTGGAGGCGACTCACGTAGAGAACTAGAATGACTTACCACTATGATGTACAACCACGTATTGGGAATTTGGGGAGAAGGGAAAAAAAAAAGAGGAGGTTTGGCAACAGATGTTAGCTCAGGGCAAATCCTTCCCTGCAAAAAAAAAATTGGGTTGAAGGTTGAAACCACTCCTCCCACCAAAATTTTTATAATGAACTCAGAGTAATACAGAAGAATGTTTAAGTAAGGCTTAATTTAACTGGAGTGCTGGCTGAATGCAAAATTTAGGACAAACGTGAATAAAGTTCTTTTAAAAGGAACAGTCCCTGATCATTAACTTCTCCTCTAGGAATCTATGAAAAGGCTTGCAAATCCAATGACTCTCCTGATCGATTTTGGGTGAAAGATAAAATTTAATTCACTTTAAGTAGAAAATCTACTAACTAGACTATCCAAAGATATAACTGTAAACTCTGAACCTGATTTAGCAATAACTGTTATTTTTCTCCCAAATCAGGGCTGCTTTAGTTTGCAATCCGTAATGGGAAAAGAGCAGGGACTGTGAGTTTACTGGTGTATTCATTTCCTCTAGTAACTGTAACAAATTGCCACAAGTTTTATGGTTTAAAACAACACAAATTTGTCCTCTGATAGTCTTCAGGTGTGAGTCCTTTGGGGCTAAAGTCAAAGCGTTAACAGAGCTGGTTCCTTCTGAAGGCTCTGAGGCGAGCATCTGTTGCCTTGCAATTTGCTGTTTTTACTGGCTGCCTGTACTCCCTGGCTTATGTCCTTTCCTGTCCTTTCAAATTGTGTCTCTCCAATCTCTGAATTGGTTATCACATTGCTTTCTTCTCAGATTCTGAATCCTCCTGGGTCCCTCTTATAAGGGCCATCGAGATTACATGGGACATAATCGAATAATCCGAGATAATCTCTCCATCTCAGGATCTTTAATTTAATCACATCTGCAAAATCTCTTTTGCCATATAAGAAAACACTCACAGGTTCTAGGGATTTAAGGCATGGATGCATTTGGGGAGCCATTATTCAGGCTATCACAGTTAATTTTTCTCTTTTTGCTTACTTCGAATTTCTTTTCTCCCTCAAGGAATTTTTCCTCACAAAATCCTCCCTTTTCTTTGTGTGTATTCCTTTTTCTATGTTGGATGCCATGGAGAGGGTGGTAGACTTGTGAAACTTGTTTTTCTTTTTTTAATTATTTATTTATTTATTTTATTGAGGTAACATTGGTTTATAACATTATATAAATTTCAGGTATACATCCTTATATTTTGATTTCTGTGTAGACTATGTCATGTTCACCACCCAAGACTACTTACCATCCATTACCGTACACATGTGC
Organism: Diceros bicornis minor; assembly: GCF_020826845.1. NCBI lineage: Eukaryota > Metazoa > Chordata > Mammalia > Perissodactyla > Rhinocerotidae > Diceros > Diceros bicornis. The sequence goes on from NC_080777.1 coordinate 18,397,117, forward strand.
CCAGTCACCCCTTTCGCCCTCCTCCTTCCCTCCATTCCTTCTGGTAACCACCATCTAATCTCTGTGTCTATGTTGAAAAAACTGCATATGGCCATTTAGCACTACATTTTGAATTTTCACAATTGTTTTACTTTGGAGCCTAGTTGTCATTTAAATTTTAACATTTGTTACACATGAAATCTTCGAGAAAGCATTTTAGACACAGGGCAGAGTGTGTTCAGAAACTCTGCAGCATGTATAAGCTTGGTGATTTTGAGGAAGCTAAAGAAGTTTTGGAGAACTAAAGTAGCATTGCCAGACAAAATACAGGACACCCAGTTAAAATGAATTTCAGATTTAAAAAAAATACTTTTAGGTATAAGTATTTCCCAACTACTGCATGGCACATATCTATACTTAAAAAAGAGCATTTCTTAAAATTTAAAATTTAAATTTAACTGCCCATCCTTTTTTTCTTTCTTCCCTTTTTGCTAAATCTGGCAACCCTAGACTCATTCATGGTGAATAAGGGTGTGTGTGGTTGATGATGTTAGGGAAGAAGTCAGAGTTACCTTGTGTAGGGACTAGAAGCCAACAGAAAAAGTTTACATATTTTCTACATACAATTCAAAGTTATTGGAAAGTTTTAAACATTCAAGTGATAGATAAAATTTTATTTGTGCCCCAAGATAATTGCACTGTTCTTTGTGGAAGATAGATCATAAAAGGACATGCTTGAGAGCAAGGAGACAGTATGAGTAGCTGGTCGACCTGTCTTGGTGAGAAATAATAGTGACTTGAATTTGGGAGGTAATGAAAGTGGAGCAAAGTGTCATTTAATTGGGGGACAAGGCTTCCAATTCAACTGGTAGCATGGTGCTAGTGAATGAGAAGGTAAATGAATAACCTAGGTTCCAACAGGATAAACAGAAGATTGGGAAAATCTTTCCCATCTTCAAACCTGAGTAGGTTAAGCAGTGGACAGGAAACTTCTTTTCTTCTGTAACAAGTGACCCTAGGGAAGTGATAAATTTCTCTCCAGTAAGGAAGAACAGTAAGAAGGAGAAAAGTTTCTGTATCTGTATCATTTCTTATATGTGGAGGAGTTACAAGAGTCTTAGCATGCTTCTTCAAGAAGATGCTATTTTTCACCTATTATAAAGATGCTTGGGATATATTGTATTCTACTAGCTAATAAGCAGATCTCTAGAAATCAACTGTTTAAATTTAACGCTATTTTGGAATAGAAATTCAATTTTTGCCTAGTTTGTATTAGATTTTCTTTCATTAAGTGGATTTTATCAGCAAATGTGCTACAAATTTTGCCTTTTTAAAAATTATAAGTGTACTTAGCAGACAGAATTAAAATTTTAAAAAATATTGATACCTATGAATAGTAAGATTAGAGGAAAGGAAACATAGTAGATTGTCCCATCCTCGAGTTAATACAGTATCTATTACATTCTCCTTGATTTTCAAAAAATGTAATCTCTTTCAGTTTTTCCTCCTGTCATTAATTGGAGCAGTAGATTGCTCTTCTCCAGCAAAAATAGTCCTGTTACACTCATAACACAGTCTGTATTGCTGTTAAATCAAGCACAATTAATCACCAAGAATTATTTTTTTCATTTTCTTTCTTGCCATTGTAGTCTCTGTCCTGTTGCTTTTTCCATGTCAATTAGTTGAACATACATTTCTATGTACGAACTTCACGAAACATTAATGTTCAGTAAACAATTAAGTTTTATAAATAGAATAATGTGCTTCAAGGATTTAATATTATTGACTATGATGAATATTTGAAAGCAAAATCATTAGTAGCATACAGAATTAGCAACAAGGTAGTTTCATTGCCACTCCACTAAAGAGTATGAATTATGTACCAGACTGTGGTTAGACTGTCCAATCTTCTTTTTGTCAAAGCATCCATAATTTTTGTGGTTAAAAAATATTTCCCTATTTCAAAATTTAATTAATTGTTAATCATTTTTTGATTGTTGTTTTTCCCAGTGACATGACTTTTAATATTAATTCACTATAATGACTTGTGGAGTTTATATGTCCTTTTATACAGGGCAATTGTATGAATGCTTATATAATTTTATCTTCAAATAAAATAATTTATGTTACCATATATGTCAAACGTTCAGACTAATATTAAAAATATGTTTTATTGTCAATAATGGGTTTTTATAATATAAAAGAAATTATGAGTGCATCAGATTACCTAATATAATTCTTATTTACATCTTATTAATGTTACCTCCTCGATTAATAAGATTATTAAAATCTGATGTCTGAAAGTTAGAAAACATGTAGCACCCTTATTTATTTATGTTTTTTATGTTTTGTATGTTATATAACCCAGAATTTTTCTGGAATCCATCTAATCACTCAGCTGAGACAGGTGTGTGCAGCTGTGCATAAAATATCAAATTTCCTTTAGGTCTTTTTAAAGCTTTAACTTGTGTCTCTGTGACCACAAGTCAGGGCTTTCTTTCCTATCTGATCCTCTTTTGACATCTGTCAGTTATACCAAATGCCCAAATTAGTTTTACTTGAAACTATGGTCTGTAAAATGTTATAACCACTTTGCCCAGAATCTACTTTATTTCCTTCTTTTCAGATTATATCTAACTCTCAAAACAGGGTAGCTACACTAAGACTTAGAAAAACTAAGGAATTCAACTAGTAAATAATAGTACTAGAATCTCAGTTCATATCTTTCCATCATGTAAATTTTGACTACTTTTCCACTAAATCCCATGGATTTCATTATATCAAGTGTATTTAGTATAAAAAGAGATATTGAGCTGTTTACCATCAGATATAGAACAAATTATTGTCTACCGTTACTAACTCTTAAGATTTTCAAAACTTCCTAACAATATGATTTTAAAATATTTCTTCAACCTTCTCAGATTTATAGATTTCTTTCATAAATTATATTATTATCAAAAGATTTCTCCATTTTAAAGATTCATTTGACATTACAGGATGAGGAGGTGCATTTTGCCTTCTGAGACTTCTTAATCACATATCAACCAACAATTCTCCTGTGTTCAGCAATTCTATCAATAAACAGGATGATTTATTAAGAACTAAGAATTCAACAGAAATAAAGAGCAATCATCTGTCTCTTTATGGAATTGACATATATTTTATGTTATTGGATAAAATAAAGTTCTAAGATATACCAATCGATTTGAATACATATTATTTAAGTCTACTCTGGGTAATTAAAATCATTGATTTCTGTAGCATAAAATATATTGGTCAAATAAAAGTGTGCCTTTTCAGTAAATATCAAATGTGCAGATCAAAAATTAGGAGACTTTAAAAGTCTACTGACAACAGGTAGGCAGATAGTTAGGGGACTGTGATCTCTACAATCCATCAGTTGTCACATAGCTGCTATCTAGTGATAAAATCAATGCAAGTGCCTTCAAATACACAGCACTGCTGCATTGAGAAGTCTAGCCTCGATATGTCATCACACAGGTATTTAAACATCAGGCAAGAGGTAGAAAAGCTTCAAGTGATTTTGAACTTGTAAAGCCTGGCAAAAGATTTATATATTTTACAGATTTGTTTTCTTCTAGCTCAGTACACAATTTCAGAATATGTCAATCCATCAACCATTCTTCTTCAAATGGTTGTGAATAAGTTGTAGCCAAGAATTTTACTATGTTACAGTGACTAGTTAAATGAATGCTCTGACTTAAAAGAAGATAGGAAAAATGTATAACTTCCAGAGGACAGAGATAGGCTTTCTATCCAGTGTCTATTGTTAAGATATATGATTCTGAGTTTTAAAATTAAAGTCATCTTAAAACATGTCCCTTTAAATAATGTGATTTTCTGCATCAACACTCCCCCAAAGCAGTAATCTAAAAGTTATAGATGGGCTTAGAATGAATTTAAACTGAAACCCGACTTATGTGGTGTGGACAAATTTTAGTTCTAAAATAATCTATTTTGGTTCAATGTGCTAGGAATAAGAATTATTGTATAAACCTCACACATAATTTCTAGTATAGCAAATGTAACTGCTATTTGGAAAAACTGTTGGTCCTCTGATGATTAAATTGGAAGGAGATTGATTTATTTCCGTGCCCTTGGGGTTAAGATATTATTTCCTCAGGATTCATGGCTAGAACTGGAGAATTCTTTTGTAGTTAATACAAAATTGATTCAAAATCAAAAGAGTGCAGATGCACAGAATACACGAGTAACATAACATATGATTAAGATAATGATATTCATTATTTTTCATAACTTTATAATTTTCTATGTCCTTTCACATGGTATCTTTATCATGTCAACAATATTAATATATGCACTCTTGGTGAGTTTGGGAGCACTGTAAGAAGGCTGTTGGCAAATCCAATCAGTTCTCCTATTTAGACAACTTAACCTCCTAAACACATTTTATTTAATTCTTTCAGTTTAATAAACAGGGTGAGCAAGTATAATTCGTATTTCATAGAGGAAACAGAGGACAAACTAGAACATTGATTGGACCAAATTTGCTAGATATTTATCAAAAGGATTACACAACAAGTCTCTGATTCTTGGTCCTGTTTTCATTTATTTTATTATATTGTCTACCAAGAAAATGCTAACTGGAAATTTTTTACTTATTTTTTTTCGGAAGGCATTTTGTGTCTACATGACGAATAAACATATAATGCAGGCAAAATCATCTACACTTGGGAGCATGTCACTGCACTCATGTATATAAGTTCTTGTAAGATGATATAATTGCATTAATGAGTGGACAACTTGCTCATTTAAGACTATTAGAATTTGTAGAAGTATCCAGAAACTAGAGTTCAGGTTTAAAAAAAGAAAACTAAAAAAAAATTGGTAATAAATACTAATTTTATAGGTATTTTCAAAAGCTTTATGTTTAGAACATTTTTTATTGTAAAGATAGAAATAAGACTTTGTTTTGAATGTTAAAAGGAAAATAACTTAGAATCTATGAATCTCACTTTATTTCATAGAACACTATTTTAAGATTACCTTTTCTGTAGCGTTGGCGTAATTACACTATAAACAAAAACATTGGGGGACAGGCCCGGTGGCACAGCAGTTGGGCGTGTGCGTTCCGCTTTGGAGGCCTGGTGTTCTCAGGTTCGGATCCCGGGTGTGCACCAACGCACTGCTTGTCAAGTGTCCCATATAAAGTAGAGGAAGATGGGCACGGTTGTTAGCTCAGGGTCAGTCTTCCTCAGCAAAAAGAGGAGGATTGGCATCGGATGTTAGCTCAGGGCTGATCTTCCTCACAAAAAAAATTTGAGGAAAACATAACAAAAAAACTGGAAACTTTTAAAAGAAACCTAATATATAATGCCATTTCATAATTGTGTAGAATTAAAATATAGGAAATCAAAAAGTATGTTGTAAGTTTTGAGTATTTAGAAAATTTGTAATACTTTTTTATCTTTATATGATTTTCTTGCCTTTAACAATTTTGTTTCTCTTAAAATTTAAATTTATTTGAAAATATTTTACACACACTTTATAACTTCTCTCCAAATGTTATGAAAGCATAATTTTTATTATGACTATACTTCCTTTTCCAATGTAACTAAAAATACAAAGGTAATTTTAAATGTTCTTCCTCTTTAAAAAAGTTAAATAAAATGTCATCATATAAGTTTATTTGGCATAAAATCTTCCCCTTACAAAATTAGGTAAAATTTTAATAAACATATCTTGGATAAGTTATCTTGATTTTTCTAAGTTTGGATTTAAATTCTTATGTAATTTTCTGACAATAATTATAATATAAATGTGAATGACATTATAGTCAAAACTTGTGAATTGTACACTGGCTCTTAAAACATCAACCCCAAAGTAACTCATATCACTTCCACTAACATTTCATCGACCATACAAGTCAGAGTTAATATGAGACTTCCAGTTTCCAGCTCAAATGTAAAAGATTTAGAAGTCATGACTCCTATCCTTATAACCAGAAAAAAGCTTAAAAACTGAAGGTCAACAACTCTCTTAGATCCACTAGATAACTAAGTTCACAGGGCAAACTATTGCCCTGAAAATGGAAAAGAAAGGCAGATACAGAGATTATAGTTTATCAGAAGCAGAAACAGCCACTAGAGGCAGCATTAGTAGGAATAGTTAAAGAGTAATTGACTAATTGCTAGAGACTAGTGTGGACCAGCTGAGATATAAAAACTTCAGGAAGACTAGTCTTAGGAATGTCCTGCACGTCAGTAATTTTCCCTCCAGGAACCTCACCAGGTTTTCACTGTGAAGATCTGAGAAAAATCCCCTCCTGCTTCCAACAGACGGGGAGGAAAAGTAACCATTTTGGAATATGCTCAGAGAATTCTGTTCTCCTTAACAAAGGCATGTCCGTAAGGGAAACTGTTTTTCCACTGTCTAACCAAAGTGGGTTTTATCAGAGCCTAACCAATGTAGAAGAAGGGAAATACCCAACTTCAGCACCCTCTAGCCTTCCTAGCTTACCTAAGAGGTTTAAAAAAAAAAGGAAAAGTAAAGAAAAGACTGAGAAGTACTTGTGAAGGTCGTGGCTCAGGGGCACAGGCTTACTAAAAGACTTAGACCTAACTTGATCATAGGGCTGTGAAACATTTCTCCTTTCCCTACATCTTACTACCACATCAACCACCTCCTGTATAATAAGTGGGAATTAAGGCTGAAAAGAACTGCAAGACTCAGACTCTATTTTAAAAGGAGTCTCAAGACAACAGAAAAGACAAAAAAAAAAAAAAACAAGAAATTTTAGCCTCTGACACATGCAGCTAGAACAACCATTAAATACAGTGTAACTCTTAGCCAAATAAACATAGAACCTTACACCAAGAGCCTATTTACCACAGTTCCTAAAGTTAATATTACTATTTTTGAAAATTCATCATAAGAATAAAGTATATCATTAGGAACTGTGCCAAGTGTATGTGTGTTTATTTAAACAAACAAATTAATGGACGAATAAGTCAGTGCATGAATTAATAGAGCACTTAAAAAAACTATAAAATTCTGATACTTTCTAACAAATATACATCCTCCCTTATAGAGACAGTAGTTTGCAATATTAGTTTGTAACAGTTTTCAGTGACTTACGTTCTTATGAAAATCTCCTGATTAATCATGGATTATACATGACCTTACTTTTTTGATCTTAAGGGGACTTTTCCTTAACCCAAGCAATTATTAGCCAGAGAATATTGATCTCTGCTATAAACTAAATGTTTGTATTGCCCCCAAATTTTTGTGTTGAAATGTAATCCCTAATGGGATGGTATTTGGAGGTAGGGTTTTGGGGAGGTGATCAGGTAATGAGGGTGGAGGTCTCATGAATGGGATTAGCGCCCTTATAAAAGAGACCTCAGAGAGTTCTCTTGCCCCTTCTGGCATGTGAGAACACCTCAAGAAGACAACCAGGATGCAGGCCCTCACCAGAAACTGAATCTATTGGCAATTTGATCTTAGACTTCCAGTCTCCAGAACTATAAGATAAAAATGTTTGTTGTTGAAGCCATCTAGTCTATGGAATTTTATTACAGCAGTGCAAACAGACTAAAACAGAAATTGGTTCTAAGAAGTGGGGTGCTGATGTGACAAATAACTAGAAATGTGGAAGCAGGTTTGGGATTGGGTAATGGGTAGAGGCTGGGAGAGTTTTGAGGTGATACTAGAAAAAGCCTACATCGCCAAGAACAGACCTTTAAAGCAATTCTCGTGAGAGCTCGGAGAGAAAAGACGAGGGCTGTAGGGAAAGCCTCAGCTTACTTAGAGAATGTTTATGTAATCGTGAGCAGAATGTTAGTAAATAAGAAGTGTAAAGGCCTTTCTGATGAGGTCTGAGACAGAAATGAGGAACAGATTATTGGAAGCTGAAGGCAAGGCAATCCTTGTTATAAAGTGGCAAAGGACTTGGCTGAATTGTGTTTGTATTCTACTGTTTTGTAGGTGGTAGAATTTGCAGGCAATGAAATTGGATATATTTAGTCGAAGCTGTTTCTAAGCCAAGTGTTTAAGGTGTGGCTTGGCTTCTCCCGACTGCTTATAGTAAAATGTGAGAAGAGAGATATGACTTAAAGATGGAATTGTTAAGAAAAAAGGAAGTAGAACTTAAAATTTGGAGAATTCTCAGCCTATTCATATTGTAAAAAAGGAAAACACTAAAGGTGTGGGCAAGTGACCATTTGGTAAGGAGATTTGTATGGATCAGCCATCTCAACAGAAGCTTTGAGCTATTGTTCAACACAATGGAAGAAGGACCCCAAAGGCAATTCAGAGCCCATCAGGGCTGCCACTCCAAACACAGGCCCAGAGTACAAGGGCCTGTAAAGCAGATTGGTTTCAAAGGAGGGGCTGCCCCTGCAGAACCTGGGAGCACACTGCCAGATGCCACCTCACATTGTAGGCTCCATTCACACTCTGACACCACACTCCTCAGTTGTCCTTGGTGTGATTCTGGTTGCCTCCAGGGCAATGAGGCCATGGTGGCCTCTCCTTGCTGTACACAGGCAGCAAACTTTGGCAGCTTCCTCCAGGCACCATCCTCCACAGGGGAGCAGAGTGCAGGAGCCCAAGAGGGGCATGTCTGCTTCTACCTAGATTTCCAAGGATGGGGCCACCCATCAGATGGGTGGGACCAAGCAGAGAGTCACTGTAAGGCTGTCCCACCAAGCCCTGGAGTGACGTTGCCACCCCAATGGGCCTTGAAGGCAGAGCATCAAGCCAAAGAGGATCACTCTTGGGATTTAAGGTGTTACGTTGTTTGCACCATTAGATTCAGGACTTACCTGGAACTTGCCGCTTCTTTCTTCTTTCCTATTTCTCCCTTTTGGAATGGAAATGTCTTCCTGTGCCTATCCCACTATTGCATTTTGGAAGCACGTAACTTGTTTGGTTTCTCAGGTTCACAGCTGGACAGCAACGTGCCTCAAGATGAATCCTACCTGAGTCTTTCTTACCCATATCTGATTTTGATGAGACTTTAGACTCTTGAGTTGACGCTAAAATGAGTTAAGACTTTGGGGCTGTTGGGATTGAGTGAATGCATTTTGCATATGAGAAGAACATGAATTTTGGGGAACCAGAGCAGAATGCTAGGGACTGAATGGCTGTGACCCCCCAAATTCATATGTTGAAACCTATTCCCCAATGGGATGGTATTTGGAGATGGGGCCTTTAGAAGGTGATTAGAACATGAAGGCAGAGTCCTTATGAATGCAATTCATGCGCTTATAAAAGAGACCTCAGAGAGCTCCCTTGCCCCTTCTGCCATGTGAAGACACAATGAAAAAACGGCCGTATATGAACCAGAAAACCCTCAGCAGACGCTGAATCTGCCTTTGCCTTGATCTTGGACTTCCAGCCTCCAAAACTGTTAAGATATAAATGTTTGTTCTTTAAGCCATGCAGTCTATGATATTTTTGTTATAGCAGCCGGAATGGACTAAGTCAGTATCCTATTTACTCATTCCTCTCATCAATTCACTTAAAGGCAACGCAGAATATCCTTTCTCCCTACCAGGATCCCAAAGCTTAAACTCATGCTATCATTAATGGAAAGTAAAGAAAATAAAACAAACATAAAATTAATAAAATTAAAAATGTAAAAATTAAAAAGACAAAATATGACACTTCAAAAGACAAAATTGACACAACCTTTAATCAACTTAGATTAACTTAGATATCCACTTTTTCCTTCAGAAACTTCCTTTGTCTCTTTCTCACTTTTTGTCTCTTTTTTTTCTGTTTCTGACTCTCTCTGCCTCTTTCCCTCTGAGTTTGCTTCTCTCCCCTGTTCTCTTCATTCTTTATTTACCAGAACATAATAAGACAATAAGAAACTATGTACTTCAAAATCTACTCTTGTGGTTTTATTCTACAACAAATCTACACCAAACTCTTATTGTTTTTATAGGTGAATAGTTTTATTTATTTAGTTATTTGGACAGAAACACAGTTAAGAAATAGATACTCTGCTGTGAAGGGAACAATGAGGAATATGTTCTATCTGGAAGAAAATTCTTATCAACTACCCTGACTAGGAAATTTTACAAAATTTAAAAACAGATTTACAGTCTCTGGGTTATATTGAGAAAAACTCATTTGAGAGTTATCAGAATTACTTTTCGACCACAAAAGTTAGATAAAAGTTATAAATCGTAAAAGTCAGCATTATTGGATGTCCAAGAAATTGCATTAAATCAAGGTTACATATATTAAACATAAAACGTATCCATAACTTATTTATTACAAACCATACATTTCTATTTGTTCATGTCAGTAAAATATAGATGAGAATTGAAATGAATTAGTTATGAATCACAGCCTATTGAATGAATGCTAATGTTATAGTTATTGATTTTTCCATGATTTTTTTTCCCTTCAAATTCTGGAGAAAATGTCCTTCAATTCCAGTTTAGCTTTGTTATTATATTATATTCTGTGAATATATAGTTGCGATATGGGGTATTCTTGTCTATTAGACCATTTACAAGTATACCCTGAGCTCCTATTCCAACCTTTAGCTCTGAAAGTCTATTTTTTTTTTAAGTACAGTTCATCAGTTTAAAGATCAAAGATCTGGGTATGTAAAAATAGCGATTGTCCTCTGATCATTAGGAAACTTCAACAAGTTAAGAAGACAAGACCAAAGGGAAGGTAACTCTAAAAATCACATGGGATCATTGATTTTATCTTTGATAGTGGTCTGTTTCTGGCAATGTTTGACTAGTTTTGGACCAACTCTTCCTCTTAAAAATCTTGACAAATTATAAATATCTTGTGTATGAAGGCAAGTGAAAGCTACAAAAACAGTAAAAATTTCGGGGGCTATAATCTTGGATTGGAGGAAAGTGCAGAGTGACAATCTGGGCGTTTGAGACTACTTTTCCCTTTGAAATTATTACTGATTCAAGAAGTGGAAGCAGTAGCAATAGACTGAGAAGCTGAGCAGAGATTTCTGCAGTCTCACAGGACTTTGAGGGCCCACTTGAAATGAAGACTTTGTAAAATTTTCAGGTTATTGATTGGGACTCTGAAAGGTCCAAATTGGAATGCAAGGTGAGGCATGAATAAATCCACGCAGTCACAAAAGTCTGAAGCCTGACTTCATGTCATCTTAGTCTCCAGCTGGGAAAGTGAAATGGGACTGCTGCTATGCAGAGAACAGCTGCCTGCCCCAAGTAACTATAAATCTCTGAAGGAAGGTGGTAACCAGAGCTTCAAATTCTCTGGATTTTTTCGTAAATGAAGTCAATAATTCAGTAAAAAACAACCAATCTTAGAAGAACGCGAAACATTTTTTTTTTTTTTTTTTTTTTTTTTTTTGTGAGGAGATCAGCCCTGAGCTAACGTCAGCCAATCCTCCTCTTTTTTTGCTGAGGAAGACGGCCCTGGGCTAACATCTGTGCCTATCTTCCTCCACTTTATATGGGACGCCACCACAGCATGGCTTACCAAGCAGTGCGTCGGTGCGCACCCGGGATCCGAACCAGCGAACCCCGGGCCGCCGCAGCGGAGCGCGCGCACTTAACCGCTTGCGCCACCGGGCCGGCCCCGCAAAACATTTTTTAAAAGAAGAAAAACTCAAAATATTAAGTGATGGAAGATATTTTTAAAAGGTGTTTTCAGACATGAACTTTAAAATAATTATGGGGCTGGGCTGGTGGTTAAGTTCGCATGTTTCGTTTCAGCGGTCCAGGTTCGAGGGTTCGTATCCTGGGTGCGGACCTACACCACTCATCAAGCCATGCTATGGAGGCGACCCACATACATAACAGAGGAAGATGGGCACAGATGTTAGCTCAGGACAAATCTTCCTCACCAAAAAATAAAAAGTAAAAAAAGATAACTATGACAAATAAATCCCAGGATATAACAAAAGGAAATATTGGCAGAAATTATAAAGGAGAAGCAAATAGGAATTCTAAAAATAAATCTAACATCTTAAATTAGAAGTGCAATAGATTTAACAGCAAATGAGAGATAATGAACTGAAAAGTAGATTTAAAAATACTCAGACTGAGGAATAGAGGGGCAATTGTATGGAAAATACAGCAGAGAGCACATGAGATATTTAGAAGAAAATGAAAAGACTAACAAAAAGGTAAACACTGTTGCACAAGAGAAGAGTTAGAATGGGGCAGAATCAATCGTTGAAGAGATATTGAGGGAGAAATTTTCAAAATGAGTAGTAGAAATCAAGTAACATATTAAACAGAATATACATAAAAAACACCACATCTAAGCCCATAAAGGAAAACCTGCTGAAAATAAAGATGTGAGTAGGTTTAAGTCTTCCATAGTGTTCTTTCTTTTATATTTGTCTCATCTATTTTTTCTTCCTTCGTTTAGTCATTGCTGCCTTTTTTTTGTATTAATTATTCTTTATATTTTTAAAAATATACTTTAGGGGTTTTTTTTAGGCTTTACAATATGCATTCTTGCTTTATTACAGAATTCCATGAGTTAATTTTCTATTATTTTATCTATAAGATAGGCATCTTACAAGAGTATATTTCCATTGACCCTAGGCTGTTACCTTTACTCCTGTTGACCTCTATTTTACTCCTTCATAAATATCTACCCCATAATAAGTTGTTTTTGTGACAAATACAGAGTGAGGTATTAGTTAATACCTCACTATTCTGTAATAGTTAAATATATCCCCAATGGAGAAGAATAGATATATATCCCAAGAAGAAAGGAGTATGTTTCTACAAGAGGTTAGTTTAGCCAACTTGAAAATGGAAAAACGAACTTCACAGAAAACTGTTTTTCTGATGAGTTTTATTATTTTTGTTAATCAGTCAATTATATTTTAAAGAAATTCAAAAGTGAGAAAAATAGGCTTTATGTTTATGACATATTTGCTATTTCTCATGTTCTTCATTTCTTTTTGTTTATTTCTATAGTGAAATCTCCCTTCTGTTCACTGATTATACTCTTATTTCCTGGAGCCAAATAATTTTTTCTTAAAGATCCCAATTGTAAATATTTTAGACTTGCAGACCATATAGTCTATATCACAGCTACTCAACTCTGCTATTTTTGGGTGAATGCAGCACTAAACAATATGTAAATAATTAGGTTTACTTGTTTTCCAGTACAACTTTATAAAAACAGGAGGCCAGCTAGGGGGTCATAATTTCCTGACTCTGATCTTTTATATTATGTCTTTGAGTATATTTGTAATTACTGTTTTAAAGTTTGTATCTGCTGATGCTGAAACCCATGTCATATCTGGACCTGTTTCTATTGACTGTTATTATTTTCCTGCTGATGAGTGACATATTTCTGCTTCTTCTCATGTCATGTATGTGTGTGTGTGTATATATATATATATATATATTTTAAATTTTATGTTGGTCATTGTAGGTGCTACGTTGTTGAAGGTTGGGAATTTTATTGTCTTTCATTAAAGAGTGTTGAATTTTGTTTTGGAAGGCAGGTAACTTGCTAGCAAATGAACTTGATCATTTTGTGGCTTATATTTAAGTTTTGTTAGTGAAAGTTCCTACAGGGCTAGGGTAGTGCTACTGCTAATGAAGCCCTTTGGGGGCCCTCAGTTGAATGTGTGGCCTGTTCAGTTTTGTTGTTCCACTCTGGTTTGTGCGTGCCTCTTTTTTCAGTACAATGTAACTTATGGAATCTCTATGGAGCTCCCAGATACCTAGTAATTGTTTTGTGCCAAGTCTTGCAGAGTGTCACCCTGTGCACATACAACTGTGGGTTCCTTGAATACCTTTTTTTGAGAAGTTAATAAGGTGTTTATTAAAAACTCTTTTTCACCCAGAGGCAGTTAAAATTTATAACTTAAAACCCAGCCCACTACAGAAAGGGGAGACAGGAAAAACTGTGCAAACATTGACAAATGGACCGAGACAGAAAAGGCCTGGGGAAGGGCAGCCCCAGGGGCCCAGGGTCTCCCCTCTCCCAAAACCAGGAGCAGCAGCAGGGTGGAAGTCCAGGGTGCCCCCAGCCCCTGGCACAGCCCAGTGCACAATCCTCTCCGGTAGAGCAGTGCCTGGATGGAGAACCCTCTGTAGTGTGTGTTCATTGTGCAGCCTGGATGTGCATCCTGCTCACTCCACTCCCCCATTGCTGGGTCTGTACCCCACGGCCACTCTCTGAGAATGGAGATCCCCTATGCAAATTTTTAAAGCTTTGTCTATCTTCCCATAAAACATTACAAAAACAGGTGGCTGGCCAATGAGCCATCATTTACCAAGCGTTTCTCTAGAACATAAAATTATATAACTTAACATTTCCATCCTTCTTAAATTACATTTAAATCCTCAAGTTACTATATATTAAAAATGTTACTTGGGATAAGCTATTTAAGTTTTCTGATACATAAAATAGCTTATTATAGAAGAGTCTGATAAGGTTGTTGTGAGAATTAAATTAGATAATTCTTGTTGTACAGAACCTGTTACTGACAGCAGAAATAGGTCATGCTAACTACTATTATTTATATGATTTTTATGTTATTTTTATTATGCCTTTACTGTTATTTGTTTTTTATCTCTGACATAGGAAAAATATAGTACTGTATTAACTTAGGAATGTCTCAGAACCTATTTGGCATGGGGATCGGGAGGAGCTGTGGCCGGAAAAGACTTTCAGATGCTGGCTGCCCTGGAATAGCATGATATTTAAATCCATATTAAAATGGGAGATTTTCTTTAATTCACAAAAAATACTGTTTTTCTTTTTATATCTCAGCTTCTTATTGGTCTACTATAAGTTTAACTTTAGAAACTTGGATTCATTTATAAATTATAGGATGTTAGTGTCTCCTCTTTAACTTAGAATGTTTATATTTACACGATTAATATTGCGATGTCTTAAGCAAACATCATCATCTTCTTTTCTTCCATTCACTCTAAAATTTATTGATCTACAGTGACCAAAAAGTGACTACACGTTATCATTCTCTTTGTAATATTTTCCACCAGGATGGAAACCATATTGAGTAAACTTCCATACTTATAAGCTTTTCAAACTCTTACCAAGTGTAAAGGGTTAATTAATTCCACAAAACATAACAATGTGTTTTACAACCAAAGGAACTTGCCATTACCAGCTGTACCACTGAATAAAAATCATGAGGGAAATAAAGGATAATTCATACAGTCAAGAAATGCCTCAATCAAAACACATGTAAATTAGCATGTAAATACACTCACACAAATAAACATTTATTTTACTTAGGTGGACAACTTAATCTAAACCTATACTTCTACGTGAAAATCGTATTCTCACATAAATATGAATTCTGAATAATCTAGTAAGCTTGTCCTGAAGATTTTGAATTATCCTACTGTACTCTAATTTGAATGAAAAAACTTCTCTTAAAATCAAGCAAAAGCTTACTATGGATTAACTGACCTTTAGACCATAGATAAATAAACTTTGAGTTAAAGTAATTCTCAGCCTGGAATATCATTCTGAGGATATGTGAATATTCAGTTTCACAGATATTTAGGATTGAAATCTTCAATATAAATTCAGATCAGATAATTCAGATCTGACACATGTGCACTGAATTTATTAGACAATTATCTTTTTGTTCAGTTATATACTTTAGGGAAAACATCTAATTATCTGTTGCTACGGCATCAGTGTGGTTCAGTTAGTCATTTATAGAATCACTCTCTCTCACTATACATATATAACATGATATGCATATTTATATCCATATCATATATCATAGTCATATTTAATAGATATATTTATACATATATAATAAATATTTAACATAATATACATGATTTACATATCTATATTCATCTTATACAGTATATCATATACATATCTATATTAGATATATGAATTAATACATATAATAGATATATTGATGTCTATCATATGTATGTACATAAATATATACGTATACAGAAAGAGAGAGACAGATAGAGAGAGAGAGAATTTAATAGATACTGTTCAAAGTAAAGACAGTTCAGACAAGCTATATTCCCACAGTTATAGCATTATAGAAATGGTTATAATCTAATAGAGGTTTCTTTTAACTTATGATTTTATAGATTGTTTAACCTAAAATACATTTCTTTGGAATAATATTAATTAGTACTATTACTTTAATAAATAGTTGGAGAATCAATGTAAAAACTTGAAGCAGTATCAATAATTCCTTCTAAAAGAGGAACTAGGTAAACCAAGTAGTTTTATGGGTAAGAATCAATACTGCTTTCAAGGTCTAGATTATTTCCATGCTCTATAAAATCTTTCTGAGCATAACATAATAGAGAAGATTGATAAAAAGTCTTTAATTAGTCTACTGTTCAGCATATCCTAAGTAAAATTAAACAGTATACAGTAAACTCTGAATCAATATTTATAAAATATTGGACAGAAGAGATGCTAATGTTATTAATACATAAAATAGAATCTTATTAAACACCTTGAACAGTTAGAGGATAATTATAATGGGCTTAGAATTGAATTTGGAAAAGAATGTACCCTGAGAGAAATCATATAAAAGTTATAATCAATGGTAAATGATCTGAAAAAATAAAATTACAACATATCTTATTTTTATTATGATACAAATATTTACAATTATAGCACCTAATAGTATGAAGATATGCATACCTTTATGGTATCCTGGTTCTAAATTGTTATATGTTTTTGGACATTTGTGAATATTTATCAAAAATCTTCAACTGATCTGATAGGAACACCCTATAATCCTATTTCTTAGAATATATTTCAAATTCATAATTCAAGAGAAACGTCCAAATGTATATATGAGGATAATATTGCAATGTTATTTATATATGTAAAATTATACATTCCCTAAACATCTAATAATGATATGACGATAATGATCGCAATGATGATGACAGCTAATATTTGCTGTATGCTTACTATTTACCAGCATTAGATATTGCCTCATTTAAACTTTATAAAAACTCCTTTTTGTACAGTTATTTTAAACAAGAATCTGAGAATCAGAAAGCTAAAATAATTTTCTATATAGTGGAAAAGTCATGAGGATATAATTTAAAATCAAATTTATTTAGCATTGATCATTTTTATTGCATCCCATAAAATCTTAATTAATACATTGATTAGATATTTTCTAATAATTATACCTGCTACTATACAGCCTTTAAACCAAAGAAGACTCTATAATAATTTGGGAAAATTCTTATAGTATGTTATTCTTATAAACTTACAAAAACATATTAAATTGAATACGTTGCATCACTCTATATGTAATCTTTTTTCTATCTGAATTTATGGCAACATCGCAATGCATATATATGTGTGTTACGCATGCCTCTGTGTGTGTGTGTGTGTGTGTGTGTGTGTGTGTGTGTGTGTGTGTGTAGAGAGAGAGAGAGAAAACAATACCAGTGAATTAAAATCAGCACATCTCTGCCCTTGTGGAACTTACATTCTTTTGGGGAAAATAAACAACATTTACAGAAACTAATGTATTTAAAATACTCATTTTTACATTCATGTAAGTGACACGCAAAAATAGCACAAAGTAGAGGGGAAAGAGTGTGATTTATGAAGTTGGCATTTTATGTAGAGTGGGCAGTGAAGACTTTGGGATAAGAGTTGCTTAGGATGATTAGGGTGGTCTGGGTGAAAATGGTGGTCGGGTTGGGCCTTTGTGATAAAGGGTCATTTGTGACCTTGAAGAAGTGAGCTAATGGCCTGAGATTATCTGGGAAAGATCAGGCCAGGAAGAAGAAATAACAAATTCAAAGGCACTGGGATTGAAATCTGATTGATCTTTTCAAACATTAGCAAGAGGCAATTGTGCCTAGAGGGAAAGGAACGAAAGAATAAAAAAAAAA
The DNA here is from genome assembly GCF_020826845.1 of Diceros bicornis minor. Lineage (NCBI taxonomy): Eukaryota > Metazoa > Chordata > Mammalia > Perissodactyla > Rhinocerotidae > Diceros > Diceros bicornis. The sequence continues at coordinate 18,414,951 of NC_080777.1, forward strand.
GCCCAGATGGGGCTAGGTCATGTAGGGCTTTGTGGGCCATTTTTGTGACTGTAGAATTTACTCTGAAATAAGACTCTTTTGATGAGATTTTGATCAAAAAGTGTCATATTCTGACATATATATACACTTAGTTCTCAAGAATTAAATCAACCATAACATCAATAAATTTATACCAAAAAGACTTCTGATCATATTCATGCCAGGGTATCTTATCAAATAAAATTATGTATACTTTGAAAATAGAATTAATTTTGCTAATTTCCCAGATGATCTCAGATTTGTAAGTAAACAGATTAAATTTTATCTCTTTAATTTTTTTCTCATTTTTCAAATTATGTTTATTAGGTTGTAAATTCTGCTTAGCGTTATAAATAAACTGCTAATACTCATGGATACCCTTTCAGACTACAGATATGAAATGCTTTTTATCTAGAATAATTATGATTCAGATATAATGAAACATGGATATGTGACATGAGAAACAAAACAATTTTAATAATCTGTCACTTTTTTCCTTTTTGCTTAGCTTTTTTACATTTTTGCCTTGAACAATGAACTGCTCACTTAGTATTCTCTTTTTCAGTGTGTAGATTTTTTTTCATTATTGTTCAGGGGGCATTAATTCATATATTCCTCATATTTTTATCTTTCCTTAAAAAAGCTTAAGTTTTTACATTTACTTTCTTTCTTAGAGAAGTTTTAGTTTTAGAGAAAAATTGAGCAGAAAGCATAGAGAGTTCTCATTTTCCCCCCTCATTTTACACAGGATTTCCTCTGTTAATGGCCTGTTGCATTAGTATGGTATATTTGTTACACTTGATAAGCCAATATTGATACATTGTTATTGACCAAATAGGATTCACTCTTTTTGTTGTATACTCTATGGGTTTTGACAAATGTATAGTGACATGTATCCAATATTACAATACCATGCAGAATAGTTTCACTGTCTTAAAAATCTGTTTTGCTCCACATATTCATCCCTCCCTTCCTTCTATCCTTTCCCTCTCTGCACAACTACTATCTCCTATAATTTTGCCTTTTCCAGAATATCATATAGTTAGAATCATACAGTATGTAGCCCTCTCTGATTAATTTCTTTCACTTAGTAATATGCATCTAAGTTTTCTCCATATATTTCTGTGGCTTGATAGCTCACTTATTTTTTATCACTGAATAATATTCCATTGTATGGATGTATCACAGTTTATTTATCCATTCACCTACTGAAGAGCATCGTGATTGCTTGAAAGTTTTGGCAATTACGAATAAAGCTTCTATAAACATCCATGTGCAGGATTTTGTGTGGACATAAGTTTTCAACTCCTTTGAGTAAATACCAAAGAACATGATTACTGGATCACATGCTAAGAATATGTTTGCCTTTCCTTCCATAGTGTCTGTACCATTTTGCATTCCCATCAGCAGTGAATGAGAGTTCCTGTTGCTCCACATCCTCACCAACATTTGTTGTTGGCAATTTAGATAGGCCATTCAAACAGGTGTGTAGTGATCTCTCATTGTTTTAATATACGATTACCTAATGACATATTAGTCATCATATTTTTAAAAACCCACTTTGAGCCGGCACTATTCTCAAATTTAGTGATATAGAACTCGACAGGAATATCCCTACTTATTTTGGTGGGGAGAGGGAGAAAAAGAAACAAGAAAATAATGTAATATGATGTTGTATATTCTAATATAGCATAAAATCTAGAATTTCATAACCTATGATATAATCTAAATAATGATAATGCTATAAAGAAAATACGTCTGGGATAAGGAAAAAAATACAAATAGATCTGTGGGAGACTCTCTATAGCTCAAAAGAGAGGGACTGTGATGGTGATGTGGGCAAGGGTGTTAGCTATAGCGTTGATAAATAATGTTTATAATTTGAAAGATTGGGTTAGATATGTGATATGAGAAAGAGATCAATCAAGGGCTAATTCCAGATGTTTGGCCTGAGTGCCTGGATGCGTGGTGTTGCTATTTACTGAGATGGGGATGACTAGATATAAGGATGAAGAAAAGCTGAAAATGAGTTTCTTTTGCAATATGTTAACGTTCTGTAAAGACTAAAAATTCCGCATCAAGTCACAAAAATTGCTCATAAATTCAATCATTATTTCTCTTTTTTCTCACACAGTCTACCACTATTACAGGAGTAACAAGACTGGAACACAGTTTTACCACAGAAATTCAAATTATTTTCCTGCTTAGGAAGAACAGAGGTATAAAAGAATTTAAAATTGTCTCCTTGTCTACTTATTCACATCCCTTGCCAAGAGTGGTTTAATATCCAGATGCTTGAGACATAAAATAAAAAAGAAAAATCCTCCAGCATATTTGAGACCTGAAGGTGCAGCAACACATTTTCATCTTTGCATTTCAAACTATTTCTCTTATAAAGGCTCATTCACACTGTTTAAACACAGATGTCTTTTCAGTTAAAACCTTCCCTGTGCTGTGTTTAGCGCAGTTATGTATTTTCAGCCCAAATTTAATTCTTCTCTATCTCTGATTTACATTTTAACAAGATCATTCTGGCACTTGCTGCTGGAGAATAGATTGGAGTCCTAAAAGTGAATGCACGGGCTTATTCTTGAGGCTGTTGTAGTGGTTCCGAGGTAAATATCAGAAAATGGTTTGATTTAATGATGACATCGCAGAGGTGAGAGATTCAATACAGTTGGTGATCATTTGGGTGTGATAGGAAAGAGAGCAAGGAATAAAGGATAACTTCCAGATTTTTGACTTTAAGAAATTTAAATGGGAGAAGACTTTATAGACATTAATTTAAAGAATCTCCACAAAATACAAATTATCATTCATTTGGCGGGCATTTCACATTGCCAAGGACACATTGAAAGCCCATCTGAAAAAAAAAAACAAATATCTTGAATCTGGTTGACTTTAAAAATATTTGGCATGGATTATTTGTTTTTATTTTAATTTATTTCTATAAATATATTTTTTAAATAGAAATGAATATGTTTCATAGCTATATATTATTTGTTTGTTCATAGCGTTGGGGTTTCTTAAGAAAAATTTCTCTGTTGAGAGATTAAAAAATGTTATATACATTCTCTTTTGCCAGTTTAGTAGCTTTCATTTCTTATTTTGATTTTTAATTCAGCTTACATTAATTTTATATGATGTGTGAAAGGATACTAATCAATTTCGTCTTCCAAATGGTTGTCATTTATGTGAGAACTGTTTATTAATTAATGATATAGGTTTTAATGGGTCATTGTTTTATAAATATTGGGACATCTACAAGAAATATAAGATATTATCCAGCTGGTTTTCTGGAAATGAGACCTCTTGGGTTCTACTATAGTTGAAATGGTCACATGTATATTCAAATGCTCTCACTTCAGAGGCAGGCATTTCTCATGCATGTGTTAGTATACTCTTACAGATTAATAATGTTTTTAAGAAACTTAATGTTTAAATATATACTGAAACATATACAGCATAAATATACATTGGAAAAGGTGCAATAATGAATTAGTGAAACATATCTGATTTCTCATATTTTTTGTTGTTTGATTAATAGAAAAAAGTGACCTGAAGTATTATTTTCTTCTTCATCAATGCACACATAATCCCTAATTACATGCCATTTCCTGAATGAATATTAAAATGCTATATTTAAAATATACTTATAAATGCAGAATTTATGTATATATATACATGTATATTCATATATATATATAAATTCTAGAGCATTCCAACTACACACGTTTGTTCCATTTTAAGTAAACTTTTTTTGGCTAGAAAGTTATATCCCGCAATCTGTGTAACATTTCAATTTTATGTATCATTCTGCTATATTATTAAGAATAATATGGTCTCTCTTTTCAAATTTACAGTATCTACAGGGCAATTTCAAATGGCCTTTATTCTTTTCTCCTTCTTGATAGAAGCAACCAGGGGAGAGGATAAGCATGGATCCCACTTTATTTAGACTGCTTCTGAGTATTCCCACCAGGCTTCACCTCAGCCAGCAGGCTTACATTCTCCTTCTAAAACTGGGCCCTGCCTAAAGATCGATTCAGGACTGGATAACTCCATGCTTGCTTTATTTATTTATGTATTCATGTATTTATTTACGAGTCCACCTTGGTATCCTAGACGACCTTTCACTTAACTAGTTGTCCATTCTGACTATACACATGGCGATCTTCGTTTCCTTATTTGGAGAATATTGATGGAACAGTTCTGCTGTATGTGAACAAAACTCACCCTCAGAGGTATAAGTATGAAATGTCTATAAGCCACTGTTAAAAACTACTCAATGCCTTTTTATACCCTATGCAATAAATGCACAAACTTGATCAATAAAACTTTTTATAGCAGCAACATGTACAGTGGTGAAAAATTAGAAACAATTTCCTTGGAAACTCGGATTTAAATTTCATGTAACCGTGGCTTTGTTGTTACCATGTACATTACTAAGGCATAATGTGTAGTCCCATACATTTCAATTTTGTTTTTTCTTCCCATAAGAAATAAACTTAGCAGCTTTATTTTCCATCAGTTGCAATAAATATAATTAGTCTTAAATAATATAATTAGGAAGTTTTCTTTTCAATCAGACCTTTATCAACTTGTACCAAAAAGTGTTTGTGATTCTGGGTACAATGTCTAAACAAGTGTCATTATGACCTAAAAGCTTTGTGCCTTTTATGTACTTTGGTCTGAAACGTTTACTGCTACTGTTACATTTTGCAATTACAGTGAAGTGAGGCAGAAAATAGCAGTTCAAAAAATGTATTCAAGTAATGAAGTTTCAACCATTAGTTTCAAGGCTGTTGTTGTTTTAGTAAATATTTAATCTTCCTAGCAGCATGGGTTCCTAATTGATCTTTAAATATTATTGTTCCTGGACATTTCTAATCGACTTCTAATTGCTACATTAAGACAGCCAATAAAGTGTAATGGATGGTGGGGACTATTTCAGTACACTAAATCAACAGACTATAGTAAAACAGAATTCATTTTTATCATTGAAGTTTGAAACACTAACGTCTATAGATATGGTCATCTGTTTTATTTTGAAGAGTTCTACCAATCTAAAGAAAAGTATAGATAATATATTCCATTTATATCAAATTTGATGTCATATGTGCAATAAATTTTAAGGTGATTTAAAATCTCTTTTAAGAATAGTTCCTTTGGGGTAGTTACCAGGTTCCTATATATTTCATCTTAATTTTTATTTAGATCATTTTAAATCTCTAGGTTTCTATCTATATCTATTTGATAGCAGGCAAACCACTTTCATTAATTTATCAGAAATTTATGAAGCATCTACATAATATGCAAGGTACTTTAAACTAGAGAAATATGACACAAAGTCTTTCACCTCTTGCTAAGAACAGTTACATAGAGAGGTGTAGATAACTCTTACATCTCACATAAGATCCATTTCTACCTTTCTGTATTTGCTTTAGTGTTGTGACCGGACTGCAGAGTCCTATCACCCAGGTTCTTGGTCAGTGTAAGAGAGGAATTCAGACACCGACACAACAGCAACAGCGAGCAAGCAAAGATTTATTAGAGGAAAGGTCAGATACACTCCAAGTGAGAAGCGGGCAGTGCCAGAGAACGCAACTGCCTGTGTCTTGGCTTAGCTTTATTTTTATTTGGGCTGTTTAGAAGGGAATTAGCATTATCTGGTTATCTGCCAATAATGGTTTTTCCTCCACTCACGTCGAGAGGGGGAGTTCTTGACCTTCTAGGGGAAGCTCTGGAACCGTCATGGCAGTCATGCCCCATGGAAGGGAGGCTAATGCATATGAAATTTGTATGTAAATTAAAGTCAATGTCCTTTAGAGGTGCATAGCAGAGGCTTTGTATGTGCTGTTTGTGCACTCGTTCTTTTTGTTGTGATGGTTGATGGCCTCAGACTCCAGTGGTGGCACCAGGCAGGTCTCAGTTCCCCTTTATCCGTATCTTGCAGGATGCCGGCAAGACGCTCCACTGATGCAGCAAGGTCTCCGACTATGATCCCCCGCTCATGTCTACCTGGCTAACTATCTCAGTGTTACCAGTTATTTTACCACCTGTTGTCCTCCACCGTAAGCAGTGTTATAGTTACTAAAACTCTTAAAATGTGATAATGTGTCTGTATCACTGTTTTCCAGAGGGGATCTAACTATTGCACTATTATAGGATCCTTTATTTGGCTTATCCTGGATGCAATACTTCAAGCAATAAAATCTTTAAAAATAGTTACCTTTTCTTTTGAGAAAGCGAAGCGTTTCTGTGGAGAAACACTGCTCGCCTACACTCAGCTGAGAGGGACTCACCTCGTGGGCATGGAGAATTTTTTCAGAGATAAGCACATTAAGGACTTATGCCAATTATAGCCATTCCTCTGCCTTTTTTACGTAACTATCAGAAAGGAGGCGTTTTTTTTGTTTCATTTTTCCTGGGTTTACAATTTGTAAGGATATAGTGATTGGAACCTATTTTATCCCCACATATATAGTATTTACTGAGAATAAACACAGCACAGAAGGAAAAAGGCATAAGGACACAGCTAGACAGACAGGGTCCTGGTGATTCTATTTGAACCCCTGTATTCAGCTGTACCTGAAAATGATGAAGCACTTGACTTCCCAGTTCCATGAGTGATTCTATGAGTTTGCTTTATTTTTATTTAATTAATTAATTAATTTATTTATTTTTGCAGGGGAAGATTCACCCTAAGCTAACATCTATTGCCAATCTTCCTCCTTTTTTCTTCTTCCCCCTCCTCCCAAAGCCCCAGTACATAGTTGTGTATAGTTGTAAGTTCTTCTGGTTCTTCTACGTGAGCCACTGCCACAGCAGACAAGTGGTGTGGTTCCGAACCCGGAACCAAACCCAGGCTGCCGAAGCGGAGCACATCGAACTTTAACCGCTAGGCCATCATGTCTGGCTCAATGAGTTTGCTTTTTTTTTTAGATAGGTTTTTAGTTAGATTTTTGTCACATAAAACAAAAAGATTATTTAATAAAATAAATTGGTAATGATGTATAAGTTATTGGCAGGGATGGATGTAATTTTCTAAAGTACCTTATGCTAGGGATAGGAAGATAGAGGATTTGGTTTTCCTAATTAGAAAGTCAGAAAATCCTAGTCAAGCAATAACAAACTTTGTTTTCTTGTTGCTTAGATCATACACTTACTGACACTAAAGGCTTTGATGATATCAGAGAAAATATCCAAATATCAGGTGGGATTAATAAGAAATTATTTTAAAAAGTGAGACAGATGATTGTACCTGGCACATCTGAAATGAGAGACTGATTCTGCTCTCTTAAAGAAGATGTTATGCCTGGAGTTAGTGAACCAAGATGTTTTAGAGAGAAGTTCACACACATTGTAGAGTTTGAAAAGTGAAATTCTCCTAAAACTCAAGCTGGTGTAAGAAAAGGCAGGGAAACTAAAAACAATAGGCAATCTGACTGAGATCCATTTTAGCTGTGATTCTTCAGCCAATGCAAAACTCCACTGTAAAGAGTAAGCCACCAATCTGTTCTCTGAGTTTATAAGTTCAGTTTTTTTTTTTTTTTTTTTTTTGGCTCGAGGGAGACTAGCCCTGAGCTGACATCTGTGCCAATCTTCCCCTATTTTGTTTGTGGGTTGCTGCCACAGCATGGCTGACAAGTGGTGTAAGTCTGTGCTGGGGATCCAAACCCGCGAACCCAGGCTGCCGAAGTGGAGCGTGCTGAACTTAAACACTATGCCACAGGGCCAGCCCCAAAGTTTGTTTGTTTTTAGATTCCACATATGAGAGATCATACAGTACTTGTCTCTCTGTCTGATGAAATGGGTGAAACTGGTCAAAAGGTACAAATTTCCAGTTATAAGATAAATAAATTCTGGGGATGTAATGTACAGCGTGGTGACTATAGTTAATACTGTATTGTATCTTTGAAAGTTGATAAGAGAATAGATCTTAAAAGTTCTCTTCATAAAGGAAAAAATTGTAACTATATGAGGTGATAGATGTTAACTAAACTTATTGTGGTAATCATTTTGCAATGTATACATATATCAAGTCATTATGTTATACACCTAAAACTAATACAATGCTATATGTCAGTTGTATCTCAATAAACCTGGGGGAAGAAAAAGGAAGGCCATTAAGATGCAGCAAAGGGGAGGAAGAAGACTGTTTCTATTCTTTTAATGAAACAGCCAAAATGATAGTGGCCAAGGTAGCAGTCACTTAGCTTCAGGCAAGACGTGAAACACCAATACCTATTATTTAAGGACAAAAGTCCTAAAGACAGATCTTATTTAAGGATGGCAAAACTGAAGCTTTGGCTGCTAACAACACATGGATTGGAAAAAAACGAAAATTGACTAACAGGTACTGAAGAATTTTAGGGAGTCACAGTCTGTCAAATATGGGCTGGCATGATGGGTGAATATGTGTGAAAATATAGCAACACAGAGGGAAGAAGAGGAGAGAGAGTGAATGAGAAAGGGTGTTGATGCCATCCTCAGAGCCCTGTAGCCAGCTCTGTTCCTAGGGTCCTAATTACACACACACATTAACCCAGCTCCTGCCCCTCCCTCCACACCATGCTGAGCTCAGTTTATAACACCTGAAACAAAAAAATTTCATAAATACTTTTTCTATCAATTATCTAGTTATTCATATAAATTTCTGCCTCCCTCCTTCCCTCCCTCCCTCCCTTCCTTCCTTCCTTCCTTCTTTCCTTTCTTATGTCAGGACTTCCATCCTTGAATACTTGGAAATTAGAGGAATATTTAATGTCTAAACATGGAGGAATGACAGAAATTCTAAGATAAACTATTTGATTGACATTGAGCCTGGAAGGAACACACATATTTTAGAAATTGTTTTCATTGCTGCTCGAAGTAAAAGAAGTTGAAGTGTAATTACAGATCTCTAATTCCAATAGCACTTCTGCTTAAATTAAGATAAAATTTTTGTAAGTGAGTTTCATTTTCCCAAGATGTGGAAGACAATTTAGGTATGTTTAAGTGCATAAGATCACTCCCTCCCATGACTTTATTCGGCTATCATATTTCATAAATTCTAAACACATATGTTAGTATATTTTAAACTGTTGTATTATTTTATTTTATAACAACAACAACTGTTGTTATTTTGTTATCATTTACTGAAGAGCTATCTTTTATTCTGACATAGGTAACAATACCAATAATACTTATAATACATACAAGACTCTTAATACTTTTTCAGAAAAAATATTTTAGTGTTTGATTTTCTTTGTAATTAACTTTCACAACTTTAATATGTATCTATAAAAGTACTTGTAAAAATATTGAATTATTCTGTTTATTAAGTTAAGCATCATTTTTATTTTTACCTGTAAATGATAACTTTTATTGATTACTTGCATTAATAACTGTGAGTAAATCATGTTATTAAAGCTGTCAGAACTAATTTTAAAAGAGACAGTTAGAAATTAGTTATTGGTTGTTTTCTCATTTCATTTGAGATCACTGAATCTCTGAATTTCATCTTATCCCATATTTTCTTCTCTGAAATTGTGACTAGTAGCTAATCGCCAATGCCTTCATTTTAGATTTTAGATTTAGATATTGTCATGCAAAAACAGATCATCAAAAGTTTCTGGAAATGTGACTATATTATTTGAATAAAAAGTTCTTTGTTACATAATAACTAATTCAATAGTTATAGTAATTCAACTAGACTTCAGTTGGGACACATTTAACCAGGTTAGAAATTCATTATCATTTACGGCTAAAGTTTGATTTCAGGAAGCTCTAAACACCATAAATCTGAAATGATGAGCTGGTCATATCCATTGACTATTGGAGTCAAGATAAATCGAGTTTTCATTGAAATTGTTTATTAAATCTGGTCAATTTTTCAAAGATAATTTATTTCCTCACTATAGTTGTGATCATAGTAGTAGCTATAGAAGTGTTTAATTATGAAAAAAATACATGCTGAATAACTGGCTAATTAAAGTCACTAAATTTCTTGATGTTTTTCCTAATTAAGCCTGAGGGAAATGGAGGGGGTATTTCCAATTACCATAAACCATGCAAATACACTGGTTGATACAATTTGAAGTTTGTCTTTACATTTAGAGATTTGGAAGTCATAGTGCATCCAGAGAGAAATAACCCAATCAGATCATTTAGTTTATAAAAAAATAAGCTAATAAGTTTGCCTCTAAAATATATAACTTTGAAAGGACAAAAAGTAAAAAGAGGGACTGGCCTCGTGGCCTAGTGGTTAAGTTTGGTGACTCAGGTTCAGATCCCAGGAGCAGACCTATACCACTCATCAGCCATGCTGTGGCAGCGACCCACACACAAAACAGAGAAAGATTGGCACAAATGTTAGCTCAAAGTGAATCCTCCTCAGCAAAAAAAAAAAAAAAGTGAAAAGAAGAAGGAATGGATGACTCCCAACATCAGAAATGATATATTAATATCTAACATAGGGTATGGTAAGAATTTTTTTTCTCTATTTCATGGAGGAAGAAATGTAGATTTGATTCCTTAAAATAATCAGGAATAGGGAAATGTTCCAAGCTCATGTTCTCAGCAAGAATATACGTTAATTATTTTTAATTGTAATTAATTAAAAAGTGACAGGTAAATGATTCAGTTGGGAAATTTTAACAACTTTTAAAAGTTTCTGACAGTATGAACGTTTGCTTTGTGAAAAATTTCTCAATAGAAATATGCAAGATGAAATTTTAAATATTTTAATTGATGGATTAATAACTACTTATATAATAGTCTTGATCTCCCCCAAATAACACCAGATAAGCTATAAATAGAACAGAATTAAATCATTTCAGTCAAGGAGAAAACCATCCTTTCTCATTCTCAGCATTGTCTCAGAAGGGATAATCAAAAGTGGGATATGCATAGGACTTAGTGGTCTGGGTTCAAGTAGTTTAAGGTGTGCCTTTCAAGGTGGAAAATTGCTTGGCATTTGTAAAATTAGTGATACTTTTTGTGATATTTTTAGGGTTGGACAGAGTGAAGAATGGGTCTTGAAATAAATGTTAATGAACAAACTGGTGTGTAATAAGTCAGCTGTTTGTTATTGTCTGATAAATTTATTGATGAGAATTTTTCAAGTAAATAGTAGAGGTATTTATTGGTGGTCTTTCTTTCATGAGCAAGAGAGAAACAACTAAATCATGTTGCTGTGGGTGGTCTACAGTCCTATCACAGTCATGTTGACAAAGACCATCTCAATTATGGATACTTCATATATGCCAGTCTTATTCTAAGTGCTTCTTAGTAAATTTAATCCTCATCATAAATTTATAGATTATGTTCTATTCTTATCCTCATTTTGTAGATGAGTAAACTGAGGCTCAGAAAAGTTAAATAATTTGTTGAGGGTCAAACCACTACATTAACATTTATACATTTATCTGTCTATCTTTGAAGAGGAAGAAGTGGAAAGAGATGAGGAGGTGGAAGGAAGGTTGGATAAAGGGCTATTACATTTGTTTTTTAGTTATTGTTAGTATTAAATAAATTATATAACACACTGAAACTAAAGAATTGAGGGCTGGCATTGAGGTATTTTTTTCAAATTTTCACCTCAGATATTTGCAAAAATTGCAGTGATCAAAATGGTCTCTTTTTATTTCAAATACTAATATTTCCAGAATCAAGTGAAAATATGGCTTAACAGAGGATTTTGCAAATATAGTGGCCTGAACCATTTCTGTATATTTTATTTTGAAGGTAACGGGAAAAAAATATATATATATATCCTTGTTGTTTTTGTTTGTCAAGTAGTAAAAGGGATTTATTTCCACAGGTTGGTATATGTAATAGGTGTTTGATAGGACTGTGTTTAAGAGCTAATTTTGCAAATGTCATTGCAAATATGTGGATTACTAGAACTAAGAAGTATGATCTGCTATTCCAAGAATTTAAAACTGGAATAAACAGTAGAATGAATACACCTACATATTATGGCAAAATAAATGATAGGATATATGAAGCCATATTGTTGAAAAAGTGCTTAATTACATATAAATAATAAAATAAGGAAAATATAATTAAATTTTATTTTGTAATCAGAATACATATATTCTTAGAAAAATCTCTGATGCTTTATTTTCTTTAATTTATCTAAATAAAATTTATAATAGAAGTGTCTTAAAGCTACAACTATTTGGTACAATTAGATTGAAATGGAATTTTCTGACCAAATTAGCAGGAAGGGGCTTTAATGTGTAGAAAGTAGTAAGGCAATTTCAGGAAAAGCAAAGAAATTGAGCAGAAGCAATTAAAACAATCCTTGGTGTTTTTGAGGAATTACAAGAAGTCTAGGGTGGCTGAAGTACAGACTTTAAGTAAGAGAAGAAATGGAGCTGTCTAAAGATAGATCAAAATTAACCTTGAAATATGGAGTTTAGACTTATACTGCTTACAAGGAACTGTCTATGAGTATATTTGAGCAAGAAAGTAAAATCATATTTTATTTTTAAAATAAAGTAAAGATTTTAAAAAGCCTTTTAAAAAGATTTAAATATTAGCAAAATCTGATACTGTGAAGAATTGATTGTAGAGTGTGAAGTCTCACGAAAATCAATTAGAAGACAATTGAATCAGTCTCATCAAGGGAAGTTAGGCCTGAACAAGATTTGAAATCAAACTGACCAGAGTTCCAATTATACCTTTGCCATCTGATAACTAGAAAGGAATTAAATACATAAACAACATGAATGATATAGGATTATGTGAAATAATGCTTGAAAATGATTTAGCAAGCATGCACACACACATGCACAATTGAAATACAATGTAGGGGATTCGAGAGTCAGTTCACTGTTATAGTCATCAGTAACAGATGTGAGGAGTAAAGGACAGGTGGCTTTTGAATATTGTGATGAGAGTTTCAGTTGAGTTAGTAGGTGGGAGATTGTGCTTTCCTCAAGATAGAGAAGAAAGAAAAAGGCATAGGTTTGAGAAAAAAGACAGAGTTAAGCTTTGGATATGTTCAGTTAGATGTGACACCAGGAAAGACCTCAAAAGGATTTCATGAGGAGTCAAGAGACCTGTAAGAGAACAACAGTGAGGAACGGGAAGATAAAACAGGCGATGGAAAGGGTGTAGATACTGGATGATTATGAAATAGCATGTTTATTATACGAATATGATGTTCCAAGTTCTAGAAGAGAGAAAAGAGGTACTCAAACAACTCTAACTGGTAGTCTTTTTTGAAAATGCGTAATTCACAATATTGGATTAAAGTGGGAAAATGTATCAAGCAGAGAATTTGCCACTCATATCAATTTGATACACTAAATAGAAAAATACAAGATTAGGTTCGTAGCATATTATTTCCACTAATGGAAAGGCAACAATAGCTAAAACATAAAGAAGTTTGATATCCTACTATGTGGTTTACGTTAAAATATATTTGATAATGCAATGTTTTTCTCTTAGGCAATATTATAAATCTAATAGAATTCAGAATAGATTCTTACTTAAAAATTGAGTTTTTGTCCTACCACATTTGTATAGAAGAATGAATATTTCCACTACTAAATTTTATTCTATTTTTTGTGCTTATTTCTAATTTATTATAAAATGTTTCTTGATATGTAAATTAGTAAATATTTAGTGAAAATAAATCATGAGGTAAGCAAAAAATAAATTAAAATAATTTTATTGATGTGATATTTAATCCAATTAGCATATTTTGGAATATTTTTATCATATTTTTATCCATTTAAAAATATTTATTGAGTCTTCTAGTCACTAGGTATTGTAATAGGACCCATATTATGATTAGAAATAAACAAACAAGAAAAAAGCATTGCTTTGTCAGCAAAGAGTTCACCAATAAGACAAAGCAAGCAAAACAAATCTGCTGAAGTAGAGATATCCATTGATTATTCAATTAGATCTGATCATAGATATAGCTACAGTCTCAAATATATGTGATTTGTTCTTGACTTTAACATTTTTAAGATGGAAGAAAATTGGATTAAGTCAGTGACATTCATGATATTTTTTTGCTGTCAAAATATTTAAACAGTAAGAGACTTTGGTAAATTCTACATCGCTGAAATACTAGGAATCTGCAAAGCATGTTCAATAAACACTGTTTAGCAAAAAGAGTCCACAGACTACTGATGTGGTCTTGTGGTTTAAAACGTATTACTGAGACAATTTGTAATGTCCAGAGTAAAAAAAAAAATGGAACTGAAACGTTGTTTTCACATTTAACAAGTCTAAAATACATGAATAGTCAATATTTTCACTCACTAAATTTCATTTATAGAAATCACTAGAGATCTAGAGATTGTGCGTGTGCTACAAAGACTGTATGGACCATTTTGTCTTGTTTAGTATATGTTAACACAATGCATTTCATCTCAGCTTATTTTAGCATGTTATTAGCATGCTATTATCACCGTTAAATCTTCACTTTGTTAATAGTATCATTGTGCATCAGAGCTCAATTCCTAAAAATAAATCAATGGCTCAAAAATGGCTTACTAAGATATGATAGCAGCGATGAAAATAAAAACATAGCTAGTATAATGTAGGATTTAACTGTAAATGTAAACAGTGAAGAGAATCTAAGAGTAAATGTATTTGCCCTCATCTTTGTCTTCTGACAGCTCTGAGAGATCACCCCGGTTTTCTTGCTCTTCTCCCAGTAGCCCAAGTCCTTGACAATCCCTCCATTCAGAACATGCCCATTCACATTCCTAATTCACTTTGGGCTATGGAAACTAGAGACATATGGCATATTTGGAAAATGGAGTCCTTAAAAGTGGTCAACTCTGCTACCAATAAAAATGCCTACATTTTTATTATAGAAGGCAAAAGTACATATTCCTTGCCTTGTTATATGCTCTGATAGACCCAGATGTTTCTAAGCATCATTTCACCTAGTATGCTTGAAATTGATCTTCCTTTAAACAAAAACCCAAAAACTTTCCTCTTCCCGATTTAACGGGACAATATTTCCATCAAAAGTGCCGATACAAACTCCAAAATACAAATCCATGGTACAGTTACTTCTAAGACACCTGGATAGCCCTTAATTAGACATATTTTATTTGTGGCAACCATGCCTATTGGTATTTGCCTACTAATGGTTACCAAGCTAATCTTGTTAGATCTTACTAAATCTTTACCCCTACTACCTTCTTTTCTCACCTTAACTACTCTATTACTTTGGGTTTGAGTTTTCTAGGTACTAGATGATCCAAAATGTATACAAAAATGAATCACACCTGCAGATTTAGGTGGAAAATCCTAGTCCCAGAAGGAGGTTGTGACCTTCCTTTTTCACTAGATTATCAATAAGGCTTAGAATAAGAGGTTAAAAGATTAGGAGTAAATCTAAAAGATTTTATCACTGCAGCAGATGATATTTGTGCTTGGAGCTGCTGCCACGTGGCCCATTCAAGAAGTTCACTGGAACTCCTACATTTTCGATGCTCTGCTGTAGGAAATAACCAGGACTCCGGACAGTCTTACCAAAACCACCACCATCATTGCCAGAAAGCACAGTAACTCCAATGAGTGGTCCTCTACAATCATCTGCCACTAGGCATGATTCTAGCTCCCTCAAGGAGCACTTGCACAGTGGCCAAAAGTCACTGTTCTGTATATGTTCCCTGGGACTTCTCTGATGTCTATACCGTAACCAAAATACTCAGACACGAAACTGAGAAATTAGTCAGATTGTCTCACTCTGCACTCTATGGATGCTTTGGCTCCAGTGTAATGGAATTCTCCCAACTGGCTCTCTTCAAACCTCAGATCTCTATTTCACTTCCTATGCAAACTTCATAATTATTTTTAATATATTCCTAGGCATACTTCTTGTCAAGTGCCTGATCTCTAACTCCCTCCAACAGCTGTCACTCTGACAATGGACTCAACAGACGATACAGCTAGTTCTTCAAGACCAGTAAGAACGTAAAGTCCAGTCCACCACTGAAAACTATTTTAGCTAGCTTCTGCCACACAATGACTCTCATTTTATCCCTAAATATATTTAAAGACAGACTTTGTCTTAAACAACAGAAGAGACTGACCAAGTGCTCACAATTGCCCATTACTTACAAACTGACTTGGCTTAACCAAACTTTAGTCTGGCTTTCTCCTCTTCATGTGACCCTCAACTTTGGCTCACCTCCAAGCTTATCCAAGCAGACATCTTCCCTTAAGGCTCATTTTTATTACAGAAATACATATTTCCTGGTAAACCATCTTAATCATGCTGTCTGCTTACCCCCATCTTTTGCCACAATCCTCTATAAATTTTGTGAGCACTCTGCTTACTCCTTCTTATGAAATAAAGCCTTTTTTCTGTTTGATTTTGAGTTTCTTGTAGATTCTGAGGTTGGAGAATTCTTCCTATTGTGATAGCCTTTTCTAAAAAAATCTCTCCTTCTCTAAATCTGAATTTGTTTTTATTTGACCATGTCTGTGTTTTAGTTTTATAACAATTTACTGACAAAGTTTACTGCCTGAGTTCTAGCAGCTCCCTGTTCTTCCATACAGTTAATATTGGTGCAAATGCTCTGGGAATCTTTGACAAAATGACTTCAGACCTCAAGGCTGGTGCTGCCCCCATGCCGAGTCCCCGTCTCTTTCCCAGGGCCATAGCCCTGCTGTCACTGCTGTTACTTTTGCTGCTGTTGCCTTCCTCATCATCAAACTTCTCTGTCCAAGACCTGCCTAGACCAACCCCTCTGAGCCCCATGGCTTCACTAACCCAGGCATGCATGTGTGCTCTGGGCAGCCATGTGTGCTCAGTGCACACGATGTCCACTCTCTCTCCTCAATGCCCCATAATCCCCTCCCCCATCTAGATCCCATAGCTTGAGCCTGCATGTGCTTGCTGCCGCCCAGGATGTCTCCTCTGCTCACGAGCATGCTCCATTGTGCAATTAAACCTCACTTACAGAATGAAAGTTTAAAGTTAAAATTATTAAGAATTTCAAGAGATCACAGCAGAACATTTAATCCAGGGTGAGGACGTTCCTAAAAGTAGGTTTTTATGTGACTATACTTGCCTCACATCATAAAGCCAGTTCTTCCAGAGGAGCTTTTGAAAGGATTGGGACCAGTGCCTAAACAAGGCAGAGCCCCACCTAGTGTAGGAGCCCCCCACGATCCCAGCCCAGTGAGATTCAACAAAAGCTACAAACAAAGGCTGTGGCTTTTGTTTTTGTGGCTCTACTTTTTCCCTGTTTTTTATAGGGATATTTATTATAGTGATTCCATCTCTATTCAGTTATTTAATATGAGGTGACAAAAGAAAGCATCTTTTAAAAGAAGTTGTCTGAATTAAGAAATATTACACCTGGGCTTTGAATTTGAGGCTGTTATTAGATGAGGCTTTTTTCTCTCTCGAGAAAGAGGATAGTTATATTTTGTGCCCAGAAAGGAGTATGAGTTTAATTTGAATATTTTGGGCCTGAGGTCTGATCATCATTAAGGCCATTCATAAACGCCCTATTCTCTCCTGTTGGGACCATCTGAGATCACTCGTGTTCTTCACTGGAACTCAGACGTTGCTTCGAAGGGGTTATATGTGAAGTATTTGAGAAGAAGCTTTTAAATCAGTCACCACATCCGCTTTCTCCTGCCTCTAGTATCATGAAAGCATGTGTCACATTGGAGCCGCTGTTAACCAAGGTCTTGGGAAATAAGGATGATCAAGTCTCTGTGCCAAATTCTGTGCACATGCACTGAACAAAAACAAAATTTTGATGTTTTAAACCACTGAAAATTTTAGTTTTGTATCCAACAGATAATTTGAAGTGATACCAGTAATAAATTACATCAGCACAAGGGAAAGATAGCAACTATTGAAAAGAATAAAGTATGAGCTGGAGTGAATTTTAAATTGAGAATAGGTGTCAGGGTAGGACTCACTGCAAATATTTTTGGGTCATCTTTAAATAAACACCAGTGATCCGCTTTAAAAACCAATCATGACTTTCAAGTATAATGTCAAAAAAAAAATCAAGAATAAAAATAAACAAAAATATTTATATATACAAATAAAAAAAATATCAGGAATAAAATCAAGAAAATAATGCTTTGCAGGGCTAAATTAGTAAATAATGTCACCTAAAGCAGTGAAGAGACCAAATCTAGATATATGATTTAAGGTTGCGGTCTATGAGGAAAAAGCAAATACTAGTACATCGTACAATTAAGAAAATATAAAACAAGATTTAAAGTTGGTGGAAAATATACTCAGGAAAAAGCAGAATGAGTCATTGGGAGTTTATTATTTTTATATTACACATCTGATCAGTATATAATATCACTGAGATACAATCTATTGGAGTAATTAAAAGCCAATACATTATTTTTCTAACAAATGATTTGTTTAGAATGGTACAAAATGATTATTAGACATATAAATAAGAGTAAGGCTTAGTGACTTTTTTAATATGCTTATTGCTGAAAATGCATAACACAGGAGGGAGATTTTCCTTTTGGTTAATGACAATTTTTAAGACACTATCTAGAATGGAAAATGGTAGTTTAGTGTGAGTGCCAATGGACTATCAATTATGTAGCAACAAGGAAACATTTCCCACAAAATTAAAGATACTGCACCTGCCTTATAAGCCATTCTCTGATATATTGGTAGAGAAAATCTGGAAGCCAAAAAAAGTTTCTATATATTTATTCAGTGTTGAAAACCATTCTAAAAATGTGATCACTGTTTAATGTATCTGTCAGTGTACATCTCTTCAAGTGTGTGGTGTTTATAAGTAGAGAGTAAGTAGAGAAGTGTGATGACTTTAGAAGAAAAGATGCATTTAGAATTTTTAAAAATAAAAAATGATTTAAAAATTGTTCATAAAATGATCATAAAAGCAATTTCTATGATGTAAAGTAACTTCCCTCAGTTTATATCTAAGTGATACAGTCAATACCTTAAGTAACCTAAACTAATGTATTCAGGACCATTTATCTTTCTGAAATTTTCATTTAAGGAAACACATTTATTTGCAGTCCTTTAAACTTCAATATGCAAATTAAGGATTTACATATCATCCCCTTTAATTATGCATGTCTGACCTTTACATTCACTTGATTCCTAATGAATTTTCATCAGAGACATAGTACTTACCTGTGCTTTATTTATTTGAGCTATTTAGTTGTACGGAACAAAGTATAACAAAGATGAATTTGAATATCTTAAAAATAGCTTAGTAAGAGCCAGCCCTGACGGTCTAGAGGTTAAATTTTGGTGCTTTCACTGCTTCGGTGGCCCAGGTTGGTTTCCCAGTCACAGAGCCATACCACCTGTCTGCCAGTTGCCATGTTGTGGCAGCAGCTCACATAGAAGAACTAGAAGGACTTACAGCTAGGATATACAACTATGTACCGGGGCTTTGGAGAAGAAAAAAAAATAGCATAGTATTAATAAGGATAACTAACATTTATTGAGCTTTGTGCCAAGGACCATGCTAAGAGCGTGGCACAAATTACTTTATGTAACCATCACAAAACATGCTCTTTTCCTCTCTTTAGAGATATACAAACTTTTGTTTGGTTAGTTGAAGTAATAATGTCTTCATGGCCATGCCACTAACTAGTCCAATCTCGACAGTCTCTGTCCAAAGTTTATATTCTTAGTGCCATGCTCTTCTTGTGTCTTACTGATTCACCTCATAATGTTGCATCTGGGCCTTTCGTTCAACATCAATCAAAAACACTTAGTTCCAAAAGTTGTTGCAATTAGCTGGACTTTTGTGATATAACTGTTATCAATTTCCTTCCCCTCACACTTTCTCTGCTCTGACCTAAAATTGCTTAGGATTACATCATCCTTTACTCACAATCTTAAATTGTTTCTCATTGCTTCTTGAACAGGCTAAATATTTTAGTGTTTAAGATCTTTGACAATATAGTAATAATTTCAGTTTTCAAAATTTAATTCTCATTTTTCCTGCATAAAATATTTACACATTTCACATGCACTTAAAATGGGGTTTCTACAGAAAGGAGGGGCAATTTCTTTCAAAAACTGTTACACCTCACTTATCTATTAAGCCTATTTATTGCGATACTTTTTATTATTTAAACATTAGCTCAAAATAGTAATCTTTTATTTTCCAACTAGAAGTAGTTTTCTTTTGTTTGATATTTGTGAATTAACTGTTATATTGCAAGTATATTGCTCTAAACTTATTACTTTTATCAAATTCAACAAAGATTTGCTAAATATCTACTCAATTGGGAGGACTGAGTTAGGATTTAAAAATACAAAGGATTATCAATCTCAAGTCTCAGAAATATCTAAATATCACTTCAATTTCAGAGAAACAAAATGGCAGTTGTGAATTTGAGGAAAGTATTAGACATCGTGTGTGTCTATTAACTTAATATTATACAGCGTCAGGTTCAAAATGAGTTTATTGAACTGATATATCACATTTTATTAAGTATTATTATTGTACAGTCTCAAATGGTTCCAGGTGTTTGAAAAAAGATCCCATACTTATATATTATGAAGAATGTGATATACCAAAACTTAGTTGGAGAGCCAAACAAAAGTGGGATTAAATGCAACAGATGGTAATGCAGCTTCCTGAAGGTCTCTTTCTCCACCATCCCCAAAAAGAGGTTCTATGCTGAGATTCTCTCTACAGGGGGTGAAAATGCCTATTAATCACTTTCCAGTCTCACTTTTCAGTTAGGTCATTAGGAGGTAACCTCAGCTTTGTCATTCAGATGCACCCACTACAGACTTTGAAGAGGGGAAAAGTATTATAAATAAGAAGGAATGTAATTATTCGTAATGAAACAGGAAAGCATAAAAATGAGAATCTACATTTTTAGCTAAACTGATTCAGAAAATTGTACCTACTATGGTGATAAAATATATATAATAAATTATTATTAATTATTATTATTTTGGTAATCATATGACTGAAAACCAATCTCCAAGTTCAAATTCAATGCTGTGTTCTAAAATCTTATAATGTCAGTTGGAGTCACACCTCTCTCAAGCCAGAGTTATGGCTTTGATCGGGCAAAAGTATTTTTATAAGAATTATAATCTAGTCCTAAAGGAAAATTTGTTTATTTGATACTATTCCAAACTATAACCTGCACTGAGCTTAACTTGTCATCAGAAATAGTTCCTTCTCCTCCACGTGTTATGAGGATGTTTATGCCTTGAGCTAATACATGGTCCAGTTACTTACATATCTTAAAAATCAAATCTGTTTGATATTGTTAAAACATCAAACTCAGCATTTCCACTGGAAAGTAATTTCTAGCTTTATAGTGTTTAATACTACCTGCCTATTCGAAGAGAATTGTTTATCTTCAAAAAAAATCTAGGTTTTAACAAGTGGGATTTTTTTAAAATTATATAAGAACAATGGTGGATAATGCCATATTATTTTTAGTTTTATGAATATCTTTGTATACGTAAGAGTGTAGGTATTTTTGTGTAAATAATTACATTTATATGTATGTATATTTATTATTTATGAATAGCTGAAAAAATAAGTACTGCTTATATAGAGCTAATTTGATCATGGGATTTGGCATCTATATGAAAAACTAAGTTTTAATTCCTAATAGGAAGTATTGGACTTGCCTTATATATATTATCCTCAAGTGTGATGGTAGACTGGCCACTTGGGACTGGTTATTAAACAAACACACACTAAACTCTTTGTATTTCTCTTTTCCTAGGTAGTGACCAGAGGAATTTCAAAGAGATTCAGCTCTACATAGCTTTATATTTATATATAAGCCTACATTGCTGATGGTCAAAATATAACACAAGTTCTTGTGAAAGTGTAACACAAATTATCTGTAAACATTGGTTTCTATTCTCCAACTTAAACCAGGTGGAAAATGTGTAATTTGCACATGTTTGAGGTGACCCATGGAAATATTTTAGAATAAAATCTCATAAATGTTCCATGAAATACTATTCCCAAATATTTTTAATATGTGCTTTTAAAAATAAAGATTTAATGAATACTTTTTAGACAAACAATTCTGGAAATCCTCAGATTAAGCAAAGACAAATACTTTTCCTTATTGCAGGCATTCTCTGAGCCTTTAATATACTCAATCATTTTGTGGAGGAGAACATAACTGGCAGCATTTTCAAAACTTATTCTCCCTTAGAAACCATTTCTCATGAAATATTTGTTAGATCTATGTTCTGTAGAACACATTTGTATAAATATTACTCTAGTAAATGGCCATATTGTAAAAATGATTTTCTCCTCCCTACAGAATTCAAGCTATGGAGCTCAGCCAATAGGTGTCGGATCAGGGTTAAATAACTATTTAAAATCATTTCATAAGATGAAGCTAGTTAGAAGGAGCAGTACCATATCTTTCAAATGGTAGATAAGTAACATCTGCCAAGAGGGAATGACCTAATGAATTCACTTGAAAAGTAGGTAGCTAATAGTCACATCACATGACAGTCATCTAGTTTACATTGCCCTTGTAAGAAAATGACCAATTGGAGGGAATGAAGATTCTGTCACAGAAACCATGCATTTTGGCTGATACTGAAGTTGGTTTCTCCACCACATTCAAACAGCTGATCTCCTAGTAAGACTATTTAGGAGACACAGGTTTTGCGTAGTCAAAAACTGTCCTTAGTCCAATTTAATTTGTGATACGAAAAGATAAAGATTTGAGCACTTTCGAGAGAATTATGATAAAAACGGAGATGAAATAACTGGAAGAAATGAGATTAACTAGAAAAGTAAAAATGTCAGGTCTTAATAGCAGTACATTTCTGATTCAAGGCTAATGAAAGTATCCATTATAAGGTCAGGGAGATTTAGCAGAATGGAAGGTGTGAATGAGGGCAGCTGTTGGGAGACTAGCTGCTCCATTGCACTAGTGACTAGATCACCTTGGTGACCTTTCTGACTGGAGAATGAGAGCAAGAGCCTTGAGAAAATAATGGAAAGAGACCTCTGTTCTCTCCTCGAAACTTCTCTTTATTCTAAAAAGAAGGATAAAGAATATATGAAGGCAAGCAAAAAAATTTAAAGTTCTTAAATAAATCTAAAGATAAGACATAAGCAGTAATTATGGAGAGGCAAAAGAACTCCCTATTAAAGAATAAAACGGGACTGGATAAAATCCTCCAAGAATTATTGTTCTATGGACATAAAAGAGACAAAAGAACTCTAATATCAATAGATTTAAAAAACTGATACAAGACTGCATACCGGCTTCATCAAGGCCAGTTGATTTCATATCAACACAGTATAAGAACCAAACATGAAAGGCTTTTCACCATTGGAAGAGAACTTTTACTTAGCTGTAAGAGAATCTGAAGGGCTTAATTCAGAAGACACTCTAACTCCTGTATGACCCCAGGAGTTGATTCACCTTATTCCAGGCTACCAACCGCTAGTCATCTTACCATGAATCATGAACTGGAAAATGATATAAAATTCTCCAATAGCTCATCATTATCATCAAGCAGTCGCAGACCCCAGTGCTCAGTAAGTAAAGTAAATTTGTGAAGTACAACAGTTCAAGACAATTGAGAATGTCTAGGCACAGCAGAGAATGTTACAAAATCAGAGATCACATGTTTGATTAGGACATTTTGATTATTCTACTTTTTCCTTTTAAAATTTCCTATGAGATTAAAAAAGTGTCCCCTGGTCACAGATCATTTTATCTTGACAATGTCACTTATTTTATAATATGAAGCAACTTGTTATTATCTATTTAAGTACAGGTTACTAACAGCCATGTGTTCAGGGGACATGACTGAGGACTGGCATGCTTCACATTCAGATGAAGTTGGAATCTTGTGGTTCTTCTAGAAATGAATAAATTTCTGAATGATGCATTCTTTTATATTCTCTAGAGAAAATAATTCCCATTTCTTATCTAGTAGGCAGACATGTGGTTGTGTGCATTCTGTGTATAAAATATATGAGGAGGAAGATAGGTCTCCTCATCTGTATAGAGACTTTAGGTTAATCTAGTTCACTCCCACTATCTTCTGTATATGCAACATTTGAGTTCTAGAATTCTCCTGATTTGAGGAGAAGCAAACACTTGCTTTCCTATCTATACCTTCTCAGCAAGGTCTTGAAACTGTAGCTTACTCTTTGCAGCTACAAAAAGATTAGTTCTTCAACTATCTAACTTCTGACCTCCAAATTTTGTTGAATTTGATTACCTGCCAGTGGTCTATTTCCCAGTGTGGTGGTTGTTGCTGTTGCTATTGATTATTAGTGCTAGTATTTTGCTATCGTTTTCTTAGGAAGATGAACAGCTAAGTGACTGTTTTTTATCCATTACCTTTAGCCATAAATATTTTAATGATTTATGTGTATGGATTTATATTAATCTTTTCAACCCTTCTTATTGAGTTGGACATTCAGATTTCCTGAGAAACTTAACATCAGCAAAACCGTAATTTACTTGTGAAGGGTAGCTGAATATGCCACCCTCAAAATAGTACTTTGGCATAAGGATTATTTTGAGCTGAAGGCAGTTGAGAACATTCCATTGCTCTCTGCCCTCTTGCCATTTGACTAAAAGCAGGACCTAAGTTTGTAAAGGTGTTCCCTCTCCACTCTCCACCAGGGAGGACAGAAGTTAATCACTGGAGACAACTCTAGATCCTTATCAGCCCAGAGATGGCATCAGAGAAATCTACATAACAAACTTTATTAACTAGCCCTTATCTTTTATAATTTCCTCCATATATTTCCCTTCCCACAAATTGAGATCAATGACCTGAATTGAATGAGAATTTGGAGTCAGGATTGAGAGGGTCTCCATTCCATGTGGCACCTTGATTGCAAAATAAGACCCTGAGATTTCTTCCATTGAGGCCTCCTCTGATTGAATTCCTCCCAGTTATTCATGGGGGAGAGATCTGGCATTAGATGTGCCAGTGATATAGAGTGACCAGGAGACATTCAGAAGCCAGGGGCTAAGGGGTGGGATGGTTGGAACCAGATCAACTACCTGTACCCTTTCTCCTTCCCCAATGTCTCTGCACCATCTTAGCGTTCTGAAGTTAAAACCTACGTTCACTTCCATTGCAGTAAATTGACAGGCTTTGGACTCACCAAGCTTTGTGTGCAACACCATTCTGAATTTTTTTTCTGAATTTTTTTACATCCTATTCTCATCAGAGATCTTAAGATGCTGAGTTTTGTCAAATGAAAACCATGAGACATGATGAAAGGAAAATAAAAGCTCTTTTGGCAGCACTGGGCAACAGACCCACTGCCTGCATCACAACGGTTCTGCCTGCGCACCATGGACTTATCGGAGCACCATGGCTACACCAAGGGCACCACGAAGGACATTACCCCCTACCCTAGCCACCACAGCTTGCCCCCTTGCTGAGGGGGTTTTCCAGGATCTGTACTGGTTTAAGAAGTGCACAGAGTGGTTCATCACCTCCAATGACATCCACACCCACCAGTCTATACAGCAGCAAGAAGGGCCAGCTCAACACAGGCAATGTGCTCCTGGTGTGCATCATGCCCAAGGGCACCTTTGTGTGCTGCCTGGAGGAGAAGCCTGGCTACCGGGGCAAGCTGGCCTGCCCAAGCCTCCAGAACTACACCACCGACCTTTCTCGTAACCCTGAGACCGAGAAGACCCGAATTAAGCTGATCTCGGGCTTCAAGAAGGTCATCTCCTTGGCCAACAGCTGTGGTTGGTGTGGTGCCCAGAGGTGGTCGCATTGGCAAGCCTATACTGAAGACCTTGCCTACCCTGAGTAGAAGGCAAAGAGGAATTGGCGGCCCTGCGTGCTGGGTGTGGCCATGAACACTGTGGAGCATCCCTTCAGGGATGGCACCCACCAGCACATCAGCAAACACTTTACCATCTGCAGAGATGCCCCTGTTGGCTGCAAAGTGGGTCTCATGACTGCCCACTGGACTGTGCATCTCTGGAAACCAAGACTGTGCAGGAGAGAGAAATGAGGGCTGGGGGGCTCAATAAAGATTGTCCTTCTAGCAAGAAAAAAAAAATTTCTTCACCTGTTGGAGAGCATCCTCTGCATCTCTGATCTTAGATGTGGAGATGGAGGAATAATTGGAGTCAGAGGCTAAGCTACTTTGGTTTGATGGGTTCTGCCTGGGCCTGGAGTTTGTTTTATGATGGTCATCTCCTGCCGAAGTGTGTCGTCTCCCTGCTCCAACAGTGAATATTCCTTTATGAGTTTCTGATACTGGGGATGCTCCTCCTCTGGCTTTTTCTTCATCAGGAGATTTTCCTTGACCGAGTTCTGGGAAAATTCATCTTTGGATCGGCAAAATATTTGGTTATTAAGCTGTTCTTATCATCCTTCAAGAGAACATTTTCTTCCTCCATGTCAGCAACTCACTGTCTCAGCTCATCTTTCTCCCTAGTATGGGCATCCTCAAGGATCTTGCTCTTGAGTGGGCCCTCAGCAGATCAGTCCACAGGCTCTGGACCTCCTCCTGTAGCCTCAGGCTACAGTCCCCTCCTTGGCTCTGCTAGTTGCGGGCCAGCTCCTTCTTCCACCTCTCCGCCTCCAGGGTATGTGCGGAGGTGAGTGCAGACAACTGCTCCTACAGTGTCTACTCCTGGTTCTGGTTATTGATCTTCTGCTGTAGCTGGACCACCTTCTTCTCCATGTTCATGCTGGGTTGTTTCAGGTGCTCTACTGAGTGGGCCTCAATCTTGAGAGCCTTCAGCTCCTGCTTGGCCTTGAGCCTCCAGAAGGCACACTGGATGACAGTGGCCATGCCCTGCAACCTCTGGAAACACCTCCGTGCCCTCCAACCCCATACGTGTTTCTGGATGATGGTGGCCTTGTGTTCCGTGAGGACCTGGAGGTAGATCTCTGCACAAGCACACTCCAAGTACAGCTCAACGTCCTTTTCCTTTGTCTTGTCATTTCTTTACAAAGCTTATTGTTCTTTTGTTAAGATGCTAAATAAGCAAGTTCTAACAATCCCTTTCAGTGACTGACCACCGTGTACTCCTGAGTATATGTGTGACGCATGCATTAATAAACTTCTGTTTATTTTTCTCTTCTTAAACTATATTTTGTCAGTCTAATTTGCAGGGCCCCAGCCAACGAACCTAAGATGGGTAGAGAAATATTTTTATGTTTCTTTCCTCCCTACAGTTTTGGTGACCTAGATGGAAGGGTAGAATGTTGGGAACCCCACTTTCTCTGGAACATTCAGATGAGAGCCTGGGACAACTGACAAAAGCCAGCCAAAGGTAAGAATTCTTACCATGTCAGCCATCTGGATGTATGTCTGTAGTATCCAGTGAAGAGAGGAAGAAAAGAATTTCTCCTTGTCACTTCTCCTGTTAGATTAACAGGAGAAAAACATTTATAAGAATTGGTTCTTTGGGTTGTAACTCTTGTGAATTTGATTTTGAGTACTTACTGTTTCTTGATCCTTAGCCTCTCGGGAATAGTCATTGTTTTTATTTGCCTCTGTCTTTTTTGTCATTTGTCATAAGGAGGAGAATCATAGGAATTAGTTCTTTGTCCTTCCCCTTCTATCCTTTGTCATCTCTCCCTTCATTGCCTTGTTTGTGCTGGGAAGTCTCAGCCCAGTATCACCTGCTCAGTGTCACAGATATAGGGGGTCTGTGATTAAAGGTATCTCACTTCTGTGGGAGACTGGAGTTTCCTTGTTGCCTGTGGCAATGAAGGTCTTTGCTTTCTTAGGCTTTCTGTGGGAGTAACTTTGAATCTTGGTGAGAACTGCATCTTTTGCATCCTCTTTGGAGATGCCTCTTGCATCCATGGTTAAATCTTAAAAGGCGTACAGATTTAGAGTCACATTGAAATAGGTATACATTTGAGGATTTGGGCTTTTATATCTAAAAGGATTTTTAAGGGAGCGGTCACCCTAGAACGAAAGTCTTATTGGTACCTTTGCGAACATCAGATTGAAAGAGGAAAAGAAAAAAGGAAAAAAAACAAAAACAGGAAAGTGCCTTGGCTGAACTAAAACAAAGAAGCAAATAAAAACAAAATGAAGCAAGCAAAAACTCCCTACACAAGATTAGGAGGTGGAGATCAGACTCAGAGCAAAAGTTAAGAATTGAAAAGGCATTCAGGCAGGAATAAGCTGTATATAAATACTGAGAACCAGGAAATAGCTTTGACAAAGGCCCTAAAATGAGCATGAAGGCTTGTTTTATTGTCTCTTACTCTGTAATTAGACCCCATCAGCTCCAGGCTTTCCCAAGCAAAGCCCTTGCAAGTGTGTTTTGGACCTACATGGCAAAGAATTGGTTGGACTGTTCTACACTTCAGAAAAACTTAAATAGTATTGCCCTAGATTTCTGATAATAGGCAAACAGACCCTCTGAACCCCTTTGAAAAAACTTACATCCTTTCTCCGTGCTTTTGAGATGTAAATCTTACCAAGTTTTTGAAATGTAAACATCCAAGGAGATAACTCTTGGCCAGAGCAACTGCCTGGGACTGGAGGGAAAAAAGCAGCAAAAGAAACTTTTTGGAAACAAACTGCTACTTAATGTTTCCACAAGATCTCTCACCCAAAATTGAGTCTACAATCTCCATAAGATTATATATCAGGGCAAATGAAAATCTTAGAAATCTTCTCTACGAATATTGATAGAAAACTTTACCCTTCATTGAATAGGTACCCTTAACTTGTTCCATCTATCAGAAACATAATTTGGATTAAAAAAGTCTGGCAAGAATGAAAGTCAACTCATATAAATTAGTGAATTTTGTGTTTCTGTGTTTATACCTAACTCATGGCTAAGATAAAGAATGAAGGCTATAAGATCTCTGTTAGCATCTGTTTGTATGATTGTGTATGCCAAATATATATGTGATATTTTTCTATCTCTGGATGATAGCACCAAAATTAATTCATAAAAGAGCTCTGCTTTAATTGGTTTTTAAAAATAAACACTTATATAAATTAAGTATTCCTAAAACTCTCAAAAATGTAGAAACTGACTGAAATGTTTTTCAAGTTCATGTGATCTGAGATAATCTTTGGTAAATAAGGCTAGTTTGAGTTTATTTGTTGGTTAAATAAAAACAGATATGTCTTCAGAGTTGTCAGCATTAAATATAATGCAGATATACAGCTTTTTTCTACTTTGGTTTATTAATCAAATAAGCTTGTCATCTCCACTAGATGTTTAAGATTATAAAACTAAATTCAACCTAAGAACAAAATGTACAATAAAAAATGAATTACTTGATGTATATCAGCATGACAATTTAAAAAAAAGGGGGAGAGGAAGACCCATATGCTCAACATTTAGCTACTTCGCTTCTATAAATTTTTGATATTTGTCTGATTCATCAACTAGAAAGATACCTTAAGATGGTGGTTAGCTTTTAATGCTTCATGAAATTTTCATGAGTAATCCAAGCATAATTGTTAAGAACAAGTGAATTAATTGAATGTAAGAATGATAAATGTCCTCAATATCTGCTCTCTCTTTTTCTTTAGTAATAGAATTTTTATCTTGTCTTATGACTTCTAAGAGGGAAAAAAAGATTATATTTCTCATCTTGCCTGCAGTTCAGTGTGGACATGTACAAGTGTAAGACCACAGGATATGAGTGGTAATAGTGTAATTAGATGGCAAATCAGGCTCTTAAAGGAAAAGCTCCTACCTTCTCCTTGCCTTTCCCCCCCTTAGTGCTGGTTGGCATGCAGATATTGTGGCAATAGCTCGTATATAAAGGCAAAAAAACCTATAAATGATCCTGTGTATCCTTGAGTTATCCTTAGATTGCTCACAGTGACTGATAGGTGGATGAAAAAAAACAAAAACCTTGGTTAAGTAACAATTATTGTGAGTCTTATGAAGCAGCCAAATCTATATCTTAATTGATAACAATCACTACATACGACATTGGGTTTGATATCTGATATTTTATATTATGCAAGTGATACACTCTTCCATTTCTATAATTCCGAGCTATTTTTTCAGAGGAATCTATTGAATGCTATTTCAAAGACCAATATAAATTTGGACAAAATGGAGGTGACCTTGTGTATTTGTGGTGCAGTATAATAATAGATATCCTAGCACCGAAATCATGTTCATAGTGAAAGTAAATCATTTTTGGTTTAACATACATTTCAAATGAAAATGGACAAGAATAATCAAAAACTTGAGAACATAAAGGAAGATAGAATGACTAAACTTACCATATATCTAAGATGATGTGTGATATTAGATCAAGGATAGACAAACATCTATTTTGCTTCCAAGCCAACCTATTCATTTACGATGTAATAAATTTTGATGTAGGAGACACTACCAATCAGTGGGAAAATATTTATATATTCAATAAATGGAGCTGGATCAATTCAATATCCATAGGCAAAAAATAAAAAAATTGATCCCTGCTTCATATCATACACAAAAATGAATTCCAGATTGATTATAAATCAAAATATGAAAAAGACCCAGTAAAAGTTCTAGAATACAAGATAGAAAGAAGTTTTCATAAACTTCACATAGAAAAATATTTCTTAAACATAACATCAAAAACACTAAGCACACAAAAAATATTGCTAAATGTATCAAGTTGGAGTGAAAAGCTTCTGAACATCAAAAGACACTGTCAAGTGAGTGTAAAGCAAGGCTAATAACTGAAGAAAATGGAACATATAATCAAAAATACCTTCATTTCCATATTATACAAAGGACTCATATAAATTAATAAGCAAAAGTGAAATTATACAATAGAAAAATGGGCAAAAGACTGAAACACAGACTTCCTTAAAGAGCCAATACAAATGTCAAAAGCATATGAAAACAATATTTCTTAAAAACCAAGAAAATATAAAACCACAGTGAGATACAATTTTTCACCAAAATGGCTAAGAGTAAAATACCAATAATACTGGGAGTATGAATTGGTAAAACCTCTTTAGAAAATAGTTTTCTATAATCTCTAAGAGTATCTGTATCTGTATCTATAGATCTATATTATATATTAGATTATAGATATATATCTATACATCTAAAGCCATGAATCAGCAGTGTCATTACTAGGTATAGACCCAACAAAAGTGTATGCAATTACAAAACAAAATATATACATATATATATTTACAAAAGCTGGAATATCTATTACTCATCAGTGTCATTATTAGATATATAATAGGTATATAACCAAAGTAATTATGTGCACATGTGCTAAAAATATATTTTTTGAGAATATTTATGGCAGAATTATTTTTAATAATCAAAAATGGGAGGAAATATCCATCAACAGTAGGATGATGTGGTCAATTGTATTTCCCAAGGATAGCTCCCCCAATATATTCCATCCCACATGCTGTTCTCGTAATATGACATTGATACATCTTCATCAAGACACAGGATCTGTGTTTCCTGTCCTTATGTATGGGCCAGACTTAGTTTCTCTGTCTCTCTGTGTAGTGGTGGAACCCAATCACCATGCAATATGAAAGCCAAGTCACATGGCTTGGTTATGTTTAAATGTTCTATCCAAAAGTCTCTGCTAAGTTCTCAGCTAACAGCCAGGATCAAGTGCCAGATGTACATGAATGAGTGAGTTTTCAGATGATAGAGCTCCTCGCCTTCTAGTCTCCAGCTGAGGCCCCACATATCATGGAAAATAGTTAATCCCAACCACGCCCTATCAAAATTTCCTGCCTTATAGAATCTGTGAGCATAATAAATAGTTGGTTTATGCCACTGCATTTTGGGGCTATTTGTTAAAGAGCCATAGTAACTGGAACCAATTTTGGTATGCAGCTATGACGAACACCTGAAACATGTAGGAATAACTTTGGAAAATATCAATAATACCAGGCAGAAGCTGGATGAACCTTGTGGACCGTGTTGGTAAAAGCCTAACAGGACTTGAAGAAATGATGGGAAAACCTGATGGCCAGGAAGAGGCTGCTGCTGAAGGCTTAAAGGAAAGTAAGAAAATCTTATTGGAAGTTGGAGGAAAGATGACCCTTTTATGTAGTATTGGAAAGTTTAGTCACACCTTGCCTAGGGGAATAGGGAAAACAGAAAAAGTACCTAATGAATTGGGTAATCTAATAAGGATATTGACAGGCAGAGTGTTGAAAGTGCTGCCTTGCTTCTTCTAGCTGTCTATAGACAGCTAGAATTTTAGGAAGAGAGAGAATTGTGCTAAAGAAAGAATTTTTAAGTTTTTAAACAAAATTTAAAATAAAGGATCCAGGACTTGGTTTACTTGAAACTATACTTTTTTCTCTTTCCAAACCTTTTTGAGGTCCTCAAACTAAGAAAGACCATCAGAGGAAAAAATCAAATACAGACTGGGACTAGAAGATTCTTCACTAAGATTGCAGATCTAAGATCTGTCAAAAACAAACAAATAAAACTCTAATGCTCTTTAGGGAATGCCTCACAATTCCCTCCATTAAACGACAAGATTTCACAGAATATTAAGTATCTCGTCACTAAATAATCTTACACTACACCCTAAAAGGATTTATTTCTAAAAAATCTGTGAGTAAGACTTTTTTCTAATGAACTCACCCCAAAGACACTTCCAAAGTGTCTTCAGAAACTTTGACATTTTTAAAGAGAATATTACAACCGTAAATACTGCCAACTTGGACTAAAATGCGACAAAATGCATACAAAATTAGAAGAGGCTTTTGAACCTGAAAACTGCTATGAACAGGAAACAGATTGGGAAAATTATTCAGCTGTGAAAACAAGACATTTCTTTTGGAAAAGAGAGGATGATTCAGAGGTAGAACCAAGATTCCAGGGGGTGAAACCCAGATTCATGGAAAAAGATTCCAAGCCCCTCTCAAGGAACTGGAAACATGAGCTCAACTGGATTTCAGAAGTGCTATGGGCCAGTGAATTCAGTTGCCCACTCTTTTCCCACTTTTTGAATGAAACTGACTATAGTAGTTGTACTATGCTTGCTGTACCATTGCAATTTTGTGTGTGTGGTGGCAAATAACTTGTTTCTTTCATTCTCAAATCCATACTTGAGAATCTACATTCACGCCTGAACCTGATTTAGATACTTAGATCCTGGACTACAAGTTGTTGCTCTAATGGGATGAAAGTTGACTATTTTGCATGTAAAGGGCAGTTAATTATTTTCATCAGAGGACAGACTATGGCAAATCTTATTTTCCAAATACGAACACTCTGTTGATTCCATCCCACATGCTTTTCTTACAATGTGACATTGACATTCTCCATCCTTCCCCATCAGTATGGGCCAGACTTAGTCTTAGTGTCTTGCTCATAACTGGTAGGAGTCAGAAGTGATTCTCTCTTAATCTCTCTCTCTTTCTGTGTCCCTCTCTCCCTCCCTCATTACTAATCACTGGAACACAATCATCATTCTTTTAGGAAGCCCTCACCATACGGAGAGGCCGTTTGCTGGTGTTCAGGCTGACAGTCTCATTGTGGAGCAGAGACAAGCCCTCTCTATTAGATTTGCAGCCATAATTGCTGGTTCACAGAACCTGTTAGCATAGAAAATGGTATATTTTTGTCGTTGAGTTTGCAGATCATTTGTTAAGGAGCTGATAAGTAAATATTTTGTAATATTGTGATATAAGGGAATTCTATATAACAATGAATAGGAAGGAACAATAACTGTGTGCAACAACATGGAAGAATCTCACAAACAAAATTATTAGAGTAGAAGGCCCATCATAGATTATCTTGTGTATAAACAGTTTACTGAAATACGAAGGAATAAACTAGTTATCCCCTCTTTCAGAAACTTTTATCATTAAAAAATCAATGACGTTACAGCTGAAAGTGATAAGAGGTCCACTCAACAGCTGATTTTAATCCTCCCTGTGTGCCTTAAGTAGATGTGCTATCCACATATACTATGTTTTAAGTCTTTTACCATCTTTCTTTTGTTTGTATTGACTTGTGGATATTTACTATTTGTCTCATGTACTATTATATGTGATATATTCCTTGAGAGGAGAGAGTATATCTTTGTTATCCTTATCTTCCCCACAATTCTCGACTTAGTATTTTACATAGTGAAGGCTTATTGTTGAATGAATTATGAAGGCTTATTGTTGAATGAATTAAGACCTAAAAAGTCAGTGAATTAATTAATTTTTGGTTATTAATTCTTTACAGATACCATCATTCTAAAATGAGAGTTCATAACGTGGTAGTTTAATTTTTCATAAGTGTTTTTAAGTAATCCAATTACATTGTAACATTTGATATCCTTGTCATAAACAGACCCAAGAACAAATAGAAATATAGATCATCAGCAAATTCAAGTTATTTAAAAGTGGTCCTTCAGAAGAACCTGTGTATTAGGAATTATAGGTCCTATTCACTTCATGTAGATTTAAATTGAACGTTAACATTGCAGTACTGGAAATTTTCAGTGCCTTACTTACTGAGGGAAAATATGTTCTTGCTTTTAAGCACCCATACTAATGTAGGAAAATTAAATAACTAAATGCGTTTGAAATATGCCAACACAAAAGTTGATTTATATTGTGCTATTTTAATTGGGATTAATTCATCTGTTCCTAAATGAAACTTTCCCTAGCTCACCAGATTTAATCACACTTGCCGTCATGCATCACTAGCCCTTTGGTCATACTTTTTTGAAAGCAAGTTTTTCATAGTAATGCATTTTCAAAATATTTACTCATGAGAATTTTTAATGAAAAAAATCTTTGTATCTGTAGTACGTGAATCATAGTGGTTGCTAAGTAAATATTTGTTGAATATCTGAAACTACTCCTTTCTCATATAGAAACGCAGTGTGCGACTTTTAAATAATGCTGTCTTCCTATACTACTGGTAGCTTCCACCATTTAAATCATGTTTTCAATTCATGTGCATTCAGGATAAAAATAGAATACATACGCATGCACACACATTACTGTCTTCATTCCTTTATCTTCGTAGCAAACTTTGACATATTAATGATCTCTTATAAAATCTTGTAAATATCTTAAAATGAAATTCTGATTTTTTTTAACGTCAGGAAGTGCACACCTTTATAATTCTGAAAATGAATGATGAATTTGCTGGATAGAGTATATTCAAAGCAGAAGTCCAATCTTCTAAAATTGCATTCTCGCTGTTTACATATACTCCCTCAAATGTTCCATGTCATTCCTTTATGCAATTAACACTTATCAACCATTACCATGTACCAATACTCTGCTTATCTAACCTTATCAAACAACCTCAGCTTTAAAAATCTTCATTCACTGGATAAATTAGGATTCTTTAGAGTGATGTATCAGCCCTTTAATCTCTGTCCCTAATTTAACAGTCTAATTTCATATTCTGTTAATTCCAGTCACGTGGGTGTGTCGCCATACCCATAACATATAAATTTCTTATATTTTATTACAAGATCAAAAAAGGATTATAGAAATATATACAGCAAAGCAGATAAAAGCAAAAAATTTTAAATTGTATCAAAGCAAAAATAAAAATGATATGATAGGATAAATTTAGGAGTAAGGTCAATATGTAGACATACATACACTACAATATTATAACCTGGATAGAGATTGGAACCACGTGTACTCAGTTAGTTTTGATCAAAAGAAATAAAAGTATATACCAGATATTTAGGAAAACTACAATTTTTCTGGACATTCAAGTGAAATTTCTTCTCCAGGATTCATGGCAAGTCTGAAGTAGTATGCAAAGTCCTCATAAACGTAGTTTGACATTTGCAGATTTCAGTTTGACATTTGCGCAGTTCATATATATGAGACATTTTGCTATAGAAACTTCATTTTACAGAAATATTTATTTGAATTACTTGTGGGAAACTTCAAAAGGTGAGTCTGCTTCATGGAACTGAATCATCTCGGTTATGAGTGCATCTGAGTGAGGAACCTGCATTTTATTTCTCTACTTGTCTTAAATATACATTTATTGGGAAAATAAATAAATAAATAAAAATAAATTACCTGGGGCTGGCCCCAGGTAATCTCCTTATTTTAAGATTAGCTGATTGAGTATTAGTCAGGATTCTCCAGAGAGACAGAACAAATGGGATGTGTACACATATATAAAGAGAGAGATTTATTTTAAGGAATTGGCTCACATGATTGTGAACTAGAAAGTTCAAAATCCGCAGTGAAGGCTGGCAGAGTGGAGACCCAGGGAGGAGTAGTTCAAGTCTGAAGACAGTCAGGAAGCAGAATCCCCTCTTTCTCAGGGGACTCAGTCTTTTCCTCTTAAGGCCTTCAACTGGTTGAATGAGACCCACCCACATTATGGAGGGTAATCTGCTTTATGCAATGTCTACTGAATTAAATAGTAATCTCATCTAAAAAATCCCTTCACAGCACATCTTGACTGCTATTCGACCAAATATGGATACGGTGGCCTAGCCACATTGACACACTAAATTAATCATTTCAAGTAGTATCCTTAATTCCATTGACAATCTTAATTCCCTTTTGCCGTGTAATCTAACATATCTGCAGGTTCCGGGGTTCTAGGATGTTGACATCTTTTGGAGGTCTCCATTCTGCACTCCATACTGTGTGTGTGTGTCTCTGTGTGATTGTGTGCTTGTTTTTATTTGTATATGCCCTTTGCACACAACTCCTTGCATGATGCCTATGCTCAGCAAAAGCTCATTGCATAAATAGGTAAACATATCCTTCCCAGCCTTTTCTCTGATATCTTGCTTCCTCTAACCTCCTGTAACAGTCTAAATTAATTCTTGGAAGTATGTCTTTTGGCTCATTTGTCTCTCTTAATTCTTCATTTTTTGTTGCTGTTTTTGAATTTTTTTCTTTTTTCCTTAGTATTTTAAATATCTGTCATCTTATGACCTTTGTAGTCTCAGGCAAATTACTTTATCCTCTCTAAACTTGAGTATACTCATCAATAAAATGGGCTTAACAATCACTGAGATTTTGACATAAAATAAATAAGACAATACATGTATACCCTTTGTGAAGGTGCCTGGCACATTAAAAAAGGTTAATATTAATCAATATTTTGAGAATTTTTACCAATGGTCGTTATTAATGCTTTGCCACATTTAGTGGGAATATTTCCCAAGTATTTTTTCATATATAAATATTTTCTGGATCATGTTTTTAAATATATTTTAAACTTTCATTTAGTACAGAATATTGGCATATATCTTGGTGTTTTGGTGTACTTTGTTGAAAATTGAGAAGTTTTTTCTTATCTTAAAATCCAGAAAAATCCACCCATATTTTCTTTGTGTGTGCGCATGTTCTCACTTTTATACGTTACTTTTGAAGCAGAGACTCTGGACCTCTTCTAAAGTTGTGTTAGCATGACACAGAGATGTCTGAGGAAGTGACCTGTGGAAGTGACGATGCTGTATATTCATCAAGTCAATTTCCTTTTCTTCACTTAGATGCCATTTTCCAGCCCCCTGAAGTAGGGTGGCACTATATTACTGAGTTCAGGCCAAGACATGAAGCAGGGGAGAGATGGATGCCACTTTCATGATGCTCCTAATAAAACTCCCCCCACAGCCCCCTCTGCTCTCTCCCTCTAGGCCCTTGTCGGTTGGCCAGATGATAAGGCCCTGGGGGCTGGAGGAGCCTGTAGATGGAAGTAATCTGAGTTCCTGGGTGATTGCCAGGAACAGCAGCTTGGCCAGCATTGTACTGTGATGTGAGTAAGAGGGGAAGAACACAAACACAAGGGAACAACAATTCTCTTCTATTAAGCCACTAAGGGGCTTGCTATAATCGTTACCCTATGTTGACTAATAAATAACCCTGTTCTAGTTCCGCTGCTCTAAGTCCAAGAGAGCACTGAAATTAGGCTGCCTTGGTCTGGGAAGGCTAAGGGTGGAAAACAAGGATTAGCTTCTTACTTGAGTGTAATGTATGCTTCATTAAATTTGACATCACATGCACAGCCTCATAGAAGTGTTGTCACATAAAAGGAAGTTATTATCAGTCTTATTCCTTTGAAAGTTTTCATAGACGCTAGATATTAACCATTAACAGTATCTTCCCACCAAATCCTATGTTCACACTGAATATTATCTAAATTAAACATCTGTAGACTAGTGTTTTGGCAGAACTGTTCCAGCCTTGGTTCTGTGAAGCTGCACTTGAAGCAAGAGGGTTGAAGAACTAACGTGACCCTGATTTGCTCAGGTGTTATCATCTGCAGCTCCTCTCCTCCAGGTGAGGATTTTCGGAACCTGAAAGCTTGCAATGTCATCTCTCCTAGCAAATCCTGTTGATCTTCAGTGTTTATCTTGGATTGGCTGACTTCCTTCTCTAACCTTTAGGTAAGTAAATCTTGTTTGATTTATCCAAGTTGTGTTAGTATTGGCAGGTCATCTTCCCATCAGTCGGAACATATCCACCTATGTCAAGACAGGATGCACACTGACTTAATTCAGCTAGATTTTATTTTGGTGCTTGGTGCAAACTAATGACCTAAATTGATACAGGGTCACTTAACTTTCCCAAAAAATTGGTTGACAAATAAATTCCTTTCTGTTATGGCCTGAATGTTTGTGTCCCCGCAAAATTTATGTGTTGAAGCCCTACTTCCCAATGTGATGGTATTTGGAGGTGGGGCCTTTGAGAGGTCATTAGGTTAAGATTAGGTCGTGAAAGTGGAAACCCCATGATAGGATTAGTGCCCTTATATGAAAAGGAAGAGGGAGAGAAATCTCTCTCCATGCACACCCACTGAGGAAATGCCATGTGAGCATGCAGAGAGAAGGCGGCTGTCTACAAGAGAGGAAGAGGGCCCACGCTAAGAACCAAAACTCCTGGTATCTTGATTGTGGTCTTCCCAGCCTCTAGAACTGTGAGAAATAAATGTCTGTTGTTTAAGCCACCCTGTCTATGGTATTTTATTATAGCATTCCAGGAAACTAAGACACTTTCCATAGAAAGACGACAGTTGTATTAGATTAAGGACGTTCTCAATTGGATACGTCTGATGATTATTTCTTCCTGGTTTCTAAAATATTTGATTAGATATTTAAAATTACAAAAGCCATACATATTTTCTGGTTACATGCACTCTACTATACATTCTCCCTCATTTCTAACCACCAGGTAAACCAATGTCAACCCATGTGTGTTCTCTTCCTATGTGTTATAGAAAGATACATAGGAAAATTAGATAGAATAGTTAGACAGCAAAAGAAATGGAGAACGTTAGATAGAAACCTTTTTCACTTTTCACAAAAACAGGTTTATATGATAGACCTTGTTTTGAATCTTAGTATATTAATAATTTATTACTTGTTTAATTTTTATAAATTTATCACTAATATACACAAATGAATATTTACTTTTGTAAATGGCTTCAAAACACTAGCATGGTAATTTGGCTAATAGATGCAATGGTTTTCCTATCAATAGATATTCTGGATGGTTAAGATATTTTTTCAATTATGAACAAAGCCAATACATATCATTGCACACAAATCCTTACATTTGTAATTCATTCCTGGCTGCATTGTTGAACTATTTTTAACATCTTGAACAGAGTAATTAGTTTATTTTTTATTACCTCCATCTTATGGCAAATTCATTTCAAGTTATACATTCACATACAAATAAGCAGTTCTTACTATGCACAGCTCTTATATGCACAAATTTCTGTTACCATAGCTTAGTTAAATGACCTCATTCATCCCAACACATGAAAGAGATTTCAATTACCATGGTATAGCAACCACGTGTCACTGCATTCAGTATAAACTTGGCTGTGAGCTCTTCAGTCCACAAATCATACGTAAATAACAGAGGCACATCACGATCAGTGACCAGTCACATCACTTCCATCAAAGTGGGTCAGTATTCGGTCACTATGCCTTTGTTACTCAGCTCTCACTCAGATAACAAGTGGTGTTGACAACCAGTTATCGCTTGTGACCCAGTGATAAACCCACGTGACATTTTACAAAAATGGATAATTGAAAGAGAGAATTGTCCAACAAAGATGAGACTGCAGCAAACAAATGAAAGTGATCATGCTGGAAGTGGAATTTAAATTGAGCGTCCATGAAATCATAGGAGAAATAGCTGACCATGGAGATGTTGATATGGTTGCCATTATTCTAGATATGCAACCAGAGAAACTTAGCCTGGGCAACCTTATCAACATACATGAGATGCGCCGGCCCGGTGGCTTAGCGGTTAAGGGCGCGAGCTCCGCTACTGGCGGCCCGGGTTTGGATCCCAGGTGCGCACTGACACACTGCTTCTCCGGCCATGCTGAGGCTGCGTCCCACATACAGCAACTAGAAGGATGTGCAACTATGACATACAACTATCTACTGGGGCTTTGGGGAAGAAAAACAAAAAAAGGAGGAGGATTGGCAATAGATGTGAGCTCAGAGCCAGTCTTCCTCAGCAAAAAGAGGAGGATTAGCATGGATGTTAGCTCAGGGCTGATCTCCCTCACAAAAAAAATAAAAAATAAAAAATAAAAAATAAAAAACATACATGAGAAAAATGATTGTAACAGAAAGGATGAGGGTGTCCCAGAGGAAGTCACTCTGGCAAAAACTTCCCATTAAAGGAACGGAGAGATATTTCATGACATTAAAACTGCAAAGGATAAAATGTTGGAAGCGTATCCAAACTAGAAACGAGTTATAATTCATCAAAACAAAGAAAGATGCTCACTGTGTATCATAAATCACACAGTGACAGAAAAAAGAGGAGAGCATTGTTCAAACTTGATGGTTTGGTTTTGTTTCTTTAACAGAGAAAAATAACACTATAATTCTCAATGTTTCTAATGTTTAGCATTACAGTCCTAAATATCTATTAGTTGTACCAGGTTTATTTATTTATTTATTTATTTTTTAGTTTTATCTATACATTTTTGACCAGGA
Source organism: Diceros bicornis minor (assembly GCF_020826845.1). Taxonomy (NCBI): domain Eukaryota; kingdom Metazoa; phylum Chordata; class Mammalia; order Perissodactyla; family Rhinocerotidae; genus Diceros; species Diceros bicornis. The sequence continues at coordinate 18,455,812 of NC_080777.1, forward strand.
GTTAGAGAGTTTTTAATGTTTTAACAACAACAAAATATAAGAGTCAGAGAACTATTATCATTTCCACAATTGATTTTTAAGATCACTTTGCATTGTAATGTTTACAGCCCGGGTATTGCTTTTCTCTTCAAGCATCTTAATTTTTGTTCAATGCTAGGTGTATCTTTCTGACACACAGTTATCACTCTTGACATCATTGTAGATATTACAATTGAATGACAAAAAATAAAAACAGATTTACAGAGATTCTTGGCAAATTCTAGAATTTTGAATAAGGTAATGTTATATTTTATAAGATAGTGACAGCTAATAAAGAGTGAGTCCATACCTACATTTAGACCAACATCTTTTTAAAATCCTAGCCAGATAAACCCTGACAAATGAATTATACTCTTCTCATATGCTGATTACTCTCTCATGATAATGTGGAATTTTAAAAATAAATGCCTGCAACAGATTAAGAATTTCTTGGCCCTAGCAGTAATATTTTAGGTAACCTGTCTCAAAAATCTGCAATTAAACAAAACAAATTCTAATTACTTTATCAATTAGAATGTTTCTTTACATCGTCAGGAGAAAAACAACAGAATTGATTTTATTCAAAAAATACAGAATATACAACAGCCAACACATCTGTAAGAGCATTTCTTATAAACAACAATAGTTTGGGTTTACAGCCAATTAAACAATAATTTAAACTTTTTAATCAATTTCTTTGAATTCAATATCTATTAAATATAGATTGAGAATCTTATTTTTAGAAAACCATTTAATTTCCTAATGTGGATTCTCACCAATTTAGTCATATAATAATTCCTAAATGCACTCAAATTATTTTTGTATATGTTTAGTTGTATGTACTACTTATAATTATGACTACATGTGAATCTATATGAACATAGCTCTGTCTACTTATGTTTCATATGCCCATCATGGAAATAATTGCAAACTGGCAATCTTTACTGGATATATAGTCCCAATAATCTTGATACAAGAAATATACTCAAATAATATGAAATCACTTGTCAGTAATAACCATGAATATTTTTAATTATTCTTTTTTGTTCTTTATTTTCCCGGCTTTGAGTACTTTTTTAAAAGAGAGTACTTGTAATCCTTGTAACTGAAGAAAAGTGTGTTAGTATAAAATATATTTTCTTTAAACTCCTTTGATGTATGCAAGTTGATATTTCTACTTCATATTGTTTTGAAAGATCAAGTTTTGATTTTGAAAGACATAAACATACCATATAAAAGAATTATCATTCTCTCATATATTTTGGTCTAATATAAAATTTGAGTATATATGGATGTTTAGATGTACATAATACATATTTTATATCTATACACATATTTTATATATACACAAACATATAGCTGATGTATACATATGTTTACACGTAACATAAGAAACAAAATTACATTTGTTGAAATCTGATTTGTAATCTGTTGTCAGAATTTACAACTAGAATTACCTGATGTCCAGATTTCTCCCGGCTACATAGGGTTGTCATTCCTTTGGACTACCCTGTAGAAATTTAGGGGTTTGCAATAGCTGGCAGGATTGGAAAATCAATTTTATATTACTACATTTGTGTTTATAGTATTATATTAGCAACATTGTATTAGTTTTGGAGCCTAGTTTCACTAGCGTCCTTTCTACTGATGTTTTCAAAAACCTAAACGTGTTCACTTGAATCTGAAAACTTTCTAGGGCATAAGCATTTAGATAATGCAGTAGGTTTTATTTAAATTATACTTTCAGACTCTATCTTAATGTTTGAAGGCAAAACGAGTAAATACACAGTGTTCTTATCAAATTATTCCTAAGCCATTGTTCGAAAAAGTTATGTTATCCTGGCAATACTGCTGGGATGTGTGATTTTTTGCTTTTAATGGACAATATATAGCAGAGAAGCAAAACAAATATTTGACTAGACTTTAGAAGACTTTGTAAGCTATCAAATTTCCATTGAAATATGACTCATGGCATTAATATTTTTAACCTTGCAGAAGATCTAAAAAGTAGACATAATTTGAGTCAAAAAAACTACAACAATTATCTGCTTGTCAACAGTTGACAAATCATTATTTTCATGGTTCAATGTGATAGTAAAAAATAAAAATGTCTGTTACTATAATCAAAGTGTATTGCTGTGTATCATTCAATGACAATCTAAAGCAGTTTTCAATTACTCTAAGGACAGGTTTTTTTTTTGGCAATTGACTCAACATAAAGTGTAAGAAAGATTTAAGAAATATCTTGTAAGTGCTGAGCTCAGAACTTAGTGTCAAAATCATCAATCTATATCGTCCTGAGACCAGAAGACTTACAAAGAGTTATATCGAAGTTACCTATGTTATTCTCCTTCACAAGCTGATACTGGGTAGTACAAATTCCTGATATTTGTGAAATTATTAGTATTGTAAATGATTTTGAATTTTGACAATACTTCCATTAACCACTTTCTCAATAAAAGTAAATACTGGGAAGCAGAGCTTGTATCTCTTGAAGAGAAAATATGGTATTTTGGCAATGAACAATATTAGAATTCCTTAATATGGAAATCTTAACACTGCAAAAAATGTGAAAGTGAGTTAAAGCACATATAATCATGTAATGTTTGGTCATTAAAGGACACTGTTCCGTTTAGCATTCTTTTTTTGTGTGTGTGAGGAAGATCAGCCCTGAGCTAACATCCATACCAATCCTCCTCTTTTTTTGCTGAGGAAGACTGGTCCTGGGCTAACATCCGTGCCCATCTTCCTCCACTTTATGTGGGACGCTGCCGCAGCATGGCCTGATGGCGGTGCCTCAGTGTGCGCCCGGGATCCGAACCCCAGGCCCCCAGCAGCGGATCGCATGCACTTAACCGCTACACCACGGGGCTGGCCCCCTGTTTAGCATTCTTCTACCTCATTTGCTTTATTGTGCTGGAAATGGTCAGTTCTGTGATTACATTACAGTTTTACTCAAAGTTAGCAAAAGATGTATATAAGATGGATATTTTCTTATATTTCTAGTTATATAAAAAATTAACATAGAAATACATTGATTTTACTTGGAAATGTAATACATATGTCTAGTTTAATGATGGGAAATTATACTTAGATATTGTTTTCAGTTTTTTAAAAGTGCCTGAGGCCTTTATTTATTTAATTGTAAAATGTAAATCAACACTAATCTCTCTAATTGCCAGAGTCCCAATTGCCTCAACGTCAGGTCATCTAACATTTTTTTAGCATTCTCTGGACCTTACGGCCCATCAAGTGATCAGTCCTTCTTCCCAATACAGTAATCTAAACCGTTTTACGTGTGTTGCTGCCACAACATGTTTCTATTAAAGACAAAACTACGGATAACAATGAACACTTGTGCACAGCTGCAGCCATGCTCTTACTGACCCTGTCTGACCAGGGCCGCGTGGGTACCCCATCCTCGGGCTGCAAGTTTATACTCATTACTTCTCAATAATGTGCTCAGCACTTTTTCTTAAAAGCGTGGTGCCTCCTGGAATCAGGCTCCAGTGGGACTTGGAGTTGAACTCTGTGCTGAAAATAGACAACCCAATGAATGCTTGGTCCTTGCCTTGAGCCTGGAGTACTAACTGACACAATCTCATCCCGTGTGGTTGCATTCCCCTTAGGGAACCAAGGTCCACTTCCTATACGCACACCTCGCTGATCTACCCTGAGAGGTGTCTTGACTTGAACCCCAAAAAGAAGAGGGGAAAAGCAGCTTTTCCTAAGCCATAGAGGAAAGAATGGGCTGAAAGCCCTTTTAGACTTTTTCTGCAGGGCAAGTGCGCCTAGACGCGTACTGTTACAAAATTAAGAGAAATGACTTACATGATCTTACAATAAAAAAAATTTATAAGCTAAACATATGTCTAATGTAAAAGCAACTTTCCTAGATTGCCAACATAGAAGGTTATTGAACACACTGTATTTCCTAATAATGTGGCATTCTGTATTGGAAATCGTTAGAAGCAGGCTCATATTTCAACTGCATAGATACAAAACTTGGGTACAGTCGTCGGATAGGGGATAGAACACCAAACATCTGGGGTACTGTTGATGCTGAAGCTTATTTTTAGTCAGAGAGTTATTTTTCATTTTCCTTAAATAGTATTTGAAACATTATTACAGACAAATATTGAATAATTAAATAACAGGAATTTACTTTCTTATAAGTGAAGGTTGTTTTAATAATGATCAAAAAACATTCAAGTTGCAAATACCTAATGGTCTTTCAGAACACTTCATAAGGATTTTGATTTTACTCTTTTTGTGCAAATAAACTTTCTGGAAGATAGTGTCACATAATAGTTACTGGCACACCCTTGGGTGAGGCAGAGAAGACATGAATCTCGGTTTTGCAAATCTGTAAACTAGAGCAATTATTTAGACTCTGTGAACAGGGTATTTTATCTGTAACACGAGGGAAATAATGTCTCATGGAATTTTGATAATTAAATAATTTAGATATATGTATATGTATATAAAAGATGTGTTCAGCATGAGTTAGTGTTCAGTAAAATGTGTTAATCTTTCTGCTTTTATTTATTTATTTTAATTTTATTTATTTATTTATTTTCCCCCCAAAGCCACAGTAGATAGTTGTATGTCATAGCTGCACATCCTTCTAGTTGCTGTATGTGGGACGTGGCCTCAGCATGGCCGGAGAAGCGGTGTGTTGGTGCGAACCCAGGATCCGAACCCGGGCCGCCAGCAGCGGAGCGCGTGCACTTAACCACTACGCCACGGGGCCGGCCCGTCTGCTTTTATTTTTAAAGTAATGTACGTTATTCGAGATATAAGAGTTTTATGTAAATACTAAGAGTTATAGAAATAAAATCTTGTGAAATTCTGTGGTAAATTACCTTGTACTGTCTATGATTAATATATTGTTTATGACACAACTATGGTTGCTGTAAATATTTAAATACAAAGAGAAAGAAAAGGAATTGGATGGAATGACAGTTGAAGATAATTTAATGAGACAGTTGTTGCCTTCTATATTTATGTATTTACGGGAAAAAATTAAAGATCTTTTCAATGTTGTTGTAATCATATGATAGTATTAGTCAAGAGAAGATAGAATTATGTTTTTAAAAAAAGAGTAGACGTAAAGTGATGACCTGTCCAAGCGTTAATTCAGTTTTCCTCTTCGTTAAGCAGTAGAGAAATTTATCGTAAACTCTTAACTAGGAGTAGCGTCAGAGTACTTAGTTCCACCTTACAGAGTATTGATTATGGCAGTTATTCTATTATGTGGACTTCATTGGCTACTTCCTAGAGAAGTTATATGTCTGTTTACCTGTCTAGACTCCTTAATATGTTGTTTACATCAAGACTTGTTCTATTTGGGCTGTACTTTATTCATTTTTATGAGAGTTCAAAATTTTCTTATGAAAAGTATTAGTTACGACCTTCTAGGTGCATAAAAGTGCTCACATCTAATAACAAATATTAACTTTACCACAATTGTGATGGAAGTGAATGGGAGGAAATGATACATCCCATTTCCTGTGCACCCTAACTTCACAGATTTAAGGATATATATTTTCAAAACATCCAGGAAACATTCTATAAAATTTGAAGACCACACTGTTCAGTGACCTTTGATTATAAATGAAACTGCCTAATAAAAATGTCCCTTCATTTTGAATTTTGTCCGTGACAGATTTTTTTCATATCCAGGTTTAAAATGACTTTAAGAGACAATATCCGGTAGAAGCTTTCTACCAGTTGGCTCCAGGCGCCTTCTTCACTGATTTGCTCTTTCATCTGATAAACAGTCTCAAAACTGTCAACTTGCTCTACAAAAAAATGTGAGACCTGCTGTCTGTGCCAAAAAGGAGTTTCTTTTCTTCAACAGCTGGTCTCTGAATGTTCAGTTTAATGAATCACAAAACAAAAGCTATCAAATATTATCTAAACATTGCCATTGAGCTTAGGTTTGCTCCAACGAATCTGAGCCTATCCAGGCAATGAATTTGGCAGTAAAACACTATTCCTTCTGTCAATGTCACGGGTACCTGATCTAAGGTCTATATGAGGTAGACGAAGAGCACCGAACTTGAGGTAAACCTAAACCAAGACCAAAGATCTCAAAACCCAGTGCCGATGCTTTATTGGCCCTGTCTCACAATTCTCCAGCCAGGATGATACAAACCTAAACCCAGCATTTTTATAAGTAATTTGTGAAACTGTCTACTTTCTGTGGAACTCAACCAATTTCTTGAGCATACCTGGAGTATCATAATGAGGACATCATATAGTTCAGAAGCACCAAGATGTGCATATAATATTCTCCCTGGAGGCTATTTATCTCAAAGAAAACTGCCTTGAAAACGAAATTAGAATGCAGATGAATTAAAACCCTTCATTGTTGCCAAGGATACTTCAACTTAGGTGAGGGTTAAATGGAGGATTGGTGTTTTAATATGTATACTCTTTACAGGAGAAGGTTATATTTTACCTAAACTTATCTATGATTTTCAGGAACAGAGAAAATCTAGGAAATACAATGTCATGTACTATAATATTGTAAACTGGAAGGAAGAGTGTAGACAGGTTTTTTTTTCAACATCACTAAATTCACATTAGGAAAACAATGACCAACTGCTGTTTACATGGCTTCTAATTTTTGGCAATAATAACAGATATTTACCACTGCGATAGTTCTATCCTAAAGCTTCCTTGAAGATCAGTGGGTATTTGTTACTTATTTATTAAAACAGTATCATTTGGTAACAAAGGAATTCTACAAGTCAAATATCTCTTTGGCCCTGCTGGTAACCCCGTGTTTCATTTTTACGTCTGAACCTTCTCTGATCAGCTATGGTTTCCCTTACACAATTAACGCTTCATATATTTAAGGACCATGAAATTTGTGAGTACCAAGATTAGTATTGGTGTGTAATGTGTTTTTCCAACTCATCAACTAAATGAAAGATTATTACCTACTTTGGAAGAGAAAGCATACATTTCTGCGTGAAATAGGCAATGCTTAATAGATGTCAGGTTTATTTAAATTAGAAGAGTAGTAGTACACACACACACAAATACACACACACAAACACACACACACACACAAATGAGAAAAGCTCCAAGGCAGCATTGCAGCAAATTCCTTACTATTGATAGTGCCTTAATGGCAGAAAGAGATGAAAAATAATATTTTTAAAAATATTTATAAGAACATTCAAAAAGAAAACAATTGCAAAGTAAACAATTGCAAAGTAATGATTTTCCTGAATTTCTTAAAAATAAATAATTTACTTTCAGTAAGCAATTTACTATGTATTTAGACATAGATGTAATACTTTATAGTAGGAAAAATCCTACATATGCAGAAATTAATATACTTTTTAAAAATTAATAGACTTTGTTCTTAGATAAGTTTTAGGTTTAGACAAAAATTGAGCAGAAAGTTCCCATATACCTCCCCTGCCCTCACACACAGTTTCTCCTATTATTAAAATCTTGCATTATTGTGGTGTATTTGGTACAGTTGATGTACCGATATCGATCCATCCTTATTAGCTCAAGTCCATGGTTTACATTAGGGCACACTCTTTGTGTTGTACAGTTCTATGGGTTTTGACAAATGCGTAATGTCGTGTATCCACAATTACAGTCTCATAGAGAGTAGTTTCAGTGCCCTAAAGTGTCCTGTGCTCTGTATATTCATCGTGCCCTTCCTCCTCTTGAATCCCTAGAAACCACTAATCTTTTACATCTCTATAGTTTTGCCTCTTACAGAATGTCAAAAAATAGAGTCATTCAGTACGCAGCCTTTTCAGACTGTCTTCTTTTACTTAGCAATGTGCATTTAAGATTCCTCCATGTCTTTTCAGGGTTTGGTAGCTCACTTCACTATTTCTCTTAATAATATTCAATTGTATGGGTGTACCAATTTGTTTAGCCATTTACCTGTTGAAGAACATCTTGGTTGTTTCCATGTTTTGGTTATTATGAATAAACTTTCTATAAACAGTAGTTGCAGTCTTTTGTGTCTACTTAAGTTTTCAGCTCATTTGGGCAAATTAGTGTTGGATTTTTTTTTTGTTTTTTTGAGGAAGATCAGCCCTGAGCTAACATCTGTTGCCAATCCTCCTCTTTTTGCTGAGGCAGATTGGCCCTGGGCTAACATCCGTGCCCATCTTCCTCTACTTTATATGTGGGATGCCTGCCACACCATGGCTTGATAAATGGTGCCTATGTCCATGTCTGGGATCTGAACCCATGAACCCCCGGCCACTGAAGCAGACCACGTGGACTTAACCACTACACCACTGGGCGGGCTCCAATTGTTGGATTTTTATGGTAAGACTAGGTTTAGCTTTTTAAGAAACTGCCAAACTATGTTCCAAAGTGGCTGCACTATTTTGCGTTCCCATCAAAAATGAACGAGTGTTTCTGTTGCTCCACGTTCTCCCCAGCATTTGGTGTTTTGGATTTTAACTGTTCTAATAGATGTGTAGTGATTTCACATTGTTGTTTTAATTTGCATTTCCCGGATGACATATGATGTTGAACATCTTTTCATATGCTTATTTGTCATCTGTATGTCCTCTATGGTGAGGTGTGTTTTCAGATCTTTTGCCTGTTTATTGTTTTTTTAATATTGTTATTGGTTGAGTTTTTAACAGTTCTTCATACATTTTGGATACAAGTCATTTATCAGAAATATGTTTTGAAAATATATTCTCCTAGTCTACGGCTTGTTTTTTTCATTCCCTGAACAGTATCTTTCACAGAGCAAAAGTTTTTAATTTTAGTGAAGTCCAATTTATCAATTTTTTATTTCATAGATTGCTATTTGTTGAAAGATTATCATTTCACCATGGAATTGCTTTTTCTCCTTTGTCAAAGAGCATTTGACTATATTTTTATGGATCAATGTCTGGGATCTCGAATCTATTCCATTGATCTATGTATTTATTATTTTGCCAATGCCATGCTGTTTTGATTATGTAGTTTCAAAGTAAGTCTTAATGTCAGGTAGTGTCAATTCTCCAGTGTTAGCTTACTTCCTCAGTATTGTATTAGATATTCCAAGAATTTTGTCTTTTCATATAAACTTTAGTGAGTTGTTATAGAACTCTCTTAAACCACTGGTATCTTGAAAATAGGAAATAGTGGTCTGAAGTGTAATTTGATAATAATTATTAAAATATAAAATATATTTTGTCTTTTGCCCTGCAATTGTACTTCTACCAATTAGACTAAGAAAATTATTAGGCATGTACACAAGAGTTTATGTAAGGCTATTCATCACACATTTTAGTAAAAGAAAACCAAATAAAGTGAGGGAAGTGAGGTATTAAAAGGTCAATTATACATTAATTATGTGATAAAGAGGTATGATACTATTTCCCAGACATTTCCCAAAAAGAGTAAATGGTATAAAGAAGGGCTGGCATATCCAAAATATGGACAACTATTCCACTATTAAAATTTATGCTGTAGAATGAATAATAATTTGTGACATGGAAAAAGTTTACAACCTATAGTTGGTGAAAAAAGGCTATGAACCATTTGAGGTATAGAATCTCAATTTTGAATAAAGAATAGCATATAAATATTTTTAGTATATGAAAATTTTTCGAATATACTAGTATACTCAATGCAGCTGTCTAGGATTTCAGTAGCAACAGACAAATCGTACAAGGTGTTCCCACTACATGAATCAAAACAATTCAGATAACCTATATATAACCAACTAACAAAACAAAGATAAATATTTTGGTTTTTTGTTTGTTTGTTTGCTGAGGAAGATTCGCCCTGAGGTAACATCGGCTCTAATCTTCCTCCACTTTTGTATGTGGGTCACTGCTACAGCATGGCTGACAAGTGGTGTATGTCTCCACCGGAGATCTGAACCCGCAAATCCAGGCCACCGAAGCGGAGCGTGCCGAACTTAACCACTATGCCACAGGGCCCACCCCTGTAATTTTTTTAAAGTAATGCGTGTATATATTTTGTCATAGCATATTCATGAAGGCTTACAATGAAAAACAGCAGTCTTGTTCCCCAGCTTTCTGCACTCTCTAATCTGGGTTCCCAGAATGTGTTTCAACTCTTGGAACTTTTTATCTGGGCTCTACCTCCACGTTACCATTACTTGGTCTTGCAATTTTAGATGTATTGTGTTGGTTTCCTATTATGGTAGTTAAGGATGAGACTCTTCACCACCTTACAATCTGTATATTTCAATATGTATAAATATATGTGTAGCATATAACACACATATATATACATATGATAACATGTAATAACCTTGTTCAGTTTTGATACATAGTAGAATCTCCTCTTTTTTTCCTGAGATTCTGAAATTTCAAAATAAAGTTTCCTAAAATGGGTTGATTTTTGTTCGTTGTCCTCACTTGGTCAGCCCCCTAATTGGAGACACGTGCTATTTACAGAGCTGTTATTTCTTCAATTATTTCCTTGCTTCAACTTCATGTTTTTCTGTTCTCTCTTTCTGGTGCAGGTAATGATTGCCTAAGTTCCCTGAATTTATCTCCCAATTTTCTTATCTTAAGTCTCTTATTTTCCAGATTTTGGGGTTTTTTCTTCAGATGGTATTTCTTTATTCTATCTTTTAACCCTTCCAATGATTGGTTTTATTTCATGTATTTTTAATTTCTAATAACTTTTATCAGATGATTCTTTTAATATTATGTTATTTTTGTTTTATAAATACCAAAATCTTCTAATTTCTCTATAATGTATGATGTTTTTTAAATATTTTCTTTCGGTTTCTATGTTTGGGAGAATGTTGATTTCCCACCTTTGATAACTTCTTTTGTGTGAAAGGAAACCTTAGCATAGCACACGTGATCTCTCTCAGCCCCCTAACAACAATGTAAGCCAGAGCAGGTGAGTTTTGAAAACACAATGAAAGAGAAAATATCCATGCATAACTCTGAGCCCTCATTTTTCCTGACTCTTGGTATCAAGTTGACTGTCTAGGTCACACATAGCTGTGTTCCAGGTTCAAGCTTTGTCCCTCAGAGGCAGGGGAGAGGGAGGACTGAATGTGGCACTGGTCTGTATTGTCATGTCTGGGTAATTCTGAGATCTTGTATAAGAAGCACACTTACCTGTGGATCTAAGTTGAAGTCCCCAGGAATAGCTTTATCCATTAGTACTAAAGATGACATTTTAATCTTCTATTTGCCAACTTCAGAGTTATTTCTTAATTAGTTTGATATTGGCAGGGAAGGAGGGTATTGCTAATCACTCCCATCCCCATTAAGACAACTCCCAGAGTCATTATCTTCTCTCTGGATTCCTGTTTTGTTTTTTTTTAATTTGTTTGTTTTTATCTCTTCCCTATAGCTTCCCTCAAACACCGAATTCATATTTAAGAGTGAGGCACTAAAAGCTGATTAAAAGTCTGTGTAAAGTGCTAGGATTTATCTATCACAGTATTTCTCAATAACAGCATGATTAATGTTTTGAACTGGATATTCTTTATTGTGGGTGCTGCCTTGTGCATTATAAGATGCTTAGCAGCATCTCTAGTGTCTACTCATTGGATGCCAGTAGCATTCCCTCAGTTGTGCCAACCAAAAATGTGTCTAGACTTTGCCAAATATCACCTGGGGGCAACGGTCAGAAGGGTTTTTCATTCAAATCTAGAGAAGAATCTGTCCTGGCACAATCCATCCCCTTTCTGACTTCCAGATATTTGGTTGATGCATCTTCTATTGATTTGTGTTATCCTATTTTTTTGTTTCTTTAAAAATTACCTTACTGTTATTCTAAAGGGGTCCTAACCCAAAAAGGAGGCAGATGTGTAAATATTTGTGAGTTAATGTGCATGTTTAATAGATTCCAGGCAGAATTTGTAGCCCAAAATGGCATAGATATTCTAGGTTATTTATTCATGTATTCACTTAAGAAATACTTATTTAAGGTTTATAGTTTCCATAATTCAATGTTATCTATAAGACTCCAGAGAAGTAATGACATTAATCTCAACTGTAAATCATTCAGATTCGGATTTTAGGATTAAAAGTTGCTACAAATGTCTCTTGGTTTATAAGGAACATAGCTATTTTTAGATTATATGAGAAATCCAATTTGATTAAAAAATATCTCTAGATCTCTTTATTCAATCAGTCTGAAATGGCCTGTTTATTTTCTTATTTACATATAGTTGGTAGGATAAAATATCTAAAATGCCTAGTAGAGTCTTCCTGATAGAAATAACTCATTTCAAATACTTCCTGTTACGGGCTGAATTGTATCCCCTCAAAATTCATATGTTGGAGTCCTAACCCCTAGTCCCTCAGAATGTGACTGTATTTGGAGATAAGATCTTTAAAGAGGTGCTTAAAATGAGATCAGACTGGTGGGCCCTAATCCAATATGACCAGTGTCCTTATAAGAAGAAGAGTTAGGACAGACACACACAGAGGGAAGACCATGTGAAGGCACAGAGAGAAGGTGGCCATCTACAAGCCAAGGAGAGAGGCCTCAGAAGAAAGCAACCATGCTGACATCTTCATCTCAGACTTCTAGCCTCCATAATTGTAAGAAAATATATTTGTGTCACTTAAGCCACCTCTTCTGTAGTACTTTGCTATGGCAGCCCCAGTAAACTAATATATCTCCTAAATCCTCACTTAAGTGACAGTGAAGGAAGAAAAGAAGATAAACCCACAAAAAAAGCAAAGGAGACAAAAGCAACAAATGGTCACTAATTTAGCAGGTCAACCAAAGCTGGCAAAAGGAGATCTCTGAAAACACCACTTCACATCACAGAACTTGGACAGGTTTCAAGAATTGGTGTGCAAGTGGGAAGGTGGATGTGGCCAAAAATAGGAGAGCAGATTTTTTTCTTTTTTTGGGGGGGAAGAATAAAATTTGTATTTTGTTGTGGTTTATTTTCTCATTCTAAATACGTGTTCATTTTTTTGTGTGTGTGAGGAAGATCAGCCCTGAGCTAACATCCGTGCTAATCCTCCTCTTTTTGCTGAGGAAGACCAGCTCTGAGCTAACATCTATTGCTAATCCTCTTCCTTCCCCCCCGCCCCAAAGCCCCAGTAGATAGTTGTATGTCATAGCTGCACATCCTTCTGGTTTCTGTATGTGGGACGCGGCCTCAGCATGGCCCAACAAGCAGTGCATCGGTGAGCACCTGGGATCCGAACCCTGGGCCACCAGTAGCAGAGCGTGTGCACTTAACTGCTAAGCCACTGGGTGGCCTGGAGGGCAGATTTAAAGCCTGTGTAAGAAGCTCTGGCTCCGCTAGATTCTTCCCCTCACCTCCACTTCCACATCGAGCTCTCATTTCACCCTATAAGCAGAATTGGAGGCATTAAACCAGGAGTTTGTACTCAGAAACAAAGGCATTAAGAAAGCTGGAGCCAGCCCTAATGGCCTAGTGGCTAAAGTTTGGCGCTCTCACCGCTTCAGCGGCCTGGGGTTCAGTTCCCGGGCGCAGAACCACACCCACCCGTCTGTCAGTTGCCATGCTGTGGTAGCAGCTCACGTAGAAGAACTAGAAGGACTTACCACTAGGATATACAACCATGTATTGGGGCTTTGGGAAGGCAAAAAAAAAAAAAAAAAAAAGAGGATGATTGGCAATGGATTTTAGCTCAGGGCAAATTTTTCCATGCAAAAAAAAAAAAAGCTCGAGACAGGAGAAATAAGACATTCACTTTGTGTTAACTGAGACTGCCTCCACTCCCTACCCAGCCTTTTCTATCACTGGTCTCAGAGAAAGATGACAGCCAGGCATTCTCCTTTGGCATGACATCGGAAGATTTGTCGTTGAGCAAATAATAGAGCTACTGACAAAATAACAATATACACTTGCACTTAAGATGTGCTTTGCATGTATATCTTTCTGGAGTGAAATGTATAGTTAATTATTAACCTTAAAACAATTCTATGAATTAGGTGCTCTTACTATTATCTTACACTTGCCCTTGATACAAAGAAAGTTCCAAGAGGGCCGACAATTGAGGACTTAGTCATTTTCACACTGATTTATTTCCAGTATAAAAATATATGTCTCAGAACAGTAAGAGGTCAATAAATACTAGATAAATAAAGGAATGCTTGAATTTTTATTTCATGGCTGAAGAAACTAAAGCACATAGGAGTTAAGTAATTATATTAAGCTGTAAAAAACAGTCAAAAGGCGCACCTAAAACTTTTCACTCCCAAAGTCCTGTAACAGTTGGAGGTCTTTCTTCAAAGAGTCCATCTTCATCATCCACCACCCTGCAAACTCATGGATTTTTAAGTAGTTTTTTATTGAATTGTAATTTAGGTACAAGAAGTTTTATTCCTTTTTACGTGTACATCTCTAAGAACTTTGACAGAGATATAAAGTCACGTAAACTCCCTCCAGAATCAAGAGAGAATATGCTCATCATCCCCAAAAATAGCCTCATGTCTTTACAATCAAACTCTTTTCCCACTCCCAGCCCTTGGCAACCACTGATCTGTGTTCTCTCCTTGTACTTTTGTGTTTTGCAAAATGTCGTATAAATAGAATCATAGAATATATAGCCATGTATGTTTATTTCTTTAACTTAGCATGATGCTTTTGAGATGTCTCCCATATATATTTAAATTTTTTTTGTTTTTGCAGGGAAAGATCCTCCCTGAGATAACATCTGTTGCCAGTCTTCCTCCTTTTCTTTTTCCTCCCCAAAGCCCCAGTGCATGGTTGTATATCCTAGTTACAAGCCCTTCTAGTTCTTCTATGTGGGCCGCCACCAAGCCTGGCAATGGAAAGACAGGTGGTGTGGTTCCACGACCGGGAAATGAACCTGGGCCACGGAAGTGGTGAGAGCACCGAACTTTAACCACTAGACCATCAGGGCTGGCTCTATTTTTTAAAAATTTTTTAATGTGTCAGTATTTCATTCCTTTTCTATTATATAAATCCACCACAATTTGTTCATTCACAAGTTGATGGAACAACTTGTTTGTTTTCAGGTTTTCACAATTATGAATAAACACGCTATAATCATTGGTGTGCAGGCTTTGGAATAGGCAAATGTCTTTATTTTTCTTGGGCAAATACCTAGGATTATTGGGTTGCTGGGTCGTATGATAAAAGTCTGCTTACCTTTACAAGAAACTGTCAAACCATTTTCCAAAGAGAGTGTTCTGTTTTGCATTGACACCAACATTGCATAAGAGTCCTAGATGCTTCAAAATGTCCCCAGCAATTAGCATTTACAGTGTATTTCTCTTCCTTTTCATCTTTCTTTCTTCCTTCAGAGTCTTCCCTGATTGGCTCTCTCCAATCTTATTTCTGATTAATCACAATATGTCCAAGTTAGGAAGTACATCATAGCTTATTATTATTATTATATTCCAAATAATGTATTTGCCTGCTCATTGCTATACTTTTACTTGTTCTCTCTCCTGTAATTTACATGCGTGTTTCTCATGTCTAAATCTCAGCAATATTTAAGTTTCATAAGGGCAGACACTACTTCTGTCTTAAAGACCCTTGGTATTTCCCTGGAACCTTGAGTAGAGTGTGGCACATGTTGTATGCTCAATTAAAAGTTTGTTGTATGAAAGAAGGAATAAACTCTACTGTCATGTATTATCTACTTCCTGTTCTGTCTTAAAGGGATTTACTTTTCTCTGACATCTAATATCATTTTCTGCCATTAACTCTCATGTAAAGTAACACTTTTTTATTTTTAAATAACATAAGGCTACTAAAAATAACATAGATTAACAATAATATGCTACAGGTACGTATGTTCATATTTCCCCAACTAGATTGAAAGTTGTTTGAGAATAAGAACAATTTATTTCTTCAATGACAGTGAAATATTTCATGTGCCACTGAAGAAAATAAAATGTGAACGATGATATAGGTTGGCTTTCTTTGTAAAATAATAAGATTAAGCAAGACCACAGGACAACAGGCTGACTTATTGGTTATAACACATTATTGATGTCTAGGCCAAAAAAAAAAAAAAACAACAACAAAACCAGGGGTATTGTCATTGAAGAAAAAAGAAAACTCTTTCTATAGACAAAAAAGATATGGGACGAAGGAAAGTCTGAAAAAACTCAACAAGAGAAGGTTTTGAGTAAGAATTCCTAAGGTACAGAAACAGATTTTCTTGGCATTTGTTCTTTCTCATGTTTGTGGACTCTTTTTTCTTGAAAAAAACCCTATACTGAAATTCAGATCAAACTAGAAAGTACAATTAAAAATAGATTTCTTGTAGTTATTTAATAGGTGACGTAGATTAATTTCCCTCCTTCACATTCTTGCCCCTTAGAAAGTTAATGTATGAGAGATGCTTTTTTAATGAGCTATCCAGAGGAAGTAACTTTTTAAAATTCCTTTATCTAACAGGCTATTAAAATAGTAGTAGATGATCTGGAATATACGCAACCTAGGGATTACACTCAATTCATTTTACTTGATTGTGCTTTGAAAACGACTGCACTGCTGTGCACCTGTCTCTTCCAAGAATCCCTCAGTGTCTTCAGTGTCGCCAGGGGCCTCTCAATGTTTTGTTAAGATCACATCACCAGTGAGTTTACTTTAATTGAGATTGTCACAGTGTATAGATCCTTCAGTGTATAAAGGGTATTTTTGTATTATTTTGAACATTATGATTGACCCCAGGGTTATAGAAAATTTCAAATGTGTAGTTCAACCATTATCAGATTTCAAATAAGTTTAACTATTTTCAGCTCTCAAACCCACACAGCATGCTTTCGAGAACAAATCTTAGACACACTCACATTGAATTGCTTTCGCTTTGTGCATTATGGCATGTTTATGTAGCTGAAATAGTCCACAAAATGCCGTGGTCAGGTAATTCAACTTACTTGGAAACATATTAAGTTTGTAAAGTAGGACAGCCTTATAAAATGGAAAATAGGCACAATTTGCATCAGGACTGGTGCTGTCTGATCTGCCACACTCACTGTCCTCATTCTGACCCTAATGATGTAAAAATGGGAGAAATTGGTGCAAAGCAGCTCGTGGAGGAAGAGTTCATGAGATGGTATAACAGTTCTTCAACTTAGTGGCTGTGCAATCCTAATCAAATTGGGTTGATGTAGTGATTAAATTAAATTAGATTATCCATGTAAAGTGCCTGCACAAAACAAACACTTGCTTAATGTTTATTAGTTATATTAATTGTAACATTCCACCAGCTATAGACAACATTGTATATGGAGAAGACAATGGGATTGAAATTGAAAAGCAGTAAGCCAATAAATCTAGTGCTACCATTAATGTTAACTTTTTTAGAGATTCTTTGAGAAAGCAAAGAAAGTTTTCTGGGCTGTTTACATAAGTTGTTAGAAGTGTAAGCCATTGTCCTTTAGGCTAAACTGAAATTTTTCTTCATATTTCTCCCTCTTTCTAATGACCATTAACCTTTGGTGGGGTTGTATTTCATTCTTCATTCCTCATATTTATAGACCAGGAGACTTGAACAACTTTTCCCAAAAGAAAGGAGTTTAATTGTTGTGAATATTTTTTTAATGCCTTTTTCTACCGTTTTATTTCTCCCCATGATTGGAATCATAGGAAAGGCTAATTTATTACTGAGATAGTAAACACCCATTAAAGCTTATCTTTTTGAAGTGTTTGGGTTTTATCTAGAAAAGGTAGTGTGGAATCATCTCCAACTCTTAGTCTTGCCTGTGTTTAGGAACAATGAGTATTGTGAGTTCAGTTGTCATGAAGAAAGACCCCAGTATCCGGAAAGGAAGAGGGTTGAGTAATAGTATTCACGTGCCATACTCAAAACTCAGCCTCTATTGCTGTCCATACTGTACAAAAACATTCACTGTCTTTTGTGTTTTCTGAGCAGGTTGCTTGCATTTCTTTCCTTCAAAACACTTATTTATATTTTCTTTATTCGAGTCAAGTTCTAACTGATATAATTCTCTATGTTACTTTTTATTGTACAAGATCAAGAAGAAGAAGAAAACAATCCGAGTAAACAATGATTCCTGGCACCATTTTGTTCTAGATCTACAAAACACTATTTAAATATTAACTTTTCTTGGAGTTCTCTGCTAGGTAAAATGCTAATTCTGCAGGGATGAGCATAAGCATTCTTAACTAAATAAATGAAACTTTAAAAATATTAAACTACTGATATGTTATCACCAATAAGTAGTGTTGTATTATATTTATGAAGCTCCATGGGACAAGTCTGTCCCTTGTGCCTCAGTGCATAGGCAGGAGTAAAGAAGGGCACACCAAGCTCACTATGACCCCAGAAACATTTTTCTGTCTCTAAAACACCATCAGCAGGAGTGAGGACCAGACTCCAGAACTCTGTGTCCCTTGCTACACTGCTCCTCCTGAGGCGAGAATGAACAGGTGAATGCGGAGTACTATGCGCATATCACTAATAACAAACAAAAATCCTCTCAACCACAACCCCCGCAATCTGCCTAAGAAACAGTCAGGACACAGCCCTTCATCACTTTCATCTCTGTTCTGTCAGTCACAATAAGAAACTCAAAACTCCCAGGATGTCGCTCATTACCCGTCTCTTCCATTTCCATACAGTTCTGTAGATTCCCTAATCTAACCCCACATGCCCATTCCCAACTCCAAAATATTTATGGCCAATATAATGAAAACATGCTATAACTTTAACCTCTTCTATTTCCTTCAGCTTCTCTCACTGAAATATGTATCTCCCCTGAGAACATTGCTTTTGCTGAAGGTCTCTCAAGTGGCTGTTTTTCTTTCCTTCCACATGACTCTCAACTTGCGCTTGCGTTGCGACAGCTACACTCGTATCTCCTCATTGCCAATTCCAGATCATTGTCTTAACCACATTGATCCCTCAAAATACTCAACACTGAAGTCCATGCCATTAGACCACACCAGTTGTCTTCAAAGAGTTAGATTATTTCAGAGGATGTGATATCCATGACACTGTAAATATGGTAACTATATTCTTTAAGTGACATCTTCTTCTTCTTGAAAGAAGATTGAAAACTTGATTCTCGATTCATTTTCACTAGAAAAGTGAATTCCATGGACAAGTGCCAGTCCACAAATGTTTTATCATATGTCTGTGATACAATAAGTACAAAATTTGAGAAAAACATATAGAAATTTTTATAATATTTGATGAGTAAATTCCTGTCCATTGAATCTAATATTTTTTAAAGACTTGTACATTGTATGTGTATATTTTAGTCATTTATTGTAGTTTAGAAAGGTATCAGTCTGCAATGGTTTGGGAAAATAAAAATAACCAAAAAATTAAGATGCTCATAATAGGGACCTCCAGCTATAGCGGAACGAATGAAGAACTTAGATTGCAATGCACAACTTCATCCATCTGGGTGCCGCACTGCCCAAAGCGCAAATACTAAGAGGCAGCTTCAAGCTGCCTAATTAATATCTAATCTAATCTAATCTAATCCTTAGTCTCAGGGGAATTAACCCAGCAGTGTGCCTTAACCTAAAAGAAGTCTACCGCTCAAACTGAAACAAAGCTGCAGTACTCCTTGGTAATGAGCTATCACACAGGTCGCAATGCAGAGACGAAAGGCTGCTCACAGCCCAGGCCAGCCAAGAGAAAATGGTGTTTCGTTGGTCTTGAAATATTAAGAAGGTTCACTCACACTGGAAATAAAACATATGGTATGTTATAATCCTTTATGTGTTTCGTAATTAGGAAAAGACGATGTTGTGGAGTAAAAGCAAACTAGTAATTCTGCAATTGGGAAAAAATATTCATTTCCATAAATCTGTTTATCTGTCTTTCTCTCTTTGCATATATATCTATGAATAAAGTTATTTTGAGCCATTCAAATGAGCAGGCTGAATTTTATTTTAATTTTATTTTTTTTATTATTTTATTTTTATTTTTTATTTATTTGTTATTTATTTATTTATTTATTATTGATGTTTTAATAGTTTTTAACATTGTGAAATTTTGGGTTGTATATTTTTGTTTGTCCATCACCATATACATGTCTCCCTTCACAACTCTTGCCCACCCCCCACCCCCATTGCCCCTGGTAACCACAATACAGTTTTCTCTGTCCATGTGTTGGTTTATATTCCACATATGAGTGAGATCATACAGTGTTTGTCTTTCTCTTTCTGGCTTATTTCACTTAACATAATACGCTCCAGGCCCATCCATGTTGTTGCAAATGGGACGATTTTGTCTTTTTTTATGGTTGAGTAGTATTCCATTGTATATATTTAACACATTTTCTTGATCCAATCGTCAGTCAAGGGACACTTAGGTTGCTTCCACTTCTTGGCTATAGTGAATAATGCTGCAATGAACATAGGGGTGCATAAGCCTCTTTGGATTGTTGATTTCAGGTTTGTTGGATCAACTCCCAGTAGTGGGATGGCTGGATCATAGGGCATCTCTATTTTTAATTCTTTGAGGAATCTCCATACCATTTTCCATAGAGGCTGCACCAGTTTGCATTCTAGCCAGCTGTGTATGAGGGTTCCTGTTTCTCCACATCCTCTCCAACATTTGTTGTTTTTTGTCTTGGTGATTACAGCTATTCTAATGGGCATGAGGTGATATCTTAGTGTTGTTTTGATTTGCATTTCCCTGATGATTAGTGATGCTGAACATCTTTTCATGTGCCTATTGGCCATCTGGATATCTTCTTTGGAGAAGTGTCTGTTCATTTCCTCTGCCCATTTTTTGATGAGGTTTTTTGTTTTTTGTTGTTCAGTTGTATGAGTTCTTTATATATTGTGGAGATCAACCCCTTGTCAGATATATGATTTACAAATATTCTCTCTCAGCTGGTGGGTTGTCTATTCATCTTGATTCTGGTTCCATTTGTCTTTTTTTTTTTTTTAAGTTTTTATTTTTTTTATTTTCCCCCAAAGCCCCAGTAGATAGTTGTATGTCATAGTTGCACATCCTTCTAGTTCTGTGTAGAAGCTCTTTAATCTGATAAAGTCCCACTTATTTATTTTTCTTTAGTCTCCCTAGTCTGGGTAGGCATGTCAATCAAAAAGATTCCTTTATGACCAATGTCATATAGTGTGTTGCCTATATTTTCTTCTATGAGTTTTATAGTTCCAGGTCTCACCTTCAGGTCTTTGATCCATTTGGAGTTAATTTTTGTGAATGGCGATAGCAGATGGTCCACTTTCATTCTTTTGCATGTAGCTGTCCAATTTTCCCAACACCGCTTATTGAAGAGACTTTCCTTTCTCCATTGCATGTTCTTAGCTCCTTTGTCAAAAATTAGCTGTCCGTATATGTATGGTTTTATTTCTGGGCTTTCAATTCTCTTCCATTGATCTGTGTGTCTGTTTTTGTACCAGTACCATGCTGTTTTGATTACTATTGCTTTGTAGTATGTTTTGAAGTCAGGGATTGTGATGCCTCCTGCTTTGTTCTTTTTTCTTAGGATTGCTTTAGCTATTTGGGGTCTGTTTTTGCCCCATATGAATTTTAGTATTCTTTTTCTATTTCTGTGAAGAATGTCATTGGGATTCTGATTGGGATTGCATTGAATCTGTAGATTGCTTTAGGTAATATGGACATTTTAACTATGTTTATTCTTCTAATCCATATACATGAGATGTCTTTCCATTTCTTTATGTCATAATCAATTTCTTTCAATAATGTCTTGTAGTTTTCATTGTACAGGGCTTTCACCTCCTTGGTAAGATTTATTCATAGATATTTTATTCTTTTTGATGCAATTGTAAAAGGTATTATCTTTTTGAGCTCTCTTTCTGTTAGTTCGTTATTAGCATACAGAAATGCAACTGATATTTGTAGATTAATTTTGTACCCTGTGACTTTGCTGTAGTTGTTGATTATTTCTAATAGTTTTCCAATGGATTCTTTAGGGTTTTCTATATATAAAATCATGTCATCTGCAAATAGTGAGTGTTTCACTTCTTCGTTACCTATTTGGGTTCCTTTTATTCCTTTTTCTTGCCTAGTTCCTCTGGCCAAAACCTCCAGTACTATGTTGAATAGGAGTGGTGATAGTGGGCAGCCCTGCCTTGTTCCTGTTCTCAGAGGAATGGCTTTCAGTCTTTTCCCGTTGAGTATGATGTTGGCTGTGGGTTTGTCATAAATAGCTTTTATTATTTTAAGGTACTTTCCTTCTATTCCCATTTTGTTCAGAGTTTTTATCATAAATGGATATTGTATCTTGTCAAATGTCTTCTCTGCGTCTATTGATATGACCATGTGGTTTTTATTCTTTGTTTTGTTGATGTGGTGTATCATGTTGATTGATTTGCGGATGTTGAACCATCCCCGCTTCCCTGGTATAAATCCCACTGGATCATGGTGTATGACCTTATTTAATGTATTTGGTTTGCTAATATTTTCTTGAGGATTTTTGCATCTATGTTCATCAGCGATATTGGCCTGTAATTTTCCTTCTTTGTGTTGCCTTTTTCTGGCTTTGGTATCGGGGTGATGTTGGCCTCATAGAATGATTTAGGAAGTGTTCCATCTTCCTCTATTTTTTGGAATAGTTTGAGAAGAATGGGTGTTAAATCTTTGAATGTTTGGTAAAATTCACGGGAGAAGCCATCTGGTCCTGGACTTTTATTTTTGGGAAGTTTTTGATTACTATTTCAATCTCTTTATTTGTGATTGGTCTATTCAGATTCTCCATTTCTTCTTGGTTCAGTTTTGGGAGGTTGTATGAGTCTAAGAATTTATCCATTTCTTCTAGATTGTCCAATTTGTTGGCATATAATTTCTCATAGTATTCTCGTATAATCCTCTGTATTTCTGTGGTAACCCTTGTAATTTTTCCTCTTTCATTTCTAATTTTATTTACTTGAGACTTTTCTCTTTTTCCCTTAGTAAGCCTGGCTAAGGGTTTGTCAATTTTGTTTATATTCTCAGAGAACCAACTCTTTGTTTCATTAATCCTTTCTACTGTTTTTTTGGTTTTCATTTATTTCTGCTCTGATTTTTATTATTTCTCTCCTTCTGCTGACTTTGGGCTTTGTTTGTTCTTCTTTTTCCAGTTCTGTTAGGTGTAATTTGAGGTTGCTTATTTGGGCTTTTTCTTCTTTGTTGAAGTGGGCTTGTATCGCTACGAGTTTCCCTCTCAGGACAGCTTTTGCTGCATGCCATATGGTTTTGGTATGGCATATTTTCATTTTCGTTTGTTTACTGATAGTTTTTGATTTCTCCTTTAATTCATCAATGTTTCATTGGTTGTTCAGTAGCATGTTGTTTAATCTCCACATTTTTGTCACTTTCCCAGTTTTTTTTTCATGGTTGATCTGAAGTTTCATAGCATTAAAGTCTGAAAAGATGCTTGTTATGATTTCAATTTTCTTAAATTTATTGAGGCTTGCTTTGTTTCCTAACATATAGTCTATCCTTGAGAATGTTCCATGCGCGCTTGAGAAGAACGTATAGTCAGCTATTTTTGGATGGAGTGCTCTGTATATGTATACTAGGTCCATCTCGTCCAGTTTTTCATTTAAGTCTGCTATTTCTTTATTGATTTTTTGTCTGGATGATCTATCCATTGATGTAAGTGGGGTATTAAGATCCCCTACTATTATTGTGTTGTCATTAATGTCTCCTTTTAGGTTTGTTAATAGTTGCTTTATGCACATTGGTGCTCCTGTGTTGGGCGCATATATATTTATAAGTGATATGTCTTCTTGGTGGGGTGTCCATTTTATCATTATGTATTTCCCTTTTTTGTCTCTCTTAACCTGTTTTATCTTGAATTCTACTTTGTCTGATATGAGTATGGCAACACCTGCTTTCTTTTGTTTGCCATTAGCTTGGAGTATTGTCTTCCATCCTTTCACTCTGAGCCTGTGCTTGTCTTTAGAGCTGAGATGTGTTTCCTGGAGGCAGCATATTGTTGGGTCTTGCTTTTTAATCCATCCTGCCTCTCTGTAATTTTTGATTGGAGAGTTCAATACATTTACATGTAGGGTAATTATTGATATATGAAGGCTTAATGTTGCTGTTTTGTCACTTATTTTCCAGTTCTTTTGCATTTCCTTTGTTTCTTGTCCCATTTGTTTCGGACTGCCAATTCAGTTTGGTTGTTCTGTCTTATGACTCTTCTATTTTTCTCTTTGCTTATCATATGTGATTTTGTTTTGATTATTTGTTTAGTGGTTACCTTGAGGTTTGTAAAAAAATCTTGTGTGTGAGATAGTCCATTATCTGATGGCCTCCTATTTCCTTATACTAAGTCAATTCAATCACTTTCCTCTTCCCCTTCTAAGTCGTTCTTGTTATACCTTATTCTATCTTGTGTTGTGGCTCTGTGTTTACAGTGATGAGGTTAAATGTATTTTTGGTGGATTCCTTCCTTTGATCTTTGATTTTGGCATTTAAGTGGTTGCTAACCTATTCCGGTAAAGATCTACTATTTTTCTGAATTTGCCTACCCATTTTTCTCCTTGCTCCAAGCTTTGTACTCCCTTTCTCTTCTTTTTTTCAGGCCTGAGGGCCTTCTTGAGTATTTCTTGAAGTTGAGGTCTCATGGCCATGAACTCCCTTAGCTTTTGTTTATCTGGGAAAGTTACTATTTCTCCATCATATTTGAAGGATATTTTTGCTGGATGGAATATTCTTGGCTGAAAGTTTTTGTCTTTCAGTATTTTGAATATATCATTCCAGTCTCTCCTAGCCTGTAAAGGTTATGTTGAGAAATCCACCAAGAGCCTGATAGGAGTTCCTTTGTATGTTATTTTTGGTTTTTGTCTAGCTGCCTTAATATTGTTTCTTTGTCATTGACTTTGGCCAGCCTTACCACTAGATGTCGTGCAGCGGGCCTTTGCCTGTTGACATATTTAGCTGATCTGTTGGCTTCGCTTACTGGTATTTCCTGCTCCTTCCCCAGATTTGGGAAGTTCTCAGCTATTAGTTCCTTGAATAGGCTCTCTGTTCCTCTTTCCCTCTCTTCTCCCTCAGGAATACCTATAATTCTTATGTTACATTTCCTAATAGAGTCAGATATTTCTTGGAGACTTTCTTCACTTCTTTTTAGTCTTAGTTCTCTCTCCTCTCCCATCTGGAGCATATCTGTATTCCTATCCTCTATAATGCTAATTCTTTCCTCCATATTGTCAGTTCTATTCTTTAAATATTCCAGATTCTCCTTTATCTACGCCATTGTGTTCTTCATCTCCATCAGCACTGATTGTTTTTTCTTTATGATTTCAATCTCTTTTGTGAAGAAACTCCTAATCTCATTGAATTGTTTGTCTGTGTTATCTCATATTTCGTTGAGCTTTTTTATGATAGCTATTTTGAAATCCCTGTCGTTTAGGTTATGGATTTCTGTGTCTTCAGGATTGGTTTCTGGGTGCTTGTCATTTTCCTTCTGGTCTGGTGATTTCATGTACCTTTGCACTGCACTTCCTATATTGGCTTTGTTTTTCCTCATCCTGGAAATATCTGGTTAAAATTTCCACCAGCCACCACTCTCCTCACTTCCTCCAGGGGCCCAGCACGTTCCACTCTCAGATGTGTGACAATGTGGATCCTTCCAATCTTGCTTTTCACTGTCTAGCATTCCGTTGTTGGTCTGTGACTGTTCCTTTTGTTGTATCTTATCAGGGGAAGAGTTTATGGGAAAGCTCACTCCGCCATGATGCTGACGTCACTCCAGGACCTGGAAATTACACAGCATACTATTTCTAACTTTCCTGGGTCCCCCATGTCCTTCCTACGATTGGGCACAGGTCGCAGTGTGACCAGGCTCAATTTTTTATAAGCTCAAAACTGTGAATGAAATATGGCACTCCTTTAAAAATAAAATTCTTTTTTTTTCAAATTCAGCTCTATAAGAAAAGAAAATATTATACCCTTAAGGTATAACAAATAAAGATTATTTATTTTATAGTCCTAATTTCTACCATTCCAGAAAAGTTTTATAATATTTGAGAAGTCCTTTCCAGAGACCCAACTTCATATGGAAAATGAAATCATTAGGTTTTCAGTTTAGTATTTCATACATGTGAAGTAAACAAATGAGCGATACTATGTGGTTTCAAAAAATCCACTTTTTCTGGAGCTGAAATGCAAAATTGCTAATTTTATCAAGAATGTCTAGATCAGCTTACTTGCATAGCGACTTGGCTTAGTTCATTTATTGACTCCTTTAGTGAATATATATTGAGTGCATATTATGTACCAGGTAATGTTCTGAATTATGAACTGGGGTTCCTAGAACATTCGTTAGCAATGAATAAAATAAACAAAATTCATGTGCAGAGAAGAAGAAATTAAAGCAAAGAAGAAGATATGAAGAGTTGAGACATTTCCAAAGGTTAACCACGAAAAATATTGAGAGCTGACTTTTAGTAGAGACCTGAAAAGTGGAGTACACAAGTATGTGGATATCTGGGGAAAGAGTATTTCAAGAGAAGAGAACAGCCAGTATAAGTGCCAGGAGGTAGAAATGTCCAAGGCATGGTGTAGGAACAGCATGGCGGCCATTGTGACTGTATTGGAGATGGCAAGGGAAAAATGGGAGCATATGCAGTCAAAGAAGGAGTGGCAGGTTACATAGGGCTTTGTATGTCTCTTCGATGAGGAGATGGACAGCTGATGAGAAACTCAGAGCAGAGTAGTGACATAATCTGAATTCTGACTTTAAAAGAACACTATAATTGTTCTATTCTTATAATGAAAGGAGCACAGACTTGTTAGGAAGCCTTGGTCATCCAAGTGAGCCGATGATGACCTGGTCCTCACGGGTGGCTCTGAGATTGTCAAAGGTAGTCAAAATTTAGATTTCTTGATGGGTTGGATAGTAGCTGTACGAGAACAAGGTTGACCCCAACATTTCTGGACTAAGTAAGTAATGGAATCATCATGAACTGCACAAAGGCCATGTTGTGATCAGTGGGAGGTCAGACGCTCAGTTTTGTACACTGGGTTGAACAACTTTTGATTATACACATTGACCTTTTAAAGGGCCCTTTGACACTAAGTTCTAGTTGATACTACTGAACAACATGTTGAAATTAAGCATGGTGATGCTATATGCAAGCCAATAGCTCAACTTCAGTAGTGTTTTTAATCTGTGTCAGTTGAGCAATGCTAGTTTGTACAACAATTTAAATAAATGTAATTACATTTCATTTTTATTTTTTACAAAATGAGAGAAAGGTAACAGAGTAAGAGTGATACTTTTGATGAGAACGGAAACTTCATAAATTTTATAATGCTTAGACAAACATGGAAATCCCTAGGCATGCTAAAAGCAGTAGCAGATATTCACCTTTCATCAGATATATTTCGATTTAAATGAGGGAAAATAGTAACATTGATGAACTTGTACAAAATGCTGGCAGTATATTTTAATGATGGTGACTAAAACTGATGTAGAATTTGAGGCATTTTATGATATTCAAATTCCCTGAGAAAAGAGCTTCCTCTTACCCCATGAATGTAACTTTCATGTTTAATTTTTGCACTTGCAATTCAAGTACCTATTTTCTGCTACTCTTTCGATGCCGAAATAAGGTATCTTCCTGTCTAGACTTGATCTGGAGAGAAACTGTCATCATTATGTTATTTGAAATCAATTTATCTCATACAATAAAATTAGATGCATTGTGTCTCAAAGGCCTGTTACTTTCTGTTTTAGCTTTGCTTTCAAAAGGAGTACAATTGGGGGAACAAACCCATTAAGAGAATATTTCAAGACTCTCTTTTTTTTTTTTTTTTTTTTTTTGTGAGGAGATCAGCCCTGAGCTAACATCCGCCAATCCTCCTCTTTTTTTTTGTTGAGGAAGACGGCCCTGGGCTAACATCCGTGCCCATCTTCCTCCACTTTATATAGGACGCCGCCACAGCATGGCTTACCAAGCAGTGCGTCGGTGCGCGCCCGGGATCCGAACCAGCAAACCCCGGGCCGCCGCAGCGGAGTGCGCGCACCTAACCGCTTGCGCCACCGGGCCGGCCCCTTCAAGACCCTCTTTTGATGAGAAGGAAATATATTTTGTGAGATGTTTATCAGCGAGTTGGAGGCCAAGAATTCTCATACCCTGATTCTGAAGTATCTATAATTATTTTAGAATTCCTCATTTCAGGAAATCTTGTTGAGAGTCTCCAACCCTAGGCTTATTCATTCAATTTAATCCACAGTGAATCCACAGTGAAAGTTTTCAGGAGGATTTTCCTCCCAACTAACTTCTATTACTGTTTCTGGTTAACCCAAAGATGTATTTGGTTAGGAGGTAGATCACAGGGAAGCAACGTTCTAACTTCTAGATGTACTGTTGGAATACATGGCAGAATTGCCACCATCTTGGGGGAAAGGTCACATTAGCATTTAGGTGCACCAGATTATTTTTTCTAGTGGATTTAGACTCAAGAAACAGGGAACGCAAGTTTTACTTTAGAGAATATGGGAATTGTTGAAATGCTAACTAGAGGGGGAAAACATAAAAATGTTATAAAAAATAAGAAAAATGAACTAAAATAATAGAAATAAATATGTAAAATCAACTGAGGAAACAGAAGGAAATGAATATTTAATTTACACTGACAGTAAACAAAAGGCAATTTTAAAATTAAGAAAGTATGACATAAAAAGTAGACTAAATGCTAAATTAAAGGAAGAGATTATAAAATGTACTCAAAAGATAAAAGTGTTAATTGCAATAAAACATGATTAAGCTAAAATATACATGAAGTGAGCAATAATTCTCCCCCTTGCTCTGCCTCCATGAGCAGGTGCAATCTATCATTGATTCAGGATGATCAACAGAGAGAATTTCTCTATATGCTTTCCCTGGGCTGCAATTCATGGTTGTATTTTGAGTTCGGGGCCCAAGTATTTTTTCAATTTGAATTGCACATTTTCAAAGTGTGCAATCATTTCAATATTTGAACTCTGTTAATAACACCAAATATGCTACAATACAAATTTTTGTTTTCTTTACACTAAATTAAAACAAAATAGCTGTTAACAGATGGTTAAAAAGATGTCCATGGTAATTGCTACTGTATTATCACTGCTAGTATTTCAGCCTCAGAGAAACCTATGGAAAGGAGTAGACCAAAGCCCTTGATTTCTCAGGTCAGAAATGTCTCTCTGGGAATGTATAGTATTCATAAATGTGCTTGAAAATAAAGGTGTTTAATTATATCATAATTGGCAATTCTAAAATTGCAAGGGATACAGCAAGTTTACCTAAATGTAAAACTCTTTTTATAATTCTTACTACAGGGAAGAGGTTTGTTATATTTCAAGCCTGGTCCAAAGGCAGGATTTTAGCTTGGTAAGCTTTTTTTTGATATCTCTTGTGCCATGATGATCGCGCTGAAAATGCACTTCTCTTATTCGTCTGATTAACTAAACTTCCAAAAACTCCTTTGAGGTTTTAACTATTTCACCCAAAAGAAAATTTCACAGGATAAAAAGGATTTTACATAACTGCTTGTTCATTGATAACAGATACTAAAATTTATGCATAACAGCTAAATAGAAGTTCAACTCCCATGGCTTTAAGTTTGCTTGTTCAGATAGTTTTACTACAGAGAAAGATGGAAATTTGAAGGAAAGTAATAATCAAAAATAATCCTTCTAGAGGAGCAAAAGGATTTTCAGTTTTTTTTTTTTAAATCTAGGTTTTACAAATTGGCTCTAAATTCAATTCTTCCATTTGCTCAGCCCCAAATCTTGGAGTCATTCTTTACCCATCTTCTTCTAACTCCACTGTATCTGCAATTACAGCTGTCTTGGTCTTTTCTGAATCTGAATACTTTTCACCAACCCATCCCAAACCAACCTCCTCTCTTACTTGGACTATTTCCATACTTTCTAATTGAAAATACTTCCCCTGCTTTTATACTTGCCCCAAATAGATAATTCCAAAAATGATCTGATTGAAATATGACAGATTCTATTGCTCCTCATTCAAATCCCTGAAAAAACAAAATAAATTAAGGAGGGGGGATCTACTTTCCTTATCAAAATTCTTTGCCATCCTTCATACCCTTTTCCAACTACCTCTCTGATGCCATCTTCTTCTCATCCCCCTCTGTTTGAGCTCCTCCCACTTTGCCCTCTTCCTTTTATTTCCTCAGTCACACCACAAACATCCCCTCCCAGCCTTCACAGTGTGGGTCTCTATGCCTGGACTATTCATCGCCGATATCCACAGGCCTTGCCTTCTCATGTCATTTGGGCCTCTGTTCAATCCTCAGATATCAGATGAGGATCCTTCATAAAAAAGCACTTCCTGCTCTCCATTCATTCGTTCTACATTGTTCCTCCTACTTGCAAACACCTGAATTCAACATTTTTTTTATGTTTTTTCTGTCTTTCACTATAAGTCTCTTGAAGACATATCTCATCATAAATTATATTGAAGTAATTCAAAATAATAATATTAAATCCTCATTTTCTCCTGTTATCTTGATTACCAAATATGAAAATATAAATTAGAAAAAAATTTGCCAACATTATGTCATATACATCGGTTGCAGTATGCATTCCCTTACTCTCTGTTTTGATTTTTGGTTTATTTCACATTTATCACAATTTTAGAAACACCTTTTTATTATGCATATTAACAAATGGGAAAGGTTCAAGTTTGTGGAGTTTAGCTGACCTTACTTTGAGTTCTGAATTTCGTGAGTTAACAGCTGTGTGACCTTGCCCAAGTCACAATTTCAAACTCACGTCCTTTCTGTGAAATACGGATGGTAATATATCCTAAAATTTCTACAATGTAGGGTTGTGAGTATTGAGGATTAATTGAGATAATCCATGTCAAATGTTTAGCATTTTATCTGACACAAAGGAGTCATAAGAAATGTTAATAATATTTGATATTGTTGCATTAAATAAACAAATATGGGTAATACATAGGAAAATGTTAAAATCTCTACTAAAATAGGAAAAAGGATAGCAGTCTTCCCACAGGAGATTGAAAAGTAAATCATACTGTAATATATAAAACACTTGCAAAGCTAATTATCGTTTACCTCGTGCTCAGGGTATCATCTTAATATTCTGTCCATTATCATTCTTAATGTTAATTTCATAACTTACCGTGAATCATCTCACAAAAGTCTCAAGCAAAGGTAGTTTTAATTCCTGGCTGAGAAAATTAAAAATAGTTCAGAAATTCAAATAATTACTTCTTGTATATATGTTCTCCTCTGGGAGCAAATTGTTACAGAAATATAAAGAATAATTATATAATAATGTTATAACAATCTGTTAAAAACACAAATATCAGAATTTTGAACATAAAAATGTTTTCTTATTTGGTTTTAACCGTACTACAAAATTTTAATCAAAAGTTTTCTTTCAGTTTTTAGCTTGCTTCTTTATCTACTCATTGAAAATTTAATAGTTATGCAAGTACAATCTGAAATATATTCATCCTATTATAAATAATACATGATACTCATTTTTAAATGACATTTCACAGGTTATGTCAAAAGGTGAAGACACTGATATATAAATAGATTGACATGCAAGTATCTCTCAACTGTAATGACATTAAATACATTTAGAGAATTGTAATTAATAGGTAAAGGAAGAGAATAACTCTGTAACTGACTTGAATGTTTAAAAATCATAATAATATCTTTTGCTGAAACCTAGAAATAGGAAGAAACATGATTTTCACAATACTATAACAAAGGAAAAAAATTTGAATGCTACCCGCTATGAGAGAGGAGAGAGAAGTAAAGAAACTCATATACAAAGTGAACTAAACTGGATATTTTTCCTTCATTTTTAGAAAAATGTTGGATTTTTTATAGAGCTGAAAAAATCTTCATTACAATGTATTTTCAGTCAACAAATGAAAGCCCTGAACTCACTGGCAAGCTACGACATAGGCTTACTGAGCTGTATTCATCATGGATGTTTCTTTGAATTTTTACATCATTAGTCCTGTGCTATTTTGATATCTATTCTCTCTGTTATTCTATTGCAGTGTTGAAAACACTACTCAACATATTTTATGTGTTTCACAATCTATAAAGATAATTGTTTTTCCAAAACTCTCTTACAAAAGAAAAATAGGCTAACATATCTGGATATTTTTCAGAGTCAAGAAGGGACTTCAGAGCCCACCAATTCCTCTATCATCAGGAAGAAATAGTTTCTTAATGCCAATTTTCATTGAATTTCTTAGAATAAGAAGCATGTTTGATGTGGCTAAATAATAATTATTACTTTTTTATATATATAAATGAATATAATTATATAAAATATTTGCCAATGTTCTTGATTTGACTATAAAGATATTGCAAATCATTTTATCGACTGTTATTGTTCAGTTTGTGATCGTATGTGTAGAAAGCCTTGTATTAGACAGATAATTATTATTTTATATTCTTAATGATAGGACATATTATAAATTTATAGATTGTAAGAATCATCTATATTATATATTAAAACCCTTCAATGCCAGTTTAATAGCATAAACAACTAGGTAAATTAATAATTTGACCACTGACATAGAATATGAATTATGCTATTTGAGGTATAAGCTAAATGTTGTGTTTTAAATTAAGCAAATATCTATGTATGTCTTGTTCATATGTCTACTTTTAAATTGAAATTGACATTTTGCCTATCTTAAATTATGCTGTCTGCAATATATTAACAGCTGTATTGTTATGAGTGGAGAAATAAAGTATTTCTCTCTCAAAAGGGATGTGGTCAAGAAAGTTTGAGAGGTGAGAGGACACGTTTCAAGGATTTGCTTTGCCTCCCTCCATATTGCTTGAGAAAAAGAGTGAAATAAAGTATCCACATGTGAATATGAAAAGTAGATGACTGTTTCATCATATGGCTTTCTATTTATGCTGGCTGGTATTCTAGAATCTCAGAACACATGGTACATAGACACATTTCTGGCCCTCATTCAATGAGGAAACGGCACAATAGATAATTATGATGCAGTTTTTTGGTTCTGTAATTGAATAAAGGAGAAAAGACAGTGAATTGCATACCATGTTTGTAGCACACAAAAAGTTCATTTAAATTTCAAAATTGTCTGATGAAAAGATTAACCATTTACCGGAGATTATTTCAAGTTAATAAAAGAAATTCACTCTATCCACTAGTGATGATTTCATGTCAAAGAATGCTTTAGCTTTGCAATTACAAATATTGGTGTGCCGTACTCTCTGGACTTGAGCAATTCACAGTATATGGGGGAATAAACATAAAGAAATAAAAGTGCGATATTAAATAATAAATTTTACTATAATATGACAAATAAAACGTGAGACAGAGTGGATAAGTCTACCTAAAAGACTGAGAAAAAATATTTTGCAGAGGAGGTAATAATTGAGTTGATTCAGGATTTGATTTTTAAATCACGTTAACTTAAAAACTCAATCACTCTTTTCCCCACTACTTGCCTGTCATTCTCAAAAGTGGTAACAATCATTTCTGAATTTTAATAATAGGGATAAAAAATAAGAGACGCTGTTTGTCTCACTGTTTCTTCAATAAGGTCCTGGAAGACAGGTCATGACAGCATGAAACTGAGATATAAATAACTTTATGAGTGGATTGTTTGTGAATATTAAAAGGCTATAAAGTTAACAGACTTTGAATAAAGATATGACTGAATTTTATACTAAGATAATGTAAGTATAAATATTTTGCATATCTTAATTTCAAAATGATGTCTTTATGAACCTATACTACATTTAGTTGATTCAGTTACTAATTGTATTGTTTCACTTATTTATTGACCATTCAGATTATCTCTTGATTTACAACATTTCTCAAATTCTTAGGTTTTCATTGGAAAAAGGATTAAATCTGTAGACCATCTGGACACTCACTTCACTCTTCCCTGTTTCTGTTAATGCCTAGAGGTTCATTATCTAACTTGTTGAATAATTCCTTTTGTCCCCATTAAGTCAAAATATTCCTGTGAAAAATAACTTTTTTTTAACTGCTAAGGTTAGGATGAGTTATTTCTCTGAAGTAAATCAAAATGGTAATCTTGATTGCTCAAATCTGTATGTTAGTATTGATGGTCATCCTATAAAGTCAGTTAGATTATTAATTAACATGAGAAAATACATAATGGTTCAACTTCCATTTGAGCTTGTTTATTTCAGGGAGATTTTCTTAAATAATAAAATTTACAAACTTTAATATTGAATGCTTATATGGAAAATGTATCAACAGAACCAATGTACGCCCATACACATACGTATATATACATATGTGTGTGTATGCATGTAATAGGTATATATTAATCATTAAAGGGTTGCTGAGGTAACCAAAATTGGAGGAGCCAGCAACTAAAAGATGAAGAAATCACAGAATGAAGAGGTGACATTCTATGGTAGCTTTTCCCCGGGGCTTGCCAGTACCAAGCTTGGGGCAAAACTGTGAAACTCATGTTTTGCCCAGGAAACAGGCTGCTTATATATTTGGATTTAAAGTCTTGATCTTACTATTTGTTTCCCATTTGTGTCTCTTCTCTTTCCTCTTTTCAACCAATTAATTGTTCCATTTGTTTGTTATGCATATTTTAATTATTGTTTATTGGTTACTGTATTAGTTTCCTGTGTGTGCTGTAACAAATTATCACAAACTTGGTAGCTTAAAACAACAGAAATTTATTCTCTCACAGCTCTGAAGGCCAGAAGGCTGAGATCAGTTTCATTGAGCCAAAATCAAGGAGCCGCAGCACTTTGCTCCTTTTGCAGGTTGTAGAGGAGAATTAATTCATTCCTTGCCTCTTCCGGCTTCTGGTGGCTGTTGGCATTCCTTGACTTAGGGCTGCATCACGCCAATCTCTGCCTCTGTGTTCACATTGCCTCCTCCTTTTCTGTGTGTGAGGTTTCCCCCTGCCTCTCTCTTATAAGAATATTGGTAACTGGATTTAGAGCCTACTCACATAATCCAGGTTAATCTCTCCATATCAAAATGCTTAATTTATTCACATCTGCAAGGATATTTTTTCCTTATAAGTTAATATGTATACACTCCAGAGATTACGACCTGATATCTTTGGGTGGCCATCACTGAGCCTACTATATTTACTCTAGAGATAACATACATCTATGCTTTAAAAGAGCCTATGAAAAATCAAAACTTTCAAAAGGTATATGGATCCCCGAATTCTTTAATGTTACATTAAAACAAACACATTCCACTTGTTGAGGGACTTCCACTTCTCGCTTCTAAAGAGTTAAAGACTATCAGATTTGCCTTCCTGCCTTAAAACAACAAGAACAAACATAAAATACTTGATACAATGCTTTTTGGGACACTGGTCATCTTGCAACAAAAGTTAATGTTCCCTGAGACATTTGATGGAAAAAACAAGATGAGGCTTACAATTGTTTCAGCTTATTAGGCTATGAGACGGGAAGAAGAACTGAGGCAGAGCCCAGCATACTCCCTAAGTTGAGGAGAGGAAGCAGAGAGTCAAGAGAGTCCAAGACACCTAGAATTCAGAGGAAAATTCTCTGATTCTAATAGGAGAGAGCTACCCTAAGAAAGAACTGTGGACATTTGCCGAGGGGATCACCAAGAATTTCAGGAGAATGGTACTCGACTCATGCATGGGAGAAAACTATGCATGGCTGGGGAGTGGGGAGAATTAGAGCGGTGGATTTGATCCTTCATATCTTTGCTATCTTGGTAGACCTTCACTGTTAATTTTTTCTCTTCAACCATGTGACACTTCTGCAGCATCTATGCTTTTACTTTCTCTTTGACCCCTATACCCCAGTTTCTAATTGATAAATATCTCTGGTATAAAAAGCAGAAGTAGAGCTTACCTTAGTGTATGCATAAGCTCGTTTATATGATTGTCAAGAAAAGAAGAAGCAACATAATTTTCTATGAGACTGAATTCATTGATGTGAAGGCACATCAACTATTTTTAACTCAATGTGCCAGCTTCAGTCTCTGGGACCCGATGATGGACATTATTTAAAAGGTGAGTAAGTAGAAATTCCTTGTAATAATATCATAGGCCAAAAAATCCAAATATCAAGGAAATAGTAGTGGTGGTGTAGATTTATTATAAGTGGCCTGGCCACCTACCACCTAATCATGTCATCCTCAAAGGTCCCGTAATAGCTTTCATCAAATTCTTGAGGAATTCACTGACATGGTAATGGCCACAAAGATTGAAAAATGCTTCAAGTATCATTGTCTGAAAAATAGAAGTGATGGAAAAAGATATTGAAGATTAAGTTTGTTCCCCGACTAAGATGATGAAGTGACCAAGACCAAAAAGTGATATTTAGCTTGCATAGATCAAATGAATAAGGATCCCAGACCAGGTAGGTGTGTGGTGTGATAATGAAAATGTTCTGACCACAGGAATATTTTATACGTGTGAATTGAACTTATAGTCCCTAAAACCAAAGTAGATTTCCTTTCCATTGTTGTCCTCCGTGGTTAGCAACAATATGGGTATCTTCATCAAGACAGTTCAGGGTGATTTTTCTAATACAAATTTATTACTTATTCATGACATGCTAGCCCCTGGTCCAAGGTGAGATGAAGATACCCCTTTTGATCACTATATCTCAAGTAAGTGTGAGTATTCCCACAATACTATATTCATACAGAGTATATTATCACAATACACTTGTAAAGAGATAGAAATATTTGCAAAGATAAATAGTATAAATCTCAGAAAAATATGTGAATAGTCCCCACTAAGGAAATTATGTTTTTCTAATGCAACAAATGTAAACATGACCTTTTGCTTGGTATAGGTATAGCTCAGAATAACTTGACATTATTGCAATTCTTTCTCTAGCATAACAGAAATTTGTGTGTGTGTGTCTGTACAAAACTCAGATGCAATAGAATATCATTTCAGTGAAGAAAACTGGAAATTCTTAATAGCCATGTTTACAAAACCAAGATTTGGTAGAAGTTTTGAAGGTCAAGTTTGTATTTATCACGGGTCAGGTAAAATTCTGGGCATGATTTCCTTCCCCAGTCATTTCTACAAGTCTAAAGGCTAGAGGCTGGCTTTTCTGTTGCTCTGGTGGGACTCCTGTCTCCCACATCCACTCCAAGAGCTATGGAGACAATCCATGTTGTCATTTTAATAGTAAATCTGTGAGGAGGTGTCTCAAAAAATGTGCAGATTTTCAGTTCTTCCTAGGTGATTCTGATGTTGACTATACTCAGAAACCAGTGGACTAGAGAGAAAGTGAAGAATAACAGTAGAAAATGTTCTAAGGTTATACCCCAAGGAACTTCAACATTCATTTCTGGTAGAAGATTTTAGCTCAGCAAAAGATATAGTTTAGGATAAACTAGTAAAGTATGAGAAATAACTGTGGTCTATATTGTGAGGAACTGAATGCAAAGAGCATTTCAAAATCCAGAGTTTAGTCTCATATTTGGAATGTTGCTCAAGAAGCCAAATAAGATGAAGAATGAAAAATGTCAATTGGATTTAATGACCCGATCAAGGTCATTTTCAGTAAAGTAGTGGAGATGAAAGAAAAAATAGTGTAATTTCAAGAAGGAGTGAGGAGTAAGGAAGAGAAAATGTTAGGTATTCATTCAATTGTTATTGAAGAGAAATTAAAATTGTATGTGAAGATGATATTTATATTTTTGAAAACCTAACCTTCTAGAGTAAAATGCTTCTATGTTTTTTCAAATGATACCCCTACTTCAAAATGTTTTATATCATTCACCTAAAACCTCTCATATATATCGATAACATAATCTAAGGTAAGAAAATTGTTATTAAATCATAAGAATAACCATTGTAGATTTAGCTGAGAGATGATAGCAAATGTCTCTTGTAAATAATCTATTATAATTTACTTCAAAAAATTGGAGTTCTGTTTTATATAGCTAAAATATTTCACGAAATATCCATCAATTTTCCTTTCTACCAAGAATTTCATTAAAAGCAAAGAGAAAAACACATTATGGTATTCTAAAAGGAAGCCAAGGAAATATGAAGCAGCATGATGAAGAGTATAATTGTTGTAAAAGTAAATAACAAAGCCTAGAAAAGACAGCCAAAACATTTTTAATTTAGAACAAATATTGTGTCAACCTTTTCTTAAAAATGTAACTCTGCAGCCACTTTGATATCAAGCAAGTTAATATGAGGATATTCAAAGTAAAAATTTAGTCTGCTAACTACAGGTTTAAATGGAAATAAAGCATACTCACCTATATATATTTTTAAACCTAAGCATTTGGAATACATATTCAACAGAACTAATTCTTCCAACTCCAATCACATCTTATATTAAGTTCGGAAGTACTGGCAATTTTTGCCTTTGAGGAAAGAACAATCACAGTAGAAAGCCTTGTCATTCTCCCAGTAATGAGTTTAATATGACATTTGGGAAAGTACTTTGCTGTGACTAGCATAGCAATGTTGATTTTATATTTTAAAAGATGCTTCAAAATACATACGGTGAGAAGAGTTTCAGACAGGGATTTATTTTTCTACCCATTGCAATCTGAATGTGAGTTAAATTCTAAATTACAGTAATTGTCAACTGTTTTCATGTTACTGCAAAGTTTCAAATTGTGGGCTTAGTCTTATTCTGGAAGCAGAATCGCATCAATAGAAAATGATTTTCAAAACTGCTATTATTGATTTTTAGTCCTAGATATTTCCTTTCTATGGAGGGCAAATTCCAATGATTACACATTAAATCAGAAGTATTAAAGTGAACACAATTTCTATAGTCTAATCACAGTGAGATAAAGAAGAATTTCTGTTAGTTCAACATTTTAAAGCTATTATATCTAGTTTTAGAATTGAAACTTGTAGGAATCTGTGCTTAAGGACATTTTGAAGAAAACAAAACAAGGACTATTTTAATACAGTTTATTTCTAATCAGTATTATTCATTGTATTTTCCATCCTACAGTTCTTTCGTGAAGCTGTCATTTCATAAAACAAAAATGACACAAAGTACTGTCAAAGCAAAAATTGTACCAGTCAGAGTAAAAAAGGTAAAGAAGAATTTATTGGAGACTCTTGCAACAGATGAGAGAGAACGTAACACAGTCTGTAACT
The DNA here is from genome assembly GCF_020826845.1 of Diceros bicornis minor. Taxonomy (NCBI): domain Eukaryota; kingdom Metazoa; phylum Chordata; class Mammalia; order Perissodactyla; family Rhinocerotidae; genus Diceros; species Diceros bicornis. The sequence goes on from NC_080777.1 coordinate 18,494,816, forward strand.
CAACTCCGTGAAAAAAAAAGGCAGGAGAGTTTTTAAGAGCAGAATTGGGGGAATCTTAGGCCATCTCTGTTTGCTAATTGGACTTACTCAAAGGTAAGTAAACTTTCCCTAACTTCATGAAAAGAGGTAATTTTGCAACTCTGAGCAAGATGTGTACTGAAGTTAGGCTCCCACTCTCCCACAGAAACTAGGAGAGAGGGATGCTGGCATCCTTGATAATGATACTTCAAAGGATGGTTCCCAGGTCCTCTGCTTGCAAAGGATGAAGAAAGACAGTCCTGGGCTGCAAACCTCACAAGAGAGTCTTCAAAAAGATTTACATCTCAATAGATGTAGAGAAAGAATTTGCAATTACAAGTTTGCTAAAGTAAATGCTCCAAGAAAAGAGAGGGAAGGACCTCTGTGTTTAGGCTATACGGATTCTGTAAGGGCCAGAGTAGGAGGGAGGTCATAGACCTAGAGGCAGGAAGAAGTCTGTCTGAAGTTTAGTCAAGCCTAGGGAAATATTTAAGCTATGTTGGTCAGTATTCTTTTTAAATTTATTTTTAGACTATTTTTTAGAGAAGTTTTAGGTTCACCACAAAATTGAGAAGACAGAGACTTCCCACATACCCCCTGCCCACTCGCATTCATAGTCTTTCTCATTATCAACATTATCAACATCATTATTTTGTGTGTGGATTACTGTAAGAGCCTCAAAACTTGTCTCCACGCTATCACCTTTGCTCATTTACACCTGTTTTCCAAAAAAAAAAAAAAAAGCCAGAGCAATTAGTTAAAGCAAAACTTAGATCCTATGATTTATATAATCATAAATTCTAATGGTTCTCTATTTCTCTTGAATTAAAACCCATAGTGCTTACAATGAATACATTTTGTACCAACTGTTGTCTCTGCCTCTGCATGTTCTTCCCCCTGATGTGTGCATTGCTACCTTGATCATCATCTTCAAGTTTTTGCTCAATTGTCTCCTTTTTAATTGGACTTACTTAGAACATTCCATTTTAAATTATACTCCTCCAGAACTCCTGATTTTTTTTTATTTTGACTTTTTCTACTCCTTAACATACAACATACTTTATATTTTATGATGTTCCTTTAAGCACTTAAAGGACTGTGACTTAAAACATGGAGTGTTACATCTTAATGTCTATTGCTAGCTTTACCAATTCTTGTATCTTACCCTCCGATTTACCATCATTAAACGTTTTTTATTGACTTTGTGTCATGAAAGATGAGGGTATTATAAGGTAGACTTCCAAGTCCATTTTCCCAAACAACAAAATTTTGCTTATTTTAAATAATTTAATTTATTATATATTAGTGTATTTATATTTTATTGTATGCTAAGCAATATCTTAATCATTTAAGCATAGTTTATTAAAATGTGTTAATTCTTAATCTCAATCATTTCAAACCACACGTTTTTCATTCCTAATTACTTTTCATTTATCATTTTAGACAAATTCCATCACTAAGAAATGATACATGTGTTATAGTACATTTATACTGCTTCTTCCTGTTTGTTCATCTATTATGTTTATATTTTAATGAAAAAAATAAGTTCAAATTTCTTGGGTTACTATTTTCTTCAGGATATTGTAATATGTGCCTTCTCTTTTTACCTGGTTACTTAGTATGTTTAGATCTTGAAGTTTGGTGTTTTTATCATAATATGCCCTTTTGTTTGTCAATTTATATCATTTTTCCATAGCACATCAAGTTATCTTTGAATGTGTATATTCAGATTTCCTTTTTATACATGAATGATATTTCTTTTCCTATGAAAACTTTTACTTGCTGTGTTTTCTTCTTCTTTACGTATATATTGCATTCTATTGTTCATTAACCATTTTCACCAATGCGTTTCTATTGATATTTGTGTCTATTATTTTCCATTTGTTTTCATGTGATATTTAGATCTTTCATTTATATTATTCCCCTATTCAGAAAACTTTGTGCATTTTATTACATCTAATATGCATTTCATACTTAACCAGTTTATTTTTCTCTTATATTACATTGTCAATAGTTAACTAACATATTACTTTCTCCTGTTAATTTATCACTAATTTGATTAGATGTATATTTTTTAATGCCAATGTCTAATTGCTTTGAGATCTTGGAGAAATATATCTGAAATTCTATGTTAATTCCTGGATTAGTTATTTTTCTGTGGCTTATTTTACATATGCTCTTTTCTTTTTTACCTATAGTTTGGTAACATTTCCTCATAAATCCTTAGTTGGTTCCTTTGGTCACTTTCATTTCTGAATAGGTAGGTCCATCAGCTATATATTGAAGAACAATGTGGAGAGAGGTGGAAAGAAAATGCTAAGTAAGCTGATAGCAAGTTTTTTGTTTTGTTTTGTTTTGTTTTTGCGCGGGAAGATTCATCCTGAGCTAACATCTGTTGCCAATCTTCCTCTTTTTTTTTTGCTTGAGGAAGATTAGCCCTGAGCTAACATCTGTGCCAATCTTACTCTATTTTGTATGTGGGTGACTGCCACAGAATGGCTGATGAGTAGTGTAGGTCCATGCCTGGGATCTGAACCTGTGAACCTGGGCTGCTGAAGCAGAGCACACGGAACTCAACCACTATGCCACGGGGCCCAGCAAATATTGACTATATTTCAAAATACTTTTTCACAAAAACATATTTTCCCTTCCAACTTGGAAACGTTCCCCTAAGTTATCTTTTCTATATCTTTAACTTTTTTGTAATTATGTTGCCCAGGAAGCACTTTAAAATACAAAGTGAAACAAAATATATCATTATTATGAGTGTAGATCTTAAAAGTTCTCATCATAAGAGAAAAAATTTTGTGACTATGTATGATGACAGATTTTAACTGGACATTGTCGTGATCATTTCACAATATATCGTGATCATTTCGCAATATATACAAATATTGAATCATTATTTTTTACACATGAAACTAATATAAAGTTATATGTCAATTATATCTCAATAAAAAAATAGGTTACACAGCAGTAAAAATATAATCCCCAATGGTTTAATGTGACAGTGGCCTTTTCAGACTCATGTAAAGTGCACTGTGAGACACAGAGATACTGTGAGTCATTCTCCACGTAATGATTCAGTGATGCAGGGTGTTTATACCAGTTAAAATGATATTATTCTTTTGTGACTGTTTGGTTGCATTCACATCTCATGAGCTATTAACCAAAACACTTCACTGTAAAAGAAAAATGCAACAAATTGTCCTCTAAATTTCTCAAACAAAAAAATATCATTTGTGTCTACTACATTAATATTTACTACTGAGTTTTTAAAAACAATAATAGAAATGCAAAGGTCATATGCTCAACATGTAAAGAAAATTTCCTCCTTTTAATTGAAGTCATTAAGCTTTGTGAAAAACCTACTTTATTGTCTTATATTATTAACTCCATTACAAACTGGCACTATTCCAAAGAGTTGTTCTTGGGGACACTGACTAGATGTCTGGCAGTGGGAAATTGATTGCTACTCTCATGATGTAACATTATAGTGAGGATTAAAGGATGAGTAAATGTTGATTAGATGAAAAAGGATGGAGGAAAATATTAAAGAAACTTCCATATGTAAAGCTATTCTTGTTTGATACCTGTTCAAAGGATAGGTATGTTTGTATATTTAATCATGCTATTTGATCATATATTAGTATTTGTGTGTGAATACTTTACTTAATATGTCAGATAAGTGTAAAAAATATGAATTGAATCATTTTCATATTGATCCATTGATCAAAACTAGTTAACTGTAATTGTCCCAAAGCAATGCAACCCAAGCACTCTTTTTTCTTCATAATAGGCTGAAACTATGCTCACAGAGACATGATTGGAATTGAAGTGTTATTATTTTTTTCTCAAATAGATGAGTTTAATGTTAATTTGATTGCACTTATTGATGTAATTATACATATTGGTCCAAAAACTTTACTATATAACACTAACAATTGCTATGATTAAAAATGTAGTTTGCAAAAACAAAGGTAGGCAATACTAGGAAAAATATAAAAGATACTACTTGTATGCATCATCTCTTTCATTTTTCTTGGCTACTAATTATATAAAAATCCATCGTCCGGGGAGTGACGTCAGCATCATGGCGGAGTGAGCTTTCCCGTGAATCCTTCCCCCACAAGATACAACAAAAGCAACAGCCACAGACCAACAACAGAATCCCAGACAGTGAAAACCTAGAGCGGAGGGATCCACACTGCCGCACATCTGAGAGCGGAACGTGCTGGGCCCCCGGAGGAAGTAGGGAGAGGTAAGGAGAACTCTGCTCCCTCCCCATCAGATCAGCGATCCCGGTCCACACGGCTCCCAGAGAGGGGGGAGGGGCGGCCCTCGGCGGGAAACTGTAGCTCTTCGGGCGCTCTCAGCCAGTGGGAAACTCCCGCACAGAGGGCTCAGAGGAGCCACAGGGCTACCATCAACATCTGAGCACCCCAGAGAGCGGATAAAGAGGGGCAAACGAGAAGCCTCCCACGTCAGGGACCCAGAGGGCAAAAGAGAGAGCTCCCCCCTCCCCGCAACCCGGAGTCTGCAGCTCGACCAGACCTAGCGATCCGAGGCAGACCTGAACAAACTGGACTGGACCCGTGGATCGCAGTGGGGAAAAAAAACAAAACAAAACTGCGGATCACAGCAGAAAAACTGGGGCAGAGCGCAGGGGCCTTAGACTACACAGCCCTTTACCACCAGACAGTGGCGGCAGGTGGAAATTGCAACCAGAGACTTCCAGGATGAGAAAAATCAAAACCAACACAGGAACCACAATGCAAAAATATATGAAATCACCAGACCAGAAACAAAATGACAAGCACCCAGAAATCAACCCCGAAGACACAGAAATCCATAAACTAAATGACAGAGATTTCAAAATAGCTATCATAAAAACACTCAACGAAATACGAGACAACACAGACAAACAATTCAATGAGATTAGGAGTTTCTTCACAAAAGAGATTGAAATCATAAAGAAAAAACAATCAGTGCTGATGGAGATGAAGAACACAATGGAGGAGATAAAGGAGAATCTGGAATCTTTAAAGAACAGAGCTGACAATATGGAGGAAAGAATTAGTACTTTAGAGGATAAGAATACAGATATACTCCAGATGGAAGAAGAGAGAGAACTAAGACTAAAAAGAAATGAAGAAAGACTCCGAGAAATATCTGACTCTATTAGAAAATGTAACATAAGAATTATAGATATTCCTGAGGGAGAGGAGAGGGAAAGAGGAACAGAGAACCTATTCAAGGAAATAATAGCTGAAAATTTCCCAAATCTGGGGAAGGAGCAGGAAATACCAGTAAGTGAAGCCAACAGGACGCCTATATATATTAACAGACAAAGGCCTTCACCACGACACCTAGTGGTAAGGCTAGCCAGGGTCAACGACAAAGAAACAATATTAAGGGCAGCTAGACAAAAACAAAAAATAATGTACAAAGGAACTCCCATCAGGCTCTCAGCGGATTTCTCAACAGAAACTTTTCAGGCTAGAAGAGACTGGAATGATATATTCAAAATACTAAAAGACAAAAACTTTCAGCCAAGAATACTCTATCCAGCAAAAATATCCTTCAAATATGATGGAGAAATAGTAACTCTCCCAGATAAACAAAAGCTAAGGGAGTTCATGGCCATGAGACCCCCACTACAAGAAATACTCAAGAAGGCCCTCAGGCCTGAAAAAAAGAAGAGAAAGGGAACACAAAGCTTGGAGTAAGGAGAAAAGTAGGTAGACAAAATCAGAGAAATAGTAGATCTTTACCGGAATAGGTTAGCAACCACTTAAATACTAAACTCAAAGATCAAAGGAAGAAATTCACCAAAAATAAATTTAACCTCATCATTGTAAACACACAGCCACAACACAAGATAGAATAAGGTATAACAAGAGCAACTTAGAAGGGGAAGAGGAAAGTGACTGAATTGACTTAGTATAAGGAAATAGGAGGCTATCAGATAATGGACTATCTCATACACAAGATTTTTTGCCCAAACCTCAAGGTAACCACTAAACAAATAATCAAATTAAAACCACATATGATAAACAAAGAGAAAACTAGAAGAATCATAAGACAGAAAAACCAAACTGAATTGGCAGTCCAAAACAAATGGGACAAGAAACAAAGGAAATGCAAAAGAACCAGAAAATAAGTGACAAAACAGCAACATTCAGCCCTCATATTTCAATAATTACCCTAAATGTAAATGGATTGAACTCTCCAATCAAAAGATACAGAGTGGCAGGATGGATTAAAAAGCAAGACCCAACAATATGCTGCCTTCAGGAAACACATCTTAGCACTAAAGACAAGCACAGGCTCAGAGTGAAAGGATGGAAGACAATACTTCAAGCTAATGGCAAACAAAAGAAAGCAGGTGTTGCCATACTCATATCAGACAAAGTAGACTTCAAGATAAAACAGGTTAAGAAAGACAAAGAAGGGAAATATATAATGATAAAAGGGACACTCCATCAAGAAGACATATCACTTATAAATATATATGCACCCAACATAGGAGCACCAATGTACATAAAACAACTATTAACAAACCTAAAAGGAGAAATCAACAACAACACAATAATAGTAGGGGATCTTAACACCCCACTTACAGCAATGCATAGATCATCCAGACAAAAAGTTAATAAAGAAATATTAGACTTAAATGAAAAACTGGACGAGATGGACCTAGTAGACATATACAGAGCACTCCACCCAAAAACAGCTGACTACACATTCTTCTCAAGCACGCATGGAACATTCTCTAGGATAGACCATATGTTGGGAAACAAAGCAAGCCTCAATAAATTTAAGAAGATTGAAATCATAACAAGCATCTTTTCAGACCATAAGGCTATGAAACTGGAAATGAACCAGGAAAAAAAAACTGGGAAAGTGACAAAAATGTGGAGATTAAACAACATGCTACTGAACAACCAATGGATCATTGATGAAATTAAAGGAGAAATCAAAAACTATCTGGAAACAAACAAAAATGATAACATGCCATATCAAACCATATGGGATGCAGCAAAAGCGGTCCTGAGAGGGAAACTCATAGCGATACAAGCCCACCTTAACAAACAAGAAAAAGCCCTAATAGGCAACCTTAAATTACACCTAACAGAACTAGAAAAAGAAGAACAAACAAAGCCCAAAGCCAGCAGAAGGAGAGAAATAATAAAAATCAGAGCAGAAATAAATGATATTGAGACCAAAAAAACAGTAGAAAGGATTAATGAAACAAAGAGTTGGTTCTTCGAGAAGATAAACAAAATAGACAAACCCTTAGCCAGGCTTACTAAGAAAAAAAGAGAAAAGGCTCAAGTAAATAAAATTAGAAATGAAAGAGGAGAAATTACAACGGATACCATGGAAATACAGAGGATTATAAGAGAATACTATGAGAAATTATATGCCAACAAATTGGACAATCTAGAAGAAATGGATAAATTCTTAGACTTATACAACCTCCCAAAATTGAACCAAGAAGAAATGGAGAATCTGAATAGACCAATAACAAGTAAAGAGATTGAAATAGTAATCAAAAACCTCCCAAAAAATAAAAGTCCAGGACCAGATGGCTTCTCCAGTGAATTTTACCAAACATTCAAAGAAGATTTAATACCCATCCTCCTCAAACTATTCCAAAAAATAGAGGAAGATGGAACACTTCCTGAATCATTCTATGAGGCCAACATCACCCTGATACCGAAACCAGACAAAGACAATACAAAGAAAGAAAATTACAGGCCAATATCGCTGATGAACATTGATGCAAAAATCCTCAACAAAATATTGGCAAACCGAATACAACAATATATTAAAAAGATCATACACCATGATTAAGTGGGATTTATACCAGAGACGCAGGGATGGTTCAACATCCGCAAATCAATCAATGTGATACATCACATCAACAAAACAAAGAATAAAAACCACATGATCGTCTCAATAGACACAGAGAAGGCATTTGACAAGATACAACATCCATTTATGATAAAAACTCTCAGTAAAATGGGAATAGAAGGAAAGTACCTCAACATAATAAAGGCCATATATGACAAACCCACAGCTAACATCATATTCAATGGGGAAAGACTGAAAGCCATTCCTCTGAGAACAGGAATGAGGCAGGGCTGCCCACTCTCACCACTCCTGTTCAACATAGTACTGGAGGTTTTGGCCAGAGCAATTAGGCAAGAAAAAGGAATAAAAGGAATCCAAATAGGTAACGAAGAAGTGAAACTCTCACTATTTGCAGATGACATGATTGTATATATAGAAAACCCTAAAGAATCTGTTGGAAAACTGTTAGAAACAATCAACAACTACAGCAAAATTGCAGGGTACAAAATCAATCTACAAAAATCAGTTGCATTTCTATATGCTAATAATGAACTAACAGAAAGAGAGCTCAAAAAGATAATACCATTTACAATTGCATCAAAAAGAATAAAATACGTAGGAATAAATCTTACCAAGGAGGTGAAGGACCTATACAATGAGAACTACAAGACATTATTGAGGGAAATCCACGATGACATAAAGAAATGGAAAGATATCCCATGCACGTGGATTGGAAGAATAAACATAGTTAAAATGTCTATATTACCTAAAGCAATCTACAGATTCAATGCAATCCCAATCAGAATCCCAATGACATTCTTCACAGAAACAGAAAAAAGAATACTAAAATTTATATGGGGCAACAAAAGACCCCGAATAGCTAAAGAAATCCTAAGGAAAAAGAACAAAGCAGGAGGCATCACGATTCCTGACTTCAAAACATACTACAAAGCAATAGTAATCAAAACAGCATGGTACTGGTACAAAAACAGACACACAGATCAATGGAACAGAATTGAAAGCCCAGAAATAAAACCACACATATACGGACAGCTAATTTTCGACAAAGGTGCTAAGGACATGCAATGGAGAAAGGAAAGTCTCTTCAATAAATGGTGTTGGGAAAACTGGACATCCACATGCAAAAGAATGAAAGTGGACCATGTGCTATCGCCATTCACAAAAATTAACTCCAAATGGATCAAAGACCTGAAGGTGAGACCTGAAACTATAAAACTCATAGAAGAAAATATAGGCAACACACTATTTGACATTGGTTTTAAAGGAATCTTTTCGGATGACATGCCTACCCAGACTAGGGAAACTAAAGAAAAAATAAACAAGTGGGACTTTATCAGATTAAAGAGCTTTTATAAGACAAATGAAACCAGAATCAAGATGAACAAACAACCAACCAGCTGGGAGAGAATATTTGCAAAACATACCTCTGACAAGGGGTTGATCTCCATAATATATAAAGAACTCACACAATTGAACAACAAAAAAACAAACAACCCGATCAAAAAATGGGCAGAGGAAATGAACAGACACTTCTCCAAGGAAGATATACAGATGGCCAATAGGCACATGAAAAGATGCTCAACATCACTAATCATCAGGGAAATGCAAATCAAAACAACACTAAGATACCACCTCATGCCCGTTAGAATGGCTATAATCACCAAGACAAAAAACAACAAATGTTGGAGAGGATGTGGAGAAACAGGAACCCTCATACACAGCTGGTGGGAATGCAAATTGGTGCAACCTCTATGGAAAACGGTATGGAGATTCCTCAAAGAATTAAAAATAGAGATGCCCTATGATCCAGCCATCCCACTACTGGGAATCTATCCAACGCACCTGAAATCAACAATCCAAAGAGGCTTATGCACCCCTATGTTCATTGCAGCATTATTCACCATAGCCAAGAAGTGGAAGCAACCTAAGTGTCCCTCGACTGACGATTGGATTAAGAAAATGTGGTATATATAGACAATGGAATACTACTCAGCCATAAAAAAAGACAAAATGGTCCCATTTGCAACAACATGGATGGGCCTGGAGCGTATTATGTTAAGTGAAATAAGCCAGAAAGAGAAAGACAAACACTGTATGATCTCACTCATATGTGGAATATAAACCAACACATGGACAGAGAAAACTGGACTGTGGTTACCCGGGCAGTGAGGGTGGGGGGTGGGGGGTGGGCACAAGGGGTGAAGGGAGTCATATATGGGGTGATGGACAAACAAAAATGTACAACCCAAAATTTCACAATGTTACAAACCATTAAAACATCAATAAAAAAAAAAAAATCCATCGTCCATGTCAGCAGTATTATGCATCCTACAGTGTTCCATAAGATGGAGTTTGGGATTTTCTTTTAATTGCTGAAAAAGTGATGCCAACAATGAAGGTTGTATACACTTCCACACTTTCTAACAATTGTAACAACCTTGAAAAAAGGGTATAATTTTTATTTCTAAAGTTATGACCATTTCTGTGATTTATATATTGAATATAGCAGAATAACATAAAATGTATTATATTGTCAAGTAGTAAAAGAAACAGGGAGAGTTTAATAAATTATATGCTACATTATACAAAATAGAGAAGATTTTAATAAAGGTATATGCAAGTTAAAAAATATAAACGTGATATTTGATGAAAAAATACTTTTTTGCTCAGTTATTAACATATCCAATAACTCATGGGGCATCCTGCACTTCATCCAGGCAATGTTTTTCTAACTTAATATAAATTTCAAAAATGTGTAAAGAAATATTAAATATGGTTTAAGAGGACATACAAATGTTGTCAAGGTATTAAAAAACAAATGAGAATCATAAACACCAAATTTAGGAGAATGATTTTCTCTGAGAAAAAGATTTAGGAAATACACTGATAAACGGAAATAGTGGGGCTTCAGTTATCCCATAATGCTTGTTTCTTAGTGAAAAAGATCTGAAATTATTGATATGATTTCATATAATTGAGGATTGATACATGATATTATTTTTAAAAATATTTTGATTTCATTTTTTGGTTGATAGGCAATAGTAAAAATTTTAAAAATAATGCACCAACAATCAGAGGTCTCTTTATAATTGTTTCATCTTTACATTGGTATGACAAACCATAGAGCAGGCATTCACTTTCCTTCATAATACTGACATGACTTTTTTCATCTTGGAAAAGTAGACACAAAGGTCAGAACACTCTATTGTGCTCAGGAAGTAAGTTTGAATACAAATGTATCAAGAATTTAATGATATTTTTACTCTTTCAACTAAATAAACCTATTTGCCTAAATAAGGCAGAGCCTTTCCTTCAATATTAATTCAATCCCTAAAACTGAGTCATAGAGCAATAAAAGTGAATGAGAGATGAGCCTTTCACTCCCAAAGTTACAGGTTTCAAAATCAAAAATCCCATGGATTTTGTTAAAGATTTAAAATATAAGTATAATTTTCTTAATTTGAGTCCCAAAGCAATCACTATATTCACTTTATAAAAGGGTAATAAATTCTATCATTTTGTGTGTGTGTGTGTTTTCTATATCTGTTCTACAGTGTTCAAAAGAGAACAAAATTTTCATCTAAGAGATTTCTTAATTCCTTTGGATTTATGTTCAAGTGAATATATATGAAATATCTAAGAGTATGCTACATGAAAGGAAAAGTTACAAGAATCAAAACTTAGGTTTCATAGACTGTAGCCTTTACTTTTTCCCTAAAATATAGAAAGCTTTCTCAAATACTCTTCAAATCAAAGAAATTCATTGCATGGCAAGACTAAAGACACAATTTATTACCATAGTTAAATGTTCAAAATGAGCTAAAACGAAAGCTAAAAATCCTCTCCACCTACTAAACTTCAAAGTCTCCCCAAACAAAAGAGTCTTCAATGATATTTTTCAGATGATTTTTTTGATAGAAGATTTACATACATATTCTGATTCCAGATACATTTTCATTTGCTCCCAAATATGGACACTCTTCTTAGAAAGGGAGTGTATATATGTGAAAATCAATTCTTTCCTTTCTCAATGATTTTACTAAAGCCTGATTTAAGGTAGTACTACTGACTGACTTGTCTTATATACACCAATGAGAAAATCTACTGAAATTAAATCAGAAAAAAACATTACTAATTAGGTTCAAATGACATCTCTCTAACAATAGAATTGCTTAGTTACAATCCCAAAACACTTCAATTTGCAGATGGTCTTCCTAACACTGCTCTCCATCCACTTGTTACTGTATCTTTTCCTCAGTGCCCTACCATCTCTTTACCCAGAATGTCCTATTTCTCATTCCTGATCTCACAAAGACATGTGAAGAGTGTCATAGATTTCTAGGTAATCTGTATCATCTATTAAAATAGAGATAATTTTACTCCTCCGCTTCTAATAGGTACTATCTGATTTCTTTCTCCTCTCTAATTATATTAACCAATACCTTGAATTCAATGACACGAAAGACACCTTTGACTTGGTAATACTATTTCTAATGTTTTCCTTTTAAACAGGATGATGGGTTTTGGACTTAAGTGTGCATATTTTAATGTTTTTTAATTAAACTTTAATTTCTAATTTATCAGGTGATTTTAAACAAAATGTGTTTAATTTTATTTAAGTTCTTTTCAACAACAATGAGGTTAATCATATGATTTTTCTCTCTTAACCTTACTAATATAGTGGTTATATTAATTGATGTACTGCTATTGAACCGTCTTTGCATTTCTGGAATAAATCACACTTGGTAAAGATGCATAATTTTTTATATGCTTTACATTCTGTTTGCTAATATATATCTGGGATTTTGTATGGTTACTTATAAGTGAGTTTAGGTTATATTTTTTTCTGTTCAAAGATTATAACCAGTAAATGTCAATATTATATTTGCTGCATAAGAAGAAGTTAGAACATTTTAAGTTACATCGTCTCTCGTCTTTGAAACTGTGTTGCACCTGTTGTCTTTTTCTGGAATAGGAGTTTGGAAGTACATACAAGAACTATGAAAATATGACCCATAATGAGGAAAGAAACAAACATCTAAGATTAAAAGTACAAAAAAGACATAACAATTGACTGTAATGCACAAACTTTAATTGGTTCCTCATCAGGAGAAAGATGGCTGTAGGAGACATTCCTGGAAAAACTGGTGAAATTTTGGTGTGGACTGGTACTAGATAATTTCATCAAGTTACTGTTAATTTTTTTAGAAATGATGTTGTTGTTACAATCTATGTAGGAAATAAACCTTATTCCTAGGAGATGCATACTTAAGTCTAAAAAAATACACAACAGGGGATTAACAACAGATTATATGTTACAGTAGAAAAATAGTTAACTTTAAAACATAGACATATAAACTAAAGAGAAACACAGAGGGAAAAAAATGAATATAGCAATTGAGTGACAACATCAAACAACCTCATAAAGGTCAAATTGGATTTCCTTAAGGAGAAGAAAGAAATGAAGTTAAAGAAGATGTTTGAATAAATATGGCTGAAAGTTTTAAAATTTGATGAAACCAATAGACATACAAATGAGCTAAGAACAAAAAAAATATAGGAAACATAAAGAAAACGACATCAAGTCACAGTGTAATCAAATAGCCTAAAGCCAATGGTAGAGAAAATCTTAAAAGGAGTCACACACACACACTCGCACTCACATGTGCACATACCGTCCATCAGTTCAGTCGTCCATCACTGCAGGGAGCCTGTCCTGATGCACGCAGCACCACCCACGGACACCTAGGCCCACTGGCAGCTCTGAGCATTGCTGTCATTTAGACCAGACCCATGCAGGTGGTGTCCTCACTGCTGCCAGCAACCACTGAGCCCAAACAGCACGCAGAAAAAGAAGCATCTTCAAAGGATGATTCTACCCCTTCCAGACCAGTGGTGGGGATTATTTACCCTCCTCCTGAGGTCAGGAATATCACTGACAAGACTGCCAGCTTTGTGGCCAGAAAGAGACCTGAATTTGGAACTAGGATACAATAGAAACTGGATCAATAACCCCAAGTTCAACTTCTTGAACTCTAGCAACCCCTACCATGCCTACTACTGCTACAAGTCAGCAAGTTCAAGGTGGGGAAGGCTCAGGAGCCCTGAGCTAACAGCTGTTGCCAATCTTCCTCTATTTTGTATGTGGGTCATCACCTCAACATGGCTGACGAATGGTGTAGATCCATGCCCGGGATCAGAACCCGCCAACCAGGGACGCCAAAGCCAAGCATGCCAAACTTAACCACTACACCACAGGGGCCCTCATCTGTAGCCAGTTTCTGACCCAGCTGATCCAGAAAGAGAAGCTCAGCTACCAGTTTGACTTCTTCCACCCACAGCACAGCCTCTTCACGTACTTCATGAAGCTAGAGGAACATTACACCAAGATCTTGAATCCACCCAAAGGCTTATTTACAAAGCTCAAAAAAAGAGGCTGAGAACCTCCAAGAAGTTTTGGACCAGGTATGTCACCAAGTGGAGTAGACCAAGGTCCAATAGTAGGAGAGAAAGAAGGAAGAGGAAGAGAAGGAGAAGCAGCTGGTGGCAGACCAATGGGCATGATTTTGAGGTAGTGGAAATGGTGGACTTCCAACCCAACGAGCAAGGGAACTTTCCTCCCTCCACCACCCTGGAGATGCTGGGCGCTGAAATCCTCATTCAGGAGCACAATGAGAAGTTTGGGGAGAGTGAGAAGGTCGAGATGAAGGTCAAGTCTGATGAAGATGAGGGCATCTTCATCAAGAATTCCCACTGGCTGGTTTACTACAACATGGCCAATGGTGCTATTATCTGCTTGGCTGTAAGGGAGGGGTCGGGAGGAAGAGGTCCAAGAGAGAAACCTGCTGGCAGATCTCAGGCACTGTCATTTTGCCTCTCCTGTCCCCGACTCCCTGTCCCAGACCCAGGAGACCTACCTGGGACCTGGTGTCCTGCCTGCACATTTGTTTCCCACTTAGTAAGTTTGGAAATTAAAATTGTCTGGCAGAGTTTCGTTCCACCCATCCGCTTCTCACATTGATAAGAGTAGGGCCTTGATAATAGGGCTTTCTAAGCCCCCCTCCTTCCCAGTGGTCTCTGGAATCCCTTTGTGTTAGGATCTTGAATCAAGGGGATTCATTTCTTTGGCAACCCCTTAGGAAATGTGAGCCCAGGAAATGTCTTTCAGGGTAATGCTTTTGTTTGTTTGTTTGTTTTTTGTTTATTACGGTAACATTAGTTTGTAACAGGATAATGTTTTAAAAAACAAAATTCAACTGAGTCTAATTGTCTTTATTAAATGATTCACGAATCAAGCAGCATCCCAGCTAGCAAATAGACAGATACTCTGAGGAGTCCTACAAAAGAAAGGTTTTTATAGGAAGGAGGGTGGGTCAAGGAATTTATTAGCAAAAGAAAAGAAAGGATTGTTTCAGGCCAAGTCATCTTATTTTGGGGGGAAAGAAACAGCAGGGGTTTTATCATGCAGATCAGCTCACTGGTTTTGATTAGGAAAGTCGAGGTTGACTATTGTAAAGGTCATATTTTTGGGGCCAGCTGGGTGGCATAGTGGTTAAGTTCACAGGCTCTAATTTGCTGGCCAGGGATTCACATGTTCAAATCCCAGGCATGGACCTATACACTGCTTATCAAAGGCATGCTGTGGCAGGCGTCCCACATATAAAGTAGAGGAAGATGGACATGGATGTTAGCCCAGGGCCAATCTTCCTCAGCAAAAAGAGGAAGATTGGCAACAGATGTTAGCTCAGGGCTAATCTTCCTCTCCCCCCCAAAAAAGTTTTCTTTCTGAGAGGGGTTGAAACTGCAATTAACTCTTGGTTAGCTGTTGTCGGGGCAAAAAACTCCATTTTTGGCCTGATGCCCCTTTATTAACATGTCATAGTGACAAGTGACATGTAGCTGATAGAATATGGTGGTTATTGCCATTAATCATTTTGTATCTTGCTGTGGGTGGTCTAATAAACCTCTTGGACCCTTCCAGTGTAACAACAACAAAACAAAAATGGCTTGATGTCCAGAACTATGGCAGAGTAAACATTCTGACAACAACCTGGGTGGCTATCCAGGCTATCCATCCATCCCTCATTGGATGAATATTTCATTTCAACCAATGAAAAGAACTTCTCAGCACAAGTTGGGTCCAAGAGAAAAACAGCCCTTACACCCAAACCCTAGGTGTACTGAGGAGTGCACAGTCTATAGCTGGTCCTAAGGCACCTTGGGCCCCTCATCCTGACACTGCTATCAAGAAAGAATGAGTCACTTCTCAAATTGTCGTACCTTCCACAGTAGGTGGAGAAAGAAAAGGAAACACAGGCATGCAAACACATACATACGCATACTCACTCACTCACATACAACAAAACCCAGGTATTCACGCACATCCTCGGGCCAACCGTTCCTCCCAGCAGTAGTGAGGTGTTTACACTTAGCCCTAAGAGTCCATCATTGACTCTTCCTTGAGCCTTTCCCCTGAAGAACAACCTCAGGGCATTGCTCTCTCTACCTGACCCAGCCCGACTGTCAGCACCCTGCGATGGGGGAATGGGCCCCTTCACCTGGGCCTCTCCATCAGGAAATGTCCTCCGTTGTGAACACCACTGGGGACTCTGGCATCCAGGTGGGACCTGGTTCAGATAAGTGGAATGTGGGGCTTCCCAGAAAGGCAAACAGGGTGCAGTTGGGGCCCACAGGGTGCACTTTGTGGCCTGGGGTGTGTGGCGATTGTGAGTGTGGGTCAGATGGAGAGGGAAGAGAGGGTGGGCAGCTTAGATGGTGGCTGCACAGGTCCCGAGAACATGCAAACACACATTACATACAGAGTTACAAAGATAACAGGTGTTCTTATACTCGTTGAAACGTCTCATTGAAAACAGTGCAAGTCATGAGACAGAGGAGCAACATCTTAAAGTACTGAAAGGAAAGACAAGCCAACCTGCCAACTTAAGGGTTCTATCTCCAGTAAATATACCTTTCAAAAATGAAGGAAAAATAAGGACTTTTTTCCAGACATACAAAAGCTGAAAAAAATGATAGCCAACTGAGCTGTACCAGAAAAGATGTTAAATGAAACCCCTCAAGCAGAAGGAAAATAATACTAACCAGAAAGAAAAACACTGAAATGAGTAGTGACGGGAACATATGAAATACTTTTTAAATGATAAATTTCTATGCCATATAATGGACTTTTTAAAGCAAATAAAAAACAATACGTTGTGAGATTTATAATATAGAGAGAAATAAAATGTCTTACAACATAAGCACCAAAGCCAGGGAAGGACAAATGTTAGCATGTTGGTGGAAGATTCTTATAGTTTATGCCACATAGTATGTCAGGTGAAGATAGATTATGATAAATTAAAGTGCTACAATGTGACTCTTGTGCAGCCGTTAAAATAACACAAAGAGTTACAGGCCAGAGGCGAACACAGGAGATAAAATAAAATCACAAAACATTCGTCAGCTTATTCAAAAACAGGTAGATAAAGAGAAAAAAGAGGCAAAAGAAGAGATGAGACAAATAGAAAACAGATGTCAAAATTATAGATTTAAACCCAAACATATCAAAATTACACAAAATATAAATTATCTAAACCCCCCAATTAAAAGGCAAAGACAGTAAGGATAATTTTACAAGTACATTAATTGACCTTAATTTCAATTAGGAAAAAATAATTGCAGTTCAAAAGAACACTCTTGGTAGCCAGAATCTGGCCTTTGGAGCCTCTGCTGCTACAGACTGGGCGATTTTCCAAAGATGGCAGCCATCATTTGCCAACACAATTTCAGTGGTCAGAAGACACTGAAGGCGGGGCAAAAACTGAGGGAGAATCTGTGGGGAAACTAGTCGAATAAGCAAAACCCCAAACACTTGGAATGCTGACTGCCACAGAAAAGAAAGTGAAATAATTGTTGAAGAAAATGCATTTCTTCTCAAGAGACCAGGCTGATAAAGGTGACAGGAAAATGCATTTGTAATTATTGGGTGCCTTTCTCATAGCTATCTTAATGTTGATGAAATAAGCTCAGTAATGCCTGTTGTGCATAAATACTTTATTTTTTTTACAATCTATATACCTCTTTGAGACATAGCTCTACTTAATGAGGTAATGAGGTAGAGAACATACCTCACTATAAGTGCTGTAGTGGTTTTCAACTAGAATTTTCCTTCCAACTTTTATGATAGGTTTTACATTTCAGTAATTTGTGAGTTTCCACGAAGTTCTAGGAGCATTTATTTAGGATGTTACATATGGAATTGAGATAAATGATAGGCTTTCGAGGCACACATATGATTTCTTTCAGTTGATTCCGAGTTGTGAGGCTAACTTCATAGGAGTAATGCATCAATTTTTGCCAAGAAATCCTTAAAGAAGTAAATCTTTTTTTTTTGGCAGGAAAGATTTAAAAGCCATCAATAAAATCTAGTGCCTTGGCAAGATGCTGCTAAATGGTGAGCTAATTGACAAGGATTTGTATAGCAGCTTTACCTCAGCCAGAGTGGTTTTTGGCACATCAGGAAAGAATACGACATGAAAGAAATAACAATCTTTGGACCAAACTGAAACTATTGAAATGTTGCTGCCCAGATTCTTGAAATTATTACTGAATCCTTCTTTCTTATCTGTGGACCTTTGATCTCACTATTTGCTCTGCCTGCAAGTACCACAAAATCTTCAAGTGGCTTCTTCTCTTAGCTAACTCATGTCTCCACTCAAATTATCATCTCAGTAAAACCTTTTGTGAACTCTAATTAAAATTGCGTGACTTACTCTGCTTTGTTTTTCATCATAATTATTGTCACTACTGGAATATTGTTATATATTTTTTCTCTTGTATATTAACTGTATCACCCAACAGATTGAAAGCTTCATGAAGACAAGGAAATTATCTCTTTTTTTTTTTTTTGCAGAGAATGATTTGCCCTGAGCTAACATCTGTTGCCAATCTTCCTCTTTTTGTTTTTTCTCCCCAAAGCCCCAGTGCCTGGTTAGATATTCTAGTAGTAAGTCCTTATAGTTCTGTGAGTCACCACCACAGCCACAGCATGGCAACTGACAGACGGGTGGTGTGGTTCTGCGCTTGGGAAGTGAACCGGGGCTGCCGAAGCAGTGAGAGTGTCCAACTTTAACCACTAGATCATCAGGGCTGGCTCAAGTAAATTATCTTTGAATGTCATATTTACACTCTACTGTAAAGCTTCACGTTGCATAGTTAACCAGGATGATACTTTCTCCCACTGAGAAGTTGAGGAACTTCTTAGAACTTAACAGCTTTTATGTTTGCATTAATTTTGTTCTTGTCACTAAGGGGCCCCAAAGTCAGATGTGAATAATTAAGACCAATGCAATACAACTTAGCTTGTCCGTAGAAGCTACTAGTCAAAATTTTGGAGATTCCATATGTGTATAAGAAATAAAAAGTTTTCATTTCAATAGATATTAGTAAGATGCGAAAATAGCAAGAAGGAAAAACTGCTAAATTCTGATTTTTTGTCTCCCAGTATGACTGTTTCTTAGTTATTCCGATACAAAATCTTAAAGCTTTGCAGGGTGTTTTAACCCACATCACCTGATTGGCATTTTTCATCTTTAACTGTGTGAGGGACTATTACATTCTTGACATTGGAGGCCACCAATGAAATGTATACCTCCTGGTACTCATTCACTGCCACAGTCCCCTCCCAACAAATCTGGCTCTGGCCTGAGACTTGCTTCAATTAATAACACTATGCTTCTTCTAGTTCTCAGCTTTTAGAATCCTGACAGCTCCTGCTTTGGGGCTCTTGGGCACCATGAGCACGTGTGAGAAGTCCATTGGTCCAGCTGGAGAGACGTGGTGGCAAAGTCACATGAAATGGTGGGATGCTGAACTACATGGAGTGAGAAGGAGATCACTCATTGTATTAGTTTCCTAGAGCTGCAGTAACAAGTGACCACAAACTGTGTGGTTTAACACAACAAAAACTTAGGTTTTTTGAGGTTAGAAATCTGAAATCAAGTGTCATTGGGGTTGGTTGCTTCTGGAGGCTTGGAGGGAGAATCTCTTCCATGCTTCTCTCCTGGTTTATGGTGGTTACTGGCAATCCTCGGCATTCCTTGCCTATTATACAGATCATTTCGATCTCTGGCTCCACCTTCCCGTAGTAGTCTTCCCTGTGTGTGTCTCCTCTGTGTCTCTGAGTATGACTCTCTCTCCTTTCTCTTATAAAGACACAAGTTTTTGGATTTAGCATCCACCCTAAACTAGTATGACCTTATCTTAACTAATTACACCTGTAATGACCCTATTTCCAAACAAGGTCATGTTCTGAGGTTGTGGATGGATATGCATTTGGGAGACGGGCACTATTCAAGCCAGTACACCAGTTATCTCAGTAGCCAGCTGATCCTAGTCTCTACCCTCCAGTCAAATGCAGCCATACCATAATGGCAGCCCAGTTGATCTCAGCCTATGCTAAAGAATCATATAATAAAATAAAAATAATTGTTTTACAATGCTTGTTTTGGAGTTGTTATACAGCAATATATAATACAAATACTAGTTAAAATTCTTCCTCTCAAACCCTTACGAACACATGTCAGAAGTGTATAAATATATGAATATATAAATAAATGAACGACTAAGTGAAAGTAAGGAGGAACAGGGACTCCGTGTCTGTCTTTCATATGTTGACTGTCCAGTAAAGATATTCTGAACAACAGCACACCAGAGAAGCACTATTCAAAACAAGGGTGAGCTACACAACCGGAGTCACTATTCGTCATGGTCGATCAATAAATATAACCTAGTTATAAAACCATCTGTTTATGCTAGCTACTTCTACAATCAAGAATTACGGTTAACTGAAGATGTCCTTTGGAAAAAAGACAGTTATGGTATTGGTTAACTTGAACTTTTACATGTTGATCAACTGTGTCAGCATAAACTGGTATTTATTTAATGTTGCCTTATGAAATATTTACATCAATGTATCCTATTTACTTTCAGTCACAACAGTTAGATCTACAGTTTCAATATTCCCTTCTAGATAAGGATATAAATTAGAAATCCTCCTTCACATCCCATCAAGCATTTATGTACATGAATACTTTACAAAAGTAATCCTTTGGTCTGTTTTGTGGTTTTGGTATGGAAGATGCAGTTTTTGGAAACAGCTATTCCCTGAGTTTGTTTGTTTATTCCTTCATTTATTCATTTATTTAGTCAGATTTGTATTTTTAAGAATTTGAATCTTCTGGAATTTTATAATTAAGAAAGGAATAACGTACACTTAGTATTGAACAACTTCAATATTATTCAAATGCAAGGGTCAGTTGTTGATCTGTTTGCTTCTCCCTCCCTCCCTCCCTCCTTCCTCCCTTCCTTCCTTCCCTCCTCCCTTCCTTCTTTCCTTCCTTCCTTCCTTCCTTTCTTCCTTCCTTCTTTCCTTCTTCCCTTCCTTTTCTCTTTCTTCCTTGGTTTATTTGGAACAGATCTCATTTTTCAGGACGGAGTTTTTCTTTTCCCAATATAAAAATCCATGAACTTTTTTTCCCCAGACTCCTGATAAATTTTCCCTGTAATAAATATCTGACACTAAATTTTTATTAATCTTACTAAAAATTCCAATCTCATTTTCCAGAATTTTGTGCAGATATAAAAGTATGATAAAGAATTTAGATTTTTCAAAAATATATATGTTCCATTCAATGTATTGACTAGAATTCAGGTAGATTTAATAAGGGGAAACAAATCCTTATTCTTCACTTCTAACAGCACATTTTCTCAAGACTACTGACAAAGAAAATTTCATTTATACTCTTTACAAATTATGTTGTTACATTTCCTTCATTTAAAGATATAGAGGCCATGAATATTATTCTTTTTCTATGTATATTAGATTTCACATAAAAAGGTATAGAAAGTGACCATGTTTTTCTCTCTGGGAATGTATGCATGGATGTGTTTTGCTGTCCCAGAAACAGAACAATTATATGAAACAAGATAGTTTTATTCTCTACCCTAGTTCTTTAAACACAGGAAGAAAGAAATCCCTTTCATTGGCTACATGGCACCATCCTTTCTCATTTTCAGTCTGAAAAATCAAATGGATTTTATTTTAAATAAATTTTAAGTTATATGTAGATATAGATCTGAAATTTCATTAATAGGTTTTAACTTTCTTTACTCAGGCAGAAGTGGTATGTCTTTTATTATTCTTTGGAATCACATAAAATCACCAAACACAACTATTAAATGTAATAGCTGCATACATTAGAAATTCAAGGTTGAAGTAATTAGAATGAAACAGCAGATTTTAAAGGAACAAGACTGTCACTTAGTGTCAATGTTACAATTCCATTTATCAGCTCCATTAACTTAATGGTCAAAGAGAAAAAAATTCTCCATCCTTTCTTCTCTCTGGTGCATATTTGCTCTCATACACATCTAAACTAAGGCTAATAGAGAGTAAAGAGATGCTATCAGCATTCTTTTATGTAGCTTTTATTGTTTTCCATAAAATTCTGTCACTGGGATAAAACTAACGATTTTATACATCTGGCCTAGCCATACAAACTCCAATTTTTACTTTTCTAATTTTCATTCAACCCTCTTTCCCACTCCTTTAACTTAGAGTACTTTGGTCACGTGGAAGTTGAAATATCAAAAAGTCAGAAACCTCATCAAAAAAAAATAGGTACTTTACTACCTTTTGATCTCTGTCTTCATGTGAACCATTTTTGATGACTATTTACCTCTCCAGTGCTCATTTATATTGCAGACAGCCACACAATAGACTTTCAGGTATTTAATGCTGAAAAGCCCAATTGGTGATGTGTAGTAAAATTTTACTGCTTGTCTAAGTAAAAAAGGGAGCAATTCCTATACCTACATTGCCAGTTGAAAAGTTCAACCTTTATCTGTTTAGCCAGCTTTAATTCAAGAATAGGTCTCTTCCCGCAGAGAGGAGAAATGCTGAGGCATCAGACACTTTACAGCAACCCCCTGTGCAAGCTGATTTCCCTGCTGCTGCTCGTGCATTTTTTTCCCTACTCTCAAGAAGTTTACTTGTTTTATTTATAAGGAACCTTTACCTGATGGATATGTCAATAACTTATCATTTTCTGGCTTGACCAACTTCTGTGTGTGTATTAGTTTACAAATATTAAGTATGCCATTTTATTAATTATATACCTTTTTTTTTGTATTTTTTTTAATTTTTATTACAGTAACATTGGTTTATAACATTATATAAATTTCAGGTGTACATCATCTATGCAGAAATAGAAGTATAATGATATAGTCCTTTAAAATTGCATGAAATCTCTTGAGAGTCCAGTGTTATATCCAGTACATTTAAATAAAATGTATAGAGTAATTCTGACGTGTAGTTTATTGCCACAAATCAACATGTCACAGATGTAGGTACTTGATTATTAGGATAATTATCTTGCTTAATTTCTCTAATATTCAGCTTTTTTAATATACAAGTATATTTTTGAAATATTTAACTAAAGCTATACTCTCTTTTTTTTTTCCTTTTTATTGTCTTATAGGCATTCATATAAGATATGCTAAGGATATAAAATGATAGTTAAAGAAAGCGATTTGTATCTTCCTTGGCTTTATTTTTTAACTTCTTTTTTTTTGATAGAACATAGTTCTTTTCTTCTTGACTCAAGTGTTCACAAGGAGTAGCATAAGAATAGCAGTCAGAAAACCACTTTTATGCCTTTTTTCTGCTGCTTATAAGTTGTGTAACTTTGGTTCAGTCACATGAAACTTTTTTGATTACAATTATTTTGACTGCTCCAAGGGAATAATAATAGCTGCTTACTTCACAGGGTTGTGTGGAAATCATATGAGATAAAATATAATCTTCTTCTGAAAACCATGCAATATCATAACTAAAATGTGAAATCCCAATACCAAAATTCATACAAAATTAATTCAAATATATTTTCTCTTAGGCATCTGTGATGTATATTAGGGAAACATAAAACAAAATCACATAATCCGTTTGGACAACTGACACTTTTCTCACTATTATGAAATGAAGCTGTTTGGCTCAAGTAAGAAAAATTCTGTCTTCCTGAGGACTCAAGTCTTTTTTTATAAAAGAAATATTTACTTATAAATATCATAGCTAGTCCTGGTCTCATAGATAAGTTTTGCAAATGTTCTTAAGTGAGGAACTGAGATGATGAGTTTTTGAAAGTTCTTTTTCCATATGATAAAATTTCTGAATTTTTATAGGATGTAAAGTGAGCTTTAAGGAATAGTGGGTCAGGCCTGTTCATTTTCCACAGAGGAAGACCCTGCATTTAATTTGAAATGCATTGCACCTCCTGAAGTTCTGCCCTTTATATTTTCACTTATCCTCTGCATAGCAAGCAGGTATGGAAGATTTCTACATTTCACTCAAATGCACTTTATCAAATTGAGATAGAAAGTGTGAAGTGTGTCTA
This sequence comes from Diceros bicornis minor, assembly GCF_020826845.1. NCBI lineage: Eukaryota > Metazoa > Chordata > Mammalia > Perissodactyla > Rhinocerotidae > Diceros > Diceros bicornis. The sequence continues at coordinate 18,519,166 of NC_080777.1, forward strand.
GTTTCCATTTTTAGCTTCTTTTACCAGGTGTTTATGAAACTTGCCCAGGAAAATTTTAATCACCTGGCAAAGTATTTGAAATCTAGCACTCACCTGACAGACAATTACTTAAGATGTATGCTTGCGTATTGATTATGCTTTCTTTTATGTGTATCCTTTACTATTCAAATATATTTGCTAATTTTTGATAAAATTTTCTGCTGTAATTGTTCTGGGATGAGTAATAATATTTAGGGTTGTATTTATCTTCACCTTTGTGATTTTGCAAAATTGATTTGTTCACAAGTTTATTGTTCAACATAGAATTTATAGGAGCAAAATTGGAAAGAAAACTGAATATCCCACAAAGGAGTATATTTAACTAGATATTGCATAAGCAAACATGAAAAAATAGATATTATTACTATACAGTAAATAAAATTGTTTTGAAAAATATTTAAAATAAGAAAAAATATTACAATAAGTGAAATGAACTTGGTAATAAATGGGATATAGTATACGTCCCAGAGTTAATTTTACATATATATCTGTAAATATAAATCTAAGTATAAATACAATTACTAGAAGGAAATATATTTACATGTTCATATGTTAATGGTATATATTTTCCTGGGTGCTATGATTAGGAAAATTAAAAGAAAAATTCCTTTGATTTTATATGTAATTACCAATATTGCTGCCATAAATATGTATGAGTTTTAAGATTTGAATATAAAAGATATTTTTAGAAGTACTGGGAAATCAAGTGATATGTTTTATAACATAGTTTCATAAAAAAAAATGTTACAATTTTGTCAAAAACTTCCTTAAGGTACTATGAAATGACCAGTGTCTATTGTAGATTTGTGACTATTTATATTCTCAGGCCATTTAGTTAAAATACAAGCAGTGTCTTCCGGGTACTGTTCTAAGTATGTGCTGTATGTAATACAACTTCAGATAATTAAAAATGAGTATTCTGTAACCCTATGATGAGTTTTTATTGTTGCATCAAACCAAGATTCATGTTAATATAGCATATGGTTAGCAGTGACCGAATTCTCAATTCTACTTTGGAATTCTGGAGATTGATGCTATGGTCTGATAGGATGTTACCATGAGGTTTGATGTGACACATCCTTGGTTGTTGTCACAGGCTCACTACTCTAAAATGAGTTGACCTAAAAGTGACTTACTTTCTTAGAGTTTATACCCTTATTTGTTGAATTGGAGTAAATATACATAATTACTTAATAACTGAATAAGCCAAAGTCCCTCTAACCTGTAAACCTGGCCTGTTAGTGAAACAAAGAAAGATTGAGCAGTCAGAGATCATGTTTTACCAACTGTGCAATCATTACAGATGTCGTGTAAGTAGCCTGGGTTCTGTCTCACAACATTATAAGAAAATAAAAACAACTAAAATTGATTTATAGATATTTCTTCTACACTATCGTCACCTTAAGAACCATGTCTTAAGTAAGCTCTTCTCCGGTTATGATGGTAATTTGTGCTTTGAGGGTCTTATCATACCCTTGACTGGATGTTTAAAAACAGTGATTGACTTTCTGGTTTTGTTTTTCACTTTCCCAATTTCCATGGTATATACACTATTTCTACGTTACTGAGTTTTTTCTTCTTTTTTTCTAACAGTTATGGGAAGAGTTCCTTTCACTTTATTTGGACCCTGGCTTCAGGTCAGTCAATAAAGAAAATTAAAAGGCTCTCCAAATAATACTTTTTCTCTTTGATTGTAGAGACCTATAGTAAAATAAGGGCTATTCAACTTCAGAATGTACAAAAGCCATTTTGCAGAGTCTTTTTGAAGATATTGAAAGAGATTGATAAAAAGTAAACTGTCTTTTTAAGTATAGTCTTTTAGCTTAAGTCAGTAAAATTCTGTTTGAATTTAGGTCTTCTTTACTTCAATGCTCTGCAGGCCTTTATATCAATCAGCATGTACAAAATATTTAGCAGAATGTAAGTAATTTAACGAGTGATTATTTCTATAATATGTCAATGAAGGATCAGAACTTACAGATAGTAAGCAGATAAAATGAATATGGTTATCACTGAAATACACGTCAAACATTATTCATGGGATAATTTATGTCTTTATGTTTATCAAAATGTTTTTTCTCCTTAATGCCTCAAGGTAATGCATGTTTGAATACATTTGGATCTCATAGCTCAATGTAAAGTTGCAATGAACGAGTCCTTTTATTAAGTTCCTCAATGTGTGTAAAAATGGAATGCAAAATTTACAAATTAAGCAATGCCACTCAATTTACCAAATAACAGACATTTTTTCAGTATTTAAATATTGATTAATCAAAAAGAAACATCTCTGGGGGCCGGCCCCCTGGCCTAGTGGTTAATTTTGGTGCACTACACTTCGGTGGCCCAGGTTTGGTTCCAGGGCATGGAGCTACACCACTCATTGGTGGCCATGCTGTGGCGGCGACCCACATACAAAATAGAGGAAGATTGCAACAGATGTTAGCTCAGAGCAAATATTCCTCAAGCAAAAAAGAAAAAAAACAGGAAGATTGGCAGCAGATGTTAGCTCAAGGCGAATCTTCCTCAACAACAAAAAGAAACATCTTTGTCCTTTTAAAAGCAATTTACAATGTTACTAACTGCATATAAACTTGTATTAGGGTAACTTAAAACCAAAATGCATGAAAAACAAGGCTTTAAGAAGCAATAAAAATAAATTAAGTAAAATAGAGGAAATATTAACTATAGAAAATAAGATTAAAATCATTATTATTTTACAGATGAGCAGTGGTAACACAATATCTCAAAAAGCAGCAAAAATATGAACTATTTGATTTGTTTGTTTTGTTTTCAGAAAAGTAAATACATAGAGATTCCCAAAAGAGTAGCTACTTTGAAATTATTTAAACTATCTAAATATTATCTTGGAGGTCAAGGCAGAATGCAGACAGTGGAATGACCTGGGGCACGTGACTTGATTAGTGTCTGTGGGTGCAGTGCTCTGGGGTTCTGTCCAGGGCTAAGGCCAGATTGGTCAATTCAAACCAAAAGAGCAGGGTTTTGATATACCACAAGGGAGTCTTATCTAAGGAGTACATGAGGGGAAGACTCTGGGAGGCAGAGGAAACCGTTGATCACAAGAACTATTGGGGCAGTCATTTCAGGAACTTACATTTGCTTGTGACTCTGCAGGGTGTTATCTAGGGCATGTGCTTACACAAGGGGGCTACTGTCATTTTAAGGTCACTGCAGGCTGCTTAGCCAAACAAAATGGATGCCAAGGCAGCAATATCATGAAATAGCTTAGCTAAACCTTGGACATGTGGTTTGAAATCAGGAAGTGTGATGCCTCCAGCTTGTTCTTCTTCTTCAAGATGGCCTAGCTATTCGGGGTCTTTTCTGGTTACAAAATGCAACCACAAAAGTGTACAAATTTTAAGAATGTTTTTTCCATATCTATGAAAAACGCCATTGGAATTTTGACAAGAATTCCACTGAATCTATAGATTGCTTTGGGTGATATGGAAGTTTTAACAATATTAATTATTCTGATTCCAGAACACAGGATATCTTGCCTTTTATTTGTGTCTTCAACTTCTTTCATCAAATCAAAAATGTACAGATCTTTCAACTCCTTGGTTAAATTTAATCCTAAGTATTTTTTTTGATGCTATTATAAATAAGATTGGTTTCTTAATTTCTTTTTTGATAACTTGTTGGTGTATAGAAATGCAACTGATGTTTTTTATGTTGATTTTGTATCCTGCAACATTACCAAATTTAAGTTGTAACAGTTTTTTGGAGGAGAAGGAGTCTTTAGGTTTTCTATATGTAAGATATACAAACAGGGACTATTTAACTTTCTCCTCTCCAATTTGGAATACACAATGGAGAAAGGAGAGTCTCTTCAATAAGTGGTGCTGGGAAAACTGGATATTCATAGGAAAAATAATGAAATTGGACTCTTGTCTTACAACATACACAAACGTTAATTCTAAATAGATTAAAGACTTAAATGTAGGATCTGAAATCGTAAAACTCTTGGAAGAAAACATGAAGACAAAACTCCTTGACATTGGTCTTGGCAATGATTTTGAACATGACACTAAAAGCATAGACAGCAAAAGCAAAAATAGACAAATGGGACTACATAAAACTAAGAAGCTTCTGTACAGCAAAGAACACAATCAACAAAAATGAAAAAGTAACCTATGTATTGGGAGAAAATATTTGCAAACCGTATATCTAATAAAGGGTTAATATCCAAAATATATAAGGAACTCATACAACTCAATAGCAAAAACACAAATAACCCAATTAAAAAATGGGCAAAGTACCTGAATGAACATTTTTCCAAAGAATGTATAAAAATGACCAACAGGTATATGAAAATACCTAGTATAGGTATATGATCACTAATCATCAGGGAAAAGCAAATCAAAACACAACGAGATATTACCTTGTACCTATTAGGATAGCTATTATCAAAAAGACAAGAGATAATAAGTGTTGGTGAGGATGTGGAGAGGAACCCTGTACTCTGTTGATGTGAATGTAAATTGGTACAGCCACTATAGAAAATAGTGTGGAGGGTCCTTAAAAATTAAAAATAGGACAACCATAAGCTGCAGCAATCTTACTTCTGGGTATACATCCAAAGGAAATGAATCTGGATCTCAAAGAGATATCTGCACTCCCATATTCATTGCAGTATTATTCACAATAGCCAAGATAATGGAAACAACCTAAGTGTCCATCAGTGGATGAACATATAAAGAAAATATGGTGTACATATATCCAATGGAATATTATTCAGCCATAAAAAGAAGAATATCCTGCCATTTACAACAACATGGATGAACCTGGAGGCCGTTGTGCTAAGTGAAATAAGCAAGACAGAGAAAAAAAATACTATATAATCTCACTTAAGGATGGAATCTAAAAAAGCCAAATTCATAGAATGGTGGTTGCCAGGGACTGGGAGGTGGGAGAACTGTGGAGATGCAGGTCAAATGATACAAGCTTTCAGTTATAAGATGAATAAATTCAGGAGATCTAATGTACAGTGTGGTGACTATAGTTCATAATACTGTATTGTATACATGAAAGTTGCTGAGAGAATAGATCTTGAGTATTCTCACCACAAACACACACACACAAACACATATACCCACAAAGAATGGTAACTGTGGGAGGGGGTAGATGTGTTAATTAGATTGATTGTGGTAATCATTTCACAATGTGTACATATATTAAATCATCACATTATACATCTTAAAATATACACAATTTTTACTTGTCAATTTTACCTCAATAAAGCCGGAAAAAATTAATATCTTAAGAATATGTGTGTATATGTGTTTGTGGGTATGCTACAGGTGAAGAAAGCGATAAAACAACGATACCAAGTGATTTCACTGAAAATGAAACAGTTATTTAACAAAGTAAATTCTGTAACATGTAACTCTACAATAAACTACCAGTACGTCAGGAAAATTCAAAAGAAAGTATTTCTGTTAAATTTATCCTGAATCTCTAAGTGTAAAAATGCAAAAAGTCGGGTTTCAAAAAACATTCACTTTTTTATGGATATAATTGTGACTTGACTGTACTGGCAAAGAGACAACTCTGTATTAATTGCATAAAAACAGGACACTTCTAAATTGGCATTACTCATTAATTTAAATTTGCATTAAGCAATTTACACGTATGCCTTTTTCACCCTTGCTATTTCCATGCTTTAATTAGCTTAATTTAACTGGAATCTCTAGATAGGTCACAGCTCTCAAGTTTAATGAAATAGACTAAAATGGGTTTAATAGAAATTCATAAATTATCAATGTTTTTTGGAGTAATGCATACATAATTTATTTCCTGTCAATACCCAGCACATTTTGCAACATTCAAGTAAATAGAAGAGCTAATAGTGTTACATCTAATATGTTTCTTAGCAAGATAATGGTGTTACTTGAGGAAAAAAAATATCTGAGAATACAGGGGTATGGCTGGCATATGACATGCCGTGTTCTACTCAACACTATTTAACTAGCATGGCCTTCTTGGCAATACTAATTAAAATAACCCCTCCTTACCACCAGTTCTCCCTGCTGCCTTCCCTACATTATTTTTTTATAGCATGAATCACCATCTGACATACTACCTTTTAATTGTTTTTTGTTTGCCTCCCCACCTCCTCACACCCACGGTGACAAGCAAGAGGATTGAGATTTTATCCTTGTTCACTGCCATATCCGTAGAGCTAAGAATAAGGCTAGGCACAAAGCATTCAAAAATATTTGTTGAAATAAAAACATTTAAAATTAAGTTAAAGTTACGAAAGTAGGAAAAATGTATACAATAAAAGCCTTTAAATTAGCTTCAACAAGTGGATGCCATTATAAAGTAATTTATACTTGTTCCAATCATTCTTAAGTCATTGCTTTTGCTTACTAACTAAATCAAAGGCCTGTATCTGCTCCTTAAAGGAATAGATATATTTATAGATCAAAGGAACAGAAAATGTGTGTCATCTAGAATTATTTTATTTGCAAATTACTAAAAACTTGCAAATAAAGTTACAAAAAACTCAATTTAACCAGCATAAAGTATAAGAATTGATTGGCTTACACAAATAGAAAACCAAAAGTTGTCAAGTAAGAATTGATCTGGCTGAAATGTTATAAAAATCATAGTTTCTTTCCTGTTTTTCTCTCTGCCTTTCAAAATGATTTCTTCAGCAGTTATCTGCTAGAAGCTTCTATGGGCTAAAACTTTCTTGCTCAGGTCCAGTGGGAAGAGAACCTTTCACTCCTGAAACTACAGTAAGGAAAGTGAAGAATTTTCTTTCCCAGATTCCCACTAAACATCTTCAAAATTAGCCATGGCTGAATTGGGTTATATGACAGTCCCTGAGCCCAAGTGTTTAGTTGAGACCTTGGCAATGAATCTGAGATGGAATGAATGTCACTGAAATCGCTTTGTTTCAAACAAGAGAGGAGAGATTCCCCGAGAGATATTCCCAGGGTACAGTTAGCCTGGCAGATGGGGGGCGAATGCTGGGCAGCAACAGTATGTGCCTGTTACAAAGGTTTAGTTCTCTTTTGGGTACTTTGGCTTGTATGTCCTTACTCATTGCCGATCAACAGGTAAAATTGTAACTGCTTGTAATTTTGAAGGGATATAAATAGAAAAGGTCATTCAGGAATTCTGAGGCATTCTTCTTTTTATTGGATTCCTCTTTCCAGTCTAGAATACGGTAAAAGAAGGATGAGGAACTCTTGAGAAGTGTCCAGAGAGTACCAGGACAAAAATACTCAATGATTAGAGAATAAGACCTGTGAGAAAGAATCAGAAGAGGTTTAATCTATATAAGATAGATATTATGGCTAATTTAGTAGTTTTAAGTAATGGAAGTATCAACTCTGGTAGCTTTCTTTATTCCTATTCTTTCATCCCGAATCCCTACTGACATGCAACTTGATACCTACAGGTTGAGTTCTAGTGTGGTACTTGATAGTACACATATCAAGTGATAATAATGATGAAAGTTCAGTGTTTGAGCACTCAAGCATCGTTCATTTTGCTATGAACTTTATGTCCATTAAATTGTTTTATCATTAGAACAACTTTAATTCATGTTACAGAAAAAAATGTGTTCAAAGAGTTTTAATACTCACACAAATTCTGAGAGCTGGTGAATTTGCAGCAGCAGGATTTGATGCCAGATCTTTCAGGCTGCAATAACTATGATGTGTCTCATAATTCCTGGATGCTGCTATCTGCCTAGAATGCTTATCAGATTTCTCAGACTCCCTGTTGCTTTATTCTTAAGCATCTTGATCCACTGATCTTCCATTGACAATTTAATAAATGTGTATGGAGTGGTTACAATGTACACATATTGTGCAGGATTCCAAGTATCTGAGATGGATAGGACAAGAAAAGGCCACTGCCTTTAGAGAATCTGCAATTTGTTGTGGAATACAAGAAAATAAACAGAGGATTACACAAATATTATATGAGTGATGAAATTCTATTAATTGTAAACTAAGCAATTCTACTAGTTTTCCCACTGAGAACAACTAGAAAAGCTAGAAAAAATATAAAAGCTGTATTTAAAGACATCAGAGTGCTAAATAGGTAAAAAAAGAAAAATCAAGCATCTCTGAGGAAAAATAACATTATTTTGATTTCAAGTTATTTCTAAGCATTTTCGTATACAAAGAGTGGCACTCATTAATTAGTCATACAGTGGAGAGCAAAAACTATCATTAAAAATAACAATAAAAATGCAACAGCATAAGATCCAGATAAGTGAGAAAAGAGACACAGATGAATATCTTAAACTATCTGAATGAAATCAGATTACTATAAATAATGAAATGAAAGATTAATATTGAATATTTCAAAAAGAGAATAGGAAATGTAAAAGAGAAATGAGAGGTGATGTTCTAAAAATGTAGATATGTATCTAAAAATGTAGGTAATGTATCTAAAAATACAACTGAAATTAAAAACTAAATGTATGAATTTGGCAGTGGACTTTAAACAGCTGGAGAAGGATTTAGATACCTGTGACAGAGGTCAGGAAAACATAACTAGAATGAAGTATAGGTAGGAAGAAAGGCAGAGAAGGGGAGGAAGCAGCTAAGCGTATACAAGTTTCAGTAAAAGTACAGCCTGACCAAAGGGAGCTCTGGGAATAGGCTTTCATATTTATACACCAGTTATTCATGAACCAAGATTTGTCCAGGCAAAGTCAGTGGTAAGGGAGTTAGGAAAACTCACACTCTAGATGCACGTGGAGACAAAGCTCCAGAAGACTAGACTGAGAGTCCTCTGCTGAGAGTAGCAGGTTCTAGTCATTAAAAACAAAAGTCCACTGAAACTTTGTGAAAGGAGCATGGAAATTATATAAAGGATCCAAAGGCAATTAGGAGAAATATCAAGAATGTTTGCTGAAAATAGATGTCACCTTGAGGAGAAAAGAAAAGTCATAAAGACCATCCAAATAGAGAGAAAGGGACATTCTCTAGGCAATCTGAATGAAAAAGCAATTGACAATATGAAAGCAAAGATTTATAGGAAAGGGTAACTAGCAGATAATAGGAATGCTCTCAGTTTGATAAATGATAGCCAAGAACTTTTGATAGAGTCCCTGTAATTCTTGAGTACCCAGACATTTAGATATCAATGAAATTCAAGAATAGATTTAGCTTCCAATACACCCTTCTTTATTTCTTTATTCTGTTTCCCTATACTCTGTGCCTACAATTATTGAGAAACTGAGTAAATATATATCTCCCTGAGGTAATGAGAAAAAAGTAATTAGTTATACACAAAATGTAGATCAGCACACAGAATCAATCAATCAAAAATTAACTGTGTTAAGGCATGTTTAATTGCAGAAAATAGTTCTTGCCTTAACTGATTCATATCGTTGTAAGACAAGACAGAGAATTTATATTATAATGAATAAATAAATAATAACATTTCAAATACCAAATAGTGCTATAAAAACATACATAAATAAAACAGGGAATGTGATACACAATGACTAAGAGAGAATGTTCAGTGGCAGCAGGGCCTGTGACATTGCCCTAATAAAACTTCTCTTGTGTAGCCCTCTCCTTACCTTGGTACCTACTCATTTTCTGAGCTTTGATCTTTAGCCTTCCAGGTGAGTTTGTGAGCTTCCCAATATGTAAACAATAAATTACTCTCCTTGCTAGAGTTAGCCAAAATATCTTAAAACAACTTTGACCAAAGAGGAAATCAAATCAAAAAAATACAACAAATAGATAATAATGAGAGTAAAATATTACATATCTGAAACTGGAATATTCACTTCAAGCAATTCCAAAGGAAAATGTAATCTGCATGTGTTTGTGTATGTGTTGTGAATTAAATAAGTTGTGCTTCCTAGGAATAAGAAAAACACAAGGAATAAATTTTAAAAAAATTGTAAAAGGGTACTTTGCCCAATTTTTTCAAATTCTATGGCAGGGTGACATCAGCAAAAATGGCAGAGTAAGAAGCTCCCCAAATTCTCTTCTCCATAAAAAGAACAAGAAAACTGGCATACACACACACACAAAACCAATTAGAATCAACTTTTTCAGAATTCTGAAAATTAAACCAATCATTGGCAGCAGTTCTGAAAAGTGTTTATTCAAGAAAAATTGTAGACTTTCAGTAAGAACAGTGGGCTTTGTGACATTTTAATTTCCCCCATTCGCAACTCTCCGTCTCCAACTCTGTGGTATTCTTGAAAACCAAAAACTTGAACTCATGATGAAAACCAGTAGCCTGGCAGCCACTGGGGTCAGGGAAGTTTGGGATGGAGCTCCTTCAAGGCCCCATTCCCAAAGAATTTTCATTATTGTACCTATATGGTTGTTCATACAACCACCAGACTCTGCTTGCAAAGCTGCCTTTATTTGAACAGAGTTGGAGCTTACCAAGTGTCCCTTTTTCTTGGGTCATTTGTGAAAAACAATCAGAGGGAAATGTTGAACATCTCAGTTGCCTGAGGTTGTTGATAATAGTTGCAGCAAACAATAAGCTAACTAAAAACCTTAAAAGGAAAAGCTAGAGAAGAGATGTCCACAGAGGGCTCTGAAAAGCTCCAATATATTCCTTAGAATCTAGAATGCCACATGTATAAGTAGGGCTGTATGCATGCCCAAGATATGCATATTCATAAAAAACTTGAAAAGGCTCTAAGCTCTTACCCTTGGCTAAGCATGGGGCTCTATAAGCAGGAAGTGAAGGCTAAGCTGAAGTGGTAACCTGCTTGGATGAGTGTCGAAGATGAGTCTTAATATGCAGACAGACACTTTTGGAAATGGACAAGAGACTTAGTGATTTGAGGATCTAAGAAAATCTTTGTCCAGTCGTTAACAGACTACTAAGCTAATTTAACATATTTCAGTGGCCACATACAAGAGAGAATACAGATTTTTCATGAGTACTTCAGAAAAACTACTAAATAAAATAACAACAACAAACAGAACCCAAAAGAAATCCTGGGGAAGTGGGAGAATCTGATTAATGTGGTTGCCATATTATGGTACTTAAAACAGCCAATTTATAACCAAAATTTACAAGAAATGCAAAGAAACAGAAATGATGGCCTCTAGACAGAGAAGTATTTAAAAATAAAACAGTCCATAGCAATTGTCTTGAAGGAAGCCCAGGAGTGGACTTACTAGACAAAAGTTTTAAAGCAATGATTTTAAATATGTTCAGAGAAAAAAAGGAATCAATATCTAAAGAACTAATGACAGTTATGAAACAATTTCTCATCAAATATAGAACATCAGTAGAGATATAGAAATTATAATTAAAAAGGATAGAAAGCCTAGAATTGAAATAATAAATTCATTAGAGAGGTTCTATGGAAAATGTAAAAGAATCAGCAAAATTTAAGATAGATCTTGTGGAAATTATCCAGTCTGAGGAACAGAAAAAAATGAATGAAGAAAAATGAACATATCTTCAGAGATATGGGAACACCATCAAGCATACCAACACAGGTAGAATGGAGGTCTCAGAAGGAGAGAAGAGAGAAAAAGATGTGGAAAAGTATTTGAATAATTAGTGACCAAAAAACTTGCCAAACTTGACGAAAAACTAATCTATACATCCAAGAATCTCAACAAACTCCAAATAGAATAAATTCAAATAAATTCACATCTAGACACATCATAATCAAATTATCAAAAGCAAAAAATTATGAAAGCAGCAAGAGAAAAGCGACATCACATATAGCATATTCTCAGTAGGATTAACAGTTGTTTTATGAAAGAGGGAAGACAGAAAGCAGTGGGATGACATATTCAAAGTGCTAAAAGACTGTCAGTCAAGAATTCTACATCCAACAAAACTCTCTTCCAAAAATAAAGGAAAGCCTAAGACGTTCTCAGATATTAAAAAGCTGAGAGGATTTGTCACTAGCAGACATGATGACCTAGAAATAAAAGGAGGCCTTCATGCTGAAATGAAATGACACTAGATAGTAACTTGAATCAAAAGGCCAGAGTATTCAATCACAGCGGGCTTTTCAAAGGGTTTAGTCCTATGATTCATGGATCTCCTCAGCCATCAAAGAAGTCAGTAACAGGGATGTGATTATCCAAGAAATATCTGTGGAGGAGACAGTTTTCTAAAGAGTGAATCCCCATGTTATACACAAAAGACAGACAAGGATCGTGAAAATTTTATGCCAGCAGAAAAACTGCCATCTTGTAATGAAAGGTATAGGGTAGTGAGTGTGAGATGAAAGAAGACAGTTGGACTTCCAAAATTCTACAAGTAAGAAACAAACTGATAAATCTACTCAGCTCAAATATATCCTATCTTTCATAAAAAAGGAAGGGTGGTTTAGAAAGTGGAGCGATGAGCCTCAAAAACAGAGCTGTAAGCCACAGAAGATTAGTCTAGAGTGTGAAATATAATGCAGTTTGGTAGGAAATTGTTTGTGACTAGTGACTATTCTTTTTCTGTCATTTTATCTGTTTATAAGCAGAAAAGTCTGTAACTGTTATCCTATGCCTGACCCACCATCGTATTCTGGGAATAATAAGGTATTTTCTAGTTTCCTAAGTGGACAGATCAAGAGGAATTCTGTCTTAGGATGGATTACGCCCATATCCTTACCTATACGTAATTAAATGATTTAGGAATTTTTGATCTGGTGAAACTTAGATGAAGTTTTCCATTTGTGTTGATAATGCAATGGGATGACATTTTTGTTGATTCTGGAATGGGTAAATGTATTCTGCATGTGGGGTGAATGTGAATTTTTGGAGGTTGGAAGGCAGACTGTCCTAGGCTGAATAATGGTCCCCCCAAAGACATTTATTTCCTAATCCCCAAAACCAATAAATATATTACTTTACATGGTAAAAGGGAATTTACTGATGTGATTAATTTTAGGATGTTGAGATGGGAGATTATCCTGGATATCTAAGTAAGCCCACTGTAATCACAACTTTCCTTAAAATAGAGAAATAAAAAGGTCAGAATCAGAAAAAGTGATGTGACAATGAAAGCAGAAAGAGATTGGAAGATGCTATTTTGCTGTTTATGATGACGGAGGATAGGTGTAATTTGTTACAGCAGAAATAGAAAACAAATACAAGCAGCAATGAAAAATCCAAAAACAAAATAAAGAGAATAATTTCATTTACAATAGCATCAAAAAAGAATAATATCCTAAGGCATAAATTTAACAAAAGAAATATAAGACCTATACACAGAAATCTAAAAAACATATTTGAAAGAAATTAAAGGAGATATAAATAAATTGAAAATATATCCAGTGTTTTATAGATTGGAAGACTTAATGTTGTTAAGATGACAATACTTCACAAGTTGTTCTGCAGATTTAACATAATTCCTATTAAAATCCCAGCTGCTCTTTTTTTGGAGAAAATGAAAAACTATTCCTAAAATTCATATACAAATACAAGCAACCCAGGATAAACTAAACAACTTGAAAGATAATAACAAAGTTGGAAGACTCACTGTTGCCAATTTCAAAACAAAACTACAGTAATCAAATGCGTTGGACTGGCATAAAGATAGACATATAGATGAATGGAATAGAATTGAGATTCCAGAAATAAGTCCATATATTCATAGTCAACTGATTTTCTACAAGAATGTCAAGATAATTAAATTGAAGAAAGACTAGCCTTTCAAAAAATTGTACAACAATTGACAACAGGATATTTACCTACAAAAGAATGGAGTTGGTCTCCTATCTTACATCATATACAAAACTAACTCAAAATGTAACAAACACTTAAATGTAAGGTGTAAAGTTATAAGACTTAGAAGAATACATACATGTAAATCTTCATGACCTTGTAATTGGCAATGGTTTCTTAGCTATGACACCAAAAACACATCAGCCAAACAAATAAACAAATTTAACTTCATTAAAATTAGAAAGTTTTATACTTCATATGATAGTATCCCTTACGTGAAATGACATCCACAGAATGGGAAAAAATGTTATATTTGCAAATCGTATATCTGACAAAGGTCTAGTATGTAAAATATAGAAGATTATTTACAACTCAAAACAACAGAAACAATAAAAACAAATATCCCAATTTAAAAAATGGACAAAGGATTTCAATGGACGATTTTCCAAGGAAGATATACAAATGGCCAATTTACATATGAAAAATTGCTCAGAATCATTTGTCACCCAGGAAAGGCCAATCAAAACCTCAATGAGATACCATTTCACACCAGTTGGAATGGCTATAATTACAAAGACAGATAATTACAAGTGCTGACAAAGCTGTGGGAAAATTGGAATCCTTATACATTTATAATTGGTATGTATAATGACACAACTGCTTTGAAAAAAGTTTAGTAGTTTCTCAAAAAGTTAAACATAGTCTGGTCTGGCATGTAAGGAGGTTAGAAGTCATCACTCCCATCCTCACAGCAAGAAAAAAACTGAGCGATTTGAAAATGAAAAACACTTATGAGATTATCAGAGCATTGATGTCACAGGGCAAACCACTGTCCCCCAAATTAGAGATAGAGATAGGCAGATACAGAAAACTGTAATTTACCAGAGGAAAAGTCCAGGAAGGAACCCACTGCTGGAGCCAGACCTGGGGTAGGAAAACTCAAACTGTATTTTACAAATTGCTGGAGGCTCAGTGTGGACAAAGTTCAGGATTAAAAACTCCAGGGGATCCATTCTTAGGTGAGTCCCACACTTTAGTGATTTTCACCTCCAGGAGCCTTAACAGGTCCTCACAGTTTAGATCAGAGAAAAATCTCCATGTACTTCCAGCAGGGGAAGTGGAGATGTGCTATTTTGAAATATGCCAGAACATTCTGGACTCCTTAACAAGGTCTGCCCTCAAGGGAAACTATTTTATCAGAGCCCAACCAATGGGGGTTGCCAGAGTCTAACTGGCCTAGGAGAAGGGAAATATCAACTCCAGCTCCCTGTAGCCCTCCTGTCTCATCTAAGGGGGACATAATGTCCAAAAAACTGAGACACACTTGTGAAGTTCACAGCCC
Organism: Diceros bicornis minor; assembly: GCF_020826845.1. Classification (NCBI taxonomy): domain Eukaryota; kingdom Metazoa; phylum Chordata; class Mammalia; order Perissodactyla; family Rhinocerotidae; genus Diceros; species Diceros bicornis. The sequence goes on from NC_080777.1 coordinate 18,534,202, forward strand.
AGGGGCACAGGCTCACTACAAGACCTCATCCTAGGATTACAGAATGCTTCCCCCACACACACACCCTACCACCACATCAATAGGACTCCTGTATAATAACAGGGATTACAACTAAAAGATCTCCACGTCTCTAGTCTTATTTAAGACGAAATCTCTAGGGATACTCAAAGATGATAAGGGAGACAAAAACAAAGACACGAGCAAATTTTAGCCTTGACACCTACAGCTGTAGCAAACAGGAAATATAGCCTAACTCCTAGCCAGATAAACATAAAACCTCCTGGTAGAGGTGTGCTTACTTCAGTTCCTTTTACCCAATACATCATGTCCAGCTTTCAAGAAGAAATTACAAGGCACAATAAAAGACAAAGAACACAGTATGAAGAGACAGAGCAAGCATCGGAACCAGATTCAGATATGGCAGATATTTTGCCAAAAGTTAAACATAAAGTTAAAATATGACTTAGCAATACCACTTCCAGGTATATACCAAGAAGATCTAAAACATATATTCACAGAAACATTTCTACAAGAATTCTCATAGCAACATTATTCTTATAGTCAAAAAGTGGAAAGAACCCAAATGTCCATCAACTGATGAACTGACAAAATTTTGTAAATCCATGGTGCAGAATATTATTCTGCCATAAAAAGAAATGAAGTGCTGATTCGTGCTACAAAATGGTGAATTGTGAAGATATTATTCTTACTAAAAAAATTCAGATATAAAAGGCTACATATTGTCTGATTATGCTTCAATTTGTATGGAATGTTCAGATTAGACAAATTCATAGAATTAAAAAGTAAATTAGTGGTTTCCAGGGACTGAGGGGAAGGAAAAATAGGAGTGACTGTGAAAAGGCATGGAGTTTCTTTTTGGGGTGATAGAAATATTCTGAAATTAGATAATGGTGATGGTTTCATATTTTTGTTAATATTCTAAAAACCACTTAAACTTATACTTTAAAAGGATGAATTTTATGATATGTAAACTATATCACAATTAAAATATATCTTGTTCCAAATATGACAGAAATACAAAAATTATAAAGTAAATTGGATTAAATGCATAATTACTGGTCATAAAATGTCTGAATACCTATTGTAATACTATAGTCTCTACTATAATATGAATCTCTTGAGGGCAGAAATTACTTTCTCTGTGATTAAACATTCTTTAATACTGACTAGATAATGACATGAATAATTTTCTTAGATTAAATGACATAAAACATAAGGATATATTTCTTTCCAAAATAGTCTCTGAAATTTACCAAACCACTATGAAAATTACAACTAGAACATTTTTTTTTTTTTTTTTTTTTTTTGTGAGGAGATCAGCCCTGTGCTAACATCTGCCGATCCTCCTCTTTTTTTGCTGAGGAAGACTGGCCCTGGGCTAACATCCGTGCTCATCTTCCTCTACTTTATATGGGACGCCGCCACAGCATGGCTTGCCAAGCAGTGCATCAGTGCGCGCCTGGCATCTGAACCAGCGAACCCCGGGCCGCCGCAGCAGAGCGCACGCACTTAACCACTTGTGCCACCGGGCCGGCCCTAAAACATTTTTTTTAATTGACAAACTATTCTCAAATGTATGTGAGATAGGACAGACTGATGCATAGCTCGTCAATTTTTATGTTGTAAAAGTTGACATAAATTGTGAACTAAAATAAAGTTAAATGCCCACATTACACCAAACACATAAGTGTGTAATAGTTGGAGTAAAGACCTAAGTGTGAAAGAAAAAAATGTGAATCTTACAGAAGGCACATGTGTAGTCATACATGTACCTCGTGGATTGGGTAGTTTTCTTATACTACTTAAAAATTTCAAGTCAGATGGTGAAAAATAATAGATTTGATTACACTAATCTTAATCATTTTTATACAAAGAGAGTATAATTTGCAAAATCACTCAGTGACAGACTTTGAGCTGATACTTTGCAATGTCTTAAAATGACAAGGCCTAAATATCTAGAATATTCATAATATACCTATATGATATTTATCATGTATATTTATACATATAATATCTACATACATTCATAATCATTATTTTAGTTAATCGTTATAAAATTAATATTTAAAATAATCATTATGTACAAGAAACAACTATAAGTTAACTTCAAAAGGACAAAAAGTATAATGTGAACATGGGTACAATTGCAGAGAACAAGACTGTAATGAAAAACACAAATTCACTAGGAATCAGACACCTATAAATTAAAATAATTAAGAGATACCACTTTATGTTCTGCAAATCAGCCAAACTTAGGAAGCTGAAATATCCTGTCACAATGAGCATGAGGAAACAGGAGCTCACATACATGGTGAGTGGGAGTGTAAGCTCATACTCACATTTCACTTGGTGAAGGCACATATGAAGTGATGAAGCCATTTCACTTAGTGAAGTTTAGTACATCTATGGTCTGTGACCCAGCCAGTAATCACATGCCGAGGCATTATCACTGAGAAAATTTCACACTCTTTGGGGACAAGCATGCATCAAGAGGGTAATCAATAAGTAAAATGTGTCAATGCCTATATACGATATTATGCAACAGGTAGAAAGGAATAACTTAGGTGTAAATAGAACAACATAGATACATATTTTGAAACAGTGTAATTTTTAAAAGAGTAAAAACCAGGAAGTGCATAGTATAATGTCATTCAAGTAAGTTAAAAACACATGCATATAAACCATCCTTATTTTAAAAGTACGCATATTCAAAGACATATATCAAACATATTAAAGTTGGTACAGGTATAGACAGAGGGAATGTGAACAGTTTTCAGGGATAAATGAGGGAAAACAAAAAGTGTTTACTAAGTGAGGAAGTGCTTGATGGGACCCATGATGAAAAAAAAAAATGTTAAGAACTGAGGAGAAAAATCACAAGAAATTTCTTCGGGACAGATGAAGGAAGGAAGGGAGGAAGAGGGGAAAAATGGAAGGATGGTAAAAGGGAGGAAGATTCTAGAATTTGTTTTTAGTTATATTTATTTCCACGTCCTTACAACCTTTCCACGCTTTTCCTCAGGCCATATTGAATCCATCAAAAGCCTTTTAGAAAAACTTTACCCTTTTCAAGTCCTTAGTCTACTAAGTCCTTTAATGCTTCGGATGTGCACAAAAGCTTTTAATCGTTTAATTTGGGAAAAATATTTCAGTTACATAAGAAAAAATGTAAAAATCTTAGTGAAATGCAGACTTTCATAAATTGGGCTTATACTCCCAATTCCCTCAAAAACATGTTAACTCAATAGACCTCATTCCCATTTTTCTCCCTAAAGTGATACAGAAAATAAATAAATTTCAAAAATAACTAAAATAGCAGAATTTTCGGCCTGATCATTCATAATCTGAATGAATTACATTTATAATTTTGGGAGATAATAATATTTAAACATATCTTAATGAAATAATTTATGCCTTTAGGAGTTCACCTTACTAAATACAAATAAAGAATATAGCAACCCAAATGCATGCATGCATAAATGAATGAATAATAAATGAATGAATAAGATTATTAATTGAAACAAAACTAGTAGAACCGTCACTTGTGGCCAGACATTGAGATTTCAGTTGAATTTAAACTAATTTGGGCATTGGCTGTAGCATAAATTTGTGCTTCCTCCAGATCAGCTGTAACACACTGGAGGCTCAGATATCCGTCCATCCTTCTGTTAAATTGGAACATTTTTACTAACTTCCATCTAAGAGGAAGATTGTTCTTATAACACTGTAGTATAAAAAATCTAGAGAACAAGATAAGGAAATGCAGTATCTCAGACTGGAATGTTTTCTTATTTTGTGGCCTGAAGCACATTACATATACTTTTATATGTTTTGATAACATAGAGTACTATTATTACTTTTCTTTCTAATCTTTGCCATAAGTTCCAAAATGAAGAAGGGATTGAATGCAGCTCCCTTATTATTTTTGGAGGTTTGTGTAGGTAACCGAATTTAAACAATTTGGGTGTGTTAGATGGAGGTTGGAAATCCTTCCATAGATATTTTGTGAGACATTTTTCTCCTTTTTATGTTCCAATCAGTTCTGTTCTCTCTTATGTTTGATGTAAACTCACAAATTTAAAAATTACCTTGTTACAATTGACTTTCTAACCTTTGTAAGATCTGAGAATCAATTTACAAAATATAAGTATTATGTATACACTCAATCCAAAGGATGTTTCTCTAAACTGCTTAAAAAATAAGATGCAGAGCCAGCCCTGGTGGCCTAGTGGTTCAAGTTTGGCATGTTCCACTTTGGCAGCAGGATTTGGTTCCTGGGCATGGAACCACACCACTTGTCCGTCAGTAGCCATGCTGTGGCAGTGGCTCACATAGAAGAACTAGAAGAACTTACAACTAGAATATACAACTATGTGCTGGGGCTTTGGGGAGGGGGAAAAACAAAAAGGAAGATTGGCAACAGATATTAGCTCAGGGCAGATCTTTCCCAGCAAACAAAAAGTAAAGAAAAAATTAGATGCAACTAAATATTTCCTATAATAATTATCTAGAAATAGTATGTTCCAAAAAAATGACAAAGTTAAACATTTCTTTCAAATACAATAATTCTGTCCCAAGATTTTCTTGAAATTGACATATGGGATGAAAGCTACTTCATTATTCTAATGTTTTTCTAATTTTTTTTAAATAGATATCTCATTCACTTTCATTTCCAGAAAATTTAGAAATAACTTATGTTATATGAGAATTATTTTGGAATTTTTGAAGATTTCAATGAAATTTATATTAAGTTTGGAGACAAAGGGGCACTGTTATGTACTGAAGTAGTGAAGGTTTCTCCATTTTCTCAGGTCTTAACATTGTTCATTTGAGTTTTATAATTTCTATCATTTGTTATTAATTTTATCACTGTGCATTTGATAGAGTGCATTGCTACTCTGAATAAGATTTTTTTTATTACATTTGCAATAATTTTAAGTGTCAGTGTAAAGGATGTGCATATATTATCTGCTCCTGGAAATCTTGGAACCCATTGTCTGAAATTGCTCGAGGAATATTCTAAGGGGTAAATTTTCACTGTCTCTCTAACGTAGTGGTCTCTATTGATTTTTACATGCTGTTAATCAATTTTGATATATTTCATTTTTCTAGAAAATCATTCAATTCTGTAGGGGATTATCTATCTTTCAACTAGAATTTATATACTTTCATTTATAAAATTTTCTTTGTTTTTAGGAATAGTATACCAAAGAACAGACATTTTTAAAGTTAGAATTGGACCTCTTAAAATGTATGCATTTTTCACAGTGTAGGATCCTTCGCTGGCCTTCACTAGAAATAAAAGAATCCTCTCCAAACAACCTGAGAACTTTATCTGGTGACACTCATAAGGCATTGATCCCTATGTGACCTGGCAGCGTCTGGCTGCTAAACCAGCTGGCCTCCACTGGGACATGACTAATGCCACTTTCAGTGGCCTGGCAACCTGATTGTGCCTTTCCTTGCTGTCACTCCTGACAATTTGAGTTCCTTCCTGAGTTTACCAGGTGAGGAAAAACACCTAATAAATCAGTGAGAGTAATCTCAATATGTCATCACCTGTCAGGTGCCTGACTAAGTTGCTCGAACTGACGATGGAGGCCTTTTCTGACTGCATATTTCTGGGCTCTCTAATCTGATCAAGAAAGATAAAGTTCACAAATCCAGAATTTAAGACTGTTACTCAGAATGAAATGTGTATCTGCTTTTTAGAGGAGACTTTCTGGGCTCCTAAATGGAGAGTTTTCTTTTTTTTTTTCTTTTTCTGAGGAAAAGTTGCCCTGAGCTAACATCTATGCCAATCCTCCTCTATTTTTTTGTATGTGGGACACCACACAGCATAGCAGATGAGTGGGGTTGGTCTGTGCCCGGGATCTGAACCCGCAAACCCAGGTCACCGAAGCAGAGCACATGGAACTTTAACCACTTGGCCATGGGGCCAGGTCCTAAATGGAGATATTTTTAGGATTCTCTATAATTAATAGGAATATAGACACTTGGGACCACAGATAAAAGTGAAGCCCCTCTTCGACCCTAATGATTCCATTAGCCTCTGAAGGACACAGCAAGAGTACTTGCAGAGAACTGTAAGTAACCCTGCCATGCTGGAAATTTCTCTATGAGCAAAGAGTTTATTGCTCTTAAATACTACAGGACAGACATCATCAGGTGAAACCTACAATCTAGTCCTTTCTCCATGCCAGGCATGAATTTGTCCAGTCAGAGAAAAAAAAATCTTTAGAATTAACAACACCACCTATCATTTAAATTAGTAGAATGCTATAGCAACCCTTGCAAGATAGATGAAATTGTTTTGATTAGTTAAAGGAAGGAAAATTTGTCTTTCTTCATCTGACCTACTTCTCTCAGCATAATATCCTCAAGGTCCATCCATGTTGACACAAATGGCACAATTTTGTCTTTTTTATGGCTGAGTAGTATTCCATTGTCTAAATATACCAAATCTTCTTTATCCATTCCTCCGTTGACGGACACTTGGGTTGCTTCCATGTCTTGGCTATTGTGAGTAATTCTGCAATGAGCATAAGGGTGAAATATAATGATGTACACCTGAAATTTACACAATGTTGTAAGCCAATAGACTTCAATAAAATAATAAAAAAAAAAGAGGGAGAATTTGTCTGGCTGATTGGTTCATTAACTGCCTCATAATTCACTTTTCACGGAAGTTGGTTCATGTAGATCTCTGTAGATATTTATCAGGTCATGCTATATCATTATAACTCTTTTTGCTTCTATACTTTTAGATGCAGCCAAGGGTATTTTTATATTTGAGAACTGAATTCTATCTAGTCAAACCAGTTAAGATTATTTAGAAATCCTCCAGGCCAGGTGTAAGGACATCCCTTGAGCAGTTTGATACTTTTTCCCTCTTGTCAGGAAAAGCAGTCTGTGACTAGTCTGATCCTAGCTCAAAAGAGTAAGCATAGACTCGAGAATTTTTTTGATTTTTGAAGGTTTCAGTTGTAATTCAAGTTCCTTTTTTCAACCCATTTTCACTCCTTTATATACTGCCTGACAATTTTGAGGATTCAATTAGTGTTATAATCTAGTTAATACTTTCTATACTGAATTTCATTCAACCTTCTCCATAACTATAACCTTTCTCTAGTTCATTCATAAAATTATATACTTTTTATTTCTCTGTTTTTCCTTGATGTTTTCTGTTTTGTATTTGGTTTAAAAGAGCCACCCATTTGTTTTTCCTTTTTTGATAGTTTCATTTTTTTGCTATTCATTTCAACTTTCATCTATACTAATTCCAGCTACTTTCTTTCATTTTGTTTTATTCTTCATCTTCTACCTTGGTAAGTAAAATTAAATATTTAAATTATTTAATTTTGAGCTTTATTAATAAGTTCAAATAGTTTATATATAAGGACAGAATTTCTATATATTAGAAACTACATAAAATGTGATTAGAAATGCATTAAATTAAAAATAAAAAATTAGTTGAGATATAATTATATAAATAAAAAATTTAATATCACTTTTGCTTCCTTAAATCACATATCCAGAAATTAAGAATACTACTTGGTGCGTATTTTGTGTGTGTATATATATATAGGTAAGTCATGCATCACTTAATGACAGGGTACATTCTGAGAAAGGTGCCAGTGATTTCCTCATTGTACGAGCATCATAGAGTGTACTTACACAAACCTAGATGGTGTAGACTACTATATACCTAGGCTATATGGTGCTAATCTTATGACAGATGACCATTATACATGCAGTCCATCATTGACCGAAATGTTGTTATGCAGTGCGTGACTGTATATGTATATGCACATATACATAAATTAGATACCCAAATTTGTACAATCTCTGATACAATAATAGCTGATATTTTGTAGTGCTTACTTTGTTATGTTACTATTTTTTAACATTTTATTATATTTTGTGCTCCTATTTAATGTGGGTCTGTAAAGATCAACCTCATTAATTTGCTTACACGGCTACTAATTTATGTCATATTTGTGGATGTTTAGGTTGTTTCAATTTTTTTTCGGTGAGAAAGATTGGCCCTGAGCTAACACCTATTGCCATTCTTCCTCTTTTTGCTTGAGGAAGATTGTCACTGAGCTAACATCTATGCCAATCTTCCTCTATTTTGTATGTGGGATGCCGTCACAGCATGGCTTGATAAGCAGTATGTAGGTCTGCACCCAGGATCCGAACCCGCGAACCCTGGGCCACCAAAGCAGAACATGTGAACTTAACCACTATGCCACCGGGATGGCCCTTCAATTATTTTGTCATTACAAAAATGTTTGAATAAATATTCTCAAATTTAATGTTTTATAACTGTACTGACAAATATGATAGCCACTGGTACATGTTGGCTTTTTAAATTTAAATATGATTTATTAAAAAATAAAACTAAGAACTCAGTTTCTCAGTACGATAGTTACATTTCAAGTGCTCAATAAACACATCTTGCCAGAGGCTATTATATTGAACAGAAAAGACAGAGATTTCCATCACTCTGAAAGTTCTATTGCCCAGTACTGATTATACATTCTAGCAAGTGTTATTATTGGAAAGATTTTGAAAACTAAGGCTTCATGTTTAAGTGTTTGTACATTTTAATTTGCACACAGCCAAATCAAAGTGATTGTAGAATTTAAGTCATACTAGCAATGTGTGAAATCATCTACTTTTCCATATTTTCATTAACATTATATGTTATCTTTTTAAAATTTTTTTCTCAAAATAATAGAAAAAATAGTTTCTTGTTACTGTAGTTTTTATTCTTTTGATTATCAGTGAGTTCATCAACTCATATTTGTTGAAATTTTCATTTCTGATTATTTAAATTGCTTAAATTGTCTCTTTATATTGTATATTCTGTTGAATATATTTTCATACACATATGTAACACATGAGAAGGCATGCATTTACTTTCTTGATTCTATTCACGACTATGTACATTTTTCAATATTTTTACCTAAAACCAGCAGTCAATTTGTTTGTTATTACACTATTCCTGAGTTTCCCTTGCTTCGCAGTCTTTTTTTCTTAGTACCCATGTTGTTATTTTTCTCCACATTCATCCCCAGTATTGGAAGATCTATCTAGCTCTTGTCTTGATAGGTAGGGTGAGGGAATTGACCTTGAATTCCACTTCCTGTTGACTGGCACTGTTGCCAGATTCTATTTTCAAATCTGTAACAGAAGGGAAGGTTGACGTGCACAGTTCCCAGTCCAATTCCCAATTTCCGGCACTTCTTCATTTCTGGCCCTGCTCTACTTTGATTAAGTGTTTTTTCAAATATTGTTTCCAAGTCTTCTGGTACTGAGCCAAAGAACAGAGCCAATGTTGTACACTGAGAATTACACTTGTCAGCCAGCACTGCTAGCAGGTTATGTTTTCTTTGCCCTTACTTACAACAATTTACCTGTGGGAGATACCACTCTCTTCACAATGCACTTTGCCATCATGTTTTTTCTTGTGTTTTTCCAGTTTTTAACAGTGATTTGAAATCTCTGTCCTAGAGAACAACTCCAGAACAGTGTTTCAGAGAGCGTCTCTGCTTGTCAGAGATGCTGCTTCTTGGAGTTAGTTGATCGATGCTGGTAGAATTATGAAGCATCTTATCACTTCTAAGATAGGCTTTTGGAAGATTAGGAATTCAACCTACGAGTTGGAAGCCTGGCTCTATATCTTTCCACTTTTCTCCATCTAACTCTAAATATTTCATATTAGTGTCAATTCCTACAAGGCACCAATATTGAGTTATCTGTCAAAATTACTATAGAAGGTTGCTAAGGGTTTTAAAAATTATTTCACTGCATCTCCATTAGTATTTAATGAATAGTGTGGGAGGCTCCCTTGGGGTCCACAAGCCAGCTGTCATTTTGAACCAGAAATCTCTGATCATAAAATTTCAAAAATAATATCTTTTACTAGAGCTGACAGTAAATACTGATAAAGCTAGCATTAAACTTGTTCTGTGTGGCAGAAATTCATTTTAAAATGAATTTGATCTGTCAAAATTCCTCTTCAATTACGTAAGTCAAAGAATTGTATTGAAGTATGTTAATTTTAAGGATATTCCTGTAAAGAAAGCAGTATGAGAGACTTCCTTAGAGAAAAAAGCAGGTTTCTAAGAACATCTGTTTTAAAAAATAAGTGGATGTAGGGCCGGACCCGGGGCTTAGTGGTTAAGTGTGCACGCTCCGCTGCTGGCGGCCCGGGTTCCAATCCCGGGCACGCACTGACGCACGTTTCTCCAGCCATGCTGAGGCCGCGTCCCACATACAGCAACTAGAAGGATGTGCAACTATGATGTACAACTATCTACTGGGGCTTTGGGGGAAAAAAATAAATAAATAAAATTTAAAAAAAACATAAAAAAATAAGTGGATGTATTGGGACATGGATGTATCCTATAGATACTCTTTATCTTTTTTAAAAAATAAAATATTTTAAATAGAATGTCTTACATTATTACCTGCACATAATCTTTTATGTTACCAAAATTGTTCATCAGTTGAATTGGCTCAGTTTCACACTACAATTCTCTACTAGACAAAGTATGTCTGTGTTTAAGAAACTCAGCAACGAACAGAAGTTGTGTATTTTACTGCCCTGTACAGTATAGTTTGAAAATTCCAAGGTGTGTTGTGCAATCTGCCTTTCAAAAATAATTTTAACAGTAAGCAAATTGTGTTGTTTTAAGGAGAAAAAGAACATAGCTCTTTCCTTCAGAGTGAACATGGTTTATGAAGTATAAGGTTTTGTTCTCCATAAGAATAGTATCAGTTTTCTTTCATGTGCAAAATGTCTAGACGTTGCAGCAGTGAGAAAATCAAGAATACAGCTCTTCTGATAGAAAATACTCATTCTGTTTATCATCTGCAATGACCACGGAAAATGACTGAGTAAACCTCCATCTTTTATAGTCAAACTGTTCTTCCACATTTTTTTGTAGTTAGAATATATGTTTATAATTCATCTTTAATTATGCATTAAAAAACTAGTAGCAACATATAAAATTAACGTGTGGTAGAAAATAATAATAGCTCTCATATTTTTATCGTGTTCTCTGTGCCAGAAACTGTAGGAGGAAATCTTAATAAATTGTCTCATATATTCTTCTTGAACATCTTGCAAAGGAAGAGATTGATAGCCCTGGTTTTTTTGGATGTGGTGGCTTTGAGTCAGATAACTCTTGACTAACTTGCCAGGATCACAGAATAAATATCAGGCTGTATTCCATAAGCTTAGTTGTCAAGAGACATTTGTTTTTTGAATGCCTACAAGTGCCTTAAAAACTTATAGGAACACTATAAAATATATAAACTATTGTTAAAAATAAAAGTCTAATTTATGGTAATTTACCCTATATAAAGTAGTATTCACAGAAAATTTTGTAGTTTTATTCTTCAATATCCCCCAAATTTTCAAAGTTCCCTTTTCTTTGTACTTGCAACTTAGATGCTTATATATGCAATTTGATTCTTCATCTTCTTCTATCTACATGTCTTGTAGAATAAATAAATGATATGGAAAATTTCTGGAGTCACCAGTGAAATTGTGGCATTGGTTGATATAAAATAGTTATTTCTAATTTGGATTAATAATTACATAGGTCAACTCCATTGGTATATAAAACTATAATATGATATCTAAAAATAAAATAGTTATGGATATCTCTTAGGGTTTGTAGTCCCACAGGGGACATTTAGAATTGTGACTCTAAATCAGCCAATGAGTTATCGAAAGTAGATATCTTTAAATAAGGCTGTGTTTGAATACCTTTCTCATTTTGTAGTCTACAATACAGTGATTCTTATAGATTAAAAAATATAAAATGGGGGCCAGCCCGGTGGCGCAGGCGGTTAAGTGCGCACGTTCAGCTGCGGCGGCCCGGGGTTCGCCGGTTCGGATCCCGGGTGCGCACCGACGCACCGCTTGTTAGGCCATGCTGTGGCGGCGTCCCATATAAAGTAGAGGAAGATGGGCATGGACGTTGGCCCGGGGCCAGTCTTCCTCAGCAAAAAAGAGGAGGATTGGCATTGGATGTTAGCTCAGGGCTGGTCCTCCTCACAAAAAAGAAAAAAAATATATATATATATATAAAATGATTTTACTCAAAATAATAATCTCCATTTAGCATTGAGTTTTTTGTTCTAGGTACTGTTCCAGTTTCTCTAGTTTAACAACATATATACCACTCTATTCAGATGGGGAACATTATGAATTACTTTTTGTAACGGTAGCTCCTATAGGATATTAACCCAGAAATTTCCATGTGTTAACACAGGAAACGTTTATTTCTAGCATATGTCATACAATGATTATTTCTTATCCTTCTTTTCTTTCACTTAATTAAATCCACAATTATTTGATTTTTTTTTTTTTTTTACTTCTGATATATACTCTATGGCTCTCTGCTTACTCCTTTTACACATTCTTCCCGTTCTAGATTTACTTTCAATGTGCACTTCTGAATTTTCTTCTAGTCCAACATCTGGTAATAACCCAATCTTGGATCAATGCAGGTTTCTGCATTTCAAACACACACACACACACACAAGTTGCTGAGAGCTGCTGAAGAAAATAGTGCAATAATGCACCAGCACAGATTGCCATTATTATACACTCATAGTACTGTATGAACTGGCTCCTTTGTGCTTTCTGACACTGCTGTTGTTCCCTACTTATCTCTTCACTATATTCTCCACAATAGCCATTTCAAATTTCCCAATTGTCCTCAAATTTTCAACTTGGTTACCTACTTCCTCAATCTTGGGACTGCTGTTGACTTAAAAGAAAAATCAAACCTCATGACATGGAGACATCTTAAATTTCACTTTCAAAAACTTTGTAAAAAGAAAGTAGTCCTTTGTTTGTTCTTTCTTCTTTTTTTTTTTATAGCATTCTTAAATCTTTTTTTTTTTTAATTTTTTGTTTATTGCAGTGACATTGGTTTATGACATTGTAAAAGTTTCAGGTGTACATCATTGTACTTCTATTTCTGCATAGATTACATCATGTTCACCACCAAAATACTAATTGCTCTTTCTTCTTATTTCCAGTCTCAATGAAAAGGGTGTTTCTCTTCTTCTGTAAAACTGTAGTCTAGATTCCATTCTCTCCTCCCTTTTCAAGGACTTCATTTGATTGATCTCAAATAGTCTTATCTCTCCTCTATTAATCTCTTCCTACTTGCACATAAAGGTTCTTAGAAAGTTCTTCAATTTAAATAAGCAAAAACAAACAAATAACAACAACAGCAAAAAACAACCACCTTTAACACTCACCTTTGCTTTAACTATTAGAGCAACACTCTTACTTTTCTTTTAAGAAAAAATATATTGAAAGATATATCCACATAAACTTGCTTCCCTGCAATTCTCACTTTTGCTCCCACCTGTCATAAAAACTATCTTTACTAATATCGTCCAGAAATATTAGCTAAAGCCAGACTCCCAGCAACATTGATTACATTGGCTACTCGTTTTACAAACCCTCTCTTTAATTCGTTTCTCTCCTTATCAGTCTAGTGGATTTCTTGCGTCTGTTGCTATCAAGATAAACATTAGGAAAGTAAGATTGCATGATATGCACTGAATAGCCATTACTCTCAGATTAATAAATACAGTATAAATGTGGGTGGAGGAGAGAGAATGAGATATACGTATATATTGATAGACATCATACTCTTCTATTTTAAAATCTTAAAAACCTGTTGATAAACCTTTAGTGATTACAAAAGATAATGGCAGCTATTTAATGGTGAAGCCTTTTGTTAATCAACTTTATAGAATTATAATGCTGAATATGTCAACTCTCGTTGCTCTGTTTAGCCAAAACTTATGAAAATAAAGAACACGGTGAAACAATATATCAATATTTATTGAACACTTATAATTTAACAGGTATGGTTGTAGATACTATAAATATGTTAATGAATTTAATACTCACAAAAATATTTTGAAATAAATGCTACTATTATATGCATTTGATAAATTTGGAAACAGATAAAGAATAGTTAGGTTAGTTGACCAAGGTCACACAGTTGAGAAGTGTTGAGAAGTGGTGACAGAGATTCAAATCTGGCCCCAGAGACCGCACTCTTAACTACTAAATAGACAGGCTTTTCTCATCTTTTGACTCTCCGGTTTTTGTTCTTTGTGTGGCATTTGATGCTTTTCTTTTGAAATAAAAAATGCTTATGAAAATATGCATTTAAGTTAGTTTTAAGTGTGTTGAGGAATATGGGGCTACACTAATTAAGAAAGGAGATAAATAAGCATAGACTTATTAAATGTTGGGATTTAATATAAGGCATATTTTTAATTTTTAAAGGCACATTTAAAACCCACACTCATTTGTCCCTTTTTAATAAAAATATTTATGGCCCTTCTATTGACACCAAGTTCTGTCTTCCCTCAACACTAAGTTTTCTATTTCATTATTGTATTAGTTGATTCCTTTCTGTTATTTATATTTGGCACATCATACAAATAACATTCCCCAAGCTCATAATCACTTCTCACACAAAACATCTTAATTTTTGTTCTCTTATGTCACAGAATGCTCTTTACATGTCTAAATCCAGCATTCCCTTACTGCTACATGGCCAATGACCCTCTTTATGGAATATTATGCGTCTGTTCATCTTATTTGTCTCCTGTCTCTCAAACATCAAGGCACTTTAAGTCAATCTCATTCAAATTAGTATTCCTATCACCAATTACTTTGATATTTCTATATCTCAAATGAAAAATACTTAGCTCAAATTCAAATTCTCATATCTCAATTACATATCTCAGCATTTTATTCCTACTTAGTATGTTCATTTTTACTTTTTAAAAATCTTCTCCGGAGTTTTCTATCATATGAACAAAGCACAAGTAAGAAAATAGTGTATATGTAAGTATAGTATCTTATATATAAATCAGCATTGTACAAGCGTTCAGTAAGTATATTCATCGTGAGTTGCTATATTTAACTGTGATGAAATATCTAGGCATTTTGGATGCACACATTAGCTTATAACATTTCCAAAGAGGTGTGTTTAATATAAAATGAAACTATCAAAATAATATTTATGTAATCAGTGTTCCTTTTATGTCGTTCACAAATTATGAACAGTTCTTTCTTTTTCTTCTTTACTTTTTACAACTAACTTGCTCCACTCTGGGAAATTCACCTAACAGTAATGTTGACTCATTTTTCAAGAGGGAGAGAAATAATAGCTTTCATTATCTTTAGCAATCATATAAATTCATTAAAACACATAAAGAGTGCAAAAAACTAAAATTCCTTACGAATATCTTTTATTAAAAGCTTCAAATATTAAAAAAATAAATATCCGAATTAACAAAAGTCAATGAAACTCTACTCTGATTTTAACACTGTTAAGCTCCTTTTAGTCACATTACAAGCCAACTATAAAAATGACAAAAGCTGAAATGCTTTGTTTAGAAACCTAATGATATGTTTCTATTATTGAGGTCACAGGAGAAGAGGAGTTTTGGTCATCAGCCTGCTCCGTGTAGGTTCTTAATTCCATTTTTATTTGGATCTTGGTGACCTACTCTTCACGGCAACACCACTGATAAAGGGACATCTCATTTTAGTAATGCATACTATAGTAACAGGTATCTGCAGCATGACACATTGCTAATTAAATATTGATTTGTTGAATGAACTCTAAGCCTCCAGTATTTTTCTAATTAGAATAATGACTTTTCCGTATGCTGGCAGTTATGTTTCTCTTTAAAAAGTAAAAGATACATGGAAGTAGTTCAGATGTATAAATTATTAAGCATATTGTACTTTAAAGTATGGTTAATAAATTAGACGTATTGTAATAGGTTCAGGCAAATTGCTTTTATTGCTTATAACAAAGAAATATTTCCAGCTTCTAATCCAGTTTGGTAATGGCAAAATGCAGCATTTAATAGTAGTGGTATGGCCTTTGGATAATACATTTACTCAGGAGATTTTACTCCATTCTTATGAGCAGCTACCCGATTGTATGCCATATTAAAATTTAAGAGCTTGAAATGTCTAAAAACAGAATTCTTTTTCATTTCAAATTGTCATAAATAAATCTCCATCAACTGAATTATCTCTAATAAAAGCAATATTGCATATAAATAGTGTTCTCCATATAATGGAATCTCTTTAATAACCCTGAGTGTGGAAACTAATTAAACATGAAGAAAGTCCATCATATAATAGAAAACACTAAAAAGACAGCTTTGTAAGACTTTTTCTTTTTTTTAAATGAGGCAGTCCCAGGGCGTAGAGTCCCGTGGATAGTGTTATAATGGGTCTTGACCGTGAACTGCCCTTTGAAGAATAAGGTGAAGCTTAGGAAGCAAATGCTGAAGTTGGAAAAAGACATAAAGTGATGACTGTGCTTTAAAAGATTTTTCCGGAGTTGATCACTTTTAATCCACGTAAGAAGTATATGAATTAATTCTTTCTTCCTTCACTCTCTTCTTCCTTCTTTTTAAGCTCTCTCTACGTAACCTTTTTCTTGTTAATTCATTAGTTTGGTTGCAAAAGTTTCTTAAATATAGAGTAGATATAAAAATATTTTGAATGATGTGGGATGTAGAGAACAAAAATGTAAAAGGCATCATTTTAAGAAATAGAATGTAATCATTTTCTTTGAAATAGCACCTACGTCTCCCTTCCTGATCCCAACCCTCTCCCAGCTCCACAATGGAAAACATTATTCAGGTTCTGTCTTTATAATCACATTGCTTTTTAAAACTTTTTCTCCATATATGTTGGTTCCCATAGTCATATATTGTTTAGTTTTGTATGTTTGAACCGTGTATAGTACAGGTATTTTTCTGTGATTCATTTTTCACTCAATGTTTTGTCCCAATTTAGCATAGCTAAATAGAACTGTTCAATTTTACTTTTTTTATGTATACTTCTGGATAGTATTCCATTTTATGAACATAGCACAATTTATTTAAACATTTTACTGTTGCATAAGACTTGTACTGTTTCCAGGTAGAGCTACAAAAAACAGAACCACAATAAATGTTATTTTACAATGATTTTTATTCATTAACACATTGGAAGTTTTGGGGATACATAAAAAGTAGTATTTCTGGATCATAAATATTAAAGAGAAAATCCAAGCAAAAGTGGTTAACTCATTCCTTTTGTAAGACCACTGCAAAGTAAAAACACCTTAGGATACTGTTGTGTCAGGCAGCAAGTGTCCTGAAGAATTTAAGGTTAGATAAAGGAAGGTCAAAGTCAATTTTATTCTATGGCTTGCTATCTCTTCAAAATCTTGGAAAGCATGGGAAATTTAGGTTATGTTTGTCATTGGGTAGGATGAAGGGCCTTAAAGACTGGAATTAAGGATTTACCAGGTGTTAGTTTCTAGGATTAGCAAAAGAGGTTAGGAACAATAATGTAGAATAATGTTTTACTGAGGTCAATGAAAAAAAAAATTCAGTCCTTCATCATTCCTCATATAGCTTTACCTCAGTGTTTCTGGAAAATCCCAAATTATTTCCAGAAGTGATTATGCCAACTAAATTCCAATAAAAACATATGTGTTCCTATTTCCACACCTTACCAACACTTGATACTGTTTGATTTTGTTTGCATTCCCTATTGATGAGATTGTTCATTTTGTCAAATATTTATCAGTCATTTTTGTTTGTTTTTTTGAAGAGCCCATTCTAAAGATTTGCCCCTTTTGCATTTGCATTTCAATCTTTCTTATTTCACTGAAAGAGGACTTTCTGTATTTTGATTTGTTCTCTATATCCCTGTCAGAACATCTATTACATCTGTTTTCTGTCTGTCTGTCTATCTCTCTCTCTCTCTCTCTCTCTCTCTCTATCTAATCTATCTATGTGATGTTATCTCACATTTTCATGGCCTGATTCTTAATTTTATTTGTTGCATCTCTAAATAAACAGGAGTTATTTATTCATCTGTGGTCAAATGTACCAATCTTATCATTTATAGTAAGTATTTTTATTATCTTATATAAGAAATATTTTCCTATCTTGATTCATAGTGGTATTATTCTATATTGTCTTTTACAATTTTACTGTACTTTTATTCTTTCACATTTATGATTTAGTTATTTTGGATTAAAGTTTTATGAATAGGGAAAGGAAGGGCTCCAATTCCATGTTTTTTCAAATGGGTATAAAAAGTTGACATAAAACCTATTCATTAAGAAACTCTACAATGCCAGTTTGTCATAAAATAATTTTCTATATGTGTTTAGATTTGCTTCTGTTCTCTTTATATTATTCATTGCTCTATTTACTATATAACCTTGTTTAATATCTAATTTTTTAACATCTGCTAAGGTAAGTTATTTCATCTTATGCTCTAAATCCATGGTTATCAGCTAGGAATCATTACTCTTCCCCTAATCCTCAGGACATTTACAACCTTTGGAGATATTTTTGGTTTTCACACCTGGGGAGAGGGGAGCTGCTACTGTCATCTAATGATTAGAGACTAAGAGTATGCTAATCATCCTGCATTGCCCAGGATTCCCACCCCATCCCAACAAAACACCAGCAAAGAATTATCTAGTCCAAACTGTCAGTATTGTTGAAGTTGTGAAATCCTGAACTAAACAGACGACACATTGGTATGTCTTTTTGAAAAGGGGATTGTATGCTCCTTGTGGCTATAAGATTCAGCACAGATATGTTTACTTTTGTCTTTATCTCCTTTTTATTCTCTTAGTTGTCGTCTTGCTTTTCTTCAATGTCCTTTATTAAATTTTAATTAATCTATTCTCCCTTGCAATTTAGTTTTTATTACTGAGAGTTTTATGTCTCCTTTCCTGAGAGCCTTGGGATGTAAAAAAAAAGTTTGATAAATGAAGATCACATTCTGATTTTTTTTATTTCTTTCTTGAGTTTAATCAACTCTCTTTTCATTTTTATTTCTTCCTAATTTTGTTCACTTTTTTTTCTCACTCGAGGTGACTTTTCCTATCCCTAAATAAATATTTATATACAATTATATATTATTATATGTAAATATACTGAATATGATTAGTTGTTTAATGCTGTCTTTCAGTTGTCTTTTGCTTTATGGTGACGTTATTCAGGGAGAATGTTGCATTCCTTGAGGTATATTCTACTTCATTTTCTGATACTTAAAAATCACTCTTTATGGATTTATTTCTTTTCCTATTCATTTTGGTCAATTTGGGTAGTTTTCAAGATTCCAAGTTTAATGGCGTTTACCTCTGACAGGGTAGCAAAGTCCAGATTCTTTAGAATGCATGATTATTTCCAGAGATAGCGAAAGACATTGTGTGTTCTCTGAATTATGGTTCTCTTTTGTCATGAAAGACCCTACATTTTCCGCTTTTAATTATTTTCTCCTCCACCAACCAATTGTCAAGAGTACCACTCCATCCATTTTGCCCTTTATTGTCACAGAAACTAGGCTTTAAAAAAAAAAGACTGACACTTGGAATTGCGTAGACTTTAATTTCCTTCCGTTTATGTCAATGGTTTTCAAAAGAGAGAGTAGAGACAGTTCTGTCCCACGTGGCACACTACGCAAGGTCTAGACATTTTTTGTTGTAACAACTCCGGGGGGCGGGGTGGGGGCCGAATTTTGCTACTAGTGTTTGCTAGATAGAGGCCAGGGATGCTGGCAAGCATCCTACCTTGCACAGGGCAGCCCCCACAAGAGAGTCACCTGGCTTCAATCGTCCGTAGTGCTGAGGTTGATAATCCTGCCCCATAGCAGACACTTCTTTAGTACTTGCACGCTTTGGATAGGTTTACTGTATCTGGCAGTGGCAGATTCGATCTGGCAGATCGAATCACTAGCTCCCCTCTTTTTTATTTCTCATATTTTTTTTCTTCACCTTCTTGGTTATCACACACACCTGCTGCGCGGCAGGAGCAGAGTGGTACTTCCCAGGATTTGCTGATTTGCTTATAGTTATTTTGAATTGGAGACATTCATTGTCTTCAAGTTATGCTGAAGGCATTATTTTGTGTAGCTGTGTTTGTCTTGTTAATATTTTATAGTATTTTGGAGGAAGTACCGAGAGGGTCGGACCTAGGCAGCCTCCATTTTCTTCAGATACCCAAAAACCTTCTTCCAGGGCCACCTTAAGCTATATTTTTTCTTTGATGTTCTACAGACTACCTAGTGAGTATGTATTTGAGCTGCGTGTTCAGGTTAGCGGAGATTGTGACTTTAAATTTTTTAAAAAATTGTGTTTTTGTTTTTGTTCTTTTTTTTTTTTTTTTTGTCTTTACCCATTGCCAGATTACAAGGTAGGCGAACGTTCTCGCTGCCCTCCCTGGCTGAGTAGGTCTATTTTAGCTCACATTTCACTCCGAGTCCAGATTTTACCTGGTTGCATCTCCTACTGACTACATCTTAGTTACACCCTAATTGTCTTTTTTCCTTTCCTGAATTCCAGAAGAGACAAAGGGGTTTGAAAAAGGAAGTTCAATTTCTCTGAGGGTTTGGTATATGCCTTTAGATAGAAAACGAACCTTGTGACTCTACATGTTTGTGTTCCTACTATTATTTCAAGCTTATCTTACTCAAAGAATTCTAAGCAGAACATTTCAAAGACTTCTGTTTTTGTAGACATATTTCTAGGACAAAAAGTATTTAGAAAACCCATGTTTTACTAGCTATAAAAATAAACTATATCTTGTTATCTGGTGAAAAATAATTTTACCTGACTTCATTGATAGTCAAACAAAAATGGTGAATAACTAGGTTTCCAGGAGAGATTTTACTTCCATCTAAATCTTATGAATGCATCATCTGTAATAAGTCACGCTGATAGTATTTACCCTTTATATGATGTGATGAATATGGTGCTTTTCCCCTGTGTTCTTCCTCCCTGAAACAGATAACTCTAGTCTAATCATGAGAAAAATATCAGACAATTCCCACTTGAGGGGCATGACCAGTATTCCTCAAAACTGTCACGGTCATCAAAAACAAAGTCTGAGAAACCGTCACAGGTCAGAGGACCCTGAGGGGATGTGACAATTCAGTGATGGTATCAAGGATGCGTTCTTAGAACAGAAAAAGGATATTGAGTTAAAAAGAAAACTAATAAAATCCAAATGAAATATGGAATTTAATTAATAATAAGGTATCAATATTGGTTCACTAATTATAACAAATGTGCTATACTAATGTAAGATATTAATAATGGAGGAATCTGGGCTCAGGGTGTATGGGACCTCTCTGTACTGTATTCTCAACTTTTCTGTAAATCTAAAACTGAAGTAAAAATAAATTTTATTAAGAAAAAAATACAAAACTTCCTATCAAAATTACTGCATCATTTAATAGGAATGCTAGTTTCTTCCCCAAATGATGTTGTAGATGTAATTATGCAAAATAGTTTTGTTCCATTTAGCTTTGGGACAACGGTTCTGTCACACTTCAATGTTCCATGCCATGCTGTACTGTACAGTCTTCTTCTAAGGTGGCCCAGATGTAGAGGCTGCACTTGATCTAAGGCAAGAACCAATTGGGATGGCATCATAGTTATTACTTAGAAAAACATATTGATAAAAATCTTTGTACTGAAAATAATTGTCCATACATGTAGGCAGAATATAAGAGCAAGGCAAATTGCTCTTGTCTGTGGCTATTCAGAAAAAGGAAAATTGTAAAATATTGACCAAAAATTTCACTGGGGAATATTTTAGAACAAGGAGAGAAATTCAAAAGGTAAGATCAGGAAAAGCTGTATGTCAACTCTACTGTCATTTCCCCTGCTTCTGCCTTCTCTAGATTCTATACCAGGACCTACTAATAATTTGTTCTCATTGGAAAAACTGGAATCTTATATTAATTGAGACACCTCATACCTCGGCTTCACTGATGACTCCTCTTAGATTTAAATCAGTTGCTGAGCACAAGAATCTAGCCCTTTAATCATGATAACTACTGTTGACTCCATTAAATTATTGACAGTCTGGTCTCCATACCTTTAACATCGCCTAGGTACTAAAGTTTTATTTATTTATTCTTATTCTTATTTTTATTTTAGAGTTATGCATGACTAAAGCTAATATTGTAGCATTCTAGTATGCATGTAACTGGGCTTAATTTCCCTGTTATGCAACATGTTTCTATCCCCAACCCAAATTTGATCATTAACCACAGCTTATTAAAACAGATTAAATGGGTATGGTATTATTTCACTACTGATAACTGCCAGCCAACTTCTCTCCACAGAATCAAGCTCTCCTGGCATTCCTTGTTGAGATGTTCTGTTCATCTGATTTGTCTTTATGCATTAATTCATGTTATTAACTCTTTTTTTTTTCTTTATGGACAGCTGGTAATTTTAACAATTCTGATACTTTCTTCTGACTTTAAAGAAATGTGAATATGTCATGAGCTACTCCTTCCTGATTGTCACCACAAAATTCTCACCTTGACTCTAGCACAGGGAATATATAATAATGTACTATTTTTCAAGTGATTTAACTATTATTTTGATTAATTCATTGTCCAGAATGGGCCAAATTTGGCAAAAGACATTTCCTAAGTGCTATATATTTTGCATACTCGAAAGCCTGTAATTACATTAGAAAATCTAAATATAATGTTCAAAATGAATGCCTTATTAAGGAACTAGAATTATTATTACTATTATTTTTTCTTGTGAGGAGGACTAGCCCTGAGCTAACATCCGATGCCAATCCTCCCCTTTTTTCTTGAGGAAGAGTGGCCCTGGGCTAACATCTGTGCCCACCTTCCTCTACTTTATATGGGACACCGCCACAGTATGGCTTACCAAGCGGTGCGTCGGTGTGCGTCTGGGATCCGAACCTGCGAACCCCAGGGCTGCCGAAGTGGAGCGTGTGCACTTAACCATTTTTGCCACCAGGCCGGCCCCAAGGAACTAGAATTATTTTATTGTTTGAATGGAATTTTCCAGTGTTGTATGAATTTCAGGAGATTCTGCCTGGGTAAACCTGCAAAGTCAAAATGATTATTAGAGAGGACTTAAACCTTGTTGGGGAGGGAGGCTCAACGTGGTTCAAGTGTCTGCCCTCTACCTGTTATTTGTAGCCAGTGGGGCGAGTCATGGAGTTTAGTAAAGGCGTGAATCCTAACTCTGAGAATGGGGATAGGTGTAAGGGTAGTAAGTTGAAATCCAAGTAAATATCCTACAGCATGTATAATATTACCTGAATTCAAGTGATATATACAGACCAGAGTAAATTTCCCTTATTCTACCATGGAAAGAACTTAAAATATGTTTGATCTCTCTCAGTAATACATCATTAATATCAAGTCATTATTATTTCCACTTTCTCTTTTTACTCTTGCTTAAGAATCTCTTGGTACATTATTATCATTTGTAACAATGAGCTCTGTCTCTTGTTTTGCAATCAAGCTAAGAAAACTACAATGTTTCATTGCTGCAGTTTTCAGGAAACTTATTAAGGGGTGGTCAAGCCTTAAGTCTTAGAAACTATCACTAACATTTTCATCATCGTATTAACCTCATTATGGGTCTTTTATAAATAATAATTTTGAATAATGAAAAACCTATAAAATGACTAAGGACTTAAAAAAATTTATTAAACAGCAATTTATTGAATATTGAAAAAACCATCACTGGTGTAATTATAGAACCATAAATAAGATATTATATCTCTCATATTTGATGATTATGAGTTATTATTGAATATTATCTATTACGGAATACAAACATCCAGTTCACACACCCCCATATGTAAACACATACACAATATATCCTCCAATAGATTTATATCATTATTTTTGTTAGATTTTGTATTAGTGTTTACTTTATTATGGCTATATAATATTTTACTTACAACTGAGCCATGTAGTAACCATGACTGCATTTTTTTTTGTTTTTTATGATAATTATTGATAATTGCTTCATTTTCATTGTTTTGTTCTCTATGTATGTCTTGCTAATTGAACCCTAAACTGCCATCTATAGGATACATACTTCCAATTTGTGACAATATGAATTTCCTAGGTCCCTTAACGTTGCTGGGTAGCTGAGTGGGACACCTTCTACGGCTGGTGCACAACTCTCATTCTGAGATCTCTCCTTCATCATAACCCTGGGAATTCTCTCTCTGTGTTGAGTTCCCTGTTATATAGAATTTACACATTCCTTCTTTGTTTGGTCCCATATTTTAGTGAAACACTTTCTTTAGTAGCTTCCTGAAAAGAGGCATATCATTTTTTGGTTATGTTAATTGTCTAAATTTACAGTTCATAAGTGAGTTGTTGCATGTCAAATTTAGGAAGAAAACAATTTGCCACTCAAAATTTTGAAAACATTTGTTCAGTGGGCTCAGTACTAGCGATGTCAACAAGACACTTGATGTTCTAATTTCTCTTCTTTTTATTTGGCCTTTTTCCCTCTTTTCCGGAAGCTTTTGGTATCTTTTCAGTTTCACAATGTTTTGACTTGATGTAATTTGTTTTTAAATGAAATGTTTGACTCTTAATAGCCTTTTCAATCTAGAAACACTCACACTTTATTTCTAAAATATATTTATTGTAAACTTTTCCTTCCTCTGTTTTTACCGCTGTCCTTTTCTGAAGCTATGATTGTGTGATGGGCTTCATGAACCGATCATCAGCAATCTTTTTTATCCGATCTTATATGTGTATGTATGTCTGTTTTAATTTCTGATCTTCATATTTTAAATTTGCTTCATTTTGTATGCCACCTATTCCTTCTTTCATAGATGCAATATATTTTCTCTCTAAAGACAGTAATTAAGTATATTAATTGTCCTTCCTTTCTTAGGAACATTGCCTAAGTTTCCTCCAGATTCTATGAACTGGTCTCAAGGCTTTCCTCTTATGGACTATCTGCAAATGTTTGGTGATCTATTGCTCATGGTATCCACAAAATAATTCAGAATTTCTGACTGTGTGTTGCTTTGGCTTGGTGGCTATAGCAGGCTTCACCTCTTTCCACAGGGCAATTGGTTGAAATATTTCTTTGGTTGACTCCAAACTTTTAAGTGTCTTTGTCTTTTTGCTTAGGCTACTCAGATTATCCAGAGAAAAACATTCCATTTTCCTGTGTCTAGAATAAGACTGGCTGCCACTTCATGGCATGCAGTGAAGGGCAGGGCCATGTGTCTCCGTCTCATGTGTATAGACTTATAGCTGCTCTTCTTTTTTTCCAGAAAGTACACCTCCAAGCTTCTGTTGTGGTGAAGGAGGGATTGTAAGGTCTTGAGATCTAACTAGTCTTTCAACAGACTTTTAGCCACTTCTGTTTGTTGCTCCACATCAACATCATCAGGTGTTCAGAAACACCTGATATTGTCCATTTTTTAGCCTTTCATATTTCCAACTCTTTGAAATACAGTTTTGTTTCTAGTATTTTCTGTGTGTGTGTGAGGAAGATCGGCCCTGAGCTAACATCTGCCAATCCTCCTCTTTTTGCAGAGGAAGACTGGCCCTGAGCTAACATCTATGCCCATATTCCACTTTATATGGGACCCTGGCACAGCATGGCTTGACAAGCTGTGCGTCGGTGCGCGCCCGGGATCCGAACCGGCAAACCCCGGGCCGACGCAGCAGAGCGCGTGCACTTAACCACTTGCGCCACCGGGCTGGCCCCTTGTTTCTAGTATTTTGAGTTTATTAATTGCTGTTACCATACACCCATCTGCCATTCAGCTTTGAAAATTTTGTTTATAGTGTTCTATCCCTTTTTCTTGGTCCCTGTGAGATTTCACCTTAAAAATTCCTTTTACGTTCATTTTTATAGTGTTTGAGGAAACAGCAGGGAAAATTACTCTGTGCGGTCTTCCATGTTAATCAGAAGTGCTATGTTATTGTTTTAAAAATGAGTGTAGATTAACATGATAGGAACTTTCCAAACTGACTTATTTATTGTTTATTCATTGGGGTATTTTTTTTATTTACCTCTCATTCCCTCCTGATATATTTTTTGCAGTAAAAACTATGCATATGTGCATAGTCTATATGTATTCTTGTTAATATCTGAAAGTTTTACAAATGTTTTTTCTTGCTTGGAATAATTCTTTTGAATACTATTCATAAATTACATGTATGGGCTTTTAGTATTTTAAACAAACTCACCATATATCAGTACTTAGAATTTTCCATATTTCTGCTAATTTTTATTATATTCTTGAGGGAAAATATGTGTGAGTTTTTTCTGAACAGCCTGGCCATTTGAGAAACATTTATCATGAAAATTATTCTGTCATTGCATCATTTGTTTCCTAAACAATCACAGAGCAACATATGTAATTATACCATTGAATTTTAAAGTGTTCATAAACATTGCCCCAAAGTATTACTAATTAAAGCTTATTTAGCATAATGCAATGAGATTTGTGGATATGGCCTATTTCCATGTCCAACATTTTACAAGAAAATTGCAACTATAAAGTCCTTTGTGCTGTGTAGCCCTCGTGCAGAAGAGTTTCCCATACAAGGTGCTTTATTCAAATAGAAAATCAGTGCATTCTCAGATATAACAATTCACTCTTGATTAAAAGTGGGCTTTATTTTGCTTGCATTTTTTTTTTTTTTTTTTTTTTTTTTTTTTTTTTTTTTTTTTTTTTTTTTTGTGAGGAGATCAGCCCTGAGCTAACATCCGCCAATCCTCCTCTTTTTTTTTTTTTTTTTTGCTGAGGAAGACGGCCCTGGGCTAACATCGGTGCCCATCTTCCTCCACTTTATATGGGTCGCCGCCACAGCATGGCTTACCAAGCAGTGCGTCCGTGCGCGCCCGGGATCCGAACCAGCGAACCCCGGGCCGCCGCAGCGGAGCGCGCGCACTTAACTGCTTGCGCCACCGGGCCAGCCCCATGCTTGCATTTTTTGTTTAAATATTTTATTGTGCTCTTGCTTATTAACTGAGATCATTGAAATAAAGGGGGAAAAGGAACTAGTTCTACCTGTGTCTGAATAAATTTGCTACATAATCATCTATAATTTGGAATTTTCAGTTCTCACCTCATTTTTCTACAATCCCTGATCTTTCTTGTGAATTCTTTGGGCCCAACTCTACCTGAGCTTTAACTTCCAGCTCAGAAGCTCCCACTTACACTTTGCCTTCTCTGAATAACTCAGTTGAAAGTCTTCTGTTTCACTTTTGATTACACGTGACACTCTATTTGTGTTGATTTCATGACATTCATCACTTAACAATACGTAGTTTAAAAGCACACGCAGAATGATACCACATTGTAGGATATTTTATAAATAGAAATAAAAAAGACGAAAGGAAGAAATTTTGGCACTCACATATAACTACTTTTGTTAAATATTCTTCTATTTTGTAGTAAATTATTTTCTATGGTTGTGCCACTTCCCTGGACCTTTTGCATGATACTACCATTGAATTTTGTTAATTAACTCACCGTTGAGTTATCCATTGCTATATAAATTACTATTCTAATCTATTTCTTGAATACATAGTAGCATATTCATATTGAATAGAACAGAGAGCTGTATTAAAACAAAAGCATTATGTCTGTCTTAGATAAAAATCTTATGTTCCAAGTGCTTTCTTTCTCTAGAAAATCAGCCACGGGAATTCTGTCCCTTTCCATTTTCAACTGACACATCATTAAAAACTCTCAATTTACTGAGGATCAATTTGCGAAATATCATTGCTGTTAAAATGTTTGACTACACAACTAAATAACCAAATGATTTTATTTCTTTGAATTATTTCATTTTAGTTGATCAGTTTTTATTTTGCTTTTGTAACAGTATTTTCATGAGCTCAATATGTCTTCATGTAAGCTCCCCTCCGCACAGTCATGCATTGTAGGCAGAATAGATTTTCACTAAAGGTCCAAGAGGAACAGGGCTGGGCCAGTATATATGACTGTTTCGTAAAGCATTTAACTTAAAACTCATATGAAACATTCATCATCCTAAATGTTGACTCTAAATGTTTCCCTGCCCCTGGTTGTCACCTCCTCCCAATTCATTTTCCCCCCTTTTTTCATCTTTCTGCTTCCCCTAACAATCCTTAAAAACAAAAATGAAAACTACATCATCAACACCACCAATCCTTGCTTTGTAGCAGAAATCTCTGGTCCCCAAAAAGCAGTTTAATGGCTCTTTTTGTCTATTCAAAGACTCATAACTGTGTTCTATCTAATAGCGGTGCAAATTCTTCCTGGCTGTATATTAACACTTTCCCCTCATAAGTTACTGTAAGGGAAAGACAGAAGCACAGATTTTTATTTTAGCAAGTATATAATTATGTCAAATACCTTAGAACACTGAAGAGCATAAAGTAACTTATTCTTTAGAAAGTTACAAAATTGCAGAAGAGTATAGAAAATAATACAAGGAACTCCTAAATCCAGTACCTAATATATCAATTTTTAACATCTCACCATCTATCACTCAAAAAGTTGCTTTATTATGCATATTTTGAAATCTCTATTGTAAATAAATCACAGTACAAAAGAATGTGAATAATGTATATGCAGAGTCTAAGGCTGTGCTGTTCAATTTAGTAGTCACTAGGCAAATGTTGCTATTTAAATGTGAATTAATTGATAGTATACGCAATTCAAAAGTCAGTTTTGGTAGTAGCTACTAGCTAATGGCTACTGCATAGAACAAGCCAGTATATGAAAATTAGAATCGTCAAAGAAATATCTTTTGGAAAAAACTGTTACAGTTTTAATTTTAGACTCATATTTCTTCTACCCAAATACTCTGGTAATAATAAATTATTGGAATATTAATAATGAATAGTTTGAATACTTACCATGTGACAGACACTGTTTTAGAACTTTATGTGTCAGTTTATAAAATCCTAATAACACCATAAAATGGTATCAATACACAGAGAATGAAGAAATTTATCACTTAATTACTGATGGGGAAATTGATATAAAGAGAAATGAGTTAACTTCCCAAAATAAAATAAGTTGCAAACCTGGAATTTGAACGCAGAATTTCTTGCTTCTGAGTCTTTTAATTTTATGACTGTGATACTGCCTCTTTAGCTTAAGATATCAAATTATATTCGCAGAGTTGGGAGAGGAGAACAAACCTTGTGTTCTTTCTTTTTCTTTTTTTTTTCCTAAGGTGCAAGAATTTAAAGTTCATGAGATAATGAGCCATGGGATTTAGATAAACTCTGAGAAGGATTTTTGGATATGATACTACGGTTGGCATTGTCGCATTTATTTATAAGTGACCTACTTCTAATAGGGACTTAGGAGGATGTAAAATTTAGAAAAAAGTGTTTTCAAGAACAAGAAGAGGTCTTGAAGAGGGAATTTTGTCAATAACTGTGAAAACTGTGAAATTTCTTTATTTGCCACAGTTTCATAAATGCTGGTAGAATACACAAGACTCCTGAGTGAGAGACAAAGGACTGTATTATGTCAGACAATCAGAACTTCACACTCACATCAATTTCCCTTGTCCCCAAGGTCCCATGGGGATGATGAGTAGCAACCCAGGAGGATGTTGTCCCAATAGTAGGTCATGTCTCAAGTGAGGAATCCTGTGCTTAGGAAACCCAGTCTTACACAGAAGCTGCTGGAAAACCTGTACAAACTTGCTCTGAAAAAAGACATTAATTTTATTATCCTGGTCAGGAAAAAAATCTGTCCTTTGCCCAAGAAGATAGTGTTATATCACTTTTCCAAGGATCTTTGCTCTACAGACATTTTTCAAAAGATAGTTTGAGAAAAAGCTGTTACAAAACATGTAACGACACCATGGAGAATTGTCCCCCAACAAAGTCAAGCTAACAGAGTACAGAACTTTCTTCTGAACTCCACATATTTATAAATCTGAATCTTACTAGTGTTTTCTATATCTAATGAAGGGAAGCCCAGCTATTCATGAGAAGAAAATTTTTCCTGACCTTGAGTTATGAAAATATTGTGTTATGAGAAAATAATGATTATGAGAATCATTGTGCCAATGAAAAATAGGCAAAGGATTTAATTATTTAACATACGTTAATAAAATGAAACAATATTCCTTATGTAGGCGTTTTGTATGTCTTTTTCTCTGTAAATCCAAAGGCATCATAGCAAAGAACAGTTTCATAAAACCAATTTTTGGTGACTGCAAAACACTGATGTGAAATTTATTGTTGATTGTTAAGTGATTTGACTGAGCCTTGTAACTTTTTTACATCTTTAGAAAAATGTATTTCTCTTTAGCTTAATACATTTGAAGCAGTACATTTAAGCAACTGATAATGTTCTTCCAAAGTAATTAAAATCAAACATTTCTTAGTGTTATGCCTTAAAAGTGAATTCTGCTGTATAACCTTTATTTGCCTTGTTTTAAAGGACTTGATGTACTACTCTGAATTATTCCATCTTTTAAATCATAAACATTATGATTTGGATTGCATCCAAATCTTATCTTGACAGGAGAATGTCTTTATTGTTTTCATGAGGATTTTCCTAGGGTTTTATTAGAAAAGCAACATTTTGGGGAGAAAAAAAGGACATTAAAAGTAGAAAAAAATAAAGGTCAGGTGAATTTCTCTAAGGTATTTTGTTTTGTAAATAACAATTCTAGTGTCCTGATATACGTAAAGTATCCAGTTATGACAACTTATAAAGTAGTCTGGCAAAATGCAGCAGCAACGATCACATTAACACACAAAACTAAAACTCTCTATGTAACACATTAAAATACTTGAAATTAGAATTTCAGATTTCTCAGATGTTACTATAATTTCCTGTTTTCTTTTTGCACATGCAAACTATCTCCACATGATAGGAATTTGAGATTAATCCAACTGAGTGGAGAGAGGAAATTCATATTTAAGAGTCATTTTAGTTATCATTCTTCATTGTCTTACAGCACATTTACCATGATTTTATTCCTTTCTAATTTCAATTAGTTAACAATATTTACAAGTACAACATTTCACGATCCAGGAGTACAGGAAAAAAGTACCCTGTAGTCAAAATAGATTTATCAAAATTTCCATTCTATAATTCATCTAGTTGACTTCTAGATGTATACTATTGGCTTTCTATCAAGCATTTTCTATCAAGAATCCAGTTTATAATTCAATAGTTGGTATGGATTTTGTCAATAGACAGGTACACACGAAAGTTTCAATTCAACAGCGTAGTGCAGATGTGAAATAATTTTTGTACACATTTTATCAGATAAACACATGAAAATATGCACATCATAGGCAAATAGCTCTAAAATAATTTTTAATAAACAAAGAAACTAACAGTGCACTGGAAAATAGCTGAGCCCTCAGACCATCTACTCTAAGGGAAGCCAGATGCACACAGGTCATTAGGGTCTGATGATAAAACTATACTACAAGCAAGCTCAACAGCCCAAGTTTAGAATGATGTCTGAATATTTGACATTAAAGAAGCAGAGAGAGAAAACAGAAACTAACTTGAAATCACAGTATATGTAATCAACCTTTTCATAGCTATCACCTCAGGCAATCTTCACAATCATCCCTTCACGTACATATTATAATACCTCCATTTTAGAGACCAGGAAACAGAGACTCTGTGATGGACTGATTAACGACATGAGTGTTGGAGCTAGATTACCAGGTTCAAGATCAGCCTCCACCACATATTAGCTGTCACAACTTAGAAAGTGTAAAATCTATTAGTTGCTGCTTTCTCATATGTAGTTGGAGATGATAATATAAACTCATAGAATTTTCTAGAAGTTTTAATTAAAAAATGTATATATACGGAGCTTAAGAGATGGCCATTTAGGGGCCGGCCCGGTGGCGCAAGAGGTTAAGTGCGCGCGCTCCACTGCAGCGGCCCGGGGTTCGCCGGTTCGGATCCTGGGCGCGCGCAGATGCACTGCTTGTCAGGCCATGCTGTGGCGGCGTCCCATATAAAGTGGAGGAAGATGGGCGTGGATGTTAGCCCAGGGCCAGTCTTCCTCAGCAAAAAGAGGAGGATTGGCATGGATGTTAGCTTAGGGCCGATCTTCCTCACACACACACACACACACACACACACACAAAAGAGATGGCCATTTATAAAAAAGGGTTCACTCATTGTTACTATTTTTTTAATCACATTACTGCTATTATTGGTTTTGCCATCGTTTTTATTTTTTATTTTTTTCTGGTATCTCTCTCTCATTCTCTCTCTTTTTTTTCAGAGCAGTTTTAGGTTTAGCAAAACTGGAGAAAGGTACAGAGATTTCCCATACACCCCCTGCCCCACACATGCATAGCCTTCCCCATTATCAACAGTCCCTTCCAGAATGGTACATTTGTTAGATGTGATGAACATACATTGACAAATTAGCATCACCCAGAGTTTATAGTTTACATTAGGGATCACTCTTGATGCTGTACGTTCTATGGATTTGGACAAATTTGTAATGACATGTCTCCATCATTATGCTATCGTGCAGAGTAGTTTCACTGCCCTAGAAATCTTCTGTGCTTTGCCTATTCATCTCTTACCCTTGCCCTCACAATCTCTGATGGCTGCTGATCTTTTTACCATCTCTGTAGTTTTGCCTTTTCCAGAATGTCATATAGTTGAAATCATACAGTAAGTAGCCTTTTTGAACTGGCTTCTTTTACTTAGAAATAATCATTTCAGTTTCCTCCATGTCTTTTCATGGCTTGATAGCTCATTTCTTTTTATCACTGAATAATATTCCATTGTCTAGAAGTACCATGTTTATTTATCCATTTATTTACCGAAGATATTGACTGCTTCCATTTTTGCAATTATGAATAAGCTGCTATATATCTTTTACCAGATGAGTCTTTTGCAAATATTTTCGCCCCTTCTGTGGCTTGTCTTTTTGTTCTCTTGACAGTGTCTTTCATAGAAAGCAAATGGTTAATTTTAATGAAATTCAGCTTATCGATTCTTTCTTTCATGGGTTTTGTGCCTTTAGTGTTGTTTCTAAAAAGTCATCACATAACCCAGGGTCAAGGTCATCTAGATTTTCTCCTGTGCTATTTTCTAAGACATTTATAATTTGGGGCTTTATGTTTAGAGCTGTGAACCATTTTGAGTTACTTCTTTAAAGGGTATAAGGTCTGTGTCTGGATTCATTTTTTTGCTTATAGATGTACAGTTGTTCCATCAGCATTTGTGGAAAAGACTATTGTTTTTCCATTGTATTGTCTTTCCTCCTTTGTCAAAGATCACTTCACTATATTTATGTAGGTCCATATCTGGGCTATCTAGTCTGTTCTGTTGATCTATTTGCCTATTCTTTGGCCAGTACCACACTGTCTTGATTATGATAGCTTTATAGTAAGTCCTGATGTCACATAGTGTCAGTCCTCCAATATTATATTCTGGGTCTTTTTCTTCTCTATGTAATCTTTATTTTTTTTTCTTTTGCTGAGGAAGATTAGCCCTGAGCTAACATCTGTTCCCATCTTCCTCTATTTTATATGGGATGCCTGCCACAGCATGGCTTGATAGGTGGTGCATAGGTCCACGCCCAGGATCCGAACCTGTGAACCCTGGGACGCTGAAGCAGAGCATGCAAGCTTAACCACTATGCCACTGTGCTGGCCCCTCTATATAATCTTTAGACTGAGTTTGCTAATATCTACCAAATAACTTGCTAAGATTTTGATTGGGGTTGCATTGAATCTATAGGTCAAGCTGGGAAGAACTGACATCCAGACAATGTTGACTCTTCCCATCCATCCATGAACATGGAATATCTGTCTATTTATTTAGTTCTTCTCTGACTTTGTTCATCAGCATTTTCCTCATATAGATCTCATACATATTTTGTTAGATTTATACCTAAGTATTTCATTTTTGTGGATGCTAATGTAAATGGTACTGTGGGTTTTTTTGTTGTTTTTTGGGGTTTTTTTTGATGAGAAAGATTGGCCCTGAGCTAACAGCTGTTGCCAATCTTCCTCTTTTTGCTTGAGGAAGAGTGGCCCTGAGCTAACATCTGTGCCCATCTTCCTCTATTTTGTATGTGGGTCACTGCCACAGCATGGCTTGATGAGAAGTGTAGGTCTGCGCCCAGGATCTGAACCTGTGAACCTGGGCCGCAAAAGTGAAATGAGCCGAACTTAACCACTACACCACCAGGCCATCCCCAGTGGTACTGTGTTTTTAATTTCAAATTCCATTTGTTCAATACTGATATATAGGAAAGCAATTAACTTTTGTATATTAACCTTGTATCTTGCAACTTTGCTATAAATCTGATTAGTTCCAGGTTTTTTTTTTTTTTTGTCTATTGTTTTGGACTTTTTACATAGACAATTATGTCATCTGCAAACAGAGATAATTTTATGTCTTCCTTCCCAATCTGTATACCTTTTATTTCTTTTCCTTGTCTTATTCCATTAGCTGGGATTTTTAGTATGATGTTGGAAAGGTGTGGTGAGAGGGGACATTCTTGCCTTCTTCCTTTCTTGATCTTAGGAAAGCTTTGAGTTTCTCACCATTCAGTATAATGGTAGTTGTAGGTTTTTTGTAGATATTCTTTCTTAAATTGAGGAAGTTCTCTATTCCTAGTTTATGAGAGTTTTGTCATGAATGAAGTGTTTGATTTTTGTCAAATGGTTTTTCTGCATCTCTTGATATGATCATATGATTTTTATTTTTCAGCCTGTTGATGTGATGGAGTACATTAATTGATTTTTTAATGTTAAACCAGGCTTGCATACCTGGGATATATCCCACTTGGTGATGGTGTATAATTCTTTTTACATAATGCACAACATGCTTTTTAAGATACTATAAAACGTTTAATATACTTAAAAAATTATATCATGAATGACTAAAATAAAAATGGTTTTGCTCAAATAAAAATGAGTTGGTTCTTGATTTTCTCCACAATTTCCTTTTCATTTCTTTTTTCTCCATTTTTGAGTAATAACTACTTTGAAACAAAGCAAATGAAATCTGGTAAAGAAACTGCATTAGAATGAGCAACTGAAAAGTCCCCTTTTTAATGAAGAAATATGTTAAACGACACAAACCCTCTCACTCTTAACTTCCTAGGATCATCTGCTATTACTTTTAAGAAAAATCTGATGCAAAATATTCATAAAGTTAAAAAATATAAAAAGTTATATAAATACAATGCAATAAAATCAATATAGAACATAAATATAAAAAAGTAAGTAAAGTAACTGCTTTCTTCCCAAAAAAATGAATCCAAAATCAGAGGAAATTGGCAGCACAACTCTCCAGCATTAATGATTCTTTTAATAAATTACAGTATGTAAAAATACTGTGAATCAGAAATTCACAAACCCAGTGTAAAAACATAATACCAACAATGGGAATGTGTAAAACAAAGAGAATCAAACTCAGGAAACATTTTGAAGGAAAATATAAAATAATCTTAGCACAAAATTGCAAAAAGCCAAAGGAGAATAAATGTAACTATATGCGTATTAAGAAGAGAGGAGAAATAGAATGAAATAGCCAAATAAAGCAAAAATAAGTAAATAAAGTACAAAGTGAAGTTTTAGACCAGAAAAAAGCACACCAATATTTAACTTTTTAACCCATTGTTCTCAGTTGAAGTCAGATCAAGTGAAAAAAATATGTAAAGTTATGGAAGAATCAAACCAAATAATCTAAAATAGCTCTTATGCATATACTGTCATCTTTTGATCAACAACGACAATTCACTCTAAAAAGTAGCAATGTTTTGTAAAATGACAAAAAATCTTCTCTTTACAATAGGAAAAATATAGAAAACACTACACATCTAATTAAATCCCCAACTAATTTTCAAAAATATTGCAAAATGACAATAAAACACTTACAAGAAAGACTTTACCGTTAAGCAATAAAAATATTACTTTATGAATACCAAAGAATATATTTTTTTAGAGAGAGTTGCTTTTTAATATACAGATCATGCACAGTTTGCATGCCATAGCAGAGGTTTTATATTCAGTATATATCCTGGCAAATAACCCAGGACAGTAAGTAAAAATTAACAGTTATTTTAAATTATACTTCAAAATTAAGGTTATTTCCCGATACCTTTTTAAAAATTATTTTAAATAACAATTAAAAGTAGGTCTATTTCTGAAAAGATCTGTATCTTCTCCAGATGGTATTCCCCAGGAAATGAGATGGAAATTTGCATACAGGAAGTTTGCATACAGGAAGAGAGGGCTTTCAGAATTAAAACCTATGGGAAACTGAAGGAAACAGTTTTGAATGAAAGGAGATATTGAATCGTAATGCAGTCCAACAAAAGCTTAAACCAATCTCATGCAGGACTCCAGGGTTGGAATGGCAGAGCATCCACCTAGGCCATCCACAATCTACCTAACTTGCTGATGTCACTTGTTTTAGAGGATATATATTATTTAAGTTTACTAACATAGGTTTTATTTTCAACTTATGCAAAAATATCCTATTATTAGTTCATACACACTTATTGAGCAGGACATAACTAGCTCTATCTTAAATATAGCAGAATACACTAAAGAAATTAAATACAAGTAGTATGAACACAACAATTAGCAATTTCCTGGTATCTACCTACTTTACAAAATATTTTTAAATGGTGTTTCTAAAAGAGTATAGTTTGCCTTTTTGGGATTTATTTTCTTCGCAATGATGTTTTTTCTTAAATGAGGTTTCGGATACATTTTCCATACAGTAGAGATCATTATTTCAACCGTGTTATATTTTAAACTACTGCATGTTATATTTTTTAATGAGGCATCTATTAAAATATAAATCAATTGACTAGAGTAGACTATACTTAGCAATGTTTTTTGTTAAATAGAAGAAAAACACTATTAGTAGCACAATGGATATCCTGGACAGCAGTGATGACAGAAATACAGTAAGGCGGCCAATTAAATATTTATTATAATTATTTAGGAACATTTTACTTATGTAAAATTCATATAACTAAGCATATAGTAGAAAAAAAGGTAATTCTGTAAGTATTATTTTCTATTAGAGGGAAAATCTTTCCTTTTTCATTCTAGTGTTTCTTCTCCAATGCTTCCTTTCTCTGTTCAACAGTTCAGACCTAGGCTGCAGAAGATAAGTAGATAAGACTATGTCCAGGGCATAGTCTTCCCTTTAATTGCATGCAGAAATTAATTTAAATGTTAGGAATAACTAAGCCATATAATTATCTGTTCAAAAGTGTAATTAAAGTGGTTAGAGAATTTTCTTTTCTTTTACAAATCAATGTTCAATTTAATAGTGCTCCTTATTGTCATTTGAAGATAAATACAATTTTAACACAATAGTTTGGTCACATGAGAAACTGCTCAATATTAAAATTATGAAATCAACATAAATTTTCTTTATTAAAAATGAGAAATTCTCTTATATGGTTTTCATTTTCAACTAAATACTATAAGTAAAAATGTTCTGTTTCAAATATTTTGAAATACTGATGTTATATTTATAGCACCTTTTTCCACAGAGCTAATCCTAAAATGACTTGCCAATTAGAAGACTTATTAAGATGTTTTGATAGTGATTTTATTTAACAAGGTTGTTTGGTTGTGTTGTTTGTTTGTTTGTTTCTTTTTTTGAGGAAGGTTGGCCCTGCGCTAACATCTGTTGCCAATCTTCCTCTTTTCCTTTTTCCTCCCCAAAGCCCCAGTACATAGTTATGTATCATAAGTGTAGAGTTGTAGCTCTTCTGTGTGGGACGCTGCCTCGGTATGGCTTGATGAGCGGTGTGTGGGTCCATGCCCAGGATCCAAACTGGCCAATCCTGGGCTGCCAAAGCAGAATGCTCGAACTTAACTGCTATGCCACCGGTTGGCCCTGATAGTGATATTTTTAAATGACCACATGCAATATATTTAAATGAGTAATCTATTTAGAAAAACAAATTACTGCTAAGAGTAGACCTACATTTTTTTCTCTTAAATAGTAGAAAAATATAGCAATTATTAACACAATAACTCTTCCTTATAGCGTTGGTATCAAAAACACCTCCTTTCATTCCTCATTTTGGTGTTTTTTCCCCTTTAAGTCCTCCAATTCTCCAATTCCTTCAATGTTTTCAGGCAGAATTCTGTATAAGCAATTCACAAAGAAATGTCAGTTTGCCTCAGCAAAGATATACCTTTAAAGATTTTTGAAAGCAGTAACTTCTTATGGAATAACTTCCATATGTCAAGGGCTGGGCTGGTTTTAGGTTTTCCCATTAACCTCTTAAATTCAGAGTGTTTCTATTTCACATACCAAAAAAAATGAGACTTGGAGATTTTTATTTAACATGGCTTATAAGAAACGTATGTGACGTTCAAAATCAGGTTTGATGAACTCCATAGATAATTCTTAATCACTTTAATAAACTAACTCTTCAAAAGTGGTCACTACCTTGGAGCAAGCTAAATATTCCTTGTTAGCAATTACGTTCCCTGTAATTCTATGCTGAAGGGTTTCAATCCATCTTGGATTCTGTCTCTAAGGCTAGTGGTGGTCTCTCAGGTGAGCTCTTGTTTGTGATGATCCAACATCTTTTACTGCCTTCATTTACCTAGCAGCGAGAAATTTAATAAATATATGAGATTACTAAAATATATACTTATCATCAGGCATGCCTTAAAATTGCAACTTTACAGGTAGAATCGCTGACTGTATGACAGCTGTGCTGTTAAGCTTGTCAAACTGTCTTTGATCTCAATGCTGTAATTTAGGAGAGTATCGATGATTGTTTTGCATATGGTAGTCATTTTTAAGACTCCCAGTAGTTTCTTTCTGATTATGTAAATCAATATTCATGGAGGTCATTTCTTTTAGGATGTATAGTTATATGCTCCTGAAATGACGAGCTTCAAATCAGGGAAGATACTAGAGATCTGTTGTTCTCCAGAATAAGAAAAACAAGAGTTACACACTCCAGAGCATTCATCTGTCAATTCAGATATGCCACTCATTGCTGAGACGATGGAGACTCACACCGGCATGCTGCTTGGGGAATCTAATAATAATAAGGGCAACAATAAAACAGCATTTAATTACTGGCTACTTCCTACGGATCAGGCAGCCTGCCAAAGGCACTTTCCATGCATTATCTTTAATCTATGCAATAATCCTTTAGTGTAGGAATTGTTATCCCTAGTTTATAGAAGAATAACAGAGGTTTAGAGAGATTAAGTGATTTTTCTCAGGGACTGCAGAGCTAGTAAATTGTATATGTGGAATTGGAACCCCAGGACGTTTGTTTCTGACATCCAAAATAATGGGATCACATTATAAATGTGTGAAATGAACAAGTATTAGAGAGAAAGTGTTTTAGTCATGGTATGTTGCATCACTATTTAATGATTCACATACTAGTGAAAAACAATACTGAGTTAGGTCAAGGTGCTTCAGACTGCTAAATTTCTTATGCAATAAGTAAGAGAATCTTCACATCCATCTTTTACTCTTTTGCTTACTATTTAATATCCATACTTTTCTTCATATCTGCACTCAAAATAACTTTCTATTTTCTCAAATAACATGATTTAAAAGGCAAATATTATATATAACATCTATATTCTAAACATATATATATATATATATAACATATGAATATACCTATATATGTTTAGAAATGAATTTTTCAACAGAATAAAAGGATAAAAAGTGGAAAATAAATATTCTCCACTCCAGGCCCCACCTGTGATCCAGAATCAAGTCTTTCTCTTGAAAGACTCTTAGTTTACCAACTTTTACTATTTCTGTTCTTAGTTCTTCAGGCAATTATTTTCAAACTAACTATTCAACAATAAAATAGCTCAACTTTTTTGTCCCTCATCTGACTTTTGTCTTTCATAATAGCCTACTAATTTATCCACAACCGTGTATACAAATATTCCAATTATCAGCTTCTTGAAGGATTTATCATTTTCAGGAAGGATTTTAACGTTTCTCAATGGGTTTAGGGGAGAAAGAAAATAGAAACTCTAATGCTCAAACTGTTATATTCAATGGTTACAGTAGTTTGCAAAATTCTTACAGACTTTACCCCAGACTACAATTTCAAACTTACCTCTAAGTAGATAAGTGGAAAATCCCATGAAGCTTCTGCCTTTTGTATTTTTTCTGATTAGAAGTTTACCAAAACTTAGGTAACTAAACATTGCATTTTGAATTACACTTTGGAAAAATCACTTCATAGTCACTGGTGTTTCTGTCCTTGAGATCTATCAAACAGCTCCAGAACTTGTCATCTGTGTGTCTTTGCATGCTCGAGCACTTGTTGAGGAGGAAAGGCTGCCACAGTTGGACATGGACTCCATCAAGTGGGGTGTCCAAGGACGCTGGCCAGAAACTTTTCTGGACTTCACACATCTATCATTAAATTATGGTTATGGTCTGAAAAAATTGGTATGAAGAAATGGATGACACCAATTATGGAATTCCAAAACTTGGCAAATTATTCACTTCAGAAAAAAGCACAGATTTGAGAAGATTGTATTTTTAGGTCTACGTGATAGAATGAGTGGGTGGCATCTTCAGTGGTGAAGGGCAAGATTTCTGTCCTAAGTGAAAGACAATAGGCAAGTAAATTTTGGTATGCCCCCATTATGAGCAATAAATGCAAAAGGTAAAAGGATCATAGGATTTCCCAGCACAGACCCAAAAGAAAATTAGAAATTATAGTCCAGGGGAAAAAGCAGTGAGAACTTTGCAAATTAGTGTAAACTTTGCAGCTTTCCCATGTGTATTATTTTTTCTATTCCTTGTCTTTATCTTAGTACCGGTTTATAGAAAATACTTGTATTAAGCATTATGTTAGCTAAGGGAGAAGGGCTTTTATGTATGCAACAGAACAATAGTTCAAAGTTAG
Organism: Diceros bicornis minor; assembly: GCF_020826845.1. Classification (NCBI taxonomy): domain Eukaryota; kingdom Metazoa; phylum Chordata; class Mammalia; order Perissodactyla; family Rhinocerotidae; genus Diceros; species Diceros bicornis. The sequence continues at coordinate 18,575,012 of NC_080777.1, forward strand.
TGTTTGGGACTCTTCTTATTTCTGGATATACTCTCTAGTTAAAATATTTTACAGTAAGGCTGTGTTTTTAAAGTTCTTACCTTTACGTGTTTGTGTGATGCCTTACATGAAGGCCTTCTAAAGGCTTCTACACCAGTGGTATGAAAGCTATGTAAAATGAGTTGCATTTTAAGCAAATTAGAGTTATGCAAAATTCAAATCATGTAATCATAAGTACTAATAAACACTTTATTTGCAAATTTAAAAATAATGTGAAGATCTTGAGAATTATACGTTATTGCACATTTTCCAAGATGGGAAGCCGGATGAATTGTAAATCACAGTTACACAATTGTCACATGGTCGTGAAAATTCGACAGGTAAAGAGAAATAGCTGCCAGTATTTTTCAGAATATTTGTAAACCTCACTATGCTTATGTGGATCAGAATCTCTCTAAGAAATGTGGGTGACAAGTGTGCTTGTATTTTGATATTCACTGTTACTATAATCAATTGACTGACTTTTTGTATTCTGAGACATTAAGAAGAGATGTTGATTCTCAGGCTGAAAATATGCTAAAACTCAATACAATTTTTATAGAATTTTTAAGCGAAAATGCCACAAAGAAAGATTGAGATGCTACACTACATGATTTGTTTAGGAATAAAATCTGGACAATATTACAGATAAAGTTCATAAAAAAGAATCATGATAAATTGGCATAACATTAAAACACGTCATTTTAAGTTTTTTAAATTGTCATGACTAGGAACAGAATATATAAGAAGTTAGTCTTGAATTACTTGAGAATATAATTATGTGCGATGTTTATAAATATATACCTCTCATTGATGGAAATATCCTGCACTAGATAATTATTTTGATATATTTTAAAATAACCTAGTTAATGCAAATATCTTATTTTACACAAGTTCCAAAGTGGAAATGGTATTCAAATGATCAAAAACAGTGTTTCCAGTAGACATGTAATTCTGCTTCCTTTTTACCTCTCCCTTTTCTTTTCCTTTCCTTTTTTGTCTCTTTCTTTTCTTTCTTTTTATTTTTTATTTTTTTGCCAAAGAAGATTGGCCCTGAGCTAACATCTGTGCCCATCTTCCTCTATTTTACATGTGGGTTGCTGCCACAACATGGCTGACAAGTGGTGTAGGTCCACGCCCAGGAGCTGAACCCGGTCCGCCAAAAGAGCACTCCAAACTTAACCACTAGGCCATGGGGCTGGCTCCTTTCTTTTCTTTTCAACACATATTTTTTCCAGTTTTTACATTAGCATACATCTTTAAACAAACCGCTCTATATTTCTGAAAAAACTCTCCTGAGGATTAAACCCACCCTACATTATTGTTGCGTGTATTTACCAAAAAGAAACAGGACTACTACGCTGAAATAGAGACATTTCTGTGAGAAACTAGAGATTTTTCAGAGCACACTAGGATTTCATCTCAAATAAGTGATTCCCCAAATATAATTTACCCATTAATTTACAGATTCCTGAATTTACAAAAAGCACAGTTGGATTTGTCTTTGTTACTCATAACCTCATACTCTAAATACTATGTACTTTTCATGCTTTTGAATCCTAGATTTCAATCTAGTTGTATTCATAAAAAAAGGACCTAATGATTCACAGGTGACTACTTAAAAGTGTTATGTTGGGGCTGGCCCCATGGGGTAGTGGTTAAGTTTGGCACACTCTGCTTCAGTGGCCTGGGTTCACACGTTCAGATCCTGGGGGTAGACCTATACCATTCATCAAGCCATGCTGTGGTGGTGACTCACATATAAATAGAGGAAGACTGGCAACGGATGTGAGCTCACGGCCAATCTTCCTCACCAAAAAAAAAAAAAAAAAAACATTATGGAACATTATATCTCACAGCACATAGTTAACTCTTAAACAGAAATCTAGCTAAGTATTTGCTGCCCATTTTCTTTTCTATGATCTTACAATAATAAATAGTTTTACACAAAGTGCAATATAAAATTTAATTTATTCCAGGATTTTCTCGTGTATTATAATTTAGCTATGTCTTTACATAAGAGAAATTTTACTCATCCTCAAAGAATGGATCCTTCTTTTATTTCATATTTTGCTTTTTATCCTGTGAAAATGATTCCTGAAAATAGATAGTCTTTTAGATTAGTCCCAGTGTGTAGTGTTCATTAACGTCCTTATTTACGCTTCATGTTTTATTTATTTTTCTAATTAGAAACTCAGCCAGGTTCAAACGCTGGAAGCAGCAAGGAGGCTGCAGGGACCCACATTTTGTCTTCTGGAGTCTTAGGTGTGCATAATCAGTGCCCCTTGTAGAAACGCACAACATGAGCTAATTTTTGTAAAACTGGAACAAGACTCCCATATAATTTTTATGATACCATAAAACCTAATGTTATGTTAAATTATTTTTTTATATTCAACAAGGACATTAGGAGGAGAGAGGGAAAGATACAATCTTTTCAATGTTCTTTGCATTTCATTCTACAATGAATACTTTTTCATTTTCTAATTTTATTACCAGCTAATCACGAGGATTTAAATTATGTCAACCAACAATGTGGTAAACATGTTAACACATGTGGCTTACAATTGTTTAAATTATTTCAAACCAAGTACGTTTTAGAGTTGATCCATTTCCTGTGGAAGAGGTGTGCATTGGCAACCAAAAATGTTGCATTTGTTTACAACTAAAAGGGTTCTTTCATTAGTCTCCATTTCCAGCCTCTGAAACATTATTCAGTTCTTTAAAGCATTGCAGGGGGTTCACACTAAACCATAATTTTATCCTCCCTTTGTATTTTACTTTATTTCAAACTAAAATATTTTTAAAGAATATCACACCATAACAATTGTAATAACTGCAACTTTGAACAAGTGAAAAGTTTGCAGAGAGATTTCTTAAGATATTACATTTTTTGTTGTGCATAATACAAAACAAAGTAAGACCAAAAACTAAAATAATGCTTCTAAAAGCTATTATTTTAGCTTGAAGTTTTCTGCAATTATGTGGTTTCTTTAAGGTCACAGAGACAGTAAGATGCAAATTTATGAAGCTAAATTAGATGTCTTAAATAGCTTGTTTTTTCTCCCCACTAAAACATTCTCTCAAATACTAAAATGTTTGCTTCCATTCCTATCATATTTCGATTTAACTGGAATTCTGGAAGATCCTTCCTATCTTATTATCATATACTTTTCATCTCGTTGTTATTCTGGACCCTTATGTAGAAATACAACAGACATTATCATCTTCATCCACATTTCTACTTTCTACATCTAAAATCTAAATTGTATCAAATTTTATTTCAAATCGCCTCATGGGTTTTACATTCTTTTCCATTCTTACTGTCACTCTCATGGTCTAGGCAGTCCATCAGCTAATTATTGAGCTATTGAAGTTGTTTCATTTCTGCTCACATTTTCTCTAGTCTCCTCTCAACCCCTCTGGTATGAGTGGACCATTATTGCTGGAAGACCCCTGTCACCCTGTTACTACCTTGACGAGGACAAATAAATTCTTTTTGTTGCCTAAACAATCACAATAAGAGGCCATACCATTTATCCAAGTCTCTAGCTAAATTATGTATTAGACAATGAATTTGTTTATTCTAGTCTTTCAATCTGGCAAAATTCTTCTTATTCTCAATTTGTCTAACTTCCAAATATTAATCAACAAAAGTCCTATTTTCTCCAAGAAGCTTACTCTAGCACAGACTTTCTCCACTCTAGGGAAATTGGCTCCCGTACTTGATGGTAATAACCCCTATTCTGAGGACTTCTGCCTCCATCAAGCTAGAAAATGATTAGTATTCCAATCTCAGAAGACATGATATTACCTCTTTTTCAACTAACTTAAAATACTTCTTTAAAAATCATATGTATATAGTTTCTAAAACTAGAATGATATTCACCTGAAAAAGTAATTTGAAGGCAGTTTTGAATCTTCTCTTTAAATGATAACCTGGTATGAGTATCTGAAAGCACAAAGATGTCAGGGCTGTTCCCTCTGTTCCTGGCACACATGATACAATCAGGACAAGTGAGAGTGTCCAGAAGGTGAGGTTTAGGAATGTTAGGATAACTTTTACCTAGGAAGTAACATTTAAGCAGATGACTAAATGATGTTCGAAGAGTTAAATAGAGAAAACATGCAGAAAGAATAGGCATAGGAAGAGAATTCAACGAATGAATGGAGTAGGAGTTAGGAAGAAATATAAGATACTGATGGAGCTGGAGCTCAGAGAGAGAAGGCGGAAGCGGAATGGGAAAAGGCGGAATTCAGATAAGACAGGACTTAATTAAAGAAGAAGAATGAAGAACGTCTTATTACGGATTCTTGAAATGTATCTTAAATGACTAGGAGAAGTCATGGAAGGATTTTAAGCTAAAATTGATGGAACTTGGATTGCATTTTAAAAACTGCTATAGTGGGGCCGGCCCGGTGCCGCAAGCGGTTAAGTGCACGCACTCTGCTGTGGCGGCCCGGGGTTCGCAGGTTCGGATCCCGGGCGTGAACCGACACACTGCTTGCCAGGCCATGCTGTGGCAGCGTCCCACATAAAGTGGAGGAACATGGGCACGGATGTTAGCTCAGGGCCAGTCTTCCTCAAGAAAAAAGGGGGAGGATTGGCATCAGATGTTAGCTCAGGGCTAGTCCTCCCCACAAAAAAAAAAAGAAAAAAAAAACTGCTATAGTGTTTGAAAGGTGTAGTGTTTAGCTTTAGTTATTAAAATTGATTCAATGGGGAATAAAGGGGCGTACAGAAAAGATGGGTACAAGAAATTAATACGAGGCAGATAAGGTTGGAGGCAGGAATCACAGTTAAGAGGCTACCACCACAGTTTAGAAGAGAAAAAATGCAATTTAGACAGAGACTGTTGTACAAATGGTGAAACATGGAATAATTTGACTGGGGAATCCATTCATTCATCAAATATTGAGTACCTACTCTCTGCCAATTGCTGGGGAATAGAGAAGCTAAGAGAATAGAGAGGAAAAAATCCATCTGCTAATAGAACCTAAGTTTTGCTAAGATAATAGAGGAAATAATCATACACTAGGTTATTTCAGTGCAATGAAAAAAATATAGCACAGGTGGAAATAGGCGATGCTGAGGGGGTACGTTCTCAATTTGAAATACAACTGATACAATGGTAAATTAACATTTTCAACACTAATATAAAGAAGATTTTTAAAATTTTTCTTCCTGCATTAAATACAAATTGACAACACAATAAAACTGAAGTATACGCACATATTCACAAAATAAAAATATATGTCATTTTATGAGTTGTTTTAGCTTCTGAACACTATGTAATATTAAAGATGACAATATGGAGTGTGTTTTGGGATCTTTTCAAAGAAGTTTTAATTTAGTAGCATAGACATTGTTTACAGATTTTTTGTCCTCTCTTGAATTATAAGAGAAATAGATTTCACTTGTTTATTACTATAGTAGCAAGTTTTAACATCAGTGAATTTCATACTTGCTTAGAGAAAAAACCTTATATTTACATACATATTTGTCATGTATAATTCTCTTTCTTTTTTGTGTGTTAAATCTATTGTCAGGCATGATATTTTAAATATTCAGTTAGTAGATCAATCCTGGGACTGACAGTATTCATATTATAGATTATTGTTTTTAAACAACTTAAAGACAAAATAGTATATTATTTCCAGTATTAAACCATTTTGAGACCATAAAAATCATTAATATTCAGGGTCAGCCCCGTGGCTTAGCGGTTAAATGCATGCGCTCCGCTACTGGTGGCCCGGGTTTGGATCCCAGGCGCGCACCGACGCACTGCTTCTCAGGCCTGTCACACATACAGCAACTAGAAGGATGTGCAACTATGACATACAACTATCTACTGGGGCTTTGGGGAAAAAAAGGAGGAGGACTAGCAATAGATGTTAGCTCAGAGCCAGTCTTCCTCAGCAAAAAGAGGAGGATTAGCACAGATGTTAGCTCAGGGCTGATCTTCCTCACACACACAAAAAAATTTAATATTCAGAACTTTAAAATGTACACAAAATTGTCTCAATAACTGCCTATGCATTTAGATAATATCACTTTGTAATGTAAATTTGTTTTCTCTAAGGCAAATCTAGGGATGTGTGATTTTAGTCTCTGAATGGCATTTCGCCAATTTTAAGGTTGGTTTTGCTTTAATATATTTGTATGATAGCTCTTTATGTGACTACTTTGAAGAGGCTCTTCATTATCCTTCTTGAGTTGAAGTTCTTTGTTATAGTTCTCAGATATAGTGATGTATTGTCTTGCTTTTGAAATGTAAAATAAGGCACACATATCTCTGGTTTCTAGCTCTAACTCTTCTTTTACACCAGCTTATTTAAAGTGAAATGTCATAAGTAGAGCAAAGGTAGGAAGAAAAGAGTGGAGGGGCAAAAAAAGTCATCAACTTTTTCTGCCCATTCATATGGCATGGCAGTGAGTTGAGTGACGTCTCAATTATGAAGAAGAGAATTAAAAGAAAACCAATAGGTATTGTGCTATCTCATAACCACTATTAGGAAGGAAATAAGTTCTGCAAAGATTGGTTAACAATATTTAGCAGGCATAGATATTTAATAAAATATCCCAAAGTGTCCATCCTTGCACAAGCATATCTAATTCTGTGTCAATCTACTCCTCACAAACATTGATCCGTAAGAGATTTAAACACTATATTTAAAGTATATTAACTCTACTGATCCAGATCTGTGAGAAATTATGTATATACTAACTACAGTTTGGAATTCAGAAAGCTGTGACTGAGGCAGTTAGAAACAGCTGCAAGGCTGGCCCTGTGGCTTAGTGGTTAAATGTGCTCTCCGCTGCTGTCGGCCCGGGTTCAGATCCTGGGCGCGCACTGACGCACTGCTTCTCCGGCCATGCTGAGGCCACGTCCCACACACAGCAACTAGAAGGATGTGCACCTACGACATACAACTATCTACTGGGGCTTTGGGGAAAAAAAGGAGGAGGATTGGCAATAGATGTTGGCTCAGAGCCAGTCTTCCTCAGCATAAAGAGGAGGATTAGCATGGATGTTAGCTCAGGGCTGATATTACTCACACACACAAAAAAGAAACAGCTGCAATTCTTACCAAGCTGTAAGATTTTGCATAAGTAACAATCTAGTGACTTTCCCAGGATCATTAAAATAAGTTCTTCACAATGCAAGCAAATGATTCCTTGCATGGAAACTCAAGTCTTTAGGAATAAATGAAGAGAAAGAAATATGATAAATATGTGGTTACATATAAAACTACATTTTATTTTAATTTCCTTAAAATACATATAACCATTTAAAGGAAAATCTATAACATTGTATCATGGTGTTCATAACATATGTAGATACATTGCATATAGTAACTAGCATAAGGATAGGGGAAGAGATTAATAGAATTGTATAGTTGAAAAGCTCTTACATTTTATTTGCATTTTACTTGCACAAAGTAAAATGTGAAAAGATTTTTTTATGTCATAATCTAAATAGTAAAAAAAATGTAAAAAAATGAATAAATTAAAATAGAATCCTAAATATATATATGTGTGTGTGTATACATATGTGTGTATACATGTGTGTGTATGTTGTATATTCCTTGACAAGGCAGTTAGAGAGAAACAAAAGAGAAAAAAAACCTGTAGACAAAAAAATGAATGATAACATTGTAGCAAAACAACTGTACAATAATTACATTAAATATTAATGGGCTTAAACTCCAATTAAAGAGTAAAGATTTTCAGAATATATAAAAAAGAGCAACACAACTATTTACAAAGATCTGAAATAGATACACCTTAAATGTGAATTTATTTTAATGTAATGCATAGAAAAATATATACTGTATAAACAGAAAGAATAAGAAGGCTGGATGAGCTATATTAATATCAGATAAATTAGACTTATAGACAAAGGTAGAGAGTTATTTCATAATGAGATAGACCTAAATGTAAAATCCAAACTATAAAATTCCTAGAAGAAAACATAGAAAATCTAGATGACCTTGGGTTTGGTGGCGACTTTTGAAATATAACACCAAAGGAACCAATCTATGAAGGAAAGAATTGATAAGCTGGACTTCATTAAAATTAAAAACTTCAGCTCTGCAAAAATCACTATCAAGACAATGAAAAGACAAGCCACAGACTGGGAGAAAATATTTACAAAAAACATATCTGATAAAGGACTGTAAAATATACAAAGAACACTTAAAACTGAACTATAAGAAAACAAACAACCTGATTAAAAAATGGGCCAAAAACCTTAACAGATACCTCACTAAAGAAGATACACAGATGGCAAATAGCATATGAAAAGATTCCACAACCTATGTCATCAGGGAAATGCAAATTAACATGAGATACCACTACACACCTATACGAATAGCTAAAATCCAGAGCACTGACAGCACTAAATGCTGGTGAGAATGTATGATACTATAATGATGGATACACGTTATTTTACATTATACAATGGAATGTTGGTCATTAATAAAAAGAAACAAACTGCTGATACATGAAACAACATGGACAGATCTTAAATACCTTAGGAAAAGTAAAAATCCAGACTCGAAAGTCTGCATACTCTATGATTCTATTTCTATGACCTTCTGACAAAGGCACACGTAAAAGCCAGAACAGAAGTCAGTGGTTGCCAGGGCTGGGCTGGCCAGAGGTGTTGACTACAAAGGGAAATTAGTGATTTTTGGAAGGTGATGGAATTGTTCCACATCTTTATAGTAGTGATTATATGACTGTATGTTTGTCAAACCTCCTAGAACTGTACGCCAAAAAGAGTGACTTTTTCTGTATGCGTATTAAACCTCAGTAAAATAAAAAAGAATCAGTGGGTGTACATGGTTCTGTCTGTAGGATTTGACTCGGTATATTTTTACCTCAGTTCCTGGGTCAATTTCTCCCTTATTAGGTCTCTCTTTTATGGGAACAACAGGTTGAGGCACTGATTAAATTTTGTGAGGTGATGGAACTAGTGAGTATTGTAATTATGGTGTAGTTAACAATACAGAATACATTTGTTTAAAACTCAAAAGTTTTACACTAAAAAGGAAGATTTTTAATGTATATAAATTATACCTCAACAAATCTGATTTACATATTCTAGTGGGCTAATATTGAGCAAAAGAATATACATGTATAATTTCCTCCTAAAAAAAGGAAATTTGCAATTTGTATTTACTACGTATATATTCAAATATAAGAATTACAAAATAATCTACACTAAAAAAAACACACATATGGTTTGAAATTATCTAAAATATTCTTGATTCCATTTGACAAAGAAAACTAACATTTAGTACATAGATTTATCTAATCTAAAATAATATTTTATGTGTTATACGGATGTGACCGTTAATGACTAGCACAAATTTTCTTGGAATTTCTGAAATGGTAAATACATTGCCATAATGGTATTTTTGAGAGTTATTATAGTTATAGGTAATTGTGCTTGAAGTTTGGATTTAAAGTGAATATGTTAATCTATAAGAATTCAATTTCTGTTGTAGCATATAATAATTACATTGTCATCCACAAGCAATTATCTCAAATATCGAGTCTCATTTGAGTTCGATATATTGATCTCATTCATACATTTTAACAGTAATTATTGGCATGAAGATGCTCATTATCATGGTTCTAATAAGTATAAATAAGGTAATTCTTACATGATGTGAATTTGATGCAGCCTTGATGCATAATTCCATAAGTTTCACTGTATATTTATATATGTTAATTGTGGGAATTCTTAAAAGGAAATTAAAGGATACAAAAGATATTTTATAGGAGGAAAACATGCAGAATTTCTGAAGTGAAAAATAAAACACGTATATATATAACGTTTTACATATATATGTGGTTTGAGGATGTGTATACACACATTTTATTTGGCATCTTAAGTGAGCATCTACTATTTCTATTTTTTTTTTTTAAGGAAGATTGACCCTGCGCTAACATCTGTTGCCAATCTTCCTCTTTTTCTTTTTTCTCCCCAAAGCCCCAGTACATAGTTGTGTATCATAGTTGTAGAGTTTTAGCTCTTCTGTGTGGACACCACCTCGGCATGGCTTTACATGCAGTGAATAGGTCCGCGCCCAGGATCCAAACTGGCGAACCCCAGGCCACGGAAGCAGAACTCGTGAACTTAACCACTGTGCCACCAGGCCAGCCCCTACTATTTCTCTGTATACACAATTTCTTATTTATTCTTGGAACAGTACACCACATGCTACACTGCAGAGAGTTCCTTCCTCTATTTAAGGCTATTCTTTTAGTGGGACGATCAGTAACAATCAGAAAAATACAGAAAAGAGAAATGAAGAGAGGCAATATCAGATTTAAGTTATCCCTAAATCCACTTGTAAAACGAAGTCTCTTCTATAGTTAGGTTGGATAACTCTTTCTAAATTAAGTCACTATCATCCATATCCGTCCAGTAAACAAAATTTTTCTAAGTCAATTCAAGTTATGTGTTGGAAACTACAATATTATATCAGTTATGTATAATTTGCTAATTAACCTCAAGCAATTAGGTACCCAAAAACTAGAATATTAACATATATTAAAACAGTTCTCAGCTTTGCCTCCAATGTACTGCACAATTGTTACTTATTCTGAAAGTTGCTTGCAGTTAGCAGTGTACATTTCTGTAGAAATATTGATCTCTTTGTTTTTGGTGAGGAAGATTAGCCCTGAGCTAACATCTGTTGCCAATCCTCCTCTTTTTGCTGAGGAAGATTGGCTCTGGGCTAACATCTGTGCCCATCTTCCTCTACCTTATCTGTGGGACGTCTGCCACAGCATCCCTTGATAAGTAATGCATAGGTTCTTGCCGGTATCCAAACCTCCAAACCCCGGGCTGTCAAAGCGGAACATGCAAACTTAACCACTATGCCACTGGGCCGGCCCCTCAATTCCTTTTTTTTAATAAATAAACCTTTAATTTTAATATAACACACCTACCCCAAGAGTTTAGAAATTTTAGGCTACTTTGAAGCGTCTCTAAGTTTTTGACTTGTGTAAATACTTAGGACAACGCATACAAAACTTACAAGTGCTAGATTTAAAGCATTATTAAAGAACACAGAAAGATAAGCAACAAATTGAGAAAAATATTAATTACAAATGTTACATTTTGCAAATATATTTTTCATTTGCAAAGCATATTTGACAAAGAACTCCTGTATAGTATTTACATAAATAACTTCAAATCCGTAAGAAAAAGACATTTCAGTGGAAAAATGTGCAAAAGATTTGAATGAGAACTTAGCAAAATAAGACATCCAAATGGATATACTGCTCAATAAATCTTTGTAAAGTGAACACTTTCAAGACACCACCGCTCAAACCGAGAGAATATATTAACAGCATTTTGGAAGTCCGCTTCATGGTCCCTTATAGTTAGTACCACTTGATGGTAACCACCATAACTTACACTATCTCCATTAAGGAGCTTATCAATTTTGTATAAACAGAATTAGCGTGCACTCTTCAACATCTCCTTTCCTGAACTTAGTATGTTTGTGAGATCCATCCACGTTGTTACTTATACCACCAGTCTGTGCTTTTTTGTTGCTGTATAGAATTCCATTGTTTGAATATCTGCCAATTTATTCATCCATTTAATGGCTGCTGGCATCTGGGTTGCTATCAAGAATGGCTCTTATGAGTAATATTGCTGTGAATATTCTTGTGCATATTTTTTGGTACAGGGATATGTGCATGCTCTCTCAGGTACATTCCAAGGATGGAAAGTGCTGACTCATAGCACATATAGCACATACGAAAAGGTTTAATAGATACTGCCAAAAGTTTGTCTCAAGTGATTGCGCCAATTTAAATTCCCACCAGAAATGTATGAATCTTGGTCCACATCATCACAAAATTTTGTTTTGTTCAGCGTTTTTTCTTCCCACATTCTGATGGGTATGTAGTATGATTTCATTATGGTTTCACTGTACATTTTCCTGATGACAGATGAGGTTGAACACTTTCTATGTTTACAGCCAATTGAATATCTACTTTTGATTAGTAGCTATTCAAGTCTTTTGCCAATTTTTCCATTGAATCATTTGTCTTTTTTATAGAGTTGAAGATGCTATTTATATAAATACTATACACAAGTCTTTGTCAAATACATGTTTTACAAATATCTTCTCTCAATCTGTTGCTTACCTTTCCATGCTCGTTATACTCTTTTAAATATAGTACCTGTAAATGTTGTATGCATTTAAAATTTATTAAATAAAGTTTTATTTACTAAATAAAGATTCACATGAGCCATAAAACTTAGAGATACTTCAAGATAGCCATTTTACTTAAGATTTCTTTATTTTATTTAAATTTTCTTTAAAAATTACAATAATTGTTGTATAAACAAAATACTCCTTAAAGATTATTAAAAGCATAATGATTGACAAGTTCACTAATCTGCTAATTATTATGCTAAGATTTCATTTCTTTCCTATTTTGTGATCTTTATACTCGTTCGAGCAATATTTCCTTGATTAAAGAAAAAGTTGTTCATGTAGTCTTATACATTTTCTCTGGAGTGCTTTTTTTTTTAACTGAATACATTAAGAAGGATTACAGGTATTAAGAAGTCCATTTTTTTATGACACACATGAGGAAAGAAAAGAGTCTCTTGGCAAAGGCACAATATTATTGCTTAAGAATTCCAACCCTGGGAGAGCCATTACGTTAAGTGTAGTGTAAATTAAACTTATTTTTGTTGCTTTCTGTTTTCTAATAAATACCATATCTAGTTATTCACATAAAACATATGGGAAAATATATTTCAACCGTGAATTTAATTTTCTCTATGGAAATTCTGAGCATTGTACCTATCTCCATATAAGAAGGTTACAAATCATATTTCTGAAACATTCTTATTGTAAAGTCTTCAGAGCATGTGGAAATAAGTTGGAAGTTCCTTCTTTAGCCTTATTATATTACCTTAAATTAATCCCCATTTATGACTGCTGAAGGTGTATCAGTTTACCCAATCTAATTACTCATTCTACATAATTAAAGATTCTTGATATCCTTTCCAGTAGTCAAACTCAGTGATGTATTACCTGATGACGAAATAATAGTCTGTGACTTAAAATGAAAAAAGTAACCAGAATTTTGTTATCAGAAAATTGAGAATGCATTTTAATTTCATCACTCAAGTTTCATATTATTTTCAAAAATGCCACTTTGTTTTAAATGTTGTCTTTTTGTGCCACTTTATCATTACATCAATAAGCAGTCTGTAACAGAATGAACTGGCTCTTTCTTGTTTCATTATTCTGACAGCAAACACTGAAAAAAAATTTGGCCAATTAAATTAAACTGTCAGACTAGATCAGATGTGTATTTCACTGTTGATCAAATATATTTGACTCTTTCCTAAATATCAGACATCTAACAATGACATCTTTTAACCACTTAGAGTAGACTCAGGGTTAAAAACTCCATTGTACTGTTTCCAGAAAATTAAATCACTTGCAAAAAGTTTTTTAAAAAGATATTAATAGAAAAGTTGTGAAAATATAAAAAAGTTTCCTCACTCTGACATTTCCTCGGTACCACGACTGTTATTTTCAATGCTGCTGTTATTTTCATTATGGTTAAGAAAATAACAAATGTACCCTTACACAATTAAATTCTTTAAAGGTAATTACGTTATATAACATTTTTCATTTCTCTAAGTTAGTGATACTCTCATTGACTAAAATTGTATATATTATTTTGAAATGTATTGTGTATAGGGTATCCTCAAGATCACTGTCTTGTATTTTTCTGTTCTTTTTTTTTAAGTCCTTTTTTAAAAAAAAAATTGCTTCCAGCTTATTGTGGCCTAATGGACATATAACCCATTTCACATATTTAGTGTAAAAACAGATAATTCTAAGCATGAAACCATTACCACAATTAAGGTAACGATGGTGTCTGTCATGGCCTTCGTGTTTCTCTGTCCTTCTTCCATCCTGCCCCTCTCCGCTCTCCCCAGGCAACAACTGAACTGATTTTCCTGGTTCTACATTTGTTTGCATAGAATTTTATACAAATGCAAATTGAACATTATGTATTCATTTTGCTTTGTTTCCTTCGCTCAGCATAACTGATATTCATCCATGCATAGTGTTGATCAGTTGTTCATTTCTCTTTATTGCTTAGTAGCAATTTGATTATCCATTAACTTGCCAATTATTTTTTCAGTTTGGGGCTATTACAAATAAAGTCGTTAGGAATGTTCATGTACAAGTCTTTGAATAGATATATGCTTTCATTTCTCTTTGGTAAATGCCCAGAAGTAAAATGCTGGGTGAAATTATAGGTATACATTTAAAATATTAACATAAACACCAAGATGTTTTCCAAAATTATTGTACCATTATACAATCCCACTAGAATATGTTCCACACCCTTGACAAGACTTCAAATGGTCAAGCTTTTTTAATTCTTGACATTCTATTAAGTGTATATTGGTATCTCATTGTTTTAAAATGCATTTCACTAATGACTAATCACGCTGAGAATCTTTTCTGTGCTTTTTGGTCACCTTTATATCTTTTTTGGCAAAATTTATGCTCAAATCTATTTTTTGGGGGGAGGGAGTTGTTTGCCTTCTTATTATTGAGTTGTAAAAATTCTATAATCTACATAAAAGCCATTTGTTTCAACATAATTTGCATATTTTGCCAATATTCTGCCCCAATCTGTGGTTTGTGTTTAATTTTCTGACCAGTGTCTTTTGAAGACCAACATTTTTAATAGTTATGAAGTTTAATTTATTTTTATTTTGTGTGCTTTTTGTGTCTTATTTAAGAAAATTTTGCCAGAGCTCAGGTCACTATGATTCACTCATATTTTCTTAAAACTTTTTGGCTCTTACTTTTAGCTTTATGATGAATAATGTGAGGTAAAGATTGAGATTAATTTTTTTGTGTATTATTAGCAAATTTTTCATTTGAAGAAAATATTATTTTTTGCTGATTGAATTGCCCTGATGCTGATGTTGAAATCAATATACAGACTCTCTATTCTACTTAATTTATGCATTAAATTTGACTTTAGGTCCGTACCACACTGTTTTGATAACTGCAGATCTCTAAAAAAGTCTTGAAATCAAGTATTTAAATTTTTTAATTTTGTTTTTTCCACCCAATTTTTTGGCTATTCTATGTCCTTTGTACGTCCACATAGAGTACAGAATCAACTTGCCATATTCTACAAAAAAAAATCTGCTGGAATTTTGACTAAAATTTAGTTGAATCTCTAGATAATTTGGAGAGAATTTATGTCTCAACAGTTGTGAGTCTTGGAATGTATTAACACAGTATATGTCACCATATATTTTGTTCTTTATTTTTTTATTCAATTTGCTAACATATCTTAAGAATTTTGAGGTTCATGAGGGATGTGATCTGAATTTTCTTTTTTTGTACTACTCTTGTGGAGGTTTGCTTTAAGGGTAATGATGGATGCAGAGAATGAGTTGGCAAGTGTCTATTGCTCCCTTAAGTGCTCAATAGAATTCAAATGTGAAGCCATTGGAGTCTAAAGTTTTCATGGTCGGAAGGTTTTAAACTACATGTTCACTGAATTTAATAGTTACAACGCTATTCAGATTACCTATATTTTCTTGAATGGCTTTGAGTAGTTTGTGTCTGTCAAGGAACTTGGTCATTTCACTTGAGATATCAAATGTATTGACATAAATGTTTTATAATAGTCCCTTAATATCAATTTAATATCAGTGGAATCTACTGATGTCACCCTTATGATTCCTAATATTCATAATTTTTATCCTTATGATTCCTAATATTCATAATTTTTATCCTTTCTTCGTTCCTGATCATTCTGGCTAGAGGTTTATCAATTTTATTTATCTGCTCAAAGGACTGGATTTTGATTTTTCTCTATTTGTCACTTTTCATATAATAGATTTCTGTTCTTACTAATATTTCTTTTCTTCTGCTTACTTCTGTTTTATTTTTCTTTCCTAGTTTCTTATTGTGAAGGCTGAAATCTATAGTTTGAAACTTTTCATCTTTTCTAATATATGAGTGTTAAGTAACATAGATTTCTCTCCTAGGACCAGGTGCATCCCACAAATTTTGATATCTTGTATTTTCATTTCACTCAGTTCAAAACATTTTCACATTTTTCTTTTGGTTTCTCATTTGGTCTTTTAGTTACTCAGAGAAGCGTTTATTTCCAAAATATTTGAGGATGTTACAAACATTTTTCTGTTATTAAAGCCTAGTTTAATAGCCTTTTAGGTCAGAGAACTACTTTGTATGGAATAAACCATTATAAATTTATTGATATTCACTATATGGCCTAGAATTTGGTGTAGCCTAGTAAATGTCTCATGTTTAATTGAAAAGAATGTGAAATCTTCTGTTGTAGCATGTCGTGTTCTCTAAAGGTCAATGAGGTCGAGTTGGTTCATAGTGTTGTTCCATCTTTTATACCCTTATTGAATTTCTGTCTACTTGACCTATCAATTATTTAGAGAGTATTGAATTTGTCAAATATAATTTCAGATTTGTCTAGTTCTCCTTATAGTTCTATTGGTTTTTTTCTTCACTTATTCTGAAGCTCTGACGTTAGATGTCTACATTTTGTCTCTATTTTGGTAATGTCTATATTTTGTTTCCTTTTTCCTCTTTGTCTGCCTTCTTTGAAATTAAATATTTTTTATGATTTCATTTAATATTCTTATTGGTTCATCAAATGCTACCCTCTGTCTTGCTTTTGGTGCTGCTCTGTATCTCATAGTATGTAACTTATTATTAACTTATTATTGTACCATTTCGTGTATATATGAGAACTTTACAACAGGGTACTTTCATTTCCCCCCTCATGGAGTTTAGACAATTACGCTCAGTCATTTTACCCTCATATATGTTATATACTCCACATAAACATTTATATTTAAATTAGATTTTTTAAACAGGAACAATATTGTATATTTACCTATATATTTACATTTCTTGTGCTCTAATTCCCTTGGATTAGATCCAGTTTACATTTGGTATCATTATTGCTCTGCTTCAAGGAATTTCTTTAATATTTCTTGCAATGTAGTTCTGTTGGTAATGACTTTTTTCAACTTTTGTATGCCTGTAAAACTCTTGATTTTGCCTTCATTTTTTAAAGAATTTTTCCACAATAATTTTTGACTTACAACTTCCCATTAATGTCTAGTTTTTCCATCAATGTCATTCTACCACTTCAGGATCCAATCCAACTTTCCACATTTCATAGTTTTTATGTCTCCTTAATCTCCTCCAATCTGTGACAGTTCCTTAGTCTTTCCTTGACTTTCTTTACTTTGATATTTTAAAGACTATTCATCTGTAATTGTGTAAAGTATCCCTCAATTTGGGTTTATCTGATATTTTCTCATGATCAGATAGAAATGACACATTTTCGGCAATAATATCACAGAGATGAAGTGCCGTTCTCAGTGCATGATATCAGGGGGTATATTATAGTAATACGACTTATTACTGGTTATGTTAACCTGGATCACTTGTTTAGATAGCACATCTGTTGGATTTTTCTACTGTTTAGATGGTATCTGTTGGATTTTGCTACTGCAACTTTACTATTTTTCCTTTTGTAATTAATAAATACGTTGGGGAGATACTTTGAGATTTTGCAAATATTCTATTTATTTTCTAACTTTTGCCTGCTAATTTTAACATCTATCAATGGATCTTGCCTGTAGCAATTATTAATGGTGATTTTCTATTTTCCTCACTCCATCTACATTTACTAATGGGAATGATTTTCTAGGTAGAATTGTCCCTTCTCCCCTTTTATTTATGCAATACTTAGTTATATTAGTATGGACATATAGATATATATTTCATTCTTTGAGTTATAATCCAATTCTATATTTGTTTTCTTGCTCAAATTACTCCAGATTTGACCATTGGGAGCTTTACCAAGTTGATTCCTGGTTTCTTCTAATATGTCCCCAATATTATATTTTATTTTATTTTTAAATTATTTTAATACTTGGTTACATTCCAGGACCACAAAATGCTTCAGGTTTATCTTATTATTTCTCTGTACCAGCCGTAGAATAAACCATTTCTCCAAAGACCCCTGGTTGCTTTCTTTGAAAATGCAATACGGAAACTAAGATCTTTATACTACACATGTTCTTTGCTACTAGATTCCAATGTTTCTAGACTGTCTCAATGGATATAGAAAGGAAAAGTCTACGATGTCTGCAGTGACGTCCCTTTTTAATCTCAGATATTGGTAATATGTGTTCTTTCTCTCTCTTTTCTTATATGTCTGGCTAGATATTTATCCATTTTAATGATCTTTTCAAAGAACCGGATTTTGTCTCTCATTTTTGATCTCACGTATATCTGATATTATCTTTATTATTTCCTTCCTTCTGCTTGCTTTATGTTTAATTTGTTTTTTTCTAGTTCCCTAGGGTGTTGTTTGAGATTATTGATTTGATACTTCTTTTCTTGTTCAATGCTAAAATTTTCCTATATATGCTGTATTATTTCTATCTCACAAATTTTTGTGGGTTGTAATTTCATTTTTATTCAGTTCAAAATTTTTTTTAAATATCCCTTGAGATTTTCCTTTTGATCCATAGGTTACTTAGAAATGTTTTAACTTGTGAATATTTGGGGGTATCCTCCTGTTATTGATTTGTAGTTTAATCCCATATGATTTGAGAGTATGCTTTGTAGGATTTATATTCTATTTTAAGGCCCAGAATATGATCTATCTTGTTGAACATTCCATGTGGACTCAAAAGGCATATGTGTTCCGCTGTTCTTATTGGAGCATTCTACAAATATCAATTAGATTATGTGGTTGATAGTCTTGTTTAGGTCATCTGTATCCTCACCATTTTCTATTTGTTCTATCAGTTTTGAGAGAGCAATGTTAAAGCGTTGAACTATAACTATGTATTTATGTATGTCCTCTTGCAGTTCTTTCAGTTTTTGCTTTAAGTATTTTATATTCTGTGGATAGCTGCATAACTATTAAGGATGGCTATGCAATCTTGGAGAAGATCGCTTTCTTACTATAAAATGATTCCTTTTATCTCTGTTGATATTCCTTGTTCTGAAGTCTACTTCATGCACAATTAATAAGCTACTCCTGCTTTCTTTTGGTTATTTGCATAATTTTACTTTTAACATATCTGTTTCCTTATATTTAAAGCACTTTTCTTGTAGGTAGCACATAGTAAGGTTTTGCTTTTTTCTCCAGTCCAACAATCTCTATGTTTTTACTGGTGTTTTTAGACTGTCTACATTTAATGTGATTCCTGATATGATTGGATTAAAATTTATTATCTTGGAAGTTGTTCTCTATTTGTTTTATCTAGTCTGTTTTATTTTTCTGCCTTCTTTTGGATTACTTTTCAAATGATTCAATAATATTTCCTTTGTCAACTTTATAATTTTTAATTTTTTAGTGACCGCATAGGGTTTGCAATATACATCTTTAATTAATCAGTCTGTCTTTGCATATGTTAGAGCATTAGATATTGTCCCACAAGTCACAGATGATCCGTTCTTTATTTTCCACTCTTTTTAAATCTTTTTATTTGTCAGCTTTGGTTATTAATGTTGACCTATCTTCAAATTCACTGTCTTTCTTTAGCAATATCAGGTCTGCTGATGTGCTAGTAGAAGGCAGTCTTCATCTGTGTTACTGTGTTTTTCATGTCTAGCATATTTGTTTGATTCTTACTTTTGTTTTCCATTACTCTGCTGAAATTACTCCTCTGATCTTGAATGTTATCCACTTTTTTATTAGAGATTTCAACCGACTTGTCAAAGTTATTTTAAATACTCTGTCATATAGTTCCAGCATTTATGTCATATCTCTATCTTGTTCTTTTGGCTGTTAATTTGCTAGAGAGTTTTTCTCAATGACTGCTCTACTTTCAGCTTTATGTTTTCCATTAGGGCTGCACCTCGGAGAGGTGCTCTCTCCATAACCTGGTAGATAAGGAGGATCATCTTCTCTATTTTAGGCACCCTTTCCTTGGATCCCATGAATGTGGCTTTCTTCTTGCTCCTGTGTCTCTGTCAGCTGTGGTTTTGGGTCCAGGACATCAGTGCATATGTCTGCCGCTTATCTAACGTTAGAAGTTTTCTGCTTGTTTTTTAATTATGTTCCTTTATTCCCTATCCTCAGCAGCAGTGAGTTTTTACAGAAATCCAAAGATCAACAAGGTTTGTATCTCTCTTCCCCACAGATTATGGATTTGTCCTGCAGATGAGATGAGCCAAGGCTGACTCTCTTGCACCTTGCACAGTACCTGCAGTTCCACTCCTCCAGGCTGAATAACAAGGGACCCTTTCTCTGGAATCTCACCAAGCATTTGTGAACTCCCAGGTCAATAGGTGGAGAAAAAGTCTGCAAGGGTATACACAAAAGTGTATACATTACCCTTATATCTGCAACCTACAGGGACACTATCCACACTCTCTCACCAGCCACAGTTGACATTCACCAATTAGTTAATTGCTATAGCTGAATTTTATTTACTGGTGTTTGGCTGTGCGTCTCTCCCTGGGCACATATCTTTCCTATGGTTTTAGAAGGTTTGTGAACTTGCAGTTTTTCCAGCATGTGTGTGTTTGACTGTGTGTATGCATTAAAGGCAGGAATAATTCGCTTTCCAGTTATCTACATTCCCAACCAGAAACCAAGAGAAATTGCCTTCATTTTTTAAAGCTATTTTTGCTGGATAGAGAATTCTAGATTATCACCTCAACACACAGACACAGACACACACACACACTTTACCGTTTTAGTACTTTAAAGATGTTGCTTGACTGACTTTTGAATTTCCTTATTTCTGGATAGAAGTTTGCACTTGTACTTATCTTTGTTCCTCCACGTCTATGTTCCTCCCACTCCCCCCAGATGCTTTTATAATTTTCTATTACTGGTTCTAAATAATATGATTAGTATGAGCTTTGTGTAGTCTGTTTCACGTTTCTTGTACTTGAGATTTTCTTTTTAATTTTGATTAGATTCTCAAATCTGTGAATTTATACTTTTACTCAAATTTGGCCATCATATCGCCAAATAGTTTTCTTCCTCCCCACTCTGTCTCTCCTCTTCTTTTGGGACACTATGAACACATACATACACATATATTTGGCCACTGGATCTTGTTCCAGTGCACATAAATGCTCTATTGTTTTTGCCCAGTCTTCTTTCTATTTGTTATTTTGAATAGTTTTTATTGATACATATTCAAGCTTGCTGATTTTTATCCTCTGAAACCTCTAATCTAACCTTAATCCTATCCAATGAATTTTCATTTCCTACATTACAGTTTTTACTTCTAGAAATTTGATTTGGGTCTTGACTGCATTTTTAATGTCTCTACTTGTTGTGTTCAATCTTTCCTCTATCTTCTTGAATATAAAAATACAAGAATACAGATTTTTCAACTATGTTAATGTCTCCATCTACTAATTCTATTATCTATTCCATTTTGAATCTTTTTCAATTGATTGATTTTCTCTTCATTGTTTTCCTGCTTCTTCCATGTCCATAATTTTGTTGGATGCCAGAGATTGTGAAATTTACCTTGTTTAGTGCTGGCTATCTTCTTTTTTTTTGAGCGAGATCAGCCCTGAGCTAACATCCATGCCAATCCTCCTCTTCTTGCTGAAGAAGACCGGCTCTCAGCTAACGTCTATTGCCAATCCTCCTCCTTGTTTTTTTCCCCCAAAGCTCCAGTAGATAGTTGCATGTGGTAGTTTCACACCCTTCTAGTTGCTGTGTGTGGGACGCTGCCTCAACATGGCTGGAGAAGTGGTGCATTGGTGCACACCCAGGATCTGAACCCAAGCCTCCAGTAGCAGTGCTTACGCATGTAACCACTAAGCCACGGGGCCGGCCCCCAGGGCTGGCTGTCTTTATAGCCCTATAAATATTCTTGAACTTTTTTGTGCTGCAGTTAAGCTAATTGGAAACAGATTGACACATTCAAGGCTTGCTTTAAGCTTCATGTGTGGCACTGTAGCAGCCTTTAGGTTAGAGCTAATTTGACCCCACTTCTGAGCTAACACCCTTATGATTACTCTGATAGTTGCCCAGTAAATCATGAGGTTTTCCACTTTGGCTTGTGGGCGTATGGTCTATTCCTCCCTAAGTGTGCTCTGGAGATTGTTTCCTCTGTTCCTTTTGTGTGGTTCTTTCCCTAGTTTGGGTCATTTCCTCTCTTACCTGTACTCATCAGCACTCAGACAACAATATGAAGGGGACCTTCTGCAGATTCTCAGAGCAGAGCACTGTCTCTTTCTCTGTCATCTCTCTGCTCTCCAGTACTCTTGCAAAGTCACCTTCCTCGGCCCCCTCAGACTCCCAGCTCCATCTTCTTAACTCAGAACGATCACAGGGCTTTGTCTGGGCTTCCTTTTCCTGTGTTGCAGTCTGAAAAAAGTGAGCAAACAGGAGCAATTTTAGGGCTCACTTCATTTGTAGCCTCTCACTGAGGGACCACTGTCCTGTGTTTCCTGATGTCCGAAGCCTGAATACTGTTCTTCTATATATTTTTTACGGGTTTTTTAGTTGCTTCAACTGAGACAGTAAATCTAGTCCCTGTTATTTCAACTTGGCTCAAAGATGGCCCTAATTCATTCTTAAATCATATTTTAAAATTATGAATTTATTCAATATCTATTAGATATTTGTTCAATATCTATTTAGAAAAAGATATACTAATTATCATGTTTCATATTTCGTATATCTTCTAATATCCTTTTGAGTTTTAAAAATATTTTTTGTTTTCGGTATGTTTTTAAGAGAATTCATATGTATTTATGAAGAAAATTTGGAAATGCTTTAAAAATAGAAAGTTATATTTTGGAAAAAGAAAACTAACGCATGATCTTTCCTACTTTGGAGGAGGGGTTTAATTCTTGAGTTTCTTAAGCAGAAGTGAATGAAAACTATTGAGTCAACGCTCAGCTCTCCTTGGATTTATCTTTTCTTTTTTTAAAATTTGATTCTCATGCCACACTAGAATAACGGACAAAGAACCAATTAAGTGTTTTTTTCTTACAATTTCCCTTTATCATTTGATAACATCTTTACAGTGCAAAGAAAGTATATAGATAGTGGCACAAGTATTAAGTAGCAAGATTATTTGACACTGCAAATACTGAAACCACTCTGTGGGAGATTTCCTTGTGTATATTCTAGGTTTATAACTTGCAATACAATACATAAGCCTGTGGGTAACAACAACACAATGAGAAGCCATCAGAAAAACTTATAGGCTATATATTTTTCTCTGCACAACAAACGAACACCAACAGTACTTAAATCCAGACAGTCTGACCTTTAGCTTCTTTCAGAGTACTAAGAAAAAGGCGTCAAGACACTATGTCTATTCTGTACTGAAGAGCCCAGTCTCCCTTCGTTGTACAGACCACCTCTCAGTTTATCGGCTTTGATTCATACATGACTTAATTCAAACTTATGATGAAATTGTGATGATGTTAAAATAAAATTTAACATAAGAAAACAAATACTTAAAAATATTATTAAACACTGTTAGACTACAAGGTTATTTTACTATTACTGTACTTTTACAGAAAGATATGTAGAAATGCAAATTCCCATTGCATTTTATAATCCTCTAAGCAGATATATATGTTCATCTATAGGAGCCAATATGTTGGTTAAAATAATTGCATAGAAATATTAATTACGGTGATCTGTAGAGTTAGTATTATTAACATTTATGTCTCTCAATGAAATCTGTATGGAATGCTAAATTTAACACTTGCAATGAAACATATATAACTGATATTTAATAGCTGATATGTTTCTATTCCTCCTAATAGAATAATAAAAATAATTGGAGAGTCTTCTTTTTCTATAGTGTGTGTAATCATTTAAATACCATTTTCTGTGCTTTCCATTTTGAAGGACCTTAAAATATTGTTTAAGGATTTAATAGAAAAACTAATGAACTTGAAAAATTAGTGTTAATTTTACTTGTGGTGTTTCCAATTAGGTTTACAGGAATCTTTTATTGGCAGTTTTGAATCTCTATGACCAAGCATATGTAATGGTTGGTAAATTTACTGAGCTAGATTTCTAATCTAAAGAGTATATTTGATTGTATCATCATATTGTCTTACAACTGTACTTGCCCTCTTTCTCTAAAACCCAGAATGAAGTGATGTGGCAAGCATTTTAATGTAGATCGTTCATAAACAGAGTCAGCTCTAAGCAAAATTATATGGCATTCTAAACTTGGCTTCAGCATCTGCAGGCTTTGTTTTCATGACCTTCTCTCCTTCTATGGGACACTCGCTTTTTCTGCCTCAAGTTGTTTTTATTCTCTCATTTCCTCTCTATCAGAAATGGATGTCATAAACTCCCAGACAATAACACTAACCCTGAATTCATCCTTGGGGGCAATAAATGAGAAAAGATAAAAGTAAAAAAGACAGAGGTGAGGAAGAAAGAGAAGGAAAACTTTTCCCTATTTAGAGGAATTCAAGTTTTTAAGCCAAATGTAATGGCATTTTTATTAAGAGATCTTAAAAGATCAGAAAATTAGCAGAGGAGTTTGCAGTTGTGATGTTATTTAAGCTCCAATCTAGTCGATTTAGCCAAGAATTCCTCTTCCTATATCCTGCGTTTTATAAATAACTCAATAGTTATTTTTGAGCATATGCCATGCACACAAGCCAGTAGAAGACAAAAATATGTGGAAAATACATCTTTAGAAAGACTTTCATTACAAGTTTCAAAGTATGACAGTTACTTTTCATGATCATCTTGGATTGACAGCTTCTTATGGGTCTTATTCTCACAGACCTTAACAAAGTAAATTACCCAAAAAATTGTTATTGCTGTACTATTGCTAATGCTGTTTAAATGATTTACCTTTAAAATATAATGAACTATTTATCAAAAATAGTTAATGCTATCACTTCTAAGGCTTTTATTGGAATGCCTTACAAACTTTACATATATTTCTACTAAAACCACATCAAGCAAAAAAGATAATTTAATTAATATTTTATTTTTTTAATTGTACAATTATTACCTCTTATTGTGTCCAGAAATCAGAGATGCTGCTTCCTTGGTCTTTTCTACCAGAATAGAAATGATAAGGTTGACATTAAGAACAAGATAAATAACATGCTAGGTGAGTAAAAATTTCTTAAAAATAAAAAAGTAAATAAGCTACTTAACATTTTAATCCCTGTGTAGAATTTTGGCAAAGTATTTTTTTCACCACATATTTTTTCCTAGTGAAAACCTGTTGTTATTTTCTTATATGTCTAAGCAGAATTTTAAAAGAATATGAAATACAATGGTTCTGATAAAAAAAATTTTTATCATGAGAAGATGTAAGTATTAGCAAATCAAACCCACCAACATATAAAAAAGTAATATATTATGACCAAGTGGTGTTAATTTCAGGCATACAAGTCTAGTTCAATATTCAAGCATCAATTTATTTAATTTAATTTGCTAAAGCAACAAACTAAAAAAAAAAATCACAAAAAACCTATGACCATCTCCATTGATGCAAAAAAAGGCATTTGACAATATTCAACATCTTCTCATGATAAAAATTCTCAACTAACAAGGAAGACAATGAACTTCCTCAACTTGTGCACAAAAATGCTAAATATTAAAGCTATTTAAACTTATTATTATATATAATATTTTCTTGTCAGTTGGTCGGGTATCTGTTAAGGTCCTTGGCCCATTTTTAATCAGGTTATTTCCTTATTGTTGAGTTTCAAGTGTTCTTTGTGTATTTTGAATGACAGCCCTTTATCAGATGTGTCTCTGGAAAATATCCATTCTCAGTCTGTGGCTTGTCTTTTCGTTCTGTAAACATTGTCTTTCACAGAGCAGAAGATTTTAATTTTAATGAAGTCCAGCTTATCAATTTTCTCTATCATAATGTATGTCTTTGGTGTTGTATCTAAAAAGACATCACCATATCCAAGGTCATCTAGGTCTTCTCCTATGTTATCTTCTAAGAATTTTATAGTTTTGCTTTTTACATTTAGATCAATGATCCATTTTGAGTTAACGTTTGTGAAGGGTCTCAGGTCTATGTCTAGATGCATTTTGTTGCATGTGGATGTCCAGTTGTTCCAGTGCCATTTGTTTAAAAGACTATCTTTTTCCATTGTCTTGTCTTTGCTCTTTTGTCAAATATCACTTGACTAGATTTATGATGGTCTGTCTGTGGGATCTCTATTCTGTTCCATTGATCTATTGTCTATTCTTTCTCCAATATCACACTATCTTGATTACTGTAGCTTTATAGTAGCTCATGAAATCAGATAGTGTCAGTCCTCCAACTTCGTTCTTCTCCTTCAATATTCTGTTGGCTATTTTGGGTGTTTGACTCTCCATATAAACTTTAGAATCAATTTGTTGATATCCACAAAATAACTTTTGATGGGAATGGTGCTGAATCTATAGATCAAGTTGGGAAGAAGTGACATCTTACCAATATTTAACACGGAATTCTTTACATTTATCGAATTCGTCTTTGATTTTATTTATCGAACTGTTATAGTTTTCATCATATAGATCTTATACATACTTTGATTTATACCTAAGTATTTCAATTTTGGGAATGTTATTGTAAATGATATTGTGTTTTTAATTTCAAATTCCACTTGTTAGTTGTTGGTATATGGGAAAGTGATTGACTTTTGTATCTTGCAACCTTGCTATAATTGTTTATTAGTTCCAGAGTTTTGTTGATACTGTTGGATTTTCTACATGGATGATCATGCCGTCTGTAAACAAAGATAGTTTTATGTCCTCAATCCCAATTTGTATGTTTTTTATTTCCTTTTCTCACCTTATTGCATTAACGAGGACTTCCAGGTCTTGAAAAGGAGTGGTGAGGGGTGACATCTTTGCCTTGTACCTGTCTTATTGGGAAAACTGTGAGTTTCTTACTATCTAGTGTGCTGTTAGCTGTAGGTTTTTTGTAGATATTCTTTATAATATCCAGAAAGTTCCTTTCTTTTCTTTGTAAACTGAGAGTTTTTAATCATGAAAGAGCATTGGTATTTGTCAAATGCTTTTTCCACATATATTGATAGGATTATGTAATTTTTCTCTTTTAGTCCATGATATGATGGATTATCTTAATTGATTTTTGAATGTTGAACCAGCCCTGCACACTTGGGATAAATCCCACTTTGTTGTGGTTTATAATTATTTTTATACCTTTTCGGACATTTCTACCCTTTTTTGTCCAACAACTATAGGCATCAACTATTACGACATGGACCATAACTAATTTCCATTCTCATCTCTTTTTTTTCTACCATGTTTCTAAATATTTCAGTTTTCAAATACTTTTTTCTTTTTGCCTTTATCATACACCTGAATCTTTTCAAACTTTCCACTATATTAGCCATTTTAGTTGGTCTTGTTTTTCTCTCCAACCCACCCCGTCTGATGTACTGGTGTTCTCCGTTTCCTCCTCAAACCACACTGATATGTTGCTAAACTTACAGCACAGCTGTCATCCTGGGGCTTTATGTTCATTGTACTTCTGGGTTGAATCCACTTTCCTGTATTCAATGACTTCCTCTATGTAAGTTGCTCCCTACATATATTTGTTTGTAGGTAAATTTTCTGAGTAATTGACTACTTTGATTCTAAATTTAAGATACGTAGACTCTAATCCCCCTTTACTCTTTGTTATTCTAGGATTTTCCTTCATTTATCACCTTGTTATTAATTCTATCTTCATAGAGAAGAAAGATAAATGTTTACATACAGTCTATAATATTAAACTTCAAGTTTTGTATAGCATTTAAAATGCACACATTGCTTTTGGCAAAGCAATGGATTTTTAGGAATTTGTACAAACTTTTTTTTTTTTTTGTGAGGAAGATCAGCCCTGAGCTAACATCCATGTCAATCCTCCTCTTTTTGCTGAGGAAGACTGGCCCTGAGCTAACATCCGTGCCCATCTTCCTCCACTTTATGTGGGACGTCACCACAGCATGGCCTGACAAGCGGTGCATCTGTGTGTACCCGGGATCTGAACCTTGGCTGCCAGCAGGGAGCACGTGCACTTAACCGCGGCGCCACGGGGCCAGCCCCTGTACAAACATTTTTAAAATGTGGCAATGTATGTTAATGATTTTATTTCGGTAAAATTTAAAAGATCACAGTCCTCAAAGCAAAATAAATGTATATCTGTAAAAGAATGATGTGTATAGCATTTTTATCTATTTAAATTAATATTAAGGAATGATTACAAATGAGGTGTATCAATAGATATTTGCTAAAATAAACTTTCAGAATGTATTATTTTTTAAAAATTGCAGAATAGAAGCATCTATCCTCATAGAAAGGATAAATAGATAAATCCACAATAATAATTGGAGATGGTGAGACCCTCTCTCAACAATTGATAGATGAAATAGACAAAAAATCAGAGAGGATTTACAAGAACTCAACAACATCATGGATAACGAGTTGTAATTGACATTTAATGAACACTCCACCAAATAAAATAGTATATACATTTTTTTCAAGTACCCATGGGGCATTCATGGGTATGGTCTAAAGTAGACCATACCCTGGAATATAAAAACTACCACAACAAATGTAAAAGTATTGAAATCAAAAGGAGTATGTTCTCGGACCACTGTGGGATCAAAGTTGAAATCGGTTACAGAAAGATAAGAAGAAAATCTCCAAACACTTGGAAACTAAAGAAGACACATAAAAATAATTCATGACTCAAAGAGAAAATCTGAAGGGAAATCAGAAAATTTCATTTAACTGAATAAAAATTAAAATACAACAGATCAAAATATGTGGGAAACAGCCAAAGCATTCTGAAAAGGATAATTACTGGTACTAAATGCATACATTATGGAAGAGGAAATGTCTCAAATCAATAAAATAAGTTCTTAAATCAAGAAACTAAAAAAAGAAGTATTAAATAAACTCAAACAAAGTAGAAGAAAGGAGCAAATAAAGATCAGACCAAAAATCAATAAAATTTAAACAGAACAAGAATAGGGAAAATCAATTAAAAAAATGACTAGTTGTGTGGCCGGCCTGGTGGCGCAAGTGGTTAAGTGTGTGCGCTCTGCTGCGGCAGCCCGGGGTTCACCGGTTCGGATCCCCGGCGCTCACTGACGCATCGCTTGGCAAGCCATGCTGTGGCGGTGTCCCATATAAAGTGGAGGAAAATGGGCATGGATGATAGCCCACGGCCAGTCTTCCTTAGCAAAAAGTGGAGGATTGGCAGATGTTAGCTCAGGGCCGATCTTCCTCACACACACACACAAAAAATGACTAGTTGGACACAAATTGCCGCTATCGAGGATAAAACAGCAGATTGTTACTACAGACCCTCCAGTCATCTAAAAGATAATTAGAGAAAACTGTTGACAACTCTACACACATAAATGTACAACTTCAATGAGGTGAAACAATTGAAAAGCATAAACTATTAGAACTTGCTCAATATGAAACAGATAATTTGGATAGATTATAACTATTAAGAAAAATTGAATTTAAAATTTTTAAAACTAGTGAAAAAGAAATTTCTGAGCCCAGATGATTTCACTGGAGAATTCTACCAAATATTAAAAAAAAAAACTAACAATAATTCAATACAATCTCTTCCAGAAAATAAAAGGGGAGGAACAATGTGTAGCAGCAAATTTAACCTTGCCCAAAAGGAGGTCCAGCCTTTATCCTCAGCTTCTGGGAGGAGAGGAATCTCTAAGCCCCTGGAATGTCATGCCTGCTAGAAGTGTCTTTGTTTACCTGGGGGGTTTGAACCACATCAATAACGTTATTTAGGGCGGAGGCCTTGGACTAAGGAAGATAACAATGTGGTTTAGGGTGTGAAGGTTTGAGCAATACCAGCAACGTGACATAGGGTAGGAGCTTTGAGTCATCAGCAGCTGAACCTTCTGAGTGATTAGAGACTGAGATCAGCCATATGGGCAATCAATTATGCTAGGTAATGGAGCCACAATACAGACGTTAGATAGTTTTATCAGTTTTTGCCAGAGATATTTTGATGGAGTATTCTCTACATGTTAATCAGAACATGTTTGATAGTGCTCTTGGGGTCAAGTATATCATTACTGATTTCTTGGTTGCTTGACCTATCAATAAAAGTGAAAGAGGAGTGCTGAAGTCTCTAACTATAATAGTGGATTTGTCTATTTCTCTTTGCAGTTTTATCAGTTTTTGCCAGAGGCATTTTGACTCTCTATTGTTAGGTGCATACATGTTAAGGATTAAGTTTTCTTGGAGATAAGAGCCCTTTAACGTAAAGTAATGCTTCTCTTCATCCCTAATGATTTTTGCTGTTCTGAAGTTGGCTTTGTCTGATATTAATTTAGCTACTCCAGTTTCTTTGATTAGTGAGTGTTATCATGCTATATCTTTCTCCATGTCTTGTCTTTTACCCTGCGTCTTTATATTTAAAGTGGATTTCTTCTAGATAACATAAATAAGGGCATTGCCCTTCTTTTGAAATCTACTCTAACAATCTCTGTCTTTTAATTTGTATATTTAGAGCATTCATATTTAAAGTGGTTATTGATATAATTGGATTGATATCTACCATGTTTGTAACTGTTTTCTATTTGTTCCACTTGTTTTTTCTTCCCTTTTTTCTGCCTTTTCTCGATTTAATTGAGCATTTTATAAAATTCAATTTTCTCTTCCTCTCTTAGCATATAAATTATACTTATATAAATTAAACTTCTTTATATATATATGTGTGTGTGTGTGTGTGTGTGTGTGTATATATATTAAGTGGCTGCCCTAGAGTTTACAATTTATACTTACAAAAAATCTAAGTCCGTCTTCAAACATCACTTTCTTCTCCACCCACCAGAGCCACTAAGGAATCTTTCCTGGCTCTTCACTGTGGGAACCTGGGGAGGTTCTTGGAGGTAAAGCCCGTGAATGTGTAAGGGCCCACCTAAAACAGTAACCCCCAACTTTTTCTAATTCTCACTCTAGTTCACACTTAGCTTCTATACTCTTCAAAATTACCGTTAAACTGTTTTTACCAATGTAGGACTCCTGCAGCTTCTGCTCCCTGTACACAGATTTGGGCTGTGATTTTCCGGGTTCTTCTGTCTTTCCAGATTTTGGGGTGACTGCCTGCCGTGCAAGCTAAGTCTTTGAAAGATCCAACCAAGTTATTGATTTTCAGTTTAGAATTTTTCTTGTTGTAAGGATGAGAGTGGTCACTTGCAGGCTTTTAGCATGCTAGAACTGAAATCAGAGGTCACCTTAAGCTTTTAAAGTTTGGCTGACATTAATGTGCCAGATACTACAGTGACGAATATGATAACTAAAAACTTTCACTGACTCTTTTAATGACGAATATAACTAAAAACTTTCATTGACTCTTATCACTTACAAAGAAAATATTTTTCAATTTCAATTATAATTTAAAAATAAAAGATCTTTTTCAGATGATAAGATTTTTTACCTTCAAGAAATAACACAATATGTGTAATAATACACTATTTTGTCTTGAACTAATGATAAAATAATTAGATTTGTAAGAGGTGAAGGCAAAATTATGTCATGGTTTCCTATATAATAGAAAATTCTACATTAGTTCAAACTTATAAGTATTGAAAATATAAAATTATCACAGAACACACAGGGTAATAATAATGATTAACTCAAAAGACAAAGGCTGCTGTTCATCCTACTTGTGTATTATGAGTAGTGATTCAGTTTCAGCATGCAAAACAAATCTGCTATGATAAATTATGTTGTAAATATTAATTTAATGCTTTTATAGTCTTTTTTAAGTTGGAAATGTTTTTGGGTCATAAAGTTATATACGAGGATAAAAGGTGAATGTCTCTGTTTATAATAAACAATAAAAATAATTTATGTCAATATTTGTACTCCACAAAATTTTATGTACCTATTAAAGGGTATCGCACATAACTTAATTTTTGAGACATACTAATTTAGGTGATGGAAATTTTCAGTGGACAGTCACTAATATTCTGAGCAGTAAATAGAAGAATGCCTCAATTTTTGACCTATTCAACCAAACACCTTTTCTGTGTCCATTGATGTAATTATATAATTTCTCTTCCTTAGCTGGTTGATATGATAGATGATGTTAATTGATTTGCTAATATTGAGTCCATGTCACATCCTTCAATTGTTCTTATGATTTGTCCAATCATATGTCTACACAGGCAGACTAAGTTAGATATGGCAGCTCTCCATCATCAGGGAATAGAACTTCTACCCTCTACCATTCTTAACATATACTTCATATTTTGCTTCAAGATGATTGCTCTAACTTCTAGCAACATATTTTCTTTGCTTTATATTTAATTATATATTTATATAGCAGTATGGACTTGTGAACAACACAGCCATTACAAAATGGAAAATTTCATTTGAATCTCATAATTTCCCTTTAAAGAGGCAGATGAGAAAACAAAGCTCAGAGAGCTTATGGGACTGTATCTATGCCATGAAAGATATAGCCAAGAACCTGGCACATTTAGATGCGGAAGGCATCGTAGCCTTTAAGATTTATTCTTTGTATACAATATGATAATACTTCAATAGCTTTGCCCTTTTGAAAAATATTTGAACCAGAGAGTTATTGTAAAATACCTAAATTTGCATTCAGAGACAAATTAACTCAGCTCATTAGATGTCCATGCATTTTTCACCAGAATACTGAGTAAAGAGATCAGGAAGATAATGAATCTTTCCCTAACTTGACCTAAGAAGGATTATCATTCACAGAATATTCTTACATTCACACAATAAATACCTTGCATATTAAAAGCCTGATTGACCTTTAAACTCTTGGATACTTTAACTGATGGAAAAACTGATTCTAAAATTTAGCAGAACATGTTATGATGCATTTAACTAGTGCATATATTTATGAATGATGATGTCTTGATGTCCTTAATAGTATTAACTTAAAGTTTTGAATTTCACAGTGCACCTTTACATGTATTTTTAAAGTTCATTTGAAGCTAGTAAAAATATAGCAACTTAAATAGTGCAAACACTGTTTCGTTATCATCCTCCTTTAACAGATAAATTCTAGATGTCATCATAAAAATCCTCTGTGCTCTGCCTAGTCATCCTTCCTCCTTCCCCCAATGCTTGACAACCACTGATCTTTTTATTGTCTCCATAGTTTTGTCTTTTCCAGAGTGTCATATAGTCAGAATCATACAATACATGACCTTTTCAGATTGGCTTCTTTCCCTTAGTAATACGCATTGAAAGTTCCTTCATTTCTTTTCATGGCTTGAGAGGTCATTTCTTTTTGGTGCTGAATAATATCCCATTGTCTAGATTTCTAGAGTTTATTTATCCATTCATCTACTGAAGGACATCTTGGTTGCTTCAGGTTTTGGCAATTATGAATAAAGCTGCTATAAATATCTGTGTGCAGGTCTTTGTGTGGACATAGTTTTTTACTCTTACCAAGTGGTATGTTTGCTGAATCACGGTAAGAGTATGTTTAGTTTTGTAAGAACCAATCTGTCTTCAAAGTGGCTGCACCATTTTGTATTCTTACCAGTAATGAAATGAGAGGCCCTGTTGCTCCACACCCTTGACGGCATTTTCTAGTCAGTATTTTGGATATTCA
The DNA here is from genome assembly GCF_020826845.1 of Diceros bicornis minor. Lineage (NCBI taxonomy): Eukaryota > Metazoa > Chordata > Mammalia > Perissodactyla > Rhinocerotidae > Diceros > Diceros bicornis. Next base: position 18,608,713 of record NC_080777.1, read on the forward strand.
TTATTCTAATAGGTGTGTAATGACATTTTGTTGTTGTTTTAACTTGTGATTCCTTAATGCCGTATGCTGTGGAGCATCTTTTCATATAGTTATTTGTCATCTGTACATCTTCTTTGGTGAGGAGTCTGCTCATATCTTTGCCTGTAGTGATCATGTTTTTTTTCATTCATATTGTCAAGTTTTAAGAACTTTTGTATATTTTGGATAATAGTCCTTTATCAGATACTCTTTTGCAAATATTTTTTCCCACTATCTGTTTTGTCTTCTCATTCTCTGTGTGTTTTTAACAGTGAATCAGTAGAGATTACCAGAAGTAAAGGTACAGATATTTCCTGACAATAGGCATAATGAAATGCCAAAAAGAGATCATTATTTTTATTAAAGTATGCTTGCCAATTAAAAGGTGGTTGTTTCTTGATAGTTTTCAGTGACAGAGAATGAGAATGTAGAGAAGGATTTGAAACTTTATTAAGTGAGTAGAAAAGTGAAAGTGACATGAAAAAGTGATGAGAGGGACTACATATTTCTATTTGAGAATATTCTGTGAAAGAAAGGGTGGAGAAGGAAGGAAGGAAGGATGGAAGGAAGGAAGGAAGGAAGGAAGGAAAGAAGGGAGGAAAGAAGAGAAAGAAAAATGTAATTTAAAAGCATTAGCAGAGAAAGTCTAAAATTTAAACAAATTTTAAATTACAAAGGAGTTTGGAAAAGGTTAAGTAAAATGTTCACTAACTGATGTAGGGGCAACCAGAAGTAATTTGAAAAGCAAGTTCTGAATACCAACCTCATTATTTATATTAAAAAATTACAAGTATCAGAAAATAAAACTTAAACCACCGTTATGTTATTACAAAACTTTATAACTATGAAATATCACAATTGAGAAAATTTTTCAAAGTATGATTCTTGATTCAGAAGCTATTGATGACTATTGATTTTACTCTATAAGATTTCAGAAAAAATTCTTCACAAAAATAAAGGAAATAAACTTAAAGACAAATCAATATTTATAGAGGGAGACTCGATATTATAAATGTCAGTCTATAATGTGTAAATTTAACACAATCCTAATACCAATTTTTCATTTTCTTTTTAACAAGACTATAGGCTCTAGAGTTTAGACTTTGAAAAATTAAAATAGTCATAAAAAGTGTGTAAAATAAACGCAAGAAGTAGCACAACCAGATTTTAAAAGATGAATAAACAAGCTCTAATTATTAAAAGTTCTTTTGTCACATACACAGATTAAAAAAAAACAAACAGTGGAATAGAATAAAAAATTTCCCAAGCAGCCTCAAATAATCAGAGGAGTTAGTATAGCACAAATTTATTAATGCAAACCAGTTGGAAATTTTATTATTTAAATGTAGTGTTGGAACAGCCACAAAGATATTAAAAAATATATATTTATTTGGATTCATACCACTGACTATAATCAAGAAAAGTTCCAATTGATCAAAATTAAAACAATGATAAACCATAAAAACTTTAGAATATAAGAGGGAGGTTTTCTATTATTATGGAGAAGACATTTCTAATTGTCATTCAAAATCCAGGAGCTATGAAGGACAAAAAAATGTTCAACATGGAAAATGAACACCTTTGCACAGGAGTGTCAGAGAAAGGGAGGAAAAGTGCAATTCAAAGGACAAAATACTAAATGATAAATTGGGAAAATAATACTTGCAATTCATGCTTTAGGAAAATGCCTTGATTCCACTATACACATATATGTATATCTTTCAGAAATAAGCAGCCAAATAGAAAATAGTCAATTGATATGAATACACAGTTGACAGAAAAGTAAATTTAAAGTCTACTTAAATATATGAAAAGATGCTCAACTTCACTCATAAAAGAGAATTTCAAATGAGATTACACTAAGAATTTCAATTCTGTATTGTGTCTGTAAAAGAGTAGCTTGTGTTAGACTAACTCTCCCATAGAGAAAAATGTTTATAGTGTGGATTAAATTAAAATAAGCAACAACAACCAGTTTTAGCCAGCTACTTGAAGGTATGGAAAAGCAGTCAAGGCATTGTCGACTCGAGGGGACAAGATCCTAGAAAGAGGAAAATTTAGTGAGAAGAGCCAGCCCTTTCCAGTTGAATTCATCTCTTTGAGGAATTTGTAAATTTGCAGCTCTGGGTTGCTAGAAGAAAGCAGCAACCTAGAGTTTTCTGCAGTCCCATAAATCTGAATTGACAGAAATTGGATTTATTTCTTATTTTTAACCAGATTTTGGAAAATCCTATACTTCTATTAAATAGGTACTCTCAGTATACCGTATAACATCTGCTTCTAAAACTAGTTTGGTTCTCCTGCTTGATATATAGAATGAAATGTTTTTGCTGGAAAAAGAACTCATTCATGTGGCATGCCTTGAATAATTAGTTTTCCTGTTCAGGTTTCAGACTCCTCAGACTGTCTTAGAGCCATCTCTGGATTGCCAAATATAGAAACTACTGTGCAATACCGTTGAAAAATGATTTGTGCTTATACGATCTTCTCTTCCAAAAATAATCAGGGTATTTTATGGTGTAGCTGGTTCTAGATGTTCTGTCTTCTTTCCAAGAACTCTGGATACCTCCAGTAATAAGGAGCTAATAGTTGTCCACACCACCCACTCCTCATGTCTACATTGCTAAGCTCTTACAAGGTGTATGTCTCAGGCCGGTTGTGGGCTATAGCACTAGGAGTTTTCACTGCAAAGAGATCAGAAGATTCTCCTTCATTCTGGAAAGCCAAAGCTTTGTTTGGATTATATAATATTTTCTTTGTCAGCTAATCATTCTCAAACAAGTCCTAGTGATTGCCATGAACAATATGAGATCAATACTGAGCTGCTTTGAACACCAAAAGTAATATTAGAATCATCAAGTTTCCTGGCCTAAGCCACGACCAAACTAATCTGGCCTAGTCAAAAGAGTTAAACTTTCAGTGTGACGTTATAATCTGAATAAGTTGAGCTCTTTTCTTTCTGTTTAACATCCTGAAAATATATCTGGTTAATTTCTGATTTCCCTCCTCTGATATGGACGTGAAAAGGAGATCATCCACACGCAGGAGAACTCTCACCTTACGCAGCCTTTATGGCTCCCTACTTACTTGAATGCAGTTCTGTAATGAGTTGTCTCTTTCAGTTGAAATGATAATGCATGCACTAGTAATATCAGAGAGTGTAAAGAATTTTGCCCAAGGCCCCACCTTTGGTAACAACTCAGGGTCACCACAAGCGTAATTGGCTTTGAGACATTTAACTCTCAAAAATAATTTTAAGACTTCAAGTCACATGTCTCTCTCAAACAGTCCATACTGGAGCATCACAGATTTCATATATAGGGCATATAAATTCCTATTTTGACAAAACTATGCTTCTGGTTACATCGGTCACTGCTGTGTTGGGTACATGCCGTGGTTTGTAATTTGGTGGAAGACCTCTTAGCAGCTCCATCTATATGAGACCATACCCATAATCTAAGATCTCTTGGGCTCAAACATCTATATCTTTCTATTCATTATTATCTCTCTTGGATTCTCAAAGATTTAATAAACCTGTCATACATGTTTTGAGTAGAATTGACAGTTAGTTATATATATAACAGCTACTGGTTCTATTGGCCAATTGGCTGCATCTGTGATCGCCTTCACATCAGTTAGAATTTCAATGGCTGTTAAGTTAAAAGAATCCCGAAGATCCAATCACATTAAAATCAGCCTCTGGAAACTAGAAACATGTGTGTACTTGTGTACAGAAATTTTATTACCTCCATGTCTTTATTTAGATCTGTGATATACTAATTCATGGTAACTAAATTTAGGTATTAATAATGAATTCCTGAGGATCTTGTTGACCAACCATCTTTTGGACTACATACTGGCTGCCCTAGCTATGGTTAAAAGGGCGTCCCTAATTTTGCCTTCCTGTTTCAGTATAAAGCAGGACACTTGATTTGTCTGCTAATCAAGTTTGTCTGCTATTATAGGGTGTGTCTTAACTAGTTCTATAGCCTCTGCTTTTTCCTCAAGATGTACTAACTCACCCAGATAGCACGCAATTCTGATGGCAAAAAAAATATGGTCTTTCATTTTAGAAAAATTCATTGCTTTTCTTTATGGTAAAATTTATAGCCTTTCATTTTGTAAAAATAGTATCTGACCTCATTCAGCCATGCCTAATTGGGGCTTCACTTTCCCCAGCTTCTAAACTATTATCAATATCCTTCCATCTAGCTTCTGGATATTTATGTTTCTTTTCTCTTTATGACCCTCAAGTCTACATATCTGTTTATTTTCCAGGTATTTAGGTATGTGTTTTTCTTACTTCCTCTATATGTTCAGACACATACCTTCTTCTTTATAATATAGTCTTCCAGATTTACCTCATATGTTAGAATGCGAATGAGAGATTTCATAGAGCATCTCTATGTTTCTTGTATTATATCATTAGAGTCTTTAAATATTGTCTTTTAATTTAACTGAGAAACATATGAGTTATAGTGAACATCATCACTGGTCATAATTTTTAATGGGAAAAAATAGGTAAAATTTTCAGTCTTGGGCTGTGTAGCTTTAAAATTATTTTCATTAGTATACCTCTTTTACCCCTTCTGGAGACTTTTTGTGTCAAATAATGCTCTGTTCACCAGCAGTAGCAGGAAAATAGATAAAGGAGAAGTAGGTGGTATTAGGGGCATGGATTTAAGAAGTTGAGAAGTGGTAGCCACGATTCTGATCACAATTTCACTTAATGTTTAGTTCCAATAGCAGTAGAGAAGAAAAAAGTGGACTATGTTAAGGAGTAGTGTTTTCCCCAGTTTTCCTTTTTTTTTTTTTTTTTTTACATTTTTATTGATATTTTAATGGTTTCTAACATTGTGAGATTTTGGGTTGTACATTTTTGTTTGTCCTTCACCCCATATATGACTCCCTTCACCCCTTGTGCCCACCCCCCACCCCCACTTCCCGGGTAACCACAGTCCAGTTTTCTCTGTCCATGTGTTGGTTTATATTCCACATATGAGTGAGATCATACAGTGTTTGTCTTTCTCTTTCTGGCTTATTTCACTTAACATAATACGCTCCAGGCCCATACATGTTGTTGCAAATGGGACGATTTTGTCTTTTTTTATGGCTGAGTAGTATTCCATTGTATATATATACCACATTTTCTTAATCCAATCGTCAGTCGAGGGACACTTAGGTTGCTTCCACTTCTTGGCTATGGTGAATAATGCTGCAATGAACATAGGGGTGCATAAGCCTCTTTGGATTGTTGATTTCAGGTGCGTTGGATAGATTCCCAGTAGTGGGATGGCTGGATCATAGGGCATCTCTATTTTTAATTCTTTGAGGAATCTCCATACCGTTTTCCATAGAGGCTGCACCAATTTGCATTCCCACCAGCTGTGTATGAGGGTTCCTGTTTCTCCACATCCTCTCCAACATTTGTTGTTTTTTGTCTTGGTGATTATAGCCATTCTAACGGGCGTGAGGTGGTATCTTAGTGTTGTTTTGATTTGCATTTCCCTGATGATTAGTGATGTTGAGCATCTTTTCATGTGCCTATTGGCCATCTGTATATCTTCCTTGGAGAAGTGTCTGTTCATTTCCTCTGCCCATTTTTTGATCGGGTTGTTTGTTTTTTTGTTGTTCAATTGTGTGAGTTCTTTATATATTATGGAGATCAACCCCTTGTCAGATGTATGTTTTGCAAATATTCTCTCCCAGCTGGTTGGTTGTTTGTTCATCTTGATTCTGATTTCATTTGTCTTATAAAAGCTCTTTAGTCTGATAAAGTCCCACTTGTTTATTTTTTCTTTAGTTTCCCTAGTCTGGGTAGGCATGTCATCCGAAAAGATTCCTTTAAACCCAATGTCAAATAGTGTGTTGCCTATATTTTCTTCTATGAGTTTTATAGTTTCAGGTCTCACCTTCAGGTCTTTGATCCATTTTGAGTTAATTTTTGTGTATGGCGATAGCACATGGTCCACTTTCATTCTTTTGCATGTGGATGTCCAGTTTTCCCAACACCATTTATTGAAGAGACTTTCCTTTCTCCATTGCATGTCCTTAGCACCTTTGTCGAAAATTAGCTGTCCGTATATGTGTGGTTTTATTTCTGGGCTTTCAATTCTGTTCCATTGATCTGTGTGTCTGTTTTTGTACCAGTACCATGCTGTTTTGATTACTATTGCTTTGTAGTATGTTTTGAAGTCAGGAATTGTGATGCCTCCTGCTTTGTTCTTTTTCTTTAGGATTTCTTTAGCTATTCGGGGTCTTTTGTTGCCCCATATAAATTTTAGTATTCTTTTTTCTATTTCTGTGAAGAATGTCATTGGGATTCTGATTGGGATTGCATTGAATCTGTAGATTGCTTTAGGTAATATAGACATTTTAACTATGTTTATTCTTCCAATCCACGTGCATGGGATTTCTTTCCATTTCTTTATGTCATCGTAGATTTCCCTCAATAATGTCTTGTAGTTCTCATTGTATAGGTCCTTCACCTCCTTGGTAAGATTTATTCCTAGGTATTTTATTCTTTTTGATGCAATTGTAAATGGTATTATCTTTTTGAGCTCTCTTTCTGTTAGTTCATTATTAGCATATAGAAATGCAACTGATTTTTGTAGATTGATTTTGTACCCTGCAACTTTGCTGTAGTTGTTGATTGTTTCTAACAGTTTTCCAACAGATTCTTTAGGGTTTTCTATATATACAATCATGTCATCTGCAAATAGTGAGAGTTTCACTTCTTCGTTACCTATTTGGATTCCTTTTATTCCTTTTTCTTGCCTAATTGCTCTGGCCAAAACCTCCAGTACTATGTTGAACAGGAGTGGTGAGAGTGGGCAGCCCTGCCTCGTTCCTGTTCTCAGAGGAATGGCTTTCAGTCTTTCCCCGTTGAGTATGATGTTAGCTGTGGGTTTGTCATATATGGCCTTTATTATGTTGAGGTACTTTCCTTCTATTCCCAATTTATTGAGAGTTTTTATCATAAATGGATGTTGTATCTTGTCAAATGCCTTCTCTGCGTCTATTGAGATGATCATGTGGTTTTTATTCTTTGTTTTGTTGATGTGATGTATCACGTTGATTGATTTGCGGATGTTGAACCATCCCTGCGTCTCTGGTATAAATCCCACTTGATCATGGTGTATGATCTTTTTAATATATTGTTGTATTCGGTTTGCCAATATTTTGTTGAGGATTTTTGCATCAATGTTCATCAGCGATATTGGCCTGTAATTTTCTTTCTTTGTATTGTCTTTGTCTGGTTTCGGTATCAGGGTGATGTTGGCCTCGTAAAATGATTCAGGAAGTGTTCCATCTTCCTCTATTTTTTGGAATAGTTTGAGGAGGATGGGTATTAAATCTTCTTTGAATGTTTGGTAAAATTCACTGGAGAAGCCATCTGGTCCTGGACTTTTATTTTTTGGGAGGTTTTTGATTACTATTTCAATCTCTTTACTTGTGATTGGTCTATTCAGATTCTCCATTTCTTCTTGGTTCAATTTTGGGAGGTTGTATAAGTCTAAGAATTTATCCATTTCTTCTAGATTGTCCAATTTGTTGGCATATAATTTCTCATAGTATTCTCTTATAATCCTCTGTATTTCCATGGTATCCGTTGTAATTTCTCCTCTTTCATTTCTAATTTTATTTACTTGAGCCTTTTCTCTTTTTTTCTTAGTTAGCCTGGCTAAGGGTTTGTCTATTTTGTTTATCTTCTCGAAGAACCAACTCTTTGTTTCATTAATCCTTTCTACTGTTTTTTTGGTCTCAATATCATTTATTTCTGCTCTGATTTTTATTATTTCTCTCCTTCTGCTGGCTTTGGGCTTTGTTTGTTCTTCTTTTTCTAGTTCTGTTAGGTGTAATTTAAGGTTGCCTATTAGGGCTTTTTCTTGTTTGTTAAGGTGGGCTTGTATCGCTATGAGTTTCCCTCTCAGGACAGCTTTTGCTGCGTCCCATATGGTTTGATATGGCATGTTATCATTTTCGTTTGTTTCAAGATAGTTTTTGATTTCTCCTTTAATTTCATCAATGATCCATTGGTTGTTCAGTAGCATGTTGTTTAATCTCCACATTTTTGTCACTTTCCCAGTTTTTTTTTCCTGGTTCATTTCCAGTTTCATAGCCTTATGGTCTGAAAAGATGCTTGTTATGATTTCAATCCTCTTAAATTTATTGAGGCTTGCTTTGTTTCCCAACATGTGGTCTATCCTAGAGAATGTTCCATGCGCGCTTGAGAAGAATGTATAGTCAGCTGTTTTTGGGTGGAGTGCTCTGTATATGTCTACTAGGTCCATCTCGTCCAGTTTTTCATTTAAGTCTAATATTTCTTTATTAACTTTTTGTCTGGATGATCTATCCATTGCTGTAAGTGGGGTGTTAAGATCCCCTACTATTATTGTGTTGTTGTTGATTTCTCCTTTTAGGTTTGTTAATAGTTGTTTTATGTACATTGGTGCTCCTATGTTGGGTGCATATATATTTATAAGTGATATGTCTTCTTGATGGAGTGTCCCTTTTATCATTATATATTTCCCTTCTTTGTCTTTCTTAACCTGTTTTATCTTGAAGTCTACTTTGTCTGATATGAGTATGGCAACACCTGCTTTCTTTTGTTTGCCATTAGCTTGGAGTATTGTCTTCCATCCTTTCACTCTGAGCCTGTGCTTGTCTTTAGTGCTAAGATGTGTTTCCTGAAGGCAGCATATTGTTGGGTCTTGCTTTTTAATCCATCCTGCCACTCTGTATCTTTTGATTGGAGAGTTCAATCCATTTACATTTAGGGTAATTATTGAAATATGAGGGTTGAATGTTGCTGTTTTGTCACTTATTTTCTGGTTCTTTTGCATTTCCTTTGTTTCTTGTCCCATTTGTTTTGGACTGCCAATTCAGTTTGGTTGTTCTGTCTTATGATTCTTCTAGTTTTCTCTTTGTTTATCATATGTGGTTTTAATTTGATTATTTGTTTAGTGGTTACCTTGAGGTTTGGGCGAAAAATCTTCTGTATGAGATAGTCCATTATCTGATAGCCTCCTATTTCCTTATACTAAGTCAATTCAGTCACTTTCCTCTTCCCCTTCTAAGTTGCTCTTGTTATACCTTATTCTATCTTGTGTTGTGGCTGTGTGTTTACAGTGATGAGGTTAAATTTATTTTTGGTGAATTTCTTCCTTTGATCTTTGAGTTTAGTATTTAAGTGGTTGCTAACCTATTCCGGTAAAGATCTACTATTTCTCTGATTTTGTCTACCTACTTTTCTCCTTACTCCAAGCTTTGTGTTCCCTTTCTCTTCTTGTTTTCAGGCCTGAGGGCCTTCTTGAGTATTTCTTGTAGTGGCGGTCTCGTGGCCATGAACTCCCTTAGCTTTTGTTTATCTGGGAGAGTTACTATTTCTCCATCATATTTGAAGGATATTTTTGCTGGATAGAGTATTCTTGGCTGAAAGTTTTTGTCTTTTAGTATTTTGAATATATCATTCCAGTCTCTTCTAGCCTGAAAAGTTTCTGTTGAGAAATCCGCTGAGAGCCTGATGGGAGTTCCTTTGTACGTTATTTTTTGTTTTTGTCTAGCTGCCCTTAATATTGTTTCTTTGTCGTTGACCCTGGCTAGCCTTACCACTAGGTGTCGTGGTGAAGGCCTTTGTCTGTTAATATATATAGGAGTCCTGTTGGCTTCGCTTACTGGTATTTCCTGCTCCTTCCCCAGATTTGGGAAATTTTCAGCTATTATTTCCTTGAATAGGCTCTCTGTTCCTCTTTCCCTCTCTTCTCCCTCAGGAATACCTATAATTCTTATGTTACATTTTCTACTAGAGTCCGATATTTCTCGGAGTCTTTCTTCATTTCTTTTTAGTCTTAGTTCTCTCTCTTCTTCCATCTGGAGTATATCTGTATTCCTATCCTCTAAAGTACTAATTCTTTCCTCCATATTGTCAGCTCTGTTCTTTAAAGATTCCAGATTCTCCTTTATCTCCTCCATTGTGTTCTTCATCTCCATCAGCCCTGATAGGTTTTTCTTTATGATTTCAATCTCTTTTGTGAAGAAACTCCTAATCTCATTTAATTGTTTGTCTGTGTTGTCTCGTATTTCGTTGAGTGTTTTTATGATAGCTATTTTGAAATCTCTGTCATTTAGTTTATGGATTTCTGTGTCTTCGGGGTTGATTTCTGGTTGCTTGTCATTTTGTTTCTGGTCTGGTGATTTCATATATTTTTGCATTGTGGTTCCTGTGTTGGTTTTGGTTTTCCTCATCCTGGAAGTCTCTGGTTGCACTTTCCACCTGCCGCCACTGTGTGGTGGTGAAGGGCTGTGTAGTCTAAGCCCCCTGCGCTCTGCCCCAGTTTTTCTGCTGAGATCCGCAGTTTTGTTTTGTTTTGTTTTGTTTCTTTTCCCCACTGCGATCCACGGGTCCAGTCCAATTTATTCAGGTCTGCCTCGGACCGCTAGATCTGGTCGAGCTGCAGACTCCGGGTTGTGGGGAGGGGGGAGCTCTCTCTTTTGCCCTCTGGGTCCCTGACGTGGGAGGCTTCTCGTTTGCCCCTCTTTATCCGCTCTCTGGGTTGCTCAGATGTTGATGGTAGCCCTGTGGCTCCTCTGAGCCCTCTGTGCGGGAGTTTCCCACTGGCTGAGAGCGCCCGAAGAGCTACAGTTTCCCGCCGAGGGCCGCCCCTCCCCCCTCTCTGGGAGCCGCGCGGACCGGATCGCTGATCTGATGGGGAGGGAGCGGAGTTCTCCTTACCTCTCCCCACTTCCTCCGGGGGCCCAGCACGTTCCGCTCTCAGATGTGCGGCAGTGTGGATCCCTCCGCTCCAGCTTTTGACTGTCTGGGATTCCGTTGTTTGTCTGTGGCTGTTACTTTTGTTGTATTTTGTGGGGGAAGAATTCACGGGAAAGCTCACTCCGCCATGATGCTGACGTCACTTCCCAGTTTTCCTTTTTGATGTGAAAAGATCTCCACTAAGGACAAATTCCTGGTGTCATTTTTTGTTTTAACCTTCATCTTCTACATAAAGGAGGAATGAATTATCTGGTTGATATGTGACTCAACTGGCTAGACCTAATATATTAACAGTTTGTAAACACAAACTGGACAGACAAAGATCAATACATCCCGATGCTGCATCCTGCAGTGTTTCAGTGTGGTGAAATGGAATCCAGAGGCTTCAGGATTGGGTAGAACTGAATAAATTCTCCGTCCCAGTTATCCCTATGATAATCTCATGCTCAGAGATACTGAATAAAGTGGAGCCTTAAGCAGCACTTTTCTTCTCTCTTTGACTTGTTCCAGTGTGAAACTGCTTTCCAGAGTAGGTGTTTTGACTCTCCTGACACAAACTTCTTCGTAGATAATCTGATCCAAGATATAGGGGGTATGTGGAAATGGGGTTGAGAGGTAGGAGGTTGGTAGGAAACATTAGCAAGCCAATTTTGTGGTCTTGTTGAACGTATATTTTTTAGCAGTATCATTAGCAAAAAAGTGCTTCTTTTTAAATTCTAGTAATCTAATAAGTAAGTTATCAAAGGATTTCTGAAACTCTATATTTATGCACTGATATTAGTAAATTACTAATTTACTTATTCTTACTTAGAGTTCTTATTTAGACACCACCAAAATTATGCGGTGCCATGTATTGCTTAGCATATTACATGTCTCCTGCACTTGATATGTCCAGGCATGTACCTGAAATTTCTAAAATTTTCCTGAATGACATCTAGTTATTTTTTTTTTTTAATATTATTTATTTATTTATTTTCCCCCCAAAGCCCCAGTAGATAGTTGTATGTCATAGTTGCACATCCTTCTAGTTGCTGTATATGGGATGCGGCCTCAGCATGGCCGGAGAAGCAGTGCGTCGGTGCGCGCCCGGGATCCGAACCCGGGCCGCCAGCAGCGGAGCGCGCGCACTTAACCGCTAAGCCACGGGGCCAGCCCTGACATCTAGTTTTTAGTGCATAGCTAGTGCTACTGCCTTGAATTGATCATGTAAATATAATTTAGTTGTTTTCAATTTCATTTGTTTTATTTTGTCTAAGTGTGTAATATGGCTATTTTCGTGAACAATAATTTGTCCTATAAACTTGAGAATAATGAGATATTAAGTCGTATGTGGCAGTTCAAATAAGACTCATATCCCTATTATAAAAGGGATTTATTCTTTTACAATGCACGTACATTGACATGCCACTGATGTGTGTGTGGGTCTGTGCTGAACAGTGAAGTGACAATGGATAGAACAGATAGCACCTAATGGGTCACAATCAAGTAGCCTTGAAAAATACAGACCTCCATCAAATACCCAGGCAGAAAAGGTCACTTAGCTACCTTTTCTTCTCTGGAAACTATAAACCATATAGTCATTTACAATCAAGTACATTTCAGCTCATAGTTTATATGTATGTGTGACCCTGTGTGTGTGTATAGTCCCTATATGTCTCGTTATTCACATGTAGAATAAGTAAAGACAAAGAGAATGTTCAGTAAGTTTAACCTGGTAAATTTCATTCAATACTTAGAGTATTGGGGAAATAATAACTGTGCTATCATTTCAAGGCCCTATTCTTTTGAAGACTCTCTTGACTTTCAGGTTTAGCTTTATTGAGATTCAGCTTATAATTTCTGTCATCCCGCCGTATATTACTATTCTCTTTATGTTTTCCTAGCAGCAACATTGATTTGCATTCAATGCAGTTCATATTCAAAATAGCCTAATTTTACATTCTTAATGCTAAAGGGTACAAAAACTAAATGGTGCATTTTTGCCTTGTCTCCAACATTAATATAGCATAATATTAGAGGATTATTGCCGTGAAGACTGCATGGTACAGAGGGCAATGCAATTTTTCCTTTCCTTGTTTATGAAGGAATAAAAACTATTTACATATTATTAAAAAGTGAAATATATTAAGAATACAAAAATACCATTAAAGCAACATCTCCATGTTTATTAAGGATATATATTTATGTAATTTTGGCATTTTTCTTTCAAGAGCCTTCATTCATGAAAAAAATGATACTCAACATTCAAGGAATATTTTAATGAAGGAGATCATCATGAGGCTAGCATAAAGTTTGATTTCTGTTGATGGGTTTCAGTCTTAACCACACCTTATGAAATGAGCAATGGTTGAAGGATTTCTTGATAATATCACATGAGCTCATTCACATACCAGTGCTTTCCCCAACCTGTAGAGCCTTACCGTGGTGTTCTGGTTCAGTTCTAATTTGGATAATTAAATTCTACCTGCATATCTGACTTCTTACAGTTTTCAACCCTTTTTGTAGTCTTCTGTGATTTCCTGTTTTGAATTGATGACTGCTGTGCCCCGTGGAACCAAGGCTGCATAATGGCACAGGAAATTATTCAATCTGCTTCTGTTACAGCGATGGTAGTGTAACCGTCTCCAGCTCCATTTTTCATTTCATTGTAACATTTCTGAAATAGAATCACTTTTCCTTGTTTCTGATCTGCTAGGAGAAACAAATTTCACAGAAATCTGTACCTATTCAATTTCTATTAAAATATATACTTATCGAACTGAAAGTTAAAGGATAGCTTTTCTTTAAAAATAAGGATGTAGAATATACAGTGTACTTGTAAGGATTTTAAGCAAAACTTGCACAATTGATGTTGATTAAAATAAACCTGGATTCATTAACCTCAAATAGCAACCTGTTTTTCATAATTGGGATGCCTACCGTTAAGCTGCCTGGTACAAAACTCTACCTATAATGTGTACTTAGTAAATAATGTATATTATGGGTCTGAATGCAAACTCGGAAAGGTCATATAGTTCATCTTTGGGGCAGATGCGCATATTTGTCCTAGACAAATTTCAGTGGTTCTAGTACAAGCTCATTCTCTTCAGAGCGTTTTGAAGAGGAAGCAATATTTCATTCACGTTGTTGATGGTGCACTCCTCTCCCAACTCTGCCCTCATTTTCTGGCCCCAGGAAATCTCTAATTCCCACTCCACCAAGGTAGAAAGTAACATGGAGTACATAGTAATAGAGAGTGTAATAATACAAGCTCGGCTTTTCCTTTCACACAAGGTAAACCATAGTTTATATCCTCTTCTAAAAGGAAAAATATACTACTTTTAGGTTTATTACTCAATATCAACCGTATAAATAAATGTGAAATTCCAATGGGTTTAGAGGAAAAGTGACATTATCAAAGAAATATATGGATTCAAGCAATGGTTAATATTTCACCATAAAAAACACAGAATATATAAAATTAGTACTTTGAAGTCAATATTAATAATATATATTTTAAAGAACTATAGGTATACAATTTACCTTGACTTACATTTACTCTCTAACCATATTTTCTTCAGTGAATATATCTGTGTACATATACACATTATATTGAATCAATAATACTGAGTAGTCCATAATATTCTTATTCTTTATTTAAAAAAATATTCTCATAATTTATCTTAGTCAATGCAAGTTAGAAAAAAAATAATAGATTTTTCATATCTTTGAAATTTGAAAATGTTATACAAAATATAATTTTCTTCCAAATGAAGATATGTCTGTATAATCCTAGAGAAAAATTTAATTGTCTGCGCGTGTATGTGCTTCCTCTCACCACTTTATTTGGAGGTGGAAACATATCCAAACTTTGACCTCTTTGGAAACTTTAAACCTTTCCTACCACACTTAGAGGACAAGGTAATGTGAGTCAAGGAAAAAAATGGTGTTATAAAGGAGAGAGTGGTGTCACTTTCTAATAAAAGAAAAAAATTTAAATCAGTAACTGGATGACAGTGTACGTTTTTTCTTCACTTCTTTTTTTCTCTGCTATATGTTTAATGAAATAAGCTATCTGTAGGCATCACCCAGTAGGGACGCCCCCTAGTAAAACCAAGTGAAGATCAGAATATGATGCAAAGGAGAAGATATATTCCAGGCTTTTGCTTATACCTGTGTCTAAAGAATACAAGGACGCCGTCAAGATTGATAGCCAATTCTGCACAACTGACCAGAAGAAAATATTATTCTGTGTTTCTTGAATACCAGGAATGTATATCTTTCAAAAATCAACCACTACTGATAGTGGCCATGGTAGATGCCTTGTAAAGGATTCAATAATCTAACATATAAATTAGTAATATAATCTATTAATCTAACATATTGATTGTTGTCTCTTGCACATATAAGTGACAGTAGGTCTTATGTCATAATGCTGTGATCCCTTACCCCTAATTATTTTTATTAGAAGAGAAATTAAATTTTCTGTCGTGAGCTAATGTACACAATAGAATATTAGATCCTATAATATATGTAATGATGCGTCTATAGTAAGCCTGTGTAGAAGGCCTGAGAACAAAGCCATTGAGTCAGACAGAACTCACATTTAAAGGCCATTTCAACCACATACTTAAACACTCAGAATCTCAGTTTTGTTATATGTAAAATCTAGATAACAGTGTCTAACTCACAATATTGTTTCAAGATAATACATCTAAAGTATTTGACATAATAAACAGTCATTTAAAAAATCAGTGATTCTGGAACAGAAGTCATTCCTGTGACATAATGAGAAATCCTTAAATAAATGGATTTAATACCAAATCAAAAAAAGCTAGTTATGTTGTCTTAATATACTGGCTAAATTTTCTCACTAAGTTCTTACAGAAGAAACATTGAGAATCGGTTACAGAAGTAGAGCATCACTTGAACCTGCTGACATTTTATTTCATGTATCCAAAGATTAAATGACATAACCTGTATAAAGCACTCAGAAAGTTAGGCGGCATATAGTCAATATTTAAAATACTTTTATTATCAGCATATGCATGGTTAAGAGAGTTTTACGGTAAAATACATTTGGTTCTTATACCATAATGTAGTTTCAGTGTTTCTCAATAAATCTTTTCATTGTGGTAACACTGTCAGTTTAAGAACTATTCAAATTATTTTTATGTAGGTGCCTACAATGGCTAAATTACACCTGAATGGGTCTATTAAGATCCCAGAGTGGGCAAAAACAGGTCACAAGCCCCTTTGGCAGAACCCTACTTTCAAAAGATTTAAGTCTGTCTGAATATAGGAAATAGAGATAGACCAATCTGGAAATGATAGTTTGTGACTATTACAGAAAACTTGTATTTATGTTCTTATAAATGAGATAAATAAGAAATCTTAATAAAGTAATTATGATAGCTTAAAAACATACAAATGTAGATTTGTGTCTTGCTTGCTCTAATGCTTTTCCCTTTTGACATGTCTTCAGATAGCTAACAATGCCTGTGCCTGTCTTACAGCTATAAAATAATCATCAATATCATTCTTTCTAAAGCAGTATAAACAAATAAACCTGATTTTCTTTTTAACTAAGAAAAAGGTATTTGTATATCCTAATTCTTATGAGAATAGACTTGAATCATAAATAAGTAATTTAACTCTTAGTCTGAAATATCAATAGCTAATTTTTCCTTCTACACTTATGTTCCCTTAGGTCATGAAATCACTTCTATTTTCCCTTCTAAGCAGGAAAATCAAATACCTATTTTGACGTTAGACAGAATTCTATAAAAGTTTCTCTATGAACTTTATAATCATATGGTTTTGGGCACTGTGCAGATTAAAGTGTACACATATACAATTTTACCGATGGCTCTGTTCCAAAGAATGTGTTTAATAATTTGCTCTGTTTTAAAATTGATTTATTTTGCTTTTTACAAAATTGAATGATACATGCCATTTGGATTTTTAAACACCTGCATATAGCACATCCAGTGCTATCGATAGGGACTAGCAAAATAAATTGCAGGGGCACTTGTTCAAAAATTATTAAGAATTTCAACACAGTGACAACAAAGATTAAACCCAGCACGAGGCCCTTCTGACAACAGAGTCCTGTGCAACTGCCTGGATCGCACAGCCGTGAAACTGGCTCTGCTTTCAAGATAAGATGAACTTTGGAAAATAATTTTGTTCTCTTTGATGGCAGGGTCAAAAGTTTCCATCCTGAGGTGCTCTGCTATTGTATGCGTGTTTCACACAGATAACTGGTTCTTACTAATACAAATGTGAAGACATGACCCAAAAAAATTCATTTTCTTGCAAAAACCAGACATCATACTGAGAAAAATATATCTTAATTTCTTCGGTTTCCTAAAGTGAATTCAATAACTGAATAAATATGTTTCTTTGTATGCTTACTTCTCTCTCAAATTTATTATAGATTATGTGAAAATTAATTTATCCAATGTTCTCTGGTATTTCGCAAGTATTAATTCTTAATGGAAATATTTGTGTGATATATTAATATATTTAACACAGATTTACTCTCTTAAAAATCTCAGGGCTGGCCTGATGGTATGGTGGTTAAGTTCGTGTGCTCTGCTTCGGCACCTCGGGGTTCACGGGTTCAGATTCCAGGCGCAGACCTGCACACCACCTGTCAAGCCATGCTGTGGCGGCATCCTACATACAAAAAAATAGAGGAAGATTGGTGCAGATGTTAGCTCAGGACCAATCTTCCTCACCAAAAAAAATCTCAAGTTTTTTTTTGGAAACAGCTATGTACTTTAAAATTAAATATAACTAAATTAAAAAATTTTTAATAAATGTAGAATAAATCTCATGTTTATTTTTCAACCTACATGAAGCTTTGACCATATATATATGTATATATATATGTCAGATATATATATGACTATATATATGTGTGTGTGTGTATAAGAAATGTTTATGTTAAGAAATTCTCAAAAATATTTTCTGAAGTTTTGAGAATTTAGATCAATGGTTTCAAAGCCTGGTATTGCACATATATGTGTATGCATATGATGTATAGAATGTAAAAGTCTTCAGAAGTCATCTCTATAATTTCTCTTCTTTGTAATACCCAAGGACACAAGGAAAGCCCTCAGGCTTTCAAATCAATAATTTGCTTTTTTTCTCAACATTGTTTAAAAATAAAACTGATCCATGAAAATGAATAAAAGGAACTTTAATACAAAGGTTTTGAGATAATCTTAGAATAATGTGTATGACAATTCTATAATATATACTAAATTAACCAAATGGAAAATTATGGGAATAAAATGTGCTAGAATTCCACTTCCTTAAAAAAAAAAAAATAGACAGGTCTCTCACATTTGGTCATATCAGATATGACCAAATGTGAGAGAAATACCCAGAATTTATTCTAAAAACTCTAATCTATTCTGCTTGCATGATAATAATTATAATGATAAAAGTAATGACTAATGTATACTGAACATCTTTAATCTTTAAAGCATGTACTATCCACTATGCTTTTATTATACCATTCAATCTGCACTAACACATGTTGAGGTGTTCATCTTCATTTCGATAGTAGAGATGAGGACAACCAGACCCAGAAAGTCAAATGAACTTTCCCAAAGCACAGTATTTACAAAGTTACTGCAGGACACAAACTTGTGTCCATCCAGATTCAAAGCCCTTACATTGTCCAATCTACTGTGGACAATGATGTATTTCACATGATCTATTTCAGTTCTGTTTTTCAATGTCATATGTACAAGAGGGCTTTGTTCTTAAAACCTTCACTGTTTCAAAAGCTGTAACAATACCGGTGTAACAATACCGGAACTGGAGAAAATGATTTGGATTTGATTGATGCAGTAGAAGAAACATTAGTATTCTTTTTTTTTTTTTTTGTGAGGAAGATCAGCTCTGAGCTAACATCCATGCTAATCCTCCTCTTTTTGCTGAGGAAGACCGGGTCTGAGCTAACATCTATTGCCAATCCTCCTTCTTTTTTCCCCTAAAGCCCCAGTAGATAGTTGGATGTCATAATTGCACATCCTTCTAGTTGCTGTATGTGGGATGCCACCTCAGCATGGCCAGAGAAGCGGTGGGTCAGTGTGCGCCCGGGATCCGAGCCCGGGCCGCCAGTAGCAGAGCGCACGCACTTAACGGCTAAGCCTCGGGGCCGGCCCCGAAGAAATATTAGTATTAATTTTAAAATAAAACATTGATTTGAATGCATATTTGTCTTCTGTCTTAAGCAAATAGTTTTAGTTCTCCATAAAGTTCAAATATTTAGGATTTAATAAGTTAATGATCTTGGCTACATGAGTACATGCTCTGGGATTGCGTACTAGTTCTAAAATTATGGGCTCAAAGTCATAAAAAAAAAAAAAACGGCTGGCCTTGTCGTGATTCTCTTCTCCTTATCTACTATTACTACTTTTATTTGAATTCAAGGATAATATTTACTTTTAGAAGCTATATTTGAATTTTTAAAATATTTGAATTTCCTTGTAAGGGACACTGTAGGTCGTTGTGGATTACCATAATGGAAATGGTTAGTGAAATTATGGAAATGCATTTCTTAATAGAGAGTTAGAGTTGTCTTTATATTGAACTTTGCTGAAAGACCTTTAAGAAGAGACTTTCTCTCATTTGTGCAAAATAGGAGTTAGGTCAAGTCATTCGATTCAGATAGAACAGAATTTCAACGTGAATCCCATTACTTCCTAGCTACATAACCTAAAGAAAATTAATGATTTTGAATTTAAGATGATCATTTGCAAAATGGGCAGAGTAATAACCTATCTCGTAAGATTTCTGTGAAGACTACATGCGAGAATGCATATAAAATGATTTAGTGTTGTGCTTAATATGTATTTAGAATTTTTAAAATATTAGCTATTGTAAATGGTTCTCCCTGGCCATCCACCAGTATGAGCTTTTCCAGTTGAAGAGAATTCTCCAAATTATGAAGCTTGATAATGTACTGTCAGAGACTGAAACTTGTCAGAAAACACTTTGTTATTCTATGTGGAATGTTTCACTGGTGGTTTTCCAGAACTCTTAGTTTCATCAGCTTGCGCCTTTAGCGCATTCTACATAGCAGGCTATCTTAAACTACTGCTGTATAATTCATTATTGTATTATTTATGTTTTAATATGTACCTCAAGTTCTTATGTTTGCTGTCCAGAAAACTTTCTGATTCTTCTTTAGGAGTGTGCCTGGTTTGCTTTTGTGCTGTAGCCTTCTCCTCTTTGTTACAGTCTTGATGGAACTGTCCATCAAAGTGACAAGCTGCTTGCTCCCCCTCCTGCTTTCCTGAGGCCTGTGAACCAGCGGAGACATTCAGATGCTCTGTCCTTGGAATAAGACTCTCATTTAAGTGAAAAAGGAAAAATAATGGCTGGAATTGAGTGGGCCAGTTTCTTCCCAAGGGTAGCACAAAGAGCAGACTTCCATTAGTCGTTCAAACCTAGATACCCTATTTTCACTGGTTCTTGATGTTTCTAATATATATTATATTAGATCTAGTATATGTATAGACCTTTTATTCCATGATGTAATCAATATTTTTTAATAAACTTATTTTTTGCATATGTTTTTCAGAGGTTTTTTTTTTTGGTTCCTTCCCACAATCGTATGCAATAATAAATAATACAACTATTTAATGTTTCACCTTAATTTATATTTCTCTCATTTTTTATCCAAATTTTAGATTTTATCCAGTTTTTCACTCTTACAAATAATAATGTGATAAAAACATCTGAGTCACATAAATTATATATTTTCTATAGTTTACACACACGTATATATAACATATCACGTATTGTTATATTTTATATGGCAATATAATCGTGTTATGATTGTAATAATTATTTAGGATGAAGCACTAAGTAATGAGGTGGGTAAAGTGTGGTTGGAATTGAAATATTTTGTAGATAATCTCGAAGTCCTGGAAGACTTTAGGTAATATTATAGGCAATTAAGAATCACTATGACATCTTCAGAAAGGAAACACTTTGATGAGAAAGTAATTTAATATATTTTGTGAGATAGGCTGGTGTGGTAAAACTATGAATAGGAAGTTATTGCTGTAATTAAGCCTAGAATCATTTTGAATAAGTAACAAGAAAGAAAGAGGTAAATTGAAAATTTTAGCTGCAAAGAAGAAAACACAAAGCAAGCCCTCAGTACTTAGTAAATTTGATATGGAAAGTGGCCATATCGTCACTATTCCTTGTATTTATGATTATATTCCTTTCCATTTTAAATGATTTTTTTATTTATCTTTCCAAATAATAGTCAATGCAATGAGATATATATGAGCAAAAATCGTGTAAACTTTTAAAATATATTTTGCAGAATATAATGCCTTACTTCTGCTAACCAAGACACTGTAATTAATATCATAGTGAATTATATTCCTAAATTAGTGTTCAAATGTGCGTGTGTGTACATATATATATGTGTGTGTATGTAAAATCTTTCATGATTAAGTACAAAGATCTATCTACACAACGTAAATTAAAATTGCTTTGATAATCAGCAGGCTTCTAGACGCTCAAGCTTCTACATATTATAATTATTGGCTTTTTTCCCTTTCAAATTCTATTTCCAGCAGTAGTTCCTTTTGCCCATGTGCACTCTGAAGACATTTTAATTCTGATTCATACCACCTTTCACATTTGCTTTCTGTCAGAAAAATACATGCCCTGTCATCATAAATTTTCTCTGGCAAACCTTTTTCTTCACTGTACTCATCCTATTCAGAGCTCTGCTACTCACCACTTGACAGGATGCAAAATGTAATGGTCATAAAAGTAAAGTCTGCTAACTTTCCCTCCTGACAATTTGTCAAAAGGCACATTAAAAAATAATTGGAGAGAAACTGCACAGATTTTTTAAATGTATTGAGTCATTTTTCTTCAATGCTTGACTGGTCAGCTTGCAAGATACCATTCTCTCCATTATTAACAAGCCAAGACTACTGCCTTAACAAAAAAAATAGCACTATATTGCACTCATCTTACTCTTGGGTTTGTTGCCATAGACCACTGATTTATCTGGAAAGTCAACAAGTAAAACAGTCCTTTAGCACATAACTAGTTTATGTTTCCAATTTTACCTTTCGTTAAAATTGTGGGGTTTTTTTCCCTCAAGCCTACGAGGAATATCATCAATACCATCTGAAGTGGAAATAATAAACCCAGAATAATTTTTCTTCTATATTGTTTCATTAACAGTTTAGTGTCTTAATAAAATTTTAGAGAATTCAACTGCTGTATATGTTCTATGCTTAGTCTATCATACACAAACCATTGTAGATTTCAGTGACTCATTGTTACGTGGTATACACTTCTCGTGAGACCCTAAACAAAATACAACAAATGGCTTAAATTGATGAACTCCATTAAGAGGTAAAATTAATATCCTTTGGAATTACAACAGAGAAAAAGACAAAACTTCTACTTTAGAGATTGAGAATCTAAGAATAAGAAATCAGTAGCAAAAAAGCCAAGAAATCTGAATTTGAGTTAATGTGCTGGCTAAAAAGATAGAATATGAATTTCATGATCTCTTTTATTAAAAACAAAAGGAGACTAATGTAGAGTAAAGATGATTTCTTTCTTACAAAGATTAAATTGAATGTAGATAAAATATGGATTACTAATAATCAACAAGATTTTTAATAATCAACAAGATTACTAATCTGCTACAGAATTGCTATAGCTGCAAAATAATACTATTAATTAAACTACAGCAATAATTACCACAAAGTCATGTTCGTTCTTGCCAAAGTTACCATGCCATATGTGTTTTTTAAAAAATAAGAAATAGAAAATTCTTTTCTAAATTCTGAGAGGTGAGCTGGTCAAAAATTTGCTTCTGAAAATGTTTGATATATTTTTGAATAAAATTAATGGAAGTATTGTTAGGAAAAGACCAGGAGTTTTCACAGATACCTTTGAGGTAAAATATTGTAGAGTTAAAAAAGAACCCTAGTGACATGTATCATTGATGAAAATGTACAATTTCCTGTAAAGTATTAATATTCATGATAAAAGTGAGATAATGTCCTTTTTGTCTTTTGTTTCATGAATCCTTCCTCTTCTAATTCACTAAGTGAATTAAATTTACACACTTTTAAAATGCTTTTTGGCAGGTCCAATCTGTCTTTAAAAGACCGTTTCAGGAAAACAACACATTCTCAATTGAGATGATTATTACGGATTAAAATCTTATATTAAGAGAATACTAAGCATTTGTGAAGAAGAGTCTCATTTTCTTTCCATCCCCGAATAAATTAGTTAACTTTATAACACAATATGGAAAATAAATTCAAAATTGCAAGAGTCAGGCATCTGTCAGAAGGGCTTTTCCACAAAATGACTTTATTTTCGAGAAACATTAGGGAATGACCAGTTATTAAACACATTGCTTTCATAAGCCATTTATACAGAAAATAAAAAGCATCATCACATAATAAATGCAGCTTATTACTTAGTCCACCTCAGGCAGGATTGCCCAAACATCCTGATATTGAACTTAACTTATTTGTCAGTGTATTAACTATTTACATGTTGCCTCAGTTTTATCCAACTCACCACAATGACCTAAAGTTGTAGGAAGAATACATTGAAAAATAAATTAATAAAATATTGTTGGTAGTTTTTTACAAAACTACACACAATCTTACCATATGATCCAGTAATTACATTTCTTGGTATTTACCCAAAGGAGTTAAAATCTTATTTCCATGCAAAAACCTGTGCACTGACGTTTATAGCAGCTTTAATCATAATTGCCCAAACTTGGAAGTACCAAGATGTCCTTCAGTAGGTGAATGGATAAATAAACTGTGGAACATCCAGGCAATGGAATATTATTCAGCACTAAAAAGAAATGAGCTATCAAGCCAGGAAAAGACATGAAGGAACATTAAATGCATATTACCAAGTGAAAAAAGCCAACCTGAAAAGGCTACATATTTTATGATTCTTACTATATGACATTTTTGAAAAGGCAAAATTATGAATAACAAAAAACATCAGTGTTTGCCAGGGGTTGAGGTGGGGGAGGGATGAATAGGCAGGTGGAACATGGAGGATTTTTAGGACACCAAAAATACTCTGTATGATGTTATAATGGTGGATACATGACATTATACATTTGTCCGAACCCATAGAATGTAGAAGACCAAGAGTGAATCTTAAAGTAAACTATGGACTTTGGGTGATTATAATGTGTCAATGTAGGTTCGTCAGCTGTAACAAATGTACTGCTCTATGGGGGGATGTTGATAATGAGGGAGGCTACGCGGCTGTAGGGGCAGAGGGTAGATAAGACATCTCTATACCTTCTTCTCAGTTTTGCTGTGAACCTAAAACTACTGTAAAAAAGTAAAGTACTTAAAATTCTTTAAAAATAAGTTGTCACAGTAAGAAGAATATACCATATTAGAATTCATTTAAGGTCTTCTTGAAAAATTTGTCTATTATACATTTAACATATTTTATAAAGTCTTATACTTTTGTATTTCTCATGTCTTTAATTTCAGTTATTTGATCGGATCAAAGTTAGGGTCTATAGCTAGCTCTCTATTTAATAATTGTAGATAAGTCAGAAGATGTAAAAAATAAAATAAATTATCAACGAGGAGGAAGAGTTAAAATAAATAGTTCTAAGACTGATGAACAATTATTATTTTCATCCTTTTTCTTTTCAGCAGATATACTTTTATTCTGTAATATTTTTAAATGATAACTTTTAGGGCTTATAGAAAAGCTTACTTAGAACTCTTGTCCTGGTGTCTCAGAAGTCATGTTCATGCTATCATGCTATCATATAGCTATATTGTCATATAAGATCAGCTGTATATGACATTTTGGAAAAATCATGTCTTCTATGTTACAAAAGTAACAGATGTGTATTTCTAAAGATTTGGGGTATCTCTTCATGAAATTATCCACATGTTTGAGATTAGTATCTAATACTCTTTTGCTAGTAGTAGTGTTATGAAAAATCACTCTGTGACTATTTTAGCTTGAGAAATATGCATAACAGAAGCAAATCTTAGGAATGGAGCTTATGAGAGTGACAGGATGGAAGGGTTTGACTGAGAAAATCGGTTTGGATATATAAATAGAAAGAAATATCTCTCTTGAATCTGTGGTACACTGCAGAGTTTCATTTTTGCTGGTCTGAATTCTCTTTCTGATACTCATTGGTCTCTTGTACCTGTCACTGTGGGTAACAATTCCTCATAGGAATCTGCTGGTAGTTCTCAAAGATGGGAATGGATAGGTATTCATCATATATCCCTACGTTATATAACACATTGGCCATTCTATTTTAATCATATTTTATCTTAACTTACAATTTAATATAAGATTAATACATTTAGGATTTGGATATAATCATTGATTTTTTTTTTGCCTCATGTCTTTTATTTCTCCTTCATATTAAACAAATCATATTTGTCATGTGCCAAATTGAATAAAAAGCAAACACAAAAATGTAAAATATTACCTAATATCATAGAGATTCTTAATATTTTTAATAACACTGAAAATTAACATTTGTATTTTATGAAATAAAGGGCCATAATTATAGTAAAGTCTATACTTGTTTTTTGTTTTTCTTTCAAGCTAAAGGATAAATAGTTCAAAGTTCAGATACACTGCTTCCTTATGTTTTCTTTTTCAAGAGAATTTTAGGAGATTACTTTCCTGGTTTTGCATTTCTTAAAAATTTATTGACTAACTTCTTCTTACGTGTAGCCATCCTTCCACAATTTACTCAGTACTTTCTGTCTTCATTTCTGTCTTGATTTCTTATAGCTGAGAGCATAATTTGGATCTGTTCCATAAGTAATTACATATTATATTAATCTTCAAACTAGTTACAATTACATGAGTTATGATATGCATTAAAAGATGGACTTTCCTACAACAGCTTTCTCTTGTAGCATAGAAAAAAAAAGTGCAGAAACATCATCCATTAGGAAAAATTGATTCATTTGCCATTGACAAGATAACTTGAGCAGACCTCTAAGACAGTACAGAGATTTCATATTAGCTGTCATTTCAAAATACTTTGGTTAAGGTTTTCAATATTAAAGCATTTCATATGAAAACAATCTACTATTTACTCTTGTATCTATAAATGGCTTTGTATTCCATTACTGAAACTATAGAAAATTTGGGTGGAGATGAATCTTGGCAACTCAAGAAATGAATCCAATTTCTGCTTGTGACTACCTCCTCACTTAGATCCAGACCAATTTTTTATATCACGGCTCTGTGAGCTTTTTTCCATTTCCATTTTCATTTATTTACAGTGGTTTCTTGAGCATTTACTTAGGGTGATATTCTTTCAGAGTTCTTGCATTTCTAAAATATCTTCACATTGTGCTGCCATCTATAACACTCTTTTTCCTGGATAGGGGTCCTTGTATTATAGCTCCTTCCTCTTGATAAGTGGTACATATTATTCCCTGTCTTCTATCTTTCAGTGTTGCAAAGTCCATGCTTCTCCGATTTCCATTGTTTTTATTTAACAACTTTATATTGTCTAAATGCTTATGAGATATTTTTATACTCAGACTTAAGAAACTTCATGAAACTTGAGGCTAAAGGTCTACTATTTGTTTTAATTTTGCTAAGTTCTTTATGCTCTTACATTGCATATACATTTAAACTAGCCCTCAGCTCAGAGAAATTTGCTCATTTATAACATTTATAAATCTTCCTTTTGTCTTCTCCAAAAAAGTTAAGATTCTCAATGCTGTTTGCACAATATTATTAACTTTTGAAAGATTCTTTTTCACCAGAAAATCATATCTCAGCTTCCAAGGTAAGTTTTGTGATCACCCATTTTGAGAATCATTGGAATATTTTGGATGATAAGCTTCCTTGGTTCAATAGGTGCCATGATATTTGATATTTTATAGATGTGTAGATTTGACTTTCTATTTTTAAAATAAATCTAAATGAGTTCTAGTCAAGATAGTACAGTGACCAGAAATGGAAAGGCCCTGTGGTAGACGATATTATTCACTTATAATTATTTAATACTCCCAGAGCATGAATGTCCTTCCTATGGGCCAAGTGTAGCTCGTGTGGTCATTGGACTCGGCCATATGATTTGTCTTTTCCGAAGAAATCTGGATGAACGTAATGAATGCCAACTACATTCATCCATATTCTTGATTTTACCGAATGCATCCCCAAGGTGTTGCTTAGCATGCTTTTCTCTCTCTTGTTTTCCTATAAACAGGTAGTTAGATTTAGCTATTCAACCAGATTCTGGTTCAGTTTTTCAGCAAGACTATTTCTTAAGTAATGGAGTACGTTTTTTTGTTGTTTTTATGCAAGTAACTTTTTTGTGAAGTTAGCAGTCAATGATGACCATTGCCTAGATCCATTATTTCATTTGATCTTGCAAATGGTGCTTTTCTTATTCCATGATTCCTTCCTCATTTATTAGCTGTAATACTTTTAGAATGAGAAATTTTATGTCATCAAATATTTGACTTACTGGAGTACAGGTTACACATGAAAAAGCATATTAAATAGTTGATTTTTTTTAAATGTATTGAACAGTGTTCAAAATAATAGATTTATTCTTTAGCATCCTCCAATGGAGACCAATAAGAATTTGTATTTTTAATTTTTAAATTATATTTTAATGTCATTAAGAACATATTTGATGTTTTTCAATCCATGTCAATTATATTTCTTATTGGTGTTCATATTGTCCAATTTTGACATGTGGAAACTTCTTCAAGTTGGCTCATATTAGCCCTTACTTAACTTTAACAACTATCTCTAACTCTGAACCTATTTTTTCCCAGAATAGCAGTCTTTGATAGTTTCCTTTTACTCTACTATGACAATATGTCCCAGTTATTTTGCACTTTTTTTGCCTAAGTTCTGAAACTAGTCATTACGTAAAAAAATGCTTTTAGTAGTAAATTATATTTAGACACCACAATATGAACTACTCATTTCACTGTTTTACCGTATTAATTTTTGCTCCTAGATATTTTTAATGGATACAACCAAAAATTCTATGGGTGTGTGTGTAATACTATAATATCTGGTGAATTTAAATAATATTTGAAATTCCAATAAGCATTCAGGATTTTTGTTTGTTTTTCACTTAAATTATTTGTTTTATATTTGGATCTATTTCACATTAAGGTAAAAATCTTGGTTTCTAATGACATCATCATGATGAATGACTTTTTTCATCCTATTGATATAAACATATGCATATGTTAATTGTTTCAGAAAACATTATTAATAACTCTAATTACTTACACTAGTTTCAAATATTTTTCAGACTCTTTCGGTTCTTATCAGAATATCTCACTAAGGAAGTATAGTCAAATTTTTGAGTTTAAAGTCAATTTATATGATTCTTCATTGAGTAGAATGGGCAGTAGAGCCAGTTCTAAAAAGTTGGGTTCATTTCTCTTCTTTAACTTTTGATTTTTAGGAATTACTTTATAAATTTTAATATTGAGTAATTATGTAAAACATTTACCTGCTTATAAAACAAAATCTATAAAATGTGGTACATTCAGAGAAGTCTAGTTTCTATTCTTGTCCTCTCCATCCTGTTTCCTCCCATTCCTCATAGGTAACTGTATGTTTAATTTTGTTTATTTTTTCCATTTAAAAAAACATATATATTTATGTGCATCTTCTTTTCTTTCTTAAACTGTATTTCAGTGCAATTGTAATTTGCATTGCCTTTATCATTGGTGAAGTTGAACAACTTTTTATATGTTTATGAACCATTTGCTATTTTCTTTTTTATTTACATGCACTCGCGTGCACATAAGAGAAGTTGTCCTCAATTTCTGTTGTTTTAAATTAATGTCTACTCTTGAATTTTTGAAGAATATGGTTACACTGAAGTTAAAAATACTTTTGTTCCCAGATCAAAACATTCAGCCTCCACCTATATTACCCTCTTTGAATAAGAAAATTTATAAGTGCACAGTTATGAGTTGACAGAGTAATAATAACAGCAGTAGCAACTACACTAGCTACATTTAAATAGGTAGTGTCTTTAAACAAATATGTTACTGTTCACAAACCAAATGAAACTCTGACTTTAAGAGAGCTGGCATTTCGTAATATCAGCTTAAACAAATACAGTATCTTGAATTAATTCATTTTTGCCAATATGCTCTTTTGTTGATTTCAGTTTTAAAATTTAGTCATTGCAATGATTGAGTTTCACAATATTCAGTATGTTCATTTGGCATTTCTTACAATTATAAATTCAACACTGCATATTTATATGAAAGACAGTGTTAAAAACATAATATAAAACATGTTTTTAGTTATATTTATACAATATTAAACATTTCGGAAAGCATATGGGTTGTGTAAAAATCGAACACCATATTTCTTGAGTGATATCCTGACTAGTGTTAGTTGGCAATTACATTGTTGAGATTCCCCGAACTCACCAATTCTAAGACTTTATGGTTGTTGTATTTACTCAAAGGTAAATAAATCTCTAATTACTATGCTGAAATCATGATGTGACCCTTTCTTTTGCAATTTTAATAAAGTGTGAAAAATATTCAGATTATTCCAGTTCTTTTGGTCCTTATAGAAATATCAGAGAGAGCACAAATGCCAAAGCTGTCCCACAATAGTTAATTACCTTTTCTTTGTTCCTTGGGAGCTGTTAATGCCTATTTATAAAACAGAAACAGGTCATAACGGCATTCTCTCTCTCCCTTTGCTCCTCCTTCCCCTATATCTCTATTCACTTAGTCATCTAATCTCAATTAAATTCAATTAATTTCTTTTTTTATTAAAAAAATTAGTTTGTCTTTGAAAAAAACTGTAAAAAACCCAATGACTCAAACTCAGGTAAGGACATTACTTTGTAAACACTTCATGGAAATAACACTGGTTGTCCCTGACCATTGCGCTGGAGATCTTGGGATCCTATTCTTTCCTTGTATGAAATACAGTGAAGACATTTAATAGTTTGATCATCATCTCTCTTATTATTTCATAATCCTGATCTTAAATCTCAACATTTTGAGAAGGAAATAAGGAAAATTTTGTTAATGAAATAATTAATCAAATATGTAAGTCTTTTATCTACATAGAAAAAGCAGCCGCATACTAACGCATTATTAGAAGAGTGGACCGCAGAAACTCTCTTCTCCTACTTCCCTGTTTTTTATCCAAGTTAACTGATTTTGTGTCCTATTTAGTTCATTAAAAACAAATTTTAACATTTTAGAATTACATTTAAGAAAGAATGTGAAATCCAATTCATGCCTGCAGTTCTATGATCAATGTGTTTACCCTAAAGGGAGAAAGTGCCGAGTAAACACATTATTAACCATTCCCACTTCCCCCATTGTCATAACATTTTCTAGTAAGTCGTCCATCAAATATGTCAATAACTGACAAGAAACCAGAAATTGACATGTAATGTACAATGTTGGGAAAAGAGAAAATGCAAAACTGCAACTATTTATTCTCAGAGGAGATTTGCAACTTCTAAGCCAAGTACATCTGAAAAATATTTTGTGTCAATAACAAATCTGAATGTTTGAAAAAGATTACAGTAAGGTAAGTTGTAATGATATAGGCACAAAATGTGATATGTTGTAACTAAGTAAATTATACAATCTTGTTTGCCAGGATAAGTCCAAGTTTAAACCAGTTGTCCTGTCACGATTCTTAAGAATGCTCCTTTAACTTCCAAAAAATCTTAGTTTGAACAATGAATTACACGGAAAACTTATGATACCTTGAATTTATAGTGGTTTGCTGGAGAGTGCAGCCTGGAAGGCATGCTGGAAAGCAGAAGCTGGGAAACATGGGAGTAAACTAGATACAGAGGTTGCCTCTGAAGAATATGTCTGATAGTTTAAATAAAACGGCCCATGTAAATATTTTGAATTTATGATTATTTGTACTAGCATTCATCTCTAGGGATAGTGGCCTATTGAGATCTTTTTAAAAACTAGTTATTATGAATGATGTGTCGTAATATCATCATTTTGTGAGACTTCTGGATTGGAACACAGCCAATATCCAAATTAGAGGTCTAGGAGAAGATAGTGCACACTGATACATTTTAGGATTAAAGGATGGGTTCCTATTCTGAAGGAAATTAACTTATAGTTAGACAAAATGGAAGATACAAGAAAATCTAGGGGAGAAAGATGGTGCATTTTATGATGGAGCATTACCAGGCCTTCCTGATACCAATGCTTTAGCTAGAGTGTTTTTTCAACTTATCATTTATTTGCTTTCTCAAAATGTAGACCTCTAGTCTGTCCAATACTAGAGTAACAAAACTGACTCTAGACTTTTTGCAGAGTGGAGATAAGAATCCTAACAATGTCAAGTTGTTCAGACTTAACTCACTACATATATCAAACTTAATCTAATGAGTGGAGGTCTTTCAATGTCTATAACTTGGTAGGGCTGAGAAAGAAGTCCTACTAATATTAACAGCAATAGTATTAGTATTTTATGCAAATAATGTACTAAATTTACTTACATGCTTACTAATTTATTCAATCTGAGATAATAAGATAAATTAAATGGATATAAATTTTTTGCAAATCTTAAGATCAAAATCAGCATTAAAATATTTGTTATTATGGTTCATTATGGTTCTTTTCCTACTGCTTTTCATGTTGTATAATTATATATAGTTGGAATAAACATAGAAATATACCACATAAAACATGGCAAAGACATAATTTTCAAATTTTGTATCAAAACTCTAAGTATCACATGGCTTAAAATAAAGGGAATACAAAGCCACACTGTTTCAATAACAGTTAGATGAGGTTTGAGGTTGGTTTGGGTAACAGAAGCCTAGAGAGATAAAGTTGCTCATTTAAGAACACCGAAATGAAGGAACCAAAATATGCAAAGATAGAATCCAATTTGTTTCCTAAAAAAGAAAAGGAATCAGTCAATTATTGCAGCTCTACATAGGGAATTTTTGATGCAGTGTTGATATTGTAAATTTTGCTCAGGTGTTTCACATAATTCAGTCAGCCTTTATCTCCAAGTTATACATGGAGTGACTCTCTTTCCCAAGCTATCATAATCCCTCATGTAGTTTCTAGAATTTACTACCCTTAAATTCTATATGTATGTGTATTATATGTTGTTTATGTGTGCAAATTATAGTATATCATAGTCTATAAGGCCTAGGTTTTATTCAAGTAACTTTTGATATCATGCAAAAATTTACATATTATGTTTTTTGTGTAGACAATTCTGTCCACGATATTTGTA
Source organism: Diceros bicornis minor (assembly GCF_020826845.1). Lineage (NCBI taxonomy): Eukaryota > Metazoa > Chordata > Mammalia > Perissodactyla > Rhinocerotidae > Diceros > Diceros bicornis. Next base: position 18,640,790 of record NC_080777.1, read on the forward strand.
TCAGAAATTCCACTTTAGCTTATTCAGGAAATATTATTGGTAGATCTTAGTGATTTCTTGGCCAGAGGGTAAATGGCATATCCAGGCAATTGTCAGGAAAACATGTTCTCAGGGTAAAGATGAATGCACCATATGTGTGTAAAGCCCTTTTTACAAGTTCTTGTAAAGATTTAAGGTCATGTCTCAAAAATACTTTCAAACACACAGAAGGTCTTCTATAAATCGTGTCATGCTTTATAGATCCACTTTGCTGAACAGGAGAGCTTCTACAAATCTTAAGGGCTGTGTTCCAGAGAAGCTTCAAAGAAGATCAAGATAGAGAAGGGACTGCTTGAAAAGATTTGTATGAGTAACTTTTGTCTAATGGAGTCTAACTGACACATAAGAAACCCACATCATTTTTATAAGAATTTTATCAGCTTGGACTGGAAGAAGACAATGTGTAAAATTAGAAAATAGCCTTCAAGCTTCTTTTGGGAGAAAACAGGCTGATATATTTCATTCCCTTTTATGCTGGATTCCATTTAATGATCAAATTATTAGGAAAAGAGATGTAAGCACTTAAAATATGCATTACCCATATATTCTGGGTCTGTATATATCAACTCAGATGGTTGGAAAGCTATTTCTTTAAATGGAAATATCTATGGCTAAAAAGTTTGGGATTTGTAATAACTTTGTAGTCACTTAAAACTCAGTGATTTTGTCTCTACAAATGCTGCAAACACAGACTATTTCTTGTAGAAAGGAAAGAGTGACACAGAATGTGGAAAACAAGAGCCGTGGAGAATCATTCCAGCGAACACTAATGATCTTTAAATAAGACATAGGCAATGTGTGCCCGGTTGGATTTAAGAATTTCTATGGGCTTTTAGACTCATGGACAGGTACCTAGTGTGTGCCTCCTCTTTTCCCCATTTTTGAAAGTGAATGTCTATTACGATCATCCTATGCCTGACCCATGGTTGTATATTGGGCACATAGAGGGAAAAAACTCGTGTCTTTGGTTTAAAAATCTACAGATCAAAATGAACTGTACTTGAAAATCGGAACCATAGGAGCCTTATCTTCACCCGGGCCTGATTTAGATGATGAGATCCTGAACCCTCAGCCTGAGCTTGATACTATAATTTTATGAGACAGTTTGAGGTCTACAGAAGGGCAAGTGCACTTTTCATTTGGGAAGACTATAAATAATTTTTGGCCAGAAGGTGTACTGTGATAGTTTTAAAATTTAACTAGACATTCTTTGACATTCTTCTAATAGAGAGGTAGGATTTATGGCCACTCGTTAAATCTGGCCAGACTTGTGACTCCTTTTACAATATAGTGGAAATGACTCTATGAGACTTCCATAACTAGGTCATAAATGGTTGTATAGTATCTGCCTTATTCACGGGGAACATTTGTTCTTGGAGCTCTGAGTCACCATGTCAGAAGTCTGAGTACTCTGAAACCATGCTACTGGTTAGTCCTTCCACAATCCTAGCTCAGGCAGCAGATATGTGTGTGAAGAATCAATCATGAAAATGGGTGCTACAGACCCAGCGGTTCCAATCTCCAACCATGAAGAGAACTTGCAGCTGTTTAAGTCATCCCTAATGAAGCCCCAGATATCATAAATTATAAATAATTCGGCTATGCACTTTTGAATTCCTGAACCAAGAATCTCTGATCATAATAACATGATTGCTGTTTTATACCACTACATTGTTGCATGATTTTCTATGCAGAAATAGATGACATAGAACAGCAGTGTGTGGAAATTTTGAACTATTTTAATCAGAGAATTGCGTGACCTTTTCTTTTTAGAAAAGATCACCTTGGCTGCTCTACAGAGAAATATTGGAAAGAGGATAAATGGAAATGATATCACCAAATAGATTTAATTGAATCAAATCAAGTAGGATGCGATGATGGTTTCTCAAAGAAAATTTTGACATGGTAATGGAGAGAAAGAGGGGAATATAAAGTCCATTTTGAGGGAGGAACCATAATCGTTAGTCACTATTTGGTTGCTGAATTTGTAGAAGTACAGGGAAACTTAGGTCCATCTTCTCTAACTTGATTATACAGACAAACAGCTTGACTATCTTGCTAAATGTAGACTATGATTTAATAGGTCTGAGCTGGGGTCCGAGATTCTTCATTTTTAATGAATTCCCTAGTAATGTTGATGCTGCTCCTCTGTGGTCTACATGTTAAGTGGCATGTTTCTAAGTTATCCTTAAGCCTCAGTCACCAGGAGCACTGCCACCTTCCCTAAATATATGAGTTAAGAAACTATAAGGAGGATTGAAAGATTCTCTGCTTTCTCATCCTGGTAGATAAACTTTACAAAAACAAATTTAATCACTTAGCCTAATAACTTGAAATGCCTTTTTTTCTAAGCACCAAAATCATATCTTCAACATGCTAATCATGTCCATAAACATTTAAAACTCAATCTATCTAAACAAACAAAAAGACAAAAACACAAGAGAACTTACTCTTTTCAGCCTGTGTTCCCTACCTCTAGTGATGAAACACCATTAACTCATACGGTCATTTATTCAACAAATCATTATTGAAAGCTTTTCCTTTATTTTGCTGAGTGCTATGATAATCAAAATTATGGTGATAAGTCAACAGTCAACACACTTCAGCTAATATAATATATTGATTCAAATAGACATAGTTCTTGCTATGTGACCTTATATTCTAGTACTAAAGTCAGTAAGTGAACAAGAAAAAACAAAAATTTTTTAAAGTACATATTTCAAAAAATGCTATGAAGAGTAAAATAAAGGAGCCGTATTTCAGATTGAATGTTCAGAGAAAGGCACCATAAGAAAGTGATTTAATTTTAAATCACTTTAATTTGAGACACGGAGAACAAAATTTCAGAGACTAAGAGGACCAAACGTAAGTGATTTTAAGTATACTAATAGGACAAGATTGTTTTTTGAGATTTTGAAATAAGCTAGTGTAGCTAGAGAGTTGTTACATAGAGACAATAGTTGCAACATCTAAAAATGAAATCAGGCTCAGATCATGCATTGTGTCATATGCCAATGGTCAAATCTTGCATGGATCTTTTAAGCAAATCAGAATTTGCTAAACTCATAATGACTATTTATCTCAATCTTATATGTTTAAATTGAAAAATACCAAAGCCACAGATTTATCAGATTAGTTCTCTCTCTCTCTACACCAACGGACACACACACACACACAAACACTTTAATATTGAATGTCTAGCAATTGTCTAACGCGTCATAAGTTTTCAATAATTAAAATTGTCTGAATAATCTTTCTATTATGATTTTATCTATTTTGTGTTTTGCTTCTTTTTCACTGATTTTTAAGTTCTTTTTATGTTTCTATCTATTTGCATAAAAATGAATGACCTAAATATAAGTAAATATAACAAAGAAATTATACTATGTTATTTATTTAAATTATTATACATTATAAATTTATATTTTTGGTGTGCAGTTCCAAATAGAATTTAACACATGTCTAGATTTGTATAACTAACATCATAATCAGGATACAGGACAGTTCCATCACCACAAACCTCCCTTGTGCTGCCCTTCAATAATCACATCTTGTCTCCAGCCCTAACCACTAGCAACCACTGATCTGATCTCCATCAGTATAGTTTTGTCATTTTGAGAATGTAATATAAATGGAATCGTGCAGTATATAATATTTTTCACTCAGCATAATAATAATTTAAAGCTCATTGACTGCAAAATATATATGTATACCATTCTTTTAAAATTTTTAATAATAATGGTTTTAGGACCATGAAGAATTTTTTTCTATCTTTGGCCAATTTTGTTAAATTATATTTTCTAGACATGTGTGTTGATGGTAGATTTTAGGACTAGATTGGGGAATATGAGACAAAACTCGATCTACATTTAGGAAAAAAACTAATGGGCTGATAACAATAATCGAAACAAAAAAAAAATCTAAACTAAAATTAATTTAAAAAGAGCTTCATCAGACTCTAGCCCATACTCACCAGTTCAATAATTATCAAAGGAAGATAGCTTGAATACATAATAATTATACTGAACTGTACATATATATGATATTTATAGCTATAAATTCATATGATTGTATATGTTTTTGTATTTGAGTACAATACTTGTAATTATTTTGAAAATATTTCATCAAATGTTTGTCTTAATCCACCATAAGTCACTTAGGTCTGGGGATTTCCATCTTTGAGTCGAATGGATGCTGCTTCAAGGAAGGGAATACTAATGACTAGAATTACTAACTCACTGTTGTGCTTTGAAAGTCACATTATTATTTATTTGTAGGAGATCATAATTTTGAAAGTTAGAACTTGCAATGAATGCAGAAGATAATTCTACATATCTAGACTTTCTCTACATATCTGGTAAACTCAGATCAGAGAATTTCTCTGACTTATAGAGGAAGAGAAGTAAGGATGTGTGGTAAGAATATTCTCTGTCTCTGGATATAGTAGCTCTCTACCGTGCGGAGGGCATGGTGATGGTAGTCAGGCTTAAAGTGGGAGAAAGGAGGAAGGAAAGAAAAAGATGGAGAGAGAGAAAGAGATGTTTTTCCCTGTAAAGAGGTAGTCATAATTTGCCAGTATTTTCCATTTATTTACATCTAAATCTTTTTTTCGAAAAGCACAGACTTACCAAAACTAAGTGTTACTTTCAGGTCTTCATTTTAAGGCATGCTATTTTGAGTTTATCTGAGAAACAAATCACAGACCGGTAATCTGAAGAAGGAACAAGAAATCATTACTGAACAATTATATCAACTGGTGCAGGAAATAAGCAATTAGAACTTGCATGAAAAAAATCAATACTCACATGTAACTTTTCCAACAACAAATTTCAGAGCAATAAAATTGGGGCTTACTTTACTAATGAAAGCTTGATAACCAAAGTTGAAGTGCTCAAGACAACACCTGGCTATTAAGCAATAACTAGAAAATTTAGGTAGATACATATGCAGATTTTAAAATATTCATATTTGAATTCGTTTTTACTGAATCTATATAGAAGATATATCATTTAGTCCTTTGAACACTTTTCTCATTTTCGTATAATATTTTTCAATTAAATTAAATATTAATCCTTAAATTGAATGTTCTTTGATCATTGCAACTAAACGTTATCTTATAACAACTAGCCTAATACAATTAGGATACACATACAGACACACAAACACATGCATGTACATACACATCTCTTAGATAGATGACCCTCTATTGGATCCTATAGTTTACTGCAAACTACAGCTCTCTCTTCAAAGCGCTTATTCAAAATATAGTCAAAATATAACTTTATATTATCTTCATCAGTTACCTAATTATCTCACTATGCCTTGCTTTAAGAAATATCTCATAAACATGCTGAATATCTCCAGTCAACAATGTAAACATAGTGATAGTCAAATAATTATGGACTATTGAGGAAAGAGACATTTTACGACACAGGAAATCTAAATATTAATGAGGATCTGAGACTCTTAGGATAGCAGAATTATTTCTTGCATGTTCATTGACCTTTCTTAGCTCAAATAAATTTTATCGTTGTTCATTTTACTCTAAGAATTCACTTACATAGCTATCACATTCCTCTAATAGTTATAATTTAGTGATATATTACAACGTACTGAGTTACTATGAGGGAACACATTCTTAGGTATGTAAGCACAGTTAAGAAAATATCAGAGTCCTCAAAGCACTTGAAATCAAGTTGAAAAAACAAAATACTTAAAAAGATAAGAAATATCTATTCCTATACATTGCCCAGATATTTGGTTAAAGTCTATGCTCTTTCAGTACCGATATTTTTTAAACTTCCTTTTTGTTTTTTATTTTCTTTCTTCCATAATAATTTAGTTGCTAATAATCACATATAATAAACATTGTGTATTTGACATTTTTGACCATTCTAGTTTTTTTGTTTTAGTCATTTTTTAGTATATTTTTCCATTTAGGTATTTATATTTACATTGTGTTTACATGATAATTTATCTTTGAGAGACGAATGGAAGTCAGGCTTTCTTCAAGATAGCATCCATAACATCTGGACTACAATTAAAATGGCTACTAGAATTGCAAAGAAGCATGAAAATTTGACTAACAACAAGGAGTAAAAAAATAAATAAGCAAAAGTTAACAAAGGTAGATTTATAGGGGCCAGCCACATGGCGTAGTGGTTAAGTACAGCGCACTCTGTTTTGGATGCCCAAGTTCACAGGTTTGGATGCTGGGCACTGACTTACACCACTTGTCAGCCATGCCGTGGCAGTGACTCATATATAAAATAGAGGAAGATTGGTACAGATGTTAGCTCAGGGCTGATCTTCTTCAAGCAAAAAAAGAGGAAGATCAGCAATAGATGTTAACTCAGTGTGAATCTTTGTCAGCAAAAAACAAAAAGAGAATGATAGAAACAATTTTATGTTGGATTTTGCAGTTAAGAGTTTAGAAAATGCTTTTATAAGTATGTCTAAGGGTTAAAGGTAAAAGACTGATGTAGCAAGGAAACCAATAAATGTTACCAAACCAGACTCCTTTTGCCCACTGCACAGTATGCCAATCACCAAGACAACAAATCTTGCAGCAGAGAAAGGATTTATTCACAAGGAAGCCAAGTGAGGAAATGGGAGAACAAGTCTCAAATCCATCGCCCCAAAAATGGGGATTACAGATATTTATGAGATAAAGGGACAGGGTGGTCTGAAGTGTGGGGATAGATGATTGTAGGTAAAGATAAGTGAGGTAATTAATGATGTGCACAAGCATAGTCAAGCTTCATGGCTCTTCATAGGATACATGTTCACAAAATGGTGGCATTAGCATGATCTAAGATGGAGTTTTTGGCCCCCTGACGTCAAGGGGTCACCTTTAGGACATTCATGAAGGCCCAGCTGATGGGTCAGTGGTCTCTAACGGCCTGAACTGGACAAGAAGTTGACTCTCAGTTCCTGAAAAACAACTTAAACACCAGTTACCATGGTGACCCAAGTGTCAGAGATGTTATCTATAAGGAACCTAGTGGGAGTCTGATAATATACTGCTTACCTACATGACTTTTAAGAACAATCATTAATGGCTCTCTGGCCACTAGTTTTGTAAATATTTTCTACTAATAAATGTAAATTATATAAAGAATGGAAAATCTTTATATTGGAAGATTTAAGATGGAAAATGGAAAGTCTAGAACTGAAACACATATCTTAAATAAAATGTAACAGATGGACTTAAGGAGATTGGATACTCCAATCTCCTTAAAATTGAAGATAGGTCTAGAGAAACTAACCAAGCTGAGGCACAGAGGAATAGGAAAAGATCAAATAAAAGAAGAGGAAAAAATTGGGGCAGAAAAAATATTAAAAGAAATAATGTAGATATTTTCCAAATTTAGTGAATTATGTTAACTCATATATCAACAAAACAAATACAGAACAAGACAAATGAAAAGAAAAACAACATTCACAGATCATAGCTAAGTTAGTGACCACCAATGTAAACACGAAATTTAAAAGGCAATCAGAATAAAAAACAAAAACTAATTTGAATATAATGAACAACTGAAAAATTTCACTGATTTCTAAATAGAAACAATTCATAAGGTGAACAGACAATGAGATGACGCCTTTAAAGTGATAAAGGAAAAATAGCAGAATATATATTTTTATCAACAAAAAACACACTTGATAAATGAAAGTGAAACAAAGACTTTGAGATAAATGAAAGATCGGAGACTTTTTCACTAGCAAGACTGAACTAATAAATAAACAAATAAGGTTAAAGGAAGTTCTATAGACCAAAGTCAAATTATATCATATGGAACCTTAGATTTACACAAAGGAATGAAGAACAATATAAATCATAATTAAGTGAGTAAATGTAAAATACTCTTAACAGGTTGTAAATTTAATAGACAAATGACTATTTAAGGGGAAAAAAACAATAGCAATGTATTGTGGGATTTTATAATGTATGTTGAAGTAAAATTCATGCCAGCAATAACACAAGTAGGTGGATGCAGAAATTAAATTCTGATGCTATAAGGATATTAGTTAAAATAGATCTCAAGACAAGGAATGTTAACAGAGACAAAGATGTATATTTCTTAATAATAAAAAAAGTTAATTTATCCACATCTCTATCTATTTAGTAACGTAGAAAAGTGCTAATTTATCCAGGTGTGTATTAATTTAATAACAGAGCATAAACATAAATGAAGGAAAAGTGACAAATAAAGGTAGATACAAACAAAACTTCATATCAGATGGAGATTTTTAACAATCCTCTCTCAGTAATTGATTGAAAATATAAAAAATGTTTTAGTTATTTAGAAAATCATACTATCAATCACTTTACTGTAATTGATATTTGTAAAATATTATACTCAACAACTGAAAAATACATAATTTTTCAAGCACATAAAAGTATTTAAGAAGATAGACTATATGCTGTGCCATAAAATAGTCTAAGTAAACTTTAAAATTTTGAAATACTACAAATATTTTTGAAATACTAAAAATTATTTAAATTAGAAATCAATAAAAACATCTGAAAAAAATCCCCAGAAATATGCAGATTAAATAGCACATATCCCATGGGTAATAAAAAAATTATAATACATTTAGATACTATTTTGAAGTAAATGGTGGTATAAAAACTTGTCACAAATTGTGGGATAGAGATAAAGGTGTGCTAGAGGCAAATTTATAATTTTCAATACATACATTAGAAAGAAGAAAATTCTTAAATAAATTTTCTAAGTTTTCCCCTTAGGAAGCTAGAAAATAAACAAATAAAAAAACAAATTATTTAGAGGATAAAATATAAAAAAGGTAATGAGGAAATCAAAGGAATAGAAAAGAGAAAAACAAGAGGAAAAAGTCAATGAAACAAAGTTTGATATTTGAAAAAAAGTTATACAAAGATAAAATCCTAGCTAGAATGATCAAAGAAAAGAGCAGGAAAATATAAATTACTAATATCGGGAATGAAAGAGGTGACGTCCTACGTATACACAATAAAATATTTGTCAGAGACTCTCACAAACAACTGTATGCTGGAGAATTGGGCATCTTAAATGAAAAGGACAACTTTCTTTGGAGACAAAAATGACGAAACATTCCTCAGGAATAATGTAAAATCTGAGTAGTCTGATATCTACAAAAGAAATTAATAATAATAATAATTATTATTATTATTCTCTTCATAGAAAACTCTTGCCCCAAATGACTTCTTAAGTACTTCTTTCATAGAATCCTTTTTAGAAAGTAGAGGGAAAAGGAACACTTTTATACTAATTTTACAAAGCCAGCAAATCATAGATGTGAAACATTAAAGAATATTACAAAAAAAATGTACAAAAAAATATTTCTTGTAAAAATATAATCAAAATTCTTGACAAAACTGTTATCAAATTGTTTCCAGAAATATATAAGAAAGGAACAAAAAGACAGGTAATTTAAAATGTTGATGACAATGTGAATAAAGGAGGAGTCTCATGCATTGCTGGTGGGAATGTAGAATGATACAGACACTTTGGAAGACATTTTGACAGTTTCTTAGAATATTAAACATAAAGTTTTCATATGTGACCTAGCAATTCAACTCCTAGGTATCTATCCAAGAGAAATGGAAATATATATATATACATACAAAGACTTACACATGGACGTTCTTTGAGCACTGCTCATAATAGCAAAAAAATTGAAAGCAATCTCAATGACGTTCAACTTGTGAACAGATAGACAAAATGTGGTATAGCCATAGAATGAGTGGTATTGAGCATAAAAAGGAATTAACTACAGACACATGCTCTGATGTGGATGAACCTCAAAAACATCATACTCAGTAAAATAAGCCAGACATAAGCGGCCATATATTGTATTATTCTTCTACGTATATGAAACGTCCGGAAAACACAAATCTATAGAAACAGAAGAGTAGATTAGTGGTTATCTGGGATGGGGCAGGTAATAGTTGCACAACTTGAGAAGTTTACTAAACTATTATTGATTTGTACACATGAAATGAGTGTATTATATGATATACGAAATATGCCTTCATAAATTAATTTTTAAAAGGCAATGAAAGGTTGGGATCATATTAAAAAATCAACTAATATAATTCACTACATTAATACAATGAAGGAGAAAAATAACACCATCTCAATACTGAAGAAAAAGTCTTTAACCAAATTCAACATACATTTAAGCTAAAACAAACACACAATTTCATAGTTGCAGATTATTAGGAACTATGAAAAAAGCCTCAGAGAAGATAATTCTTAACTTCCAGGGACTACACGTTTTCAACTTAAAATTGAGAATAAGGTAGGATGTCTATTCCTATGTCTTAAGACTGGAGACCTTAAATAATTAACAGATAAAAAATTGGATAAGAATTAAAAGGTAAAAGTCAAACTATAACTATTTGCAGTTGATACGAGTGTGTTTGTAGAAAATCCTAAAGCATTAACAAAAAAAGAACATACAAAAACTAAGAAATTATTTCATTAAAGTTTTTGCATATGAAGTTAACGTACAATCAATTTTATTTTTATATAACTACAAAATTTCTTGTTTCAGAATAATGATTAAATAGCAATTCCATTTAAAATAATATCAGAAGGGGCCAGCCCAGTGGTGTAGTGGTTAAGTTCAGCGTGTTCCCCTTCAGCAACCCAGGGTTCATGGGTTTGGATCCTGGGCGTGGACCTACACCACTTATCAAGCCATGCTGTGGCAGCGTCCCACATACAAAATAGAGAAAGATGGGCACAGATGTTAGCTCAGGACCAATCTTCCTCACCAAAAAAAAATGAAAATAATAATAATATCAGAAAACAAAATACTTGGAGTTAAATACACCAAAAGTTGTATGAGCTCCCCATGTTTAAAACCTCTCAGAACTACTAAAAGAGAGAAAAAAAACTTAAGCAAATGAAAAAAAATGAATCAATCTTCATAAATAGAAAGATAAAAATTTAAGATGTCATTTTTCCCAAAAAATTCACCTCAAAATTCCAATAATCTTTTTGCAGAAATTGACAAGATGAATTTAAAATATGCTTTACAGTTAAAGAGCATTGGATAGCCAAATGATCATTTAAAACAAGAATCAATTAAAAAGTCATATGTTAATGGATTTTAAGATGTACTCTATTTTTACAATAGCAGAGAGAGTGTGGTATTTACATGAGGATAGAAAAAGTAGAGAAACCATTTACATGGACAGACAGTTAAATGGTCAATAATACTTTTAAAAAAATCTCACAGCTATTCAAAGGAAAAAGGAAAATCCTAGAAACAAAAGATTGAAACTATTTATAAACATATTAAAAAAATGGAAACTTGTCACTAATCTCACACCATATATCAAAAATCAATTTGAGATGGGAGCAGTCCCCATGGCCTAGTGGTTAAGTTCAGTGCGCTCTGCTTTGGCAGCCTGGGTTCAGTTCCGGGCGTGGACCTACACCACTCGTCAGCAGCCGTGCTGTGGTGGCGACCCACATACAAACTAGAGGAAGACTGGCACAGATCTTAGCTCAGGGTGAATCTTCCTCAGCAAAAAAAATAGATTTAATCTGAGATGAATCATTGAGATAAATATAAACACAAGTATTTAAATTTTCTGGAAGAAAACATAGGAAGGTATGTTTTCAAACTTTGAGTGGACAAATCTTTCTTAAATTGGACCCAGAAAGCATTAAATAAAAAAGCGTAAATTGGAGTGCATTGAAGTTAAAACTTTCTGTTTATCAAAAGATACTTTTAACAAAATGAATTGGCAAACCACAGATGGGGAAATATAATCACTACATAGATGGTGAGTAAATGTATTCATATATTATATATATATGAATACGTTATATATATATGAATCACTATATATATATATATATATATATATATAGTGAAGGAAAAAAAATATATGTTATCAACCAAATTGAGTCTCCCCAAAATTCCTATGTTGATGCTCTCACCCCCCAGTATGACTATATTTGGAGATAGGGCTTTTAGGGAGATCATTAAGGTTAAAGGATGGCATAAGCGTGGGCCCTTAATTCAATAAGACCGATGTCCTTATGAGAAGAGAGAGAGACACCAGGGATGTGTGCACTTGGAGAAAAGGCCACGTGAGGACACAGCAATAAGGCGGCAGTCTGCTAGCCAAGGAGAGGGGCTTCAGGAGAAACCAAAACTGTTGACCCCTTGATCTTGAACTTCTAGCATCTAGGACTGTGAGAAATAAATAGCTGTTGTTTTAAGCCACCCAGTCTGTGGTATTTTGTTATGGAAACCATAGCAGACAATAACAATAATAATGATATATCTCCAAGAACTTCTTCGTATTCAGATATCCTATAAATGAAAAAGACAAAAATCCCGATAAAATGGGGAAAAACACTGACAATAAACAGTTTTGACACAATGTGGAGCAACAGGAACTTTCCATACATTGCTAACAGAGGTGTAAAATAGTACAATCACTTTGGAAAGAAACCTTGTCAATGCCTTCTTTAGTTAAACTACAATAACTTGATGACCTAGCAATTCCACTCCTAAGTAAATACTTACACAGGATAAATGAAAACAGAAATCCAAAGGCATGTACAAGTATATTTACAGCATTTTTACATGTAATAACCAATAATTGGAAACTATCCTCATCTCAATTAACAGAAGAATGAACGAACAAAGTTGGTATATTCATACAATATAATACTCAGAAATATAAATAAATAAACACATGCACTAATAAATAAATACTAATCAATGAAACAATGTGGATGAATATCCTAATCATTAAGAGGAATGAAAGAAGCAAATACAATAGAGTACATGCTATAAGATTCCATTTGTATGAAACACTGGAACATGTCAAACAAATCTATTTTGATAGATATTCACACAGTAGAAGTCTCAATGAGGAGGAGACAGAAAGAAAAGGTTTATGGGGGACTTTCTAGGCCAATAGGAATTTTCTATATTTTGACAGCAATTTGATTTACACAGTTGAATTAATTTGTTAAAACTCATCACAGTGGACACCAATATATATACATTTTTACCCCATGTAAAATAGTTTTCAATTAAAAATGTTAAAAATACAAGTACATCAGTAATTAGCACTGAATGAAAAGACAACTACTACTATTAGAATTGAGTGGAATGAAAGAAAATAGCCAGTTTATAATTTACAAGACAACATAGTAATGATTAATTACCTAAATACTAATCTCATTTCATGCACTGTCTTCTACCTCAAAGGACTAGCAAAACAAAACCATTGATAAGACAAACTCTCTATCTTCATCATTGACCTATTCAGTGGTAATTAAGAAATTTTCACAACTTCTATAAATTTACTCTCCATTATTACCTATTATCTTCACACACTCCAAAATCTTATTTCATTAAGCTTTTCATCTATCTCCTCCTTTCTCCTCTAAAATTCCCAAGTCCTTCCACTTAATTGCATCCTTTCCACAAATATGGCCAATAATTAAACTGCCATAGTTACACAGAAAATTCCAAAAAAATGAAAAGGTTTTTTATTTGTTCATTTGTTTGTTTGTTTTCAGTTTCCTGTCATTAAATATGCAAACCCACAGGTAATTGAAGCCATTTGTTGCTACTTCTTATTGGTTATGGTGGAATAAAATTCTCGTTTCCTAATTCCAGTGTTACTGTCTGTGTTTTGTTCACATTCCAGTCTACCCTTTCAGCGACCTACACATTTCAATAATCTTCTTTCCCACTTATGTGTTCCCCACATTTCCCTTTATTGGCACTTCCTTCAGCATCCCCACAGCCTCCAGTTTCTCCCATTCTACTTGTAACAGGCACATTTCTTCAAAAAATGTTTACATTGACTTTTTCCCCTTCCTCAGCTACCTCTAATCAACTTACAACATTCTGGCTTTCACTCTCTTTATTTAAAGAAAACTGATTTTATTAAATCCATGCCAAGGAATCCAATGGACAATTTTAATCCATACATATTTGACCCCCAAAACATTAGACCTGTTGACCTCCTTCTCAGAACATTGATTTCCTTTGGTCCTGGGCTGTTGTGCTCATCTGTGTTTCCATCTGTCTCTGGCCGCATGTCACACTCCTTCACAGGCCTCTCTTCCTTTTCTCTATGGTTCATATTGAGGGAATATCAGTATTTACAGCCAAGGCCTTTGAATTTTCACTCTCTAAACCTTCCACAGATGATGGCATCTACTCCCATGTAGCCTACTGTCATCTTATTTTGAAGTCTCACACATCTATTTCTATAGTCCGGATCTAATTCTTGAGCCTCATGTCCTATAGTTAACTATTTCTTAGAACTAACCACTTGGGTATTTCACCAACATCTCAAAACACAGCCTGTCCCACATGAAACACTTTGGTCTAAGGCTCCCCCTCCCAATCATGCTCTTTTTCCATTGGTCAGTAAATGCATCTTATTTAGTCGTTCTTTCACTCAGGTTTCTAAGTTAGCTCCCAATCTTGCTTTTTTAAATAACTGTCTTCACTCTTCACTAACTTCCTCAGTTTCATGATTTTCTACTTTCCTCCCAAACTCTCTACTAGTTTAAGTCTCCTTATGTTATACCCCAAAGCATCCTGCCCTTCTATCATTATAAGATGCATTTTTCTTTAATTATTTGACCTATATCCATATATTCTAACTTTAATTTTAATGGGGATTCAGTATCAACTTTACCCACTGCTCTAGTCTCAGCTCTTATGTAAGTTCTTGTGCCATAGCAGGATTTCAATAAGTATATATTGAATTAATTAATTCATTCATTCATTCATGACTTTTTAACATCCTTTTGTCTAAGAGACCAGGAGGAAATATAACCCAATATATACACTATAACTCAATGTTTGTTGAATTTGGTTTGGGACAGGTAACCATTTATTCTGCCCTCTGCATATTAGCAATAATCTATAGAGAGAGAATTGTTAGTTAATAGTAGCATTACAGCATTCACAGTTTCTGGGAGAACAAGTTAAGTATGATGATGGGTGCAAAATCCATGGTGCATGACGGTTAAATTACATGGTTGGGAAATCAGGAGAAGCAATTGATAATTATGATATTTTAGAAACATGATGATGAAAGCATTGAAAAAACAAGATGGCAACTTAAATAGCAGATCTAGGAACCTATTCATTGAAAACCATATCTTTTGATTATAGTACATTTCACACTTTTTACAATGAATGAGTACTATAATGATGAAAAAGACAATCTCACCTTCCATGAATTTACTGTCTATATGTGTAAAAGAGAAGTGAATTGGCAATTATAATACTGTGTCATAAGTGCTAGACTATGTATATACACAGTTACAAGAAAAGCTGCTCAGAGGTTGTAATTTCAGAAAGGGAAAATGCTAAAGACAAGGAGAATAGTTGCAAAAGATTTGCAGTAATTCAAGAGTAGATAATAACGACTTGAAATACATAGTAGCAATTAGAATAGAAATAGTTCTTGGCTTGGACTGAAGAATAGAGAATACCAAGAAAGACTATCCCAGAGTTAGCAAGATCACCAGAGACATCTGGTGACATCATCCAAGGAAAGAGAGCTCTAAAGGAAAGGAAAGGGTAATCCATAGAAGCTGATCCTGTGATGTCACATAAAATGAAGATTCAAACTGTGTGCATTATTTGGCAACAATGTGATTATTTATAATCCATTTTGAGGATATAAGGACATAAAAAGACTTTTTTTCCACCCTCTTTAAAAAGCAGAAATCTTATTGGCAAATTAGGCTTTGGATAAGAATATGAGAATGAAAACATAACAAGTTGTAGAATATGTCTTGCTAGTAAGAGGTGACAAGATAAGGAGGAACCCAAGAGCACTGAAACTGGAGAATATTGACCAGGGAAGGTGGGCATAGACTATTACATAGTGGGTAACTGACAAACTAGATAATTTATACATAAATTAGCAGGCATTAAGAACATTAATTTCTTTTCTCTAACCATACTTTGAGATTTGTGCAAATATTTTCCAAGGGGAAAATAAAAATCTTCAATACGAGCAAGTGATTTTTGTTACCTCAGTCACATAATTGAACACTAAATAGAAACCTGAGTAGTATATGGAAGGCTTCGGAAATTGAGTCTAAGTCTTAGATCAGAGTCAAGACATATTGACCAAGAGTTACAGTGGCAATGTTATATCCAAACATAAAAGAAAAATTTTATCTTAGAAAAAAATTTGATCTTTTTCTAAGTTGAAATAGGCAGACCTTACATTAAAAATAAGCAGAATTTTAAATTTCCTTTTAATTAAATCATTTAACTCCTACCTTCACACTCATTAGCAATACAATGGTACACAAAATAATATGAACAGACGAGATGGAGCTGTCCCATAATTGATTATAGAATTATTTTCACGTTTCTGTTCCCAGCATGGAACTTTTGTTAAATAAGGACATATATATCAAATAATTCAGTAATATAAATTTCTTTATTATTTCCTTTAAGAAATTCTCAAAACAAATGCTAACATTCAGAAATTTAATTGCTATCCAGTAATGTGGCTTTAGGGATTTTTTTTTTTTACATTTATTAAGCAAATTTGCTAAATATTAAGCCTTGTTTGTAATTATGATGCAAAAACACAGCTGAGAAACTAAACACATAATTTGGGTTCTGTCATATGCACAAATATATGCAGCTTTAAATAAACAGAGCATACACAGAATGCTCATGTAGGGTAAACAAAAAAGTAATGAATCTGGCTGAAGCTACCCTAATATTGTGATACTCAATTCCATTTATAATTCAACTAGAGTATACTGAGGAAACTTACATCTTTCAGGGTTGTTTATTCTATGTATAGAGAATTTTCTTGCATGGTTTTTTTTTCTAGTTTTTACTTTTGTTCCTGAGTCAGAATTCAGTTATAAACATTCTTGGCTCTAGAAAAATAAGAATCTATCTGACAAAGCAGTATTAACAGGCTTTTCAAGAATATTTGAACAATCTGACATAAGACCTTTAATTAGCACCTTCGTCTAAAACAGATTACGGTCTGGTAAAATTGGAATCTAGTAAAAAATACTTTATTATCATCCACTGTGTTTTTAGACAATAGTCAAGCTTATTTTTGATGCCCTGTAAGTGGCATAATAAATAACATACAACAATATGAAATTGTTAGATTTTACTTGATCGAGACAATACAATTGTATACTGCACTGCCTTAATGTGGTTTGTTCATCCACAAGCATCATTCTTTAAAGATAAAGGGATAAATAACAAAAGTTTTGGTGTATAATTTAAGCATTATATATGCAATTATAGGGTGAATGGAAATAAAAGATTCATTTTGAAAGTAAAATGCCAATAAATATATAGGCTAAGTTTGTTAAAATTATTATTGAATTAATATTTTTGCATTAGGATCATGCTAAGATTATTAGAATTATGAGACTAATAATGAGAATTCATTAACAACAAAAACCATATTAATATTTAGATAAGGTGTCACTCTCACAATGTCATAGCAATTTAGGATAAAATTTTGATAGATATAAAAAGAGAAAAATTGAAATAAATTATATGCAATATCCTAGATAACTTAGACACTGCTAATTATTCCTTAAAGTATAACGTCCGTAAGGCAAAAAAAGTTATATGTGATGACTATAGATTTTTTTTATTACAGAAATATAAGAAGAAAAAAAATACTTTTCAGGATAACAATTTCTTCTAATTTTTCTTAGAACTGGATAGTATAGACTATTTTGGTTTAGAAAGTGGTATTTCTGGGGGCTGGCCCGGTGGCGCAAGCGGTTAAGTGCTGGCACTCCGCTGCCCCAGTTCGCCAGTTCGGATCCCAGGCGCCCGCAGCCATGCTGTGGCGGCGTCCCATATAAAATGGAGGAAGATGGGCACAGATGTTAGCCCAGGGCCAGTCTTCCTCAGCAAACAAAGAGGAGGACTGGCAGATGTTAGCTCAGGGCTGATCTCCTCACAAAAAATAAATAAATAAGTAAAAGTGGTGTTTCTGCTTTTGCCTAATCACATACTGTTAGATTTGGTAATTTTTCTATGAAAAATTCAATAGAAATCTTTATAATATTTTGTCATTGATGGTTTCTGGCTATTTGTAGGATTTTTAAAAAATTTCTTTGTTTCTAATATTGAGTGTAATTTGCTTTTCAGATAATCAAACATCAGGGTGGTGTTGGAGATTTTGCAATAATTTATAGTTTCTTTTGACAATAATTGTGAGGAAATTTTAGGAGACTGAGGAATCTTTATTGACCTCTCAATCTTAAAGATTTGAAATTGTTCTGAGAACACTGTGAGAAAATCTAAATATTGTGCTAAGTAATGTAGATATAGCACGAATATGATATAATACTTTGATATTACCTAGCCAATCTTTTATCTGGTGAAAGACATGTAAATAAAATGTATTATAAACTACTCTACCTGAGTATAACTAATGCTTGAAAAGCTTTTAGAAAAAATTAAGACGACTTAATTCAACCTAGAAAAATTAAGAACACTTAATACAGCCAAAATGCATTTTATTTTTGTGAGAAGGTAAAATTTGAGCATATGACTTTATCTGGAGATGAATATGACTTTATCAGGTTTTTCTCATAGTGAATTTTAGGCAAAATAAAATTTTCTAGCTCCTCCATTCCACAGCAAGTATCACCTCTCACATAATTTAATGGTACTATAAATCATATAGTACTGTGATTATTCTCAGGTTTATCTTTTCCACAAATTGTGGCTCCTTTTCTTATTCACTTTTGTATCTAACTCATTTTTATACCTCAGTACAGGTACTTGGTTATTTCTCCAAAAACACTGGTTGACGTATTACTAATTGAAACTAAGGCATCTGACATCTGTTTTAATAAAATTTCAGTCTATAGTTTGTAGTTTCCATGTTAGATCCCAGTTTCACATAATAAGAAATGGACAACTAATCATAGAATGTTTTAGAAGTCTTATTCAGACACAGGGAATAGGATAATTAGCCTGCTTTAGAAGTATATCTTTTCCTGATCTAGTAATATATATCACATTGTGTGATTTATTTCTATAATATATAACTACATACACGCACACTTCAAAACATTCTTAATGTGTATGATAAAATAAGATTAAAATAATTATAATGAAATCTTTTAGAATCATATTTGTACTGTAATATCTGTATTTTATCTGTAATAAGTAAAATATAATCCATTTAGAGTTTGACAGGTCTTATAAAAGCAAATACATATGAAATATGTTTTTGGCAATTCGAACAGTTCTTACAAATGAATTTCACATAGTCTTTGCATTTTCTGAAATCAAACACTTCTAATTGAATAGGTAGTGCATGTCTTTCAGAGGCATAGTGAACACACTCAGGTGATGAGTACAGTTCTCTGAACTGAAGTCACAATATAAGGATCGAGATCTCCATGCTGGTTAGACTGCAGTGCTTGCCAACCATAAAATGTGTATCTATCTATCTATCTATCTATCTATCTATCTATCTATCTATCTGTATATGATATAACTATATTACGTCATTTGGATTTGAATTTTAGTAAATGTATACATTCATAAAAATGCTGGTAATAGGCTATTTAGTTCAAAAGATTAGTTCACGGTATGAAATAAATATGAAATACAGGGGGAAATTTTTTAAAAAATGAAATAAATAAAAGTCACCTAGCAACACTCAAGCATTTAAGCAAATCATCTGTTAATTGGAAAATGGAGGAATTTTCTGAAAAGTAGACAGCAGAGAAAAGCAACCAGATATATGTGCAGGAAGCTTTCATTCTATAGGATGGGAAGAGCGTCAGGGAGCTCCTGGATAGAAGCAGAATGTGCATATGGGGCAAACATCAGACTAACTCGGTGGGGTAGGTATTTCATCACATCTAGTTAGCGAGCTCAGTCCAGATCAAGTCCTCCTTTATCACCTACAACCTCTGTATCTTGTACAGGACAGTGCTATATAGGTCTTCATGTGGGCCAGAGATAGAAGTGTGCTCTGGTGGCAAGTAGATTCAGGGAACACCAATGACCGAGTGATTATCCATAGAAGTTATCTCCCCTGGGGCATGTCTTCTAGCCACCAATTTTCCATGAAATGGAGAACAAACAATAGCATCTCCTTCATTATCCCTAAGTAATCTGCACAAATAAGAGCCAAGAGATTCCTCAAATACGAGTGCAAGATAAAGATAGCACATATGTGAGTAAAAATAACACCTTACAGGAGAGTTAGCAGATTCAAGAGAAGGAACATATCTTAGAGATAAAATGAAGATAAAATTTCACCCTGAGTAAGTTTTGCTTCAAGAGAACGTAGAAAATATGTAAAAGTATGAATGTCCAAATGAAAATTGAATACATGGATTTAAATCTCAAGAAAGAGAACAGGTCTGGACATATTGATTGAAAAATATTCATACAGGTGGTGGATAAAAGTATTAATACTCACAAAGTATATAAATCATTGAGTGAAACTCTCAAAAAATAATGTATATTACAAAGGAATTGTAGGCCTGAGTAAAATTTGGAGTAATCCTTAGATATAACATTTGTCTTTCTGTCTTATAATTTTGATCACTTATCTTAATTTGGATTTTTCCAGAAGCAGAGCCTGAGACAAGGATTTGAGAACAGTCTACCGAGAAGTGAACCCAGGATACGCCAGCAACAAAGTAGTCGTATGATAGGTAAGGATGGGCTATGTTGTCAAGCAAGTATTGGTACCAGGGCTTGATTTGCCTAAGAAAATCTGGAAGATTGGGCAATTATCCATCAACTCCAATAGATTACATTTTGAGATATCATTTAACATAAATATTTTGTCAATTCATATTCAGAGGTGGTCAGAAAAATACTCATAATTTCATAACCTGAAGAACAAAGGAACGAGAAAGTGGATATACCTTTTCTAAACATTTTAATAGCATTTTACAATTTTACAACATCTTAATAATATTAACAATAGCATTAGTACATTTTCTTTCAGTATTCCTTACTTATGTATCTTTGGAATAGTTTCATGTGTTCATAAACATTCTTTAAAATAATTTTAAAATTAAAATTTTTAAATTTTATTTCAGTAAGCTGTGTACGCTACTAGTCTAACTGTATAACTTTGCTTATTTATCCATTTCATTTATGTTAAACATTTTGTTTCATTTTATATGTTTATATGATGGATATATCTAAGAAGGTTATTTCATTTGCTTCATTTTCTCCTAAGTGTTATTATAAATACCATCACAATAATCTTTTTTTTTTTTTTTTTTTGGTAAGGAAGATCAGCCCTGAGATAACATCCATGCCAATCCTCCTTGTTTTGCTGAGGAAGACTGGCCCTGGGATAACTTCTATGCCCATCTTCCTCCACTTTATATGGAATGCTGCCACAGCATGGCTTGACAAGTGGTGCATCGGCACACACCCGGGATCTGCTCCCGGGATCTGAACCCCAGCCTCCAGCAGCGGAATTAGCACACTTAACCGCTATGCCACGGGGCCAGCCCACAATAATCATTTTTAAATGCAGTTCTTCGTGCTTTTCTCTGATTACTCCCTTAAATACATTCCTGAAATGAGAAGTATTGGCCATTGACACAAATATTTTAAGGTAGTTGATTCCAACATATATTTATAATAGCAGTATATGAAAACACCCATATCAGATCTTTGTGGTTCTTTTTTGCCCCCAGTTTCATTGAGAAATAATTGACAAACATCCCTGTATAAATTTAAGGCAAACAGCATGATTGTCTGATTTACATATATTGTGAAATTATTACCACAACAGGTTCAGCTAACACCCATCTTCTCATACAGATACAGTAAAAAGAAAAAAAAAAGAAAAAAACATTTTCTCTTTGTGGTGACAACTCTTAGGATTTACTCTAACAACTTTCCTGTACATCATATCATATAGCAATGTTAGCTATAATCAGCATGTTGTGCATTACATCCCTGGTACTTATTTATCTTCTAACTGGCAGTTTATACCTTTTGACCCCCTTCTTCCAATTCCCCCTCCCACCCGCCCTCCACCTCTGGTAACTGAAAATCTGATCTCTTTTGCTATAAATTTTTTATTGTTTTTTAAGATTCCACGTATAAGTGAGATCATATAGTACTTGTCTTTCTCTGTCTGACATTTAATTTAACATAAAGCCTTCAAAGTCTATCCATGTTGTTGCAATTGTAGGATTTCCTCATGTTTTTATGGGTGAGTGATATTCCATTAAATATGTGTACCACATCTTCTTTATCCATGCATCCATTGATGGACACTTAGGTTGTTTCCATGTCTTGGCTATTGTAAATAATGCTGCTGTGAACATGGGGGTGCGGATATTTATCAAGTTAGTGTTTTCATTTCCTTTGGATATAATCCCAGATGTGGGATTGCTGGATCACATGGTAGTTCTATTTTTAATTTTTTGAGGAACCTCCATACTGTTTTCCGTAGTGGCTGTGCCAATTTACAATCCCACCAACAGTGCCCAAGGGTTCCCTTTTCTCCACATCCATGC
This sequence comes from Diceros bicornis minor, assembly GCF_020826845.1. Taxonomy (NCBI): domain Eukaryota; kingdom Metazoa; phylum Chordata; class Mammalia; order Perissodactyla; family Rhinocerotidae; genus Diceros; species Diceros bicornis. The sequence continues at coordinate 18,663,376 of NC_080777.1, forward strand.
CAACATTTAATCTCTTTTCTTTTCTTTTTTTTAATAAATCAATTTACTGGGAAGGATTTGCCCTGAGCTAACATATGTTGCCAGTCTTCCTCTCTCTATTTTTTTTCTCCCCGAAGCCCCCAGTACATAGTTCTATGTTCTAGTTGTTAAGTCCTTTTGGTTCTTCTGTGTGAGCCGCCACCACAGCATGGCTACTGACAGATGAGTGGTGTGGTTCCATGCTCAGGAACCAAACCCAGGCCACTGAAGTGGACTACACCGAACTGTAATCACTAGGCCCTCAGGGCTGGCTTTAATCTCTTGTCTTTTTGATGATGGCCATTCTAACAGGTGTGAGGTGATATTTCATTGTGGTTTTAATTTGCGTTTCCCTAATGTCTAGTTGAGCATCTTTTCACATACCTGTTGGTCTTTTGTATATCTCCTTTGGAGAAATATATATTCAGGTCCTTTGCCCATTTTTTAATTGGGTTATTTGCTTTTTTGTAGTTCTTTAAGTCAGTGTGGTCTGCAAACATCTTTTATCATACACACCCTTTAAGAAAGAAAAGTTTTGAGCAACCAAATTCATTTATGAATTGTATACATTTATTACTATATAAATATAGTTTATAAATAAAAAAGTAGAAAAATAAAGGATTAATATAAAATAAATATTAGAAGCTATATTTTTCTCAAACACCCTTGGTATCATCTTAGACCTTGTCTTTTCCATGTTTTTGATTTACACTATTGATCCTCACTTCTATCAATGGGCAATCGAGTTATTTATATGCTGAAGTATGATAAAAATTAGTGAATAGGAATGTCAATTTGGTGGCAACTATTTATTGACCTCGTTTGCTGATAGCAATCATTATAAGAAAACCTTATTTGTTTAGTATTTCATAGTTTGTAAGATACTTTTACACAGGAAATGTTATTTAATCCTCACAAGTGCCTTACAATGTGGATAGAACACCAGGTATGAGCAGTCCCATTTTAGAGTTAATAGAATTGAGATTCAGGGAACCTGTCTTTCTTGACAGATATAGCCAATATCTGATATTAATAATAAGATCTTGCAAGTGCTGAGCTTATGGCTGGAATCAGGGTATTCTGTATGATAGAAGCACAATGAAAATGACTGATATGTGTAACCACAGGATTGGGCTGGTCATGGTGAGGAACAGAGGACTTAAAGCTGGGGGTCACAGTGGCCCTGAGTCAGGAAGTGAATACCAAGACCAGGTGAGGAAGCCCAGAGGATCAAGATCCAGGCAACAATGCACCAGGAGATATAGAGTGAGGAACCAAGTACAGAACTTTTCTGTGTAGGTGATGGATAAATTTTTATATATAATTATGTATGTGTGTGCATGCCTGTGTGTGTGTGTGTGTGTGTTGACAGGAAATGTAATCTCTGGATTAGAAAACAGACAGTTTATTTGTCACAGAGAATTTTAGTACTGTTTCCTGGACTTCTGATCCCCAAGGAGTGACACAGTGACAGCCAAATGTTCACTTGTTCCTGAATCACAAGAATCTTGATGTTATGTGATTCAGAGCTAATAGAGGGCAGCTAGTACATGGGCCCAACCTCCCCTTTGTTGAAGGAAAGGCCTTTACTTTAGGATAAAAAATAAAATAAGAATAAAAACATCTTCACTGTGGAGGGTATGAGGAAGGTGTCTAGATTTTTACAGTCCTGGAATCTGAGCAAATGTCTCTAGGTCAGATAAGTCTAAGTCTCATAGTCTCTCTGGAGCCATACAAAATCTGCGGTTCCTGAGGCAACCATCCTTCAACCCAGTTTGCCAGTACTCTTAGGTCAGAAAGTCTGGGCCTTGAAGAAACATAAAAATACTCATGGAGAATTGCTTTCCAAAACTGGTGACCACAGCAGCAAGAGAGGAGAACACAGCTATACCAAAGTCCCAAGGGATGGGACTTTCCAGATATTTCCTGAATTGCTTGTCAAGCTTTTCAGCCACAAAAATTTCCTCTGTGTTTCATTCCATTCTTTTAATATTGTTGTTTTCTTTCTCTTATCTCTCCCCCTTAAATATTTCTCTATTGAATTGTATTTCCATAAAATTTTCATTTCATCTGCTGTAAAGTTTCTTGTAGTTGTGATCATCACATTGCAAATGTGGCCTCCACCTCCCACTGCTGGAGCCAAACTCCTAGCTGGACGTTTTTCACATACTCTGGGTGGGATTAGCTGCAGTGGACCACTTCTCGGATGCTGTGGTCTGGTTCTCTGATGTGACCCGGGGATAAGGAGCTACCTGAGAGAGCAGATCGTGAAAAGGGGCTTGTCACCATTGGTTGGCTGCGTGTTTTAAGGCTGTATCTTGTCAAAAGAATGTTTTTATTTCCCTGTAGGAAGTTTGGACCAATTACAATAGCTCGGAATATCATGGGCATCTATGCACCTCCAAAATACAAGGACCTGTCAAGGAATATGATGAATTAGTCATGCATCCAAGACCACAAAGTCGTTACTACTTAAAAATTGACAAAATGCATCATGTTTTGAAATAAAAGGCTATAATAAAGCATTATTAATAAAAATACTGTTTTACTTATCGAAGTTGAGTGGTAGTTTTAACAAGTTAGTTTCCACAAGAGCTTTAACAAGATGAATGGACTTATAACACTGTCAGATACAGCTAAGAGAAACTTGAAAATAACTGATGAAACAAGAGGCACAAGACACGTTTCCCCATTCATCCTCACCTCCACAGATGCTCTGTCTGACAGCATATCTAGTTTCCCTGATGTGCAGTACAAGAGATTACATATCTGACACTGGATTTTTATAGTTAAATATAAGAGTTGCTTGCTATAAAATGCTCTCTGGAGAAGTTTACACTACCTCGCCATCACTTTCAAGAAGAAACAAGGCCTCAAAAATATAACTAACTACATTCTAATAATTCTTTCATTTTCCTGCCTCTTATTGTAGAATTTGTAAAAACTAAAATACAGGATACTTTCTATCCTGTTATGGCTGTTTATAGCTTCATGTATATGATAACACTGCAAAAAATAATTGGGAAAAATAACTGTATAAAAATAGATGTTGTTTATGATTCCCAAAATAAAACTTTAGATCAATTTTTAATATGTGAACAAACTAAAATAAATCTTAACACAACTGTGTTTTGTAAAATAAGGTTTTAGAAGTATCTTGATTCCAGACATAGAAGGATGAAAGTACATTAATTTGGATGAGTTCACCATGATCAAAAACTAATGGCTGTTTTTCGTGATTTTATTAGGTCTGTAAACACATTCTTTATTAATTTTGTGCAAAATAAAGAGGCTTCATAGAAAGGTTTAACAATTTTGCTCCTGGTTTATACAGTATTAAGCATATATAAAGTTTTCAATAAGTGTTAGTGATTGTTGTCATAGTTAGACTAATCTATTTCTTCCACTAGTGCTCTGCATCTCTTTCATTCCTCCATAATCAGAGAACTTTCAATATTGATATTCTGTGTCACATATTTTTATTCTCCTCTCCTGTATTTTTTCCATTTAATCACTATTAGTATTTAATAAAGATTAATTTTCACAGTGAAATGATTGACATTCTCAACTTAAGTTCTTGTGACTCTCCACCAGTCACCTTGATGGCATTCTCCCACATCACACTTTGCTCAGCCCACTTCCAGGGCAGCTCAGAAATGCAAGAGATTTAAGTTGTTCATGAAAACCGTCAATAACAGAAGGACAAGAGCCAGTAGATCAATGCCCAAGCTTCCTCGTCCCTCAGTCAGACCATTCTGAGGCATGATCTCCATGATATCTCAGAAAGTCCCATGCTGGACTAAGCACCTGTTGTCCACAATGACAATCCACACCCTCGCCCACACTTGACTGGTGTTTCTCCTTTCCCTGTCTCACTTTGCCCCTTCCCTAACTGAAAGTTCCTTGCATCACAACCCAAATAAGCGATCTGCCCCAAAGTCATTATCTCAGCATTTGCTTTTGGGAGGAACTCAATCCGGGAGAACTCCCATGACACTCAATCCAATATTCACCCTTTTATCCCTTTGAGTTATATTGAAATCTCTTGACCACTTCCGTCTTTGGAAACTATTTCCTTTTGCTTTATAGACACTATGTTCTTTTGGTTTTCCTACTGTGTCTCTGATCGGTCTCTTATTTATCCTCTACCTGCAGGGCTCTCTGTATTATGCCCTCTTTTTACTGCTCACTCTTCGTAGATTTATTTGCTCTGTATCTTAAAATACTATTTTTAGATTATGAGCACTGATTTTCTAGTTTTATATTACAAATCCTTTTAGGTTCTTTACACAAATTATCAACATGCTACTGGTCCTTTACACTTGAATGTCTTAGAGAAACATCCATCTTTATAATACAATTTTGAGCTCTTTGTTACCTGTAATCTTACCGTCCCCCAATATTTTTTTGTTCTTCATCTCAAAAAATGGCACCACAATGCACCCCTGTATTCTCAATAGCAAGTTGGTAGCATTATTATTGTCTCCTTCCCTTTTACATTCCACGTTTAATCAATTATCAAATTCTGTGCAGGAAAGCTTCCATATGTTTCTTAATTCCTCTTTATATCTCCACTTTTACTTTCTAGTCTTCTTGAGTTGAGGTCAACATCATCTTAATTCAACTACTGAAAATGCATCCTAAATTTTATTCTTTCCACTATTGCCCTAGCCTGGTCCATTCTTTCCACCTGAAAAAAAATAGAATGCTTTATATGATTGCCCATTATCTATTTTCCATCCCATCTCACCCCATAGTTTCATTAGCGTTACGTACATCAAGGAGTCATTCACCCTACAGTCCCTTGAACATCCCATGTCTTATACTTCCGTGTCTTTTCTTAGCTTCTGATGGTTGTCACCAGTCGTTGATGTTCCTTGGCTTGAAAGTACAGCACTGGGATCTCTGCCTCCATAGTCACATGGTCTTCTCTCCTCCTGTGTCTGTGTCTCCTCCTCTTCTTATAAGGACACCAGTCCTATGGATTAGGGACCACCGTAATTCAGTATGACCCCATATTAACTTGGTTACATTTGCAAAGACCCTGTTTCCCAATAAGGTCACATTCACAAGTACTGGCAATTGGGACTTCAATATATCTTTTGGGGGGACACAGTTTAACCCATAATATTCTTGTTTCCATATCACTGTTATTCTGCCTTCATAAAATGAGTTGGGAAGTTTTCTTCTCCATTTTGTGGAAGATATGGTATATGATTGCTATTAATTCTTCTGTAAATGTTTGAGAGAACTCAGCTGTGAAAGCATATGGGCCTTGAGTTTTCTTTGTGGTAACATTTCTCATAACAAATTTGATTTCTTTAATTGGTTGAGGGCTATTCTGTGTCAAGAGCAGTAAGTTGTGCTCTTTTCAAGGAGATTGTCAAATTTCTTGGCATAGACTTGTTCATGAAAATCTTTTTGTTACCTTTTATTGTCTGTGGTATGATCAGTATTAATATCCCTTCTTTCACTTCTGATATAGGTAATTTTCGCTCTCTCTCTCTTTCATTCCCTTTGTCTTGCTGATGTGTCCGTGCCAAGAATCAACTTTCTGCTTTATTATTTCTACTATTATTGTCCCATTTTCTCTTTCATTTATTTGTGCTCTTATCATTATTATTTGTGTCTTTCTAATCACATCAGATTTAAAGTACTCAACTTCCTTTTACTTTTTATGACAGAATTTTTTACTCTTTTTCTTTTTAAATATAAGTATTATATCAATAAGCATCCCTCTAATGACTGCTTTACCTCCATTCCACAAATGTAGATATGTTGCGATTTTATTATAATTAATTTCAAAATATTTCATAATTATCCCTGTGATTACTTCTTTGACCCATGAGTTGTTTACAAATGAGTTTTGAAACTTTCAAATATTTGGGACATTTCTAAATGCCTTTATAATTAATTATTATTTTCATACTAGTATTTTCAGAGAATAAATTCTGTAATATTTCTATCTTTGATGTTATTGAGACTGATACATATGGTCTATTTGGTCAATATTTAATGTGCAGAAAGAATATTCTGTAATTATTGGGTATAACATTTTATAAAAGTCAGTCAAAGTAATTGATGTGCTGTGTTGACATCTTCCATATCCTTACTATTTTCTAGTCTGATTTTCAAATCCAGAGAGATGTTTGTTAAAATCTCCAGCTATCTTTTTGGATTTAACTCTGTTACCTTAAGTTCTGTGAGTTTTTGATTCATTTGTTTTTAAGTTCTGCTATTAGGTAAATCAGTAGGAATTTATATCTTCCTGATATTTGAAACTTTTATCATCTCTGGTAATAGTCCTTTTCTTGATACCTAATATTTCCTCTATTTTTATAACCATAGCATTTTTTCATATTGACTGTTGCTTGGTGAATCGCTGTTTTCATCATTCTTCTTTTATTCTATCACTGTTTTAAATTTAAAATAGGACCCTGTAGAAAGCATATACTCCGGTCTTGTTTTTAATCAAATCTAACTGCCTCTTGTTTGGAGCATTTAAATCATTAAGAGTAAGCAAAATTAATATAAATTGTTGGATTAAGGTCTATTTTACTGTTACTATTTGCCCTACCCTCCCTAGCTGATCCTCATATCCTGCTTTTGGGTGCTTTTTTTGGGTTACATAGTGGTTTTTGATAAACTATTCTAGTTTATTTCCTCTATTGACTTTTTAGCTATACTTTACTTTTTTTAGTGATTTTTCTAGGGATTAAAAAAATGCATCCTTAACTGATGACAGTCACCCTTAACCTATTACATAAAACGTAAGACTTTGCTACAGATATGTTCAATCACTCCATCCTTTGTGCAATGGTTTTCATGTTTGTTACATCTATATACATTACAAACCACACAACACAGGGGTGTATTTACCATTTTGCATGCCCCTCATTTCTTCCTGTATCTAGCTTTCTATCTGGTATCATTTCTCTTTATCTTATGTGTGTGAGGAAGATCCCTGAGCTAACATCTGCCAATCCTCCTCTTTTTTTTTTTGCTGAGGAAGACTGGCCCTGGGCTAACATCCGTGCGCATCTTCCTCCACTTTATATGGGACGCTGCCACAGCATGGCTTGACAAGCGGTGTGACAGTGCACGCCCGGGATCTGAACCGGCGCACCCCGGGCCGCTGCAGTGGACCGCACGTGCTTAACCGCTTGCACCACCGGGCCGGCCCCCTCTCTTTATCTTAAATAACCTATTGACTGTTATTGTCAGTTCAACTCTGATGGCCGCAAATTTACTCATGTTTTATTTATCTACAGAAGGTTTTATTTTGTCTTCACATGAAGGGTAGTTTTACTAGATATCAAATTCTGGGTTAACAGTTTTTTGTTTGTTTGCTTGTTTGTTTCATGAATTGGACTTCATCAAAATTAAAAACTTCTGCCTATTGAAATATTCTGTTAAATAGATAATAAAACAAGCTACATACTGGGAAAATATTTGCAAACTGCAATTCTACAAGGGAATTGTTTATGGAATATATAAAAAGCTCAGAACTCAGCATTTGGGCAAACAGGAAATGGGCAGAATATAGATATTTCACTTAAGAGGAGTATAGTAGAGGACTGTATTAATCAGAGTTCTCCAGAGAAGCTGAAACAATAGGAGATATACGTATACATACAAATATATACAGAGCGAGAGAGAGGGAGAGAGCTATTTTAAGGAATTGTCTCATGATTTTAGGATCTAGCAAGTCCAAAATCAATCTGCAGGGCAAGTTGGTAGGCTAGAGACCCAGGAAAGTGTTGATGTTGCAACTCAAGTCTGAAGGCATTCTGGAGGCAGAATTCTGTCTTCCTCAGGGGACCTCATTTATTTTTTAAGGATTTCAATTGAATAGAAGAGATCCACCGACATTTTATGGAGGATAATCTGCTTTTTTCAAAGTCAACTGATTTCAATGTTAATCTCACCCAAAAATACGTTCACAACAACATCTGAACCGGTCTTTGATCAAATATCTTGGCACTGTGGCCTAGCCAAGCTGATACAGAAAATTGACAATCACAAGTACATGCACATGGCAAATGAATACTTGAAAAATGTTCAACATTAGTCATTAGAGAAATACAAATTAAAAACACAACTAAATAGAGGCCAGCTCGGTGGTGTAGTGGTTAAGTTTGTGCACTCAACTTCGGCTGCCTGAGATTCGCCAGTTCGGATCCCGGGCGTGGACTGACGCACCGCTTGTCAAGCCATGCTGTGGTGGTGTCCCATATAAAGTAGAGGAAGATGGGCACAGATGTTAGCCCAGGGCCAATCTTCCTCAGGAAAAAGAGGAAGATTGGCAACGGATGTTAGCTCAGGGCTGGTCTTCCTCATCAAAAAAAAAAAAAAAACACAACTAAAGATAGCTATACTTCTTTCTTACCAGAATGGCTAATATTTTTTTAAAAAGTAATACAAAACGCTGGCCAGGATGCAAAGAAATTGGATCCTTTCTTACATTGCGTATGAGAATGTAAAATAGTGTAGCTACTGTAGCAAACAGTGTTGATGGTTTCTTAAAAACTGAACATGTAACTATCATGTGATCCAGCTATTGCACATTTATGCCAGATAAATGAAAACTTACAGTCACACAAAAATAAGTTCATGAATATTTATAGCACATTTATTTGTAGTAGTCAAAAGCTGGAATCAGTTCAAGTATCCTTCAACAAATAAAGGTTAATCAAATTGGGGCACATGCACACCTTGGGATGCTGTTGCACAATTTGATACAAAACTCTGGATAAATCTCCACAGAATTATGCTGAATTTAAAAAATAATAATTCTAAATAGTTACCTACTGTATTTATTTCATTTATACACAACAATCTTGAAATGATAAAATTATCGAATGGAGAAGAAATTCCAGGTTGCTGGGGTTTAAGGAAGGAGTAGGAGCAGGAGGGAAGTGAGGTGTGTGTGGCTCTAAAAGAGTAGCCGGAGGGATCCTTGTGGTGATGGAAATGTTCTCTGCCTTTTCCTTTTCTGGAGTAATGTCAACGTCCTGGTAGTGAGACTGGTATTACAATTTTGCAAGTTTTAACCTTTGGGAAAAACTATATAGCTGGTAGGGATATTTCTGTATTATTTCTTACAACTGCATGTGAATCTACAATTGTTTCAAAATAAAATGTTTAACTAAAAAATCAAGAAGGAAGACTGATGATAGTCTGCCTTAGGAAATAAAATTAGTTACAAAAGCGACTTGTGAAACAGATCTATATGTATTGATATAGAAACCACATTGTACAACCTATTAACAAATCATTCATGCAGGAAACAAAAACTCGTGAATATTTATACATAACATTACACTTTTCATCAAAAAGTAAGTAAAATATATGATAATAGTTTGAAAGGGGACTAAAAGTTTACACACAAAACTGTAGACTGTGGTCAATTTAGGAAGGAGAGGTTTTTGAGATTATATCTAGGTTTGTGCGGTGTAGTGGACAGTCAGTGTTATTTGGTGCAAAACAAATCAGATCCAGGAAATGTTACACATCCATGCTTGGTTCTTTCCATTTTATGCCTTTTGTGTTTGTTGGTTGGTTGATTGGTACATTTGGCTTTATGTTGTGAATCACTACAGGCTTTTACATGTTTATCTGCTCAGTCTCTGTATCTGGAGCAGCAAGTTTTCTATCTGTGCCAAGGACCAATGAGTCTGATCATTTTCCTGCTTTCTTTCTTGGCCCTTATGTGTACAGTGCAGCCCTCATTCTTAACTTGTGTTACAATTGGGTATTGATGGGAAGGAGTGTACGTGTTGTACCTTGACTCCACATTACATGACGCAGCACAAATTTACCAGGCTGCCAAGAAATCCTGAATACACAGACTGAATTAATAATTAAGTGGCACTTTGGTTTCACATTTAACATTTCTCCTTGAATGGTAGAAGTTGTACATCCCTTTACTTTTGGACAAAGATATTAAAAAGTATCAGTACCAATAGCAAATTATGATAAGGAGTCTGACTCCATTTTTATGTTTTATTGCTGACAGCTTTCAAGCCCCATCACTCCCTCTTTCCCTTTCATCTCATTTCTGGGAAAATCAATAAGAAAACTGGAGAGTTTCCTTCTTTGGTGCTGGCAGGAAGTTCAAACCATGAAAGTCCAGAAACCCTACCTAACCAGGCACCTAACCACAATAAACCCCGAACCATTAGCTCATCCTTGCTCTCTCACCCAATTTCTGACCATCTTAGGAGCTTGCTTTACTTTATCCCTTATGTAAGGCACACACATTTTCATGCCCTCTTGGTGAGAGTGTGGGGTCATCAATCTTGACATCCAAAACAATTTTTGCATGAGGAGTTGATCTCACTTCCATGGGACAACCCTAAGACAGTTGGTTCAGATAGCAGAGTATTTAGACAATCTCCACCTTGACCAGAATCTTTCTGTTTTGCTTTTGGCTTGCCGACTGGCTCTATTGGCTGATGAACACGCTCTGTGAACTGCCGCCTGCTGGTTATCTAGTACTTTGCTTTGTGTGGCTTTGTGCTGTGCTGTGCTGCATTTACTGAGGCTTACTGAGCTCCTGCTACAGATTTAACCAACAATGTTGAAAGTTTGATGGCTTTCGTGGGCAGTCCAGACACTTCAGGAAGAATGAAAGGAGATTGCTAAAGCTTCTAAAGTTAAGGAGTCTTTGTTGGGTCCTAATGGATGTGCATCCTAGTGGATGAAACTATAAAACTCCTAGAAGAAAACATAGGGGAAATCCTTTATGACATTAGGCTTGGCAATGATTTCTTGGATATGATGCCAAAAGCATAAGTAATAAATGCAAAAGTAGACGTGTCACACATTTTGATTTACGTTAGTTTTATTGACATTTAGCTTTTCTAGATATAAAATTGAGCATTAATCAAAAATGCTATCATAATTGACTAATTTATATGATACAATGTTCTTTTATGAGTTAAGATTGATGCCATATGATTATTTTATAGTCAAAGTTGCTAGAATATTCCATGATGTTCTGGTGATAAGATGATGTGGTAGAAGGAATAAACCTGTAAGTATATTTACTTACATGGCAAAGGGACTTTGAAAATACGATAAATAACCTAGAGATGGAAGGATTATTCTGGTGAGCCCAACGTAATCACAAGTCTCTTTGTGAAAGGAGACAGGACTTTATAATCAGAGTTAGTAATAGAAATGTGGAGAGCCTTTAGAATCTGGAAAATTTAGGAAATGTATTCTCCCCTACAACCTGCAGAAGGAGCACCATCCTTCCAACATCTTGTGTGGTTACAAATCATTCTGTTTTAAGCCACTAAGTTTGTGGTAATTTATTACAGCAGTGATAGGAAACTAATACATATGGTAAATCAAAATCAATTTGATAGATTAAGAAAATAGATTTTTCCCACTCTATAGATATCAAAACAGCAGCCACTATGGAAAACAGTATGGAGATTCCTCAAAAAATTAAGGATAGAACTACCATATGATCCAGCTATTCCACTGCTGGGTATTTATCCAAAGACCTTGAAAACACCAATGGGTAAAGATACATGCACCCCTGTGTTCACTGTAGCATGATTCACAATAGCCAAGACTTGGAAGCAATCTAAGTGCCTATCAAGGGATGAATGGATGAACAAGATGTGGTATATATACACAATGGAATACTACTCAACCATAAGAAACGATCAAATCCAGCAATTCGTGACAACATGGATCGATATTGAGGGTATTACGTTAAGTGAAACAAGTCAGAGGGAGAAGGTCAAATACCGTATGATCTCATTCATAAGTAGAAGATAAAAACAACAACAAACAAACACATAGAGACAGAGATTGGATTGGTGGTTACCAGAGGGGAAGGGGGGAGGGAGGAGGGCTAAAGGGACGATTAGGCACATGTGTGTGGTGATGGATTGTAATTAGTATTTGGGTGGTGAATATGATGTAATCTATGCAGAAACGGAAGTATAATGATGTACACCTGAAATTTATACAATGTTGCAAAGCAATGTTACTGCAATAACAACAACAACAAAAAAAGTATTCGAGCTTATGCACTTGAGTTTTCAGGGTTTTTTTTGCTTTTATGAGAGGTATTTCTTTGCTAAATTTTTTTTCACTTGTTTTCCACTGTTTTTGTCATTGATATTTTAGTCCTAACAGGATTTTATTTTAGCAAATACTTTGCCTTTACTTTAGAGATCTGGAAAAGGTCATTGGATGCTTGCACTGTGCTCAAGTCTTCTTTCTACAATTCCCTTTGAAATTACTATTTATTCAACAAGTGAATGTCTGAGCTATTCTGCTGATTGATGTCTTGTTTTGCTAAAACTATGAGAACAAGATATTCTCCTTCAGGAATACAGCTCAATATTACACAGACCTTATTTTCATAACCCCAATTGCAGTGTGGTTTTCTCTGTGTAATTCTAGATTAGGATCCAACACTTCTATACTCATTTATCAAAAAAGTAAACTTTTCTTTAGAGAATTTAGGAACAATAATGCAAATGAACATTTTACTCTTTATGAGACAAAAACGCTTGGATTATTCTCTCATTCACACAAATATGGAGGAAGTACGGAGATTTAATGCAAATATAATGCCAACATTTTCTCTCTTTCGTGAGTAAAACTTGTTTTCAGGCAAAATCAAATTGTGTATGGCAACACTGTTTAGTTAACATTTAATGCAATCAATATATGTAATTTAAAATTTTCTAGTAGTCATTTAAAGAAGTAAAAAGTGGGTAAAAATAATTTTAATAATACATTTTATTTAGCCTGCTGTATCCAAAATATTGTCATTTAATAACTAATCTATAAGACATTATTGATTGATGTATTTACTTTTTTTTTATAGTCTTCAAGATCTGATGTGCATTTTATACTTACAGAGCATCTGAATTTCAACTTGCCATATTTCAAGTTTTCAGTAGCTAGTAAGTATTGTATTGGATGACATATATACGTAGGAATAATAATTTAAGAAAAAGAACATTGAATTAAAATTATTTTAATGAATATAACTTAAAGTCTAGACGTTGGAAGCATATTAGGATTGTTCCACAGAGTATAAAATCCTCCCTGTGTCTTTTTCATTGGTTTAATCCATTTTTAGCCTAGAAAGGAATTAGAAAGATATGTTTCATGCAAGACTTGACAGAATAACACTATTCGCATGGCTATGTCATGTTAAAGAACATAGAACACAAGAAACTATAACAAATTCAATGTAATAAAAACAAAGAGATAGAAGAAAAATAGAGATCAGGTAATTGGGGAAAGTAGCCTTCCCACAGTAATAAGTAAATAGTGGCAAATATTTTGCACAGATTAATAAATTGATATATTTTTATTCAAATACCGTTATAACTTTTACATATTTAATTAAACAGATAATTTCAAAAACAGTTAGAATATTTTGTGTAAAAAGAAAAAAATGAGATAAACTTGTTATTAGAATATCACTTTTCTACCACAGAGGGGCATGGTCCAAAAGAACGCTACACATCAAGAAAAAGTTAAGATTATTTAAAAAGAGTAACATAGGAAACAATCATCTAGATGTTACATTGTTTGTTTTTAATATTTTGAAATGGTATATGATTGGACTCCACTGTCTTGACAAAAGATGTCAAATCCATGCCATGGATATGAAAATTGCCATTGAAATTTTAACAGTACGGTATACTTTTGTTGAAAAAATCCTTTCTAGAAGAAACTCCATTAAGGCAATTTATTAATTCTTACTTTATTGAAATAATTTTTGACATGAATTTTCCCATGTACAAACAAAATTAAATCTTGTCGATTGATTCTTTATTCAATCTATGTCTTATTTACTTATAAATTCTTTTATCGGAGCCACTATTACCACAAAGCCCTAATTTATAGGACAAATTTCATCAAAAGAATTGACTCTTTCTTCAGTTTTTAAAAAAATAATATTTGGATCTCAATATGTTGTCATTTCAATCTATATTGATTGTTACTATTAAATGATTTTTCTGAGAATGTTTATTGTTTAAATATTACTGTAATAAGTGTGACAGTTCAACAGGGTTGATTGCTTACCAACTTTCAGCTTATTACAGGAAAAGGGTACAATGTAGTTATAGCATTAAAATTAGCACGTACATCACAGTCTAATGCTATCACAGAGCAAGGACTCTTTTGTGACGTCCAGTGTTGCCTCCTATTGGCCCTTGGCAAGACGCACTTTCACTCTAGGATCAGAATCTACTCATGTGCTCATGGAACACCTAGGAACCAGGAACACCAAAACGGAGTTTCCTCCAGGTGTTTTTATATTCTGCTGGCTATGTAGGCATATTTGCGCTCTGCAGCCAGCTGAACACCAGAGCCCAGTGGGGAAGGGGAAAGGTAGTCATACCCAGATCAGGTGTAAATCATCATTTTCACTATAATCAATAAACAATGCTGACGAGTTGGGCCAAACCTCCTCTGAACTCTTTAGAATTATACTTACAAGAAACACTATCACTGAGTATTGGCCTTGACTGGGAGTCAGCGTCACGCAGGCTCATTTCTTATTTCATTAGAACAGGTCAACCTAATTCTAGGCCTGTTGAACTTAATCCTCACAGCACAGTTACCAGTAATACATGATAATTTTGTCCATTTGAAAAAATTATGACCAATTTATCAAAGGCAGTTTTGTGAATTGCCAGTTTTTGTTAGTGTTGATTTTTAATTAATTACTGCTCACTAAGAACAAAAAAATTATTGCTTTTATTTATTTACTTATTGGAGCAAAAAGCAAATACCAGTAGTAAGCAAAGGTATGTGATTGAGGACCTGGATATTGGTGTCAAATACCTTTATGTAGAATGATTGTCACTTGTAGTTTCATTTTTTTCATATAATTATGTTTGTAACAATATTGTAACCTCTAAGCTGTGCTGCTTCCATAGTGTTAATTTTCCCACTCTCTATGAATCTCTCTTAGTATTATTATAAACAGATACTGGAACTTGGTGGACCTCTAAGGTGGATGAGTTGCGTATTCATATTAGAATGCCATGTTGAGAAGCAATGCTTTGCACAGTTATGCCATTAATATAATATATTCTTATTTTTTGGAATAGAAGAATAGTATCACCACCAAATGGTAATTGCTATGCAAAGTTAACAATATATTTATAAATAATAAATTAAAGTGAATAGTGAATATATGTATAAATAATAAATTAAATATTTATAAATAATGAATTTATACATAATGACTTAAGTTATACTTAATAAATATTTGCAAATCATGTAAAATACCATTTGCTCTTTTTTTAAGCACTAGTACTACATTACTAGTAAAGCATTGAGCTCATAGACTCCATAAGTAAAGGATTTTGCTATTAGATCATATTTCTCTTTCAGGAAGAACTGTTACAAATACTATGTTGTTTCAAAAACTAAGGAAAATGCTAAATTTGTCAGGAAACCATATAGTTATTTTAGTTATTAGAGGCCCTGTAACCAGTAAGTCCCAAACTAAAATAAATCCAGGGAAAATTTATTAGCATTTCTATTCCTTAAAGAAGAAAGTAGTCTCTAATTCTAAAAGAACAGTGACATAAAATTGCAGATATATATATATATATATAATTATTTCTTTAGTTCCACAGGGGTATATTGTTATTCAATTTAGAAATAACCCTTGGGCAGTGAGGAATAGATTCGTGTGTTTAATATGTAAAATTTGGAAGGCAGTAAAAGAGATTTGCATTTAATTTTTTGACACTTTAGAAAGTTTGCTCTCTAGAGATTTTGGTAACAGAATTTAACAAATTTTTTACACTGGAGAGTGAAAAGAAAATAGATCCTTTTCTTCCCTTTCAAAAAGTACCAGTTTTAAAATCACACAAAAAAGCACTTCTTGATTTGCGCTTAAGTGAAGAAAATTTATAGACTTCTTCCAGAGTAAAATCGGTTTAAGGTTCCTTCCCCAGTAATTTTGAAGCAGCGAGACGCTCATGAACCATATCACTGAGGAACGCTTGTAATAGGAAAAAAAATCACTGATCTGGGGTAAAAAGCATGTGAAAGCTAGGAACCTTCTGGTGTAAGTCTCATGAGCCTATATGCCAAAGTGGCACAAGTGCTTTAGTACGAATGAGCGTGTGTGTGTGTTAAGTCCTGCAAATATATATGTATATAATAAATGGAATTCAGACAACTTGAACCTATATCCTGTCAAGTTACTGCTATACTGCTAAATCATATTCTGTCAAGAAAAATAGTGAAGTATGAAGGTGCTTAGGTTTTTACCTCAATTTATAAGAGTTTGTTTGATTTTTAGTAGGTACAAAAATGAAAATTAAACATTGAAAAAGAAAGAAAAAGAGTTGACTGTTTGAATGTATTGAGAAGTAGAAACAAGTATTGTACCTATTTTTTCAACAACTTGTGACAATTTAGTATACACTAGTCAAATATTTATCAAAAATACTTTTAAAAGTCTATCTTATTTCTAAAATAATTTAAGTGTATAAATTATATATATATATGAGTGTGTGTGTAAAATATATGTGTATATATATGAATTGTTACAGTTTTGTTTTTTTAATGATGATTGTTAAAAAATGTGAAAAATATAATGTATACAAACATAAAGTACAAATTTACAAACCTTTCAGAAAGAAATTTATGACAATTGTGGTACTTAAGAAAACACATTCTTATATGGTAAATCCATATTATTCTTTTGTTAACCTTGCAATTATTAAGCTTAAATTCACATCAGTGTTGCTAAATAGGTAATTGAGGATCAGCTAACAAGCCATGATGTGATTTAAGTGAGTTCCTCATTTTTAAATTTTCTACTATATACAAATAAAGTGACAAAAATGATTTCAGTGTTCCTGTTATTTTGCTTGTGGAAATCCATGTCAAACCTGGAGATGGAACAATTTAGTACAATCAATGTTACTTGTACTATGTCAACAGTCTCATCCCTTGTTTCTCAAAAGAGATCTTGATCCAACATTTACTTCCTTTGGTCTCTACTTTGTCTGACATTAATATCTCTACCCCAAATTTGGGGATAGGTTTTCGGTTTGTTGGTATGGTTTCTGTTTCTTAAATAATCTTTGTGTATATTTTGTGACCAATTTTTAGTACAGTTTAAATAATTGACCTAACGAAAATATTTCTTTTGTCTGCTGCCTTAATTTTTTTTCTTATTTCTTGGAATTTCCTTGTTTTCTTTATTTTATGATGAGTTTTTTTTAGATATTTGTGTTTTCTAGTGATTTATGAAGTAGACATTGTAGTTTTATTTCTTCTGCTGGTTTCCTTTATACGTTCCAAGAAATAATCTTTAGACAACAATGTAATAACTCTTAAAGTCAATTACAAAATTTCATTCATTTGTTCATTAAGCTGTTCATTCATTCAAAAGCATTTTGACATCTAGTATTTGCATGGTATCTTGCTAGACTAATATAAACAGAATATATCCAAATATTAAGGATTTTGTTTAATTGTTGGTGATTCAAGACTATAAATTGATTTTAATAATATTATGATATTAAAATAATAAAAAAGATTGATTCTACTGACAAAAACAAAACAACTAAGCTCATTCTTTCACCATGCCAATGGGAAATACAAATACTTTATGACGTACAAAATCAAACACAGCTGCAATGACATCCAAGTATCAGATATATCTCTTTAGGAACTTAAGTGATAAGGAATTTTCCCAGTCTAATAGTTGATTTCTAATTAATAGCTAATATGTTCACTCTAATGATTAATCTCTTACATTAGGATGCTAGTATTCCTGTCCCTCTTTCTAGATGTTTGGCTTTGATCTTGCAGGTGATTTGAGTTGCCCAAAGTCAAAGAGATTGAATAGAGAGCTAATGTTGAAGAGGAGGAATGTCAAGATAGAATATTGCCCTCTTGATGTTATCCACATCAACTATTGGAAAGAATCATACTATTCCCAAACTAACCATTTATGAACTGGTTTTAATAACTTTTAAAAAATATATTTGTTTCACCTAGGTAAAATAATGCTTCATTCCAACCTCAAATACAACTTCATATAGAGAAGTGTTATCCTTCCTGATGTGTTTAATTATTTCTTAGTCATTTATGATAACATACTGAAGTGTGCTAGATAAACACATGTTAATAAATGAATACTATAGAGTGTGGAGGGAAAAATTTAATATTTTTATCTTTGAAAATAATTCTTTAACAAAGGCAGTGCTATATTCATTCTATTTTGTCTTCCTTTTCTCTGAGTATTCATTCTTCAGATCCTTTTAAAATGTTTTCTGGCCACCAAGAGATACTAACTGTAGTCTCTCATCTACGCTTGCTTACTGTCTTAGTGCATTACCATCTGTGTGTGTTTGTGGGCACATGCATGCGTGAGTGGATATGGGTGTGTGTATCTGTTTGCCATCAAATTTAGCCTTTCTGTTTTCCTAATTTTATTTTTATTAAAGAGATTTAATTTAAAAATTTATATATTTTTTAAATTTGTGGCTGGTGACATTTTGAAAAGTGATTTTCCTTTCTAATAAATGACCTTAGTTTTATTCAGGTCCTCATTTTCTTGATTCAAAGGAGTTACAAATTATGCATCTTTTATGCATTCTGATGGGATATTTGAGAAATTGATCCCCAGATCGATATTCTTGAAATCATTAAAACTTTTCTACTTATTTCTATATATGGCTACTTGGATATTTCAATTTGATATTCATACAAATATTTTCAAAATAAACTTCAGAAAGCCAAAATCATTTTATTAAGCACTTATGGCTATGAAATAAAATTCTTTGTACTGCATCTTTATGTAGTAAAACAAGTATCTGTTCCCACTAACCAGGAAATGTGAGTTTAAGGGTGAATTTTACTAATAATTGTATTTCTATTGATTTTTGTTTATTATAAGTGTTTCAATATTAAGTTCAACTTTTAAAAATGGGAAAATTTTCCAAATTTTATTATTAAATACTATTTGAAAACATATGCTGAATCAACAAAACCAATCAGGGCTATAGCTGATTTATATAGAAGTAGAAATCTTCAATGGATTTTAATGTGTATAGTGCATAATATTATCTGCCATTTATAAATATACCAGCAACTTTTCAATGAGGTAATAATTTTTAAGCTATGAATTATTTTTTCACTAAAAAGTCATTTAAAAATTCATATTGATATTCAAAAAATTACCAAGACATAAAGTTCTGAAACAGTGATTGGTTAAAGTGATTTTAGATATAAAAGTGCATTGTACCAATTAGAAATGTCCCTAAGAACTGAAATATCATTCATCAAAAGTAGTCAATTTATGTATGGTTCAGAATCATTTAATTATTACAATATTAAACCATGACTTCTAAAATTGATAATGTTAGTCTCAAAGTTGAGTTACAAGAAGAATTAATGGTGTCTATGATGGATATTTTGAATAAGTAAATTAATTTAAAATCTAAGAAATAATAAAGGCAGTAATATACATGAATACACTTATATAGATACATAATAGAATAAAAGAAAATTACATACCATACTTGTCACTGATTGTAGCCTATCTTCCAACCTCAGGGTCCAAGCTGGGCTAATAATAAAAAATTTTGTGGTCAAACAATATTCATTGAATATGAAATTCCAAAGTTGCACGATAAATTTCACATGTATCAATATCTATTTGCAATTTATTAAATTTACAAGGGATTTTAATAATACATTTTAGAAAATATCTACTTTATGCATAAGATCAGACATTCTGGAAGAATCACACATATGTGTAAACTAACAGTCCAATTTAAATTCTTTCCAGGAGAAAAAAGAATCCTTTATTAGAAACTTTTAGTTAATATAAAATAACATACATACAGATTAGAACAGGTAGTTTTAATACAATATATCTTAAACATTATGATTGTATTCTTTCCTCTTTTTGCAGAGTACAGATTTAATTTCTTTTCGTATTTGAATATTTTCATCTTTTAGGTCTTCTATTTATCACTCTGTCTTGGTCATAGATCCAATTTAAAAGGATGTTTTCTTTCATAAGTTGCACTCTTCACTGTGAAGTTTTCTTTTTTTCCTATTCAAAACTCTGTTTCAACCTAATGCATATCTATCACTCCATCCCCAAATACTCTGGCTTATTTCTTTCTGAATCATTACACTATTTCCACTAATATAAAAAATAACTAGGCCTTAGGGGCCGGGCCGGTGGCCTAGCTGTTAAGTTCCCATGTTTTGCTTCTGCAGCCTGGGGTTTGCAGGTTTGGATCCTGGGCACAGACAGATGCACCACTTGTCAAGTCATGCTGTGGTGGTGTCCCATATAAAGTAGAGGAAGATGTTAGCCCAGCGACAGTCTTCTTCAGCAAAAAGAGGAGCATTGGCATTGGATGTTAGCTCAGGGCTCATCTTCCTCACACACACACACACACACAAACATACACACACAAAATAGCTGGGCTTTAATTCATAAATTTGTTTTACTCTGAATCACCAGAGGTGATTAGCACAGCCCAGTTATCAAAAAGAAAAGGCATAGAGACTTTTGGCTCACTGGACTCGAAGATCTGGAAAATGATATTTATCCAGTGTTTAAATAACTAAAATTACTTCCAAATGGCCTATTTCAGTGAAATTCGTAGAATACATTAATAAATTATTAAACCAAATCAAATTCTAGTACACCATTATTCTTATTTTTAAAAGCACAGAGTCCTCATAATTTGACTCAACATGCTTGAATAAAATGTTAAATATTATTTTCCCAAAAAAGTGAATGTTTTTTACAGATGAATGAGTCCAAACTATATGCGGAATGAAGTCCCAGACTGCCATTGATATAAATGATCACAAAATATCACTGATGATGTTGATAGTTCCTATTATAACCAACCCAAGAGGAGAATTGCTGAAAGTTGACATCCCTGTCACTTGTAAGATAAACCCATCTGAAAAGAGAGAAGAAACACAAAGAGATTGCTGAGCTCAGTAACCCATTGCGTGTCTTAGGGTTTCACTTGTCTTTTACAGTATATTTTCACTTTATGTTCCTTCGTTTGACGTAAAAAGACTCTGGTCGTGGAAGCACTAGACAATTAAATGTACATTTTTAGATTAGACAATAGATTCTCACTGTGTCAAACTATCAATTTTTAACTAATTGATCTGCTATTTAAAATGATTTCTTAATCCTCTTAAAATGGGGCAGGATGGGCAGTTTTGAGAAACAGTGCATAAAATATAGGCAGTTGAGTAGGAGGCATGATTCTGTACCTGAAAAAGAGTGAATTCATTCATTATTTTGAAATTGTATTATTTTGTTATCTAAAGTGGATCTCAGGTGCATAGATTAGATAACTCATAATGCTTTCTCTAACTGAAACTCACTGTTAGTCCCTTCCTTTATGCTGTAGGCAGAATAACGCCCTCCCCTTCAAATGTTTGCATTTTAATCCCTAGAACTTGTGAATATGTTATGTTACATGACAAGGGAGAATTAAGGTTTCAGATGGAATTATGCTTGCTAATGAGATTGCTGTAGGGCTCAGAGCCAGAAGGGCCCTGATAGGGCGGAGCCCAAGAAAGTGCGGGCACCGGCAGGGCAGGAAAGAGTTCAAGTGGGAGCCACAAAGTAAGACAAAGACAGTTTTAGTAAGAAATTAAGCAACACTTAGGTAAGGAAAAAGGACAGGCTACAAGAGAGCTTGGGCTGTCTCGGAAAGCAGAGAGAGCAGCCTCAAGCTGGGCTGAAGGGGATTTTTTTATGGGAACTCAAAGGGAAGCGGTCGCAGCAGCTGGGGATTGGAACTCCGGCCATGTCATCAGTTGGCTGATTGGTTCTGGAGCTGCATGTTCAGTTTGTGGTCCCTCTGCAAACCAAGTGGTTTGTAGCAGGCCTTGACGGACTGCTGACTTGTTCCATGTTATAGGATGTGTGGCTGATTTCAGGTGGATGTGGCTTCCTGTATGTGCAGACTTGTTTCAACCTAGGGCCCCACCTAGCCCATCAAGATACTGTATGATTGCCTTCATTAAGTAGTAGATAATAACAACAGCAAACAAACACATAGGGACAGAGATTGGATTGGTGGTTACCAGAGGGGAAGGGGGGAGGGAGGAGGGTGAAAGGGATAATTCGGCACATGTGTGTGGTGATGGGTTGTAATTAGTATTTTGGTGGTGAACATGATGTAATCTATGCAGAAATAGAAGTACAATGATGTACACCTGAAATTTTTACAATGTTATAAACCAATGTTACTGCAATAAACAAAAAAATTAAAAAAAAAAAAAGATGCCTGTCTCAAGATGACTTTGAGATGGGGAGGTTATCCTTTATTATCCTGGTTGGCCCAACATTATCACAAGGATCCTCATAAATGCAAGAGACACAGGGGAGAATCAGGGTCAAAGTGATGAGATGTGAGAAAGACTGGACTGGCCACTGCTGGTTTGGTTCCTGACTATTTCACTGATCAGTGTATGACCATCTTTCATTAATTCAATAAATAATATTAATAATGAAACCCCATGAACCCACCATAAACCAAAGAATCAAGTTCATGTATTGTTTACTTTAAAGTATATATACATTTTTTTATTTCTTATTTCCTTAGTTTCCAGCACTGAAACAACTACCTTTAAACATATATTAAATTTATGTGTGCATTTAAATTTATTTTCATATTTATATTTCTCCTGCTTCTATGTCCTTAAATACATACAGCATGTGTATCTCTATATCTATCTACTTGTCTATCTATCTATATTTGTCTAGATATGATACAAATGATCTTTTTTTTTATTGCTATCTATTTGTATACTGGCCTATACATGATAATTTTTAAATTTTAGTTGTTACCAAATTTTTTTAAAGTATGTCATTCTGTATGTAGTCTCTAGTACTTGCTTTGTCACTCAAATATTGTTTCGTGCTTTTTAAAAGATTTGTCCATGTTGTTGCAGATAGCTGTAGTTAATTCATTCACATTGTTTTATATTATTCTATTATTGTTACCATACCAAAATTTATTTATGATTCACCTATCAACAGGCATTGTGTTTACGATATTATTTTATGAAATGCACCTAAATTGTATTTGGAAGCATTTTAAAAACATGTAATTATAAAATATTTCATATATACTCTCTAAAATATATAAATGTATGTAAATAACATAAGTATATCCACATATACTAAATAAGCAACTTCCTTAGCCATGCTCTGAAATAATTTGTGTAATATCGTTTTTTCCTATTTTTGAATGATTAGTAAATTCACTTCTAAATTCATTTGGCCCTGATGTCTCATTTTGAGAAATTTTTTAATACCAACTCCCCCTACCACACACACTTTTTAAAAAATTTATATGACAATTTTTTAATAATGACCATCTTTCCAAGATTTTAAGTTTATGGGACTATTCATATTTTCTAGTGCCTTTATGTCAGTTCTAAGAAGTTGCATTTCCTAAGAAATTTTCAGTGTCATGTATTAATTCTTTTGAATAAATTAGTTCACAGTATCCTCTTATTGTGTTTAATTTCTGCTGTACTTTTAGTTATGAAATGATTCTCTTTCCTGATATTATTTTTGTATTTCTGTTTTTGCTTAATTCATTTCAAAGAAACATTTGTGTGTACTGATCTTATCTAATTTTCCTTTGTTTATTGGTTATTAGTCTTTTTTTTTTACTTTTTTAGGAATTATTCGGATATTTTCCTCACTTTTTGAGATAATAAGTTCATTAAATTTTATTTTGTCTTCATTGGTTAATAATTTAAAACTATATATTTCTCAGAATATATCATAAGTTTTGATAATTATCATTATTATTATTAACCTATACATGTCTTCAGGTGAACATATGATATCTATCTTCTTAGGCCCACATATTA
The DNA here is from genome assembly GCF_020826845.1 of Diceros bicornis minor. Lineage (NCBI taxonomy): Eukaryota > Metazoa > Chordata > Mammalia > Perissodactyla > Rhinocerotidae > Diceros > Diceros bicornis. The sequence continues at coordinate 18,687,307 of NC_080777.1, forward strand.
AGTTATATTTTTAAATATCCACAACTTTCACCATTGTTGTTGAGGCTGTAGTTTTTATTTTTTAAACTAATTATATCATAGTCAGACAACATAGTTTTTAGGATATAAGTAACTGGAAATATGTTGAGACTTGATTTATGGTGCACTGAACAGCATTGGAGGATGTGACATCTTTAATTCCTGACTTTTGTATTATAAATATGTTAATTAGACTTGCCTTTTAAAACTACTTCCTATTGCTAAAATGTTTAAACATAATGTTTAAATACATAAGACCTGTGTTTTTAAAACTATATCCAATTGATTTTATATGTGCTTATCTATCACTTTCTGAGAAACATGTTATCTTTTAATCAGTTTTCCTTGTTTTGTTCTTTTTACCGTATATCTTTTGAAAGAGTTATTATTTGCATAGACATAGTAATAATTTTATATGTACCTGGTTAATTGAAATTTTATTCAGATCATAGGAATCTTTTTTCTTATATTTATCTATAGCCTTTTAATTCATGTTTCCTGATTTTAGACCTATCTCTATTAGCTAGTATATAATTATATTTTCTTTCTTTTTCTTGACTCTTTTTAATTGGAAAAATTTACCATTTATATATATATATTTTTTTGAGGAAGATTACCCCTGAGCTAACACCTGTCGCCAATCGTTCTCTTTTTTGCTGAGGAAGATTGGCTCTGGGCTAACATCCATGTCCATATTCCTCTACTTTATGTGGGACGCCTTCCACAGCATGGCTTGATGAGCAGTACCTAAGTCTGCATCCTGGATCTGAACCTGCAAACCCAGGGCCACCAGAAGTGGAGGGTACAAAGTTAACTACTATGCCACCAAGCTGGGTACCCATTTATATATTTTTTGATGATAACTGGTATGTTTGTATTTATTTCTCTCAAATTATTATTTTCTAATATTTCCTATAATATTCATGAGCTATCTTCTTTCCTGTTTTTATTGAAATTTTATTTTCCTCTGTTTACTTTGACATATTATAAATTTTAATATGTTGTAAATTGCCTGTAACATATAATTTAAATTTAATAATTATCTTTCTTGTCCTGATCTATACAGGATTCTTAACTCTGTATAAGACAGAAGCTTCTCTCTCATCTATGTGATCTTCTTGTTCAATTATTTAGTTCTGTTCTTTTTTTTAACCACATAATTTAGATATTCACGTTAATATTTTATGCAGGTAAATCTCTCTTTGGAGTTGCCCAAATGTTTATCATGTTCTATACCCACACTTCTGCTTTCGTCTTGGACAGTCCTTCTAAAATAATTCTCTCTCTTTTGAAATATATTCTTTAACAATTTCTTTAGAGATAGCATTTTAGAAGTTAATTTCTCCGTAACACTTATTTGAGGAATTATCATTAAAAGGGGAATTTCTCTGGCTATACACTTCTAAACTGACAATTATTTTATACTTAGTACTTTGAAAATACCAATACATTGTTTTCTGCCTCATGTTTTTTGTTGTTTAGACAACCTATATAAGTCTAGTTGTTTTTTACGGAAGTAAGCTGGGTGTTCCTTGTGTCTAATTTTAAGATATATGCTTTGTTTTTGGTTGAACAACATTTCACAATGATATGCCAAGCATAGGGTTATTTTTATTCATTCTACTTCAAATTTAGTGACTGCGATATTGTGATATAATAAGAAATATAAATTTTGGTCTTTGTTCACTGTTCCTGGTACAGCTCTTGAGCTATAAAAGTGAAAGGAGCATCTTTTTTTATTCATAACAAGCCCATTTCAACCACACTAGAGTTTATGTTAGTAAGGTGATTTTGAAAAGCCCCTAAATAACCACAACGTGGTTGCCAGGGGAAATAATCATGTGATTAGAGGGTTGGACCTTTCAGCTCCACCTCAGACCTCCAGGGAGGGGAGAGAGGCTGGAGGTTGAGTTAATCACTAAAAGCCAATGATTTAATCAATCATGCCTACATAATAAAACCTCCATAAAAAATCCAACCCAAGGGGTTTGGAGAGCTCACTAGGTGATGAGCACGTGGAGGTGCTGGGATGGTGGTGCAACAGGAGAGAGTGTGGAAGCTTGATCCTCCTTCCACCATACCCTGTCCTGCATCTCTTCCATCTGGCTGTTTCTGAGCTATATCCTTTTATAATAACCTAGTAATCTAGTGAGTAAACTGTTTTCCTAAGTTCTGTGAGCAGTTCTAGTAAGTTACCAAATCCAAAGAAGGGGTCTGGGGAACCCCTAATTTATGGCTGGTTAGTCAGAAGTACAAGTACAACCAGCAACCTGTGATTGGCATTTGAAGTGGGGATATTCTTGTGGGACTGAGCCCTTAACCTGGGGCATCTGAAGCTAACTCCAGGTAGATAGCACCATTTAGTGTCAGAAGCGGTGTGAATAGTAGAGGAGAAAACAGAGTTTCTCTTAGCTGTTATAGACTTATTTACCTTTAGCTGTGTAGAGGAGGAAGAAATTTTCCTCTACTCTAGATTCTTCTGGCTGATCTAAGAATTAAATTAACATGCAACAGATTAATAGGAGAAAATCAAATTTAATTTTTTACATACAGGAACCCCACATACATGAGAGAGTCAGAGACTCCACATACATGAGAGGTTCAGAGACAGAAAGGTAAAAGGAGATATTTATGTCACCTTGAGCCAAGGAATGGGATAGAGGTCTGGGCCTTCAAAGGGAAGGAGGGTAATTCACAAGATAAGAAGAGCAAATGTTCGGTAATCAGATAGGCCATTAAAAAAAGTTTATTTTTGGTAATTACTCTCCTTATAGGCAAGGTCCTTAATTTAAATTCCTCAAGGAAGAGTAAAAGTTTCTCTTGAGCCTGCAGGGTCTTGATCACCTTCAGCTCAAAATACTCCACATGCCAAAGTGCCACATCTTGGAGTGCCGGCCCTGAAGGCCATCAGTTGGTATCAGAGAAGTGGGATTTACTAGCATAGTCCTGGCTCACGGAAACTTGTGGTTTAGGAAGAGAAAGGATGAAAGTGTGAGAGGTGAGGAACCTTTGATCTCTGGATGACTACTTATTCATTCCTAGTATGAAACTGTAGCTATACTGCGATGGGTTACTAAAGGTCAAAGTTACCAGTGAAATTTAGAAAGGGTGGTATACCTGACTCCAGAGAAGTTGGCTCATTGGATACATATGGAAATACAAAATAATAGGAAGCATGCTAAACACACAATCCCTTGGTTATTGTTATCTCTAAGAGCTAAGGTGAAAGTTAAAAAAAGTGCTAGGTTGGCCTTAATGCTGGACCAAACTCAGATTTCAGTCAGTCTGAGCTTCAGCCACCAGCTTCAAAGCCACTCACAAAGCGAAAAATTATGCCTGGACAATGAAAAGTACCTCTAAGACCTCTGGTCACCAAGAAGGCAGACAATGTGGGTGGAGGGCAAAACTAAGAAACTGCTGAAACCAGGGAGTATAGGTAGTGTGAGGGAGTTGTTTCATTTAACAGATGGGTATCATCAGCTTTCTGAAGACCTTTTACTAAAATGGATCGTGAGAGAAATGACATTAGGGGCAGTGACTTTTTTTGAATGATAGAGAGCAGAAGAGCATGTTCAGGTTGATAAAAGACACACAGCTGGTAACTGAACAATCACAGGTGGCTATATGTGATCCAGAAACACAGGAGGTTATTCTGCAGGGAACAGCAGCCTGGAGGACTGGATAAGAGCCACTGCAAGGCCTGTTAACCCTGAGAAGTGGTACTATCCATGTACCCCTGTAAAGGCCAAGTAGAGCATCCCAGATGAAGCAGCTGATATGATTCATATGCAAGCCATGTGGGACTGGCTTTGTGATGACTGGGATATTCACCTACTGAATATGCCTGTTACCCAGGTCATAGTAAATGCTGTGATTAAGGGGACCTCTTTTACATCAGCACCTCATGTAGAATGACATTAAAAAGACACCTCTTTGTGGCTGGCCAGGTGGCATAGTGGTTAAGATCATGCACTCTGCTTCGCCAGCCCAAGGTTCGCAGGTTTGGATCCTGGGTGCCGTTTATCAAGCCATGCTGTGGCGGCATCTCTTATATAAAGTAGAGGAAGATGGGTACAGATGTTAGCCCAGGGCTAATCTTCCTCACAAAAAAAAAAAAAAAAGACCCTTGAGAACCAGAAGGATCTGTGTGGCTATCTTGACCTAAAAACAAAGTTGAGTTAAGCAGCCATGATGGGACCAGGATACAGTCACATACTCTGTTCTTGGAAGAACCACAGACTGCACTTGTAAGCTTTGACTCTGCCAAAGCTTCTGATTTTACAAAAGCCCCTAACAGCCACCTGGACCTAACCAATAAAACTGTGACCTGCTCCAACCAATCAGGACTAAGCAGGTTTGCATCCCTCATTTGCATAAGAGGACCTGAGTGGGAGCCTGGGCAGGAAATTTTTTTTTTTTAAAGACAGCTCCCTTCCTTTGTTCTCTCAAAGCATACTTTAGGTTCACTGCCAAAGGCCATGTCTGCTGGTTTGCAAACTGTATGAGCAATAAAGCTTTCCTAGCTAAATTCTTGCATTCCAGAGGTTTTTGTTGACACCCATGTAGTCTCACTACTGCAAAATCTAGGGACAGCTCTGGAAACCTTATTGAATTTGCTGTGTCAGCTTCCCCTCATGGGTCCTATAGATGCCAATAAAAACATTAGATGAATAACAAGAAAATGAAGAAAGGCCAAGGAGAGAGTGAAGGGGCTATTCTTAGCAGGGTGGAAATTTTTAAATGGTTATTGAAAAATAAGATGAATAAAGCAAATATTGATAGGAGTGAAACAAGCAGGAAACAGAAAGGGAGAGTCACAGAACTCGTCCCAGCAGAGTGGAAATCTGTAGATGGTTATTAAGAGATGGGATGAATAAAACAGACATTGATAGGACTACAACAAGGTTTTACTAGAGCCTACCAAAGGTTGAGCTGGCCGCAGGGACTCCTACTCATTCCCCTACATGAAAGGACCCTAAACAGGTCTGTTTGCTTTACCCTAGTTTGGAGAAATTTAAAAAACCAAAAGGCACAGATTCAATGAGAAACTTGACCTGTAATCTCTTGGGGCAGTGGTTATGCAGATTAATCAAGATAAAGATTGACAAGTAAGCCAAGATCCCTCAGCTCAACCCCCTGCTGAAGAGCCCTGCTGAGGCCTTCTGCACAGGGCACAAGGTCAGGGGAGTGAAGAAAAGAAGATGCCTGGGCTCCACGAGCTCTAGGGTCTGTGGTACCAGAACCTGATGGCAAAACCCTAAAGTGAGCTACAATTAGATCGCGAGAATATTGATACGTAAGGGTCGAAAAATTACAGTAAAAGTTTAGATAAAAATGGCAGTATATACACAGGCTCTATGTAAAGGAGTTGTGTTCTTTACCTGAATGCTTTATGGGAATGGATATTGTGTCAGACTCTTCCCCCACTTAGTATTTAAAACCAAAACCTATAGATAAAGTCATAATGGAGGCTACAGTTAGAAATATAAGGGTTGATGAGATTATGGAGAAAGTTTGGAGGAAAACTGGTATGTTTGAACAGGCTTTATGTAAAGTGGTTGCATTTCTTTTACCTGATTGTACCATGGGATAGACACTGGGTCTGACTGGGGAACATTTCCCCTACCTAGTACTGTAAAACAGAGGCATGTAACCCCTCCTTCAAGAAATATTAATTGCACATGCTAAATGGGAGCTAATAAGATTGCCCAAGCCCACAGAGTGTAGAATAGAAGCTGTAGTACTGTATGGACCAATTCTCTCTATGATAATAACCCAATGTGGGATGTGGACTGGGGCTTATGGGAAAAACCTATGAGCACCTCCAAGTAACGCTACTGGATCTTTAGACTTTCCAAAGATCTTTCCAAGGACTGACTTGGAAACTGTGTAGGATCTGCCAGACTCTATCTTCACTTGGGCAGTGCCCTATAAGCTGTTCTTGACTGACCAACAAGACTTGCTCGGTTTGTGGATGGAAGTTCCAAGGTGAATGGACAGCATCCTGTTTGGAAGGCTGCCACTCTGATCAAAGAAGGTAAAAACAGATAAGCCCAGAGGGTTGAATTGCATGTTGTTTTCCTAGCAATGATGGAAAAATTGAGCAATGGTAAAACCTCTATGTTTCAGGTTTTACAAACTCGTAGGTGATGGCCAGTGGCCCGGCCATATGGTCAGTCAGGAGGGCAATGGAAACCTAGCCTATTAAAGGAATGCCCCCATGGAGCATGGCTCTATGGAAATCTCTATGGGAATTTAAGGGTCACATTAAAGTAGAACATATTGATGCCATCAGAAGAACCTCTTCCATGTTCAGAAGGTGATTGGAACCACCGAGTGGATCTTTTGGTGCTTTCCTTTGAGATGGCCACCCAGGTCCATGAAATGAATGGACATGAGTTGGGGACTGCAGGAATACAGAGATGGGTCAAATAATTTTTATTTTTTATATCTCTGAACTGAATTTAAGGTAATTTGTTAAACTTTTCTTTAGTCACTCTATCTCTCTTCAGCTGTGTCTAGTATGTTAACCTCATTTACAGAGATTTTAATTTTTGTTATTTTTATTTTTAATGATTTTTAACTTCAGTATTTATTTCCAAAATTTCTATTTTTTTCAAATATCCATGCCTATATTTTAATAATCTTTTAATGCCTTTCTTGCATTTTTGAGTCTTTCCTCTATTTTTTAATTTGGTTTTAGGGTGAATTTATTGATAGAGAGATCCATTTGGTTCTGTGAAACACATGTAGGCACTAAGCCACTTGGTACTACTTCAAATTCATGTTTAAGTTTACGATTACTTGCACCATGACATGGAATACAGCTCAAGTCCTATGTGAAAGCCAGCTGGAGTTATGAATTCTCAGAGGTGTCATGGAGAAGCATAATCTAGTTTATCCTTTTGCTGAAGGTATAGCTCTTGGGGAATTCAGTTTTATGCTGGGGTCATTCTGCACTGCAGCAATTTCCCATATTGCAGGCTCAGGTACATGTATATTGTCCTCTGTAGAAAATGAAAACAAACATAAAAAGGAATCCTCTGGGTTCCTTGAGATCTTCAAATCCCCTCATCGTAGCTGCTGGATTTAGCTCACTTGCATTCTATATTTCTCTTCATCCTACTCTTTTGGTCTCATGATTTCCCTTCCTTTCTTGCAAGCCCATTCACATAAAGTATATGCATTGCTATATTTTATCAAATATTTAAGTATTTTGCAGGAGGTGCATTTACAGGCTAAATAATCTATAAATTTGAGGGAAATTTTGTCAGCTATATTTTGCAGAGTAAAGAGCCATGTTTAATTTAGTGACTTTAAAAATGGCCACTTATAAATCTCGGGATTCCATGGGTCAGTAGTTAGAGCTGCGCTCCCCTGGAAAGTTCTAAATGGTTCTTCTGGTGTTTCAGTTGATCCCAAGAGCAGCGAGAGAGCAAGCCCAGATGAACAAGAAGATTTCAAGCCATTCCTTCCATAGTATTAATTATTATCCCATTGGCCAAAGCAACTGACATGGTCAAGTGTAGGTTCAACAGTTAATTAAAAAGATTACATCCCTTTTATGAGGAGCTGCAGTGTCATGTTGGAAAAGTACCAGGGAACAGAGAGGGGGTAGAATTCATGGCTATATTTGCAGTATAGCAAAAAAAGTGAATTTCCTTATTATTGATTTAAGTGTAATTTTCCTCTTTATGTGACATTTATGCCACTCTTTTTAATTATTAAAATAGTCATCATTAGTCAGTTAATGATCTCGAAAAATTAATATATACTTCTGAAGCTAGCTAAAGCTCTATAAGGATAGGTGAATAGCATATTATCATTGTATTATCATTTTAATTAAGGAAAGGTTTAAATATGTATATATTTTACATAACTTTTCATTGAAAAATATTTTTTTAAATATTCATAAGATTCTATTCTCAGCATTTGTCAGATTAGATATCCTAAAAAGCATAATAATGATTAAGGAGATAACATATGTGATAAATTCTAATGAAAATGAAAGAAATTATAAATATAAAATTCAGCATAAGAGTTACTTATGAAAGGGCGAAGGAAGAAAAGTTTAGTATAAGGAATAGATCCAAAGAGATTCCAAATTAATGATAATATTTCTTCTCTTAAACTGGCAAGTGGGTACCTGAAAGCCCATTGTGTGTTTTATGATAAACCACAACACTGCAGTATTGTGTAATAGTAGGATATTGATTTTGTTGTCAATAAATGTCGCTGAATCAAATGGGTAGCCATATTTAAAAGTTGGATTCTTGTCCTCTAACTCAAACTACATACAAAAACCAATTCCACTAGAATTGTTGAGATAAATGTCAAACGGAAAGTAAGTGTGTTGCTAAAGCAAAAGTAAAATAATATTTTCATGACCTTCAGGTAGATACATTTTAAAATAAATTTTAACTGACAATTATTTGTCTTTGGCTATTTTTAATGTTTAAATAATTATTATAAATACAATTTGTTTCATTTTTCTTTGATGTATATGAGTAGATATCCTGGTAATATCTTACTAATATTTGTACATTTTGGGGATTTACTAAAATATAGTAGGTAGAGAGTGGGTAGAATGATCTGACAAAGCAAGAAATTGCAAGGGAATTTCAACAAGCCTAAAAATAAATTCTATAGGAAAAGAAAGTACATTATGTAATAACAGTGTTGTATGCAAAAAGGGAGAGTTTAGTGTTAAGGGCACAAGAAAAAAATATAAGATCGTTGGTCACACTAAATACAAGTGCTTCAGATTGTGGTTTTGTGATTTCTGAAACCAAAATACTTGATGACTTCAACAATGTTTATGTCGTCTTTACCTGATCAGAGATTACATTTGTTTTATCAAACTATATTAGTTTCTTATTACTACTGTTAACAATTGTCACAAAATTTGTGACTTAAAACAACACAAACTTATTTTTTTACAGTTTCAGAGGCCAGAAGCCAGAAATCAGTAACACCAGGCTAAAGTCAAGGTGTTGGGAGGTTGGTTCCTTCAGGAGCTCTAGAGGGAAAATATGTTTCCTTGCCTTTTCCACCTTCTACAGGCCACATGCATTGCTTGGCTTGTGGCCCCTTCCTCCATCTTCAAAGTGCATCACTCTAATAATCTCTGCTTCCTTCATTACATCAGCATCTCTTCTGGCTCTGACTCCTCTTGAGTCTGTCTTATAAAGATTGTTGTGATTATGTCTGCCTACCCTGATAATCCAGGATAATTCTAGATAACCCATCTAAAGAACTATAATCACTCATAAAAAGTCCCTTTTGGCCATATAAGGTAACATTCACAGGACCAGGGATTAAGACATGGACATTCTTGCAGGGGCAGGGGGAGGGCAGGGAACATTATTTAGCCTATGACACCAGCAATCAGTCTGCATGTCGTAAATGGAAAACTAGGAACTATTTTGTACGTGTATGTTGGTTTTTGGTCCAACATTAGTCTTAGTCAATATCATTAAATTTCAGCATCCTGATCTCAACAGACTAAATATTTTCATGAAATTTCTATAAATGTCTCAAAGCTTGAGAAGTGAACACAGGAACAATTCTGTAAGAACAAATAATACTTTTTAATATAATTTCCTTTCAGTGCTGCGAGCTTTTAGATTGTCTGCTCCCTTCTCAAAACTATATAGAAATAGCTCAGAAGTAATAAAACAGAAAAAATACAAAAAAACAAAAATGTCAATGATGATGGTGAAGAGAATGAAGGATTTGGCTACTAATGGGTCATAAAATTGGTGTTATTCACTCTCATTAAGATAGCAATTCCAAGGACTGTGTCCATAAACCCATTATTTAATTTAAGCATTTAAAATCATAATTCCATTTGTAAAGCCTTTTAGATACTTAGATAGAAAGAGCATAGAAGTCTTAAGAAGTTGTTAACATCAGTGCCAGCTGAGAAATGTAAGGAAAGAAAGTTACAATCAGCTTTCAAGATTCAATGATTTCACTCACAAATCTGTACTAAATTTAACTACATTTCCAAGGTTTTCTAATTACAGGTCTTAATAGAAAAATATAACATGTCAGAAAATAAGTTTCTGAAGGCAATAAAAGAGAATAACCTAGGTATAAATATAAAATAACTAAATGTTCAGGACCTGTGTTTGAACAAATATAAAATTCTGTATCAGGATTTGAACATACTTACATAGAAGGAAAGCAAGATTGTTTAGGTTTGGAAAACAATGTCATAAAGATTTCATCTCTCTAAATTAACCTGTAAATCCAGAAGGACTTTAATTAAAACTATTATGGGATCTTTGAAAGTCAAGGAAAATATGGCCACAATTCATCTAGACAATGAAAAAGTAAGAAGAGATTGGACAAATACTTCACTGTGACAGAGTGACATTTTCCTACCAGATATTTACACTTAATATCCAGCATGCTGTACATTTGGGGAAGTAGAATGACAAACCAAAGTAAAAAGAAATTCAACCAGACTCAGGAATACACGAGAATTTAGTACATAATAAAGTGTCATTTCAAACCAATGAAGGTATAGATAACCCCTTGTCTTTAATGCAATTAAGAGAAAAGCAATTCCCAGCATCATCCCTTACACTAAAATATATTTCATCTGGATCAAATATTTAAATGTTATTAAGCTACAAAATTGCAACAGGAATGAATGTTTACATAAATGTACAGAGGAAACTCACTTTTATGCAAGAAAAAAAGCCAAAACCAAAGACAAATAATGTGATTGTATAAACATGTAACTTCTTATACCACATAAATATGGAAAGATACATTTTAAATAAGAAAAATGCATTGGAGTATACTTCCAACATTTATAACAAATTGCTGATATCTAGAAAATAGTTAGAAAAATGTCAAAATTTCTTAGATATAGTAATCTTACATATATTTTTCATCTAAAGAGTAATTGACTAGATTGGTTATTTGTTTCTAAGCTGATTTGATTTGTCCAATGGAGAATAACTGTATTCAACTTTCATTGCAAATCTCATCATGACAGTAATTAATATACTGGAAATGCATCATTGAGCTAGCCTGTCAAAGATAACAATTAATTACCATAAAGTATTTCATGTATTAATGGGCAGGAGAGTCTGGGAATCATTTTACGACTGGTAGAAAGGCAAGAGCAGCCAAGCGCAGACAACTCAAAGGGAATCAAGTGTTCAGCAGTTAAACAACACTCGAGCACTCAATAGTATTTATTTAATTAAATTCAAATTACTGGGATTTCCTTGTTGGAAAGCTCAGAAAATATTAATGATGGACAAGTTGGGGTTTAATAATTATAACAAGTATATATAAAATAACTATTTGGCAAAATAGATAATTCAAAAAAATTCTATTGGTAAGCCTACCTGATGTGAAGTTCAAGAATGTTTTTTCCACTACTTTGCAGTAATAATTATACTTATAATAATGTCCCATATAAAGTAGAGGAAGATGGGCACGGATGTTAGCCCAGGGCCAATCTTCCTCAGCAAAAAGAGGAGGATTGGCAACGGATGTTAGCTCAGGGCTAATCTTCCTCACACACAGAAAATAAATAAATAAAAAAATAAAACTTTAGTTATCAATTATGACTATAAGATATAAATGTTATTTCTTTTAATTATTTGATCATATAACAAATTTTAATCTAATTATAATTGATTAAAATAAACTATTTTAATTAATTCATATTATTTAATTAGTCTAAATTAATACAAATATAATCTGAATAAAGACTACCAGGTTAAGATACAGAATATTGAATGTTTCCAGGACACAAGATTCCATTGTTGTACTTTACAGCCAATACCCACTAAGCAGAATTAACTACACATTTTTGTTCTATCAACATAGATTATATATTTTTCTTGTGTTTCACATAAATTGAATCTCATATTCTTTTGTACATGGCTTCCTTTGGTCATTTTTTTGACTGTGAAATTCACCTATATGATTGCATATATTAATATTTTTTGTTTTATTTAAATTGATGTAAAGCATTCCATTATTTTAATATAATACAATTAATTCACCCTGTGTCTCGCTCATAAACATTGGGTTAGTTCTAGATTTTGGAACTGTGAATTTTCAGGGATTTTTTGACTTTCTTTGCACATGTACACTCCTGTGCCTTGTATATATACCTTGGAATAGAATTGCTGGATTGTAGAGTAGAAGTGTGTGTTGTTTTATTAACACTGAGAAACTGTTTCCAAAGTGATTTTATGATTATTCATTCCCATTAGCAATGTTTAAAGTTTGTCCATTTTCAATGAAACTGAGAATTTTTAGTTCTTTAATTTTCTCTATTCTTCTAGGCTTCTAGTGGTATGTCATTGGGGTTTTAATCTGCATATCCATGATATCTGATAATATAGAACAAATGTTCTTATGCTTTTTGTCTACTTTGTTATCTTTTTTCACAAAGTGCTTGTTCATTTTGGCCAATTTTTTCCCAATTGGTTTTTTCTTAGATTTTTTTCTTTCTTTATTTATAACGTTGATTATACACTCTGGATGTGAACTGAATGTCAGAAATATACTCTATATCAGATATCACAAACATTTTCTCCCATTCTGTGATTTTCCTTATTTATCGTCTCCATAGTATTTTTGTGCAACAGAAGTTCTTCATTTTAATTAAGTTCAGTTAAGCAATCAAGTCAAGTTTGGTGCTTTGTTGAATCTTGTTAAAGAAATCTTCCCTTACCACAAGGTCATGTAAAATTCTATTATTTATATTACCAAGGACTTCTAATCTGCACGAGATTGCATAGACTTCTTTTTCCATGTGCCTCCCCATTAAGCAAAACTATAGACTCTGAAAATGCAATAGACAATTAAATGAAAAATCTGAAAAGTTAGATAAGAAAAGTGAATTGGTTTGAGGCATCAGGACCAGAGGAACAGCACCACAGCAGAGCATCTTGTGCTCTCCCCTCCTCAAAATAGGAAGACCACCCAGATCCAGTGTTCTCTGACTCCTGCCAGAAGACAATTTAGATAATGGAATTCATTCCATTTCCATTCCTTCCATTCCAGTATCAAATCTGAGTCCCTCTGACATTAGGTGTGCCTAGCCTGCCTGACACCATGGTGAGAGGAATCAATTAGGATCCCCACTAACAATAAGCAGCCAGAGGAAGCACTCTCCTTCCCTTCTGTGTCTGAGACCCCCTTCTCCTATTGAGAGATGCAAAGGCGGGTAGACCAAGAAAGCAAGAGAGAGCCAGCTACGGCAAGTGGCCTGATCTAGAAAGCTTCTTTGTTCCTGTCATTTCAACTCTCCCCTCTTCTACTCAAGACATACTATCAGGACAGTTAGGGGTGACTCAAAGGGAGACCCAGCATTACCGTCTCCCACGTAGAGACACTCTGTGACCCAGCTTGGGAAAACCACTTCTGCCGACTCAGGCAGCATCAATAAGGACCATTGGGAACCCCAATGGCACCAGGTAAGCCGAGTAGACCAAAGTAACACTGCAAGAGGTCTGAAAATTAAACTGCCATTACTACCACAGCCCAAAAACTAGGCCAAGACTAACATGCTGAGCCTAAATGGGGTGACTATCTGCTAATACAAAATGTTTAAGAAAAACTCAGGGTGTCCTAACATAATAGACAGATATCCAAGATATGATTAAAAAAAAATCATCTGTCACAAAAAGAAACAAGAAAATCACAAATAGGACAATCAACTGCTACCAACATCATGATGAATCAGATGTTGCTATTTTTAGACAAGAATTTTTAAAGGAGGGTCTGAGTTTCATAACAGACATTAGAAAACTGATATAAATTATATTTATATATATATATGATATTATAATATATATTAATAATATATATGATATTATAATATATATTAATAATATATATGATATTATAATATATATTAATAATATATGATATTATAATATATATATTAATATATATTAATAATATATATATGATATTATAATATATATATTAATAATATATATATGATATTATAAAATGTCAATGAGAAATTCTCAAACTTTTTCCATATATCTACTTTATTTAATCACTTAAAAACTAAAATATATATTGAAATCCTTATCTATCTGCCCAAAACACTGAATGTTATAAATACACTTTATAAATTTTAAATTACCTTTTTCTTTGTTATAACACTAAAACAAAGAGACATATTTGTATGATTTCTGGAATATTTTGGTCCCTAAAATTTAGCAAGGCAAAAGCACTGTACAAAAAAATCTGATTATTATATTTTGTTTTAATTCACATGAGAAAATTAATTTAAGTAGAACAAATTAAAAGAAAATTCTATAACTATTGATTTCTCTAGTTAGCATTTACTAATAGATTAAATAAATACTTTTGTGATGCTTACATTATGGAAATGCCTTGTTTTTGTTTGGTGAAGCAGAACGCATGTCCTTGAATGCGTTTTCAATGCATAGATGCAATTTTTACTGATTATTTTTGCATTTAATTTCATCTACTTATGCAAACATTTGAGTGTGCTGTCTCATTTTTCTTAACTGCTACACTAATCCTAGTTAATCCTATAAATTTAACACAGTTCTTTCTCCACGGGTTTATTAACATGCCACAATGTATCAGTTCAATATGTGGTCTTGTAATTTTAACATGTACTATTTTCAGACTTTCTTATTCTCATTTAACATATGCAGCAATAAGTTCTCATACAAACTGCAGCTATCCTGCTTTGTATCCTTCTTTTTCTCTCCATAAATCTCTCCCTTTGCCACACTGCTCTTTTGGCCATCTACATAGAGTCTTCGTGTGTGTATTTATATAATATGTATAACCTATGTATGTGACATTATATACAGCTCTTAAAGCTGGCTAGAATCTCTGCATTTAAATGCCAGTTTTATCATTCATTTATCTCACTATCTCTATGACCTTTGGCAAGTTTATTAACCCCTTCCATTTCTTCATCTATAAAAGAAGGACAATGACGTGCCTGCCTTGGAGACAAAAAAGGTAAAGAATTTGGACCAACATCTCGCCAATAGTGGGTGATCAATATATGTCAGCAATTATTATTCTTCAGATTTCACTGGTGCACCCATGGCTGTGGTATAACAATCTGGAATGATAATCAACACTTGCCTCTGTTCATGGCTGAGTCATTTCAAATTCAAAACATCCATATAAAAATTATTATTCTGCCAGCTCATTCTATAGACTTGAGACTTCTATCATCGAGACATATATATGATTTAAAGTTTGGGAGTTATAATTTGAACTATCATAGTCATTTGAACCATATACCCATTCAGTCAGCAAGCCTTGACAGTCATCTTTTATTCCACTAAAAGAAACTACTAATCATTCTCAGCCTAAATATGTCCATAATATATGTAAGTAATATACTCCAATTTCACACAGAAAAAGAAAATCACTGTAATTCCCTTCATCCAAAGATATCCACTCTTATTTGTCCAGATAGAGCTATATTAATTTGAATTCATAAAAATATGTACTTTTCATTTTGTTTTTAAAAATATTTGTAAACTGCTCATAAAACTCACTATGTGATGTTGCTTTTTTACATGCCAATAATTTATGGAGCTACTCTATACTATATGGCTATTTAAATGTAAATTTATATTAACTATTTTCCTCAATTTCACTAGCCATATTTTATGTGTTCAACAGACACATGCAACTATATTGTACTATATTGGACAGCATAGATATAGAACATTTTTATCCTCATAACAAGTTCTATTAGATAGTATGGTGTTTGTGTGGGAGAAGGGCAGCTCTCAGCTCAGAGCCTGACAGGCTGTTCCAGCCATCCAGCTGGGCTTTATGGTGCCTGGATTTATTCCCCTGGCTCAATTCCCCTGGCTCATTCCACCCATATGCCTTCTCCAGACAAGCCCTCCAGGCAAGCTGGGCAGCAGGGAGATTTTTTCATTGGGTGAGGGTGGAGGGTCAAAGCTCAGTCTCCAAGGGTTTACACTAGATCTTGGTTTGATCAGCTTCCTGGCAAGTGAGTCACTGCTGTGGTTCAAGGAGTCTGGCACACAGCCCTGAATACACTGCTACTTTGGAGAGGTTTCATTTCCTCTGGGGGTCTTAAACTTCCCTTCTCCCACAAGGGATGTAGGGACCACTTCTGAGGTCCCTTCCTCTGCTGAGTTTCTATGTGAGTCTGAACTGAGGCTACTTTGGGTCTTCCTAAAAGATACAAAATGTCTAATCCAATGTTTAAAAGGTATTCAGCATAGCTGTAGCCCCACTAAGTATTTTTTGAGTGAACATCGTACTTAATAGAGCTTCTCCAAAAAACCGGAGAATTGGCAGTGTCTCCTCAAACCCTCAATACTGGTATCTTACTCTTGATGGAGAAGAGAGGCACTGGAGGCTGTGGAAAAGCCACAAGAAAGCATACAAAGGAAAACATTGTGGGTATGAGGGAACACCCTATAAAGAGACACAATAAAGTAACTAAAAGTTCTTTGGATAAAAATTCAATGGCCAAACCAGAAACCTGAATTTGTAGCAACCTGCTCTATTACATAAAACTGCATCTAAATCTAGTTAAGGAACAGTGATATCCAATTGGAATAATTTTTGAAAGAAACTCAGAAGAACATTTGACCACCACAAAGGCAAACAAAAGCGGGAAGCTGGACATGGGTTTCTCAAGGAAAATAATTGAAAATAGCAACATTACTTTTGTGAACTGTATTAGTGTACTTGGCTTCCTCAGTATCTATCAAAGGACCTCAACACTAATTTTAAGATGCCCCCTTCTTATAGGTGATATGAAAATGTTGCATCATTGGCTGTGAAATGGCTTCCATTATACTATCTGTTCAAATATCCCTTTAGAATATGGCCTAAATTTTCAGGTAATCTATTCCATGACAGGCTTCTTACAAAAAGGATAGTATGTAACCAATTTTTGTCTGCTCACTTCACCATTCTCCACTTAGACAATATCTGTCTTCTGGGCACTGAAAAAAAGTTAGTTATTTGATGCGAGGTTTGAAGCAGATGAATCCACATTTTCTGTACATTGGGTTCCTAGTGTCTGAATAGAAGACATTGACTGAGAAATGCAGTGAAGATTCCCCATATGAGAGTTGGGCACCTCTCTGAGGTACTGAAAGAACTATAGGAGAGGAAAAGTCCTACTGTTTGCCACATTTTGATTTACAATAGATGATCGAGGAAATAGTAGTGGGGTGCGGCCAGACTTTATTCTTAGGTTCAAAATGTTTTCTCAGGTTCAGGTACTCTTAAAATGGTAAAGAAAAAATTAAATATCTATATTAAAGAAAAAAAAAGAAAGAAAAAGACCAGATTTCACACAGACTGACAACTGAGTTCAAAATATCTAAATTCCTAATTGGACTGAGGGAATTTATGGAAGAATCTTATATCATCTCTGATGAAATGTAACATAGTCCTACCAGGCTCAAGTTATCTCATGATTTTGTTTTTCATGTACAATGTCATAGATTAAATAGAAAAACAAACATAAAAGCAAATAAACAAGCATACATGGACACAGGCAGTATGAAATCAATCCAAGAAAAGAAATTGACACTAATGACAAACTAATTGGGGACCAGATAATGGAGTTATCATATAGATTTGAAAATAACTGCATTTAATATATTCCAGAACAGTAGAAGAATATAGAAAATTCTGTTAGATAACTGGGATCCCGACAAAGGAACCAAATACACATTCTGCAGCTGACAAACACAATAACAATGGAAGAATTCTAGAGATGGCATTAAACATATATTAGACAAAGATAGAGAGAGAATTTGTAAACTGGACGAAAAATGAGAAAAAATGTGAACCGAAGTTTTGAGAGAACAACAAATAATGAAAAATAGAACAGAAAATCTGAACAAGAGCTTAAGCGGAAAAGAGAAATTTAAAAAGTCTAAGAGTTGATCTATGAAAAGTAAAAAGAAAAGCAGAGGAAAATAAAATGCTATCTTCAAATCTCTGAAAGAAAATTATTGGCAACATAGGACATTATATGCGGTGAGAATATCCTTCAGCATAAAGGTGAAAAAATATATTTTAATTCATAGGAAATCTGAGAGATTCAATACCAGCAAATATAGACTTAATAAAATGCTTGTAAATAGCCTATATAAACAGCTCCTCAAACCACTGAGAAAAAGAGCCAACCCAACATTAAAATGTATAAGAGACTTGAAGCAGCACATCACAAAGAGAAAATCCAATGGGTTAATGAGAAATTCTGATGAGAAAATTGACACAGACGTGACCGGAATACGGTGGAGTTGCTAATGGAAGAACAATGATAAACATTACAGTGGGACAACCTGTGCAATGCGTTCCATAGTCAAATGATCCAGGCTTTCAGAAAAATCTGGAACCAATTAAATTGCTTTGTTTGATATTCCTAGTCAGCTAGGCAACCTGTCACAGTTGTCAACATTTATATTTTCTAGTTATCAACATTACAAACATTTTCTCCCACTCTGAAGGCCTTAAACTTATCATGTAATAAGTTATAAGATGTAGTTTAGGACCTAAATCTTTTAATTTGTAAAAGTCTCCAGATGGAGAAAAAGTAGACAAAATATCATTGAGGGAATGAAGGTCTGGTAGCAGTGTCATTTCTGAATTTCTTGGAAAAATTTTGGCAAGGGAAGTAGCTCTAGAAAGATAGTGATGGAAGAAATGCTATTTTACAAAAATAAATAATAGGGAATTTATCAATTACCAAGGAAATTCAGGAACAATTGACAAAAACACTGTTAACACAGAAAAAACTCATCGGCCTTTGGAAATTAAAAAACACTTGGGATGGAAGTGAAAACCGTAAAAAATTGCATATCTTTTAATGATCATAAGGTTCATAAATTGGGCAAAGTCTTAAAGTATGCTTTTAAAATTTAAGTTTAGGGGCCAGCCCGGTGGTGTAGTGGTTAAGTGCGTGCGCTCTGCTGCGGTGGCCCGGGGTTCAGATCCCGGGCATGCACTGTTGCACCGCTTGTCTAGCCATGCTGTGGCAGCATCCCATATGAAATTGAGGAAGATGGGCACGAATGTTAGCCGAGGGCCAGTCTTCCTCAGCAAAAAGAGGAAGATTGGCAACAGATTTATGTGCGCTCAGGGCTAATCTTCCTCGCAAAAAAAATAAAATAAAAAATAAAAATTAGGTTTAATTTTATAAATATAGTGAAATTTATGCTTATAAATTATTGTTACAAACACTACACATTATTCAATCAGTGTCACCCCCCAGGTATGTGGGCACATGGCTTAAAATAGATGTGGATATTTAATGGAATATCAAAGGTTTATATTTTTGCCAATTCTGAAAGTTTTAATAATGTTTTGGTTGAAAGCATTTAATGCATGCTTAATCTTTTTTTCACAACAGAAAACTAAAAAGGGTAAATAATATCATTATTATGTTATTAGGTTTATAGAATTGGATTTAAAAATATTTCAAAAATATAATACTGGATAAAATAAAATCTTTAAAATTTAGTAAAGATTATTAAAAGCCTTAAATATAAGTTGTAAAACGAGATTCCATGAGTAATAGATGAGCGATATGATTAACAATAGAACAGTGGAAAGGGACGTCAGGATGTGGTGGTATCAGTTGTTGGAAAGTTTAAAGAGTCAATCATTTAAAGCAGATGCTAAAATAGCTGACATAATCTTGTTTGCATTAACGTAGTGTAAACAGCACAGAACATAATCACCTAACAGCAACCATGTTGCATAAAACAACTCCAGTAGGATTTTGCTCATTAATAGGAAGCATGCTATTTAGCTTTAAAGGACCGAGCTTCACTTAGTCCAGAGTTCATAGTAAATCACCAAAATTGTGAACTTCAGTTCTGAAGAGCATTCAGAAGTTAATAATGCAAATGGTAAGGGGTGAGAAATCCATGTCACACAGACGTCATTCAAAACAATTCCATGCTTAACAAATTTTAAGACAACGTGTGAAAACTGTTTAAATACTGAGCTGCCAGCCTTTCCTTCCTTCCTTCCTTACACAAATATTCACTGGTTATTGCGCTAATAAGCATTGAGATAGGCATAACCTATGGGAAAGAGAGTAGATTAACTCTATGTTGTTTCAAATTGCAAAGCTAAGAAAATTTCAATTATAAATGAGGTAGAACTAAATAATAATGCATTAATTTGCCTATGTTCTCCTGAATTGCAAATATTTACACAAATGTTGAGCATCTTTTTGCTGTATATCTTTCGGGAGATATTTGGTATGGAACTTAATGGCCTTGAATATAACCTTATATTAACATTGTATAGTTTGGTAAAATTTTCATTACTAGTCACATATCAAAGAATAATTATGTTTTAATTCCAGGGTTTGCCCAGCAATCATTTATCCATCATGAACCACGTAACTTTTTGCATTATTTGACATGAATTCTGTTTTCCATGATTACTTTGTGATAGGTGTACAGCCCTTGTAAAATGTATCTTTTTCCAAGGTCCATTTAAAGCAATACTGCCTTCAGCATGTTTCTTAGACTCCAAAACAGGAAATGAAAATGCCACTATTGATTTCATGTTATATATTTCATGTTGCATTTATTTTCTACTTTGTAGCCTACTTTTTTTTGCCAATTGTAGTCTTCTTAAAGCAGATTTTTGTCTGAATAACCCTGGCCATTATTATTTAGGAAAGAGCAAGAGGACCTTAGGACGCCTTTTTATTGTGTGCGGGGGAGAGTGGCAGGGGTAAGAGGTGAGATAAGTTTGATTACATGATGTGAATAAGAATTAAATCCCCTGAAAAAATTTTTAGCAATCCAGTGGTCTGGTTCATGCCGTATTAAACGACAACTATGCTAAGAGAAAATGCAAGGTATTGGCACCTCCACACCATAATACTACGAATTACGGTTTCATTCCTGAAATCCTTATCTTTTCAGAAGTTAATTCGACATATGACTTGCATAACTTCTTATTTGATTTATCTTCATTAAGAATGTGATCTTTTAGCATTTTAAGGAATTATAGAAATATACACTGTTTAATAATTTCCAGTTGCATTTAAATTTCTCTGATAGGAAGATTGGGATCCCTTGCAACTGATTTTTGTTAACCTTTGCACGTTATAGCTTTTCATTTTCTCTTTTATTCAATCTTACTAAATTCCTTTATTTTGGATCTATTTTATACACCTTAAAGTCATATTTTATTTTATTATTAAATCAGTCATTTTTCTTAAACTATGTGAGTTTAGCCCACATCCATATGTAAATATAATAGATATATCTAATATTAATTCTGCATTATTATTTTATGTGTTATGTTTTCTAGTTCTGTATCTTTTTAAGTGTTTCATGTTGCAGTTTCTTTTCTTAATTATATGATTTTATTATAAATTTAAAATTAGAAAAGCTTTTATTTTTCTAATAGTTAATTTATACCTATATTTTATGTAGAAATAGTCCTGATAACTTTAGACATTATCCATTAATTCTTTATTATGAACATAAATAAAATTTATATATATTCTCTCTCTTCATTTATCCCCCTTATTTTACTTGATTGTGTGATTATTCTTTACTTTCATATTCTTAGGCATAACTAAACCTCTTTTTGATTCTTTATTTTTTAATAAACATTTATTGAAGTGCAACATACATGCTGAAAAGTACACAAAGCATAAATATGTGCCCAGTGTATATATCTGTGTAAATACCCCACAAAATCGCTGTATCTCCAACTATGTTTTTAATGTAATATTTTCAAATAACCATTGCTAAGACCATGGTGAAGTGGTGTTAAAAGAAGCCATGTGGAATATGAGATTTAAGTCAAGATTAAAAACATTCATTTTGCCTTAAGCTCTCTATTAACCAACTGTGCAGGTTTCTCAACCCTGCTCCCAGGCTCACTTCTCTAGATGCTAGAACTTGGCTATGCCTAGGGATGCTTGAGGCGGCAAGGGATGCTAATTATATATTTTTAAGATAAAATACCCTAGAATATGCTTCTATGCTAATAGGGACAACCAAGTAAACAGATATAACTGATAACTTTGGAAAGGTGATCAATAGTCTATGTTCACAATATGATTAAGAGAAAATTAAGCCCTCTCAATACTACTCTGTCTGGCATTATAGTCAGGAATTATTTTAATATATTAATTCCATTCTGCATAGTAAAAGTATATTTTAAATTAAATTTGAATATTCTAATAATTTAAGTATTAAATAATCTAGAATAATTTCTAAATATATGCAATGAGTTGTGACTTCAGAGCTCTCTTTAGAAACTGGCTGTGCTTAAAAATAAAAATAAAAAGCAATCAGAAAAAAGCTTTTCACAAAACACCCACATTAATATCCGACAGAAAGCGAATAAAAATAATGTGTCTGTCACCACTTACATAAATAGTTGGAAAAAGCACATATAATTTAATGCAGTTTTTTCTGTCTTTATAAAACTAACTCATTAACTCTTCTTGAGATAACTGTGATTTTTCTGTTTCTTGCATCTTATTCTCTAGTTAATATAATCATTTCCCCCAGAAGGATGTTATTGAATAGTAGTTGGTTTGGGTGTGTTCAAAATTTAAATAATGCATATAGGAAGCAGATTTAAAAATACTTGTTGAAATGAATGTATCTCTTTCTCAATTTCAATCAGAAATATATTGGTGTAGGCATTGGTGTGTGGCATCTCAGAATGACCCCAACGATTTTTTTAGTAATTAGCTAATTGTTTCTTTCACTCACTAGACTCTAATGCCAATGAAGGCCGTAGAGCATTTCCTCATGAATGATTGTATCTGGCACAGAATAGTATTCAATTATTTTTGTATGAATTAAAATGTAGACATTAGAATATCTAAATGAATCAACTTCTGATCATCCTTGTCTAAATGATGAAGACTGAGGACTGAGGATTTTCTCCAAACAACTACTCTTCACTATTTGAGTGGTCAGTTATATCTGCTCCATCATTCTTCATGGACTAACTTGCCTCCACTCACTCTGTGCATCAGTTATAACCACAGCTACTACCACACTAAACTTTGGTTGTATGTGTTGATGTATTCTGATAATAACATGAATAATCAAGGATTGACTGGCAGCATCAAGTGAACTTGACAATTTATTCAAGAATATCAAGTAAATGTGTTTAATCCATTAAGAAAAAATCTTACCAAGTTCTTTTAAAGTACATTCTCCCACAATCTTTCCAGTATTTATCTATGTCTTCATGATAAATTACATCAAAGATGTTTTCTTTTAGCAATTTTCCTTTTCTCTAATGGTAGACCTGTTTATTTTTTGTATAATTGGAGTCACTCTATCACAGTAGTTTTATTATTTATTATTATTTATAGTTTATTATTTATTATTTTAGTTTATTATTTATTATTTATAGTTCTTGTATATTGTAAACAAAATTAATAAAGAAAAACCACTCTTCAATTATTGCCCTCCAAAATCCAATTTATTTTTATTTAAGCAAGTCATTTAACCAGACCTTTTTTTAATTGATATATTATTACATCAGATTCTTTACCAGTCAAATATATTTTTATTATTACAACTGAATCATATGTATGATTGTTCCCACTTAAAATAATTTTTTCCAGAGAGGTAAATAAAAACTGCTTGTGATTCATCTAAGAACAAGACAAAGATCCTGAACTCATAAAGCTTACATTTATGTGTAAAATTATTGTCAGAAATATTCTGTGAAGAAAATACAAAATTGGGTAAAAGAAAAGTGTGATGGTTATTCATTTATGTAACGAAATGAGAATAAGAGCCATAGATATTGGAAGAAAGAGTTAGAGATTGCGTTTAAAGTGATAGAAATAGATTAGAACCCAAGGTAAAAACTCAATATGCATTAGAAGAACAGATCATCGGACCCATATTCTTGAATGTGTAATTGAATCTTAGAAAAGGACTGTGCCAATAAGGAAGAAGAGATCCACTCTAGAAAGCTCTTAGATTTTGGCTGAAAAATCGCCTGCTTTAGCAACATAGAGGAGTTTTCAACAAAGTTATCTCTTTGGGAATTTAAATCACTCTTAGCTTGCAGTCTGCTTTAGTTTTGTTTTAATCATTCATTTGTTTCTTTTATTCACTTAGTGATTTGTGTTTCCCTTTTGTTGATTTGTATATATTTTCTTTACTAAAGCTTGGACAGTTAAGCCTGTTGCCTGAGAACACATTACCACGTTTGCCGTGGACTCTTAACTCAGGTATGTTTAGAGCTCAGAATGAATTCCAAAATGCTAAAAAGTGTTGGGGGATTTGGGATTTACTGATCTTTAGGTGACTGGATTTCATAATTGCCAATTAGGAATTGTGTACATATATCTAGCTATATTACAGAATCCTTAAAAATTTTTCAAGGGCCGCCCCAGTGGTGTAGTGGTTAAGTTTGCACACTCCGCTTTGGCTGTCCAGGTTGGCAGGTTTGGATCCCGGGTGCAGACCTGCATACTGCTCATCAAGCCATGCTGTGGTGGCGTCCCATAGGCAAAGCAGAGGAAGACTGGCATGGATGTTAGCTCAGGGCCAGTCTTTCCCCCTCTCCCCCCAAAAAAAGTTTTTCAAAAGGAAAGAGAAGTTGAAAATGGTTGTCGAGGAGGCACCACGCGTTGTTGGTTGCAAACTGTTCCTCATCTGGCATTCCGCAGTGTGAAAACATGATGGAGATAGATACTCCTACATTGCCCTGTGTTCATGATTTGGTTGATTCATACAAGACCTTGATAGTTGGGCTCCCAGGTTGCATAGTATGCATACTTACACTCAAGGTCTGCAGAGATGTGTGTCTTCTTTAGCCCTCTGCAAGACTTTGCCCAAATTTCACGTATATTTCAGACTTTTCTTTCATAATTTGCATAGTTGTCTTTCCACTGAGAACTGAATTTTCTTCTCCGATTTTCCTTTTTTTATTTAATTTTTTAAAATCGACTTTAGGGAACAAACCAGGAATAGATATGCCTTTAATGATTTATCTGGAGATTTTTCTTCATTTTATACTATACTCTGAAAATAGCGATATTAAAATATCTGAGTTTTTGTTTCCAACATAATTAGCTTTGGCTCAATTCATTTATATGCTAATAATCTTTATTCGCTGTTGACATTGATCGATCATTCATCAACATATGAAATTATAAAACAGACAAATGTGGATAAATGAAGAGAATGCTTCAATTAGTGTCTTTTTCTTGAGCATGTCAAATGTGAATTCTCCTGTACTGCCAAAAGAACATCATGGTACCTGTCCTCACCCTGGCGTTCCTTCCGACTGTGATCATTCTGTCTTAGTTACACAATGATTCATTTTCAATATAAAATAGCTGTTACAAAAGAGAAGAAAATTTCACTTTGGGGATCTACTTTGACATTAACCCAGAGAGAATAAACCCATATAGTCAATTACAACAACTTCCTGGGGTTTGGCTTAGACTCCTCAATATAATGTGGGCTGAAAAGAAGACGTATGAATATAAACACATTACGTTCATTTCTTACCCTGAAATTGTCCAAATAAAATATCAATGACTTTGTCTTTGGGTGTAGTATATTTTCTCTTTTTCCTTGCTGAAAATACCATTATCTTTTGTTTTAGGGAGATGCAAATGCTTATGAGAGAGCATTAAAATGAACTTCTAGTGCTCATGTCTGAAATGATTGATCTATCTAAACCGAAGCATATAAGTGCTTTAATAAATTTCAGTGTATATTGAAGTATAAAAAACAGTATTTTTCCTTTTCCTACTTCTTTGTCATCTTTATAACCTTCTCAATTTATTTTCTTACTAAAGTTATTTAAGCAACAAATATTAATTAAAAATATTATATATGCCCTGAATATACTGATAATAGAAATATAAATGTGGCTTTTCTACCTGGGTTCACTGAGCTCATATTATAATGAGACAGATAAGATAAATAAAAAATTTCAATAAATGAGTGCACTGATAAATGTCTTAATGGTTTCTTCAGGATGATTAAGATAAAATCATGTGTTCTTAGTATAGTGTTAGTTATTATTGTATTCTCAAACTTAAATAAGCAGTTAGAAATTTCAATGAATGTGCATTGGTTAATATTTTCATTTCATTTACAAAGTTATTTTACTTCAAGTCTTAATTTCTTCTATTCTCTTTCATCCTCATTTAAAGATCCCCAAATTAATAAACAGAAGCCTGAATTGAGGCAGTTGTTCAAAGAGTGTGCTTTAATTATCATAGCTCACACTTATGCAGACAAGCCAAAGCATAACTATTACAAGTGCTGGTTATTTAAAGGACAAAGACAAAAACTCAAAAGTTTGAAACTAATTTATGCTACAGGCAGTACATCTTGAATATAAAGCAAAAAAATGTTGCTGAACTTGCTGAATTGTTGTCAATCACTTGTCTCAGCCTTAGTTTTAATACTTGTACTCATAGACTTTTCTAGTGTGTGAAAATCTTTCTGTGTTCTACTTATAAGAAAAAAAAATAACTCATATCCCCCCAGACTGAAAATAAATTTTTGAATTAAGTATCTAGCTTATAGGAATTAATCAAATTAAAATCATGCAAGCTCTCCAATTTCATTTACTTTACATTGTTATGTGAACAAGTATTTAGAAAATTTAATCCATTAATAAGAAATCTCTAGAGTTATGTTCTAGTAATATATATTGTGGGGGATCAGAATCGGTCACCCCAAAATGTGTCTTGCTGGCATGGGGATTATTTTAGGCTGGTTACTTTTAAAAACTGCAGACATGAGAGAAGCTCTGAAAAGTAGAAGTTACCCTTTGTAAGAGATATTTACATTTGTAAGGGAAATCTCTATTTGTAAAGATATCTCCCTCTCTGAACCAGGAAGAAGGGGGGATGATCTTATCTCTAGAAACTCTAATCAATGAGGAAGGCAAGGACTTAAATCTGCATAATAATTTTACTCTTGTTCACTGTCCTTTTCTGGTAATCTCCCATAACTGACTCCTCCCACCCCCACCATCCACCTTTGTCTTCAGCTGAAGATAGTTTTTAAGGTAATAGCCTCCGCCATTTTGGTGAGTTGCTCAGTTTTTCCTGGATCTCTCATGTGTATTCATGTTATAAAGCTTTGTTTGATTTTCTCCTGTTATTCTGTCTCATGTCAATTTAATTTTCACCCCAGCCAGAAAGACCTAGAGTGCGTAGAAGATTCGTCTTCCTCCCCTACAATACGAACTTCAAATTATCCTAAGTTGGTGGTTTTTAATAAATTGAATTGAATTCTGTTTCCTCTCGTCATGTGTATGGTGGAGGAAAAACAAAAGGATGCATATAAAAAAATTAATCTATTATCTCATCATTCAGAAATAGCCATTAATTATATATTTGTGCATTCCTTCTTCAATCCCTTCAATCTCACTCTCTCCCCCTGCCCACCCCCCTAGTGAGGACACCACAGTGTTTCCTTTCAACGTGTTCCTGAGGATTTCCTGAGAAGTCTATGGGCCGCTGTTTAATATCTGATTACAAGCAGGACTCTTGGGACTTGGTGCTCTGGCCTCCTATTCACAACATTGTCGTTACATTTTTGTGATCACCAGCCCATGTGAACCCAACTGTCTTCTGCTGGTAATATCACTACTACCACCACAGTGGTTTTTCTCTTTATTCCAACAACAGGAAAGATTGTAAAATCTCAATTGATATTAAGGGATATTTGAGAGCAATAAAAGCATGTAAGTATTATTCAAATGCCAGCATATTCCAAGGCCTTTTGCTGAGCCAACTCTATCTCATGGCTCAATCACTTCAGTTTGTCCAGGGGAAACTAGTGAAGCCACTTCCTCCCCACTTGCATTCCAGTCTAGTCCTTGGGCAAGAGTTTGAGCCAAATTTCTTCTATAAAGAAGAGAAAGAGTTTTCCTCTTCCTACATCTAGAAGTCACCTACTGAGCATTTTTGTTCTTTGCCTTGGGACTCAACTCTTAATAGAAATAGAGCCATTGTTTGCTTTAGGAAAAATACCATGACCACCCTCAAGGGTACAGTAAGGCAATATAGCTTTATGGCTCCATAAACCATAATATCATAAGCGGAAATCATTAAAAGTCTGATTTATTCAGTTTTAGATAAAAGCGTGTATGGATAAGCTGTGAAAAGTCCAATTGAGTAATATTTGTCTCTTTTTATTAAGTATATAATTTGTTGTTTTCTCCTCTTCTATCAGTGTTTTTGTCTAAACACATATATATGATATTATTCAATTTGTATTTAAAATATATATTTAAAAATTATTTAATAGGCATTTATGTTAAAAATCATTGTCATAAATATACTCAAAATAAACACATATATTCAAAATCTATATGTTGAATGATGTCTTATGTCTTTTATCAATATCATCCAATATCTTTATTTTATTTATTTTCTTAATAGCTATTTGATATGCTTTCAATACTATGGTACTTTCAAAAAATGCCATATTATATTTACCAAATTTCTGCAAATTTGAGGGATTAAAACCTTATAAAATTCCTACATAATGCAATAAAATGAGAAAAAGAAATAAAATATATACAGATTGAGAAGGAAGAAATAAAACTGTCTTTGTTCCTAGATGACATGATCATCTATGTGGAAGATCAAAAAGAAACAACAAAAATCTTCGGGTACTAAAAAGCAGCTATAACAGTGTTGCAGGATACAAACTTAATATGCAAAAGTCAATCACTTTTCTATCTACCAACAATGAATAGTGGAATTTGAAGTTAAAAACACTGCACAGCTTACATTAGCACTCCCTGAAATGAAATACTTAGATAAAAACTAACTAAATATGTATGAGATCTATATGAGGAAAACTATAAAACTCTGATGAATGAAATCAAAGAACTAAATAAATAGAGAGATATTCCATGTTCATGGATAGAAAAACTCAATATTGCCAAGATGTCAGTTCTTCCTAACTTGATCTATAAAGTCAATGCAATCCCAATCAAAATCCCAGCAAGTTATTTTGTGGATTTTGACAAACTGATTCTAAAGTTTATATGGAGGGCCAAAAGAGCCAGAATAGCCAAGACAATATTGAAGGAGAAGAGCAAAGTTGGAAGACTGACACTACCTGCAAGACTTGGTGTAAAGCTACATTAATCAACACAGTGTGGCACTGGCAAAAAAAAATAGACACCTAGATCAGATGGGAAAGAATATATAGCCCAGAAACAGACCCACATAAATATAGTCAACTGATCTTTGACAAAGGAGCAAAGCCAATCAAATGGAGTGAAGATAGTCTTTTCAACAAATGATGCTGGAACAAAAAATTAATCTAGACATAGACCTTACATCCTTCACAATAATTTACTCAAAATGGATCATAGACCTAAGTTTAAAATGCAAAACTATAAAACTCCTAGAACATAACATAGTAGTAAACCTAAATGACTTTTGGTATGGCAATGACTTTTTAGATACAACACCAAAGGCATAATTCATAAATTAAATAATAAGCTGGACTTCATTAAAATTGAAGACTTTTTCTCTATGAAAGACAATATCAAGAGAATGAGAAGACAAGTCATAGACTTGGAGAAAATATTTGTAAAGGCACCTCTGATAAAGGACTAATATCCAAAATATACAAAGAACCTTAAAACTCAACAAGAACACAAACAAACCAATTATTAAATAGGCCAAAGACCTTAACAGACACCTCACCAAAGAAGATATACAGATGGCAAATAAGCATATGAGAAGATGTTTCAGATCATATGTTATCAGGGAAATGCAAATTAAAACAATGAGATAGCACTATACACATATTCTAATGGCCAAAATCGGGAACACTGACATCAAATTCTGGAAGGATGTGGAGCACATAAACTCTCATTCTTCGCTGTTGGGAGTCAAAAATGGTATAGTCACTTTGGAAAACAGTTGGAGGTTTCTTAAAAGACCAAACATACTCTTACCATACGATCTGGCAAATTCACTCCTTGATATTTATCCCGCGGAGTTGAAAAGTTATGTCTACACAAAAAAGTGCACTACACATGGATGTTTATAGATACTTTATTCATAGTTGTGAAAACTTGGAAAAAACCAAGATGTCCTTTAGTAAGTGAATGGATAAACAACCTGTGGTACATCTAGACAATAGAATATTATTCAGTGCTAAAAAGAAATGAGCTATCAAGCCATGAAAAGACATGGAGGAAACTTAAATGCATATTCCTAAGTGAAAGAAGTCAGTCTGAAAAGGCTACATACTGCATGATTCCAACTGTATGACATTCTAGAAAAGGCAAAATTATGGAGACAGTAAAAAATCAGTGGTTTCCAGGGGTTGTTGGGGTAAGGGAGCAGAGGGATGGATAGGCAGAGTACAGAGGATTTTTAGAGCAGTGAAAATACTCTGTATGATACTATAATGGTGGATACATGTCACACATTTGTCCATGCCCATAGAATGTACAACATTGAGAATGAACGCTGATGTAAATAATGGAGTTTGAGTGATCATGATGTGTCAATGCATGTTCATTCTTCTTAATAAATGTACCACTCTGGTGGGGAATGTTGATAATGGAGGAGGCTATGCATCTGTTGGGACGGGGTTGAATGGGAAATCTTTATACCTTTCTCTCAAATTTGCTGTGAAACTAAAACTGCTCTGAAAAAACAAAGTCTTAAAATAGTTATAAAATTTGTTAATGATTTTATTATTAATAAAATATGGCTTCATTTTATTGGATAGGTATATTTGCATGTGTATGAGTAACTATTCATACATTTTTACCAATTTCATAAGGTATTTTGTATTTTTATGATTTTAAGAGATTATTATATAAGAATATTGATATTTTACCCGTTTATGAAGAGTATATTTTCCTCTGTTTTATTGATTTTATGTCATTCTTAATATATACATAATTTAATGTTTTATATCTAAGCTTTATTTATTTATTTATTTATTTTTGGCTTTCGTGTTTAGAAAGAGTGTATTAATTATCTATGCCTGCATAAAAAATTATCTCCAAATTCAGTGTCTTATCAAAACAAATACTCACTATTTCACACTTTCTATAGTCAGGAACCTGGATGTGGCTTAGCTGGATCTTAAGGCTCTGAGTCTCTCAAAGCTGCAATCAAGGTGGCAGCAAAGACTACAACCATCTCAAGGATCAACTGGGAAAGAATCTTCTTCCAAATCGTTCAAATGACTGCTGGCAGTTCCTCATGTGTTGTTGGACGCAGGACCTAGTTTCTTACTGGTTGGAGCCCTCACACAGGACAACTCATAACGTGACAGCTGATGTCCATCAGAGCAAGCACGTAAGAGAAAAAGAGTCAGTGAGAGGTGGGAAGTTATCCAAAAGTTACAGTATTTTGGTAACCTGATGATAATCCCATCACTTTTGTGTGTTATTCTGCTTAGAAGCAATATGAAGCATAGCACATATTCAAGGGGAAGAGATTTTCATATATATACATATATATATATACATATACATACACACACACACACACACCAGGAGGCAAAGATCGTGGGGGGCTATTTTAGAGGCTGTCTGTCACAAAGACCTTTCACAATCTTATATCAATTATTTTGTGTGCATGTGTATAACGTTCTATTTTGACTGTTGGATTTTCCCTAGACTTAACAATTTAATTTGTTGCATGTTTTTGCTAAGATATTTTGGGATGAATATGAAAATTTATTTAGATTATAAAATGTGTTATATCTATTATACATGTACTGAATTATATCAAATAACAGAATAAGCTTAATAATCTCTGTGACAAAATAAAAACTTTTCCTGTTAATTTGAGTCATGTTTACTATATGTTTTTTCTTTTTCTCCTTTTTTTGCAATGTTGTGTATTCTTATTCCAAGAGTTTATTTTTAGATGTTATTAAAGTGACAAGTGGAATTATTAACACTAAGTAGAGGAATATTCAGTTATGTGTTTTGCTTCCTTGAGGTCTTTCAGGAGTACTTTGCCCAAATCTTAGAAAGCTGTCTTAGTGAAGTTTTCTAACTATTAGGGTCAGAGTTATTCAAACTATGCAAAAGACTGGAAAGGAGAATTGTTTTCTTTTTTCCTAACTGTGAGTGAATGAGAAAGCTAAAATTTAAGGTGATTATTTTAGACAAATGAGACTGATATAAAACTATAATATCTTTGATATACATGTAATATTCTTAAGACTATATGCTATCCCCAATATTATTTTTCTATTTGAATGAAGAATATAAGTGTAAAAGCAATTTTAAATAATGATTCCTCTCAATTCTGTTCACATTGATATAAAGAGTCTAAATGTCCATTTCTAATTACTCATAGAAATAAAGCGTTGCTTTAACCTATCCCAATTGGACCATTTTTTTCTTTAATTTTAGAGAATACATTGTTATAAGAACGTGTCATTCCTCTGTTTTCATAATTTTTGTAAATAATATCTCTTAATCTTTTAATTTTGGTGTCTGTATTTGAACCTATGCTAGTAAAGTCCTATAACTGCAAAGGATTATATACACCATTATCTACATTTTTTTTTTTTTTTGCTAGGAAAGATTTGCCCTGAGCTAACATCTGTTGCTTATCTTCCTCTCTCTCTCTTTTTTTTTTTCTCCCCAAAGCCCCAGTACATAGTTGTATATTCTGGTTGTAAGTCTTTCCAGTTCTTGTATGTGAGGCGCTGCCACAGCATGGCTACTGACAGATGGGTGGTGTGGTTCCGCACCAGGAACCGAACTCAGGCCACCAAAGTGGAGTATGCCATACTCTAACCACTAGGCCATCAGGGCTGT
This sequence comes from Diceros bicornis minor, assembly GCF_020826845.1. Taxonomy (NCBI): domain Eukaryota; kingdom Metazoa; phylum Chordata; class Mammalia; order Perissodactyla; family Rhinocerotidae; genus Diceros; species Diceros bicornis. The sequence continues at coordinate 18,720,142 of NC_080777.1, forward strand.
CCCTGTTTTCATAATTTTTTATGTCAGCTATTTGGTTTAAGTTCTAGATCCTGGATAGTATTTTCCCTTGTGCTAAAAATCATACTCTATTGAATAATCTCAAAATTATGTCCTTTATGATATTTATTTTAAAAACTACAAAATTGTTACCCCTAATTAACTATGACACTTGATATATACATTTTTTTTTAAAAAAATATAGACTCATCATAATGGGCTAATTATTGAGTTGACTGCTTAAAATAGCCTTCTGTCTACCCCATGATAGACAGATATCATATATCATATAATAAAATACTCTTTTGACTTAAGTATCTGTAAAACCAGTTCAAGGCTCCAAGGCCAAAAGAAATCATCTCATCAGCATATGAGAGTTCATAAAGGAAGTGTCAAGATGTCAGGGTCTCTGTAACATTCATCATTCTAGTTTATTTTGGTCATGTCAGCAGATTTGGTATACTCAGAAGTCATAAATCTTTAACTTTCAAAACGGCACTCCAAAGGATTTTATGAAGATTTTCATACATAATCTTAAAACATTATTTTTGCTTTATTTGGATTACCAAATACTCTTCGAAAGAAAAAAAAAAGGAAGCAGAATTGTTTTCTTTGGCTAAGGATACATCCTTAGACATTCTGTTATTTAGTAATAGTTTTACAGACTTCACATTTTGGTGAACTTTTAGGTTAACAGAGAATTTTTCTTTTTAAAGCTAATGTTAAACTCTGTATATTTTATTCTAGGGAAAGCCAAAAGACTTTCACCCAGAAGAAAAGGTGACATTTCCATTTTTGTACAGTCTGCTAAAAATGCCACACAAGCTAGAGTTTTAATCCATGTCAGTGAGTTCTGCACAGATTGATTTTAAATGTAGCATTTTATTGCTATAGAAAGAAAAAATAGTATTTCCTTCAAAATGAGATTAAATAGATATGTAATGGGATTTTAGTTCTAGAGTTGAATTTTTACACATATTTGTTGGTTACGCTGAATGAAATTTCTTTTCTGCATTTACTGTCTGCTTAAATATCAGCTATAAACACCCTGAAGGGCAGGTGCTGAAATGACAGACTGAAGCTTGATTCCATCTGTGTAAAAGGTTAGTACCACATTGCAATGCTTAACATAACCTTAAAAATCCATAATTTAAACTCTGTTTCTAGGCTTATTTCATCCTGAAATGTGATTTAGTAAAATATATTCTAGCAAGTTAAACATATAGTATGGGGCATCCTATTTTCATAAAATAATCACACGCTACATAGTTGTCATAATTTCATAAGCTTAGAGTGTATAAAAATATATATATATATGTTAAATCCTCACATTCAATGCAAAAAAGTAGTTTTCTTATTATTAATTCTATTTGTACAAATAATATTTATCCTTGTAAGTCATTCCAGCTCATTAAAAATATTGAAAACAATAGTGAAAAATGTATAAAAGTTTTAGTTACTTCTCAGTTGAGATCAGCTTTACTTCAGATGAGAAGAGTCCACAAATTCCAACTGTATATATTCTCATATTATATAACCCTTGCTGAGGATTAGATTTTTCATTGTTTGACACCTTCTAAGTTAGAGATTTCTCTTGTCAATATGGAGCGAGTTCATAAGAAATATTATGAAATTTTTCTTGTACTTCCTCTAGATCATATGCCATTCCATTTATCCTAAATTAATTTCTCATTATTGGTATTCATACCTTTTGCTTAAATTTATCCTGCTAAACTGCTAAATAACATTTACTTGTGATAAACTTACCTCGGATTTTGAGCCAATCCTACTCTATCCATCCCCCCCACACACACACCAAAAAAACCTTTTCACAATCTTATTTCCTATACTGTTTTGTTATCTTCTCTCAGTCTCATCTCTTCACAGTATATTTTTTTATCCAGCCACATAAAAGCAATCATTTCCAAATTGTTTCACCAGATTTACATACTTCACTCATTAAATGTTGTCTATCCTTGAAGCAAAAATTTAAAAAAATAATAATTGCCAGTGGCTGCATGGATGTTTGGAAAAATTATTCTCTCATGTCAAAAATTATCCTTTGCACTTCTATTAATCCCACCTTTCTTACTTAAAATGTATACAGCATGATTCAAAGAAGGTTAATTATTACAAATGCTACTTCAGATTTAGATTGTGCACAATTTTGTTGGTGACTGACTATTTTAAGATAGAAGGATGTGATAATATTATGGTATATGGTGTGAGGCAGAAGAACTATAATCCATTCATACACAAAATTGCTAAGGAATTAAATCAGTTCTATACTCAATATACCCATTCTCTCTTGAAATCAATTTAAATTTCAATTAAGAAAAGAAAGAGTTTTTTCCAAAGACAGCAGTTAAGCAAATTAAAACATTTAATATATTAACTAATAACTTTAGAGATGCAAAACGTCTTAAAAATGTTAAGGGCAATGTTTTAAATAACTAAAGCTGTTAAATTGTCAACATCAGCGACAGAGACCATTAACACAATATTAAAAAAAAAATTCTAATAGTATTTTATTATTTGTCATTCTTCAGAGTCTGTCCCGGAATTAACTTCTTCATAATTATAGAAGACAGTCGAAACAATGGATGCTCTGTTGCCCTGTTTCACTGCTGTGCTACCACTGTCTCATCCTGTGAACTTCTGAGCCCTGAAATCATAGCTGCACATTCATCTTTGAGATGCCAAGGGCAAAGCGAATGACTGTGAGCATTGTGGCATCCTTCAAAGTTAAAGTTTAATTTATTAAATTTTAAAATCGGCAGAATGCCCATAAACTGTCCTGAATATCCTAGTCTGAAGGATGTAATATGAATTTTTTTTATATCATTGATCAAAGACATACAAAAGTCCCAAATAATACGCTAGCACATCAAACACTCAGTAATTAGTAAACACTCTTGGATTTGATTGCTATAACGAAGATCCATTTACATTCTTGTGGTTGGGGAATCTAATAATAGCTAAGGATAAATCAGGGAAAATCTATTAGCAAACAAAAAGTAAGACCCAATAATGTGACCCAGACTTAAGACTATAGTGCAAACTTGCAAAACCAAAATTGTGTTGCCTATGAAGTTAGCCTCTTGATGTCATGCCCCAGACAGGTGCTATCAAATGGATGGACATAAGCAGGTTTCTCAATACAGTGGTGGGTCTATAAACTAGATGACACTAACCCTGTATGAGTGGGTAACATTCTCAAATTAGTGGTTGACATGTCTGGCTGTGTGCTTGTGGATTGGCTGGGGGGGATCAGTATAGCTCAGTTCAGCTCAGGTGGGCTTTGCTGGCCTCTGCTTCACATGTCCTCACATTTCAAGGCTGAGGATGAATGTGTAGCCATTATATAAGATGTGCTTATCTCATTATAGAACGTAGCAACACCAGAGACTTAGCTAATTCATACAATTATATTTAAAATTTCTGTTGGGACAGTGAAGTCTTCATACATTCATTGGCCCAAAAAAGTCACATGACCAAACCTGATAATGGAAAACGTATGTTATATATTGGGAGATACTGCAAATCGTGTACATTTACACTCTTCTTGTAGGAGAATGAGAAATTCATTGAGAAGAATAAAGCAATCTACTATACCTTCACCTCCCCCCGAAAAAAAGGTGATATTGGACACTATTGAAATATCTAACAAACTCCTTGCCTTGAATAATTGTCAAGTAAAATAAAAAAAAATAATCATTTATTCCATATTCCTTGTATGATTTCTATTTCAGGGAAACTGCACTAGTTGATGAGAAAATTTTCTCTTTATAAATGGAGTTTTAGCTAACCATTATGAAAGGAATAATTCTTTAGTGGAATCTTTGATTCAGGAAAGAGTTATCAATGTGTAAAACCAATATAGAAATAAATACTTTAGAAGATCTTTCTCATGAAGGAAAGAGAATATCACCATCTGAGCCACAGCTCAATCTTAATTTCATTAAATATTCAATAACCAGACATTACGTGTCATTGATATGGTGCAACATGGAGCATCTAACAGCATCAGAACCTAATCAAGCTTCTAGAGCTAACTGTCATTTACCACACAAAGGGGGAATAAGAACTAGTTAAATGACAGCACTAGGGAGCAAATAAAAAATCAAAGAATTTAAGACCTTTTACAAGATAACTTGTATCACTTTATCAATTAATGAAATATAAAAATTGGGATGCATTCACTCTCTAAATTAAAGGAGATTTAAGACACCTAATAGCAAAAGTTATGTGTGGCACTCATTTGAATTCTAGTTGGAATAAAACAACTGAAAATATGAATTTAGTAGACAAACAGGGAAATTTTACTTTGGAATAATTTGTTGATATCCAAGTCACTATTTTTGTATTTGTGCAAAAGTTTTGTGATTTTATAAAACAATGTCTATATTTGTCAGATTTGCTTACTAAGTTTGTAAGGGTGAAATGACTTTGATATCTGAGACTTATTTTAATATACGTTAGAAAAGAAAAAAATGTAGGTGCAGTAAATATGATCAAATCTTTCTCTTTAACTCTGGGTCATTGGATATGGTGGTGTGTTACACTCTTTCTTTTTAAAAATATGCTTAACACACAGATCAATGGAACAGAATTGAGAGCCCAGAAGTAAAACTACACATCTATGGACAGCTAATCTTTGACAAGGAGATAAGAACGTATAATGGGAGAAAGGAAAGTCTCTTCAATAAATGATGTTGGGAAAACTGGACAGCCACATGCGAAAGAATGAAAGTAGACCATCATCTTACACCATACACAAAAATTAACTCAAAGTGGATTAAAAACTTGAAAGTAAGACCTGAAACGATAAAACTCCTAGAAGAAAATATAGGCAGTACACTCTTTGACATTGGTCTTAGCAGCTTCTTTTCCAATATCATGTCTATTCAGGCAAGGGAAACAAAAGAAAAAAGAAACAAATGGGACTACATAAGACTAAAAAACTTCTGCAAGGCAAAGGCAACCATGAACAAAACGAAAAGACAGCCCACCGATCGGGAGAAAATATTTGTAAATCATATATCTGACAAAGGGTTAATTTCCGAAATATGTAAAAAACTCATACAACTCAAGAACAAAAAAACAACCCAATCAAAAAAATGGGCAGAGGATATGAACGGACATTTTTCCAAAGAAGATATACAGATGGCCAAAAGGCACATGAAAAGATGTTCAACATACTACTCATTAGTGAAATGCAAATCAAAATCAAATGCAAATCAAAACTACAGTGATAACCTTATACCTGTCAGAATGACTATAACTACCAGGACAAAAAGTAACAAATGTTGGAGAGGATGTGGAGAAAAGGGAACCCTCATACACTGCTGGTAGGAATGCAAACTGGTGCAGTCACTATGGAAAACACTATGGAGATTTCTCAAAATATTAAAAATAGAAATACCATATGACCCAGCTATCCCATTACCTCCCGAAGGAAGAATCCATTTCCTTGCTCTTTCAAGCCTTTAGGGCCCCCCACATTCCGAGTGTCATGGCTCCCTTCTTCTATATTCAAAGGCAGCAACATCGCATCTTTCTGTGACTTCCCTCCATAGTTACATCTGCCTCTGACTTTCTCTTCTGCCTTCCTCCTCAACTTTTAAGGACTCTTCTGATTACACTGAGCACACTTGTATAATCTATAATACTTGTTCTATTTTAGGGTCCGCTGTTTAGCAACTTTAATTACCTCTATAACCTCAACTCCTCTTTGCCTTGTAAACTACTATACTCACAGGTTCTGGTGACTAGAACATGGACACCTTTTGGGGGAGGGGGGGTTCTCCCTCCTGCAATCGTAGTAAGCAATATTTGCTCAATTATGAAAGTAAGTATCTATTGTTTTCTTTGTAAAATAGTTTTTGGGAATTGAAAACAATAGTTTTCCTGTAAAAGCTCATGATGACTTTTCCTTTAGGACCAGATGAAAAATATTTACATCTCCTAAATAGCTCATATGCACTCTTTTGATTTACACCAATGCTTATTACATTCTCAAAAACCCAATATATTTGCAAACATGGTTTTCCCCCGTAAAAACTAGGTATACTATCTCCTATTAGGATATTCTTGTTTAAATATTTAGTAATTGTATCCTTTACTAAAGACGCTTAATAGTTTGCAGAGTATGGAAATAAAAGTTGTCTGTCCTCTCTGCCTGCCATTCCCCCTCTCATCTCTGCTCCCCTCCCCCTCCCTCTCCGTCTCCCTGTCCCCCTTCTCTCCCCCACCCTCTAGCTCCCCTCCTCCCCTTCCCTCTTCCTCCCCATCCCCTTCTCTTTCTTCTTTATTTCTGGATTTCAATATGTTTTCATAGAAATCACATTTGCAACGGGCAAGTTGCCAAGAACAGTAGATACTTGTTATATCTGTTTACTCGGTTTGAACAACAGTGCTGAGGAAATAAACTTCAAACCCATATAATACAATCAGAATTAATATGGAAACAATTTTGAAATTGCATGTTCAAAAGGGAAAACATAAAATTTCATTAGTCTTTGAAATAAAATACTACCTACCACTTACTGAAAATATGGTATTTTATGAGACAGTGATCAATTTGATATATACTACTTTTTTTTTTGGTAAGATATGTTTAAGGGAACTTGGAATCTATTTCATACTCCCTGCAAAAAACAAAATAAATTGTTTTCAATTATATGTTTGGAATTTTTTGCTACTACTTACATTTCTTAGCCTCTTTCTGAATATATATGTTCTTGTGAAACATCTATATTTAATAATTGAGATATGTATTCTAACATTGTGAATGGACTAATGAAGTTTTTTATCACAATGGAAACATTGTATTACAGTGATGGTGGGTAATATTGAAAAATATAAATTATTCACCGCAATGGAGCATTTTATGCTACTTTAATTTTTTTTCAGTAGTAGGAGAACTATAAGAAGAAAAGGAAAGATTTGAAACTCTTCATATGATCTTAATTAATAAAACACTAAAAATGAAAGTTTCTGGGACCACTTAGATATAAAGACTAACTAACACTGAGCATCATTTATGACCTTATAAAGTAGATACTGCTACAATTCTCACTTCAAACATGAAAAAACTGAGCCTTAGTATGTTAAGTAACATGCTCAAAGTCACAGAGTACTATGTAGTGAAGGTAAGTTTCAAAATATATATGTAGGATTCCATTCAGCTTCACACAAGAACATCCAAATTACAGTGACAAATGTGATGGAAGTTTACAAATTATGTTTTTTCAAGAAAAAAAAGTACAAAATTAGGCAGTCAAAGATGTCAAAAGTTTCACTGATCCAACTCTTCTTCATGTCTCCTTCATCATTCCATTAGCCCTATTATCAGGGTGACGGGTGGGGGTAAAAGGAGACTTGAGCATGAAACCCATTTAAGGAGGTTTCTTAGATGTCTCACTAAAGGCAGCTCAAATCTTATTGCCAACCCACAAAACAATTGAGAGGAAGAACAAAATAAATTATGTATTTTTTCCTTACTATCTTGTTTTGTTTCGTTTTAACTTAGTTTATTGCTGCCCACAAAGACATAGGTTGTGTTACTAAAGAAAGGGAAGAATGCAGGCCACGAAGAATGTACGCCTTGGATTCAATGAGGAGCAATCCATTCTCCTAATAAAGGGGCACAGAGAAATCATTCCAAATGGACTATGTCCTGTTCATCTGTTTGCCCTGCTAGTTTAGAGGATGTGGTGACGATTAATCTAATTCAATGGCTGCCCCCTGTGAGGGGAAACACCATTTTCCATTTTCTATCTGCGTTCAAGTCATGGTAGAACAGGGGTAATTGTTACCATTTCTTTAATTAATACCCACCTTCATCTTAACGGAAAATACATGAATTACGGAAAGGTCCTGCTCTGTGGAAACAAACTGAAGATCTTAGTGAGGGTGGGTAAGTCATTGATCTGTCACTTTGTTTTGTCTCACAGACCAAATAAATGAGTCAATTTACCCTTTGTTAGGAATCTAGTAATAACAATGATCAATTTGATTAGTTAAGGTATTTATATCAGAAAGCATACAGAAAACCTTTCCCTTAATTCCATCAGTTAATTCAGAGGTTAACTGGAAAAGAAAGTTATCTATTTTGCACATGAAATTTCATAAAATATATCATGCTGAAAGTAATCAAATTTTAAATATTCCATAATTGTGAACACGAATTAAGTAGTAGCTACAAAAACAAGCATCATCAAGCCTTCTTAAAACTTTGTTGTAAAGGTTGCAGGGAAGCACATTTTTATTTTAGTGAAAAAGACACAAGAAATTTGCCAGCAGAAAATTGAAATGTTCAACATGAGAGAGATTGCTTATATACAGAAAAGAGGTGTGTACACAAAAAATAACACACCATATTCTCATATGATAATGTAGAAAAGGAAGGAGAAAAAGCCATAAAAATTAAATTTGATTATAAGGAATGGAAAAAAAGAAATTAATCCTATGGGGAAATTCTGCATCCATTGAAAAGTGCGTGAACACTTCAATTCAGATTTTTAAGGTAATTACCACAAAATGTTCGTAGCATGTTGTTATCATACAAGGTATATCCTTTAAAGAATAAGGTGAAAGTCTTTCAGTAATTCTACAATTTTGCAGGAATTATGTTTTAACGAAAAGAATAGTAATAGAAATGTGTTTTATAGGGGCTGTAATATTATAATGTGAGTTTCTACCCTAAAATTATGATAGCTTGCATTAGCTTCGATACAGCATCTCAGATCACCTCTAATTACTTATAAAAAGCACAGTTTAATGTAAAAGGTTACGAGTATGACATACAAAATAGAGCTCTTTTGGGAACTATATCCTGTAGGAATATGAAATGACCCTATTACCATTATTATTTCTGTAAAGTTATATGAAGAACATACGCATACGTTTAACGTAGTACATTTTCTGCTTGGAGATCACATTCAACATGGCCAAAGGAGTTTCAAGTTAGCAAGTATAGAGACATAAAAAGTCATACCTGAGGCAGTACACTTTCATCAAAAATATACTTGACTTGGGGGCTGGCCTGGTGGCATAGTTGTTAAGTTTGTGGGCTCTGCTTTGGGACCTTGGGGTTCACAGGTTCAGATCCTGGGCACGGACCTATGCACAGCTTATCAAGCCATGCTGTTGTGGCATCCCACATATAAAATAGAGGAAGATGGGCATAGCTGTTAGTTCAGGGCCAATCTTCCTCAGCAAAAAAGAGGAAGATTGGCAACAGATGTTAGCTCAAGGCTAATCTTCCTCACATACACACAAAAAATACATGTATATATACTTGTTTGAAATTATCTCACCTTGTCATTATATTTTCCTGCTCATGGGTCTTTTAAAGGATAAAGACATTATTTTATTAATAGTCATTAAGCTCAGCTCCTCATGTTCTCACTTGATCTATGTTGCATATAATGGGTCATAACAACTTCTTCTGTAGGTTAGCGACTATTCTAATAGTGGGCACTTGCTTAAAATTCTTGTTTGAGATTTATATTTCCTGAGGATATTAGTAAGTTCAGATTATTAAATTTTCACCACTCACGTCCTAAGTACAACTTCTCATTTCATCCAGTTTCCTACAATATTATTCCAACCAAACCTTTTAATCAAAATTTTCAGAACCTCTAGGCCATTTATTTCCTTTGTGAATTGGGTCTCATATATTGTTTTTTCCTTTTTTATTGGTGCATTTACACCATTGACATTCAAAGTGATTATTGACCAAGTTGGATTAATATCTACCATATTTATTACTGTTTTTTATTTGTTGCCCTTGTTCTTTGTTCCTATTTTTGTTTTCCATTCTTTTCCTGTCTTTTGTGGTTTTATGGGGCATTTTATAGGATTCCATTTTTATCTCCTTTCTTAGCATATCAGATATATTTCTTTTTTCACTTTTTTCAGTGGTTGCCCTAGAGTGTGCAAAATGCATTTATAGCTAATACATGTCCATTTTCAAATATTACTACACTACTTCACAGGTAATATGAGTACATTATAATAACCAAATAATCCTAATTCCTGTCTCTCATTCTTTGTATAATTGATGTCGTTCATTCCACTTATATACAAACATACATAAGCATATATATTTATATATATATGTGAACATTAAACTTACATAAGCATAAATATGCACAAGCATATATATGATATATGCATAAGCACACATAGTCGACTACATTGTTGCTATTATTTTGAACAAACTTTTATCTGTTAGATCACTTAAGAACAAGAAAAATAAAAAGTTTTTATTTTATCTTCACTTATTCCTTCTTTGATGTTCCTCTTAATGTAAAATCAAGTTTCTGACCTATATATTTCTTCTCTCTAAAGAACTTCTTTTAACATTTCTTGTAAGGCAGGTCTACTGGCAACAAATTCTCTCAATTTTTTTTTGTCTGAGAAACTCTTTATTTCTCCTTCACTGCTTTTTTTTGATGGGGAAGATTGGCCCTGAGCTAACATCTGTGCCCATCTTCCTCCATTTTGTATGTGAGATGTCGCCACAGCATGGCTTGATGAGCAGTGTATCAGTCTGCACCGGGGATTCGAACCTGCGAACCCCAGGCTGCCAAAGAGGAGTGTGTGAACTTAACCACCTTAACCTTAACCAGGTTAATTTTGCAGGGTACAATAGTCTAAGTTGGTGGGTTTTTTTCCCTCAATACTTAAATGTTGCATTCCACTCTGTTCTTGCTTGCATGGTTTCTGAGGAGAAGTTGCATGTAATTCTCATCTTTCTTCCTCTATACATAAGGTGTTTTTTTAACCTCCCTTTAGCTTCTTTCAGGATTTTTTCTTTATTTTTGATTTTCTATAGTTTTAAAATGACATGCCTAGGTATAGGTTTGTTTTGGGATTTATGTTGCTGTATTTTACCTCTTTACCCAGCTTAGATTTCTTGAGTCATTTTTTTAAATAACTTTGTCAAACACCAAACTAATTTGTCCTTTAACCTTTCCTTTAGTGAATCTTCAATCATGGATAATCTATTACCTACTGGTTACCACTAGCATTTAGGAAAAAGCACACAACCAAAATATTTGTTTCACTAAATACCCCCAGACAACCACATCAACCTATACTTCAACTTTACAATCTTACTATGTTTTTCTCATTGATTCGTTTTCACTCTCTGCAAAAACTATTTTAATTCACTCCCACTCTCATCAATCTTCCTAGATTTGATCCTCATCTATAAGCCTTAATATTTTCCTCCTCACAAAAAAATTGTCACAAGTACACAATCATGTCCTCAACTCCCCATGTTTATATAAACATTTGCTCTTCTCTTTTGTAAAAGTGGTGGGGATAGCACTTCTCTTCTTAAAGTTTACCTTCTACAACATATATTCTCTTTCTGTCTTCTCAAGAAAATTACACTTTTGTTTATTCTCCCATTTTCCTATACATTCCAGGCTCTTTCCTGCTTTGTCTTTGAGAATTGAAGCTAGGATTTGTCTGTTAAATATATTAGCGAATATAATGTGTGCAAATAGCAAATACGTTATCTATTTCATTTCCTTATGTATTAAAATTATCCATTTAATTTATTTCTTTGTCTCATTATATTGATCAGGGAATCTAGTACTGTGCTGGAATGTAATGATGATTGTGGTGATGGTGATGACAAGGAAAATCCTAATTTGGTCATTTTGATGAGACAAGTGTACCCAAAATTTTCCCAGTAAGTATTAGGTAACTGTAGATTTTTGCTGTGCAATTTTATCCAGTTAAGAAAGTTCATTTTTAGTGTTGATTTCTAAGATTTTTTATAAAACATAGATGTTGAACTTTTCCAATTGCTTTTTTCTTTCTTTCTATTTTTTTAAGCTAACCATATAAGGTTTCTCTTTAAGGCCATTGATGTGGTAATAAATGACATGGAGAGTGTGTGTTTTTTTCTTTTTTTGGTTAAATTATCATGGCATTCCTGAGATAAACCCTGTTTATGCTATATTTTAGTTATTGTTTCAGAAACCTAATAAAGTGAGTGAATTAGCTTTCTAGATCTTTCTATTTTTAGAAAGCTTGTCTATGGTTAGTGTTGTTTGTCCCAAGAGAATATAGTGAAGACTGCTGTAAAACCATCAGTGTCTGGGGTTTGAGGATGTGCAACAACTTCCATTCACATTTACATTTCTTTCTATCCAGTTTTTTAAAATTTCATTTGTATTAATTTTGGATTTATATTCTAGAACTATGTCCATTTTGTCTAACACCTTGAGATTTATTGATCCACTTTTTAAAATAATACTATCATTTTCTTTAAACTGTTCTGCTTTTTTTCTGTATTTCATTCTACATCTTAGTTTATTTGTATCTTCTCTATTTTTCTCATAATATAATATTATCTATCACATCAAAGTCAGATTTTTAAAATCACTACTATCTTCATTTGATTTTGGCATGTATATTTTAAATTTGTTATTTGTGTTTCTTTGCTCTTTTCTAGTTTATGGGGTTGTGTTTTTTATTAATTAGTTACATTTTTCATGTTTACTAGTTGTAATAAGAAGAATAATGATTCACCCAAAGATGTACTCATTTTAATATCAGGTATCTGTGAAACATTACCTTACAAGGCAAAGGAATTTGTAGACACAATGGAAGCTAAAGACCTTGAGATGGGGAGATTATCCTGGGTTACCCAGGTAGCTACAACATAATCACACAAATCCTTGAAAGTGGAAGAGAAGAGTAGCAGAGTGAGTCACGGAGATATGACATGAGGAGTTGACCTGATGTTGCTGACTTCAAAGATGGAAAAAGGGAGCTACAAGCCAAGGTATGCAGACACCCCTGAGAAACTGGAAAAGGCAAGCGAACAGATTCCCCCATAAATCCTCCATGAAGGAACACAGCCTTGCTGACACCTTAATTTTAGCCCAGGGATGCCACGTCAGACTTCTGATCTATGGAGCTGTAAGATAACAAATTTGTGTTGTTTCATGTCGCTAAGTGGTAACTTGCAGTGATTTGCTATGGCAGCAATAAACAGCTGACACACTGGTAAAAATGCTTAAAGCTCTAGATGTTCTTATATGTACCCCTCCAGCCATGTCATACAAATGTCACTGACTGTGTATAGTGTGTTATACTTTCAAACATTTCTTAATTACCTTTACTATTTTATCTTCATCCTGAGGGTTATATGCATTGTTATATTTTCAAATAAAAAGGATATTTATAATTATCTTCTGTTATTGCTTTTCAAATTATTGCAATGTGATCAGAAATCACGGTCTGAGCTTCTTGAACATTTATTGAATTTTAATTTGTAACTAATTCATGGCCACTTTTTCTGAAGTTACACGATACATTGAAAATAATTATTTTGTTGATTTCATCTGGTTTTTCAGATTTTTTTTCTGTCTTGCAGTTACAATCATAAGTTGTTTCTCAAGTTGTACAGAGGAAGATTTGGTCCTCAGACTCAATTTGTGCCTTCTAGAAGGACTAAGGAGGTAGGAGTTTGGGAGGTAAGAGACATCCTCAAGGCAAAGAGTGAAGATGTATACTCTCAAAATATAACAATATTAAAAAAAAAACATTATCCTTCCACTTTGATCACTTGTGCTATGGAGCTCAATAGCTTAGAATGCTCACTGGTTAACCAGTGAGTTTCTATAACTTGTTCTGAAAAATTCTCCCTCACGACTAGAACCAGTCACTTTCAGTTGTCCCATGGATTTCTCAAAGTATTAATGAAGGAAGCCAGTAGTCAATATTAATTCCCCCTCTTTTGGGGGCATGGAAGTTCGCTATATTGCTTCAAATCATGATCCAAGCTAAATATGTTATGTCTTTACAAACTTAAAAAAAATAGAAAACAGAATAGTCCTTCTAACGTAAAGTTTCTACAAATATGTTTGACTAAATCATCTTGGTAATCATTTAAACAATTTTTTCTTGACACAGGACAGATATTTCATTTTAATAAAGGTGCCTGGTAGAATATTTCATGAATTTAAAGAGATATTTAAATTTTAGGGGGAAAGTTATTGAAAATATTCCCACCATATTGTTATACAATTACAAAATAGAACATTTACTGGAAGTTTTCAAGTACTATGAAAAAGGAAGACTTGAATGAAGCTCTCTGGAGTGGCCTATTGTGGTGGCCTTAGATGGCCTTGGTTACATGCTGTATAGTATATTATTTAGTCCAACATTTTGCCTCTTAACTTAAATAAACTTTGGATAACAGCCTTTCTGAAGCTCAAGAATGTTGTATACAATAGTCCCCAGATAATAGGCAAATTTATCCTGAATTTTAGTCATCAACATTCCAATGAGAAGAACTGATGGTTTTCAGGAGATAGAGTTTAAAAAAAGAGACAGTTTAATAATAATGTGATTAAGAAAACACTTGCAATATATTATCTTCTTAATTATGAAAAGCAGAGTATGCAAAGGCAAGAATCAAATGGAAGTCATAATTTGTTAATATGCATATAGATTTTTCTAATGTTACCTAATTCTCAAGACTAATTTATCTATTAAGATATTAGGGGATTTTTATAATTCAAAATGTAGATAGACATTCATAAGACTCAGAGCCACCTTCCTTCTGAGAAAATTTTTCTCAGTGTGTTTTTTTGTCTAAATTTGTATGCTTATGATAACGCTGTTCCCTTTCTTAAGTGGTAGACGAGACTTTGATCCTAGTTCAGGATAGCTGCATATGTGCAATATGCAAAAGGCTGGCAATCTATCATTTAGACCACCATCCAATACTGTAGAACTTTCTGTGATGATGGAAATATGCTGTGATCTGTACTGTCCAATATGACGCCACCAACCACATGTGGTTGTTGAGCACTTGGAATGTGGCTAGTTTGACTGAGGAAATGAATTTTAAATTAAATTTCATTCAATTTAAATTTATAAAATCACATGTGCCTACACACTGCACAGCAAAGATTTAGACTAAAAAATTAGATTTCATTTGTTCACTGATGTATGCCAATTGCCTAAAAGAGTATCTGGCCCATTGTAGACCTTCATAAATTGTTGAATTAATGAATGCAAGGGTCATATTCCAAAATATTTAACATTTTAGCATTCAGTCTGGTACAAGCATTGACCAAGAAGCACTCACCGTTGAAAAATAAAATCTGGTACCATGGGTACTGACGCATCTTTAGAGATCACTGATTAAAGCAAATACATACATAAATGATTGAACTGAGGATTTCCAAGCAAGTTTCACAAACAGTGTAATGGATACAAAACCTGATAGCCATTGTTACTGGTGGTTGGTAGATTGGGAAAGAAAAGACAATGCCATTTAGGATTTGGTGTTACAAAACTTGCATTTAAATATTTTATTTTATTTTATTTATTTTTCCCCCAAAGCCCCAGTAGATAGTTGTATGCCATAGCTGCACATCCTTCTAGTTGCTGCATGTGGAATGCGGCCTCAGCATGGCGGGAGAAGCCGTGCGTCAGTGTGCACCTGGGATCCGAACCCGGGCCACTGGCAGCGGAGGGCGTGCACCCAACCGCTAAGCCACAGGGTCGGCCCCCCAAAATTGCATTTAGATGTATGTCGGGAAGAATGCTCCATCCCCATTCCTGATGTTTCCTTTGGTTTAGGAAAAGTTTCATAACAAAGGAGCAAATATTCTGCTAGGTACATTTGGGGGGAATAAATTTGGGATATTTTCAGTCCCGCTCCTTCCTCTTTCTCTTTGGGAATCATGCTGCTTACAGTAAATACGCATTCTACTTTATTCCCTCATGCGAGGGGCGGGCTCCATTTTACGAAGAAATCTGGTATTTTAGGACATTTTGGCAATGAATTTCATTCTGAGTTTAGCTATAGGAAAACTATTAGCCATGCTTCCCAGTTCAGATATATCAATATTAAAATTGCTATTTCTGTTGTATGTATGAAGTGTTTTTGTTTTTGTATTACCTACAGGTGGTTCAGGATTGAGGTGGAAAACAAGAATACTTTATACTGGACCTTTGTAACATTCATTGGTTCCTTCAAATTTTACTGTTAAAGAGAGAAAACACTAAGAGAATAAATTAACTTCTTTAGAAGATAAGAATCAAGTGTTCTGTAAGCTACCTATTTGAATTAATGATGAGGAAATGTATAATAAATTAGATTCTTTTAATTAAAAATATTAACACCAAACTGTTGATTATCATTTATAAAAAGTTGATTATCATTTATAAAAAGGCCTTTTAATCGGATCTTGGATTAATTTGTAATCATCTTTAAATATCATTACTTATCTTTCTAGGTTTTTGATAATTCAAATATGTTGTAATTATCTTTCTAGATAAACGTATTTCTATGATATACTTGTGCTCTCTTCAAATTACAAACATGATGGAGATTAAACAAAGAAAGAAAGAAATGTGGCAGTGGTAAAAAAACAGGACATATACATCAGCATGTTAGTTTTACATCTGGCTAATATTGTGATGACAACAGATCTGTTAAGGCAAATGCTTTCCTGACAAGCTATTTAATTAGAATTACAATCATCTTCCCAGAAATCATCCTTAAAATAAATTGTCTACTGTAAATAGATGAAAATAACAGTTTGTCTCTCCCCAAATCTCCTGAAATAAAAAAGCCAAAGACAAAGAGTCTTATAAATACTGTCATTTTAAAATGGAAATGTGGAAGGAGTAGTCAACGTTAGATAACAGTAAATGTTGCTGTGATTGGAAGTGATTTTTTTTCTTTTCCACTTTTTTTTAATTTATGTGGATGACAAAGTGATAATTTCCATCACAAACTGTCATTAAGCAGGTACTTTATTCACAATGCCTCTACTTCAGCGTAAAATAAAAGTGATTAGAATTTTTTTTTAATTAAATATAACGTAGTGCAACGTAAGGCCATGTAAAAGATATTTGTGAGAATTACAAAAGGTAACACCACTTAAAATAATTTCTATAAAAATATGGAATAGAAATAAAGAAAATATATATTTAAACACAGTGTGTAGCACTAGCTTTTGTTTTCATGGAAAGAAATTTAACTTGGCTTGTCAAGGATCTTGAAGTTTGCAGGTTAAAAGAGATTTAATGATCCTGGTTCAATAAGAATATTTATATTTGTGGAGTAAAGAATCATGGAATCTCAGAATTGCAAAAGACACTATGTGTCATCTTTGCCTAAATACCAATACAATTATAACTTCTTTTATATTATAACTTCCAAGAGAAAACTAACATTTGTTCCTTAAGTTTTTATGTACTCATATCAATATATTTTTGTGAATCATAGTATTTTAGATAGGAAAGGAGTCTTATTTATATATCACTTACATATTCTTCTATTTTAAGATAATATGTAGTTATTATGCACATCATAAGACAATTACAAAACACAAATTAAAAATTATGAGTGAAATAATAAATAAATAGATATCATAATATTTCTTTCACACATGCCAGTGGATCAATTTGCAATGCATACTTCACTGTGGAGATTACTAAATGGTCTAGATATTTTCAACATATTTCTTTGGCCTTAATGAGGAAGAGCTAAATGGAATATATAACTTACCTTAGATGATACGTGGGAATGGACAAAGATTGAATTTTAAGCTTTGCTTTTTCTTTTATTGTATATAATTTTTAAAAATGTTGTGATGTACTAAGTGTGGATGTATATGATTGAGTCACCTAATTTCTATTATTTGAAAATTTGAAAAGCATAGTTATATTTTAAATATCCATTGGCATTTAAATAATATAAATTAATAGTTTCAGATTTTAAGTATCTGGTAGAGTTTTAAAAGTTACATTCATCAGAACATCTTCATCACTCCCTTTGATAATGTTATAAACAAGTAAATGTTATAAAATAAATGAACACCAAAAACACAATTTATGGGGGCCGGCCCAGTGGCACAAGCGGTTAAGTGTGCACGCTCCACTGTGGCGGCCCGGGATTCACCAGTTCGGATCCCGGGCGCGCACCAACACACCGCTTGTCAAGCCATGCTATGGCGGTGTCCCATATAAAGTAGAGGAAGATGGGCATGGATGTTAGCTCAGGGCCAGTCTTCCTCAGCAAAAAAGAGGAGGATTTACAGATGTTAGCTCAGGGCTGATCTTCCTCACACACACACACACATAAGATACAATTTATGTTTTCATATATTGAATTTATGTGTAAAATTTCATGTGAAAAACGTTATTTTTGCTCAGAGAAATCTTGAAAGGAGCTTTATGTGTTACAGATTTATTTATACCATGCATAATGAAGAATTGGAAAAATCCCCATAAAGAAGAAAATTCTTTACATAACAGCACTAAAGTATTAAGATTATGCAACTCTTCTATGATATATATATTCTCAAAAGGCTTAAAAAGAGCTTTTTAGAAGAAATAGGCTAATGAAATATTGTCTACAAAACTTGAAGAAACCTCAAAAATAGCTTTCTTTTTATTATATTCATTAAATTAATGTAAAAACCCTACGGTGTAATTTCTAAGAATTTACTATAGATATTTTGTTCTGTTTCCCTTGCTTAGCTTTTGGTAACATACAAGTTAACAAATCTTTTCCCTTTTCATTGTACTTAAGATTGCTTCACCTTCAGCTCCCCTGCACATAGCCAGTATTCTGGCAATTCTGTTTTCTCCCTAGTTACATGAACCAACTACTCAGAGAAAGGAAATCTAACATGCAAAATCTGATTTAGGAGAAGAGAAGGTAATAACCCAGACACTGTTGGTAATCTGCCAATTGTGTTTTGAAACTTCTAAGTGAAGTCTTTTTTTCCATCAATTACGAATATTCAAACCAGAAGAAGAGGCTATTAGAAAATTGATATAGGGGCCGGCCCCCTGGCATAGCACTTAAGTGCACACACTCCACTGCTGGCGGCCCGGGTTCGCATCTCGGGCGCGCACCGACACACCGCTTGTCAGGCCACGCTGTGGCGGCGTCCCATGTAAAGTAGAGGAAGATGGGCACGGATGTTAGCCCAGGGTCAATCTTCCTCAGCAAAAATAGGGGAGGATTGGTATGGATGTTAGCTCAGGGCTGATCTTCCTCACACAAAAAAAGAAAAAGAAAATTGATATAAAAGCCATGTAAAATTTCTGTTTCCACCAAAACGACAGATTAGATACCTTGACAAAATCTCCCTCTGCAAATGACTTAAAAAAAAAAAAGAGGAAATAGTAAAAATCTATTTTAAAAGGCATTGCAGATTAAAACAGTGAAATAAGATTAAAGAGGCTAAAATGAAAGCAAAACAGGAATTCTATGACGTAAATCCAACTAGTTCACAAGCAGGTATGTTTTGAAGCCTATTGAACTTTAGCTTATATTTTGATGTTTGTGCGATGGTCTCAGGATAGGAGGTAAACCTGTGCACTCCCCAGTGGGCAATTAATAATCATATTTCTAGATGTCAGCTCTGCCCCAGTAGAATATAGCACAGCATAGCAGTCCAATGCTCTCACTGCAATAAATAGAAAAAAAAGTGTACAAAAAAGTAATAATTTCAAAAGCTTTGGAGCACTGTGAAAACAGGGAGGACTTGATCAATTAGAACTGGAGGATACGGGGCCAGTCCAAGGTGACCTTCAGAAGTTTTACATCCCTGAAGGCATTTCTGATCCAACACACAGACTGAGGATCACGCTCAGCTCACACAGAGGTCCCCAAACAGGAGAAAGAGAAAATAATGAAGATCTTGGTTACCTTGAAGAGGTGTCACGATAGGCTGGAATTTAGAGAAGCCCAAGCTCCTGCCAGTTTCCCTCAATTCCCTGAATTGTTTGGACTTAAGGCAAAATGCCAGGTTACTAGGCTCAGTCTAAACAGGCAGAGTAAAATCTACAATAATCTAATGGTGGCCAGAAGACAAGGTCCCACTGAAAAGAGTGTACTTTTGCTAAGAGTAGTTATGAAAAAAAATTATGTATCAATAATTTATTTTTCCTATATATAATACTAAATGGAAACACCTTTATAAGTAGAAAGAAGGCACCTCTCTGAAAGATACAGTTGATCTCCATTACAGGATATTTTCCAGATTTTGAAGCTACAAGGATGGGAGCTAAGATAAAGGGAGCTCTGATAAAACTCACCAAAGAGCAAATTATATTCATGGCTTTCAGGGCACAGAAGAGAGAGAAAATTGCCAAGCAACCAGTCAAAAGATCGGCGGGAGGGTGGGAGGGATGGCCAAGGAAGAAAGACAAATCATAGGTGAACTGAGTTTATTAAACCTGCAAAGAACTCAGTCTCTCTCAGCTCAACCTCTAAATTAATTGAGGATAAGAACCTCTACCTAGGCGTCAAACACACACATGCATACACACACAAACACACACAGAGACATTTACTTTATCCAAAAGTGCACCAGAAAGAAAAAAACGGATTGAAAACTGAAGGAAAAGCAGAAAAGACACAGAACGGCACACCTAAACTAAACTGTATGAATAATTACATTATATATAAGTAGTATATACAGTCTGTGTAAAAGGAAGAAGTTAACAGACTAGGTAAAAATTTTCTTTAAAAAGCAAAACCCAATTATATGCTATCTACTAAAACCCAGTTTAAATATAAAGATGCAGATAGATGAAAAGTGAAAGAATTGAAAAGATGTACCATTCTAACTCAACTGATGCGCTATGGGGCAAAAAAAGGATGCAAAGTGGGAGATTTTCATAATGAAATAAAGAGGGACATTTCATAATGAAAGAAATGGTTAGTCCATCAAGAAGACTAAACAATTTTAAATGCCTGTGTGAAATAAATAGTAAAGCTTCAAAATATATGAAACAAAATTTATAGAACTGAAGGAGAAAAAGTAAAAGTCACAATTAGCAGCTGGAAATTTTAGCATTCCTCTATCATAACTGATGAGGCAAATTGCAAGAATACACTAGATTCTGACAACAATATCAACCAACACATGACCTCAATGACATTTCTCACACACTATAAAAAACAAACTCATAGTATATACTCTTTTCAAGTAAGAATAGAGCTGTCACCTAGGTAGTCCGTGTACAAGATTGTAAAATATATCACAAGAAAGTTCAACAGACTGAAATTACACAGAACACATTTTTTACTCCAGTGGTATTAAATTCAAAATCAGCACCCAAAAAATGAAAAATAGACCCAAAAATATCCAGATATGTGGAGTCCAAAAATCCCCAGTAAAGTTTAACTTTGCAAAAAAGAGTAAAACAAGAGTTTATAAGGAGAGTGGAAATTAATGAAATACAAAATAAACACTAAGAAAAAGCAACCTGAAAATACAATTGGTCCTTTGAAAATATTAGTAAAAATTGACAACCCCCTAAAAAGACTGATTAAAAAAAGAAGAGCGAGAGAAAACTCTAATTATCAATATTCAGAATGAAAGAAAGGAAAATGGAACTTTCAGAAGGGCTGGGTGGGGAGCTCTCAGCTGACACTCTCCAGCTAAACAAATTTATACAATTATAAAGCAAAATCATTTTAAAGTTACTGGAAATTGGTTTAAGGCATACAGAAAGTCAAAAAGCATTTTTTCAAGGAAAGCTACTAAATCTTGGTAAGAGCAGTGGCAGTCTATGGCGCTTGAGCCAGACCTGCTGCCATCTCCTTCTTCCTAGCTTCCTGGGTTACAGAAGTTCCACTGCAAGGGGACGTGGTCAAGAAGACAGGGGGTCCCTTTCCCCTCAATTCCCAGTCACAGAGCTGTACTTGCACACAGAGAGGAGCAGGCCACGGGTATCTTTCACCCCATCCCCAAGAAGCTGTGTTGTGGTCGCTCTATTCCAGGAGGACACAGCAAAGACTGGGGCTTCTTTCCCAACCCGGAGTCCACTCGTAGGGCCGAGCCTCTAACTCAGGCGTGGCAGGCTGAAAATACTCCAACAGGCAGCTCGCCGCCGCCCTCTTGCGGGTTTGAGGTTCCAAGCTCAGAAGTGCAAGGTGAGACAATGGGGCTGCCATCCTCCCCCTAGTTCCTGACAGTAGGGCGGAGGAATTAACAGTTTGCTGTGCCCTCCCACAGCTCTGGTGCAGTAGCAGAGAGGTTCTGCCCAGGAGGAGGGGCAAAATGAGAGGACAGCATCTGCACAGCTCTGCCCAGGGGAACTGACTTTATTTGGAACCCAGCAGAGAGGAATTCATGACTTAGGATGTTGAAAACCATACCGTTCTTAGTGTTGGGCAGTTAAGAGAAGGCTGTTGGCTCTGTGAAACCTGTAGCAACAAACAAGATGGTCGACCAGCCGGAGTTTAACAGGGAGAATAACGGAGCACAGCCAAAATGGGCTCAGCTAAAATCACATTCATCCCTGGGGGTTCTGGAAGGTTGGGCATATAGGCTAGGCTGCACTCCTTAGGACTAACCAAGGCAGGCACTTGAGAACTACTGTTCCCTGGCTCAACGTGGTGAAGATTGAAAGCAGTGTTCAAGTCACAGGTCCATCAGCAAAGTAAGGTAACCTCTGGTAGTTCTGGAGGCTAGAAGTCAGGAATCAGTATCAGTGGGCTGGTAACAAGGTGTCAGAAGGGTCATGCTCTCTCTGGGTTTATATATTCAAAAATGAATATACTAGCGTTGAATAAATTGCTATATAAAAGAATGGGCACATAAAGTTACAATTTTTCTTTGAAAATCAATTTCACTTAACATAATTAAGTGAATTTAATTTTCGCTAATCTTTACCTGGTTTACATCTAAGGATCAATGCTTTATTATGACTATTACATTGACACGAGATAGCATTGTCTATTATAATTCATGTAAAAACACTTACACTTATATCAATCCTAGCTTTTCGGGCAAAGTTCTGTATTTATTCTGAATATGAAACAGTGGAAAAAAACCCAAAGATTTAGATAATTTGAAATGCTCACAGAAAAGTGCTTTCTGTGGGTGTTTATCCTACCTGCACTAAATTCCTCCTGTTATGCTAAAGGGTGCAGGGGCGTTGCTGGATACTGCCCTTGCAGGAAGGATATAGAGTTCTAGGCTGATAAAGGGTGTAGTATTTTAGTTAATTTTGCATTGATGATATGAACAAACATACACAGAATTTCCCACACTCCATTCTACTTGAGTAAGAAGAAAAGGGAGTAGATTACTTGGCATAAACACTATGATAGGTTTTATTTTCTATCCTGAAAAATATTTTGCAATTTTAACACTGTCGTAGAATAAATTCAAATTTTCGTGTAGATGTTCCTCTGCTGTAAGGAGTTGGGAGCGGGGACATGTGTATTACATATACCACTTCTCGCCAGCGCTTGAAAACCTGTCCTTGGGAACTCTTTCAACTGTGAAATAGTAGGAAGGACCAGAGGAGACATCTCTTTGAGGATCCCCAAAGTTGCAATATTTTGAATGGGCATATTGGGACTTTTTAATTTTTTTTTCAGAATTTAGAACATTTAAAGTTCAAATAGTAAGACTTTAGGACAGTTTTCCCTTGGTAAATGGGTGAAACCTGGAGACAAACAAAGATGTTCATCTAATATACAAAGTATCCCACCAGAGGAATTACATTAGGTTTAGGGTAGCTTTCTTCTTTGTATAAAAAATATAAACTAGGGATTTCTTACGTTATATATACCCTAGGAGTTAGAATACTGTGGCTATGGTAAAACAAATTTTTAAATTTGCATTTATATTTTACATGAAATTTGTTAATTCTCAACTAACTTTTACCTAATATACTTTCAGCAAAACGTGAGTATATACAAAAGATATTTGGGTATAACAGCAAAGGAGAAAATGCAGCTTTTTCATTCAAAGAAGGATGTTTTCCAAACTTAAAATTGCAGATAAACTAGCTGAACTTTTTGGAGGAAAGCATGTGATAAGGGAAAATGCTTCACTCTCGTTAGTAGAAAAATCTGTGCAGATATTTAATCACAAGGTTCACATTTCTTATTTTTAAATGGACAGAATTTTAGCTTGTATATATCTATGCATTGACTATAATGATCATGAGGATGTGGCATAGAGTCTGTTAACCATCCCCATCCCCCATCCTATACCTCAGAGATGAGGGACATCCTGTATCTCAGTCCAGTTCTGTTGTCGAAATTTTTTTTTTTCAAAAAGTACCATATAGATGTGGTAACAATGTGCTGCCTTTGGTATAATGAAGGCTTAATAATTATATGACCCGAGAAATTAAAGAGCTGAGGATATAAAACATTGATGCAGGAACACAAAGCAGAGGACACATTTCTTTGCAGTGGGAAACTGAAGGGACAGAGTTGAGAAGCAGGACATTGGCAAGAAAGTCTTTTGAATACGTCTAGATCTTGAGAATTTAAGGAAGAAGAGCAGGAGATGGAAACTGCAAAATGTAGAATTGTATCATTTACAAAAATTGCCCAATTTTCACACTGGTAACTGTTCTGGAGATCTGTAGTACTGCAGGGGAATTTCTTTCTGTATCAATGGTAGAGTTATGTCTATAATGAGCCAGGGAGATACAATTTTAAAATACATGCAATTGTAGATTTCATTATGCATCGCCTAAATCAAATGAAATATATGGACACAGCACATGCTGTACAGGACTGGTACAGCCAATCTGACCTTCATGAAGGCAATTATGTCATAAGAGTTACAATAAGCTTTAAAGAAATCACTGGAAATTGCATGTATTGGGGCTTTTTGGTGGAAGTCTTATGTCATAGAAAAAAAGATCTTTTTCCCTCTGTCTCTTGACTACAAAAGCAATTTGTAGCAAGCCTGTGTATTTAAAGGAACAGCAACAACTCCTTAATATTTTAGGAGGACCAGCAATATATGGTCCGAAATGTTGAATATTTCACTCACAAAAGACAAGAGAGACTTTGAGCCAGTGAGAGATCACGTTCAATTTATTATTGAGGTGTCAGGATTAAGGGCCATCTGAGAAAATAAAAGCATGAAATTGTAAATACACAAGATATATACTGAATATAGGTGCTAAATAAGTAACCCAAGCTTCATCCATGCAAAATTAATAAAGTGCCTATATCTAAAAAATAAAATAATAGAAGAGAGAGAACGTGTACATTTGGAATTGTAAATCATCTACTGGAGACAGAAGGAGTTATTTTATTTTAAGGAACTGAATTATCTATGACTTCAGGGGACTGATTTTTAAATGGGAGAAGGTAATTTATATTTAAAATATCAATTGACATAAAGGTTGGCAACAAGTTAAAAAATATTTTCTATTTTAAATATCATATCATTCCAATTATGTTAGTTTCTGGTTCAGATTGTATAACCCTGTCTATTGATAGTTCGGAAAAAGTATAGCTTGACTTATTCCAGAAGCCTCTTTGAACAAAAATAGTATTTCTAATAATAATAATAATAAATGCCTCTCTGATATCATAAGGCCTCTCTGGTAAAGTAAAAAGAGACTCTATATAATTGTGTTTTGGGCAGTGGGCTCAGCAGGTGCAAGACCTCCGAGATGGGCATGTGCTTTGCATGTTGAGAAACAGCAAGGAGGCCGTGATGGCTGGAGTGGGGTGAGCAAGAGGCGTGGGCAGGAGCTTAGATCTGCAGGTATCCGGGTAGGAGACAGATCATGTAGGCTCTCGTAGGCCGTGTTTAGGACTTTGGATTTCATTCTGAGTGAGGTTGAAAGCCCTTGCAGAGTTTTGAATAGAGACATGAAATGATCTGATTAACGATTTAACCAGATCACTGTTGCTCCCTTGAAGAGAATGGTCTATGATGGAAACCGTTTCCATACTTCTTAAAGAAAAGAGAAAAGAAAAGAAAAAACAATATGTAAATAAAGGGGAAAAAATGCTTAAAAATCTGTTGGGTGGGTGTTAAGTTGCTGATGTGATGAAATAAGCAGACTGTCTCTCCCACTGAACATAGCAATAAAATATGAACAGAATGCATGGAGCTATCTGATGATTCGAAAAGTAAATTGTAGCAGACAATTGAGGAAGAAGACTGGAATTCAAAACACCACAGAACTAGTGTCACGTTAAACAAGTTTTTCATCTGGTAACCCCTGACCAGAATTTAACTCACTGGAAGTTGGCAAAAGAGTCCAGAGAGAGGTAGTTTCTGGAGATGCCATCTAATTATAACTAGATAGATGGAAAAAGAATGCCTACCACTCAGAAAAAAGTATGGAAATTCTCCATTTTTTTCTTTTCTTTATTCTTTTTTATACAATCTCAAGCAATCCAATGGGGGAAGTGAAGGGAATCTCCTCCTTTCAGTGAGCTGTGGTTCAAGAGGGTAGGGTCAATATTATTGCTGTTTTCTTCTATCCATCCTTGCATCACTTGGTCCCGGATGCTGCCTCATTGCAGAAGTTCATAGCAGAATGGGATAACTAAAGCCTCT
Organism: Diceros bicornis minor; assembly: GCF_020826845.1. Classification (NCBI taxonomy): domain Eukaryota; kingdom Metazoa; phylum Chordata; class Mammalia; order Perissodactyla; family Rhinocerotidae; genus Diceros; species Diceros bicornis. The sequence continues at coordinate 18,746,496 of NC_080777.1, forward strand.
GCTTTCTGGCCAGAGGAACAAAAAAAGAAATCCCAGCGATCTAGAAAGTACTGGGGATATTGTGCAAAGAGACTATTTGGGGGAAATGACCTCATAAATTTCTTTTATTATGAACTCCTAGAGTCATCCCTAAGTTGCACATGGATGAATCTGATCTTATTTAGCATAGTAAAGAATTGAGAACTAAGCTCAGATATACCACCATGATCAAAGAATGGAAATTGAGAAGTATTCTAGCAGGAGAGACCCAAATAAAACTGCAAAGCATTTGAAAGCTAAAGTGCAATTAGAATCACAGACCTAAGAATGCAGGTTGAAACCTACAGCATTTGATTATCTGCTAAAATAAAAATATGGATATTGTCTATAGGATAAAACATGATCCTGAATCGCATGACACAATATTCAAAATGTCCAGGATACAATCTAAACTCACTTAGCATACAAAGAACCAGAGAAATCTAAACTTGCATGAAAAAAAGATAGTTAGAGGTAAAGATTGAGATGACGTGATATATTGGAATTATCTGGCAAAGTCATTAAAACAATTATAAATATGTTCCAGGAACCAATTGTAATAACAATTTAATGGATACATGGAAAATTTCAGCAAAGAATTAGAAGATATAAAGAAGAACCAAATAGAAATTTGAGAAGTGTAAAATACAATAAAATAACCAAATTAAAAAAACTCACTGGATGTCTTTGAAGAGACCAATGCAGAATATTTATCTTTAGTACTCTAAAATATGGTATATATTACTAGTGGTTTTCTAAAATGTAGACATCCCTTATTGTAGTGAAAACAGAACTAACAATTTAAATACCTTTATTGACCATCAATTACAGTAGACTAAGGGGGCAAATCCAGGACACTTAGTGTTCAGTGAAACAGATTCTGTTTCCTGTGGGTATACGTTTATTTGTAAAGGTGGATACATTTTAGAGAATGCTACTTAGTTAAAAGTGGTGTTTTCCAGATGCAAAATAACAGTAATATATTAAAAGTGGAAGAGCTTGTAAAAATATGTTTGGCTAGAATAGTTACAAAAGAAAATTTGCTTTTTTCGATAAAAAGCAGTTATCACATAATGAATAAATATTCTTTATAAGAATAAATATTTAAGAATATTTAGTTCACTGGAGGAACTGAATAGCAGAATGGAGATGACAGAGGAAAGAGCTGATGAACTTGAAGTTAGAGCAGTGAAAATTACCTAACTTGAACAGAAGAAAATATGTTTAAAAAAAGTATCCTCAGCGTCCTGTGGGGCAATAATAAAATAAACATTTTTATATTCATGTCATAGCAGTCCCAGAAAGAGAGAGCAAGAAAGCACAAGGAAAAAAAGAACAAGGCATTCAATGCTGGTTCAATATTCGAACAACAATGTACTCCATCATATTAACAGATGATGTAAAAAGAACAATATGATCATATCAACTGTTTCAGGAAAGGCATTTGACATAATTCAACACTAATTTTCCTTAAAAGCTCTCAAAATACTAGGGATAGAAGGAAAGTTCTTCAATATGGTGAAGGACATGTGTGAAAAAAAACCTGTAAGGGACATATGGCTGTATCTCCAACAATAAAGAGGTTGGAAGATATAATTCCCATCCTTAAAAGAATAAAACAATGGCAGACACTCAAAATCAATGGCAGACACTCAAAATCAATGACTTTTGTTGGACCAATTAGATAATGAACCAGTTTTTCAGGGCAAATCACCACTCTGAAATTGAGAGTTATGGGCAAATTCAGAGAATCACAGTCTAGATATTTTTATCTAGAGCAAAAACTATTGAAGACGTAAACTGATAGGCACACTTAAATGGCAATTTTGATGAATTGTGTGAGGCTGAGTGTGGACTAGGTTAAGAATAGGAAACTGCAGGGGCCACAGTGTTAGAAGGCACACCACACATTCATTGTTTTTATCTGCAGGAACTCCACCAAGTTTCCACAGTGAAGATCTGAGAAAGAAATCATCATGGCTCTGGAAAGGAAAAGTAAGAGTAAATATGAAATATGCAAAGAGCGTGCTCCATAACACACGACTACAAGCAAGGGGTAAAGACTTTACAAGAGCCTTACCCGGTTAGAGAAAAGCATGCCTCCCATTCCAGCCATCTCTAGCCTTCCTATCTTGACTAAGGGGTTAGGAGAGCTTACTACTGGAGAAATATTTGTGAAGGTCATGGGTCAGAGATATAGGACCACTAAAAGACTGAGATTTAATCATAAGATTATAGAACACTTCCCCCTCCCATACACCTTACCACCACACTAAGAGGACTCCATTATTACATAATAATGGAATAGCAAAAGAGCTACAAGATGCAGACTTTCTCTAAGGAGGTGTAAATAGGGAAGCCCAAAGTGAAGAAGGGAAGAATAAACAATGGCACTAGAGGAATTTGAAGTCTCTGTCACCTATAGCTATAAACAAAGCACAACTTCCTGACAGATTAGTACAAATCATCATATAAGAGGCCTTTGTAACTCATTATCCTATAAAACAGTTCCCATTATCCTATATCCTATCCTATAGCCTATCTAGCTTTCAACAGAAAATTACAAGGCACATCAAAAAGCAAGGAAAACACAGTCTGAAGAGATAAAGCGAGTCTTGGAACCAGATTCAGATATAACAGAGAGGTTGGAATTATAACACAGGAGATTTAAAATAATCATGGTTAATATAACCCATAAATTAATATGGAAAAATTAGACAACGTGCAAAAGCAGATGGGTAATGTAATCACAGAGATGGAAACTCTAAGAAAGAATCAAAATGAAATGTTCGAAAGAAAAAATACTAACAAAAACGAATAATCCCTTTGATGGGCTCAAGAGTAGACAGGAAAGCTCAAAGGAAAAAAAAATCCCTGAACTTGAGTATAACTTCAAGTGAAAATGACTGATGTGACATGTAAAGAGAAAAAAAGAATTTAAAAAAAAGAACAAAATATCCAAAAACTAAGGGACATTTTTAAAAGGTATAGCATACACGTAATGGGAATACTATAAGGAGAGGAAAGAAGGAACAGAGAAGAAATATTTGAAGTAATAATAACTAAGAACTTCCCCCAAACAATGACAAAATGCCAACCACAGATCCAGGAAGTTCAGAGGATACCAAGCAGCATAATATGAAACAAAAGAAACCAAAATACACCTATGCATATCATATTCGAACTGCAGAAAACTGAAGACAATGAGAAAAGCTTGAAAGAAGACAGACGGAGGGAAAAGCACATTACCTCTAAAGGAACAAGAATAAGAATTACAGCAGACTGCTTGTAGGAAATCTCACAAGCAAGAAGACAGTGGAGTGAAATATTTAACTTTTGTTTAGCTCTTGTTATATTAATCTTCTTATCATTCTGGTTCTTTTCTTTTGTTTCTGTGGATTCAAGTTACTATCAGGTTGTTTTCTTAGAGCAATACAGCTTTACTTCCACTTCTGTGTGGTTGTTGCCAAATATATTACATTTCTATATGTTATATACCCAATAATACATTATGTAATATTGTTTTATATGATAATTACTCCTCAAATCAGTTAAGACAAGAATAAAGAAGAAGTATACATTTATTTTGTCTTTTGTAACTACGTAATTTCCTTTACTGGTTCTCTTTGTTTTACTGCGTGGATTCAAATTACAATTTGTGGTCACTGTATTTCAGCCTGAAGAACTTCTTTTAGTATTTTCTGTAAAGTGGATCTGCAGCAACAAATTCTCTTAGTGATTGTTTTTATGGAAATGTCTTTATTGCATCTTCATTTTGAAAAAAGATTTTCCAAATACAGGATTCTTTGTTGAATTTATTTTTCCTTTGAGCCTTTGAGTGTGCTTTTCCTCTGCATTCTGCCTTCCATTGTTTCTGATGAGAGGTCAACTGTTTATTTTATTGGGCTTCCTTTGTGAGTAATTAGTCATTTTACCCATGCTTCTCTCAAGATTTACTCCTTGTCTAGTGCTCTCAGCAGCACCACACCCAAGTGGAGCTCCTGTTCCATGAGTGGAGACTGGGCAAAAGAAGGAAACTCCCACTTCTTGGTTGGAGTAGCCCAGAACTTAACCTCAGCATCAGATAGATGGGTCCAGGATAAGAAATGATGCCCTGCCTCTCCCGGGATGTAGTTCTCTGACTGGGACGTGGGCATAGAGGGACCCCTGGCTTGTTGGCCATGCCACTCTAAAGTGGAGTTTCTGTCTCACTGTGATGGGAGAAGAGTTGATGGACACAAGTATTGATTCAAATACAGCAGGATACAGGGCATCATTTAGGAGTGATGAGAATACTCTAAAACTGGACTGGGGTGAATTATATATTTACAATGGGTGAATTTTATGTCATGTCAGTTAAACCTCAATCATGCTGTTAAAAAGTTAATTTTATAATGTTTCAATACTATATGGTTCTAGATTTTAAGAAGCAAATAATTCAAATTAAGGAAATAGCCACTGACAATTTTCTAAGTAGTTTTTAAGGAAGAAGTTTGGTATTGTGCTTTTTTTCATGTCCTCAAAAGTGACTTTATAGACTTAATACAAGTAAGTTTGAATCCCCAAAAGCAAATATTAACATTACAGATATATTCCAGTCTGTGATTTCTGTGACTGGTCTTTCATCCCCATGTGTCAGATTTAATAACCTAAAATTTTAAAAAAAACAGCAAACTTCAAATCCCAATCCTTAAAAGTTTACTTTCCCTTAACTTCATTCACTGTTTTCAAAATTCCCCAAAAGGCATTCAACCGTAATAAAAGTAAATGCATCTGTCAGCAAAAGAATATTTTAAAGACTGATGTTTCAGGATAGTTTGAAATTTAGTAGACATTCTTCATAAATTGGATTCATGCATGTATAATAAAATCTACTATCTGCTATTTATCTCATTTTTTGTGGCCTTATATCCATTCTATTAGGACAGAAAAATTGTATATATATATATATACACTTATTAAATTAGGAAAAAAAGTTCACTGTTCTGGGGAATTCTATTTGTACTAGTTTCTGAGTCTACTTGGTGTCAACAGGTAGAATACTCCACATTGATTCTCAATACTTATGTATAACCTTGCTAACCTGAATATTTTTCTTTTTAAAATAAACATTGTTAAGCCAGTATACTTATTTTCTCAGAATTAGCTAAACTTTTTTCAAAAAAAATAAATAAGGTAAACGCAATTTCTAGATATGCAAGCATGGACAATATATCCTATCTAAGACTTTACTTCCACGTCTTTAAAATGGATATTAATTCCTGTTGTGATGATTAGGTAAGATCAGGTTATATATAGCCCAATACCTGGAAAAACTGTAATTGCTCAGTAAGCATTTAGCTTTCCTTGGTTTGCTTTTTTTTTATCTGAAGGTTCTAGTTGTATCTAGAAAAATAACCCATACTTTTAGAATATGTTCTTCTTCTTCTTTTTTTTTTTTTTTGGTGAGGAAGATTAGCCCTGAGCTAACATCTGTTGCCAATCTTCCTCTTTCTGATGAGGAAGATTGGCCCTGGGCTAACATTCATGCCCATCTTCCTCTACTTTATATATGGGACGCCTGCCACAGCATGTCTTGATAAGTGGCGCGTAGGTTTGTTCCTGGGATCTGAACCCGCAAACCCTGGGCCGCTGAAGCGGAGCACCCAAACTTAACCACTACGCCACCAGGCCAGCCACATGTTATGTCTGAGGTGGGACATTTTAAAGTAGGTGCACTTTTAAATTTGAGTTTGAGTTGAATCTATGAAAAGCATTTCTCTTGTGATAAAGAGAAAGAGTGTTTACACAAGGACAAGATGAATCAGTCTACAATGCAGAAAATGGAATGAACTTGAAGGAAAGATACAGCCAGATCCAGGAAGAGAGCACTTCCTTTTACCACTCCTGTGTGATCAATAGGTACCGGAAGTAAATGAAAGAATAATGAAATTGGATCAAGACCAACAAACAACATGAGACAAATATTTTAGGACTATTGCCTTAAGAAATATTGCTATATGAAATATTGCCAAAAATATATTGTGATGTAGGTTATGATACAAACAAGTGATACCACTGAATTACTCATGGACGAAGTAGACTCATTTTCCAAACTCATGCTGAGCTCAGTAACTTTCCAAATTGTCTTTACTTGTTCATTGGTTTTGCCTTCTTTTTCTAGTAGCCCAGATCGACGTATCAGGATACACACTGACGCCAAGATTTCCCTCACCTGATGAGCCTTCATTTACTAGCACTTCCCCTAACACTCCCAAATTTGGAGTTCTTCTTAACTGTAACCTAAATAATCATCATATTCTCCTTGTCATCCTATTTCTAGTTTCTTTTTTGTCTACCCATTTCCACATGAGACGATGTGGCAATGTCTGGAATTTATATTAAAATACCCCAATATTCACAGTGAAATGTGTGCGTACCCTTGTGTTTGTAAATTAACTGAACACTACATATTCAGAAGCCCTTGTTCTGGAGTTTGATAGGGCAATTCTGTTACCTAAATCTTGACTAAAGAGACTTGTATTTATCATAAGGCGTATTAAAAATGATTTGTCCTTGGAATGAATAGCAATGTTCATGTTCTGCAGTTGATTAAAGATTATTTCCATACCTCTGCACTTGGATGAGCGGAGGATGCAATCTCCACATTCTACTTTAGGTTTGATCTTTTTTTCAGCCTCTAGAGGATTTGTATCCTGATCTGACTAGAAAGGTATTTAATTCTACTGTCAGAATATGTTGCATTTGTCTCACCATGAAACCTTCCAGTAAAATCTTGAAACAACAACAACAACAAAAAGTGAGAGAGACACAAAAATGTTTGCAGGAGTTAAGAAACAGGCTGTATGACTTTTTGTGGCAGAATTTGATACTTATTTTTACTATAATCCATCACTAAGGAGATCTGAAATCTCAGTCACTGATAATCATCTGAGACTACAAATATTTACCAAAAAAATGTTGACAATTGTTAAAAAGCCAAATTGCCTTAAGTGAATGTAAACTTCATAAATGGCCATTCATATCATTTTAGATCCTGGATCAAAGATATAAATGATATTTTTTATATAAATGCCTCATTTCTCTCCATAATATTCAAGGTTCTCCACATTTTTAACTTTTAAAAATTGTTTACTTCCTACCTCTTTGTTCATTCATAGGAAAATTTTTGAATAAAATTACTAATATGTTTATCATAATTTAATTTAGAGTAAAAGTTTAATGTCTTGGGTGCATATTTTACTATAGCCACAAAACTAAATATTTAAAGTTTGATTCCTCTGAAGAAATTTCCAGGCTAACCATGGCAAAACTCAGTAGGACACTAAGAATGTCCTATGCATCCCCCAAATGCATATATGTGCCTCTTCATTTATAACAAATAGGTAAGAAAAATAATTTGGTGTTAACTTTATCATTTCTACCGAAAATTATTTTTTATATATTATTTCTACCATTTATCTTCTGTGTTTCTTTCCGAATCCAATTTAACTTTTGTTTGATAAACAAAAACACTTTTGCCTCTGTGAGTCTTATTTGACTATTTTGTTGAACAAAATGATGGTGATAATAAAAATGATGATGACAATAATAATTGTGAATACTTAGCTAGTGCCAGGTAGTGTTTAATTTTTATGACTATAGTGACTAATTTGATCCTTCAAAACTCTATGGTTAAGTACCCATTTTGCAGATAAGGTAAATCAAGGAAAGCAGTATTAAGTTGCTTGGCAAAGATCACACAGCAGAGCAGAGATTTAGAACCAGCTATTCTGGCTTCACATTTCCTACTATCACCAAATAAAACTCCAAAATCCACTTTATAGGTATAGTTTATATCACCTGGTTATAAAATTTCTACCCCAGAACTTTTGTCACTCTGCCTTTCTTTAATTAGATGTGACTTCCTCTCCTTTTGAACGTTCATAAAAATTTTCTCTCTCGTAACACTCGATATACTACTTTTTAAGTTTTTTTTATCATTCACATTCTTGTTACCTTCATATCATCCCCACCTTTTTAACATACATACATTAAACAGAATAAGTTCCCTTGTGTTGTTAAGTGTAGAAAGTGCCCTTGGGGGTTTAGTCATAATTAAAAATTTTAGACCAAGAAAGGAACAGACATGGCAAATATAAAATTGAAGCAGACACAGATATCCTCTAGCCTGAGAGTAAATCATGGTTTCAAGAGTGCATAGTGATAGAAGGAAGGTTTTACTCTACATAGATAGCATGAGGAAGGTTTAAGAAGTGTTAAATCCATGGGTGTCAGTGGAGAAAGGGGGGATGTTTTTTGCTGTAACATAATAGACAGTGCAGGGACAGCCAGACAGATAGGTTCAGGCTTAACATTACAGACATTTGTCAGTAGGTGAGAGGACTTAAGTCACATGCCATTAGTTCAGGCTTCAGAGTTTTCTGAGAGATAGTCAGGAACACAGTTCTGGGAGAATGGGTCCCTGAGCAAATTTTAAGAGTAAGAACTTAAATGAGGTCTTCCCTTGTATGATCAGAGGACTAATAACAAAACAAGGGCTAAGACCAATTTCTAGAATCAAGGTACAAAGACAGCGCCTGAACATCTGCAAGGATGCCTTAGTATTCCACCCGAGGTAGTAACCGAGAGCTTCTTAATTCCTTGTGACTTAAATCAGCCTTGAGTCAAGACAGCCTTCCAGAGCCTAGAGGATGGACTGAGCCTGGAGGGCCTAAGGAAGCCTCAAGTGGTAGCACAGAAGAGCTTTGAGAGGTAGAGTCGGTCAGATGCCTTAGAAAAAAAATCCTTCTAAAAAGGTATAGGAAGCTTTTATCTCTGTAATGCTTTAAAATGACACCTGGGATATGGCAACGATTTTTTTTTTAAGGTTGAATTGCATTAACTTGAATAAAAAGAAGTAGATATCACTGAGGATAAGCTTGCAAGAATACCTTCCCTTTTATTACAATTCCTTTCTAATGCATTTTTTACTTTCACATTTTATTAAATACGAGCCTGCAGTAAAATACTTTTTGATCTTCACTTCTTATGCTTTTGAACACCTCAATTCTGCTTCATCTTCACCCTAAGGTTCCAGCCTCAATTTCTCTCACATATTAAGCAAAGTGAAAGCGACATTAAAGCCAGGGAAACACATCTTGTCTCATTTATACTTAGTATTTCTATTCTTACAGTCGGGAAAAAATGTACATGAATGAGAGCATCTTTTCACTCTTTCTAATGTATTCACTGAAGTTATTGCAGTATCTTTTCTTTTACATATTGAGTAAGCCCTATAAGACTTTTTAATTTAAAATGTTATTTCAATTTGCCTTAGTGTTTTCAACTAATTTGAAGAATGTCTTATCAAAACTGATACTGTTAAATGCATACTTTACTGATATAGAAATTATGAACTTTGTACCTTTAGAAACAAGGGTAATAGTAGAGTGAAGGAGAAGGATAGCTCAAGAGTTTGTTATTTTTTAAAATATTATACCAAGTTAACATATACAAACAATTATCTATGAGATTAACATGAATTGCTTTACATATCAAACGACTAAAACATACTTTCACATTTTATTTATTCATTTTTGGTGAGGAAGATTAGCCCTGACTAACAGCCATTGCCAATCCTCCTCTTTTTGCTGTGGAAGATTGGCCCTGGGCTAACATCGGTGCCCATCTTCCTCTACTTTATATGTGGGATGCCCACCACAGCATGGCTTGATAAGCGGTGCATAGATCCATGCAGGGGATCCGAACCTGCAAACTCTGGGCAAACAAAGCTGAACGTGAGAGCTTAACCACTATGTCACAGGGCTGGCCCCTACACCCACATTTCAGATAAGGTCATTTGAGTAAGAACTTAAAAAGAGTTGCATATTTTATTGGTTTCAAGTTACTTTAACAATTTTTCTTTAAAATAATTCTATGTTAACCTACGGTCCTTGTTGCATTATTCTCTTATCAAGATAATTACTTTTCAGGGCCAGCCCCCGTGGCTTAGCAGTTAAGTGCACCACCTCTGCTACTGGCGGCCCAGGTTTGGATCCCGGGCGCGCACCGACGCACAGCTTGTCCGGCCATGCTGAGATGGCGTCCCACATACAGCAACTAGAAGGACGTGCCACTATGACATACAACTATCTACTAGGGCTTTGGGGAGAAAAAGAGGGAAAAAAAAAGGGGGGAAGATTGGCAATAGATGTTAGCTCAGGGCTGATCTTCCTCACACACACACAAAAAAAGATAATTACTTTTCAAAGTGAATCAAGATGACTATTATGTTTTTATGACTTGATAATTTTGATCATTTCTTGGCTTTATTCTTTATTATAATCAAAATTTACAAATAATGTTTAAATTTATTCTAAAAATAACCTGAAATTTGTATTTTATCTATTATACAAATAAGTGAAAACAAAACTAATAATCAGATAACTTTGTTGATTACCTAGTGGCTAATATAAAATTAGAAAATTTTAATTTTATCTACCATATAGGAAAGCTTCATTCTAGGATCATACAATTTTAGAGTTTACAGAACTTAGATCTTCTTAATTTCAACCCGCTCGTTTTAACAGGCCAAATCCAGGACATTGAAATTCCATCAAGTTTGAGAAAATTGCCCCAAATGAGAGAGTTAGTTACTTACTTAATGATATCAAGAATTGAATTAATGAGTTTTTATTTAAATAAAGCCCTAAAAATCATTAGATATTGTGCTAAATGTGTGTGAAGAAGTGAAATATGTCTTTTAACAGCTGGCATAAAATCCCCAATCATAAGAGAACATCATTGTGAAAAATGTATTAATAAGTAGCTCAGGGATGATGTTGAAAGCCTGAAGTATATGTGGATAATAAATTAAGCATCAGAAAAACATAAAACATACACATATATACATAAAACCACTATATATAGAGAGAGTGGTTATATATATATATATATATCTGTGTGTGTATATATATATTTATATATATATATATATATATATACAGATACACACGGTGGTTAGTTTGCTCTACAAGGCATATTTTGAAGGATCTGTGGGGTTTGGGGTTTTGTTGTTTTGATTTAAAAATGATGAAAGTAATCTGAGTTAAGTCCATAGTGGCAGAGAAAGGAAGACGAGAAGGTAAGAGCCAGAGAGATGGTGTAAATCTGAGGCTGCTGTGAAATGGAAGGCCAGAGGAATGCTCTGTGTTGAAATGGTAAGAATTTTAAGAACATGGATATTGAGTTCTAAATTGAAATGTAGACTTCAGTAATTAAGTCCACCCTACACACACACGCACACAATCATTTTATAAAAAACACTTAGGGTCAGGAATGGGACATGTAATTGTGGTGGCTTTGGTTTCTTTGATTTTATAATCCAGGAATATACAACAGCCAAAAGCAATCTGTCTAAGGGCCTATGGTTTAGAATATAGCAGGTTCAAATTCTTCCCCACTTACATGATTCTGGAAAGTTATTTAACCACAACTCAGCTTCCTCCTCTGCAAAATGGGAATAATTATTATGGATTAAAATAAGGCATAGCACCTGTGAAGTTCTTTCTTATTTCCTGGCACATGTTTAGCACTAAATAAATGTCATTTTATTTTTAAAGACTGATTTCTCATTCTGGGTCCGTGTGGAATGGAAGAGATATAGCATGCACGTAAGCAAGAGTCGAGAGGGAGAGGAGACCCACACTTAACCCTCACTCCCCTCTAGTGTTACTGTACAAAGATGGAGTTCTCTTGCCTGATTTGCATAAAAAGCCAATTATTACAGCATCAGCTTTTGAGAAAAGGAAACAGCTTTCTTGTGAGGTTGACCTGCAAGGAGACAGGAGGCAAAAGCTGTCAAATCTGCCTCCTGGATTCAGGATTTGGGGCAAAATTTAAGAGGTTAGGGAGAACAGGCTGGTACATGGAAACACTGCAGGTTTCAATCAGAGGGATTTAAACATTTATGGTGAGAAGTGGAAGGGGCTTTAACACCAGATCTTCCTAGACAACAGACCCCTCACTTCTGATAAGACTCTGACTTTCAAGTTCTGGTCGTGTCTTGGTCCTTTGGTTCTGTGGGGGGAGAATCTTTGATTTCGGTGTCATTTCAGGTCCAGATTTTCTCCTCTGTGCATGCTCTGGCTACATGACTTGCAAATTTTTGGCTTGCCCCTGAAAAACCTTCTATTGATAAGATGAGGTCAGTTTGAACTGGTCTTAGAGGGCTCATGGTTACACTAGGTCCAGGGAATTCACTTAGTTCTTGCAAAGTCATTGGGCATATTCAACAATGGGCAATAATGTTATCTTTTTCCTAAAGGCAGAGAAAACTCTCCTGATGACTCATTCGCAAATTATTTTTTTTCAATATGAGAAAGTGGGATTGTCAGCTATTCAAGTGTACTGATAGAGGGTGAAAATATCTATGATATAAATGAAAGTTAACTTTTATAAAAATAGCATTGTGATTAACTGATTTTGAAATCACTTTATATCAATGATAGTAAGAGACTTGAAACATAAGAATTCAATGATAATAATTTGATTTTGTAAAACTGATTTTTACTAAAAATCAACTAAAGAATAATGATATAATATTAATAATTGTAGTGGACTCTGTAATGTGCCACCCAAATTCTCCTTCAACAGCTGCAGAGAGGGCTGTTAAATGTCAGCCCACATCTCTCAGGCCCTTCAGGGTTTGCCTTAGGTGCACAGAGCAGGCTTGCCCGAGACCATTCCCCTTCCCATCAATCAAATGACTGATTGATGAGGAAGATTAAAGGCCTGGACATCCAGGCCTGACTTGGAACAACTCTGAAGTGTCAGTTTGGCTCCAAAACTCGTAGTGAGACTGGCTGAGGCTGACACTAGGCCTCTATCACAGCTCACCTTCTCCCTGTACCCACTTCTCCCCTTTTCCCCTCAGTTCCACAGAAGTTAAGTCAGAGAACATACTTAAATAAACACATATATATATTTCTTTTATGTTAGATTGATTTTTTTTAGGTTAGATTGATATTTTAAATTATTTCGTTGAGGTCTCATTGGTTTATAACATAGTATAACATTCAGGTGTATATCATTATATTTTGGCTTCTGTATAGACTACATTGTGTTCAACACCAACAGTTTAGTTTCCATCTGTCACCATACATATGTGTCCCTTAACCTCTTTTGCCCTCCTTTAAATAAACATCTTGAATGCTAAACTCCTCCTCAGAGTTTGATTCCTCGGAAATGCAATCTGCAAAAATAGCAGTGCTAACAACAATAATAAATTCCTATACCTACTGAATGATGATCCTGTATCAGATACCTTGCTATTTGGTGTGCATTTTATTTCTAAATCCATGCCTAGGGAAACGTGAAGAGGCACTTACTCTACTCATTTTATAGATGGGAAAAATGAGGATTAAAAAAATTAAGCAATCTGTCTAAGGTCAAACAAACATAATTTAGATTCATACCTAAGTAGTCTGAAATCAGCATATGTATTCTTAAACTATTATGATTATTTCCAAGTATTACTTTTTTTTTTTTTTTTTGCTTGAGGAAGATTGTCCCTGAGCTAACATCTGTGTCTGTCTTCCTTTATTTTGTATGTGGATCGCTGCCACAGCATGGCTTGATGAGCAATGTGTAGGTCCACGCCCCGGATCCAAACTTGTCAACCCCAGGCTGCCAAAGTGGAGCATGTGAACTTAACCACTACATCACCAGGCCGGCCCCACAAGTATTACTTTTTAAAAGTAGAAAAACTTTCCTCCAAAAAGTGTTTTGTTCATCTAAAAATAACATTAAATAACATATGCCTCGGAATACATGAATAATTTGCTACAATATTACCATCTGATGAGAGCTTTTCAGATGTAGAGTATTAAAGTAGGCAGAATTTGATTCTATTCACTCTATGCAAATCTAAATGTATAACTTTGAGACCATAAATGACAGCATAAATATTCCCTTGAAAGCTTTCTAAATAATTTTTAACTTGGTATATTTAACATTTTGTTCATACCTTGGTTTGCAGTTTTACAAAACAACACGAGCATCTCTTGAAAGCCGGCAAGATTTTATGCTAAGTGATGTTAGTGGCCTGTGACTTTAAATTTTTGACATGAATATTTAAAAATGGCAGTTGGATTAGACTCCAGTACTAGTAAATCTTTTTAGTTTAAAAAAAAAAATGAAAGAAAAGAAAGAAATCTTTAGCCCAGTGTTAATGTGAAAAATGTGCCTGGTTCTTTTTGTTAATGGAAGATACAGCGTTTTTTCTTTTCTTTTTCTTTCATAAGCTTATTGTGATGAGACTGATAGCACCTGCTAGGATTGCTATCCTTACTAAGAAATTCTATAGTAACTTGATAGTAGCTTTAAATTTAATAACTACAAATAATTTTCAAATGTATTAATTCTCTGAAAAATACAGTCATGTAGAACAAAGAAGGAAAACACAAAAAATATTTCTTTATTATAAAATTGAGCTCAATTGCTGTTTACGCTGAAAAAAAGTCAGTCATTTCCAATTGCTATAAATAAATTCCTGATGCTAAACTTATTATAATACTCACTTGTGTTCTACAATTTATTGTTATTAATTTTTAAATTAAAATTTCTGAATCATAACACCTTCTAAAAATTTCTTTGTGATTAATTTCTTGAAAGTATTATGTTTTCCAGGTTATTATAATTCATTTTAATGTTTTATTATTTATCTTTGTTTTCAGATTCTTGTACATTTCTATTTTATGTTCTCATTCAAGAGGAATTCAGTGCCAGACCACTGGGAATTCATTTGCATAAGAACAATCTAAATCCTCATGAAGAAAGTGGTGAAGAGAGATTTTAGTCTGTCAGTTAAACCTTTAAGGCACGAATATTAAATGAAAGAAGAGATAGAAAATAATACAAACAAAACTAATAACTTCTAGGCTTCATGATACTTCCAGAAAGTATGGAAATTGTCCTGTATTGTCTGAAAGGAAATGATGGATTTGCAAGTCAGTAAAAAAAAAAGTTAATATTCCTGTTAAGCCACTTATTCGATGTTTAACTTTAGTAAACATCTTAACTTACATGATGAAGAAACTAATATTTAATGAGACAACTCTTGGTAATTAGTTATAGGTATTTTACATTTTTTAACTTGTTGAATAAATATGGTCATCCTGACATGGTTGTTAGTAATCTCATTTTAATTCACTAATCATCCACACAGAGGACCAGGAATGTACATAGGAACCTAGCTTAGAGGTAACCTAGTTGGGATTTAAACTTGAGTCACTCTGAATGCAAAGTTTATGATGTTTCCACTGTAACACATCATATTTATGTAACCAGATTGTTCTCAAGATAATAAGTAAAATGAAAAAAAAAAACAATGAAAATCATTAAAGAAATCACTTTGCTTATTTCATGGGCTGGGGTCTATGATTACTGGACGACTGATCAAGCAGTCATCTCATACCCTCTCCTTGGTTGAAACATGAGACACCATTAATAAGCCCACAATTTTGACTGACTTGTGATGTTTCCTGTGGATTCACCTGTGTCAAAGCCATAAACTCCAGTTAGTATTTTCTTGCTTCTTCTGCATATTCTGCTATAATTCTTATCTTACACTTTTCTTTGCCAATGATAAAATTTCACTAAAAATGGCTTAAAATTATAATGATGATTATGGTGAACTTATGACATGTCAAAAATAATACATTTAAGAACAATTCTAGAAAAGTACGAAGGCAAAATACCAAACATTCAATGGTCAGATTCCTTTGATTTGTTTGCTGATGCTTCAGAATGAAAAGATCCAATACTATTTTCTCTCTGAAAGATTTCCTAAGCAAAAATCAAATAAAAACTTTAATTCCATCTCAAACTTTCGGAAACCAACTCTCTTCTCTTCTCTCTCTCTTTATAAATGTATATACATATGTATAAATATGTTATATATATATATATATATAATTTCTCCAGCTTTATATATCTTTCTCCAGCTTTAAGTTCCCCTTCTACTCATTTATCTACAAAGATTCTATTTCTTTTGATCCTTCCCCTAAACAAAATGAGCCAAATAAGTTAACTATATCTTGAGGTTTTTTCCTAAGGAAAGAGAAAAATCACATCATGGCACAATAACCTATTAGAATTATTAGTCCAGAAGAAAGACCCGTAGAAGTTGAATTTAGACCCTGATCTGGAATGAAGTTGAATCTTATATTTAAAGCTTTTCTTAAAGCAAAGAAAAAAAAAATTAAAATTTTCCTTCAGAATTATTACCTCGGATAGGAAAAGTGTTTAAATAAAACAAGGTGGGAAATACTAGGAGAGGATTAATATAACCCAGCTGTGCCTAATTTCTAAAAATAATCTTCATAGCATAAGAAAAGTAATAAACGCAAACACAAGGGCTTTGCGGAAGCTTTTATCTCAGAGTAAACTGGTCAATATTCAAAATTGCTATCAAAACAAAGATAAATCAATAGGATGCCTAAAATTAGACTTCAGGACACTATAACACCACATTCTGGTGTATAAAAAATTGACAAGATAAAGGGGAATTTGTGGGGATTTTTTGAAATAGATTCAGGTTTGAAATAGATTTAGTCAGGAAAATTAATGAATATATTGCAAAGGGAAATCACCCAATTAGAAGGTCTTCTATATGTGCCTGAACATTTTCAAAGAGTCCCAGAATAGAAATTTTATTATTCAAAACTCACTAATGATCTTTACATAAAACACGTAACTTCTTCCTCCTCAAAAATATCTAAAGGTTCTCTTTTCTCTAAGAATTGGGAGGGAGCAAATGAAACATAAGATATGTAAATATTGCAAGCATCTTCCAAAGATGCACTGAAACTCAGTGATATTTATCACAAAATTAAAACCAGAATTTTAAAGATATGCAGGTCCCTTGTGGGGGCACTCTGATAAAATGCACAGAAGATCTCTCTTAATTTTGTATTAAAATAGATAAATCTAAGACTGATTCTTGGATCAGCTTCCTATTGCTGCTATAACAATGACCAAAGACAGTAGTTTATAAAAGCATGCATTCATTATCAAACAGTTTGGGAGGTCCGGAGTGCAAAATCAGTCTCACTGGGTCACTGGGCTACAGTGAAAGTGTTAGCAAGGGCTGGTGTCTTTCAGAGACTGGTAGGGAGAATTCATTTCCTTGCTTTTGCCAGCACCTAGGCATTCCTTGGCTCATGATTACGTCCTTCATCTTCAGAGCACATCTCTCCAACCTTTGCTTCCATCATCACTTCCCTGTGAACGTGACCCTCTTGTCTCTCTCTTACAAGGACCCTTGTGATTTCATTGGGACCACCTAGATAGTCCACAGTAACCTCCCCATCTCAAGGTCCTTAACTTCATCACATTTGCAGAATTCCTTGTGCTATTTAAGATAACACATTTGTAGGTTCTGGGGATTACGATGTGGACATCTTTGGGTGATATTATTCTCTCTACCACAATTCTGTAAATTTATTTTCTGATAAGTCAAAAAAGTGACACAAAACTTCTATGTAAAGGAATAATTGTATTCTCTTTGCCACATCCATTAGGTAAAGGAAGAATATTATCTAAGGATAGATTACAAATAGTTCAAAATTACTCAAAATCAACCACTAAAAGAATCATAAGAGGATTTCTGATATTAACATATTTTAGGCAATTAGCATCAAATTTTTCAGAAATACCAATGCTTTTATGTTAGACTCAACTAAGATCTTAAAACCAACCCCATGGAATATAAAAACCAAAAAGGCCCTCAAATGATCTCAAAATGTGCCTTCAACAACTTCCTATCCATATTTTTCTTAAGTACATGAAATGTTAGGCTGTCTTCTATTGGTGTCATCCCAGCAGTGTTTCATATATCAAGGATCCATTGTCTGTCTTAGCCGATCCGTTAATCCAGTAACCAGGGTTTATCCCTGCCTCAGAACAATTATAGTCTCAGCTAAATTAATCAAGGCATCCTCAGCTCTCAAAGCAGGATTACTTTTAAATCTGATGTTACCAAATGCACTACAATTCCTGTTGCTGGTGGAGACTCCCTAATATCTTTCTGACCATTAATTAACTAATCATTGTTACATTTTTTCTCTTATTTCTATCCACTGATGTAACGCTCATTCCAGGAATACTATTATGCTTACCTAATGAGGAAGAAACTCATGATAATATTGTAAAGAACAGATCTTTTGGATATTGTTGTAATTAAGTAAATCCTGACTTAGTCTCATTTCTTGCTGGGTCTTATCTTAAAAATGATGGACAGTTTTATTCTGGTTTTGCAATAACTAGTCCAGACTTCTTTGAATCTAATCTAGTATCAAATTCCAAATTGACCCAAGTGACCACATTTATAGACTTCCTTGGGACATGACTAATTGCTAAAAATGCAAGGCTAAAAATATACCTTGATATTCATTATCCTTTTGATGTAGTTCACGATTTTGGAATGCTTTAGAAACAAAATTGTTAGTTAACGTCCTCAGGTACCATGTTAAAAAAACGGAAAATTGGGGCCAGCCCGATGGTCTAGTGGTTAAGATGGTCTAGTGGTTAAGTTCGCGTGCTCCACTCTGGGAGTCCAGGGTTCGTGGGTTCGGATTCTGGGCGTGGACCTACACACCACTGCTCATCAAGCCATGCTGTGGTGGCATCCTACATACAATGTGGAGGAAGACTGGCACAGATGTTAGCGTAGGGCCAATCTTCCTCACCAAAAGGAAAAAAAAAAGGACAACAAATATATGAATTACTTCATGTCTTAATACCACTCACAAAGACATTGCACACACACAAATAATGGCACTGGTCCACTACAAAAGAGGTAATATAGGAGATTGAGAAAATATTTGAGTAATTCATTAAGCTAAATAAACTGTTAGCCTAAAGTTTTTTTGCAAAGACAATTCTTGGAGACTTTTACAGATCTTGCCATAGATGCACACTTTCTGGCTCCTGAGTCTGAAAAATTACTTGGAAAAATCAAGTTGTCAGATCAAAAAGGGAATAACCTGGCATAGCTAGGTGACTGTGTATTGGGAACAGATAACCTCAACTGGACACCTGCTAAAGTACTCCATGAGACATTTTAAAATAGAATCAAACACTGCTGGGTTTCTAAAATAGCAACTCATGACTCACCTGTAACCTACATGATGCTGGAAAAGCTGGAAAAGTGGCACAATGGACAGAAATTACATCCTAAGGGAAGATTTGAGCATCTCTAAATGAATTTTATACTATTTTCTCCCACTATGGGAGACAATGAGTTGTGAAAATGCATCAATGATTATATATTTATTTTCTGTATAAGTATAAACAATTGCCTATTTAAAAAGCCACAACACTCATGGTGCCTTAAAAAACTGTAAAAATGCCCAGACCATTCTGATTTACTTTTTCAGCGATGAAGAAACACATTTTACTAGGAAAGTTAGGTGTGAATGACACAAGGCCTCGCCCCTTAGTCAGGAACCCGACAGTACTGATTACGCCCAATAATATGGAAAAGAGGAAAGAACAAATGAAACATTAAAACATAAATTAGTTGAACGACCAAACAACCTTGAAATCTCATGTTTTAAAGTACTTTCCTTTTCTGTCATGGCCCTGCATTCTTACCTCTGATGAAGTCATAGCTTGCCTCTCTCAGAATGGGGCACCAGTAAGACTCCTGCAATAGAAGTACAGTCTTTGGCTGAATAAGGATGTTTCGGTCAATGACAGACTGCCTATATGATGGTGGTCCCCTAAGATTAGTACCATATAGCCTAGGTGTGTAGTAGGCTGTACCATCTAGGTTTGCGTAAGTACGATCTATGATTGCACAATGATGAAATATCTAAGGACACATTACTCGTTAAGCGATGCATGAATTTATCTGTACACATAACTGATTTCAATCTTTTACAATTTAATCTATCTATTGTGAAAAACACAAGAAGTATAATCATTCCTATCATTCTTACAATCATTAAAAGGTATAGGCTAGCTTTATTCTCCAACTATCTAATCTACATAACTATGATGTATCCTTGATCAGGGATAGATTGTTCTTGATCTGTAAAATGTCTCAGGGGACTCTCTTAATTAACAGTTAAATTAAACAACATTTGTCTTTGGATGTACACTTAGCAACTGAAATGAAATCAGCCATCCTCAAACAACAAGAATTAATAAGATACCACCATTAAGTATCTTAATTAGAAAACTTCCAGAAGCTGCTATCACATGAAAGTTGACTGCTGACCCAAGAACCATAGTAAAGCAAGTGGCTTAATAAAGTAGATAACTCATTTAAGAACGTCAGCAAAAGATTTTTTTTAGATATGTGGAACCATGATTATCACTTTCTCTTTTTTATATTTTTGTTATTTATCCTTTTGATTGTGTTTTCCTCTTTACTGATATACTGAAGAAGAGATTATATATTTACAACTCATGTTGTTACTACTAAATCCATTCATCTATGAAGGACCTCTTGGTTCGTTTCAGTTTGGAGCAATTATGAGTAAAGCTGCTATAAACATTTTCATGCAGGTTTTTGTGTGGACATAAGTTTTCAAGTCAGTTGAGTAAGTATCTAGAGTATGGTTCCTGAATCAGATGGCAAGACTGTATCTAGTTTTATGAAAGATTGCTGACCTGTCTTTGAAGTGGCGGTACCAATATGAATTCACAACAGCAATGAATAAAAGTTCCTGTTCCTCCTCGTACTTGTAAGCAGTTAGGATTGCCAGGTGTTTAGATTTTAGCCACTCTCATAAGCATGTAATAGTACCTCATCATTGTTTTAATTTGCCTTTCTCTAATGACAAATGATGTTGAGTATCTTTTCATATGCTTATTTGCCCTCTCTATATCTACTTGGTAAGTTGTCTGTTTATCTATTCATATCTTTTACCCCTTTTTAATTTGGGATGTTTGATTTCTTTTCTTTCTTTTTTTTTTTGTGAGGAAGATCAGCTCTGAGCTAACATTCATGCCAATCCTCCTCTTTTTGCTGAGGAAGACCAGCCCTGAGCTAACATCTATTGCCAATCCTCCTCCTTTCTCTTTTTCCTTTTTTCTCCCCAAAGCTGCAGTAGGTAGTTGTATGTCATAGTTGCACATCCTTCTAGTTGCTGTATGTGGGACACGGTCTCTGCATGGCTGGAGAAGTGGTGCGTCAGTGTGCGCCCGGGGTTCCGATCCCGGGACCGCCAGTAGCAGAGCACGCAAACCCAACCGCTAAGACACGAGGCAGGCACTCAGGATGCTTGATTTCTTATCGTTCATTATGGTGTGTGTTATTGGATACAATTGCTATTGGTGTCTAATGGATAAAGGGCAGGAAAGCTGCTAAACACTTTACAATGAAAAGGATTATCCCTAAAAGGAACAGTTGATCTATCCCCAAATATCAATAGTGCTGAAGTTGAGAAACTTTACCCTTGCTAAAGATCACAGACTGACAGAACAGGGAAAAATCTCATCCCCAAATGTTTCCTTTGGCTAAATAAATAAATAATAAAAATGGCAGTCTTTATAAATAAAATAGGTCAATTCTTAGTACTAAAAATTTAAGAGGTTTGGTGTTTTTTGTAAATTTAGGGTCTTGCATTCATAATTATGTTTACCAGGTGCTAATAAAAAAAAGATGACATGAAGGAGTGGATTTTCTTAACTGAGATTTAAAAACAACATTAATTGAATTGATGTGATCCAGAAAAATCACTCAAAATATTACTGAAATATGACAGCCATTGATATTTTTCACTAAAAAAACACGGCTTAATGAAAATGTTCACAAGAATCATTATAACTGAAACTATAATTATACTACAGAAAACTATTTTCTAGGAGTTTCTCTTTTTAGTAATTATCCCATTGGTTGAAGATTTAACTTTTTCTGTATCTTTATAACAAAACTATAGGATAAGAGGTGAGAAATTATCAAACCTCATTTGCTTGCATTGATATTTGTGTATTACAATGATATTATAAGCAAAACATACAGATTGCTTCATTCATTGTTCATTTTCACAACTACTCAAAAGCAGAAACAGTATTAGTCCACCAAGGTTACCTTCCTAAAGCAAATTACTGCACATAATTGAAGTACCACTTCTCATGTAAATAGTACTACATGGTTGTCCCAGAGAGTCAAATATTTAGAAGATATCCATTGCTTGAATAAGACAGCATTTGTACAATTTCCATTTTTCCTAAGGTGGTAGAAACCCTGCAGAACTCAATGGCCTGGGTCACATATGTTTTATCACTATTTCGAGAATAATCTCAGCAGGAAGCTAGAACAAAGCCTAGAAAAAGTTCTTAACTACATTCTTTATTCAGTAAGAAGTTGGCTCTGAATCTCACAGTTCCAATTAGGAACAAAAAATAAGGTGAAAAAGTAGAGATACTGAAAAGCTATACCAAATGAAAGAAGTTAAGTTTTTCCATGTGATAAATTGTTCTTCAAATGTTTCTGGTTTGCTTATTTAAATGTACTTGTTTGTTTTATTTTTGGTCAACTGATGAGTTAGACAAAATCTTTGGCAAGGAAACAGAAAATAAGAAGTTACTATATATAAAACCACACACATAAAATAGAGACAATAATATATAATAGTTGTTATAACTAAAATGAAATTTTGTACTGCGAAGTCATGTGTAAACAATATTCGTTCCAAATATACTCCTTTTTTACTGTATTTTTCAACAACACTAAAAAATTAAAAATCCATCTCTGCTTGCTTTAAAAAAGAAGTCCATTCTCTCCACTTATTTTTTTCCTGTAGCTTCTTTTATGCATGCTGAAGCATGGCAGGCCGAGCTAAATCCCTCCAAGCATTCATAAAGCACAGGTCATCTTCATGAACTCGTGTCCTTTAAGTTTTCAAATAACTCCTTTGCAATGCAGGCCGACCTACCTGCTTTACCCCCAGTGTATGAATTTATTGATAGGGAAGCTTCCTCTTTCCATTTTAATCAGATCCTACAAATACAAGTCTTGGTCTTGCAAAGGTGGGATTAATTCCTTCAGCAAAAACGCTGCCCTCAGATAAAATGATCACATTTTACATCTCTGTAGTACTTGACACATCCAAACTTGTAAAACAAACAGACAACCAAACAAATCCCCCAAAAACCCTCAGCTTATTTTTCCCCTTCAAACTCATGCACAGAATGCTCAGATCTAATCCCCCATTACTATTCTTTCTCAGAAACATTTTCCCTGTGGTCTTGAATGGTCTTTTCTATGGGTGAGGCACTCCCCCTCACGTTCATATTCTTCCCTGTCATTTTGTTTCTTGTCTGTTCCCCTCACTAGAATGGATGTTTCCTGAGAGAAAACACCTTGCCTCTCTAGTCCTTTCACTTAGAACAAAGCCTGGCACACAGCGCACACTCAACATTGAGTGAAGTGATGAATAAAATGATAATAGCTAAGGCTTATATAGTGTTTACTGTTTACCAGACACTTTGCTACACATTTTACATATATCAACTCATTTACTCTTCAAAAGAACTCTTTGAGTAAATTAGGAAACAAGGCTTAGATAAATTAAGTGATTTACTCAATTTCACATAGTTAGTGGGTCGGGGAGCGAGGGATGGAGCTAGGCAGTCTGGCTCCTGAGGCCATGCTCTTAATCACTACGCTCTCTGCATATTCAAAATTATTAACATTAGAAAAAAAATAGATTTTTTTCTCATTTTGAAGCACCTCCTACTCGAGATTTATCTATGTAATACACATTGCCTTATTTGCTGTGGTAGGTATTAGAGGCCGACCTCCAGAGGAACACCGTCTCAGGTGAATATAGACATGAGTCACACCCAGC
The DNA here is from genome assembly GCF_020826845.1 of Diceros bicornis minor. Lineage (NCBI taxonomy): Eukaryota > Metazoa > Chordata > Mammalia > Perissodactyla > Rhinocerotidae > Diceros > Diceros bicornis. The sequence continues at coordinate 18,770,360 of NC_080777.1, forward strand.
AGATCTCATTCTCCAACCACCAGAGAAAGGTCATCTCATTCAGGGCAGTGTGATCTGAGCCTGGACTGAACATCATTGACTCACCTAAAAGCTGCATTTTTGTTGCTTTGAGCTGAAAGTTACAAGTAGCCATACAGTATCTGTTTAGAAGACTGTTGGCATAAATGCAATCATTTTCCTTCCATATTTTCAGTTTTAGAACAATGTTTTAAAATAAAGACAATTTAGAACAAGGCACCCAAATAAATAAACATATTTAAATTCAAATAATTTGCATCAGGTTTTCTCACTATTTGCGGAACTAATGTTTTTTACAGAAATATGAATTTTCTATTTTAGCATATTCCTTCTCAAGGGGTGGGATTATGTTATTGTATTTGCACCTTCACTTTCCCAGGCCCTCTTTCTGACAGAATCTGCGCACATGTCTTGGATTTGAACCATTACATATACATAACTAGGACTTTACATATGCAGATAGTACCACAAAGAACCAAATTTTTAGCAGAATTCATTTTCACAGCAATAACTATAGAAAAGCAACATCCAGATTCCAGGGGCAGTAAGGGGACTGCCAACACAACCGCCAGCTTCATTTGCCAGCAACAATGCAGTTGGCAGCAGGATATCACATAGTCCATTGGCAGTGGAGATAGTGTCCATAATAGGCATGGTTTGGGGGATTTTGGGATGGGATGCCAGCCATTCAAGCCTCTATTTTCTTGTGGATAAGCATGTTGATAGGAAACAGAAAATTCCAGACTCAAGAAAATTATGTCTCAAGTGTCTCTGGCTGTGGTTTTCACCTCAGGGAATTAACCGGAAGCAAATAAATGAGGAGACTACAAAATTTTAACGGACTTGCAATTAAAGATACAGATATAGATATAGATAGAGATACAGATACAGATATAGGAATAGATATAGTATAGATGATATAGGCATAGGCACATATATAGATAAGATATAAATGTATGTGTGTGCATACGTACATACACCTATACTTAAGGCAGAGTTATTTTCTCACCAGGACTGTACCCAATAGAGTAGGGAGTAGAGAAGAAGAAATAGAGTACTTCAATAGAGTAGAAGAAATCCCCCAAAAGTAAATTGGCAAATGTACAATACACAATCTAATTAAGCCACAATTAGAAATTCAAACAGTTGAATAAAATTCAATCACATTTACAAATGTGCACAGTTTTTGGGAAACTGAAATAAATATCTTTAAGAAATGTCAGAATATATTATTTAAGGCACTGCAGGTGTAAATGTATTAAATTTGAGTTCAGATATTAATCAAGTGGAGTATTTTTCTTCAATAAAAGGTACGGAAAGAATAAATGAATATTTGGAAGAGAAATAATATTACAATATTCTTGGTAGGTTAATTTTAGATCTCTCTCTACTACTGCAGCCAGATTAGCTGTATCAGCACATCACCTTAATTTGAGTTTTAACTTAATTTGAGAAGTGGATGAACTGCATGACTAGAATTACTATGTCCCTACTGAGTGGTGCTGTCACATAGACAAGCAGCAAAATGAAGAAATGATGTTGCCCTATGCAATTTTTATGTGCTTGAATAGGTCTGGTCTTCGTTATACAGATAAGATTGGGACTTGATAGACTAACTGAAGTGGAGAGTTGAAATGTTATCTTGAATATTTCTACTGAAATAGAATGCTAAATTAGAATAGGAACTAAAACCTAATTTAGAGCTGAAAACAATGGAATTGGAAATCTATGTTGTTCATGTTTATCAGATAATTATAAAATGTTTCCTTCACCTAAAGCTATGTTCATTTTTTTCTCAACACTCTTAATTTAGTGGCAACAATATGGTGACAAAATGCAAATTTTTTTATGAGGCATTTTAGGGTGGACTGGTTTATAAGCCCTTACTGTTCATTGTGTGGATAGCAATGCATTAGGTACTGAGAGAAAGTGTTCTAGCCAGGGAAGACGCAACAAAAAAGAATAGATGTAGTAACAGTTTCTTTGTAATTAAAGATTAGATTCTAGAGTGTTTCCAACCATAAGTATTAGTTTGCTCAAATGCAGTTTTGTTTCACTGTCACCTAAAAGTTTATTTAATAGAATACTTATGAAGGACACCAGGACACCATTAAGATAAATTATTTGGATAATATTGTCTACCTGATAAGAGCGTATATACTCTCTTTTATGGAGCCTTTACTAGGATAAAAAAATACTGCTAAATGATCTGTGTTACGAGGTCTGAGGCTATGGAAGTCATAGTCAGGGTGTCGCCTTCCAGGTAACAGTGTATTAGGGACAAATTGTGCTAACAGGAAAATCAATTAAAACCATTTAAATATATTACCTATTGTATGCTCTGTTGAAAATCAACACAATCCAAAAGACAAAAACAATAAAAATATTTATTGATGAACCAAATATGTATAGTCAGTATTTTTATATTTTTTAGGAAAGTTGAGCTATTTAGTCCCACTTGAAAAAAAGAAGCAGAAAAAGAATTAGGAAGAAAGATAAGCCTTAATGAAATGTCTGCTTGTTAGTTCATTCAAAAAATAAATTTGATCACCTATAATTTTCTTCCAAAGTATTGCTAGTGCGATGGTTGAACCTAGATAAATAATACATGGCTTCAAAGACCCCACATGGAAGAAAATACTCATGTTTAGCCTTTTCTGTATGTAACTTGCAAAAGTATTATGGATGTTGTGCATTATGCAATGGCTGTGTTTATTTTTCATTGGCTTCTAAGAACCTATTGTAAGGAAATTTATAATAATCACAAAAGATTTCTGAGTGTCTCCCATGAAAAACTGCATTTTTTTAGAGCATAGCTTTCTATTGTTAATCTCATTCTATTCTTTCAGGACATTTTTTTATTTAGTTGGTAAACGAGAAGTAAACTCAATTTTTGTTTTTGTGTTTTTGAAAAACTCTTTCATATTATAAATTGAATCCTAATTGGGATAGTTTTGATCCAACTATTTCTGCATTTTTGTTGTTGGTTTGGATTTCTCTGGATTGTCATAGATACTGGACTAGGAAGACACAGAACAAGCTTCAGTGAGACATACTGGCTCTGTTGACTTGAATACTTGTTTCAGCTCATCCTGTAATAATTAAATGATCTGAAAACTGTTGTTATATATGCCTGTTTTTTTTTCAAATGAGCATGCATTTTTTATTTAGATTTGTCACACATGATTTTATTTCTTTTATAGCTTGTTTTTCTCATGGTCAAGTGATCACTTTGCAGGTTTATTCATAAAGTGTTTCTAAAGAATGCGAGAACACCTGTTACCATGTATAGTAGTTATTTACTGCTGCGTAAAAAATTACTTCAAAAGTTAATGGCTTGGGGCCGGCCCGGTGGCGCAAGCGGTTAAGTGCGCGCGCTCCGCTGCAGCGGCCCGGGGTTCGCTGGTTCGGATCCCGGGCGCGCACCGAAGTACTGCTTGGTAAGCCATGCTGTGGCGGCGTCCCATATAAAGTGGAGGAAGATGGGCACCGATGTTAGCCCAGGGCCGTCTTCCTCAGCAAAAAAAAAAAAAAAGAGGAGAATTGGCGGATGTTAGCTCAGGGCTGATCTCCTCACAAAAAAAAAAAAAAAAAAAAAGTTAATGGCTTAAAACAAGATACATTTATTATCTCCTAGTTTCTGTGGGTCAGGAGTTCAGGTAAGGGTTAGCTGAGTGTTTCCAGATCAGGGCTGCTCACAAGGCTGCAATCTAGGTGGCAGCTGTGCCTGCAGTCAGCTCAAGGCTAGACTAGGGAAGGATCCAGTTCCAATTCGCAGAAGTGGCTGTTGTCAGGCCTCAGATCATTTCTCACTGTTTGATGGAGATATGAGTTCTCCGCGATGCTCGTCTTTCTATAATGCTACCCACAACAAGGCAGCTTGCTTCCCCATCCCCCCAAGCATGAGGGGAGGGAGAGAGAGTAAAGGAGAGAGGGAGAGAGAGAAAGGGGGAGGAGGAGTCAAGCAAAAGGGAAGCCGGAGTCTTTTTAAATCTACATTGAAGAGCGACATTTCATTACTTTTGCCATATTCTCTTCATTAGAAGCAAGTCCTCAAATCCAGCCCACAGTCAAGAAGAGATAATCCCTCAAGTTCATGAATAACAGGAAGCAGAGGTCACTGTGAACCATTTTACAGGGTGCCCACCACGTCATGAGGGCAACAGCAACAAAAAACGTATGCTTTTTTTTTTTTTTTTTTGTGAGGGAGATCAGCCCTGAGCTAACATCTGTGCTAATCCTCCTCTTTGTGCTGAGGAAGACTGGCTCTGAGCTAACATCTATTGCCAATCCTCCTCCTTTTTTTTTTTCCCCAAAGCCCCAGTAGATAGTTGTATGTCATAGTTGCACATCCTTCTAGTTGCTGTATGTGGGACGGGGCCTCAGCATGGCCGGAGAAGCAGTGCGTTGGTGCGGGACCAGGATCCGAACCTGGGCTGCCAGTAGCGGAGCGCGCGCACTTAACCGCTAAGCCAAGGGGCCGGCCCAAAAAATGTACGCTTTTTAAAGAATTATGTGAACCAACACAGTTCACTTGATGGATCTTCACAATTCACATCATGTACCTAAACCTACTGGACAACAACAGGAGTAGCTTAAAACATAATAAAGAGATAATAAAAAATGATTAGCTGTAAAATTAACAAATCTTCAGTCTCTTTGATCTTCCCTGTGAAGAGTGTCTACCAGTTATTACTGATGATAATAAGTTGGTATCTTAGGTCTTCAGCCATTAGCTGATTTTTTTTTTTCTTTTTTGCCAGAATTTCACATCCATCTCAAAAAGGAGGTTCTTTCTTACCTAGAATCCTGATGATTAAGAGACATGATGAGAAACATTCTAAATCTAAAAGTGTTGGTTTTACAAAATGTAGTAATGTCAAGAAGACTGGGTGGATTTAACAGATCAGTGACAGGATTCTGCTCCATAATCCCAATACATGGACTTTCCTCACTACTCTGATCACGGACCTTGCCAAGTTCCAAGATGTGCATATTTTACGATCAGTCTCTTGTACTTTCTCCAAGACAAACCATCTAAATGTCCTGAGATTTAAACCTACACTTTTCTCTCATGTCTTCATTCTTGAATTAAATGTACCGTGATATTATTTTCTCTATGTGTTTCACTGTTGAAGATCTATAGAATATATTTTAAAAAGTTTAAAGTAGGAAATGGACATATTAATGCATGGTTAGTAGGAGAATAGGCGAATATCTGTGTACTGACTTGAAATGGTTTCCCACATATATTTTTTCGTGAAAGAAAACTAAGGTCCAGAGCTGCTTTTTAGGTATTTTATCATTTTATGTACATCAACATTTATATATATAATATTGATACATAATATTTATATATAAATATTTTCAAATACAAATATTTGATATTATTCTACAGAATAATATAAAGTAGTTGCTTTGGAGACAAGGGCATCAAGTTTCAAGAAGAGGTTTACTTTTTGTTGAATGTTCTTGAATTTTTCAACATTATTTATTTGTATTAAAAATCCAAAGTAAATAACAGCAATAAGATAAATCTAAATAAATAAATGATTACATGATTATTGCAGAAATAAAGTATGATAACTAAAATTTGGGAAAATGTACTTTTTTTAAATTAAACATTAGCAATTGTTTAATTTAGAAATTGGCAAGTCAATTATTGTATAAATTTAAAAAACAATTTTTTCTGCATGCATTTGCTGTAATAACAAACCAATTCATTTTTACATCGAAAATATTTTTATTAAAATACTCAGTGACTGATAAAATGCTTTCATATTTATGCATATTCATAAAAAGTAACTACTTGAAAATAGACCTTATTTGTTTAATATGCAAATCTACATAAGTGAAGGATTGTTTCTATCTTGTTTATTAACATTCATTAAATATCATATTATCTTTAATATATTTTGCTTATAGCAATTTTAATATATTTTCTGACCTTTAACAGAAATATTTCTTTATAAAGAATTCCAGAGCATTACATTTTATGGTTTCATAACAAAACCTCATTAGAAGATATGATTCATTCTGTATATCCTGTACACATAAATGAAAGATTTCCACCTTTCTTGGTTACTCATTAACAGATTTTTCTCTTGAAAATTTAAAAATGCATAACCATAGGACGTCTCTAAAGACTTATCTATAAACTATAATTTAACATCCTTAATCCAGTGAAGTTTAACTGCTTCTAATTTTTTAGATTATAGTTTTGTTTTCTTATTATTTAAAATTATATTCTTTTAATATCCATGTCCAATTTTATTCAAGATAATTTTTTTTTACTTAGAACTAAGATATCCAATTTTAGAAATATTTAGATCAAAATTTATTTTATTTTGCACAGTGAATTTGTTTATTTTGTCTCTAATGCTCAGTGGTAGAGGGCACGAATGGCCCCATTTGTTCAACTCTTTGCTATGCTTTTCAGTGTCTCCCCATTTGGACTTGGGGCTGAGTTATGTGATTTGATTTGACCTGTAGAGTAAGATGGAAATGACATCTTGTCAACCCTGCACCTAGGCCAAACAAAGCAGTGTTTCTGTTTTCCTTCTCACCCTTTGGTGATCTCCAAGAAAAGCGCATGCCCAGACTAGCCATATTGTCTTAGGAGGAAGGGGAGAGGGAGAGGCAGGTGGAGCAGCTGACCTCAGGGAAGCTTCCTCATCCTGGCCTAGACTCAAGCAAGCAGGGCTGAGATCAGCAGAGCCGCTACACCAAATCCCAAATGCATGAAAACAAATGCTTTTTATTGGACGCTACTGAGTCGAGGATGTTTTTTCTAAAATAGACTTTATATATATATTTTTTTGAGCTGCTTTAGGTTCACAACAAAATTGAGCAGAAGTTACAGAGAGTTCCTATATATCCCCTGCCCCTACATATGCAGAGCCTCCTCCAGTATCAGCATCTCACAGCACCAGAGTGATATACTTTTTACTGTTGATAAACCTACATTGAAACATCATTATTACCCAAAGTCCATAGTTTACATTAGGGTTCACTCTTGGTTTCGTATATTTTATGGGTTTTGATAAATGATATGGAAAAGATCTTGAGTTAATTTTTGTAAAAGTTGTAAGTTCTGTGTCTGCATTCATTTTTCTGCGTGTGGATGGCCAGTTGTTCCAGCACCATTTGTTGAAGAAACTATCTTTGCTCCGTTGTATGGCCTTTGCTCCTTTGTCAAAGATCAGTTGACTCTATTTATGTGGGTCTATACTTGGGTTCTCTACTCTGTTCCATTAATTTGTCTGTTCTTTTGCCAATACCACATTGCCTTCAATACTGTGGCTTCATTGTAAGGGAGGGTGCTATTTTTTTATGCAATAAATGTTAATTGATGCTGTATCATCTACCTAATACGTAGTGATATGAATGCATCAACTTTTACACATTTAAAAAAAGGTTGTATATATTATGCTAGTCAATACATTCAAAATTAGTCACCAAATTGGATAGTTATTTGACTTATTCAAAAAAGAAACCTCATTATTTATAGAAACTCTGAAATAAACCATATCCAATTACACAAAAATCAGAATGATGTTTAACAAAATTAATTTTATGTATGTTTTAAGAAAGAAACTCCAGGGGCCAGCCTGGTGGTGCAAGCGGTTGAGTGCACGCACTCTGCTGCGTGGCCCAGGGTTCTCAGGTTCAGATCCCAGGCGCACCGACACACTGCTTGTCAGGCCATGCTGTGGCAGCATCCCATATAATGTGGAGGAAGATCGGCACTGATGTTAGCTCAGGGCCAATCTTCCTCAGCAAAAGAAAGAGGAGTATTGGCAGATGTTAGCACAGGGCTGATCTCTTCACAAAAAAAAAACAACAAAAAACGAAACTCCACATTGCCTTGCATAATAAGTATTCTTGAATAATAAATGGGTGAATGTTCATGAACTTACATTTCTAAAATTATGACTATACATTCAAGTTTGTACATTAGTTACTAAAATATTTTAAACATTAGAATATGTTTTATATAGCTCTATTTTTCCCTAAAAATAAATAATGATATCTTTTCCCAGAAAACAACAGATTTTTCAATTTTTTTGGTAAGAGTATACTTTGTTTTACTGATATATAGAATATCGTCAATAACAACATCAGCAAGATAATAGCATCGGAACTCTTGGGTACAATGAGAATGTAATTCTTGCATTGAAAACTCATGTCTAAATGGAACAAAAATGAGATGAAAATGGAGAATGTAAAAAACATTTTTAGGCAAAGTGCAACTTTAGTGTTGGAACATAATGAATAATAGAAAAGTACCTTTGAACATTTTTTTGATCATTTACTTCATTCACGAGGAGTTTGCCTTTGTCTGGAGAATGTTGTTTATATGTTGACAATGTAAAATCTTCAGAATAAATATTTGGGAAAAATTATTTTTAAAAATTAGTGAGTTTTTTAAAATATAAATCTTATTTCTTTTGAACTTAGTAGAGATGACAAATTGAATAGAATATAATAAACAAATATAAAAGAAATTATGCAGGAAATTAATAATGATAAAAATATTCACCTAGAGCAAAGTTTATGAAAGAAATCATCAATCTGTTGAGCAATTCTGTCATGAGAGGTCTGGAGTATGTGTAGATTTTTTTTTAACTGATGTGTTAAGAAAAGATCTTGACTCAAAGAGTTACAGGTTCAATGAAGTTATGTGTGGACCACCTCTGATGACACTGGACTTGAGCAACACAAGTCACTCAGATATTTTCTCTGTCACAACCATTTCTAAGATTTTTATCCCAATCCAAAAAATATTAGGAGCTAATGTTGATGTCCTGGGAGGACACTGGGAGAAACCAAGTGCCACATTGTACGTTTACTCATCCAACCTATGGAGACACCTATATGATGAGGAACTATGGCCTGCCAGTAGCCACGTGCGCGAGCTTGGAAGTGGACTCTTCAGTCCCAGTGAAGGGTCAGATAAAGCCAGCCCCAGCTAAAAACTTAGCTGCAACCTAACGAGAGACTCTGAGCCAGCACCACCCAGCTAAATTACTTCCGGATTCCTGAACCACCAAAAACTGAGATAAAAATCTTCATTTATTTTTTAAGCTGCAAAATGTTGTGATTTCTTATTTAACAAGGGTAATGCATATACTGATCATTAGAAATTTAGTTCAAATCTTCTCCTTATTTTATTGCTAACCTATCATTCACTTGATATACTTGTTCAAAATGTTCAGAATTATAATCCAAAAGCATAGAGTATTTTTGATTCATAAATTAATTAATCAAATACAAGTTTCATGAGGTTGAATTATATGCTATATATTTTTAGTACTTGTTTAAAAAAAAAAATGTTTGTTCCTGTCTTATAAGTAATCTGCCACCTAATATAAAAGCACTTTGAGGATTATAAATATACCATTTATTTCTTTGAGTCCTCTTCCAATACCTTTCATAGAATCTTGTACAGAGTAGGTGGACAAAATTTTTTTTCAAACAGCAAATACAATAAGTTCCTTGATTAAAAAAGAAACATGAAATTAAAAATGCTGACTAAACCAAAGAAAACTATTAGAACTTTTCATGTATGTTTCTAATTCTTAGCTTTGTTTTCTAAAATATTTCATTATAATATACACAAACTTTAAACCAATGAATGTCAAATGACACTAGAATAATTCATTACATCTAGTCTTCATGATATTTTAAATACTTCTAACAATTCAAGGCATATTGTTTTCCTCTTCCTTTTTCCTAGTGTTCCAGTACGTTTGAAGTTGAGAAATGCTACTATTTTCCATTTGATGGAAAGTGAAGTTGTAAAATGGCTTATTATTCCTATTTAGTAAAATAGAATATATACACACAGAAGTATGCAGTGAAGTGTTAACGCTGGTTGCTCCTAGTTTATGGGACTAAATTATAACATACATATTCATATGTATACACTCTCCAGGGCCATTAACAAAATCCAGTCAATTCCACAGTATTATCTTAACATTTTCCCATTCCTGTATTAGTATTACCACGACTGCATATGCCAACCTTTAGCCACATCACATCCCAATCTATCACCAATGAAAATCTTGATAATTATGATACTACTGCATGTGAAAAGTTTTACCCACCCAATTTATGATTAGCAATGGTTATATAACCACTCTTTTGACTCTGATCAATCTAGTTCTGGACTGTCATGCTTTCTGGAACCTCTATTCGTCCAGTTGCCTCCAAAAACGTTAGCTTCATAAACGAGTCACGCGTGTGGTCGAGGTATGTGATCTCTGGGAATAAGAGTAGATAAATGAGACAATAATAAAAAGACAGAAGAAAGGAAGACATAGTGCATTATCAAGCTGGTCATCACTAGGAGCAAGTGAGTCTCAAGCAAGGGACTCACTGAGGAGCCATGTTGGTTGTGTTTTGACTTTTTGAGAAATAGAAAATATGTGTACACTGACTCCCAACCGTCATTTTACAAGGTTTACCCCACAGGATGTTAACGATCTCACATTTCCGATTTTGTACTTGCATCAGAATATCAGAACCTGTGAGAATGTTCTACACCATCTATGTGATGGTGGAAGATAAGTCTTAGGAAAGAAACAGAGAAATATGCTAATCACAGCGAAGGGGAGATGCTGTCAGCATACGTGTGTTTAACATAGCAACAGGTAAACAGTTGTCTTTAAAAGATGAGTTGAAATACAAGGATTGTCCAATACTACTTCAGCTACCATAAAAAATCTAGACTTTTAAGATATGGAGAAAAAAATTGTATTTTCTAAAATAACCTCAAATGATACAGATGGTGATCAGAACTTTGGAATGTTTAACAAAATTTACACTGTCTCTATCTGATTCTATTACCATACAATTTTTAAAGAGAAATACTGATGATATTAAAATTGTATAATTTATTAAAAACACAAAAAACTATTGTCTTAAGGAATTCATGTTTTCGACTCTATTGATATTTAGTACAAAAGCTGCCCTCAAACTAAAAACCACAGAAACACTGACGGCAAGAGTTTTCATGTACAACAACCAATTACTTACACTTAGAGATTTACTCTGCCATAGGATTCCAGAATATTCTCATGAAAAAGGGGAAAAGAGATGTACCAAAGTACCTGAATGCAAACAAATGTTTATCAAAACCATTTTGGGGGTATTTCCTATAGTATGGAGAGGATCTTGTGTGAACCCTTTCAGAAGCAAATGAGGAAAATATACCCAAAAGAAAACAATACAAATATGACAATTATTGAATAAACAAGTAAATATTAAAATATCAATCTCATTATATTCCGAACATCACAATGATGTCATATTAAACAGAAAATGGATTTTCTTTTGTTCTGAAACACTTCATATTATACAATAGAGAATTTTTTGCTTTAGAAACACTGATTACTCCGTTGTGAGCTGTAGTATTTTCAAAAGGTAAAGGACTAGAAAAAAAATCTTTAAGGAAACTAGATTTAAATGTATATGGCACCATAAAAGAATCCCACGCCATAAAATACAGGGAAAAAAAGGGGTGAAATTGCTGTTTGCAGGAATAAAATAGTAGCATTTTATAGATTGGGGAAGTTTTATGACACCGCCTAATGATTTTCCTTGTTCGGCCAGTGTACAAACACTTCCCCAGCCGTAGTTTTCCATGTCTAAATTGCTAGACCGCGCGTATGCATGGCTTTCCTCCAGTTATTTTATGAACCTCAAGCTTATTAGATTTCATCGTTGAAAACGCAGTTTCCTCAGATTTAAGGTGGCCGCGTCACCTCACTGTGGATCATTTCTTTCGTGTTGTGCTTGTATTTAATGACTGTGTCTATACATCACAAAATCAAGTGGTGACTTGGCAACTACATATTTTGTTTATTTTTTTTATGGCTCAAGAAGAGATCTTGAATGTCTAACTCCACCATGACCAAAGTTACTTAAAAGATAAGGAAACTGAAAGCCAGGGAACTTAAAGAGTTTCTCCAAGTTCTCTTTGCTCTCTATTAAATGTATTTGGCGTAACTCCAAGATACACTGGGTAAATTCACAGCTAAAATTAATATATGTAAGACCTAAATTATCTACATTGACTAGAGTAAGCAAGAAAAGTGTGTAAAAGTGTAATAATTTCCTCTTTAAAAATCCTCAAATTAGTTGAGATGGAAAGAAAATGTAGAAGCAGTTACTTAAAAAATCTTAGTTTTTAGATGTAAAAGCAGAGACCCAGAGGTGTTTAGTGAGTGACTGAAGATCACACAGCTGATAAAAATTCTAGAATTATAATCTTAACATATTCATCTAAGTTCGTGGTTCTTTGTATCACAGTATAAGAAGATTTTTAATTCAATGTCCTGAATTTCTAAATTTTTCTAGAAGCATCTCTGTGATAATTATATATTTAAGTATAAAGCAAAGATAAAGAAATAATCTATTACAAATCTATGCTAATTTTTCCAGAAAGAAAAAACAAACATAATCTTTAGTAATAATAAGAAATGTTAAATTTTCTTTATAAGGCTTTTATTCAAACAGAAAAATTGAGAAATGTACTAAAAATTCTAATAAATTAAATATTAACTTTAAAAAGATTTTTCTGTTGTCTTAATTATTAACTTTAAAATATTTTTCTATGGTCTAAATTAGCAGAATATCAAGCAAGTGATGTATTTTAGAATAAGTTAGTTGTGATTTTAACATGGCAAAAGGAAGCACTAGCACTATATAAGATATAGAGGAGATCTTGATGTGATATTATTGAAAATTGCTCAGCACATCTGTGTTTTAACTAGAAAAGCACTGTGCAAGTAATCATGTAAGACTTCAAGCTGAGATCCAAGCACACAAAAAATATATGAATAAATATACCCCAAGTTCCTGCCAAAGAGGCGAATTGGTGTGATCGAAATAAGGACACAGAGGTAACATGATATAACAAAAAAAAAGAAATTGAAATAATAAGCAACCTTGGTGAGGGATATGGCAGAAACATGGGAGGTGTGAGTTTTTGACTCATTTTCAGTTTATGGATCAGGCAAATCATTTCAGTTTTATAATTTATTAAACATTTACAGGAATCAGAGAACTAAGAAACAGTACTATTTCTTTTTTTTTAATTTTTTTTGAGAATTTTATTTATTTATTTTTCCCCCAAAGCCCCAGTAGATAGTTGTATGCCATAGCTGCACATCCTTCTAGTTGCTGTACGTGGGACGCGGCCTCAGCACGGCCAGAGAAGCGGTGTGTTGGTGCGCGCCGGGGATCCGAACCCGGGGCTGCCAGCAGCAGAGCGCGTGCACTTAACCGCTGAGCCACGGGGCTGGCCCCAGTATTATTTCTAAGTGTCAACACTGGATGTGTTTTTAATATTTATTTTCACTGATACTCTTACTTTCATTTATTGCTCTTTTTGTCTCTTTTCTTCCATTTTCTTTTTTCCTTCCTTCCTTTCTTCCTTCCTCCCTACATTATTTATTCCTTCTTTCATTCCTTCCTTGTCCTCTTCTTTTCCTTCTTTCTTTTGCACACCCTTACTTGAATACGTTGTCATTTTTACCAATGTAGATGTGTCTGCCCCACTAATGCCCAGTCCTTATACACTGACAACATTCAACAGTAGATATTCCTCAAATTCTAAGCATGCCTATTCATTTTAGGGTTGCTAGAAATATACAGGATGACAGCTAATTTTGAACTTTCAATACACAACAAATCAATTTTTAGTACAAATATATTTCATGCACTATAACTTGGTGTTCTATACTTTTATTTACTATCCTGGTAACCCTAATGTATTTAGTCTGCTAATCTCATGTGAAATAATAATAATAAGTCACAGGTCCAGTCACATGTTTTTGTCCCCACAGATCTGAATTTTCTGGAATAGTGTAAATTAAGAACGTGAGCTTTAAAGCTAGATAGTTTTGAGTTTGCGTCATAACTCTGTGATTCTAATCAAATCACTTTACCTCTCCAGGCTTGTTTTTCTCTTTTAAGAAATAGCAGTAATAGGGGCCGGCCTGGTGGCGCAAGCGGTTAAGTGCGCACGCTCCACTGCGGCGGCCCGGGGTTCGCTGGTTCGGATCCCGGGCGCGCACCTACGCACTGCTTGGCAAGCCATGCTGTGGCGGCGTCCCATATAAAGTGGAGGAAGATGGGCACGGATGTTAGCCCAGGGCCGTCTTCCTCAGCAAAAAAAGAGGAAGATTGGCGGATGTTAGCACAGGGCTGATCGCCTCACAAAAAAAAGAAAAAGAAATAGCAGTAATAATAGTTAAAGCTTCAGAGGCTTGTTGTGAAAATTAATGATGTTATAAGTATAGTAACTGGTAAAGGCAGTTCTTATTTGTAAGATGCTTATTTCAAAAATGAAGTTAAATGAAATAAAATTTTAAAAATTCCATCAAGGCACTAGAATAACAACCTTCTCTCTTAAAAATACACACATTTATTTCAAATTCAGAGAAAATAATATAAGGCCATTCATTCATTTGTTTGTACATGAAATGCATCTGTCACTTAAAGAGGAAATGAAGAGTTCACATACAGACCCCGCAAAGTTGCAAGTCAGAACTTGGAGAGCTAAGAGATATTTTGAAAATACGATCTAGCAAAACAGACCAACCTGAACCAAGATTAAATTGGTCACTAAGTGCTGAATTGTCAGTCAGGCCAAGTAGCAAGTGTGAAAAAATATACAGAAATACTGATTGTCAAAGATAGTAGAGAAGAACAATTCATTTACAAAGTATTCACCCAGAGTCTACTGCAAACCAGAGGTTTTATTAAGGTCAGACTAGGTAAGGTCCTGCTTTCAAGCAATTCAAAATACAGTCTTAGAGAAAAGAAACCTAATCAATCATTATAAAACAATGTAGTAAATATGGAGGTGGAAATGGCATTATTCTCAAATTATGAGGATTATTTCTGGAGAAAGTGATCTCTGACTTTAGACTTAAAAATTAGCAGAAATTAATGGGAATGTGGGAGATAGAGAAGACATATTCCAAACATCAGGAAAGCATGTTTCAATATCATGGGTACATGTTGCTATGTGCAACTAAGTTACTCTAATCCTAAAATGTGAAGGAGAAAGCATCAAGAGGTAAGGATAGAGAGTCTACTATGTCCAAAGCAAATTAGTGACAGTATAGTGCAATTTTTAACATCCAGATATAAATCATAATCTTGTCACTTGTCTTTGGGCAATTTTCCATCCATTGAAGGTTCCATGTAGGAAAAGAAAAAGGATATGAATAAGCATGTAAAACAAGAAGCACTTTGTGCTGTAGGGGTGGGAATAGATGATGCTGAGCATGTCAAGGATTCACAGAATCACAGTTTTTAACATTTTGAAATTTGGGATATCCAGAGAAATATGTGAAACTGACATTTAGATTCAAAATGTGAGAGTCAAGGAATGAAATCTTACTTAATAATTTAGCTTGGAGAAAAATCAGTAAATTGAGTGATTGTTAAAACACTAAAAATAAATAAGAACCCTTCTATCCTCTTCTCCCTGAACGATGTGTAAAGGAAAAGGAGAAATTCAGTGGATTGAAAAGAACCTTTGGAAACTCATTCTTTCAATACTCTGCTAAGTTCTTTCTCTTCCTCTTTCCTTTCTCTCCTCTGCCTAAAAAAATTCCATCTTAAACTCACTAAGTAGGGAAAGCTCATAAGCATCTTGGAGAGGAGTGAAGGAATGAGGAGGGTGGAGAGGAGCTGGAGACCTGAGCAGGAGTAAGGTCTTCACTGGGACCTAGCCTGGCATGGGGTGTCTGAGCCTGAGCAGCGACAGAAGTGTGTGTGGGAGGGTGACTCTCCAGGCGGTGGTAGGCTGTCCTGGTAGAGGAGTTTAGATTTGAGCAGGATGAAGATGGGCACCTCCATGACAGGTGCCCTTGTTGTTGTGTCAGAGCATAGTCAAGGTGTAGGACATATGGGTTGGAGTAAAGCAGCCCAGCATTGAGTTTCAGAGTGTAGGTGGGTTGGAGAGAACATCCTTGGAGGGGAACATTTTAGAATGATAGCTCGGAGAAGATGTGAGTGAGGCGAGAAGAACACACGCTAGAGGATGTGTGTGGGGAGGTCTACCACGTGAGGCAGACTGACACTGCTTGTCAGATCCTGAATGGAGTAAAGAGGGCTTCCATGAGCAGGAATTGCTTAGCTAGGTGTGTCAGAACCCAAGCAGGCTGAGGGGAGCCCCTAAATGGGGGAGCAGCATAGCATGGTGTGTGGGAGTGGAATGAGGTGAAGCAACCAGGTGGAGGAGGAATTGGCAATGCTGATGGAAGATTAATCGTATATGGGCAAGGTGGTTTGAAAAAATAATTGAATATAGTAAGAATAATAAGAGCCATACTTCTCATTGTCAGAAAAAGGAATTACAAATATGGAAAAGAAGTTAACTAAAATGAACACTAGATTTGGATGGGAATTGGAAGTGTTGTTAACATCTGTCTTTAGTATAAACAAATGGATGTAAAATATATATAGTTGTAAATATGTATGTTTTTGTATATACAGACATACGTAGATAAATCCATATTTTCTAGCTCTGTTTGCAGAGGAAGCCTGGTAGCAGTGGCACTCTAATAGCAATGAGTAATTGTAAAATATGTAAAACTTTTCAAGTAATTCCCCTAGTTCTGTATAATTGAATGATAATATAGTAATATGGACACTCTGTGAACTCTGGACTCAAATAGACTTTGGATTAAATTCCTATTGTCCTTAATAAGATCTTTCAATTTGTTTTTACCTATAAAATGAGAATAAAAATTCCTTCTTTATGGTTTTGTATGTATGATTAAATGGAGTAATATATTTTAAATAATCTAGCGTAATGAGGATACTAATACTGTCACCCATATCTGACATTTCTGTGCCCTTTTTCTTCCTCTTACTATTACTATAGTTGTTTTTAGTCTCAGTTTCTTTGATTTTTTCCTCCCTATGCCTTGATTTTGTATAACTTGTGTCCACCTTCCTTCCAATTAAATAGTTCCCTTTTTATGTCTTTTAAAATTTTAGATTTATAGCTGCTTCTCTACATTTGTTATCCATAGAGGATATTTTCTTAAAAGTCAAAATGTGTAATATAAGATATGAAATCCTGGAAGAAAATGTGTAAATGCTGCCTTTCACCTTAAGCTGATGAGAGAGTACAAGTACGAACAATTCAGGATTGAAAATGAAAAGTCAATGACTAAATTGTCTAAGGACAAAGAAAAGTAATTTGACAGATAAGAAATTTACTGTGTTTTCACAAGAAAGCCCTTACAACAATCAATTATTCTCATACAAGTACTTAAAATTATGTGAATTAAAAAAATACTGTATTGCTGCCATAGATATTAAACAGAATATAAAAGACAGAAAATTAATTTTATAGTGAAAATGGTGAGATCCATATTTTTCAGGAAATAGTCCCTAAGGTTGAAAAATGGATGCATTGGGAGTAAGAAAGAGGTTATCTCTCATAACATAATTTATTGGAATTTATGTTAATAGAGGTTTAAAATTATTATTATTAAATAAATTAAGGAGAGCAAATTAAGTTAAAAAAAATTTTTTTTGACTCAACTTTCAAAAACGTAATAGGCAGCAGAAGAAGCAAGGATATACGGACAAAGATTGGTAGACTACACAGCTCAAGGGCCAAATTACAGGACATTTTTAAGTGGTTGTAAAACAGAATAATAACAATAAGAAGAAGAATAATAAGAAGAGCAGCAGTGAGGCTGATCGTATGAGGTCTGTAAAGCCTAAAATATTTACCGCTGGCTCTGTACAAAAAAAACGTTTTCAGATCTCTGATATATGGCATATATTTTAATTTACAAGATATTACATTTTTTCTATTTCTGAAGTGAATTTTATAAATAAGATCTTAGAACTCGTTTTCCTTTTGGTTTAGTGTGGTAATAGGGAATGATAACTGCTTTACTGTGTTTAAATGTCATTATTATTTTTATAATTTAGTCAAAATAGGAGAGAATTATCAGTTTAAGCTTGAGACAGAAGAGGTAGGTTGAAGACAAGAAGCAGGATGAGTTGGCCTCAAGGGCTATGAAAGATGGAAGTCAAAATTGAGTGCAAGTGGCAAAAAAGAAGCCCAAGTTTCATCACTTAGTAAATATCTGGGGCAACAAGTTATCAAAATTGCACATGCACACACATACACACACAATCAGAATCATACAATCAAAGTACATGCTCAATAAATAGTTCCTAAACAAATATCATCATTTTATATATTGCAGTTTAGAAAACAGTGAAGTGGATAGTTTAGGTTTAGATTCAGTTAAAACCAATGACGTTTAACTTGGTATAATAAGAAAAAAATATAATGAGGCTCCATTAATATTAATTCATATATTTATGATTATCTAAATTATGACAAATTTATGATTGGTATCTAAATGATTGGGAAATGAATTCTGCGTAATGAATTCTTTTTTTTTTTTTTTTTTGCTGAGGAAAATTCGCCCTGAGCTAACATTCATGCCAACGTTTCTCAATTTTGTATGTGGGTCTCTGCCACATCTTGGCTGCCAACGTCTGGTGTAGGTCCATGCCTGGGAACCAAACCCGGGCCGCTGAAGCAGAGCTCAGCAAACTTAACCACTGGGCCACAGGGCCGGCACCCATAATGAATTCTTTAACATGAGTTATTTGCAAAATAGAAACCAGTAAACTGAGAGTTTGCACTCAGGCTTCTCTTGGGATGCAGTTTCATGTGTGATGAGCGTGGTGGCAAGTGGAGGAACATGAATACTGCCTACTCCCATAAAAGTTTTAATACGAGAATGACAACAAACACAACAACAGTATGTACTGAGTGTTCATTATGTTTTAGGCCAGTTCTAAGAATTTTACATAGATTGTATAAAAGCTTTCTTTAGATTATCATTGGTCAAACAAAAGATAACTTTCACTATCACACGGGACAGACCTTGATCACAGAAAAAGTTATATAGGAAGATCATTTTAGCAATACATCCAAAAAGACCTTTTGTTAAGAGCTCTAGTGTTTGCAATGCTTATTGTGGAGAATTTTTAGACTTTAGCTACTGTTTTTTCCCTGGGTAATGTCAAATGGCAATTTTCTTTTAAATCATTTTCTCTTAAGAGTATTGTGACAAATGAGCTTTCAATGAGTGAATTACTATTAGCTTGCTGGCATTGGTATCCCAAACTAAGTCACTTAAATATATTCTGAGGCCATTATGCCAATGGCAACTCTGAAAGAAATTTTAAAATATAGATACTAGTGCCAGGTATTACAGGTATTATAGGTATGTTTGTTGTAAACAGTTTATCCTCAAAAGAATTGTAAAATATTGATAAATGTATAAATATGTTAGATTAAGGAAAGATTAATTTCAATCATATTTTTAGTATAAATACATTAAGATTAATTCATTCTAAATATACTTCTCCATTGACATTTTCCCTGGAGTCAAATATATTTCATAATGACATAAATCCATAGGAAATTTTATATGATCGCCTGTATTCTTATATCAAACAGAGAGAGGAATATATTGCCATTGAAATACTACTCAATAAGATACTTTTAAATAGTCATTAGTCTGCAGAGCCTTGGCATTTGTAGTCTGGTAGCGCAGAAAATTCATTAAGTGCTCCTCAAAGAAACTCAGGCCCTTTTGACATATTTCACAAACAAATGATTAACTTTTTTTGCTCTCTCATGTGTTAAAAAATCAGAAAAAAATTTTTAAATAAAGGCATATTTTTGGAAAAATTATTAATAAATTAGCTATCTGTGCCAGTTAGTATTACTATCTATAAGGTCCAAAACCCACCCTTCTAAACTTTGTTTTGTGATGTTGGGCATGCAGGCTCTGCTCACTGCATTTCCCATTTGTCAGTGAGTTAGGTGTAGAGAAGGGTTCACCTAGAGAACTGTTCTGAAAATCTGGGAGAAGGAGGAAAAGGTTTTGTCCTTTCCTGGTGTCATCCTGGTCCTACCAGCCTGAATTCAGCAATGATCCCTTGTCCTGGCAGAGGCATTTAGGTCTAGTATCCAGGGGGATATTTGTGTTCCCATAACCAGTTCTAATATGCTCCCTTATAGGTCAAAGCACCAGCCCGATAATGCTCCTCCCTCAAAGATCCCAGCAATGCAGCCCCCTCCTCACTTCTGCAGTGTTGACACCAATTGGCCACATTCCCACTTCAGAGGTTCTAGTCTCAGCTTCACAGAACCTCTCCTCTAAGCCTCTAGGCTCTAATGATCCAAATTCTTCCCTTCGTTTGCCAAATAGTTTCTTGAATCACTATCCATGTGTTACCCCAGATTCCTCTTTTTGCTTTGCAGTGGTGATTGACTAACAACTGGTTTATGAGTTCTTTTTATTAATTTCTATTTGTAAAAATAAATGACGTAGTTTCTGTTTTCCTTACTCAATCCTGACTTAAACTGTCTTTAATCAAAGACTTGACTTTTCTTATTAGAAGTCTCCAGAAATCTCTTTTAATGCTAAACAAAAATTAAAGCAGAAGGAAAAATATCTTGTTTTTATTAGCCCCCTTTCCCATATGTTCTGTAATGGATTTTAAATGACCAATAAATAGAAAAGAAAAAGAAAAAATTTATCCGAGAAGATACTTTTCACCTGGCTATTTCTCAGTTTTTTTTTTTTAATTTTTTGTTTATTGCAATAACATTGGTTTATAACATTGTATAAATTTCATGTGTACATCATTATACTTCTATTTCTGCATAGATTACAGTTCTTAAAATAGTTTTGTGTTAAATTGTTATGTATTAATATTGTGCCTTATAAGACAGAAATTATTTATGAACATACTAATCGGCACTAGTCAAATATCAAGCAACCATCATGTAATAATGCCTGGAATACAGTACCTGTGTGTACAGGAAGAGAGAAAAAAAGAAAATGGATCCATGCAAAAAAATACATGAGAGTTCAGATATTCTGTTTAGGGGCAATATGTACATGATAAAGACATATAAGAAACAGAAAATTACAAAGAAAGAAATTCAATAAGTCACAGTGTTTATAGAACAAACAAAATGTTTGCCCATCTCTCTACTTAGTCTAGAAAAAGAATAGAAAATTTTGAGAATTTTTTCTGTAAATTATTTGTGAAGGTGAGCAGTGCTGGGAGTGTAAGGTCTCTACATGGCAGTCATGTGGGTGCAGCATTTTGGTCTCTCAAAGACGGTGGCTAAAGATTGCCGGTGCTCTTTCATGTTTTCCTGGATTAGTAATTTTCAGGGAGATCAGTGTTCAAATAACTCTTGTTAGAATGAAAATAAATTTCAACACGTATTTCCTCCATCAATCTGGCTTCAGATAATTACTTTATCTTGAATAGAAAAAGATGAGGGGGGTCAAGGAAGGGTTGGCGATGTTTCCTATTTTTGGTGATTGCATTCCTTTGCTGTTTGATTATGGGCAAAAATCCCGTTTGCTCTGTCTCATACAAATTGGAAAGCAAATTAGGGATCTGAGCAGTTGCTGAGTGTCTAAGTGATGTTTCTGTAATTCAGACCCAACTGTGATTATTTGTGACAGCAACTGTAAATATATTTCTATCTTGAAGTCTTTAAAGTTTAAAAAAAAACAAACACAAAAAACCTTGAGTAATTGGCTGTGGCCAAAATCAATCAACCAACCAACCAATTCATCAATCAAGATACTCTCTTCTCTAGATTTTCCAACAAAATTTCAGATGAAAAAGGATTGTCTAAAAATGTATGAGTCAACTAGGTAAATTCAATCTCAAAAAAATTTGCGCAAAGATAATTTTTTGTATATTTGTTTAGGAATTCAACTTTGCATAGAATCTCTAAAGTAAATATTCGCTGTTGACAAAAGGAGAGTTAAATTTGTACTCTTGTACTTGATCTTGATTTTCAGATAGGAATCATGAAGCTCATGATTAAAAGTGAGCAATTGTGATTTAGGGGAATTTTCCTCTAAAATATTCTCTACCTACTTGAGACAAAAAAGAACTGTCTAAAAATGTATGAGTCAACTAGCTAAACCAACCCAAATCATAAAAAGCAGGAAAAGGGTATGTGGTCCTATTAATTATTTTCTCTAATTGAAACAAACCCTCAAAATTTCATACAGATCAAATATAAATAATTATAATTTATTTAACAATAATATTTTAAAATATAGGCATTTGAAAGTATGGCATAATTTTGATGATTTTACCATTTTATTTTAATTTCTAATTTTCTTATTGGTTTTCAAGAAAAATTTAACTCTTTTTTCCTAAAGGTTTAAAACATGTTCTTAGTTCACAAGATGCTTTCAGTCTTTGTTTTTCAAATATAGGTTTGCATGAAAGGTGTATAATATACTTGGACATAAGACATAAAGTTATAATATGCTAATCTCAGTCTCCCTTATCCTTTTGTGGGAGAGAGAGAGCTCCAAGAGGTAAATACCTTCCTTTGATTTTGCTCCATTTGGTTTAAATTCACAGTTGAAGGATACTATAAACTGGGCCTTTTAAATGCCGACAACCCTACCGACAGTCTCCACTGCAAACAGGGCAGGTGACAATAAAGCTGACACTTGTGTTTGTCCCAGATTCTGTTTCCATTAACATAACTAGCTTTCTATTTGTATCTCACTCTGAATAAAATTACCAATCTTTCACATAGAGTTTCTGGATACTTTCATCTGCTCTGCATTTTTTAGTGACCCCATTGAACTTCCTTACTTGAGACAGAAGGAAAGATACATGATAGAGACAGAAGGAAGAAATATGCCTTTGATGGTTTCTTTCCATTTTGTTAATTTTCTTCAAGTTAACAGCTCTAGCTGGAACCAAGTGTCAAGGGTTCTAGCCATGCTATTAATTCCAAGCTCTACAACATTGTAAAATCTGAATAACCTCTCCAGGTCTCTAGTTATTGGAATATTTTTCATTAAAGGCATCTGGATTAAATTTTCTCCATTTTCTTGGAATTCTAACATTCTTATATTTGAAACTAGCTCTTTGTAAAACTTAATTTGTATTTAATTATTTGGGATATACTTTGAATTGTCAGGATTCCTGCTTTTTTTCTCTTTAAATTAATCTTTACCTTTTTATTTCAGGAGAGTAAACAATTAGAGCAGGGCAGTTTTTCAACAGACACACACATTGAAGATATTAGAATGTGTGTTTGTTTTCTGACACTGTGTTGGTGATAGGAACTATTGGGTTAGTATGAATTTAAGACCTAGAAAAGCAAAATCAGAATATAGGTGTGTTTTTTCAATTGAGAAGGAGTATGTTGTTTAAATGGTTTGAAGAGTGTAAAGACTAGATAATACGCATGGCCAGCTGAAGATTCTAGCAATAACCCTCCAGGGGATGATGAGACTCTGGACTGAGATGGGGAATGAAATTTATCATGGGTTAATGAAACTGGGATATTGGAGTGAAGTGGAGAGAAGAAGCAATGCAAAATCTAATAGGATTTTCAACTTGAAATGGCAAATGGCAGAAGTGGGGAATTGGTGAGCGAAATTGTTTTGAGGAAAAAAAATAATAATGTAGCCACAGGTAGCTACTGAGATGAGGATGAGAAAACCAGATGAGATGGCTGGGTTTTGAAGTGGGATTTAGACTTGTATATGTGCAGATGGAGGTACTTGTTATTCCTGAATTTCCAGCTAGATCTCCTTATATACTCAATTTTTTAAAAGATAATTAGAAATTTAAGAAATAACGTGCATTGTTTTGAAGCAGTAGGCATTTGTGTAAATGCTAATGATATAACTGATATTTAGGGAATTAATTCCAAAAGATTAGGAAAAATGCCAGAACCTTTTGAGGTCTATACTTTATGCATTCAAAGCTGGATTCCATTTACACTTTTAAGCTTCACTTAAAAATAACTACATGCCACATAATTTCCGATGGCCTTTCTCATCACAGTATGGTTATTTTTAAAATTCAATTTGCATTAGCATAATTCTAACTGACATTTAAACTGTAGGGCTTTACATTTCTCACAGAGTGTTAATTTATCTGAAAATGATAAAGAGTATACCACCATTAAGTCAATGATCAGATATGGAAATAAGTTCAATTAAATTTCTAAACAAAATACCAACCAGATATCAAGATAACTAAATTGAAGTGTGATGGATTTGAATTTGAGGTATCTCTTCTTTAAAATGCTTTTAATAGTCAACTAAACTTGCGTATATATACATATATATGTACAAACATGTATGGCAGGTTTTTCTCATGACACATCCAGTCAGTCAAATATGCAATATACACAGACGTATCAAATCAAAACTAGTCATACGTAGTCAAGCTAATTGGATATTTTCTGAAAATATCAATTAGTCTAGTCAATCAAAATATTTAATTTGATTTGTAATCTGGATACACGTGGAATCTGGAAAAATATAATATTATAGTGTATAGTATGTGGATTTAAATGTAAAAGATACATCAATCGATGGGTTAATTTTTAAGGACTTCGAAATAGGGATGAATAAATTTAACGATGTAAGGCGTTATCAATGAATACTTTTTTCAAACAATGTTATAGTAATAAGCTTTTTAATTATAACACACCCATAAAAATAATTTGAATTACAAAATTATTTATGTTGTGATCCAACTGTCTATATCTCACCAACTTGCTCTGCTGTGCTTCTCAACAAGTAACAAAAAAAGAAAGAAACTGAAAGAAGAAAAAAAGAAAACTGGAACAATCCTGAAAAGATGGCGTCATTCTTTTCTTGATGTTGACTCTTTGAAGCCCTCAGCTTAACAGCTCGCACTTAAGATATCTCTGAAATAACAAGATGGTGTAGGTAAACTGGGAGACTCTGCAGTGCATGTCTGAGTCTAGGCTCTATTGAGATAGGAGAGTAAAGAAGAACAGACTACTTTTGTGACATATGAGAGATGTTTTGTCCTTAAATCTAAACTATGGACTCAGACTTCTCACCTGAGGACCTGAGAATACCCCTGAGACACTCAGGAAAGGGCTGTACCAGCACACATCTGTGTGATCATGAGAAAACCTTTCTGATCTGACCCTGGAGAAGACAGAAGCAATCTGAACTTGTAGGTCAAGTTTTTCCTAGACAGAATTGGTTAGGATAAGACTGCTTACATCTGGAGTCAGCTGGCTGGCAGGGAGAGTTTTTTTCTATTCTGTATGTGTGTTTATAGAAATTCAACAAGAGCAGCAACTACTATTCTGTTTAGTAATTATTCTCATGTAGCACTTCAAGTGAGACTAATAGCTTGGCTGGACTATAGTGCCATAAAGAGGAAAAGAAAAATGATAAAACAGATCAGGAATTGAAGGTTGATGGCAGCATTGAAAGTCTAGAACATGTACCTCCTGTTGAAGTGAAACTAATATACACATCAGATAAGACAGCAAGCAGCAAAATAACAGAACTCTTTGAAGGATCTAACTGGTGCATGCACACACACACACACATACACACACACATGCCACAAATACTGAAGAATTTTAGAACCAAAAACACATTTTAAATATAAAAATTTATTAAGTACGTTGAAAATAGTAATATCGACTTTTTAAGACAAAATTGTTTAGAAGATGAAGAAATATATAATATCATTTAAATGAAGATAAAATAATGAAAGAAAATCTAATAGATATAAAGTAAGGACACAGGAGACATAACATGAATAATGAGAATTCCAGAAGAAAAATGGACAAATATGAAGGAATAATAAAACCAACAATAGAGTAGAATTTCTCTGATGTGAAGAAAGATCTGAACCTGCCTGTTGAAAGGCTCATGATAATCCAGGGAGGATGATTTTGTTTCAAATTAGACAAATACTGTTAAAACCAAAAGAAAAATGTTACAAAGTTACAAAAGTGTTACAAGTCCAAGACATAAAGACAAAAATTGCTGTGAAACTTGACCTGACCTAGAAATTAGGGGGTAACACAGTGCCTAAATCAAAAATCACATAGTGTTACAAGAATCCTGAACTTGACTATGTTGGCTTGTGCTTAATGGTCATGAAAAATACATATATAATACTGTATGGAAAATATGTATCTTTAATCTAATTACACTCATTATAGCAAAATACTCAAAACAATGAAAGGACACAGAGATGGCAGTCTGAACCATTAGCAGATTAGTTAATTTTTGTTCACTCTGAAGCACAAGGGCATTGAGTGGATGCCCACATTACCGATATTCTTTCTGAATGCATAGGAGAGAGAAAATGTCAATATGAAAAATGTAAAAATAATTTTACTTAGTTGTAATTAAAATACTTAAATAGAAAAGGGGGCAAAGAATGCACACTTGCAATTCATAGAAGAATCTATCCATATGACTAAAAAACTTATGAGATGATACTCAGAGCATCTCTAGTCCTCAAAAATGTGCAAGTTAAATATTGCTTGTTATTCTCTAGACTGGGAATAATTAATCAGAGTGGGAAATTCTAGGGCTTCTTAGGATGTAGTATAGCAGATATTCTCATGAATTCCTGGTGGGAATGTGTTGTGCTACATTGCATCTTGTAAAACAACCAAAACATAATTATCATATATATGTACTTGCAAATAAGAATATATTTGCAAGATATTTCTGAGTTTATAGTTAGCTCCAAACAGGGAAAATTTGAAAGTACATCAATAAGGATATAGTTACATAATCATATTTTATCTGTAATACTGATATTGATGACAGAAAATATTACTTAGCACTTTGCATGAGCCAGGCCCTTTCTTAAGCACCGTACATCTTATCTTATTTAATCTCCCAACAATTGTATGAGTTAGGTAACATTATTATCCCTATTTTATAGATGGAATAATGAAAACAAAGATCATTTAAATAGCATACATAAGGCCACATAGACAGTAAGTGGGGAGATTGGATAAGAATGTAGGCAGTCTGCATCTGAAGTCTATACTCTGAAGCACTATATATAATTAATATTTAATTGGACCCTTGGTCACAGTTTAAAAGAATAACCTAGATCTATATTTCTTATTTATTCTTGATTTATTTTTAAGTAAGAAAAGCAAGTTAAGAGAGAAAGAGTACATGTAGAGAAAGGCATATGTACAAAATAAAACTTTTATAAAAATACTAAAAAGTCCAAAAAATCTTTAAATACTTGTTTAAATACTTGCATGTACTTATATGAACATAGAGAAGGATCTGGAATGATATATACACCAGCTTTCTGGCATTAATTATGAGCAGGTTGGGTAAGGAAGATGGAAAAAACACTAAAGAGAAGGATAGATAGATATTTCTATTTAGCTATCTTTGTGATGTTTTGATTCTTGCAGTACATACAAGTTAGTTGTTTTTGTTGTTCTGGTGAAGGAATTTAATAGAAGATTATGTATTCAGACGTACACTCAGACACATACATGTAGGCACACACAGATACTCACATTTATACATTTACACAAAAATAAAGTTGAACTAGATTAATTATTGCCTGTGAGTTGAGTTACAAACATTACATTCTAAACAATTTATTTAGTCTCACTCTTTGTTCTAGAAGTAAACTTCTGAGTTCAGGAATCTGGCATTCTCATTGACCATGATACCAATAATTCCAAGCATGATGCCTGACAAATATTATGCACTCAGTTAAAACTTATTTGAAGCATTTCAAATTAAATATGGATTTTCATGTCTAATCGTCAAATTCATATGCATTCCAGAGAATCGTTATTCATTGCATTTAACTCAACTTAAGGTTGATGCTAGCAAAACTCTGAGGTGGTGATGTATTTGTGGACATTTTGTCTCTCTAAAATACTATGAAGTCTTGAATGGGAAGGGTGGTGTCATTCATCTCATATTGCCTGCAATAACTAGATCAGTAACTTTCACAAAACTATTTGCTTGTGTGTATGAGAGCTTTTTTTTTTTTTTTTTTTTTTTTTTTTTGTGAGGAGATCAGCCCTGTGCTAACATCCGCCAATCCTCCTCTTTTTTTGCTGAGGAAGATGGCCCTGGGCTAACATCTGTGCCCATCTTCCTCCACTTTATATGGGACGCCGCCACAGCATGGCTTGCCAAGCAGTGCGTTGGTGCGCGCCCGGGATCCGAACCGGCAAACCCCGGGCCGCCGCAGCGGAGCGCGCGCACCTAACCGCTTGCGCCACCGGGCCGGCCCCTGTATGAGAGCTTTTTGTTTAATTGAATCGAATTGATTTGGAAACACCTGGATAAAGCATACGATGTGCCTCTGATATCTTCCTAATTTACACGTTATGATAATCACTAAGGTTTCAAATCAGTTATGTAAAGCATCTAAATTTGTGTGCGAAGAAAAGTTTACACAGAGAAGAAAATTAAAACAATGCTTTAGGCTTTTGTGTCTTATTCCATAAAACTTTGAAAAGAAATCAACTAAATAATGAATCTTTCCATTATCTCACCACATTAGAAAGAAACGTTATTGCCCTCAAACACCCCTGTGTTAACAAAATAAATTTCTTGTATATCAAGTGGCCAATTGACTTTTTCACTCTGATGGTTCTATCTAAATGACTTTTTGTATATGCATAAATAATCCCTGCCTCAATGAATTTTCAAATATTATTCAAATTATATTAAATTTTTATAATTTCAAAATAAATATCTATATTTGCTGAATATAGATCTTGTATGTCCATATTATAGGCAAAAGAATAAAAATTCACTGGAGTGCCATAGAACAACTTTGCAGTCTAACCATTTTTATAATTCTTTGTAGAAGATTATTTGAACAAGTTTATAGGCAAAATGTAAGGATCCATGAAATGACATTGAATAGGATCAAGAATACTGTGAAGGAGTTACTGAACAAGGTTAGTCTAATCTTTTTTTTCATTCCCTCTCCACCAAATTAACCCAGCCAAAATTTTCTCCTAGTTTCACTTTATTATCAACATACTTCAAGTAAGTACAACTGCTTGCATTTCTTCAACTATGTATTTCTGGTTTACAGGCATTTGTACTCTCTCCCTGCATCTTAACAGTTCATACCCATGTATAACCTACTCTGATATATGATAAAATCCATCTCAGTTTTTTAGTATTTTCCATGAGTTCTCCAGCCTACTTCTAGGTCTTGTGCACTGACTTTTTGTTTCTTCCATCCTTACCAATATTTTGATACATGTCACACCATATTGTAAATTGTCTTTTTATTTCAGCATAATCCAAAGAATTTGTAACCTGTTTGAAGGTAGAAAGTGACCTATTCATAGTTATATCTCTAGCACTTGGTGTAGGGTTTTATGCATATTAGACATCCAGATAAAGTGAATGTATGAAAGGTGAGAGAGATAACTAGCCTTAACTCACTAAGAAATAGAGACTCCAGAAATTTTATCTTAATATTGACCAAAAGATGACCCTGTGAGCAAGATAGACCAACAGAAAGTCAATCTCCTCCAAAAACAAGGTAATATGGAATATGTTTGTATAAGATATTAGGTTAAACTCTTTAGAATTACATTCTCTGCTTTATGTAAACTCAAATCATTCCAATTCCATTATTTGTATTTATCTCATTTTCAGATAAAAGAAATGAAAATGAATAGAAATTTGATGCGACTCTATAATACATATCCGGCATTCTTAAAAAATCAACTTAAGTTTCAATCAATAGATACTCAAGTAATAATCGCCATAATTTCAGTAATTAGAAATCTTCTAAGTTTAGGGTTTGATTAGCATTTTTCGTAAGTAGTAACACTTGATTTAAATTTTAAATGTAGAACTTATATAGTTTTATCTAAATATAAATATACACCAGGTAGGTTTTTCCTGTCCTACTTAGTTATACTGTATGCAAATTAAGTTTGTAAATACAGATATGTATATATGATATATGTATCATATATTCATAAATATACACCCATAATTAGCAGGCATAGTTCATCAAGGAATCTTAATATAACATAATTGGAAAGAAGCTTTAAAAATCATATCATCTGATCACTTTTTCTTTGTCTCGAATCCTGTAAACTGTTATTTTTAGCAATGAAATGGCACTCCAAATGGCAGGGGTACTCTGCCACTCAAAGATTAATCTAACTTATAAATTATATAAGCTTATATTTGGCTATAATTATCCACATCTTTTTGTTAACAATAACCTTAAAATTGTCTGCACTTTCAACAGGATTGCCTTTGTTTCC
This sequence comes from Diceros bicornis minor, assembly GCF_020826845.1. NCBI lineage: Eukaryota > Metazoa > Chordata > Mammalia > Perissodactyla > Rhinocerotidae > Diceros > Diceros bicornis. Next base: position 18,800,556 of record NC_080777.1, read on the forward strand.
CCCCATCTATCTATCTATCTATCTATCTATCTATCTATCTATCTATCTATCTGTCATCTAATCTCTTTATCATGTCTCTATTATCTATCTATCATCTCTCTATCTATTCAACCACAAGATTACTTGACACAGCTAGAAGAACAGTCTCCTCACCTTTCTATCTAACTCTCCAACCCCAGAGTTCTTGGACCATTTCTCAGTACTGACACGGGTGACTTTCTCTCTGGGTCAGCTTCGTTGTCTCTAAATGCTGGCTATGTTCTTTTTTTCCCCTACAAAGAGGCATATTGTACTCAGGCTCACATATTATAATATATACCCCAAAGTAGAAGTGTAATTTTTTTACTGAGATCAAATTTGAAAACCCCTAGGAAAGTAGTCTAATTGCCCAGCTTACCAGAATCCCTGTCATGAACAGACAAATTAATGAAAATTTAATTAGGGAATGAATAAATATTTGTAGATGTGGCTGTACGCCCGCTCTTTGATTGCCAGATTGTGTTATATCTTTCTTGGACTCTGCTAGAACCAAATGATAAAAATATGGGAAAAGGCAGAATCTCAAAAGAAGCATTTTGATTCAAGAACATTGTAAATATGTCGGGCAAATAAAATAATAGATGTTAATTAAAATGTATATTTTTCAAATCATTTTTATAGAAGACAATTCACATACAATAAAAGACACTCATTTAATTATACATTCCAATGAGTTTTTACAAATGCACTCATATAAACCAGCAGTGCTATAAAATCATAGAAATTTTCTATTAACTCAATAAGTTCTCTTGTGTCTCTCCACAGTTCATTCTTTTCCTCAACCCTGATCCCAGGTAACCACTGATTCTCTGTGATTATGGATTAGGTTTATCTTTTCTAGACCTCTGTGTAAATGAAGTCATATTCTTTTGTGTATGGCTTATTTCACTCAGCATAATGTTTTCAATAGTTTGTTAATATTTACTGCTGATTATACCACAATCTGTTGATCCACTGACTTACTGCTGAACATTTGGGTTCTTTTGGGTTTGTCACTATGATGCAAAAGCAGCTATAAACATTTATATGCAAATTTTTATTTATAGGTTTTTATATCTCTTGGGTAAAGATCTAGGAGTGGAATTACTGGGTCACATGGTAAATGTATGTTTAACTTTAAAAGAAACTGACATACTGTTTTCCAAAGTAGTTGCACAATTTTAAATTCCCAGGAGCAATATAAAAGAGTTCCAGTTGCTCTACTCTATTGCCAAAACTTGGCATCATGTTTGTTGAAAAGGATTATTCTTTCTCCATTGAATTCTTCTTTATATTGATAAATACTAATTGATCATAGATGAGTGCATTTATTTCTGGACTCTATTGTATTTCAGTCAGGTGTATATCTATCCTTACAACAGTGTCACACTGGTGTCTTCATTACTGTGACTTTAGATTAAGTCTTAAAATCATGGCATATAAATCCTCCTAGTCTATTCTTTCAAATAACTGTTTTGACTAAACCAAGACCTTTGAATATCCATAAGAATTTTGAATCAGCTTCTCACTGTCTACAAAAATATAGCCTACACAAGTTTTGGTTGGGATTGTATTGACTCCATGCATCAAATTGGAAAAAGTGATCAATTTAACATATTGAGTCCTTCAACCCATGAGAAGGCCATAGCCTCCATTTCTTTAGGTCTTTTTAAAGTTTGTCTCACCAATATTTTGTAGTTTGAGTGTATAGGCTATTTTAATATTATGCTATTCCAAATGATTTTTTTTTAAATTTCAGATTGCAATTGTTATTAGTTATATGGAGAAATAGATTTTTTTTTCATATTGACTGTGTGTCCTATGACTTGGCTCAACTCATTGATTAGTTCTAATCAGGTTTATTTCCATTTGGTCATGATTTTCTATGTGCATGATCATATCATTAGCCTTCAAAGAGTGTTACTTCTTCTTTCCAGCATGGACGATTTTTTCTCTTTCTTTCCTTATTATATTAGTTAGAACCTGAAGTCTCATGTTGAATTGAAGTGGTGAGTGGACATCTTGTCTTATTCCCAATATAAAGGGGAAAAATTAAGTCTTAAACCATTAAGAGTGAGGTTCACTATAGGTAATTCACAGGTGCTGGATTGGGTTGGGGAAGTTCTCTTCATTTCTAGTTTCTAAGAGTTTGTTAATCATTTGTGGTTTTGAGTTTTGTCAAATGCTTATTCCAGCTGCTTTTAGATTTTCTTTATCAATAATGGTCAATAACTCGATAGTGATGTGCTTTGGAGATTTTTGCATTTTTTATGTTTAAATTTTGGCAATCTTTTTATGATTAGGGTTATGATTATTATTATCCTTGGAGGTCATTGAACTTCTTCAATCTACAGCTTTATAGTTTTTGTCAAATTTGGAAAAGTTTTAGCCATTATTTTTCCAAATATTTACTCTTTCACCATCCACCTTTGGGGCCCAAATTACACCCATTTCTCACTACAAGGTAATAACTCACCAATGAGGCTCAGTAAATTTTTCAGTTTTTTCTCCATAACCTTCATTTTTAATAGATTCTACCATGCTATCTTCAAGCTCATTGGTCTTTTTTCTGCATTGTCTCATACACTATTAATTTCCATCTACATATTTTTCCTTTCAAATAATATTTCATTTATAGAAGTTTTATTTTGTCCAACTAATATTGTCCACTTTTTCCATTCTGACCATGTTTTCCTTTAAATTCATATGCATGCTTTTTATACCACTTTAGTGAAGTAAGATTAGCATACAAAAAGCTGTGCATATTTCATGTATTCAACTTGATGAGTGTTGGATAAGTATACACCCATGAAACCATCACCACAGTCTATGCCATAAACATATCCATCACCTCCAAAAGTTTCCTCCTGCCCTCTTTATTTATAGTTATTATTTTTATAAGAACACTTAACATAAGATCTACCCTCTTAGCAAAATTTTAAGTATACAATATAGTATTAGTAACCATAGGCACTATGCTGTACAGGAGATCTTTAGGACTTATTTATCTTGTATGGCTGAAACATTGTATTTCTGTCTAATATCTCCACATTTCCCCCTCCGCCCAATCCCTGGCAACCACCACTCAACTCTCTGCTTCTATGAGTTTGACTATTTTAGATTCTCATATGAGTGGCATCATGTAGTACTTGTCTTTCTGTGTCTGGCTTATTTCTTTTATCATAATGTAATATTTATTAGATGTTTAACATTGTGACATTGCATTTGTTATATTTCTGATTTTTTTTTTTATTTTTGTCTTCTTTTAGAAGGTGGAGAACTTTGTTTTGGCAAGAACTTACATTACTTCCTGATCATTTTAATCTTTTTGAGGCCTCTTAAGCTTCGCTATTTTGGTTCTAGAGTAACTTTTCTGTGTAGTTCATTTCTAAAGTCCTCACTAAATATACTTGCTGATCATTGAGGACTATTGACTCTGGTTGATTGTAGCTCAAATATTTCTCCCCTCCTTTCTTGAACTCTGAGAATTATTGGGCTTATCCCCCCCACACACACCCAGTTTGAGTTTCTTTGCTGGATTTGTGGAGTTTCACTCTGTGCATACACAGCCCAGTAATCAGCAAACACTCAAGGGAACACCTAAGCATGGGTCTGGAGCTCTTTCTCTCTATATCAGGCTCCTTTCCCTAACTCCACCCCACCACTTCCAGGCATCACAGCTTCTTCCTATTCTGATTTCCATCTCTTTACATCAGTGAGGCCACTGTGCTCTGTGGTTCCCTGACTCTGTCTGAAAATCATCTCCAGACAGAAGACAGGGACAACTGTCATGATCACCTAAGTCGTTTCCCTCCTCTCAGCGATCCTATTCCTCTGTGGACTTGCCATTCAATGTCTGAAAGCAGTTGCTTCATATCTTTTGTTGAGGTTTTTAGTTTTCTATTGTTGGCAGTTAAGTCTGGTTTTTGTTACTCTATCACGTCTGAAAGTGAAACTCCAGGTATTATAATTTTTTAAGATTTTACAAATTTGACTGAAAAACCATATTCTTCTCTATGTTATTTAAATTTATTTTTTTGGGCATTGTCTATTAATAGTATTTGCATTGACTTTTCTTATTGATCTATGTGAATTTTCGTAGATATATTCTATTTTTTTTCATATATGGAGAATTTTTTTTTCCTTCTTAACCTGCTTTCAGTGTTGTACATGAAGTTTTGGTTTGTTTTATGTGCATATCTTTAAAAATGTTTATTTACTCAAATTCATCAGTTTTTCCTTTGTGGTTTACCTTTAGAATTGTGTCTGTAAGGCTACTTTAAATTTTAAAGTATATAAATATTACTAAATTTTGTTTTTTGGCTGAGGAAGATTCACCCTGAGCTGACATCTGTACCAATCTTCCTCTATTTTGCATGTGGGTTGCTACCACAGCTTGGCTGCTGATGAGTGGTGTAGGTCAGCGCCCAGGAACTGAACTTGGGCCACCAAAGCAGAGCTCACCAACCACAACAACTAGGCTGTGGGGCCAGCCCTAAATTTTTATTCTAGTAAGTTAACTTTAATTATATGAGTTACATGTTATTTATTTTGGCACACAATATATGGGACAGTTAGGGCCAGCTGTCCATCAACAACCTATGACACACGTCCTCTGCTTTCCTAACAGAAATTATGTATTGTTAGCCATGATTTTCACCTAGATTGAATTATGTGACTATGCCTCACCAATGCAATATGCATTAAAATTCTGTTACTTGCAAGCCACAGTATTGTGGGAGGGGTTGCCTTCTCTCTCTCTTCTCTGTTTGTTTGCTGGTGTGGAGCACTTCAAAGAAGTCCTTTGTATGGAAAAGGTTAGGATAGATAGAAGCAGGAAGAGAGTTACTCTCTGATGAGGAAAAATTGTATGAGCTATTATGTAGGTCATTATACTTTCATTGTATGTTTATTATAGCACTTAGCAAAGCTCATAATCAGATTAATTAAAAAGGGGGTTATCATTATATTTTTCCAAACAATTAATCACTTGTTCCAATATCATTTATTGAATGATTCATCCATCCACTTAAGCAATAATGAAATTATCATTTTTCCAAACAATTAGCCACTTGTCACGTTACAATTTTTGAATGATTCATCTATCCCCTATTTTGAAATATCACCTTTCCAGACAATAAATTTTCTTTCATAACAGAGTCTATTTTATTAGATTTTTATATATTCTCTTTATCCATCAGTTTCTATGTCTGATGCATACTGTATTTAGCATCATGCTTACTTAATAGCCTTTAATACTTATTAGGGAAATTTTGCCTTAACATTTAGTTTTTTCCTGGCTAGTCTTATTCCTCTATTCTTCTAGATGATTTAAGAATTTTTAGCAATTAAAAAAACATGATGTCAATTGAAATTGTGTTTAATTTATAAACTAATTGGATGGAAATTTTTATCTTTCAACTATTGCATTTCTTTCCAAGAACATATTATGTTTCCCATTTATTTAGGTCTCCTTTTAATTTCCTTAGTGGCACACACTCATTTGCAAAATAATTACAGATGACAACCCTAAGGTTTCGAAAGAACACATAGAGTAATGTTAATGGCAGAGAAGAGTAAAATTTTCATTAGAGTCTTTGTTGGGATTAATACAACTGAACAAGGAACATCAAAGTCACATGTATCTCTTGGAGAAATGGTATATCATAAGTGCACACTTGTACGCATTGTAGAAGACAATTAATTCCTGAGTCAATATGGATAATCTGCCTCAATGTCTTCCATATGGGCATAGGACTAAAAACACCATATATTTGTATTTTGCAGGAAATATTATTCTGTGACTTCGTATCATAACCAAAGGTGTAGATATTAAGTATTAGAATCCCTGATTTTCACTATACTAACTCATAGTACTGTATCCAGAGAATCTTCCTTGACCTTTCTTTCTTTTTCAGTGTTACAATGTAACATTCCTTTTAATCACTCCTTATTTATCCTTAAATTTTATGTGTCAAATATAAATATAAATGACATGTACTTACTGTTTGTTTCTAGTTTTAAACTCTTAATAGTTCTAAGCTTGTATGTCCAAATTTCCTCAACTACATATTCACCTGTATGCCCTGCAAATACTTCTAACTCCGTATTCTAAAGAGAGCTCAACTTGATTCTACACAGATATTTTTTGTCTCCTGGTTGTTTGATAACAGAATCATCATCATTTTAGGTTATCAGACAGATCATCAAAAATTGCTTATATCTCTGCGGCTTTTCTCAGTCTCAGCTTTCGTGAATAACCCTCCAAGACAATTCCAATTTTATTATCCTCCAAATCTACCCTCTTGCCATCAGTTTTGTTTTCTTAGTTAGGATGTTCATTGTCTTTTACTTGATCCGCTTTAATTAGTTCCAATTGGTTCCAATGACTCTAGGCTTTCCCTGAAACATTTTTTTCTCCTCTGAAATGTTATAATAATCCAATAATTTAATTGCTTTCAAAAGCTGATGTTCATTTTGGTTCCAACATCATTTTCCTGCTGTACCCCAGAATTATCCCCATATTAATCTATACCTTACCCTAACATGGCCGAAATTTTTAATACTAATGATAATACTCAAGTTTGTCCCTTGGTCTGAAATGTTTAAGAATGTGAAATGTTTCTACCTTTACTTTTTTTTTCATAATTTAAGCTTAATAATTTTAGTTATCTGTTATCCACTGATTACTAGAGTATATTCTTCTTTTAGTTATCAAATACAATCATAATTTTACTACTGGTAAAGAGAAAGATGATTCTGGTAAAGAAAATTTCATTCTCTACCTCCTGAGCAGGGTGAATCTAATTTCCCAGTTTTCATTGCGGTTAAGAGCTATGTGTTTGGGTCAAAACAATCCTTGTACGGACTCAGATGATGTACATCATTTCTAGATGTGGTAAAAAATAATAATGGAAACCATCCATGCCTCCTCCTCCTCTGCTATGTGACTATGAACGCTATTTGTTCAAGATGGCATTGCTACAAAACGGAGGAAGGTACCCTGACCCTCATCAGATTTTTGTAAACAAGAATAAACCTTTATTTTACCAAAATAAATAAATATATATATATATATATATATATATATATATATATATATATAGGAGCATATCTTCCTTCCTTTGTTATTCTTATGCAGCCGAAATCTCAGACTGCCAATTCACATACAAAGCCTCCTATTTTCAGAAAAGTCCAAATTATTTAGTATTTGCTATTTTTTAAACTAATTTGACACATTTTTAAAAGACTCATGTACAAAAACATTTGAAACTTCATAATTTGGAAACATTAACTTATCTAAAGTTTAAAGGAGTCTTAATTGTACAAACTGTGATATTTTAAAAATACACTTTACATCTCTAATAAAGGCTTACATTGAACTGTGTTATCAGAGGATTTCTCTTAGTACAAGTGTTACATGAAGTACACTGTAGGAATGCTTTTATGAATCAATATTTCCTCTCATCAGTTATGTGTTTCTTTCTTCTGTTTGGCTTTACACAGACCTAGAAATATTTCTTTTTAGATCTGCCATGGTGATAACTTTCAGGTGATTTTTAAATTTTATTTATTTATTTATTTTTTCCCCCAAAGCCCCAGTAGATAGTTGCATGTCATAGCTGCACATCCTTCTAGTTGCTGTATGTGGGACGCAGCCTCAGCATGGCTGGAGAAGCGGTGCGTCGGGGCGCCCCCGGGGTTCTGAACCCAGGCTGCCAGCAGCAGAGCGCGCGCACTTAACCGCTAAGCCACGGGGCCAGCCCTCAGGTGATTTTTAATGAAACTCTTCATAAACAAGATATCATGCCAGATTTAGCAAAAATTTTATAATCCCAATTTTGAGCAGCATAAAGTAAGTTATATTTATTTTGTTTATAGAGTTACTCATCAAATGGGTTAAATTTATTTTTGACCAATAAATATTCTGGAATATTTCATTTATGCTTAATTTTCTTTAGAGTAATCTATGTAAAGAAGCTCAAGATAAAATTTAGTTAATAGTGTTATGGAGTCACTTATAATAAACATGTAAAAATACTTAAAATAAAAAATTTTAAAATACAGGCAGTCTATTTTTCCAATTATCCTTGTTTATTGTTTAAATATGACTATTTCTCTAGAGGAAATAGAGCAGCTGGGTAATTATCTTTGTTCATATTAAAACACAAAATTGCATTGAGTATTTTTAATATTCTATTTTTATCTCTCTCATTGATTTTTATACATACTTTCTTGTTTTATTAATTAATTAATTAATTAATTTATTTATTTATTTATTTATTTTTGTGAGGAAGATCAGCTCTGAGCTAACATCTGATACCAATCCTCCTCTTTTGTTGCTGAGGAAGATTGGTCCTGAGCTAACATCCGTGCCCATCTTCCTCTACTTTATATCTGATGCCACCACAGCGTGGCTCAACAAGCAGTGTGTCCGTGCGCGCCTGGGATCCGAACCGGCGAACGCTGGGTCACCGCAGCGGAGCGCGCACACTTAACAGCTTGCACCACCGGGCCAGCCCCAGTTTTATTTATTTTTTAATTATTACTCTAGAGCTTGCAGTGTGCAACTTATCATAGTCTACCTTGAATTAATACTACATCACTTCACATGTAAGAAGTTTACACAGTATACTTCCATTTACTCCCTCCCATTTTATCCTATTATTGTCGTACATTCTACTTATATATTATATATAAAATTAGTATCAATGTTAACATTAATTATGTCCTAAAGAAATTAAGAATACAGAGAAACATCTATTTTATTCCAATGTGTGCCATTTTCAGCAATTTTCATTCTCAAATTTCCTTCTGGTATCATTTTCTTTCAGCTTGAAGAAGCCTACTTAACATTTCTTGTAGGGCTAATCTGGTGACAAATTCTCTCATGTTTTACCTAAAATATTTTTCTTTTTCTACATTTGATTGCATTGCCAGTTGATGGCTCGTTGACATTTTCTTAGATCTATGAATTTTTAGTTTTGTTCTAAGATGGAAAATTATCAGCTATTATAACTTCCTATATTTTCAATTCAATCTTTCTCTTATTTACTTCTCGGATTACACATATATTAGACCTTTAGATATTACGCCACAGATCATTAATGCTCAGATCATTGTTTTTCTAAGTTTTTAGTCATTTTTCTCTTTGTGCTTCAGAATCTATTGCTCTGCTTATCTATTACTGATCTTTTTTCCTGCATTATCCAATCTGATGTTAAACCTATCCATTAAATGATTCATTTCAGATAGATATTAAAATTTCTGTTCTAAAATTTTTTTTTTGTTGCTTTCATTTCTCTTATAAGAGTTCCTATATGTTCACTCATTATGTATGTATTTTCCTTTAAATCCTTAATTGTATAGTAGATGTTTTAAAATCCTTGCCTGGAAATTTCTAACATCTCTGTGACCTTTGGGCCTGTTTCTACTGTGTATTTCTCACTCTATCTCTCTCTCTCTTGCTCTCGTTTTGTTTTGTCACTTAATATTCCTGCTTTTTTCTGTGTCTTAAAATGTTTCATTATAGTATGTTTGTTATGCTGTTATATCATTCAGAATGGATTTTGTTTTCTTCACTTAAAGAGTGGTGATTTTTGCTTTGGAAAGCTATTATCACTCATCTAAACTTTTAAAAAGGAGAAAAAGAGAAGAAAATAACAAAGATGTGTGAGGTAGGACAAGTGGAAAGAATAGCAATATGACAGAATTAACCTGTACATACTCATAGTTATTAAAAATATAAATATACTAAATGGTCCTATTAAAAGACAGAGTTTGAAGCCAGACCTGAAGGCCTAGTGGTTAAAGTTTGGTGTGCTATGCTTCAGCGGCTCAGGTTCAGTTCCCAGGTGCAGAACCACACTACTTGTCTGTGAGTAGCTATGCTGTGGCAGCAGCCCACACAGAAGAACTAGGACCTACAAATAGAATATACAACTATGTACTGGGGCTTTGGGAAGTAAAAAAATAAAAAAAGAGGAAGATTGGCAACAGATGTTAGCTCAGGGAGAATCTTTCCCAGCAAAATAAAAAAGGCAAAGTTTGTAACGTTTGGGGAAAAAAAGCATGATTGAACTATCTAAAGTTTGTAACAGATATAATTTAAATATACACATAGTCATGTACTGCATAACTATGTTTTGGCCAATGATGGACTACATATATGATGATTGTCCCATAAGATTAGTATCGTATAGCCTAGGTGGGTAGTAGGATGGACCATCTAGGTTTGTGTGAGCAGTCTGTGATGTTCGCACAGTGAAGACATCACCTAACAGCGCATTTCTCAGACCATATCCCCATCATTAAGCGACACATGACTGTACAAAGACACGTTGAATGAATAGAAAATATATTCAATGCAAAAACCACATGACATGACACTAGTAGAATGAATACTTTAAAAATCTGAACATCAGATGTTGTCAAGGATATTGAGTTATGTGTGCTCTCATGCACTGTCCTTGGAAGTTTAGAAAAAAGAAACCACTTTGGAAAATGATTTAGCATTTCCTTCATAGTTAAAGAATAACTTATTCTTTGACTTAGCTATTGTACACCATGGATATGTACAATAGAAATGGAAACTTATGTCTACATAAGGATGTATATGTTTATAGCTGCTTACAAATAGCAGCCTAAACTGAAAACGATATCACTGCCTCAACAGGACAAGAAAAACAAATTGTGGTATATTCCTAGAACGTAATTCTGCTTAACAATATAAAGGCATAAATTATTGATATAGCAAGTGACTGATTATCCATACTACTTGCTTAGGGAGAAACTCTTCACTCAAAGACATATATACTGTATGATTCTTTTTATATAAAATTTTACAATAGGGAAAATAATCTACAGTTAAATATCAGAACAGAGGTGATTGCTTTTTGGCTGGATACTGACTGGGAAGGGACATGAGGAAACATCCTTGAATGATAAGAATATTCTATATCAGAGATCTGGAAACTTCTGGAAGTGCCAGACAGCAAATTTTTCAAGCTCTCTGGGCCATATGGTCACTGTTGCAACTACTCAACTCTGCCCTTGTAGCACAAAAGTAGCCATAGCCCGTATGTAAATAAATGAGCCTAGCTGTATTCCAATAAAACTTTTTTTTAAATTAAACCAGGCAGTGGCTGGATTTGGCCCATAGTTCACAGTTTTTCAGCCCCTTTCTTTGTCTTGATAGGGCTACAGGTGTCATGACTGCATACATTTGGAAAAATTCATCAAAATGTAACACAAAGCGTGCACTTCAGTCTCTATAAATTGTCTCTCATATAAAAAGAAGTGAATTAAAATTTTGTAATTTTTCTAGTTCCAAAAATTCAGAAACTAGAAATTGTTATAAATTTATTATATTCCTTAGCTCATATTCTGATAATGGCAGCAGTAACTGATATGAAGGACTAAAGAGAAAGTACAAAAAAAAAAAAAAAAGAGAGAGAGAGAGATAACTGAAATTGCCTCATTTTTATTTTAGCAGATCATAAATACACACTTCTCTTAATTTCTAATTGTTTTGCATAGGTTCCTACATATGTCCTTTTTGGAGAATATAATTAAAAACAAAATCCTATCCTAACCCAAAAACACCTCTCCAAAAAGGCAGTAGAGAAAGAAATGTCTTATTATTGAATAAGCATAAAACCAGAATGTGGTGTGCATCACAGGTTCTGTGCTAGGAGATTGCAAAGAAAGAAAGAAATCTCACCCTTTTATATAGCCAAGCAGATACAACCTATTGTATACATGATCTGAAGATAAATAATAACTGGTCCTCAAGTAAGAGGATTTGACAGCACCATTTGTCACACTTAGTTTATCCTAAATTTATCTGGTAATTGGGATGACCATCTGTGTTGGCTACTTGGCATTATCCAAGAAGAAACAAACTTCATACCGTTAGGACAGGAGATCATTATGCAACTTGGAGCAAAGAACCCACAAAGTTAATCTTCTATTCTTTTACAGAAACTGGGAGATAGGGTGCTGTGTCCCTTGATGTTTACATTTTAAAGAGATGGTCCCAGGTCCTTGAGAAAGACAGTCCTGGGTCACAAAGCTAACCAAAGTCCTATCTAACCTTCAAAAGGATTTATATACATTTCAAAGAAATGAAAATTTTCTAATTTGTAATTGTAAATACAAATTTACCTTGAAAAAAATTTACCCTAGAGAAGTAAATGCTCTGAGACAATGGAGGGGAGGGAAATCTCTTCCCTTATTTTTGAGAGAGAGAATTAAGCCTCTTATTTTTACTTGATATTTCCCCTTTCAATCTTTAAATGAAAACAATTCACTGTGTTCCTTAAATGTGTGAACATTTAAAATTTGACTGAACTGTTGTATTAGGTCAGGGGGAAAGGATGCATGATTCAACAAATGGAATCTGAAAAACTGGTTATCCACGTGGAAAAAATAAAATTGGACATGAATAGTTTCTTCATGGAGAGAACACAAAATAGTCATTAAACATATGAAAATATACTTGATTTGCTGGTTATTGATTTTAAGTTTGTTTCCATACCACTTCTCCCATTAAGAGTTGGAATCTATTCCTTCTCCCCTTGAATCTGGGCTGGCTCTGTGATGTGATTTATCAAAAATATACAGTAGAACTGCCATTGTGTGACCTTAAGTCTAAGCCTTGCTGCTTCCATTTCACATTTTTGGTAGCGAGATGCCTGACGACACTGATGGAGATCACAGGGAAAACGAGAAGCCGTAGAGGTTAAGAGACTACAAAGGGAGAAACAGAAGGCCATCACAGCCCAAACGTCCCATCCACCCTGCTGAGACACCGACACGTTAGTGAGACCCTTTTGGATACTCCATCTTAGAGTTATTTTTACACGATCTTCATTTTTTGGTTTTGTTTTTATGTACTTTATAATGAGATATAAGTGAAAATACAGTAAGGTGCTTAAGTCTTAAGGTAAGAATTTTTCCGCTATGAATTCTGTATATCTACTACCTAGATCAAGATACAGAACATCGCCTGCCCTCCAAAAGGCTCCCTCATGCCATTTGTTAGTCCATAAATTATTCCTGGCACAAAGTTAAAAATCGGTTGCCCTGTGATGGATGTCCTATTACTTGAACAATATTTCTTCCTTTTTTTAGATTAATTTTCTTTTGATTGAACACATACTCTAATAGCTTCCTAAGAATGGATTATGGAAAGTAAAACAAGATCTTGAGTATCTTCAATGTCATTTTTCTATCATCATACTTGACTTTTAATTTGATTGGCTATAGGAATTGAAAATGTAAATTTCTTTTCTTATAACATTGATAGCATTACTTCACTGACTTATAGGTTTGTTTCTTTTAAGAAGTCAAATACCATTCAGATTTCTGAACATTTGTTTATGAGACTTTTTTCTTCCTTTTCAGATGTGTGGTAACATCGCTCTGTCCCCAGTGTTCTGAATTTTGATGATAATGTGCTTTGGTGAGAATTTCTTTTCCTTCAACTGCTTTAGGCATTGCATAGTGCTCTCAATTTGGTGTTTCAAGTCTATCAGTTTTGTGAAATATTCTGGACGAAATATTTGATAATTTACTTCTCCATTTTGTCTTTTATCTCTGTCTGGCACAATAAAAGTTCAGATATTGGAATTTCCTGAAGTGATATCTTTATTTCATATCTAATCTATCCTTTGCTCAATCTTGTTGCTTTTCTGTTATAGCATCTGGAAATCATCCTTAACTTTATTTTTAGCATCCTATTGGAGTTTTCATTTATGAGATCTTCATATATCTTTATCTGTCTCTGTGTCTATATCTATATTTTCAAAGTATCCATATTTATTGTACCTTTTTAAAGATTCCTTTTCTTTTTCTGTATATAAAATATCCTCTCAGAGTCTATTACTCACAGATATGCGGGGGCATTATGCTTACTCTCTCCTGTCCCTTCATGATTTTCCTGTCCTATGAATTCTCTTTTTCCTCCTATTTGTCATTTGGTTTCTGTTTTCTGGTAATTAACCATCCTTAAATATCTGATGTGTCTTAGCTATCCAATCATATGCAGGCGAGAGGAATAAAATATTGAATTTAAAATGTACAAAGTTATGAGCTTCTATCTAGACTGATGTGTCTGGTCTATGTTCTTGAGGGAACATTAATTAAGAAGATCTGCTGGTTTTTCATTTCTGGTGCTTAACCTTCTCATGGAGGACTTTTCCAGTGTCCCAGTTTGGGAGATTGAAGTCTGATTGCCTTTTTCTCAGAGCCGATTGGAGATGAGAAAGGTTGTCCTCAGTTCAGGATTGAGCATTTCATTTAACCTACATTCCTTTTTCAGTGTGGTCTCTCTGCTGTGTTAATGTCAGAGTTCCCATTCTCCCTGGAGTGATCCCTCCAGAGGGTAAATCGAGGCTGATGCTATGGCAGAAGAAAGGTGCATGCTTTAATCTGTGCTGTTAGGGAAGACATCTGAAAACCTAAGAATATTTGGATATACTTTTAAATATTATTGTGGTCTGTAGACCTGTGTTCAGCTTCCTCTTTCAGACGTAATCTGTGCCTTCAGACCTGAGCTGGGCTGGAGCTCCGTGGCGTGGTTCTGCCTGCGTCAGCCTAAGCCGCTACAGGCGTAAAGAGTCTTTTCATCAATGACACTTTGTCCATTTTCTTTCTGTCTTTCAATTTTGCTGCTGCCATTCACTCTTCCATTTCCATTGTCTTTATGTGTGTATTCATTAAATATCCTCTTGTAATTTTAGTGGGGCTTTGTGAGTGGCAGACTGTATAAATTTTTGTTTAATCTTTTCTGTTTCCTAGAAGTACGTGAACTTCTTCTAAAATATTGTTAGGAAGGTGAAGCAAAAGAGACTGTAATTGCTGGAAATGCACTTAGGACACAGTGAATTACCTTTTAATATTTGTATGTTTGTTTTTCTTTTGTCTTCTGAAATTATATATTTCCTTGAAGAAATGCTATTTCTAAGATATCAGATTATTCCCAGGTTAACATCTTGAATTGTCTAATTTACATTTGGTTTGTGCATATCACTCAAAATAAGGCCATTAATACATCAGAAAATACAAACTTTTAGATGAACATGAGATAGTTTAGCATACAACTCTTGGTAAGGGAAAAATAAAGTGATTTTCTCTTTGTATAGTTTGTGGTATGATCCAAGTCTAATATTTTGTTTTAATCAAGCTTTAATATACTAAAAAATCAGAAAATATAAAATTATCAATCAAGTGTGGGAATTTTAGTGAGTTACTGCTGTTTCTGCTTCTGTGGAGTTGAGCATGTCATGTTCACAGAAGGGGTTTGGAGGATGATGATGTTGTAATGTCAAAAGAAGACAAATTTAAAATTGTGAGACACGGGTTGTGTAAATACAAGTGTTTTATTCAAGAAGTATCTCAGTTTTGTCAATTATTACTTATTTAAAAATGTAAATGTTTCATCTATGCAAGCATAAATTGTGATTTCATTTTTATTGTGGAAAGAAAAGTCATATATCTTAGACTTAAATTTCATCTAATTATTTTTTCCTATTTATATGCTATTTGTTAGGGCTCTTTGAGAACTCTTTTAGGAATTAAATTCAATTAACTCTGTAAGTAAAACAAGAGATATCTGATATGATTAGGGCAGTCAAACAAGAGGTGTAATTTTTTTACAACTTGAAAATGATAATAGTACCTGTACAGTGAAAATAAAAAGTGAAGCAGTGTTGTTATTACTTCTAAACAATATCAAAACAATCACACCTCTTCTGCACATCTAAAAGATTCAATACAGTTCATCTGTAACAGATTCGTTCTGACAGTGATTCTTAGCTGTGCAATTATAATTTGATAAGTCTCCCGCTCTCTTCCTCCAGGGTCTAAAAAGTGTATTTACAAATATTACTGACCTAAATGAAATTGAATAGTTCCGACCTAGAGAACATACACTTGCTACAAATTTAAAACACACAGTTTGCTCTTGAGTTAATCCTAGAATCCTGAAGGAGAAAAAACAGTTTTCTAGTTAATTAATTTAGATTTCCTAAGAGAGTTCCTCTCAAATCATAGTGTATTTCAAGCTAATCCGATTATAATTATTTAAAGAACTTCACAAATCTTTATTGTGGTGAACAACCAGAAGCCAGTGTTTTTGATTTACAGATGTTTGGAAAAAAATTGAATATTTTGCCTGAAAAGTATTACAGATTGACCATAGACTCACGTGCTAATTTTCAGCTGTAGATCTAGCTCTTACAATTAATTACACTTGTCTGAACAGTAGCTTACTCTTTCATCTTCCAAGTCCAAATCAAAAGTGTAGACAGCATCCAATTAACTAAGAAATTTCAATCCACTTGCTAAACTTAACAAATAGTTGTCTCATTAAACTGATGGCATAAATATGCCCTTCTGATTACATGTTAAAAATATTTTTTCCAGGGAGAAAAATAAATGGATTTATAAAATTTTAGAGGGGAAGAGCCATAAAGGGAAAAGTCACTTTAGTTTTGGGGAAGAGTATTATAAAAAAGCATAGAAAGTTAAATTTAAGAAAAGCACCATTTTGAATACTACTCAGCCATAAGAAACGATGAAATCCAGCCATTTGTGACAACATGGATGGACATTGAGGGTATTATGCAAAGTGAAATAAGTCAGAGGGAGAAGGTCAAATACCGTATGATTTCCTTCATTAAGATTGGATTGGTGGTTACCAGAGGGGAAGGGGGGAGGGTGGAGGGTGAAAGGGATAATTTGGTACATGTGTGTGGTGATGGGTTGTAATTAGTATTTTGGTGGTCAACATGATGTAATCTATGCAGGAATAGAAGTATAATGATGTACACCTGAAATTTTTACAATGTTATAAACCAATGTTACTGCAATAAACAAAAAATTAAAAAAAAAAAAGAAAAGCACCATTTTAAAGTGGGTTTTAGAAAATTTTATTTTAAAGTTGACTGATTTAAATTAAGGGTTAATTTTCCTGTGGCTACGTTATTTTAAATTATATATGGTTGTGTAATCTTGGGTCAGAAAAGAAAGGAGTTAAAGTTAGAGTGAGGTGCATTTTGGTCCTTATATTTACCCTGTAAGATATTTCATTTAATCATCACAAAATTTCCATCAAATACTCTCTTTTTTACAGATAGGGAAATTGAGTCACAGAAAATTTATCTTAGTTGCTTCATGTTTTGCAGTCATTATTGAGACCTAAGTACATTTGTTTTCAAAGTCTGGCTTCCTTATATTTCTCCAGGCTGCAATGTATGTGTTAGTGTATAAAAGTGTCAAATAATACAACACCCAACATGTACCGAGTGCCTGATGTCAGTGAACTAAACTTTTTTCTTTTAATGAAAAAGATATACTTTCCCCTTTTCTTCAATAATTCAACAGAGTTATCTAGATATTATTTTGTGTCTAGCATCTTTCTAGGTGCTGTTGCTGCAGTGGCATAAAATGGGAGGTGTGGGTCGGGGGTTGATTTGGGTAATCAGAAATTGATAATTGAGCTGAGATCTGAATCATGTAAAGTTATATTATTGATATAACCCCATCTTTATCTAGCTCATGTGAAAATCTGGAGAGGAAATTTTCAGACAGAAGGAATTATAATATAAAGATCTTAAGGTGAAAACAAACTTGTATGGTGTAAGAGAAAAAAATAAAGTCATCATTGCTGGACTACACTGATGTGAGATGGTTAATGGCAGATCTTATTCTGCCATCACATGCTCCATTCTTTCAAATTTGTCTGTTTTACAAATTACTTTTGTATCATTATAGATAATTTAAATTCCAGTTTTTGCAGAGGATCTCATGTCACGTAAATGATTTGAGAAAGCTATTTCATTAAGCTAAGTCAGATTCACATGTGACTAAATGATAACTCTTTAATCTTTACAAGGACATTTATGTATTATAAGAAGATTCTTATGAAATCAAATATAGCTCTAATTCTGGAAAAATTCGGAGGTCACAAATTTTAAATAATGAGCAGACATATTTTGATAGAAGGAGCCCTCAGATTTAACTGGTTCTCATTTTTAGAGCTTTGTTCCTCTTGGCACATTGGGAGAAATATAGATTTTGGAGCTAAATAGAACTTCATTATTATTATACCTTATTAAATGTTGCATCACACAAATAATTTAAACTGGTAAATTGTAGTTGTCTAATTAATTAAAAATGGATATCAGCACTTGCAAATCTGTACTCTGTTTAGTAAAGTTTCTATTATCCAAATTGGGCACCTGAGAATTGTCTTCAATTTCTTTCTCTCCCTCCATATCCACTCAACACCAACTCTCACTGCTGGCTCACTCTCTGTACCTTCTAAATTGTCTCAATTTTCCATGCAGCTGGCTACTATCTTAGTTATATTATTTCTGTCTCCTGCTTTGGTATGAAATATTATAATAGTTTAATAATCGATGCCCTTCCTGACAATCTTTCTCTGTTTGCTGATTAAGTATCAATCCTACACCCATGTATTCTAAAGGGTAAATCAGATTTTATTACTACATTACTAAAAGTTGTTTCACATCTTCACCCTGCACTTTGATAAATTCCAAACTCATTGGCATAATATAAAAAGTTCTTTTGTGGTATTAACATGTATTTATGTTTACTTTTACAATTTCAGCTCATAACATCCTCTCTCTGTCACCACTCATACTGTTTCCTAAGTTATATGGAATGCTTGAAATATCCAAAATATAAGACATTGTAAGACACCTTAGTTTTTAGGTGCTTTATAGTGATATACGTCTCTCTCTTGCTCTAGTTTTCATTTTCTCTCTCTCGCTGATTCCTAACAGTTTGTGCTGCAAGAATTACAGAAAAGTATCCTCAAAGAAATATTCAATTTGGTATCCATGGATATACTTGGATAAATAGTCTTGCCAAGGTACATTTTATATTTCCCCACCTTTATCCAGCTCAACAGATTGGCAATTTGTCCATTCATTGGAATTTCTGCAGCTAATTGAGGGCGCCGAGTGAGTCAAACATCCTTATCCATTTACCAGTATTGAATGAAAAGGAAATAGCATTCTTCTCATCAACACAGAAATCTATTTCAATGGTGTCTCATCAATGAGTAGCTCATATCATTCACAAATTGATTTCATTAAAGTTGCTTTGATTAAATATATCCTTGTTTTGGCTGTGTCTTAAGGATGTCTTCCTGACAACCCTATAACCTTTACTGACAGAATTATTTGTGTAACTTGGTGGACCTGGAAGCCTTCTGTTCTACATTACTTTTAGTTTTTCCAAAGGCTCCAGAAGCAGTCAAGGTACCAAATTCTTAACTGGCTTCTGCTCTGTTTCTTTAGCAACGTATCCAGCTATTTTCCCGGCTTTGGATCTACCTCACATTTTCATGATATGCTTTACTTCCCAACAGTGGTCACAACACTTGAACATCTTGAAACTGCAACGGCCTGAAGTTTTGCCTGATGTGTAAGGTTCTTCACCTCTCATATATTCGTCTTTCTTTCTTTCAAACAAAGCCTTAGCCATTATTTAGATTATAGAGCCAAAGGTCATTTCAATTTTCCTGTTCAACTAACTGCAGCAATTACACAGGTTGGAATATTGAAAGAAGTCATGATTTTCCACCGAGTGTGCTTATAAAGATTAAAAATACTGTACAAAAAGAGAAAGAAAGCACAAATACAAGTCCAAGAATTCCAGGTACACCTTACAAGGATTTTTCTTAGAACAAGATGCACTTTATCTTTGGAGCAGGAGCTACCAAGATATGTCAGAGATACTTTACTCAGGGAGCCACGGTTTAAGTTTACCTAGTAGCCTTTTATATCCCACTGGTCACATAGTTAAAACCAGGTTGTGTAACTGGCTAAGCCAGGTACAAGCCATCAATCTAAACATTTTCAATAAACCATAACAATGTACTGGTTCAGGGTACTTTGGGGAATGATTTGGATATAAACAGCATATTATAAGTCACTAGCTGGTACATTTCATCCTTCTCTTGGCCAAGGGTCAGCACCACAGTTCCAAGCATCCCTGGTGATAAGCATAGAACTACCACGGTCTAGTCACAAGTTAACTCTATCCTTTCGCATATGCCTTACACACATTTGACACAGTACAATTTCCAGCAATTCCCTAAATCTGTGTGTTTTGTTTCGTTTTGTTGGTTATCTAGCTTGGTTTTAGTTTCTGCCATTTACTTATCTCGTTGTTTGGCCTAGTTATAGGCACTTAATATATATTTTCTTTTTACATATGTTTTATTTGCTATTTGCCCTGTGCATTCCTTCCTCCGCACCCCCAATTGTAGCCCGTTAAAGTCTTTGTTTCTTTTTGAGCATCTAGTAGGTACAGAGTCAATACCAATTATTGAAAGGATTAATAATGTCTACAAGCTATTATAATAGGCACTTCTGCCTAATCTGCTTCCCTGAAGAGTAATTTTGGGGAAAGGGAGCTACTGTCTGGGGTAGGCAAGGTATAAGAGAAGGCTTGCTAAAACATATTTTCTATACCAATTAGAGAGTAATTTATATTATGAAGATCTAACAGAAATAGTATCATGGAAGACTAAAGTTATTAACTAATGCAAGGTCTTCAGTCAAATAAATATTTTGAGAAATTTTTATGCTGTGGTTTCAGTAAATTAAAATGTAAATGTGAAAGAGTGAAATCGGTAATTCTGAAGCAGAGACATCTCAACAGTTAATATTTACTGTGCCCTTGTGTGGCAAGCCCTGTTCTAATTGCTTTTTAACTTACTGAGTCATTACAACAACCCTATTAGGTAGGTGTTATTTACTCACCTGGGTTCAGAGGAAGAAATTGAGGCAGAAAGAGGTTCTAGTAACTCACACATGACTTCATAGTTGTTGAGTGGTAGGACTGAGATACAGGCTAGGCCAGCTCGTCTACTGTCTGCACTCTTAACCACAAGAAAGCAGCCACATTCCTCCCACTGAGGTCAGGGCAAACGGCAAGGGAAATGTGAGTAAAAGTGAAGATGCATTTTGCCCGAGTTAGTATTTAAATGCCTGACCTTTTTTTTTTTTTTAATAGCTGAAGAGATACAGCTTACTGTTTGGTACCTTAATCTAAGTAATCAACAGTTTAATCAGTGGTATCCACCACACTGTACAATTCAGAATCTTCTTTTGAATTTAAAAAATATATACAGATACCCATGTTTACACATTTAAAAAGATCTCTAGGTAAATCTGATTAATGATCCTGAATAAGATTGACTCATTTAAAGACTTTTTTTCTAGCCCTCCAATATGGAACAGACAGAGAAGTGCAAATAATCATCAGACATCACTTTCTTCTTAGAAAAATATGTTTACAAATCTACAAATGTTGTGAAAAGCAAGATTAAATTTTCCCTGAAATAGGTTTCTATTGAATAAAACATTTGGATCTTACTATGTGGACTCAGTGGAATTAAATATGACTTTAAGATACCTTAAAATATTTTGATTTTTAAACATATTTAATATGTTTTTTCAGAGACCTTAATTTATGTTGTTTTCAATTTAAAATTTTTGAGATCTTTGGGTAGTCAATGTTTAGAGAGATGTACACTGTTCTTCAATCTTTAAATCCACAATATTCTTATATTTTCTGTGCTTTTAATAGTCAAATAATATTGTCATTTAAAATAAGTAGGGATTACCCTTTCATTCTTTACAGCCTCTTCAAATTATTTTCTAATCACTACAAAGAACCTCATTATTAAGACTTTTTGCATGTGCAAATAACTGATATAAAAGTGTAAGTAGTTGTAAATAAATTGTTGTTAAAAGGAATTACAAGTCTTCAGAAAGATATGCCAAACTAATTACATTGTTATTACATCCATAACACGTGGTTATGAACAGTCAACATGAATACATATTGATCTCCTAATAAACATATTGTTCCTATAAAAAATATTATGGAATGATAAATTGCATTAATTTACATAAATTTACAAGGAAATACTCCCTGACTTCTATACTTATCTGTAGGGATCATCACAGGAGTACTAGATTTTGAAATGGATGATGTTTTCTTACTTAAACATGTATATTTTTAATGCTGGTGAAAATTTTATTATAAGATTTATAGAATCCTAATTTAATCACTATTAGCAAAAATAGTGAATCTAGAAAATCCAATCTGAAGATAGTATTTGCTTTCAAAATAGAAAATAGCTTTTAAAAGAGAACGAAATAATAGTGCCTTAAGTAAAAAAATTTCCTAATAACTACATTGATTGATCAATTAAGACATTTTCTGTTGAAAGTGGTAGAATATCTAACTCAAACTGTCTGGAAGAAAATAGGGAGCATATTGAATCTAATAAGAATAAAATTCTAAGGATAGGGATACTTACATCTAGGTCTCAAATGGTGTTATCAAGATTTTGTTACTTTCCCTCCCTTTCTTGTCTTGCTACTGTGCTGAGTTCACTTTTCACCATCATGTGGGAAAAAGATGGCATTGTTGCTTCAAACTTTAGATCCAGCAGTTAAGATTGTGGATCTCTTCCAAAGAGCTCCATTACAAATCTTGTATCTTCAGATACACAATCTAGTTTAGGTCAAAGTTACACATTCCTCTCCTAGAGTGAAACTAATTGTTGTATTGAACTTTACTGAAATCGTATGGGAATGGGTGTTTCCTCTGAAGAAAATTATCATAGGATTATAGTAATGAGTAGGAATAACAGAAATAATAGATGTTTGTTCTCGTTTATCTTTATTGGAAAATAACACATATTTGCACAGATTTCCGCTACGTAAGTACATGTCAAATCTGCATCCTCAGACAATGGAACAGTTTGCAACACACAAATGTGCCCAGTGAGAACAACTAAGAAAGGAAGATAAATTACAAAATTCCAATCTTAGAATATGAGAGCTGCAGAATCAAGAAACACTATAGGGACTAGAAAATAGAGAAGAAAACACTTCTGAAACCTTAAGAAGTAAAATGAGTATTTGGAACTGAATTTTTCCCCTTTAGGCATTGATAAATTGTATTCATGGCTGAAAGACTGTGAATCAGAACTTGTTGTAGCAAAAGACGCAATGCTTCCAAAGGAACAAATATGATTAATGGCTAACTTAGTAACAGAAATAATGGAAAGCAGAAATCAATGGAATGATGTCTTTAAAATGATGAAATAAAATTCTCATTAGTTTAAATTATATGCTCAGCAGAATATACTCTAGATATAAAGATGGAGCAAAGATATATTCAATTTAATTCTTTTTAATTGAGATATAATTGAAAGATATTTTAGACCAAGATTGAGTGGATTTGTTGTCTCAATAAAAGGATTGCCACAAAAGAAACATTTAAGTAGCCCTTTAGGCACACTGAAATGACATCAGAAAGGGACGTGGAAATACTTGAAGTAGTAATGAACATCAGAAAGGTAGATATATAATAAGCAGTTACTTATTTCTGTCATGGAAAAGAAAAGCAGGAGAAAAAAGTATTTTGTTCTCGTTGTTTTGTTTTGTTTTAGGGAAGGAAACTCAGTCATTTAAAGTTTGAGATGCTTATTAAGCCATGAGACCAGATGCAATCACTGAAGGAATAAGAGTACAGATAAACGTAGAAGAGATAAAAAATTAAACCCTAGAGGGGCAGGCCCTGTGGCACAGCAGTTAAGTGCGCATGCTCCGCTGCTGACAGCCCTGGTTCAGATCCCGGGTGTGTATGGATGCACCGCTTGTCAGGCCATGCTGTGGTGGCGTCCCATATAAAGTGGAGGAAGATGGGCACGGATGTTAGCCCAGGGCCAGTCTTCCTCAGCAAAGAGAGGAGGCTTGGCATGGATGTTAGCTCAGGGCTGATCTTCCTCACAAAAAAAAAAAAAATAAACCCTAGAGAAATCCTATAGAGAGAGGTCAGAAAGACAGAAAAATCAGCTAAGAAGACTGAGTAGGATTAAGGAGTACGGTGAGTGAAAAATTAGGACAGTGTGGTGTTACTGGAAGCAAGTGAATCAATGTTTCAGGAAAAAGAGACGGATCAACTGCACCAGATGTTGCTGATAAATTAAGTGAGATGAGGTTAAGAATTTACCATTGTATTTAGCACGACCGTGATAAATCAGAATAATTTTGGTAGACTTTAGAATAATAATAGCATGTTTTTAAGCTGATAAAATCCAAGAGAATGAACAATTAATGACGCAGACGAGGAGAAAATTCCCAAAAACATCCTTTAGTAGGAAAAAGGGAAAGTATGGTTATGCTAAAGGGGGCCATTTCTATATTCCTTGATAGTTTTCCATAGTAATAATGAGAAAGCAAAATACGTGAATACAGATCCATGAAGCATGATAGAGCCATGTGATGGGCAGATTTCCTCAGTAAAATAGGAAACAGGGTCATCAGTTTGGGGTAATTTGGAGGGAATGCATATGACGTACTGAGGATTCGAGAAGAAACAGTGTGAAATATTTATCTCAAACAAGGGGCAGAGAATGGGTTAGAGAAATATTGTAAGACTTCCATCCTCATTAGGTTTTTCTCAGAGGCTGATGATCATATTTGTGTCATTTTCCCAGTCATTTGCAACTGTGGTGGGCAGGTATGGTATAGTTAGAGCACTGGACTTGACTAAGGTTGCCATTTAGCTAAGGAGATAGAGTGAAGGGAGAGGCAAGCAAAATTGTGGAAGCAATATGCAAGGGCATAATTACAATGGCCAAGCATAGAATTTAATCAGGGAAAAGAAGAGCCTGAGATCAAGAAAATAGTGAGGAATAATGAAAAATTAGTAGGGTCAATAAGTTTCTGCATATTATTTCTGTGCTTTATTTCAAATTTTCTCATTTTTTGACTTAATTGCTAAGTAATTACATAGTAGATTCTTGATAAAATCTTTCTGTATAAATAATATGGCCATATGAAATACTGTAATAATTTACATTTAACAAATAACTTTTATTTAGGATGATTAATTATGAACCAACAAAAATTAGCATAGAATAGGAATAAACTCACAAAATAGAATATGGAGGGACATCTAAAGAATCATATTCTAAGAATAACTTTAGGGATCACGGCATCTTTGCAGAAATCTATTAATATCAGCCATATCAGACACATCGTCATGTAGACAGACGCTTTGATTCTTTTGACAAATTGCTATGGTTGGAACTCTTCCCAGACCATTCTGCTTTGTGTGTGTGGATTCAGTCTAAATTAGTGGAGGTCTGACCTGCAGTTATATAATTGCAACTGGGTATGAATTAATGTTCATCGTTTCAGGGAAAGACTTGAAAATATGTAGATTAAAGGGTAGCATATTGCTAATGATCATTATTTATTCAATACCATTCATTTCATACAGGAAAAAATGAATAA
Source organism: Diceros bicornis minor (assembly GCF_020826845.1). NCBI lineage: Eukaryota > Metazoa > Chordata > Mammalia > Perissodactyla > Rhinocerotidae > Diceros > Diceros bicornis. The sequence goes on from NC_080777.1 coordinate 18,825,935, forward strand.
TATTGCTGAAATATATGGATTATCCTAGGGCTGTGCAGAACTATATTGTCTGAATCTTTCAAGATCTCATTCTGAAAGTCATGGAGTTAAAATAACTGTCCGACTTTTTTGGGGGGTGGGGAAAGGGGATTAAAGGACATTTTTTGTCCCACAGTAAAGACCCACTGAGGATTCCTTAATGCTTCATCCCTCACTTTGTCTTCTTCCATCTCCTCTACACGTATTCCAAACATTTCGAGGGCAAATGAAAGCATCCTAATTCTTAAGAAGAAAAAAATGTAAATTAAAAATAAAATTGCAGTATAATTCTATTTTAAACTGTAAAATAAATGTATTAAGAATAGAAAAAGTTTCATTAAAGTGCACGGCTACCTAAAAAGCCATTCTCAATTCCAGATTTTTCTGTAGCTTGTATAAAAATAGTTTCATTTCAGTGTATCAGATTTAGAAGACAATTTACAGGAAGAAAAATGTCTTTGACATAAAGTATATAATAAGAAGCCCTATTCAAATATTTTAGTTGAGTTGAATTACCAGTGAGGTTTCCTAAAAGTCAAGGTCTAGAATCATCTGTAGTTCATAAACATTTATTAATAATGTACTACGTGCAAATTAACAATCTGATGTTACATTTAGAGATATTACAGTACATTCTAGGGTTAATGTTTTTACTTTGAATGTGTACTCATTGAAACTATGTAAATTAACTTACTTAAACAAAAACAAAAAATGGAGAATGTAGATAGAAAAAATTGTTGTCATTTGATACCTAATGTGAATATTAACTTTCTTCTACTGCAGAAGTATCTAAAGAGAAATAATGAAGTCAGTTTGATTTCTGGTTTGAAAATATCTTATACTTTACTGTTTCTGCACTAAAATTCTGTTTGTGAAATTTAGGCCCTTGGGCTTTTCTTTCCAGATAATATAGGAAGTTGAGAAAATATTTTCATATTTCACAGCCCAATGATGGAAGTTTGGGGATCCATGCCTTGTAGACTTGTAAAACATAGACATGTTTGATTTATCTAAGTCTTACAGAGGTAGCCAAAAACACAAGAAATTATTGAACACATATGTATTTCAATACGATAAGAACAAAATTAACTGACCTGTCAATTGAAAGCTGTATGACTACTATATTATCAATTAATTTAATCATTGGTATGGCAATTTTCTTTTGGGAGTGAAAAATCTCTTTTTCAAATTTAATGCATTATAATAATTCAAAGCTATATACTGTCTATAAAATATAACTACTGGATAATATATCAAATAAGACATTTTCAAGATTAAAATGAGTGTTTTATTGGATTCTACCTTTGGAATAGGACTCATTATTATATTAATTAGTGTAAACACTTTACAGTGAATATTGGAAAATGAAAATATTTCAGAAATGAACACTTCTAGTGTAAAACAAAAATTGTTTTGGCAACATATAATTGAAATATTTTCAACATGGTTGGTATTGGAAATAAAGTGAATAGAGCCAAACCCTCTCTCCAGGCTAGATTTTGTTGTTGTTGTTTTGGGTAAGCTCTCTTAGAACATAGACCATTGGTCAACCACCTTATATCATGATTTCTAAATGCTTCTTTCTGCAACATCTTATATGTCAATATAAATTACTAGATTGGCCAAATTTTTTCTAACCTGCAAACTTTTTCATGCAACTACACTATTTCTTGCAACTTGCTATATTTGGTTTCTGTTTTATTTTTCTTCCTTTGTTAGAAATGTAAATGTACATGATTTGCCTCTATCAGATTCAAGTTCTTTCTACCTAACTAATCTGATTAATCTTGGTCAATATACCAGTATATTAATATGTGATTTGTTTTTATTCCTTTGAAAGAACTTGTTGACAATATATTAGAGTGTCATCCACATATATTTTAATAATTGGTCTCATCACCTGATAACCTTAAATGTATGATACATAAATTCATAATGAACCACAGTCATGTACATTCAAATATGAAAGTTTGATCAATAATTCAAAATTTAAACTCAAAACACCTTAAAAGTATTAGTACAAAAATAAAATCAGCAAAAATACTGGCATCTAAGATTCTGAAAAGTCACACAATACTTTCTTATCATAATATAATTTTGAGAAAAATGAAATGAAGAAAAATTAAGGGTGTACTTTATAAATACACACACAGGCACACTCGAAGTTTAAGTGTCACTGAATAACACACTTGGTCATCTGGTTCACAACTCTATAGTACTGTATTACTGTAGTATTATAGCCAACTGAAATACAAGGATATATGTATTTCAGAATCAGAATCAGAATCAGAATAGCTTTGATTTAGAGGACACAGAGGAGGCCATTTGTAATAAATGCGATTGGTACTCTGCTTATATCACTTTGACATGACCACTTTAATGTCTGCTGTCCACCTTGCAACTAACAGTATCTGAATTTTTTGCCAGAATTTCTCATGAGCTGAAGAACACCATCGTGGAAGACCCTGGCAGTCTAGGAATATCACGGAATTAACAACACTCTCTCCCATTCCCCAAGGGCAACCCTCAATCAATGACTAACAGGAGTTGGGGTTAAAGACCCCAGCTCACTTGCCTCTCCTATGGAATAACTCTGAAATGTGTGTTTCATGCCATTTCCCAAAGTTTTATGCGGATCTATGCTCCAGTCACACATAATGGCTGCTCACTTGATAATATTCTTTATTCACTGCCTTCCCTTCCTTTTCTCACTTCTCACTTCTTTCAGTTTCTTGCAAATAAGCCACTTTCCTTCAAAACATCATTTCGGGGTCTACTTCTGGGGAACACAAATTAAAGCACCCTCAAAAACGCACTCTAAGAGGCATATTAAAAAGTCTACATGCAATTTTGACTAAGGTTTTCTGGAGACAAGAGATCTTCATCCCAAATTATACTTCAGTCAATCATAGCCTCACTTTCCCGTTGGTGTAGAACAATAAAATTATTAAAAACATGTGAAAGATCCATTGAGTGCGATATTTTAGTCCCACAGTAAGTCCCAGTAGAATCATGGAAGATGACTCAGGATCTAGGATATAGCCAGGATAACTTAATGGGTAAATAAGTATTTGAGTCTCATAGTCAGGAATGGAATTGATTTTTTTCTGAACTTAGATATTCAGTGACAGCTTGTTGCTACCCATTAACAAACATAATTGTGGCATGGTGAGATATAGCCACTTTTCATAAAATACATCCAGATGTACTGAAATTACTGTGTTCAGCAGTATGTATTTTTCTGAAAATGACACACTTTCTGCAACCAAGCGAAGATTCATTCCAATGAAAAACATTGCATACTGACATTATGCATATATCTTAAATGCCACACGCACACACACACATGCACGGAAATGTATACACACACCGATTCAAGAAAATTTGGTCATGTCTCATTCCATTTACTATAAAATTTACTAAGGAATTTTACATATATTATCTCAATCTTTGGGAAGTACACAATTTTTCTGCTCTACAAATAATATGAGGCTGAGAAAAACTGAGTAAAAACATTAAATTAAAGCTATTATTTGAATTATACCTTTAGACTAGGTCATCTCATTCTATTTCTACTAAAATTATTTAACTTTACTAATCACAAAGGCATATGACAAGTTAGACAGTAATATTGCTAGTTAGAATTCTATTTAGGTACATTTACTTTTCTGGACTTGAGAAAAATATTTGGAAATCTAAGATGACTCATCTGTCTTATTTCATTAGTTTCCACCGCTCAACTATTAACCATTCTAATTCAATCCAGTGATTATCACTCTTTCGTTCAACAAATAATTATACAATATAGTCTAGGCTGCCTTGGCTATTAGGGGTACAGGAGTGAGCGTCTCCTCATATTGTTCACTCTGTAATGGGAATACAAGTAATAAAGGATCTAACTCTGGGAAGTTATGGCAGGCTGAATAATGGCCCCCAGTGATCCACATCCTGATCCCAGGAATCTGTGAATATATAATCCTATGTGAAAAAGTGACTTTGCAGATGCAATTTAGTTAAGGATTTTGAGATGGGAAGATTATTCTGGATTATTCTAGTAGGCCTGATACAATACAAGGGTATTTATGAGAGAGAAGGTGATGGGACAATAGGAGCAGAGTGAGAAAGGCCCCATGATGTGCGGCCATAAATCAAAGAGGGAGGACACATCCATCCTGGGAAAGCAAAGGAAACAGATTCCCTCCCAGAGTCTGCGGAAGGAACCAGCCCTGCCAACACCTTCACTTTGGCCCAGTGAAACTGATTTCAGACTTCTGACCCCCAGAACTGTAACACAGTAAGTTTGTGTCTTTTAAAGCCACTAAATCTAGAAGGCTTGATAAAAGTCAAGAACGCCTCCTTAAGGGAGTTTTCATAGAGCCAAGAGTTAGTGATAAGAGGACATTGTGGATGAGATTTTCAGAAAGAATAACCTGTAAATTCATGAGACTCTGATGTTGGAAATAGTTTAATTCTTTTCAGGGCCTTTTGATTCACTCCATAAAGCCTTAGTGAGAAAGTGAAAAAGGAATACAAGGTATGGCTGGGAAGGAATGTAGAGACTAAATTACTGTTTTGCTTTGTGGTCATGATAAAGATTTTGGATATTTTATTTAGACCAAGGAGAAAACATTAAATTGTTTTAAGAAGGAACACAAAATTATGGTTTAAAACCACTTCATATGCTGTGAATAAAGTGAATTTGGAACACAAAATGAACAATTATGAATGATACCAAGTTGCCTTAATGCTCTACGAAACAAGGGGAAACGCTGAGGACACATCAGAGTAGACTCAAGTGATATATCAACAATAGCAAATATTATCATTGCATTTTCACTGAGAAAACTGACAAGGTTAAGCTTTATAATGAGAATGAAACAGATGGGTATGTAATAATCAGATGAGCATTTGATGAGAGTGGCTCCTGAAACATTTCCTGTTTAAGGATTCACAGGAATGTGAATCCTTGCAAATTTCTTCAATCTAATGGGAAAGCACTTAAATGATCTCACTTTTTAATAGAAAATGTTGTTTATGTCATCTTCAGAGTATATTTGAAGTGAGTTTGCGTCAAAAAGACAGAGCTATCTTAAGTTATATTAATGTTTCCATAATCCATTGGATGTTATTTTAAAAGATTGATAAGACAAACAATCTATTTAAGGCGATGAAAATAGCCTATAATTTTGAAAACTTAGGCAAATTATTTCTATTTTTAATGCTTATGTAGTCTACATTGCCATTAAGTCACCAGGATATCTGAGCACTAAAATTTATCATGTAAATTTAACCCCTGTTTTGGGAAGTCATTGGCAAGGATCAAAGGAAATAAATTTAAGAGCATCTAGAAAGTACTGTGGACTCTGCTTTTATATTTGAGAATTTAAGAAATGTACTTAAATTTTACTGTGAGTAATTGGCAAAACTGAAATGAAAATCTAATTTTTCTAAAACTAAGTCCATTGCTCTTACTACTATTCTGTACTTGCTATTTTGGCAACTTAATGTTATTATAGTCATTGTAGTCTAACTTACTAAAATTTAATAATTATGCTCCTGTTGCTGATAAGGATGCATGATAAAGCGTCTGAAGTAAAACAAGCAATAAGTTGGTTTTTAAAAATATATTCCATGTTGGGGCCGGCCCGGTGGCGCAGGCGGTTAGGTGCGCGCGCTCCGCTGCGGCGGCCCGGGGTTCGCTGGTTCGGATCCCGGGCGCGCACCGACGCACTGCTTGGTAAGCCATGCTGTGGCGGCGTCCCATATAAAGTGGAGGAAGATGGGCACCGATGTTAGCCCAGGGCCGTCTTCCTCAGCAAAAAAGGAGGAGGATTGGCGGATGTTAGCTCAGGGCTGATCTCCTCACAAAAAAAAAAAAAAAAAAAAAAAAAAAAAAATATATTCCATGTTAAAATCATATAAAATATTTTTACATTTTAATACATGATCACTTCTACTTTTTCTTCTAACTTCATCTTGGTCAATGTTCACCTAGTGAAAAATAGTCTATTGTCATTTATGTGTATTCAAAATCTGTATGTGCACAATTGCTGTGGCAGAAGTAGTTACATAATTTAGTACATACAAAAAAACAATTAAAAACATAAGATAGCCACAAACACATATTTTGTGTTTCTATATAAATTTCAAGTGACATTCATTTAATCGCTTATCAATTGCATATGAAATTTCAGCCATACACTGCAGTGATTGAGCACACAAAATACAAATTCAATTTCCATGTTAGAATGTTTACTTTACCACTTCCTGAGCGTATTCATTTTCTACTGCTGCTGTAACAAATTATAGCAAACTTAATGGTTTACAAGAATACAAATTTAATATCTTCCGTTCTGTAATCTGACATGTGTCTCACTGAGTTTAAAAATCAAGGTGTCTGTGGGGCTGTGTTTCTGGAGAATCTGTTTTCTTGCCTTTTCCTGTTCCTAGAGGCTGCCTGCATTCTTTGGCTCCTGTCCCCCTTCCTCAGTCTTGAAAGCCGGAAATGTCTTGCTCACATTGAATCACTCTTGCCTTTCTCCTCCACTTTTAAGGACCCTTGCAATTACCTTGGGCCTGTGTGGGCAGTCCAGAATAATTCTCCTATCACAATATCAGCTAATTAGCAAGTTTATTTGCATTTTCAACCTTAGTTTTCCTTTGCCATGTAAAGTAAAATATTCGTAGGTTCTAGAGATGAGGACATGAATTTTGGAGGGAAGGGATGGCATTCTTCTGTCCAAGTCACTTACGTTAGAAGTTTACTTAAAGCTATAGCATCATATGTGGTATTTACAAGTCAGTGCTCTGTAACATTAGTTACCACTCTTAATTTGACATGGAAATCTCAAATCACAAAACTTTCTTTGCCTTTAGCTTTCTGTTCAGTCTTAAGAAGTAGAACTACATAACACTCCAGATCATATGACATAAACATTCTCAATAGTATAAACGTTATGATTTGAAATTTATATAAAATCATAAGACAAAATTCTGATTATTTATATGATATTATGTATACTATAAATCCCAATAATATGGCTTTTACTTGATTTGTCCATTTTCTCTTTCCAGTTTCCCTGAACAACATTCCCTGACCAACTTCTAGAGTGACTGTAGATCTTATTTAGGTCTTACGCATATACAAACACACACATATATGTACTTAAAAAGTATTTCCTCACCTGGTTTAACCTTCATGTTAGATATTTGGGTAAAAGTATATCAATATTATAATTTTATATTTATTTTTAAAAAGATAAATTATATAAAACTATATGCAACTTTTATAAATGGGGACTTCATAATATTTCTTGAAGATTTTTATTTCTGTAAATACAAATGGGATATGATTAATAAAAATTCTGTGACTGTATCATAGAATACACTTTGGACAGTGTTCTATTCCCTTTCCCTAATTTATAACACAACAGTGGTAAAAGCATACCCTTCTATGCTCCTATCTTAAGGAGACATCGGTAGAAATTTCGTAACCTCAGTTCTTACGAAGCTCCTTCCGCCACAAGGAACAATTCTAAGGCTTCAGGAAAGTGAAGTGTTTATTACGAAATAAAACATCTCCTGAGTCAGCCTGTTCAGGGAGATTTGCTGCCACTTTTATTGAATTCCTGAGGGTTTTATTCCTCGAGCTATTACTCTCAGATGTATGAGCAAGAAAAGGCCAGAGCCCTGTAAGACTTTAATATGTCTCTTCATGTAAATGTTTACTAAAACTGAGAGCAGTGCAGTAAGTCAAGGCAGACTGCCTGGTGGCTCTTCATCTTTTCTTTCACCACAGTAGCTCCTGGAGACTAAGAAAGACCTGAGTTCAAATCCTGTCTTCTTTGACACATTTTTTGACTTCATGTAAGTAATTTAATCTTTCTAAAGACATTTCCAATGTGATGGAAGATAATAACATTGATACGACAGTGTTGGCATCCAGTTAAATGAGATTATTTATGCAAATCATTTGTTAGAGTGCCAGACCCAATGTAGGTTTTCAGTTAGTTATAAGTTCACCAGCATTCCTTCCAAATCGTTCTTTTCTGTTCAATTACTTTTCTATTAAAGCTTTCTATTTTGAGTGTAGATTTATCTGAACTTTTTCAGTGTTACTCAGAAACAGGACACTTTATGTGGTGTTTACCATCCTTTGCGAGCCTAATTTTTAAATTAAACTAATAGTGTTTGGGGAAGATCTAGGGCAAAGAAAAGAATCTAAATTCCATAGGGTTTTTCCTGCTTTTGTGATCTATTAGACAAAAGCTTTGCCTGCGTCACACCGAAAATTCTTTGCATCAAAGTAATACATAGAATTAATACAACTCTAATCTATCAACCTAGGTGAGAAAACTTAATTTGGATGAATTTTATGTGATCATTGGGAGACCAAAGAATTTATTAAAAACAAGCAAATAGGTAGACTGAATCAAATCTAGCTCATTTCCACACTAACACAAATGCTTCCTGCAAACTATTCCCTAGCTAAAAAAGCCAGAGCCCTTTAGCTGAACATGCATATCGTATACCATTCCTACCAGCGTGGAGGGAGAAGGGATGGCTCAGGGAGCAGATTTTCAATAATCAAATTGACTTCAGGCCTGGACCAAGAGAGCAACACTCTTAAATTGACATGCTGTGACATGAGATCTCTAATAATGAAGTGGTCAGGACCTCATTTTTATGTCTCAATGAAATAGCTTGCCGAATAGCATGCTACTTCCATAATTATGATAAGCAATAATTACAGGATCGAGTTATTAAAGGCTGCATAATAAGAGGAAAACTTGTTCTGAGCTAGAAAGGAATAGGCTATGAGGTCTCTGAGAAGAGCTTCATTTTATTTTTCACTTCATTATACAGTTGCCACTCACAGAAGGTTCGAGAGTTTTTTTTAGCTTGCAATGCACCGCAGGTTAACAAAAGATGTGATATTGGCGCAATTATATATCTCACCATCAATCCTAATACCATGACACAGAAACAGGTGGGTGAGAATGTGGCAGGCTTCATTTTTATGATAATTGTCTTATATTACTGCTTCTAACATAGTGATGACTACAAATGCCATTTAACATAATTCTGCATTATCCCAAAACTTGTGCCACTATCTCGAAAAGAGAGAAGGGTTACAGGTAGATTTTATTAAAATGTGTTTGTTGTCACTCAGTTACAGTGACTTAATGAAATTAATAAAATCGAACATTTGGAAAAAGAGCAATAATGTATTTTTAATTCAACAAGAATTTATTGAGAAATGATTTCGTTCCAGTTGTATCGAGGGAACTAAACCGACAAAATAAACACACAGCATGTTCTTCAATCCAATTTACCATAAAATCAAATATTAGCTGTATGAGACAGGGCAAGTTATCTAACTAATCTAAATCTTAATTTCCCTGTATGTTAAATACTCAATTACTGTATACATTTTAAGTAATATGATAATAGACAGAGTGTTATATTAGAAAACTATTTTTTCTTTTGTCCTCCCACTCTTATGTCAATTATTTTATTCTTTTTTGCCATAACATTGGTTTGGCCCATGAGATGCCCAAAATGGCCAGAAGGCAGTCCTCACTTCTAATTCATTGGGCCCTTAGTTGAAGCATTTCACCCCTGGTATTTAGAGATTCCAAATCCACTGAGCCCAAAAGCATGAGGGCGTTAATCAACATTCTTCAAGTAGATACTGGGTGTATTGGTGATATGGGCCACATATAACTACATTCCTTGATTCTTGGACTTGTGCATTTTGGGGTACCAGAGATCCTCCAACAAATATTGGCTGTTGTTTTAAGACATGCTGATACTGCATCTGATAGATACCCCAACCTCAGAATGTTGGCTCCAATGTAGGGAAGAAATTGAGTCTTCATCAGGCCACTCAATGTTTCTATCCGGCTAGCTACTTCTAGGCTATGGAGCTCCTTACAAAACCAGTAGATTCCATTTACAGGAGTCCACTGTCACATTTCTTCATCATAAAATATGACACTGCATGGATTATCACAGCAACAGGTAAGGCATTGTTCACATAAATTCACATGATGATGCTGGTAGGTCAATGGCAGGGAAGACAAATCCATGGCTAAAAATGCTACTCTCTCTATGAGCAGTACCATTCTTTCCATGACAGAAGGAATCCAGTATAATCAATCTGCCAGCTAATAACTTGCTAAGATCCATTGTCTGCATTGGTAAATCGGCTCCTTTGTAAGTGAGCATAAGTGAGGCCATCCTGTTACACTAAATGGCCCCAGCCCCTCCCCTGTGTGACTACTTGCTGCTCTCCATGTATTCCAAAAATTGACATGCTCTCCTGATTTATGGCCTCTGCTTATGTATGTACTCCCCAATAGCTTGATAATTAAAAACTTCGTTCTATGAGTTTCTGTCGAGGAAGAGTCTGACCACAGGTGGGAAACACACCTACAAGGTATTCATCACAGCTGACAGAAGAATGAAACAATGTGATGCCTGGAGCCTGTCATGTCTGGAGACCAATATCCCTGGAGCCCCTCCTTACTGCCCATTTTCCCTATATAACTGCCTCAAGATTCTGTAATCCTTGAAGATGGGTCTTTGAGACATTAGTCACCTGTCTTCCAATTTTCTGGCTAATATAATTAAACTTTGTTTTTCGATCTCTAACTCATTGTGATTAATTGGCTCAGATCATGGTGAACAGAGCGAGTCCATTTCTTGGTATCACCCTGAGATGGGAAAAGATCCCAGATTTGTACTTTTTGCTGATTTCCATGGTGTAAACATTCCCACTGTTGCTGATTCCATGCTACCAACATGATGTTATAAAAAGTAAAGCTGAGAAGAAATGTGTACATTTGATCTTGGGATCTGTCAGGAGCTCCAGAACATCATTGCTGTTCGCAGTTTATTTGTTCAAGTTGTGACAGTAACCACATCAACCATGGTGAGGAGAAAACTTTTTTTTAACCCATCCCTGTGCTCTTCAAATACATAAGCACCCAGCCCCAGAATCCATGTTGAGGATCGCTTTCCTAGGAGTAGAGAAGAGTATCCAGAGGGATAGATAATGATCTGGAGGGCAAACAGGAGATGTCAGGCACATATAGAAACCCTAATTAGGTACACCTAGTAGTCAGTGATTGATTTAGGATTAGAATCTGAACAATATGACCCTAAAGCCCATCATTTAAACTATGCTTCATTTATTTTATCAAGACTTTAAAATAATTAGTAAATTCATAATATTTGAGATGTATATGGATATATATGTGTGTGTATGTGTATATAAAAATGTTATAACTTATTTGGAGGAGTATAAAAAATGCACATTTTAATACATTCTAGTTGGCAGTGACATCTATGCTCCACAAAGCATAATGTTTACATATTCTCAAAAATATTTTATTTACTGTGTTGGGTATGTTGGGGGAAGAGGGAGAATCTCCCTGTGCCCTTTTCCTTAAGGTTCTTATAGCTGGCCAAATAATCAACAAGACAGGTTAGCAGGAGAAAATAATACCAAGTTTAATAACGTGTATACATGGGAGAAAGCAGGGACACTGCGTTTCTCAACACAATAGCAGAAATTTTCGTCTGAAATACCATGTTCAGCCAATGACAAAGAAGGATTTTGGGGGTGGGGGGAGTCAGTTACAGGAGATTACCACTATAGCACAGTAAACAAGAGTAAGGTTATTATGCAGATTTAAGGCCTCACCTTCCACATTGATAAGCCTCTAGAAATGAGGCCATCCCCCCCTCTTCCCAAAACAGAGAGGGAGATACCTTTACAAATGGAGATTTCCCTTATAAATGTAAATGATTGTCTGGCAACTCCTCACAGGGCCATCCAGAGAATGTGGCCAGAGAGACAGAACTTCTGATAAGAGGGGCTTGTTGGTTCCTTTCTTATTGTAACCTCCATCCTACATTATCTTTACAGCCATCATGATAGATCTGTTCCAGGAAGGAGCCACCATGTCAAATTCTTTAGGCAGTTAGTGGGGGAGGTCAAATGTCCCTAGAGAAAACAACCAAGGTAAAAAGATAGATTTCAGGGTGGCCAAATCTTGATCTCCCACAGGTACCTTGAATGCCAGATGGATAGGGACAAATTTGTGGCGATACTAATTATTCTGATGTTGCCTATTCAGAAACATGGAAAACCTATATACTGTGTATTCATAGAAAGATTGGAGTTGGATGAGATAAATTTGGAAATTAAAATAGTATCAACATTTCTGGACCACAAGAAAAATGAAATACCCAGTAGTTTAAACTGGCAAGTTAGTAACTCTAAGATTGCCTAAAATATCTAGTGCTAGTAAGAATGACTTATTACAGAGTATCTACTAGGAAAGTTTTAGTCTTAACTGATACATTGATCTACATAAATATAATACCCTTAGGGGCTGGCCCGGTGGTGTAGCGGTTAAGTTCACAGGCTCCACTTCACTGGCCTGGGGTTCACTGGTTTGGATTCCAGGCACGGACCTACTCACCCACTCATCAAGCCATGCTGAGGCGGTGTCCCACATAGAAGAACTAGAAGGACCTACAACTATGTAATGGGGGCTTTGGGGAGAAAAAAGAAGAAGATTGGCAACAGATCATAGCTCAGGGCCAATCTTCCTCAAAAAAAAAAAAATATATATATATATAATACCCTTAGTTTGTTTTAGGCTCTGCACAAAATTATGAATGGCTTTCAGTAGCCCACACTACGTTATTATTCATCATACCTTATAAGGTTAAAAAAAAATTAGGACACTAAAAGACCAAAATGAATCTAATAGGTTAACAGAGACTTTTATTCTATACTAAAGGCAAATTTCAAACAGAAGTTAAGAACCATCTTCCTTTCTGCCCTCTCTTTTTCAATTGTGTGATCTGTCTTAAGTCGTAGGCTGTGAATTGCATGTTCATTTTAGGGACAATTGACAGAGCAGGGGTGCCTGCAGCCAATAGTTGAAACTCTACAGGAAATTGAAAAGAGGAAGGAGTTACCCGAGTTGTTAATTACTTTCCTGAGGGCAGAGGGCAGAACTTGTGGTTGATAACAAAATCTTTCCTCAGACTTTCCAGAACTTAATCTCATTAGATGAGACGTTGCCAAGGCAAGTATTACTGGACCTAAGAAGAAGGTACAGACATTTCTTATAGTATTACAGGAGCAGACATACAACAGGGAGAGATTGAAAATTGTTTAAACAATGACGTGGGATTTACATGTATTATTAATTTCTCCTCAGTTCAAGCATTATGAATTTGGAAGTTTCTCATTATGGTCTTGAGGTTCCTCACTTGATAACGTAATACATTATTTATTGTTAATAATACATTTATTGTCAAATCTGAGCAGTAGAGAAAAAAATTGGCAACATTTTGGGATACTACTTGTGTAGTTAGAGTGCTACTGATAAGTTTAGGCTTTTCCATAATTAGGATGAAATACAATTTCTCTTGTAATCATTTTAAAATAGGAAAATGCAATTTTTTCAAGACAAAAGAAAGGAAAAAAAAAAACACCCAGAAAAATACTATTAATTACTCTGTTCTATGTGATTTCTCAATTAGTCTTTACGTAGTTTTATGTCATTGTATTACATGTGGTAATTTCAAATGTGAGTCACTTTTACAGCAGAAATAACATTAACTTGATTAACGTTCATTTTGCTGGGAAAATGGAAATAGAGCAGCAAGCACTCTGCAATGATTGAAATGTAAGCAACATAGTTTCAAAAGCATTAGAAATTGTGTTTGAAAAAAAAGAAAACCACAATTTTATACCAATATTTAAAAAAAGCAGTGAGGATGAAAGGATATAAATTATATATATATTTATGTATGTTTGTGTATATATGTTTACTTTTATTATTATTTTAGTGTAAATGCAGAGCAAAAATATTTGCCTAAGGCAGAGTACAAACATTCTAATTTGATTTCCAACAGTAAATAATTAAATGTTTAAAAATATATGATACTGTTTCTAAAACTACAAGCTGTTTAGGAAATCAGAATCAAATGAAACAAACAAAGCATGATTACAATGGGTTTTCGTGATCTCTGTGCTAATAAATTATTCTTTTATTCATGTTAACGGGTTTCAATTTCTTTTTATTTGCATGTCCTCTTCATTCATCTACATTCTTCTGCGTTAAGGAAGAAATTGAACTAAAATGCTCAACAAATACTTGTTGCACTTGCTTACAATCATCTACTTAATGTCTTTCCTCTTTTCTCATATTATTCTTATGATCAAAAATGTGCTTTAAACATTCCAACTGTGTATCCCAAAAGGTTAAGATTTTCTTCCCGATATTTACACTCAATATTCTTTTTGCATCATGTCTAGCCAGTCATTTGAAGTTATTAACCTAAAGGTTGAGAAACTTCAACTTTACTAGGAGATAGAATGAACCAGTCCTGTGGTCCTGTTAGGTCATTATTCTCAGTGTTCCTAAGTGATCCCATTATATTCTTTATTTCTTTTTTTTATTTTACCAACAAATACTTTAACGGTTTTCTCCCTCCCTTACATTTGTACATATCTCAAGTCCTCTTTCACTATGAGGTTTTCACTAACTCCAGCTCAAACCCTTTTCCTCCTCTTAACATCACTAATACATACTATGCAATTTGGCATTTGCTCATGTACTTTTATATAGTTCTTTGTCTCCTATGCCTTTATTGTTACTGGTTCAATTCACCAACCAGCTCATATTTCTTATAGAATAACTTCAACGTTTACTTAGCACTTACGCCAATAAAAGACTCCTATAGTTAACTAAATGTATCAATTAGATACGGTTTCTGAGCTCCAGAAGCTTGTAATTTAATAAAGGACCATTTAAAATGTTTCTCCATATTACCGGAACACAAAAAAATGAGCACACAGAAGGAATAAAATAAGTTAGTAACGATGTTTTCATAATTATAGCAAAATAAGTTTCAAAGTTTATATACGAATATAAGCAAATATTATAAAAACATACTGATATATGAGCAAAATATTTTGTTTCTTGCATTGGATTTAGCCATAAAAATAGCATATATGTATTGTTCCTTTATTTCTGAAATAAATGTATAGACCTTAAGTTTTCTGAGACTCTTGGATGGAAATTTGGCTTGGCTTATAATGTCACCTGTGGGCATCTCAGTAAGAAGGTGTTAGAAAGGATTTATGATAGGATTTGGGTTTTGGTTGGGTGATATGGGGGATGCTCCATGGAAGAAAGGGCATTCATCGGCTAGGGTGCTGTTAGGATGCAGGGACACTTCCAGTTGAGCATCTCAATAAATCTCGAGTCTGGAGAGGGCAGCCTAGAGTGAAGTTTAACTGTAATTGGTAAAGATGCATCAAGTAGTCACTCATATTATCCCTCTGGTATTTTGTATCTTGGAAACTATTTACGCTTTATTTTTGTTCAGACATGATTACAGAGTGCTCTAGTTTTTGTCTTGAACCATTGTGGTCATGGAATGGTCTTTTTTGATGTTGATGGTCTGTGAAATTATTTTCAACAGGAGAACAACAAAGCCTGACTGAAGTACCAGCTAGCCCCTGGATGTCAGAGGCTACTTTTCTCTTTTTCAATAATCTAGTTTAAAAGAGTAAAATTATTTTTACTTTTATTGCTAGAATTTGTTCTTGATCAATGCTGTGCATGAAACAGTATGCTCAGAAGTGAATCAGGTTTTATCTTAAAGATAGAGATAGAAAGTAATTTTGGATATGGGAAATGGAGACATTTATTAAAAAAAAAACACCATTCACCAATAATTGATTACTTCAATGTTGCTATTGTAATTTTCTTTTGTTTTTGTTTATCACTGGGTAAAAAGCAGAGATTCATTGTAATTTTAAAGACCTCATAACATAATTCTATATTCACAAAGCTTTCCCCTTATAGCCTCTTAGAAGAACTTATTCAAGATGTAGAAACAATCAGTGATTGATTCAACAGTTCAAATTTAACACTAGTGCTATCTTATAATATAGATTTAGCCATAGAAAATAGATGCCTTCCTAAAGGCATGTTGCTGTTTTGATGCTTGAAATTAAATCTGATATTGCTTTTGTGTGGCATGGGTAATTATGACATTTGGAGTGAGAAAATTGAGGCAGAAAGCTATTATATATTTTGCCTTAAGACCCAATGATCCAACAACAACTTATATTGATTTGTTTTATATGCTCAGGCCTTTTTAACAGTTTCAGTTACTAAAAGAGAAAAACATTTCAAAAATATCGCTAATTTCTTAATGACAACTAGTCAAATTAGTATGGTAGAAAAATAACTCTGTGCCTATAGAACCAGAAATAAATATTGTTTTCCTGTGCTTAGTATTTATATACGGACAGAAGTAGCATAAAGAGTAGGCATATTTAAAATTATCAAAATTGTTTATTTTCTTTGAAAGGATGTGTATACTTTGCAACTTGATGTTGTTCACTATCCATTAAGTGTCCTGTGTTTGAAATCTTGAAAACAACGATCACATTTTCTTGGACGCCATACTTTGAGGATGAACATTTTCACGTGTTTTTCAGTGTATGTGCACATTTATTTTGTCAGTGACTCTCAAGCCATATTCTCTACCCGTTGTCCTCAAAAAGGTTGATTTTAGAATCAATACTGCATTGTTATAAAATTAAGCCATTTTAGAATGAAAAAAAATTTTAACTTTGGAAAAATTCTAGAATTTCAATCATTTGTATGTTTTCTAATTTCTGAAAAATATCAGTAAAATACCCTCATACCATCACAAAATATGCTCCACAATTTGTCAATACTATTAACATTCTATGCATGTTGTCTGGCCTGGAAAATTTAATATAAAAGTTTTAATTTTTTAGGCAGTATTGTTGATTTTGTTTGCTTGTTTGCTTTTTGTTGTCATTGGGTAGTCATAATATGCCATTGCTCACCATTAATGATTCAGTATTTCTTTTTTTTGTGATGCGTTTTCTAGTTTCTGACCTCTCACCATTTTTGCTAAAGGCATTGGAGAAAAAGCAAAAATGTATCTCAGGTTTCTGCTTTGTTTACATACATTTAGAAAAATTGGCTCTAGCAAATGTTTTCAGTCATTGGATCCAGCAGAAGTTGTAGGCTCTTTAAGGCACAGATTGTCTTTCAATTTCCAACATTTTCTATAATGGCTGCCTTATAGCAGGTGTTCTCAATATAATGTCTTGAAAATCAATAAATGAAACAAATTAATTTTCAAAATTACCTCTGGTAATGATTTAATCTCCAAATATGAGTATATATATATAATTTAAATGTGTATTTAGATGTCACAATAATCGAGAATTTCATATTTGATTTTTTTAAAAAATCTGTCAGTGGATTTAACTACATTTGATTGATATTAATATTACATTTCAGCCAATGGTGCCATATTTAGTATAAATTAATATGTGACCCATGCTAATTAAAACTTCAATAGAAAATAAGGGATATTATGTACTCATAAGTATGGAGTGTATACAAATAGATGTTATCATCCAAGTGAGAATGAATTGCTTTGTTTCTCTGTATTCCTGATCTAGTCTTCTCTAAATTGGTCAATGTCACCATTATCCATCAAATTGTTGAATCCAGTAATGCACAAAATATTTTTGATTAACTTTTTCCCTACACACATCCAAATCTGTTAACATTTGGATTATGTTATTTATCTAAAATGTATCTCAAATCCATCTCCTTCTCTGCACACCACTACCATCATTTAATCCAGGCCATTATTTACATACACCTGATCTATTACAATTTTAATCTAACTATTTTTCTCATTGTCTTTTTAGCTACTTGCTTTCCTCTCCCAGAAACGTGAATGATCTAAGATGTAGATTGGATGATATAAGTTTTCATCTTAAAATTATTCAGTATAATTCCCTTGAACTTATAGTAAAGTTCAAATCCCTTACCATAATCATCAGAGGCCATTGTGATATGCTCTTTGCCTGTTTCTTGAATCTCATTTTATTTTACCCGTACTTTTTTCTACTATCCAGGTACACGATTGTTTTGTTAGTTTTCCAAACAAGCCAACTTTTAACTGAAATTTTTATTGAAATAAAAGTAGATTCAAATTCAGTTTAATAAGTAATTCTCAGAGACTCATGGACTCTTTACCAAGAGCACAAATACTGCAATGATAACATCCTGCAAAATTATAGTAAAATGTCACAACCATGATATCGACATTGGTACAATCCACCATTGTGTGTTGTGTGTATTTAGTTCTAAACAACTTTTATCATATATGTAGATTTGTGTAGCCATCACAGAAAAGATGGAGAACAGTTCCATCCCACAAGTATACTGTACGTTGCCCTTTTATAACCAAACCCACTTCCCTCCCACATCACCATCTGCCCTATATTTAACCACTGGTAAGCACTAATCTGTTTTCGATTTCTGAAATTTTGTAATTTCCAAAATATATGTATGTGGAATCATATAACATGTAGTATTTTGGGATTACTTTTTTTCATTAAACATATTTAGCTAGTGATTCATCCAAGCTGTTGTGTGGACGAAAATTTTGTTCCTTTTTTTGTTGCTTATTACAGGTTGGAGTTAGTATTAAAAAAAAATTCTATGAACAATAATGTACAGCTTTTGTTGTGAATGTAAGTTTTCCTTTCACTTAGATAAATGCCCAAGAGTGCAATTGCTGGGTTGTATGGTAGTCATACATGTCATTTTATAAGAAACTGCCAAACTGTTTTTCCAGACTAGCTGTCCCATTTTATACTCTCATGAGCAATGTCTGAATGATCCAGTTTCTCAGCATCCTCACCACAATTTGGTGTTCATACTACTTTTTTCCTTTCAGTCATTCTGATGGATTTGTATTGTTCTCTTATTGTGGATGTAATTTACATTTCTTGACTGTTAATGATATTTAACTCCTTTTTGTGTGCTTCTTTGTCGTCTGCATATCCTCTTGGTTGAAACTGAATTGTTTGCTCTTGTTTGGTGAGTTTTGAAAGATTTTTGAATTCTAAGCACAGTTCTTTCTTAGATATGTGGTTTGCAAATATTTTCTCCCATGGTGTTGTTTTTCTTTTTTCTCCTCGTCACAGGGTCTTTCACAAAGCAAAAATTTTGACTTTTGATGAGATCGGATTTGTCTAATTTTCCTTTTATTGATCATGCTTTTGGTGGAAGTCAAGGCAATTTTTGCCTAACTCTGCATGGCAAACGATTTTCTCCTATTTTTTTTTCCAAAAAGGTTATAGTTTTATGTTTTATATTAATTCCATGATCCATTTTGAGTTAATTTTTGTGTAAAGTGTGAGGTTTAGGTCAAGATTCTTCCTCCCTGCAATGTGTGTCCAAACTATTTACTGAAAAGGCAATCTTGACTCCAATGATTGCACCTTTGTCAAAAATCAATTGAGTATATTTCCATCAATCCATTTCTGGGTTCTCTATTCCTTTATTTTTTTGTGAGGAAGACCAGCCCTGAGCTAACAATCTTGCCACTCCTCCTCTTTTTGCTGAGGAAGATCGGCCCTGAGCTAACATCCATGCCCATTTTCATTTACTTTATGTGGGACACGGCCACAGCATGGCTTGACAAGTGGCAGGTTGGTGTGTGCCCGGGATCTGAACCTGTGAACCCCAGGTCACCGAAGCAGAGCGCGCGCACTTAACTGCTGCGCCACCAAGCAGGCCCCTGTGTTCTCCATTCTTTTACACGTATATATGTGTCTCTCTCTCACTACCACTCTGTCTTGATTACTGTAGCTATATAGTAAGTCTTATTAACAGGAAAAGTGATTCTCTCATTTTATTATTCTTTTTCAAGATTGTTCTAGCTATGCTAAGTCCTGTGACTCTCCACATAAATATTAGAATATGTCTGTCTATGTCCAAAAAAAAAACTTGCTAGAATTTTGCTAACAATTACATTGAATATAAAGATCAATATGTGAGAACTGACATCTTTAATATGTTGAGTCTTTAAATCTGTGAACACAGTATATCTCTCCATATTTTTAGGTTTTCTTTAACTTATTTAATCAACATTTTGTTATTATTAAGTATAGAGATACTGTACACTTTTTATGTATATACCTAAAAATTATCTTTTCTTTGGAACTATAGTATTTTTTTAGTTTGGTTTTCTACATGTTCACTCTTAGTATATAAATATGCAATTGATTTTTGTGTGTTGGTTGAATTGCAGCATTGCTGAATTCAATAATTAGTTCTAAGAGGTTTATTTCTTGCAGATCCTTGTGATTTTCTACATAGACAATCATATCATCTACAAACAGAGAGAGTTTTATTTCTTCCTTTCCAATCTCTAGTATTTTCTTTTTCTTGCTTTACTGCAGCGAATAGCACTTACAGCAATATGTTGAGCAAGAGTGGTGAAAGCAGACATCCTTGTCTTCCTCCCAACATTTAGGCGAAAGGATTCAGTCTTTTATGGATAAGGATGATGTTAATTGTAGGTTTATTTCCCTCTATTTCTATTCTACTGCGAGTTTTTGTCATGAATGGGTGTTAGATTTTGTCAAATACGTTTTATGCATCAATTGATATGATCACATGATTTTTCCTTTTTGGCCTGTTGATGCAGTGGATGTGATAGGCAGAATACTATCCACCACCACCCCACCACCACCCCCGCCACGTCCTCATCCCTGGCATCTGTGACATATTGTTACATGACAAAGGGGGATTAAGATTGCAGATAGAATTAAAGTTGCTAATCAATTGACCTTAAAACAGTGTGCAATTATCCTGGATTATGGCTGTCAATCCAATACAATGAGAGGGGTCATTAGATGTGGAAGAGGGAAACAGAAGGAGAGTCAAAGAGACATAACGCAAGAATGATTCAACCTGCCGTTGTTGACTTTGGTATCAGAGTAATAGAGTTCTCATAAAATAAGTTTGGAACTATTTCTTCACATTTAGAGATTTCATGTTCCTTTCTGTTATTGATGTCTAGTTATAGTCATAATATAGTCAGACAACTCTGTATCATTTCAATTCTTTTGTATGTGTTGAAGATTGTGTTGCAGCCCAGGATATGGTCTGTCTTGGTGAATAATCTGTGAGAGCTGAAAAATATCTTATTCTGCCACTTTTCGGTGGATTGTTCTATAGATGTCAATTAGATCTTGTTGGTTAATTATGTTGTTCTGATCATCTGTATCCTTGCTGATTTTCTGTGAAGTAATTTTCCAAGAGTGAGTTATTGGGAGTCACTAACTATATTTGTGTGTATTTTTTTATATTTCTACTTTCTACTTTTTTTTATATTTCTGCTTTTGTATTTCTACTTTTGCTTCATAGAATTTGAGGCTGTTTGGTGCATACTGTAGGATTGTTATGTCTTTATCATGGTTTGATCTTGTCTTTAGTAATTTTCTTTGCTTTGAGGTTTGCTTAATTAGATAATAATATAGACACTCCTACATTTTTAAATTAATGTTTATGTAATATGTCATTTCCTTTGCTCTTTCTTTAAATCTGCCTATGTCATTGAATTTGAAAGTGGTTTCTAGTAAACAACACATAGTTGCATCATGTTTTACCAGTTCACTCTGCCAATTTCTATCTTTTTATTGGTGTATTTAGACAATTTACATTTAAGGTAATTATTCATATATTAAAGTTTAAATGTGTCATTTTATTATTTGTTACACGTTTGTTTCCTCTTGTTGTCATCCCTCTGTTTTTCTTCTCCTGCCTTTCAATGGGTCATCTGAATCTTTTTTAGGATTCTGTCTTGACTTATTTACGGTGTTTTTGAATAGTTTCATAGTTGTTCCTCTGTGTATAACAATGTACATCTGTGACTTATCTATCACTATCAATATTTTACCACGTTGAGTAACCTGTGGAAACTTGACTTCCACATGCCTCCTTACTTTTCCTACTTTTAGTAATCATTGTCTTGAGTATCAGATCATGTTATAATTTTTGCTTCAATCGCCAAGTATGTTTTTTAAATTCATGAGGATAAGGACATTCTACTGTATGTACCCATATTTCTGTACTTTGCTTTGTTCTTTCATCTTTCCTAATGAACCAAGACTTCTTCTTTTGTCATTTCCTTTTATTTATGTCTTCTGTTAGACATTCTTTACGAGTATATCTGCTGATGATAAATTCTTTTAGTTTTCTTTCATCCAAGAGAATTTCTACATCCCTTTCATTCCTGAAGGATGCTTTCATCAGAAATAGATTATGTGGTTGACATTGGTTTTCTTTCAGCATCTGAAAATTGTGGTTCTACTTCCTTCTGGCAGTTGGTTATTTCTTCCTTTCCTGTCCTAGATATTTTGTCTATTATTTCTTTGCTGAGATTTATGGTTTTTATTCCCAGTTGTTTCAAAAGAATTTGTAATTGCCTGTTGGAGCATTTAGATGATGGCAGCTTTAAAATTCTTTTCAGATCATTCCAGCATCAGATTTACCTTGATTTTGGTGTCAGTTAATTATAATTTTCAAGTTGTGATTTCCTGATTCACGTTGTGTTGGTGATTTTTTTATTGTATCCTGGATATTTTGCCTATTATGTTAAGAGACTCTGGGTCCTATTTGCATTTATTTAACCAGGTAGTCACCTGTTTAATTTTAGCAGGCACGTCTTGACCTATTTTGTATGCTGCAGCTCCAATGAGAGTATAATTTTCAGAGAATTTGTAGTATTATTTTGGCATGCTTAGTTTATCTGATTCTGCTCTGTTTCCACTGGTTTTTGCTGATGCTGCCTGAGAAGAAGTGGAAGAAGTTCCCTAGGCTGAGCCAACAGGTGTTGCTCAATGAGAAAGTGGAGTCTCAGACCTGAGTGGACTTAGATGCTTTCTTGGCCAAGCACTTCCTGTGATGGGATGCCCCATGTCTGTGGGGAACAAAGGGCACTTCTTGGCTAGATGCTTGTTGTGGTGGGATTCCATTGGCTGCTCCCTTGGCCACTGGATAGGAGATGGAAGTCTTGGGCACAAGGAAACAAAGAGACTCCCAGGGATGGGGCACTTGTTGTGGTGAAGTCCCTTTAGAGATTGTCACCAGGCTACTGCAATGTTTCCCAGTGGAGAAAGAGACACTCAGGTCCATAAACGATGAGGCTTCTTGGGTCACCCTTCTTGCTGTGGCACAGTACCCAGTGCCTTTTGGAGCTCTGCTGTCTTTGGATGGTGAGAGGAGTTTCAGATCTGTGGGGACCAAGAGGCTACTCTGTCTAAGTTCCTTGTTGTTGCAGGGTCCCCCTTGTCAGCCACCCTGGTATTTCTTGGAGCAGAAGATGAGTTTCAGGCCTGGTGAAGATAGAGAATATTTCCTCTGGCTACTTATTGTTATTGGGGCTCCAGGTGCACCCACCCTGCTGATAGTGTCAGGCTCACCTGGTGGGACTCCTGTTCTGTTCAAACTTCCAGGCGAGGTTGAGCCTATCTGGGTGCCCTCAGTTGCTAGATTGGTATTTGAGGAACAATGGGTCCTGGTTGCCATCTTCAATTGAATGGGAGCATAGTAAGATGCTGTGCTACTGTGTTGTTTCTCTAGTCCTGGGTCTCAAATCATATCCACCTCCTCTGAACCACCTTTTGGACTTCTTCTCTGTTTACTTCTTGGTTTTGCAAGTTTATACTTGTACTAATGATTCTATGACATCCATCTTGTCCTGACCAGAAGTCCAATTTCTCTTTTTGACACAGTAATTTAGCATATTTTTCCTCTGCTTGGAATACATTTTGCATCTGTGTTGGAGTCCTTCCTGTTCAGTTAACTATCAACTGACATCAGTGTTCCCTCAGGCTCTATAGAGTTTAAAATTCACCAATTAAATAGAATGGATTCAACATGCTTGCCTCTTACTTTAAGTTACAAAGCTCTATATAATCTGGCCCTTGTGTCCTATCTCTCAACTTCATCTTATATTTCTATCTCATTAGCTCACTGTGCTTCAGCCACATCAAGCTGGAACTTCCACAAACAGTCCCAAATGGTTTCAGACCTGAGACTAAATGCTTTCCCCCAGGTTTTTACAAAGTTGTGTCCTTCTGATCATTCAGTTGATGGTCTGTGTAGGCCTCCTTAGACAGGCTTTGCCGGACCATCCATCACATTTAGTTATACTACCACCTTTTATTTTCATTATAGCACTTTTCATCAAGTAATATTTTTATATATTTATTTATTTAGTGGCTTTCTACTACAATGCAGAAACCTCCTTGCCTTTTGTATCGCTAAATTTCCACTGCCTAGAAGTATGACTGACATCAAATAGGTTCTCAGAAAATGTTTGTGGAATAAAGTGATAAATTAATAATATATCATAAAAAGAAATAAGCTGGCAAAATTCTACCCATGAATATACACTGTTATTTAATTATTAAAAATGTTATACAAGCTGAAAGTTTTCACAAATCTTTGAGGAATTTTAAGGCAAAAGAGGAAAAATACTTGTCTTGAGCTGTAGACTTTGAAGACTCGACTATATTACTGTCTTATTTGGCTCAGGCTGGCATAACAAACTCTCATAGATTGGGTGGCTTAAATACTGACATTTATGTCTCATAGTTCTGGGCTGAGGAGTCCAAGATCAAGATGCCAGCTGATGTGGTTCCTGGTGAGGATTCTCCTGCTGGCTTGCAGATGGCTTCTTCTTGCTTTGTCCTCACATGGTAGAAAGAGGTAGAGATCTCTGGTCTCTTCCTTTTCTTACAAGAAGATTAATCCCATCATGGGGGTTCCACGTTCAAAATCTTATTTAAACCTAATTTCTTCCCTAAGGCTATATCTCTTATTGTCTTAGCATTGGGGGTTAGGGCTTCAACACATGAATTTCAGGGATGGGGGGAAATTAACATTCAGTCCACAACAGTTCCTATGTGTATGACAGTTTTGTTCACATCTGATTAAGCCTCTGAGTGCGGTGGGAAATATTCTTCCTGATCTAAGAGATAGAAGAGAGAAATTTGTAGGTGCAGGAGAGGAGGAATTTTTCTTTATCATGAGTTGAAAAATAGATCTCTGATTTGTGTTTAGTAATAAGTTAAAGAGAGACTCAGTTTTTATTTATTTCATGAATCACCATAGACCCAAGACACTGAGTTGAAAGCTGCCTAATATTTTTAATGTTTTTCCACAATTAAGTTATGGAATTTGTGTATTTATAATAGTAATACTTTTAAGAAGCTAACAATTATTCAACACTTAACTATATACCAAGTATGTACCATTTTACAGTGATTATCTCATTTAATTTCTATGAGTTAGAAACTGTGAGGTAAGAAGGTGTTTGGGCTTTTTTTACCCCATTTTACAAAGGAAAACTAATGTTTGGATTGGTTGATTAGCTTGACTAATGCTTCTCAGGGGGTAAAATATGAAGTTGGGATTTGACACAGACAGCAATTGTTTATAATCATTACTCCTTCCTGAATTTGACCAAATTAATTTGCAAGAGACAAAGTTCAGTATTATTTTTTAATGATAACATTTATTGTACTCTGACTTCTTAGAGAATATTGATGGCAATTTTATAGCATACATTACACCTCCAAAACTGAACATTAGGATGACTTTCAATAAGAATATTATTTTTATTTATTTATTTATTTATTTGCAGGGTAAGATTCTCCCTAAGCTAACATCTGTTGCCAATCTTCTTCCTTTTTCTTCCTTTTTCCTCCCAAAGCACCATTACATAGTTGTGTATAGTTGTAAATTCTTCTAGTTCTTCTATGTGAGCTGCCACCACAGCATGGCTACTGACAGAGGAGTGGTGTGGTTCCATGCCTGGCAACTGAACCCAGGCCGCTGAAGTGGAGCGTGCCGAACTTGAACCACTAGGCCATCAGATCTGGCTCTCAATAAGAATATTATTTACTTCTCTTTCTTTCTCTTAAATGCAGATAAGCTTTAAGAATAAATCATCTGTTCTTTATTCTTTACTTCTCCACACTACTTCTATCTCTATACTAAATAATTTCAATCCTATCTATTCATATTTCCAACTGAATTTTTTGTGACTCAAATTCAACAAGATCAAAACTGAAGTTATCACATTTATCCCAAACCACTTTTTCTAATATTCCTTTTGTTAAGTAATAGTATCATTAGTCATGCAGTTATGCCAAGAGAAACTTTTAACTCTTCAAATAGATTTGTTAATATCATGTGCATACATTATTTAAACTTTGAAGTAGTTTTCAATTTCTTTCTGTCGTTTCTTTTTAGATAATAGATCAATCTCTTTTTAATACAATTCTACATCTGAAATGTATCTTAAGTTTATCTTTCTTCCTCGTCCCTAAATTAGTCATATTTTATGAATAGTATTTGTTTATTTCCTAAACTTCAACCATTCAAAATTTTTGTAGTTTTATATAATAGCATTCCTCTTGTACAATTATTTACTCCCGTTGTTTTCATTTTTGTTAAATAATATGTTTCATTAAATACAGTGCTTAGAATGTCAATGTTTCATTATTACCATTAATGGAAATCTGTTGCAATAGTCATAAAAGAGATTATGAAATCTTTACTACTTTTAAGAGGAGTCTTTCCCCTCTATGCCTCTCATCTCTCCCTATCCTTCCTCCATCTTATTTCTCTCCAGGAGAGGTGCATTGATGCATTTGAGTTGAGGAACACAGCAGAACTAGTTCAGTCCCTTTCTTCCCCTCTTTTGAACATAGAAAACATATTCCTCCTACGCTACCTCCATACCATAAGATTTATATGAACACAATTTCTTTTGGAGGGAGATCCTGTAGAGTTTTGAGTGATATTTCCAAATCAAATGGATATTAGGATCTGGTTCATTGGCCAGAAATCTTGAGAAAGAAACTAGAAGTGGCATAGCTAAAATAACAACTACAAGGTTAAATGGTTTGGGAGTAAAGGTAATAAATTTAGTAATGGTAATGATGAATTTAGGTTACCTAGAAAAGATTAAGGGGTACATATCCAGGGTGATATTTCCTGTTTAGATAAATGTTGAACCTTTGAATCAGGTAAGTTTGCACAATTAGAATAGGTAGAATAATGCAGAAAGAGTCAATAGATTATTATCCCAGGGGCTACTACAGGGCCAGTAGCTGATTTTAGATAAATAAAGAACTATGCAACAAAAGTTGCACACCCAGCACATTAGTCACACACAAAGTGTGTATGGAATTTAGTAAAACTCTGGCCACATGGACTCTAGCAATTAACCTTGGGCCAAGGGGTCTTTAAAATGTAGGTTGATGCACTTTAACCTTAAACTGCAGAGGTATAATTTACCTTGGTATGTAAAAAAGGCTGAAGTGAGAAAAGATCTTTGCAATCATTTTTATATGTGAATATTGTTTTCTGAGCCAGGCTTGTGTTCAGATTATTGTGTGCATCTGTGACGCGCAATACTAATGTGTGGCGTTCTTACTTTCAGCACTTAGTGACACTTGACAGGCACCAGATCAGCTGCTTCCAAATCTGTTCTTGCTTTGTGTTATTTTGAGCTACATTCAGAGCCAAGTAAGGGAATCCCTTGATTCATGTGTTTATACACAGGATCTTAGTGTCGTTCCCCACCACACTTGTCTCAGGATGGCTCTGACCAGGACCTTCGATTCCTGAGATGCAAACTGAAGCTTCTTCACTAGAAAGATGGTGATAAAAAATCAGAATTAATAGGAATTCTTAAAGGGAATATACAATATAAAAACAAGTATCTCAGCAAGAGAGTATGAGAAATTAAAATGAATATTTTCATCTAATTTTAGAAAATGCTGCTATCCTCAAGTATGTTGGAAGGAAACCAAGTTAATCAGTAAACAAAGCTCAACTTTCCTGAAAAAAGTTTTTGAACATCACAAGAAAAGTATATACCAGGATACATGCTGTTACTGAAAAAAACAACAAAATAGAACAAATCAACTAGAACTGGTAAACATGCTACTGCAGGCTTCCATAAGTTGAGAACAGAATTAATAGAAGTATCTGGCAAAAGAA
This sequence comes from Diceros bicornis minor, assembly GCF_020826845.1. NCBI lineage: Eukaryota > Metazoa > Chordata > Mammalia > Perissodactyla > Rhinocerotidae > Diceros > Diceros bicornis. The sequence goes on from NC_080777.1 coordinate 18,853,930, forward strand.
ATAGTCCTCACTAGACTCTAAGAACTCATACTTCAAAATCCATCATTATCTTCAATTTAGAAATTAGCTGAAACAAAGTTTCTAGCTGAAACAAAGTTGAAACTTCTTTGGAGTCACAACTCACAGGCATAATGAATTTTGTAGCAATATATATATATATATCACTAAATATGCCATATTAAATAATACACTGGAGTGCCAGCAGTAAGAGCTCAGAATGTAGATGGTTACTGAAAGGTTTTGAATATTCTGGATAAAAATAGAGTGACTCTTTGAATAAGAAATTATTTGGGGCTATCACTACTTTAGATTTCTTTACTCTGAAAGAATTTGGAAGGTCTTAAATTCATTTCCTTGTAGCTATAGGATTCACCGCAGTGTGTTTCGTCAAAACCAGCAACGGAGAGACAATCAAGACTGGTGCTATGAGCTTGTGTAATTGCATATACATAATTTCATGTATCCCATCGTCTTTGCATAATTCTGTTGATTAAAAAACAAATCTTAGGTGTTGTCCACAATCAATGGGGAAAGATTACAGCGTGGGGGACTCCAGGCTGTGGAGAACATGTGTGCCTCTTTAACATTTGTCCATTCTACCTATTATATTTTTCTATGGCTTAATTACCTCATCTGTGTTATTCTATTTAGATGTTATTATCTGACCCAACATGAAAAATCTGCCATATTTTGTACCCTACCTTATTATAGAAGCTTATACCTTAGTGAGTTATCTGCAGATAACAGTAATTTTATGCAAGAATATTAATTGCTTAGATAGAAATGGTGTAGAATCTTAAAAGGGGTAATATTTAATCTTATGTGACCATTGGAAAAATGTGAAATATTCCATTTTAACTGCAACTTTTTCTGTATATGTGTTTAAATCTTGAAAGATATCAATATTTATTAATATTTATTGAAAGTTATTTATTATTTTTAGACATCAGATATTTAAAGACCCAAGTAGCACAATTCTCTGTATGAGTAAAATTAAGAATGGAATTAAAGTGCTTACTGAAATATCCTAAAGCTGATGTGATTTTAAAAACATGTTTTTTAAATGCTCCTTTTTAAATCAGCGCATTGGATAGAGTTGGTGAATTATAAGAAAAATTGTGCTTTGTTTTTCTTAGATTGCTAAGAAAGGGAACCTGTACTTACACATTTAAATTTATATGTAATTCTGTCCAAGTTTTCATAGTGTATTGGGCTATATTTTGTAACATTTATAGACTAGCACTATTAGAACTTCGGGCAATTTTACGAAAGAAATGTTGAATCAGAGGTAGACATGGAAAATTATATTATGGCTAATTATATAAGAAGAAATTAAACAGTACAAAATGTTTTCTTTATATGACTGCTTAATTTTCAAATTAAGTACAGCTGTGAAAAAGCTGAAACACTTATTGATTCATGACTAAGTGTATTTGTATTAAAATTAAGTAATTGCTAAGCTGATGTGTTAAATTAAAGTTCAATTAACATTACCAGGACAATATAAAATTATTTGGAAATAGTATAGAATATAACTCTTATGATAAAGAAAAAGAAATCTCTCAAATGATAGTGTATCTACTCATACAGTGGTAACCCTTACCTTCTTTTTGAAAATCCAAACACTGTGTATGAAATGAAGTGGATAGAATTCCAATGTACCACCATTCTACCAGAGTAACTATAATGGGAATGGTTGCTAGTGAGACAGTGGGACACCATCTGGGTTAAGTTCCTTTGATTTTAACAAAATGAAGTAAACAAATGAAGATACCCCTGTAGTCACAATCATTAATAAGGAATATATGCTTTAACCACTAGGGAAATTAGCAATGAACCATTATAAGAGGAATAAACAAATATAAGTAGAAAATCAGTGTCGTTTAAGAGAATGAAAAGATAAGCCACAAACTAGGAGAAAGTCTTTGCAAAACACATACCTGATAAAGGACTGGTTTCCCAAATATGTAAAGAACTCTTAACACTCAACAATAAGAAAATTACAGAAAAAATTTAAAAACTGGCAAAAGATCTGAACAGACACCTCAGCAAAGCAGATATATAGATGGCAAGCAAGCATATGAAAAGATGTTCAGCGTCACATGTCATCAGGGAATTGCAAATAAAGACAAAAATGATACCACTACACACCAATTAGAATGATAAAAAAAACAAAACAGATAACACCTCATGCTGGAAAGGATGTAGAGCAGCAGGAACTTTCATTCATTGCTGGTGGAAATGTAAAATGGTTCAGTCACTTTGGAAGAGAGTTTGGCAGTTTCTTACAAAGCTTAACACAGGCTTATCGTACCATCCAGCAATCGCTCTCCTTTGTATTTACCCAAATAAGTTGAGAACTTATGTTCGCACAAAAACCTGCACATGAATGTTTATAGTAGCTTTGTTCATAGTTGCTCAAACTTTGAAATAGCCAAGAGTTCCTTCAGTAGGTGAATGGATAAACAAACTGTGGTACATCTGACAATGGATTATTTTTCAGCAGTATAAAGAAATGAGCTATTAAGCCACAAAAGGACATGGAGGAACCTTAAGTGCAGATTGCTAAGTGAAAGAAGCCAATCTTAAAAGGCTACATACTGCGTGATTCCAACTATGTGACATTCTGGAAAAGGCAAAATGGTGAAGACAGTAAAAAGATCGTTGGTTACCAGGGATTCTGGGGATGGTGGGAGGGATGAGTAAGAAGAGCACAGATGTTTAGGACAGTAAAATTATCCTACATCATACTGTCATGGTGGATACGTGATATTGTACGTTTGTCAAAATCTACAGAATGTGCAACACCAAGAGAGAACCTTAATATAACCTATGGACTTCAGTTCACAGTAATGCGTCAATATTGACTTATCAATTGTAACAAGTGTACCACACGAATGCAAGATGTCAACAATAGAGTAAACTGTGTGGTGGGAGAGTGAGGGGGTTATATGGGAACACTCTGTACTTTTGGATAAATGTTTACGTAAACCTGAAACTTCTCTAAAGTCTATTAATTATATGTAAAACAATTTGGTGTGATGAGATTTTTTTAAATTGTCTTAATATATTTCCTCATATTTATATCCTCTTTTAGCCCTTCTTAATGAAACTGGATTACACTAATTTGTCAATTGTAAAATAAGAATTTGATCATTATATGAAATTGAATGAAATGTAAACAGAATATTTGTTTAAAACTCTATTAAAGATTGTTTAGTTTTTTTCAAGTTTATATCACTTGTCTCAATGTCGGCTCTATATAAAAGCAAAATAAAGATTATTTTATGTGTATAGCAGCTGAAAGTATTTGTCACCAATAGAAATAAACTACAAGAAATACTAAAAGAGGTATTTCAGGCAAAGAGGAGAATTCTACATATCTTGGTATACATAAGACTTTTCTCTCATTTATAATATTTTCTTAAAAGATAATTGACTAGTTAAAGTAATTAAGTAATAATAATAATAATGATAACAGTATTTTGTGTGATTTATAAGATATACAGAGTAAAATTATGACATCAGTAACTTAAAAGCTGAGAAATAGAAATGAAGTATATTGTTGTAAGATTATTTTACCATATGTGAAATAGTATAATAATTCAATGTAGCCTGCGATATTTTAAAAATGTATACTATAAACACTAAAGTAACCACAAAACAAACTCATATACACAAAGCAAAATGGTATAGCAGATAAACCAAGAAAAGAGATAAAATATAATCCAAAAAAATGTTGGAATAAAGCAAACAAAGAAGAGATACATAAAAACAAATGACAAATGGTAGATTTAAACCCAAACATAAAAATCACATTGAATGTAAATAGTTAAAATACATCACATTAAACGTAGAGTTATCAACGTTAACACAGAAAAACCCAATTTAATGCAACCTGATAAGAAACCTGAATTTACATATGCATTATAAGTCAAAAAATTGGGAAAGAGTGTGCCACATTAACACTTATAAAAATAAACCTGGAGTGGCTATATTATCTCAGACAAATTAGGTTTCAGAGGAAAGAACTTTACCAGGGATAAAGTGGCCATTTCATCAAGAGGACATAACAATTTTAAACCTTTAGGCACCTAACAACAGAGCTTCAAAATACGTGAAGCAAAAACTGATTGAATGGCGAGAAGAGTTTATTTGTTTCCTAGGGCTATTATAACAAATTACAACTAACTTTGTAGCTTAAAACAACAAGAATTTATTACCTCTCAGTTCTGGAGGCCAGGGGTCCAAATTCAAGGACACTAAGGAACAATCCTTCCTTGGTTCTTCCCGGATCTGGTGGCTCAAGGTGCTCCTTGGCCTGTGGCAGCATAACTCCAATCTCTGTCTCTGTCTTCACATGGCCTTCTTTCCTGTGTGTTTGTGTGTCAAATATCCCTCTGCCTTTCTCTTATCGGGACATTTGTCATTGGTTTCAGGGCCCACCTAGGTAATCCAGGATGATCTCATCTCTAGATCCTCAACTTAGTTACACATGCAATGATGCTTTCTCCAGTTATGTTTACATTCACAGCCTCAGGTGCTCAGGGCATGAAAATTTCTTTTTGAGGCCACTATTTAACCCACAACAGAGAGAGAGACAAATCCATGAACGTGGTTGGAGATTTCAATGCCCCTCTTTCAATATTGATAGAACAAATAGATATAATGTCAATAAGGATATAGAATACTCAACTAACACTATCATTTAACTTGTACTAATTGACTTTTATAGAAAAATCAACTCAACAGTAGTAGTATAGGCATTCTTTTTAAATGCCCTTGGAACATTAACCAAGACCTTATTCTGGGCCATAAACCAAGTTTCAATAAATTAAAATTTTAAAGTTTCAAATTGTACATGTTATGTCCTTTGGTCACATGAAAGTAAATTAGAAATTAGTAACAGAAAGATATCTGGAAAATTTCCAAACAATTGTAAACTAAAAAACACATTTCTAAATACCCAATACACCAAAGAACATACTAAATGATAATTAGAAAGAATTTTGCATTGAATGAACATAACATTTCAAAATTCACCCAAAGCAGCTAACACATTTATTTGAAGGAAGTACATAGCATTTAATGACTGTATTAGAAAAGAATAAACATCGTATAGTTTACACGTGTGTGTGTATGAAAAGATATAGACAGAGACACCCAAAAAACAAGGTAGACGTCTCCGAAGAATAGAAGCAAAACATAAAAAAGTAATAAATGTGATGACATTTATATGTGTAAATGCATTCAGAGACAGTCAATGTGAGGATAGTTCAGATTTCAATTCTTGCGAAGAAACGGAGGCTAAAGTGATGATTGCTGTACATGGAGGGGAGCTTGGCTCACTCTGTAAAAACCAGAACTGGTACAAGGTTTCTTCATTCATTAATAAAAATTGTGATACTGCCTTTTCTCAGGGGTTGTTATTGAAATCTATGACTGAAATGCGGTTAGTGGGAGCAAAACAGCCTCCAATGTGAGACCTGTGTGACACTGCTTGTGGGCGCAAGGACTTCATTTGAGACAAACTTTGCAATTCCAACAGACTTGAGCACTAAGGGCTAAAGAAACCTGGTATTGTCTTGAGGGATCTGTGGGCCTGAGTGAAAGCATCTCTCAAACCATGAAATAAATTCATAAGAGCATAGATATATAAAACCCTCCAAAGAAAGCTAAAAAACAAGTAAAATTTAAAAATGAACAAAGGTCACCAAGATGAATTTGCAAATGCAAAACTCATAGCCAATGAAATAATCCAATGTCTTGGAAGATAGCAATCTCAAAAAGAAGGTGTGTCTCTACTCTCAAGGAAATAGATATAAGTTTAACTGAAAGAGAATATAAAAGGAGGGAAGAGTGACTGAACGCTATGCCTAGGCTGAATGAAGTCTTTATGCATGTAAATGTCTAGAAGGTTAAAGACAGGTGTACTGAGGTGTATGAATTAATAAGGTAGTCCTGCTCCCAAATGGCCCTGAATGGAATGTCAATCTCTTACTTCAGTGTGTGAGCCAAGAGAAGCACATGTAATGGAAAAACTGTGATCCCTATTTACCATCTGTTCTTACCATGTCCCTAGGAATTTGTGTATACTAACTTTTTCTTCTACAGATGATTATCCCCTCTCCATTGATGTATGTGGACACAAACCTCAATTACCTTAAATTTCACAACAAAATATATCTCTTTATTATAATGCTAGCTAATAAATTGACACTGCCATTTTTCTCCAATGCTAAAATATCCACATTTAAAGAAAAATTAGTTTTTAGTGGCCAAAAGGGGTTACTTTTAATAATTAAAAAATATTTTTAGTAGTTAAATACATTTAATTTAATTTAATTATAGTGAACAAGTAAATATAGACTATATGATATGTTGATAGTTATGTAATTTATCCCAGTATTGAAATCATTAGACTAAATTAAGTAAATCTGACATGAGGCTGACGATTATAAACACTCGTGATTAGTATGAGATTAAAAAAAGGCTTGAAGTCACATGATTTATTTTCCTCATTTAGCTTTATAAAATAAACATAATTTATTCTAAAAACGCAAGGATAGACAATTAAATTAACTAATTGAAATATAAAATAAAGCAAATATTTTCTTTACTTGTGACTAAATGCATACTGCGTATCTACTTACTGACAGACTACACATAGATCTAGACTGTGTGAGCTTTTTCCCGTTGCAAGAAGCATTTTAATGAATTAAAATTATGTGAAAAGGCCGGCCCCGTGGCTTAGCGGTTAAGTGCGCATGCTCCGCAGCTGGCGGCCCGGGTTCAGAGCCCGGGCACGCACCTACGCACTGCTTCTCCGGCCATGCTGAGGCCGTGTCCCACATACAGCAACTAGAAGGATGTGCAACTATGACATACAACTATCTACTGGGGCTTTGGGGAAAAAAAAGGAGGAGGATTGGCAATAGATGTTAGCTCAGAGCGGGTCTTCCTCAGCAAACAAAAGAGGAGGTTAGCTTAGGGCTGATCTTCCTCACAAAAAAAAACACAAAAAAACAAAAAACTATGTGAAAAAGTGACAAAAACAAAAAATACTTCCAAGAAGGTTTTTCCATTCCCTACCTATTACATATGCCCTTTCATAAAACCAAATGCAAATCCACTGGAACCACACAAGCTTATTGTGATGAAAAAATTACTGTCACTAAATTTCTAGGAGAAAACATACTGGATTAATTGTACTAAAAGAAATTATCTGACTTTCAGAAATATTTACTGCCACAATGAAATATTTCTATTTAATTTGAATTAGCAACTTTTTCTTCAATCATTAACTTCATAGAGAATTTTATTTGAAATATTTATATGTATAAGCCATACGGCCAAAAATTATTTGCTAAGTGACAAAAGGGTTGTCTATACATCCGTATTGGACTGTACCATGATCTAAAGTGGCAATAAACCAAGATAACATAACTATTATAAAAGTTTGGAGAATATTTTAAGGATTTCTTGGTGAATATTTTTGAGTACATCAGAAAAAGAAGCAACTTTAATGGTTTTGTAAATATCATGACTTTTAGAAACCATTGAATTTTATAAGATAAAATTCAATATTATGTTATGTTAAGACATATTGGCTTCAAATCTTCTTTTAATTTCTAAATTCCTTTAGGGCACAATTCAATATAATTCAAATATTTAATGGGCAACTTAATAAAAGAGTCACATGTTTTAGTCACTTGCAGTAGACTCTAAATTTTGTGGGGTACCATATCATTTAAATATTTATATTTGGATTATCATAACTATGTATGCATAAGTGTCTTAGCAATATAAAACCTTTAACTTGTCTTTTAACTTAAGAATTCTAACAGTCACAGATCACCTGAAATAACATTGTTAACACTATGCTTCTGCTCCTATTCAAACCAAACCATTATTTATTAAGTAGATGTTTCAACCTCACTTATGCAGTTCTCAAATCTGGAACTGCAGTTCATCATAGACCTTTCTATCAATATTTTAAAGTATAAAAACAATTCCCTTGGAATTTAATAATTTGTATTTTAAAACCAGTGAAAACTTGTTTCTCTATGAAACCTTATTAAATCAAGAAATTTTATGTGAAAAATGGAGCCCCAGCTGGGAAAATAGCCCTTCTAAAATCAAAGGAAATGAGTGCCTGTGGTGATAGAAAATATTTCTCTAATAATGATATGGTTTGTCAAAGGAGACTACTAGCTCAATTGCCAAATAGATGATAAGATTGCCTATGCATACGTGTCGAAGATCCAGTTGCGTGAAGGAAGAAAATCTGTTACAGTTAAAATATTCAATCGAATTTTCAGTGCTCTAAATCACAGAATAAATAAAAGCTTTATATTGTAAAGACAGGATGGCATGGACTCGTTTGTCAAGTCCCAGTAGTTTGTCTTTGGTACTTGAACAACTGAGTCCCAGAATCCTTTAGAATTGTCTCTAGGAAAAGTCTACTCAAGAGAAAATTGATATTATTGGGTACTGCAGTTTTGTCTACACGTCATATATTACATTATCTTTATTTTATATTTTATTTTTTTTACTCTTCTAAAATCATATAAATATTATTCATACTGTTAAATCTTTTGCTGACAACTTTAAAATTGTTTAAATTGGAATAGAAATTTCTCTGATTCTACTAGTGCTTGAGGGTGACTAAAAAATTACTGCATTTAAATTATAATTTTGAGTACTGTGAATGAATACTCATCACTATTGAGTATTCATTATTCATAATGAGTACATGTCATTACTATTGGTTTTTTAAGTTTTAAATTTTCTCAAAATATTTTAATAATTTTAAAATCATGAAAACTAAATAATCTGCCTCTAAAAAGAAGTTATATTTAGACAAGTTTCTTTAAGAGTTGCTACTAAACCCAGTACACTTAGAGTTGCCTATGATTGTTAGTAAAAATTATCAGTTATGTTTTAGTGGATGGCGAAGACTTTTTTTTATTATTATATATTGAACTTCAATATTTCCTTAGAAGTTATTCCCAACTTAATACATGTCTGAGTAATGATGCAATTCAGGTGTCCCTGCAAATTGATTTAACAGAAATTGAGTAGCAAGGTTTATTTTAACATTATGGAACTATGAATAATTATGCATAAATTTCTTCTTAGTGTTCAAAACTCTTCTACTATAGAGAATATTGTGAAAACACATTGTATTTTTTCCTGGGTAGTATGGCCTGTAGTTTGGCCCAAGGACAGAATATTTTTTATAATCCACATTCAAAGATTTTCTCAAAGTATTAACTTAGACTGCTAAGTTATTCACCAGTACAGAGATTTTCTTAGAAGCACTGAGATCTAGACTCAATTGAGAAAAACAAGATTGTTTACGATAGAAGAAAATGGAGAAATACATTTTTAGCAGCTATAATGAACGCACTGAAGACAAAAGTTAAATATCTTTCTGGGTGAAGGAAAAGTCAGGTGGAAAAATAGGTGAAACAGAAAATGGAATAATAAAATGCAGAAATAATTATAAACTGGACTTGGGCAAAATAGCACAGTGATTTGTGGAGTGAAAATGATATCTGAGAACTTGTGTCTATTCCTTGAGTAAACAAAATGACCTAGAACTCTAGCTTAATTAATGGCAATGGATCTTAAAAATAAGTAGAGTGTATTTCACATAAGCTTCCTTCTTTCTTGTGTGAGGAAAACCCTTGTTCAACTATTCCTCAAGGCAGTATACAGAGTAAAAGACAGATGCAGGTATACACTCATTTGTGCTGGCTGGCAGTGTTTCAGCCAAGGAGCTGTATATAAAATTGATAGACATCAAAGAATTGGACAACAAGTTTTTTGCAAAGAAAGTGCTGCTTTCACAATGTGGTGAAATTCATGACCAACGATGTTTATTTTCTGAAGAGACATTATTATGCCTCAGTAAGTATGATGCGTCTGCTCATAGTGATCAGCAGTACAAAGTACAAAAATAAGGCTCAATTTGCAACATATGATTTTAAGACTGCTGTTCATATTCAGTGTGGGCACCTGTGTTTGTATGCTTTTCCCACGTTAGAGATGAGCAATACGCTTCACAAAAATTATATCGGTTTTGTAATTTTTACAGAAGTTTGGGACTTTTACTTTTCTGGACACAGTAGCTTATGAAATAAATATTTTAACAGGGAAATGGAACGGTCACAAATTATTTCTCAATGAAAGCATTATTGGCATTTTGGACAGGACAGTTACTGACTTTATGGCATTGTTTTTCTCACTTCAAGATCTTCAAAATAGTCTTATCACAGTATTAGCAGTAATGTTCCTAGGTATTTACCTAACTGACTTGAAATATATGTCCACACAGAACCTCATACACACGTGTTTATAGCAGCTTTATTCATAATTACCCAAAACTGGTAGCAACCAAGATGCAGTTGGATGTGTGAATGGATAAGCCAATTGTGATACATTCATACAATTGAATACTATTCAGTGATTAAAAAGAATGGACTACCAAGCCACGCAAAGACACGGATAGAAGGATGGAGGAAAAATGCTGACTTAGGTAACTTTGGAGATGAATGGAAACTAATATCAAAAGGAACTATATATTAACATACTCTAGTTGGTAAAGTTGTTTCTCATAGGGATATGGGTTAACAACTCTGAAACTAATATACTGGAATTAAACCATTAAGTAAAGATGATGGGTGTTGGGAGCCACGTTTCTCATCGCAGCAGTTGAAGGTCATGGATAAGCAGCAAGAGAGAAGGCTAGAATGATCCATGTGGTCTTGGATTAGACGAGAGACATCAACATGAACTTAAGCTTAGCTTAATGTAGATACAGATAGATACAGATGGAAATATTTACAGATATGTGAATATACAGACACGTATATACTTGCTCTGTCAGCTCGAAGGGCTTGGAGTAATGAAATTGTAGTAGGAATGAGCACGACTAGTGCCCAGATCTTGCTTTCTAATACCATTCACAAGTAAAAGGGACCAGGACTTCTTGAAGAAATAGCTGATTCTAGGGCTGGGATGGGGAATATAAAAGGTGAGCCTGGAGCATATTGTAGTGCCAGAAAGTGAGGAAGTGTTCAAAAATCCACAATGATTGTGTATGCCAAAGGGTCATGGACTCCAACTGAATGAGCTCCCAATGGCCAAAGCAGAAATAATTTGATCAAAAAGTAAATAACATAACCCAAAATACAAAATAAATGTTCAAAATTCCACATAACACAAATATACGCTTGAATAAATAGGAAATAGATAGATAGGTGATAGATAGATTAGATAGATAGGTAGGTAGATAGGTAGATAGATAGATAGATAGATAGATAGATAGATAGATAGATAGATAGATAGATAAGAGGAGAGATAAGTCTCCCATGCAGAATTCCAAATAATTTTGTAGATACTTGGCCCTCAAAGAGATGCAGCATAACTTCCTACCCCGTAAGTGTGGGCTGTGCACAGTGACTTCTTCTTTCCAAAGAGTACAGTATGGAAAGGGAGAAAAAAACAATAACTTTACATTGGAGAATCTGACAAAGACTAGCTCAATGAGGTGATCAAGGTTAACACACAGTGTGATAGGTCATTTTGATACCATGTACCCTTGACAAGATGTGATGAGAACGGCCTTTCATGTCTGTGATCTTCCTCCACAAAACCCGTCAACTCCAGTTTAATCATGAGAAACACACAAACAAACCCCAAATGAGGCACTTTCTACAAAATACTGGATGGATATTCCTCAAAACTGCTATGGTCATCAAAAACTAGGAAAGACTGAGAAACTGTCACAGTCTAGAGGAGCCTGAGTGGCAATGCCATTTTGTAGAAATTACGTGCTGGAGTAGCAGAGAAGCCCTGGTCGGAGAGCTGAACGCACACAGTGAAGCGGATTCTGAGAGCTTAGCTAAGGTCTGCACGCAGCCTGCATGGCCAGAGCAGAAAGATTGGGAGGATTTGGGATAGGCGTATAGTTGTTCGACACAGTTTGGTCTTCAATTTTTACCTCCAATAACTTGATAAATGGCTTTATTCTTCAGTTTCTCTTAAGCAATGTTGAAAATAACTGTCTTATCCTTCTATAAGGTTATTATGTAAACCAATCAAATAATGTGAAAATAATGCTTTACCTGCTTAAACTGTTACACAAATATGCCTTTTGATCTATTATTCTTTTATTACTATTTTACGTTGCTTATTGAAAACATTGGCTGCAGCCATCCTGATATTTTCCCCAAGATAATATAATTCTGACTTGAGCTTTGTTGCTTCTGTCAGGATAAGATGTATTTGGAGGCATCTATAAAACCATTGCAAAACTATCTCTCATTGAATGCTTCTTCTTCCACTACTTGAACTGCATTTTCATGAATATAATGAAGTACCAGCATAAGATAAGTGACTTGCTTATTAGCAATTTCATTTTGAAAATTTTTTGGAATTTTACTAAATCCTTAACATGAAAAATTTTCTTTTCATCACAAAACCTGCACGGGCCTACCCTTAGCATAACAATTATTATAAATACACTTCAAACTCTTGACAGTGACAAAAATTATTTATGAAATGCTATGGGATGTACCAGAATAACATTGGCATGAATTTAAAATATGTTTTGACTAGGAAATTATATTTAAGATTAATGAAATTATGTGATTTAACTAGAAAATTACGTTTAAGATTAATAAAACCTCCAGCAGACAAGCTTTTTCTAAATCATCAAACGTGCATGGATGAAATGGATATTCTCTTCTTGGTTGTTGTATGACAGGTTGACGTACATTAATAGAAGGTATTGGTTGAATGCTTGAGGCTTTCAAGCAGTCTCCAGGTGATAACATTTTGAATGTATGAATAAGAAATATGAAAGCCCCCAAATAAAGGGATAGGTATGTAGGTGGGTAAATCTATATAGACATTGAAGTAAGGGAAGTTGAGCATTGTGGGCAAAATTTAAACTGTTGGTAAAAAATGTAGAGAATCTAATATTATATAAATACAGCATGTTCTGAAGTTTTATTCTCATTTCCATTGTCTGTTTCACTTAGAAATTATTGAAAATCCAGTGCCAAAGAATTCTAAGCATCCTCTTCCATTATGGGATTTTTTCACATTATAGTTATCAAATGCTTACCATCTGCAGGCATGGTGTTATGAGCAGATAACATTATGATGAATAAAAAATGGGGTCCTTTATTCCATTATGGAAACTGCAGTGTAGCAGGTAAATGGCAAACAAAATCAAGATAATGTGTTGGGACTATATTTTATGCACATGTATGTTTAGAATGGTTATATTTTTCTGATGTATTGATCTTTTTAGCATAATGAAATGTGTCTCTTATTTCAAATGCTATCTCTTGTCTTATTGTTTGTTTTGTTTAATATTAAAATAACTTTCCAACTCTCGTATGCTCACTGTTTGCATAGTAAATATTTTACATCATTTTACTTTTATCCTATTTGTATCTTTCAATCATAGAGTCAGATCTTGTTTTGAATCCAGTCTGACAATTTCAGATGTTCTGCACTTGTTATTCCAGAAATGATTCATTGAATTATTAATAGGGTTAGATTCATGTTCTTCTTTTGCTATTAGATTTATGTCTTTTTTTCCTCCTAGATTTCTGCTCCACAGCCTTTTTTTTTTTTTGTGAGGAAGATCAGCCCTGTGCTAACATCTGCCAATCCTCCTCTTTTTTGCTGAGGAAGACTGGTCCTGGGCTAACATCCGTGCCTATCTTCCTCCACTTTATATGGGACGCCGCCACAGCATGGCTTGCCAAGCAGTGTGTCAGTGCGTGCCCGGGATCTGAACCGGTGAACCCCCAGCTGCCGCAGCGGAGCGCGCATACTTAATCACTTGCACCACCAGGCAGGCACCTCCACAGCCTTCTTTTTGTTAAGAAAATATTTCTGTGTGTGTATCATTTTATTTCCATTGTTGATCCCTTAGCTATTTTTTTCAGTTTTTTTCTTAGTGATTACTCTATAGATTAAAAATACATCTGAACTTAGTACAAACTGCTTTAGAATAATACAGCCTAAACTCTGGAAAGTTATAGCAACTTTACTCCAATATAGTTCCATTTGTCACCCTCTTTTTCATCACTATCATATATTTTAGTCTCTATTTTATATTATTTATAAACCCTGATTGCTCTTATAATTATTAGTTTAAATAATCCTAGTTTTAACATAGATAGGAGTTCCTTATTCTTTCCTGTATATTTGAATTAGTGTGATTTCTTTTCAGCCTGATGATATAATTATTTCTTTTAGGGTAGATCTGACACCAAAGATCTCTCTCTCTTTTAATGAGAAAGTCTTCGTTTCTCTCCTTTTTTTCATTTCTTCATTTTTCTTTCACTGGATATAGAATTCATGTTTGCCGTATTTAGTCAATGTTTAAAGTGAGTTCTCTCTTGCATTACTATTATTATTTTTTATTACTTTTTACTTTGATCAAGTTTCCATTTCCTCTCCAATCAGCTGTTTTGGAGGTCTCTGGCTCTATCCTAAGTATGGCCCACTTCTGCTTCCTAGGAAATTCTCATGCATCCTTTGTCCACAGTTGTTTCCTTAGACATAACCTTCCATTTTGTTGTGCCTTACTGCCAGTTGTTGATTCATCCAGATTCCCTTTCTTTTGATAACTAAGACATCAGTTCCCTGAATTTCTCAAACTGTGGAATCATATTGTATTCTCTAAGAGTCCTCACTAAAGTCCTATTTTAACTGAGGGTTGCATCAGTAAATATAAACTTAACTCACATTCTCTGACATTTCCCAGGTTTATTTCCTGTCATTAATTAAAAACATATGCTCTGTAAAGGCCATTTCATTTAAACATAGAAATGCCCTGACATTATCCCTGGATTTGCCAGTATAAATTTATGCTTGCTGGATGTGTTGCATTTTTTTTAATTAATGTAACATAAAAGTATAGCATTGAGGAATTTCCCTTTGTAAATTTGTAGCAATATATGAATAAGTGTGATTGTTGCTTTTGGCTTCAAAATATGTGTATTTATTTTCAATCTGTTTGGCCAAGTTATCATTGTAGTAATGACATAATTTATGCAAACATTGGTTGGCAAATTTAAGAAGTTAGAGGATTTGTAGTTCCTGGCACATCTATCATTAATACTCAAGGTACTTTAGTAGCAGAAAGACGTTTAATTCATTGTTTTAAAGTAATTATAAAGGACATACGATGTTTGGCATTTTCTTTTTTAAATACTTTTTGAATTGTATCATTTCCTTTTTGTTCATAAATTAGATATTCAAATATAATTCTTTATTTTTTTATTTTCTAATTTTTGGATGATATAACTTCACCTATAGACAAAAAACATTTAAATAATGATCATGGAGCAAAGATGCATTTGACATTATTGCCGACTAATTATGATATAAATTGATCTGGAAATGAGATTGAAACTAAAAGTAGCATTTGTCATGGCAGCCTTCATTCCTCCAGCACTTTTAGCTAGAAGCTCATTTATTGAATAGAAATATATGTTGCTAGGCACTGTGAATAATGGAAGAGGAAGGAAGAGCGATGGAAGGAAGAAGAGGAAAGAGGAAAAGGCAGAAGGAAGAGAAGAGAAGAATGTGGTTTTTTACCCAAGAGTTTAAAATCTGACACATGAAATGGCGAAAGGGAGATAGTGGATAAACAAGAATGAGTTAAAATTCTTAGTTTTTTAATATGCAAACTTTCAGTTTTCATTGACCTCTAAATATATCAGTTATAATTAATTGTTACTAGTGATTCATTTGTGATTAGATTTACTGGGCTATTATTTTACTTGAGAAGTTTGCCAGTTGTTTTAAATAATGAACAATTTTACGTTTGCAGGTATTTTTAAAGACCGATACATGCAAATAATTTACAACACCAACATTTAACCATAGTAATACAACAAAAAAAGACTAAAAAGAAATGAAGAAGTCTCTGAGAAATATCCGACTCTATTAGGAAATGTAACATAAGAATTGTAGGTATTCCTGAGGGAGAAGAGAGGGAAAGAGGAACAGAGATCCTATTCAAGGAAATAATAGCTGAGACTTTCCAAATCTGGGGAAGTAGCAGGAAATACCAGTAAGTGAAGCCAATAGGTTGCCTAAATATGTTATCAGGCAAAGGCCCACTCCACAGCGTATAGTGGTAAGGCTGGCTAAATTCAAAGATGAAGAAACAGTATTAAGGGCAGCATGACAAAAACGAAAAATAATGTACAAAGGAACTCCCATCGGGCTTTCAACTGATTTCTCAACAGAAACTTTACAGGCTAGAAGAGACTGGAATGATATATTCAAAATACTGAAAGACAAAAACTTTCAGCCAAGAATATTCTATCCAGCAAAAATATCCTTCAAATATGATGGAGAAATAATAACTCTCCCAGATAAACAAAAGCTAAGGGAGTTCATGGCCACGAGACCCCCACTACAAGAAATACTCAAGAAGGCCCTCAGGCCTGAAAAAAAGAAGAGAAAGGGAATACAAAGCTTGGACCAAGGAGAAAAATAGGTAGACAAATTCAGAAAAATAGTAGATCTTTACCAGAATAGGATGGCAACCACTTAAATACCAAAATCAAAGATCAAAGGAAGGAAAACACCAAAAATAAATATACCCTCATCACTGTAAATACACATCCACAACACAAGATAGAATAAGTTTAACAAGAATAACTTAGAAGGGGAAGAGGAAAGAGATCGAATTGACTTAATATAAGGAAATAAGAGACCATCAGATAATGGACTATCTCATACACAAGATTTTTTATACAAACCTCAAGGTAACCACTAAACAAATAATCAAAACAAAATCACATATGATAAACAAAGAGAAAACTAGAAAAGTCATAAGACAGAACAACCAAACTGAACTAGCAGTCTGAAGCACTTGGGACATGAAACAAAGGAAATGCAAAAGAACCAGAAAATAAGTGACAAAACAGCAACATTAAGCCCTCATATATCAATAATTACCCTCAATGTAAATGGATTGAACTCTCCAATCAAAACATACAGAGTGACAGGATGCATTAAAAAGTAAGACCCAACAATATGCTGCCTCCAGGAAATACATCTCAGCTCTAAAGACAAGCACAGGCTCAGAGTAACAGGATGGAAGACAATATTCCAAGCTAATGGCAAACAAAAGATAGCAGGTGTTGCCATACTCATATCAGACAAACTAGACTTCAAGATAAAACAGATTAAGATAGACAAAGAAGGACAATATATAATGATAAAAGTGACACTCCACCAAGAAGACATATCAATTATAAATATATATGCACCCAACATAGGAGCACCAATGTACATAAAGCAACCATTAACAAACCTAAAAGGAGATATTAACAACAACACAATAATAGTAGGGGATCTTAATACCCCAGTTACATCAATAGACAGATCATCCAGACAAAAAGTCAATAAAGAAACAGTGGACTTAAATGAAAAACTGGATGAGATGGACTAGCAGACATATACAGAGCACTCCACCCAAAAACAGCTGACTACACATTCTTCTCAAGTGTGCATGGAACATTCTCAAGGATAGACCATATACTGGGAAACAAAGCAAGCCTCAATAAATTTAAAAAGATTGAAATCATAACAAGCATCTTTTCAGACCATAATGCTATGAAACTGCAAATCAACTATGAGAAAAAAAACTGGGAAAGTGACAAAGATGTGGAGATTAAACAACATGGTACTGAACACCCAATGGATCATTGATGAAATTAAAGGAGAAATCAAAAAATATCTGCAAAGAAACAAAAATGAAAATATGCCATACCAAATCATATGGGATGCAGCAAAAGCAGTCCTGAGAGGGAAACTCATAGAGATACAAGCCCACTTTAACAAACAAGAAAAAGCCCAAATAAGCAACCTTAAATTACACCTAACAGAACTAGAAAAAGAAGAACAAACAAAGCCCAAAGTCAGCAGAAGGATAGAAATAATAAAAATCAGAGCAGAAATAAATGAAATTGAGACCGAAAAAACAGTAGAGAAGATTAATGAAACAGAGTTGGTTCTTGGAGAAGAAAAACAAAGTTGACAAACCCTTAGCCAGACTTTCTAAGAAAAAAAGAGAGAAGGCTCAAATAAATAAAATTAGAAATGAAAGAGAAGAAATTACAACAGATACCATGGAAATACAAAGGATTATAAGAGAATACTAAGAGAAAGTATATGTCAACAAATTGGACAATCTAGAAGAAATGGATAAATTCTTAGACTCAAACAACCTCCCAAACTGGACCAAGAAGAAATAGAGAATCTGAATAGAAAAATCACACGCAAAGAGATTGAAATAGTAATCAAAAACTTCCCAAAAAATAAAAGGCCAGGACCAGATGGTTTCTCTGGTGAATTTTACCAAATATTCAAAGAAGATTTAATACCCATCCTTCTCAAACTATTCCAAAAAATAGAGGAAGATGGAACTTCCTAACTCATTCTATGAGGCCAACATCACCCTGATACCAAAGCCAGACAAAGACAATACAAAGAAGGAAAACTACAGGCCAATATCACTGATGAATGTAAATGTAAAAATCCTCAACAAAATATTGGCAAACCGAACACAGCAATACATTAAAAAGATCATATACCATGATCAAGTGAGATTTGTACCAGGGACGCAGGGAGGGTTCAACATCTGCAAATCAATCAACGTGATACACCACATCAAGAAAACAAAGAACCAAAACCACATAGTCATGTCAGTAGATGCTGAGAAGGCATTTAACAAGATCCAACATCCATTTATGATAAAAACTCTCAACAAAATGGGTATAGAAGGAAAGTACTCAATATAATAAAGGCTATTTATGACAAACCCACAGCCAAAATGATAGTCAATGGGGAAAGAGTGAAAGCCATTCCTCTGAGAACAGGAATGAGACAATGCTGCCCAGTCTCACCACGAGTATTCAACATAGTACTGGAGGTTTTGGCTAGAGCAATTAGGCAAGAAAAAGGAATAAAAGGAATCCAAATAGGCAATGAAAAAGTCAAACTCTCACTATTTGCCGATGACATGATTTTATATATAGAAAACCCATTGGAGAACTATAAGAAATAATCAACAACTACAGGTACAACTTGCAGGGTACAAAATCAATCCAAAAACCGGTTGCATTTCTGTATGCTAATAATGCACTAACAGAAAGAGAGCTCAAAAAGATAATACCATTTACAATTGCATCGAAAAGAATAAAATATCTAGGAATAAATCTTACCAAGGAAGTGAAAGACCTATACAATGAAAACTGCAAGACATTATTGAAAGAAATCGATGATGACATAAAGAAATGGAAAGACATCCCATGCACATGGATTGGAAGAATAAACATAGGTAAAATGTCTATATTACCTAAGGCAATCTACAATGCAATCCCAATCAGAATCCCAATGACATTCTTCATGGAAATAGAAAAAAGAATACTAAAATTCATGTGGGGCAACAAAAGACCCCGAATAGCTAAAGCAATCCTAGGAAAAAAGAACAAAGCAGGAGGCATCATGATCCCTGACTTCAAAACATACTACAAAGCAATAGTAATCAAAACAGCATGGTACTGGTACAAAAACAGACACACAGATCAATGGAACAGAACTGAAAGCCCAGAAATAAAACCACACATATACGGACAGCTAATTTTTGACAAAGGTGCTAAGAATATACAATGGAGAAAGGAAAGTCTCTTCAATAAATGGTGCTGGGAAAACTGGACAGCCACATGCAAAAGAATTATAGTGGAATCCATCTGCTATCACCATTCTCAAAAATTAACTCAAAATGGATCAAAAACCTGAAGGTGAGACCTGAAACTATAAAACTCATAGAAGAAAATATAGGCAACACACTATTTGACATTGGTCATAAAGGAATCTTTTCGGATGACATGCCTACCCAGACTAGGGAAACTAAAGAAAAAATAAGCAAGTGGGACTTTATCAGACAAAAGGGCTTCTACGAGACAAATGAAACCAGAATCGAAATGAACAGACAACCCACCAGCTGGGAGAAAATATTTGCAAATCATATATCTGACAAGGGGTTAATCTCCATAACATGTAGAGAACTCATACTACCGAACCACAAAAAACAAACAACCCAATCAAAAAATGGGCCCAGGAAATGAACAGACACTTCTCCAAGAAGATATACAGATGGCCAATAGGCACATGAAAAGATGCTCAACATCACTAATCATCAGGGAAATGCAAATAGAAACAACACTAAGATATCACCTCATGCCTCTTAGAATGGCTATAATCACCAAGACAAAAAACAACAAATGTTGGAGAGGATGTGGAGAAGCAGGAACCCTCATACACAGCTGGTGGGAATGCGAACTGGTGCAGCATCTAACGTGCAGCCTCTATGGAAAATGGTATGGAGAATCCTCAAAGATTTAATAATAGAAATACCCTATGATCCAGCTATCTTGCTACTGGGAATCCATCCAACAAACCTGAAATCAACAATCCAAAGAGGCTTATGCACGCCTACGTTCATTGCAGCATTATTCACTGCAGCCAAGAAGTAGAAGCAACACAGGTATCCCTCGACTGATGATTGGATCAAGAAGATGTGGTATATATATACAATGGAATACTACTCAGCCATAAAAAAAACAAAATCGTCCCATTTCCAACAACATGGATGGGCCTGAAGGGTATTATGTTAAGTGAAATAAACCAGAAAAAGAAAGACAAACACCGTATGATCTCACTCATATGTGGAATATAAACCAACACATGGACAGAGAAAACTGTATTGTGGTTACCAGGCGCAATGGGGGTAGGGGGTGGGCACAAGGGGTGAAGGGAGACATGTATATGGTGATCGATAAACAAAAATGTACAACCAAAAATTTCACAATGTTATAAACTATTAAGACATCAATAAAAAAAAGTTCATTGCTTTCATTGTCTCATTTTTTTTGTTGTTTATTGCAGTAACATTGGTTTATAACATTGTATAAATTTCAGGTGTACATCATTATACTTCTATTTCTGCATAGATTACATCATGTTCACCACCCAAATACTATTTAAAACCCATCACCACACACATGTGCTGGATTATCCCTTCCGTCCTCCTCCCGCCCCCCTTCCCCTCTGGTAACAACCAATCCAATCTCTGTCTCTAGGTGTTTGTTTGTTGTTGTTATTATCCACTACTTAATGAGTGAGATCATACAGTAATTGGCCTTCTCCCTCTGACTTATTTCACTTTGCATAATACCCTCAATGTCCATCCATGTTGTCACAAATGGCTGGATTTCATCATTTCTTATGGCTGAGTAGTATTCCATTGTGTATATACATCACACCTTCCTCATCCGTTCATCCGTTCATGGGCGCTTAGGTTGCCTCCACGTCTTGGCTATTGTGAATAACGCTGCAATGAACACAGCGGTGCATGTATCTTTACGCATTGGTGTTTCCAAGTTCTTTGGATAAATACCCAGCAGTGGAATAGCTGGATCATATGGTAGTTCTATCCTTAATTTTTTGAGGAATCTCCATACTGTTTTCCATAGTGGCTGCACCAGTTTGCACTCCCACCAGCAGTGTATGAGAGTTCCCTTCTCTCCACATCCTCTCCAACACTTGTTGTTTCCTGTCTTGTTAATTATAACCATTCTAACAGGTGTGAGGTGATATCTCATTGTAGTTTTGATTTGCATTTCCCTGATAGATGACGATGTTGAACACCTTTTCATGTGCCTGTTGGCCATCTGTATATCTTCTTTGGAGAAATGTTTGTTCAGGTCTTTTGCCAATTTTTTAATTGGGTTGTTAGTTTTTTTTTGTTGAGATGCATGAGTTCTTTATATATTTTGGAGATTAAGCCCTTATCAGATGTATGGTTTGCAAATATCTTCTCCCAATTGTTAGGTTGTCTTTTCGTTTTGTTGATGGTTTCCTTTGCTGTGCAGAAGCATTTTAGTTTGATGTAGTCCCATTTGTTTATTTTTGCTATTGTTTCTCTTGCCCGGTCAGACATGGTGCTTGAAAATATTTGCTAAGACCAATGTAGAAGAGCATACTGCCTATGTTTTCTTCTAGAAGTTTCGTGTCTTACAGTCAAGTCTTTAATCCATTTGGAGTTAATTTTTGTGTATGGTGTAAGGTAAGTGTCTACTTTCGTTTTTTTGCATGTTGCTGTCCAGTTTTCCCAACACCATTTGTTGAAGAGATTCTCTTTTCTCCATTGTATGTTCTTGGCTCCTTTGTCGAAGATTAGCTGTCCATAGATTTGTAGGTTTATTTCTGGGCTTTCGATTCTATTCCATTGCTCTGTATGTCTGTTTTTGTGGCAGTACTGCGCTGTTTTGGTTCCTATAGCTTTGTAGTATATTTTGAAATCAGGGAGTGTGATACCTCCAGCTTGGTTCTTTTTTCTCTGAATTCCTTTACCTATTTGGGGTCTTTTGTTGTTCCATATAAATTTTAACATTCTTCTTTCTATTTCTGTGAAAAATGTTGTTGAAACTTTGATAGGGATTGCATTGAATCTATAGATGGCTTTAGGAAGTATAGACATCTTAACTATGTTAATTCTTCCAATCCAAGAGCACGGAATATCTTTCCATTTCTTTGTGTCTTCTTCAATTTCTTTCAGCAATGTTTTATAGTTTTAGGTGTACAGATCTTTCACCTATTTGGTTAAGTTTATTCCTAGGTATTTTATTTTTTTTTGTTGCAATTGTAAATGAGATTGTATTCTTAATTTCTCTTTCTGCTACTTCATTGTTAGTGTATAGAAATGCAACTGATTTTTGTATGTTGATTTTGTATCCTGCAACTTTACAGTATTTGTTTATTACTTCTACAAGTTTTTTGGTGGATTCTTTAGGCTTTTCTATATATAAAATCATGTCATCTGCAAATAGTGAGAGTTTCTACAGCATCCATTTATGATAAAAACTTTGAATAAAATGGCTACAGAAGGAAAGTACCTCAACTTAAGGAAGGCCGTATATGACAAACTCACAGCTAATATCATCCTCAATGGTGAAAAACTGAAAGCTATCCCTCTAAGAACAGGAACCAGACAAGGATGCCCACTCTCACCACTCCTATTTAATATAGTACTGGAAGTCCTAGCCAGAGCAATCAGGCAAGAAAAAGACATAAAAATGTTCCAAATTGGAAAGTTTATTGCTTTCAAATCTTTTGTGAAACAGGTTTAAAAATAAATTTGATTTTTCCCCTATTGTAAAACAAAAAAAAAAAAGGTCAGTAAAGAAAATGTATGTAAGAGTTTTTTTAAATCATCCATGCCCCTGTACATATATTTGTACTGAATCGATCACTATGTTTATGAACAAATATAATTAGTGCAATTTTTTATTCCTGCTCAGCATTCTGTGTAGGTACACACTCTAAATGACTTTATATAATTTCCACAATACTGTGTATTTCTATGGAATGTAAATTAAGAGTTATAAAATATGATTTAAAACTAAATTTTTAATTACAATACTTTATTAAGTTAATGCTAAGTTTTAGCAAATGAAGGCCAGCAGTGGTTTACTGGATAATGCACAGGGCATGGATTTAACAAATCTGGCTTCAAATTTTAAATATCCACATTAAAACATGTTACTCCATCTTATTTCAAGGTTGCATGTGTGTAGACTCTGAATTTCACAGCTTAACATCAACATGAGTCTCCATGGCAGGAGGAAAGTGGTGTATCATTCAGATTGAGGTGAGGAGAAGAGATATTCGCCTATGCACACGTGGTGTTGACCAGAGTCTACTGAGTCTTATGACATAGTGGTTACTTGGGCAGGAAGCCAAATTCTGAAGACTGATGAGCCAGAGTGGGGTGCATAAGTGGTACCCACCCATCATACCGCTGATATCTTGTTTGTGCACTCCTTTTATATCAGGCATCAATACATCAATATGAAATCTCTATCTTATTGTGAAAAAAAGATACACTCACATATGCCCCAAGAATGATGCTACAATTCCAATAAGTCAGAATCCTCTTTAATTGCTGGCCTTAATCTCTGAAAAGAGTTAAGGCAAGAAAGTTAGTATATGAAGCAATGGTCTTCACTACTGTATGTTCTCTTAAATCTAATAATTACTCATGATCTCCCTTGTTCACCACTCAGTATAGGTTATCTTGACCTTAGGCCCACTTCAGATGGCCTTGCTGCTTGCTTCCTGAATGACCGAAATGTTATTCAAAGCTTTACCACAATTATTCTCTGTGGTAGAGCAGCACTCTATTGGCTTCTAATTTGTTCACACTTCCCTATATCCAGGCATTTGACTTTTTCGCTTTCACAATGATTCTGGACATGACCATGTGACTTGCTTTGGCTATAGGGACAAGAAAAAATACGGCATAAGCAGAGTCTTGAAATGAGCTTGAAAAGTGAGACTTGTCCTCTGAGGATCCACTTGAAAACCTGAGACTACCACGAGAATAAGCTCGAGTTAATGAGGTACATTGTGGGGAGAACTGAAGTGGTCCAGCCAACAACCAGCCAACCATCAGACACATGAGTGAGGTGATGCCATATCATTCAACCACCAGCTGATCTCAGCTTTTCACAGACAAATGAGAAAGCCTATTAGAAATCAGCTAAGGTGATCAGGAACACAAGATATTAACAGAGAAAAAGTCAATTATGTGGAAAATCTACCCACTGTATTTCAAATTGTATTCAATAGAAAAATCACGGACGAGCAAATCTAATAAACAGGAAAATATGCATACACTCAGTAGTAGCTAATAAATGCAAATTAGTGCGGAAATACAGAGTTTTTAATACCCATTAGGACCAAATTACAAACATGTAATAAAAAAATATTGGTATGGATGGGAAAGTAAGCATGCTCAAAAAAAATGGATG
The DNA here is from genome assembly GCF_020826845.1 of Diceros bicornis minor. Classification (NCBI taxonomy): domain Eukaryota; kingdom Metazoa; phylum Chordata; class Mammalia; order Perissodactyla; family Rhinocerotidae; genus Diceros; species Diceros bicornis. The sequence continues at coordinate 18,878,859 of NC_080777.1, forward strand.
GAAATGCAAACAAATCTTTTTTGGAAAGCATTTTGCCGAATTCTATCAAAAATTCATATACACTTAAGGGTGGGTGCATTGGGAAGGAAATTATTAGTTCTGCCTTTGTAAAACTTTGTATTGTTTTGTTTATTTGTTTGAATAAGTTTTATATTGCCTTTTTATATTGAAATTCAACATATGAAGGGATTTCAATTCTCTACAGAAATACTTTTAGAAGAATATCTAAGTCTGAGGCAACAGTTATTGGTTGTAGTGATTTTTTAAATCTCATCAAAATTAAATTTGCTATTTATAAATAATTTATTCACTGATTAAGTCATTCTTTCCACTTTCTGTTAAGGATAGAGGATTATATTTCTAGTATATAATGTGAAGTACAATATATGCTTCTTACTCTTACATGATCAGTGAGTTAGTAGAAGAAAGAGGAATAAACATTAGTTGACAAATGTTATTTTGCGGGAAACATGCTATGGGAGCACATGAGGACCATTTAACCCAGTTTTAGGGGTTAGGGATATGGCACACGTCCTAAGAAAATCATAAGTCCTGAAAAATGACAAAATTGGTGGAAAAAAAGAACCCAGGGAGAAGGAGAAAATAGAATATTTCGGGCAAAAATGACAGATTATAAATGATATACACATACAGGAGAGGCATAATACATTCAGAGACCTAAATGTAGTGAAGTATGTGAAGTGTTAGGATGTGTACAGGGGTGTAACAAGGGATGAGCAGAATCAGGATGGAGGGTCTTGCAAGCTATGTGAAACAGTTTAGACTGCATTCTGAGGATAATGGGTTATAGAGTTTGCGTAATAGATCATTCTGGTTGAAACATGGAATTTTGGGGAACCAGGTTGGAATCTTAGTGAAAATTAGGACAATCTGCAAAAGATAGCAACTGTACAGGTGAAGAGAAACCAAAAGCCCTTTAAAGTGTGGTTATTGATACACACTGGACAGACCCAGTACGAAAGATAGGGAGGGTATTTTTAGATGATTTTCACTTAATTGATATTGTCACATTATTGTGTACCACTGCAATCATTTAAAGTAATGTTCTTAAACTTCTAAGAGTTTCTTTTAAATATTTTAATGATGTACTGTTTCTTAAAATACTCTTGAATGTGGGGCCAGCCAGTGGCATAGTGGTTAAGTTTGCATGCTCTTCTTTGGCAGCCTGGGGTTTGCAGGTTCAGATCCCGAGCGTGGACCAACCACCACTTATCAGGCCATTCTGTGGCAGGCATCCCACATATAAAGTAGAGGAAGATGGGCCAGGATGTTAGCCTGGGGCCAATCTTCCTCAGCAAAAAGAGGAAGATTGGCAGTGGATGTTAGCTCTGGGCTAATCTTCCTCACCACAAAACGAAAAAAAATACTCTCGAATGTTATTCCTCCTTTATGGATCATATATTGTGTTTACATGGGCATACATGTATTAATATTGGAGTGTTTACAATAATATTCTTTCCTATGGTCTGGCAATTCTGATATACTCCAGCTAAATTTAATGATCATCCTATACCTTATTCCCTGAGCCAACAGTAGAGTAGTATCCAACATATTAGTTTCCTGACTATTTTTTCATATAAAATCAGAGAATGGTTACAAGACAATCAAGGTATTCAATTCTTAACTTTCAAACTGAAAAAAAGAGAGCAAAATAAGTGCGACATTTTCATCACAGGGAGAAAGCTTGTTTGAAAATTAAGCTAACATAGAAGAAAGCAGAGCCAAGAAATCGGGAAAGAGACAGACATAGCAAGACAAGTATAGAGATTTAGAGCCATCCCTCTAAATTTGAACCTCTTGGTCAAGCCACATATCAAGCAGATTCCATTCATTCACTTCATGCTGATTAAGTCAATGCTGTCTTTCATTCTGAAGTAATTTCTAGGACGTTTCATTCATCACTAGTATAAAGTATATAAATAAAATACTTCAACATACATTTATTCTAATATTCCTTTTATAATATACATTGTATCTTTACTTATTCAAGCTATTCGTTATATGCATATGTCTTGAACTTCTCTAATAATTTGTCTTTTAATTAATAATTATAGAATGACAGTTTTATCATTTGAATAAATTTCAAAAAAAAGAATTAATCACCTAAATATTTATTTAAATGGATTTTTACTTAAGGGATTATTAGATGTATAATATTAATTTAGAAGGAAAATAAGAAATAAATCACTTTGCTGTTTAAGAAAGGTACGTAATCATTGAGTCTGTTTCTTAGCAAAGTGAACGTGATACAGATGGTATCCAACAGGGCCCTCTTTTCAAGTACAATGAGAACACATGACATTTCTTATGATGATTAATGAATTGTAACAGGGCACCCAAATCATTAGGATTCTTCATGAAAACTTATCAGTGTGATGTGACAGACAGGACATTGATAAAGTGTTAGTATTCTTTACATGGTGTTATTAACTGAAAATATAAAGTCATTTTAACTTGGAATATTTCATCAGAAATAATTTTCAGCCATAATATAGATAGAAATTCTCAATGCAAATGTATTTATAAGTAACATAGATTAAAAAGAAATAAATATAAAACTTGTACATCTTGATTTTTAATCCGTTTTCTAAAATTTAAAGACTAGCAAAAATATTGCACTTAACACTGTAGTGGAGTTCTCTATATGTATAAAATTAAAAGGAATATATTGACTAAGTGCCCTGTATGTCTTTTGCTGATAGTATTTCACAGTTAAATTTTGTTCATTTCAGTAAAAATATTATTTATTACCTACTACATGTGAGCCATTATGCGGGGTACAGGAGATACAAAAATGTTTGTGGAAATTCCCTTCGTTTCTGGGGATTTATAGAAAATTAGCAGGTAAAATAACAGAGATATGAACCGGGTGATACAGGAGCACTGATGAGGAACGCTCAGTTCTCTTAGTGGAGATACCACAGAACATGGGTTTTGAAAGGTGGTCTGTATAAATCCATCGCTCATGAGGATAGGAGAGCAGCTTTTCAAACAGCGAGTCAGAATGAGCTGAGAAAGAAAATTCATTTAAGACCTGAAAGTGTTCAACACAGTTGTAGCTACATATGCAGGGTGACATTTAGCTGGAGAAGAGGTTGAAAAGTAAGCTGGAAACCAAGCCAGGAAAACTGCTTTCTTCTCCCTAGGGAACTTGAGGTTTATGCCAGGGGCAGTGGGTTAGCACAGTGTCCTAAAGCAGTCACATAGTCCTTCTAAGTAGCGGGATGGGGGATCTGAAATCCTGGCTGATCACATATACCTGAAAGAAGTTTTAAAAGATGTTTGACCCTCAAATTGAGTTCGGGATGTATGGTAGGGAGGTGTCACATGTTGAGAACTTCTAGGGTTATAATTTGTTGGACCTAACAGGTGACTATGCTTTAAGGGGTCATTCTAAACTTAGTGCTCTTTTCCTAACCTAATTGTACAGCAGATAGAGAGGAGGAACAAGGTGCAAGTCTAAAACTCTGAATGAACGTTGCCCCATCCATAGTACATGATCCTCCTCCTTTCTAGGCTCAGTAAGACTTAGAGACTTAGGGCATGACCCTCCAGCCTTTCTAATGGTTTCCTACAGTGTTTGTGTTAGAGTCTGAGATCCTTCTACTCTCCTCTAACTTCTTGACACATCCAGCATTAGTTTGCTATTTTACCAGGACTTCACTCCATACATGAAAAACTATGAATGACTTTTTAAAAAGTCAAATAAATAAAATTTAGGGGACGCTCGTTTTGTTGTTGATATTTAGTGTTATTACACTGTAATCAGAGACCGTAGCATATGGATATGTTTATTTTCCAACTTTTTAAATTTATTGAGATTTTCTTCAGAAAAAGCACAGTCAACTTTGCAAACGTGTACAGAAAACAACTCATTTAGTACACTGTTTTATTATTTCTATGTGAATATATTCTTTACTTTTAAAGGGGTGTTCATCCTTAAAGTCATTCTTGTTAATTTTGCTATTCAAATCTTCTACACCTCATATTCCTTGATTTGTCTTTCTAAAATCATTATTAATTCATATTGACTTGAAAATAAATCATGCATATTTTCTGTTTATTCTTGTTTATATTTTGGTAGCATGACTAAAAGCATTTAGATAGACTAAAAAGAAGAATCAAAAAGATATATCATTTGCACAAACAGCGTAGGTTTCTTTACAATGTGATTAGTCAATATTGTATGGAAGTAGAAATATTTGCGTTGGGTCTGAAAAATGAGTAGTAACTAAGTATGAAAATATTTGAAACAGACATTGTAGTCAGAATAAATGAGGACTAGGGAAGCAAAACGGCTTTTTGGTGTTAATGACACAAACCCAAAATAAACTGATTGTACAATAAGAAAAACTGTTGATTCTCACATACCAAAATTCATTGCTAGGGTGAATTTCAATGCTAGTAAATGTAGTGTCTTACTTCTGTTTTTACAAACTCCTATTCTTTCTATAGCTAAGCCAGTTCCTCTCATAGACACCAGAAACAAGGGGGGCTATTTGGGGCACAGAGAAAGTATTTTTTCCTTCTCGGGTGTTTCCGTATGATGAAGGGAAAATTTTCTGAGTCACTTCCAGTAAATTTGTCCTTGAAGTCATCAGCCATACTGAGTCACATAGGCATTTTTAAGCAAATCATGACACCACTTTCTTTTACTTTCCTTAGAATAAGACACTCTTGCCTTTGAAGCAAGGTTGTTTCTCCAAATCACATCTTGCTATTACAGTTGCATGGCATAGGGTGAATGGATTTTGGAAAGTTAACTGCAGTGCCCCACATAGTGTCTTCTGGGAATTGTACATAGCTGGTTTTGACTAAAGAAGCATAAATATAAGCTTATTATCTCACTAAATTGCCCTTTTAGATGTATTAAGTAAATTCATGCTATTATATGTGCTATTCTTAATGATATAATACGTACAAATAAAAACAGGAAGGGTCATTTAATTGGCAAAATTTCATGTTTACATGTTTTAAAAAAATAAGGAAATGATGATTAAACTAATTTAAAATAATATGATCATCTGATTCTTAGAGTTCCATTGTGATGTATTTCTTGGGATTTCAATTATTGTACTTGTGACCGTTGTTCAGACACAAAGTAATAGGTATATTAGCTGGTTGCAGAAGTTCTTGTGCACTTTTTTTTACTTATATCAAAAACAACTTATCTCAAAAATTGCTTAATTGCATGAATAAACTCCACTCATATTTTTGTCTTGATTAAGTTTTGCATTATATTAATGAAAAAGAAAGTGTTAGGCTATATTTTACATGCCTATAGTCACTATCAAACTGATTTGGCAATCATGTTCCTTCAATTAACACTGTCTAAGGGAACTATCACAGATGAAGAAATTGTTGACTAATCTGTGCTGCCCAGTACAGTAGCTAATTAGGGAAGGAAGAAATATTCCTCTAGCCTCTAGTTTCTTCCAGCTTGTCCAAGAATTAAATTGATGTGAGACAGAATAACAGGAGAAAAATCAATCAAAGTTTAATAACATGTATACATGGGAGAAACCCAGGAAAACTGAGTATCTCACCAAAATGACAGAATCAACTGCCTTAAATACCATCTTCAGCTAAAGACAAAGGAGGATGTTGGGGGTAGTGGTTTGGAACTTCAAAAGGGGGGAGTGCAATTCACGTGGAGATGGAAAAGCAGAGATTTGGTAAACAAGTGTTTGCCATGCCTTGCAGAGACAATGAGACACGGAGAGGATTTTGATCAGATGGGCCTTTTCAGATTCCTCCCTGTCTGCCACACCTGGTTCATATTATACTCTAGTTATCTGTGGTGGTAGCTCCTTTCTGTAACAGGCCTTCTGTCTTAAATTCTTTTAGGCAGTTGCAGGGGATGTTAAAGATTCTTCCTGAGTCTTTTGTTTTAAAAATAATCAAGCCAAAGAGACACATTTTGGGATAGCAAATTCCGCTGCCCTACAGCTGCTAGACACTTGGCTATTGAGCAAAGCTGTCAGTGCAACTGCGGAACAGGATGTTTAATTTTATTTAAATTAAAGATTTTTAAATAAAAAGATCCACAGTGTCTAGCGACTAGCATATTGAACCAGCACAGCCTTAGACTGAAGTGATGTTTGAAATGCACACCCAGTAGGGTACACTCAAGGATGCCTAACTGCGAATATATTGGAGATGGCATGTATAATATTAATGATCTACATACCATAGGAAAAACTATAGGAATGACATGAATGAGAATAGGATTATGTTATAGTTTTCATTATGGGCAAGATTTTCTGAACATAATAAAAACATAATGTCATTAAATTATATGTTATAATAGCAATGTATAACCAACAACAATAATTGAATCCACAATGCTTACTGTAAGTACACTAAAATGCCATCTGTGTAATTTTTAACAAGCACAGTTACTGTTTCAAAAATGTATTTTCTTTACTCTTTTCATGCATTGTGCATTTCATGATATTGGAATGACAATCATTCCAAATAAAGTAAAGGCATTAACGTACATTAACATGAGAAACCAAAAAATCAATCAATCTTCTATATTTAGGCAGATACTCAACTGTTTGTTGGTAGCATTTAAATTAATGTTAATGTTAGTTCTATGTTAATATCCTCACAAACATCCACTTGTTTATTTTAGAGTACTACATTCTATTTTCCAGCGAAAAATCATATTTGGATTCCAAATGCTGATCCTATGACAGATTTATATCATGTGTTCATTTAACTATGTTTGATTATACATTATTGATGGCATTTTCACTATAAAATTTTGTGACTAGATCTTTGCACATAGAATTATTATTAAGAAAATTTGAATGATTAAAAATTCAATACTGCCTATCAAGCAGAATGGTTAACTGAGACTAGAATCCCACATGTTCTTAGAGGAACTATCCTGTGTTTTCTACTGGGTCAGGAAAATGGTAGGACTGCTTGGTCACTGTTTGCCCAAGACTATAGTCATTGATAGACTCTAGTAATACTTTGAAAATACCTAGAGATGCATTTTTAATCTCTTCGTAGTTTACTATATTTAGTAATACATTAGAGTTGCATTGAAAAGTTGTGGAAACATAATAGCATTAAATTATTTTCCCAAATTTTTAATTTTTTCATTTGTTGCATTTTCAGAATCAGACCTGAAAATAGTTTATGGGTGATAGCGGCTATATATTAAAGTATAGCATGTAAATATATAAATATAATTTCAGTGCCTAGAGCGGTACTGAGACCTTAAAATATTGATCAAAATGGTTCCCCTTAGTTTGACTAAACTTTAGATAGATTTCTTCCTGACTATTGAAGACTGACCTTCCTTTTCTTAGAGTATTTACTTTAGAAAACTGGTAATTATAAATTCCTTTCCTACCCCTTTGAAATGTATATATATCTTCTCTCAGCCTCCTGCCAATTTCACAACTCAGGAAATGTCTTTCTCAAGGACCTGGGAACCATCTCCTTGAAATGTAAACATCAAAGAAGATAACACCCCTATCTCCCAGTATGTGTGGGAGGATAGGAGTCTAGTTTTGTTGGGCACCAATCAGCCACCACAGATGGCCTAATCATGGAGAAAAACATTTGTAAATAGGAATAACTCAGTGTAATCATTTGACGCATCCCATTGATCAACTTCCCCACTAACATCCTCCAAAACTTTTCCGCTAGTTAATCCCAGGGCTTAAAAATGATCCCATCTTTCATTTCAGTAGAGAATTCGGTTTCTCTACCCTATTGCAACAATCTTGAATAAAATCTTCCCTGTCTGATTCACATTGCCTGCTGCAATTTTTGCTTGGATAATATGTTTTATGTCTTGTTTCTTTATCCTCTTTTTATTCTTCATTTTTAAAATGTTTTTTGTTGAAGGGATATAGCACATCAAGTGATTTCTTTTCTTATATAATTAAAACTACTTTACTAGTAAAGCCAGGGTATATAAGTATCTTTCTGTATTCATGCAATACGGTACATACCTGTGTATTTGCATTCTAAGGCTACCTTAACAAATTACCACACATTTAGCAGTTTAAAACAACCTACATGTATTATCTTGTGGTTCTGTAAGTCAGAAGGCCCAGCAGGCCTGGCTGGGCTCTCGGTGTCTCACAAGGTATCAGCAAGGCTGTTCTCCTTGCTGGAAGCTTTAGGGAAGAATCCACTCTCAAGATACTGGGTTGAATTCAGTCCCTCTAGGTTGTAGAACTGAGGTCCTCATTTTCTTGCTGGCTGTCAGCCAGGGATCATTCTCATCCTCTAAAGGCTGTCCAGATTCCTTGGTTTGTAGACCTTTTCTCCATTTCAAAGCCAACAACAATGGGTCAAGTCCTCATACTTTGAATCTTCCTGACCTACCCGTGTGCCTCATCTTTCCTTTGCTTTCCTCTCCCTCTGCAACTCTCTGGTTCACTCTTTTGCTTTTAAAAGCTCAAGGGATTATATTGTGCCCACCTTAATCATCCTGGCTAATCTTCCTATTTTAAATTCACCTTGTTAGTAACCTTAACTCCATCTGCAAAGTCCATTCACATCAGTACCTAGATTGGTGTTTGATGGAATAAGTAGGGAGTGGTAATATTGGGAGAACAATTTCGGTTGCCTATGAATATTTGTAATATCCATTCCCAAGGGAAGAGGAAGGGGATTTTATATAATAAGTGCTGATCATTAACTAGAGTTTATTGCTTTGTACTTTGTAATAAAATCATAGCTAATAATGGCTATTCTATCAAAAAAGATAACACTTTATAAAGTCACCAAGGGCAAATAATTGTTATGTCATATCACAGAATCCTTGATAGGAGTGAAAAAGGGCTATTTTACTCTCATTTGGAACCAGAGTAGAATATAATAACCTGCTTGGTTATACATATATCTGAAGTTGATTCTGTAATTTAATCTGTAATTTTGAGGGCCACTCTGTATACTGCAGTCTGCTGGGTTCGAGAAATAAATAATTCACATCCTTTTCCCTCTAGGCACGGACAAGTGACTTTATGTATAATTTTAAATGGTCATGTTTTGTTGAATCCAGGCACACCAAGTTGTTGTGGCTGGCTGTAAACCTGCATTCCATATGTAAGTGGTTTCAAATCTGCCGGTAGTCTACTTTCCTCAAAGCACATCTTATCGTGTACACGTAGCAGAACTGGTCTTCACTGTATAGTCAAAGGACACATTCTCCCAGATTTAAATAAATGAATTCTGACAAATCATTAGCTTATTCCTCTGAATGTCTACAAAATTTGGAAATGTGATTTTTAAAAAAATAGCACAGTACAGAAGGTTGTTAGACTCTAAAAGATTGAGGTAGCAGCTCTGTGAAAACCTTTTAAATTGATCGTGCACACATAAATGGATTATCTGCTCACACACATATAAGTTTGTGTATTCATGGCTTCTTGACGTTTTCAGTTAAGGATAAAATTTGTTTTTAACGTGCTCTGAGATAAAGGAAACTCTTTATTATAATTTACTTTAAGAAACATTGAGTTCTAAGTAATATGTATATTACTTGATTTGATAAAATTGTAGTGAGTGATTTTACATTTAATAAAGGTAGACTGCATTGTTAATTTTGTGTTTGTATTCCACTGAATGAAATTGAGATAATGAATATTTAACGCCAAGGGAATTATAAATTTTAATTGAAATGCATTTTTATTCTTTACCCTTACCCTATGGTTTTTGATGTATTTGATTTTTAAGCAGCCTTAACGTTAGTTAATCACTTGGCACTATGTGATGCAAAACTCTTTTTTCGTTTATTTGTATATTTTAGAAACTAAAACAAAATCTGTGTATGATGGGATTAGAATACCATTTTTTAAATTATTATGAACTTAGTGCCAGTTAGTTAGATTCCATAAGAATCTTTGGAGAAATAGCTTTTATAGAGCAGAATAAAATATAAATCTAAATGTTCTCTGTTTCTTAACATATCATCCTCATTTATTTTTTAATTTCTTATCAATATAGATTATGCTGTATTGTTTACAGTTGGTGCAGATTAGACACTTTGAATGTTAACTTTTTCAAAGTCCTCTAGATATATTTCACAGGTATTTAGAGAACAAATTGGTACTCTCACTTATCCTTGATCACAAAAGATTTTTGATACTGCAAGAGTAGTTTTCCAGATACTCTACTTCTGATGATCTGACAGAAATAGAAGAAGAAAAAATAATGGGTTGTACTGAGTGCAATAATTAAATGCTGAATTACAATTCCTGAACCCAAATGTACAATACCCTTAACCTCCTAGATAAGGTGCCAGATAAGAAAGGAGCCTTTTCCTGAGCTGAGAAAGAGGCAAAGAATGAGCTCAATATCGAAATAATATTTTAATGTCACTAACCAGAATTGTATGTCATTTGTGAGGTATCACAGGTTTGAGAGACACGAATAAAACTAAATCAATAATGAATAATGAGTGGGAACTCGAAGTAAGGCAATTTTCAAAATTCAATTTTATCGTCACCCTTGTGTCTTTAACTATACTTCTCTTGGCTAATAGATTTTGGAAAATTAGAATTATGTTAGATTACTTGCAATCTATTGATCACTTTGAAGTGTTTGTTCAACTACAGTCCCCATCCATAAAATAGTCATTGACTGCTCTTTGATGTTTTTCTTTCATTGTTCTACCAAATAGTCCTAAGGGTTGATAAAGTTGTTCCTTCGAGTGACTTCAAAGATCATGCTAGATTATATTTGATTCCATTTCACGTACATTAAATTACTATTTAAATTTTGAAATAAGTAGAGTTAGTAAAATAGCAAATATAGAAATTTAAGTAAGAGAAGATCACTTAAAAGATCTAGGGACCAGGGGCTGGCCCGGTACTTCAGCAGCACAAGCTTGGCAGGTTTGGATCCCAGGCGCAGACCTATGCACTGCTTATCAAACCATACTGTGGCAAGTGTCCACATATAAAATAGAGGGAGATGAGCTTAGCTGTTAGCTCAGGGCCAATCTTCCTCAGGAAAAAGAGGAGGATTGGCAATGGATGTTAGCTTAGGGGTAACCTCCCTCACCAAAAAAAAAAAAAAACATCTATGGACCAAAATCTGCCTCTGAGTGTGTCAAAACTGGATGCATTTTCATTTGAACTAAGCATCAAACTTCTGGTGCAAGCTAGAGACCTTTCTGTCTTCAGATTGCCATGTTGAGCTGCAATTGAATGAGCAGGTAGCAGCATTTCTAGAGACACATTCTCTGATGAATGTGATGTAGTAGATTCACGTGGAAGTAAATAGCACTGGCAGATATGTAGCAGTGTAAGACTAGGTAGGACAACCCTTTGGGAATAGAAATAAGGGTGTCATTTTGAATCATTTAAAATCAATGTTTTATGAATTATCCAGAAGAGAGAAGATCCTCAAGAGGATAATGGGGATTCGCTTCCTCTCTGTTAGTTAGTAGCTCTAATCCATTGTAATTTGCTTTGTAGAAATAAATGTAGTATGATTAGTCTTGATCTTGAGTGCTGTGGAGCAAGCCATACAGGATGAACAACTAAGAAATGACTGCATTACATTATAGCCTAGAAACTGAAAATGACTCTGTATCTTACAGGTATATTTGCTTTGTTTTTTCTTGAACAGGATGTCTATATCATGTAGTGAGTGTAGTACTGGGCTGTGATGTAATCTGTGCAATTTTTGAAAATTTATTTTACTTCTCTGAACCTTATTTTTCTGGGGGAAAAAAAAGGGGGCTCTGGAGCTGAATAGACCAGAATTTGAAATGAGGCTGTTGACCTTATTTGTCCAATAGTCTTAGAAGTCTTGTAAAATCTCAGGGCACCATTTCTCTATTCTGAAAAAACAAATGGGACTATAGTACCTACCTTTCAAATATTTCAAATATGCAGATCACAGATATTTATGTATTCTCTTTAATACTGTGGATTCTTGGTCCCTCGAATCTGGGTTAGTTTCTGATTGCTTTAAACAATGGGTCGGAGAGGAGGGATGCTCTAGGCCTTCTGAAGTTATGCTGTAAAAGGCATGTAGCTTCCACATGGTTGCCTTGGTATTCTATCTGGAGGCTCCTTCTCTGGGTACGCCATCTTAGAACCCAGCCCCCATGCTGTGAGACATGCAAACCACATGGCGCAGCAACTTGTATCCTCTAGTCTAGAGTCCCAGCTGAGCTCATTCTTCACCCTTCTCAGCTCAGCTGGCAGATACTTCATTGAAGAATCTGTTTTAAAGTGGATCCCCTAGTCTTGAGAGTTTCAGCCCTCAGCTGTTCAGTTTTTCATAGATGACCCATGGATTTCCTGAGTATGATAAATTGGTTGATTTTATGCTGCTAAGATGTTACTAACTCATACAGTTATTGTGAAAGATACCAAATTTGAGTAAAAGTGTTTAATGAATTGAAAACACATTAGAAACATGTTATAAAATAAAATGTATAAAATTATATGAATCCATGTAAATAGTAGACAAATAAGTATGTTTAAAAAAAATATCTGGGGCCAGCCTGGTGGTGTGGTGATTAAGATCATGTGCTCTGCTTCTGGTGGCCCAGGGTTCACTGGTTCTGATCCTGGGTGTGGACCTACCCACCACTTATCAGGCCACGCTGTGGCAGGCGTCCTATATAAAGTAGAGGAAGGTGGGCACCGATGTTAGCCCAGAGCCAATCTTCCTTAGCAAAAAAGAGGAGGATTGGCAACAGATGTTAGCTCAGGACTAATCTTCCTTACAAAAACAACAACAACAACAACAAAAATCTGAGTTGTATTCATTAATCACTAATTGGACCATAAGAAGTTATTTAAAAATTAGAACAGTTTAAAATAGGCCCTGTTATTCTGAGTTTGATATTATGTTAGTACATGACATTCTCTTGTGCCAATTGATTATTAGCGCCTTTATTAGAAACAAATGCTGGACTAATTGGAGAATTAAACAATACAGAATATGCAGTAACTGTGAACAGAATTGGTCTTTTTATTCTGAATGTCATTTGTTTACTTTGTAGGTCGGGGGGTGGGTAGAACTTAGGTCTAGTATTGAAAGTAGGCCAACATATTGGAAATAAAATCCAAGAACTAATGCTCAGGAACGAATGACATTCCATCCTGAAAGTAAAGATGTAGGTGTGCCCACAGAGCACTGAGATGCATATTATTCAAGTGTGCAAAATGACTTCTTCATGAGGATTTTGTAAGAGATGAATTCTAAATTTGCCAGACTACAACCGGCAAATCGGATGTTAGATCCAAAGTAGACACTTTAGTTTCATGAGTCATTGGCTTGGAAAACTGTCTAAAAGGTATTAAGGAAGAAACAGAAAAAGAAGAAAAAGCACAATAAAAAATAGACTATCACAAACTATGTCAGCAGGGGTGAAAAAAATAGCGTGATGCATGGAATCGCAGACATACAGAATCCAATTTGTCAGGAAAAACGTCTCACACCTCGCACTTTTGTGACACAAAAAATTGCAATAACAACATTTTCTCCCTGAGTTAAGATCCCGGCATCTATGAAAGATAGCACAGTGATCAAACATTAGATATGAAAGAGTTCTATATGATTAAATTAGTATTTTCAAGTGAAGTTATACCTTTCTCACAAAAAGTTATCAATTGTGTGATTAATTTGTCCACCACAATATGTCAAAGCAAACATTTAACTATAAATCATTTTATCAATAGTGCTCAAATTAGGTAGTAAAATAACTGTAAAGTTTAGAGTGCAGTTCTGTAAAGTTGGTAAGTGTTCTGTGACTTATCAAAAAACATAAATTAAAATCACTCACTCTAATAATATATTTTAGTTCCCACCATATTATGAATATGCAACCTATAGAAAACAACCCAAATAAATATATATGTTCATATCAACAAAATTATAGTGTTTCTCAAATTATTTTTATTTATTTCCAGCTTTATTGAGGTAGGACTGACATAAAAATTGTATATATTTAAGGTGTACAACATAGTGTTTTGATATAAGTGTATCTTGTATAATGACCACCACATCCAAGCTAATTAATATATCCAACACCTCACATATACCTACCATTTTTTGGTGTGTTTGGTGAGAACACTTAACATCTACTCTCTTAGCAAATTTAAAGTATACAATACATTATAGAAACTCATATAACTGAATAGCAAAAAATCAAATAATCTAATTAAAAAATGGGCAAAGGACCTGAATAGACATTTCTCCAAAGAAAACATACGAATGATCAAAAGGTATATTAAAAGTTGCTCAATATCACCAATCACCAGGGAGTTGCAAGTTAAAATCACTATGAGAGATCACCTCCCATTTGTTAGGATGGCTATTATCAAAAAAAAAATAACAGATAACAAGTTTTGACAAGGATATGGAGACAAGAGAACTGCTGTGCACTGTTGGTGGGAATGTAAATTGGTACAGCCATTATGGAAAACAGTATAGAGGTTCCTCAAAAAATTAAAAATACAAGGCCAGCCCCATGGCATAGTGGTTAAGTTAGAGCACTCTGATTCAGCAGCCCAGTATTCATGGGTTTGGATCCTGGGCACAGACCTATATACCACTCATCAAGCCATGCTGTGGCGGCATTGCACATACAAAATAGAGGAAGATTGGCACAGATGTTAGCTCAGTGACAGTCTTCCTTAAGCAAAAAAAGGAAGATTGGCAACAGATGTCAGCCGAGGGCTAATCTTCCTCACCAAAAAAAAAAAAAAAAAATTAAAACTGCCATATGATCCAGAATGTCACTTCTGGGTATACATCCAAAGGAAATGAAATCAGTATGTCAAAGAGCTAGCTGCACTCCATATTCGTTGAAGCATCATTCACAATAGCTGAGATAAGGAAATAACCTAAGTTGTCCTAACAATTTAGTGTCCTAAGTGAATGGATAAAGAAATTGTGGTACATATACAATGGAATATTATTCAGACATGGGAAAGAAAGAAAGTCTGCCATTTGTGACAATGTGGATGAACCTAGTGGACATTATGCTAAGTGAAATAAGCCAAACACAGAAAGAAAAATATTTCATAACATCACGCACATGTGGAAACTGACAATGTTGAACTTAGAGAAACAGGGAGCAGAATGGTGATTTCCAGGGGCTGGCGGGGGAGGAATGGGGAGATGTTGGTTAAAAAGTACAAACTTTTGGTTATAAGATGAATAAGTTCTAAAGATGTAATGTACAGCATGGTGACTATAGTTAATAATAATGTATTGTATACTTGATATTTGCTAAGAGAGTAGATCTTTTTTTTTTAAAGAGTAGATCTTAAGTGTTCAAATTATTTTTAGACACATGAACACAGTGGAAAAAATAAAAACAAACAAGATTACCTAGTTTTGTGACAAGAGGAAAGCCTTGAGCTATAAACTCAGAGGAAGCACATAAACTAGAGAACATCGAATCAGTCTTATTTTTATTGACATCTTATACCTTGTATCTTGAGAAAAAAACAGAGAATTTTTGAAGGCAGGTCGAAGTCTCAATTTAATACAGCAACAAATTCTGATAGGAATCAAGTACTTTGATAAGGTTTTTTCTTAATGGGATAAATTGAAATACGATTATACTAAGAAAGGCTAAAGATCATATCAGTGCAGTAACTCTGTGTGTGTTCATGTGAAAAAGACCACATATTACTATACAAAGAAAAACCATATTTTCAACTAACATAGATGATTCAAAAATAATTAAGCATTTAAAATGATGCCTTATTTATTTGCTTAAATATAAAGATACAGTTAAATAAATTTGTAAAGACACTAACACTGCATATTCTATAATGTTATAAATGATCAAATATGCCTCTTGTGCTAAGAGTAAATCTCAGTCCAGTAATTTAATGCAGTTCTTCTAAAAGTTATCGTATGAGTTTGAGAAAGAAAATAAAAATCAGCTTTCTAGGTTCTGTAATTTACTCTCTGTATCTTATTGGCATATGTTAAGGTTACTGTCAGCAGTTCCAAATTTTGAAAATTAGATTAAGAATATTACCACATTGCCAATTATTAGAAGATTGTCATCTTCCAAGAATGAACCTAACAAGAGTCTCAATATAGATAGCTGTAAATAAAAATATTAGATAGCTGGAGGTAGGATTTAAATGTGCTACTTAGCATTCTGTCACAACACATGAACCATGAAAATAGGAAGAGGAGAAATTTTAATTTGTTAAAAAAGAAATAAGAGCCAGCCCTGATGGCTGAGTGGTTCAAGTTTGGTGCTCACCACTTTGGCAATCTAAGTTCCTGGTCACGGAACCACACCACCAGTCTGTCAGTTGCCATGCTGTGGCAGTGGCTCACATAGAAGAACTAGAAGGAATTACAACTAGGATATACAACCACGCACTGGGGCTTTGGGGAGGAAAAATAAAAAGAAAGAAGAAGATTGGCCACAGATGTTAGCTCAGGACGAATCTTTCCCTGCAAAAAACAAGAACGGTGCAAGAAAAACATTTGTGAAGCTAAAAACAAACAAAAAAAAAACAAATAAGATTGGGGCACTGTGCCTAGAAGGGTGGGGATAGGAGGTAATAAATCAATAACTAAATTTCAATGTGATAAGTGCAGCAGAGTGCTAAAGAAGGCAGATTATGGACATCTAACTCACATCCAGGTAGAAGGAAACATCTCTTAGAAGAATTTAGATGCTTGAAAAATTTCTTCTGGTTGAGAAGTAGCCAGATGAAGAAATTCTTGGGGCAGGAAGAGTTAATGGCAGAACAAAGGGCATAGAAAGATAGATAAAACTGTAAGACTTTTTGAGGAAACTGCAAATAACTGGGCGTGTGTAAAGATTGAGGGATAAATTTCAGACAGTTCAGATAGTGGAAAGAAACAATATGAAAATATTTTTGTAGAGGTCGTACATTGAAACCATTATTTGCTAAGCTAAGTAAATTAAATGTAATGCTCAAACGATTTGGAAACTCTTAAACTATGCAAGGAGATAAAAATCACATGATGACCCTTATGTTTTTATATACTTGGATATAATTTAGCTCCCCACAGTGAATTATGCAAGGAAATCCACTGAGAGGGGAAGACAATAACAGACTATTGTTTCTTACATAAAAAACAAGAGTGAAACAATAATTTTAACATGTTGTCCATTCTAGTTCTCCCATGTGGCTTATGTAGGTTAATTTTTATTTAAACAAAATATTTACAATATTGGGTTTTTTGTTTTTCGTTTTTTTTGTGAGGAAGATTAGCCCTGAGCTAACATCTGATGCAAACCCTCCTCTTTTTGCTGAGGAAGATTGGCCCTGAGATAACATTCGTGCCCATCTTCTTCTACTTTATATGGGACGCCGCCACAACATGGCTTGACAAGCGGTGCATGGGTGTGCGCCCGGGATCCGAACCTACGAACCCTGGGCCACCGAAGCAGAGCGCGCAAACTTAACCACTACGCCACCAGGCCAGCCCCACAATATTGTTTTTTAACTAAAAGGAGGTGAGAGCTTCTTGTTGTTTATACAAATGAGTTGAAAACTTATGTCCACATAAAAATACACACACCAATATTTATAGCAGGTTTGTTCATAATTGTCAAAACACGAAAGCAGCCAAGATGCCCTTCAGTAGGTGAATGGATAAATCAACTGTGGTCCATCCAGACAATGGAATATTATTCAGCGCTAAAAAGAAAGGAGCTACCAAGCCATGAAAAGACAGGGAGGAACATTAAATACATGTTACTAAGTGAAAGAAGCCAATCTGAAAAGGGTACATTCTGTTTAATTCTAACTATATGACATCCTGGAAAAGGCAAAACTATGAAGACAGTAAAAAGCTTAGTGGTTGCGAGGTGCTGGGGGAGAAGGATGAATAGGCAGAGCACAGAGGATTTTTAGAGCAGAGAAAATACTCTGTATGATACTATAATGATGGATACATGTCATTTTACATTTGTCCAAACCCATAGAGTACACAATACCAAGAGTGAACTACCAACTTTGGGTGCTTATGATGCATTAATGCAAATTTATGAATTGTAGCAAACGAATCACTCTGGTGAGGGATGTTGATCATGGGGGATGATATGCACGTGTGGTGGCAGGGGGTGTATAGGAAATCTCTGTGTGAGATTTTGCAGTGAACCTAAAACTGCTCTAAATTTTTTTTTTAGACAGAAAGCTGATTAATTTTTGTCTAAGGCCAAGAGTAGGAATGAGGATTCTCTGTAAATGTACATGGAAAATGTTTTCAGGGGTGATGGGAATGTTCTAAAACTGGATTATGGTGACTAGTGTATGACTCTTTAAATTTACTAAAAATAATTGAATACACACAGAATAGGTGAACTTATGGTGTGGAAATTGTACCTCAATAAAGCTGTTTTTAAAAAGAAAAAAGAAAAGTCTGAAAAAAGAGGTGGGAAAATCATAAAAATATTTTGATTACTCAGAGGCTTAATAATTTTCTTGTTGAATGTTTCAAAGTATTTTGAAGCTTAAAAATTTTTAGTCATGCATATTTTCTTTCACAAAAGTATAAACTATTTCAAATTTGTTGGCCATTACTTTGCTGTTGGCAAATAGCTCTCAGTATTGCGGTAACTAGCAAGGATTTTTGAAAAAAGAAACACACCTAAACTGTCTGTTGAAGATAAAAATGTCATTTTTTAAAATAATGGGTGATAAAATATTTATCTAAAAAATCTTGTCTGTGGAGAGAACATTTTTTAAATGATTGTCTGGAAATGTTCTAATATTATCTGATTTGCTTGCTAAAAAGAATTAGCTGACATTTCACTAAAGTTACAGAAGTTGTTAACAAATTTTCACTGGATTGAAGAATTTCCAAATGGGTCATATCAGAGGTTATTTAACTGACTTTCTACAAATATCATAACAATTTTTTAAAAAATTATAAGAACAACTACTGACATATCAGGAGAGACGAGAATTTACTACCTTAAAATAAATATATCCCGTCTAATAAGGGTAGTCAATAACAGAATTTTGGGGGCTGGCCTGGTGGTGTAGTGGTTAAGTTCACATGCTCCGCTTCAGCAGCCCGAGGTTCACAGGTTCGGATCATGGGCGGGGACCTACACACGGCTCATCAAGCCATGCTGAGGTGGCGTCCCACATAGAAGAACTAGAAGGACCAACAACTAGGGTATACAACTAGGTACTGGGGCTTCAGGGAGAAAATAAAATTTCCTAGCAGTCACATTAAAAAAGCAAAAAAAAAAAAAAAGAAAGAAATACGTGAAATTATTTAAAAAAATAATAATACAATTATCAACTGTTTAACATCCTCATTGACTTACTTTTTTACTGGTGAGCCTTTGAAGACAAAGGCATCTTTTGTACTGGTTTCCACCATATTGCCGTCCCATAGATAGTTGTCTCGAACTTAGTAAGTCGTCAACAGATGAATAAAGTAAAGAAATAAATGTCAACAGAGGTATGAATAAGGAGTGGGAGGTGATATAAAACTTGTTGAACCAGACAATTAAGTAAATAGCATGATCAGATCTGAGAGCTGAAGATGGATGTCTGAGTTACCTCAATAGTTAAGGGATGAATTGATTAAAGATTTATCATGAAGAAGAGTAATAGGGAGCAACAATATATGAAAGAATAAAACTCTCTGAAAGTAATGTCATGGAACAAATAGTAGAGTGAAATTTTAAGAAGGACAGTTTGGTCAATATAAAAGATAGAGAAAATAAGATAAAGACTGGAAATTGTTCACTTCTTTTACTCAGATGTGGCCCATAGGTAGAGCAGTGTCTATGTTGCCATATTAAACCAGATTTAGAAAAATCAGTTGGCTTCAGAAATGAATTACAGGGAAGAAATTGGAGGCAGAGAATGTAGATACATTTTTTTCCCCAAGAAATTTTGCTAGAAAATCAGAGATAAGACAGAAGTTAGAGTTTGTTTTTCTTTTCATTTAAATTTTAGAGGGAAATATTTAGGGCTGGCCAGGTGGCGCAAGCAGTTAACTGTCCGCGCTCCACTGTGGCTGCCCAGGGTTTGCCGGTTGGGATCCTGGGCACACACCCACGCACTGCTTGACAAGCCGTGCTGTGGCAGCGTCCCATATAAACTGGAGGAAGATGGGCACGGATGTTAGCCCAAGGACAGTCTTCCTCAGCAAAAAAAAAAAAAAAAAAAGAGGAGGATTGGCAGATGTTAGCACAGGGCTGACCTCCTCACAAAAAAAAAAAAAGAAAAAAAAAGAAGGAAGTATTTAAATATGCTGATATTACAAAAGGTAAAGGCTAGTATAGAAGGAGTAGACGAAGAATTGTAGATCAAGTAGATCATCAATTTACCAGGGCATCATAGAGGATTGGCAGAGGTAGAGAGATAACTGTGGACATGAAGACACATGCCTCTTTCAGAGAAACAGAAGAAAGACATAAGAATGGACAGACACAGATTGCAGGTCATAAGAAATGCTGAATATTGGTGAGTCTTGATGTTTTCTGAACAGTAGGACTTAGCATAATCTTTCTGAAAGTGAAGAGGCAAGAAATGCATTTGAACACGTGACGTTAAATGATTGCTTAAAGTGATATTTATAACCTTAAAATCCATATATTAGAAAAATTAAGTGTGAAATTAAATTGTCTATCTTTTTGAGTAATTAAAACAAAACTAAATTAAATCCACAGAGAGTAAAAGATAGGGCATGTCATAGATAATAGCAGAAATGTATGAAAACTAATTAGTATCAATCAACCAATCTAGAAAACAGAATCATGAAAACAGAAAAAACAATCAAGAAAACAGAAAAAACAGTGAAGGCAAAATTTGCCTCTTTGGAAAAGCCAAAAATTTTCATAAACCCATCACATTTTGGATCAAAAATAAGAAAGAAAGCACAAAGGCCAATGCCAGACATGAAAAAAGGATATATCATCACATGTTAAAGATAATATGACCGTTGAGAAAGAAATTTGATAAATATAAATGAAATGGACAGGCTCCTTGTAAAACACAAATTTTGAAATCTGACAAAAGAAGACATAGGAAATTGCAATAGCGTATTAAAGTAGTCATAAGTGAAATTATACATAGCAGGGCAAGAAGGTTCACTGATGTGTTCTTTCATATATTTCTGTAAGAAATAACAGTGATTTTAAACAACTCCTTCAGAAAGAGAAAAAGATCAAAACTTTTGCAACTTATTTTCAATTTATCTTTGATAAAAAAACTTACAGCAACATTACATGTTTTATATGCAAGAGAAATTGTAGAAAAATATGTCTCGTAAACATTGATGCAATGATCATAACTAAAATTTAGACAAATTATATCCAGCAGTAATTTAAAATGATAATTTAGTCATGAACAAAGTTATTCCAGAAAAAAATATATTAAATTTGGAAATCAGACAATGTAATCTATTGCACCTATAGAATAAAGAAGAAAAATAATGCAATTATTTCAATAAATGCAGGGAAAAAATCTGATAAAATTAAAAATTCATGTATGATAAGAATTTTAGCAAACTAACTATAGACCAGTAAGTAAGATCTATATCATCTTCGGTACTAATTGTATTGTTAATAATATCAGTAGTAGCAGTAATAACAAGACGAGCAGCTACAATAGTAATTAGCAGTAGTCGTCAAGGCAGCATTCATTGAAAAATAACGATTTATGTATGAATATATAGACATATGGATATATACATATATATACATTACTTTATTTCTTATTTCAAAAATGTTATGGGTCGATTTACGAAAATATTCACGTGTGTTTATATATAAGTCTTAAATCAGAAAATACCAAGGAGAAGGAAAAAAAAGTGTAAAATCAGTACATCAAAAATAACTCAGAGGGGCCTGCCTGGTGGCATAGTGGTTAAGTTCGCACACTCTGCTTTGGCAGCCCGAGAGGATGTTAGCTCCGAGCCTGTCTTCCTCACAAAAAGAAAATAAATAAATAACTCAAGAAATTCCTACATACTTTTTGAAGTTGGATTTTCGCTAAATTTTGACCTAAGAGGAAATTAAGTTTAAGAGCATAACTCAACAATTACAAAACGCAGTGATATTACATGTAATTATATCTGTTGTTGCAGAGACACCAAAGTCTTGCTGCTTTTATGTGGGAGAGACATATCCCACATTAGTCTTCCTTCAGAAAATATTGTGTGACCGAGGAGACAATGACTAACCACGTCTGTGGGATAAATTCAGTGACTATTCTCACAAAGATACCTCTTACGGTCTACTTACTTAACTAGAAGACAATGCCCATCCTTCACCCTTGAGGTATTGATTAAATAAGAACATCATAAATCTTTCTCCCTCTCTTGAAGGAATTAAAGGAGGCTCTCTCCCAAAATCTGACCTGGCTGAAATACCAAGGAAATGAAATCAATAAATTCAAAGCTACCTCTAGGTTTTTGTAGTTAAAAATGAGTTATCAGTTCATGGACGGCTGTGTCACAATCCAAATTTCATTTCAGTTTCTTGGGTCCTGATATGCAGTAGTTTCTTGAGAAGGTCAATCCTCCTCCATTTACTGCCTGAAGGAAAACCACTAAAAATTTCCACTGAAACGTCTACTGATGTTTGGGTATTTTGTGTTGTTTTTGTGTCTTATTTTATTTCATTTTGTTTTCTTTTCAACTTTGGTGTTCTCTTCATCATCTAGTATTTGGTTTATACAAGTGTGGACGTAGTACTGCTCGGGAGGAAAAAAAATAAAGGGCATCAGAACATTCATTCAGTGTGGCCCTTTATGCTTCAAACATTGATGCTGAAAATAAATGTAAAAATGTCCGAATATATGTATACTAAAGACTATTTATCAAAACATTTTTAATAATAGAGAAAAATCAGAAAACAATAAAAATATGCAAGAAGACTAGGAATATTTGAAAAAAACTTATAAATTCATTGTGGTAATGAAAGTATATGTAACAGTATTGAAATATTCAAATGATGTTTTTCTGCAAGAATCTAGTGTGTAAAGAATTATACTGCATAAATAAAGTATTCAGTAAACTTGTTAAAATATATATCTTTAGTTTATATTTATCGATAAATATATTGAGGGAAAGAGTATTTCTGTTTGTTCATTAATTTATTCATTTGCAAGTTTTTATACTTCTTGAACTATTTGGTTTAGACATGAATCAATTTTTGTGAGGATCTGAAAAAAATTGAACAGATCACAAAATTATTGTGTTCCTTTTTTGGCAACATGTACCCTTATTAAATTTATTTTTACTCTCTTCTCAGTTATTAAGATGAGGAATATTGTCTAAGTCATAAAAAATAGTATATATGTGGTTTGGAGGAGGGAAGTAGATTCTTATTTTGAGTAGATTATGTAAAACTTTAATCCACTTCCTAGCCTTATAGAAATTGGAAAAATTCTAGAATTTGAACGGGAGATAGTAGTCAATGCGTAAAGCAGTCAGATCCATGAGAAATATTGGGTAAAATTAAGTATGGAAAAGGCAATATCTGCTTTCAAGGGGCTGGTAAATTGTCAATTTTGTCAAGATATGGTAGGAAAAAGAAATTGGCAAAAACAAAGCTTGATAAAACTGTCAAAGTTCAATGTAGAGTAAACTGAAAAGCCATTGTCTCTGTTAGTGGTAAAAGTATAGTGGATATTTGTTACATTTGACTATCTATTATCCATCTTCACTTTTTCTGGAAACAATGATTTGATTTTACTTACAAAAATATTGTTCTATATCTCAATCTCAAAGGACAAAATCCACCTTGATCCCAGTGATCAGCTGAGGTATAAACCTGACCCAAGTTACCCATCTGAAGCTCTAACTTTTGCTAAAGCTAAAGTGTCTTTCCTATAGTTACTAGAGCTCAGCATTTGAGAAGTGCCTCCCTGACAATACGACAGAAAACAGAAGGGCAGGAATTGAGAAGAGAGAGACAGAAAGACACAGAAAGAGGCTGAGTCAAGTCTTGATTTATTAATGAGTGAAAAAATGTACCTGGGTCGGTATGTGCCTTGACACAACAGATGGTGATAAAATAAATTCATTTCTTTCAAAGCCAGTCTGGATTGAGTTTATGTAAGTAGCAACCAGGAGATCCTGGCTAATAGAGAAGGGAATATATCCATTTAAATTCTGAAAGGATTCAAGAAGGGAGTAACACATTTGAGTTAGAGGCAGTGAAGCATAAAAATGTGACCAGTCTAGATGAAAGGAGAAAGAAGGTCATAAAGATATTTAATCTGCTTCCTTCCTCTATGCATCTGAATTTTACTGCTTTCAAAATGGCTTCAGTCTGTAGGTATAATCAACTGGTAGGCATGGGTGACAGAAATAATAAAGTTGTTGATACCAAGTTCACTCTACTTCATATTATTTACTCCTTTTTTCAAGCCACAACAGTACTACTCTGATATTTTGCTATCCTATGAAAGAAAATGCTGCTTTTTCAAATGAGAAAGCCATACTTTTATTTTAACAAAGTTTAAAGAATATCTAAGATGGTGTAAACCACAAGGAAATAGAAATATTCAGTATTAATAATTAACATTTGTAATTATGTTAGAAATTGTACTAAATAGTTTATATAAATTACATCAATAAATCTTCACACATATATTTGTTTTCCCAATGAGTAGACCTGGTCTCAGAGTGATTAGGCCATCTTCCTTTGGTTATGAAACTGAGAATGACAGAGCCAGTTGTGTAGAGCAGATACTCCGGTCCCCTTATGCGCTACAATCTCTACTGAGTTGCGAATAAGATCAAAACTTCCTCCCATCCCAGTACACACACTCTTTTGTAATGTGACTCCACAACACCTCTCAACAAAATGTTGAGGCTGTTCTCCATGCTCTTGAATCTGAGCTGAACTTGTGACTTGCTTTGGTCAATAGAATGTGGCGGAAATAGCATTTTGCGGGTTTAGGGGACCTCAGCCTGAAAAGGACTTGCAACTTGCAATCTCACCCTGTGGGAATATTGCTACCACCTTGGGAAGAATTCTTAGCATCCTGGATGATGAGAGATTACCTGGAGACAGATAGCTCACTGATTGCCTGAACCACTGGCAAGCATGAAGCCGTTTTTAACTAACCAGGCTCAGTCAAGCTGCCAGGTGTCTGTAGTCTCATGAGTGAGCACAGATGAGACCAGCAGAAAACCATGCAGTGGAGCCCAGCTCAGTTTGTTAACAGAACCATAAGTAAATAGAATGTTTTTTTACGATACTAAGTTTTGGAATGGTTTACCATCCAGCAATAAATGACTAATACAGATTCTGTATGTTGATATAGTTAAACATGAATATTTTTTGTGTGAGTAGAGTGGATCCCCAAAGGGAAGCTGGATAAAACTCCCTCAAACAAATTCACTCAAACAATATTAGCATATGCTTACTAAATTATCAATGTGGTTTAAAAGGCTTAGACATTTTTAGAATAAAAAAAATTTTATCAACATATTTCAGAGGAAATTAAATGACATATAATTAATCTTAAAGAATATATAAACTATTTATATGCTAATTTGAATATAATTTCAGAGATTACCTATTAGATGTATCAGTGCATGTGTTCAAATATAACATAATTTTTCCTTACATGTAAGTTAAGTACACTCTTAAAATATATTTCATGAAGTATATTTCACATGTTAAAAGTAGGCAGGAAGCATTAACCCAAAGTCTCATACTTAGAGAATATTTAAGCTATCACATATAATTTTCATTTGTAACAAACATTTTCAAATATCCTAATATAAATACATTAGGTAATTTTCATGTCTGATTTTAGAAATCATCCATTAGCAAAAAAAGCGTTCCTCGTGTCCTCAGTCCATTAAAAGATTAATATGTTACATTATAAGGAATATTAAACTAATAAGACCATTTCTTAGGACATAAATATTGAGAGTTACAGTACTGATAGTTCAAAACTAGAGGAACAATTTACAGAAAAATTATAGAGATTTAGAAAGTAGCTTGATTATATTGATATTAAAGGACTGTCTTTAAATATACATACTTTGTGCTTTTTAAAATAAAAATGAAAGGTTACTGAAAAAGAAAAAGACTAGTGGTAAAAAAACATAATACATAATGATAGATAATGGGATAAAACATATTAAGACAATAGTGAAAGAGTAAAAGATTAACAAAAAATAGAAGTGATTTATTAATTATTCATTTAGAGAACTAGTGAGAAAATTTCCCTAAGAAAATGTTACATGTTGATACATAATCCAAAAAAATTGTTAAAAATAATAATTATAGTAATAACAGTAATACTTTGCACACATAATATTACAGTACACTTGAGTCATTACAGTACACTCAAGTCAATGATTAAAGACCTTGTATATTTTATCACCTTTTATTCTTACAACAACCTTTTGGTAACAAGATATGATGCTATATAGAAAATAGAAATAAAGATATAACAGTTATACAGAGAACATTTCAACAGAATCTATTACTTGTGCATGTATTTCTTTATTTTTCAATTCTAAGTATTGAAAAATAAATATTATAAACACCTTTTTAAACAGCTATCCATGCAAAGTTATTTGCAAGCATTTTTCATATTAAATTTGTATATAATAACATCTCTGCCCATACTTAATTTCAACCAATATATTGATACATGGTATACTTTAAATCCTGGGCTATGAGCTGATAGTGCAGATAGATATATTTAGGAGACTTATAGTTTATTTTCAATAAAAAGACCTTACTTTTGTGATAAAATCACATACAGTTTTTATTGTGCTTATTCATAATTTATTTTACAAATATTTAATGAGTACCTATTTTATTCTAGTCACTCTTCTAGAAAACACCACGGTTAAACACACACACACACACACACACACACACACACACATAAGAAAAGTTGCTCAGCATCACTTCTCATTAGGAAATTGAAAATTTAAACAACAAGGAGATAGTTATTCACTATTAGAATGGTTACAATGCTAGATTGGCTAAAAAATCCTCCTGATTACAGCAATTGCTGGTGAGGATACAGAGCAACAGTACCTCTCATCCATTGCTGGTGGGAATGCAAAATGGCACAACCAGAGTGGTTTAGCCATTTAGCAGTCTCTTACATAGGTAAACACAGTCTTATACAATCAAACAATAATGCTTCTTGGTATTTACCCAAATTATCTAAAAATTTATGTCCACAGAAAAACCCTCACATGAATGTTTATAGCACTTTCATTTATAATTGCCAAAACTTGGAGGCAACCAAGATGCCCGTCAGTAGGTGAATGGATAAATAAACTGTGATACATATACACAATAGACTTTTATTCAGGGATAAAAAGAATGAGCTATCAAGTCACGAAAAGACATTAATAAATCTTAAATGCATTTTGATAATGAAATAAAGCATCTGGAAAGGCTATATACTGTAGGATTCAAATAATATGATATTCCGGAAAAACAAGACTATAAAGACAGTAAACATATCAGTAGTTGCCAGAAGGAAGTGAGATGGGGTTGAACAGTTTCAGCACAGAGGATCAGGGGATTTTTTAGAGCCAAGAAAGTATCCTGTGTGATACTCTAGTGGTGGATACACAACATTATGCATTTGTCAAACCCCATAGAAGTTTAGAACAGAAAGAGTGAACTTTAATGTAGGCACATTAAAAAAAAAAAAAGTTTAAGCGGTTGTGGATCCTATGAAGACATGGAAAATGTGACAAAACAATCTCACTATATTACGTATATATGAGACTACCTCATTGAAGGGAGGGGGGTAAAGCATGCTGACCTAAGTAACTTTGGAAAGAAATAGAGCCTGAAAGACTAAAGGCAAAAGGAATTGTACACAAGCACTGTACTCTAGGTTATAAAGTTGTTTCAGATGGGGATATGAATTAGCAGTTAGGATACACAGATACTGCTACACATTTTTAATGGAAATGAACAATTAAGTAAATGGATGGCAGATGATAGGAGTCAGTCTTCTCACTGTTGGTGTGAGAATTTATATATAAGCAAGGGGAGGGGACTAGAATTATCCAAGTAATAATGGAATAGAGTTATATACATCAGTATAAACTCATATTTATCTTAATATAGATGTAGATGGCTCCATACAGAAATATTCATAGATCGGTGTATACAGACAGGATAGTATATACACATATATTTCCTTGCTCTGTCACCTGAGCAGTCCCAGAAAATGACAAGCATGAAGGAAGGAGCATATCTACAGCTCAGATCTTAGTTTCTAATAAATTCTCCAATAAAGGAAACCGAGGTTCCTTGGAGAAATGGATAATTCTAGGACTGGGGTAAGTAACATATAAGATGAGCTTACAAAAAGTAAGAAAATGCTTTTAAAAAAAGCCAAAAAACCCCTCAATGATGAGGGTGCATCAAAGGAACACAAGGGCCAATTGAAGGGGCTCCCAATGGCCAAAGATGGAACAAAATAAATAGTGTAGTGTTAGATTATATTCAAAAGTATAAGACAAATATCTGTGAGTTTATTCTGATATAAAAATGATTAGATAAGCAAATAAATGGGCGAGAAGAGAAGAATTCCAAGTAATTTACATAGAACCCCTACCCTCTAGGAGATAGAGCATAATTCCTTACCACTGAAGTGTAAATTAACCCTGTATATAGTGACTTCCTTCCAAAAAGTACAGAGTGGAAATGAGAAGAAACAGCAAATTTACAGTGGAAGATTTTGACAAAGACTATCTCAGCTGTGTGATCACTAACAACCTCAACGGTGTTAAGTCAAGCTGATACTTATTTTGATATCATGGTACCTTTGATATGATCAAAATGGCATTTTATTTCTGTGGCCATTCTTCCCAAAAAATGTAACCCTAGTCTAATCATAAGGAAAAAAAAAATCTAAGCAATTGAGGAACATTCTACAAAATAGCTGACCAGTGCTCCTTAAAACTGTCATCAAAACAAGGAAAGTGTGAGAAACGTGTCACGGTAAAGAAGAGCCTAAGGAGACATAGCTGCTAAATGTAATATGATATCCTGTACAGGATCCTGGAACAGAAAACTTACATCAGGTAAAAACTAAGGCAATCTGGATACAGTATTAATTTTAGTTAATAATCATGTATCTATATTGGTTCATTAATTGTAACAAATGTACCATACTAATTTAAAATAATAATAGAGGAAACTGGATATGCAGTATATGGGAACACTCTTTACTATATTTGGAGTTTTTCTGTAAATCTAATTTGTGCTAAAAGTAAAATTTTGTTTAAACACACACATACAACCAGACAAAAATAAAAATAAAAATAAAAACAAAGTCCCATTTGTCGCAAGTTTATATTCTTTTCTGGGAGATGAATTATAAACAGATATATATGCATATATATTTATTCAATGATAAATACCATGAGGAAAAATAAACCAAGGAAAAAGGCCAAGAAGAAATGACGGGGGTGCTATTTCAGAAAGGTTGGTTCGAGCAGAACACTTTAAGGAGGTGAAATCTGAATTAATTGAGTTGAAAATACTGTCTCAGATACAAAGGGAAAAAGAGAATGTCACAGTGGGAATGACCAATTTTGCCAAATGCCACTGAGAAACTCAGAAAGGAGAAAATTTAGTAAGAACTTTTGATTTTTGACACTGTTGGGAAAGGCAGTCATGCACAGCCTGCCTGGAACGTGTCCTTACACGGAGATGAACAAGCCCTCAGCCTGCGCTGAGCATATCACTCTAGGAATATGTGTCTCTCTTCCAGTTTTGATGGACACTTCTTGATTCTACCCAAGGGTGTGTGTCATATGGCACCTGGGGCGCCCCAATGCTCTCTATGTTCCCGATGGGAGGGAATGGGGTCCTTCACCCGCAGCACAAGAGGCCATGGAGGACCAACACTCCCTTTTGAAGCTGAACTTGCTCTGTTTTCTTCCATCCAAGTGCTTGTGTGAATTGTGTCCTTGGCAACGCTGACACCTGCACACCACGGAGTGGGGTGATCTCCTGGGACTGCTGCTCCTGGTGACAGGCATTGTTATGCTCTTTGCCATCCTCCATGCAGTGGGACTCCACCCTTGGAGGTGGTAACAGGTGTCCCTTGCTTGATAGATACCATTGAAGTTGTTTGTGACTCTGAAGAGTTGTTAAAGGGAGTGTTGGCGAAAATGACCAAATTGACAAGTATTTTAGAGAGAAATGGAGGTGAAATGTGTGGAAAACAGCGATGTGAAGAGCTGACTCATGTAAGATCTAATCAATTAGAGCCATGTTTTTTCACATTGAGATATCGATATATCATATGACATTCCTGTTTACCAGGCTGATTTCCAAGACACCAATGTGAGTATGTAGAAGCAGTGTTGCTGTGGGCTGTCTTAGGGATCTAGATGTTTTTCTAAGAGTAGTAATAAGCCACTGCATTTTTATTTTGTTTGTTTCTAAGAGTAACTTTTATGATTTAATACCCCCAGAGTATGAAAAATGCATTTTATGAGAATGAATGTGGGTGTTGCTGAATAGCTGGGAAACTATTAGACTGGTCAAAGAGAGACGTCATGAGCTCCGGTTGTGGTGATGTGAATTGGGATATAGATATGTGCATGTGAAAATAGATATTTGCAAGCTAGAGTGGCTGATAAATGGAAATGGAGGAGGTAGAACAGTAAATAATGACCCTTACATGACTAGGCCAGGGTAAACGCTCTCCTTTAGCAAAATTGGGCACTCTAGAGTGTTATTAGTTATAGAGGGGAAACTCTTTCTCCACGTTAGACATGTCTACTCAAAGGTTCCTTTGTAACTTCTAAGTGCAAAAGGAGAGTAGGCAGTTGAATATATGGTTTTGGAATTCAGAAAAAGAGATCTGAACAGAGATATTCAGATTTTGGAATTTTCTACATATCAGTTATCATTCACACACTGGGAAATAATGTTTGCCTTATAAAGAGGGTACAGTGAGAAAAGAAGATGGTGTGACACAAGGACCCCAAAAATGAGCCTAGGAAGAACTAGCCAGATATATTGCAAGAGGACCACAAAGAATAGGAGTCAAGTGGGGAGAATGTGAGAAAAGGCAGGAAGAGGAAAAGCATGAAAAACACTTCTGAAACTGTGTCCCACATCCACTAGGTTAGAGTAAGAGATGGTTGACTAAGACTTCTGAGCTTATCTTGTAGAACAATAGGACAACCGCAGAAGAGGAAACAGCTTGCTGACAGCCCCCTTGGACTGAATATGGCGCAGGTGCATTGAGGGACTAGAATGATGGATCAGTGAACTTTGGATGTCACGGGCCAAAAATCCACCTCCTGTAACACACGGAATTCCTCCGAATTGGCACATGCAACCCATGAAGAGATGTGAAATACAGTCGCACCTGTGCAGAGGACTCTTAAAACTTCTTCTTACCCTTCGACCAATCATTTCTTACCCCCAACTCACTCCTACTCCCTACTTCCACAATAAATATCCCACACAAAAGCTGATCCTGGAGACAGATTTGAGCTTTGTCTCCTGTCTCCTTGCTTGGCCACTCTTCAATAAAGCCTCTTCCTTCTGCCAAAGATGGTTGACTCAGTATCTGGTCTTTCCACTGCGCATTGGACAAACTGACCTGCCTGTGGTTGTAACAGTTTTCAAAGATCAAGAATAGTCAGTGCTAAAACTGTCCCTGTGATTTAGAAAGATAGAGGTCTTTAATGTCTTTGGTGAGAACTTGGAGTGTGCCAAGATGTGAAATTAGTCTGTCTGTCTATCTATCTATCTAGGTATCTACCTATCTCTATCTCTCTAGCCATTTTCTTCCATCATTTTTACATTCAAGTCATAGTTGGAAGTGCAGGTAGGATTGGCCTTCTCAGGGATCCAAATTATTAGTTTGCTAGAAGCATCTAACTGTTTATTCCTATCTTCCCTGTGCCAGTTGGATTAAAGTCATTTTAAAAAAGAGTGAATATTGTATTTTCACCATGTTGATATCTTCCCTCCTCCCCACAGCAACTTCCATTCAATTGATGTTCACAACTCTGGCCTAGTTTTCTTACTATGCACAGAAAGATTTACAAACAGCACAAAGTAAAGATACTATATTATAATTAATAGTTTTATTTTATTTACTATATTCAATCATTTATATATCATTTATATTAACTAAATGATCTCCAAACATCACATGTACTGATGTATGTGTTCAGATAACCTATTCACTAGAAAATAAAATGAAATAGTTCATACAAAATATATGTATTGCAAATGCAAAATCATTTAGATTATCAACAAGAAAATCAGTAAGTACTCATTCATTGTTTCTTCTTTCTTCTCATTTTGATATATTTATTGAATGTTTGATATGTCTTTTTAATGTTAATTTAGAGTTAATTTTGTTTTAACAGATTATTTAATTAAATTCTCATGCAAACCCTGGGATATAGCTACTATTACAGCCACCACTCAACAGAAAAGGAAAAGAAAGGAGAATAAGATTAAATTAGAGGCCAGTTACCCAGTCACACTTGTTGCCTCCTCCACACAAATTACGTTTTTTAAAATGCCATACTTCTGGTCACGCGTTTTCAGTTATATTGTAATGCTTGTTTTTGAGCTATTGAATATTTGGCTTTCTACATGTATGCAGATAATTTGTAAAAATAACATGTTAATTGTGAGAGTGTATCTATAGCCTAAGTAAGTGTACTTAAGGAGAAAGATTATATAATGTTTTGCTAATAACATAATTTCAATGTTATATATTATTTAAACTATATCTATATGATATGTGGATTTAATAATTTTAGACATTCCCCTTCATTCTTCAAAAACCACAAAAACATGCTATAAACCTGAAATGGTCAATTTGTCTCTGTTCCATTTCTTTTATTTTCAATTGCAGAAAAATATTTCTGAGCCATCTGGCTGCTTAAAGAAAGTGAAAACTTGCATCCTACTTTGTGTTCTTTTTTGATAGCCAGCTTTGCTTTTTGGTTTATGAAGCATATTGCAGAATTTCAAGCAAAGGATAATTGCAAATTACTAGTAGCAGGTGCATAGACTATTTATTTACCAGTTTTATAGTATAAAAAGTACATTAAGAAAATGGTTAATTTTTTATCATTCAGTTATTCTCTTATGAGTACATTATCATGACATTTTATCAGAGATAAAGGCTTCATTTTTAACTTGTCATTTATTTAATAAGACAAAGTATTCATGATGATTTCCAAGAATAGAAGGGATGACCTATATGTATAGTGTCATGCCTGGCGTAAAGTTAGGGCTCGAAGGAGTAGAAGCTGCTATATTTATGATTATGATTCAAATTAACAAACTATAATAGATATTAAACAATAAACACATATACTGTAATATATTTTAAATACTTACTCTTTTGTTGGTTTCATCTCCCCCTGCCATCACCCATCTCATCAAGAAAGAACTCATATCTTTTAAGATATGAATATAAATGTGAACAGAGAACAAAATGTGAAATGCAAAAGAGTACTATTTAGAGTGGTAAACAGCAGAATAAAGCAAATTCTCAATGATTTCTTTCCAACAATCAAAGTAAAGGATTTATTCTAATAGGGTAAAGAGTCTGAGGACCCAATTCCATTTGTGGGTGTGGGTGTGGGAGTTTCCCACACCACCAACAAAAGCAATTCTTGAACACCAACAGGGTGTCTAAAAATTCAACTCAATTTCGACACTAGCTATCCAGAGATAGAATCAGATTTTACAGGTAAAGGGTTCAGTCCCACAAAACTATTACCCCCTCCACCCTCGCTGCTTTAGAAACCAGTTGGAAGCCCAGGTTATCATCTGTGCTTCTGACCAATTAGCGATAAATCAGACGTTCCCAAGACCCCTTTCCTTGGGTTTGATTAATTTGCTAGAGCAGCTCACAGAACTCAGAGAAACATTTTACTTACTCGACCACTTTTTATTACTAAAAAAAAACAATTCAGGAACAGCTAGATGGAACACATGCATAGGGCTGTTATCACACCAGGTCTGTTTTTG
The DNA here is from genome assembly GCF_020826845.1 of Diceros bicornis minor. Classification (NCBI taxonomy): domain Eukaryota; kingdom Metazoa; phylum Chordata; class Mammalia; order Perissodactyla; family Rhinocerotidae; genus Diceros; species Diceros bicornis. The sequence goes on from NC_080777.1 coordinate 18,912,835, forward strand.
CCTGCCGCCCAGAAAGCCAAACGCTGAGATGATGAGATTGCAGCAGAGAGAGGGTTTAATCACAAGGCAGCCAAGTGTGGAACTGGGAGACGGAATCTCAAATCCGCTTCCCCCAAAACAGAGACTCAGGGATATTTATGGGATGGGGGCAAGGTGGTCTGAAATGATTGGAGGTGAGGAGAGATGAAGTAATTGATGATCTGCACAAGCGTAGTCAGGCCTCATGCCTCTTCGTAGGACACATGTTCACAGAATGGCGGCATTAGCATGCCCTGAGGGGGGGGTTCCAACCTCTTGCTGTCAAAAGGTCGCTTATTGGACACATGTCTGTGTGGGCCCAGTTGATGGGTTGGTGGTCTCAATCTGGCCTGCAGTGGACAAGGAGTTCAGTTCCTGAAAAAAAACTAGCTCAAACACCCATTACCGTGGTGACCTGGGCTCCCGGGGGATGTTATCCATAGGAACCTAGTGAGAGTCAGATAGCGTATTACCTAAACAGCACAGTTAACAATGGGTAAGTTTATCATGCCGATTTAAGTCCCTGCTTTCCGTTCTGATAAGTTTCTAGGTAAAGCCACCCCCTCCTTCTTCCTGGTACAGGGGAGAAGAACCTTTACAAATGGAGATTTTCTTCACGAATGTACATGTCTCTTATAAAGGGTAACCAGAACTAAGAATGGGCTTAGCACAGACCCACCCAGGTACCCAGAGATGTCCATGGTAACAGCCTTTTCTGGGGGTCAGGGCTCCCATCCCAAACTCCTTTGGTTAGTTAGTGAGGGTGGAGGCCAAAATGTCATTCAGGCAGAGACATATTTTGAGATGGCAAATTCCAATCCCCCATAGTTCTTAGCTGCTTAATCATCAATGGCTAACAGTTCACCAGTTTCAGGGCAAGACATGGGGAAAGGGCTCAGAGCTTCAATGCCCTTTTGGGATGCGCCACTCTCCTCATATCTCCACAACCTGGTTGGTGATCACCAACCCAGAAGCTCTCCAAACCCAGTCCTTTGGGGTCTTTATGGAGGCTTCATTACATAGGCATGGTTGATTAAATCATTGGGCGTTGGCAATTGATTAAACTTCTATTCCTCTGCCCTCCCTGGATGTGGCAGGAAGGATACTGAAAGTTCCAACTCTCTAATCACAGAGTTGGTTCTTCTGGCAACCAGCCACCATCCTTAGGTGCTTTCCGAAAGTCACCTCATTAACATAACAAAAGACACTTTGACAGCTCTCATCACTTTGGAAATTTCAAAGGTTTTAGGAGCTGTGTGCCAGAAACAGGCTGAAGACAAAGTATATATTTCTTCTTATTGTAAATCACGATATCACATAGGTATATCTAGATCAGTTGCAAATGCTGGTTCCCTATATACAAATGCACCTCCTATTCTATCAGACTTAGTTATATATTATCCAGCATTACCTCATTGCTTTATTATACTTTCAAAATCATTATTGATATTAGGTATAACAAGAACTTACTTTGTTCTTCATCAGATATTTTGCTGTTTTTTACTTTTTTTCTTTCTAATATATTTAAGAATTACTTTGTCAAGTTCCACAAATGTATGTTGGAGCTTTAATTGGAATTACATTGGTCTATAGATCAGTTACTACTAATACCACAGGCCATCATCATTGGTCACCATGATTATTTTAACAGACTTATAATTAATACTTTATTTTTTGTGCTTTTGTTCTCCAATGGCTTCTCTTCTGATTCAAAAAAAAGAAATCCTTTTGATGATATAGAATATAAAATGAGAAAATGAGCATCTAGTTCTTACTTTATTTCCTGCTTTTCTCTCTCTTGCTCTCTCTGTTCCTGCCAAATATCTCTTCTGATGTTTCTTAAACATGTCACGTTTCAGGAATGTTTACATCTCTGTACCTTTTTTCTACTTGTATTTCCTTAGATAGTGACACTGAGGTTTTGCCTAATAATATTGTTTAAAATTTCGCCCATCCCTAACAGTATCCTACCAAAGATTCAAGAGGAACAAAGACTCAGGTCTTCAGCTAACAGTCACATGAGTGAATGGAAGATGATCCTCCAGTCTCAGTCAAGCCTTCAGATGACATTAAAAATCCTGCCCCAGAACCACCAAACTAAGCCACTCCACTTACAGACTACCTAGATAATAAATTTTTTAAGCTGCTGAGTTTTTGTAACTTTTTACATAACAATGGGTTATTAATATACTATGTTATAGATCTAAACAGTTATACAATCCTTTCTATAATAGGCTAAAGCTGAAAATAAAAGCCTTCCAGTATTGTAGATAGTTGAAATCAAGAGTCATTTACATAGATTTTATTTTTAGTTTTTTATGGATGAAAAACAATTATGCTTATTTTCCCCCTATTTATATTTTAGAGGAAACATTTAATTTATCAGTGGAATAATACAACTTGTCAGATGATTTTTATAATACTCTCCATAGACCTGGAAGGAGAGATGACAAAATTAAATCATAAATACAGTTGATCTTCATTATTCATTGGTTCCATATTTGTGAATTTGCCTACTTGCTAAAATTTAATTTTAACCTGAAAATCAATACTTGTGGTACTTCTGTGGTCATTTGAGGATATGTTTAGAGCGATGAAAAATTTTAGTCTCCCTATGCTCAAATTACCAGCTGAGGTCAAACAAGGGGACATTCTATCCTCCAATTTCAGCTCTCAAACTGTCTAAAACTGTCTTTTTTGTGGTCTATTTAGTGCCACGTTTTCACATTTTGTGCTTTGTGGTAGTGATTTCTCTGTTTAAAATGGTCCCAGATAGTAGGGCTGAAGTACTGTCCAGTGTTCCTAAGAATAAGAAGACTGATGTGCCTCACAGAGAAAATACATGTGTCTTTAAATACATGTGTCTTTAAACAGAAACACACACAAGACAAGGTTCTGTATTAATCAGTGGATGAAAATGTTACCCTGTATTTCCCCGAGGACCAATGGTTCAGTGTACGTTAGTTCAGCATTTGTGGTAATTTCATCAAAAAATGTATTATAATTATAATGTATTATACCATATACTATTTACATATATATGTATATATATATACATTATAACAATAATTTATTCTAACATAATGTGTTATACTTCATGTAAATAATGAGAATTGACAGTATTAGTTTTGATTTACTGTAATAGCATATGTAGACACAGCCTAAATTTTTCACACAATAGTCTCCCAAAAGCCATTGACTTTTGCTTCCATTTAATATGTATTATGATATTTGAAGAGAAAAAATGAAACCTATTACTTGAGATTATTACATCTAGGAAAACCAAAAGTATTCATGTCCCATAATTCTTAACTAAGATTGAAAAAATTTTGAAATATCCTTCACCTAGATACAATAATTTTACTAAACTTAGGATATAAAAATTCATTTTAATTAAAATGATTTTAAACCTTGTTTGCAGCAACAATCTAGATGAAGAGATTACTCTTAAAACTATTCCCTTGATATAAATATGAACTACTTATTTCTAATTACATCAAATTTGTTTTTCTCTGTTTATGGGAGTGCGTTTACATATAAACTTTTACTTTGTTATCAATTAAGCATATTTTAAACATGAACTATCCAAAGAACTACCGAGCATCCAAAGAAGTACTACTTTTTAGAATAAACCACAGAAAGAGTAGAATTTATAATTTAGATAGGTGAAATTTTGTAGAAGTGATATTCTGGTGGTCTAGTGGTTAAGATTTGGTGCTCTCATCACAACCTGAGTTTGTGTACCCACCAGGGAACCACACAACCTATTTGTCGGTTGTCATACTGTGGTGGCTGTGTGTTGCTGTGATTCTGAAAGTTCCGCCACCTGAATTTCAAATGCTAGCAGGGTCACCCATGGTGGACAAGTTTCAGCGAAGCTTCTAGACTAAGACAGACTAGGAAGAAGGACCTGGCCACCCACTTCTGAAAAATTGGCCATGAAAACGCTATGAATAGCAGTGGAGCATCATCTGCTACAGCACTGGAAGGTAAGAGGATGGTGAAAAAGACCAGGCAGGGTTCTGCTCTGCTGTCCATAGGGTCACTGGCAGTCAGAATTGACTCAATGACACTAACAACAACAAATAAGTGACATTAAGATGAAAACAGTCATTTAAAAATCATTTAACATTATAAAGTGTTAGTAAGCAATTAACTTTGAATTAGTTTTGAATTAGCTGCAATAACCAATAGAAAAGCTATTTCAAAGCCATTGTTCAGAAGTTTTCTTTTTTTAGCTGGCAAACTTTCCTATGACAAATTAACGATAATTTGGCGAGCTAGTAATGAGGAGGAAAAAAAAGAAATGAGATGGTCCGAGGCAAGTTTGAGATCCTAAAACATTTCAAAATTGTAAAGATTTAAGAATTTTAGTAAAAACTAGGCGGTAGTGGGGCCAGCCCGGTGGTGTAGTGGTCGGGTTCACGCACTCTGCTTCAGTGGCCTGGGGTTCACAGGTTCAGGTCCCAGGCATGGATGTACACACCGCTCATCAAGTTGGGCTCTGGTGGCGTCCCACATACAAAATAGATGAAGATTGGCACAGATGTTAGCTCAGGGCCAATCTTCCTCATCAAAAAAAAAAAAAAAAGTTGTGTCCCATAAGAATTAAGAGGGACATTTTTTCATATTGTCTCTTTTTCCTGAAGCACATTTCGCTAGTAGTTTTTTGTTTTTATTTTTTTTTCCAGAATCACCATAATCCCCCACTCCTTCCCTCAGATGCAATATAGGAAGGGATCTAGCTCTCTTATCTTTTCATCATGACACATCTTCAGGAAGTGTTGCTTGTCCTTATATGTTGTCAACTTTTTTTTCCTTTTAAGTATATTTTTCCCCTCCTGATTACATTCCAATGTAATATTTTAGACAAAAATCTTTGGATTTTTTTCCCTTAGGATGCAAGTGTAATGAGTAATCAAAATTGAACAGGTTTTGTAGTATTAGTAAATCCAAATCAGAGCTTTTTGTAAAATCTGTTTTAATAATTATAAAAATCCACAAATTGTGTTACATTGTGAGTATAGTGGGGAGGAGTGTGTGTGCATGTGTCCCTTAAGATCATTTATTTTTTAATTAATGTATTTGGTCAGTCAGTTAGTAACTGGGTAACTGATATATTCATTTACAAATGGTCACTGCTAGGGATTTTATTAGACACATGTTCCCAAATTACAAATAAATATAGTTATAAAATTTTAAAATTCTACTATTTTGCAAGTTAAGCAACAAAAGTTTATTACTTTATTGTTATGTCTATAATAGATAAACTTACAAAGAATGTGGTTAAACACTGATACATTCAAGGCTAATATGTCAAAATATAACATGTTCCCTCTAATTTGATACGTTAGGACTATTTTTGCATGCTGGGAATTAAACAAACTATCATTGTTTATTAAATTTCTAAGAGTATATATTTAGCTACCTTTGGAAGGCCTATTTATATTTAGTTTGATGGACAGAGACTCTAAGGCAGCCACCCATGATCCCTGCCTCCCAGTGTTCACACCCTTAGATGGGCAAGAAAAATGACTTGTCCCTAACCAATAGAATATGGCAATGATGATGGGATGTCACTTCTGTGATCGTGATACATTAGCTAAGATTCTGTCCTACTGGCAGACTTGCTCTAGAGGCTCTCCTTCTGACTGGATAAAGTAGGTTTCCATGTTGGGTAAGCCCATATGGCAAGGAACTGCAGGCAGCCTCTAACTGCTGAGACAGGCCTCTGGATTCCAGCCTGCAAGAAGCTGGACCTCTCACCCATCAAGCTGCAAGAAAATGAATTCTGTCAACAACCTGAGTGAACTTCAAAGTGGATTTTTTCCCAGAAGAGCTTCCAGATGAGAACACAGCCCAATGGACACCTCCATTGCAACCTGATGTGAAGCTAAGCAGAGGATGCAGTTAAGCCACGCTTAGACTTCAGACCACAGAAGCTGTAAGATAATAAAGAGGTGCTACTTTAAGATGCTAAATTTGTGGTAATTTGTTAGCAATAGAAAATTAATGCATTTTTAAAAATAAGTAGACTTGTGTACACCTGAATGAAATTGAGATAAGTGATTTCCAAGGCTTTAGTTGCCAGGCTTCTTGAAAACTAAAACTAAACTAAAATAAACTAAAGTAAAAATGGTGTGATAAGGAGTTGGTTAGCTTGAAATGTTCTCCTTTTTTTATCATTATAACTTTTAATGAGGAAAGAAAACATTCTGACAATTTTTTAAAGCTCTTAACAATGTTTAATTGAGCAAGGTTTAAAAACATGTACCCACGCAAACTCAATTGTCATTTTCCACTTCCAAAAACAAAACAAAAAAAGAAGACAAGGAAAAAAAGAGAAACCTGAATAAGCCTTAAATGTTTAAAACCAAGAAATATCAAATAATTCCAGGCTTGCTTGAGAACAATGCCCACTATGATACTTATAGGATACTTTTTAAAAAGCAATTCTTTGTGGCTAAAAATCAATATTTTCTACATAAACATTTAGTCATATGTTATAAAAAAATTATCTCAAAATGTTTTTTATGACTGAATATATATTTGATATTTATTTTTAATGAAAATATATACTCAGGTATCTGCTTGATTTCACTTAATGAATCAATATTGAAGTTATCTTTTTAAAGATAGCTTCAAGCAAATTAGTAAGTTCATTCTTTGAAAAATAGGAGATATTTTGCAAATATTATATCAATAACAGACATGGCAATAAGCATGAATTACAGGAGAAAATAATGTCTCTAAAAGCAAACCGATGATCAAATTCACTAGGAGATAAAAACAGGAGCTTAAATGGGTGACTTTATTCCAACACAGGACTGCACTTCTATACTTTTACTTGACGTATTATCAGTAACTGTTAAGAGCAAAGGCTGTAAGTGTGACAGCTGAATTTGGATTTTGGGTCTCCTAATTCTCTTGGGAAATCTTGGGTATGTCACTTCTCCTCTAGTAGGCTCAGTTTTCTGAGCAGCAAGATGGAGTAATATCCAGAGGATGGATTACTGAGAGTGTTAAATTAGACTTATGAATACAAAGTACTTGGCAGAATTCCTGACACATAGTTCAGTAAGTCAGTGTTGTTATGGTTGTAACTGTTGATATTATTATTATAATCTTCACCAAATTTATGCTCTGTCAAGACTCTGCGTTATTCCAAATGACAACTAATATGACCAAGTAAACTACTCATTATTTCAATATTCTAAAACAAACAAACAAAATAACGAGTCTTCACTTGCCTCCTCAAGTAAAATTTATGTGACTCCTGCTTTTCAGAACATTCAAAAATGTATTTCATGATTCTCAGATTGAAAAAAATACAGTAAAAGTATTTTGGGAGAAACTGAGATTTTTGTACTCAGGAGATTTTTGTACTCATTTAAATGGGTATGTGGCAAGTGAACACATTTTTTATGACATCAAACCCTCTGAATTTTTAATATTGCAAAATATATATATGACCTAATTGTATTGCAGTTATGTATTCTGTTATTGATATTACCTAGTGTAAAATTATTTTAAAAAAATAAAGGAAATAAGAGAAACCATGTAGAATTATGAATCATGGATCATAGGTTTACAAGGCAAAAAAGAACTTAGAGATTTAACTGATGAATGAAAATCAGAGGGTAAATTGTCATTTCTTCAAACTAACCCCATCCTTAATGCTGAAGCATCTTAATCTTTCAAAGCACATTCAGCCAGAGTTTCACAAAGGCATTTCAATTTAATTTAAATTGGCTGAAACAATCAGATAGCTTTTTTTCTCATAAATGACTTGCTTTTGCAATGGCTGTAAAAGCTATTAGCTTTTTTTTAAAGCAGGTATGAGGTATGAAGATTTGTCTCTTGAGATGCGCACTGATTATTAATAAAGAGGTTGTGAAAATTGAACATGACTTTCTGCCAACACAGTAACACAGACTCTGTTAAGTGACAAGTGACGTTAAGAGCCCTTGAGAGGCAGGTCTTGTCAGAGGAAGGAGATTCATGTTAGTGTAGGGGGAATAAAATATTACCATTGTAGAGAAATTTAATTTCATTTCCTACCTGAGGATTATAGTAAACTAAAGAGAACTTGTTGTTTGAGAGATTGTTCTGACATCTGATTTTGTTCAACTTGCCTGGCTTGTCAGTCATCTAAAAAACTCCATGATAGTTTTCTACATTTCTCAAATTCTTCAAAAGCTTCTTGTTCAGTTTTTAACGCTAGTATGTTTTGTAATGATGACATAAATATCTCCATGTTGATTATCTGTCTATTTCCTTTCATTTATGGTGCCACAAAATCTTTCAACTCCACAGCAACTTGATTACACATTCAGGTATCATGTCTTGGCTCTTTGCCATTACTCAAAACTTCTGCATCTCTCCAATCTCCTGTTTATTCATGAACTTCTATCTTCTAGTCTTTCTTATAACAGCTCCCTTTTTCTCTTCTCGGATGCCTAGTGTTTCTGTCCTTCACACTAGTTTCTGTGATTATACAATCTCCAACTCAATCAAGAAAACAAAGTTAGAAATTTCATAATGCATTTCTTTTTTGAAAATAGTGAAACCACTAAAAATTCCCTGCTATTTTTGCATGGTTATTTTCAGCTATAAGTATTCTAGTATTGTTGGTTATTGAGAGTTCCCAGAGAAAGTAGAGAAAGCAGGCTAGTGGGTCCTACTATTATTCAGTTTTCTCATATTCTCTGGGCCCTTTCTGTTATTCAAGAATAATTAAATGAAGTCATTCCTTTATGTCTCATGCACATTGTGTTTTTTTTGCTTGACTTGATTCAATTCTCACTTTTGTGAAGACAATAAAGTTGATAGCTCTAACTTTGATTACTTAATGAACTCCCTTTGTATTGACTATATACAAAGGGAGTTCGTTAGGAAATATATATACATACACATACACACACACACACACACATATATATGGATACAAACACACATATATATATACACACACGATATGGACATAAATACACAATATACCAGTTGATTCTTTAAATCCAAAAATTTAAAATAATCATCTACTCTTTTCTATTCTAACTAATTCTTGCTACACACAAACCAGTATATTTTTTTCTATATGATGCTGAGACAGAATAATCCATTGATTTCATCTATTTATTCCTTCATTTATGCCATTATTCCTTTATTCAACAATATATCCTAAGCACCTGTAAGCCAGGCACTACCCTTAATGGCGTGACAGAAAGATGAAGAAGGCATATTTCTCAAACTAAATGACTTAATAGTCTAGTATAGGAGATCTAGAGATAAGTATTTAAAAGGCATCATAACAAGTGCAGTGAGAAAGTCCCAGCCAAGAGTCGTGGCTAATAGGAATAGAAGACAGAATGTAATGTATAGAACAGAGAATGCAAAGCGAAAGGAAATAAAAGAACATGATCAGAGGTGTGGATGTAGATAACATATGTAGAATCTATTTGTAAAGAATTGGCTATGTGTTGTCTAAGTGATAAACAATGATCCTAAATAATTAGATTCGAAACATCCATTTTTTTGTGTCATTTACTTCATAGGGTTTGAGTCTTTCTATGTTCCTCTAGCACCTAGGATATATCTCTGTAGGCATCACATCTCACTGTAATTACAGATTTATAGTATATATCATTGTCTTCCATTATACAAGCTATTGATGTGAAGGACAACATCATATTTGATTTATATCTCAGCATCTAATTCAATCTTTTGACCATATTCGGTATTGAGTAAATGTTTGCTGAATGGAACCATTAATCATTCAAGTTTCAATTTCCTAAAAAGACATGGATTCTAGAATCATAATGCCAATGGTTGGGTTTTTGGCTCAGCTTACTTCTAGTACAATATAGTTGGGCAATTATCTAAGCTCTCTTCCTCAGTGTCCTTATCTATAAAATGGACAAGTACTTACTTCTAGGATTATTGTGAAGATTAATTGATTTGAGCACTCAGAACAGACCCTAACCATAGTCAGTGCTATATAAGATAGCTATTTTATTACACTAATTCTTTGTCATTTGAAATGCTACTACTCAGGTTCACACACACACAGACACAGACATCTATTTTCCTATATCTTGCAATAGGTTTCTAACTCATCTTTGTACCATCAGCATCTCTCTCTTCTAATATGTTCTTCACACTACCATAAGAGTTCATGACCTAAAACCCTTATATAATTGTATAATTTTCATCATTTAAATTGACACTGACTAATTTATTTAAATTCCATCCCTTTCAATCTAGTGTTCAAAGATTTCCATAAAATACATCAGACTCTTTTTTCAAAAATTCTTTTCTTCTTTTTTAACAAGCTTTAATTCACGTACCACATGATTTACAAACTTAAACTATACAATTCAATATTCTTTTAGCATATTCCTAGACATGTACAGCCATCACCACAGTAAATTGTAGAACATTTTCGACACCTCACAAAGATATCCTGCGTCCTTTAGGTGTCACCCCACCATCCCCCTCTCCCATCACCTCCCACCCAGACATAAGCAAATACTTATTCCCTTTCTGTCTCTTCAGATTTCCCTGTTTTGCACTTTCACATGAATAGAATTACGTAGCATGTGGTCTTTTGAGACTGGGACTCGTTTCTTCCAGTTATAATGTTTTCAAGCTTCATCCATGTTGTGGTACGTTTCAGTACTTCATCACTTTTTACAACTGAAAAATTTCCGTTGTAAAGATACACCATATTTTGTTTATCCATTTGTCCTCTGAAGAACATTTTGGTTTGTTTTCACCTTTTGGCTGTTAGAAATAATGCTGCCATATACATTTATATACAAGTTTCTGTAGGGACATACATTGTTACTTCTCTTGGGATTATACTTAGCAGTGGAATTACTGAGTCCTATGGTAACTCCATGTTTAATAGTTTAAGAAACTGCTAGACTGTTTCTCAAAGCTGCTGCATCGTTTTACATTCCAACCGTGTATACAAGTTCCAACTTTTCTCATTCCTTGCCAATACTTGTTGTTATCTGACTTTTTTATTCTAGCCATCTCAGTAGGTTTGAAATGGTATCTCACTGTGGTTTTGATCTGTATTTCCCTGATCACTAATGATGTTGAGTATCTTTTCATGTACACATTGGCCATTTGCATATCTTTATTGGAGAAATGTCTACTCAGATCCTTTGCCCATTTTTCAATTGGGTTATTTGTTTATTATTGAGTTATAAGAGTTCTTTATAGATACTAGTCTTTTATAAGATATATGATTAACAAACATTTTCTCCAATTGTGTGGTTGATCTTTTCACTTTCTTGATGGTGTCCTTTGAAGCACAGACCTTTTTAATTTGAATTGAGTCCAATTTTATCACTTTTTTTCCACAGCCAGATAAGTTTACTGTAAAATAGAAAGTACATATATTAAGCTTTAAAACAATGAAAATTTAAATAATATAGAAAAGACCCATTTGATCCCAGGAAATCCATGTGGGGTGAATGTACATAGGCATTTGAAATTCACATAAGGAAGAGTTAAAAACAATAGCAACCTGAGACGGAAAGCCAGCATCCTTCCTGCCTCCAATACATAGGTGCACTTGGCCTGTGCTGCAGGTATCTGCTGGTAAGGGGAACGTTGCAGTAAGGGGTGCAGCCTACAGCTCAATAGTGGACATTCTTGCATGGAGAGCTGCCGTATGCAAAGGGTGACCACAGACGCCCAACAGCTCTTTGACCCAGATAGATGTTTAAACATTGGGAAGGGGAGGCTTTGCAAATGCTAGCTGTTCTTTCCAAATACAACATAAAGAGAAATCAGGAGACCTATGAGAAATGTTCAAAGAGATTTTAGTAAAGCTAAAGATGTAATGTCCAAGGAAATTATGCCAAAGCTTCCAAAAATACTCAATTAATTGACAATTCAAACTTTGCTCAGCTAGCAGCCTACCAGAGTGGCTTCTTTAAAGTAGGCTTTTCCTCATAAGACTTCTCAAATACATTCACTCTCCTCTTATCCACATGAAAAAGCCATCTTTTGTAAAGGTAAACAGGAAACACCACATTGTTCCTAAAATACTTCAGCCAATGTGATGTTGGCATGGTAATAAGTCAAGATATTGTCGATAAATATATTACAAGCTTTGTACGTAAGTGTCTTCCAGGGTAGATATAAAACCAACTTTACCTTGTAATTCACAAAAGCTGGGCTAACATAAAGAAAAAGGTGAAAGTGTACTCCATCCATTGACAAAGCTGATGATTATACCAACTTTTCACTTGATACGCAGGAGTGAATAAAAGGCACAGACACAGTAGAGTAAGAAAGACAAGTATTTTATGGCCTGAGTATCACATTCCTTGGTTTTGCTTTCAGATTCACTGTAAGTGTCAGACTGAAATTCAGGTCTTAGGTCTCTCTAAAGAACAGTCATTCATTCTCTCTAGTTCAATCGCTGCTCCGGTGCCTGCCAGGATAACGACTAGTAGATTCACTTGCTCGTCCAGAAGGAAAAGCAATATAACCACTGTGCTGAAGCAGAGCCAAATGACTGCTTTGGTGGACATTCCAATCATGCTCTTGTTTTTCTTCCAGAAACTGATGTCACTTTTTAAATGCTAGGAAATCAAAAAGAAGATGAAACAGTGAAAAAGGTCAGAGCTAAGAAGTACAAGTTGGTATCTGCAAAAATTCCTTTCACCTCATCTGCAACTTTCTTCAAAAACTCGAACTAGTGCAGAGGGGTACAAGGCCTCCTGCTCGCGAATCCAGAAGGGGAGCCTCACCAGTGAGATCTTGTCCTGGGACACTGTGAGAACTAGCTCAACAGTACAATGATTTATGATCATCAAATCTTTCACTCCATTGTTCAGCTGATCTGTAAACAGAATGGGGTAGTAACATACATTTTTTTCCTAACTGGATCATCTTAACATATCCATGCACATCAGCGGAAGAGAGGACCCATCAAAGACAGTCATCTGGCATCATATGCAGTGTCATTCTTGGCCTCTGGTAAAAAACAGGCTTATTCAATGTGTTTGTCTGCTGTTTTTCAGCTTCCATTGGCTGTGTAACAGATTCGCCAGAGAGAAGGCTGATTTCTTTGAGTTTGGGGACCATGTAGGAGGTAAGAGGATTTACAAGGTGCACGTTTCCCATCATGCCAAGGTAAAATTCTAGCATAATGGAGAAAAATGTAAGCATATAGCCTCTCATTATTTTGTTTTCTTTGGTTCAGAAACTTAACCGTCCTATCATGTTTGGACTCCACATCAAGTCTTCCATATCGGGGACCAGATCAACATTGTTCTCAGCACCAAAGTTGGACCTTGTGGTGGTGTACGCACTCAGCTGCAATTTGGGTCTCCTGACCAGGTAGAGGTAGATGCGGTTCTGTCCAGCAGATGAGAGGGTGTAGGCATTGCCATACGTGATGAACACACCCACTGCTGGGCTCATAAAGGATCTGCAGTCACTTCACGTGACACCTCAGCCACTGGCTGCCCCCTCCCACACACACGCATATACACTCCTACTGCTGCAGGACAACCAAGGCCTCATGCCTGTAGTTGACCTCGTGGGGCCCTGCGTGCGCCCACCTGGCCTTGAGTTTGCCCAGGTACCGTAGGACTTCTTCTGGAAACCCAAATTATCTGTTTAATCTTTTGTTGCTGAACTTTTGTTGTCATATTTAATAATTCTTTGTCAAATCTCAAGTCATGAAGATCTACCTCTATATCTTGTTCTAAGAGTTTTATAGTTTTAGCTCTTATATTTAGGTCTTGGATCCATTTTGAGTAAGTTTTTGTGTATGTTGTAAGGTAAGAGTCTTTTACATATGGTGCTGTTCCCAGCATTATTCTCGGGTAAATTACTAAATGATCTTGACAGTCTTGTGGGGAATCACTTGACCATGGATGTATGGATTATTTCTCAACTCTCATTTCTAACGCATTGATCTATATGTCTATCCTTGTACCACACTGTTTTGATTATTATTGCTTTATAGTAAGTTTTAGAAATGGACAAGTGTGTGTCTTCCTACTTTGTTCTTTTTTTTTTTTCAAGATTGTTTTGCTCTTCTGGATTCCTTACATTTCTACATGAATTTTAAAATCAGTTAGTCAGTTTCTACAAAGAAGTCATCTGAGATTCCAACAGGGATTGCATTGACTCTCTGGATCAGTTTGGAGAGCGTTGCCATTATAATTCTTTTGATCTATGAACATGGGATGTTTTTCCATTTATTTAGATCTCTCTAAATTTCTTTCACCAATGTTTTGTAGTTCTTAGAGTATAAGTTTTGCACTTCTTTTGTTAAATTTGTTCCTATTTTATTCTTTTTTTAGGAATTATTTTATTGAAGTCATATTGGTTTATAACATTCTGTAATTTCAGGTGTACATTGTTATATATCAGTGTCTGTATAGACTGCATCGTGCTCACCACCAATAGGCTTGTTTTTATCTGTCACCATACATATGTGCCTCTTTACTTGTTTTGCCCACACCCCCAGCCTTTTCCCCTCTGGTAACCACTAATCTGTTTTCCTTATCCATGTGTTTGTTTATCTTCCACAAGTGAGTGGAATCATGCAGTGTGTCTCTTTCTCTGTCTGGCATATTTTGCTGAACATATTATCTTCAAGGACCATCCATGTTGTTGCAAATGGGGTGATTTTGTCTTTTTTTATGGCTGGGTAGCATTCTATTGTATATATATACCACATCTTCTTTATCCATTCATCTGTTGATGGACGCTTGGGTGGCTTCCAGATCTTGGTGATTGTGAATAATGCTCAATGAACATGGGGTGGATAAATCTCTTTGTATTGTTGATTTCATGCTCTTTGGATAAATACTCAGAAGTGGGATAGCTGGATTGTATGGTATTCCTATTTTTAATTTTTTGAGAAATCTCCATTCTGTTTTTCATAGTGGCTGTGCCAATTTGCATTCCCACCAGCAGTGTATGAGGGTTCCCTTTTCTCCACATCGTCTCCAACATTTGTTATTTTTTGTCTTGGTAATTATAGCCATTCTGACAGGTATAAGGTGGTATCACACTGAAGTTTGGATTTGCATTTTCCTAATATTAGTGATGTAGAACAGCTTTTCATGTGTCTGTTAGCCATCTGTATATCTCCTTTGGAAAAATGTCTGTTCATATCCTCTGCCCATTTTTTGATTGGGATATTTGTTTTTTTGTTGTTGTTGAGTTGTATGAGTGCTTTATATATTTTGGAAATTAATCCCTTATCAGATACATGATTTGCAAATTTTTTCTCTTCATTAGTGAGTTGTCTTTTCGTTTTGTTCATGGTTTCCTCTGCCTTGCAGAAGTCTGATGTAGTCCCGTTTGTTTAGTTTATCTTTTGTTTCCTTTGCATGAGTAGATATGGTATTTGAAAATATGCTGCTAGGACTGATGTCAAAGAGTGTACTGCCTCTATTATCTTCTAAGAGTTTTATGGTTTCAAGTCTTACATTCAAGTCTTTAATCCATTTTGAGTTAATTTTTTTGTATTGTGTAAGATAATGATTTACTTTCATTCTTTTGCATGTGGCTGTCTAGTTTTCTCAGCACCATTTATCGAAGAGACTTTCCTTTTTCCATTGTATGTTCTTGGCTCCTTTATCTAAAATTAGCTGTCCTTAGATGTGTGGCTTTATTTCTGGGCTTTCAATTCTGTTCCATTAATCTGTGTGTCTGTTTTTGTGCCAGTACCATGCTGTTTTGATTTCTATAGCTTTGTAGTATATTTTGAAGTCAGGGATTCTGATGCCTGCAGCTTTGTTCTTTTCTCTCAGGATTGCCTTGGTCATTCAGGGTCTTTTGTTGTTCCATACAAATTTTAGGATTCTTTGTTCTATTTCCTTGAGGAATGTCATTGGGATTCTGATTGGGATTGCATTGAATCTGTAGATTGCTTTAGGTAATATGAATATTTTAACTATGTTTATCCTTCCAATCCATGATCATGTAATATCTTTCCATTTCTTTATGTCTTCTTCAGTTTCTTTCAATAATGTCCTATAGTTTTCAGTGTATAGGTCTTTCACTTCCTTGATTAAATTTGTTCCTAGATATTCTATTCTTTTCATTGCCATTTTAAATGGAATTATATTCTTGACTTCTCTTTATGCTAGTTCTTTATTAGTGGATAGAAATGTCACTTATTATTTTAAGCTGATTTTGTACCCTGCAACTTTGCTGTAGTTGTTGATTTTTTTCTAATAGTTTTCTGGTGGATTTTTTAGGGTGTTCTATGTGTAGAATCATGTCATTCCCAAAAAGCAAGAGTTTTACTTCTTCTTTTCCAATTTGGATACCTTTTATTTCTTTTTCTTGTCTAATTGCCCTGGCCAAAACCTCTAGTACTATGTTGAAAAGGAGTGGCAAGAGTGGGCACCCTTGTCTTGTTCCTGTTCTCAGAGGGATCACTTTCAGATTTTCACCATTAAATATGACGTTCTCTATGGGTTTGTCATATATGGCCTTTATTATGTTGAGGTACTTTCCTTCTATTCCCATTTTATTGAGAGTTCTTTTCATAAAGGGATGTTGGATCTTGTCAAGTGCTTTCTCTGCATCTATTGAGATGATCATGTGATTTTTATTCCTCATTTTGTTAATGTGGTGTATCATATTGTTTTGCAGATGTTTAACCATCCCTACATCCCTCGTATAAATCCCACTTGATCATAGTGTATGATCCTTTTAATGTATAGCTGTATTCAGTTTGCCAATATTTTGTTGAGGATTTTTCATCTATGTTCATTAGCTATATTGGCCTGTAATTTTTCTTCTTTGGGCTTTCCTTGTCTAGTTTTGGGATCAGGGTAATGTTGGTCTCATAGAATGAGTTAGGAAGCATTCTGTCTTCTTCACTTTTTTGGAATAGTTTGAGAAGGATAGATATTAAATCTTTGAATGTTTGGTAGAATTCTCCAGAGAAGCCTTCTGGTCCTGGACTTTTTTGGGGGAGGTTTTTGATTACTGTTTCAATCTCTTTACTTGTGATTGGTCTATTCAGATTCTATATTTCTTCTTGATTCAGTTTTCGGAGGGTGTATGAATCTAAGAATTTATCCATTTCTTCTAGGTTATCCAATTTGTTGGCATATATTTTTTCATAGTATTCTCTTATAATCCTTTGTTTTTCTGTGGTATCCGTTGTAATTTCTTCTCTTTCATTTTTAATTTTATTTATTTGAGATTTCTCTCTTTTTTTCTTGGTGAATTTGGCTAAAGGTTTGTCAATTTTGTTTATCTTCTCAAAAAACCAGCTCTTGGTTTCATTGATCCTTTCTATTTTTTTTTTTTCTTAGCCTCTATTTCATTTATGTCTGCTCTAATTTTGACTGTTCTTCTTCTGCTG
Source organism: Diceros bicornis minor (assembly GCF_020826845.1). NCBI lineage: Eukaryota > Metazoa > Chordata > Mammalia > Perissodactyla > Rhinocerotidae > Diceros > Diceros bicornis. The sequence continues at coordinate 18,930,221 of NC_080777.1, forward strand.
ACTTTGGGCTTTGTTTGTTCTTCTTTTTCTAGTTATGTTAGGTGTAGTTTAAGATTACTTATTTGAGAATTTTCTTGCTTGTTGATGTTGGCCTGTATTGCTATAAATTTCCCTTGTAGTACCACTTTTTATTGTATCCCATAAGAGTTGGTATGTTGTATTTTCATTTTCATTTATCTCCAGGTATTTTTTTGATTTCTCCTTTGATTTCTTCATTGATTCAATAGTTGTTCAGTAGCATGTTGTTTAGTCTCCATATATTTGCAACACTCCTAGCTTTTTTCTTGTAGTTCATTTCTAATTTCATAGCATTGTGGTCAGAAAAGATACTTGATATGATTTCAATCTTTCTTTTATTTTTTCGTGGGGAAGATCAGCCCTGAGCTAACATCTGATGCCAATCCTCTTCTTTTTTTGCTGAGGAACATTGGCCCTGGGCTAACATCCATGCCCATCTTCCTCTACTTTATATGGGACGCCACTACAGCATGGCTGGACAAGCGGTGCATCAGTGCACACCCAGGATCCAAACCTGCAAACCCCAGGCCACCAAAGCAGCGCACGCAAACTTAACCACTGCTCCACTGGGCCAGCCCCTCAATCTTCTTAAATTTATTGAGGCTTGCCTTGTTTCCCAACATATGTCTATCTTTGAGATTGTTCCATGTGCACTTGAGAAGAATGTATATTCTGCCCTTTTGGATGGAATTCTCTCTATGTGTCTATTAAATCCATCTGGTCTAGTGTTTCATTAAGTCCACTGTTTCCTTGTTGACATTCTGTATGCATGATCTATGCATTGATGTAAGTGGGGTATTGGGGTCCCCTACTATTATTGTGTTGCTGTTAATTTCTCCATTTAGGTCTATTAATAGTTGCTTTATATACTTTCATGCTCCTGTATTAGGTGCATATATATTGATAAGTGGTGGAATGTCCCTTTTATCATTATATACTGCCCCTCTTTATCTCTCATTGTCTTTTGTATCTTGAAGTCTGCTTTGTCTGATATCTGAGACTATATTTTTCTTTAGAGCTGAGATGTGTTTCCTGGAGGAAGCATATTGTTGTGTCTTGTTTTTTAATCCATTCAGCCACTCTGTGTCTTTTGATTGGAGAATTCAACCCATTTCCATTTAGAGTGATTATTGATATACGAGGGCTTAATGCTGCCATTTTATCTCTTTTTTTCCAGATGTTCTATATTTCTATTGTTTCTTTTCTCTTGTGTTTGTGACTGCCATTTCAGTTTGATGGTTTTCTGTGATGGTGTTCTCAGTTTTCTCTTTATTTATGATTTCTGGCTCTGTTCTGATTTTTTGTTTAGTGGTTACCATGAGGTTTGTATAAAAGATATCATAGAAGAGATAGTACATTTTCTGATAGCCTTTTATCTCCATTAGCCTGAGTACGTTCATCATCTGATTCTTCCCCTTCTGAGTTATTGTCACAAATTATTCTGTTTTGTGTTGAGAGTTTGTGACTACATTGAAATATTTGTAGTTATTTTTGGTGCTTTCCTTCCCTTCATCTTTTTTGTTATAATTAAGTGTTTGCTAACCTGTTTTGATAGAGAACTACAATTTTCTGATTTTGTCTGTCTATTTATCTTCTTACTCAAAGCTATATAAACCTTTGCCTTTTTGTTCCGGGTAAGGGAGCTTCCTTCATCATTTCTTGTAGGGCAGGCCTAGTGGCAATGAACTCACTCAGCTTTTGTTTATCTGGGAAAGCTTTTATTTCTCCATTGTATCTGAAGGTTATTTTCTTTGGATAGAGTATCCTTGGCTGAAAGTTTTTGTCTTTCAGTTTTGAATATATCATTCCATTCTAAACTAGTCTGTGAGATTGCCACTGAAAAATCCACTGAAACCCTGATAGGTGTTCTTTTGTAGGTTATTTTCTTCTGCCTGGCTACCTTTAATATATTTTTTCTTTGTCATTGACTTTTTCCAGTCTTAATGTTATACGCCTTGGAGAAAGTCTTTTTGCATTGATGTAATTAGGAGTTCTATTGGCTTCACATACTTTTAAGTCCAGTTCCTTCCCCAGGTTTGGGCATTTCTCAGCTGTTATTTCTTTGAACAAGCTCTCTTCTCCTGTCTTCCTCTCTTCTCCTTCTGGAATACCTATAATCCTTATGTTGCTTTTCCTAATTGAGTCAGATATTTCTCAAAGAATTTCTTCATTTTTTTAAAAATCTTAATTCTCTCTCCTCCTCCACCTGCAGCGTTTCTATATTTCCATCTTCTAATTCACTAATTCTGTCCTCCATAATGTCAGCTCTATTTTTTGTGATTTCTAGACTATTTTTTATCTTATTAATTATGTTCTTCATATCCAGAATTTCTGTATAGTTTTTTTTAAGGGCTTCAGTCTCTTTGGTGAAGTATTCCTTCTCCTCATTAATTTTATTCCTGAGCTCAATGAACTGTCTTTCTGACTTTTCTTGTAACTTGTTGAATTTCTTTGTGACAACTCTTTTGAATTCTCTGTCATTTAGATCGCAAACTTCTGTGACTTCAGGATTGGTTTCTGGAGACATCCTTTTCCTTCTGTTTTGAAATGTTACTATAAGTTTTCATGGTGTTTGATGTATTGATCCTTTGCCAGTGCATTTGTGGTAGTATCAGGTCTCAGAATCCACCTGCCCCTGCTGCACCAGATGCAAGACCTTTGTTTTCTTACCCCACCCTATCTGCTGGTAGTTGTGCCAGTGGGGCCACTCTGCTTTTGCTGCAGCTGCTTGGCAGGTTGTGCTCATGTGGGTGGGGCCACCGTGCTCAGGAAGGGAGTGGGCAGGAGGGGTGCTTTGTTTTGTGGAGACCAGCACTGCACTCACGGGTGGTTCAGCTGAGCTGCTGTATTTTGTGGGTGGGGCACTTTTGAGGTGGCTGAGACATTGCTACTCAGTGGGGAGTGTTCCCGTGGATGAGGCTGCCATAGCATGGTGGGCACTCCTGCAAACCTGGCTACCACTCTGAAAGCATTTGTATGAGGGCTGGGCTCCCCTTGCTTCCACTTACACTTGCGTCAGCTTCAGGGATCCAGTCCACCTACTTTCAAATGTATGGCTGCGTGGATCTCTCAGGCATCTTGTTGTACTGTGTGGGGAATCCTCTGTTGGTTAATGAATGTCCATTTAGTTGTAACTTAGAGGGAATAGACAAAGGGAACAACTTACTCTGCTATGATGCTGATGTAAATGTCTCCTATTTTATTCTTTTTGATGCTCTTATGAATCAAATTGTTCTTAATTTTGTTTACAGATTGTTCATTATAAGTATTTAGAAATACAAATGATTTTTCTATATTGATCTGTTATGTTGCAAGTTTATTGATTGAATTCATTTGTTCTAATAGTCTTTTAGTGAATTCCTTAGGAATTTCTGTGTACAGATCAATTCACCTGTCAATAGAGATAGTTCACTTCTTACTTTCCAATCTGGATGCCTTTTTAACCTTTTCTAATTGTTCTGGCTAGAACCTCCAGTACAATGTTGAACAGGAGCAGTGGGACTGGACTCCCTTATCTTTTTCCCAGTCTTAGAGGAAACACATCTAGTCTTTCACCATTAAGTGTGATGCTGGCTGTGAGTTTTTCAAGTTGAGAAAGTTCTTTTCTTTCTTAGTTTGTAGAGTGTTTTGGTCGTGAAAGTATGTTGGATTTTTTTCAAATAACCATGATGCATGCATCGAGATCATATTTACAGGTTTTTAAAAAATTTTACTGATATAAGTGTTATTACATTAATTGATTTTTTGATATTAAACAAGCCTTTCACCTCTGGGATAAATCCACTTGGTCATGGTATATATTTTTTATATTTTGCTGGAATTTGTATGCTAGTGTTTTGCTGAAGATTTTGCAACCATATTTATAAGATATACCAGGCAGTAATTTTCTTTTTTTGTGATTTCTTTGTCTACTTTGGATATAATACTGTCCTCACAAAATGAATTGAGAAGTATTACCTCTTCTTATGTTTTGTGGAAGTGTGTAAAGAATTGGTACTTTTTGAATGTGTGGTAGAATTCAGGAGTGAAACCGTTTGGTCTTGGCCTTTTTTCGTGAGTAGTTTTTGATTATTGATCCAATTTCTTCACTTCTTTGTGGTTCTATTCAGGTTGTCTATTTCATCTTGAATCGTTTTTTGTAGTTTATGTCATGCTAGGAATTTGTCGATTTTATCTAAGTCACCTAATTTTTTGGTATACAATTGCTCACAGTATTGCTTTATACTACTTTTTATTTCTGTAAGGTTGGTAGCAATGTCCCCTCTTCCATTTCTGATTCTAGCAATTTGAGTCTTCTCTCTCTCTCTTTTCTTTGTTTTTTTGGTCAAACTAGCTAAAAGTTTGTCAATTTTGTTGATCTTTTCAAAGAACTACCTTTTAGTTTCATTGATTTTTCTCTCTTGTTTTTCTGTTCTGTTTCATTAATTTTTGCTGTAATCCTTATTTTTTTCCTTCCTTTTGCTTGCTTTAGGTTTAGTTTGCTTTTCTTTTCCTAGTATCTTAGGTAGATTGTTAAATTATTGATTTGAGAATTTTCTTCTTTCTTAATAAAGGCATTTACAACTACAAATTTCTTTCTAAGTACTGCTTTAGCTGCATCACGTAAGTTTTGGTATGTTGTGTCTTTATTTTCATTCATCTCAAATTATTTTCTGATTTTCCCTTTGATTTTTTCTTTGACCCATTGGTTACCTAGGCATGTATTTTTAAATTTCCACATACTTGTGAGTTTCCCAAAAGTTCCCCTGTTGTTGATTTCTAATTCTATTCCATTGTTGACAGAGAACATATTTTATATTATTTATATTCTTTCAAATTAATTGATATTTCTTTTATGGCCTCAGCGTATGGTCCATCCTGGAGAATATTCTACTTGGCCATGGGAAGAAAGCACATTCTATTGTTAGGTGGGATGTTCTAAGGATTTCTGTAAGATTAGTCAGCTGTTAGCATTGTTTGGGTCTTCTATTTCCTTGTTGAGCTTTCGTCTAGTTGTTCTATCCATTAATGAAAGTAGATGTAATGGATTGACTTGTGTCACCTTAAAAAGGATATGTTGAAGTCCTGGTCCCCAGTACCTATGAATGTGGAACATTCATATTTGGAAATAGAGTCTATGCATGTTTAATCAAGTTAAGGTGGGGTCATTAGGATGGGCCTTAATCCAGTATCCTAATACAATATGACTGGTGTCCTTATAAGTAGAGAGAAATTTGGACATAGATACAGACACATAGGGAGAATGACACATGAAGACACAGAGAAACACAAAGAAGGAAGACAACTGTGTGAAGATTGGGGCTGAGACTGGAGTTATGCTGCCACAAGCCAAGGAGACCTAGGACTGCCAGAGGCTGGAAAGATCCAGGAAGGATATTCCCCTCATGACTTTGAAGGAAGCATGCCCCTGCCAACACCTTGATTTTGGACTTTTAGCCTCCAGAACTGTAAGAAAATACATTTTCTGTTCTTTTTAGTTGCTTAGTTTTAGGAACTTTGTTGTGGCAGCCTTAGGAAACTAGTAAATTAGAGTATTGAAGTCTCCAACTATTATTGTTAAATTTCCCATTTTTTTCCTTCATTGTGTCATTTTTTTGCTTCATATGTTTTGGTCCTCTATTATTAAGTGAATGTATGTTATAAATTCCTTATGAATTAATCTTTTTATCATTATAAAATCTTTCTCTTTATCACTAGTACCATTTTTAGTTTGAGCATCTCCATCACCTCATGTTGATATAACCATTCCAGCTTTCTTGTGGTTGATGTTTACATGTTATAACATTTTTTGTCTAAAAGGACAAAGTAAAAGCTTTCAAAAAGCTTTCGAAAGATTGAAAGTAAAAGCTTTCAATCTATTTGTGTCTTTGAAACAAAGTGTGTCTCCTGCAGACATCACATACTTGGATCATATCCCCCCATGCCCAACAGTCTGACAATCACTGCCTTTCCATTGGATTGCTTAATCCTTTCACGTTTAATGTTATTATTGATATAGTTGGATTTATGTCTGCCATTTTACATTTTGTTTCCTATATGTCCTTTATCTTTTGTATTCTTCTATTCCTTCTTTACTGCTGTCTTTTGCATTAAGTGAATATTTCCTAATTTAGCATTTTAATGTCATTAATCATCTTTTTTTTTAGTTGTTGCTCTAGGGTTTACTGTATAAATATTTACTTATCCAAATCATCTCCAGATTAACACTAGCTTAATTCCAGAAATATATACAAATGTTACTCTTGTATAGTTCTATTCCCTTTCTCACTTTTTTGTAGTGTGCTTCTTATACATGTTATACCTATTAATATTACAACTCAACAATATATTAGTTTAATTACTACTTTACAAACTGCTGTCATTCACTTAGCCCATTACTGTTTTGCTTCCACTCACCTTCTTTGTGCTGTTAGTTTCATATATCTCACATATATTACATTTTTATAAATTATAAGCTCAATAATACTTCATATGCACATTATTTTATACAATTGTTTTTTAAATGAAGAGAAGAAATGAAAAAAATACATATATATATAATGTCTTTTATAATTACTTAATTACATTTACCAGTGCTCTTTGTTTATGTGGATTTGAATGATCACTTGCTTTCAGCTTGAAGAATTTCCTTTAATATCTCTTGTAAGACAGATGTTCTGGCAACAAATTCTCTCTATTTTTGTTTACCTTGAAAGCATTTATTTCAACTTCATTTTTGACAATAACTTTACTGAATGTAGGATTCGTTGTTGATAATTATTTTCTTTAAGCACTTTGAATACATTACTCTCCTGCCTCCCTGTCTCCATTGTTTGCATTGAGAAGTAAGCTGTTATTTTTATTGGGTTTCCCTTTTAAGTGATGTGTCATTTTTCTCTTGCCTGCTTTCAAGATTTTCTTTCTTTTTAACTTTCAGCATTTTTACCTTGATGTGCTTGCTTATAGATCTCTTTGCTATTATCCTACTTGGACTTTGTTGAACATCCTGAATGTGTAACTTTTTTCTTCAAGTTCACTAATTCTTTCTCTTGCCAGTCATATCTACTTTTGAGCCTCTATATTGAGTTTTTATTTCAGTTATTGTACATTGCAACTCCAGAATTTCACTGAGGTCCTCTTGCCCTGCCTTTCCTGGCACGGAACCACTGCCTCATGAGCCAAGGTCTTTTGCAGCCTCAGTATTCTCAGCGTGCCACACCAAAAGTAGAGCCTCTGATTCATTCATGGATAGTAGATGGATGAAAGGAGGCTCCATCTCTTCACCACACTCTCCTAGGATTTACCCTCAGCAACAGGCAGCTGAGGGCAGGATGGAAAATTCTGAAACCTCCCTCCTCTCAGGGAGAAAGTTCTCTGCTGGAGGATGCAGGGAGTGGGAGCCCTGTGTTATTGGTTCCAGCAGTCTAGAGTGGTGTCTCCACCTTGATGAGTTGGGAAGGTGGTAGGAGAGAGTGGAGGTGATTCAAATACCACAGACTTTTACCTTTCTTATAAATTTTTATAGATTTTCTTTAAATTGATATTTATTTATTTGCTGTTTGTCCTTTGTACCACTTCCAGAAGCTTTACATGGCTATTTTCTTGGAAATTTTTCCCAGTTTCTTACTGTTTATCTTTTCTGCTCACTAATGGCCTAATTACTATGCATTATTTTCAAATATGTATAAATTTTCCTAAGCTCTTAAATACCCATTTATATATTGCAGGGACTGTATAAACACTTCCATTTATATCACATAACATAGTTTCTTGCACAGGCTACAGAGTCAATAAATATTTTTGAAATATTTAAAATTAAAGATCCTCACTTCTTCAAAATTCTGAAAGATTTTGTGTAGAACTGGAATTATTTCTTCCTTAAAGTTTTTGGTAGAATTCACTAGGGAAATCATCTGGGCCTGGAGTTTCTTTATGCAATGGTTTTTAACTAGAAAAATTTCTTTGATGGATTTGGGACTATTCAGTTGTGTATTAATTATATTTATTCTGAAGAAGCTTTGGTAGTTTGTGTCTCTCAAAGAATTTTTCTAATTCATTTAAGTCGTTGACTATTGGAATGAAGTTGTTCATAATATTCCCACAACTATGCAATTACTTATAAATTGTGTAGTGATGCTATCTCTCTCATTTGTGATATTGGTAATTTGTTTTTCTTCTTTTTTTTCTTGCGCAGTGTTCCTGGAGATTTAACAATTTTATTGTTTTAAAGAACCAGCTTTTGGTTTCACTGATATATTTCTTTATTTTTTGTGAGGAAGATTAGCCTTGAGCTAACATCTGTGGCCAATCCTCCTCTCTTTACTGAGGAAGATTGGCCCTGGGCTAACATCTTTGCCCATCTACCTCTACTTTATATGGGCCGCTGCCACAGCACTGCTTGGCAAGTGGTGGATCGGTCCACGCCTGGGATCCAAACCTGTGAACCCCAGGCCACTAAAGTGGAGCACACAAACTTAACTGCTATGCCACCGGGCCGGCCCTGATATATTTATTTAAAAAAATTTTTTTTCTATATCATTGCTTTCCATTCTGATCTTATTATTTCCTTTCTTCTCCTTTCATTTGTTATTTTTTCCCTAGTTTCTAAAGTTGGAAAACAAGGCTATTGATTTGAGATTTTTCTTCATTTCCGATATAGGTATTTAGTTATCATAAATGTTCCTCCAAGGACTATTCTAGCTTCACTCAATAAATTTGGATAAAATGTTGCTTGTTTGTGTTGGAGTACAATTATTAAAAGACAAAAGTTTTGTTTTTTTTGGTTTTGGTGAGGAAGATTTGCCCTGAGCTAACATCTGTGTCAGTCTTCATCTATTTTGTATATGGGACGCCTCACAGCATGGCTGGATGAGCAGTGTGTAGATTCATGCCCGGATATGAGCTGGTGAACCCTGGTCTTCCAAAGCGGAGCACATGAACTTAACCACTATGCCACCAGGCAGGCCCCTAAAAGACAACAGTTTTATAAGTTTTTTCACAATATTGTATTTTTCCCTGACAATTCTTACTTATATACTACTTTATGTCCGATGAAATTCACCACGCATACTTATTGAAGAGTTCTATCTAGGAGTTAAGCATATACAACTTTATGTACATGTTTTAATGTTTCTTATGTATATATCTTTTATATTTGACAAGATTTTGATCTATTTAAGGGTGGAAACTGTGTCTTTTTTTTAATGTGTCCATAGGACACCTAAACTCATGACTATGAAAGAAAATGGATTGAATTGAATTGATTTCAATTAATTTGAATTGAAACATGGTCTGAATTTGCAGTGAAAGAAAAGTCAACTTGAGAAAAAAACAACCTTTTTTTTCTATATAAGATTGCCTTGGAGTATATTTGAAAAAATTTTCTACTGTATTTGACAGCAATAACCATTCCAGATGAGAGCATCAGCTCAAATCACAAATCTTCACGGCATTCTGACACAGTTGCATTTTATTTGTTTATTTGTTTCAATGACATAAAGTAAAAAATGTGGAGAAGCTTTACATTAATACTTGAACAGTGTTAGTCTTGAAGCAAATGCTTATGGTTACAGTATACACTGTGCCAGCACTGAAGACATTTATGAGTGACAAAGAAACCCATATGTCCTTTAATGAATGTATTATTGCATGTGATGTGTGACTCTATGGCAGTATTTTCTATCTTGATTTTCTCATCTGTAAAGTAGAGCTAATAATAGTATCTGTTGTATGGGTATGTGGTAAGTATACCCACGATGTTTATGGCATTTGGTTAAAATATTTGGTACTTGATAAGTTAATGATAAATAAGTTACTATTATGCCATTACTTAATTGAGTTTTATTAATCACGATCTCTAAGCTTCAGGGTTGTTAAAATTATACGTAACAGGAAAATAAATATTCTTGCAAAGATATAAAAATAAATGAAATAACGAGTTTAATGTGAGGACCAATGTTCAGAAAACTATAGCGCATGGACCAAATCTAGCCTGCCATCTGTTTTGTAAATAACGTTTTATTGGAGCACAGTCATGTGCGTTGATGTATGCCTTGTCTATGGCTGTTCTCACACTACAACAACAGAGCTGAGTAGCTACAGCAGAAACCATGTGGCCCATAAAGTGCAATATATTTACTATACAAAACCTAATATCTTTGCTTTACAGGTAATAGTTTGCCAGCCCCTGGCATAGATCATAATGCATATTCAATATCAGATTGTTAGTCTTCTTCCTCCATCCTATTAAATATTTTAATTAATAGATTGATGACTCAGTCATGAATTGTATTTTATATTATTAAAATATGTGTGTAGATTTACAATATTCCTATTTGGGCCAAAGTATCTCCATTTAAGTTAAAAATCTGTTTCCAGGGATTGTTAATATTTCCTAGTATCATATATTTATAAACTGTGAGTGCTGGAATTCAATTCAGATTTTGTCTGATTCCAAAAACAACATTCTAATGTTCTTTTCACTATAATACATTGCATTAAAGAAGAAAATAGTTTTCCAAAATATTTATAGAGAATTTAAATTATTACTCTCTGGTAAAATATTAAAATAAATAACCATTACAGTATGCTAAGGATGTTAAACAAAATAATATCTATGAAAACAGTGTTTATTTTTTCTATTTTCTTCACCAAAGACAGGACTGAATCGATGAAAGGAATTTGTTTCCATCAAAGAGAACACACTAGTTTTAAATTTTTATCCCGTGTAGATAAGAAGAGAAAGTTAAAAAATTGATTGGAAAAATCTATAAATCTATGAAAGCCTGGAGTTTACCATGCAGATCTTACTTTAAATCATTTTGACCTCATATAATGTATTTCATCAGTCTCATTTTTGTTTTACCTTGTAATTATTTTTTTGTTTTGAAATTCTCACTGTTAATTTTCCAGCAGTATTTCAAAAAGCAAGACAAATGTGTAGGTGATTTTTCACAGTCATCAAAGAAATAGCTAGCATTAACAGTATGCAATTATTTCCTATAATTCACAATTGCAAATCAAGTTGGATAAGTTTTATAATGGTTTATGTGTTTTTAAAACCCAGAGAACACATTTAGAAACTACAGAAAATAAAAATGCATTTCTTGATTTTAGCTATTTTTGTCAGTTATGGAAAAAATCCATTAAGTAAATGCATTCTTAATACAACTATAAATCATTTGAGAAATTAAAAAAATGACAAAAATTTACAATACTGGAAATATTTGAGCATTGCTAACCTAATCTAGATTCAACAATGATCTAAAATGATGCTAATTTTCTGGCTTTTTCTAATATTGGAAACATCACTTTTTATTGGTTCTGTAAAATGACACCCATTGATTTTTTAGAAGCAAGATGTTGCTGGTTATCATGTGCATTTCCTCTTCCAAATACTCACTTTATGGAAATTCACATGTGGTATTATTACTGCTAAAAACTGTTAGGTGTAAATAAATAATTGCATTTAATAGATTTAAAAAGATGCAGCAGGGCACTTGAAGATTGTGACCAGATATCAACAGTTTTTTGCTGTACAGTTTTTTGTGCCAGTGAACTTAGAATTAACAGTGTTTGCAGCCACTCAGCATTCCAAATGTTACCCATTACTCCCTCCACCCTACAGTGAAGAGAATCTATAGAAGATAAAGAGAAACAAATCTAAACTCATGGTGTTTATGGCATTTGGATCAATAACTAGCAATCTCAAGATAGAAAAATCAACTTTATAAAATAGTCTTTCTAACAAGATTGCATGTTGCTCCTGAAAATATACAATTTTTGATACATTAATGATGCAATTAATAATAGCTGAAGGTTTAGTGTTCCAGAAAACCTCTACAGAATAGGAACACAGTTCTATGACTTATGTGTTTCAAAGGGGACAGGTGAATTTGAGGAAGGCTATCAATTGATTATGATCTATTCTAGTAGCTTTGGATAATACTTTGGCTATTTTTATTTAAGGCAGACACTGCTGGCAGTGTTTTTATTCCACATATCTGGAGTAGATTGAAAAGTTTATATGACTTCAGGAATCACAGTAACAGACCTAAGCCAAAACTAATACTGTTTCTAGATAAAATTTTTCTTGATGCTCACAATTTCCTTTGTTTTGCCCACTTCCACTCCTATCATAATTTTGCCTTTTCCATTTAAACAAATTTGGCAAATCAGTGCTTTTTCCCATGACTTATACCCTACATCAAAAAGATTTTTCTATCAGTCATTTAAATAATAGACTAAATGTAAGCTAAGGGTGTTATTTCTCTCATAAATATTTGATGAGGCTAATACTTCCATGAGAAATAGCTAACTTGGATCCTGTTAAAAGAATTTCAGCTCAGAATGAAAGAAATGAGAATATTTTGTGCGCAATTATCATTGGCAGTCCAGCTGAAAACATAACAACAAGGAAGCTACACAAAAGAGGCATTTGCGGAAAACAAAAATATTTACTTAGCATCTTAAAGGCAAAACAACTAACTGGTTGGTTGAGGTACAGTAAATAATTGAGATATGGATCTAAATTTTTTTTTTTTTTAAGATTGGCACTGAGCTAACATCTGTGCCAGTCTTCCTCTATTTTGTGTATGGGATGCTGCCACAGCACGGCTTGATGAGAGGTGTGTAGGTCTGTGCCCAGGATCCGAAACCGTGAACCCTGGGCCTCAGAAGTAGAGCATGCGAACTTAACCGCTATACCACCAGGCCGGTTTCTTCTTTTTTTTCAATCACTGCTTTCCAACTTATGCTATATAATTTCTCTTTCCTGTCCACAATGACATTTCAAGGAGAATCCACCATTTTACAGTCAGTCGGGTACAAATTCAATCTCGAACTCAATTCAAAGTGTTCTTCTTTTCCTTAAATGGTTCAAGACCTTTGAATTGGGAGGATCCAATGTTGGTTTTTTCACTTTGCCTCCTTCTTCTGGTCTTGCTCTTCTGTGGTTAAATGAGAGTGGTACGGAGCAAGGTTTTTGCCAAAATACTGGTGACATATTTTATGATCCCATTAACACAGATTCTTCTCAAAAGTCTCATCTAGTCACACCAATTCCATATCTTTTCTTTGCATTCATTCCTCAAACCATCCTATCTGACAACTTCATCTTAATATGTCTAAAGTGGAGCTGCTTTTCCCAACCACATCTCATCTACACTTTCCCTTGTCTTTCTCCAGGATAGTAGTGGTCCTGTTATCCACTCATTTGATCAAGCCAGAAATCTCAGAATCTTCTTTAATTACCTCTTTAATGTTACCATTCATCTAATATTTTATTGGTTCCCTAAGTTTTTGTGTAAAAATATATGTTTCTCACTCATCCCTACAAACTTCATCTTCACTGTCAAAATTCTAGTCTAAACCAAGATGGTCAACTTATTGGGCTATTATAAGAAAGTCCCCTCCGCATCCCTATCCCCACCTCTCTCTTTTCCAACTTATGTTTCTCACAGCAAAGTAGTTTTAAATATATATACATACATATTTATAAATCATGTCATGTCATTTCTTTGCTTAAACTATTTCAATCACTTCCCCTTTACTTAGCATAATCACCTCTCTCTTGTCCACTAGGCTCAGAACTTGCTCTCTTTTTCTTTCTCCTTTTCTTTTTTTTCTATATCATTTAAACATTTAGTACTATTTTTTATGGCAAGTTGTTTGTTTTGTTTTTGTATGTCTAGCTTCTTAACATCCACTAGATCATATATTAATTGTGAACATTGTGATATGTTTTTCTCCAAATCACTCAGTTTATGTCGGGTAACCAAGCATTCCTCTCTATTATTGACTGACATTATTTTCATTAGTTAAAAATTTTTTATTCTCAATTTTGTACTTATCTGTCATTTTTTTATTATATTATTTTCCTAACGGATGGTGACTTTTACAACAAATGTATTAATGTCTGTTAAAGTAATCAATGTATATTGATATATACTAATTATTCAATGTATACATAGTATACATTGTATACTAATTATGAGGAATTAAGGATGATTTGCCTTATTAGTTGTTAATGCGTAACATATAAACCACCATATACGTATATGTGTGTGTGGGGGTATATGGTATATATGTTGATGTGTACAGTACATATGTGTCTATGTGTATGTATGTGTGTGTATCTGAAAAAGATATGTGTGGTATGTGATAAAGTGATAAAGTATGTGATAAAAATGGCCCCGTAATTAATTGAAAAAGGTATTTAGAAAACTGAGGTGAAATAAAAATGAATCTCTTCACTACATGTAAAAAATACTACCCTACACTAGTACAAGAAATGTAGAAAAATATCCTTGTAACCTAGGAATGGGGTTATACGTTTTAAGCAATTCAAATGCAAATTGAAGCCAAAACCATTTCAAGAAATGGTAATTAATATGATTACATCAAAGTTAGAATTTAGTTAAATGAAGGACACAATAGACAAAGTTTCCAGACAGAGGGCGTATCAGGGAATGATATGAAAACATCTAAAATCATCAAGGGAATTATGTTGGAAGATTAATAAGAGTAAAATTTTATATTTCAATCTAATCTGACAAAACATATAAAGCTGAATAAAGTCAAGCATGGTAGGATTGTGGGAAAAAACTGACAATTTTAGTATTGTTGATCTTTTTATATTTAGTTATCTGAGTGGGTGAATAGTAGCTTTTTTTAAAAAAAAACTGTTAGAAATGTCCAATATTAGAATTATTCTATATATATCAGTGAATATGTTAGCACACAGGCAAATTAAGTATTCACATAATCTGTGACCCAGTGTTTCTATTGCTGAGCAGGGACATGCATCTCAGAGAAATTATCTTCCTGTTCTCCTGGTCCTCTGTATAAGCACATTCATCCTATTGTTATTCATGATATCCTGAGTCATCAGTAGTCCAGGTTTCCACCATTGCAGGAGGTTTAACATAAGCAACTGCATAATATATAATTCCGTAGGATATATTTAGACAATAAGAAATTGTGGGTAGTAGAAGAGAAGTAAATGGCAATCTGAACACTCCTGAGAGGAATGGTAATATTCACGTACTGTAAGATCTTATGTCTGGAAATGCGAGCAAGCAGGATGGTATTTGTGACTCATCTCTGATTTTTTTTTAACGGTGCTCAGTGACAGTTTCTATATTTTAAGTAAAATGTTATTGCACAATTGCTGATGCAAACATAATTATCTGCAGTGGTGCAGCATATTGGATCCTTTTGGTATTAAGAAATGAGATATAATTTACTCTCAAACTGGCAATTTTTTCTGCCTTCCACCTATTTCTAGAAGATAGGATGTGCATAGTGAATATGTACTGATACAATGCTTTAGAGAATGTGACATCAGTTCTTTCTGCCTGATACAAAGGAGTTCTCACTGTAGCTCTATAAAAATGTTGGGGGTGGGTCATAGGAAAAATTTAATGTGATATATGGTTATACATTGAGTTATTTGTCCATGATTCTGTTGGGTTGTTTTACCTGATAGAACAGCACCAGTATGCTCTAATGGAGCAAACATTACAATCTACGTAAGTCAAATTATTGTGCTATAAACCTTAACCTTATACAGTGTTGTATGTCAATAATATCTCAATAAAACTGGAAAAAACAAAAACAAATTTGAATGGAGATAATCTACAGATGACTATATTCAATGTTTTTAAAAATATTTTGTGCCTTAAATTGAAACATATAATGGTTTTATAATAGTTGTTATTATTTTTTAATAATTATGAATAACACAAATAATTGTAAGAATTTCTTTCAAGTAAACAAAAATCCAGACTATGCTGAACCACTCTCCAAAATATAGCATTCTCAGAATCTTTGCATCTACACATATGGATATGCAGGAAAAGTTTCCTTACAATTTCTTCCATTGAAGCAGGACCATTTCCACCAGAAGAAAAGAGAAAGTCCTGTGGAACTATTAGCTGTGAGCATCAGTGGGGCACTTAAAGATCCTTGAACTCAGAAACCAGCAGCTTAGAAGAAGAGTCAGCATCGTGACAGAGGAAATTGACTCTGATCATCAGGAGTTAGGAATGATACTATGAACTGGGGGAATGGAAGGTTATATTTAGCTTTCAGGCTATCTACTTGGGTACTTCTTGGTATTCTGTTGTTCAGTTTTGATGGTAAATGGAGAAGTCCAGCAACCCAGACTAAGATAGTCGTGGTGGTCAGATGTTCAGAGTCTTAGTGATAAAACTACTAGGAAAATCTTGGATGAGTGTATTTATTAATTTAGCTGGGGAAAATATTAAAGGATAACGCTACGCCCATCCACCAAATAAGATTGACAAAATTGCCTATGTAAATTGTTTTTAAACTTCTGCTTGAACAACATCATATTAAATACAAAAATGTTTATGCCTTTGTTTTTATAACTTTGCATCTTAGTATATGTTTCTTTCTTATTTGGCTGAAACTAACAATCAGAATTTAATTAATTCAGTTGCCTCAATTGATATCTATAATCGTGGCCTGTTTATGTGAAATAATTTTGATTCTGGCAACATATTTTCTATAATTATTAAAACCCATTTTATATTCCTATAATAGATTAGTATTTCTGTAAACTTTTCAAGTTGTTTTGAGAGCAGTTAGTTTAGAAGATAAAGTTGTGCACAAATATTTGTGGGCCAAGGGGGAAGTGTTGGCTACCCAGAAAACTAGGAATAAAAGGGAACTTTCCCAAATTGATAAAGAACATCTACAAAAAGTCTACAGTAACATTATTCTTGATGGTAATAGAATGAAATGCTTTCCCTCTAAATTTGATAACAGGGCAAGGATGCCTATTCTTGACACTTTTATTCAACATTGTACTAGTTCTACCCAGCACAATAAAGCAAGAAATGTTTAAAAAAAAAAAAAAAAACAGGCATATAGATCAGAAATAAAAGTGTTCCTATTTGCAGATGTCATAATTGTCTATGTAGAAAATCCCAAGAAATGCACCCCCCCAAAATATTCTACAATTAAAAAGTGAGTTCAGGCACATCACAGGATACAAGATAAATGTAAAAAAAAAAAAATTGTATTTCTATATACTAATAAAGAATACTTGGATACCAAAAAAAAAAAAAAATAGAACAGATGTGATAGAGTGAAAATTCAAAGCAAGAGTGAGATCTAGAGTTAGATCACTCACATTGCTGCATTATCTCCCGAGACCTTTAACACATGCCATTACATCCTACAAGCTTGCTTATCACCTCTACAAATCCCAGAATCAGCTGTTGGTTGTGCATATTTAGTACCAACTTTTAAAACATAATACATTATACTGTTCTCTTGTTATAATTGAGAGTTCTGGAAGTTTAATTCTTTGAGAAAATTTTCCTAGCTTAATTCAATATAAATATTTATTATTTACCCCTAAACATCCAATTTAGAAACAGATTTCTTCCAGCAAAAAATCATCAAACCTCCAAATTTGTTTTTACCCGTCTTTACAAATCATCTGTAAATAAAAATCAATGTCTTACTTTCCGTTAATAGTTTAAACCTTCTAGGTCTTTTTTTTTTTAACTTAATTTATTCTTGTTCATTTGTGCTAGTTATTATAGCCGTAAATAGAAGTTCCAAAGTAGAAAAACTGTACATGTGTAAAATTCTCACAATAAAACAGCTAGTATAGTGCTGTAATTGATTATATATTTAATACGCTATTTGATTGACTGTAGCAATTAGCTTTTATCAAAGCATGTAAATATTGCATATTTTATGGCCAAATCATAAATTGTTATAGCTATTTTAATGGATCAGGTCAATGATATTAAAAAGAAATCCATCACATTGGATGTCACTTGGAAAGAAAAAAGTCCTGAAACGGAGTTTGCATGCTTTATAATTTTTGCTATTTCTGTATTATTGGCAAGTTTTGAGTTAGAGTCTCTTACAAAAACTATATTCTGTCTATGCATTGTGATCTGAAGAAAATTTAGATGATAATTTTACTCTACACCGTAGTAAATTATACCCGCAATAATATAAAGAAAGAAAACATATTCCTGAGGGTTACATGCTATAGTTTATGACTACACAGTAAACTTTATTTTATTTTTGCCACTCTGAATGAAAGATATCACTTGAGCACTTAAATCAACATCATTTATAGAAAAAAATCAACCAACATGAATAGTGAGTTGAATGAGCAAAGTACTTCACTGTGAAAGATGATTTTTATTTTTCTAATTTTCTATATAGATTTCATATTTCTTATATTGTTCACTTGTAAGCCTTAATAGATCTTCCTGATTCATGGTCTTCCATGATTCATGATCCACCATGGATGAGATCACTTGAATATATACTTGTTATTAGTGGTCATGCTTGTCATAACAGGAAACCCATTCATCTAAGAAAAATAATATGCAATAAAAAGATGTCAACTTTTTCCCACTAAAATAATATAGAAAGAAGAAATGTCATTTCTTAGATATTCTGTTCAGAATGAAAAAATAATGTGACAAGTAATAAGAAATGATGTCAGAAAGATAAGAGGAGAGTCAGGTCATGGAGAATCTTGTATGTCATACTAAAGGCTTTGATTGTGTGAACTGGAAAGAATTGGAAAGTTATAACCATACCAGTGACAAAGTAAGATTTGTATTATAGCAGGATTACTCTGGATGCTGTGTTAACAACAAAGGGCAAAGGAGCAGAGAAGAAGCAGGAATACACTTTAGGAGGTAATTGATAAAATTCAAGACGATAACGGCATGGTCAAGGAAAATGGCCATAGATTATAGTATTACGTAAGTTTCATGTCAAGGCCTATTTTAAGGTTTAAAGCCTGAGCATATGCCAGAAGAGAGTTGTCATTATCGTCAAACAGGAAGCCTGTTGGAGGAATTACATTATTGTTTTTGTTTTTCTTGTTTGCATGTTTCCTTTCCGGCAAGGGTAAGAGGAGGATATTAGGATCTCATATTTCAACACATTAGTTGGGAGCTGCCTTTTAAACATTAAGGTAGACTTGTTGAGAACACAGTGGGAAAAATGAGCCAACATTCAGGGTTCTCTGGGCTGGATATATACTTTAGGAATCATCAAAAGAAGAAGATATTTTTATTTTTTAATCACGGAACTGAATGAAATCACCTAGCATTCCAGTGTAGGTGAAGAAGTTGTTCAAAGAATGAACCCTGCTGCATTTTTTAACAGCTTCACTAAAATATATTTGTCATATAACATTATGTATATTTAAAGTGTATAACTTGATGATTTGATGTATGTATACATTATGAAAGCTCACCACAATCAGGCTAATTAACATATCCATCACTTCTACATGAGTTCCCACTTTTTGTGCATGTGTATGTGTGTTGAGAAGATTTAATTTAAGATCTATCCTCTTTTCAAATTTCATGTATACAATACGGTATTGTTAACTATCTTCCCATGCTGTACTTTAGATCTCTAGAACTTACTCATCTTGTGTAATTGAAACTTGGTACCCTTTAACCAACATCATTCCATTTCCCCTCCCCCCGGCTCCATTCTACTCTACACTTCCATGAGTTTGACTATTTTAGATTCCACATGTAAGTTACATCATACAGTATGTCTCTTTCTGTGACTTGCTCATTTTGTTTAGCATAATGCCTTCCAGTTCCATCCATGTTTTCTCAAAATGGCAGGATTTCCTTTTTTAATATGGATAATCGTCCATCGTGTGTAATATATATATTACATTTTCTTTTATCTATTCATCTGTCAAAGGACGTTTAGGTTGTTTCCATGTCTTGGCTGTTGCGAATAATGCTACAGTGAATATACAAGTGCAGATGTATCTTTGCAATCCTGATTTCAGATCCTTTGGATGTATTCCCAGAAATGGGATTGCTGGATCATATGGTAGTTCTATTTTTAGTTATTTTAAAAATCGCCATACTGTTTTCTCTAATGGCTGTACTGATTTACATTGCCACCAGAATTCTACAAGGATTTCTTTTCTCTACATTCTCACCAACACTTGTTATCTATTGTCTTTTTGATAATAGCCATTCAAACAGGTGTGAGGTGACATCTCATTGTGATATTGATTTGCATTTCTTTTAGGTTAGAGATTGGAGCGCATTTTCATATACCTGTTAGCCAATTGAGTTTCTCCTTTTGGGAAATTTGTATTTGGTGAACTTTGCCCATTTTTAAATTGAGTTATTTGTATTTTGTTATTGAGTAGTATGAATTCCTTATATATTTTGCATGTTAATCGCTTATCAGATATACGGTTTGCAAATATTTTTTACCATTTTGTAGTTTGCCTTTCAATTTTGTTGATTGTTTCCCTTGCTGTGCAGTAGTTTTTTTAGTTTTCAGTCATCTCATTTGTCTATTTTTGCTTTTGTTGCCTGTTCCTTGGGTGTCTTATCTAAAAAACTATTGCTGAGATCAACATCAAGAAGGTTTTCCTTATGTTTTCTTCTGGGAGATTTTACAGTGTCAGGTTTTATGTTTAAGTCTTTAATACACTTTGAGCTGATTTTAATGTATGCTGTGAACTAGTGCTTCCATTTTGTTCTTTTGCACGTAGATATCCAGTTTTTACAGCACTGTTTGTTGAAGGGACTATCCTTTCCTCATTGTGTATTTTGGCACCCTCATCGAAGATCAGATGACTGGAAATTTGTGGGTTTATTTCTTGGTTCTCTATTGTGTTTCATTGGTCTATACATCTTTTTCTTATGCCAGTACCATACTGTTTTGATTACTATAGCTTTGTCATATAGTTTGAAGTCAGGAAGTGTGATGACTCCAGCTTCGACTTTTCAAGATTGTTTTGGTTATTCAGAGTTTTTGGGGTACCATATGAATTTTAGGATTGCTTTTTCTATTTCTGTAAAAAATATCATTGGTAGGGATTGCATTGGATCTTTATATCACTTTTAGTAGTATCAATATTTTAATAATATTAGTTCTTCCAATCCATGAACATGTGATGTCTTTCCATTTATTTACATCTTTTTAAATTTCCTTCATCAGTATTTTACAGTTTTAGTGTCCAAATCTTTCACCTTTCACACTTAATTCCTAAGTATTTTGTTCTTTTTGTTGCTAATATGAAAGAGATTGTTTTCTTAATTTCTCTATCAGTTCATTGTTAGTTGAGCACATTTTCATATACCCATTGGCCATTTCTATATCGTCTTTGAAAAAATATCTATTCAGATCCTTTACCCATTTTTAATTGGATTATTTGCTCTTTTATTATTTATTTTTATGAATTTTTTATATATTTTGGATATTAACCCTTTATCAGATATATAGTTTGCCATTATTTTCTCCCATTCTGTAGGTTGCCTTTTCAATTTATTGATTGTTTCTTTTGCTGTGCAATAACAATCCTCTAGTATTTTGTCATTAAAACAAGTTTTCCACTAATACAATAATACAGATATAATTTATAATGACTATGATTTTTATTTATTTATTTTTTGCCATACAAAAAACTGTATATAAATAATGTATATAACTTGATGAATTTGGAGATAAATATACACCCATAAAACCATCACCACAATCTATGCTATAATCCTATCACTTCCAAAAATTTCTTCACATTCTATTTTTATTATTATCATTATTATTTATGATGTGAACACTTAACATAAGATCTATCCTCCTAGAAAAATTTTAAGAATATAATACATTATGGTTAACTATAGTCACTATGCTGTACAGTAGATCTCTAGGATTTATTCATCTTGTGTAACCAAAACTTTGTACCCTTTAACTAATACTTTCCCTTTCCTCGTCCCCCAGCCCCTGGCAGACACCATTATGCTCTCTGCTTCTATGAATTTGACTATTTTAGATTCCTTATATTAGCGGTATCATGTAGTATTTATCCGTCGGTGTCTGACTTACTTCACTTAGCATAGTCTTCTCCAGGTTCATCGATATTGTCAGAAATGGCAGGAATTCCTTCTTTTTAAAGGCTGAAATATTCCATTTTATCTATACACTACATTTTCTGTACCTATTCATGCATTGACTGACACTTAGGTTGCATCCATGATGGCTATTGTGAATGATTTTGTAATGACATGAAAGCGTGGATATTTCTTTGAGATCCTGATTTCAATTCCTTTCAGAAATGGGATTGCTGGATCATATGGTTGTTCTATTTTTAATTTTTTGAGTAACCTCCGTACTTTTTCCACAATGACTGTACAAATTTACATTCCTTTCAATGGGGTATAAGTATTCCCTTTCCTCTATATCCTCACCAACGTTTGTTATCTTTGTTTTTTTTTTGATTAAATTCATTCTAACAGGTGCGAGGTGATATCTCATTACAAGTTTTGACTTGCATTTCCCTGATGATTAGTGATGTTGGGCATCTTTTTATATATGTGTTGGTCATTTGTATGTCTTCTTGGGAGAAATGTTTATTCATTTCCTTTGCCTATTGTTTAATGGGTTGTTTTTTTGCTATTGAGTTGTAAGAGTTCTTTATATATTTTGTGTATTAACCTTTTATTGGATACATCATTTGAAAACATTTTCTCCCATTTCATAGGTTGCATTTTCATTTTGTTGATTGTTTCCTTTGCTGTGCAGAAGCTTTTTAATTTGATGAAATCCTGCTTGTCTATTTTTGCTTTTATTGCGTGTGCTTTTGGTGTCACGTCCAAGAAATCATTGCCAAGGCCAATGTCCAGACGCTTTTTCCCTGTTATCTTCCAAAAGTTTTATGATTTCAGATCTTACACTTAAGTCTTTAATCCATTAATGACTATGATTTTTTATAGTGTTCCTTTTCCCATTCCTGGCATTAATTAAAGTGTTGCCAACTCTGAGTAAAGGACATTTTAATTCCTGTCTAACATACTGTAACATGTTGTACAACTTATACTCATAGGCATTTTTAAATTAAGTGATATTCAAAGATGAACATTTTGTGATAGATGGGGTAGATATTAGTTTTTCATGTTTGCAACACAATTTTACTAATTGAAATTAGTATGTAGTCCTCTTTTTCAAAAGCTTAAGGAAACCAGAATACTCCAACATGATTTCGTCATTCACCTATTCCAGTAACACCAGAGCACCTACAGTTTTATGAACATTTAATTTATGACAGTAATAAAACTGTTTGATAGAAAATCCTAATTTTAGTAGAAATAAATGCAAGATCAATAATCTTAAATGTAAAAAGTCTAGCCTTGAACAGCATACAATATCAGCTGTCTAGACTTCTATTCAGATATAGACAATATCCTTCTAGCAAATTTTAATTGCTTGGTAGAGCAGCAAGTATTAGGAAGATGAATGTTTAGGTTCATTTTATTAAATATTGAAGAAAAGTTTTTAAGTATTTATATACCAAGAGTGACCAATACCTGCATAAACTTTCAATTTGATCCTTCAGATTTTGGCATAGATTTTTTTCAAGATGCTTTGTTGAGTGATTGATTACTTGAGAAATGATTTATAGGTACATGTTGATATTTTATAAACAATAATTAAATTAAATAACTTTCTGTATATTAGCAAGCAGATCTTTTGGTAGTGGCACAATGGTATAATAGAAATCAGAAATAGAAGTTATTATATCTTTCCTTTTATTTTCTATCCTACCTATAAAAAAGATTCTTTTGGGGAGGTAAAAAGAAGACTAGAAGGAATATAACTATTCACTGTGCAATTGTGAACCCTTCTTATTTGTTGTAATGTCATGATGGGTATCACAAAGCAATACCCCTGGAAGACAAAAATAGCACATTCTGATAATCAAAGAGCAATGACATACTTTTAGTCCCTTTCACAAAGTAAAATATGGAGAAGAGTTGTATCTCCCACAATCATTCAAGGCTTAAATTTGATGTTTTCCACTTATTCTGGAAACTAGAAAGCAAATATATTTGCTAGAAATGGGGAGGTGTGTCATATATGAAGAGATTTTAGGGTTCTCTTATTAGTTAGGGTACTTTCGTTGGGGACAAAAAGGAAGATGATCAGTGGAAAATACAATACTTAAGCTGCAAGTAAAATTTTTACGAATTAAAATCTGTTATCGAAAATGGAATTTCTAATTATTATCATTGATCACATTTGTCTGTAAATGTAGACAAGATTAGTTCTAGGAACACAGAAAACATAAGAAAGGATTGACTAAGAGAGAGGGAATTGGCAGGGTAAGTGACAACAAGCACGGATGTGTAAAAGAGATGAGAAGTTAGGAACAGTTGAGTGGATTGATTAATTAAGGGGAAGGGATGAAATCCAGAGAGGAATAATAGCCCAGGAGAGTAAGTTTCAATTAATCATGTCTGATTCTGATAAGAGGGAGAAATTGAGGACCTTGAGGTAGTTATAAGACTGTATATTTAGTGTGTAGAGTATACATATATATAATATATATACAAGTCTATATAATATAGTTTATTTTTTTTCTATAGGAAATTTTTGCTTTTCTTTGATAATGGGAAATATAAGAGATATGAATTTCTTCTAAAATATTGGAAGAATCCCTAGTGTGATATCTTTAGGCAGTGCCAAGTTTTCCAAAGTGAGTTTTGAGTATGTAACTATCTGGAGTACAAGGTCTATTGAATCTAGGTCTTTAGATAAACAGCATCTCTCAATAGACCTGTGAGCTTTTGAGATGGGAGCCATCGACATTGTAATTCTGACTCTTGCTTTCAGTAATTATTTTACTCTCGAATATATTTTTGTAAGAAATCGTAGACTTGAAATGGAAACATCTGTAAATGAAGTAGAGATGTGCTAAACTGCTAAATATGTTTTCAAAAGCGATTTATCAGTTTTGTTGATGCCATCTGCAGGATGCAGCACCATCAAACCAGTGTAAAAAGGCAATTTTCTCTGAGTGGAAGTTACTGAACGCAGTGATTGAAGAAATGGGTAAAACAAAAAGAAAATAAGATAGATGCAGGGGGAACAAGAGGGAAGAGATACAGCAAAAAGCCACTACAAAAGATGAAAAACTACTGTCATTTGGCTTATTCACATTTCTAAAAAATTGTGTATTCTATGCCAATTTTTGAAATAAAAGCTGTGAAAAGATTCCCTTTTAACTTGTTCTTTAGTTCATTTCTGTTGTATGTGAGAGGATTTATCTAACTTCTACCTTTTGTTTTATCTGTGCACTTTCTGCAAAAAATAAACTGCATTGGATTATGCATTATTCTTTTAGGATATAAGGGAAGCATTTGCTTGACTGTTGGACATGCTGTTTGATTGGTTTGAAAGAGCTGATGTATTCACAATATGAGCAGAATGTGAGTAGTGAGAGTCTGCCATCACAGAGTACTTCCACTTCTTATCCCTTACTGATATAACCAATGTGAACCGAAAAGGAAATTCGCGGGCTTGTTTTTCCTGTATCTAGAGACTGCCAGCCTTTATCAGGACATAGAATCACTTGGTTTCAGCATACGTTATTATATCTTTCCATCCTAGAGATTCTTGTGTTGATTCCCAAGCTCTGTGGGTGGCAGGCCCTTCTGGGACTCCGTTGTTGGAGCTTTGGGCAGTGTCCCACTTGGCAATCAGGAAACGGAGATGAGTTACTCAGGCCAAACGTGTTAATAAAGCCAGATAGCACTACCAAAGGGGGAAAAAAAAACTCTGATACGTACTCTGATAGCTATGTGACTATCACAGTACAAAGCTTTAGTGAAACAATTTGCTGCACAAAGTTAAATTTGTGCATTTCATTATGCACCCAAGTTATGCGTTTCATTCAGTCAGTTAAAATATACGTGAATGCCTCTTCATCTGTAGGTATTTCTGTGAGTAAATAAAACTCCCCTTTACACGGACCTTTTATTCTAGTGGTGACAACAATCTTTTTAAAGGTTCATCTTATAAGTTAGAAGGCAATATGTGTTAGGGAGAAAAATACAGCAGAAAAATAAGATAGATTTCAGTAAAAGACATGTACTTGTAAAAAAGAGTGGCCAGCCAAATAGCTAAAGCAATCCTGAGAAGAAAGAACAAAGTTGGAGGCATCACAATCCCTGACTTCAAAACATACTACAAAGCAATAGTAATCAAAACAGCATGGTACTGGTACAAAAACAGACACACAGATCAGTGGAACAGAACTGAAAGCCCAGAAACAAAACCACACATCTACAGACAGCTAGTCTTCAACAAAGAATCTAAGAACATAGAATGGAGAAAGGAAAGTCTCTTCAATAAATGGTGCTGGGAAAAGTGGACAGCCACATGCAAAAGAATGAAAGTAGACCATCTGCTATCACCATTCATAAAAAGTACCTCAAAATGGATCAAGGACCTGAAGGTGAGACCTGAAACTATAAAACTCCTGGAGGAAAATATAGGCAACACACTGTTTGACATTGGTCATGAAGGAATCTTTTCAGATACCATGTCTACTTGGACAAGGGAAACTAAAGAAAAAATAAACAAATGGGACTTCATCAGACTAAAGAGTTTCTACAGGGCAAATGACACCAGGATCAAAACGATTAGACAACCCACCAGCTGGGAGAAAATATTTGCAAAACATATATCTGACATGGGGTTAATCTCCATAATATATAAAGAACACACATAACTGAACAACAAATAAACGAACAACCCGGTCAAAAAATGGGCCCAGGAAATGGACACTTCTCCAAAGAAGATATACAGATGGCCAATAGGCACATGAAAAGATGTTCAACATCACTAATCATCAGGGAAATGCAAATCAAAACTATGCTAAGATACCACCTTATACCCATCAGAATGGCTATAATCACCAAGACAAAAAACAGCAAGTGTTGGAGAGAATGTGGAGAAAAGAGAACCCTCATTCACTGCTGGTGGGAATGCAAACTGGTGCAGCATCTATGGAAAAGAGTATGGAGATTCCTCAAAAAATTAAAAATAGAAATACCCTATAAGCCAGCTAGCCCACTACTGGGAATCTATCCAACAAATCTGAAATTAACAATCCAAAGAGGCTTATGCACCCCTATGTCCATTGCAGGATTATTCATTATAGCCAAGTAGTAGAAACAACCCAAGTGTGCCTTGACTGGTGATTGGATAAAGAAGACGTGGTGTATATATATATATAATGGAATACTACTCATAAAAAAGACAAAATCGTCCCTTTTGCAACAACATGGGTGGATCTGGAGTGTATTATGTTAAGTGAAATAAGCCAGAGAGAGAAAGACAAACGCTGCATGATTTCACTCACATATGGAATATAAACCAACACACGGACAGAGAGAACCGTACGGTGGTTATCGGGGGCAAGGGGGTATGGGGGTGGGCACAAGGGGTGAAGGGAGGCATTTACATGGTGACCGACAAACAATAATGTACAACCAAGATTTCACAATGTTATAAACTATTAAGATATCCAAAAAAGAAAAAAAAATGAGTGGTCAGGGTAAGCCACCTGGAAGTGACCTCGAAGCAAGGACTGGAAGAGGGTGAAGAAGCAAGTCGTGTGGATATACTGGGGGAGGAAAGCGCTCCATCTGGTGAGGACATGAAATGTAAAAGCTCTGATGTGGGTAATTGATACTGATACACTCAAAATATCTGTTAACCAACAAATAGGATAAACAACATGTGTTGTCTGTAAGAAATGGTCATTTATCATGCAATTGTCATGCATTATCATGCATTTCTCAAAATCAGGTGGAAAAGATATAAATGGTGAATCCATGACTTTGATAATAACAGAAAGTAATTTGCATAAAAATGTCTTCTTCTTCTTCCCGTGATCAGATTCCATTTTAGCAAATAGAAATCACAGACATGCTTTTGCCTACCTAGTAAGAAGGCTTTGGTTGACATAAATGTGTTGATCAAGTGACATAATCTGCCAGATTAAACCATATAGTGGTGATGTTTTTCGTGATAACAGCATTTTTCTCATTTTTGATGAATTTTCCAAGGCAGTACTCTATATCTGGCTGTTTTTATAAATATATATATATATTTATAATATAATATAAATATTTTATTTATATTATATTTATATAATAAATATAATATAAAATATATTTATTTTTCCCTTTATATATATAAAGGGAAAGGGTTATTGACACTCAGACTTTGTTAAAAAGCATTTAGCAGTTTTTGCAAAAACTGCATTTTACTAAAACAGGGAGATTATTTGAATAGATTCCCTACAGAATAAGAGGGTCATAAAAAAACCTGCTGCACACTTAGTGATCACACTGAAGGACAAATCGAAGTCCCCTTAACAGGGGAACATTTTACCAAATAGCTGCTTCCCAGGAAACAGTGTGGGGGTCAGAATTGTGACTGTCATCTTACAGGGACCAAATCAAATACCATCTCTTCTGCGGAGACACATCCATTTGAAAATGGAATAGATTTTCACTTAGTTTCAGGAACATCTTGGATTCTTTCAGGATTTTTTTTTTTTTTTTGGTGAGAAAGATTGGCACTGAGCTAACATCTGTTTCCAATCTTCCTCTATTTCATATGTGAGACACCACCACAGCATGGCTTGATGAGTTGTGTGTAGGTCTGTGCCTGGGGTTCCATGCCTGCAAACCCCAGACTGCCAAAGCAGAGCACGCAAACTTAACCACTATGCCACCAGGCTAGGCACCTCTTGTGACATTTTCTTATTCTTTTCCTTGAATTTGGCTTATTTATGTCACCTCTCTATTTATAGAATGTAACATTCTTTAAACAGCAACTGTTCTACTTATTTTTGGATTTTGCTTAGTGCCCTGCAAAATGTTCTACTGGGAGAATCAAGTACATTATTTTGCAACATCCAATAAATATTAATTGGATTAGATAGCATTTGGTATAAATGTATTAAAATAATTAAATACTTAAAATATTCTCTTTTAAAAAATAATTCAATAAATCTCTCTGTATTTAAAATGTGTGTGTGTGTGTCAATTTGTTTTTCAGATTTTACTTTTGCTAAAAGAAAAAAATCCTTGTACTTAGGTATAGTAGTTTTTCTGACAAAGAATGTTAATGTAAACAAAAGGAACTATCTCCTCTTTTTTAGTATCTAAGATTTGGGGAAGATATTCGTGTTTCCATATTACTAACGTTCATTTCACCGTAGACGATGTAAGGGAAGTCATTACAAAACTCACACGAGGCATTATACTCTGTTGCATGCTGTAACGGGATTAGTGAAATTATCTAATGCACAGTAGCTTTCGGGTCTTACAGTGTGATAGTCAGCAGCGAGAGTAGAGAAATTAATGACAAAACCCACTACAGGGGTCTAATTTCTAAGACTGTGCGCATGTTGAAAAGCATTGGATACTTGCTGCTTTGCTTTCATGCTCAATGAGCAACACACAAGAACTGTAAGAGACATTTTTTCCTCTAATGCTGCCTTCTCTTTAGTCTGTGGCCAAGCATGTGCTTGGCTATAAAGAAATTATATGAGTTTTATAGCTAAGCAGTAATGAAGAACTCTTTATTCTCTTGCTACACCAGGGAAGGTAGTGGCTATGTCTTTGACACCAAAAATTGTAAAAATCCAGAAATAGTTTAAAATGTGTAATCTATACTGCATGTAATCTATGAGCGTCAAACACACACACACATACAGATTATTAGAAGTAATCTAATAACTAATAAACTATTTTGATTAAAATACCCTATGATATCATATCCTGCTCCTATGTGATGAATACTATACATATAAAATGTAATTTACAGTATGTATTACATATAGTATATGATATAATTTCACACGGTAAGTACTGCAAAAAAAATTTATGTGAGGCTCAGAAAGACTACTTTGCTCAACATCATTCTGCTTGTATTTCTTTAACAAGGATTTATATCAAGATCTGTTTACTTGTCAAGACATTTGTCATTTATTTTGCATAATACCATTCATAAATATTTATGTCATATCTAGTCCATTAAAGAATAAATAAAAATGCCTCTTGCCCTTGATTCTTCTAGTAGAACAGTGAGTCTTAACCAAGTTGGGGCAAGTGAGAATCAGCTAAGAAGATTTTTTTCATAACACAGCAGAATATGATGCCCTCTCCCCTCTCCCCATCTGGATGTTGATATCCCTCCAGTAATAGCTACATATGTTAAAAAATATTAAGAGTGATTAATGATCTTCCTTCTCTACTTCTTCACTGCCTCCCTTCCGTTTGAGAAGCAATGTTATCGTTTTCTATTCAGTAATATCAGACTAAACTTATAAATAAAATTGGAAATAAATCTCCCCCTTTCCTCTATGCCTGCCCTTTATTCACATAGTTATCCTGTGAAAAATGGCTGATGTACAAATAATCCTCTTATGTCATATTCCCTCTTGCTCATTCACTGCTGAACAGTTAGCAATCCTATATTCAAACCCTGGGAAACAATTATCTCAGCTCTTAGGGCTATCATAAGCGTAAATTCCAGAACTTTTCAAGTTAAAGTAAGACATGAAAATGTTAAGATTGACCTTGAAAGGAGAGCTAGTAATATTTAAGAGAATAATACACATCTTATTTTAGAGTACAGCCAAGAAGTCTGAGTAAAGTATGTCCTTATATACAAGCCGGAGCATCTTACCAAATAATATTAAAGTGTTCAATAAACCTCTACCATTTCCCCTGTATCAACAGTATTCAGGAGATCAAAGAACTTAAAAGAAATTCTTTCTAGAATGCAGATTTTGTGCAGATATAAATACTATAATGCCTCTGCCTTATTTTAGATGATGAATTCTAAAAACTCAAGTACACTCTATCTTAACTAATATAGCTACCAACTGTGAGAATTAAAGAATATAATGGTCTGTAATTAAGACTGAAGTAAAATAATTCAGATTATTTAGCTGACATATCAATCCCAGCCAATACTTTGTTGCAACAGTCTGCCAAATGATTAAGCATGATAGCTCACTAGATTCAGTCAATTTAGGAAAGATATATGTTAAAACACAGCAATACACGTGTATCTCTGTCCTGGAGAGAACAGCAAAAACTTTAAATTATAATCTCAAAATCTACACTGATATAATGAAAGATATTTAGAGAGAAATTTTATTAAAATCCAAACTTTTATTAAAATACAAAATATAGCTGGGTAAGAAAATTTGAAGACTAGATATTGGAAGAGGAATAGTGAGAAGGTGCTCTCTACTACATGAGTTCTAAATGAGATGATTTTTAGGAAATATAACCACTCTGTTTATCTTGGTTATTACGAATTGGTCATATTATTTTGAGAGCATGCCAAATAGTCTCGCTTACGGTGATTAGTAAATACGAGTAGACATATATCTTAAGACAATATATAATAATCCATGAATTTGGATGGCTTTCTATGTGTATAAGCGCATGCATATTTTTGCGAGTAAGGAGCACGGGAAGATGTTTATGCCTAATGTTTAGGAAAAGAGATAGTTATCTTAATTTTGAAGGGTTTTGGGAGTTGAGATAGGTATGGGTTATCTATTTAATGTTTTATTAATGTTAAGTATAGTAATGTTCAAATTTCTTTTCAGATTTTTGATGAAATCTTGAAGTGAGTCAATAGAAGTCTATTAGCATAAGTTGACTTGTTGAGAATTATTTTTTTCCTTGAAGAATAGGTATAGGTTGATGTTTCCATTTCAGTCTATGGGGGAAGAGATTTCTTTGGTTATGTACTTCTGAGAACAGTTAGAAAAACTCAGACTATATATTCAAACTTACAAACAAATTTGTTAGATTGCATCAGAGAGCTAACAATGCAGTGAGGGTTTGTCTGGCCAAGATGATAAAAAAGACCAGAGAAGATAGCTAAGCCTATGGTTTGACATTTTTCCTGAAATCAATTGCTGATTCTTAAAGAAGTTTATAAGAGGCCATGTAGTTCAGCAAATATGTTGACAGCGGATTCAAGAGAATTGGTGGTGAAAAAAAGAGTTGGAAATCAGTGCATTCCAAGAGAGGAGTCCCGTTACCCAATCCATTTTTTAGTTTAGAATCCCAAAAGCTTTATTCCATTCATAAGGGTGAATTGGAAAAAGGACAACCATTAGAAGGTCTAAAGCCCCGTTTAGAAGAATCTTGGGTTTTGCTATAAGGCAAAAATCAAAAATTATCACCGAAGACCAAATTGGGCCCACTGTCTATTTGTGTACAGTTCACAAGTAAGAATAATTTTTCCTTTTTCAAATGTAAGATGTAGAAAAGACTACTAGCCATTTGGCAAAAACAGTTGCTCAGATTGTTGAGGAAATCGTCCTATGGCCCACAAAGGCTAAAATGTTTACTATCTGGCCCTTTACACAAAAAATTTATTGACCCCTGTTTCATGATGATCTGGGGTTGCAAATGCCCCTAGCCTAGATGCAAACCAGAAGCAAAAATAAATCTTCTATGGAGGAAGACAACACAATTTGAAGCCTCAAATAATCTCTACTTTTTTTCCTCATAAAAATGTTTGCCATTTAATCAAAAATAAAAACAAATATATAGCCAGTAATGAATGTAAACCAAAAGAAGATACAGAAGAGATAAACAGATCCAAAGGAGATACAGATAATGTAATAGTCAGACACAGATCAAAATAGCCACAATAAATATAGACAAGGTATTAAAAGAAAAATTGGAATATTTGGCAGAAAACTGGAAATTTCTAAAAATAAATAAAAATACTATAGCAAAAATTTCAAGAATTGAATTTAACAATAATATGCTTAGAAGAATATTAGATACAGCTTTAAAGAGAATTAGTGAACTAAGAGATATATGAAAAGAAAATATCCTATTAAAACTTAAAGAAACAGAAAGAGATGATTTAAGATGATTTTAGAAATTGACAGACTTAAGATATCTAACATTGTGTGATTGAAGTTCTGAAAGGAAAGGAAAGAGAGAGAATGGGGCAGGGGCAATATTCTAAGAGCTAATGCTTGAAACCTTCCCAGAACTAAAAAAAGGCATCAAGCCATAGATTTAAAATCCATTATGAACACCAAATAGAACAGTCAAACAAAGAAAATCACCCATAGGCACAATGTAGAAAAGCTAATGGAAAAAAACGATACAGAGAAATTATGAACAGCTACAGAGAAAAAAACAAATTGATTTCAAAGAAGAACAATACAACTGAGACCGACATAAACAAAAATAATGAAAGGCAGAGGAAAATGGTTTTATGAGTTAAGCCGGTTAGCATTGTTTCTATAACTTTTGTAAAATTAAAATTTATATGTGTATAGTAGTTTTCAAAAAAATGTAATTATACTAATGGATATCTTTTTAAAGAGTTTCATTTTATGAATTATTACAATGTTAAAAATCATGAGAATTTAATGTTATTGAGTAAGCTAAGTTATAATTTAGAGATCCTCGAGTAAATTTAAGACCTTATATAAATTAATAAACAATATTTGGATAAGAGCACAGTTTCTAAGTACAAAAGAGATACAAACCAGTGGTCAGTAACCATAATTCTACCCTTATTTCTCAGAATAGTAATAGATTAACAAATATGTAAATGCAGCTGGGGAAGTATAATTAAAAACAAAATCTCCTTCCAACCGCAAAAGCCTCTCTACTAAAATGTAATAAAGAGAACAGTTTTATTACACAATAGTCATTAAACCAAAATGTCATGAGAATCACATGGTATCCTCCAAGAGACTGTAGATAAAGCATCTCACCCTCTCCTATAGCCAACCATAGGCAACTCGTTTCTTCCACATTCTCAAGATAAACTATAACTGGTCGTTAACTAAGAGAATTTGACAACACCGTTGGGCAAATGTAAGTCCTCCTAAACTCACTCAGTAATTAGGATAGCCACTTGTGTTTGCTAATTGTCTTTATCCAGAGGAAAACTAAAGTTCTTGTATCTTTATGGCTGGAGATAGGTCTGCAACTTAGAGCCAGGCACCAGCTGAAGTTAGGCGTCTACTCCCCCATGGAAATGGGGAGAGATGGCCCCAGGTTTTTGAGAAAAAGACTTCTAGGTGGTAAAATTGACAAGAGGTCTATTTAGCTTTTAAATGGGCTTACATAAATCTCAGAAGGGCAGAGAAAAAATTCACAGTTACAAGTTATCTAAAGTAAGTGCTCTAAGAAAAGGAGGTAATACATTTTTCCCTTTCTTATACGAGGGAAAGTTCAATTATTTTTTCTTTTTTAGATTTGTATTTATTTTACAATATCCTTTCTTTGTTATGATAAAATAGTAACAGTAATTTTTTTAATTTTTAAATTAACTCCATTGCCATATCCAGCTTTCTCTGGGTAAGTTGCAGCCTCCAAATATCCAGCAAGCCCATGTTAAAATACAAGTAAAGCAGAATTTTAATAGGAAGAATTTTAAAGTGCAATACAATATTCACCTTGGGGGAACAACTTTTAAACATATCATACCAAAGGTTGGTATCTAAATCAGATTCTATTTTTTTTTTTTCCTGAGGAAGATCAGCCCTGAGCTAACATCCATGCCAATCCTCCTCTTTTTGCTGAAGAAGACTGGCCCTGAGCTAACATCTATTGCCAATCCTTCTCCTTTTTTTTTTTGTTCCCTTTCTCTCCCCAAAGCCCCAGTAGATAGTTGTATGTCATAGATGCACATCCTGCTAGTTGCTGTATGTGGGACGTGGCCTCAGCATGGCCAGACAAGCAGTGCGTCGGTGCGCGCCCGGGATCCGAACCCAGGCCGCCAGTAGCAGAGCGTGCACGCTCAACCGCTAAGCCATGGGGCCCGCCCCTAAATCGGATTCTTGAGTAACAATACACAAATATTTTCCTTAGCCATACATTAATTTTACAAACTATTGTGATGTTTTCATTGCTTCCACTTTCAAATGATTAAGCATTATTTTGTAGTTCCTTATGAAGTCTCACCCAATTCAGTACCAAATAGTAGCTTAACTCTGGAGTCTGATAACTTAAATATTTAGCTAAGAATTTTTCTTGCAAGGCTTAAGAAATTTCTTCTGAGTTTCAGCCAATCATATAAGTAATATCATATTTACATGATAATTTAGACTCTTCACTAATTGCTGTTATTACATCCGTGGATGTTATCTAAGTCTTATTATGAGACACCCATTGAAGGGTATAGACTGAACTTCCAGTGTAATTGCTTTACATCTGATAGGTAACGTTTTCCATTGGTCTAAATCAATAGTTATGTTATTATAATAGACGATTAAATCTCTACAATCATAGTCATCCATCTTGCTTATCTATACTGAGAGAATTTGAATCCTAAAGTTGTCGAATGAGATTAGACCTATTTTCTGCAGTCTCTTCTTGTAAGTGCCAGATTTCTCTTTGTCTATTACTTAAATATTTCTCTTTTCTAAATCATTCTTCTATCCCTTTTGATATAGTCAGAGTCCCAATATATAATTGTTTCCTTAAATATGAGCAATCCTATAATTTTGAACTAGTGATGGTATCTTGGAGCTTTTTATGTTCTAATTCCTGCTGGACTATTAAAGTGAGTGCCTCTAAGAGCTTTGTGCAATGTTTTTCTCCAGCATCAAACTACTCCAAGCAGTCCAAATCCAAGTTTTAACAAATAGCATATTTGTTTCCTAACAAAATTTAACTCGGAAAGTGATTTAAGCAACCACTACTGTGAATAGGCCAGTAAGGCAGTCTATGAGAACCATAATAAGTTTAATAGAATACCTGTTTTCAGTTTAGTTTAGGACCGATATCATTTGCTCTAAAAAACTTAAGTTTCAAGTCTTTTGTGGGAAACACAGAAACATTCTCCACAGGTGTTGGCTGCACGTGGGAAGCATACATCCAACTAGGCTTTTCTTTTACTCTGATAGCCATGTTGGTGAAGGGCAGCACTTGAAAGGGGCTCTCCTAACGTGGTGACAACCTGCCTCTCTTCCAGAGCACTTTTATCTAAACCAAATCTCCTACTGGACAGCAGGAGCGGGCTTCTTCTGACAGGTCCATCCAGGTCCTTGTGACTTTATGTTTCAGGGTTTGTAGAGAGAAGCCTTTTGAAATATTGAACATGATAATAAGATGAATCAATTAAATTAGGCACAGAAAATGATCTTAAACCCAAACTCACTGACCTGCCAAATTTAAGTTCCAATGGAGAGTAATAATGCTTGCTTGCAGAAGTCGCTCTAATTTTAATAAGATGAGTAATAAAACTCTAGTCCATTTTAACCCAGTAGATCGTCGAATCTTAGCCAGTGAATTTTTTAGTTATTGATTCATCTGCTCTACTTATCCAGAGGACTTGGATGATAGGAATCTGAAAACTTTTGCATAATTTCTAAATGACAGTAGAAATACAATAACTTCCTCTGTCTATTTCCATGTGCCCTGGTATTTCAAAAGTGGGAATTATGTATATTAAGAGAGATTTTCCCATTGTCTCACCATCGATTTCTTTTGAAGAAGAAGAAGAAGGAAAAACTTCAGACCACCCAGACATCATATACACCATAACTAGACAAAATCTCTTACACTCCGCAGGGCTTAATTCCATGAAATCCAAGTGCCACCAGATTTCAGGTAAAATTTGTTAGAGAGAAATTCCTGTGATTACCTTGGGTCTGGCCTATGGAGAATTTGGCTGACAAATAGTACACCTTTTAAATATGTTTCGAATAATTTTATCTTTTTGGTAAGCAAAGTGAGAATCTAGTGCTTTTAAGGTCTCTCTTTTACTCAGATACTTTCGTTAATGACAAGACAATACTAACCAAGCCAAAATGGACTATGATCTAGGAATTATTTGTTAGGTATTCCCACAGTCCAGTTAAATTTATTTTAGCCCTTTTTACAATCCATTTGCCTGTTTCTTTCTGTGAAGCATATTTTTAAAACTATAAACAAAACTTTCTTGTTGTATTAAAAATGGGCCTCTAAGTTTGGAGTCGTCCATGTTTAAACAGCAGCTTTTGTAGCTCTGTCACCAAAATCCTTGCTTTTTGAAATTTTGTCATTCTGTCCTATGCAAGCTCTACAATGAATTACTGATATTTGAGTAGGCAGTTGTAAAGCCTGTAGCAAATCAGCCATCAGTTTTCAATGAGATACTTTAGTTCTCATTAAAGTAAAACATCTTACATTTTTCCAAATTTGCTCTGTTGCATGATAGACACCGAAGGCATATGTATTCTCTATATCTTTCTACCTACCTATCTACCTACCTACCTACCTATCTAATTCTTTGTTTTTTTTCTTTACTTTAAGTCCAGAACCAAAAGTTGCAGCTCTAGCGGTTGCTATTAACTCAGCTGCTTGAGCTATTTAATTCCAGACAAAGCACAAGCTTCCAAAATTTCATGGGAAGCCCCCACAGCATAAGAAGCCCAAACTTGACCATTTTTATCCTAGATACATGACCCATCAATAATCATTATCATATCTGCGTCTTTGAACTGGAATGTTGGATAAATCAAGGCCTAGTGTCTCCTTCTATCACCATTGTACAATCGTGACCGTCCATTTGGTTAGGATCTGGTAAGAGAACAGTAGGCTACAGGAGACTGCATCTCTCAAGCACGATACTCGGGTTGGATAAAAATGGTTTTCATAGCTAGTCTGATAGCTCACTGAGAAATACTTGGTCACTTGTAAAATAGCTATCCCAGCGTGAGAGACATGCAAACAAGTCAAGTGACCCAGTGTAATGGCTTGAGCCTTCCGTAAGTGTGGTGACTGCTGCCATGGTTCAGAGTCTGCCAGGCATTCCCTGTGCCACAGAACCTAGAATAATTGAGGAATATGCTTTGGTCTACAGTCTAATATCAACTTTTGAGTTAATATTCCGCTAACAGCACCTTTATTTTCATGGTAAAAGCAGTGGAAAGGTTTTTTAAATGTGGAATCCGGAAAGCTAGGGTAGAGACCTAGGTACAAATTCAATTGTTCAAAAGATTTTTCGTATTCTTAGGATCAAATTAAAGAATCTGAGGAATTATCATAAAATTGTTCCATCAGAGATTTTGCCTGCTCTGCAAGAGGTGGATTCCACTGTCTACAATACTTTGCTGTCCCCCAAATTGTTGAATTGTTTTCTTTGTTTTATTATAGGCCATTTCACTTGCAAAATTGGCTCACTCCTAAATTGTTAACACTTGCAGTCTTCAGCTGGCAACAGATGCCTAAATATTTACCTCAGTTTGGCAATGTTACAATTTGACTAGTGAGGCCTTACACCCTTGTGAAGTAAGGAATTGTAATAAAGCCAAAGTAAACTGTTTCTGAGGCTACCGGCTAGTCATCTACATATGGAAGAATTATAGATCCCTCTGGTAAGCCAAATTTCTTTACATTCTCTTGCAAATAAGTAGAGAAACTAGTTGGGAAGCCCTAAATTCCTTGAGAAATCTTTTGCCATAAATACAAGGCTCCTTTATAATTAATGCAAAAAAAATTAGATTCATCGACTAGAGAAAATAAAAAAGAAGAGGAAGGAGGGAGGGAGGAAGAAAGGAAGGAAGGAAGAAAAAGAAAGAAAGAAGGAAAAGAAGAAAGAAAGAAACAAAGAAAAAAAAGAAAGAAAGAACATAGATCAACTACAGAGAAAAACTTTGAAGCCAATAATACTGAAGTTAGAATTTAAAACGTTTGCAGGATTAAGAGATACAAGGGTTAATGGAACAACAAATTTATTTATTTCTCTAAGATCTTCTATGAATTATATAGTGATCAACTATCTTTATTAAATTTATCTTCCTTCTTTCCTGGAAGTATGGGAGTATTACAGTGTGAGTGTCCAAAAAAAATCATCAGTTTTCTAATTCTTTTGTTCCTTTTAATTGCGATGTTGACAAAGGATATGGTTTAAGGCATGGTCATGGCTTAATCTTTTAGTAAGCTATTTTCATAGGTTCTACATCTACCTAAAGAATAAGTATCCTTATTCTCTAGGTCCCAAAGCAATGCATAGATTTGTTTCAGTCTTGAGTGGTTTTCCAGTATTTGGTGAGACTGCCGTTTTCTACTGCAGCCCTTTACTTTCAGAAAACATGTAGTAACCACATCAGGGGCCGTTTTTCCCAAGAAGCTTGACAGACACTCCATTTAGAGTGCAGAATATGGTAGCTTTTAAGTCGCATAGCAAATCTCTTTCCAAGGAGTTAACAGGAGAATCACGAAGGGGTATGAAGACATATCAGAGGACCTCTCTTTATGGAAATTGCAGAAGAGAAGGATCAAGAAGGAAAAGGAACAAGGCTGATCTCAAATACTAACATGCTAAGTTGATCTATCATCATATGAAAACGAGAAATTTCCAAGGAAATTACAGAAGTACCACCAGTATTACCAGTTCCCACCTCTCAGATTCCCTAAATCTGTGCATTTTCAACCCTTTGCCAATTACTCCCTGTCCTGGGCCTTCTTGATTCCATTGTTCCTGCAATTATTATGTCCTCTAGAGTCTTTTTCTATAATCCCTCTTCAAGCGTCCTAGCTGCTTGGAATAATGACATAGAGTTTCTCCTTTTTCTTTGCATCCTTCATAGATTGTCCAGAGTACAAGTTATTTTCTTTAGTAAAGAGTTCTAACTGAGCACCTAACACATAAGTTTTTAACTTCTTATCTTTCTCTAGATTGTCTCAAAACTAAGTAGAGCTGCTAATATTTGAGTAATAGTCTATACTTTTCATCCTACCTTTTTCCTAACTTGAGTTTGGATAGACAGCAAGCGTGAAGACAGAAGTGATTAAGGCCAGTGGGCATTTTTGATCTGCCCTTGGATCCATGCCAATAAGTTTTGAGGAAAGTCTTAGCGAACTTCCAATGGGAAACGACTGGCCAACTCATTCGTCTTCAGGGTACACCACTGCAACTGTAACAGAAAATTTTCAAGTATAGCTCTTAGCAACCCTTCTCAATGGGTCTCGAACACCCTTAGTTCTTCCATAGTTGTAGGAGATGGAGGGGGTTGATGATGGCGAATAGTTGGCTTCCCTTGGCCACCATATCCTGTACTGTGGTGATCTTCTGACCCCAAAAGAGACAAGTCTACTGGTTGTAGGATTCTAAGCAACAGCCAGCACACATCCCTATGCATGGGACCGAAAAGTGAAAATGCTGCAGAGTACTTTAGCAAACTTCTGGGGCACAGAGAAAAGAACTCTTTAAATGAGTAATATCAGCTAGGGAGGAAGGTAAACAGATTAGGGGAGGTCTGAGTAACTGACTTCTCAATGACAGCTTCCTTGGAAGGGCTGGTTTTCCTCATACAGACACAAGAAATATGTAAATGATCTAGCACTTTTGTTTCCCATTCTGTGGTCACGTTACCAGCGTGACACCTTGTTTGGCCTTTTTCCAAGTGATGATTGCAAGTACTTTCCATCCTGTTGCTTTCATGCAGAGACCTCATTGTTTACCTAAGTTTCTAATTATTCCATGATCATGTGTCTTTATCATTTCTGGATTCCTAGCTATATACTGTGGATGGTGAAGGACTCTCAGAGGTCTGAACCTGGGCAAACACATGAAGTCAACTCAGAGTTAGGCCATGAGGCACACAAACCTGTCCTCTCAGACAGAGCAGATAATTCGTTGCCAGCTAACAATGTTGTGCCCTCATCCCTTTTTGCAGAGAGATCCACTAACGAAGGGAACCACTCATATAAAACCATCACCTTCCTCTTCCCAGGAATCATTCTGAATCAAGGGGTGATAAAGAGGTGTAGGGAAAGCAGAGGGAGGAGGGATAGTAGAGAAGGAAGGATGGTTTGGTGAAAGAGAAAGTGCCTTTAATTCTGGCATTATTTTTTCCATTTGTTTCAATATTCTCTTCTGACTATTCACATTTTCATTTTTCTATCTTAGAATGATATTTATCCCATCAATACCAGTAAGGCATTTGCTTGGGATAAGGCCATTTTAAGAATCCCAGCATATAGGCTAATTTATCCAATTCCAAAGAACAGTCTTTGGCCACTACAAGACTGAATTCTCAG
Organism: Diceros bicornis minor; assembly: GCF_020826845.1. Classification (NCBI taxonomy): domain Eukaryota; kingdom Metazoa; phylum Chordata; class Mammalia; order Perissodactyla; family Rhinocerotidae; genus Diceros; species Diceros bicornis. The sequence continues at coordinate 18,971,107 of NC_080777.1, forward strand.
GTACCCAATTCCAATGTGACAGAGAAATAATAGCGCTTTAAGAGAAAAATCAACCACCAAACCCCTTGCTTCCTATAGTTTCCCACCATCAAAGCCAACAGTAATCCTGACATAAGTTTAGAGCCTGTATTATCCATTGTTGTTTAGTTGTAATATCTTGCATTTGAGGATGATGGTTCTTCTGGGTTGTGTTCCAAAAGAATGGGGAACTGGAAGGGAGATTTTTATTATTCAAGGTCTCTTATCTGACTGTCGTGTGCCCACAGATCTTTAATGGGCTCATTCAATTCAGGAACTGTCAGACCTCCCATCCTTATTGCCAGATTTGTTGAAGAAATATAATTGGAAACAGAGTCTCCTGTCAACTTCAAAAACTTCTCCACAAAACTAGAAAAGAAAGAAAATAGTTTTATTTTTGAATAAGCATTAAACTAGAATTTGCTTAAGATATTGCAAAGAGAAAGAAATCTTACCATTTTATTTTTTCCAGCTTTAGTGTGTTATAATTGACAAATAAAATTGTATATATTTAAAGTATGCACTATGAAGGTTTGATATATGTATACATTGTGAAAGAGTACCGCAATCAAGGTCATTAACACATTCATCATCTCACATAGTTACCCTTTTTCTTGGTGTGTGTGCGAGTGTGGTGATAATGCTTAAGATATACTCTTAGGTAATTTCAAGTATACAATACAATACAGTATTATTAACTATAATCGCCACTCTGTACTTTAGATCCTTGTAAATTATTCATCTTATAATTGAAAATTTATACCCTTTGACCAACATCTCCTCATTTCTCTCACCCCTTCAACCCCTGGCAACCACCGTTCTACTCTGTTTCTATGAGTTTGACAAAACTTTTTCCTTTCAGAGTCCACATATAAGTGATAATATACAATATTTTCTCTCTTGGTCAGGCTTATTTTACTTAGCATAATGCCCTCCAGGATCATCCATGTTGTACAAATGGAAGAATTTTCTTCCTTTTTTATGGCGTATATATCCTTTTCATTACATATGTATCTCACATTTTCTTTATCCATTCATTCATCGACAGACACTTAGGTTGTTTCCATAACTTGCTTGTTGTGAATAATGCCGAAATGAACATTGGAGCAATGATATTGCTTCAAGATAACAATTTCATTCCTTTGGATATATACCCAGAAATGGAATTGCTGGATCATATGGTAGTACCACTTTTAACTTTTTGAGGAACCGCCATACTGTTTTCCATAATGGCTATACCAGTTTACACTCCCACCAACAATGTATGAAGTTTACTTTTTCTCCACCTCCTTATCAACGTTTGTTATCTCTTGTCTTTTTGATAATAATCATTCTAAAAGATGTGAGGTGATACCTCATTGTGCTTTTTATTTGCATTTCCCTGATGATTAGTGATGTTGAGCACCTTTTCATATACCTATTGGCCATTTGTATGTCTTCTTTGGAAAAATGTTTATTTAGATTCTCTGCCCATTTTTAAATCTGATTATTTGTTATTTCGCTATTGAGTTGTATGATTTCCCTATATATTTTAGATTTAACCGTTTATCAAATATATGGTTTTCAAATATTTTCTCCCATTCCATAGGTTGCCTTTTCATTTTGTTGATTGTTTCCTTTGCTGTGTAGAAGCTTTTTACTTTGTTGTAATCTCACTTGTTTATTTTTGCTTTTATTGCCTGTGCTTCTAGTGTCATATCCAAAACATCATTGCCAAGATCAATGTCAAGGAACTTTTTCTCTTATGCATTCTTCTAGGAGTTTTACAGTTTCAGGTCTTACATTTAAGTCCTTAATCCATTTCCATTTAATTTTTGTGATTGATGTAAGACAGGAAAGAGGTTTAATTCTTTTGCATTTGGCTATTCAGTTTTCCCAACACCATTTACTAAAGAAATTTTCCTTTCCTCATTGTGTGTTCTTGGTGCCCTTGTCAATATTAGTTGAATGGTATATGTGTGGATTTACCTCAGGGCTCTTGATTCTGTTCCATTGATCTGTGTGTCTGCTTTTATGCCAGTAACATACTGTTTTGACTACTATAATTTTGTGACATATCTTGAAATCGGGAATTGTGAGGCCACCTTCTTTCTCAAGATTGCTTTGGCTATTTGGGGTTTTTTGTGGTTACATACAAAATTCAGGATTGGTTTTGCTATTTCAGTGAAAAACATCATTGGAATTTTCATAAGGATTGCATTGAATCTATAGATCTCTTTGGGTAGTGTGGACGTATAACAATATTAATTATTCCAATTCAAGAACACAGAATGTCTTTCATTTATATGTGTTTCTTTTAATTTCTTTCATTAGTGTCTTATAATTTGTCCAGAACTTTCACTGACTTGGTTAAATTTATTTCTAAGTATTTTATTGATTTGATGCTATTTTAAATGAGATTCTTTTATTATTTTGTCTTTCATATAGTTCACTGTTTGTGTATAGAAATGAAATTGATTTTTTAATGTTGATTTTGTATCCTTCTACTTTACTGAATTTGCTATTAACAGTTCTAATAGTTTTTTTTGTGAGTTCCTTAGGGATTTCTATATATGAGATGATGCCATCTGCAAACAGACGATTTTACATTTTCCTTTATAATTTAGATGTTGTTTATTTCTTTTTCTTGCCTGATTGCTCTGGCTAGGACATCCAGTACTATGTTAAATAGAAGTGGAGAGAGAAAGCATCCTTGTGTTGTTCCTTATATTGGAAGAAAAGCTTTAGTTTTTCACCACTTGAGTATGATGTTAGCTGTGGACTTGTTATATATGGCCTTTATTATGTTGAGGTACCCAAGTTCTATTCCTAATTTATTGAGTTTTTATCATCAACAGATGTTGAATTTTGTCAATTTTTTTTCTGCATCTATTGAGATTATCTTATAATTTTTATTTTTCATTCTGTTAATGTGATGTATTACATTGATTGATTTATTTTTGTATGTTGAACTATCCTTGCATCACAAGGATAAATCTCACTTGATCACTTTGAGAGATACTTTTAATGTGCTGTTGAATTTGGTTTGTTAGTATCTTTTGAGGGTTTTTGCATCTATGTTGGAATATGCTGGAACATTGACCTAAAATTTTTCTTGTAGTGTCCTTGTCTGGCTTTTGTAACAGAGTAATACTGGCCTTGTAACATCAATATGGGAGTGTTCCCTCTTCTTAAATTTATTGGAAAAGTTTGAGAAGGTTTGGTGTTAATTTTTCTTTAAAGGATTGGTAGAATTCACCGTTGAAAAAATCTGGTCCTGGGTTTCTCTTTCTTGAGAGGTTTTTTGGTCACTCATTCAATCTCCTTACTCATTAGAGATCTATTCAGATTTCCTGTTACTTCATGATTCAATCTTGGTAGGTCTTCTAGGTTATCCAATTTGTTGGTGTATAATTGTTCATAAAAGTCTCTTATGATCCTTTGTATTTTTGCAGTATCAATTGGAATGTCTCTTCTTTCATTTATTTGAGTCCATTCTCTCTTTTTTTTAAGAAGATTATTCAGAATTATGTCATTGAATTTCCACATATTTGTAAATTTTTAGAATTTTTCTCCTATTGTTGATTTTTAGTTTCATACTATTGTGGCCAAAAAAGGACTTGTTATGATTTTAATCTTCTTAAATTTGTTAAGAATTGTTTTGTAACCTAACATGATTTCTCCTGGAAAATGTTGCATGTGTGCTTGTGAAGAATGTGTATTCTCTTGCTGTTGAATGGAATGTTCTGTACATGTCTTGTAAGGTCCATTTGGGCCGAAGTGTATATCAAGTCCAATGTTTCCTTATTCATTTTCTGTCTAAATGATCTATCAATTGTTGAAAGTGGGGTTGAAACTCCTATTATTATTGCATTACAGACTATATCTGCCTTAAGATCTATTAATATTGCTTAATATAGTTAGGTGCTCTGACATTGGGTGGATATATATTTACAATTGTTATAACCTCTTGCTGAATTGACAGCTTTATCGTTATATAATGACCTTCTTGTCTCTTGTGACGGTTTTTGACTCAAAGTCTGTTTTGTCTGATATAAATATAGCTGCCACTGCTCTCGTTTGGTTTCCATTTGCATGGAATATCTTTTTCTGTTCATTCACTTTCAATATATGTTTATCTTTAAAGCTGAAATGAGCCTCTTATAGGCAGTATGTAGTTGAGTCTTGATTTTTTTATCCATTCAGCCACTCTATGTCTTTTGATTGGAGAATTTAATCCATTTACATTTAAAGTGATTTGTTATAGGCAAAGACTTGCTACTACCATCTTGTTAATTTTTTTCAAGCTCCTTCGCAATTTTTTCGCTCCTTTCTTCCTCTTTTGCTGTCTTCCTTTATGACTTGTTGATTTTTTGTAGTGTGCTGGATGTCTTCACTGGAGTCTTGAACTCCCACAAAGATCCTCTTGTCTATGGGTGACTGCCAAAATTGAGATTCTTTGGGAGGGTCATGGTAGAAAACTGCTATTTGGCCATTTTGCTGATGACACTCCTCTCTTACAATTTTATATAGGTAAATATATGCAACCCCTTTCACATAATGTCTCAAGAAAATGATGAGTAGTCCTCAAATAACAGGACTTGACAATACCATTTGCCACAAATATGTCATCTTAAATTCACCTGGTAATTGGGGTATCTACTTGTGTTTGCTAATTGCCTTTATCCAAAAGAAAACCAAAGTTCTCAGATCTTTAAGACAGGAGGTAGATTTGCAACTTGGAGGCAGATGCTAGCTGAAATCAGGCTCCTAACCTCTAGTCAAAAGAGGAGATGGATATGCTATATTCCTTGATGATTACAATTCAATGAGATTGTTCCCAGTTTCTTGAGCTATAAAACTGAAAAGAGGCTCATTTTAGCTTTTAAAAAGATTTATTTATCTCTCAAAAGTTCAGAGAAAGAATTCACAATTACAAGTTATGTAAAGTAAATGCTCTAAGGAAAGGGAGGTAGGAGAAAAGTCTCCTTCCCTTCTTGTGCCAAGGAAATACACTTTTTATAAGTTTTTATTTGCCCGTATATTGCCTATGGATACTCATATACATCCAAATATCTACATGCATTTGTCATGATAGAAAAATAAGTTAATTTTTGATTTTCTGTCCGCAAGTTTTCTCTTTTCTCTAGAGAAAAGAAATTTATTTTTTGATTAATGTGAACATTAATATAAATGTCTTATTGTACTAGGTACAATAATTACAGAGAAAAATGAGCATATATACAGGGTAATGGGTATGATTTTTTATTTTAAAATATTACCATTAAGATGGTAAATTTAATATGGCATATACATTATTATTTTATATATGTAAAGCTATATTTAAAAGCTTTGAATTATTACCTATACATATATTTATATGTCTGTGTATGTCTAAATGCATTCCTGTAAAACAAGTATAATAACAAATCATTTTCTGTTGTTACATGAAAAAGTAGGAAAGGGGCAAAATTAAATTTTCTCTAAATATTTTGTATTTAATATCTAATTATTTTACATTTATTAAATAATTTATAAAATTATTTTATGCCTAGATTAGTAGAGGTTCTTTTTGCCATCATATTTTTGTGTACAATCATAGTGCTTTTTAACATACTCTCAAATCATTTCTAAAAGATCCATTATTTTTGAAAAAAAATGTTTCTTATAATCATTGCTATTTATCACTGTGTATTTTTATAATGTTGCCTATAAATTTATCTTTTTCTAGATACTTATGTGTTATATCTAGTATCTTCTAATAAATCAAACAAGTAACTTATTCGCCTATCCTGGGTTTTATAAGTAACTGTTGCTTCTTTATCAATTACAACTTTAGTCTCATTCCATTCCTTCCGTCTTCTACATGAGGTTTGTTAAAATACTCATTTGTAGAACTACTGTTGCTTCCTGACAGTACCAGTGCAGAGTAAAGCCCCATTTCCTTGAACCCTCCCCAAAGTGATCTTACACAAGTGCAAATCTCATTAGTCTTTCCTAGCTCTCTTACTACGAAGTTACACAGTTCCTCATGGTGTACATTCTCACTCACTGTATCAAGTTATCAACCCAACTTTGGTCAACTGTGGGTTTATTCCTGGTAATCTCTGGCTAGATGGCTTTGACAGAAGTCAGAAGACAAATGATATAAATCAAATAAATGCTAACCAAGATTTTTGTAGTCAGAGGAAATATTTTACAAAAAAATAAGGCAGAATAAAGCCTTTTTAGAAAAATGAAACTGAGAGAATATATCAGCAGCAAATTTCACTAAAGAAAATATTAATGGAGTTATTTTAATATTAAAATATTAAAAGGAGATAGTAATCAAGTGATGTCAACACAGAAGAATGATATGCAAAAGAATCATGAGTTTCAGAAAGAATATTCAAAAACATCTTAATAAATTTCTGAGTTTAAATCAATAATAAAATTATTATAATATTAACATAATTATATATTAATGATAATGAAATCATGACTTTTGAATGTTATTGTGGAGGTTCTAGTTATAAGTTAACACAGAAACATGAAAAAACAAAATAAAGTTTATTTATATAAAATGCTTTTTGTATCTCTACAAAATTTAGACTCTAGTAAAAATTATTAGAAAGCATATCATAATTTTCACTCTTGGATCTGTATAAATATTTTTAAAAGTCAATATTTTTCACTCACATTGGAAATAACCTTCTGGAAATGACAATTTTAAAATTTAACAAATGGTAATAGTAACAAAATTAAAATTAAATACATCACACCCAATTTACAATAAAGTGAACAGAAACCACGTGAAGACAACTGTGAAATCCTGTTTGAAGGCATAAGTGTATGCAAAGAGCCTTGTGGGCCCAGGCCTCATGGCTGAGTGGTTAAAGGTTCCATGCACTGGGCTTTGACAGCCCAGGTTTGTGGGTTCTGATCCTGGGCGGGCACCTATTCCACTTACCAGCCATGCTGTGGTGGTGTCCCAAATACAAAAAAATGGAGGAAGGTTGGCACTGATGTTAGCTCAGGGCTAATCTTCCTCAAGCAAACAAATAAAAAAAGAGGAAGATTGACAATGGGTATTAGCTCAGAGTGAGTTTTCCTCAGCAAAAAAAAAAAAAAAAGAGGAAGATTGACAATGGATATTAGCTCAGAGTGAGTCTTCCTCAGCAAAAAAAAAAAAAAAAAAGCCTTGTTCAGGGGCCGCACGTCCATGAAAGAAGTGGATGAGCAGATGCTTAACGTCCAAAACAAGAACAGCATCTACTTTGTGGAGTGGAACCCCAACAATGTGAAAACAGCTGTCTGTGACATTCTGACTGGGGGTTAAAAATGTCTGCCACCTTCATAGGCAACAGCACCAAGACCATCCAGGAGCGATTCAAGCGCATCCCAGAACAATTCAAGCTGCCATGTTCCCTTGCAAGGCCTTCCTACAGTGGTATGAGCTAAGTCACAGATGAGATGGAGTTCACCGACACTGAAAGCAACATGAGCGACCTGGTGTCTGAGTACCAACAGTAGCAACGGAGGAGGAGGAGGTGGAGGAGGAGGTGGAGGTGGTGGCCTAGAGCTGCCTGGTACCTGGTGAAGCATTGAAGACGTGTGGACTCTATCCATCCACAAGCTGTTCTCTGATAGCCGTGTCTCACCATATGTGCACTTGCTCTGCTTCCTGTCTTAACATCAAATGCTGTACTGACACCACCATTAAAGCATTTCATGGTGACTTATTTAGTATATGAGCGAACATCTGTTGCCAATCCTCCTCTACTTTACATGTGGGACACCTGCCACAGCATGGCTTGATGGGCGATGCATAGGTCTGCACCTGGGGTCCAAACCTGTGAACCCCAGGTGAACCCAACTACTGGCATCTGAAGTTAAAGTACTTGTTACCAGCAGTATGAGTGCCCGGCTCAGATTTGTCAGATTGTGAGTGCATCTTCCTCTACTTTATATGGGACGCCGCCACAGCACGGCTTGACAGGTGAACCCTGGGTCACCAAAGTGGAGCACACGAGCTCAACCGCTATGCCACAAGGCTGGCCCCTGCATTATTTTTAAATGAACGTGAAACAGGAAATTCACTGATGAGGTTGAGAGTTAGGGAAAAAAGAATTGTTAGTCTTTGATAAGATCGATTTTTTGGCACTATTTACAATGAATTTTTTTGCAGTTGTAATATAACACCTAAAAATTTAGAAGAAAAATAGCATGGAGAAATTACACCAATTTTATATTGTGGCTCTATATGAGTGTCTCAGGATCTAAGTATTTTCTTCAGCCTCTTTATTTCAGGTGCTTCATGGTGGTGATGGATCCGCCCCTCTCTATACCAAAGCTTGGATGTAGATTGCCTGAGATAGAAAGGTTGATTGCTTCCTGGAGCTGTTCCTCCCTAGGAGACAAGTCCTTTGAAAATGTTCTGCATTAGAAAACATATTTCATCACCTAGCATTCAAATTTGTTTTAAAATAAGGAAACATGAAAACAGTTTCATGAAGTAGAGAAAATTTGTTATAATTATTGTAATCTCCGAGGCATGTTCACACTCTGATTAAAAGCACGGCAATTTAATGTGAGATTCTTTGAAAATATTATATCATTTTCGAGAGTGGAGCAATAGCATTTAAGGTTGAAGAAATGTTTTTCTGGGAGACAGCATTTATGTTGACTGTTTAAATGTTTACACCACTCCAAGCTATCTAAATATTCCTTCCTAGCAGGGTTGCAACTTACCGTCCATCACTTTAAGTCCTTTTTGAGGTCAATATCCATTTACTTGATTTTACTGTCAATATCCATTTACTTGCTTTCCCATGACATGATAGATTGAATTTAACCATCAAATTTTTACTTTTATTACAATAGCTACTTAGCGTCAGACACTAACTCCAGAACTTAAAAGCTATGTGATTTGGGTCAATCTATTTAGCTTACTTATATGTAAATTTGAAATAATAATACTTTCCTTAGACGATAATGAGAATTTAACTAAAATTTTGCATAAAGAATTTATATACACATTATTTAGACACAACATATTGTGTCTAAAACACAATTGGTGTTTTGTGAGTATGAGTTCTTCTACCTTCCTTTACCGTAACTTGACTACTATTTTCTTCATTTTGCATCGGCAAACTGATTTATGAATTGGTCCTTAGAGGTCATAACTCTATCTCAAAATTCTATCCAGTGTGCTGTTAAGATGCCGGCTATTTGGGGCCAGCCCAGAGGCGTAGTGGTTAAGTTTGGTGTGCTCCACTTTGGCAGTGTGGGTTCACGGGTTCGGATCCCGGGCATGGACCTACACCGCTCATCAAGCCATGCATTGGTGGCTACCCACATACAAAATAGAGGAACTTGGGCACAGATGTTAGCTCAGGGCCAATCTCCCTCACATACACACAAAAAAGACACCAGCTAAAAATTTCTGTTATCATGTGTAAATCATAGACTTAGGAAATAATACCCCAGGATTGATATACACATTATCCGAAATTCATTGTTATGACTAGGTGGGAATTTATACTACCAATAAAAACAAAACTTATGTACTATACTCATAGCAACAGAGCAGGATTGTTAAACTAAGAAGCCAGGCAAAGGTCCCTCCTTCATTATTTGCCTCCTGGTTCAGAAAGGAAAGAGTGTTCCAAACTACAAACCTGGGAATTTGTAAATATTTACATAGATACACCTTCCTGAAATGTTTATCCATTTTTTTTTTCCTCTCATACACAAACCCACTGCCGTATCTGCAACATTGATATATTTTATTTTTTTCTAGCAGGAGACTGTAGCTTTCAGAAAATAACTAGAAATGAAATGACAAAGGACAGAATTGAATGTATTCTTGAGTTTCAGGATTTTAGGAAAGTTTATTGTCAAGAAAAGCCTTTGTAGAATAAGTGTCAAAAATTGATTTCTATCTGCTCAGAAAGAGAATCAGAGAATGGTGCAGGGTAAGAGAGTATCAATCCTCAGTCCATCAGAAGGATTCTACTAGAAAGCTACTTCACATAGGAATTCGACTAAAAATTGCACAAGAATTCATCCCCATTGATATACCCTATTTGAGTACAATTTTAATGTTAAGAAAGAACAATCAAGTTTGTTTCAAAGAAGATATCTTTTTAGAAAACTTTAAGTTTAAATAAATCTCCAGACTTTGAAGATTGCTAGAAAGAAAGAAAAAATAGAACTATGAAAAATACTGCAGAACAAGGAAAAGATAGCATCAGCCCAAATATATAAGGGGAATATTCAATGTCTGGAAGTTATTTACCCATTTGGTACATAAAGCGTTACATTCACTGCTTCATTTAAATATTAAAATCACCTTACAGACTAGATTTTGTTTTATTATCCCATGTTTACATATAAGTAAAAGTGTTAAGTAACTTACCCAGAGTTACACAGCTAGGATATATGGAATCCAGTATTTAAATCCAGAGAACCTAATTCCATACTTGTTGCTGGATAGATCTTTGGATTTTGAAGGTTTGATTACCATAAATTCCATTCAAAATTTTAAACTGGAAGCTAATGCATCCTTATAACTCCATTCTTAGAGAAGATCTGCTTGAAGGATGACAGAAAAACTATTTGTCGAATTGACTAATTCAACGATATTTATTAGGCATATGTTATGTTCCAGTAGAAGAAATCCTTCTCCCTGTATGATAAATCCATCTTTCTAGTCAGGGCAATAGGTCATTGCTGTCATTGAAATTACTGTGTTCTTTCAATACATATTAAGATTTATACCTAATGCTAGATTATTAATACCTTAAAAGCTTCATGTCACAGTCAATAGAGTTTATGTAAAAGAGTCCTGGTATCGTTCTAGAGTGGATATCTGGAATGGGTCCACATTTTGCCAGGCCTGAACCTTCAATAAATAAGAATGACTTATTTAAGAAGAATACACTATTGCACATACAAAATTAAGAAACAAAATGTGTATCTATTTCCAATTAGAAAGACAATCACAATAAATATAAATTTGGTGAATATCAAAATCATTATAGCAATCAAAAAATAAATTTAATCTCATCATACTGAAATATTTCTGTAATATATATCCTTCAATTTTTGCCATATACTCTGATTGCCTCTTTCTATAAAAATGATTTTGTAAGATGATTTCTATAGTAAGAATAGTAAGTTGTTAGTCTTTCTTCTAATATCTTTGATCAAATGTTTTATCCTGATTTATACAAAGAACAATTCCTTAAGCTTCGCAACTAGTTTTTGCTGATGTCATGTAAATTTTTAATTGTTGTTATTAAATTTAGGAAAATTTCTGTCAAGCTTTTTTGTTTTTCAAATTTCAGCTGTTACAGATAAAGTCAGTGATTGTACCTTTAAAATTCTGTGCCTTACGCACACAGGAATTCTGACAAATTTTACCTGTGAATGCTTATTAAAAAAAGAATAAAAACACTACATTGTGTATTTGTAATTATAGACTGCAAAATGGAGATTATGCTGTTTTGGTTCTTATTTTTGCTAAACATTGGTAAGAAACGAATATTCCACTTAAAAAGTTTACAAGTGAAGATTAGGAGAATTTTTCATGCATTGCTTTCTCACGATTAAGTGTTTCAAATCAAGTTTCTCCTCTATTACCCAAATATGTCCAGTACCAGGTACCATAAGATACGTATATACTGTGCTAAAACCTCTGACTCTCTACATAAATGAAATGACGCCAGGTGACACAGCACAGTGGTAGTAGGAAGTGTCCTGAGAGTCATTTAAACCCCAGGTGGTTAGCAATAATTTACCTTTTCATAGAAGAGACTACAAAATATAATGAATCCCAAATAAAGATATCCTCAAACTCAACTTCACTTGAACTAACTCCAAACTTTCCTATGTTCACTCCTATATACAATATCATGGAGGGGAAGATGGATTAGAAAAATATAACAATCTTAACCAATTTGGTTAAAAACATTTTACTTTTGTATATTTTACAAAAAAAAACCACCTTGCTAAGTTCTCTCAGAGAGGAAGGGCTCCATGCAAGTGTGCAAAGGTAGGAAAGAGTCTACAAGATCGCCCTCACTTCTGACACCAATAGCAAGCTTGGGTGTCCCCAAGAGCACCCTTAGTTACAACAATTTGCTAGAGGACTCACAGAACTCACTGAAAGCTGTTATACTCACAGTTATGGTTTATTACAATGAAAGGATAGAGATTAAAGTCAGTGAAGGGAAGAGACACAGGGGGCAGAGTCCAGGAAAGTTCCACATTTGGAGCTTCCAACTGTTCTCTCCTTGTGGAGTCATACACAGTGCTAACTTTCATGACAACAGTATGTGACAATATTCAGGGAGTATACGCAAACAGGGCCTGAGCTTTGGTGTTCAGAGTCTTTACTGGGGCTCTGTCACGCAGACATGTTTGACTGCCCGCGTGGCTGACCTAAGTCTCTTGAACTTCCAGAGGCCGAGCTAAGTATTACGTAAACCAAAGCATCCATATTAAATCTCATTGTTAGACTATCTGTGTTGGTCTAAGGCCCTCAGGTAAACAAAGATAATTTTATCAGGTAGAAAATTCCAAGGACTTACAGATTGCCTCACAATAGAAAAGTCCAGACCTATCTTTGGGCAAGGTTAAATTCCTTACTAGACAAAATGATAGAACCTGAAGCTTAAGTTCCATTGGTTTCACAGTAAATCTGCCACTGCCAGGAACATAATAGGTGATTAATAGGATCTGTTGAATAAGTGGATGATTTCTGTGCTTGCCTGTACATTTTTAGTCTTAGGAAACCTATGTGAATATGAAACTCTACTACATTATCTGTGATATTAGAGTACCCCTACCTTGTGGTTGGGGTTGTAAAATAGAGCAACATCCCTTTCTAGAATCTTTAACTGAGGTCACAAATTCTGCCTTCTTGAATTTATCTTTCATAGTGAATATGCATATACCTTAAAATAAACCTATGTTATTTACTGCTCCCTGTTGTCTAAGCCCTATCAGCATGATTTAGTCAACTCAGGGATTCAGAATTTTCTTTGGAATGGTGGAATCACTGGATTTTTAAGTTGTACCACTGAACAAATATAAGCTTGTGGCAAGACTCTCAAGATAAATTGTGATCCTTAAAAGGTGCGAGCAAATTTGTTTTATTCTTTATTCGTGGGATAGAAGAGGTGGGGAATGGACACTTTTGAATTCAATAGCTGCATGCCAGATTCCTTTGTTTTTGCAGTGAGCCAATCACATAAGGTTAAAGAAATGTGTTAGAATTACAGTCCCTGAATCTCTCAAGTTATCTAGCAAAAGGAAAAGTGTAGATATGTACTCAATCAGTACATGTGACAGGATTAGAACCAGATTTAGGTTTTTAATAAATATATTAAAATTATTAAAGACAAACATATTTGAAACCATAAGACAGTTCTATGTTACTGTGAAAAAATGAGATTTGAAAAATAAGATAATAGACTTTGTAATTAGACACAATAATTAAAAAGCACTGGAAAAATAAAAGAAATGTTGACAACACTGAAAGAGAGAGAGAGATGATGGGATGATAGAAGATAATGAAAGAATAAGCAGTATTAGGGAGACACGGCTATATGTTGTGGCAGTAATGGTTTAAAATTTATAGAACAGCCTACAAGCAAGTTTATAAAAGCCTTGAGTTTGTTTATGAATGTAAAGAATGATCCAACAGTTAAAAAATCTATCCACACACAAAACACTTGATATTATATGTACCTCTACCATTCCTTCAAAGAATAGGAAATCTGGAGAATGATGAGAAAGAAAGAGAGAGGATGGAGAAGGAGAAGAAGAGAATGTCCACAAATTATTTTATTTTAAGACAGGTTATATGTTAATAGGAAAATCAGTCAGGGGTAGCATGAGAAAGAAAAAAAATGAAGACTTTTTTGTTTAAAAACATAAAGTCAATAACAGTAAATAAAATATCAGCACACCAAATAATAAAGAAGTTTGTTTTTTCTCAAAATGCACAAAAGGATTAAAGTAAGAAAATATATTAACACAAGTTACAATACGTGGCAGGAACTGCAAACTATTTGCTGGTATCCATCTGCAACTTCTACCATTATTAGATCCCCCCTTGTTACTAGATGTGTCCACGTGAATTAATTCTACATTTTCTCTTTAGGATGTTTAGTGGAGAGTTTAGGATTGATGTATTTAATTAATTACATTCAGAATATTAAATAATTTTCCTGGTTTACCATTGAAAATGCATTTACTGTCTCTGCAAGCCACAAATCTGGTTGTTCAGTAAGCATGCATAGTCGGTTTCTAAAAGAAAACGATAAAATCTTTTAAAGTACTTGAATTTTATTAATTCGCTTAAAACTGAATTATATCTAATCAAAATAAATATTTAGTCAATGGTTAAATGTACAAGCATTTTGCTAGTCCCTAAGTAAAGCACAAAGATGAGTAAAATAGCTGCTGCCCTCATGAAATGATACATCCTACAGGAAGGGACAAAGGAGAGAAGCATATCCTAAATTGGAAGAATGAAGTAAAAAGAATCATCAATATTTCCGGGGCTTAATAATAATAGGTAACTCTATTTGTGTGGAAAGACATCTTCACAGAGATTTATATCATGTAAATCTTCAAAGATGATATTCCCAAGTCTGACTCATGCACAATTGTCATGAAAAGAGCTACACTGTAGCATGTTTGTCTACAAAAAGTATTTTGCTTTGTCCATAAGCACATTTACTGAGTGTACAGCCTGTGCCAGTAACAGACTTTATCCATGGCCCTCTTAGGAAGGAATACCTTTAAATCCTACTGAAAAGTTATTCTTAATAAGTTATTTATTATTGCTGATATGATATCTGCATGCACCAGTTAATGAGAGGGAATGAAAGAAACTCACATAATGTGTGTTTAGTTGGTTTCATAAATCAGAAACTTTGAAACAGATATTTAAGTAATTTAAAAAAAGGTAATCATACAGTTTTTCAAATAAATTTATTTCTTTTCAAATAAACCTCATATTTTAATGATAATATGTGGTTTTGGCTTCATTATGCCTAGAGGTTTTTTTTAATATGAAAACGTGATGCATTTAGCATATTCTCCAAAGTGAGAGAATTTACACTTCACATCTTTACACTTGCTCAAGATATGCTATGTTTCAGGACCTATTCTAGAACATCTTTGAAAGACATTTTGAAATATTGCCTTTATTAACATTGTGTGAGATTTTGAGAGCTTACATAGATACTTAAAAATTGGAGTTGGTTACCCTCATGGAAGAACAGATGTTTTGACATATGTCCAGATGAGTACTCTGAACTAGAAATTCAAATCTCCTTCTGGAAAACTTTTTGTGCTAACATATGGTAGACAATGAATCTTAAAGACCATTGGCTATGGACTTGACAGAAAAATGGGATTGGTTAAGATTTATTTACAGAGATTAACCAAATTGAGCATAGAAATGGATGGAATTGGCTATATTCCTATGATTTTCAAATGATTGGCCAAAATTTCTTTAATCTTCCCCCAAAATTCTTTAAGCTCTCTGAAATTTACATGCAATATAATTTTTATAAACACGTCTCTTATCTGTCTTTGTTAAATCATGTGGAAGACTTTCCCTTCCTACAACATCATTACCAGTTGTAAGAAGAATATGAATTTGTAGTCTCCAAATTATGGGAAAAAAATGCTGAAATTTGAATAATTTTGCTCTTTTTTCTCCATTATCTTAAAAAATGATGGATTCAATCATAACAATATCCACATTTAAATGACATCAAGCAAAATCATACCCTTTCTCTTTTGCTGGTGATAATTACATATGAAAATAACTCTCCATTTTTGTACATTTACATTTATATAATTTAAAAGTTTAAAATAAGGACTTCTTATTTGTCAGCTATTATTTTCAACAAGCCCAAACTTATAGAGAACATTTATGCATTTAAACAAGATGTAAAGCATGGTTTTTGTTTTTTTTCTTGGAGATATGTCGCATATAGATAGCAAAAATAGTAACTCTAATCGTTCTTCCCTGTATTTGAATTCCATTTTCTCCCTTTCTTCCTTGCTTCCTTGTTATTTTTTTATATGTTGTGTTCTTACTGGACACTAAACGTTTTGAAAAGCACTAGAAACCCAGAATATATTTTCAACACCCTCTACGGAAATATTTCAAATTTAACTCAACAGTTTCAACAACGGATGATATGTAATAGATTCCTCACATACTTAAGAGTTGAAATTAAGGATAAAATGTGAGTTATCAGCATTGCTTGGCTCCTGTGCTTATCTGAGAAAGAATACCCTATAAAAGTGACTCGTTTGGCAAGAACAATAATGGGTTTAAATTATCCAAATTTCACAAGGTCCCAGAATGAATGTTTTGGGAGTAGAATGATACTTTAATTCCATTCTCTACAAAGCATTAAAATATTTCCATACTGTTTCAAACGAAGTCTTAAGGAAAAGTGTAAAAACTACTTTGACTAGATTTGGGGTCTCCTAGTATATTATTATAATGAAGAATAATGTAGTCATTAATTTTCTGTAAGTTTTAACCCAAATACTTTTTCTCACAGACACATTTTCTCTGGCCTAAGATTCTCAAATTTTAAAGAGTGTACATTCAGTACCCTTGCTGCAGAATATCAGAATTGCTTTGCAAGTTGCTTTTATATAACTATAATTGTTGTGTTGACCACAACTGCAAGCAACTGTGTGGTTTTCTCTTCTATTTTTTTTGTGGGTCCGTTGATCACTATGCCTAATTCTCATAGGGTGGCGAGACATATTTATTTTGAATAAATGTGCTGAGGAGATCCTCAAATCTCTAATGTCTCCTTGAGGATAATTTTCCAGATACACTCTGTCAATCCGTAAGATACATCTCTTGCTTCTCAGTTAGTTACCGTCTACGAATGATTTTTGGTCAAGCAGTAAACATAGGAATGCGTTTACATTAGTTCACCTAATTAAAAAGTTGCTTTTCCAGATATTGTGGGGTACTTTAAGGTTTCATAGAACTTTTTAAAAACCTGCTAAATATAATTTTTTCAAACTCTTTAAAAATTTATATGGGATAGTGAAAACAATATGTTTAAGAAACACATCCAAATTGGAATGTAAAATCTGCGACTTAGTGTCTTGTGATCTGAGGTGACTTAATTAACCTCTCTGAGACTCAGTATCCTCACCCATAAAAAGGAAATAACAGCATAACTCTTCAGAGCTGTGGTATAGGTAAAATCCCTTAGCACTCAATAGTGTTTAGTTTTCTGTTTCTGCTTCGAAGTCAATATCTATTTTAAAAAATGAAACATTAACCCTCTGACACTCTGGGTCTGAAAAAAAGTCTCTGTGGCATCCTTGAACTAAGAATCCATTCACATTGTCTTTTATTTTAATTATGTATCTTAGGATTACACAGTTTGGGAATAATGTTAATGAGTTTTCACACAAGATAAGTGAAGCAAAAGGCAAGCTATTTACTATTGCCATCAGACAAGTTGATGCTATCTAAAGCTGCTTTAAGCATTGGAGTGAAAGATGCCTGAAATATTACAAGAATTTTTAATATCTTTTTTTAATTGTCGTAACATTGGTTCATAACATTATATAAATTACAGTGTACATCACTATATTTTGATTTCTGTATAGTCTGCATCATGTTCCCCACCCGAATAATAATTACAATCCATCATCATACGCTTGTGCCTAATCACCACTTTCATCCTCTTCCCTCCTCCCTCCCCTTCTGACAACCACCAGTCCAATATCTGTCTCTATGTGATTGTTTGCTGTTGTTTTTATCTTCTACTTATGAGTGAGATCATATGGTATTTGCCTTTCTCCCTCTGACTTATTTTGTTTAGCATAATACCCTCAAGGTCCATCCATATTGTCACAATTGGCTAGATTTCATGTTTTCTTATGGCTGAGTAGTATTCCATTGTGTATATATACCACATCTTCTTTATCCATTCGTCCCTTGATGGGCGCTGAGGTTGCTTCCAAGTCTTGGCTATTGTGAATAACGCTGCAATGAACACAGGAGTGCATGTAGCTTTATGCATTGGTGTTTTCAAATTCTTTGGATAAATACCCAGCAGTGGAATAGCTGGATCGTATGGTGGTTCTATCCTTAATTTTTTGAGGAATCTCCATACTGTTTTCCATAGTGGCTGGACCAGTTTGCACTCCCACCAGCAGTGTATGAGAGTTCCCTTCTCTCCACATCCTCTCCAACACTTGTTGTTTCCTGTCTTGTTAATTATAGCCATTCTGACAGGCGTGAGGTGATATCTCATTGTAGTATTTATTTGCATTTCTCTGATAGTTAATGATATTGAACATCTTTTCATGTGCCTGTTGGCCATCTGTATATCTTCTCTGGAGAAATGTCTGTTTAGGTCTTTTGCCCATTTTTTAATTGGGTTGTTAGATTTTTTGTTGTTGAGATGCATGTGTTCTTTATATATTTTGGATATTAACCCCTTATCAGATATATGGTTTGCAGATATTCTCTTCCAATTGTTGGGCTGTCTTTTCGTTTAATTGAAGGTTTGCTTTGTTGTGCAGCTTTTTAGTTTGATGTACTCCCATTTGTTTATTTTTTCTATGGTCCCCTTGACTTGTCAGACATGGTGCCTAAAATATGCTGGTAAGACCGATGTCATAGTTTTCCGTGTACAGATCTTTCACCTCTTTGGTTAAGTTTATTCCTAGGTATTTTATTCTTTCTGTTGCAATTGTAAATGGGATGGTATTCTTAATTTCTCTTTCTGCTACTTCGTTGTTAGTGTGCAGAAATGCAACAGATTTTTGTATGTTGATTTTGTATCCTGCAACTTTACCATATTCATTTATTACTTCCAAAAGTTTTCTGGTGGATTCTTTAGGGTTTTCTATATATAAAATCATGTCATCTGCAAATAGTGACAGTTTCACTTCTTCCTTTCCAATTAATAAGTCAGAGGGAGAAGCTCAAATACTTCTCATACAAATATGATTTCCTTCATTAAGTAGTAGATAATAACAACAATAAACAAACACATAGAGACAGAGATTGGTCTGGTGGTTATCAGAGGGGAAGGGGGGAGGGAGGAGGGTGAAAGGGATAATTCGGTACATGTGTGTGGTGATGGGTTGTAATTAGTATTTTGGTGGTGAACATGATGTAATCTATGCAGAAATAGAAGTATAATGATGTACACCTGAAATTTTTACAATGTTATAAACCAATGTTACTGTAATAAAAAAAAATTAAAAAAAAAAACCAAAGAGGCTTATACAGGAATGTAAACTACAACATTGTTTATAACCGTTAAGAGTTGGAAATTACCTAAATGTCCATAAATAGAGGAATTGTTAAATAAACCATGCTATATCTATGATATTGCTAACATAAAAAAATCTCCAAGACACACGATTGGGAAAAAGAAAAAGCAAATCGCAGAAAATTATGGACACTATGCTATAATTTAAATTTTAAAAGAAGAGCAAAAAATATCCTGTATTTTACAGGCATGTATATATGTATGTATATGCCTACAGATAGTTCGCAAAGAATCCTCACCAAACTGATAACAGCGATCATTTCTGAGAAGTGATTATGGATGTGGTCACGGAGAACTTTAGCTTCATCTGTAATGATTGAATGAGCCTATATTGATGTACAATACATTTAATTATACATAAATACATTTTTAATTATTAGAGGACAATAAATATTTCCCAAATTAATAGAATATTAAATTTGCTAAAAAAAAAAAAAAAAAAGACCGATGTCAAAGAGCATACTGCCTAGTTTTCTTCTAAAAGTTTCATGATTTCAGGTCTTACATTCAAGTCTTTAATCCATTTTGAGTTAATTTTTGTGTATGGGGTAAGACAATGGTCTACTTTCATTCTTTCACATGTGGCTGTCTGGTTTTCCCAACACCGTTTATTGAAGAGGCTGTCCTTTCTCCATTATATGTTCTTGGCTCCCTTGCCGAAAATTAGCTGTCCATAGATGTGTGAGTTTATTTCTCGGATCTAGATTCTGTTCCATTGACCTGTGTGTCAGTTTTTGTGCCTGTACCATGCTGTTTTGGTTACTATAGCCTTGGAGTATATTTTGAAATCAGAGAGTGTGATACCTCCAGCTTTGTTCTTTTTTCTCAGGATTGCTTTGGTTATTCAGGATCTTTTGTTGTTCCCTATAAATTTTAGTATTTTTTTGTTCTATTTCTGTGAAAAATGTTGTTGGAAATTTGATAGGGATGGCATCGAATCTATAAATGGCTTTAGGAAGTATGGACATCTTAACTATGTTAATTCTTCTAATCCAAGAGCATGGAATATCTTTCCATTTCTTTGTATCTTCTTCAATTTCTTTGAACAATGTTTTATAGTTTTCGTTGTACAGATCTTTCACCTCTTTGGTTAAGTTTATTCCTTAGTATTTTATTCTTTTTGTTGCAATTGTAAATGGGATTGTATTCTTAATTTCTCTTTCTGCTACTTTGTTGTTAGTGTATAGAAATGCAACTGATTTTTATATGTTGATTTTGTATCCTGCAACTTTACCGTATTCATTTATTATTTCTAAAAGTTTTTTGGTGGATTCTTTAGGTTTTCCTATATATAAAATCATGTCATTTGCAAATAGTGACAGTTTCATTTCTTCCTTTCTAATTTAGATCCCTTTTATTTCTTTTTCTTGCCTGATTGATCTGGTTAGGACTTCCAATATGATGTTAAATAGGAGTGGTGAAAGTGGGCATCTTTGTCTGATTCCTGTTCTTAGAGGGATAGCTTTCAGTTTTTCGCCATTGAGAATGATATTAGCTGTGGATTTGTTGTATATGCCTTTATTATGTTGAAGTACTTTTCTTCTATACCCATTTTATTCAGAGTTTTAATCAAAAATTGATGCTGTATCTTATCAAATTCTGCATCTATTGAGATGATCATGTGATTTTTATTCTTCATTTTGTTAATGTGGTGTATCACATTGATTGATTTGTGGATGTTGAACCACACCTGCATCCCTGGGATAAATCCCACTTGATCATGGTGTATGATCTTTTTAATGTATTGTTGTATTTGATTTGCTAGTAACTTGTTGAGGATTTTTGTATTGATGTTCATCAGTAATATTGGCCTGTAATTTTCTTTTTTTTGTGTTGTCCTTGTCTGGTTTTGGTATCAGGGTAATGTTGGCTTCATAGAATGAGTTAAGAAGCTTCCTCTCCTCTTCAATTTTTTGGAAGAGTTTGAGAAACATAAGCATTAAGTCTTCTTTGAATGTTTAGTGGAATTCAACAGGGAAACCGTCTGGTCTGGACTTTTATTTTTGGGGAAGTTTTTGATTACTGACTCAACCTCCTTACTGGTGATTGGAGTATTCAAATTCTCTATTTCTTCTTGATTCAGTTTTGGAAGGTTGTATTCTTTTAAGAATTTATCCATTTCTTCTAGATTATCCAATTTGTTGGCATATAGCTTTTCATAGTATTCTCTTATAATCTTTTGTATTTCTGAGGTGTCCATTGTAATGGTCACCTCTTTCATTTGTGATTTCATTTATTTAGATCTTCTCTTTTTTTTTTCTTGGTGAATCTAGCTAAAAGTTTGTCAATTTTGTTTACCTTTTCAAAGAAGCAGCTCTTGATTTCATTGATTTTCTCTATTGTTTCTTTTAGTCTCTATTTCATTTATTTCTACTCTGATTTTTAGTATTTTCTTCTTTCTACTGA
Organism: Diceros bicornis minor; assembly: GCF_020826845.1. Lineage (NCBI taxonomy): Eukaryota > Metazoa > Chordata > Mammalia > Perissodactyla > Rhinocerotidae > Diceros > Diceros bicornis. Next base: position 18,992,850 of record NC_080777.1, read on the forward strand.
TTTTGGGCTTTGTTCTTCTTTTTCCAGTTTCTTTAGGGGCATTGTTTGATTGTTTATGTGAGATTTTTCTTGTTTGTTGAGGTAGGCCTGTATTGCTATAAACTTCCTTCTTAGAACTGCTTTTGCTGTATCCCATAAATTCTGGCATGTCATATTTTCATTTTCATTTGTCTTCAGGTGTTTTTTTGATTTCTCCTTTGATTTCTTCATTGACACAATGGTTGTTCAGTAGCATTTTGTTTAGTCTCCACATATTTGTGGCTCTCTGATTTTCCTCCTATTGTTGATTTCTAGTTTCATACTGTTGTGGTCAGAAAAGATGCTTGGCATTACATCAATCTTCTTAAATTTATTGAGAATTGTTTTGTGGCCTAATATATGATCAATCCTAGAGAATGTTCCATTTGCATTTCAAGAGAATGTGTTTTCTTCAATTTTTGGATGGAATGTTCTGTATACGTCAACTAAGTCCATCAGATCTAGTGTGTCATTTAAGGCCAATGTTTCCTTATTGATCTTCTGTTTGGATGATCTATCCATTGGTGTAGTTGGAGTGTTAAAGTCCTCTACTATTATTGTGTTATTGTCTATTTCTCCTTTCAGGTCTGTTAATAATTGCTTTATATATTTATGTGCTCTTATGTTGGGTACATAGATATTTACAAGTGTTATATCCTCTTGTTTATTGATTATTCCCTTGATCATTATGTAGTGCCCTTCTTTGTCTCTTGTTACAGTTTTTGTTTTAAAGTCTATTTTGTCTGATGTAAGTATTGCTACCTCAGCTTTCTTTTCATTGCCATTTGCGTGCAGTATCTTTTTCCATCCCTTCACTTTCAGTTTGTGAATGTCTTTAGGTCTGAAGCGTGTCTCTTGTATGCAGCATATATATGGGTCTTGTTTTTTTATCCAATCAGCCTCCCTAAGCCTTTAGTTGGAACATTTATTCCATTGACATTTAAAGTAGCTATTGATAAGTATGTGCTCATTGCCATTTTTTTAACTTTTTTTCTGGGTGTTATAGTAGTTCTTCTCTGTTCCTTTCTTCTTCTCTTGCTCTCTTCTCTTGTGGTTTGATGACTTCATTTAGTATTTTCTTTGGGTTCCTTTATCTTAGTTTTTTGTGTATTTATTATAGGTTTCTGGTTTGTGATTACCATGAGGTGCATATATAATAACCTATGTATATCGCAATCTATTTTAAGTTGATGGTCTGTTTAGTTTGACCTCTTTCTAAAAGCTCTTCACTTTTACTCCCCTTGTCCCACATTTTATGTTTTTGATATCATATCTAACCTCTTGTTTGTGCGCTTGTATCTATTCCCCTCTTATCATGGAAATAGATATTTTTTTCTTATTTGAGGTCTTCTCTTTCCACCTTAAATCAGTCCCTTTAGCATTTCTTGTAGGACTGGTTTCTTGGTAATTAACTCCTTTAATTTTTGCTTGTCAGGGAAACTCCTTATTTCTCCTTCCATTCTACTTGATAACCTTGCCAGGTAGAGTAGAATTTTTAATATCTATTTTAACAATTAACACTATTTCAATAGATATGTTAAGAATACTGAATAAAAAATTAGCTGCTGTCTACATATCCTGATTATATTATTATTACTTCTATTATTTCTGTGCTAACCAAATTAAATTTCAATCAGTAGAACTTTATGGAAAATGAGGAAGTTTGGATAGGGTTGTAGAGAGAAATCATACTTTCAACCATACCACTCAGCTATTGCTTATATTATTGCCCCTGAACTATTAATTAAGAAATATTTTTATAAAGATAGAATTAGACTGCAAAATCCAGCTCAACTACATTAGACAGTTCTCATCATAGCTCTTGTTTAAGTATTATATTATGCCCAAATTATAAGACATAGAACATATAAAACTGTGGTAACATAAACTTTGGGTATTGGGTACTGGTTTAATATAAGGATTATTACAGAAAAAAAATAGTTTTACTTAGGGAGGTTGTTGACTCAAATAATATGTGAGATTCTTTAATTTTAGGGCCCAAATAACACAATCTTCTTCATTGGTATGGAGATCAAAAGCATTGTAATTTTACTGGATTTCATAAATAAAGTGATCAGTTTTCTAGTATATTATTTATATGACTTGAACATTTAATAAAATGTAGAGGAAAAATATTTCTTGGGGTTGACATTAGTCTGGGTTATCTTTTCTGATAATGACCAGTTATCAACAATAATTTGATACAAAAACAGTGAAGAGTACTCTGATGAATAGGAAAATTAGGAAAATGAGTGACAGGTACCAACTGACAAGTACGTTCTCAAGTTCAAAAACATTCAATGTCATATTGGCTTTCTATATGTCTAGTAAAGAAGAAAACTAGAAATAGCATGTGGTGATGTGGCATATATCTGAGATTATGAGAATATAAGCCACTTACATTTGGATATTGTTTCAATTTCTGTTTCTTCTTCAGTTACTTTCTCTTACATATGATTTTCACATATCCTTCCACTTAGTAAAAGTAGTCCTTTTTGTTGGTCATGAACTTATCTTAACCATTATTTTGATCAATCTCTAATATTTTTTGATTTCTTAGTCATCCTTACAGTAAAAACTAAATAATAATAACAATATAAAATGGAAAAACCCAGGTTTTACTTTTACCTAAGATGTAGAAATGTATTAAAAGTCATTCCCACTCCCCCAACATTTAAGAAAAACTGTATAAACTGCAAGATAAAAATGTTTCTTGACTCATCAAAGATATGAGGTCACTAGACATCCAAGTATTGAAATACAAGGATGGAAAGACCCTCCGTTTCCAAGGAGAGATTGGATGACAGAACCTGCGCACCTATGGCAAAGCACATGAGTAAGATGCCAAAGCTATACATGCACATAAGTGAGTAAGAAAAATCAACTAAAAATTTAGCAAGTTACTAAAGGCTGATTGTGAGTCAGCATGACAATATAGAATCCTTGGGAGTCTCAGATAGAAAGTGAATTTGCATTGACCACAGAATCCTTTTCATGAGACTCTATCTGGTGTTCCAAAAAAAGATCAGAGGCTGGGAAAGAGCCTGGAAAGAGCTCCCTCAGTGTTGCAAGTGTAATGAGCAGATCGCTTGCTGCTCTTCATGAACCAGACTCAATATGGCTAAGATGTTGGAACTATCAGACAGGGGCTTTAAAATAACTATAATTAGGAAGCTAAGGCAAATAATGAGAAAAGAAGGTAACCAACAAACATGAAAAGTGGAAAAAATTCAGTGGCAACAAGGAAACTATGAGAGAGAATGAAATGGAATTGCTAGAAATTAAAAAAAAAATTATAACAAAGAATTCATTCAAAAGCTCATCAATAGACTCAACATAGGTGAAGAAAGAATCAGTGAATTTGAGGAGAGATAGGTGAAAAGAATTTATTAAGGCTGGAAAAGAAGAAAAGGAGTAAAAACAAAGCAAACAAAATATTTTTTTAAAAAATCAGAGCATTCTGGAGCTATGGAAAAATAGCAAACAGTCTAAAATAAGGGTAGTTGGAGTCCCAGAAAGGAAAGAGAGAAAAAAATGTGAAGAACAAATATGTAATGAGATGATGGCTGAGAATTTTCAAAAACAATAAAGGATGTTAAAATAAAGATCTAATACGTTCAGAGAATTCCATAGAAGAAAAACACAAAAACATGTAAAACACGAGTAATGCAACCAAGGGGCCAGCCTGGTGGTGCAAGCGGTTAAGTGCACGGGCTCCTCTGTGGCGACCCGGGGCTCGCCAGTTCGGATCCCGGGCACGCACCAATGCACCGCTTGGCTAGCCATGCTGTGGCAGCATCCCAAATAAAGTGGAGGAAGATGGGCATGGATGTTAGCCCAGGGCCAGTCTTCCTCAGCAAAAAAAGAGGAGGATTGGCAGATGTTAGCACAGGGCTGATCTTCCTCACAAAAACAAAAAAAAAAGAATAACGCAACCAACATATAGTGTACACAAACTGCTGAAAACCAATGATAGAAAGAAAGTCTCGAAGGCAGCAGTATATTACAGACAGAGAATAAGGGGGGAAAAGACTTTTATCAGACAAATATAAGCTAAAAGAATTCACTACCAGCAGATCTGATTTCAGAAATGGTGAGAGATCTTTTTATATAAAATCTACAAGACATCAGATAAAAATCTGGATTTACTCAATAAATAAAGATTTCTGGAAATGGTAAAAATGACAATAAACATATAGCTTTTTTCTCACTTAGACTGGCTTTAATAAAACTTTGACTCTCCAATGCAAAAATAGTAAAAAATGAGTTAAATGGATAATAAGATAAACAAAAGTAAAATATATAATTAAAACAGTACAGAGGAACAAAAGGAGACATTTGGTTATACTGTTGTAAATTTACCACTATTTTTTAAGGCTATAAGTAATAGGACAACAGTGAAATATAAATGGAAAAAAAAAAGAAACATTAAATCCAAAAGCTGGCAGGCAAGGAAGAAAAAGGGAACACAGAATAGACAGAAGAAATAAAGAAAAGTAAGATGGTGTAATCAAATTCAAACACATCAATAGTTGCATTGCATGTAAACAGTCTAAAGATACAATTAATGATACAGATGGCCAAACTGGATTAAAAAAAGACACATTTATGTATTGTCTATTGAAACTCAATTCAACTGTAAAGATATTGAGAGATTAAAAGTAATAAAATGGAAAACATAATATGTAAATATTAAGCAAAGAAAGCTGGAGTGGCTATACGAATATCAGAAAAAATAGAATTCAGAGCAAGGAATATTGCCAGAAATAAAGCCACCAGTTCAGAGAAAAGAACTAACAATTTCCTAAAAAGGTTCAAAATGAGCAAAGTAAAACCTAATAAAACTCAAAAAGAAGTAGAAAAATCCACAATTATAGTTGGACATATTAATATTTCTTTCTCTGATATCTACAGAACAAGTTGGCATTCAGTAGACATATAGAAGACCAGATAAACATAAATTGGCCTAATTGACATTTATAAATCTCTGCAACAAATGAAAGCAAAATGTACATTTTTTTTTTGCTGAGGAAGATTCACCCTGAGCTAACATCTGTTTCCAATTTTTCTCTTTTCTTTTGCTTGAAGCTGATCAGCCCTGAGCTAACATCTGTGCCAATCTTCCTCTATTTTTTATGTGGGCTGCTGCCTCAGCATGGCTGACAAGTGGTAGGTCCATGCCTGGGATCTGAATTTGCAAACCCAGGCTGCCAAAGAAGAGCACACCAAACATAACCACTATGCCATGGAGCTGGCCCCAAAATGTACATTTTTTAAAAAGCTTTTAGAATATTTACCAAAATAGAACATTTTCATGGCTATCAAACAAACACCAATAAATTTGAAAGAACTGAAGATACTTGAAGTATATTTTCTGACCTCAGTGGAATTATACAAGAAATAAACAATAGAAAGATATTTGGAAAATGTCAAATATCTGGAAATTAAAGAAATACTTGTAAACAACTCATGAGTTTAATGGAGATTCATAAAGAAAATTAGACAATGTTTTGAATTGAATGAATTTGAAAACACAACATATTACAATTTGTGGGACATAGGGAAAGCAGTGCTTAAAGGGATTCTATAGCATTAAATGCTTATAGTAGAAAGAAGAATGGTCTCAAATCAATTATCTAATTTTCCATGTTAAGCAACAATAAAAAGGGAGAAAATTAAACCAAAAGTAAACAAAAAGAGAGGAAACAATAACTATAAAAGCAAAAAACATGAAATATAAAACAAATAAAAAATCTATAAAAATAAGAACTAGTTTTTCTAAATGATCAATGAAACGGATAAATCTTTAGCCAGAATAATCAATGAAGTCAAATCTACACAAAGAAATGAAAAGCACTGGAAAGATAAATATGTCAGTAAATATAGAATATATTTATATATAGTGTTTCTTCTCTTAATTTTACTCAAAGACATACCATAACATGAAGCAATAATTATAATATACTTTTTAGGTTTATAACATATATAGATATAAGTTATATGGCAAAACAGAACAAAAGAAGAGACAAATATGGAGAAAGAAAATTTCTATATTTTATTGGAATTGTCAGTTATGTAAAGTAGATGATACCATATTAATATGCATATTGTAAATTCTAGAGCAAATAGAATATCAACAGAGGAATTAAAATGCCATATAAAAACATGTTTTTACATAAAAAAGGTAGTAAAGAAAGAATAAAAGAGACACAAAGACAAATATATGAAAAATAAATAGTAAAATGGCAGTTGTAAAATTAGTCATATTAATAATTATATTAAATATAAATGAACTAATCACTCTGATCAAAAGGCAGGGATTATAAATTTGGATTAAAGAGCAAGATCCAATTATATTGAATAAAAAATAGAGAAATTTTTAGATTCAAAGATGCAAGCTAAGTTTTATCTTTATATTACTACTTTCTATATTTATCAATATGTTAAATTTACTCAATCGTCTCAATTTTGAGGGATACATTTAAGGCAATAACAAATTTTATGAAGGCTTTGCCTATAAAATCTCGTTTACTAGAGAATTTTGAAAAATAAATGCCAATCAAATAATAGTATACTAAAAAGATCTCAGCTACAAGAAAGGAAATAATTTTTAAGAAGTATATGAAATTTTAAAGTTCAGACAATTCATATTGCAAAAATATTAAACTTTGTAGAAGGACGTTTGTACTTACCATTGTATCTTAGCCCCACGTTACAGAATAGCTGTCTTGGCAATGTTCCAGCTCCAAAAGGAATATGGAAGAATTTGAGGAGCATAGCATGTTTATAGCACAGTAAAGCTAGTGGGAGAAGGAACAAGGGCTCTGAGGAAGGCTCCTGAACTTTCCAAGAGAGAACAATATTGAAGCATTTTATATTGTTCCATAAAACACCAATGTCTTGAAACATTCTGTGATACAAATGTTCCATAGTCAAATATAGTTGGAAATCCTACATACATTATGCTCTCCAAGAGATTTACTGTTCAAATTAGCATAATAGAGTAGTCCTGCAGGAAAAGAACTATGACAGTGTTTAATGTACCATTTCCTTAGTCGTATTGGACCATGAAATGTATATATTTATACTCTACATAACAGTCGTTAATATTTTATATACATAACAGTTACTAATACCCCACATATATAGTTTTCTTTGCAATGTCCCTCAAAACACATTGATGTAAAAAAACAGCATACAGATAATTTTAATTTAGCGTTCACTAAAATATCATCTCTAAGAGTGTTTTTTTTTACCCCAGTGCTTAGTAGGGTTCCTGGTACAGATTTTATGTCTATTTTTATTTTTATTATATCTATCTATATCTATCTGTATATCTATCAATCTATCTAGGGAGAGTGAGGTAAATGACTGAATGAATAAGAAAGGCACTTTATTCCAAATATAAAACAAACACAAAATATTAGTTTAACATATATGTGAAGGAAAAATCAATACTAATATGCTGAGAAAATCAAAACCATCATGCCCACCACAAACAGGCAGCTTGTTTTATTTTCCCTACTTGTGTATTATTAATTTTAAGTGAATGATCTAAAGTGAACACATTTGAAACAACAATATAAAAAGGAATAATAAAGTACCTTTTGCCATACTTTTGGAAGTTGGCATTAGTAACATTTCCTAGAGAGAATCAGCTTTATACAGCATGATAGAGTTGCTTCTCCTAGATAGTAGAGTGTTAAATTTAGTATCAGTGGTGTTACAGTCTAAGGAAATATAAACCAACTGATTTATTAATTTTTTAAAATAAATTTCCTCCCTTCTGTTTTAAATAGATAGCCAGACTTTGCTCTGTTTTATCTCAGGCAAACTGTGGCACAGTAAAAACTACATAAAGCCCAAGGGTGTTTCTCAAGAACAGATCACATTGAGTGTTTAGGAAGAAAAGGAAAAGGCAGGTGGGAACGTTCCTTTAAGGATAGCAGAGAAGGATGGGCAAGATCTCTAAAGTTGTGACTCCTGGGTGAATTTGGGAAGGCTCAGTTCTAGGCACAGGCTCTCATGTTTTATAAAGCTTCTCACATGCTATGTACGGCAAAGACATGAGCATCCCAGGTAATTGAGGAATTGAGTAGTCTTTAAAAAGGACATTATCAAAGGCTTCCATGATAGAAAAATAATTGAAGTTCTCTTATATTTTTAGGGACCTCGGGATTCTCTTAGATTCTTAAGAAAACTTACAGAGGTTAAAGGAAAGCAGATGATGCTGACACTGATTATCCTGACAAACTAGTGGTCCAGGGCTCAGAGATGAATTAGAGGTTATTTAATAAAAGCCCAGAAATGTGATATTCTATGATTTGAAAACTTGACTTCATATAAAGGGTTTTGTTAAGAATATAATAAAACTTCAGATATGTAGACAATTTTGAAAATATATTTATTAAAGCAGTGAAAATATTCTATATGACACCATAATGATGGGTACATGTCATTATACATTTAAACTAAGGATTTTAAGTAACTATGATTTGTCAATGTAGGTTCATCAATTGTAGCAAATGGACCACTCTGGTGGGGGATGTTGATAATGAGGAAGGCTAGACGTGTGTGGGGGCAGGGGATATACTGGAAATCTCTGTACAGTCCCCTCAATTTTTCTGTGAAACTAAAGCTACTCTTTAAAATAAAGTATACTTATAAATATTATATGCATATACTTATTTTTGCCTAAGAAGACTTACCCTCTAGACAACTTTTTTGTCTATACACAAACAGATATATATGTGTGTATAGAGAGAGAGAGAGTTTTTTTGTATACATAGATTTTTTTTTATAGGCAAAAAGTTATATAGTGGGTGGGCAAGGCTTACTAGGTAAAAATAAAAGTTGGACGTCAGCAGCGACCATAAGTAGCGAAATTCTGCCTAAAGACGTCTGTTATTTTTGCATACGTGGAAATCCTAGACGCTTCAAAGAGAGCCATGCACTGACAACATCAATGAAGCATAGGAATAAAAATGTCTGATGATGCAATCAAAGCCAGACACAGTCATTTTAACACAAATTTTGTGGCTGGTAGGACTGAAGACTGATGGCAATATTCACTGCAATTGTTTATGTAAAACAGCAGTAAAGTAAACTGAAGTAGTTTGAAAAAAATACACAGCTAAAGGAATTATATGCCATAAAAGTTTGCATATGGATGAAACCAGATTGTTTGAGAAAAGTGCCTGTTAGAACCTCATTTTTAAAAAGAAAATAGCCTAACAAGGATTGAAGTCGATGTAAATTAGGCTTATGGCTTTTACTTGGGGTAAACGGGCGATTGCAAGTCGGAAGCGCAGCTTGTTTATTACACACAAAAAACACATGTTTAAAGATCTTTTTATTTGTTTTTGCCTCATATAAATTCAAGTTGTGCAAGATTATCTGAAATGGAACAATTGTGGAAAAAGGGATTTGTCTCTAACTACTTACTTCCTAGAATATTGAATCATTCATGGAATTGTTTCAGTTTGTCATAGTTTATCTAATTTTGAATATTTTCTCCTTCCTTGTTTTCATCCAATGACGTTTTATGGCCAAAACATTTAGAATTAAAATAAACAATTAATAAACTTGATTTAAGTTGTATAAATTTTATGATTTCTAATAAGAGAAATGAAAACAACCTGAAATAACAGAGATCAAATGAGGGCGTGAATGTTTAGAAAGGAAACACATTGACATAGTTGTCCCCTCTTATACTGCAATTCCGTGTACTCAAGATATTAAGTAACATATTTATCTGTTAACAAATACCACAACCATTTCAGAGCGAAAAGAAGTTTATTATATTGATAATTCTTGAATAGAATATGAGTCCATTAATTCGTCAAGTCTCAGTGTCACCCAAACAGGAGCACGATAACGTTGGTGAATTAATACTTGATATTAAGTGATCTACAGTGCTGGGAAATTAGCTACTACACGACAATAAGACTCTAATGAGTTTCAACAACTTTGCTGATTGCTTATAAAGCTACAGATTCGTATAATTTTATAGCTAAAGATACCTCCCTAATTTCTTAGTTAAAAACACTAAGGAGCACATAAAGTCAGATAAAATCTCAAAGTCAAAGAGCAAGTAGAAAGAGCTGGAACACATATCTCCTGATCTCTAGGCCAACGCAATAATATAATAGGTTGCTTTAAGTGATTTTAAAGATCACTATTTCAGTCTCTTCAGATGATACACAGTTTCTAATAAGAAAACCCACCAACAGAGACAAAGGAAAAATAGTTAAAAGAAAATACTAGCATGTTATTGGCATTAACTTATATAATGATAGCATTTCCTTCCAATCACCCAATTATTCAAGTAAATAATTTAAAAATAGAAGCTGTGCTATTGCTGTAAGTGTTTTCAATCTAATTTAAAGGTAATGGTAATGTGAATTAAAATTCTTTCTAAGACTATTCCTTGAAATTTTCATGAATGCTACTTGAGTCTTGGAAGTTAGGCAAACTTGCAAATATTTTCTTTTAGTTTTTGTTTATAGATTTTAGCTTTTGTTTTTAATCAAAATTACTGGTCAAAGTTTTCTTGAGTAGGATGATTTCTAGGCATGAGGTCAAACGTAGAACCTCTCTAACAGATCTCCTATTCAACATCTGACTGCCCATGGGAAAATCACTTAGTCATTTTCCTGCCAAGTTTTTTAATATAGAGAAATGAATATAATAATTTCCCGCTTTCTTATGTCACATTGTTTCATGGAATTAATTGACTGCCTTGGATAATAGTATATGGTATCTATATATTTTCAAGTATTTGTAGCAAATAAATATGTAACTAAATTATTTCAAAATCATTATTACAAAAATATTAAAATATATATTTGAAATATTTTGCTTTGTTTTTGAATATGATATTCCTGGAGCATCAATCCCATGTTGAATTCTGGTTTATGAAAGTTTTTCTAAGGATGAAAAGAAAATACATAAGTTAATGGAAATTTTAAAAAATCGATGTTTATCAGATAATGATTAGAAAATCAAACTAATAAATATAGAATGGCAAAACATTAAAATAATTTATTGCATATGAATTTTACAGCTATATATCTCAATACATTCCTTCATAATATTATAGCAATTAATAAAAAAAACACTCCACAAATAGACTGGGACAGTGTCCATTGTTTTTGAACTTAATAAATTATGTCAACTTCTAAGATAAATTAATATTTAAATATGTGAAAAATCTTTAAAAATGTACTCCCGGTGCCAACAATACTTCCATAATTGCGTGTAAACCTAAATTTCTCACGAAAATAAAATAGGTTTAGGAGGGACATCTGTGAAAATGGCAAAGAAACTTCAAAAAGTTCATCCCTCTACAAAAGCAATGAATAAAGTGGAGGAGGCGGGATGACCTGTCAAATTCAACTGCTCCAGAGTTCTGGAAACTAACAGCCTGCAACAACCAGGTGAGCACTGGAAGCAAGAAAAAAAACAACTGAATCTTGGTAGAAGAGCTTTATGGCTTTTTAACTTACGCTGATCCCATCCCGTACTTTAGCTCAGCAGTGTCTTTGAGAAACAGCCCACATTCGTGGCATAGGTAATGACACTGGAGGACCAGAATGGGCCTTATTCTCAAAGAATTTCAGTTCTTTGTTTTGACCTGGATGGTGGCATCCCAGACGATGGGCTCAAAGGATTTAGTTCCTCTCACATAACTTGAAATTTCCCCAGTGCTAAGGCAACTACCTAGGAATTGTTTCTCAAAAAAGTATTTAGAGGAAAATATATTACTCTCTGCTGCCTAGGGCAATTGGTAAAAGTCAGGGAAAAGAATAGATTAGAAAAAAACTGTGAAGAAAGGCTGGAGAATGAGAATCTTTGAGGAATAAGGACATTGAGAAGCTCTAACATAATCCTGAGCCTCTACAAGGTCATGTCAATGTAGGGCTGGTGAATGCTCAAAAAAGATTCTAGAAGGCTCTAAGTTCTCACCGTTAGCTGATCTTCAGGTTCTGCATAAGTAGGAAGTAAAAGATAAGGTAGAACTGTAAACTGCCAGCTGGGTGTAGAGAGTTTGCCAAAACAAACACACAGAATCAATATGCAAAGACTGCTGTTTCTTTATTTGTGTTTTTGGTTAGGCATTTAAGGAACTCTCTGTCCTATCACTATCTAATCAGTAAGCTAATGAAACAGACACTACCTTGGTCACACACAACAAAGAGTACCGACTTGGACTTGACATAATGAGTTCAGAAAAGTCACTAAAAAAAAAGAAACAAACAAAAATAGCAACAAATACCATCAAAAAATTCTAGAGAGGGGAAAATCTGATTTCCAGAGTTGCCACAGTATAATATACTAAATGGCCCATGTTCAACCTAAAATTTGAAGGCATGCAGAGAAAATACCCCTATGCTTACCTTTTCTATAAATGAATTGAATGATTAGCACTCAAAATATTGTTTAATTCTTCAGATTTCATGTATTAATAGAGGTTGTACTTCCTTCAATCCAGTAATAAAAATAGATAACCACCTCTACATTTTAGAATCACTGCTCGCTTAAATATATGGAAATAATGAGACATATTTCCTGCTACGAAGAGGCCAATAGGTTACTATGGACTATCCTTTAAAAAATACCAATAAATGACAACACTATGTGGTATATATTACAATGAAAGCATTTTAAAAATACTATTTATTCAATTGGTCATTTGCTCATGGATATTGATAACAGATCAATCTGATATTGAGCACCAATCATGTGTCAGATTATATTTTAGGCAATGTTATTACATTGGAATGTAAATCAGATTAAATAAAAATAATATCTGGTTGTAGAGCTTACATCTTGCAAAGGATGGTTAAAACAAATAAGATAATAAATACTACATACAATATCATACATAATAATTTACTCTAAAAATAAAAAGTAAACTTGGGGGGCTGGCCTGGTGGTGTAGTGGTTATGTTTGCACACACTGCTTTGATGTCCCAGGGTTTGTGGGTTCGAATCCTGGGAATGGACCTATGCACCACTCATCAATCCATGCTGTGGCAGCATCCCATATACAAAATAGAGGAGGATTGGCATGGATGTTAGCTCAGGGACAATCTTCCTCAAGCAAAAAGAGGAAGATTGGCAGCACATGTTAGTTCAGGACCAATCTTCCTCACAAAAAAAAAAAAAAAGAATTTCGGAAAGAAGTGAAAGTCAGTTGTGGATGCTTGTGAATTTGTGAAAAGATCTGATGAAACTGAGAGAATTTGCACTGCAAACATCTAGGTGAAGAGCAGAGTAGTAAGAGTGTAAATTTGAGGAAACCAATTTAAGAAAGTATTTTAAGAATGAAAGACTGAAAAAATGGTTCCAACATTGAACTAATCAGATTTATGAACATGGAGGGTGTTGGTGATCTTTGGAGGGGTAATGTCTGTGAACTGATAGTTCAAAAATCGGACTGGAGTGGTTTCAGGGTACAATAAAACAGATAAGTTAACAATAACAACTATTTCAGCAAGTTTTGCTACAAAGAGACGAGAAGTTGAAAGATTGGGGTCAAAAGAGAGACTTTTTAAGATGGAAGAAACTCACAGCACATTTATGCGCTGATAGAAATGATTCACTAAAGAAGTAAAATTTAATAATGTAGAAGGAAGAGAGAGAATATGCTGGAGAACTATCTTTTAATTGCAGAGAGGTGGATGATAGGTCATTTTATACATGAGTAACAGAGTAAGATATTTTTGGGCAATACAATCCACATGGGTGAAATTCTGCTTGGAAAAGTGGCTGAGCAGGGATATTGAAGGGAAGATTTGGAGAAATGGTGACTTTATAAATTATCTACACAAATAATTTACATATTATCTCCACTTTGCCAATACTGTTCTTCTGTTTCCTCCACAGTTTTGTTTCCTTTGCTTTTGTTTTCATTTGAAGTAAAGTAAATATCAAATATTATGCCACTTTATCAGTAAATACTTGCATATATATCTCCAAATGATAAAGTTATTTTTTCGAAATAGCAACCATTCCATTAATAAAATTAAGAAAATTAACTTATTGCCATATACTACTCAAAGCATATTAAAATATATATGACTGTATTGGGAGTCTTTTACAATAGGATTTCATTAATCAGGATCAAAACAGGGGCTGTATTACATTTTGTTATTGTTATTTTTCTTAACTTACTTTTTATTCTGTAATAGTCATCTTTGATTACCGATTCTTTTTTTTTCCTATGTCACAGCATTTTCCTGTAGAATGTTGCAAGTTCTGGATTTAGTTGTTTGCTTTCCATCTCTCTTTATCTTTCTTGAAAACTAGTGATAAAATATAGAGACTTGATTACATTAAGGTCCAATGTTATAAGTAAAAATGCTTCACATGTAGTAGAGTGAATTTTCTGTGGCATCACATCACAAGGTCCAAAAAGTAGTTGCCCACTTTTATTAATAAGTGAATATATTGATGTTACAATAATTTCCCAATGTAAAATTCTTCATCAATATTCCACCTAATGATTCTAACTTCTATTGATAACCAGTAGCTAGGATTCATTATTTCATTAGATGCTACAAAATAGGGATTTTCTAATCCTGTCATTCTTCTGCAATTATTCACTGAAAATATTGCATCAGATATTTTCTTTCATTTGTTAGTTACTCCAAGGTATATTTTAGACAGGGAAGTTAGAATAAGTGCTTAACTATTTTGCTTAATTCATTTTAGAGTAGCAAATTGATTTCCTTATAGTATTCTTGTTGGCTAATGTGAGAGTTCTGTGTAATTTTATAACATACGCATTCTTTTTAGCATATGAATTGTTAAAAAATATATGTTTGTGTTGGTATTGTTTAATCCAATGTAGTCATTACATTTTTCATCCTCATATTACTCTGTTTGGGGCATTTAGAGCACTTCCAAGTGAGCATCTATGTCATTTTGATATGTCCTAATTTGTTTTTGAGAGCTCCCTTGCTTTTGAACATTTCTGCAAGTGAACCTTGTTCCTTTTATTGGGAAATAGTATTTAGAGAGCAAATAATGCATTCTAGATAAGTTTATTATTGCTACATGATTCTAATTGTTTCTTGGCTTTTTATTAGATGGAACTAGGATATATTTATGAGAAAACATAATGACATTAATATTACCAATTTAAATTTAAGACTAAAGTTTTATTTCATATATTTGATTTTATACTTTTATTTCTTTTATATTATGCTAAGTGTAGTGGTTGCTAATAACACTATCATAATATTTGTTGTATTTTACAGTATATCTAGAATATTTTCAAAATAACCAAACACATACTACAGATAACATTGACTACTAATACAATTTAATGTGATTTTTTAATTTCCTTTTATCTTTGTAAATATATCCTTGTATCAGTCTTCTATGGCTGCATAACAAACTACTTAAAAACTTAATGTCTTAAAATAACAAAATTTTATTTTTTCTCTTGATTCTGTGGATAAGCAAGCTTCAGCTGAGTAATTCCATCTGTTGTCAGATGGTATCATCATATAGCTGCTTTCATTTGGGAGCCTGGCTAGGGTTATAATGCCCACAATGGCCTCACTCACATGTTTGGATACTGGCTCATAGATGGGGCTCCTTTTCCTCATCTAAGTAGTGTAAAGCATCCATGAGATCCTCCAGGGTCTCTCTTCACATGGCTTCTCCAGTAGGTTCCTTGCAAGGCAGCTGGTTTCAAAGAGAAAGAAGACAGACATTCCAGTAGCTTTTAAAGACTGTGACTAGAAGTTGTAAAGAGTTTTCTTTACATTTTCTTTGTCAAAACAAGCCACAGGGCCAGATCAGATTCAAGGGAAGGGGAAGTAGACTCCACATCTTCAAAGGAAGTGTGTCAAATTATCTTCGTAGAAGGGCATGTGGGATGAAAATTATTGCTGTCATGGTTGGGAACAATCTACCACAATCCCCAAAAGGTAGAATACAAGGGCCTGGGAACCAAGGGGAGGAAGTAGAGTACCTTCTTTCATTATCACTCCTAGTGACCAATTCCAGAAATATATATTTTCTTTCCTTATATATTTAGACTCTGCTGGAATCAAACTCCTGATTTGAGGTGATAGGTGGTGCTTATTCTAGAAGCACAGTAAGGGTTTCACTAAGTCTAAAATTCTTACTACATCTTAATAATTTAAAGCTCACCATGACAGTGTACCAACGGGAAAAAAAAAGGAGATTCTTTATGGGAAGGAGATCGGTGACTCTAATTATGAGAAGAAGAAATCCTTTCCGAAACATATTGGCATAAAGAGGAGTCAGTTTGGAATCCATGGCCTTACTCTTGGTACCTCATCATAAATGTTCTATTAAAAAAGCCATGGAATGGCGACGGCATGGTAACTGGAGGCTCAAAGCTCTGAGTGGTTCCATAGAACAAACAACCTAGAACAGCAGAGATGCTGGTCATGAGGAACTACAAGCTAGAAAACTGATAGAGGAAGGAGGTGCTGAATTATCAGTTATTGCCTTAGGACCAATTGCCTGGGTGAGAAAAGAGATCTGTGTCCTCTCTCAATAAATATCTTGTGTTTAATTTAATTTAATTTTATCTTCTCTTATTTATTTTAGAATTTTACTGGCCTATGCCTTCAAAAATCAATGATCAGATTGATTTAACCTAATCAGGACATAGGTAAATCTCAACAGAGTAAAACAATGGAGAGTATCTGACATTACTGGTATCCTGGCTACTGACCCTTACCACTTCAGAACATACTGGCTTGACTTACAATTATAAATACATGCATTTATTCACCTGGGGGCATTCCCTGACCTCCAGAACCTGCTCATAGTGCAGGCTGGAAGTTTCAGGGAACAAATTCCTCTAGTGAAAAGCACTGAATAATGACTGACTGAAGTTTGTGTATAAGTAGACCAGGTTCTCCACTCCCTAGAAGGGGTAAATCTGAGGTAGAGTGCCTGCCATGGTCATAGGAAACCCCCCTCCCACCACACACACACACACACACACACACACACACACACACACTTTCATAGACTTTTCCTCAGAAACATCTACCAGCCTATCACAGGGAGGATCTGGGTGACTCTAGAGACAGTTACCCCATGACCAACAAGGGGAAAGGTAAACTAATTATTATGTATTTCTCTGAGGGCTTTCTCCCTAAGTAACAAAGTTGTTAATTTTGGGAAGAACATCACCAGAAGGCCACAGTGAGATCTTGTCTCAGCTAGAAGGGAATTCCACCCACTCCCAGCCCCAGTCCAGGCGCTCTATTTTACCTAAGGAAGAAAAACAAGAATAAAAGAATGTACTAAGAAAATCCATAGTCTATAGATGAGAAGTCTACGGAGAAATGTACAGGGAATTCTGCAGACAGGGACAGGATTAGTAGACAAGGAGGTGAAAAGCTCTGCTCCTGGATGTTGGACAGAAACACCCGGGAAGGCTCACTGTGCACTCCAAAGACTGAGAGTTAATCAGAAGATTAAAAAGGTTCCTCCTCCCCCATACTCTATTGCAGTTCTATAACCTCTAATGAGACACACAGTATCTACCTGGATAACTTCCAGCTGGATTACAGCTGGAAGAACACAAGAGAAAACTCTCCCTGGGGAGCACCACAAAGGGAAAGATTGGAGCCAAGACAAAATGTTGTCAACAGGAATTTGAAGCTGCTGGTGCCCAAATAGACAACAGGCATCGAGAACAGCCCAGATCCTGGCGAGATTGACATAAATCCTCAACTAAAGGGCTGTTTATTTAAGTATCAATTTCTCTATGTGTTATGTCTGGCTTTCCACAAAAAAATTCCAAGATATGCCAAAAGGGAAAGAAAAACAATGTTTAGAGACAAAGTAATTATCAGAAACAGACTCAGATAAGACACAGATGTTAGAATGATGAGATTGGGAAATTAAAAATATGATTAATTTGTTAAAATTTCTAATGGAAAAGGTATACAAGATGCAAAACCAAATGGGTAATGACAGAAGACATGGAAACTATATAAGAAACAACCCAAAGAAAAGTTAAAAATCAAACATACCAAATCAAAATGTTACTAATGGAAAAGTAATTGAAATTGTTACCAAGCACCAGGCTTGTTCTGCTTGCCACAAGACTAGCCAAAAAGTCAGTAGGCAAGTCAGTGGAATAGAAAGGGTTTGTTCACTTTTGCCAGGAGAGATGGAAGAAGGTGGATTAGTGTCCTCAAACCCATCTTACAGAACAAAGACTACAGACCAGTTATATAGGAGTTGATCTCTGGGTGGGGCAGACACCTGCTCTTAGTTCCTGATAATGTTTTGTTTTACTGGACAGGCGTCAGAGACCAGAGCAACGCCCTTAGATGCTGATGTAGTTTTTTTTTTTTTTAATTTTTTGTTCATTGCAGTAACATTGGTTTATAACATTGTATAAATTTCAGGTGTACATCATTATACTTCTATTTCTGCATAGATTACATCATGTTCACCACCAAAATACTGATTACAACCCATCACCACACACATGTGCCTAATTATCCCTTTCACCCTCCTCCTTCCCCCCTTCCCCTCCAGTAACCACCAATCCAATCTCTGTCTCTATGTGTTTGTTTATTGTTGTTATTATCTACTACTTAATGAGGGAAATCATAAGGTATTTGACCTTCTCCCTCTGACTTATTTCACTTTGCATATTAAAGATAATAATAACAAAATCTTTCACATGTATAGTAAAGATTATTGTTTATGTGAGTGATGCCAATAAAATGAAAAATGTCTTCGATGAGCTCATTAGAAGACTCAACACAGCCGAGTAAAGAATCAGTGACTTTAAGATAGGTCAATAGTGGGGCTGGCCCCGTGGCTTGACGGCTAAGTGCGCGCGCTCCGCTACTGGTGGCCCGGGTTCGGATCCCGGGCGCGCACCGACGCACTGCTTCTCCGGCCATGCTGAGGCCGCGTCCCACATACAGCAACTAGAAGGATGTGCAACTATGACATACAACTATCTACTGGGGCTTTGGGGGAAAAAAAAGGAGGAGGATATGGCAATAGATGTTAGCTCAGAGCCGGTCTTCCTCAGCAAAAAGAGGAGGATTAGCATGGCTAAGCATCAGCTCAGGGCTGATCTTCCTCACAAAAAAAAAAAAAAAAAGATAAGTCAATAGAAAAAAAAATGAAAAATCAAAACAGAGTAGAACATCCAAGAAGTGTGGGATAATACAAAAATGTTCACATACAGATGGCATACTAAAGGAGAGGAAAGAGGGAAATGACACAAAACAGTTTGAAGCAATAATGGCTGAAAAATTCCCCAAAATAGTGACAACAAACCACAGATCCCAGAAACTCACAGAACACCAAGGAGAATAAATATAAAAGAAAAATGGAAAAAGAGAGGGAGGGAGAGGGGGAGAGAGAGACACAGAGAGACAGAAGAGGAAGAAGAAAAAGAAAAAGGAGAAGGAGAAAGAAGGAAGGAAGGAAAGAAGGAAGAAAGAAAAAGGAAAAGAAGAAAGACATACCTAGGCTGTGTTTTGCTTTGTGCTCGTCTCAGCCTATCAATAACCGATTTTGCGGCTGGACCAGCCCTTGTAGTTCTTATTATGATTGCAAGATTCTCTCAGCAATAACTATCAGAAAACTTTGAAAAAAAAGATTTATTACTTCCATGTCCTAAAAGGCACATGGCAGGCCTGGAGCCACACAGCGAGGTGGCAGGTAGAGAGGAAGAGAGAGAGAGTGGGTCTGGGGTTCTGCTTTTGTTGCTGTCAAGGGAGGAGCCTAGGGTTTTGTGGGCTCACTCTTTATTGGTGAATTTAAACAATAAGAATGAAAATTTAAAGTGCAGGAAGAGAAAAACAAACAAACAATTGGTCTGTATGGTCAGTTATGGAAATCAACCATGATCTCTAAACCAAAGGAGCCCGGGAGGGTGGGGGGCTGGCTCTTTATCTAGTAGTGTAGCCAGCAATGTGTTTCTTTGAGATAGCCGTTAATGAAGTGGATGCCTCCACAGTCAAAGTTTAAGTCCTGCATTTGCATTACAAAAGGAAAAGCCAACTGTCAGGGATCACACTACACCTCAGTGTGTCCTACTGACCTAGAAAGGCAAAGGCAGAGAAATCAGAAGCCTGCTGGGGGAGGAAAGAAGACTCCTTACCTAGAGAGGAAAAAGATAAATACAGGAGACTTCTTATTCATTGCTAAAAAGAATGACCTATTAAGCCATGAAAAGACATGGAAGAACCTTAAATTTATATTACTAAGTGAAATAAGCCAATCTGGCAAGGCTACAGACAGTATGATTCCAACTGTATGACATTTTTTAAAAGGAAAAGCTACAGAGACAGTAAAAAGGTTGTGGGGAGAGGGATGAAAAGGTGGAGCACAGAGGATTTTCAGGGCAGTGGAAATACTCTGTATGATACCCTATTGATGGGTACATGTCATTATACATTTGTCAAATAATGAGGAATACAAGGGAATGTTTTTAGCCAACCTGTGACTCGTCTTTTCAAGCTTTAAACAGTGGCTTTTGCAGAACAAAGGTTGCTAATTTTCCATTCCTTAAGTTTGGGCTGAGTTTAGTGTCTTGTTTCCAAATTCTAGAGTATGGAAATGAGGAGAAAAGTAAAAAATACAACTAATTTTACAGTGAATAAATATGAAAAACACTACCTTAGCCAGTTGATCAAGTTTAACATCAACAGAGATGTCATATTGATAGCATTACCTTTGATATAATGTAATGAGAATGGCTTCACCTTTGTGATATTTTTTTCCCTCAAATATAATCTTTGTCTAATCATGAGAAACAAAGAAAAACAAATCAGAAAAATTCAAGCTGAGAGACATTCTATAAAACATCTGACCAGTATTCCTTAAAATCATCAAGGTCATCAAAAAACAGGAAAAGAACATCAAAAAACAGCCACAGACTGGAGAAGGTTCATCAGATATGAGACTGAACAACACATGAATAAATGTTCTAAGTCAATAAATGAATTAAAGGTACTGTGGTAAGGGATCCTGGATTAGACAAAGGCCGTTAGAGAAAACCAGTGCAATCTGCATAAACTATGGATTACTTAATAGTAAATAACAATAATAATAATGTGTGATATATACACATTATGGGATACTATACAGCAGATAAAAAGAATGAACTAATACCACTTGTATCAATATAACATTTTTTGAGAAAATAAGTTGAATGGAATATTTGTCATCCAATATATATCATATATTTAAAAGTATGATAAAATTTATATAAATTTAAAGTATGCTTAAAGACACACAGAGATAGATGATAGATAAATGGAGCAAGAGATATTTGTAGATATAGACATAAATCTTATACTAGTGCATAAACTACTTGTAGAACACGAATTCAGTGGCATTCAATTTTTTCAGCTTTATGGAGGTGTAATTGACAAATAAAATAAAATTATATTTAAAGTGTACAATATGATTTGATATCGTATACATTATGAAAGGATTCCCATCATTGAGTTAATGAACACATTATCACTTCACATACTTACATTTTATTTTTTTGTGAGAACATTTAGGTTCTACTCTCTTAGCAAACTTCAATGTACAATATAGTATTATTAACTACTGTCACTTTTACATAAAGAATTGACTATATAATGCAATTTGAATGCCTGAAAGCTTTGTCAGGAAATGGTTCAATAAAAAATTTATTACTATATAATTATAAGTTATGAAAATACAATTGTGCATCGATACATGGTACCGAAAATAGTGAAAAAGAAAAGTATAATAGAAAAATGGATAGGCAATTGAGTGATAAATAGTTTAGTTAATATTTCATAAAATCATTTATGGAAGACACAATGCACACATGGAGAGATTATAAGCCTCGAGTCAGAGCGCCTGGTTGGAATCCCAGCTCTGATATTTATTAAGAAACAGAAGAAACACTATTCAACCTCTTTGAACCTACTCTTCCTTTTCTGAAAAATGATAATAAATTCTATAATGCAGGTTGGGGATTAAATTAGATAATGTGTGTAATGAGTCTGGCACATAAAAGGAATTCAATAAATAATGTCTTTTTTAAACTTCTACTGATTTTTCCACTGCAATTTCTGTACCAATAGAAATATAGGAAAAGAGTTCCTCCTCATGCAAGGATTCTGTAAGAAACTTATGAATATGTAATTACCAATAGATATATGCAGTATATTTAAATTCCAAGCTTATTTACAAGGCTCTGCATGAGACCTCAAAATATCTATTTTGTCGTGTATTTCGATACAATTATCATATATTATTCTTCACTCACATGGAACTTTCTCTTCGCCAAATGTGCCAGCCTCCTCTATCTGTTCTGAGTCTGTAAAGATTGTGTTCTGCTTATGTAAAGCTCACTGTGTTCCGCTTATAAAAACTTCATTTTCCCTACATTTGACCTGCCTAACACTTTTTCATTTGTTTTTTAGCTCAGATATATCTTCCTCCAGAAAGCCAATCTTGATATCCAGATTAAGTGCCTAGATATTGCACTCCTGTAGCATCCAGCATTTTTATTATGATATTACTAATTATGCTATAAAGAGATTACAGGTAAAGTTATCTGTACTAATCCTCACTAAATGTAATCACAATGGGAGCAGGGACTAAGTTTGTATGTTCTGAATTTAGTAGAGTCCTCATAGAAAGACTTCAAGAGTGACAGATTAAGGATTAATGTCAAAATTGCTTTGCTGTTCCCATCAAAATATTAAGAAGGTATTAGGAGGGAAAACACTATACATTTTAGTAAACAAAAAAGGATTTGTGAAAGACAATGTATTTGTAATATTTTGAAAGATAGAATTTTTAAAGAGAGAGATAAGTCTGGAAGGCATTCAAGGTGAAACAAACAGTATTAGCAAATGCAAAGAAGTGGAAATATTTGGGAAATAGAGTTTTCCCTAATGCCTTTGAAATTACTCTTATATGATTGAATGAGTGTCCTTAAGCCAGATACAAGGCTGTATATATCACGCAGATACAATTTTATAATCTTATTTTCCAAAGATGTGAAAGGTCATTCTTCCATAATAACTTGTGTTCACTTCCTTCACTTTCTGTGGAAAGGAAAATAGAAGGGGCTTATCTGGTTTCACCGACTATTGGTTAAAGACAATTAACCACAAAGGCTGCATTCATTTGGTTCATGCCCATGGATATTATTAAGTACTGATTTTAAAATTAGTATATTATATGCATTTTATAAAATATGTTTGCACAAAGATGCACCAACAACATTTATATTAACATTGTTTCTTCAAGGGAATAGCGGTTTGCTGTCACAACGCATTACATTGTTATGATTCCTCATATGATCCTTATATATTAGGGAATGTTACATTATCCTCTAAGGGAAATAAAAGATGAAATAGCAAAAATTCTTTAAAAAATTATGTTAACAAATAAATGTCAAAATATCTACATATATATGTGCACTGTTTTGATTTTGGTGATGATTTCATGGGTTTATATGTATATGAAAACATCAAATTACACACATCAAGAATGTACAGTTTATTATTTGCCAATTAGCAATCAGTGAAGCTGTTACAAAAGACTACATATTTTTCATTTACTAAAACTTCAGTCAAACCAAATAATAACGAAACCTAACATATATTTGTTACAACTATCAGAATGTGCAATTAACAATTGCAAACAATTAAGATGTGTTTTAATATTTACAACTATAATATCTTAAAGTAATTAATCTAACTGGAGGCATATTTATAGTCCCTTGATTAAATCAACCATCTTAATAAATCTTTATACTTATATGATTATTAAATTTCAGATAAACATATTTTTCTCATCTATTCTTTTTCCTTTCATTAGAATCTACCTTTTCTTTTCATATCTGGGCTCTTTTTACTCTTATTGTTCATATTTACTCCACTTCCATTTGGTTCATCTGTCTCCTCCTAGTGTCTCTTCCGATGTTTCAATTTCCTTCCGTATTTTCAGTAGATACAGTGGCTTCTGAAGTCATGTTGCCTCATTAATTAGAGTCCCAGCTGTTTGGCTGAGGCACCAAGATATGTCTCGTTCTCCATACTGTGTTTACTGCTTTCGTGCCTGATCAAATACAGGCTTTTAATTTCCTGGACTTAAAGAGTCAGCCAGCTACCCTTTTAGCTGGAAGGACACCAAGTTCTAGAAATGTTGAGCCTATGGGTTCAGTGACAGTGATTGGTGCTAGGGATGGCAGAATAAACTCTGTCTCAAGGCAAAAGTCAATGCATATCATCAATTGCTTACAATCTAGAACTATGCTTGAAAGTATTTATTTTGCCATCAGATTATGAATCCCTACAGATTCAATTTTATTATTTATTCTGTTTTTAATCATGATAAATATGATGTGTGTACAAATTGGAATTGATTATATTATATATGAGCTGGAATATTCTTTAATCTTTAACCCACCTTTGAAAGTCTAGCCCCATTTTTCATTTCTGACATATAGTCATGATAAATGCCAATTATTCTGCTAAGCAGTGATAGCAGAGAGTTGCACAAAGTATGTTTCTAGCCAGGAGAATTTCACTGTGCTTGTAAGATACAGATTAATAATTACAATGCAGTGCTTTATATGTCAATTAGAAGTATAAATATACAGCTGTTAGACTTGTCAAAACAGGGTACTTAATACTATCTGTTTTTAACATATGTATATTTACTAAAAATTATGAAAAATTATGCCATTTTACATAAAAGCTTGAAGCAACTCAAATGTCCAGCAACATAAAATTAATAAATTGCGGTATATGTCTATAAAGGAATTTGTTACAATGTGAACATCACAACTTTACATGCAACAAATATGGTTGAATCTTACAAATACCATGTTGATCAACAGAAGCCAGACTCAAAGAATATCAATTATATTATTCCAATTGTATGAAATTTATAAATAGAAAACATTGAGTTTGAGAAGTCAGGATAATGGTTATATTTGGGAAGTAAGGAGAAGAAAATAATTGAAATGGTAAAAAAACAGTGTGTTCTGGGGAATTGTTAATGGTCTCTATATTAGTTTTCTACTGCTGTATAACAAATTACCACAAGCTTAGAAGCGTAAAACAACACACTTTTATTAGCTCACATGTTCTATGGGTCAGGAATCTGGCACAGTTTAGCTGGATCCTCCATACGTGCAATCAAAGCGTTGACCAGACCTGGTTTTCAGTCGTAGGCTAGTTTGGGAAAGGGTCTGCTTCTGGATCGTTTATGTCGTTGGCATGGCTACTTCCTTACGCTGTAAGATTCATGGTAGTTTGCTTCATGAAAACCTCTAGAGCAAGTTTGCTAGCAAGACAGTCTTATGTACCATGACAGAATCATGGGTGGAACATTCCATCACTTTTTCCACAGTCCATTCCTTAGAAACAAGTCACGTAGCCTGCCCACACAAAGGGAAAGGGATTATACAAGAAGATATACATACCAAAGGTTAGGATTCATTTGGTGGTTACTCCAGGTTTTGTATGGAACAGCTTCTTTTTTGACCTGGGCGGTGATTAGATCTGTCAGTTCATGTTATTGTAACTCATTCATTTGAAAACCGTTTTATGAACTGGTTAGATTTCAATGGACAAGTTTTTAGAAATCATATCAACTATTTAAAATAAGCTCACATGTAATAAAAGTAATATGTTACTTAGCAGCCTGAAGAAATATTAGTTATTGCTGCATATTAAATAGTATATCAATTTTGTTTTCAATGATAATAATTAAAGACAAAGGGCAGATATAGTGTAATGCATTGTTAGATTAATTTTGTGAGTAAATGAGTAATCCAGTTATTTATGCAAAGCTGATCATCATATAAAATTTCTTTTAAAATTTAAATCTCACTAACCCACATATATTACTTTTCTATTGTTGTTTAACAAATTACCTCAAATTTAGCAGCTTAAAACAGAACCCGTTTATTACTTCACAGATCTGTGGGTCAGAAGTGGAGTATGGCATGGATGGATTGTTTACTTAGGGTCTCCTAAGGCTGAAGTCAAGGTGGGCTGAGTTCTTAATTGGAGTCTCAAAGGAAGAATCTACTTCCAAATTAATTCAGTTTATTGGCCAAATTCAGTCCCTTATGGTCATGGGACTAATATTGCTGTTTCTATGCTGACTGTTGACCAGAGGCTGCTCCCTACGCCTAGAGCATAGGCCTGTCTTCCTTCCCACGTGATCATCTCCATCTTCAAGCTAAGCAAAGTCTATAAATCCCCTCACACTACAAATCTCTCTGACTTCTCTTCTGTCTTTAAGAGTTCTTGTGACTGGATTGGGTCCACTCTGATAATCCAGGATAATTTCCCTTCATAAAACTGGATGACTAATAACCTTACTTAACTCTACACAGTCCCTTTTGCCATGTAAGTTAACATAGAGTAGGGATAAGACAGAGGGCAAAGGTTATGGGGAGAAAAGTCTGCCTAACACACAAGCATATTAGTATTTGAATGGAAAATCTAGGTCTTGAAATTGGACATTTCTGTATGTTAATACAATATTTTATTCTAAAGCCACTTTAATTGTTGTCTCCACAAGATATAGAAGGCAAAGTCGTATTGTGGGTGGAATCTATATTATTTTAATATGTCAACACTTTTTCTAGTCATAAGTGTACAACATTTAGAGCTACATGTATTTTGTCTTTCTTACTATTTAAAGAAATAGTGAATAGTGTTTTTACAGTTCATAGTATACTTTTAGAAATCAGAATGTAAAAGTCCTTAAAACGAAGCAGGTATAAAAATATCTGCTTAGGGGCCGGCCCCGTAGCTTAGCGGTTAAGTGCGTGCGCTCCGCTGCTGGCGGCCCGGGTTCGGATCCTGGGCGCGCACCGACGCACTGCTTCTCCAGCCATGCTGAGGCCGAGTCCCACATATAGCAACTAGAAGGATGTGCAACTATGACATACAACTATCTACTGGGCCTTTGGGGAAAAAAAAAAGGAGGAAGATTGGCAATAAATGTTAGCTCAGAGCTGGTCTTCCTCAGCAAAAAGAGGAGGATTGGCATGGATGTTAGCTCAGGGCTGATCTTCCTCACAAAAAAAAAAAAAATCTGCTTAAAATTTCTACATCCTTCTTATTTATATGTCAAAATACTCCCCATCACATGCCATGCATAGGTTGGAATATTATACAAATAATTTCTCTAAGTATTTTGGTGTTGTGGATGTGTATTGTGTATTATGTCAATTAAGTACATAATATTACATTTGAATACTGTGTAATATCCTTTTGTATATAGTACTCCAGTTTAATTGATCTATTCTAAATTACTGGTCTATTGATTACACTAATTTTCTCTTTTGTAATAACAAATCATGCGCAATTAAATGATGCCTTTTAGAACTCATTCATTCAGCTTCTATTGTATCCTCTTGTATTCTTTACCTGAATTGCAACTTTTTTCAAATTCATGAAAACGACTTTTAAAGTTAATATCATTACAGAATATTTTGAGATATAGTTGAGATATAGTTTGCACATCATAAACTCACCTGTTTAAATTGTACAATTCAATATTTTTTACATAATTGTATAACCATCACCACAATCTTATTTTAAAACATTTTCTTCATTACCCCCAAAAAACTCTTACCTATTCAGAATTATTCTCCTTCTCCCCCTCAGCTGCCCCTCAAGCCCCAGGCAATTACTAATTAACTTTCTAAATCTTTAAATTTGCCTATTCTGGGCATTTTGTATAAATGGAATCATACAATATGTGGCCCTTGGCGACTGGCTTCTTATACTCAGTGTAATATTTTCGATGTCCATTCATGTTGTAGAATACATCAGTGCTTCATTTCTTTTTATTGGCAAAAATGATTCCACTGTATGAATATATTACATTCTGTTTCTCCATTTAGCAGGTGATATCCAATTTTGTGACTTGATGTTTTGCTATTGTGAATAATGTTGTTATGGGCATTCATGTACAAGTTTTTGTGTAGACATATTTCCCATTTCTTTTGGAAATATATCTAGGGGTGAAATTGCAGTGTCATATGGTAACTCTATGTTTAACTTTTGAGGAACTGCCAAACTGTTATCCAAAGTGGGTGCACCATTATATATTGCCACTAGTAATGTATGAGGGTACTAATTTCTCCACATCCATACCAACACTTATTATTCTCTTTATTTTTCATTATAGCCATCCTTAAGGATATGATGTAATGTCTCATTGTGGCTTTGATTTGCTTTTCCTTAGTAGCTAATGATGTTGAACATATTTTCATGAGATTATTAGCCATGCATATATTTTTTTCAATAATGGACTATTCAGATACTTTGCCAAATTAAAATCTTATATTTCTTTTGAGTACACATCCAGGAATGGAATTGCAAGGTCGTAGAGTAGATGCTCATTCAGTTTTAGTAGACATTATAAAAGAGTATTCCAAAGTAGATATACGTATTCTACTCAACAACAGTGTGTGACAGCTCTGGTTACTCTACACCCTGGCCAAAACTAAGTATTGTCAGTCTCTTTCACTTTCCTCAGTCTGGTGACGTTGTAGTCCTAGAGCGTTGTGCTTCAGATTGTCTTTCTCCGATGATTAATGAAGTTGGCCATTTTGGTTACTTCTTTTGTGAACTATCCATATCATTTCCCCATTTATCTATTGATATCTGTCTTTTTTCTTGTTGCTTTGTAGAGATTTTTTATATGTTTTTAATATTTGCCTTTTGTCAAATACGTCTTGCAAATAGTTCCCCGCTATGATGATATCTGCTTTTATTTTTGATCTGAATAGTCTCTTCCTTCGAGGGTATACAGTCATGCACAATATAATGATGTTTTGGTCAATGACAGATCTCATATACAATGGTGGTCCCATCAGATTAGTACCATATAGCCTGGGTGTGTAGTAGGCTACATCATCTAAGTTTGTGTAAGTATACTCTATGATGTTCACACAATGACAAAATTGTCTAACGACACGTTTCTCAGAATGTACCCCCATCGTTAAATGACACATGACTGTATATTGATATGACATTGGATGTATTAGCTACAACATTATGTTCAAGGTATTAAGGATGAGACGTTTTAATTTTGGTGAATATTCTGTAAGCTAATTTGATAATGCAACATCAAAGGGCAAGCATACACCATTTTCTAGCCACAGCATTTATTAAAATATAATAAAAAGAGGTCATTAGTTCATCTACTTCTTCTAGTACGTCACATTATAAAGCTTTTTCCTTCACTGAAATTGATTTGTCTCACCCTTTAAATATCGCAGTGACAATTGCCTTTTTTAGAGGCAGACTTTTATCAGGGTGCATACATTTTCAGACCTCTCATATACATGAGCTCTTTTGAAGATCCTAATTTTTATTTATGTCTTTATAAGTACATTTGAAGTTTTATTTCTTAAAAAGTGCCTCCAAAAATGTAACTTTCAGGCCTGAGAAAACCTGGATGTGATACAGATCATCTTATTACATTTTTAGTTGCTTTTTCCCCACCCGTAGTAAGAATAAAAATTATCTAAATGCTTGAGCCCTTCACTACTGGTGAAGTTAATATAACAGAGCAGATAAGATAGTGAGAGCAATGAGTCATTAATTGACTGATGACGTGCACTAGAGCTTTCTAATGAGGGAAATAGTAAGTAGAAATGGCCATAGAGTTCTAGGAATGAAAATTAATAAATTTCAAGTCAGCTAAATCACAAGAACTATTACATTTTGCCAAATGTATAAACTTCCAAAATATGAGGAATTATAATATTTTTCCATACTGAGCAATTTTGATAAATCATGTGTCTTGAATGGGAAAGTGTATCTGTCTGACTTCTGCAAAATTTCAGACTATAGATATTAGGAGAAACTAAATTAATTGGACTGTTCATAATTAAATATTCAACCTACAGGGATTTTCTAATCGGTTCCATATATCTTAAGAACAGATTGCCCACTGGAAATAACTGTTACCTGAATTGATAGCCAATATTAAATAATCCCTTACACATGAAAGTAAAATCCTCGAGAAGCAATATTTTAACTAAATTTGCACTGTTCTTGAGTAGAAAAAAATCAATCCAGCTTTCTGAGTGGAACATAAGAATTCTTTCCAAGAAGTGCTTAACGTGACACATTCATATAACTAATGTTTTATAAAGGAAATTTCACAGCAGACACTCGAGGCTATGCAGTTTTATTATCTCTGGATGTAATATACCACATTCTCAGCTTATTACTTTAGATTTTAGATCTTCTTGTAGTGCAGTAATATTACGTCAAGGCAGTAAACAATTATGCATAGATTGCATAGATCTAAAGTTACCATGATCTATAACTTTCTATTTTTTTTTCTATCTTATTTTCTAAAGCTTTGGTTACATTTGATGCTTCTCTCTCCCTTCTGAAGGTCTCCTGGTACTGTCTTCATGACTTTTCTCACCTCTGGCTCCTCTCTTTCCATTCCCACAGCTATTCCCCTTGACTGCCTGTTTCCCAACTCACTCTTAGATGTTAGAAACTGGCCCCTAAGGTGCGGCTCTAAGTCTCTTTTATATGATTCATAATAGTCACGGATATTTCCCTAAAGTATCAACTTCCTCTATTGCTGAGAAGAGAACAAAGCAACAGCAATAGCAACACATGTTGAGTTCTGTACTTCCTAAAGGGGAGACACTTTTAAGCTCTTAAAACCCAAACCTTCCACAATCTGAATTCAACTTGTCTTTCAAAAATTATCTTCCAGTGTTGCTACCAATAAACTTTTAGTCACTAAGTATCTCTGACGTGTTGTATTAATTCTAAGATTTTCACTTATACAAATGTTCTGTTAATTCACTCACTCAGAATTCACCTCTGTTATTGGAATCAATTAAGGTCTGGCTTATGCCCTGCCTTCTTCTTGATCTCTACCCCAGTCACTTTAGCTCTGAAAAGTTTTCTCTCTTAACTCCTATAGCATTTTTAAAGATAAAAATAATAGTCCAGTTTATTCTTAACGTCTATGTCTAATTCAGACAATTTTAAACAATTCATTAAAATAATAAAATAAATATTCTTTAAAATTTTGTTTTGGTTTACAACAATTTGCAAGATATGGAAAGTGGTATTTGGCTCATGGATCTGACAAAGCAATGAGTCTAATTTTTCAACTTTCTCTCATGGCGGGTTAGGAGAAGCCAGGATTCATATCAAACCTCGTAAATAGGTAAAAGTGAGAAAAGCCAAAAAGGTAAATCACAGTTTCATACTTAATTAGGTCCAAGGGTAAAGCAGGAAAACCTACATGAGTGCACAAATCTAAAAGACAGAGTAAAATTGCAGGCAATTCTAGAGGTCAGAAACAAGGTAGGATTGATTAAAGGAGATCCAGTATTCGGGTGAACTAGGAGGACACTGGCACTCTCACGATATTAAAGGGTTTATTGCTCTCACCTCCCCAGTTCTTTGAGGCTCAGTAGGGATTAGTAGTACTAGCTGGACGCAGTCCTCCAGGCATAAATAACAGATGTAAGAACAACATACATATGTGAATATTAGCATAAAATAATTATTGCTATTAAACACATATAACTAAATATAGTTCACACTTTTGCAAATTACATATGAGACATGGTAATTTCCAGAAAACTTTCCTATCAACATCTGTTCTCTTTTAACAGAACAGAAAACTTACAAAACTCTTTCAAGCCTCTATGTTGAAGGCAAGATGGATTCCAGATTAATTATAATCAGAAAATGTCCCCCTAACATATTCAGAAAGTGGAGTAATTTATAAAGAATAACTTATATGTCAGCTCCTATGCTAGATAACTTCAAATGTATTTTGTTATTTAATACACACAAAATATCATGATGTATTGTAACGAACAATAATTCATTCCTCAAAATGTACTTCATACATAATTATTCAAATACAATAATGAGAATTATATTTCTTGTGGTAGTATATATTTTTTTAAACTGCCTTTAATGACATCTGGGATGGTAGAGAACCCTTTCCCAAAAGAAACAACCATAACTAGCAAAAATTATAAAAAAGCAAATATTTAAAGCCTCTGAATATTGTCCTAAGGACGCCCAACAAATGAAGAAAAATTTATGGAAGAAAAAAGGAAATCTACTAAATATTAGTAAGAATATAGAGGGACTGTTGCACTTGAGCCACAATGCTCTCCAAACTTAGCCAGCTCAATATGATGGCATCCTTACTCAAGGGGGGTGTAGCCAAGATCATAGGGTTCTCTCTCCCTCCAGATCCCAGTCTATGGCTACAGGATCTCTCCCGGAGATGCAGGGCATCAGCATGTCCTATCCTCCCCAGCTCTGGGTTGCAGAAGCTCTACTTCGGGCAATACAGTGAGAGATCTGGGGCTCCCTTCCTCCATCCATCCCTGACTCATAAAGAGGAGGCTCTATTCTAGGCACAGAAGCCCAAGAATACTTAGCCCCAACATCCTTGTTTAACATTACTCCTAGGATAGAGGTTTTATGCCAGTAGAGGAGCTGAGAAGATTACAAGCTATTGCCCTCGCCCAGAGCCCTGCTTGTAAAGCAGAGATTTTTTTCTACAAGAGTTGGGCCACTGTCTCTGTCCATATCCCAACTCCACAGCAGTGGTGCACAAGATTTATAGAGGGGGAGAGGAAGGCAGTAAGAACAAAGAGTTGTGAAACTCTCCCCAAGGGAACAGGCTGTATTTGGAACAGAGCATGGGAGCACAATGAGATAACATTTCACAACCACTAGGATGGCTTAATTTTTTAAATACAGCTAAGAGTAAGTGAGTTGGTGAGGATAGGAATAAATTTGAATCTTTATATATTGTTGGTAGGGATGTAAAATGGTTGCAGCCACTGTGGAAAACAGTGATAGTCCCTTACAATGTTTTATATAGAGTTACTCTATGATCCAGTAACTTCCCTAGCATATATTCAAGAGAAATGAAAACATATGTATAAGCAAAAACTTGTACATATGTATTCATAGCAATATCATTCATAAGACTCAAAAATAGGAATAACTCAAATGTCCATCAACTGATGAATGGATAAACAAAATGTGGTATATCGATACCTTGGAACATTATTTGGCAATAAAAAGGAATGAAGAACTCTACACGTTATAATATAAGATGAACCTCGAAAACGTTATGCTAAGTGAAAGAAGCTAGTCACAGAAGACCATATGTTCTATGATTCCATTCATTTAATATGTCCAGAACAGGCAAACTTATTCAGAGAGTAAGTAGGCGAGGGGTTTCCTAGGGCTGATGGTTTGGTGGGAAACGGTGATTGACTTCTGAAGGATGCAACATTTCTTTTGGAGTGATAAAAATGTTCTAAAATTGATTTTAGTGATGATTTCAAAACTCAATGAATTTGCTAAAAAAGTTGAATTGCATAATTTAAATGTGTGAAGTGTATAGTATGTGAACTTTATCCCAATAAAGTTGTTTAAAAAATTAGTTTATATCTAGGGGCTGGCCCAGTGGCATAGTGGTTAAGTTCATGGGCTCCACTTCGGCAGCCTGGGGTTTGCAGGTTCGGATCCCAGGCATGGACCTATACACCACTTATCAAGCCATGCTGTGGTGGCATCCCACATATAAAGTAGAGGAGGATGGGAACGGATGTTAGCCCAGGGCCAATCTTCCTCAGCAAAAAGAGGAGGCTTGGCAACAGATGTTAGCTCAAGGCTAATCTTCCTCTCACACACACAAAAATACTGTATATCTAATATGGCAAATAAGATGTGCCCCCCACCCTCTGTCACAACAACAAGACAGTTTCTTGCTCCTAAAAGACAACCACAGGAAGAGTTGCACCCTCTTCATCATTGAAACATTAAATATCTGGATCTGATTAGTACTGCTGTAGTCATTTAGCTACATATCTGAGAAAAAAAGTCAGCACCAAGGACAAAAATTAGAGATTTAGAAAACACTAAAACGCAGAAATGCATTACTGCATCTCATCAAGTAATTGGTTTATACGTGATTATGTATGTAACCCTGGAAGTCTGGAATGACCTCGTTCCTTCTTGCTGTAATAAAAGGCAGCAGTATCCTAGCTCTGAGCTCATCATTCAGGCAAATACCTCACTCTATTTTGCCTGCTTTGAACATTAAACATCAGTGCATTCTCATGAGGAACTAACCAGAGGGGAGTAACTTCCATTTGTTTTATTTTATGTTAACACCTTGTATCCTTAACATTCCTCATTGGCTGTTTTGATAACAAGTTGAAGTGAAAGCAATGTAAGATGAATCCAAGTTGTCGCTCATCCTGGTCTTTGAACATGGTCTACATTATGCGTTTTGACTTTGCCCAGGTGAGTTAGGAAGAACCAGGGCTTTGAATGACAACAATGTGCTATGGGATCAATGCCTCCTAAAGGAAGACTGCATTTAGTAGTTCTAATCAGGGCTAATACTAAACATCATTTATTAGGCATTATAGTACAGATACTGACCAATTAAAGCAAACACGTAAACAACCAAAACAGGTGTCATAAGCCAGTCTTTTTTGTCAAAATATGCTGGCTTTCCTCTCTTCACTTAGAATGATGGAATTGTGTTCTTTTCTCTCCTGGATTTGAAATCATGCTTTAAAAGTGTTTTCTCTTAACAGTTACAAATTAATTTTTAACAAAAACTCTTCAGTGTATGTTTATCATCAAAGTATCAATTTAGTCAGTATTTGATTTCTTTGTTTGGAGTTAGCAAAAGTCATTTCAATCACTATTGGTGAAGAACAAATGGGGGAAATCTCCCCAAATTGAGAGAACGGGGAAGAAGTAAGAACTGACAGGAGCTGTAATACACATTATCACCACTTTCAGAACTTTGGCAAGATAGAAAAAAAATAAAGAAATAAATACCCTGATCTGTTTCCTCTGCCTTCAGATTTCTTGCTAGTGCTTTCCATCAGGAAAACAGTCAACCACTAGACATGGTTACTCAAATGATGCAATTTGTTCAGTTTGCTCTCCTTGGACACAAAGCAGATCAGAAAAAAAGCACTGAATAGCATGAAAAAGGGATATAATTTGAAAACATGAAGAACAAATTCGATCAGAGCATAAGATTTATGAACTAATAAATCAGATAACTTCTCTCAGGTCTTCCCTTTACCTAAACATGGACTCCATAAACTGCCTATTCTTTTCCCATTCCAGTATCAAAATTAAAGATATTGAATGTAAATGCATCTTCCCTCCTAGCAGTCTTGAAGGCCATTTACAGTGGCCATCTTTCAGTTGCTTCAATGACATCCAGTTCAAATAGGTTATTTCTATAACTGTCATCCATTAATAATTTAAGCAAAAATAGAATTGCATGTGATAGTTTATTTAGAAAGGGCAAATGTTGAGGTCTGTTGAATTACATCATTCAATGGTGGGAATAATATTTAGATAGCCGATATGCAGAAGGGAGGCTTGCCATTCTATTATTAATATACACAATCTACTTTAATTCTCTATCAGGTGAAGAGTCAAAGTCCTCTGTGGATGTGAACTACATGAGTGTCAGCAAGTAAAACCAATATTTTTTTCCTCTCAACGAAAAAAAGGCCTTCTTTCAGTCCAATCATGTCAAAAGATTTTTATTGACACCTTAGGTACTCTTATATTCATGGAAATTATATTCACCAATCTTTTGCTGTGGTTACTGATTTTATAGAGAGCTCTATGAAAAACTCTGTGTTTTATTTCAATTGTTTTATCCAGAATGTTTTATTGAAAATTCTGGGGTGCTTATACTGAAGAAGGATGATCATTTCCTGTGCTTCTTAAGACGTAAGAGAAGGAGATTGATCACTCTGAAAGTAAAAAAGAAACAGACCAGATGAAGGCAAGCCATTTGACTCTTAAGGTGCTCTTACACTAAAATTAAAGATTAGTCCTTGTATTAAAGACTATTCAACACAAAAAATGCATAATTGGTTTGTACATGGTCACACAGTTTCTTCTTTATCTGTACAAACTGTTTATTAAATGCCTTGGGCGAATAAGTCATGCATATTAATGAAATGTATATGTGTAAGATTTCTGAGAATAGTAAAATTGTGTAAAATATAAGTAGTATAATTATTTTAATATTAATATAGGCTGTATGCATATGCATTTACGAGTATTTTTAATTTTAGAGGACAATGTTTTCCTTACCTGCCCAGTTCATGCTATACGATAAACAAGTTACTTCCCCTATGATAGGCAGTAATGACCAGTGTTAATGATATAACATTGAAGATGATATAAAAGATTTTCTCAAGAAATTTTGCAAATATAAAAATGTGACAGACATAATAGTAATGTATTATTACAACAAAAAAGAAATAATTTACATATATATCATATGATTATAAATCATATCTGCATTGATTCTGTTCTTAGAGAAATTATCGCCATTCTACTGAAGAAATATAAATATATTGTAGAAACATATTCTTTTTTTTTTTTTTTTAGCAGGGAAAGATTCAACCTGAGCTAACATCTGTTGCCAATCTTCCTCTTTTTTTCTTTTTCCTCCCCAAAGCCCCAGTGCATGGTTGTATATCCTAGTTGTAAGTCCTTCTAGTTCTTCTATGTGAGCCACCACGACAGCATGTCAACTGACAGACGGATGGTGTGGGTCTGTGCCCAGGAACCAAACCTGGGCCACCAAGGCAGTGAGAGCTCTGAACTTGAACCATTAGACCATCAGGGCTGGCTCTGTAGAACCATATTCTTTTCTGGGTGAAAAATAAAATGATTTGCTAATATGTTTTTGGAGTAATTTGTCCCTATTATTTATCAATAAAGTTTTTCTCTAAAGTAATTAAAAATCTGAGAATATATTTCATAGTAAAACTCCTCTGTTATCAGCTCCTGAGCAAACTACATATGGTGACTCAGCTGTAAGAGTTTTCTAATTGTATCCATCTGCTTTTCTCATCCCTAATTTCCCCCTGAATACATATTTTTCCTTGAGTATCAGCTTCTCAAACCTTCTAGCATTTAGAATAGCTCTTCCTAGAATAAAGTAACTAGAAATACTTACTAATTTGATAAAAACTATAAATATTTTAGGATTTTAAGTTAAGAATTATTGTATATCATTAGCTTATTCAATTTTATTAATTATATTTGCATAAATATAAAAAAGTAAGAATGTGAAAAATATAGTTGGAAAGCATTAAGTACAGCTGTGTATTTAACACAAAGTTTTTTTATGGCTATTGCTAGACCAACTGGGAAATATTAAATAAATAAATACCACCTGTGCATAGAAAAGAATATTAATAATTAAAGTAAATTACTTTTTCCCTACACTTGCAAGCAGTTTTTCTCATATTCTAAAATCTATTGATAACCAAAAAATTAGGAAAATACAATCCCAGCTCCATAGCCCAAGCTATGAGCATATCATATCTTTAAGGAGAACATGAATAAATATTTCTTTTAGTTTATGCTTTAAGTATTAGTTTATGCTTCGGTTTATGCTCTAATTCTAACATTTGAACCATATTAATTATAAGTTTTCCAGATCTTATTTTACAAGAAAAAGTATAATTAAAAGCAATATTTTCCTCCAATGTTCTCATATTGTTTTTAATATATAGAGTAGTGACGGCTATAGACCGAATGTTTGTGTTTCCCGAAAATTTGTATGTTGAAACTTTGCCCCCCCTGTGATAGAATTAGGAGGTGGAGCTTTGTGGAAGTGATTAGGATTAGATGAGGTATGAATGTGATTAGCACCCGTAAAAAGCCAGGAGAGAGCTGGCTTCTCTCTGTTCTCTGCCACTTGAGGATACAAGGAGATGTCAGCCATCTGCAACCTGGAAGAGGCCCCTCACTGGAACTCGACCATGCTGGCACCTTGATCTCCAACGTCTAGCTTCAAGAAATGTGAGAAATAAATTTCTGTTCTTTATTAGCCACCTGGTCTGTGATTTTTTTTTTTTTTTTTTTTTTGATGAGGAGGAGTCACCCAGAGCTAACATCTATTGCCAATCTTCCTCTTTTTCCTTGAGGAAGTATCCCCCTGAGCTAACATTTTTGCCAGTCTTCCTCTATGTTGTATGTGGGTCGCTGCCACAGCATGGCTGCTGATGAGTGGTGTAGGTCCACACCTGGGAACTGAGCCCACATCGCCAAAGTGGAGCACACTGAACTTAACCACTAGGCCCTGGGGCAGCCCCTGTGATATTTTTTTTATAGAAGTCCAAACTGAGTAAGGCAGGGCCTTTCAAAAATCACACTCTTTCAAAGTCCTCACATAAAGGGTTACTAATTCATTCAATTTAAAGCATTTCCTCCATCTTTATTTATCTCTTAATTGTGTTTAGCTGGCTCTACCACTTAGCTACTGTGTGAACTTGGAAAAATTATGCTCCCTGTTCTTCAGTCACCTCATTTAGACAATATTTCCAACCAAGAGATCTTGGGTCATAGAGCCTGGCCAGTGCACAGGTAGCCTAGAACTCACAGGAAACTTGACTAATTCGAGTGTGTGCATGTGTGCATGCATGTGTGAGTGTGTGTCTTACTCATTAGCTTGGGCAGTTTGTGGGGACTTGCCTAACACACACTTAGAAGAGTCTGTCTTCTGTGTGACAAGATTACTTTAAACTCTGTGTTTTTTTTTTTATTGATGTTTTAATGGTTTCTAACATTGTGAAATTTTGGGTTGTACATTTTTGTTTGTCCATCACCATATATATGACTCCCTTCACCCCTTGTGCCCACTCCCCACCCCCCACCCCCACTGCCCCTGCTAACCACAGTACAGTTTTCTCTGTCCATGTGTTGGTTTATATTCCACATATGAGTGAGATCATATAGTGTTTGTCTTTCTCTTTCTGGCTTATTTCACTTAACATAATATGCTCCAGGCCCATCCATGTTGTTGGAAATGGGACGATTTTGTCTTTTTTTATGGCTGAGTAGTATTCCATTGTATATATATACCACGTCTTCTTGATCCAATTGTCAGTCGAGGGACACTTAGGTTGCTTCCACTTCTTGGCTATGGTGAATAATGCTGCAATGAACATAGGGGTGCATAAGCCTCTTTGGATTGTTGATTTCAGGTTTGTTGGATAGATTCCCAGTAGTAGGATGGCTGAATCATAGGGCATCTCTATTTTTAATTCTTTGAGGAATCTCCATACCGTTTTCCATAGAGGCTGCACCAATTTGCATACCCACCAGCTGTGTATGAGGGTACCTGTTTCTCAACATTCTCTCCAACATTTGTTGTTTTTTGTCTTGGTGATTATAGACATTCTAACGGGCGTGAGGTGATATCTTAGTGTTGTTTTGATTTGCATTTCCCTGATGATTAGTGATGTTGAACATCTTTTCATGTGCCTATTTACCATCTGTATATCTTCCTTGGAGAAGTGTCTGTTCATTTCCTCTGCCCATTTTTTGATCGGGTTGTTTGTTTTTTTGTTGTTCAGTTGTGTAAGTTCTTTATATATCATGGAGATCAACCCCTTGTCAGGTGTATGTTTTGCAAATATTCTCTCCCAGCTGGTTGGTTGTCTGTTCGTCTTGATTCTGGTTTCATTTGTCTTATAAAAGCTCTTTAATCTGATAAAGTCCCACTTGTTTATTTTTTCTTTAGTTTCCCTAGTCTGGGTAGGCATGTCATCTGAAAAGATTCCTTTAAAACCAATGTCAAATAGTGTGTTGCCTATATTTTCTTCTATGAGTTTTATAGTTTCAGGTCTCACCTTCAGGTCTTTGATCCATTTTGAGTTAATTTTTGTGAATGGCGATAGCACATGGTCCACTTTCCTTCTTTTGCATGTGGCTGTGCAGTTTTCCCAACACCATTTATTGAAGAGACTTTCCTTTCTGCATTGCATGTTCTTAGCACCTTTGTCGAAAATTAGCTGTCCGTATATGTGTGGTTTTATTTCTGGGCTTTCAATTCTCTTCCATTGATCTGTGTGTCTGTTTTTGTACCAGTACCATGCTGTTTTGATTACTATTGCTTTGTAGTATGTTTTGAAGTCAGGGATTGTGATGCCTCCTGCTTTGTTCTTTTTTCTTAGGATTCCTTTAGCTATTTGGGGTCTTTTGTTGCCCCATATAAATTTTAGTATTCTTTTTTCTATTTCTGTGAAGAATGTCGTTGGGATTCTGATTGGGATTGCATTGAATCTGTAGATTGCTTTAGGTAATATAGACATTTTAACTATGTTTACTCTTCCAATCCACGTGCATAGGATATCTTTCCATTTCTTTATGTCATCACGGATTTCTTTCAATAATGTCTTGTAGTTCTCATTGTATAGGTCCTTCATCTCCTTGGTAAGATTTATTCCTAGGTATTTTATTCTTTTTGATGCAATTGTAAATGGTATTATCTTTTTGAGCTCTCTTTCTGATAGTTCATTATTAGCATACAGAAATGCAACTGATTTTTGTAGATTGATTTTGTACCCTGAACTTTGCTGTAGTTGTTGATTGTTTCTAATAGTTTTCCAACAGATTCTTTAGGGTTTTCTATATATACAATCATGTCATCTCCAAATAGTGAGAGTTTCACTTCTTTGTTACCTATTTGGATTTCTTTTATTCCTTTTTCTTGCCTAATTGCTCTGGCCAAAACCTCCAGTACTATGTTGAATAGGAGTGGTGGGAGTGGGCAGCCCTGTCTCGTTCCTGTTCTCAGAGGAATGGCTTTCAGTCTTTCCCCATTGAGTATGATGTTGGCTGTGGGTTTGTGATATATGGCCTTTATTATGTTGAGGTACTTTCCTTCTATTCCCATTTTATTGAGAGTTTTTATCGTAAATGGATGTTGTATCTTGTCAAATGCCTTCTCTGCGTCTATTGAGATGATCATGTGGTTTTTATTCTTTGTTTTGTTGATGTGATGTATCACGTTGATTGATTTGCAGATGTTGAACCATCCCTGCGTCCCTGGTATAAATCCCACTTGATCACGGTGTATGATCTTTTTAATGTATTGTTGTATTCGGTTTGCCAATATTTTGTTGCAGATTTTTGCATCAATGATCATCAGCGATATTGGCCTGTAATTTTCTTTCTTTGTATTGTCTTTGTCTGGTTTTGGTATCAGGGTGATGTTGGCCTCATAGAATGATTTAGGAAGTGTTCCATCTTCCTCTATTTTTTGGAATAGTTGGAGAAGGATGAGTATTAAATCTTCTTTGAATGTTTGGTAAAATTCACTGGAGAAGCCATCTGGTCCTGGATTTTTATTTTTGGGGGGATTTTTGATTACTGTTTCAATCTCTTTACTTGTTATTGGTCTATTCAGATTCTCCATTTCTTCTTGGTTCAATTTTGGGAGGTTGTATAAGTCTAAGAATTTACCCATTTCTTCTAGATTGTCCAATTTGTTGGCATATAATTTCTCGTAGTATTCTCTTATAATCCTCTGTATTTCCATGGTATCCACTGTAATTTCTTCTCTTTCATTTCTAATTTTATTTACTTGAGACTTTTCTCTTTTTTTCTTAGTAGGCCTGGCTAAGGGTTTGTCAATTTTGTTTATCTTCTCGAAGAACCAACTCTTTGTTTCATTAATCCTTTCTACTGTTTTTTTGGCCTCAATTTCATTTATTTCTGCTCTGATTTTTATTATTTCTCTCCTTCTGCTGGCTTTGGGCTTTGTTTGTTCCTCTTTTTCTAGTTCTGTTAGGTGTAATTTAAGGTTGCCTGTTTGGGCTTTTTCTTGTTTGTTAAGGTGGGCTAGTATCGCTATGAGTTCCCCCCCCAGGACCACTTTTGCTGCATCTCATATGGTTTGATATGGCATGTTATCATTTTCGTTTGTTTCCAGATAGTTTTTGATTTCTCCTTTAATTTCATCAATGATCCATTGGTTATTCAGTAGCATGTTGTTTAATCTCCA
The DNA here is from genome assembly GCF_020826845.1 of Diceros bicornis minor. Classification (NCBI taxonomy): domain Eukaryota; kingdom Metazoa; phylum Chordata; class Mammalia; order Perissodactyla; family Rhinocerotidae; genus Diceros; species Diceros bicornis. The sequence goes on from NC_080777.1 coordinate 19,034,763, forward strand.
CATTTTTGTCACTTTCCCAGTTTCTTTTTCATGGTTCATTTCCAGTTTCATAGCCTTATGATCTGAAAAGTTGCTTGTTATGATTTCAATCTTCTTAAATTTATTGAGGCTTGCTTTGTTTCCCAACATATGGTCTATCCTAGAGAATGTTCCATGCGCACTTGAGAAGAATGTGTAGTCAGCCGTTTTTGGATGGAGTGCTCTGTATATGTCTACTAGGTCCATCTCGTCCAGTTTTTCATTTAAGTCTACTGTTTCTTTATTGACTTTTTGTCTGGATGATCTATCCATTGATGTAAGTGCGGTGTTAAGATCCCCTACTATTATTGTGTTGTTGTTGATTTCGCCTTTTAGGTTTGTTAATAGTTGCTTTATGTACATTGGTGCTCCTATGTTGGGTGCATATATATTTATAAGTGATATGTCTTCTTGATGGAGTGTCCCTTTCATCATTATATATTTCCCTTCTTTGTCTTTCTTAACCTGTTTTATCTTGAAGTCTACTTTGTCTGATATGAGTATGGCAACACCTGCTTTCTTTTGTTTGCCATTAGCTTGGAGTATTGTCTTCCATCCTTTCACTCTGAGCCTGTGCTTGTCTTTAGTGCTAAGATGTGTTTCCTGAAGGCAGTATATTGTTGGGTCTTGCTTTTTAATCCATCCTGCCACTCTGTATCTTTTGATTGGAGAGTTCAATCCATTTACATTTAGGGTAATTATTGATATATGAGGGCTTAATGTTGCTGTTTTGTCACTTATTTTCTGGTTCTTTGGCGTTTCCGTTGTTTCTTGTCCCATTTGTTTTGGACTGCCAATTCAGTTTGGTTGTTCTGTCTTATGACTCTTCTAGTTTTCTCTTTGTTTATCATATGTGGTTTTGTTTTAATTATTTGTTTAGTGGTTACCTTGAGGTTTGGGCAAACATCTTGTGTATGAGATAGTCCATTATCTGATGGCCTCCTATTTCCTTATACTAAGTCAATTCAATCACTTTCCTCTTCCCCTTCTAAGTTGTTCTTGTTATACCTTATTCTATCTTGTGTTGTGGCTGTGTGTTTACAGTGATGAGGTTAAATTTATTTTTGGTGAGTTTCTTCCTTTGATCTTTGAATTTAGTATTTAATTCGTTGCTAACCTATTCCGGTAAAGATCTACTATTTTTCTGAGTTTGTCTACCTACTTTTCTCCCCCTACTCCAAGCTTTGTGTTCCCTTTCTCTTCTTGTTTTCAGGCCTGAGGGCCTTCTTGAGTATTTCTTGTAGTGGGGGTCTCGTGGCCATGAACTCCCTTAGCTTTTGTTTATCTGGGAGAGTTACTATTTCTCCATCAAATTTGAAGGATATTTTTGCTGGATAGAATATTCTTGGCTGAAAGTTTTTGTCTTTCAGTATTTTGAATATATCATTCCAGTCTCTTCTAGCCTGTAAAGTTTCTGTTGAGAATCCGCTGAGAGCCTGATGGGAGTTCCTTTGTAAGTTATTTTTTGTTTTTGTCTAGCTGCCCTTAATATTGTTTCTTTGTCATTGACCCTGGCTAGCCTTACCACTAGGTGTCATGGTGAAGGCCTTTGTCTGTTGATATATATAGGTGACCTGTTTGCTTCGCTTACTGGTATTTCCTGCTCCTTCCCCAGATTTGGGAAATTCTCAGCTATTATTTCCTTGAATATGCTCTCTGTTCCTCTTTCCCTCTCTTCTCCCTCAGGAATACCTATAATTCTTATGTTACATTTTCTAATAGAGTCAGATATTTCTTAGAGTCTTTCTTCATTTCTTTTTAGTCTTAGTTCTCTCTCCTCTTCCATCTGGAGTATATCTGTATTCCTATCCTCTAAAGTGCTAATTCTTTCCTCCATATTGTCAGCTCTGTTCTTTAAAGATTCCAGATTCTCCTTTATCTCCTCCATTGTGTTCTTCATCTCCATCAGCACTGATTGGTTTTTCTTTATGATTTCAATCTCTTTTGTGAAGAAACTCCTAATCTCATTGAATTGTTTGTCTGTGTTGTCTCGTATTTTGTTGAGTGTTTTTATGATAGCTATTTTGAAATCTCTGTCATTTAGATTATGGATTTCTGTGTCTTCGGGGTTGATTTCTGGGTGCTTGTCATTTTGTTTCTGGTCTGGTGATTTCATATATTTTTGCATTGTGGTTCCTATGTTGGTTTTGTTTTTCCTCACCCTGGAAATCTCTGGTTGCAATTTCCACCTGCTGCCACTGGCTGGTGGTAAAGGGCTGTGTAATCTAAGCACCCTGCGCTCTGCCTCGGTTTTTCTGCTGCGATCCGCAGTTTTGTTTTTTGTTTTTTTTTTCCCACTGTGATCCACGGGTCCGGTCATTTGATCAGGTCTGCCGCGGATCACTTGGTCTGGTCTGTCGCGGATCTCTTGGTCTGGTCTGCTGCGGATCGCTAGGTCTGGTCTGGTTTGCGGGGTGGGGGGAGCTCTCACTTTTGCCCTCTGGGTCCCTGACGTGGGAGGCTTCTCGTTTGCCCCTCTTTATCTGCTCTCTGGGCTGCTCAGATGTTGATGGTAGCCCTGTGGCTCTTCTGAGTCCTCTGTGCGGGAGTTTCCCACTGGCTGAGAGAGTCCGAAGAGCTATGGTTTCCCCACTGAGGGCTGCCCCTCCCCCCTCTCTGGGAGCCTCGAGGACTGTAATCGCTGATCTGATCGGGGGGGAGAGGAGTTCTCCTTACCTCTCCCCACTTCCTCCGGGGGCCCAGCACGTTCCGTTCTCAGATGTGCGGCAGTGTGGATCCTTCCACTCTAGCTTTTCACTGTCTGGGATTCCGTTGTTGGTCTGTGACTGTTCCTTTTGTTGTATCTTGTCGGGGGAAGAGTTCACGGGAAAGCTCACTCCGCCATGATGCTGACGTCACTCCCTCTGTGTTTTTGGTATATTTGTTTTAAGTTCCTTGAAATTCTCTTGTGATCTCAGCTACATTTTTGCTATTGCTCGAGTTAAATTGTAGAAAAATGATGTGACAGAATAAACTCATGCTTCAGTAACCAGAACCTAGAGATTTGCTTAAATGAAAATTTAAAAATCTATGGGAATTCAAATCATAATTTTGTGAATAAACAACTTTCATTGAAGCACATTTAACTACTTGCATTTTTTTAGGAGAGTTGAAAGAACTGAAAGTTCTGGGAGTCTTTTATTATCTATCTACATTAAATATGTTGCGTGTTTAGTATCAGTAAAGTTTTCTTCAAACCTAATATCAGGTGACGTGAATTGCAAATGAAGCTCAACTTTCAATATGTCAATCATAGTAATACATAAAAGCAAAAGTCTTCAAAATTGGGAATCACCACATGCTAACACTGACAATAGATTTGTTAATTTTATCCTGTCTATTGCTTTTATCATTGCTTACCTAACCATTGGGACTCAATATAAAAGATATTTTTCAGATATATAGTTGATGGATAGTTAGATCACTTATGATAGTAACTGGTAGGCAGAAAAGTGAAAAAGTAAAAGAAAACTCCTTTTCAGAAATTATTGTAGCATAATAATGTTGTTGTAGTATCTCCAAATATGAGAAAACTGTTGTTATGAATAGAATTCTGTACCATTTTAAATGCATCCTGACACATATTTTTCAGAATGTGCTTGGCAAAGAGGATTTCAGAGTACTTTCTGATTTTTGACCCAACTTTTAAATTTTTACAAGTCGAATATCTGTTTTAAAAATGGACCCTAAACAAGCTTCTCTGATAATTTAGTATTGTCTGATGCCTTCAGGCAAATTTGATTAGCAGTTACTTCATGCTGGTCTTGATAAATCATCATATTCAAAGATGTACTTTTCAATAATCCTAAATTTAAATTCTTTCAGTGCTTTTTTGTCTTCTAAAGTGTGTATGTTATGTCTTCAAAAGCATTCAATTTCACATAAATAAAAATATTTAAATGCATAAATTAAAGAGTGTTCCTTTTAAATAAGCATTCTAAACTACTATGAGGCTAAATTTCAATGTGAATTATTGCACCTTTGAAGAATAGCTATATCATTAATCTGTAATCAGCCATTGACATATTCATTTGTTCAAGAGACCAGCTGCTGGTGGGGCAATTTTCGTAAAATTAAGAAATCAATGTTATAACCACATGCAATGTTGGATTTGACACAGAGGAGAATTAGTAATAAAACTAGAATGTAGTACTTCATAAAGAGATGACATTCACTCAACCTTAACCCTTTATACAACTAAATCTGAAATTAAAAATGTTTTTATACTTAGAAATAGTTTTTTTCACCTTCCAACATATGTTCTGAAAGTTCTTTATTTATGTTTTGTAGAAAAGTAATATCAGAAAAATATACTTGCAAAGAAAAACATGAGCTAATAAATATCATGTTCCTAGTATGAGTAACTGTAGCTAGCTTAAAATAAATTCAGCAATAATTTATAAACCGAATTCTGCATCATGGGTCATTTTGAGATGATAAGATAACATAATTAACTTAATAACAAAGTAAGTTTTTGATACAAAATACTTTCTAAATCTAATGTTGTGAGTATATCTAAAATGTAAGTGTATGTAATTTAATTTATGCAAACCAAAGATTAGTTGTTTAAATCAAAAGGAAAATAATTTAGAAATAGAGATTATTTTGATCATCAAGTAACGAGCACAGGGTGGTAAATTATTTATAATCTATTCTTAAAGAAAATAATACACAAAATTACTTTTGTTGGCTAGTTTTAACACCTTCCTTGAAGAAATAAGATGACTTCTAAAGGTATCAACCAATTGTATACATATAATTTAATAAGCATAAATACACCCACATATATATCAAGGCATTTAAAATTAGGCTTTTTAATACAAATATGTAGTGTGGGAGATCAAGATTTGGCCACCCTGAAATATATCTCTTTACCTTGATTGTTTTCTCTGATGGACATTTGACGTCCCCCACTGACTGCCTAAAGAATTTGACATAGTAACTCCTTCCTGGAACAGATCTTCTATCTGTTGGCTGTAATACAATGTAAAATAGATATTACAATAGGAAAGACACGAACAAACCCATCTTATCGGAAGTTCTGTCTCTCTGGCCACATTCTCTGGATGGCCCTGCGAGGAGTTGCCAGACAAACGTTCACATTTATAAGGGAAATCTCCATTTGTAAAGGTATCTCCCTCTCTGTATTGGGAAGAGGGGGGATGACTTCATTTCTAGAAACTTATCAATGTGGAAAGTGAGGCCTTAAATCTGCATAATAACCTTACTCTTGTTTACTGTGCTTTAGTGATAATCTCCTGTAACTGACTCCCCCCTTTGTCTTTAGCTGAAGATGGTATTTAAGACAAGAATTTCTGCTATTGTATAGAGAAACGCAGTGTCCCTGGCTTCTCCCATGTAAACATGTTATTAAACTTGGTATCATTTTCTCCTGCTAACCTGTCTTGTTAATTATTTGGCCAGCCATAAGAACCTTAAGGGAAAGGGCAGAGGGGGATTCTCCCTCTTCCCCCGCAGTAGGAAAAATGGTAGATAGGATATAATTGGAATGATGGAATTACTTTGCTTGCTAAAAAAGAGCTCTACGAAAGTGAGGATTTGATTAAAAATCAATTCTTTGTTGAAAGAAAAGTCTGTTCTAATAGGTTACATGTGAATAAGAAAGGAGACATCTTCAATTTAGGTTTCTTAATTGGTTTTTTACCAGTTCTCCACTAAAATTTATTTGAAACACTTTTACACTTTGCATTTATAAAGATACACAAAATGTCAAAGTTTTAAAATGACAGCAAGCCCACCTTGCTGTGTTTGTCCATAGCCTCTATCCCAGCCAAATGCAACTTTGTTAATGAGACCACAGTGCAAGTCCTGGGCTAGCTGGGGTAGGAAAATATCAAGACTCATATATTGTATCTTCCTGTTCACAGGTTTTTACAGTTTCTTCTACAGTGGGAAACTTAAGGAAAAAATCTCAGACTTGCTGCCTAGTTGTAAATATCCTTTTCCAAGTCCCCTAAGCCTTAGTTTCAACACTGTAATTTTGCCACTTCAATTCCCTTAATAATACGGTGACGGTGAAATAAACAAACAAGCAAACAAAAGCACAGCTGCAAATTATCTTACATTCTTTTCATGGAGATAAGGGATCTGTTTCCTCTCCTTGAATCTGAGAAGAGTTGCTGCTACTTTGACCAATAGAATATGGTTTTTTGGGTTCCAACTCTCCTCTACACACCACTAAAATACAAAGCCTATGAGATAAGAGACATTTTCTGTCTTGCCTCACAGCTGTATACCCAGTAATAAGAATAGCATCTGGGAAATTTTTTAGACTGAATATCCACTTCTTGAATCAGTAAATAAGCATATGTATGAGGATTATAGATGGGGCTCTTTATAAGAAGGCTTTTCCCCTCTTATAAATAGAAAGACACATATATTTCCCATATATGTGATTCTTACAAAAAATCCAAATAAATATATTAACTTTAATCCAGAAGGAATTCTTATTATAACATTGCTTTATTTTAATAAATGTTATTGAATTTAGAAAATCTATACTATTCAAAGTGAGGTTTTTATAAAAATATTCATGAAGAAAAATACATTGTTTAGTCTTACATTTTGTTCAAAGTCATTTCATTTAAATACAGGAAGTAAAAAGCATATCCCTCTGGCTTTGATTTTGTTTTGGTAGGTGCCAGGAGCTCAGCTGAGCTGGGAGAGATCTGAACTTCCAGGTGTCAGTGACTAGTTAAAGCAACAAGGCAGAAATGAAAGAGTTAAGTCGTTAATCACCTACTGTGATGATGATAAAAACAAGAGGCTAAAACCAGTGAAGAGAGACACCCATTCTATTATGCCCCATGGAGTAGAGCACCCAGCAGAGGGTCAGATGGATGTGCGCAAATCGTCTCACTTTTGAGGGACCCTGAACAAAAGGTTCTGGCAGTTTTATAGACCCTGAATTGGGTGGTGAGTGTGGGGGTGGGCCACAACTGAAGAGGGCTGGGAGTGGAAAAGCACTAAGTATCAAGTCAGACGAGGGGCACTGTGTCTTCAAGATTTTCCCTCTTGTCCCCATAGAAAGGTCTCAGCAGAGTGGGCTGTAGAAGACCTCTCTCTGCCCAAGGCCTCAGACAGAGACCTAGGGATGAAGGTGCCCAGGTTAGGAATTTAAATATGCTGAGAGCAGGATCTGCCAGAATGCCTGAAGGGAGTTGCCTGGTAGGTGTGGAGCCAGAGGGAAATAAATAATTGCATCATTCTAAATATTGAAAATCAACTAATGTTTATTGAGCAAATGCTATTACTAAGTTTCGCAAATATCATTTCCTGTTTTTACTTAATTGAATCCTTATTATAACCATGTGGGGTGGGTCACATATCAGTCCTAATCTCCAGACTAATAAGTGCAGCTCAACATGGTCAAGACACTTGCCCTAGGTTATATGCTAGTAAAGAGTTGAAGCCAGTTTTATCCCTTTTCTGTTAGTATTCAGTAATATTTTATCACTACATATCTGCTCAGGGCACAAGACACTCGAAATGATAGATAATCTATGACGATGTGAATAGCTACTGTGTACATATTTCTCTCACTGTTTTTTCAGTTTTTTCTGCTGTCAAGAGAACTCTTTTGAACTGGCAGGAAATAGCAGGCATACAGTTCAGAGGAATACACTTTGTCATGATAAGAAAATGATGTATCTGAGATTTTATTGTTGAAACCAGTTCAACCATTTTCTGCTGGAATTTTAATGTAGATTTTTGGTTGAGTATAGAGTATTTATTTCTACTACATGGTAACAACTCTATCCTATAGTTAAATATATTTTGGAACTGCATTTGTAATTATCAGATAGGATCTTAAATAAGACAATCATGATCCTTTAGGTGTTAAGGTAATTGATGGCAGCATCTTGTATGTTATCCTTCTTGTACCTCTATATTGATGAAAGGAGCTAGATGTAGGAAAAATGAGCCATAGTTGTTCCTGTTCTCAATGGCTTAACATGTAGAGAGGTAGATAGATAAGTAACTAAGCAATTATAGAAAGGAATAAATTATAAAACAATGAAGGGACGCTATTGAAATGCATAGGCTAGAAACCAACCCATATCTAGGAAAATATGGAGTTACTGACCAAATTATTAGAAGAAGGCAGAAATAAGAGTAGCTTTTTGGAAAAATGGCATTCTTAGAAAATGGGGTATCATGTGTACAATCCTAGAGGCCAATAAAAACATAGCTCATGTTTGGAATTCCAAGAAATTGTATTGATTGGAATACAGACTGTGGGAGCTGAGAGTTGAAGGTTGGAGATGGACAAGAAGTGTCATCAGGAGTTTCAGGTTAGGGAGATATAAGGGCAAGTCTGAGGGACAGGTAGTGAAGGGCCTTATATTATCACACTAAGGAGTTTGGCTATTTTCCCATCAGCAATAGCAAGCTTTTGAAGAAGTTTAAAAAGGGAAGTAGCATAATCAGATCTGCATTAAAAACAAACACTCTGGATGCAAGGTAGAGAATGCTTTCGTGAAAGGAAAACTGGGAGCAGGAGAAGGACTAATAGGCTGTTGTAATAATTTAAATGAGTGAGGATGCAACACTTAAGTGAGGTATAGAGGATGTACAGAAACTTGATGGATTCAAATGATATTAAGAAGACAAATTCTGCATACTTTGTTTTTGAATTGAAATGAAGATGATAGTGAGCATAACAAATTATCATGTTGTCTTTGTCCCTTCAGGCTGCTATCACAAAATAACATAGATTGGGTGGCTTACACACAACAGAAATTTCTCATAGTTCTGGAGGCTGGAAGTCCAAGATCGAGGTGCTGGCAGATTCGGTGTCTGGCGAGGACCCACTTCCTGGTTCATAGGTGGCTGTCTTTTCACTGTGTTCTCACATGCCAGAAGGGGGAAGGGATCTCTCTGAAGTCTCTTTTATAAGGGCATTAATCTCATTATGAGGGCTCTGCCTACATGACCTAATCATCTCCCAAAGCCCCCACCTCCAGATACTGTCACATTGGGGATTAGGTTTCAATACATAAATTTGGGGAGGATACAAAAATTCAGTCTTTAGCATGTGTTATAATTTTTGGCTCTGACAACAGAGTGTATACTGGTTCCAACCACTGAGATGGGAACCACAGGAGGAAGAGAAAATTAGTTGTGTGGACAGAGAGAATTTCCTACTAGTTGTATTATATTGGAGGTATCTCTAGTATCTCCAGTACCAAATAATTTTGTGGTGTTCAGGAATGAGATCTGAGCTGGTGATGTACGTTATAAAGAGAAAGCATTTTCCAAATGATTTAAACTTCAAAATTACAGCAAATTTTAAAGCAATCTACCACCAAATGCAAACCCATCTTAAGAGAACAACTAGCATTTACCCTAACCACACACAACTATGATAGGAGGATGAAGATGATAGAATAAAAATGTCTGTATAATTTTTGCTTTTGTACTGAAATACCACTTTCTTTCTTATCGCAAAGAAGCCTAATCAGACCTTGGACACTCAATTCCAAAATACAAAAACTTAAATTCTATGTGTATTTCAGAAAGGAGTGGAAATAACAAACCAACAAACAAAATTATAAAAAAGAGAGATCCTTTTATGGAAATACTTCATTTATTCCATAAAACTCTGTTGTAAGTGAGATAGAATGTGTATATGTATTGAAAGCATGCATATTTAGTAGAAATGCTCAAAACTAATTGTCAAGAAATATAAAGAAAAAAGTGAATATCCTCTTGCAGATGAATAACGGTTTGAAGCCAAAATTGAGAGTTTGGGCGGAGATTATAGAAAGCAGAGCACATTTAAAGTTTTTCTCCCTAAATTCTCAGGCAATGTTATGTCTTCATTTGATTATTATTATTTTAAGTCAAAATATGGATTCCATTAAGGGCATAGCAATTTATAAAATAAGCTTCTTAAAAATATTGAGTTTGAAAAGAGCAAGGGACTAATAAATGAAATATTGAGTAACAGTACTTTGCTGATTTAGGGCATATGGCAATTAAATATTAGATAGATACTAGCTGGTGCTCGTGTGTGTGCGCGCGAGAGCTCATGCACATACCCAAGTGTTTGTATATGCCCTGATTATAATCTTGGCTTTAACCATGATTTAATATTGAGTGTCAATGTGTCTCATGTTTCCATTAGTTCTATTTTTCTAGAACATTGTTCTATATCTTTTGTTTCGTATTGTCATTTTTAGTTATTGCTGTTTTTCTCAGTGTTCTTATTCTTTGGTTTATTCTTTACCTAACTGAAATTTTTGTAACGTTCTAACAACTTTGTATTTCACATTCTTATCAAGTGAACCAGGTAGACCATACGATGGACCATAAAGTAAGTACCAACAAAATTTGAAAAAAATATGAAATTCTATAAAATAGATTTTCGGATTACAGCAGAATTGAAAAAAATTCAATATTGACAATATAACTGCAAATCATAAGATGAAATTCTAACAGCACACTTGTAAAGAAGAAATCCCATGTGAAAATAGAATATATTTTGAATGGAATAATAATGAAAACAACGTATCAAAACTTGGGGGAAGGAGCAGCTATAGCAGTGTTTAGAGGAAGATTTTAGATTTATTTATTATATTAGAAAATAAATAGATTTAAAATCAGTGATTTAGTTTTCCACCATAAGATGAAAAAATTCTTAAAGTAAATTCAATTCAAAATAGAGAAAGAAATTTGAACAAAGAAATTAGAAAAAAGTCAAGAATGAGTCTTCAGAATAAATTAATAAAATGCTAAACAAACAGAAAAACTGATCAAGAATAGTTGAACAGAATAGGGAAAACACATATTATAGTCACGTGCTGCATAATGATGTTTTGGTCAAAAACTGACCACATATGCAATGGTGGCCCCATAAGATGAGTACCATACAGCCTAGGTGTGTAGTAGGCTATACCATCTAGGTTTGTGTAAGTGCACTGTTCGCACAATGACGAAATCACCTAACGACGCATTTCTGAGAAGGGATCCCCATAGTTAAGCAATACATGATAATACAAATATTTTCAATTTTCCACTTTGATTCTTCTTTTAGACCTTAATATATAAACATGTATTTTGTTTGTTTTTAGAACTCTGGGTTATCATTTTTATTTCATTTGGAAAAGTTTGGCTATTCTTTGTGCAATTATTTTAGTGTCTTCTCTCTTTCTGGAATGCCAATTATATATATTAGAGCATTTACTCTTCCAAATTCCACTTAGGATTTGTTCATGTGTATCTATTTATTTATTTTTTAGTTTTGTTTCTTTCTGTAATTTTATTTCAAAGTTTCTATTATTATATCTCCAAATTTACTAATTATTAATTCTTCAGTGAAATATTCATTTCAGATACTGTATTTTTATTTCTAGAAAACTCTTTTGGCTATTTTTAAATTCTTCATTATACACATATTTTCCGTTAAATCTTGGAGCATGTTTATGATAACTTTTAAACTTTCTTTTCTGCTAAACCCATTTGTTTCTATTGTCTGATTTATCTCCTTGGTATGTGTCATATTTTTCTGCTTCCTCACATGTCTAATACTTTTATTTGATGTCAAACATTGTGAATTTTATGTCGCTGAATGCTTGATTTTGTTGTGTTCTTTTGAGGAAAGTTGCAATTTTTAATGGGGCTGTTAAGTTATTTGAACATGAGTTTTCACAGTTTGAGGCTTAAAAATAGCTACTTTGGACAGATCAGAGTAGTCTTTACCTTGTGGCTAGTTCAGCCTTATTACTATGATGAGACTCTTCTGAGATTTCTATTGAACGTCTCCTATATTTAACAAGGTCTCCACACTTTGGCTGTTGGCATCTCCAACAATGTCTGGCCAATTTTGAGTTATGGGGATCTTTCAACTTACAGCTTGTAGGTAATTGTCCTTTACCTGGAAGTTGATCTTTGTCTTGCATTGGAATTTCTTCCTACGAATTTGCAGATTAGTAGCCGGTCAAAGACTCAAGTGGATCCTTATATGTTTTTCTAGAACTTCTAGATTTTTGTGGAGCTCTTTTGCCAAACTTCTCCCTTTTTTATGGTACTCTACCTCACACATTCTAGCCTTCTTAGTCTCCCTGAACTTCTTATCTTCCTCTTCAATCAACAAAACTGTTGGGCTCTGTGTCTCCCCCTTCCCTGGAAGTCCATTGTTGTTTCATATATTTCTCTCCATTTTCTAGTTATTTATAGTGGGAGTATAAGTACAAATTCTGTTACTACTTCATGACTAGAAGTGAAATTCTCAATATTTTTTACAAGAAAAGTTAGTAATTAGAAAAGAAAATTATCTGTGAAGACATCACAATTTTTACTCACCAAACACTGAAAAAAAAGAGAGAGAAAGGAAGCTAGAGGACATTGTCATTTTAATTATTTTGTCTTACCCGTATACAATAAAGCAAATCCAAGTAGATATGAGTAATTACTTCTGAATTCCAAGTCACCAGGAACCTGCAATGACTACATTTTTGTCATGAGTTGCAAGAGAATTTCTCTTCAGTTTATTGGTGTCCAATTATGACAAAAAGATGCATATACTATCATTTCACTCACTTGGACACCAAGGGCAGGCGTCTACTCTTCATCTCTCTGTCCATATTCTCCACACATCTTTTTTTCAATCCTCTCTCTGTCCTTCTACAGTATATGGAACCATATGTAGAATCATTTAAAATGTATCATAGGTAGGAAAAAATGAGTGGGCTATGCCTCTGGTCAGAGCAGAAATTTATTACTCCCTCAATTATTTCATATATTTTATCTAGCAGTCACTGAGAAAATGTTGATCTGAATAAATGATGACAAATGAAGAATAAAATATGTTTTATAATATTTGACTCTGCAATTGATTAAAATCCTTTTAGACATCCTGAAATCTGTTTTGCCCTACTAACTGGATACAATTTATTAATACCATTAAGATGCAGAACGAAGAAAACAGTGTATAGAGTTTCAGTAATATGATGCTATTATTATTTATAAGAAATTTAAGCACCTTTTAAAGAAAGATTGTTATGATAGTTCAGTTATATAGGCAGGAGAGAGGTGGTTACGTAACTTAATATTAGAAAAGACTAAACTTTTAATCAATGTGTACCCTAAACTACATAAATTATACTTTTCAGAGTTCAAATTAGAAATCAAGCTAAATAATATTTTTTACAACAAAAAATATATTTAAACAAAATGTACTTTCATATTTGTTTGTTTTAATTTTTCACTTGAATAGTATACAAAAGAGAAAATACTGTAGATATTTTTCATAACTTTTATGGAAATCATGACAGTGTCTATCTGCATACAGGTCTCCTGATATTTGTAGTTTCATATTTATTGAGCATGTTAAGTACATATTTGATTATTCATTTTAAATATCTATTTCTTTTTGTTTTGTCCCCAACAAGTAAAGATTTAAATTTAGATATATTGCAAAAAATTTGTGTTCCTATTACTGAAAACATATCATAGTTTTATTTGTCACCTTATTTTTTCCTTTCAATTAATCTTCACTTACTATATTTACCAGCATTTATTTCATTTACTAAGTTGACAAAAGTTATTACAAGATTTTAAAAATCTCATTAATACTGTGTCAAAACCCCCAGCAGATGCAAAAAATAATCAAACTGAAGTTATTACCCTGAAGTAAGATTCTTTGTAAAAATGCAATTTTCTTTAGTGTTTCTTTAAGGTTTTATAATGTAAAATATAATAATACATGAATACCAATTTGAAAGCATTAGTAGCTCCTGGCAACCTTGGAAATGAATTATATTTCGTTTTCCTTCTCTATCTAGGGAAAATCTGAACACTGAAGTAAAAAATGGAACCTGATGCCTGTTGAAACTATATACAGACCTGACCTATTTTTCCTCTACTCTGTAACTATACATTATCATTAAAAGAGCTACTGTAAGCATGGTATCGTTCTTTATAGAACCTTAGAACTGAAAAGAATTCATGCTCTGCCATTGCTATCATTAGAAGGTAGACTATTTTAACCTCACGTGAACTGAGTGTAAGCTGTATTTTCCCCAGAGGATATTTCAGTTTGAATTTTGAAAACTTTGTATAAAAACTACCAATTTAATAAAGCATTTATATAAATCAAGAAGCATTTAGTCAAAAACACCAGAAAACATTCTAGTCAATTGAATTATGACGATTCCAGAAAGAAAAGTTGAAGAGAGATAGTGATGTAAATGTAAATGTAGTTTCTCTTTTTGCTTTTACTGAATGTGCATGAAATTGTCCTGTATTATACACTCATGTCTTCCTTTTATCAATATCTTGCAGGCAGATTATAAAATAAACATTCAGTTTACAATTATTTGATACTAGTATTTTTTCTTCCATATATATCCTTTTTGTTTTGTTTTGTTTGCACGTGACACATAAATCAATTACGAAATGTTTCTATGTTATTACACTTAGGAATATCTTCAGTTGTGATTTTTTATTTTTGCATTTAAGGTTTAATGTTTTTAAATTGATGTTCAATTCTTATCAGGCAATGAATTTCTTGAAACACTTATTGGATCTTCTTAAGCAAAAGGAACCACACTAGAAAATTTTAACACAATGTAAATGGATTGGTAAAAATTGCTACAAAGAGAATTTTCTAATGTTAAATAAAAATATATATTTTTTGAACCTGTATAAGACTTTGCTGAGTCAGACATAATTTGCTGCTCTCCAAAAATGAGAGAGAATATCTCTCGTGCTTTCATCAATTCATTTGGATTCATTTCTTGACTCATTGTCAGTCTTAAGGATTTGATTACCATATGATCCAGCAATTCCACTTCTTGGTATTTATCCAAAGGAAGCAAAATCACTATCATGAAAAAACATCTGCACCCTTATGCTTGTTGCAGGGTTATTTACAATAGCTAAGACATGGAAGCAACTTAAGTGTCCATTGACAGAAGAATGGATAAAGAAAATGTGGTATATATAATAGAATATAATTCTGACTTAAAAAAGAAAGAATGAGGGTCTGGCCCAGTGGTGTAGTGGTTAAGTGCGCGTGCTCCACTTTGGTGGCCTGGGGTTTGCAGGTTTGGATCCCAGGCGCTCACCGACGCACCACTTGTCAAGCCATGCTGTGGCGGCGTCCCACATAAAGTAGAGGAAGATGGGCATGGGTGTTAGCCCAGGGCCAATCTTCCTCAGCAAAAAGAGGAGGATTGGCATCAGATGTTAGCTTGAGGCTAATCTTCTTCTCAAAAAAAAAAAAAAGAGGAATGACACGATTAGAGGTAACAGTGACTGACACCTACAAGTAGCTGAGAATATTCTCAATTTCTACTGGCCAGATCGAAAAACTCCTAATTCACATAGCACTTGGTAGAGTACTTAGAAAAGTCCTACTTCAGTAGTGGGAAATAATGAAATCCTGACTAACTGCTTCTCTGGAGAAGAATTAGAGAATAAAAAGCCATGCCACAGACTGGAAAATATTTTTAAATCATATATGTGATAAGGCACTAGTGCCCAGAATTGATAAACAACCATCAAAACTCAATAAGTGGAAAACAAATAACCCATCAAAAATGGGCAAAATATTTGAGCAGACACTTCACCAAAGAAGATGGATGGATAGCCAATAAGTACATGAAAAGATATTCAACATTATTTTTCACTAAGGAAACAAAATTGAAACCACTAAGAAGTACTTCTCTAAACCTATTAGAATGGCTATAATTAAAAGATTGACCATAATAAGTTCTGAGGAGGATCATCTATTTCATGATCTTATTTGATGCAAAGGCTATTAAGAGATTTCCATTCACTCATAAGTTTATTGCCTAATTACATCTAGTCTTGAAAATATTATTCTAATGTGAAGTTCACTTGGGAATCTCTATTTTTTTTTCTCAATCCAATTTTATTAACACTCTTTTTTTCCAGAACCTGACGAGCATGACTCCCTATTAACTTTGTTTGGAAGAACTGCTGGGATTTTTATCTATTTCTATGAGTTTGTTAATATTTTAATAGTAAATTTTAAGTGTGCCCATAAATAATTCATAGCCTAGTGCCAGGTAAACCTCAAAGACCATCTTTCTCTACATTTTCATAAAAGATTTTTGAAATGTTGTAAAAAAAAGACAGTATTGGTTGAAATTAAGATATTTATGCATAAAATTTTATGATCAAACAAAAATATTTCCTTTTTAATATAGCTACATAATCCTACGACCATGTTGATCTCTTTGGTCTCTGTGGAGGGCAGTGTGGGTCGTTATCAGTTCCTTATGTCTTATTATGAAGATTTTTCTTGACTTCTCGGGGGTTTTTGAGTCTTGCCCTTTCATTTCAGGTCACTATTCAAGACTGTAAACCATACTCTAAGTCATGGGATCCAATAGCGAACAGAGACTATAATTTGACTTTATTCATTTACACAACCATTTGTGACATTATAGTTTTTATTCGCACCATCAAAATCAGTAGTACTTCTCCAAAGTATTTACCAGGTTGGCAGTAGAAGTATTTTTAAATAATTTTAATGACTGGAAAAAACACTTACATCAAATTTATCATTTCTTACCAAATTTACAAAAAATAGTGTGTAATTTTCAAGGTGAAGTATATACCTCTCAGATATGGGTCTGGTCCCTATGCTTTCACTTGTGATTTTTGTTATATTAAAAGAAAATATTATCAATTTTTAACTAAGCTATGTACTTTCAAAATGACTCCTTTTTTAATTTATCAGACTCAAGAAGGTTTGTTAATGAAATACAAATCATAAGATTCTAATAAGAATATCAATTAATGAAATGCCAACTTTATTTTATACTATTAATAAAAATATACCTTAAACTTATACAATGTTATATGTCAATTATATTACAGTAAAGCTGGAAAAAAGACCAAGCTTTGACTATTACACACCACTTTAAGAACTATTGTCTTGCCATCTACTTACAAAACTGATATCAAGGAAAAATTAATTAAATGATGTTCACACTTTCATAACTGTGACAAATTATTAATTGATATAGACATTGTATCATAGAAGAAAAAAACCATGAATTAGTTTTTCAACATGTCAGCTGATGGTTAAAGATTAATCTTTTTTCATAAGAAATCTTAAAAGAATTTGTGCTGTTCCTTAGCTAACACAGTTTATTAGATCCTGATTTTAAAATAATTCAAATGGTAGAACAACTTTATTGGAAAGCATTGGGTTTTTTAATTATACATTATCATATAACATATTGTATAGGTATGGATAAACATATATACACACACATAAATACATATTTTCTCCCATTCCATAGGTTAGCTTTTCCTTTTGTTGATTGTTTGCTGTGCAGAAGCTTTTTTGTTTGATATAGTCCCTCTTGTTTATTTTTGATTTTGTTGCTTGCCATTTTGATATCATATCCAAAACATCATTACCAAGACACATGTCAAGGAGCTTTTTCTCTACGTGTTTTTCTAGGAGTTTTATGGTTTCAAGTCTTACATTTAAGTCTTTACTTTCAGTTAATGTTTGTGAGTGATGTAAGATAGGGGTCTAGTATCATTCCTTTGCATGTGAATATCCAGTTTTCCCAACACCATTTATTGAAGAGACTCTTTTCTCCACTGAGTATTCTTGGCTTCCTTGTCAAATACTAGTTGACTGTATACGTATGGGTTTGTTTCTGGGATCTCAATTCTGTTCCATTTGTCTATATGTCTGTTTTTTTTTTTTAAATGCCAGTACCATACTGTTTTGATTACTGTAGCTTTGTAATATAATTTGAAATCAGGTAATGCAATGTCTCCATACACTGCATTATTTTAATTTGCATGCCTTTTATCACTAGAAAGTCAAATTTTTTTCAATTCATGGATGTCTCCATACATTGCATTATTTTAATTTGAATGTCTTTAATTGCTAGAAAGTTGAATTTTGATTACTAGAAAGTTGTATTTTTTTTTCACTTAGCATAGTTTTCCTTTGGGCATGATGGGTGCTCAGTTCCTTTAGTTAAAGCCTAAACCAGGTATAATATGGCAAGCTAAAATAGTTATTAATTTTATGCATAAAATAATCATTAAATATTTTATACTGTTAAATGATAGTGAAGTAAACGACAGTTAATAAAAATATTGAGGGTGATTATATGAGATAAATAAATAGATAACTTGAAGAAGAGTATAGCTTTTCTGGGTTAAAATGTTTTTAGAGTTTTAAATTAAAAATCAGAATAATGTAGATTAGGTTAAATGTTAAATATGATTGTTTGATTAAATTACATGATTAATATAATACTTCCTGGGATTTTTGATATACTAGTGTTCAAAATTATCATTTACTTCTTTTTTTTTTTTGTGAGAAAGATCAGCCCTGAGCTAACATCCATGCTAATCCTCCTATTTTTGCTAGGAATACTGGCCCTGAGCTAACATCTATTGCCAATCCTCCTCCTTTTTTTTCACCCCTTTTTCTCTTCAAAGCCCCAGTAGATAGTTATATGTCACAGTTGCACATTCTGCTAGTTGCTGTATGTGGGACTCCAGCTCAGCATGGCCAGACAAGCGGTGCGTCAGTGCACGCCCAGGATCCGAACCCGGGCCACCAGTAGTGGAGCCCACACACTTAACCGCTGAGCCACAGGCCAGCCCAAAATTATCCTTTACTTCTAAGTCCATTCTATTTAAGCATAGCTCTTTGAAGAAAATGTCTTATTTCAGAATTCTTTGCATACTGAAAATTCGATTAAAAATACATCTCCAGGCAATGAAATATTATTCAGCAATTAAAAGGGATGAAAATTACGCTAAGTGAAAAAAAGCGCTATGCAAAAACTATATATTGTATGTTTATATTTTTACAAACTATGTAAAAAAGAGAAATTCACAGAGACAGAAAATAGATCAGGGGTTGTCCTAGGACTGGGGTGGGGGTGGAGATGGATTGCAAACAAGGACAATGGAAAGGTTGGGGTGATAGAAATGCTTCAATCTGGATTATCTTGATGATTGCACAACTCTATAAATTTAGTAAAATCATTAAGTTGTATACTTAGAATGGATGTATTTTTCCACATGTAAATTATATCTTAATAAAACAGTTCAAATATCCTAACGTGAGCTCAGTCATCTCAAAATTTCATCAGGAAGAAACACTCTGAAATCGTGTGCAAGAAAATTGTGATAAATCTTGTTTTGATCCACACATGATTGAAAAATATAAAAATTAGAGAAAAGAAAAATTGTGTGAGAGAAAAATTTGGCAACCCAAACATCTTTAGTCCTCACTAAATAAAATTTGAAAAATACAGTGTTCACATCAATAAATAAAATTTGAAAAATATGGTATTTTTTAATGACTACATTAAGAAAATAGTTCCTTAGAGTTTGCAGTGTGGAAAATAAAAAAAAACAAACCTTAAGAGAGATATTTGCTAAAGATTGCTATGTGTTTTGAAGATGAAGGATTTTTATATTTGCCTAAACTATGTGTACTATGAAGTTTCTTCTAGAAAACACACTGCTAAAACATTTTCCTGAAAGAGTCTCCATTATGCACAAGTAAGTTACTGTTATTACTGAATGAGCCATTTGAAAGTGAGTGTAAATTAAATTGTCATTTTGTGGTACAATGATTGCAAACAAAGCTGCACTCAAGGCTAAATATTTCTTTCCGCACTAAAATGTCAACTTTTAATATTTGATTAATAAAATTTTAAATAACAATAAATAGCATTATTTGCATTTTAGGTAACATTTTATTTACAGTGTGATATTACTATAAAATGGGCTTGAAGAGCATGAAACAGATTAGAGATTTCAGAAATCAACCCACTCCTGTATAGCATATTGAACTGAAATAAAAGTGCAAAGGTAAGTCAATGGATAAGGATAATCTTCACAATAAATTATTCTGGAACAACTGGACATCTGTATGCAATCACGTGGTCCCCATACCTTCTCTCACTCTATATACAAGAATTATCTTGAAATTGACTAGAGATCTAATTATAAAGCTAAAAATTTAAAATTTGTAAAATAAAATACAGCAAAAAACTTGGAGAAGTGAGGTTAGGAAGCACTTTTCTAGAGGAGATAAAATATGCTAACCAAAAAAATACAATAAATTGTACTTCATAAAAATTAAAAACTTTGGTGCTTTGAAAAGCACTGTTAAGATGATGAAAAGACACATACCAGTCTGGCAGAAAATATTTGCAAAACAAATTCTGATAAAAATTTTGTATATAAAATACATAAAACAATTTTGCAACTGAATAATTAAAAAACAGTCTAATTTAAAAAATGAGCATAAGAGTTAAACAGTCATTTTGTAAAAGAGATATGGATAGAAAGTTAATCACATGAAAAGATGCTCAACATTAGTCATTACAGAAATGCAAATTAAAACAATAATGAAATATGATAACTCATCCATTAGAATGAGTTAAAATTAAAATTAAAAAGATCGGCTCGGCCTGGTAGGTGGCGGTTATGTGTGCGCGCTCTGATTGGGGGCCCAGTGTTCACTGGTTTGGATCCTGGGAGCAGCATCCCATATAAAGTGGAGGAAGATGGGCACAGATGTTGGCCCAGGGCCAATCTTCCTGGCAAGGAGAGAAGGATTGGTGATGGATGTTAGCTCAGGACTAATCTTCCTCACAAAAAAGAAGAACGATGGTAGCAATTGCTACCAAGGATGCTGAACTGGAGATCTCATATATTCTGGGGAGTATGCAAAATGGCTGTTTCCTTGGGAAGCAGTTTGTCAGTTTTTTGTAAAATTAAATATACAGTAATAATATATCGCAGCAATTCCATTCCTAGGTATTTACACAAGAGAAATGAAAACATATGTCCAAAGATACTTTCTATGCAAAGGCTCATAGCAACTTTGTTCAAAATAGTCACAATTGAAAACAATCCAAGTATCCAGCAAAGAATAGAAAAGCGGAAGAGTCATATAGTGAAATGTTTTTAAAAAATACAAAAGAGGGGCCGGCCCTGTGGTGTAGTGGTTAAGTTTGGTGTGCTCCACTTCGGTGGCCTGGGTGCGTGGGTTCTGATATCAGGTGCAGACCCACATCGCTCACCAAGCCATGTTGTGGCAGCGACCCACATAGAAAATAGAGGAAGGTTGGCACAGATGTTAGCTCCAGGCTAATCTTCCTCAGAAAAAAAAAAAAAAAGGAAAGCAAAAAATATTGATATCACAACACAGCACAGGTGAATCTCTAAAAGAATTACGTTAAGTGATGGAAGCCAGACACAAAAGGCTATGTAGAGAGTCATCCTGTTTACATAACATTGTAGGGACTGCACAACAGTGGGAGTCCTGGAGTGGGAGAAGAGTGACTGAAAGGGCAAAACAGAACTTTCAGGGGTAATAAGAATGCACATATGTTTCAAATTTTGTTGTGGTTACACTACTGTAAAAATTTTTCAAACTCATCAAATTTTACATTTTAATATTTTTGGCAATACTACAATGTAAATATGAAGACATATACACTCAGATAGGATTGTGGTTTTAAGGAACCACTCTGTTGAGATACTGTTTGCTTGCTCTGTGATTTCTAAATACCTGATTCTAGTCTTCACCTATAATAGGAAACCTCAGGCAATAAGACCACCTTTTAACACCAGAAATATTCTCTCGATCAAAACATTATTAAGAAAAATAAAGTATTATATAATGAGAATTGGACTTTTGTACCCTAGTCTGAATATATAAAAATGATCATATAGATAAATTAAATTAAATTTATATATATATGCAAACTCAGAGCTATGAACATACAGCGTTAATTGGAAGTCCCTTTTTATGGAATGGAAAAACATGTGAGTTATTGTTATTATTATTAGATCCTGCTTCTATGCAGTCAGCTGATGCACGTGTCTCACACTGCCCACACTGGAATGGTTCCAATTTGTTTTTATATAAATGTTCCAAGTTTGTATTTTAAACCCAGACTTCATCAATTTTTTTAAAAAGTTTTAGTAAATTTAATAACTTCTGTTAAATGATACCCCACTCTTTACCCCAGAAAGGGAAAAAGTGCTCATTTATTTGCACGTTGCTTCATATCTAAGCCATATTTCCTCAGTAGGAGACTCTATGGTCAGACACATGGTGCAGTATTTTGTGAGATAGTCTTAACTGGAAATTCAGTCATGTGTAACTACCAGGGCTTTTAGTATTTTTTTTTTTTAGTAATTCTCCCATTGCTACCTGAGTTTTATTAACCATTATATATCCATTTCATGACATTACTGTATAGACATTTTAGCATGTTAGAAACTTGAAAATTCTTTTAAAATTTGAAATCTCAATTATTTTTCTAAATGCAATATGTGGTTATGTGTGGCTATTAGATTATAAAAATTTATTTTCTTGGACCACTTCATATTCCTTTTCTTTAAGCTAGTTGAAGAGATTATTTTTTATACATTTCTAGGAGGTTATAACTTTAAAAACTTCTTAAACATTTAGAGAGTCTATTGGTAAAAAATTCCTTAAGGCAATCCAACTAAATACACATAAATGAATTTAATATACCATTCATATAATTCTTCTTATAATGCCTGATTCATTATTAAGTGTTTAGATGTATATCAGTCATTGTCTATTACACATTCTCATGTATTGTTCACTCTTCTCTTGCACATCATTTTCCCAGCATCCTCTGCTTATGTCTTCTAGGTAAATTTGGCTAACAGGAATTTCTGCTGATAGCCGAGGAACAAGAGAAGCAGAGACACCAGATATTTCCTCATATCTCTCATATCTCTGGTCTATTCCAGTAGTGGCTGTTCTCCTCCACGGAGCCTGCTCTTCACAAGACAATCCCTCCTTCCATGATCCTAGATCTCATTAGCCTTTGAAAGGATTTTATATTCTACAAGATGGCCCCAGTTTGTAGGACTCTATTAATATTCCAAAGAGTGGTCATCGGCATCTTGCTCTAACTAACGTTTGACTTGCTTCAACACTCTCTGTTTGACTCTGCATTTCTCTCATAATATGTGTGATAAATTCCCTTCATTAAATTACTTGTCATTAAAATACGCAGAGAGGTTCCAGAGAATGTTCCAGAAAACAGATCCTCATGATGGGTTGTTGCAATTATGTGGTTAACCAGCTTGAGGAGTTTCTTCATTGGGTCTCTTTGCAGTGAAAAAAACAGAATATTAGAATCAATTTAATGTAGTGACAGTATAATTACATAATTTATCACCTACTGTGATCATTTAGTGCCAGTTTGGCCAGGCTGGAACCCCATTTTTTAGTCTACCTTTCTTTGTATGGATCTGGCTAGAGTTAGGCAAAAGACAAACATGGTATTTGGATGATAGAAATGAAGCAACAACCATTGCTATCTGAAAGCCACCATTAATAGATGGGATGAGATAAAAACCCACAGGTGCTAGACAGTTCCATGTGTATCTTCCATAACTTGCCTGCTCATATCATGTCCTCTTTCTAAATGCTAGACCTGCTGACTAACAGTAACCCAGACACACCACCAGCTATGGAGGAGAAAAGACTTTTACAGGTTAATTCAGACACTCCCATTTGCAGTCCCACTATGGTAGCTGAACAAGGCTTGCTATAGATTTGCCTCCAAGCTCCAACGTGCTCATCTACACCATTGCTTTAGAAGGTCTGGTTAGTAACCGCCCCCACCCATGCCACCATGGGTGGCATGATTCCTTTTCAGATTTTATTTTTATAGTTCTTTCCGTAACAGTATAAAATCTAATTGCATAAGCTCTAATTCCTCAAATACATACCCTTCTAAAATAATAATCATAGTCTTTCCATTTCCGTGACTGAACCCTGATAGATTCAGTTGTGCTTGATTGGAACTAGAAGCTGGTTGAAGGCAAGATTAGGAAAGAAACTTTAACCACTAGGCCATCAGGTCTGGCTCATATTTAATTTATTTTAACTAGAATATTCTAACCAAAATATTTCATTAAAACATTCAAATGTTTGTGTCATTCTATATGTAATGACTTTGCTGAAACAAATTAATATGCATCATGGAATGTGATATGAAGACAATAAATGGGCTACTTCCTCTGCAAGAAAGATCAGAAGCAGTTTGCTTTCATTTGACAGGGACATTAACACCTTCCTTGCCTTCCCTAGGACTATGTCAATTGCTCTCTTTTTTTAAAAAAACATACTACACTGAAAGGAAGATTGCCTAAATATCAGTACAAATAGCAAATTGATGAGTGTATGGTGATTGGCCACAGGCAGCAGAAATAAAAAGTTTTATTTCTATCAAAATAGTTGGAGCTTGTTCTACTTTTTGAAAGTAAAAATTTTAACTGAAACAATGATCCTTGCGTTAGTTTTACAGGAAGCCTACCTAAAACTCGTATATTTAAAGAAGCAGACAGGATATTATAGCAATCACATCTTTCATCTCTCTCCTACAGCAAGTGTGGCTATCTACACACATCTCACCTACACTTCCTATTTAAACTGCATTTGTTCCCCCAAGATCTCTGTTAATATTGTAGATATGAACAACCCCCAAAATATTATTTTTTAATCTACAGTAATAGCATTTCAGGAAGCACATTAGAGGCCATGAATTGGAGGATAAAGTAAAATAAGTGGTGCTGATCTCTGATCAGGTGAAGTATCCTCATAATACAAGTTTAGGAAAAGAAATCTTCTCTTGTATAGTTCATTACTGCCTACCTGCTAACACGCAGATAAAACAAGATGTTTAGGAGCTCAGAAGAGGGGTTTCCTGGGATGACTTACAGGAGTCAGAGTAGAATATCTTTGGGGAGCTTTACTGGAAGCACATATACTAGAATCTAGTCCAAGGATTATCAAGCCACAACCAAGAGGTTGTAATACTGGAGATATGTGATGGTTCTACTATTTCACTGAAATTGAGCAAGACTTAGAGTAAAAATCACAACATAAAATAACAAATTTATTAAAATCAAAGATATACAGTATTATATATATATTATAGTATATAAGTATTAGTTTATATGCACCCATAGCTACTATAGTGGGTTGAATGGTGGCCTCCCAAAAGATATACATACTTGGAACCTGTAAATGTGATCTTATTTGGAAAAAGTGACTTTGTAGATGTAATTAAGGAACTTCAGATGAGCTCGTTTGGATTAGGGTCGACCCTAAATCCAATGACAAGTGTTTTTCTAAGAAAAGACACAGGCAGAGGGAGACAGAGGTTAGAGCTATGATGCCACAAGCCAAGAAATGCCTGGAGCCCCCAGAAGCTGGAAGAATCAACAAAAGATTCTTCCCTAGAGCCTTTGGAGATGGTACAGCCCTGCTCTCACCTTGATTTAAGACTTCTGACCTCCAGAACCATGAGAGAAAAAATTCTGTTGTTTTAAGCCACCAAGTGTATACTAAGTTGTTACAGCAGTCCTAGCAAACTAATACAAATACTGTCTGTTAAAAGCAAGAAAGGAGAGGAATAATTTCTCTCTGAGAATTCATAGTTGTTGTTGGAACATAGGGTCAGTGTAAGATTTTAAAGAGATCCTAGAGCTGTGTCTTCAGACATGTAGGGAGAAATCAACATATGCTGTTTGGTCAAGTTCTGTCTGCACCAGGATGTACTCATGGGCAGAAATTCCCTCCCTGACTTCCCCACCACCATATTCCCCAAGATAGCATGTGTGAAGTATGAAGGAATCCCAACAGAGTAAAGACACGCCTAGGGAGAAGCTGTGGAACATTCCATATGGTACACAGTACCCTTTCAAAGGTTAGTTTAGATGACATTCATAGACTTTTGGCTTCAGTTCTACTTCATACTAGTTGCTCTGTAAATGTGTGTTCCTTCCTCTTCTATAGAGACATTACCACTACTTCCTTTGTAGTAATTTAATCATGTGACAGATACTTTAACCAAGCTATCAAGCCATCTAGGGCTACTATGTGTAACTAAATGTAAAGTAAACTCTATTCAAGACTTCTTCAATCAGTAGCAGTTTCAAGGTCCGTAGATATAACACAGAACCTGATGTACTGCAGGTTCACCGGCACCCTTGAACAGTTAATTAACGACCATGAAAGGTTCTCTACTTATCTCTCGTTCAAGACTTCCAAGTGATAGGCAACAAGATTGTGGAACTAAAGGGCTGCAAGCTGCGGATTTAAAAGATGTGAGATGAAGTATATGTACTTAAAAGCAGAGAGGCTGAATTATGTTGATACTTTGGGTACTTTGTAATAATAATGTAAGTAGAGAGATAGCACTATACCAATTAGTTAAATGAATTTAATGTAATTGTTTTAGACTTGTTCCTAGGCATGGAGATAGATAGGAAACCAGAATCTTTAACATCTTTATCTTAGCCAGTCTTGAGCTTTGTAATTGAAAGAGATGAATCTCCTGGCTTGCTACTATCCTGATTGTTAGCAGTGTGTTCCTTCTTGCTCTCCATCATACTGTATATGTATTTTTCTTAGAGATTTTATATTATAATAATATTTTATGAGAATGTGAGGTATTTTGTGACGTACTTGAGGATATGCGTAATTTCTTGTTCATCTCAGCGTCTGTAGCAACCCATACAGATCTGATACATAGTAGGATGTAAGGAACCTATGCTCCATGAATTGAGGCAAGTGGAAAGAAAAGAGAAATACATGGAAATGATGAGCAGGGAACATAGCCCTTTCTGAAAAAAGGATGATGACTAATATTTATATTTTAATATTAAATGTTTGTTGGAGATATAATATTTATATGTGTTTATATAAAAGGATAATAAGTACTTGACTAAGGAATGGACATAGGAAGAACATTTATATTCTCATCAATTAAGCTTTAGAGTTGTACATATATAGATATGATTTGATTAAGTTTTGTTGTTGGTCACATATTTTATGTCATTTCTAGTTTTTTTAGCTAGATCTATAAGTTTTTGTGTTAGATGTATTAAAAGCTAAATTATGTTCATACACATGCCATCAGAATTTTATTTCACCTAATTTATACACACACACACATTTAAAGCCATATTTTAGACAGATGAAGGTCAGAGTCTATCTTCTTAGTAGTTCTTTTTTCTTTCATAATTATGCACTACTTTCACTTTTCCTATTTATACATTTTTTGACTGAAATTCAATTTTCTTTGATATTAAATATGGCTTAACTAGGTTTAATTGGTGACTATTTTTTGGTACGTAATTTTTCACCTTATGTTATGTATTTCTCAGTATGCCATTGCTGTAGGTGCTTAGTGGCAGCATATAGGTAAATTTTTATTTTCCTAAATTTGATCTTTTTATTTACCATGCTTTTACATTTGTTTTTTAATTTAGACTAGAGTGGATTGATTTTGCTTTTCAATCAGTCTTTGATTATTTTTAAAATTTTTATACAGTAAATTATATGACACAATGTAATGCAAACAAGCTATGGAAATTCCAAAGAAGACTAAAGTAGTCCTTCTGTATCGAGGAAAGAAAATGGTACCAGTTCCTCAGAAGCTCAGACAATGTGCCTTTTATATTTACATCATCTTCCATCCTCCAAAAGCTAACCACTATCATGAATTTTTTTTTATTTTTAAAGATTCTTTTCTTCAATGTGTTGCCACATATATACCTATCTCTTAAAAAACATTTAGTTTTACCTGTGTTTGAATGTGATAAAACGGCCAAATATCATATGATTTTTACTGCAGTTTGTTTTTTTGAAAAACTTTTTCTGTTATTTTAAAAAATATTTCTCACATTTATTTATAAGGTTTTTTAATGATTTTCTTTATGATGTCTTTCTTCCTCTCCCTACCCTGAGATTTATTGAGATATAGTTGACAAATAACTATTGTATATATTTAAGGTATAAAACAATGTATGTATATATATATTTATTTATATATATATGTACACACATTCATATATGTAATGAAATAATCATCACAATCAAGATAATTGTGGTTTGCTCTTTTACTCAGTTTTATATTTGGAAACCCATCCATGTTCATTTGTTAATTATGACTTAGTAATTGTTCGTTGTATTAATTTGCCATGGTTTACTTATTAAATCCACTTTTGATGGCCATTTGGATACTTTTCAGGTTTCTGCTATTACACAAAGGCTGCTGTGATCATATTTTGTGTGTATCCAGTTGCACATATATAAAAAGTTCTCCTGGGTAGTGTTTCTCAACTGGGGATGAATATGCTTCCTACCAACACAGGGGTTACTTGGCAAGATCTGAAGATAGTTTGGGGCTGTTATAACTTGGGGTAGGGATTGCTGCTGGAATCTTGCAGGTAAAAGCTGCAGAAATGCTGCTGAACCTTATCTGGCCTGAAATGTCAATAATATTGCTACCGAGAAACGTGGCTCTGGGTCTAAAACCAAGAGTACAGTTACAGTACACATCAAATTTACTAGATAAGACCAAAATATTTTTCAGTTTAGCTTCTCACCAGCAGTGGATGAGAACTCTGACTACTCCATGTCCTCACGAACCTTTGATTTCATTAGACTTTGACAAGTCTGGATGTAAGGCTATCACATTTTTATTTAAATTTGTATTGCCCTGTTGACAAATGATGTGGGACATCTTTTCTAATGTATATTGGTCACTTGTGTTGTTACTTATATCAACTTTCTTTTCAATTATCTTTGCTTCTTTTATTGAATTATGTTCCTTTTACTAATTAGTTCGTAAATGTATCTTACGTATTATGGAAACCAGTATTTTGGAGATATATGTGTGTAGATTCTGTACCACATTTTATAT
Organism: Diceros bicornis minor; assembly: GCF_020826845.1. Lineage (NCBI taxonomy): Eukaryota > Metazoa > Chordata > Mammalia > Perissodactyla > Rhinocerotidae > Diceros > Diceros bicornis. Next base: position 19,063,547 of record NC_080777.1, read on the forward strand.
CTTTTGTTCATAATCTTACACTTTCTTTAGAAGAATATATAAGTTAAATTTAATTCAATTGAATTTACAAATATTTTCCTTAATGTTTAAAGTTTCTATGTTTTAGAAATTTTACCTTGCCGTAAGTGACCAAGATATTTCCCTTTATTTTCTTTTAAATAAATAAATAAGTTTATTTTTTACATTTAAGTGTTTAATCTACTTAGAAGTGGTAACTAGAGTATGGTGTATGGTTGGATTTTTTTCTTAACCATATGAGCCTCATGCAGAATGGAAAGCTTCAATAGTACATCCAAGATAGTTGTTCTAATCCAAGTTAAATACATGATGGTTGTATTAATCACCACGTATTGAGAGAATATGGTGATGAGACAATTAGGAAAGTTTTAGAGGATTTTGGAGAGTTGATATGCCAGGATGTAGGGACTCGTTGAATGTGGGAGTTCAGTAGAGTGAGTTGTTGAACATGACATCTACAGTCTGAACAGAGCCACTGCTGTAATCATAGTGTCTTTTAATGAAATGGGAGCAAAGAAAGAGGAACAGCTTTAGTGAGATCATGGAATCATAGATCTTAGATGCTGATGATTATGCAGTTGAAACTACTGAGCAAAAAGGACTGCTGGGTAGATATGGAGATTATCAAGTTGTCTTCCAAAAAGATGACGACAACTCAATCTTTCCAGTTACTCTGAAAAAGTTGGTAGTTATGCTTAACTTAGCTCTTCCTCTCATATCACACAGCTGTTCTGCTAACAAATATTGTTTTGACTCTTGCGTCAAAATATGTCCAGAATCCCACTATTTTTACCAATTCCACTAGGAGCCTGGTCTCCACCATCATCCTCTTTCCCTTGTATACTGTGAGTGCCCCCTATCATTCTTTCTGCCTCCACCTACCCTCCCCACTTGAGTCTATTTTGAATACAACATAGATTGATCTTTTATGAAACATTAGTTAGGTGAGTGTGAAATTGTTCTTACATAAAACTTCCATGATACTCCAACTTACTCTAATTAAAGCCAAAATCCTTACAATTACATATAATTTCTTACATTATAGTTCCCTGACTCATGCCATTAATTTTCTGAACTCACCTCCTGCTAATGACCCTGATTTCTAACTCCAGTCCAATCACACTTGCTCCCACATTCCCCCACTTTTGATTTGGTACTTCTGACATACTATATAATTTTTAAATATGTTTTAGGTTTATTGTTAATTGTACGTCTCCTTCTACTAATACACTTTATGGACTTGGAGTTTTTGGGCTTTTTTCCTGTTAGACTCTCTGATGTATTCCAGGGAAAAAGATATCTGGTGTAGAAAGGTGTTCAATAAATATTTCTGAGTAAATGAAGAGGTATTGGATAGAAGATTATTAAATGAATTTAATGGTACAGGAATGGAGTTTAGTAAATTGATTTCTTCAAAATACTCATTATTAAATTTAATAATACTTATCTACTTTTAAAGATTGCTGACTTTATGCTGTAGTTAGAAATAGTCCCAAACTTTCAGTGGCTTAAACTCGTGATGGTTTAATTTTTGCTCATACTGCATGTCCAAATGGGTTTAGGGATGGGAAGTTGGGAGGTCCTGTAATAAACGTTCTCCCTCTGGGACCCAGGCTGTTGGAGCTTCCACTTTCTGGCACATCATGATGGCAGGGAGAAGGGAAGGATGTATTGTTACCTACATGCTTCTGGCTGAAAGTGACATTCAATTGGCTAAGAAAGGTCAATAAATTCAAGGGGATGGGAAAAAAACATTCTTACTATGTGACTGGAAAGATCTTATAGATGAAATAGAGTTTATGAAATCATTCCACTGGGTTTGACTTCTCACACCATTTGTTGTTGTTGTTAAGCTTAAGTTTAAGTAAAAGTACTAAATAGATACTAAAAATAAAATATTTATAATTTTTCCTTGTTTACATCAAAGGCTTGTACACTAAAAATAGTTGCTGGACCAAAGAAGTCTAAATTTCCATATGAAAAAAAAGTCATATCTGGGGCCGGCCCAGTGGCAAAGTGGTTAAGTTCACGTACTCTGCTTTGGCGGCCCGGAGTTCTCAGGTTCGGATCCTGGGCGTGGACCTACACACCGCTGATCAAGCCATGCTGTGGCAGGCGTCCAACATATAAAAGTAGAGGAAGATGGGCACGAATGTTAGCCCAGTGTCAATCTTCCTTGGCAAAAAAAAGAGGAGGATTGCCAACAGATGTTAGCTCAGGGCTAAACTTCTTCACCAAAAAAAAAAAAAAAAAAAACTCATATGTTTTACATTAAAATATTTGAGTAATATGAAGTTTAAAATGTAAAATAACTAATTAACAATAAGACACAATCAAAGAGCATTTTAAGTTGGATCCAAACAAAATTTTACTGTTTATCTAGACTACAAGAAAACAATAAAGTAATTCAAAACTAGAAATGAATAATTTGAAGTATAACACAAAATCCTGAGAAGTATTTAGGTTTAATGATGAAAGAAAACTTAATTTACTTTTTTTTGTTTGTTTAAATGTATGGAAATATATGATGTGGATTAGAAACTTGGATTCTGAATCATACATTAACCCATTATCTGAAAGAAATGTATAGTTTGTCCTTTTTATTAATAATTTAGAGAGTGATCTTTTACCTCTCATTGCAAAGGCATTTGATTTTAAAATTACTGATCTAATAATTTTGTTCAAGCAAAGAATTACTGAATAAGAATAACTTTTGATATGGAAAAAGTTCTGAATTCAAAATAATACTTGACTTTAAAAAAATATGTCTCAATGTATAGACGAGGATAAAATGCATCAGACATGTCCTTGAGATACGTCTATTGTTCGTCCTCCTTGGCTATTACTTGCTATCCCAAAATCAGCATGTGTCATGACTATGCAGACAGCTGGCCAGTAAAAGAGATGATGGGCTCCAGCTGTGCTGAAGAAGGAACGGAAATGAAAGCATAGTAAATGGATATTCACTCATTCCTATGTCAAAATACTTTAAAACCAATGGTATTATGATCTATTCTTATGTGCATCGGTGACACTGGTGGACATACATATTGGGCATCAATCAAGCCATTCAGATCTGCTCAAAACACAGCATGTGCACACACAGAAAGCAGATACTCATAAAGACTTACCAGAACATAAATCTAATCAGGGTAATCATATTTGAAACCTATTAATTAGTCTTAATCTGCCCGGGTTGCTCTAATAAAATCCCATAAACTCGGTAGTTTATGAACAATAGAAATTGATTTCTCACAGTTCTGGAGGCTGAGAAGTCCAACATCAAGATTCAGGCTGATTCAGTGTCTAAGAGCTCACTTCCTGGTTCATAGACCACTGTCTTTTCACTGTGTCCTCAATGCCAGAAGGGGTGAGGGGTCTCTCTAGGTCCTGGTCTTAACCCTCATGACCTAATTACCTACCGAAACCTTACCTCCAAACACATCACATTAGGGATTAATTTTCAACATATGAATTTCTGAGGGGACACAAAAATTCAGTCTCTAGCAATCCCTGAATATAAAATGAAGAGAAAAACAAAATTTGAAAACTATTTAATGTGAGATACCATCAAGAACAAACCTATCTTGTTGTATTGAGTGACGAAACTAATATAATTCCTATTCTCCAGAAAATAGATGACTCTCCAATAGTCCTCTGGGAGAGTCTTTATTGTCGGCCCTTTCTATTATATTAAAGACATGATATCATTATTAGAAACATTTCAATGATTTCCAGCTCCTTAAAATATAAAATCTAAGCCCATTATTATAACAAAGACTTACATGCCCTAGTCCCTTCATAGCAACCATATTAGCCCCATCTCTTGTTAAGGCACACGTGGTAGATTGTCCCTCATAATGATTGTCCCTAATGATTCACGCCTCCAAGTATCTGTGTCCTTGTATAGTTCTCTGCTATATAGACTCTGGCTTTTCAACATTAACAAATGTGACACCAGCAAAGGCTAGTAAAGTTCTAGTGCAACAGGACTTGCCTGCTCTTTCTCCTGGGAACTCTTTTGTTAGCATGTGCCAAATCCTGCGATAGCCTCCTGAGGAGTGAGAGAGAACACGAATAGAGACCCCAGCTGTACCAGTCATTCCAGACCAGATGTAAACACATAAGTGAGCCTAGGGGTCACCACCTGGAGTAGAGGTAAGCTAACCCTGTCGAAACCATTGCAAATTGAACCACAAAATTGTGATAAAAAAAAAAGTTGTTTTAAGTACCAAATTTGAAAGTGATTTGTTATGCAACATTAGGTGATCAAACATTATCAAAATTGTGAAATTCATTTCATAAGCTATTTCTATTGCCTCAAATAGATTTTGTTTTTTTCTGTTTACTTTTTACTCATCTTTTGATACACAACCTAAGCATTACTGCTTTCAGAAAGATTTTCTTGAATTCCCACATTAGGTCTAATTCTCTTCCATGCTCCCATAGCATAGTCAGTATACAGTTACCTAAAAGCTTCACACATTATATTAAATACATTAATAAGTGATAAGGATGGTGAAACTAATTTCTATAGGCTTTCAAATTAAACTTATGAAAGTCTGATGTTTTAGGAACATTGGAATGGACTATGCAGAGAGCCAAAAAATTGGAATTCTAACACATATTGTATTCCAATTAGAGGTATAATCTGAATTAATGACTAAATATTTGCATAATTTCATGTGTTCTTTTTGTTGTTGAGACTACTGTGTTCTCACACTTCTACTTCTACCCTGGATAGTGTTTTACAATGGTCCAATATGAAATCAGGATTTTTTGGTATTTAACATTTTGTTAATATGAAATCATCAACATATAAGGCCAAATTTAATTACAGGATGTTTTCAAGAGTTGGCGAATTCCAGAATTGAAACAATTTAGTTGATTATCCTTCAAGCAATTTAGATTTATTAGATAAATTTTGTTATCTAAAATATACCTCAGGAAAGAAAAATGAAGGGGGAAGAAAAGAGAAGAAAATCCACCAGGTCTGCTATATTCTTTTGCAAAAAATAATTTTTTATGGCTCACATAAGCTCATCTATTGTAAAGGATTTTGAGACCAGCATTCCTTGTCTCCATGTGGTCTGCTGATGTCGTTAAAATAACCTAGTTTTTTTAAGTCTCCAAATGAGATTTGTTTCATTTTGTTTCTTCGTTCTTTGAGATTCTCCTTGTGGCGGTCATGGGAATTATCTGTTTAAATTTTTTTCTTTTCCACCAGACAATATATTGCTAAAAGGAGAGGTTTTAATCATTCTTGTAAAGCTTGTGCCCACCCGTTCAGTGCTGACCACTGAGTCCAAGTGAGCTGTGAGGAACACTCTCGGGGAAGGCGTGGTTCTTCTCTGTGATCTCTGACTGAGGCTTCAAAAGCAGATCTTCAAAAAGTAGATCAGGCTACTATAGCAAAAAAGAACTGTAGAAACCCAGTTCTTTTCCCTTTTCTATGTTTATTTTAGCGAAGAAAAAGATGATTATGTATATACACATCTATTGCTGCCTATTAAAAGAACCAGATTCCTCTGTCAAATGAAAAATTTCATAGATTCTTAAAACTAAAGTAGACATTTCTATCTCCTGTCAACCTCCTAAACTCTGGTTAATCTCCATCTCAGTAACCAACGCTGTGCCATAAGATGGTATGCTTCTAAATGTTTCTAACTAATCTGTGTCTGAAATAGAAAGATATTAAATAACATATTATTTATCCTCAAGCATCTGCAGACATTTGACAGAAAATATGAATTATGCCACCCGATAGCCAAGCTCTGGTATAGTCTCCCATTGCTGAGTTAGAGTGACTGGAGTAAGTCACCCACATCAAGCGATAATTTCACACATTTGCTTTGAAAACAAAATGCCTATTTTAGGATGGCTTCATAAAAATAAATGTATGCATGTTTACATGTGTACGTATATATGTATATATATGTGTGTGTGCTACGATGTTTTATTATGAAGATTATTACATTATAAAATAATCATGCTAGCTTAAAATTCAATTTTTCTTATTAATTCTATATATGAGAGGTAGTAGTAAAATTTGGAGTCTATTTTTCTGAGGTAATTTATAGATTTTTATTGACGAGTACTGTAAAATTGCAGCCTTGAAGCTTGGTTTTTGGTTTTTTTTTTTTTTTTTGGAAGTTTGGCCGTGAAGAAATCTCGTCAATAGAGTAGTGGATTAATTTACTTAAATAGGCCTGTAAGTGTGAAGCAGTAAACAAGGCTATTGGTATTGAGGGAATGAGTACTCCTCTTAATGTAGGAATTAAGCAATTTGAAAAAACTAAACCACACCCTTCTTCTAAAGTGTTGGAGATCTCTTAGGGGAATTAGTAGCAAATTTGTATTAATATGCTGAGAGAAATGAAAAGTGGACTATTAAAGACACTTACTCTGCCTCTTAGAAGTTGAATGGGGATAAGAGGAGAGAGAATAGAGAGAGAGAGGTAGCTTCATGCCAGATTATACTAAGACAGCAATGGAGAGCACAAAGCTTCATGATGTCTTCACCTCTACGCTAAGCCCAACAGGCAAGGAATTAAAAATTTAGCTTGACGTATTGGAACAATTTCCTCTATCATGAGATGGTATTAAAGAGCAGGAAGGGAGGAGTAAAACAGAATTTCCACTCAACAGAGTGATACACCCTTCTATTTCCCTTCATATAGCATGCTTCTGAGTGGTGCTAGGTTTAAAGATTAATATTCATGAGCGTGGTTTTATGCGTCCTGCCTGATGCTAGTATCATGAGGGTTCATCTGCTCATTTTTAGAATGATTTTTGCCACTTACAGCTGTAGAGAAAATAACATGCAGAAGACTGAAGAAGAACAGAAAATTTCCTTAGCCTAATCTGGCTGTGAACATTACTGGACTCTCATACATACATATATTGAGAGTGGGTGTGTGTATTCTTGATGTAAATTATGGTCCCTTAGTCAGATCTGGCTGCTATAGCACAATACCATAGACTGGGTGACTGAAACAACACACATTTATTTATCACAATTCTAGAGCCTAGGAAGATTCTACTGATACTTTATAATTGGGTCACATTTTCCTGCTTCCTCACACGTCTAATATTTTTATTGTGTGGAGAAAATTAGGGACGGCACATTGCTAGAAGTCTGTATTTTGTTGCTTTGTTGTAACCCTTTTATTACAGCATGTTTCTCAGCCTCATCACTAATGGCATTTGGGTCTGGAAGAGTCTTTGTTTTAGGGGCTGTCCTGTTCATTGTTGAACATTTAGCAGCATCCCAGGCCCCTGCCCATTCCATGCCAATAGTACTCTCCAAGTTGTGACGACCCAAAAATGTGTCCAGACATTTCCAGCTGTCTCTTTGGGGACATTATTGCCCCCATTTGAGGATCATTGTTCAAAAAGTACGCTCATTCCTAAGGTGTGACCTTCGTTGGGTCTCAGTTGAATGCCTGGTGTGTTCCATGAGTTCATTCCACTCTGATAGGTCAGAATTCTCACTTCTCCCAGCTGTGTTCATCCTTCTGACTCTCCATTCTGCTCACAGGCTGCCAGCAGCTGTTTTCAGTTAGGACTCTGAGGCCTGTGCATTTGCAGCTTAGTGTTCAACCAAAAACTCAAAGATCTCGATGCAGATTTCTTGAGTTCTTTCTTTGTGCAGCTTCCTTTTCTACATTCCTCTGTCCTGCAAATTTCAGCCACCTCATCAGCTCTGAACTCATCTCTCTTTCCTCTACTAAGCAATACTGCTGACCTCTAGTCAGGCTGTGTTTATCTGCTCAGTAGTTTAGAAAGTGACGCACGCAGAGATCTGGGGCAAATGTGGAGCTGATCTCACATATGAGATCTCACATATGATTCTTTCAAGAATCACAGTCCTGTGCTGAGTGTGGTTCAGTGTTTGAACATGGCTGCTGTATTCTCCAGTTTTACAGCTGCTCACAGCAGAAGAGTAAGGCTGATACAGATGACCTCATCATGGTGGGAAACAGATCTGTATATATCTTTTAAATAATGAATTCATTTTTACTAGAAACCAGAAAAACATTACCTAATTGCGTTTTTATGTGTGTGTGTGTGTGAGGAAGATCAGCCCTGAGTTAACATCCATGCCAATCCTCCTCTTTTTTTTACTGAGGAAGACTGGCCTTGAGCTAACATCCATGCTCATCTTCCTCCACTTTATGTGGGATGCTGCCACAGCATGGCCTGACAAGCGGTGTGCCAGTGCGCTCCCGGGATCCGAACCCGGGCCGCCAGCAGCGGAGGGCATACACTTAACCTCTACGTCACGGGGCCGGCCCCCCTAATCGCATTTTTGACTCTTATCTATTTTACCATCCACTTTCTGAAGCCAAAATTCCTACCACCAAAAACAAAATAGCCCCACTCACAACTAAAACCTCACCTAAAAACATTTTTCAGATTAGTTCTTATTTAGCTAACTAAGCAATTAGTTCTTTAAAAACAGCAAACTAGTACTTATAACATGAATTACTCTATAGTTTACAGACTTCTTTCACATATATCACTTCATTGGATTTAATAATCATGTCAGCCACGAATTACAGCCACTGGGTAAAATATGAGAATGTGATCATCATCATATTCACCATAATTCATGTTGTAAAGGAGGAAATCAAGACATAAAATGGTATGTTACTTGGTTAAGTGATATGGCCAAGGGTTATACCCAGTTCTGCTCATCGAGTGGATGATACTCTTTCTTTACATTAACCATATATTGTAATCACAGTCTTTCTACAATTTAAGGTGCTAATATATCCTTCATAATTTATATCAGAGCAGAAGTGCTTAATAAATATTTTGAATGATTGAAGACATGCAAGATTGTTTCAAATGATTAAAGAAATTGATTACTCATTGTGCATTACTCCCACATCTTTTTCAAAGATGGTTTTCTTCCCCTTACCCCAAAATAGTATTTTCAGTCCTAGAGTGGTGTAAATATTATAAAAAAAAACAAGCTAAAAGAGGTAGAAAGTGAAATAATAGAGGAATTTCTGGAGTTGTTTTTTTCCTTCATCTTTCACTCAAGAGTTAAATGAAATGAGACCTTCCCAGCATACATTTGAATAGAGTTTCACTTCATTCATTTTTTTTTTTTTTTGGTGAGGAAGATTGGCCGTTAGCTAACATCTGTTGCCATCTTCCTCTTTTTTGCTGAGGAAGATTGTCACTGAGCTAACCTCTCTGTGCCTGTATTCCTCCATTTTGTATGTGGGACACTGCCACAGCATGGCTTGATGAGTGGTGTGTAGGTCCATGCCCAGGATCTGAACCTGCCAACCTCGGGCCCGCTGAAGCAGAGCGTGTGAACTTAACCACTACACCACTGGTCCAGCCCTTCACTTTGTTCTTAACAAGCCAAGTTGACTATCTACAGTGGATGAAAGACGGAGGAATGCACAATTCATGATTTTTCCTATTTGGCAGACAGTGTCCTAAATGTCTTATACACATTAACTCATTTAACCATAGGTCATAGAAGGCGCTTTTACAAGGGACAAACAGGCTTTTGGCCGCTCTGTTTAACTCATTATATCTTTGCATTTATTTAATTGAAATTATCATATTGTGTAAATAAATGAGAGTTATCATGAAAATTAAAAGTTATGTTGTAACTAATTCATTTTGAAATAATTTAACAGTCATTGGATTTTACACTAATTGCTTTATGAGATTAATGAATTTACATAGTTATTTGAGTCTCATTACTTGGCAAAGCGTAGATAAAAAAATCTAATAAACCAGTTCGAGAACTTCACTTGGCATGAAGCAAGTAGAAAATAAACCTCTGCCTTAAAGCAGTGGCAGTCATACTTTGTATAGAAGAAGAAGTGGTCATAAAATTCATTTATCCTGTTTCAGTACTGTGAGGAAGATCCAAACTGTAATGAAATAAAGTCGTGAATAGAAAGTATTTATGTATGTAATTAGTAATCATCAATATTAACTGGGGCAGAATATTCTATATCTCGGACAGCAAGTTCCACTCTGGTTGGGGATGTTGATAACGGGGGAAGCTATGCGTGCGTGGGGGAAAGAGTATACGGCAAATGTCTGTACCTTCCCCTCCATTTTGCTGTGAAACTAAAACCTGTCTAAAAAGAATCAAATCTTCATAAAAAATAATTAAAGATTGCTAACCAATGTATTTTTGTTATCAATCGCAATATCCATGACAGGCCTTTGGAAAGAAAGAGGGGGCAATTGACTTGAACAGACTTTTCTCCAAAGATATACAAATGGCCAAGAATAAAGGAAAAGTTGTTCAACATCACTCATCAGCATGAAAACGCAAATCAAAACCACAATAAGATACCATCTCACACTATTAGGATGTCTATTATCAAGAAAACAGAAAATAACAAGTGTTGTCAAGAATATGGAAAAGTTAGAACCCCTGTAGATTGTACATGGGAATGTAAAATTGTGCTGCTGTTGTTGAAAACAGTCTGGTGCTTCTTCAAAAAACTATAAGTAGAATTAACACATGGTCCAGCAATTCCCTCTCTGAGTACATACCCATAAACATTGAAATCAGAGTCTGGATGATATATTTGTACACCCACGTTCATAGAAACAGTATTCACAATAGCCAACAGTGGAAGCAATTCAAGTGTCCATCAATGCATGAATGGATAAACAAAATGTGGTATATATATATATATATATATATATATATATATTATATATATATAAATATATATTATATATATATTTTTCAGTCTAAAAAAAGAAGAAAATTCTGACACATGCTACAACATGGATGAACCTTGAGAACATTATGCTAAATGAAATAAGCCATTCACAAAAAGACAAATATTGTGTGATTCCATTTATATGAGGAACCCGCCTCCTAGAGTAGTCAAATTCATAGAGTCAGAAAGTAGAAGGATGGTTACCAACGATTATGAATAAGCAAGAATGGAGGGTTGTTTAATGGGCATAGAGTTTCAGATTTGCAAGATGAAAATGTTATGGAGATTGGTTGCATAACCATATGAATATACTTATGAACTGTGCACTTAAAAAAGTGGTTAAGATTACAAATTTTATGTTATTTGTATTTTACCACAATTAAAAATAATTTTTGAAAATCCTCCCCTATGATTCTCAGGCAAGTTCCTCTACAAAAATCTTACTACCTGGATAAAGTTCTTCCTCTAAATTTGATTTATTGTGGAAAAATAATTTGGAATTATCAAGTTGTAAAAAATATTTTGACTAGTAAAATATGCCTTGTAAAATACATTTAATATCACTTTGTGTTTATTAGTCTAGTTAATTAAGATACTCTCTATAAATCATCCCGCATGATTATTTTTAAATTTATGTTATGAGCAAAAAGAAAATTCTAATTCATTATTTATTGGTTAAAGGAAGCATTTAAAAGGTTGATGGAGATTTCAATAATTGTTTTTAATTAAAAATATTATTTTCTTCAAAAATACATTTCCTGTAAAGATGTACTGAGTTCTTTTACTACTCATATAACTACACATTCTGGTTCTTTCACTTGGGCAGGAAGCCTCGGTTTTGTGCAGTCACAGGCTCTAAATTATCAGTTCATGCCATAAGAATTTATATGAGAAGATAATGTCAATGCATACTAGAAAATGCATCCAGTACTCAGATTGAAGTGATAAGTACTATCCTGCGAGAATGAATCTTCAATATTGGCAATACAAAAGATTGTGCAAAGCTTTGCTAGATTCACCAATCTTGAAATACGTTTAGCTCAGATGTGTAGGATGTAGCTGACAGTAGCTTTATTAAGCTGTGTCCAAAGCAAAAAAAAAAAAAAAAATGGAACTTGTGTTATCTTCATTTTTCTGGACATAGCACCTCATCTGTGACAGCACCCAGGTGAACGGTCTGTGAGATCACTTAATGAAACTACACTTACTAGCCTAATAAAACGCTACCTTGTTTCTCACTATGAAAGTAAAATATTGTCGAATGTTGGTCCAGTAATGTTGCCCTCTCTTCCACCTTTGCAGGATTATGGTTTGTATGGGGAAAATAAGAGTCTGAAAAATCTTTGTCTGTTCCTCTAATTTCTTAGGATTTAAACATTTAAATACTCAACTTTAAACTATGATAATCCTTTAGACTAATTACTTTAAGTAAAGAGATATGAAGCCAGTTAGTAGTTTGTCCTTTGTTCCTTGATCCTTTTTTCCCCTTATTTGGATAATTTCTTGTCTTCCTACTTTGAATGGTTTTGGTTATGGTTATTGTCCATCCAAAGACATGTTTCTGTGGTCTGCTTTTATTTTTACGGTGTAAGTAGACATTGGAATTCTTGTTTTCCCCATTTGAAATGTTGAGCATACTACATTTAAATATTGCCCTTTTCTGATCATGCCTGGCAATAGGGCAGGCATATATACTATCTGAGCTATATATTTTGGTGCCATGACATGGAGTATACATCATTAGGGAATTATCCAATGCTAATGGGCTGCAGCTATACATAATGACTCTAAAACTCAACATGAAGATGATGTATTTAGTACAAGTGTTTCCTAATAGAAAGCAAAAACCCTATTCTAGGATCCTCGATCCTAGAATACCCTACCATTGCTTACTAAGTGGTGTGGGATTTTATGGTGATGAGAGAGGCATAAACTAGAAGGATTCTACAAAACAATTTTAATGTAAAAAAGAAGCAGAAAAGAGAGATTTAAATTTTGTTAAAATTTAAGCATGCCTTGAAATTTTGCATGATGCCGGCAAACTTGGGGCTGTGGGATACTGTTTTGTTTTATTTGTTTTTTAAGTGCTTATAGTGCAGACTGCCATCTGTTTTTATTTCATTGACCTTAGAATCTATGGAATTTACACCTAAAGCATGAGTCAAGGGGTGAGGGAAGAAGAAGAGAAGATATTCTACAAACAGTAAATCTACTTATCTCTAGGATTAGCTTGGTTCTGCACCTAACCCCAGGCTTGGCTGTGTCACTACAAAGAAAATTCTTATAAGTTGATTTCCAGGGAGAAGCAGAGAAGAACAAAGGCATGTATCCAAGTGATGTTATGTAATTTCTACTCTAGCATAAATATCAGTTTCCCTCTCCATCTTTCTTTTTTTTCCTTCCAAGGGTACAGCACTTAATTTCCGGGTATCAAAGAAAATATGCTTTCTCAATCTTCCACAATAACTGCTAAGTTATTCCCTTTTGTTAATTTTTAATTGCTGCTTCTTTGACCCTTGGGTGAAAATTTGCCTCAAGTTAGTGTTTCAAGTCACGTCAAAATTACTCAAAGATCTTTCTGAACAAGTACTGATGTTGCCAAATGCCTATGCTCAAGGTCACTGGATTTCCATTTGAAAGGCTCCAGTGGTCACTAAAAATTACCTTGTGACAGGAGCCATATGTGTTGGCTGTCTGGAAGCAAAGATGGAGCGTGCTGGGCTATTTCTGTAATCCTTTGGCTCCTGATGATACTCAAAACCTCACATCCTCACAACCTTGGACTATAGGCCCGTGGAGGCCTGAGTGCCTGGTATTTGACATGATGAATTGTATGTTTCAAGGTTGCAAGTTGTTCAATGAGTTACTTCAAGGAGTTACTTTTTTTAAAAAAGTTTGTATTCACATGGTAGGTTAATGTCTGCCTTGAAATATTTATAAAAATAAATATTTTTAATTAAGAAAATTGTTTCAACGTGTATGTTATCAAGAAAACAAAAAAAAATTTTTTAAATGAACAAAAGCAACATAAAAAATCCAAAATATTTAAAATTTATAAACTAGCATCTATTTAAGGTCACAATATGCATGGGATTCATAAAGGATTTGGTCTGTCTTCCAGAAGAAAAATGACCTGCCGTTTCATTATTTATTGAAACCTCCATGTTCCCTGTGTGTATGTGCATGCATGTGTGTGTCTGTTTATGTAAAATTGAAAGTATAAAATGAACAGTTTTTTTTTTGTTCTGTGTTTGGTTCTTTTCTTTGAATCACGCGCATATAGGTTAATCCTGACAGAAACTATGGGTAAAACTTAGCTATGTAATGCTTTTTGTGTAAAATCAAGAACTATATTAAAATATCAATCTTGTATTCATTCACTCAAATACTTATTTCTCTTCCTCGGAATATTACCTGTGTAAGATGCTTCCACATATATGTCACTTTTATACTCTTGAGTAACCCTTGCATTTTGAATTATTAATCATAATAGTAGAAATGTGAAAACTGAGGTTTAGAAAACTGCAGTGATTTGCCCAAGGCCATACAAGTAGTAAGCGGCAATGTTTTCTAATTCCAAGCTTTGTGACCATATTGATTCACACAATTCCATGAATTAGATTGGTATATGTTTTCTAATCTGTGGATATAATTAAAGGCTAAAAATCTCTTGACTACTAAGTCAAGGACAAGAAAATGCTTATATAAAAATCAATGGATAGGTCTGAAAGGTAGAATTAACTCAATATTTCTTTTTGTTAATTAAAGTAAAATATAGGACAATGAAATTGAACACTCAGTGGCGCTAATTCTTACTTAGCTTTAATATTTGGTAGCTGATGGGACACTTGTGACTTTTTTACTAAGGTAATTATAACTGATGGTGCATTTGTTCTCACTGATTGACATGTTTTATCCTTGGCAGTTGAACAATTTAAGGACAAAGTCAATCATTGATTAGCTGTCATCTCATCTCCTTGTCCCATGAAAGACTGAACCATGTTTGCATTTCAAATTAGTTAATGTTAGCCAAAGGAATCACATAATAAAAGCACTTTGAACAAATGTACTAAATGGAAAACATTAATAATTAAGTACATTGATCCAATAATAATAATAAGAAAAACTTTAATGAAATTATTACATGTAAACAAGCAACTTCAAGAGGATAAATAATGAATACACGTGGGCTCACAGAAATTGAAAGATGTCTGGGTAAATTATGTCACCATCCCTATCAAAATATAATACAAATCACTGACAAAGGAAAATAAAGACTTTTGCACAGATTTAATATTTAAGAGATGAATTCTGTATTTGCAAATGGAAAATACATTTTGCATTTTATGAGGATAAAATTAGAAAATAAATGTAAGCTGTAGTTATCTAATACATAAATGGGCATACATTTTGCATGTAGCATTCACTAAATGAATTGTTTTTGATTCAAAGCCATTAATTGTCATTGTCAATATAGTATATTGATATGGTTTCATTAACTAATGCATTATAATGAAACAATTTTATTTTTTAAAATGTCATTGACTTTTTGTGTGTGAGTGTGAGGAAGATTAGCCCTGAGCTAACATCCATTGCCAATCCTCCTCCTTTTGCTGAGGAAGATTGGCCCTGGGCTAACATCCATGCCCATCTTCCTCTACTTTATATGGGACGCCACCACAGCATGGCTTGACAAGCGGTAGTTTGGTCTGCACCGGGGATCCAAACCCGCGAACCCCGGTCTGCCAAAGCAGAGCATGCAAACTTAACTGCTATGCCACCAGGCTGGCCCCAAAAATGTCATTGACTTTTTAAAACTTTTTTCTGGCTTATATTTCATTTAATTTTTAAAGTCGATGCTTTTAAAGTATTATCTCAAAAAAAAAAATAGGTAAAGATGTGTTGCTTGTCAGAATTCTTAAGTTAAACTGAAAAAATCCCATTAAACATGGTTTAGGTCACATTTATTACAATGGTCTATTTTAACACCTTTTCTAAGAATGAACCTCGATATTTATTTGTCTATTCCATGATATCTTAACGTGGATTCAACAAAATCTGATCCAGGAATGAGAATTCATGTACAAGTCATTTATTAAGAAACTTTTCCATAATGAGACTACTATGGTAGCGTAGGAAGCAGGATACAGAGGAATTTAAACAAGAGTACAAGTTCAGGCAAAGTCCCATCTACAACCTGATGTCATGAGAAGATGAGAATACAGCTCTAGAGCATAAATTATATCTCAAAATTTTGCCTGGCTTGAGAGAAGACAGCTGAGTTTTTATAGCCAGTCAGTAACTGGGTTTGAGCAGATAAAGCAGATTGTAAACTTCCAGGCAACTTCCTCTCTCTGTGCATAAGCAACACAATGGGCCAAAGGCGGTCTTCAGAAATATATTGTGGATGTTAGACACCAAGCACAGTGAAGATGGGGGATCAGAACATAGAAACTATAGACGTGATCTGAGGGGATTGGGTGGAGCATCAATAGTATGTACCACACACGATATCGCCCAAATTTCAGAGTAAAGCATATTCTTTGCCATATATCCCAGCACCAAAAAGCAGCTCTATCAATGATGATGAAAATGTGGTCAGCTTTCTGGAACTCAGTCTGTGCTGTTATGTATTAGAAGGCACCTGGAGAAACTTTGGAACTTTTATTCTGTTGGTATGAGAATACTATGTCATTTCAAATTCAATCAGAGACGCTGAACAAAACAACTAGTTAGTGATAGATAGATAGACAGATAAATATTTGTATATACAGCAAAATTGATAGTTATGTAGGTTTATGATAAGGATTGAATTTTATCAACTGT
This sequence comes from Diceros bicornis minor, assembly GCF_020826845.1. Lineage (NCBI taxonomy): Eukaryota > Metazoa > Chordata > Mammalia > Perissodactyla > Rhinocerotidae > Diceros > Diceros bicornis. Next base: position 19,080,109 of record NC_080777.1, read on the forward strand.
AGGAGATTATTAATCTGTTTATATACAGCCATTACTTTTGCATTTGGTGCTGGGCCTGAGTCAGAGAGCAGATAGTGAGGAAGGAAAGATTGGTGAGGGCTGAAAAACAAAATAGAACCCATGAGAATAAACTGGGAGCCGTTTTGGTCACTCGCTGGCTCCAAGCCTCCAATTGTAATGATGTGTGACCTACAGGAGAACCTGGAACCATTTGTCAGGAAACTAAACATGCATGTGTCCCCGGGGGTAGAAGAAGATAACGGAAAACTTCCAGCAGAAGCTACAGGAATTGTAGGCCTGGCTGCTGCCCATGCCAGCAAGAGAAGCCAGAAAATCAAGGTCGAACAAATGTGAATGCTATAGCACATGACCCTGCACTGAACTTCCTGGTGTAAAAAAAAGTATTTCTGATGCTTCAGCACCACATTTCCAATATTACACAAATCATCTCTGTGGCCACTGCTAATGCAAAGATAGAATTTTAGAAAATGTAAGTCCATCCACCCTAGCTAAATTGTCAGAGTGCAAATCCACAATGACCGTTCCAAGACATGCCAGTCCGAGCTTTAGAAAAAGAATAATTTGGCAGATAATCTCATATATTTTGAATACACTTTCTCAAATTCTGATGAAAGGGAAAGATCTTATACAACTTAATACTGAAATTATTAATTTATTTAAGAAAAATGGATGCACATTAACTAGCATAGTACAAGAAGAAAGAGAGACAGCAGAAAGTGAAGGGCATGGGTGCCCCAGTGGTTTGATGTACAGCAATACTTGAAAGTCATTTTTTCCAAAATATTATCTCATTATCTACCTTTCAAAAATATTATCTCATAATGCTCATTAGTAACATGAGCAATGAATTCACATGTTATATCTCTGCTCTTATATTTTCCATGGCTTTGTTGTTTGTGAATGTAGATATGTACGTGCTTTCATGACCTCATCTGGTAGAAATTACACCCATCAGCCTCGAGTCCTGTGAGAACACGTGAGGGAGGCAACCCTGAGAATAGGGAGCTTGCAGGATTAAAAAGGAATAGATGGGGTTAAAGAGCAGACATACTAGTGCTTTTGATGACAGAAATATGTTAACTAGTATAGCAAAAACAATGAATAAAGCCTCCTTCAAAGATGTATAGTGCTGCCTGATATGTGGCAGTTTTTACCATAAATGATAAATGTTTCCAGTCCTTGGTAGAGATAGTCAGAAGAAAATTCCTTGGAAGTGTAAAGCCGCTGATAATTCGCTTTATTTTATGATAGCTAATTTAGCAATATTTCCATAGCATTTGAACATTTGTGTGTGTGCGTGCTTGAACATTTGTGCTTCATCTGTGTGCTTCTTGGCTGCCACCATGTTTTCAAATGAAAATGGAAACTATTTATAGGATTTACCTTAACAAATGAAAATTAAAATAATAAGTTAAGGAAAATACATGTAAGTTTGGCTAGTTCATATGTTACATTATGGTAACCCAGAAATTTTTGCTAAACTTTCATAACTACATTTAAGACATTAAAAAATTAGAAATAAGATAAAAATGCACTTAATTTTATATTGCATTGACACATAGAACATTATAATAAAACGACAATGTTGCTGAGTACTACATTTTTGTAAGGAAGGCAAGATAATTTTTTTAATCTTAGTTTCCTAGCATCGCATAGATATTCGAGACTACTTTTTGATAGTTATGAAACGGGAAGTCTTTGAGGCCTCAGGATTTCTTTATTATTAGTACTTTGATTCCATCAGAAAGGTTTTATGTTTCTGCCAGTATTTAGGCAGACACAAATTTCAAGATGTACTGAAAGGAGCTTCTAGGGGATAATTAAAATATTCATTTTTTAGAAGTTTTTAAACATATGAAACTTAAACTAACTGTTTTATATAATTAAAACATAAGTAAAATGTTTTTCAAAATCTGATGCAATGTAAAATTTCTGTCTTAATTGTCTATTAGACCTTGTGATTTTTCCATATGTAGCTATTTAACAGGAAACTATTAATATGTCACTCAGACACATTGGGTAGCTGGATTGTACCTGGAAAATCCATGACAATAATAATAAATACTGAATAGAGACAATGTGCTTGTATTAATATATATATATAAAATATATAATCCATATATAATTGCACAAATATATATATGCAATATTCTTTTTTTTTTTTTTTTTGAGGAAGATCAGCCCTGAGCTAACATCCATGCTAATCCTCCTCTTTTTGCTGAGGAAGACTGGCTCTGAGCTAACATCTATTGCTACCTCCTCCTTTTTCTTTCCCCAAAGCCCCGGTAGATAGTTGTATGTCATAGTTGCACATCCCTCTAGTTGCTGTATATATACAATATTCTTAAGCATTGAAAAGCATTCTTGGTTTAGAGGAATTTGGTTCAGAGATGATTGATATAATATATGATGCAATATGGACATTTTCAAAGGTTTTTTCATGCAAAGTTAAACAAGTAGGAGGGAGCTGGCTCTTCAGTATGAGTTAATAAAAATAGTAAAGGAAATATATATGTATACGTTTTCAAATAGGGTAAATGAGAGATGCGATATTTCCCATAAAGTAAAACAGAACAAAAACCAAAATTGATCACATCCTTCAATATTTCAAAATCTAATGTATTTTGCCAGAACACTATGTACTCAGCTGCTATCAAATATTCCTTTTTGTATTTACAATATCAATACATCTCAAAATACAACACTAAGTTATCATCATTATTTGTGACCTGGTCAAAACCTAGTGGCCTGCCTATGGGCTAATCCATTAAGCCCACTGTGACTCAGATTTTTCTGCTGCAAAATAAGCAGATTGGTTCTAACTATGCCTACTGTCCGTAATCTATGCCACATTTTACAGAGTAATTTTTATAATGAGGAACATAGGTTCTTGTAGATTCTGAAATATGTTGAATTTGGCAAGTAATTCAAAATTCTGCGAGACTTGATTCATGAACCCTAAAATGGGAATAATAAAGGAGGTAATCAAATAACAAACACATGTTGAATTTAACTTATTTTTAATGCAATACCTCATTTAGTCCTCATAAAAACCCTAAAATGGAAATATGGTTAACACAATTTTGAAACTGAGATTTGAAAGGAGTAGTTAAATTCCAACTTATTAAAAGTCCTAACAATAGATTAACCTTCTCTCTGGTTCAAAATAATTCTCTCACCAAAACACAACATTCCTTACTAACCTAACAGGATCAAATCAAGTGAAAGTACTTTAAAACCGTAATTTTCTGTTCACACATTAAAAATGATGATTTATGCATAAGACAGTTGAATCCACACTACTAAGTCTGTCTAATGATTCAACATTTTCAACTTGCAGTTTTCTGATAAAATGTCAGGATTCCTAACTAATTAAAAGATAACCCAATTTATCAAGGCTTGCTCTGTCAACAATGTATTTTGTATATTAAAGTACTATACTAAAAATAATAGGTCACATGCTAGTTTCCATACACATTTCTACTTATAAAATTCTTTTAAGATTACACTCCAGAAGTACATTATAAGTTATGGTAATTTGAAAGTTGAAACATGGACCGTGTAAGGGCTTGTGTAAGACTTCCAAGTGCTTCAGAAAGAAATTATACTTTGGGAATTTTAAACTGTGTTCACATGATATGTTTTGTAAATGTCACATACTGTTAGAGATGTGACAGTGAATAAAATGATCAAGTAATATAAATGAAAAATATCAGCCTCAAATTAGCAGTAGTAAGGAACCAATCTGGAACACCAGATGGAGAATTAGCTGCAATTCAATTATCTATATTAAAATGACTCCTAGGTGCAATTGAAAAAGATACAACATAAAAAAAGAGAAATTGACCATATGTAGCTGGTAAAAAAAATATTTGTCAATGCAAAATGAATGGTTGTTGTACATAAGGCATTTGTTTTGTCGTGGGAGTTATTTATGAGTGTGATTCTAGTCACACTGTATTGCTATTGTGAAAAAGACATTGTTCTGTCCTGATAATTATGTGATTTGTTCTTTCCTAATTCAAACAATTAGATAAGGAGAAGGTATTGTTATATAAAACAAATTTTGTTTCCTTACATATTCCATTTGAATTTTATAGTGATTAAATGAGATTGGAAGTAGAGTTCACAGAAAAAAATGAACATAAACTATATAAATATGTCAGGGAATATTTGGAATCATAGTAGTCAGAAAATTCAGGCTGAAGCAGCAACGAGATGCTTCCATTGCCTATCAGTTTGATAAGGATGAACTGAATTGATAGTGTCCAGCTGTAGTGTGGATGTGGGCAAACTTGGACTGGTACTGTTACATAAAATTAATGGAAGTATAAATTTAACAGCATATCCGAGGGCAGTTTGAAAGTAATGATCGTATTTTAACATGTTCATTTACTCTGGATCAGCAATTCTAGTTCTGGGAAGCTATCTGTCAGAAGTATGCTTAATTACCCACAATGATGTATGTACAGAGGTGTTCATTGTAACATCATTTATAGTGGAGAAAGATTAGAAAAACTTCTGGGCTATCTCTTGGTAGTGGTGAATATTTTAAAATAAAAACTAACAGAAAATAACATTTAAGAAAAACATATATATGTATATATACACAAAATATATATAGCAAATATAGCAAAGACATTAATATAGCCACTGTGGCTTAAAATTTCTAACATTTCTCACCTCCAAAATGTGTTGAGGATACTTAATAAATAGTTTCATTGTGAATTCATTTAATAATCTGTATAATTATGAATGTAAAACACACCCATATAGAAATGAAAGGGCAAGTAACAATATAAACAAATATAATTGATTCACTGTTCTGATTATCAGTACACTTATTTATATAGGTAATTGAGTTGAAGATTATATGCTTGCATTTTGAAAAGATGAATCAAATCACAAGTATAAATTAATAAATACATGAACACTTTTAAATTGTTTCATTTGCATTTATCCATTTCATTAAACACTGTGCAAAATATTACTTTTAATAGTTGCATACTAGCAGGATTTGAATGCGCACCTATTGTTGGATATTTTGTGTTTCTAATTTAAAGATATAAAGGTTAACTTTGTACAAATATATGTCTATATATCTCTGTCCATGTTTCAGGTTGTTTTCTCATTTTGGAGTCTTGGAATAGTAATTGATGATCATCAAAGTTTATGAACATATTTTGAAGTTCCTAAAGAGTGTCACCTGTGTGTTTCCTAAAAGGATTGCAGCAATTTGCAATATTTGCAAGATATAGGGTGGTGGCTGCTTCTATTGAGTTTTGTGCTTTTTCTTTTTTTGTTATTTTGATGGATATAGAATAGTACCTATTTAAAGTTACATTTATGACTACTGGTGGGAATAAATCAAACTTAATATGTCTTCAGGCCATGTTTATGTATTTATTTATGAGTTATTAATTAATTAATTAAGCTGGCAATGAATCCTTGCCTTTTGGCCCATTTCTCAGGAACTGAGAAATTATATTTTCAACACATAATGTTAAAAAAAAACAAAAATAATGTGAAGCCAATGGGATAAAAATTTGGATAGTTTAGAAGAACTAATATTTTGATTGACTCATTACCATAATTGGAGATTTTGTTTACTTTAGCTAAATGAACATAATTACATGTAGTTCTGGGTATGCATTTATTTCTCCAAAACCTTAAATGAGTAATATGTACATGGCATGGAGGATACAATAGTGAACAAAATAAGCAAATATCCTTATTCTCATGGAGCTCACATTGTAGCAGGAGGTGACAGAGTGTCAACAAATAGTTACAATGGATACAATTTTAGATAGCAAAATGGGCTATGGATAAACATAAGACAAGATATGGGGGATTTTGCATGGTCAGAAAAGGTACAATTATGCTGATATTTGATAAACACTTGAAGCAGATGAAGGAGAGAGTCATATAGATATCTGTGAGAAGATGTTGGAAGAGGTCATCTAGAGAATGTGACCACGGGTTGATCCGCTGCTGAACCCAGGCAATTGGAGGCTCCTTATCCCCTCTCCCCTTCTTGAATGTATGCTCTACTCACCATTGCCACACACTAGGAACTGTTTCAAGGACACAGTCTTGTGAGAGTGAGGTGGCCTTGAGACTAACTGGTCTGAACACATGACTGATCCCAGTTAAGTCTTCTAATATAAACTTTAGGATTCTGGTGGGCAGGTGTGGAGATCTACCCATCTTGCAGCTGCCCAAGACAAGCCTCCTAAGTAAGTTTCCCTACTTGTTAAACTTGCCACCTACCAATCTGGGGTGGGCTGCCTCTTTCTTTAGTCTCTCCCTGCCCTCCATGTACCAGCAAAACAAGAGAAGAGCATTTCCCTCACAGATAACTGTCATCACACAGTCTCTTGGTAGGAGCATGTCTGGCATTTACCAGGATCAGCAGAGTGAGAGGGGAACTGAGAGGGTATAAAGTCAGACCATGAATGACCTTACAGGCCATGGGGAATTTTCACTTATACTCTGAATAAGGGAAGAAGCCATTGGAGAGTGTCCAGTACAGAAATATCATAATCTACCTAATGTTCTAAAATGATGAATTGGATGCTGAGTGACCGAGAGATTAGATAGCAATATTCTAGGTGGAAAGTGATGGTGATTTGGTATAAAGTTGTAGTTATAGAAACCAGGAGAAACAGCTCAGAATATATTTTGAAGGCAGAGCTAAAACATTTCTGAAATACATAATGTGAGAATTAACAGCAAGTTAGGATCAAGGATTAATCTAAAGATCATGCCCTAAGCAGCTAGAAGAATGATAAATAGGAAGTCTGTGGAAAGAGTAAGTTTTATGAAGCAAATATTTGAAGAGTCTGTTTTAAAAATGTTAATCTTGGCTTACCTATTAGAAATCTGCTTGGAGATTTTGATTAAACAGTTGTGTACACGATTCTGAGGTTCAGAGTAGATGTCTAAGTTTGAGATGTAAAGTTTGGAGTTGTTAACATATTGGTGTCATTTAAAATCTTGAGAATGAATGAAATTGGCAAAGGAGGAAGCAGGAAAACAGTTCTAAGAATGATTTCTGGCCTCTCCAGTGTTTTATAGATCAGGGAGAAAAGGATTAGCTAACACAGAAAGCTGAGAAGGAGTAGCTAATTCCATTAGTAGAAGTGCAGGACTGAAAAGTGACCATTATAGACAATTGAAGAACATTGGTGACTGTACTAATTATCTATTTTTTGCCTCCAGCTCCAAATCCATCCTTTTTGACTGCTCTGTGAAAATGGATCTGGGCTCTTAAAATATTTTTTCTTTTGTCAGTTGGCCCTAAAGACAATAGAGAGATGTTGCAGGAGGAAAAGGTTTTGCTCTCTGGTTCTGGTTCTGCATGCATGGTTTCCTCCAGCACCAGGCTCCTGAAGCACCCACAGCTCTCCCAGTCTAGCTCCTGCAGTGTAGGCAGCTCGTGCAGTGTAGGCAGCCAGCAGGACCCAGTGGCAGGCAGCTTCTCCCAGTCTCTCCTCTTATTTCCTGGTCATTTGAGATATGAGGTTTTGCATTAGTGTCTCCAGTGAGACCCTTTCCCATGAACAGCTTTTCTCAGCACCCCAGAGAGCTTACTTCCAGCAAATTTCTGAAGGCAGAGTTCCAGCAAGTTCTGCCAAGGCAGCACCACAGAAACTTCTCTGCCATCCAGTGAGCCAAGGTCCTGCTCTCTCCAACAAGATAAAGATCTCAGTCCTGAGGATATGATGGCGGGAGGGTATCTTTGGCCCCTTATCTTAGCTCTAGGGATATTGGCTGCTCCTTATATCTGCTATTCCTATATTCTTTAAAGTTCTCTTACTGTCTAATAATCAGTCCCTTATTACTCCAATCCACTGTTACAGTTAATTCAACGTCAAACTTTCCCTGTTCAAATTACCATGTGGTTTTTATTTCCTCATTGGAGCCAGTTTGATAAGAGAAGTTTCCTTTGAGTCCTAGGAGTTAAAACCTAATTGAATGGCTTGAAGAGAGATTGGGAGATGAGGAACTGGAGAACTGTATCTCAATAGTTCTTCCACAAAAAGCATTTTGCTGTAAAGTGGAGAAAATAAATGCGGCAAGAGACACAGGGAGTAATGGTTCAAATGACAGAATGTTTGTTTACGATGAGAGAATGCCAGCACTTACCTTAATGCTACAGTCAAGACTCACAACTGATTCTTAAATAATTCAAATATTTGCATCGGAATATTGATCTAGCAGGCAAAATAAAATTACATTTACTGAAATTGAATACATATTCCCCATGTGAATGTAATTAGAATACGCATCTGTCTATGTCAGAAAAGGTAAGATGTTTAGACAATGCTATATAGCTCAAGCAAAAAATATCATGAATACTAAAGCAATCTGGATGAATAATTCAAAAGTCATGTAAGTTCCATGTGACCAGGGCCACTTTGGTTGGTAATTGCTGCTGACCTAAGGCCTAAATAAGGAAATACTTGGTAAGCACTTGATGGATGAGTGGAGGGAGGTTTGATCCTCCCTTATCTGCTCCCTCCTCAGCTTGCCACTTTGGTTTTCATGTTTTGACAAAATATTCAAATTGATACAAAATATCCAAATTAAACTATAATAAATAAAATCAATTAATAATTTAGTGTCTTAAGCATTACTATAAAACATTTTACTGTAAGGATCAAAATTTAAAATTGGAATTGAATACATATGTTAATATCTATGCTATTTAACTATATCATATCCTGGCTCAGAAAAATGGAGAAGATTGGAAGAATACCCTTTATTAGTATAAATGACATATAACTATGCATAGAATGACAACACAAATAGAAAAGAAAAAATATAAGCTATTTATATTTAATAAATATATACAAATTTATTCATATATAGATTTGACAGATGGAGCATTTAAATTTATGTATAGAAGTATTTTTATCATAATGTAATTAGAACCTTTCTAAACTTTGTTTCCATAAGCAAGTTCTACAAAGATCACTACTAGTTTAATAAACAGAAGTTTGAGTTTTGATCAGAGTGATCCTGTCAATGAAAAGGGGAAATATATACTAAATATTTTCAGTGCTAAATAAATGGCATTTGCTAAGAAAGGCATTGGTCTTCACTATGTCAATAACAACAAGAGGTAAGTAAGCAATTCACTTTGGTTTCCTGAGACATGGAGACCATTCTCCTAAAAGCGCTTGACAAATTTGCAGCTAATGTTATGGAGCAGTGTTTTTTTCCCTTAGGTGAAATAACTCAACTAATTTTAGAAGAGAGTTGCTAAAAGTTACATTACATATATTACCTTCTTTACCAAAGAGTGAAGGAATTACTTGTTCCTTCATTTTAGACACTTCAGAATAGGCATTTCTGAAAGCATATCTGTTCAAACAAAAGAATTTTTTAAGCTAAGAATACAGGAGCTTCTAGAATAAGAACACTACCTTTCTCTTGTTGTTGTTTTTTTAAGGGTAAATATTTGGCTTTAGGATAATTTCTAACAAGATAAATTGTTCCAAGATTAGAATTTAACAAAGTTAATAAACACATATTAAAACTCAAAAGCTGGCCCAAAAGAGAAATCTTGTTATAAATGGAAACAAATGAACCTGTTATAAAGATGTGATTTCTGGTTCATATAGTTATATTTTACCCTTTAAGACATCTGCCACAGTTTAGTAACAAATAGTAAGGACATCCTTGTCAGGTTGCATTAACATCTGTTTTCTGAGTTTACTAACTATAAGTTAGGACAGACAACTCATAAAACAGTATGATAAGTAGCTCTATGAAAGTCTTGAAGTATCTCTAAATATCATACATCATGAAGGAAAATTGCAGAGTATTAGGAATTTATATATATACATATTAAAAATATATAAAGTTTATATACTATATTAAATATTATTTATAATATTTATTATTTATATATGATACTGTCATGTCATAATAGTTATATAATATGTAATAATAAAATATATAATTATATATTATAATTTTATTTATATTATATATAATAAATATGTGCATTATTAAATATAACACCTATTATATTAAAGTATATTATATATATAAAATTTATATATATAGAAAGAATGAGTAGGAATTATGAGTACAGAAATATCTTTGTATATTTTAACTATATTTTTCAAGATGTTCTCTAAGAGACTGTATATTTCTCTTGAGGTTTCAGAGAAATCTTACAAGTGTGAAGTTATCTTACATATGTTCTCCTTTTTCATTACGTTCATTTATTCCTTCTCCACTACCATTTTTCCTCTGACAAAAAAAAAAACCTTTACAGCATGATGGAGAGAGAGCTATATTTGCTTGACACTGCTGACCCTTACACTAAAATACCATATATTCTTTTTTTTTTTTTAGCTAAGTACGGGTTGTGAATAGGAGAAATACACATAGATGTTATTTAAAGCTATAAGGCTGATTGAGATTACTACGTTAAAGTAGATAGAGAGGAGGACCAAGGACTGACCTCTTGGTAGTCAGGAAGTGAAAGGCTTGGAGATGAAATTATGAAAGACTTATAGCTATCGACAATGACAATATGCCAGTTATCGCTGTGGGGATGAGAGACTGAAGTAGGGTAAAGAACTAGAGTCTGGGTAAAATAGGATGAATGATCAAAGATAACCAAGAAGGAGGCAATGGTGTGGTGGAAGGAAAGACACACAAAGAGAATGGGTGTCTTGGAAGTCAAGTGAAGAAAGTAGTGTATGAAGAAAAGGGAGATGATTTATTACGTCAAATTCTGTTTATAGGACAAGGAAGATGGAAGGGTAAGATGCTCATTGGATGATGGAGGCACAAGGGACAACTACAGCAATGATGTCCTTGAGAAGCAAAAGGGTTTGGGATCTAGCGCACAGGTGGTAATATTGGATTTAAATAGGACTCTGATAGCTCACTTAGAGCAAATGTTATTCTCAGGTTTTCATTGAACAATAGGGAGCTGTGGAAATAATTCAATGAGTTCAATAACTCAGATGGGGAAACACTACATCTTCTTTGCTCTAATCTCTAATTGAAATTTACCATTTTCTTTTCTTCAATTATGAAAGTAGGAAAACAATCATAGTGCATATATTTATGACTATGTTATCAATAGAAATAATTCCATATCACATTACTATGATAATGTTAATGATATGATATGGTAATGATAATTCCATATCACATTACTATTGCTTTGAAATATCATGTCTTCTCTACTTTGAAATTACATTTGTAGATAATTCTATATGACAATTTTTAAACATTTTGGTAACAGTATTTCAGATTATTTAAATTCCTTTTTAATCCTATGGGTTTTAGTTTATTTGCTTACATTTTTGTTTCTGAAAGATGTCCTTTGGCAAAAGTGGTTGATGGCACAAAAAAGGATAAGAACATCCTATATTCTGTAATAACAGGCCAAAGTCAATACACGTGAATGCATATGATGGTAGTAGAATGAATGTGTTTTGGAAAACTAAGTTTTCTTCTGATTGCTTCATTGTTCTCATTGAGGAAAAAGCAAAGTCATGAGCTGAAAGTAAGGAAGAGAATACGGCTTTGGAAATTTTGAGGAACAGGACATATGTGAAATTGTCATTTACAAGAGACGGAGATTGAATTGACATGAGACATTTAGCATGATTGTATACTACAGTATATAGGAGCTCATATAATCTACAGTGAAAACATTCAGCCTGTTGTGGGGTTTTTACCATTCTCATTCAATTGCAGGGATACACGGATGGAAGGGGAGGGGATTTTTTTCTTTTAGTTATATTGAGATATAATTTATATACAGCACTGTATAAGTTTAAGTTATACAGCGTATTGTCTTGACATACATATATTGCAAAATGATTACTACCACAAGTTTAGTTAACCTCCATGATCTCATACAGATGCAAAAAAAGGGAAAAATAATGTTTTTTTCCTTGTGATGAGGATATTTAAGATCTACTCTCTTAGCATCTTTCAAATATACCATACAGCAGTGTTAACTGTGTTATCATGTTGTACATTACATCTCCAGTACTTATTTATTTTACAGCTAGAATTGTCCCTTTTGTCCAGTTTCATCCAGTTCCGGGGAGAAGATTTTGATTTAAGCAGGATTGTTGCTTAGCCTAGTGAGAATAACAATGTGAGAGCAAAACAGAGACTTGAGAACGTAGAGAAAAGGATGTTTATAATGATTAACTATGAAATTTAAGTAGGTTATGAGAGATGAAAGGCCATCAAGGGGATGAGAGACAGGAAAAAGGCTGTGGGGTCAATGCAACTGAGTTGGGCAACTAGAAGGAGCGAGTTAGAGAGTTGAGAGTGGTGGTCAGGGAGTTGAGTGCTTGAAGTTAAGACTGTGAAGGGTAGGTAGCTTTTGGCAATAACAACATATTGGGTGAGAAAGACCATGGATTAAGAAGAGGCTGAAATAGGGTCAAGAATTAGACCGTCGAAGAGAATGGTTTGAGGAAATGATGAGCAGTGTGGAAAGATCATATCTGGAGAAGTATATTGAAATAATAAAGGATTAAGACATAGGCAGGACTGGAGAAAATGAGGTGAATAAAAACTATAATTGTTGAGAAATGAGGATGAATGATTCAGCTGTCAATAGATCACAGAATAATGAGGAAGAGTAGGTAATCTGATGATATAAGTTTTAAAAATTGTCCAGAAAGGACACTAGTCATACCTCCAGAATAGTGGTAGGTAGGCTGTGGGAAGAAGCAAAACAAAACATAACTAAAAAAAAACAAATATTCAGCATGTTGTGAGTTTTTCTCCATGACGAACAGGCTACAGGTATGGCAAGCAATGTCTTCAGGCATGATCTAATTTCTGTTCATACAAAACAATTCACGGAACATTCAGAAAAGAAGTTGAGGATGGAGGGGATTCAGTCAATGATGGAGCATGAATTCCAGCCATCACTTTGGAAGGGCTTAGTAGATGGGAAAGAGTGAGGAAAAAGAGACCAAAGACCCTTGTGTACGCTGAGAGCTGAGGGGTAATTCAGAAATCCAGGTCATATTACAGTAACTAAGGTAAAGAAGGAAAAGGAGACATAGTGAAATAGTCTTGGTAGATTTCAGAGCTATAGTGAAGATGAGGCTATGATTGTGGGCTCATTCTGGGGAGTGATTATTTGGGGATTTCTTTTGAACCTTGTTAATGGCAGTAAGAAGTCCCTGCACAGGGAGCTCCTCCTTAGCTCTGTTGAGATAACGACAGTCCTGGAAACTCCTTTGTTGTCTCTTACTAAAATGCTTTTATTTTCCTTCCCTTCTAATCATTCTCCTTTATTGCCAAATTCTCTTTCCCCTTAACTTTGAGTACTCACTAAGGTTCAGATCTTAGCATTCCAATTTTTTCCTTCTAACTTGTCTTTTGTAAAAAGAGATGCTTGCTTTTTCATTAAACTATATTTTATTGATTCCTTAGCATGTGCCAGGTACTGAACCAGTCATTAAAGGAACAAAGGTGAAAAAGTTACAGTACCCGCCTTCAAGGACATTACTGTTCGTAGAAGTTCCCTTCTAGTCCTACTTTGCTGAGAGTTTATAAATCATAAAAGATAGTTGAATTTTTCATCGTAGGATTTTTCAGCATCTATGATATAATGTATTTTTGTGCATTTATTCTGCTTATGTGGTGAATTTCAGGTTGTTTTTCATATGTTAAAAACAAACTTTCAATCCCAGAATAAATCTAATGTAGTGGATTTAGTTGGAAAATATTTTATTTAGAATTTTTCCTTCTAAACTCGGACTGAGAGTGCTGTATAATTTTCCTGTTTTGTAATGTCCTCACCATGTTTTAGGAATAAGTTTATGCTGCTCTCTTAAAACTAGTGGAGATATGTTCCCTCTTTTTATTTTTATTTTTCTAATTCTCTGGGAAAGTGTGCCACACTGGTATTGTGTATTCCTTAAATATTTGGAGAGTTTCTTTGTTTTCTAACATAAGTGTTTAATACTATAAATTTTTCTCTTAGTACTCCTTTAGTTATATTCCATAAATTTTAATACATTATCTTCTCATCTTTATTCCACAAAGTATTTTCTAATTTCCTTGTGATTTTGACCTATAAGTTACTAGGATCATTTTATTTTCCAAATATTTGGGGATTTTCCCAGATATCTTTCTGTTATGAATGTTAGTTCAATTGCATTTTACTTAGAAAACATACTCTGTATGGTATCTATTCTTTTATATTTGTTGAATTTAGTTTTACGCTTCAGAATATAATATATCATGGTGAATTTTGCATGGTAAATTATAAATAATGTGCATTCTGCTGTTTTTAGGGGCAATGTTATATAAATGTCCATTAGATCACATGAATTGACAGTTATTTCAATGAGTTATTCTTTTTTAGCTCTTTGAATTTACTTTCTTGATTTTTTTCCATTTTTATTTCATATGTATGGGGTTTTCAATTACCTTTTCAGTTTTATTTTTTTGTGAGGAATATCAGCCCTGAGCTAACATCCATGCCAATCCTCCTCTTTTTTTGCTGAGGAAGACTGGCCCTGGGCTAACATCCGTGCCCATCTTCCTCTACTTTATATACGACATCACCACAGCATGGCTGACAAGTGGTGCATCGGTGTGCGCCCGGGATCCGAACCAGGGCCGCCAGCCGCAGAGCGTGCACACTTAACCACTACGCCACGGGGCAGGCCTGTTACCTTTTCATTTTTGATTTCTAAATTACTTGTATTGTTTTCAGATAACTTACATTATGAAATTGCAATCTTTGATATATATTCAAGCTTTTTGAAGCACAGCAAATGGTCACTTATTGGTCAATAATTTGTGTGTACTTTAAAAGAATATATATTCTGCCCTTGTTTGATATATATATATGTATGTATACCCCAATATATATAGAATATCAATACATACCAAAATTGATCAGGACATTAAGTTGTTCATATCTTCTATATCCCTACAGATTTTTTTGGTTTGCTCTATCAGTTTCTGAGAAGTACATTTTAAATACATTTCCCAGTGTAATTGTAGATGTATCTATTTTTAAAATTCATTTAATTTACGCTTTTAATATATTGAATTTTATAATATGTGAATAAGAATATAAAGTGTCTCATATCTTCCCAGTGAATTAAAACCTCTATTGTTAAGATGAGTCACTCTTTTATCACTAATAATGATTTTGCCTTAAACTGTATTGGGTCTTACATTGATACACTTACAGGGTTTTCTTTCGGTGATTGTTTATAATATTTATCTTTCCTTTATCTTTAAACATTATATTTCTTAATATTTTAGTTACCAAGTAAGCTTCATATTGTGAGTATTTTTTGTTATTATCAGTTTGGAAATATGTTAACTTTAATGGAGATATTTTGTTTATTTTTACTGATTTACTTTTTTTTCTGTACTTGCCGCATTTCTGTGTTCTTTTTTCTCTCTTTTCTTGATTTCTTTTGGATTGAGTATTTTTATTGTCTCTCACTTTTGCAACCACAACTTCTCAGGTTTACTTGAAATCATTAACGTTATCTTTTTTTTCCCAGATAGCACAACAGACTTAGAACTTTTAAAATCTACTTAGTACTCTACCAACTCTATTCTATTGTTCTCTTCTTTTTAATTTTTTATTTAGATCTCTATATATGTCAAATTTCAGGAAAGATTAATGTGTTGTATATTCAATATATGCATTTGTTTTGTCAATATCGATTTAGATTTACTCGTGTATTTACCATTTATTGTTCATTTTTCCTCATCTCAAAGCCTGATTTGAAATCTTTTGTTTCCTAGGTTTGTTTTCTGTATTTCTATTAGTGTAGGTCTATCTGACATTAATTCTGTTTGTGTTTGTCTGAAAACTTTCCATCTTGAAAGATACTTTTGCCAGATATTGAATTCTAGCTTTTTTTTTAATAACCACACTAAAGCTAGTATTTTAGTCTTCTGGTGTTCATTAGTTCTTTTGAGAAGCTAGCTCTTATTCTAATTTCTGCTCTTTTATATCAATACTGATCTTACCTCTGGTGATGCTTCCTCTCTCTCTCTCTGTCAACGCTCTTGTATTAATCAGTTTTACTATAACGCACCTAGGGGTAGGTATATTTTTGGTGTTATTTTTCTGTTTGAGGATCCTAGATCTCCTTGAATCTATGTCTTGACATATTTTATTACTCACAAATAGCCATTAGCATTTCAAATATTGCTTCTACTTGATTTTTTCTCTTCTCTATTTGATTCTAAATATGCATATTTTTGACTTTATTCATATTACTTATAAACTCTGCTACTTCGCACACTTCTGTCTCTTTGCACTGTATGTTGGATAGTTTTTCCAATTTACTTTTAATTTATCAATTCTTTCAGTTGTGTGTAATCTTCTGTTAAACTCATCCATTGAGTCACTAACTTTAGTTTTATATTCTTAAATTCTACTAATTTGTAGTATTTTCACTTTTAGTCTTTTTAAAATGGTTTCCAGATCTCTGCTAAATATATCAATGTTATGGTTTATCATCTTGAAGATATGCAGCAAATATTTGTCTAGTTTATATCTGATAATTCTATTATCATCAATCTGTTTCTGTTTCTATATTTGTGAAATTTCTCTTGGTTTTCTGTAATAATGACATTTCCTTGTAAGCCTAATTATTTTTTTTATTATGAGTTGCATGTACAGTATATATGAATAATAGTAAAAATAATTTGTGGCCTTGAGTGACTTTATCCCCCAACAGAGAGAATTTTAGTTTTTTATGGCAAGAAGCTAGAAGTATTAGAAATCCAAGATGTCTTTATTCCAACTAAAAGTTTTCGGCAAATTATAAACCTAGCTTTAATACTGCAATGACAAACCTATTTATGATACATACTTACCCCCAAAGTATAGCTCCAAAGACTGAAAGGTCTACCATATCTCTTTGATGGCCCCTGAATTTTAATTTTTATTCCTCCAGGCATGTACAGTTGTCAAATAATTTACATTTTTCTTATTTCTCAGTCTCTTCTTCCGGAATTACAGATGTCTCTAGAATAAATATAAAAACATGCTCATCTCTTTGGGCTTAATTCTCAGGCACATGGTATTATAATATTTCATAAATTTCAATGTGTTGAAGCAGAAATTTTTTTTGGTAGCTGTTTATAGTTTTTGTAGTTATTCACTATCAAAAATGCCCAATCCACTGTCAATGAAAATCTACTCTTCATCATAGTTTAGGTAGTATAGACTTTAGTTTCTCAGTATACCTAAGGTTTAGGTTTATTGTAGATTTTTAGTGCAATTTTACTTTTTGTATATGATATTGACATGTTAGTACACCAATGACTTAGTAAACATTTATATTTTATTGTTAAATTTAAATGTTAAATGTGTCAACTATGTTTGAAAAGAATAGCTGTTTTTAATCACATTATTACGTCTTTTCTGTACTCCCTAATTTTTTATCGTTTTTTGTCTCTTTACGAGAGAGGAGTATCAAAGTGTCCCTCTCTAACTGGATGAATTTTCAATTTCTCCTGTAAGAGCTGTAACTTCTTCAGATTTTTGTTTATATACTATGTTGACTTGTTTATCTAAACATGTATGACTCTTTCTTTCTTAAATAATTTCAGTTTTTGTCAATATAATATTTTGCAACTGTGCCTCTGAATGTTTTTTAATTGAATTTCACTTGCCTGATATCAGCATTGTTGCATCAAGATATTTTATATAAGAATGTATTCGATAACATTGTTTTTGTTTAGTGCCTATAGTTAGCAATTCTTTATTGTATACTGAAAAATTTACTAAGAGGGAAGATCTCATGTTGAGTTTTCTTAACACACACACAACAGTGGAGGAAAGAAATTTTTGGAGGCGATGGATTTCTTTATTACCTTGATCATAGTGATGGTTTCATGGGTGTATCTCCAGAGTTATCAAATTGTATATATTAAATTTTTGTCCAAAGCAGTTATCACATGTAGTCTAGGCTTCTGCAATAACCAGATACTCTATGGAAAGCCACTGAGAACTCATTTCCCATGATTAGAAATAGGAAACATTGTAGTGTATCATACAACATCATGAAAACCTCAGCAGATTTTCTAAAACATACTTAAAAGGTAGCAAAACCGTCACATATATAAACAAAAATCAGCCATATTAGGATGTAAAATACTTAAAACATCATTCATGGGACACCAACATTTTATGTTAAAAATAAAAACAAATGTTTTGTGCACAGTAAAGTCATCCATATCAAAATGCATATGTTTGATTTGAATTCCACAAACTATATTTGTAACTCAATAGTACTCCTGTCCATTGTTTTTAATTTTTGGTTAAATTTTTGGCATATAAAAGTACTTTTCTCGTATACACAGTAGTCTAAAAAAGTGGTAGAGAAACCATCTTCAGTGAAGTTGAGTATTAAAACTAAAGGCAATCTAACAAGAAAATATTATTAAAGGACATATTCCATATCTATGAATCCCCATTTTATTCCAAGTTTTATATATATACGTCTTTAAATATGTATGGAGAAGTCTCTATATTATGCTTGAATTATTTATATACTAATTTATGTTTAATAGACTTTCTAATTTTTAACAGACTCTTGCAATCCTTAAATGATGTCAATTTGTTCAGGGAAAACATATATTTTTATGTTCAGTTATATTCCACTATGCTGTTTAGCATTTTGTTATCAATATTCATTACTGACATGTTCCTTTTTATCTTTAGGAAATAGCAGGGTCATTGATATTTGGTCCCTAGAAAATACTGTTTCTTTCTAGAAGTTGTGAATCAATCAAATTAAAATAAGGCATATGTTAGAATATTTTAGCAGGATGCTATTTTTATAGATTAGCCCAATTAATATTTTATAAACTTTCAAAAATGTATTGATATTTAAAAGTGTTTTGTATATATATTTCTAGTTAGCTTTAATAATTTATTAGCAATTACCAAATCTTTTCAGGTTGTCAATATTATTAGTACGATTTTTGTTAATATATTCTCTTTTAATTTATTTATTTTCTTAACTCTTTTTTTATTATTATTTTACGCATTATTATTATTTTTTTTACAGTGCTGGTCTCCTCTCTTCCTAATGGTTAAGGGTATGGATTCTGAAGGGGAGGCTGTTTGGGTTCAAGTTTCAGTACTCAACTTACTAGCCACTTGGCTTTATGCAAATTAAGTGCTTAATAAATTACATCAGAGTGAAAGGCTGGATGTGATGATTAAACTCCTAAAATATATGTAAAGTTCTTAGAATAGTGTTTGGCTAGTAGAAAATACAGTAAATATCAGTTAATATTTTTATTTATTAAGCTTAGCCCAAATTCTATGCATTTTTTATTATTATATTGATTACACTAGTTTAGGATTTATCTGTTTATTTGTTTTTATTTTCTTTATTTTATAACAAATCTTCAGCTATAGATGAGTTCTTAAAGAATAGCTATTCAATATATCACACAAGCAATATTCTTTAAGAAAAATTAACAACTTTGTTTTAGTGTGTGCCAATATTAATATATCACCATAATTACAAATAGATGAAACAATTCTCATGTAAAGTGTTTCAATTATCATGTAAATTCACTAAATTATGCAAATCATAATGTTTATTGTGATAGGGATAGTTCAATCAATATCTCTAAGTCTTAATTTTTATAGCAATCTTCAGTGCTATGATTTGAGCCAGTAAGGACAGCACACAGTGATGGAAGTATTGTTTGGATTTTCTGTTGTAAGGTGAAAAAATACCAGTTTGGATGAGCACAAGTCTAAATGCTTAATACCTTTTTATACACCTCAAGAATCTATTACAATTCTTATCATCTTTTAAATATTTAGTCTCAGACATCCAAGAAAAATTATTAATCAGAATTCCAAAATCTGCATGTTCATATTTAAATGATCATTTATAAGTAACTATGAATGTCAAAAAGTGGGATATTCTTACAGAGTAAAAGGTTGAATTTATTACCAGTAAACATGCATTATTAATAACTTCATTATACAATCATTAGAATTCTCAACTATGTCATTGCAAGTAAAAAGTGACGTTTAAAAATAGACTGTTTTGGATTATGATATTTCTATCAAAACATTAAACAGCACTGAGAATTGAAAGACTCCAAATTCTACAGAATGTTTGATACTCTGACGGTACTCTATTCACAAAATTTTACTGGATATTAATTGCAAATGTTCAGATAGATTGAGAAAATCAATTATTTACACTGATTTTTTTTTGTGTGTGTGTGATGAAGATTGGCCCGGAGCTAACAGCCATGCCCCCTCCCTCCATTTTATATGTGGGATGCTTGCCACAGCATAGCTTGATAAGTGGTGTGTAGATCCAGGCTCAAGATCCTAACTTGCAAACCCCGGGCCGCCAAAGCAGAGCATGTGAACTTAACCACTACACCATCAGGCTGACCTCTTATGCTCCCTTTTGAAAGAAATAATGTTTCTGCTAATTATGAACAATTATATCCCAATTTTACTTTTAATATTTTTGTGACTATACAACACTGTTATAAAATATCCTATATGGACTTTAAGTTATACAGAAAGTAGTCAATGTATTAAAAAATAACAACCATGTTAGTTTTTTTACTATAAATAATTTAAGAGAAAATATTTTTAAATGATTTTTATTTTTATGACTTCAACATTTTGAGTTGTGGGCAAGATTCATATCAAAGAACAAGACTGAATGCTTTGAGATTGAGATATCATAAATATGGTATTAGTTAATTTTAAGTAGTAGAGATTGTCATTCAAAATAAGTCATTCAGTTATGTTAAGTTGAATTTAGACTTAAAAAAGGAGAAGTCAATATTAACTAAGAATAATTGATTATTTCATCTAAGTTTCCACCTTAGAATACTAGAAAAAGAAGAGTAAATTAAACCCAAATCAGCAAAACAAATACTAATTATTAGAGCAGACATCAATAAAATTGAAAAACAGGTAAACAATAGAGAAAATCAATAAAACCAAAAACTAGCTCTTTGAGAAGATCAATAAATTGATAAGCCTCTAGCAAGGCTAAATAACAAAAAAAAGAAAGAGGCCATAAATTACTAGAATCAGAAATGGTATCACTACAGATTCCATGGAAATTAAAATTATAACAAAGGAATGCTTTGAACAACTCTATGCCCACAAATTTGATAACCTAGATTAAATGAAACAATTTCTTGAAAGATATAGTCTGCCAAAACTCACTCAAGAAAAGTAGACAATCTGAATAAGACTATATTTATTAAGAAATAAAATCAATAAGTAATAACCTTCCAAAATAGAAAGCACCAGAGTTCACTGGTGAATTCTACCATTTAAAGAAAAAATTATACCAATTCTCTATAATCTCTTTCAGTAGCTAGAAGCAGAGGGATTACTTCATAACTCGTTCTAAGAGGCCAGCGTTACTCTAATACCAAAAGCAGACAAATACATTCCAAGAAAAGAAAACTATAGACCAATATCTTGCATGAACATAGATTCAAAAATATTCAACAAAGTATTAGCAAATTGAATCCCAAAAAAGTATTAAAAAAATTATACATCATGTTCAAGTGGAATTTATCCCAGGAGTGTAAGGCTAGTTCAACATCCAAAAATCAGTTAATGTAATCCATCACCTCAACAGACTAAAAAGGAAAAATCACATGATCACATCAATAGATGCAGAAAGAGCATTTGACAAAATCCAACAGCCATTCATTATAAAAACTCTCAGTAAATTAGGAATAGAGGAGAACTTTTTCAACTTGATAAAAAACATCTACTAAAAATTTACAGTCAATATCATACTTTATGGTGAGAAACTTGAAGCTTTCCCACAAATGTCAGGTACAAGGCAAGGAGGTACCCTCTCATCACTACTTTTCAAAATCATATTGGAAGACCTTGCTAATGCAATAAAGCAAGAAAAGGAAATAACATATGCATAGATTGGGAAGGAAGACATAAAATTGTCTTTGTTCACAGATGACATGATCTCCTCTATAAAATCCAAAGAAATCAACAAAAAAATTCCTGGAACCAATTATAGCAAGGTTGCAGGATACAAAGTTAATATACAAAAGTCAATAGCTTTCCTATGTTACAGTAATGAACAAGAGAATTTGAATTTACAAACACAGTACCATTAATATTAGGACCCCAAAATATGAAATACATAGATAAAAATGTAACAAAATATGTATATAGTCTATATGAGAGAAACTACAAAACACTGATGAATGAAATCAAAGAAGAAACGAATAATTGGAGAGATAATCCACGTTCATGGATAAGAAGACTCAATATTGTCAGTGTCAGTACTTTCCATTTGATCTAGAGATTCAATACAATGTCAATCAAAACTCCAGCAAGTTATTTTGTGGATATCGACAAACTGATTTTAAAGTTTTTATAGAGAAGCAAAAGACCCAGAATAGCCAACACTATATTGGAAGAAAAGAACAACGTTAGAAGACTGACACTATCTGAGTTCAAGTCCTAACATATGGTTACAGTATTCAAGATGGTGTGGTACTGGCAATAGAACAGACAGACATATCAATGGAAGAGAAGATAGAGTCCAGAAATAGACCCCCATAAATATAGTCAACTGATCTTTGACAAAGGAGCAAAGGCAACACAATGGAGCAAAGTAGTCTTTTCAAAAAATAGTGCTGGAAGAATTGAATATACATTTTCAAAAAAGAAGTGAATCTAAACATTGACCTTACACCCTTCACAAAAATTTACTCAAAATGGATCACAGACGTCATCCAAATTGCAAAACTATAAAATTCCTGAAAGATAAAGTAAGAGATAATCTAAATGACCTTCAGTATGGTGATGTCGTTTTCAGATACAACACCAAAAACATGATCCATGAAGCCAATATTAATAAGTTCAGCTTCATTAAAATGGAAAACTTCTGCTCTGCAAAAGACAATGTCAAGGGAATCAGAAGACTCACCACAGGCTGAGAGAAAATACTATCAAAAGACACATCTGATAAAAGACCACCATCCAAAATATACAAAGAACTCTTAAAACTCAACAATGGGGGCTGGCCCCCTGGCTTAGCAGTTAAGTGAGCGCGCTCCGCTACTGGCAGGCCGGGTTCAGATCCCAGGCGCCCACCGAGGCACCGCTTCTCTGGCCATGCTGAGGCCACGTCCCACATACAGCAACTAGAAGGACGTGCAACTATGACGTACAACTATCTACTGGGGCTTTGGGGGGGTGGGGCGGGAAGGAGGAGGATTGGCAATAGATGTTAGCTCAGAGCCGGTCTTCCCCAGCAAAAAGAGGAGAATTAGCATGGATGTTAGCTCAGGGCTGATCTTCCTCTCTCTCTCACACACACACACACACACACACACACACACAAAACTCAACAATGGGCCAAAGACCTTAACAGATACTTCACCAAGGAAGATATACATATGGCAAATAAGCATATGAAACGATGCTACACATCATATGCCATCAGAAAAATGCAAATTGAAGCAATGAGGTACCACTCATTGAATGTGGAGCAATTCTCTCATTCATTGCTAGTGGGAAGGCAAAAAGGTACAGCTATTTTGGAAGACAGTTAGGCAGTTTCCTACAAAACTAAATATATTTTTACCATATAATCCAGCAATCATGCTCTTTGGTATTTAGTCAAAGAAGTTGAAAACTTAGGTCCGCAGAAAAACCTGCACATGGATGTTTATAGTAGCTTTATTCATAATTGCCAAAATTTGGAAACAATCAAGATACCCTTCAGTAGGTGAATGGATAAATAAATTTTGGTACATCCAGACAATGGAATGTCATTCAGCGCCAAGAAGAAATGAGCTATCAAGCCATGAAAAAACGTGGAGAAAACTTAAATGCATATTTCTAAATGAGAGAAGCCAACCTAAAAAGGCAGCATACTGTATGATTCCAACTGACAATTTGGAAAAATCAAAACTATGGAAACATTAATAAAATCAGCTATTGTTGCCAGTGTTTGGGGCGGGGGGTGGACAGGATGAATACTGAAGCACAGAAGGTTTTTAGGGCAGTGAAAATACTCTGTATGATACTATAATGATGGATACATGTCATTATACATTTGTCCAAACCCACAGAATGTACAACACCAAGAATGAACTGTAATGTAAACTATGGAGTCTGAGTGACTATGATGTGTCAGCGTAAGTTCATCGACTGAAACAAATGTACCACTCTAGCTGAGGATGTTGATATTTGGGGAGGCTACACTTGTGGGTGGCAAGGGGTATATGGGAAATCTCTGTGCCTTATTTTATACTATCCAGCCTACAAGTGGAAGAGATAGATTGGTTCAGTATAGTTTATCAATTACAATATAAGATAATATGGAGTATACATTTACAGATTGAGGAAGGCTAGAAGATAAGATAGAAGGATCTAGAGAAAATTCTCATCTGACTTTTTCCATTTTTACAGTGAGAGTCAAAAAGTGGAAGGAAAAATTTTAAGTGTCACAGAAGAAGAAAAGGTGGAAAATACCCACCTATGACTGTGAGAGAATAAATGGACTAGGGAAGGACAATATGACCACCTGTGTCTTTAGCGATCCAACTCATATTTGTGTTCACAGATTTTTACTGCCTGTAATTGAGAACACAGGTTAGTTGATGGACAGTGAATAGGTAGTACGATCAAAGAATAGTTGGTACATGTTATGTGAAAAAAGTTATTGGAGAGGTGGAGCTTGTTGAAAGTTGATGCTTAAAATAAAATTTTAGGACTGGCCCCGTGGCTTAGCGGTTAAGTGCGCATGCTTTGCTGCTGGCAGCCCAGGTTCGGATCCTGGGCACGCACCGAGGCACTGCTTCTCCAGCCATGCTGAGGCCAAGTCCCACATACAGCAACTAGAAGGATGTGCAGCTATGACATACAACTATCTACTGGGGCTTTGGGGGGAAAAATAAATAAATAAATAAAATCTCTAAAAAAAAAATTTAGAAAGCAGTAGATGTTGGAAATAAAAAATCTTAAAGATGACTATAGCAACAGGTGGCAATGGTAGGCATAAGCAGGGAGATAAAGGGATAGAAATTGTAAGAATCATTTATGTGGGTATTGAAAAAAGATTTATGAGAACAGTTGTGGTGTAGTGAGTCACGGTGAGCTAGCTCCTAAAGGCTTGAAGGGAAGCCTGTAGATGATTGCTACACAAAAGAAAAGTGTGTTACGTAACTGTGTGGAATGAAATTCAAAGTATGTGTGTGTGTGTTTCACATATTTTATGGTATAAATTTAATTAATATTTGCCCTACTTGAGTTTATTTCTTTTGTGTATTTTTTTTTTCCTGAGGAAGATTCGTCCTGAGCTAACATCTGTGCCAGTCTTCCTCTATTTTGTATGTGGGTTGCCGCCACGGCATGACCGCTGATGAGTGGTGTAGGTCCGTGCCCAGGAACTGAACCCAGGCTGCTGCAGCAGAGAGCACCAAACTTAACCACCAGACCACGGGGCTGGCCTCTGAGTTTATTTCTCATATATAGAGAAAGGAGAGATGGTTTCTATTCTTACACACAAATAAGCAAATATGTTAGCAGTATTTGCACATTAGCCTTGTGTACAAGCCATGCAGAGAATCTGATGCATTCTCATGAGTACACTAGTTCTTCCTCATTCTCACTGTAACCAAGCACCCATTAATTGTGAAACTTCAGAGGGGTCCTCTAAAAGCTGTACTGTAAAGCTTTATTGCTAAGTCAAAACAATATTATTAACCTCATAATGCAGAGAAAACATATTAATAATTGACTAGGCTCCCAATTAAAAGTCAAGCCAGAAAGCTATTTTTTAGTACAAATAGAATTAAAATCACAAGAAGTGTTATTTGGACAGCTCATCTGTTTTTTCGTATATCACTTTGTGATTATCCAGCCAGGCTTAAAGATTAGCTTTCTCCCTCAGAACACATATTTAAAGTCCATTAACCTCACTGTTCAATTTACTCGGCTTCACAAAACTCCAGATGCTTACACACTTTATCCTCACAACTTTCAAACGTTTCTTCAACAATACACAGAGTGGAGGACAATAATTTCACGGTAGCCATTTCTGGGCCACCGATTGTAGAAAAATGGTAATAAATAACACAATTTATGACAACCTTAATTGTCCAGAATAGCCTTCTTATTTGAGGTAACACATTTTGAGGCATGGATCTTGTGAGCTCAAGGCAACAAGCTGAAATCTGCTCTCTGAAATATATAGTTATGAACTTACCATTTCTTTAAACATCTATTGCAAAATATCATCTTTGTGTACAAATTCATTGTGAATAGAATTCATCCCAAATTAGAATAATTTTTGGACTAATTTCTATTACTTTTATGCCAGCTTCGAAAGTTGGCACTCACAAGTGTGGTGTTAGTGCAGCAGCAGCCAAATGATGTCGCACAGCTTTGGAAAATCTAATATAACTGACATAGTCAAACCTCAGTTTTAATCATAAAGGATTAGAGATGAGGTGATATTAGTTAACATTTGGCTAGAAAAATATCTCAATTCCTGCTCTACCATCCCCGGCCCCGTATGAGGTTATGAAGAAAGCAATACCTACACGGAACAACAGAAAAAGAGGATCAATGTTCTAATTGATTATTAATTCAGCTAAAACATAGTGCCATAGCACAAAACCCTGAAAAAGTTGAAGAATGTAATTTTTATATAATTCACAGAGCTAGAGAGGAGTTGGCATTTCCCATTAAGACTGGATCTAAACCTTTTTATTCCTTTACTGCTGTTGTGTGGTATCCAAACTTGAAGTAATGCATACAATTTCTGGAAGCTCATGGTGGGACATGCAAGAAGGTCAAATTGAGACAGAAGAAATGAAGGAAAATGAAAAGATGAAAAGACAGAGAGAGGGAGAGACAGAGAGAAAGTGAGAGAGAGGAGACTCAGCTTACAGATTCAGCAACATGAAGAGAAATAGAAGTGATTTTAGCCTAGGTAATGGTCTGGACTCCAAACAATTGTATTAGTAAATTCTCCTCCTAGAGATGAAGCTAGAAGTGAAAGGGCGAAAACGAGCGGAGAAAAATTGATATTTTATCTACCTGTGTCTGTGAGTTCCCTGAGAGTTTTGAAAATGTAGTTGGTATACGTCTATTAGTTGAGAATCAATAAATACTTTTTAAATCAATGAATATATTTACTGAGCTGTGTTTATAATTATATAATTTAATATTCCAACGACTCAGAATGGTAGATATTATTATCTTTATTTTACAGAGAAATAATCTGAAACTCATACATAAAATATAAAGAGCTGTAAACAGTAGATGTAAATTTTAGACTCAGGTCTATTAGATTCAAATCTGATGGCTTTCTCATTTGCCATTACTATTTGCTCTGCCACTACTATGCACACTTGATAATCATCTTTATCACTTTCACTTGTGTTGTCTTACAACTTTTTTAATTTACTTACATAGATAATCCATTGAATAATAGATTTATAAAATATAGACTATTAAAAAGAAAAGTAAAATTAAAATAATTTTCTTTTATTTTTTTTATATTTTTTAGTCTTTTCCCCAACTCAGAGCCAACCAGATAATACTGGAGTAGGTGCTAAGATATATTAAACAGAAGTGGCGTTTGACCATAAAGAAATATCACTACCAATAGTCAATGAAGAATGTGGTAGGTTTCCCAGAGGAAATAATGGCATTAAGGATGAAAAGATGTTATCCCTGTATATGGTTGAGGAATGTAGGGACAATGGGAAGTGGTGACATCTAGAGGAAAGCCTAAGCATTGTCCATGGTTCAAGAGAAAGCAAGATAAATGCAAAAAAACATACATTATCAGTGTGAAAAAAGTAGCTGGTGGTTAAGCCCAGATATATAGTCAAAGGCCTTTTAAACTATGTTCAGAAATTTGGAGAAAATCCTATGAGGAATGAAGGAATTTCAGAACATTTTACATGGAAATTTTACAGAAAGGAATGACATGATCAGTTTGAGAATTACTCATGTTTTAATGTGAAAACTGGATTGGAGAAGAATGAGTCAATTGAAAGATAGCAGGGAGAAGCAGTGACAATCTGTCCAAGAGATGACATCATCTTGAATCAAAGGGACTGAGAAATTGGGATGTACTGAATGGATAGTTTAGAAACAAGTTGAGATTGACTAGGAGTGTGAAAAGATAGAGAAGAGTCAAGTTTCTGGGACAAAGAGTCAAGTATCTGGGGCTAAATAATCTTAAAACTTCCTACTGTATGATGGGATAATGGTAAATTTTATGAATTAACCAATATTCAAATACAATATTTGTGGGGTTTTTGTATTTGCATTTTTTTATTATGATGAACATACTTATTCTTAACATCAGCTACCATTTATATCCATAATTTATTTTACATAGTTTATTATGTGTTATTAATGATTTATAGAGCACTTGAGATATTAAATTAAAATAGAATACTTTAACAATTTTTACCAATTTTTAAATTATTAAAAATCACATATATTACTCTTCTCTATACATTTCTTTATTTGTTCTATGATTCCATTCCCACTCTTCATTTCCGGTAAGGTTATTTTGACCATTCAATTAGCAGATTACTAAAAAAAAAATTTCTTCTTAAATAAATGCTACATTGAAATAAAGTTATGGGAGATTTAGAATAAAGAAAAGAGGCGTAATCTTCTGTAGTCATTGCAATTGGATATTTCACATTTGGCATCATGAAATACTCATAACAGAAATACTTTAAAAATTTGCATACGGTATCACAATGTGATTTGGTCAAAAGTAAAAGTATTTATAGAGACCAGGAAACACTGCCTATTCATATATAAGTGTTGAATAGGACAACAAATATGAGTTAGTAGTAAAAGTGAAGAGAAAATATGCAAACTTACGTGAATATCAATGTTTACAATTGGCCACTTTAATATAGAGAGAATACAATTCTTGTCTTTTACATGTTTTCATCTAGATTACATATTATTACACAATGAGAGATATTGATAGTTGTCATATAAGCCCTTTCACTAAAGATTTTATATGCAAGACAAAGTATAGTCTATCTGAAATGCTTTTGAAAGAAAATTTTGGCATGAAAATGGATGGCAGAGGGACTATGCATATTATCGATTTTCTATCCTTCATTAAATATTAGTTGTAGTTTGTAGTAGAGAAGTAAAATTGGAAATCAGATTATATTATTGCCTTAGCAAACTTTAACAGGTAATATAGTAAATCTGTAGCCATAATTTTTAATAAACATGCAGCCCTTTTTTCTTGTAAATTTAGTAGTTGATTATGATATTAATGGAAAACACAAATTAGTACATACACTTGTTAATTCAAAATAAGTGAATAGGTATTTTAAAGCACCAGCACATTTTATTTTGTGTAAGGCACTGTAAAGAATGCAAATAGGTTTTAAAAGCATAGTTCTTGATTTCCAAGTGCTCCAAATTGAATGTGGTCATTTTAGGAAAGATCATATGCAAGAACTTACAATGACGGATTCAACAGAGATATGAGGGTTGTTCATGAATTTTTCTGACAAATTTATCTCTTAATTTATAATTTTAAAGAATCCAAATAAAAATATTGTTCTTCTCTCCAAATATCTTAATCAAATCTGATTTATCAGAATAAATGGGAATACCATTTACCTAGTTTATTAGCGTCAAAATTATTGAGTAACTCTTAATTAGTTTTTGTAAAATATTTCCCATATATTCCAGTCAGTAATTCCTACTGACTTCTCCTCTGCAATATATCCCAAATTCAACCACTTCTAATCATACCTCGCCTACAGTACTGCAAATAATTTTCTGACTGGTCTTCCTGCTTCACTCTTTAGTTCCTCAAAGCCAACTCTACCCTTGAATCTTTACTTTAAAAATGTAAATCGTGGCCCAGCCCCATGGCTTAGTAGTTAAGTTCAGTGCACTCTGCTTCAGGGCCTAGGGTCATGGGTTTGGATGCCAGGCGTGGACATACACCACTCATTGGCCATGCTGTGGTGGCATTCCACATACAAAATAGAGGAGGATTGGCATCAGATGTTAGCTCAGGATGATCTTCCTCACTAAAACAAACAAAAAAAAGTAAATCATATTATATCCAACGTGAGGTTAAAACCTCCATTGGTTTTCCATAGAATAAGTTAGAATACATTCCAATTTCCTTAATATAACATGAAAGACCAGTTTGGCTCCCTGCTCCTATATCTGATCTTTTCTCCCATCATTCTCTCCCTTCTTATTCTGTCTCCAGAAACACAGTATTTCTTTCAGCTCTTGGCACAGGCCAAAGGCCAAACTCAATACTAACCCAAAGTCTTTGCATTTGCTGTTTCTTGTTTCTGAAATGTTCTCCCAGACTTCTCAGTTTATGTAGGATTCTGGTCAACTATCACTGTTTCAGTGAAGACTTTCCTGACCTCATCAAGAGTAGTGTCCCTACTTTTAGTCTCTAAAAAAACCATGGAGTGTTTTTCTCTAGAGCAATTAGCAGTACCTGAATTTATAATATAGAACATTTTCGCCTGTCAGTTTACCTACTAAAAAGTAAGCTTCGTGAAGACAAAGCTATTTCTTGTGCATGAAGAAGAGTTTAGAAAAATGTTCGATAAATGTTGTTGGACAACGTAATGAGTGAATAAAACCTACTGATGACTATTCATTCAGATGAATTAGATAAATCCACATAAAAATGATATTGAACAAATAAATAATTAGTCTTGTGTTTGCATAAATTGAGACCAACTAGTTCACTGGAAGAGAATAAAAGTAGTCACATGAGTCATGCTTAAAAGCTAATGAAAACAAAGAAAGACTTTTAAACTACATGAAAATTATAATTCTAATTGTGTTTCACAATGGAACGTATTTTAAAAAGGCATTTCTGGCTTGTTGTCGTTTTTATTACTTAGGTAAACTCCAGGTTGGTGGCATTTTATGAAATTTTCTACAACGGTGACCTATGTACATTTAAAACTCCTTTGCCCCATGCAAGTTTATTGAGCTGAACATAGAAATTTGAAGTTAAGTTAAATTCTAAATATTCCTTTAGCAGCAAATTTACTTCTATAGTGGGAAGAAATTTAAAATTTATCTCTCTGGAACACAACATGGAATATAGTTGTTTCCAATTTAAAACCATCAAATATTTTTGTGTATGTGTGAGGAAGATCAGCCCTGAGCTAACATCCATTGCCAATCCTCCTCTTTTTGCTGAGGAAGACTGGCCCTGGGCTAACATCCGTGCCCATTTTCCTCTACTTTATATGGGACGCTACCACAGCATGGCTCGATAAGCAGTGTGTGGGTCTGCGCCCGGCATCTGAACCCGCGGACCCCAGGCTGCTGAAGCAGAGCATGTGAACTTAACTGCTATGCAACGAGGCCAGCCACAAATATTTTTTAAAATTCAACTCACTTGAAAATAATTGAATACTTGTACATTGAATTGTTCCTGATAAAACACTTTTTATTAAAAAACAAAATCAAAGGACCAAAAAAAAAAAAAAACCAAGAAACCCTCGTGAGCAAAAGTTCAGTAAGGATGCCAACGAACACAGAGTCCTCCTAGACCATTTACCTTTATTCACTCGGGCAGGCAAGACGGACAGATTCATTTTCCATTGAACATTTTAGTGCATTATTGCCTTTCTCCTTCAAAGGGAGCTTTGGGCAGGTAAGATACAATGAGATGTGAAGGGGCCCCAATTGATAGCATTTGCAGTGTTTTTGGGAATCTTTGTCAGTAGGACAAGTCAATAGACCAGCTGTCTCTGAATCAACCTAATAAAGCTTAGTGAAATAACTAGCATCTTTACTGCACTGCTACATTTTCTTGACCTCGACTTTTCCAGCCCTTGAAATGTACTCACTTGGCTCTAATTCACCATGCTATTCTTTGAGATTGGAGACAACACTGCACAGCTTGTTTATATTTTCAAGGAGCAAAGATGATGGTAACCATTACAGTGACAGCAACATAGTTACCATTACAATCATTGTAAATATAACAGAGCCTCCACTCTCCTTCTGAAGTTTTTTTCAGCAGGCCAGGAGCTTATAAAGATGCCACGTTTTTGTAATAAAACTTTAAAAGTAGCTTAATTTCAGCTCTGTAGTAAAATTTTGACATAATGACCATCTGTTAGTTTGTATATAATTTTAACATTCTATAATACATGGAGATTTTGAAGATTAGAGCAGTAAATTTACAAGATTTTATCCTGGCAAGGTATATTTTTATACATTTTTCAAATTATAATGTTATAACATTTTTGTGGTATGCAGGTGGCTATGCTGAATTCCATGCTTAAATTAAGCATAATAAAATGATGGCATACTTTTCTAAATATGGTTTTTATTACATTGATGGCTTCATAGTTCATGAATATTTCTCATTTCCTAACGTACATTTTTTGCAAGGCAATTATATTGGAATTTTCCTAGTCAAAGTATTTTAAACTATACTGAAACATGAAAATCTGTTTTATCAATATCCATTTATTCTAAAACTTCATTAAGTTCCAATTGTATCTTAGTAAAATTGGCAAAGGAGCAGGTAAAATATGAATAAAATTTTTCCTTGAGAAACACTGAAAAAACTTTCTATTGTTTACGTTGGTTTGAAAGACATTTACAGATACATTAAATTTTATCTTCAGCATCAACCAGAGTATAAGGATTTTTGTTGTATGGTTAAAGGGAAAGACTCTGAAACAGACTGCAAATTCCTATGATACCACTTGCTATCTGTGATGCTTTCAGTGCCTTTCTTCACCTCTCCATGCCTCACATTCTCATATGCTTTATCAAAAACAAAAAGAAAAAAAGTGAAAAAGAAAATACGTATATTTACCTAATACGAATGCTATGAGAACAAAACAGATCATGTTCAGAACTGTGCCGTATACAAAGTGTGCACCATATAGACGTATGCTACCACCACTACTATTGTTAGGCATAAGATGACCATCACATTTTACAAATAAGAAATTTTAGGATCATAGAAATTATGACTTATTCAAAGTCAAATAGTTAATCCATTACTAAGAAAATATTAAAATCCACTCTTCACTTTATTTATGTAAAGTCAATTTTTATGGGAAAAATTTTTCTCTGTATTTAATGAGACATCAAAATTGGCAATTCATTTTAATGATCTACAATATTAGTGATGTCTCTATAGCATTGATATCTTATAAAGTTTTGAATTTTAAATAATATCAGAAAACATAATAATTGTCATTATATAATCACTATTAGAGTACAAAGGAGAAAGTTGAGAAAACTTCACAAAATAAGTAGCATCGGGTTTATGTTGGACTGCAAACTGATGAAAATTGGGATTTTAAATCAAATATATGTCTTTTTATACTGTGCATCTGCCACTTTCTAATGAATGAGTTTGGGCTAGATATTTAACTTCTCTAAGTCTTGGTTCCCTCATCTGAAAAATGAGAATAACAAAAATATATTCTTCACAGTTTCTCAGCTAATGCAGTTGTCTTTTCCAGAAATATATTCATAATTGCATATCTAAATATGCACAGGAATATTTATTGCAGCATTATTTATAATAGTAAAAAGTGTCATTGAATATATGGGTGTGTCCCTCTTGATAGAGAAATAAATATAAATTATTTTATCATTAAAAACTCTAGCAAACCAGGAGGAATAGTTATTGACAAAATAGAAAAAGATTGATACTAAAAAATGTTGACAATTCTTTCTTTTTTTTTTTTTTTGTGAGGAGATTGGCCCTGAGCTAACATCTGCCAGTCCTCCTCTTTTTTTGCTGAGGAAGACCGGCCCTAGGCTAACATCCACGCCCATCTTCCTCTACTTTATATGGGACGCCGCCACAGCATGGCTTGCCAAGCCGTGCATCAGTGAGCGTCCGGGATCTGAACCTACGAACCCCGGGCCACCACAGCAGAGTGCACTTAACCACTTGCGCCACGGGGCCGGCCCCAACAATTATTTCTTTTAAATGAGAGACAGGAAATAATTACCATGCTTATCACCTTTATACAACCTTTTGAAGAACACTGGAGTTCTTAGCAAATGCAGTAAGACATATACAGATGATAAATAATATAGATAGATAGGTAGATAGATATAGAAATATAGATGAATACACAGACGTAAAAATATACCATATCAGAAATGAAGAAAATGAAGAAAAAATAATGTGCTATACATCAAAGATTTGTGATTGTCCATGTAGAAAACTCCCCAAAAAGATGTCAAAATTTTATTATAATTAATAACATTATTCAGTAATTTGCTGCATGCTAAGTACATTTAAAAATATAAATAGCATTTCTCAGCATGAATAATAAACAGATGGACAAAGTATATTTATGATAGCACAAAAATATTAAGTACTTGCACAGAATCCAATAAAAATATGCAAGACCTTTATGCATAAAATTAAAAAGCATGGAACAGTTTGAGGTGGATATTTCTGCATGAGTTGCTTGGAATCTGTAAAAAATGAAGAGATGCACTATTTTCATAGATAGGAACCCTTAATATTGTAAAGAGGTAATTCTTACTAAATTGAACTACAAATTAAATGTAATTCCAATAACAAGAACTCCTACTTTTTTGGTCACACTTGATCAGATGATTCTAAAATGTATATGCCAGAGAAAGGAGGTGACTATCACCAAGACTCTCCCAAGCAACACTTTCTGTCTCTAAACTGAAAACAATGCCTATATGGAACATTCAATCCATGGCACAATTTCCTTTACTATTACATGGAGAGTCAGGTTATCTATTTTATAATAAAACATTAAATGCTTGTATTAGTTATCTATTTTTGCATAACAATTGCTCCACGACTTATCAAAAAACATTTATTACTATTATTATTATAAATTGCAGAAAAAGACAAATCTTCATTGAAATAAATCAGTCCAGTGGGTAGGGCTGAAAAAGCACAAATCAGTTGGTTAGGGCACTGAGAGTCTCTGCCACATTGCCCACGTGTTTCCTCTAGTTCCCTTCTAAGGCTGCTGGTTGAGATCTGCATGTTTGTCATTATCAGCTCCAAATCCTCCTTCTTGATGGTGACTTTTGCCAGTTCCTTCTCCTGTTCCTGTTTGGCTTTCTGCTCCCAGGACTGTCTCTCTCCAATCACGGACATGGCCGACTCCGGATTGGAACTCTGGATCTCCTCCTTTTCCGTGTAGTTGGGGATTCCCTTCAGGTCTCCAGCACCACTGGTCATGCTTCTGCGGCCCCTCTGGTTTCTATGAATCGGAAGTCAAGGAGTGCCTTAGCTGAGTTGTTCTGACTTCGTTAGGCTGAAGTCAAGCTGTTGGCTGAAGCTGGAATCTGTGAAGTCAATATCCGGGCTGAAGCATCTTCTTCCAATCTTACTCATAATGCTATTGGCAGGAGGCTTCAGTTCTTCAACACAGGGGCCTCCCCACAGGGCTCCTCACAACATGAGTTTCTCCAGAGCAATCATAATAGAGAGACAGAGAAAGTGGGCAAAGGAGTGTGTGTCCAAGAAGGAACTACACATGGAGACCACAAAGGGGTGTTAATTTCAGGAAGGGGCAGGCATGATAATTGGCGGCCATCTTGGAGGCTGGCTATTACGTTGCCCAAGAAAATAGAATGTGAATTGAGTTTTCAAAAAGTTTCTGAACAAGTTTTACAAGAGAAGATTCTGTGCCGTTATTTATTGGTGTATCGTAAAAAAACTCGCCCAGAAAATAGTTTCTTTCACCATATAACCCTCAAATTTGAAAAAATACACAAAATATTTCAAAGAAATGCATTTTGATTTCTTTCACTCTACTAACTTATAACCAATTAGACAATAATGAGCAAAGACTTGTATGATGTATTCATTCATATTAATTACTTTGGAATTCCAGAAACAATAAAAACAATTCTCTTCAATGTTTAGCTTCTGAGCCATTAAAATATATGGCGAAGAATAAATTAAAAATCCAAATTATCACCCAATTTGCTGATTATGCTAATATTGAAAAATATATGTTAGCAAGTGGATTTGTAATTCTTAACTCTATAACTAAACAAACTTACCCATCAGCCTCACTCTGCCACTGCTGTCTTCCACACATGAGGTGGGGTTTGGAATAATCCTCTAATAGATTGGAACAACAGAGAAAATGTGTATTTTCTATGAACAAGTCCTTCTATGACAGAAAGGGTTACTATATACAGAACGGTAGATTTTTTTCCCTCAGCTGTGCAATTAGATAAATTATCTACCACTGTCTCAGTAAAGGCTGTGTCCTACTATTTGATTAGTAAGTACACTCTCAGAGAACATGAGTAAGGGACAGAGGAATGGAAGCAGGGAATGAGGTTGAGACTATCTAAAGATAGGTTTTCAAGCTAGCCCCAACTAAACGTGACTGATTGCTGGATCTTGCTGGTGGGTCCTGACAGAGCCAATTAATTATGTCTCAGGAAAGATAATCTATGGAGAAGAGAGAAAGAATGTAACTGTGGGTTCACATCTCCTATGGGTTATTGGTTAACTTATAGGTGCTATTTTCACCCTTTTCACAAATTGAACAGGAGGTTAAATCCCCTGCTCTTCCAGAATGTGCATGTGTGGCTCTTAAGCGTGGATCCAGTGCCCCATGCCTAGGGATCAACAGGAAAGCCCCAGGTGGAAGGACAGAGACATTTTGAGCAGGCATGGGAAAGGCTTACATCCTCACTAGCTGTGTGTTATTCCTATCGCACCTTTGGTAAGCCACCCAGCCCCTGGATTTGGAATGCGTATCCATTGTAGTTCTAATGAGAATCCATTATAATTAGGCATAAAAATTGTTCTGTTTTCCTTCCTCAATTAATGTCCAGATTCCTGTATTACTCATTAAAACCTTCTTTTTTTTTTTTTTTTAAATTTTGGGCAACTAAATAATTTTAAATTTTACAATTTCTATGATATCATCAAATCGCAGTATTTTTTAAAGCTTTTCATATGTTTTTGGCATTTTTTTGTAGAAACGAAGCTTGGTTCCTTATATAGAAATCATAATTAAATATACATTTACCTTAAATTAGATTATTTTTAACATTTAATAAGCATATAAATCTAATCTGGACAACCTCAAGATCAGGGAGATTATACAAAAGAGAACATTTTAGGGGTTATACTTTTTTTTTGTTTGCACTTTTTTTTTTAATTGCAGTAACATTGGTTTATAATGTATAAATTTCAGGTGTACATCATTATACTTCTATTTCTGCATAGATTACATCATGTTCTCATGTTCACCACCCAAATACTAATTACAATCCGTCACCACACACATGTGCCTAATCATCCCTTTCGCCCTCCTCCCTTCCCCCTTCCCCTCTGGTAACCACCAATCCAATCTCGGTCCTTATGTGTTTGTTCGTTGTTGTTATTATCTTCTACTTATGAGTGAGATCACACGGTATTTGACCTTCTCCCTCTGACTTATTTCACTTAGCATAATATCCTTAATGTCCACCCATGTTGACACAAATGGCTGGATTTCATCATTTCTTACGACTGAGTAGTATTCCATTGTGTATATATACCACATTTTCTTTATCCATTTGTCCCTTGATGGGCACTTAGGTTGCTTCCAAGTCTTGGCTATTGTGAATAACGCTGCAATGAACACAGGGGTGCATGTGTCTTTACGCATTGGTGTTTTCATGTTCTTTGGATAAATACCCAGCAGTGGAATAGCTGGATCATATGGCAGTTCTAACCTTAATTAATTATTTGAGGAATCTCCATACTGTTTTCCAAAGTGGCTGCACCAGTTTGTGCTCCCACCAGCAGCGTAGGAGAGTTCCCTTCTCTCCACATCCTCTCTATACTTATTACTTTCTGTCTTGTTAATTATAGCCATTCTGACAGGTTTGAGGTGATATCTGGTAGTTTTGATTTGCATTTCCCTAATAGTTAATGATGTTGAACATCTTTTCATGTGTCTGTTGGCCATCTGTAGATCTTCTTTGGAGAAATGTCTGTTCAGGTCTTTTGCCCATTTTTTAATTGGGTTGTTAGTGTTTTTTGTTGTTGAGATGTATGAGTTCTTTATATATTATGAAGATTAACCCCTTATCAGATGTATGGTTTGCAAATATCTTCTCCCAATTGTTAGGTTGCTGTTTTGTTTTGTTGATGGTTTCCTTTGCTGTTCGGAAGCTTTTTAGTTTGATGTAGTCCCATTTGTTTATTTTTTCTATTGTTTCTCTTGCCTGGTCAGACGTGGTGTTTGAAGATATGTTGCTAAGACCAATGTCAAAGAGCGTACTGCTTATGTTTTCTTCTGGAATTTTCATGGTTTCAGGTCTTACATTCAAATCTCTAATCCATTTTGAGTTAATTTTTGTATATGATGTAAGGTAAGGGTCTACTTTCATTTTTTTGCATGTTGCTGTCCAGTTTTCCCAACACCATTTGTTGAAGAGACTTTCTTTTCTCCATTGTATGTTCTCGGCTCCTTTGTCGAAGATTAGCTGTCCATAGATGTGTGGGTTTATTTCTGGCCTTTCGATTCTATTCCATTGACCTGTGTATCTGTTTTTGAGCCAGTAGCATGCTGTTTTGGTTACTATAGCTTTGTAGTATATTTTGAAATCAGGGAGTGTGATAC
This sequence comes from Diceros bicornis minor, assembly GCF_020826845.1. Taxonomy (NCBI): domain Eukaryota; kingdom Metazoa; phylum Chordata; class Mammalia; order Perissodactyla; family Rhinocerotidae; genus Diceros; species Diceros bicornis. The sequence continues at coordinate 19,118,800 of NC_080777.1, forward strand.
CTCCTGCTTTGTTCTTTTTTCTCAGGATTCCTTTGGTTATTCAGGGTCTTTTGTTGTTCCATATAAATGTTAGGATTCTTTGTTCTATTTCTGTGAAAAATGTTGTTGGTACTTTGTTAGGGATTGCATTGAATCTATAGGTTGCTGTAGGAAGCATAGACATCTTAACTATGTTAATTCTTCCAATCCAAGAGCACAGAATATCTTTCCATTTCTTTGTGTCTTCTTCAATTTCTTTCAGCAATGTTTAATAGTTTTCAGTGTACAGATCTCTCACCTCTCTAGTTAAGTTTATTCCTAGGTATTTTATTCTTTTTGTTGCAGTTGTAAATGGGATGGTATTCTTAATTTCTTTTTCTGCTACTTCATTGTTAGTGTATAGAAGTGCAACTGATTTTTGTATGTTGATTTTGTATCCTGCAACTTTACCATATTCATTTATTACTTCTGAAAGTTTTCTGGTGGATTCTTTAGTGTTTTCTATATATAAAATCATGTCATCTGCAAATATTGACAGTTTCACTTCTTCCTTTTCAATTTGGATCACTTTTATTTCTTTTTCTTGCCTATTGCTCTGGCTAGGACTTCCAATACTGTGTTAAACAGGAGTGGTGAGAGTGGGTATCCTTGTCTGGTTCCTGTTCTTAGAGGGATAGCTTACAGTTTTTAGCCATTGAGGATGATATTAGCTGTGGGTTTGTCATATATGGTCTTTGGTATGTTGAGGTACTTTCCTTCTATACCCATTATATTCTGAGTTTTTCTCGTAAATGGATGCTGTATCTTGTCAAATACTTTCTCTGCATCTATTGAGATGATCATGTGATTTTTGTTCTTCATTTTATTAATGTGGTGTATTACGTTGATTGATTTGCGAATGCTGAACAATCCCTGCATCCCTGGAATAAATCCCACCTGATCATGGTGTATAATCTTTTTAATGTATGGTTGTATGTGATTTGCTAATATTTTCTTGAGGATTTTTGCATCGATGTTCATCAGTGATATTCTCCTGTAATTTTCTTTTATTTTTTTGTCCTTGTCTGGTTTTGGTATCAGGGGCTTAATGTTGGCTTCATAGAATGAGTTAGGGAGCTTCCTCTCCTCTCTAAGTTTTTGGAATAGTTTGAGAAGGATAGGTACTAAGTCTTCTTTGAATGTTTGGTAGAATTCACCAGGGACGCCATCTGGTCTTGGACTTTTATTTTGGGGGAGGTTTTTGATTACAGTTTCAATCTCCTTCCTGGTGATTGGTCTATTCAAGTTCTCTATTTCTTCTTGATTCGGTTTTGAAAGGTTGTATGAGTCTGAGAATTTGTCCATTTCTTCTAGATTGTCCAATTTGTTTTCATGTACCTTCTCATAGTATTCTCTTATAATCTTTTGTATTTCTGAGGTGTCTGTTGTAATTTGATTTTACCTATTTGAACCTTCTCTCTGTTTTACTTGGTGAGTCTAGCTAAAGATTTGTCAATTTAGTTTAACTTTTCAAAGAAACAGCTCTTGGTTTTATTAATTTTTTCTATTTTTTTTTAGTCTCTATTTCATTTATTTCTGCTCTGATTTTTATTGTTTCCCTTCTTCTATTGATTTTGGACTTTGTTTGTTCTTCATTACCAGTTCCTTTAGGTGCACTTTTAGATTGTTTAATTGAGATTTTTCTTGTTTGTTCAGATAGGCTCATATTGCTATAAACTTCCCTCTTAGAACAACTTTTGCTGTATCCCATAAATTCTGGCATGTCGTATTTTCGTTTTCATTTGTCTCCAGGTATTTTTTGATTTCTCCTTTGATTTCTTAATTGACCCAATCGTTGTTTAGTAGCATTTTGTTTAATCTCCACATGTTTGTGGCTTCTCTGATTTTCTTCCTATAGTTGATTTCTAGTTTCGTACTGTTGTGGTCAGAAAAGATGCTTGGTATTATTTCAATCATCTTAAATTTATGGAGACTGTTTTGTGGCCTAATATGTGATCAATCTTGGAGAATGTTCCATGTGCATTTGAAAACAATGTGTGTTCTTTGGTTTTTGGATGGAATGTTCTGTATACATCTACTATGTCCATCTGTTCTGGTGTGTCATTTATGGCCAAGTTTTCCTTATTGAGCTTCTGTTTGAATGATCTATCTGTTGGTGTAAGTGGAGTGTTAAAGTCCCCTGCTATTATTGTACTACTGTCTATTTCTCCTTTTATGTCTGTTAATAATTGCTTTATATATTTAGGTGCTTGTATGTTGGGTGCATAATATTTACAAGTGTTATATCCTCTTGTTAGATTGTTCCCTTGATCATTATGTAATGTCCTTCTTTGTCTCTTGTTACAGTTTTTGTTTTAAAGTCTATTTTGTCTGATATGAGTACTGCTACCCCAGCTTTCCTTTCACTGCCATTTGCATGGAGTAGCTTTTTCCATCCCTTCACTTTCACTTTGTGAGTGTCTTTAGGTCTGAAGTGTGTCTCTTGTATGCAGCATATATATCGGTCTTGTTTTTTAATCCAATCAGCCACACTATGCTTTTTAATTGGAGCATTTAGTACATTGACGTTTAAAGTAGCTATTGATAAGTATGTACTTACTGCCATTTTTTAACTTTTTTTCTGGGTGTTTTAGTAGTTCTTCTCTGTTCCTTTCCTCTTCTCTTGCTCTCTTCCCTTGTTGTTTGATGGCTTTCTTTAGTATTATGTTTGGGTTCCTTTCTCTTAATTTTTTGTGTAATTATTATAGGTTTCTGGTTTGTGATTACTGTGGGGTTCATATACAGTAACCTAGGCATATAGCAATCTAAATTAAGTGGACAGTCTCTTTAGTTTGATTTCTATCTGAAAGCTCTACTTTTTACCTCCTCTCCTCCCACATTTTATGTTTTTGATATCATATCTAACCTCTTTTTTGTGTGTTTGTATCTATTACCCTCTTATCATGGAAATAGAGAATTTTTCCTGTTTGTGGTCTTCTATTCCCCCTTAAATAAGTCCCTTTAACATTTCTTGTAGTACTGGTTTCTTGGTGATATATTCCTTTAATTTTTGCTTATCTAGGAAACGTTTTTTCTCTCCTTCCATTTTGAATGATAACCTTGCTGGGTAGAGTATTCTTGGCAGCAGGTTTTTTTCCCTTTAGCACTTTAAATATATCATTCCACTCTCCTCTAGCCTGTAAGGTTTCTGCTGAGAAGTCAGCTTATAGCCTTATGGGATTTCCTTTGTATGTAACTTGTCTTTCTCTTGCAGCTTTTAGGATTCTCTCTTTATCTTTAATTCTGGACATTTTGATTATGACGTGTCTTGGTGTGGGCCTCTTTGGGTTTATCTTGTTTGATGCTGTCTGTGCTTCTTGTACCTGGATGTCTGTTTCTTTCCTTAGGTTAGGGAAGTTTTCAGCTATTATTTCTTGAAATAGATTCTCTGCCCCTTTGTCTCCCTCTTTTCCTTTTGGGACACCTATAACACGGATGTTAGTGTGCTTGATGTTGTCCCAGAGGTCCCTTAGACTGTCCTCACTCTTTTTAGTTCTTTTTCTTTTATCTGTTCAGCTTGGGTAATTTCTTCTAGTCTTTCATCCAAGTCACAGATCTGTTCTTCTGTAACCTCTACTCTGCTTTTGAGTCCATCCAGTGAATTTTTCATTTCCAGTATTGTATTCTTCATTTCTGATTGGTTCTTTTTTATATCTTCCATTTCTTTGTTGACATTCTCACTGAGTTCATCCATTCTTCTCCCCAGATCAGTGAGCATCCTTAACACTCTTTGTTTGAACTCTATGTCGAGTAGGTTGCTCATTTCTGTTTCATTTAGTTCCTTTCCTGGCGTTTTGTCCTGTTCCCTTACTTGGATTGTGTTCCTTTGGCTCCTTATTTTGCCTCTTTCCCTGTGCTTGTGTCTACATATTAGGTAGGTCAGCTACGTCTCAGCTGCTTGTAGTTGTGGGTCCTTCAGTCTCTTTATTGGATGTGGGGAGCTCCAGCACAGTTGGCTGCCAGGTCTAATAGCACATTCTTGTTGCAGGAAATCTAGTAAGTGAGTAAGCCCCCAGCGTGGCTGGTTGTTAGGCTCAGGAGCTTATAATTGCTATAAGCTTCTGTCCTTTAAGTATCTTGTCAGCTCTCCGAGAATTGCAGCTGGGTGGGGCTGGCTTCAGGCACAGGAACACCCAATTATTTTAGGCTTTGGAAGGTGGAGCCAATCCCTTATGTTGCTGTTTGAGAAGCACAACTCTTCTGCAGCTGACAAGCCCCACTGCCCACAGGTCCACACACACAGTCAACACAGTCCTGCCCCATGCACATGCCCCAACCTCCTGAAGTGGACCCAGTCTCTCCAAGGCGGGAGCCCCACACTCTCCTCTCACTCCTCGTGCATGCCCTGTCCCTCAGAGGTGGACCCACTTGCCAGGCTGTAGAGAATCCAAGCAGTTCACTTAGCAGGCCCACAAGCTTCCCAAAGATAGGCTGCCTGCCCTGGCTGAGCTGGATTAAATCAGTGCTCTAGTGGGTGGGGCAGACCCTGGGCTAACAGACCAGGTGAATATCTCCAATGGCATCTGCCAGTGTCTGTGTCAGCACGCCCACATCTGGTCACAACAATGGCCGCTGCCAATGTCCCAGTCCCTAGAGAAGTCTCACCTCTCACTGAGATGCCCTCAGAGCCTATCAGGTAATTCTGTTTTCACCAAAGGACTGTGCATCTTTCTTTCTGGAGATTTTAAGTTCCTTTCTGAAAGAGGTGAATTTGTACATGGGCCCTTTAAGATCCAGCTTTTATTTCTTTGTGAACCAGCTTTTCTGGGGGTATTCCCCAATGTTGTTAGTAGCCAGCAAAGTCAGATATTATGCCACTCATCTTAGGTTGTGCTGGGTCCAAAAAAATGCCCATAGTGGGAGCACCTCCTGGCCCCACTCCTCCTGGGAAGGCTGTGTACCTTTGGGCTGCTCCTGGGCTGCCGTGAAGCGCTGCGGCTTGTGAAGGTGGCATTTTTTCTCTCCAGAAGAGAGTTTCTGCCTCCTCCACCTCAATTAGGATTGTCGTTTGTTGCAGGAGCTCCTCTTATCCAGTTTTCAGCTCTCTCTCAGGGGTACTTTTTCCAAGAGTAGATGTAAATTGGCTGTGTCCATGGGAGGAAGTGAGTTCGGAGTCCACCTACGCTGCCATCTCAACTTCTCTCTCTCAAGATTCAGGGGTTATTCCAAATAATGTAAAAGATGATATTTACCTAACTTTATGCATTTAACTTCTATCAAGGGAATTAAAGTGATTTCTTTTTTAAATTATTGTTTCCTTTATGGCAGATACAAGCTAATAATATAGTGCTAAAATAGCTAGAAGCTTCCTCTCCGTCCCTTCATTGGCCTGGAACCTTCACTAGGTGATGGGGCCTGATTCCATTTTTATGGCTCCACTAAGCAGTAGCTGCTTTTTCTAAATTTTGTTTTTGTTGTCTAGTCATTTGAGATAATAAAGAGCATTGGGTAGGACATAACTAGGACCTCAGAGGGCAGGACTGAGATTTCAAGGGGGCGTTGCCTACAACTAGAATCTGGTGCATACACATACACACACATTCCCTCTTCTGTTTCTATTCTTTGATGTAATTGCTTAAATTCTGAGCTCTTAAATATTTCTCAATGCTTAGGATGTTCATAGGATGCAAAAAGAAATAATCTACCATCGTTGAAGTCAAAGAATTTACCAAGTATTGGTAAAACACAGAGTAAAAACTCATATGAACAAACACATAAAAATATAGGATAGTAATTGAAATGGCAGGCATTTTTACAAGGTACTAGATAGCAAGGGTTAAACCCATCTTTGAAATGCAATAAATGAAGTGTTTAGGAATGTTCAGGGATTTTTTTATAGAAGAAAAAAATATGAATTTGTTTTTGAACGTTGAGTAGGAATTCAGAAAGCAGAAAACTCGAGAAAATCCAATTATGGCAGAGAAAAACAATTTTATTCAGAGACGTTCAATATGTTTTACGCTGGGAAAGTAAAGTTGTTTAGTTTTTTTAAATCTCATATTCTTTAAATATTAGCTTCAATTAATCTCTGCAAATTAGATGCCATTATGATGTTATTAAAAATGTGAATCACAGATACGACTGGAAAAGCTACAGGTGTAGGAGTATCTGCAGGAATAATTTGAATAAAAATAGCCTAGCCTGCATTTCACACATACATGCAAAACTTAATTCTCCTTTTCACTTCTTTTCTTAAATATTAGTAATATCTAAATATTTTAAAAATACCTTTATCTTCAAAAGTTCTAAAAATATAAATAATTAGTAACATATATTTCTATTTCCTACTTCGTTACACAAATGAGTTCAGGTGATCCTCAGTAAGTCTCATAACCATGAGCAGTTTAGTCCAAGCTTAATTATATCTATCCTTTCATCCTTTTTCTTATCCTTTATTCTCCCAGCACTTGTGCCTTGACCTCATTTTTAAAAAATAGTGAACTCTTTAATTTGTGTAAAGTTATCAATCAACTTGCACTTCAGTCCCACCCAACAGGGTCCTAACGAGTCATAATTCTACTTACTCTCGCGTTGGTACCCTCAGATGACTTGCCCCCTTATGCTTCTGGAGAACAGACCTATCATCAGCAACCACGGAGCATTTCTGTCTTCTCTCATTTTTATTCCAGGAAGGATGCTGAGCACTTCTGAGAATTTATCTGGGATGCACAAATCAGTGCCATCAGAAATTTATGCTCTTCAATTCAAATGAACTCTCCGTCCTTTTCTATACTTTACCAATAGAATAGAACAGGACAGTTTAATATCCTAATATAGGGTTTTAAGTAAGAGTATGAGATTTGGATGTAGAAGAGCATGCAATAGAAATTCATCTCCTTTACTTAATAGTGATATATCTGTGGCCCTCAGTCTTCATCTGGAAATGAAAATAAAACAATATTTGAATATGAGTTAAATAACATAGTGGAGGTTTTATTTTTTATTTTTTTATTTTTATTTTTTTGCTGAGGAAGCTTCACCCTGAACTAACATCTGTGGCCAATCTTCCTCTTTTTGCTTGAGGAAGAGTCGCCCTGGGCTAACTGTTGCCAATCTTCCTCTATTTTGTATGTGAGCTGCTGCTACAGCATAGCCACTGATGGACGAGTGGTGTAAGTCTGCACCTGGGAACTGGACCCAGGCTGCTGAAGCGGAGCACCCCAAACTTAACCACCAGGCCACAGAGGCTGGCTCTGTGGAGGTTGTTTTTAATACTCAATATCTATTAGATAATATTGACCTTGCTATTATTTCCCACAGTGGCAATTCAAAAGCTTCCTCACTCTTTGAATGTGCTTTACTCCATTAATTTCACATTTACTCTTGTCACTTGAATATACTTAATATTTCAAGGAGAAAATAGAAGGCATCATAAGGGGACCCTGTGAATTTTCTTCCTTTTTGTATACCATACCTGTATCCAGCCTTTTTTTTTTCTATCCAAATGTATAAATACACTGATTCTCTCTGGCTAACCTCTTCATTTGTGCTTTATGTCCCATATATAATTCATCTTTAGGGAACTGCTTCATTACATCCCTGCTACTATTTTGGGAGGGGAGGGTGTTTCAATATCTTTTAAATTTGATCGTCTATAAAAACATAGTATTTTTAAAATTAGCAATACCAAAAACCTCCCTCAAGACCATATCTTCTTAGTTGTCACCTATACCCAGCCTCTTCCTTAACACACACCTGCATTCATTATTTTCTTCATTCTCATGCACTCCTCCACTGCATTCAGCCTTCTGTTCCCCTTACTCCATTAAAACTCTTAAACCGACAACACAGATGACTCTTTGGCTGCTAAATCTAATGGCATTTTAAAATACCTACCTTTATTAAAGTTCCCCTCTTTATTTCACGTATACTAAATTGCAGTTGCCTTATTCTCTGGATAAACCACGGGTCCCCACTAAGAGAAGATTTATTCTTTCTTTAGACATGTTAATTTTGGCTATGTGATTATATAGCTCTCTGTACTCAATAAGAGTCAATTATATAGATTAAAAAAGGAGTATTTTAAGTACTATAATAGCAGTGTCAGACAACTGAAACTAAGAAAAGAAACATAGAAAATTGATCTAGTAATTAGTATTCCTAGTGCTTATTCTTACTAGTATTAAAAAATTTAAAGTATGTTCCAGTCATCCAAAATGTAATAAACATGTATGATGCACTTTAGGGGAAAATATTATTTTTTAAATTAGTACATGACTGAAGATGTAATCATCAATTATCTCTCGCCGTCCTTGAAACCACTTCTTTTCTTCATGTTCTGGACAATAACTTCATTTAATCTCCTCTTTCATCCCTGACTCTTCTTTGAAAGTCTTTTTTTTTTTTTTTTTTTTTTTTTTTTTGTGAGGAGATCAGCCCTGAGCTAACATCCGCCAATCCTCCTCTTTTTTCGCTGAGGAAGACGGCCCTGGGCTAACATCGGTGCTCATCTTCCTCCACTTTATATGGGACGCCGCCACAGCATGGCTTACCAAGCAGTACTTCGGTGCGCGCCCGGGATCCGAACCAGCGAACCCCGGGCCGCCGCAGCGGAGCGCGCGCACTTAACCGCTTGCGCCACCGGGCCGGCCCCAAGTCTTTTTTTTTTTTTTTTTTTTTAAATGATTTTTCCCTACTCTTAAATATTACTTCAAATTATCACAAACTTGTAAATAACTATCTAATGCAAATTTGAGCTGTCTCAAACTCAATATGTACCAATTAAACTAGTTATTTTTTCCTTACTTCATGCCCCTTGAACACAGCTAACTTGAGACAGCTGTCCTGTCTCAAGACATTCCTACTTCACCCTTGCTGTACCAACTGGTGGAATCCTCTTACCTCTATGTGGTAGATTGTGTTTTTGTTCAAAACACCCCCTTCCCTTTTTTATCAGGCCTATCTTTATGGGACTTTACCCTAGTGCCTTGCAATGTGGGAGGAAAATTCTTCCCACCTTATTCCTGTTAGTCTAGACTATCTTACTTTCTTTGGCAAATGAAATGAAATATGCCAAATCTGAGCAGATTCTGTAAGAACTATTATGTGACTATGTTACTTCTTATTTTTTTCCAATGACATGAGAATGGTTTGTCCCAGTTGGAAACTACTTTTTTTTCACCCTGAGTTCTAGAGTGAAGCAACAGGAAACGGAATCCCGAAAACCACGCCTGGCATGAAGTAAGTGTGCTGTGGCAATTTCTTTACTCATTGACAAACCATTATACAATGTTTACTCATACAAACCATTGTATTCTACATGGAGTCATGTATATTTTACTGAATATCAACCTGAAATATGGAAATGGTCCTTTACCTCTCTGTTCTTTACTGATCATGTACAGTTAATATTCTTAATAAGGAATAAGGTTAAGAACATAGACTCTGGAGCCAACTATTTAGATTCAAATCACAGTTCTGCCATTAGATCCTTGGTCTTAAGAAAGTTACTTAAAGCCCCTGTGCCTCAGTTTCCACATCTTAATGTTAACGTACACAAATGTTTGCTATTATCAATACTGACTCTCTAATGTCATTCTTACCCAACCATTTCTCTGTCATCATCATCTTGAATTAGCTACGTTTCCATCATTTGTGGTTTAAATATTGAATTATTTCCTAACAGATATACTCAGCAATCTTTTTGGTCTTCTTCATTCCATTACTTCATTGTAACTAGAATAATCTTTCTAAAATACATATTACTCTTTCTCTTAAAGTATCTGTAGAGAAGGTCCAAAATCATTGTCATACAAAACCCTGCATGAAGTTCTACTGCTGATGTGGAGAGGATTTTGTCTCATCACACAGCTTGCGATTGTGGTCAAACTTTGAGTAGTGTCAGGATGCAAATCTAGGACTTCTTGATCCAGAGCCAGTATTTTTCACCACTTTGCCTCAATTTATTAGACCTAATGTGCTTTTAGTATCCATAATCTCTTTTTCTGAGACATTTAAAGTAGGTATACTGTTTAGTAGTAAATTTAACATGTTTGCCAACCATGTATTTCTCTTTTTTCCCCTGCAATAAATTAAATAATTAATTACTTAAAGTAAATTATTTATGATATACTTTTTAATGCTCAACTACAGTGATCCATATAGACCTGTAGAATTAAAGATGCCCTAAAAGTAAACTACTGTTTACCCTAGGACACATAACCTGTCTTTACATAGTTCTATTTTATGTGTGAGTTCAAATATTCTGTTGTCCTTTATTTTTATATCAGCATGAGGCTTGGTCTGTGTGACTTTTAAAAACAATTCTATCTCCATCTTTTAAAAAATTAATTATTTCAATCATATTGGATTCAAGGTGGAATGAGGTAAATGAATTAATTGATTATTTGAAATAAAATTGGTGTGATTAAATGGGATCTCTTGGTCTAATAATAAGTTTCAAATAAACAATTAGAAGACATGATACATTATTTTTTCTTCTCTGAATTTGGGAGTATTATCTGAAAATATCATTTTGAGTTTCCGTTGAAACACATCATTTGATTTTTAAAAAGAGAAAAAATACCATAAAAATTCACTTGGACTTAACTTTATAATTTTCTTTATTCTACTATAATTTATGTAGTGTCCTATTTTTCAAATAATAGATGGAAAAGAACACTTGTATGTTATTTATAATTGGAATTGAGATGGATTTACCTCCTCCTGTTCCTTGTCAGTATCTTATCCAAAAGCAGTGGGAAGAAATCTGCCTTCTACTAATATTCAATTTGTGAACATTCATATCTTTATTTCAGCAGGAAACTCATTCTATGAACTACAGAAACAGATGCCTATCACCAGGCAAAAATAGGTTTACTCATTTTAAGATGCTGTGAGAAGCTGTTATTTTATCAGTTAAGCATATCATCTTCACCTCAACATAAAAATGAATATGATCACACAAAATCCTTCTGGAAATTTTAGTAAATGAAGCGTATCAGATTTGAACATCTATAATCACTGAGTGAGATTGAAATTAGATAAAGAAATAAAAAAATAAACCTTACAACTGAAAAAACGTGATTCTGGAAGGAAATTCACAGGTGATATAGATGACACTATGGCATCTGGCTTGTTTATCCATGGGATCATTCAATATTAGAATTTGAGGAAGTAATTTAACTGAAGTTAAAAATGCTACTGATCTTAATTCTAGCATGAACTACACAAAAATTCTAAGTTGAAGGATTGTATATAGAAGAATGTTTTGAGGACCAAGTGGTATTATTTTTGTAAACTGTGGTATTTCTAATCATAAAACATGCAGGCTTACGTATATGCTTTATATTGTTGAAATACAAAGACATTTGTGTTCTACTTTTTATTGATGTCTTCTACTTTTAGAAGTTACCTATATGAAAATAGAATTTGGCTAGGAAATAAGAAAATTCTGAATTCTAGATCTGTGTTCGTCACGGACTCACCTTTATGGATTTTATTTTTCTCATATTTTGAATGAATTGTTCGGGCATTGATATCTGTACCACTTTCCCACTCTCAATTTCAGTAAGTGCAGTCATTCAAATGAATGCTCTGAGCTGGTATTGTATTTCTTATTTTGTTTTTTTGGTGATGACGATCAGCCTTGAGCTAACATCCGTTGCCAATCTTCCTCCTTTTGCTGAGAAAGATTAGCCCAGAGCTAACATCTGTGCCCATATTCCTCTATTTTGTATATGGGATGCCACCACAGCATGACTTGATGAGCAGTGCATAGGTCTGCACCCAAGACCCGAACCTGCGCACCCCAGGCCGCCGAAGCAGAGTGCACAAACTTAACTGCTACACCACCAGGCCGGCCCCCTGCATTTCCAGTTTTTGATAAAATAGTCATTGAATTTTCAAGAATCAACGTAGTAGAAAATTTCCTATCAACTTAAAAATTTGCTCCAAACTTTTCTACATTATATGAAAACTTCCAGAAATCATGTCTTCTAATGTCAAGAATAAGTTATTCAAAGAATTGCAGTATTTTAGCTATAAGTTGAAATTTAAATTTAAGTTGTCCTAGAAAATATTTTATTTCAATCTCACAATGTATAAGCCTATGTTAAATTTCATGAATAATTTAAATATTATACAAATTTTCTTAGTTTTTTCTGTAAAATGTAACTGATGAAGTGTTGTAGCTGTCACACTTCTTAGTTTTCTTCATGCTAAATGTACCTGGTTTAAAAGCTTTTCATTTTTGTAGATTCGTAAGCAAATTCTGAACAAAAACATTTCTAACCAAAGTATTTGGCCAGAAAGTGAAATTTTAATTAACATTTCAATGAATGTTAGTGAAAATCATTTACAAGGATGCTACAAGTGATGAATACTTTAATATGATACAGAAATTGAAATACTTTCTACTGGAAGCAATGTCAAGTAAGCCAGGATTCTTTCCTCAGAACTAGAGACTATCAGAAGGAACACTCATCTGGAGTCATTCTGATCTTCTCACTCCCGCCAGCAATGCTTGACAATTTCTGCCAGTGTTTTGTGGGATCTCCTCAGGTTTAATGATGATAAATAAAACAAAGTTGGAACATAAAAAAACAGAATCAGAAATGATACATGTTTTTTCTTGGACTACAGCTATTTTTGCACATTAATTTCATGATATTTATGAAATCAGTAGGAAGCAAAGTGCAAAGTAAGAAGTTGAAGTAAGAAGAAGCTAGGGGATTGTTTTTTATATATATGAACTCTTTTTTTTTTTTTTTTGATGAGTAAGATTGGCTCTGAGCTAACATATGTTGCCAGTCTTCCTCTTTTTGCTTGAGGAAGATTGTCCCTGAGCTCACATCCGTGCCAGTCTTCCTTTAATTTGTACGTGGGACACTGTTACAGCTTGACTTGATGAACAATGTGTAGGTCTGTGCCTGAGATACAAATCCACCATCCCTGGGCTGCCAAAGTGAAGCACGCAAACTTAACCACTATACCACTGGGCCGGCCCCATATGTAAACTCTTATAGGAATCCTCACATTTTCCCAAAAATGTCTTTTATTTAAAATGCATTCTGTGATTATTTATGTTAATGCTATATATTTGTTTTTTTCTCTTGTTTGTTCATGGCATCACAAATTAACAAAAATTATTTTTAACATGAACTAGAGATTTTCCCAAATACTCAGTATAATGTTCATTGTCCCCTCAGTATAGTAATGTGTATAAGCCGAAGACACAGTACAGGGCCTCCACTTCATTCTACTCTCATTGGAATATTGCAGGAATACTCTATGCTTCTGACGTTTTCTGGCAGATAAACAGCTAAGATTGCCTCTTCATAACTGAAATGTTTCCTAGATAATAGAAACAATTTCAATTTTACATAAATTATTCTAGTACCTTGAAGATGATGTATGGCACAACCAATATTAAGAAACAAAGATTACCATGTTGACAAAATCAAAGAGAGTTCTGAAAAGTCAATTTTGGGGCCTCACATACAAAAATAATTCAAAAATTCTAAATAAAATAAAAGCAAATCAAATCCAAACATGCATTGAATTATACTTTATCTAAGACAGCTTGTCTCAATTATGCAATGGTTAACATTAGAAAACTTTTATACACAATATGGTAATTAAAATTAAGTATATTATTATGTTAATGGAATAAAAATAAATCTATTCTTAATTTAAACAGTTAGCTATCACTGCTGAAATAGACTATGTTAATACAGGAACTTAAAAGTGATTTAGGAAACAATTTTATGAATATATGTAAAATGGATATGTAATAGTTGTGCCATCCAAAATCAGTGGGGAAAAGAAATATTCAAATGATGGATAGAACTCTTTTTCTCCTCACATGCTAAATAAAAATATCAGATGATCTAAAGACCAGAACATGAAAATAACCCAGCAAAATAAAAAAAAAACCCAGAAAACAAAAAAATTATAAATACTAAAGGAAAATACACATGAAAGTGCTTAAAACCTTGAGGAATAGAAGGCCTTTTTAATAACATTCAAAAGATGAAAACTGCAAAGGAAATATTGAAATTTTTTTTACCTTTTAAAAATTTTTTTTATATAACAATAAAACTTCTCAATAATAAGCAGGTGACAGTTTGGGAAACAATATTTGAAAGCTATAACAAAGGAAAAAATTTGTTATCCAGAATATATAATAATTTTGACAAATCAAACAAGACAATACAAACAATATATATGCAAATGATATAAACAGGAAATTTTAGAAAAGTAAATACACTTAGACAATACAAGCATGAACATATTCTTGACATTACAAGTAATCAGTAAAATGCAAACAGAGTGCAAATGCAGAGAGAGGCAAGACCTGGGGCACGTGTCTTTATTAGGATCCGTGAATGGAATGCTTGGGGGTTCCCATCCTAAGACCAGATTGGTCAATTCAAATCAAGAACGGGGTCTTATCTAAGGGGGTGCATAAGGGGAAGGCATTGGGAGGCAGGGGAGACTGTTGATCACAAGGGTTGTTGGTAAGTTGTAACATGAACTTATATTTGCTTGTGAGTCTGTGGGCTGCTGTTTATGGAATGTGCTTGCATGGGGGGCTGGTGTCAGCTTAAGGTCATTGCAGCCTGCTTGGCCAAACAAAATAGATGCTGAGACAGCAATACCATGGAGTAGCCTAGCTAAACCCTCCACAGCCTGGACAGTATATTACAGTTAATTTCAGTCAATTTCAGCTCTTAGTATAGTAGCACATACCCATCCCTTACCCCCCAGCCTCATGGCAGGTAGCCATGCATATGTTCCAGGAGCAGCTTGCACACAGCTTCTGAGAGCCAGGGTGGGCAAAAAGACCCTGTCCTCCAAATATCAGGGATCTGTGCTCTGCCTGCCTGCTGATTGATGCGTTTAATTTCAGAGGTTCACACAAAATGCAGATGGCCATCGTTGTTACACTCTCTACCACTGTTGCAAGCCCCTCCTCCTCAGGCCAAAGTGCCCTCTGGGGTATTTAAGGGGCCAGTGCCCTATTTCCCTTTAGTTTTCTCTTTTTCCCCTTTTTGGGAGCCAAACATTAAAGACCAGGACATTCAAAAGCAACTGCATACAAGGAGCAACTAGAAAGTCACCCCGCATACCTGCGGAAAGGCACAGGCTCCAAAAGGACCAGAGAAGACCTTCAGGTTACACCCCAATCTGACCCTCAGCATAGAAACAGTCTACAACAGTCAAAAAAACAAACAAAACCAAAAAAATAGTAAACCCAAGGGAAAGGAGAGAATCTGTTTTCCAGAGTGACGACACTATTAGATTTGAATATTCAGTTTTCAACATTTTCAACCAAAAAAAAAAGAACAAAATCCCATGGCATACAAAGAAATAAGAAAGTATGGCCTATTCAAAGGAAAGAAAAGTAAATCAGAAACCATCCCTACAAAAGAGTTGATAGCAGATCTACTAGTCAAAGACTTTAAAAACAACTGCCTTAGAGAACTAAAGGAAGATGTGGAGAAAGTCAATAAAATGATACATGGACAAAATGAAAATATTGATAAAGAGATAGAAACCAAAAAGAAATTCTGGAGCTGAAAAATACAATAACCAGAATGTAAAATTTGCTAGAGGGATTCAAAGGCAGATTTGAGTAAGCAGAAGAAAGAATCAGCAAACTTGAACATAAGACAACAGGAATTATTGCATCTGAGAAACAGAAAGAAAAATATTGAAGAAAAGTGAACAGAGCCTGAGGGACATTTGAGACACCATTAAGCAGATCAATGTATGCATTGTGAGAGTTCCAAAAGGAGAAGAGAGAGAGAAAGGGGCAAAGGGAATATTTGAAAAAATAACAGCTGAAATTTTCACAAATTTGATGAAAAACATGAATATAAACATCCAAGAAGTTCAACAAGTTCCAAGTAAAACAAATGCAGAGAGAGACACATAGAGGTGGATTATAATCAAACTTCTGAAAGACAAAGACAAAGAGAGAATCATGAAAGAAACAAGAGAGAAGTGACTTGAAACTTACAGGGGATCTTCAATAAAATATCAGCAGATTATCATCAAAAATTTCAGAAGCCAGGGGCCGGCCCGGTGGCGCAAGCGGTTGGGTGTGCGTACTCTGCTGCAGCGGCCCGGGGTTCGCTGGTTCGGATCCCAGGCGCGCACCGACGCACTGCTTGGCAAGCCATGTTGTGGCGGCGTCCCATATAAAGTGGAGGAAGATGGGCACAGATGTTAGCCCAGGGCCGTCTTCCTCAGCAAAAAAAGAGGAGGATTGGCGGATGTTAGCACAGGGCTGATCTCCTCACAAGAAAAAAAAAATTTTAGAAGCCAGAAGACAGTGGGCTGATATATTCAAAGAGCTAAAAGAAAAAAACTGCCAAGAATCATATACATATGGCAGAATTATTATTCATAAGAGAGGGAGAAATTAAGACATTCCTAGATAAACAAAATCTGAGGAAATTCATTACCATTAGATTCACCCTGCAAGAAATGCTAAAGGGCATCTTGCAGTTTGAAATGAAAGGGCACTAGACGGTAACTCAAAGCTATGTGAAGATATAAAGATCTCAGTAAAGGTAAGTACATGGACAATTATAAAAGCTAGTATTATTGTAACAAACATTTGTAACTTCATTTTTTGTTTTTTATATGATTTGAGAGACCAACTAGGGCCGGCCCGATGGTGTACCGGTTAAGTTCACGCACTCCACTTCAGCAGCCTGGAGTTTGCAGGCTTGGATCCTGGACACAGACATATGCACTGCTTATCAAGCCATGCTGTGGCAGGCATCCCACATATAAACTAGAGGAAGATGGGCACAGATGTTACCCCAGGGCTAATCTTTCTCAAGCAAAAAGAGGAGAATTGGCAATAGACATTAGCTCAGGGCTAATCTTCCTCACAAAAAAAAAAAAAAAAAGAGAGAGAAACCAATACATTAAAAAAAAATTATTAATCTAAAAGCTAGTACTATTGTAACTGTGGTTTGGAATTCCTCATTTTGTTTTCTACATGATTTAAGATACTAATGCATTTAAAATATTTATTAATTTAAGTTTTGGGGGCACACAATGTTTACAGATGTAATTTTGTGACATCAACAACTGAAAGGGGTGGGAATGGAGCAGAGTTTTTAAATGTTCTTGAACTTTAGCAGTTATAAATTTAAATTAGAATGTGCTAACCACAATAAAAATAGCTAGAGAATATACACAAGAGGAAATGGGAAAGAAATTCAAATTTTTCACTACAAAAAATCAACTAAACATAAATGAAGACAGTAATGTAGGAAACGAGGGACAAAAAGCTATAAGACATGTGGAAAACATATGAAGTAAGAAGATAAGTCCTTCTTTAGCAATATTCTTTTAATGTAAATGGATTAAATTCCTATCAAAAGACAGATATTGGGAGAATGGATAAAAAAATAACTTGTTCCACAATATGCTACCTACAAGAGATTCACTTTAGATCCAAAGACACAAATAGGTGGAAAATAGGTTGAAAGTGAAAGGATAGGAAAAAAAGCTATTTCTTGCAAATAGTAATAAAAAACAGCAGAGGTAGTAATACTAATGACAGAAAAAATGGACTTTAAATCAAAAAGTTTACAAGCGACAAAGAAAGACTTTATAGATTAGTAAAAGTTTCAATACAGCAAGAAGGTAAAACAATTATAAACATTTACACACCTAACAACAGACCATAACAATATATGAAGCACTAATTGACAGAGTTGAAGGGGAAAACAGACATAGTTCTACAATAATAGCTGGAGACTTCATTAGTCCACTCTCAACAATGGGTAGAACAAGCAGACATAAGATAAGTATAGAAATAGAGGACTTCCTCAGCACAATAAACCAACTAGATCTAACAGACATATACAAAACACTGTACCCAGTAATAGAATACACATCTTCTCAAGTGCACATGGGACATTTTCCAGGATAGACCATATGTTAGGCCACAAAGTAAGTGTCAATAGATTTAAAAATATAGAAATAATACAAATATCTTCTCTGAGCACAATGGGATGAAGTTAAAAATCAATAATAGAAGGAAAACCAGAAAATCCAAAAATTTGTGGAAATTAAACAACACACTCTTAGAAAACAAATGGATCAAAGAAAAATAAAGAGGGAAATTAGAAAATACTTAGAGATGAGTGAAAATAAAAGCACAACATACCGAAACTTATGAGATGCAGCAAAGCAGTACTAGTAATGGAGGAATCCGTATGTATTCTCTCTCACTTACTTGATGATGCAAGTAAATAAATTGTTGCTGCTGTGTTGGGATTAAATCCTCTTCTTGGTATTTACCCTTGAAAATCATCAAACATTGCTAATAGAAACATGTAAATGATTGTTTATGATTATATGGTTTGCAATATTAAACAAATGAAAATGTGATATTTGTCCAACAATAGGGGAACGTATTATACCTTTGCATACTATACAGCTGTTGGAAGTAATGATTTAGATCCAAGTTTAACAGCATGGATAGATCTCTAGGTGATCCATGGCCCACTATTTAGAGGTAATTGAGGACTATAGGAACCAGCAAAGTAGAAGTAACCAAAAGGAAGATTGGAAAACCATCAGTGTATGCTATTCTGGAAATCGTGAGACAAAAAATTCAAAGAAGACAGAAAGGTCAAGTAAGTGAGAACTGAGAAGTGATTCTTGAATTCAGAAATGTGGTACTTGTTGCTGACCGTGACAGACTGATTGTCTTCAGCAGCTGGGTATGAAAGACTGAAGGAAGTACAATCAAGAAAGGGAGCGAGAATTAAAGTCAGGATGAATAGTTACGGATGCAGAAGGGAGTGGGTTGAATTGCTTTCTATATTTCACTGAGCAAGAAAATGGTACTGGCATCTAGTGTTAATAGGACTCGTGGCTTTAGACAAGAGCCTGAACAGTGTATCCACAGTAACAGAAGGGAAGTAGGAACATACCAACAAAGATGCAACTAGGTAGAATTTACTTCCCAAAATGTATGAGAGTATTTAAATACTTTAACAACAGTAACGTCATGATTGCATGGATTGCTGGATTTGTAGCATTGAAGGAGTTGAGCTAGAAAAAGGAGGTAATGGTGGGAGAGTACAATACTTGAGATCAGGGAGGGTTTGTTATTAGCAATGACAAAGTCTAGGTGTGATCTTTGAGATGTAGGGGGTTGATGGGTGATGGAAAGGAATATTGAATGAGAGGTCATAACGAATTCTCAAATCACCAAGAAGTTTGTTGAGTGCAGATTGCCCCAGTGACTAAAATCTCTAAGAAATGGGAAAGTATGATTCAGGGGATTGTAGGTGAAGACAGCAAGAAGGTAGACTGGGTATTATCATATGATAATCTTAGAGTTAAGCTGGGTAGCTAAGCTAATGGATGAAGAAGGGGAAATGAGGGGGAGGGAGCACATTTACCCCATTTCTAATAGCGTAAGGTTCAACAGAGTGAGTAATACGAGAGAGCCTTGTACTTACCACCTGAGAGAGCCACAGCAGAATCAGGGTATGCAGTGAGGTGCCAGATTTAAATTATAGCAGGATAATGCCTGAAGATAAATGAAGAAATTTATAATGGAATGTGTTCCCTAAACCTGAGAGTTTTGTATACAGTCATGTGTCACATAATGACATTTGGGTCAATGACAGACTGCATATAGGACGGTGGGGTCCCATAAGATTAGTACCATACAACCTAGGAGTGTAGTAGGCTGTACCATCTAGGTTTGCACAAGTACACACTATGATGTTCACACAACACAAAATCACCTAACCACACATTTCTCAAAACGTATCCCCCTTGTTAAGTGATGGATGACTGTACTTGTCTTTATAAAATAAAATCCATTCAATTTGTAAAATTGGATTTGGGGACATTTTCTCTAAGAGTCTGATCTGTTTTTGAATATATACATGCACATATGAAATATATACACTCAGCCATATATAATACATATATATGTATTTGAACACATAAGTATTAATATCCATTATTCCATACATTAATTCATATATGTACTTAACTACATTTCAAGTGTTAGATCGGTAACTATGGAGAGTAAAAATTAATGATAATTAATTTTAAATCTTAAGATTATAAGCTATTGAGAGAAGCTGTTACCTTAAACTTCATGAATGATATAAGCAAATAAATAATACAAATTTCCTGACACTGAATAATCACAGGCTAGTTAGAGGAACACATATATAAACAAATATGTGATAAGCAGGGAATTGTCTGAAACACTCTGTAAGGCTGAGGGAAATGTTACTATGTTATTTAGGCTGAGATAAGGGAGTTAATGGAGAAGGAGTGAAAATTTAGTTCAGATAGAGAAGGGTATTTAAACAATATATAAGAAAACAGAAAATTATAAAATTACATAGGACTGGATACTAGGCATGTTGGTAGTTATAGGAAAGGACGTAATGGCAAGTGGGGATATAACTTTAGAGACATCAAGAAAAGTGACATTGGGATAGTCAATTTTCAAAAGCCACCATTTCCTCCTTAAATAATAAGCTGTATAACATCTAGAATTTTGCAAAGTTAACTTAATTAACGATATTTTGAAGACTTAAGTGACTATAAATTACATCTAACAGCTGGCTAGTAATTAGAGAAGGTTGAGATTGAATATTATTATACAGGACAGCTAAATCTATAGATACATTTCCTCCTACAGGATAACTTGCTATATCCCAAATATAACCATGAATCTGCAAAATGATCTGCATTCTAAATACTGGGTCACACTCAGAAATCAAAGCAGGGCTTGAGAGCAACATGAAGATCAGAGTTTAAGGCCAAGTGTGATGCAGAAACTAGGGCCAATAAGTAAGACCCCAATAATATATATAAATACGAATATATGAACTATGAATATAAGTGTATTTAATGCTAAGGCATTATTTTAATAAACAAATCATGGAAAAAATGATGCTAATGAAATCACTTTACACGAACATTGTATTTTAATACTGCACGTTTCTAAAGCTATTTCATGCAAAATCTTCATTCCCCGTAGACCAAACAAAATTTTAATTATTCCTTTTTATTATGTTGGACTTAGCCAAATTTAACTAACAATAACAATGTCAATCAAAGTTAAATTATGGGCCACACAGCACAGAGAAGCATGAAATGTAATTTCTTTGCTAGAGGTAAAAATTTAAGAAAGTTTGGCACAATTGCAAAGCTTATGTCCAATCCCCTTGTATTCTCATAAAATTGGTAGACTTTAAGAATTTAATTTTCATTTTATTCCCTTTGGTGCTTCCTTGCATATGTGAACAGGTTATGAACTTTAGAAAAAGTAATATGAGCAGCTAGGAACTTAGGAACTTAATTCACAGTATAAATTTTTCTCACTGTGCTCATTTCTTTGCTTATATTAGCTTTATAAAGGGATCCAGACAAGTTTCACATATTCCGTTTTGGTTTTAGGGACATTAACTTCTCTTAATCTAGAAGAGTCTCACCTTTTTTTAAAAAAAATTGCATGTTTATATTACATTGACTCTTTGAAGAGATCAGGCCAGTTTTCTGAGGACTTTTCCACATTTTGTTTTTGTCTGATTGTTTTTAAAACCTTGTTTAGATTCAGGTTAAACATCCTTGGTGAGTTCCTGCATAGGTGAGAGACTGTGTTCTACGTACTACATCACATCAGGAATCAGGATAAACGTATGGTTACAGATCCTGCTATCATTGATGCTAGGATTGATCACTTGGTTAAAGAGTTACCGCCAAATCATTCTATTGTAAACATAGTCCTCCCCTCACCAAAAAAAATGCTAGTAATCTGAACAGTGATATTTTGACATCTTACCAAATTTCCTATCTTTCAATAATCCTTTATTTAACTGGTTTAGCATTCACTGATGATTCTTGGTTACATAATTATGTTACTCATATGATATAAAAATACAGCCTTAGTATCAGAAAGGTGTAGTTGGGATCACCGATGTGTTACTAGTTGTGTGCCTGTGAGTGAGTCACATAAAAGTGTTCTAGGGCTAATTTTATATTTGTGTATAATGATGAAATTACTTAACTCAGACATGCTGGTAAAAACAAAGTATATATATGTGCAAGAATCTCACGCTCTCCTCCTGGGAATGTAAAGGAAGGCCACTTTGAATGTGGTTTGGTAGTGTCTACCAGCGCTGCTGAATGTATGCGTATTCTAGAACTCTGCAATTAAACTCCTAGGTCTATAGTCATCAGAAATGCATATATAGTCATGATAATGTATGTATAAAGATACTGACAATAGCGCTATTCATGATATTCAGAAACTGGAAATTAACCAAATGCCCATGGACCACAGAACGAATAAATAAATCATAACATGTTCATTAATGGAAGATTATATAATAACCAAAAAATTTAAAAAAATGAACATAAAATTTTACCAAAAGCTCACAAATATATTAGAGAAAAAAGCACAAACACAAAAGAATACACACTGTGTGATCACTTTTATATAAATTTTAAAAACAGTGAGGGTTTATCAGTGGTGTTAGGACGCTACCCTTGGGGAGGCAGTGACTACAAGGGGACATGAGGGACACTTCTGAATTGAAGATAGACAGAGTGATGTTTGGCATTACTCTCTGCCTCTTGACTGAGGATTTTTAAAAATTTAATCACAGGTCTGTTCATTTTTTTAAAAAGTAATCCAGCTTTACAAACATTGCATTTTTTTTGCGTTTATGATGTACTTTTAAAAAGTGTTAAAAACTTTATGTAAAACATCTTATAGTGCTTGACACACAGAAGATACTAGGTAAATGTCTGTTCCCTTCACGCTTTCTTGTAAATAATAAAACTGTGGGAATGACAAACTCAGACAGTCTCTTCAACCAAACCTTCATGACTTTTTAGAAATACAATTGGTTTTATTTTCCTGTACTTTTGTGTTTACAAAACAAAATGTAACTTATCCATATACTCTATTCCAGTGGGATGGTCTATGGGTAAATCTTGTGAACAATGTTAAAGTAGACAACACTCACTTTGCAACCTGAAATGACATTCAAAGTCCCAGGGGAGTTACATAGAGACCATTCTTTTGATTATCCACTAGAAATGAGACATCTCGCCTGAAACAGATTGGTTTTGAAATTGTTTGTGATGTTGCATTGCCAAATTTTAAAACATATGTTGTGTTTTCAGATTTTAAAGTTTTTAAAGTACAATTGTCCGCCTCAACATTGTGTGGCTAAAATTCATGAATGATATAAAAAATGACCTGTGCTAATTTAAAATGAAACCTGTAAATTTTATTTGTAAATATGATTAACATAGAGGAATTTACATAATAATTACGTCTCTGAAAAATGTATGTGTATATGTTGAATAACCGATTTCCCTCATTTACATACACACATATGATGAAAATATTTGGAATGAAAATTTGGATTTTAGTAAATTTAAATTATAAAGCTATAATAGTTTATATATAATATACATATGTTTCATCATTATTCAGAGAAATCAAATCTTTTGATATTTTAATTACAATTAGAGTAGGTCTACATAATATCAATATAATTTGGTTTAAAAATGACATTTTTCTTAATTTGGGTGATACAAATAAACGTTATGGTTTCTCTTAGTGAACTGATTTATTATTGAACTGAATTAATTTTTTAAAAGATTTGTAAGGGCTATAGGCCATATGCAAAGTTATATTTTGTGGGAACATTTATTAAATTTATGTTTTTAAGTAATTAGTGATGATAGAAGTAATGAGAGGGAAAAATATAGGATTTTTAAAATATCCACTTCTATTATGTCTATTAGGGCATGGGTATGGGTATTTGGTTTTATGACATAAATAGTATATATTGTACAGTATTAAACTTAAAAATTCTCATTACAACACAGAAAATACAATATTTGTATTTACACATTTTGTAGGACACAAGTAAATCAATTGGGGCAGGGTTACATTAAATAACAATGTGAGAAATGAGATCTCTTGGAATTATATATTTTGTTTTACAAGGCACTGGTAATTTTAATTACAAATATTTGATATTGACCCAATTTTACAGTAATCTCTATGATATTTAACTTATGAATTAGAAGTGTGCATTATTTTATGCTGTTTAAATGTCACATAATCTGATTTGACTGTGTGCAAAAATTGGTCCCTCTGGGCAGCGAAAAGTAGACTATTAGTGAGAAAAATGTTCTTAAGTCCTTCAGAATTTCTGCTTTACCACATTTACCAGTCACAGATGCTCAATTTTAAATATTCATCAACATGAAGAGCATACATTATAAAAGATTTCCAAGAGAGATTAGATAAAATGTAAATAGTAAATTATTTATGGTAATAAATGAGGAATATTAAAAACTATCCTTCAAAGATAATAATAATTAGAGCATGTTACTAAATTTAACTGAAAGATTATTTGGGGTCAATTCTGGTAGGTATTTTATAATCCATTCATGTTTATTCTAGAACTATTTCTAAATATAATTGAAGGGACTTAATTTACTATAATAATTGAAATTGGCATAACACAAATAAATACTAAATACTAAATAAACTCTAGACTTGACAACTTTACAGGTTATATCAGTCTATTATTTCTAACCGCTTTTTTGTGGTCAAACTATATATCATTTCATTACACCATTTAATTACTACTTGACATAACTATACAATAATTTTCACCTATATTTTCTAAAGTATATATTTTTAAGTTCTGATAATCTACTAATTTCCTGCCAAGTTTCCCCTTATGGTTCCTTTACTTTTTCTTTCCTTCAGACCACACGTTCTATCAAAATCAGATGTAAGTTAGCATGTCTTTACCTCTAATTTCAGAATATATTCATAATTGAACCCTTATGTCTCCATTGTTTCTATACTAGACACATTTATCAAGTTTATTAGAATCTTGCATCTGGATTATTATAATAGAGTCCTGTCTAAGCCCCCTTCTTTTACTTTTTATGTCCTAAAATCATCTCTCTCACAGCAATCACGGTAAACTCATTAAAACATAAATCAAATCATTCTACTTACCCTCTTAAAGTCTTCCAATAGAATAGTGGGTATTTTTCTTCTTAAAATGTTTCTTAAGGGCCAGTCCTGATGGTCTAGTGGTTAAAGTTCAGTGCTCTGACTACTTCAGTGGCCAGGTTAGTTTCCCCATAGGAACCACATCACCTGACTGTCAGTTGCCATGCTGTGGTGGCAGCTCATATGGAAGAACTGGAAGGACTTACAGTTAGCATATACAACCATGCACCAGGGTTTTGGGGAGGAAAAAAAAAATGAAGAGGAATACTGGAAACAGATGTTAGCTCAGGATGACTCCTTCCCTGCGAAAAAAGAAATATGGTAGAGTTAAAAAAATGTTTCTTTGTTATAATAATTATTATCTTTAATTGATGAACATTAAGTACTCAAAGCAATTTCTCTCCATGCTATCAGACAGAATTTGCCTAACACCACTCAGTATGAAAATGTCAGGTCCTCTCTTGCAGGCTTTCTTGCAGTTAGGAATATGAGACCATGTAGGCTCCTCCCATCATATACAACTGTCCACGTGTTAACTTGGAAGCCACATTAGTGTCTATCACCATAAGAATATAAACTTTATTAGATAAAAGACCTAATCTGGCTTGTTTACTGCTCAATACCCAGCATCTTGACCAATTTCTGCCTCATAATAAGACTATAAAATGCTGATAGGATGCATGCATGAATAATGATAAATATAGTATCTACAGATAAAGTTTAATCCTGATTAGAATGGTATAGATTTTTTTAAACTATATTAATATATCAAAGCCCACTTGATTATTCTCATGTCTTTGAAGTGTTCTTACTATATAAATGTAATGGGGAATTATTGTACAAATGCACAAATAACCCAGATTTTACTTATTAAAATTAAAGCTTATGAAGAATTCTCCCAGGAGCTTATTTAATTTAAAAATTTGTTTTAACAATAACATTTATCCCGTAACAACACTGTTACAAAATACAGATTTTAGAGGCCAGTCCCCTGGCATAGTGGTTAAGTTCGTGCACTCAGCCTCAGGCGGCATGGGGCTCAGATCTCAGGTGCAGACATACACACCACTCATCAAGCCATGCTGTGGCAGCGTCCCACATACAAAAAAATAGAGGAAGATGAGCATGGATGTTAGCTCAGGGACAACCTTCCTCAAGCAAAAAGAGGAAGGTTGGCAACAGGTATTAGCTCAGGGCTGAACTTCTTCACCAAAAAGAAAATACAGATTTTAAAGGAAATTGAAAAAGTAGATATAAAAACAGTTTGATACATCAATGACTTTTTAAAATAACAATGCAAGGCCCGTTAAACAACTTATAATGTGATGTATTACATTCATTTTTGCTAATACTAACATATTTTTTTCATTTATTTATTTACTTTTATTTTTTTGAAGTATAACTGACATATAACATAACACGAGTTTTATGTGTAAAATATAATAATTTGATATTTGTATTATTGTAAAGTGATCACCACAATAAGTCTAGTTAACGTCCATCACCATACAAGGTTACAAAAAATATTTTTTTCTCCCGCAGAGGACTTTTAAGATTTACTCTCTTAGCAACTTTCAAATATGCAATATAGTATTATTAACAATAGTCACTATTCCACACATTACATCTGCATAACTTATTTATTTTATAACTGGAAATTTACACCTTTTGACCCCCTTCATCCATTTCACCCCTTACTCCCACCTGTGGAAACTAAAAATCTGTTCTCTGTATCTATGAAATTTTTGTTTGTTTTTTCATTTGTTTGTTTTTAAAATTCCTCATGTAAGATCACACAGTATTTGTCTTTTTATTTTGACTTATTTCACTTAGCATAATGCCCTTGAGGTCCATCCATGTTGTCACAAATGGCAAGATTACCTACTTTTTTATGGCTGAATAGTATTCCATTGTATGTAAATATTATATCTTCTTTATCCATTCATCCATTGATGGACACTTAGATTGTTTCCATGTCTTAGCTATTGTAAATAATGCAATATGCAATAATATTTTCAATTTCTCATTGTATATGATGTTTAGACATACTATACACTGATATTTTACTTTGGGTTTTCTCATTTAAAGTCATAAGCAAAGTTACACTATTACTATCCATTTTTTTTTTGCTGTATCTAATGTTTGTGCATATATCTTTTTTTAAATTTTTCATCTAGTTTATATTGCATTGTATTTAAAACTATCCTGGGAGGGGGGAAAATGGGGAGTTGTTGTTCAATGTGTATAGAGTTTCAGTTTTGCAAGATGAAGAAGCTCTAAAGATCCATTGCACAACAATGTGAATGTACTTAACACTACTAAACTGTACACTGAAAAATAGTTAAGATGATAAATGTTATGTTGTTTTTTTACCACAATTTTTAAAACAATCACAGGTTTGAATTATAAAGACTAACTTGTAAGAGGAGAGTCAAGATGGCGGCGTAGGCAGACTCTGAACTCACCTCCTCCCATGGACACAGCCAATTTACAACTACTCGTGGAAAAATTACCCCTGAGACAGAACTGAAAACTGGATAAGAGAAACTCCTGCAACAACAGACAATCCTAACTGGGGTGGAAGAGGCAGAGACTCCCTTCTGGAGAGGAAAACGCCGCCTTCACAAGCCGCCAGCTTCACGGCCGCTGGGAGCAGCTCACAGGTACGCAGCCTCCCTGGAGGCACGGGGCCCTGAGCCGGGGAGCGCCCCCGCTGTGGGCATTTTGTGGACCCAGCACAATTGACACCAGCGGCATAATATCTGACTGTGCCTGCTACTAAAGCATTGGGGAGTACACCCAGAAAACGCGGTTCACAAAGAAACTAAAACTGGCTCTTAAAGGCCCGCGCACAAACTCACCCGTTCCAGAAAGCATCCTAAAATCACCAGAAAGAAAGGTGCACAGTGCTTTGGTGACAAGAGACTCACCTAATAGGCCCTGAGTGCATCTCGGTGAGGGGTGAGACCTCTCCAGGGACTGGGACATTGGCGGCGGCCATTGTTGTGGCCTGGTGTGAGCATGCTGACACAGAGGCCATTGGAGTTCTCCCTGAGGCCTGCTAGCCCAGGGTCTGCTCCACCCACTAGAGCACTGATTTAATCCAGCTTAGCCAGGGCAGGCAGCCCACCCTAGAGACTGGCCCCACCCAACAACAAGCCCACAGGCAACGTGTGGGCCTGCATAGATTGGTGACTGGATTCTCCGCAGCCTGGCAACTGAGCTGACTTGAGTGGGGCAGGGTGTGCACAAGGAGCGGGTGGAGAGTGTGGGGCTGTGGCGGAGTGTGTGGGGCTCCCGCCATGGAGAGACTGGGTCCGCTTGGGGAGGTCGGGGCGCTCACACGGGGCAGGACTGTGTTGACTGTGTGTGTGGACCTGTGGGCAACAGGGCTTCTCAGCTGCAGAAGACTTGTGCTTCTCAAAGACCCACATAGGAGGTTTGCCCCACCTTCCAAAGTCTAAAACAATTGGGTGCTCCTGTGCCTGAGGCCAGCCCCACCCAGCTGCTAATCCTGAGAGAGCTGACAAGAGACATAATAGGCTAGAGGCTTGCAGCAACTGTAAGGCCCTGAGCCTAACAACCTGCCACACTGGGGGCCTACTCAGTTAAAAGAAATACTGCAACACAAATGTGGTATTAGAACTTACAGCCAACTGTGCTGGGGTGCCCCACACCTGATAAAGAGACTGAAGGGCCCACAACAACTACAAGCAGCTGAGCATTACAACAGCTGGCCAGGAGCGTAACTCAGCCTCCCTGGGCGCCTATAGGGAGAGCTAACAGACCGCAATAGAAGGACACACGTAGCCCACATAGGGGCCACCCCTGGAACATTGAGAACTGAGGGAAGGACACTGGAAGCCTCCTAAGGCATCACTTACATAAAGTCACCTATCCAAGAGCAGGAGACGTAGCTGACCTACCTAATACGTAGACACAAGCACAGGGAAAGAGGCAAAATGAGGAGGCAAAAGAATACATTCCAAGTAAGGGAACAGGACGAAACCCCAGAAAAGGAACTAAGTGAAACAGAAATGAGCAACCTACCCGACAGAGAGTTCAAACTAAGAGTGTTAAGGATGCTCACTGATCTGGGGAGAAGAATAGATGAACTCAGTGAGAATGTCAACAAAGAAATGGAAGATATAAAAAAGAACCAATCAGAAATGAAGAATACAATACTGGAAATGAAAAATTCATTAGAGGGACTCAAAAGCAGAGTAGAGGATACAGAAGAACGGATCTGTGAGCTGGAAGAAAGACTAGAAGAAATTACCCAAGGTGAACAGGTAGAAGAGAAAAGAATTAAAAAGAGTGAGGACAGTCTAAGGGACCTCTGGGACAACATCAAGCACACTAACATCCGTGTTATAGGTGTCCCGGAAGGAGAAGAGCGAGACAAGGGGGCAGAGAATCTATTTCAAGAAATAATAGATGAAAACTTCCCTAACCTAAGGAAGGAAACAGACATCCAGGTACAGGAAGCACAGAGAGCCCCAAACAAGATAAACCCAAAGAGGCCCACACCAAGACACATCATAATCAAAATGTCCAGAATTAAAGATAAAGAGAGAATCCTAAAAGCCGCAAGAGAATGTCAAGTTACATACAAAGGAAACCCCATAAGGCTATCAGCTGACTTCTCAGCAGAAACCTTACAGGCTAGAAGAGAATGGCATGATATTTTTAAAGTGCTAAAAGGAAAAAGCTTACAGCCAAGAATACTCTACCCAGCAAGGTTATCATTCAAAATTCATTCAAAATGGAAGGAGAGATCAAAATTTTCCCAATAAGCAAAAATTAAAGAAGTTTGTCACCAAGAAACCAGTGCTACAAGAAATGTTAAAGGGACTGATTTAAGGGGAAAAGAGAAGACCACAAAGAGGAAAAATTATCTATTTCCATGATTAGAATGTAATGAATACGAATGCACAAAAAAGAGGTTAGATATGATATTAAAAACATAAAAGGAGGGAGGAGGGGAGTTAAAGAGTACAGCTTTCAGACAGAGGTCAAACTAAAGTGACCATCAATTCTTTATAGAAGAAGTAAGGAACAGAGAAGGACTACTAAAACACTGAGAAAAAAAAAAAAAGTTAAAAATGGCAGTAAGTACATACTTATCAATAGCTACTTTAAACGTCAATGGACTAAATGCTCCAATTAAAAGGCATAGGCTGGCTGACTGGATAAAAAAACAAGACTCATATATATGCTGCATACAAGAGACACACTTCAGACCTAAAGACACTCACAAACTGAAAGTGAAGGGATGGAAAAAGTTACACCACGCAAATGGCAATGAAAAGAAAGCTGGGGTAGCAGTACTCATATCAGACAAAATAGACTTTAAAACAAAAACTGTAAAAAGAGACAAAGAAGGGCATTACATAATGATCAAGGGAACAATCCAACAAGAGGATGTAACACTTGTAAATATCTACGCACCCAATGTAGGTGCACCTAAATATATAAAGCAATTATTAACAGACATAAAAACAGAAATAGACAGTAACACAATAATAGTAGGGGACTTTAACACTCCACTTACACCAACCGATAGATCATCCAAACAGAAGATCAATAAGGAAACATTGGCCTTAAACGACACACTAGAACAGATGGACCTAGTAGATATATACAGAGCATTCCATCCAAAAACCGAAGAATACACGTTCTTTTCAAATGCACGTGGAACATTCTCCAGGATTGATCACATATTAGGCCACAAAACTAGTCTCCATAAATTTAAGAAGATTGAAATAATACCAACCATCTTTTCTGACCACAACGGTATGAAACTAGAAATCAACTATAGGAAGAAAATCAGAAAAGCCTCAAATACATGGAGATTAAACAAAATGCTACTGAACAACGACTGGGTTAACGAAGAAATCAAAGAAGAAATCAAAAAATACCTGGAGACAAATGAAAATGAAAATACGACATGCCAGAATTTATGGGATACAGCAAAAGCGGTTCTAAGAGGGAAGTTTATAGCGATACAGGCCTATCTCAACAAACAAGAAAAATCTCAAATAAACAATCTAACAATGCACCTAAAGGAACTGGAAAAAGAAGAATAAACAAAGCCCAAAATCAGTAGAAGAAGGGAAATAATAAAAATCAGAGAAGAAATAAATGAAATAGAGACCAAAAAAACAATAGAAAAAATTAATAAAACCAAGAGCTGGTTCTTTGAAAAGATCAACAAAATTGACAAACCTTTAGCTAGACTCACCAAGACAAAAAGAGAGAAGGTACAAATAAGTAAAATCAGAAATGAAAGAGGAGAGGTTACAACAGACACCTCAGAAATACAAAAGATTATAAGAGAATATTATGAAAAGCTATATGCCAACCAATTCGACAATCTGGAAGAAATGGATAAATTCTTAGAATCATACGACCTTCCAAAACTGGATCAAAAAGAAGTAGAGAATTTGAATAGACCAATCACCAGTAAGGAGATCGAAACAGTAATCAAAAACCTCCCCAAAAATAAAAGTCCAGGACCAGACGGCTTCCCTGGTGAATTCTACCAAACATTCAAAGAAGACTTAATACCTATCCTTCTCAAACTCTTCCAAAAAATTGAGGAGGGGTGGGGGGGAAGCTCCCTAACTCATTCTACGAAGCCGACATTACCCTGATACCAAAACCAGACAAGGACAACACAAAAAAAGAAAATTGCAGGCCAATATCACTGATGAACATCGATGCGAAAATCCTCAACAAAATACTAGAAAATCGCATACAACAATACGTTAAAAAAATTATACACCATGATCAAGTGGGATTTATTCCAGGGATACAGGGATTGCTCAGCATTTGCAAATCAATCAACGTAATACACCACATTAATAAAATGAAGACTAAAAATCACATGATCATCTCAATAGATGCAGAGAAAGCATTTGACAAGATACAGCATCCATTTATGATAAAAACTCTGAATAAAATGGGTATAGAAGGAAAGTACCTCAACATACCAAAGACCATATATGACAAACCCACAGCTAATATAATCCTCAATGGTGAAAAACTGAAAGCTATCCCTCTAAGAACAGGAACCAGACAAGGATGCCCACTGTCAGCACTCCTATTTAACATAGTATTGGAAGTCCTAGCCAGAGCAATCAGGCAAAAGAAGGAAATAAAAGGGATCCAAATTGGAAAGGAAGAAGTGAAACTCTCACTATTTGCAGATGACATGATTTTATACATAGAAAACCCTAAAGAATCCACCAGAAAACTTTTAGAAGTAATAAACGAATATGGTAAAGTTGCAGGATACAAAATCAACATACAAAAATCAGTTGCATTTCTGTACACTAACAACGAAGTAGCAGAAAGAGAAATTAAGAATACCATCCCATTTACAATTGCAACAAAAAAAAATAAAATACCTAGGAATAAACTTAACCAAAGAGGTGAAAGATCTGTACACTGAAAACTATAAAACATTTCTGAAAGAAATTGAAGAAGACACAAAGAAATGGAAAGATATTCCGTGCTCTTGGATTGGAAGAATTAACATAGTTAAGATGTCCATACTTCCTAAAGCCATCGATAGATTCAATGCAATCCCTATCAAAGTTCCAACAACATTTTTCACAGAAATAGAACAAAGAATCCTAAAATTTATATGGAACAACAAAAGACCCCGAATAGCTAAAGGAATCCTGAGAAAAAAGAACAAAGCTGGAGGTATCACACTCCCTGATTTCAAAATATACTACAAAGCTATAGTAACCAAAATAGCATGGTACTGGCACAAAAACAGACACACAGATCAATGGAATAGAATCGAAAGCCCAGAAATAAACCCACACGTCTATGGACAGCTAATCTTTGACAAAAGAGCCAAGAACATACAATGGGGAAAAGAAAGTCTCTTCAACAAATGGTGTTGGGAAAACTGGTTAGCCACATGCAAAAAAATGATAGTAGACCCTTACCTTACACCATACACAAAAATTAACTCCAAATGGATTAAAGACTTGAATGTAAGACCTGAAACTATGAAACTTCTAGAAGAAAACATAGGCAGTTCGCTCTTCGACATCGGTCTTAGCAACATCTTTTCAAACACCACATCTGACTGGGCAAGAGAAACAATAGAAAAAATAAACAAATGGGACTACATCAAACTAAAAAGCTTCTGCACAGCAAAGGAAACCATCAACAAAACGAAAAGACAACCTAACAATTGGGAGAAGATATTTGCAAACCATACTTCTGATAAGGGCTTAATCTCCAAAATATATAAAGAACTCATGCATCTCAACAACAAAAAAACTGCCAACCCAATTAAAAAATGGGCAAAAGACCTGAACAAACATTTCTCCAAAGAAGATATACAGATGGCCAACAGACACATGAAAAGATGTTCAAAATCACTAACTATCAGGGAAATGCAAATCAAAACTACAATGAGATATCACCTCACGCCCGTCAGAATGGCTATAATTAACAAGACAGGAAACAACATGTGTTGGAGAGGATGTGGAGAGAAGGGAACTCTCATACACTGCTGGAGGGAGTGCAAACTGGTGCAGCCACTATGGAAAACAGTATGGAGATTCCTCAAAAAATCAAGGATAGAACTACCATATGATCCAGCTATTCCACTGTTGGGTATTTATCCAAAGAACTTGAAAACACCAATTTGCAAAGGTACATGCACCCCTGTGTTCATTGCAGCGTTATTCACAATAGCCAAGACTTGGAAGCAACCTAAGTGCCCATCAAGGGACGAATGGATAAAGAAGCTGTGGTATATATACACAATGGAATACTACTCAGCCATAAGAAACGATGAAGTCCAGCCATTTGTGACAACATGGATGGACACTGAGGGTATAATGCAAAGTGAAATAAGTCAGAGGGAGAAGGTCAAATACCATATGATTTCCTTCTTTAAGTAGTAGATAATAACAACAATAAACAAACACATAGGGACAGATTGGATTGGTGGTTACCAGAGGGGAAGGGGGGAGGGAGGAGGGTGAAAGGGATAATTTGGTACATGTGTGTGGTGATGGGTTGTAATTAGTATTTTCGGGGTGAACATGATGTCATCTATGCAGAAATAGAAGTACGATGATGTACATCTGAAATTTTTACAATGTTATAAACCAATGTTACTGCAATAAACAAAAAATTAAAAAAAAAAAAAAAAAAGACTAACTGTGGGCCGGCCCCGTGGCTTACAGGTTAAGTGCACTCGCTGCGCTACTGGCAGCCCAGGTTTAGATACCAGGCGCGCACCGACGCACCACTTCTCCAGCCATGCTGAGGCCACATCCCACATACAGCAACTAGCAGGATGCGCAACTATGACATGCAACTATCTACTGGGACTTTGGGGAGAAAAAAGGAGGAGGATTGGCAATAGATGTTAGCTCAGAGCCGATTTTCCTCAGCAAAAAGAGGAGGATTGGCATGGATGTTAGCTCATGGCTGATCTCCATCAAAAAAAAAAAAAAAGGAAAAAAGAAATGAAAAAGGAAAAAAGCATAAAAAAAAAAGGCTAACTTGTTATTTTGCTTAGTATAGAGGATGTTCACATCAATAAGAAAATCATGAATAGATCAATGAGAAGGAGTTAAGTGACTTAAACAGAAATTTATAATACAAATGGTCAATGATGAAAAAATTCAAACTCACTAAGTTACCTCAGATGCATCCATTTAAAATTTGTCATATTTAACAACAAAATGGCAAGAATTTAAAAATATATGTATGTCTAAATGAAATTCTCCATCTTGGTAAGGTCCCAGGGAAGCAATCAGTCTCTCTTCTTCCCTGAAAAATATATACTCTTATTGTAATATTCAAATATTCTCACTATGTATTAACAGATTCCAGACCCAGACCCAAATCAAATCTCTCCACAATTTGGGTAGATCACAAGATAATGCCACATGCTTGATGTCCTTTTGACTTTTAGTAATTGGAAAAGGGTCTGTGGAATTACAACATGTAAAAATCCCATTCACGGAAATATTGAAGCAAGAATTGAGAAAATTAGTAACCAAGAAAAGAGAGCTTTTGTCACAGTAAGAAGTACGTATGTAAATTCTTAAGGTTTAGGAGATGATTATTTTTTATATCCTTTTGCTCATTTGTTTTCTTGGTTGCAATATTCCTGGACTTTTACAAATTTCTAGAACCAGCAAGAGAAAGAAAGGGTCTTCATGATAAGGTCACTAAACTCCGTCACCTGCTCTTTCTCCTTTCTTCTTTTCTCTACTTTCTTTTTCTTTTCATCTCATTCTCGTTCCTCTGCATCTTCCTGTGTTGCTGCTTCTATTTTATCTTCCTCTTGCTGATTCTACTCCTCTTCCTCACCCTCCTCCTCCTTTTTTCTTTTTCTTTTCCCAAGTAATGACATTAACAAACAGCAGCAGCAAAACAAAACTGACTTAAAAATGAACTACACTTAATATGTTATCTTATATTTTAACAGTAATTTGTCTATTAAAGTGTTTTAGAGTGTGAATAAAAGTTTGCTGAATAATTAATTGGTTTAATAGTTATGCTTTTGTAAGGTCTATAATACTACTAAAATGTTGTAAGTAATTAATGGATAAAAATAATCAAATAAAATTAACATCACATAAAATACCAGTAGCACAGAGTTTATCTCAAAAAAAGGAAATTCTTACATAAAAAATAAATAATGTGATTGATACACAAGGACGATCATCATAAGCTTATTATTTTATTTGTCCAAATATTATTTGAAAATTCTCAATTCACATAACTAATTAAAACTTAACTGTAAAAGAATTACTTTTTTTTTTTTGAGGAAGATCAGCCCTGAGCTAACATCTATTGCCAATCCTCCTCTTTTTTTCCCCTTTTTCTCCCCAAAGCCCCAGTAGATAGTTGTATGTCATAGTTGCACATGCTTCTGGTTGCTGTATGTGGGTGGCGGCCTCAGCATGGCCGGAGAAGCGGTGCATCCGTGCGCACCCAGGATCGGAACCCGGGCCGCCAGCAGCGGGGCGCACGCACTTAACCACTAAGCCACGGGGCTGGCCCCAAAAGAATTACTTTTTATATATGATGAATCATACATATGATAAAGTTACACTAACATAATGATCATTGAGGAAAATAAATCAAGACAATACTCCTTAAATCTCTGGGTCACATAGCCTTTTTAAATTTGTTGAGACTGAGTTTTGTCTAGGAAATTGAATGCATTATATGTGCCGTTTAATTTTTATCAGTTATATCTCAACACTGGTAAAAATTAATCTGTCTTGGGCCGGCCCCGTGGCTTAGCGGTTAAGTGTGCGAGCTCCGCTGCTGGCGGCCCAGGTTCGAATCCCAGGCACCCACCAACGCACTGCTTCTCCGGCCATGCTGAGGCCGCGTCCCACATACAGCAACTAGAAGGATGTGCAACTATGACATACAACTATCTACTGGGGCTTTGGGGGGAAAAATAAATAAAATTATTAAAAAAAAAATTAATCTGTCTTGACCCAATTACCGCCTCTTATTTACTTTTGATCTCTGTAAGAATTATGTTGTTTTTTGTGCAGATTCCTCACCAACTACAATTTATGAAAATAGATCCAATTAATTAGTTCATGTAAAATTATTAAACAAACATTAATTTACTAAACAAGATAAGCATTTATTATAGTTATTGATGAGTTTAATTTGATTTATAAATATTTAAGATACATTAATTTGTCTTTTTTCAACTGTAATGATACAATGATTTAGCAATGAGTCTTGAATATCTGAGGTCAGTCTGATATCACAAGAGAAGGTCTTTCAAGCATATATACACAGAAAGAAAAAAAGAGAAAGTGTTAGCATGATTGGAAAAAGAAAACCTACCCTGTAGTGAAAAAGCTCAAACACTAATTGTCAGAGGATAACATAAAGTATAGAAAAAGGTAACAAAATAGAAAAAAATAGGTTTTTCTCATTAAAATATACATGACAAACTAAGAGAAATCATACCATTGGATACAAATTAATTATAGAATCCTTAGAAATAGAAAGTGAGAAAGGGCATAAAGACACAAATAAAAAAATCACAAATTTCCACAAAACTCATAGAAAAATATTTAACCTCACTATCACAGAAAATCTTTTACCTATACAACTGGTAAAGTTTTTAAAAGACAGATTTGGGGAAAATTAGGTGGAGGATTAGAATTGCCACAGTCTTGTAGTAGATGTGAAACTGATACAACCTCTCTGGAAATGCAACAAATTTTTAAATGCAACAAATTATTAGTTTAAGCTGCTCTAACAAGAGATGTAAAGTACTCTGGCTCAGACAACTGAAAAAAGACGTAAAATACTGTGGCTCAGACAAAATAGAAATGCATATTTCTTACATAAGTCTAGAGCTATGCAATGGTCAGGGCAGTTAGTCAGTTTCAATTCATGAGATCATTCAGTGACCCATACTCCTTTCATTTTATTTCTCTGCCACCATCTCCAAGAGGATTGTTGCCATCTGCATGAACAAACATGAGTCACACCACCATATCCGTGCAACAGGAAGAAGAAAACCTTAGAGGATCAAACGTCAAATGTGTTAAGGCCAAGATCCAGTAAAGGTAATTATGAATTTTATTTATATCCCATTGCTACAAAATTAGACACATAATCAAAGCTATCTGAAAGTAACATTGGCCAATGAATTCTCTAGCTGGCTGATTAATTAGCATAACTGTATTATTAGCTATAGTTTCTTGCTTTCAATCAGTTCTATGTGAAAGTTACCACTCCCAGAAGAATTTTCTGGGTATAATTCTTAAACTTATGAAATTTCCTCCTATATTTAACGTTGCCTATGTTGTACTCAACTTTCTCAGCATCAATTTAATGGTGATTAATTTCATGCCAGCTGGAAACTCTTGATCTATGCAGCTGGGCTGACAACCATTGTCTACATAAGTAAAAATAGTGCAATGCAGTTCAAAAAGACTCTGAGGGGCCGTCCTGGTACCATAGTGGTTAAGTTTGCACACTCCGCTTTGGCGGCCCGGGGTTCGTGCGTTCGGATCCCAGGCACCCACCTACACACCACTCCTCAAGCCATGCTGTGGTGACATCCCATAACCAAAACAGAGGAAGAATGGGAGGGATGTTAGCTCAGGGACAATCTTCCTCAAGCAAAAAGAGGAAGATTGGCAACAGATGTTAGCTCAAGGCCAATCTTCCTCACCATAAAAAAAGAAAAAGACCGAGCCACAGAGCTCCTGCTTTTGGTTGTAGACAAAGCTCCTGCTTTTAGCAGTAGACAAACAACTGTTTTTTTTTTGTGATACTGAATCCTCAAATTCTGTACTTTCACAAAACTTCTATTGCATGTTGCAGGCAGAACGTTGCTTTTTTAGCAGAACTCCATTTCCTTCCAAGTATACTTGCAAAGTGGCCTTCTGACTCCTTCCTGTAGAGTTACAGCCTCCATAGCATGCATTCTGCTGTCCAAGTCATCACAGGTGGTGGTTACATCCAATTCTGCAATGACATAGTGAAGATCACAAGTCTTCAAGTCTCCATTCATTGTTTCCTTCTTGTGCAAGGCCCAAGTAGCAAGTCATTGCCATATATTTTAGGTTTTGTTCAAGCAACACTCCAACTTCAAAATTCCGCTAATACTTTATGTACTCTCTAGGTGAAAGGCTAAGCTGCTATAACAAAGAGACCACAAAATACGGTTATTTAAATCATTGCAATTTAATTATGTTTTCACACCATAGTCCCATGATTGGTGGTGGTGTAGTGGGGGTGGATCTAGGGCAGGAGATGTCTCTGTAATAATTTCAGTCACGCCACCATGCTAAAGATGTCACTTCCATCTCTGCTTCCACTAAAGTTGTTACCATTATTCAGATAATGAAAATGGAGATAGAGACAGTCCGATCAATGCACTTGGTAACATACTCAACAAACAAAATGGTAGAAAAGAAAGAAATTAAAATAAGTGAATGGGGTCTCAGTAGCGTTATAAGTAACCAACCCCACCAGTGATATATTCCTACAGAGAACCAGTTGATACAGGCTCCTACTTTCATCTGTGGCTAATCTCAACCCTGTCCTTTGTTTACATTATATAAGTATTGGTCCCAACTCACTTTTTTCATAAATATTATAAAATATTTTTATAATTGACATTTACTTTAATACCGTTTATTTAAAATTACTACAAAAACTCATGACTTATTGTGGGGGAGATATTTATTTTTAATTTAATATCCAAATATCCATGTAGTCCCCCATATTTCTTATCATCTTTGTGGGCATATCTGTCTCTGGGAATAGTTATGACCAATAGGAGAATTAGAAATAATTCCGTTCCATCTGTAGAGAATCATTTAGGAGACTATATTCAAAATTACCATTTGCTCAGCTCCTGCTGTATTGAAGATGGTAGATTGACACTAAGATGACAAAATAAGGAAAAAAATCCAAGCAGTCCTGATCACTGAGTCACCACAGGAGCCATGCATACCCCTGACTCATCAGAAATACATCAGAATTTGCATCAACGTAATGTAAATCTCTTTTAATATTTAAGCATTTCTTTGTACTACCACATATTCTTGCATGTTCTATTACATGGATTGGTACAGGAAGTGGGGTATTGTGATATTAAAAAAAAACATGCAACATTGGCTTAATGAGTAAACTGTAGACTATTAGAGAAAAATGATAATAGAGGCTGAAAAAGATAGAGGTTGATGTTGTACAGGACTGTGATCTATGAATACTTGGAAGGCAAGCTATTTGTAATGAATTTGTAGCTTCAAAGAAAGAGTATGGAAATAAGAAATCTAGAAGTGTATTCTGCTGGCCACCCTGCCTCATAGCAGTGGAAGTTCTGCAATGGCCTTCTGCCCAGATTCTTGGCCTCTCACCTTAAGCTGAGAACTGGCAATGTCCTAAGGGAAAATAATAGCAACAGAATGTCAATTGACTTCTCCGAAATTCACCCCCCACTGGGATATTGATCCTATAAGTTCCATTTTCCTAACACACAAAAGTCTTAGGTGTGTGGGGCCGGCCTGGGGGCATAACGGTTAAAGTGTGCGTGCTCTGCTTTGGCAGCCCTGGGTTGGCAGGTTCGGATTCCAGGCGTGCACCGACACACCACTTGTCAAGCTATGCTGTGACGGTGTTCCATATAAAGTAGAGGAGGATGGGCGTGGATGTTAGCCCAGGGCCAATCTTCCTCAGCAAAAAGAGGAGGATTGGCAACGGATGTTAGCTCAGGGCGAATCTTCCTCAAAAAAAAACATTTGGTGTGTGTACTGTGCGTGTGTTCCACCTTTCTTCGTTGTTCACTGCTGGAGCAGTGGTATAACAAAAGGTCATCCATCTTAGGAAAACTAGAAGCTTCAAAGGTAAAATATTTTATAATGTGGTAATCAATCAACTAATTAGGCAATTAATGTAAATTAAGACTTTAAAAACATCTTTCCTGTTTTTTTCCTAAAAGTAGTCTGCTAGCAGCACTGGAAACACTTCAAGTCCGCTAGTAACTTTCATGAATTTATTCATGAAATTTATTCTCTTATGAAGCCCCACTAAAAGGAACCAAGACTCCACGAAGTTGTGCTGAGTTCATATTTTTAGTTAGCAAAAAGCAGGATGTGTCTGAAATATCTCCTTGTGTCCCAGATTCCAGTATGTTTATGAGACTGGAAGCAAGCAATTGATATTCATTATTGGTAGATGTAGTGGTAGTAATTTCTAGTGAAAAATGTTTTTGCCAGTCCCTTAACTCAGAGTAACACACCAAAAGTTTGAAGGTAATATAAGAGTATCAAATGCTAATTTCATACCAAATAGAAGTACATACGATAGCTTAGCTTAGGTTTAATATTTGTGAATATTAATAAGGAAGTAAAATATACACAGGTGATTATTTATTTTTGGCAGACGGTTTATAATGCAGAAATGAGTAAGTGTGTGTGTGAATCAAATTAATCAGATAAATATTGATAGATTTAGCAAAAAATAAGAAGGTCTAATCAACAGCACCAATCATCATAATAACCAATTAAAAAATGTTTGAATATGTATGCCAAAATGATAAATTAACCACATGTTTCAACAAAGAAGATTGACCGCGTGGGTTCAGTCCCTCATCTCCACACAAATGAAACATCTAGATACTGTATTAATTATCATGGATTCTAATTAGGTAAAAAGAAACATCCAATAAGACTGAGATGCAAGATCCATA
Organism: Diceros bicornis minor; assembly: GCF_020826845.1. Taxonomy (NCBI): domain Eukaryota; kingdom Metazoa; phylum Chordata; class Mammalia; order Perissodactyla; family Rhinocerotidae; genus Diceros; species Diceros bicornis. The sequence goes on from NC_080777.1 coordinate 19,160,067, forward strand.
TATCATAATGACAGAATAATGAGTTTGGCAATGTTGCTCATGTGAAAGTCAATGTGTATATCATTTCCCCAAAATACATTGTTTAAAGCATTAAATCTGTGTGAAAGTCATGAACTTGAACATACATTGAACTAACAATTGAAACTTAAAACTTGCTCAGGGTTGGAAAACTTTGGAATAAAAATTTGCTTCCTTGACCTGCGATGAATCAATTGGTTGACCTCTAGGTCCCACATGAAAGGCTGTTATGAAGTGACAGCTATCTTTTCATAAGATGACCAAAACACTTAGAAAGTTTAAAAAATCTGATAAAATTACTGCTACTCTGGAAATAGTAAGGATAAAGCGAAAAAACATTGTGACATTTTATGTGTGTTCTATACCCATGATGGACTACTATGCTGCTATGTCCTGATATGGACATACGTTCAGGATGTATTAGGTGTAAACAAATACACCTAGTGTATATAGAGATTGTCTGATGGGAAGATGGGCTGGCAGTAAGTATTATCTATGTTTAATTTTTATATTTTTATATTTTGAATTAATTCAAACAACAAAATAAAAATTAAATTTAAAAACAATGTCAGAAAAAATACAAGAATGTATACGGAAATAAGACTGAAATAAAATGTTCTAGAGATTTTAAATCTTGCCACCTCATTTCTATATTTTACATACTGTTTAATAACAACAGACCCTATTTATAGAATTAATGTGTAATCTTAGTGTGCTAAAATAAAAAGCCATATGGGATCATGAAAGAGAGAACAAAAATCACTTGTAATCCTACCCCTGTTCTTTAATCATTACAGCAGGCATGTGTGTTTGAGTTCAAATATTCTTCCATCCTATCCATTACAGCAACTTGGTGAAAAGTGAGCCTTATCATGCCAGATTGCCTGGGTCTGAAGCCCAGGTACACTGTCAACTCTATCAGGACAAATGTGTCACTTAACACCTGTGTGTCTCAGTTTCTTTATTAGGAAAAAACAGAATAGTAAGACTAGAGATGTTATGAAGATTCAACCTTTATATTTTATCACACTACTTCAACTAATTCATTCAAAAAATATTTGTTGAGCACTTCATTTGTGTCAAAAAAACTTGCTTACTAAGGTTTAAAAAAAAAAGTAAAATAAAAACCCCCATCTATTTTTTCACATTTTCTACCCAATACAAATCATGATTCAAAGACAACATTGGACTATGTCACCCTGTTTTTCATCCCATCCAACCCTTCTCAAACCAGTCATCATAACAGCAACTAGCAGACCATCAGCTTGCCCCAGACTGAACATTGAGACTTTCTTCTTTTTTTAATGTGTATCTGTGTGTAGTCAATATACAGAAAATAAAAAGGGCTCTCATGTTCTAACATCCCCATTAAGAAACAGAAAAAAGGCTTATTTTTATAGTCTCTTTTGTGTGTATATAAACAGTTTAAAGAATCAACAACAAATGTCCCAGTGTCTACTTTAAGTCCTATAAAATTAGTGTTGACTTTGCAATCTCCAGTTTCTCTATTTTACCGCGATTTTGAATTTTATGTTAACTGTTACCTTGTTTTAGTTTATAGTACCCAAGAGTATAATGGTAAATTATATCTGTATTTTATACTTATTTATATTAAATGTTATACAGTGTATTCTTCTGTGGCTTCTCTTTATGGGTTAACGTTATGCATTTTGAAATGTTGATAGCTGTTTCTCTAGTTCATTTATTTTCAACAACATAAAGTATTATACAGTGTGTATATAGATATAAATGTATTTATCCATTCTGCTATTGGAAGATGGTGCATATTTTTGTGGTTTTCTAACCAAAAATGAAGCTACTTATGCAATAATTTTCTTTCCAGTTTTATTGATAAATAGTAGACATATATCACTGTATAAGTTTAAGCTATACAGCATGATGGTCTGATATTCATATATTGTGAAATGATTACCACAATAGGTTCAGCTAACACCCATCTTCTCATATAGATAGAATTAAAAGAAAAGAAAGAAAAAAAGGGAAAAAGGAAAAAAAAATTCTCCTTGCAATGAGATCTCATAGGATTTACTCTCTTAACAACTTTCCTATATATCATACCATAAAGCAGTGTTAGCTATAGTCATCACATTGTACATTACATTTCTAGTACTTATTTATCTAATCACTGAAAGTTTGCACCTTTTGACCACCTTCCTCCAATTCCCCCTCCCCCCACCCTCCACCTCTGGTAACCACAAGTCTGATCTCTTTTTCTAAGAGTTTTGTTTCTTTTTTTTTTCAGATTCCATATATTAGTGAGATTATATAGTATTTGTCTTCTTTGTCTGACTTATTTCATTTAGCATAATGCCTTCAAGGTCCATTCTTGTTGTCACAAATGGCAAGATTTCATTCTTTTTTATGGGTGAATAATATTCCACTTTATATATATACCACAGTTTCTTTATCCATTCATCCTTCAATGGACACATGTAAACTTATAAATGCTGCTTGTGTTGTATTCTCAGAACCTGTTTCTTTAAGTTTAGAACAAATCAGGGAAAAAAAAAGCAAACTGTGCCCATTGTAAATGTATACATATAAAATATAGATTAAATATAAATTATTTTAAATAATGATTACAATATAGGTTTTAAATGCGTGTATTCTTGTGTTTTTGTGTTAAGGAAGATTTGTTCAGGGCAATGCTACGAACAATATTAAACTACTGTCTAAAAGATAGTTTTTTTAAAAAAATACTGTAGTTATGCAAACTTCAGATGTCTTACTTCAAAAATTTCTCTTTAAAGGTAAGCTTATCAAAGCATATCCATTCTTTCAAAGACTACATGAAGTGTTGTTTCTTCTACTAAATTCCCTATGTAGTAGGCCCCATAAAAATTTTATTTTTCAATGTTTCAGTATGTGAACAGAGCGATGATACAGCAACATTAGACATGTCAGGACAATTTAAGACTTAAACATTTCCTTTTAAGACATTGCCTATGTATTACCTTTTTAACCCATAGAAAATAGCATCAGGTACTATGGGAATTTTTTGTGGCTTTATGTTTTATGAACAAAAAGAATATGTGCTGGTTTACACGGAGAACCAATTTGGAATGCCTTGTAGCTCTATCTTTTCCAATGAGTCTAACTTAGAGTCTTTCTTTTATACCAAAACTCACCAAATGCCACATTAAATCTCAAGTATAGCCTTGAAACATAACATTTCAATTTTCTTCACTACTAGAAAATATAATTTTAAATATTAATCTCTGTGGGTGTCATTGTCTACATAATCTCAGCTAAAATAGAATAGAATTCTGGAAAGATTAATGAGAAAAGACACTGTTACAGTGACCCAATCTTTTCAAGAAAAAAGAGTCAAAAAAAGAGAATTATAAGAAACTTGGGCTGTTTCTCACGGGAAATCAGGCAAAGAGGTTAAGTAAATTTTCTAATTTCACACATCTAATAAGTGTTCATTTTCATTGTGGCTACAAAATCCATTCTATGACTGGTTTTGTTCTGTCTTTCAAAGATTAGTATAAAATAATATAAACTATGTTTTTACTATTCTTCCAACACATTTGTTTTCTAACATTCACTAATTATTCAAAGTATACCATATATTTTTTTTCAATACGTCTTAATTTTAATGCATTGAATTCATATTTCAAAAAAGATTTGAAATTAAGAAATTTTGGGCTAACTTTAGTCTACTTTAATTTTTTTCTTGTGTGAATATTATCCTATCCTGTGGCTGATGAATACGAGACACATCAGCCCTGACACTTCCTTTTCATCCGTCTGGTACATTCATTAGGAGATTTCTTGCTTAGAGGTTTTGCACAGCTATTCTACTTTGTGAATGTTACTTTACTAAAATTAGCTACTATAATTGGTATCTAAGTCTCATTAACTGTTGTCCACAGACTTTCACTAAAGGCAAAGAGACCAGTGAGCTCACCTCTCAATCCTGCTAATGTGTCTTCTCACAGAACTTGAGTAGATTGTATTTTTTTCCTCAAAATCTTCTTCATGCATATCATTTTTCATTATCAGCTTGGCCCTTTGACTTGCTCTGCCAGTGGAATGTGATAATGACATGTATTTTACCTGATGAGACATTTTAAATATGCTTGCATGATTTTACTTATTCTTTCTCATGTTTTTTAACTTCCGTGTGAACAGCATATCTCAAGGAACTACCGATTTTTCAATCTTGGTCTTGTAATAAATTATAAGTGAAACAGTAAACACAGTTAACTCACAGATGCATGAGTGTTGTTGAAATTTTCTTATTGTTTATTATGCAACATCATTACAAAAATAGCTGACTAATGTAAGGACAATTAATTATATACCTTTTTCTGACTGATAGATGAAGTGAGGGCATCAATGTCAACTTTATGTTGGTGTATTAGCCAGGGTTCTCCAGAGAAACAGAACAGATAGGATGTGTATTTATATGGACAGAGATTTATTGTAGGGAATTGTTCATGAGATTTTGGAAGCTGGCAAGTACAAAATCTGCTGGAGACCTAAAGAGGAGCCAGTGTTGCAGTTCAAGTTGAAAAGCCATCTGCTGGCTGAATTCCTTCTTGCTCGGGGGAGGTTAGTCTTTGATCTCTTAAGACCTTCAACTGATTTGGATGAGGCCCACCCACATTATGGAGGGCAATCTGCTTTACTCCAAGTCCATCAATTTCATGTTAATCTCAGCCACAAAAACCCTCACAGCACCATTCAGAATGATGTTTGACCGAATATCTGGGCACTGTGACCCAGCCAATTTGACACCTAAAATTAACTATCGCAATTGGTAAAGCTGAATCACTTTCTTATGTAAAGGTAGAAATACAAATTTCAATATTTTATACTTGTCTTCCAAATTGAGGACCAGCTCTGAAATCTGTTAAAATGAAAGAAAGAAAACCAATAATTATCAGCCAAATGCATAAAGCAAGTGCACTTTGACCTTACAGTTTTGATTCATGATCATTAATGGTCAATGCATAAAATCAAGAGATTTTTAGGTAGCTATCTGGATAACTTGCTTTTCTTGAAAAATCAGATCTGTCACCACGTGGCAACAATTGACTCCCTGTTTTATTTTATTTATTTATTACTTTGGTGAGGAAGAATAGCCTTGAGCTAACATCCATTGTCAATCCTCTTTTTGCTGAGGAAGATTGGCCCTGGGCTAACATCCGTGCCTATCTTTCTCTACTTTATGTGTGCAACGCCTGCCACAGCATGGCTTGATAAACAGTGCATAGGTCCATGCCCAGGATCTGAACCCACGAACCCTGGGCCACCAAAGCGGAGCGCACAAAGTTAACCATTATGCCACTGGGCCAGCCCCTTGACTCCCTGCTTTAGAGAGTCATCCTCTGTTTTATTTGCCATGTTCTCCGCTGCTCTTAAATGATTGCTAAAATTGAGGTCAGTGTCGGTTGCCCCTTATTATCTTACTTGTACTGTGTCTTTTCTTATTCTCAGCTGATTTAGCTTAAATAATTATTCCATGGAGGTATTTCAGCACCTGGCATTATTTGGGAAACATAAAATCTTAAAGATATTAGAATGAGTTCATTTTAGAAGAATAGAAGGTTATAAGTTCTTATTGGATTTATCATGTTTTCTGAGACCAAAGAAGGCCCTTTTAATTTTGAAAATTTTCTCTGAAGCTACTTGAAATATTCTGTTATTTATAATACTCTTGTTGAATATCAGCAGTCTTTCAACTCCTTGATTGAACCCTTAATAGCAGTTGGTGTCACCTGAAATGATGAATTAAAAACAGAACATCAAACTGCTCTTTACGTCAAGGCTCATTTAATATAACTGATCACTCTGAAAGCAAACAATGAACAATTAAAAAGAGATCTCGTCCATTTAATATATATCAAGTATTTTAATCGTTTTCATTAGGGATGCATGAAAAAGCCAAGATGTGTTTTGGTTGTGGAAAGTAATGATCCAAGATAAAAATATATCAACATGGGAGAAAAATAGCACATAAACCTATTTCTGATTTGTCACCTGGAATTAGAAGCACATTTCCATGACATAATGTTGTCAGACCTTTGATTCAGTTATTAAATGTGCAGATGATTAAGGTACGGGCTGGTTAAAGAAATCCAATTAGCAGTGTAGATTATTCTCAGAAGTGAGCACTACTTTACACACATTGTGAGCAACCGAAAATGCTTCACATCAAGAGAGGTCTTGATGTAAAAGGAAATTGCCAACAGTAGACATCATAGTACAAAGCACGTCCATTAAGATCACATGTTCAAAATCAGATAATACTTTTAATCCTGGATTTTTCAACCGCTGCACTATTGACATTTTGGTCCAGAGTTGGTTGGTTGTTTTTAGTGAGAAGCTGCCCTGCTCATTGTGGGACGTTTAGTAGCACCAGTGACCTGAACCCATTAGATGCCAGTAGCAATCCGCTGGTTATGACAACCAAAAATGTATCTAGATATCGTCAATATCCCCTGCAAGGCAACATTTTCTCTAGTTGAGAAACATAGTTTAATATTATATCTTCTTAAATACTAGAACACATAATCTATGAGTATTAAAAAATAGCAGAAAATATAAACAATAAACATATTTAACTAAAGAAAATACTGATTTAAAGGAATCACTAAAATTTAAAGTCTTAGAACATAGATCACAAGGTACACATCGAAAAGTATGATATTAACTTTAATTGAGCTACTCAATTTTCTTGTATAATAACTTGTGAAGATTTTGTTATGGATAAACACTGTGCTAGATAACAAGATGCTTAAGAATAAGATAGCATACTGTTTGCAAATTGATTTTGGTCTTATTTATAATTAATTCATGTACATTATTTTTCATGTTAATATTAATAAATGTCTAATGTTTTTCAGCTTTATTGAGATTAAATAGATAAAAATTGTACATTTTTAAGATGTACAACTTGATGTTTTGATATATGTATACATTGTGAAATGATCACCATAATGAAGCTAATTAACATATCAATCATCTCATATAATTACAATTTTCTTTTTCTTTCTTCTTTTTTTTTTTTTTTTGGTGATGAGGACTTAAGATCTACCCTCTCAGAAAATTTCAAATATACAATGCAGAACTGTTAGTCTGTAGTCACCATGCTGTACATTACATCTCCAGAGATTATTCATCTTGTATAACTAAAACTTTGTAGCCTTTGGTAAACATCTCCCCACATGTCCATCCCTCAGCCGCTGATAATGACCATTCTACTCTCTGTTCCTATGAAACTGACTGTTTTAGATTTCACATATAAGTGAGATCATTCACTATTTGTCTTTATGTGTCTGGCTTATTTCATTTAGCATAATGTCCTCCAGGTTCATCAATGTTGTCACAAATGGCAGGATTTCCTTCTTTATAATAAAATAACTATATATTTCATTGTATATCACATTTTCTTTATCCTTTCATCCTTCATCAGACATTTGGGTTGTTTCCATGTCTTGGCTATTGTGAATAATGCTGCCAGGAATAAGAGAGAGCAGATATCTTTTCGAGATTCTGATTTTCGTTTCTTTGGATACATGTTAAAAGTGGGATTGCTGGATGATATTGTAGTTATATTTTTAACTTTTTTTGTGTGTGTGTTAGGAAGATCAGCCCTGTGCTAACATCTGACAATCTTCCTCTTTTTGCTGAGGAAGACTGGCCCCAGGCTAACATCCATGCCCATCTTCCTCTACTTTATATGGGACACCGCCACAGCATGGCTTGCCAAGCGGTGCATCAGTGCGCACCCGGGATCCGAACCAGCGAACCCTGGGTCACCGCAGCAGAGCACACACACTTAACCACTTGCGCCACCGGGCCAGGCCAATATATTTTTAACTTTTTGAAGAAACTCCATACTATTTTTCATAATGGCTGCACCAATTTACATTCCCACTAACAATGTACAAGGGTTCCCTTTTCTCCTCATCCTCTCCAACACTTGTTATCTCTTGTCTTTTTGATGGTAGTCATTCTGATGGGCATGAGGTGATATCTTATTGTTATTTTGATTTGCATTTCCCTGATGATGAGTGATGTTGAGCACCTTTTCATATATGTGTTAGCCATTTGTATGTCTTCTTTTGAGAAATGTTTATTCAGGTTCATTGCCAATTTTTTAATCAGGTTATTTGGTTTTTTGCTATTGAGTTGTAAGAGTTCCTCATATATTTGGGATATTAACCCCTTATCAGATATATGGTTTGTAAATATTTTCTCCCATTCCATAAGCTGTCTTTTCACTCTGTTGATTGATTTCTTTGCTGTGCAAAAGCTTTTCAGTTTGATGTAGTCTCACTTGTCTATTTTTGCTTTTGTTTTCTGTGTTTTTGGTGTCATATCCAAAAAATCATTGCCAATATCGAAGTGAGGAAGATGTTTTCCTATGTTGTCTTCTAGTAGTTCTGCAGTTTCAGGTCTTATGTTTAAGTCTTTAATATATTTTGAGTTGATTTTTGTGTATGGTATAAGATAAGAGTACAAATTTATTCTTTTGCATGTGGATATCCAATTTTCCCAACACCATTTGTTGAAAAGGCATGCTTTATCCACTTGTATTCTTGGCACTCTTGTCAATTATCAGTTGACTATATTTGCATGCCCTTATTTCTGGTCTCTTTCTTCTGTTCCATTTGTCTAAATGTCTATCTTTATGCCAGTACAATACTGTTATGACTATTCTAGCTTTGTAATATATTTTCTAATCAGGAAGTGTGATGTGTCCAGCTTTGTTCTTCTTGTTCAAGGTTGTTTTGACTGTTCAGGAATTTTTGTGGTTCCATATGAATTTTAGAAATGTTTTTTCTATTTCTGTAAAAAATGCTGTTGAGTTTTTGATAGATACTGCATTGAGTCTGTACATCGCTTTGGATAGAATGGACATTTTAACAATACTAAGTCTTCCAATCCATGAACACAAAATGTCTTTCCATTTATTTGTTTGTTTGTTAATTTCTTTCACCAACATTTTGTAGTTTTCAGTCTATAAGTCTTTCACCTCCTTGGATAAGTTTATCCTAAATATTTTTTTGATGCTATGTGAATATATTGTTTTCCTAATTTCCTTTTGAGATGGTTCATTATTAGTGTATAGAAAGCAACTGATTTTTGCATGTTGACTTTATATCATGCAACCTTACTGAGTTCGTTTATTAGTTCTAGCTGTTTCTTTTTTGTGGAATCTTTAGAATTTTCTCTATATAAAATTATGTCATTTGCAGACATGTAGCTTTACTTCTTCCTTTCCAATTTGGATGTATTTTATTTCTTTTTCCTTGCCTAATCTCTCTGGTTAGGTCTTCAAATATCATGTTTCATAGAAGTAGTGAGAGTGGAGAGCCTTGTGTTATTCATAATATTAGTGGAAAAGCTTTCAATTTTCACCATTGAAAATGATGTTTGCTGGGGACTTTTCATATATGGCCTTTATTATGTTGAAGTAATTTCCCTCTATTCCTAGGCTGTTGAGAGTTTTTATCTTAAAAGATGTTAAATTTTATTAAAAAATTTTCTGCATCTATTGAGATGATCATGTGATTTATCCTTTATTCTATTAATGTGGTTCATCATCTTAATTGTTTTTTGTATGTTGAACCATATTTGCATCTCAGGAATAAATCCCACTTAGTCATGGGGTGTAATTCTTTTAATGTGATTTAGTTTGCTAGTATTTTATTGAGGATTTTTTCATCTATGTTCATCAGAGTTATCAGCCTATAGCTTTCTTTTCTTGTAAGTGTTTTTGTCTGGTTTTGGTATCAGGGTAATACCGGCCTCATAAAATGAGTTTGATAGTGTTTCAAATTTTCAATTTTTTTCAAGAATTTGGAAAAAAGATTGGCATAAATTCTTCTTTAAATGTTTGGTAGAATTCTCCAGTGAAGTCATCTGGTCCTGAGCTTTTCTTTGTTGGGAGGTTTTTGGTTACTAATTCCATCTCTGTGCTCATTATATGTCCGTTCAAACTTTCTACTTCTTGATTCAGTCTCGGTAGGTTTTATGTTTCTAGGAATTTATCCATTTCTTCTAGGTTGTCCATTTTGTTGGTGTGTAATTGTTCATAATAATCCTTTATGAGCCTTTTTATTTCTGAGGCATCCTTTGTAATGTGTCATTTTTAGTTTCTGATTTTATTTATTTGAGTCTCTACTCTTTTTTCATAGTTAGTCTAGCGAAGAGTTTGTCAGTTTTGTTTATCTTTTCAAAAAAAACCAACTCTTAATTTTGTTGATTTTCTATTTTTTTCTATTTGCTATTTAATTTATATCTACTCTTATCTTTCTTATTTCCTTCCTTCTGCTAACTTTGGGCTTAATTTGTTCTTCTTTTTCTAGTTTCTTTAGGAGATAAGTTATGTTGTTTATTTGAGATTTTGCTTCTTTTGTAATGTAGACATTTATTGCTATATATTTCCCTCTTAGTACTGATTTTGCTGTATACTATGAATTTGGTATGTCATGTTTTCCTTTTCCTTGTCTTGAGATACTTTTTAATTTCCCTTTTGATTTCATCTTTGACTCAATGGTTGTTGAAGAGTGTGTGTTTATTCATAGATTGTTGTTAAACCATTGTTTTCGTTGGGGGACAAGAACTGGGACCACCTAGTCCACCATCTTGATGACTTCACTCGAGAAATGTGTAATGTTTAATGATGGCACTTTGAGAAATGTCATTTGAGCAAATCTAAGTCTTCTGTGATATATGGGTATTTGAAGAAAGAAATGTGTATTTTGGAAATATTTGAAACCAACTTTCCTTCTTTTTATGGTAAACAAACAACGAAAGGACATAAATTATTCCTGATCTGTTAAACAGCTGTCATAGCATTTCCTCCACCAACTGTGATATTCATCACACCCCCGCTGAGTAGTGTTGGTACCTTTTCTTTTGTGGCACCTTCTTTGTTGTAGCAATATTTAACATAAAATTACTCTGCTTAAATATCTCTCCCTAGCCTTTCACTGGATTGTCAGAAACTTGAAACCAAGGACCAGTGTTATACATTGGTTTTTATTCTCAGCATCTACCATTGTGCAGACACATGGTAGATGTCAATAATTATTTGTTAAATGAATTTAAAAATATCAACCTAAGGATAAATTAGAATATATCTTCATCAAGTAGGCCATGGACAGCACAAGATGTTTGGGAAGAGCCTAAAAATCAGGCTTCTCCCAGTCTTTTGAATTCTTCCAGTTGTTAATCTTATTTATCACTGTGTTTCTCACTTTACCACCTTTCTTAGATGAATTGCTTAAAGAATATAATTTGGTTTGAATAGTTCTACAATAAGAAATCTTATCTGACTCTAAGCCAATTTGATTATGTTGCTGCAGAGATAAAGGATCTGTCTTAACAAAGATATAAGATTACTATGTCTTCATTGCAGATGCCAACTTAGGCTAAGATTTTCTCTTTCTTACTTCACATACTGAATGTGATAGATGTGGCCAAGTTACTACAATTCCTTACCACTTTTCCTCCAGATTTCCTAATGCCTTTCCCTCTGTAGGCCTATAGCCTGAGACTCTAGATGCAACAGGTGACAACACAACAAGCATGTTTTCCACCGTATGTTACTGATTACCCAGCCAGAGAATGAAGAATCCTTAGCACTCCACACCCCACCACAGATCAGCCAGTTCCATGTTTTAATATATATCATTCATAATACTCCACAAATATCTGTTTGTCAGAATTATTTAAATCATAATGACGTGCCGGTATTTTGGAAAGTTTTGTCAGTTTCTATAATCATTAAACATATGACCATCTATGGCCTAGAAATTTATTCTTAAAAACATAAATTTATATGTCCACAAAAAAGACTTGTACATGAATGTTCATAGCAGCCTTATTCATATTTATAAGACAGTAATCAACAGGAATATGGAAAACTAATTGTATATTCATATAATAAAATGCTACTCATCAATAAAAGGGAGCAAGCTACTCATATATTCAACAACATCAAATGAATCTCAAAAAATCATAAAAAAGTCAAATGTAAAAGAATATATACTCTAAAATTTCCATTCTATGGAGTTCAAGAATAGTCTATCTATGGCAATGAAAGTTAGAATACAGGTTACCTCTGTGTGGAGAAGGGGTGGGTAGGGAGGTGTTTGGCTGGATCTTGATGATATAAAACCACATTAATCTAGGTGGTTTTCCATATGTAAGAATTTATTGAGCTGTATAAGAAATATTTATGCATTTTATTGTACATAATTTTTATCAATAAAAAGTTCTAACAAGGAAAAATTCCATTCGAACTAGCATTCAAAAATGGAATTTATTGGGTCATATAAAGGGAAACTAAAGACAATGATCTGATTTTTGGCACTGCTGGTATCAGAGACCATGCATGACAGTTTCAGCGCTCTATCCTTCTCTATATTTCTGAGTTCTCCTCTGCTTAGCACCACTGTCATAAGCCTTCTCCATAGCATGGCAGAATAACTACCATGACATTGGATTTACATCACAACATCTTATTTATTTTAACTGAAAGAGAGACACCACCAGTCCCCAATATCCAAAGAAAATAATTCTGAGGAGATCCCTAACTACCCAGGCTTAGATTATTAGGTAATTTTATATGGAGAGTTAGGAAATTGTAATTGAAAATTAATTAGTCATGTACCATTTTGGGCAGGGTGAGCTCCATGAGACCAAATGCAATCCCTTCCCCATTGGGAAGAGTTGTCTGTTAGAAAAAAGAAGAAAAGAAAAGATGTAAGTGATATTGAACAAGTATTGATTTTAATGTCACTTCAAATGTAAATGAGCACTATGAGATGAGAAGCAACATTTTCAATAAATATGGAGAATGACCAAAACATAATCATTCATGATGGAAATTAAGAGTATTAGACAGTAGCTTTATCCAATGTCTAAACGGAATATATTTATTTTATATACATGTTCGAGTCAGTAATTTTGATTTAGAGATGCCATTGAATACTGAGATGATACACAAAACTACTTCTAGAACCTGTGAAAATATGTAGCTTCCATTTAATAAAGCTTGAGGGCTGTAGCAGTATTGGAGAGCTTAGTTTCAATTGACATCAGGAGGTAGAGAGATAAGTTCTTGACAAGACTAGGGAAGAAGGGTGTTTGTTTACTATGTTGGAGAATTCCAGAGAAATAGAGAAGGATAAAAACAGTTGTAGGATAAATCAAGAAAGAGAAAACATAGAAATTTGAAAATAAACATTCAGAGGAAATGGCTAATAAAGAAGTCTATATAATCAGTAATTAACAAAAATGAGAAGGATCTATGCTTAATGAATATTAATAGTCTGAAAATGCTAAGTAGATATAGAGTGTGGTTTCATTGAAATTGAAGACTAATTTATAACCTGTGTAGGGTACAGGAAGGTCAACGATGCAATCCCTGCCAATACAATGGACAATGAAGTTCATCATGGCATTTTGGCATACAAACAAATTAGGGAAAAGCTTAAATTGAAAAAAAAAACTTCAAGTCATGATCAATAGGTTCTTCAGAGAAACAGTAGAGGTGTGTGTGTGTCTGTGTGTGTGGGGGGTGGGGGGGAGAGAGATTTTAAGAGAGAGATTTTAAGCAATTGGTCACGCAGTTGTGGGGCTGGTAAGTCCAAAATCTGCAAGGCAGGCGAGCAGAGTGGAGAACCAGGGAAGAGTTAAGGTTAATTTCTCAGGCCCAAAGGCTGTCTGGTGGTAAAATTTCTTCTTAGCGGGAACTCATTCTTTTCTCTTAAGGTCTTCAACTGATTATATGAGGCTCACCCACATTATGGAGGCAAATCTGCTTTACTTAAAGTCTACTGATTTAAATGTTAATAACATTTTTAAAATACCTCTATAACAACATCTATATTGAGGTTTGACCAAAAATGGCAACATAGCCTAGGCAAGTTGATACATACAATTAAAATTAACCATCACACTATTCAACATAACATGTAGTCATTAAAATTTCAATAATTTGATAATGAAAGGGAAAATTATACTATAATGGTAAGTACAAAAGTAGCACAAATAATATACAAAACATGATATTTATGTAAACTGCTTCTATTCTAAAAGTTTTAGTGACAGAAATAAATAGAATATTTTTTCTCTTCTTATAAAACCTTTGACTTTTAATTTTTCTAAAATGAGCATTCATTATTTTTTTAGGGAAAAATAAACATTAAATTCAAAATAAATTCAGACATAAGTAAACCAAAGAAAAAAAGATTCACACCCTATACTTAAAGCAGCCCTGTCCAGTTCACCTTCTTCTGTGCCTTCCTCACTTACTACTATGGCTGAATTGCGGCCCCCACAAATTCATATGTTGAAGCTCTACCTAGTACCTCAGAATGTGACTGTATTTATAAATAGGGTCTTTAAAGAGGTAATTAAGTTAAAATGAGGTCATTAGGGTAGATCCTACTCCAATAGAACTGGTGTCCTTATAAGAAAAGGAAATTAGGGGACAGGCCATGTGAAGTCACAGGGCAAAGACACCCATCTACAAGCCAAGAAGGAGTACTTGGAAGAAATCCACTCTGCTGACACCTTGTTTGCAGACTTCCAGCCTCCACAACTGTGACACAAATATTTCTGTTGTTTAAGCCATGCAGTTCATGGTACTTTGCTATGGCAGCCCTAGCAAACAAATACACTCATCCTCGGCATGAATCCTGCAGGAGACCCCACTACGCTGCGCTTTGTTACACAGACAACATGGAACTCAGACAGCCTCCTTGCTTCTTTTATACACAAGAATTGTTTGCTTAAGAACGTTGTCCTTTGGGTTTGAAGATGAATCTGTTAAAATATTATGCAAAGAAACCTCAGAGACTCCACTTACCCCACACAGGTGGTCCTCACCTGGCCTTTACTCCCATGACGCTCAGTGAATGATTCTCTCTGCAGATGCAGTACTGCTACTGTAGGATTTATGGTTTCTCTACAGCCCTTTGTATGTTGATCGATTTATTGGCCATGTGTTCTGCAGTATTTTATTTGTTTCCATAGCCAAATATAACCACCATGTTAGCTATTCCTCACTGTTCAACTTTGTTGCTTAATAATTGAATATACTCTTTTTGATATATGACTCCTTTGAGTAGCAATTTATAAAGTACTGTGACCCAACTTTAGCAAACTTTCTAAAAGGAAAGAGTTACTCTTGATATATTGAATTAATTTTGGGAAACCATAAAAGTGATATGTGAGAAATGACGTCATGAGTCACCCTTTTACCTTAACTTAGAATTATGAAAAAAATTCTGGATCAAGATTCTGATAAAACTTGTTCTATGTACTACTATGATTATACAAAATGGTTTATACTGGCATTGTCCCCTGCAGTGTTTTACATACATTACTGTATGTAGAGTAAAAGTGGTGTTAGCTCAGAAATAATCCTAGATTTGAGAGTAATAATATGGCTGGAAAACTACAGCTCTAAAAGTGGCCATTGTAATTCTTGTCTGATTTACACATCTGTCACTCAAGTGAAAGAACACATATGCTTGAAAGAGTTTAATTAACTTCATCACATGATTAAATAAATCTCTCTCTTTTTTTTTGGTGAAAGTAAAATGAAAATAAAGCATTTTGATTTGTAAAATCCTAAAGCAAAAAACAAGGCTAATTACCAAGTCTTTATGTATATATATAATATATATATACATATAATACCTTTCTGACCCCCACCAAGTCTTACAATATGGCTGTTAACATAGGTGACAAATCTGGGGACATTAAAATGTTAAAGACATCATCTTTGCAAAGAAGTAAGAACATATTTCATTTACTTATGGTAAACAGAGCTGTATAAAAGTGGATTGAAGTCCCTTAATCGCCACTAACGTAACCCTGAGACAAGTAATTTTGAACCTACAGGATTGGAACCCACGTTTCAGAGTTTAATATGGCTCTCTTTCTGTCTGCGTTTTTCCAACAGAAAGGTCCATTTTACTACCCTGCAGTAGTAAATACTTTTCCAATTGTCAAACATTTTAATTATAACCAAAAATAAAATGGTAATAATTAATCCTTAAGGGATATTTATAACTTTTGGAATATTCTTTATCTAGTTTTAAGAAATAATAAGAAAGATTTTTCGCTTATAAAATTATTTCTAGGGGTTCTGATTCACCAAAAACATTTATTTTCCTTTCATTTTTTATTGGACATTGTAATGTAGGTGTAGATCCATAGCAGCACGATTTATTGGATAGTTTACTCTCAGGATGACAGGGACCTTAGTAATAAGTGGGAAGATGGTTGCAGTGAGTGGCTCCAGATCTTGGGACTGATTTTCCCTGGGCATCCTTCTCTGCAGTGTGTCTCCTAACCATATATTTATGTCTACTTTATACTATTTAGCAATAATTGAGAATGCTATTATTCTGAAGTTAAATCTATAGTTCTTGTGACTAAAGAGATGTGAGTGTCTAACTGTATAGAAATAACGTTTCCAATATATATTTTCACTTATTGGGTCACCACGTAATTTGTATCAAAATAATATCTGTGACATTTCCTTTTCTTTCATTCTCTGTTTAAATTAATCATCGATTCCTGGCATTTCCACCTTATAAATATCTCTCCAAACCATTCACTATTACCAACTCCTTGCAAGTTACTGCTGTCACCTGGTCTAAAGGGTAAAAACCTCTAACTGGTGTCCAGGCATCTACTCTCTTACTGTTCGCTAGAAATTGATCACCTCCCAGCTTTAAAATGCTTAAATGATCATCTTTAATGCTTGCAATAAAGACTGGTTCCTTTAACATGATTTTTAAAGCTCTATGATCAGACTACCTCTTCTATATCACCTCACACCAGTAGTTATGTACCTTCTATGGCACTGAATTTTCTGTTTCTTAACTGACTGTTGCCCTCTCATATAGGACACTTGCATATGCTCTTTCTGGATGGCTCTTGGTTTATGAGTATTTTCAGTTCTTTAGCAAATATATCTCAGTGGATCAGAAACAAATAAATATGCTTATTTCCTAAGTGTCCTTCTATCTAAGCCAAGAGATTAATAATTTGTGTTCTTAGGTGAATGTGAAGTTAAAGTGAAGTAATAGTCTCAATTAAGTGGTGAGTCAATTTGTTGGAGACCATAGTTCCCTCTTAGGACACCCTCCTGAAAGTACTCCCTTCAAAGACCTCTGCAGTAAACCCATGGAAAAAGGACTTCAGATGATTTTAACTTTCTACCTGGCATAAGAGGCCCAAGCTAACATTTATTTTCTTTACAGCTCAAGAGAATTCCTAGTAATTTCTAGTTATAAAGACCTCACCCAAAGTCCCTAGGTTTTGAGTTACTCTAATTGGGAATTATTATTCTCATCTTAGTAAAGCTACTTAGAAAAATCCATGTATGCAGTGATGTGCAGGGCTTAGGACCTTGATAGAAAGGATTTTACTAAAAATAAGAATAACATATCAAACATAATTTAAAATTATTTTGTATATGTGTATGGTTTAGTTTAAGTTTACATATAATGGCAAATAATTCTTCTCTGTCTTTCATATGTATATTATAATTTCACTGTTCCCATTTTAATAATTCTGAGGTGTAATCTTAAAATAGACTAGCTACTTGTTTGGATAACTTTTTCAATTTTTCTGAAGTTGTACTTCACTACAGGAAACGCAGATGGGCAATCTTAGAATAGTTGTTTATATCAATAGCACAAATGTAAATTCTAGAATCCGAAACTATTGTTTTATTACTATAATTATTTTTTTTCAAAAATGTAAAGCTCTAATGAAGTTCTTGGTCCCCAGGACAAATATGATGATGTCTATAGACTGGCAACTACTAGTAAACACCAACAATTCCAGACTCATCTGTTTTTCTTTGTTATATTTTGGAATACAGAGAAAGTGCAAACGTTTTGACTTTGCTACTTTTTATTAGATGTGACAAAACTGTGTACATAGTTTTGATTATTGCAAGGTATGATAGCAATAAAAATACTATATTGATGATGTGAAATAATATAACATTTCAAAATATAAAAATTACATCCAAATTACGTTATTTTTTACAAAAATAAAAATTATTTTTGAAATTTTTTTTAAAATTTATTTTTCACCCATGTCAGTGTTTTCTTCTTTATTTGCAATCTTTTAAAATAACTTTTCATTTGATAATTTATGTGAATATTTAAATTAATTACTTCTAAGCTTAAGTGGTCTCATATTGCTACTCCTTTGTATCTTTCACCATTCCATTCTCCTAGTCAACCATTTTATGCTATCTCTCTTTTCCTTAAATTTGAAATATCTCCTCTTTCACCACCACTTTGAGATGGTTTCTACTTATTTGAGAAGAGAGACACATTTGAAAGAGATTGTTCACATGCTCCTGCCACCATATTTACCAGTCTAGATGCATCTGTTTATATTCTCTGTTTCTTTGCTTGTTTCTAAAGGGAATGTTGGTTAAGACCAACCATTCCATTTGTGCAGTCAACCTCATTTCTTCTTGTTTATGCAAAGACAATTCTAGCAATTTGTTTCATTCATGTGCATGTCTTTTCAGTAAATCTCCTTAAAGTAAGAGTATGCTTGCATTTATCATTTCAATCCCTTGTCTCCATTTTTATGCTCAATCCACTGAAATCCAGCTTTCTTCAAAATAGATTTTTATCAAGGTTAACCCTTACCTCCAAGTTGCTGTTCCCAACAGCTAACATGAAATCTGACTTCATCTAGCTATAACACTCTTCCTTGGGAAACATTTTCCTCTTCTCCCTGTGCTACATTGTTTCTTAGTTCTTCTTATCCTTACCTGGGTGTCCTGAGTGTCTGCTACTACCCTTTGCTGATTTCTCGTGGTCTCTTCACATGGAAGAGTCTGATTGGTCCAGGGCTGCTTCAATATCAACACTTCCTCTAATAGTGATTCATAATACCTTATGGGCTTTTAAATATATATACACACATATCCACAATAAAGGATATAAAATAAATAATGAATGTTTGAATAAAATAAATACATACTACAGCAGTCAATTTAATACCCTTTATTTTTGTTTCAGTTGTGTTTTAAATGAGAGCCAACTAGGTAGTTTTAATAAAATACGTTTCTAGTACTTGCATCATAAAGAATAGAAATGACTGTGACACTCAAAATATTGTTTGATCAAAATCAAAAGCACTGAGAAAATAATTTAAGTGTTTCTTTCTCCATGGATGGTATGGAAACCTGGCTCCCCAAATATCAACAACACAATCTGTTGACAAGATAAAGCTGAGATTATTGACTTGGGGAAAATACCACCTTACAAAGCTCTGGAGGGGTCTACAGGGGTTGGGGTGGGGGACGAGGTCAGAATTTATTAATAATTATTAAGCTTGGCTTAAGGCAATCTTTAAATGTGTGAACTTGATAAGGATTGGATAAGAATCACATACAATAGTCCAGAATTCGTGGAAACAGCCAGGAGAGGATTTTGAGAAAAGTATTCAAATAATCTTAGGGTGTAAATTGTTTGTTGAAGCTTTCCAATAAAGAGTTGATGGTTTTCCAGGAAGTTCCTAACGAACCGAGGAACCATCACTGGGGCAGAACAGTCCTGGAAGAGGAAAGAAATACTAATAATAATAGTGGAATGGCAGAATTGTATTAATGTGAACGTTAAGGTGTGATTCAGGTTCTCAGTGTCCAGTCTGAGTGTGGGAGTAGACAGTTTTGAGGCATTAGTTCTCAATGGTATAAGTCTAGTTCACAATGTCATGTTTTTACCTAATTAATGAAAGGTCACCCAGTTCATTGGATTATTACTTTTTTAATGAGTGTTTCTTCTCTGTGCTTCTAATTTCCCTGGGTTTTCCTCCATATTCTCAAAATAATTTTATTTAGCACTAAACTGTGTCTATTTTCCAAATTAGCATTTGTAGTCTATTGTTTAAAAGAAATTTGAATTTTTACCGTATGGTTACAGATTCTTAAATCAACAGAACACAACAAAATTACAGTTATAAAACAAGTATCCATTTCTTCTTGATAATATATCAAAATGTTTTATATTTTATTTTATAAATAATTTATCAATACATATTTGCTTACCAGTGAATAAATGTCATATTTATATAAAGTGAACTTAGGAGTTGGAATAATTATCTATAAATTGAGACAAACAGACTTTAAGAAAAGAGGGCTTTGAAAACATATTTTTTTCTATTTTTTATTCGTCTATATGAGAAAAACAAGATACTCCATTATACCAACACTGCCCTCTTTCTTCTTCCTGTATCCTTTCTCTTAGGTTATAGAAAATTTAAATTCTTTGACATTTCGGAAGAGGGAGAGTTGAACCAACTGTGAAATGTTTTCTTTATTCTTGAATCATTAAAAGCAGGAATTTTATTGTTCCTTTCAGATCTGCTGGTACATCTGATGCATTTGTTAACTGAATTCCTAAGTAAACATACTCTATAACTATGATGAGTCAAAAATCTATAATAATGTATAAATATAGAAAAATATCCAGATACACCCCCCCCCACACACACACACACACGCACACTACATTTACATATTTATTTGGCATTTTCTCTGCTTTTATACATTTTCCACCGAACAAACATGAATAGAGGTGTTTATATGAAGTACTAGTTTGCTATGCATCTTAAAATGGATATATCTAACGAGTGTAACCTTACAAAATCCTACAAAATACTCTGGGACTGTTAACATAATGTCATGTATCGAAATTATTCTTGCATTTTCTCCAAAGGAAATGCCTTCAGAATTTTGAATCTATTTTTAGTAATTATTTTAATTATGGAAAAATTATCATTTTGATTTTTGGGCAATATTCAAATTTTAGTCAAGAGTAAGTCTGGAAAGGAAGATGGACAATCAAGGTGCATAATACTATTTTGTTTAAAAAAATTGTGTAAAATATTTCTAAAAGCAATTACAGAAGGTAAATTTCAAAATTATTTTACACAAAGCAGCATTATTTAAATAAGTATATAAACTTTTGAAGTGAACACTTTAAAGAATACTGTACTTTGAGCTACATAATTTCAACTGGATGGCCAATCTAATAACACAGCTCCTATATCATGTTACTTTAAAATAATTTTAATATTTTGAATATGAATACTAATGGTTTATTTTCTCTCTACTTTTCTCCATTCCTTACTTCAGAAAAGTATATTTGTCAAGGAAATAGAAATAAAGTTAGATATTTCTGAAATGGTTGCTCTGCAACTGAGAACAGTAAATCAATAAAGAAAATTATCTTCCCATTTTTTTCCTTCAAATTTTATGAGATTCACTGATAAATAGATGTTATTTCTTCAGATACAAGGTTAAGTCATAACATATTTTATAAATAGGAATTTTGAACCAGAATAAGTAGTAAGACCACTCAAAGATGATAAGCCTAAATTAGGACATGTGTTGGAGTTAGATCAGCCAGGGGTTGGTGCTGCAATTAACTATGGGTTTTAGAGCTGGAGAATCTTAACCTCCCTGCACTTGACAGCAAATAAAATGCAATTCCTGCTGATTGTATAGTAATAAAATACAGGTTCTTCCCACTTCCATTAGCTTTGTCCTGATCAAATCAAATAATAGATTTGATTAAGTTTTGTACATCATGAAAATCTTTCCAAATATTTATCCCTCTTATTTCTCATACAGATTGCATCTCATACAAAATAAACTCTACAGCTCTACTCTTGGGTGTTTGGCCTGTCATCATTTGAGTCTTATCTTTCATCCAGTTGTTTTTCCAACACTAAACTGTTCTGTTGGCTGAATATATTTGATCCTCTAAGACACATCAGAAAGCTACTTGCCTTTTGAGAATCAACTTTATACAGTAGGATTGGGAGACGAACAGTGGAAGCCATTACTCTCATAATCACCACCACTGCCTCCATTAGGATGCTACATTTTTGTTTTTGTTTTGTTTACAATTCTTTATTCTTTCTTACCATATAAAGTCCTATTTTTCACCTCAAAATATCAGTTCCGTATTTCTTCCTTAGTTGCAGGATTATCAGTGTTCCAGTTTCACAAAGTTATTCAGTTATAATGCAGAATCCATTTACTTCTCAGTAATTGGAGTCCAGCCATCAATGTTGGAATAAAAGCAAGGCTTACAGTTCAGAGTAAAGAACAAAATCATGTCATACAGCTTGTGCAAAAAGGTCAGAACTCTACTCGTGCCCAGTGACACTTTGAGCGTTGATGTACAATTTTAATGGCAGTTTATCTTGGCAATAAAAGAGCATATTCTAAACCTAACATTGTGAAATTTTGGGTTGTACATTTTTGTTTGTCCATCACCACATATATGACTCCTTTCACCCCTTGTGCCCACCCCCCACCCCCACTCCCCTGGTAACCACAGTCCAGTTTTCTCTGTCCATGTGTTGGTTTATATTCCACATATGAGTGAGATCATACAGTGTTTGTCTTTCTCTTTCTGGCTTATTTCACTTAACATAATACGCTCCAGGCCCATCCATGTTGTTGCAAATGGGACGATTTTGTCTTTTTTTTTTTTTTTTTTTTTTTTTTGTGAGGAGATCAGCCCTGAGCTAACATCCGCCAATCCTCCTCTTTTTTTTTGCTGAGGAAGATGGCCCTGGGCTAACATCTGTGCCCATCTTCCTCCACTTTATATGGGACGCCGCCACAGCATGGCTTACCAAGCAGTGCGTCGGTGCACGCCCGGATCCGAACCAGCGAACCCCGGGCCGCCGCAGCGGAGCGCGCGCACTTAACCGCTTGCGCCACCGGGCCGGCCCCCGATTTTGTCTTTTTTTATGGCTGAGTAGTATTCCATTGTATATATATACCACATTTTCTTAATCCAATCGTCAGTCGAGGGACACTTAGGTTGCTTCCACTTCTTGGCTATGGTGAATAATGCTGCAATGAACATAGGGGTGCATAAGCCTCTTTGGATTGTTGATTTCAGGTGCGTTGGATAGATTCCCAGTAGTGGGATGGCTGGATCATAGGGCATCTCTATTTTTAATTCTTTGAGGAATCTCCATACCGTTTTCCATAGAGGCTGCACCAATTTGCATTCCCACCAGCTGTGTATGAGGGTTCCTGTTTCTCCACATCCTCTCCAACATTTGTTGTTTTTTGTCTTGTTGATTATAGCCATTCTAACGGGCGTGAGGTGGTATCTTAGTGTTGTTTTGATTTGCATTTCCCTGATGATTAGTGATGTTGAGCATCTTTTCATGTGCCTATTGGCCATCTGTATATCTTCCTTGGAGAAGTGTCTGTTCATTTCCTCTGCCCATTTTTTGATCGGGTTGTTTGTTTTTTTGTTGTTCAATTGTGTGAGTTCTTTATATATTATGGAGATCAACCCCTTGTCAGATGTATGCCTCATACTTTTTTTTTAACTGTGAGGGATGTACCTATGCTGGTTAACACCACTACCACTGACCGAGGTCTAACAGTCCCTAATTGGAATTAATTATTTTTCATCGAAATGGGCAATTACTTATAACTCATACCTCAAACAGAAAAAGACATTTATTGTTTGTGGTGAAAGCCATGTTCAAACCAAGACTAGCATTTTTGTGCCAGCCATTCATTTTAAAATATATCACTCTAAAATTCACACAGATAACAACCAAACTCTTTATAATTTTCTCCTTAAAAATTTCTCCACAAGATTACTTCCTAAAAGTAGGATAGTTATTAGTCTCTACACAATCAGTTTACCTACCAACTCTGAAATCATTCTTCTACGTGTCAGATTTTTAGATCTGTATTTTCATTTCTATTTCCCTAGCTTCTGAGGCAATTCAGATTCACATCTCTAAATGTGTAAACTATTGCAGTCAATTATTCACTTAGCCCCAGCAACAGTACTTGCTATATAATCTACCTGACTCATTCCAATAATTCTTTTTAAGCATTTTTTAGGTCAATTTCCCAGTTAAGCATCCATTTATTCATTCTAGCACCTATGATGTTTCCAGCTTGTCAATAACTTCTGTCTGTTTTATCAGAATGGTGCCAGTCATTTCAGACAAACTCCTAGCTGCAGGCAATTCCCTACTTCTCTCCTCAACCTCAGTGGCTGCTCTGTCACAGCGTACAAATGGATTTCCTCTTGTTTTTGTTTGCTTTTTTTAAAATTTTTTGTTTATTGCGGTAACATTGGTTTATAACATTGTAAAAATTTCAGGTGTACATCATTGTACTTCTATTTCTGCATAGATTACATCATGTTCACCACCAAAATACTAATTACAACTCATCACTACACACCTGTACCGAATTATCCCTTTCACCGTCCTCCCTTCCCTACTTCCCCTCTGGTAACCACCAATCCAATCTCTGTCTCTATGTGTTTGTTTATTGTTGTTATTATTTACTACTTAATGAGAGAGATCATACGGTATTTGACCTTCTCCCTCTGACTTATTTCACTTTGCATTATACCCTCAATGTCCATCCATGTTGTCACAAATGGCTGGATTTCATCGTTTCTTATGGCTGAGTAGTATTCCATTGTGTATATATACCACATCTTCTTTATCCATTCGTCCCTTGGTGGGGATTTCCTCTTCTTATGCCTGGCTTATTTCCACTCCTGTAATCTGCATGGCACATTGATACTCTTGGAAATAATTCCTGGCTCCACAGTTTAAAGAAGTATATCTAGGTCTGTTCTTTCCTTTTTCATGACATAAAATCAGCTATATCTTGTTGTCTTTCCAGAAAGATTTCTTAATAATAAACTGCTTCATAAGATATCATTCTTTCCACCCTGATCATCTTTATTAGCTTGACTGGACAGTTTTCACTGCACAAAATGCTATTGACTAGAACTGCATAAAATATTCCAGGGGAAGAGATGTTTTTTAGAAAGAATTAAAATCAACTTATTCTGAATTATTATACATGCAAATGAATTTTTAGTGTATCATTGTATTCAAATGCATGTATATTACATACACAAGTTGGTTTCCTGATTATAATAATTATCTTTGTTTCAAATGAAATGAAGTTGAAAATGAGAGTTTAAAGAGAAAGGAAATATCTCAAATGCTTACTTTGATTAACTGAATGATATGTTTGTGTACATGGAATCAAAACAATGACCAATTTAATAAATTAACTCAAGCAGTCGTTTGATAGGGAAAAATTTGTCTAAAACAATTGCTTATCATCATGTAGCTGTGCTAATAGCCAAGTTATTTAACTGAGTAACATTTATAGAAATAGATTGATAACAGATTTATCTATAATCAAAAACACTTGTATATTTCAATTGTTTTGAGAGTATGACTTCAATTGTATAAATATATTCAAATATTACACAATAATGCACATTTTTATATTTCATCTGAACACTCTCTATATTTTTTCCAAGTTAATTCAAATGATGACTTATAAACTCAAATTAATTATTCCCTTTAACAATAGAATTATTAAATATATTGCAAATAATTAAATGCAAAATACTAGCTGGCACAATTTATCAGTTAATTTCTCTTATCTCCCATAATTCACTTGCGTGCTCTTTGTCACATTCTAGAAATGAATCATAATAATTATTAGTGTATATTTTAACTGTTATAGTTTTTCTTTCAGATTACAGTTTTACCTTTAGACAAAGTATTATAATATATCTGTATTATTTATACATGTAAAGATAAGTACCCTAACACAACAACAACAGAGACTCAGTGAATAATTCTTATTTTTCAAAATGAACAAAACATTATATAGATATTAGGAATTAAATTGTATCTCAAAGATATTTTGTTGTTGTTGTGACTGGCTTCTTAATACTGACCTCTTAAATATATATAGGACTAAACATGTAAAGGATTATTACAAATCAATAAGACATATAACTCAACACAAAAACATACGAAAGATTTTAACAAAGACTCACAAAATAGGAAACCCAAACTGCCAACGAACATTTGAAAATTGATCAACTTTTTGACAACACAGAAGAATAAAACTATGAGCACCCTGAAATAACAATACACGAACATAGATTTGTCTGTATGTTGAGAATGTGGGGCAACAGAGGTGGGGTGTAAATTGGTACCACTACTTTGGAAAACATTCTGGCATTTTCTGTGAATATACATAATGTAAAACCCAATGATTTCACACCTATTTATATGTTTTAGGGTTAATTGTGCACATATGACCATTTTGTACATGTACAAAAATGTTATGGCACTATTGTTTATAATATTCCCTAACCAGGAACAATCCAAATACTCATGGAAATTAAAGCAAACAAATTATGTATGTCATATTCATATACTGGGATACATTTCAATAATGAAAATAAACAAATTGCAACTACACACAATGACATCAATAAACCTCTCAATCATAAAGTTCAACAAAGAATAAAGATAGCTTGGTTCAATTTTCATGAAGTTCAAAAACAGGTGAAACCAAACTATATGTTTTATATAGGTTATTATAACATAATTTGTAAAACTATAGAGAAAAGTAAAAGTCAGATTGGTGAATATTGCTAGAGAAAGCAGGAGATGTGATCAAGGAAAGTCCTTCCATGGGGAGAGGAACAGTTCTAAGATATTCTAGTTTGTATCCTTAGAGAAGATGACATGATTTTGTTTATTGTATTATTTAATTTGAAAGTATATATGCAGACTGCACAAAAATATATTATATATATTTTATGCTTCATTGTCTAATATGTAACAATGACAAAGTAGAAATACAAACTAGTTAATATCAATAAACTTTCCTGCATGCAAATATTATCTAAAAAAGATCCCTTATACAATACCTTCATGCAAGAACAAGAAGTAGCAGAAATAGGTAGGTTTTCTCTAATAAAAACTCTGTTCCCCAAGGGGTATGATGGCACTTGAACCAGGGCAGTGGTTAAACGTCACAGTAGGAAGGAGTTTTCAAAAAAAGAAAGAGCGT
This sequence comes from Diceros bicornis minor, assembly GCF_020826845.1. Lineage (NCBI taxonomy): Eukaryota > Metazoa > Chordata > Mammalia > Perissodactyla > Rhinocerotidae > Diceros > Diceros bicornis. The sequence continues at coordinate 19,187,038 of NC_080777.1, forward strand.
CTCCCACATATCAAGCATGGTAGACTCCATATTGTACCAAATGTAAAAGATTCAGAAATAATTGAGTTCTTAGTGCAAAATGACTTGCTGTAGCATCTATTTCCCAATCTCATACTAGTAAATATAAAAATAAATCATTACTCCTAAAGATTAGAATAGAGCTCAAAACAGCATACATGGATTCTATCTGCTGAAAGGGAAAAAGTTAAGGAGATTTGATGTTTTGTAATCACTCTAGATCAATAAGCTAAGTGGTTAATTGAGAAATAGGAGAAGGAGACTAATGTTTTGAGGGAGAAAATAAGAATCTTTAACAGAAAATTTGGGGAAATTATCTTAGAAGTTTAGTAGGAGTCTTGGACCATTTTCCAGAAGCCGGGACCCATGCTCACAAACAGAGCCACTGATGCAGAAATGGCAATAGGATAATAAATAAGGTTCACCATGGAATATTGCTTGGATGGGTATGTTAAGCCCACCTACAGCACAAACATCCCAAAACCAGATAAGATGATGGAGACCAATGCTTATGAGCAATTTTACCCAAAGGAACAACAGCAAAGATAGTGAGTAAAATGAACCAAATATTGTCCTCTTGCATTTTTTGCCACTTGGATCAGAAACGATTATATGATCTCATGAAAGATTTGAGAGTAGTTGCCAAAATTAGTGAAAACAAATTCCCTTTCAGTTTGGGAGGAAGAGTAGAAAAATATGAAATTGAATTTGTTGGAGAGATAGCTAAACGTAAAATATCTTATAACCTAACACCATGGACAATACTTTGGAAGAACACAGTTGCTAACCTTGAGAAAATGATATTCTAGTGGGGGCAAAGTCATGCAAAAAATAATTACGATATCACATGTATGCTATGACTGAGAGAGTAACAATTTAATATGAAGACTTAGAAGACGAACAACTGATTAAGATGCTTGGAGCATTGGGAAAGAGTGAGAGAGATGATTATCAAAAGAGAAGATTGAGGAAAATACGTTGAAATTTTTCAAGGGAAGAGATGGAGTAAAAACACTTCTGACAGACTCAACAGCATTTTCCAAAGCATAGATGTATAAAAGGCTATGAAATATCTTTGAATCATAAATATAATTTTGACAGGGGGCACAAGCTACGATATGTGGAAGAGGAAAGAAAGAGAGTGTGGCTTTAATTGGTGGTAAATGTGAACCCTACAGGTAGATAATACAGATCCATGAAGCTAACATTGATTTAGAAAACAGGATGATACACTCTTCAATACAGCATTTCAAGAAAATTATTTTATTAATCAAGGAGTTACTATTATGATGTTATTATAGACATTTTCCATAACATGAGAATGTGTGGAAAGATGGGAAAAACAAAAAGCTCTAGAAAAAATATTCGGAGAGCCATTTGTCTCAGTCATCTTGGGCTGCTATAACAAATGACCATAGACTGGGTGGATTAAACCACAACATTTATTTCTCACAGTTCTAGAGGTTGGGAAGCACAAGATCAAGGTGCTGGCAGATTTGGTTCCTGGTTTCTCGATGGCCATTTTCTTGCTATTGTATCTTCATATTTCTTCTTTTTCTAAAAAAAACTGAATTACTTAACAGAGGTTTTAAAAAGTACTCGAGGGGCCAACCCGGTGGCCTTGTGGTTAAGTTCATGCACTCCACTTCAGCAGCCCAGATTTTGTGGGTTCGGATCCTGGGCACAGACCTACACACTGCTCATCAAGCCATGCTGTGGTGGCGTCCCATATACGAAATAGAGGAAGATTGACAAAGATGTTAGCTCAGGGCCTATCTTCCTCAAGCAAAAAAAGGAAAATTGGCAACAAATGTTACTCAGGCTAATCTTCCTGACCAAAAAAAAAAAAAAGTACTTGAAGCATAAATATCCAGGGAATTATTATAATTTCCAAGACACAGAAGCCTCTCTATGCCCATCTCTTTCATAAAAGCTAGGGATAACCAACATCCTTTCACTTAAACTTATCTATGCTATTGTCTATTACTGAAGTTTATTTGTTTTCTTTGTTGTCAAGTATCACATTCTACGACCATACTACCATTTAGTTATCCACTCGGCTCCTGATGGACTTGTGAGATGATTCTTGATCCTGCCTAAAATTAATAATGCTATCATATAAGTCCTCAGGACCTGCATGCATTTCTGTAGGTTATATACTTAGGGATGAGATTGCTTTATCATGAGTTATCTACATTTTAACCCTACTACAAAATGTCAAACTGAAGTTGTTCTGTTTCTAAATTTTGCATTCTTCACCATTGTAAAACTACCTTAAGAAAAAGAATCCCCTGTCGCTGCATGCTCATGACATGCATTTCTTTGCCAATGTAATGTATCTGCAGCTTGATGATGACAATCACCTGTTGAGAATTTATTTCTCATCATGCTTTTTGCCATCTGTATATCTTCTTTTGTGAGGTGTCCATTAAGGACTCTAGCCCATTTTTCAGTTAAATTACTTGTTTTCTCATTGTTAAGTTTTGAGTCCTTTCGATATTTTGAATAATAGTCCTTTATCATATATGTCTTTCGCAAATATTTCTTCTCAGTCTGTAGCTTGTCTTTTAATTCTCTTGACACTGTCTTTCACAGAGCAAAAGTTTTTCATTTTAATAAAGTCCAGTTTATCAATTATTTCTTTCGTGGATTGTCATATTTGGTACCATATCTAAAAAGTCATCGCCATATCCAAATCATGTAGGTTTCTCCCATTACCTTATGGGAGTTTTATAGTTTTGCATTTTACAGTCAGATCTGTGATCCATTTTGAGTTAATTTTTGTGAAGGGTGTAAGGTCTGTGTCTAGATTCATTTGTTTTTTTTTTCCACATGTGGAAGTCCAATTGTTCCAGCACCATTTGTTGACAAGACTGTTTGCTCCATGGTATTGCCTTTGTCCCTTTGGCAAAGATCAGTTGAATTTTTATGTAGGTCTGTGTCTGGGCTCTTCATTCTGTATCATTGATCTGTCGATTTTATTTATTTATTTTTTTTGCTGATACCACATTGTCTTGATAACTGTGGCTTTGCAGTAAGTCTTGAAGTTGGGTAGTGTCAGTCCTCCAACTTTGTTCTCCTTCAATAATGTGTTGGAATTCTGGGTCTTTTCTTTCTCCATATAAACTTTAGGATCAGTTTGCAGATATCTAAGCAAAATAACTTGCTTAGATCTTGATTGGGATTACATTGAATCTATAGATCAAGTTGGAAAGAAATAAAGACTTGACAATTTTGAGTCTTCCTTCCCATGAACATAGAATATCTCTCCATCTATTCAATTCTTCTTTGATTTCTTTCTTCAGAGTTTTTTAGTTTTCTTCATATAGATCTTGTATATTTTTTGTTAGATTTATACCTAAGTATAAGTTACAATGCAAATGGTATTGTGTTTATAAATTCAAATTCACTTGTTCTTTGCTGATATATAGGAAAGCTATTGACTCTTGTATATTATCCTTGGATCCTTCAACCTTGCTATACTCACTTATTAGTTACAATTCTTTTGTCAGTTCTTTTGATTTTTCTATGTAGATGATCATGTCATCTGTGAATAAAGACCGTTTTAAGTCTTCCTTCCCAATCCGTATACTTTTCTTTCCTTTCTTGTTCTATTGCATTAGCTAGAACTTCCAGTACAATGTTGAAAAGATGTGGTGAGAGGGGACATCCTTGCCTCGTTTCTGATCTTAGTGGGAAAGCTTCTAGTTTCTCACCATTAAGTATGATGTCACCTGTAAGTTTTTTGCAGATATTCTTAAAGAAGTTGAGGACGTTCCTTTCCATTCCTAGTTTACTAAGAGTTTTTATCATGAATGGGTGTTGGATTTTATCAACTGCTTTTTCCGCATCTATTGATATGATTGTGTGATATTTCTTTTTTGCCTGTTGATGTGATGAATTACATTAACTGATTTTCGAATGTTGAACCAGCCTTGCATACTTGGGTAAAATCTGATATCATCATGATGTATAGTTATTTTTATATATTTGTGGATTTTATTTGATAATATATTATTGAAGATTTTTGTTTCTATCTTCATGAGAGATATTGGCCTATAGTTTCCTTTTCTTGTAATTTCTTTGTCTGGTTTTGGTATTAGAGTAATGTTGGCCTCATAGAATGAGTTAGGATGTATTCCCTCTGCTTCTATTCACTGAAAGAGATTGTAGAAAATTGGTATAATTTCTTCCTTAAACAATTGGTAGAATTCAGCAGTGGACCTGTCTGGGCCTTGTGCTTTCTGTTGTAAAATGTTATTAGTTATTGATTCAATTTCTTTAATAGTTGTAGCCCCATTCAGATTGTCTGTTTCTTCTTGCGGGTGTTTTGGCAAATTGTGTCTTTCAAGTAATTGTTCCATTTCATCTAGGTTATCAAATTTGGGATATAGAATTTTTCATAGTATTTCTTTATTATCCTTTTAATTTCCATGAGATCTGTAGTGAAGTCCCTTCTTTCATTTTCAATATGAGTAATTGATGTCCTCTCTCTTTTCTTCTAGTTGTCCTGGCTAGAAACTCATCAATTTTATTGATCTTTTCAAAAATCAACTTTTTCTTTCAATGACTTTCTCTATTGATTTTCCATTTTCAATTTTATTGATATCTGCACTAGTTTTTATTATTTCTTTTTCTGCTAACTCTGAATTTAAGTTGCTCTTCTTTTTCTAGTTTCCTAAGGTGGAAACTTAGATTATTGTTTCTGGATCTTTTTATTTTCTAATATTAGATTCAATGCTATATTGCAGCATCTCACAAATTTTCATGTTGTCTTTTCATTTTCATTTAGTTCAAAATACTTGTTCATTTCTCTTGAGATTTTTCTTTAACCTATGTGTTTTTTAGAAGTGTGTTGTTTAGTCTCCATATATTTTGGAATTTCCTAGTTATCTCTGTGTTACTTATTTCTAGTTTAATTTCAGTGTGGACTGTGAGCAGACTTTGTATTATATTTGTTCTTTAAAATTTGTTAAGGTGTGTTTTATGGCCCAGAATGCCAACCACCTTGGTGAATGTTTCATGTGCGCTTGAGAAGAATGTGTGTTTTACTGTTGTTGAATAAAGTAGTCTATAGATATCAATTATATTCAGTCGATTGATGGTGTTGTTGCATTCAGCTGTGTCCTTACTGATTTTCTGCCTGCTGGACTGTCCATTTCTGAGAGAGGGGTATTAAAATTTACAACTCTGTTAGCATGTTTACCTATTTCTCTTTGAATTTCTATCAGTTATTGCCTCATGTGATTTGATGCTCTGTTATTAGGTGCATACATTAAGAATTGTTACATTTTCTTGGAGAATTGACCCATTTACCAGTATGCAATGCCCTTTTTTATGTCTGATAACATTCCTTACTTTGAAGTCTGCTCTGTTGGAAATTAATATAGCTAATGTTGTACTCTTTTGATTAGTGTTAGTATGGTACATTTTCTTCCATCCATTTACCTTTAATCTATAAGTGTCTTTATTTTTAAAGTGGGTTTCTTATTGACAACATATAGTTGGGTTTTATTTTTTGATCATCTCTGACAATTTCTGTCTTTTAGTTGGTGCATTTAGACCACTGATGTTCAAAGTGATTATTGGTAATGCTGTATTAATTTTTACATATTTATTAATGTTTTCTATTTGTCCTCCTTGTTATTTGTTCCTATTTTAGTCTCAGGTTTTTTCTGCCTTTTCTGGCTTTAATTGGACATTTTATATAATTCCATTTTTCTCTCCTTTCTTAATGTATCACTTATTTACTTTTTTTTAATGTTTGCTCTAAAGTTTGCAGTATACATTTACAGCTAACCCAAGCCTACTTTCAAATAACACTGTATCACATCATAGGTAGTGTGAATACTTCATAAGAACAAAATAATACAAATTCCTCCCTTCAGTCCCTTCTCTTGTTGCTGTTCTTTTCACTTTTACAAAAGCGTACACGAGGAGATATATATCTATGATATACTCTTAAGCACACATAATCTGTTAACTATTAGATCAATTAAGAATTTAAAAAATTAAAGTATTCTTTTACCTTTACTTATTCTTTCTTCAGTTCTTTCCCTTACTTTATGTAGATCCAAGTGTCTCACATATTTAATTTCCTTCTCTCTACCAAACTTCTTTTAACTTTCCTTGTACAGCAGGTCTCCTGACAACAAATTCCCTTAATTTTTGTTTGCCTGAGAAAGTCTATTTTTCCTTCACTTTTGAAGGATAATTTCACAGGGTTCAGAATCCTAGGTTAGTGGGCTTTTTATCATAACAATTTAAGTATTTCACCTCAGTCTCTTCTTCCTTGCATAGTTTCTGAGGAGAAGTCAGATGTAATTCTTATCTTTGTTCCTCTATAGATAATTTTTTTTTTTTTTGGTACGGTTTCCATCAGGACTTTTTCTTTATCTTTGATTTTCTGTAGTTTGAAAATGGTATGGGTAGATGTGGGTTTTGTGGCATTCATTCTGCTTGGTGTTCTCTGATATTACTGGATCCACGGCTTGGTATCTGAAACTAATTTGGGGAAATTCTCAGTCATTATTGTTTCAAATATTTCTTCTGTTTCTTTCTCTTTCTTCTCCTTCTGTTAGTCTCATTACATATATGTTATACTTTTCATAGTTATACTTTTCATAGTTGTCCCACAGTCCTTGGATATTTTGTTCTGATTTTTTAGTTTGTTCTCTCTACTTTTCAATTTTTGAGGATTCTTGATATGTCCTCTAACTGAGTGTCTTTCCTTAGCCATGGCCATTCTACTCATGAGCCCATCAAAGGCATTCTTCATTTCTGTTACAATAATTTTTATCTCTAGTGTTTCTTTTGGTTCTTTTTTCAGATTTCCATCTGTTTGCTGACAGTGTCCATCTGTTCTTGTATGCTGTCTACTTTATCCATCAGAGCCTTTAGCATATTAATTATAGTTATTTTAAGTTCCCATTCTGTTAATTCCAACATCCATGCAATGTCTGGTTCTGTTGCTTACTCTGTCCCTTCAAATTTTGTTTTTTGCCCCTTGATATGCCATGTAATTTTTTCTTGCAAGCCAGACATCATGTACTTGGTAAAAGAAACTTTAATAAATAGGTCTTTAGTCATGTGGTGGTGAGATATGGGGGGAGGGGAAGTGTTCTATAGTCCTATGATTAGGTTTCTGTCTTTAGTGAGCCTATGCCCCTGGAGTCTAAACTTCACAAGAGTTTCTCAGTTATTTCCTCACCCTTAGTGGGAGAGAATGGCTAGGCTGGGCTGAATTTGAGTATTTCCCTTTTCCCATGTGAAAGGCTAGAGCTGACTGGAGCTGTATATATCCCACCCGCCAGGTCTGTTAGGCTCTGATAATACTTCAGCAGGTCAGGCTCTGGTTAACTACTTCTTCCTAAGAGCAAGCCTGTTTAAAAAGAACAGAGTGTTCTGGCGTATTTCAAAAATGTTCCTTTTCTCCTCTCCCTGCCAGGATCACAAAGGGATTTTTCTCAGATATTTATTGTGAGAACTTAGTTGAGCTCCTGGAGGTAAATCTCATAAAATTTTGGGGATCCTGCCTATAACAGGGTCTCTCTGGACTTTTTAACACTCAGATTTACCAGCACTTTGTCGATTACATATCAGGTTTTCCTACCCTGGCACTGGTTCCAGTGGTAGTTTCTGCTCTGGTGAACTGTGACTCCCTGTGTTTGTCTGTCTGTCTCTCCAATCTTGGCGGCAGTAGTTTGCACTGTGTCCTTCTCTCCCTAGTGGATCCTAGAAGAGTTGTTGATTTTTCTGTCTATTCAGCTTTTTATTCATTGTCAGGATAGAGTGGTGACTTCCAAGCTCCTTATACGTGGAACCAGAGACAGAGTTTTATTTGTGACAGTTTTTTATGAATAGAACTATTTCATAAATCCAACTTTAAAAAAGAAGCAAATTTATCACTTGGAAAAACACAAATATTTCGAAATCATATCAGTATAATACTACAAATTATTTCAAACCCCCTTTTACTCTCAAGTTTGAAATACCTAGTTTGCATTTTTTGTATTTATCAAACAAATTAATAAACGACTACACAACATTTTATCGATGAGAATTTGCCATGGCAATTGTTTGATTGCAATTAAAAGTATTATGTTGTGATTAAGTATAAAGTAACAAAAATGGAGTACTCTAGCTAGAGTAGTACAGCACAGTTGTTAGTCTATTAATTTTCTAAATAAAGACTATAAGCAACATAAGCTGTGTACACACATATTTGAAAGCTCTATGTTTGAAGTTCTCCAGACAAAGCCAGCCATACACAAATTGTATTTTTAAACTTTTGACATAGCACGCAAATCACTGGATTAATTTCCTTTCTTCAATTAACAAGTTAAGGAATATATATATTATATATATTGTACATGACAATGTTATAAACACATATTTGACAACTTTTGCATTCCTGGAACGAAATGCATTACATCATGTTACATTATATTTCTTAGTACTTAACAGGTGGATATTCATCTTTAGCCCACAGAGAAGTTAATCTTCTGGGTCCTGTATTTGTCAAAGTAAATTCAGAAAAGTAATTCTCAATTTTCTCCTTTTTTGCTATTTTCTTGAACAAGCAAGCACATACATGTGTTTGCTGTTTAAAGGACTGAAAGATTTCACATATAAAATTAACAGATCCCCACATATCTTTGAGGGGTAAGTCTTCGCTATGTTTCTCAATGTTTTCCAACAAATGTTCACTATAGTAAGCTTAGGTCCTGTACAAAAAAGACCTTAATAATTAAGTAGTTCAAAAAATAGAGAGGTTTATTTCTTTCCTACCTATGTCCAAAACGAGTATTAGTCTGAGAGTAGGTCTGCCATCCCTAATAGTTTTTATCCAGACTTGCTCTGGTCCTTTTTCCAGTCAGTAAGTAACAATGTCCTGGCTACAACTCAGTATTATGGTTAAGGAGGAAAATGCATACACAGTTATTAATCTATTTAAATTGTATGGCCGTGCTTGAACCAAGTATGATGTATGATATTGTAGTTGTAAAGAGATATCTACATATTCTTTGATATTTCTTCCCTGAAGAGATAGAGCTTACTTTTCCTTCCTTTGTGGGTTGTACTTAGTGATTAATGTCTATTAAATAGAATGCAGCAGAAGTAACGTGAGATCAGTTGTGAGATCAGGTTATGAAGTGACCGAAGCTTCCACCCTGAGGACGCTCTCTTGTTATCTCTAATTACTTGCTGTGGGGAAAGTCAACTGTCATGTCCTAAGACAGCACTGGAGAATGGGAAGTCACAGTGGGAATAAGCTTACTATCAAATCCATCCCCTGTTGAGCTTTAAGTTGATAGCAGCCCTGTGCAATAGTTTGACTACAGCTTTTTGACAGACCCTGAGACAAAGCCACCCAATTAAGCAGCTCCCATATTTCTGACCATCCAAAATGTGGAATAACACATTTTTTTGTTAAATTCAGGGTCATTTGTTACACAACAATAAGCAATTGATATATATTTAGTTAGAAGTTTTGTGCTGCTGTAACAAAAACCTAAAAAATGTGAGTGGCTTAGGAAATGGGCAGTGGGCTTTGAGTAGAGTGTTAGTGAATACTCAAAGTGCCTTGAATACACTGTTCATAGAATCTTGGATTTTGAAGATGCTGTGGGAGAAACTAGTAAGGAAATGTAGAAAATCTTCTTGAAATGATAAAGTTGAGGATGTGACCATAAATATTTATTATTATCTCAAAAAATTAAAGATGGTGCCTCAGAGTACCATTCAGTCACACAAGCTCCTTCCAAAGAGATTTAGGGCTTCTATGAAGCTTGAGGGCATGTCCCCTCACTCATGTCAGCAGGAGTCCAAGGTCCAGAAGGGTTTATCTTTAGTAGGGGCTTATCTCCACTGTGTGAACCTCAATTAGATTTTTAAAAGACTTAACAAATTTCTTAAAATAATTACCTCTGTAGAAACATTGCCAGCTTGAACTGAGATGTATAAAGATCACATAAAATAAAAAGAGCCAAGAACCATGGAGAATTATTCTCCGGCCTTGAAAACTAATCATCAGACTTTCAATATTTGTCTGGCTCAATTTCAGAATTGCTATGGATCAGTGACTCCTTTTTGTCTCCCATCTTCTCTCTATTTGAATTGGAATGTCTGTTCAATCATTGCATGCTGGGTGTTTGGGGGGCAGATAGCTTGTATCTTTGCGTTCAAAGATTGGCAGATTGAGAAGAACTGTACTCAAGAAGCTATACTTAAAGAATCCCAACTAAACCTGACTTGATTTAAATGATGAGATTCTGGACTTTGGATTGATTCTATACCGAGGTGAGAATTTCGTGACCTTCTCGGAAAAAATCAATGCATTTTGCCTGTGAGAGAATGTAAATAATTTGTGGCCAGAGAAAAGACTCCAGTGGTTTTAAAAATGTCTAGATATTAGTTTATAGTTCTCTTTTCAAGAGATGGAACTTAATGTCACTCCCCAAGAGTATAGGCTGAACTTAGTGATTTGGTTCTAGCAAATAGAATATGAAAGAATGGAAAAGATTCATTTCAAAAATTAGACTCATCACTAGCTCTGGTGAAGCCATCTGCCATGTTGTGAGGCAGCTCTGGAGGAAGAGAAACAGCTGCCACGTCAGGAGAAAACTCAGGCAGCCTATGGAGGGGCTCACGTGGTGAGTAACTGAAGCCTCCTTCTAACAACCATGAGTCAACTTTGAAGCAGATCTTTTGAAGACTTCCAACAGCCAGGTGAGTCTGGAAGTAGATTTACCCCTGGACAAGCTTTGATTTGCCTGCATGTCCAGCCAAAAGAGTGAGGTAGAGACTTTGATCCAGAATCACCTAGATAAAATAATTCTTTGATTCCTCATACACAAAAATTATGGGGGGGGATATTTATTATTTTAAGCCACATATTTGGAATAATTTGTTATACAGCCATAGATAACAGATGTATGTGGTACTTATTTTAAAAAATTATTTAGTCAACATATTTCTTGAGTACCTATTGGATGTGAGATATTGTTCAAAGTAGTACAGGTATTATTGTCATAAAGAGGTAGGAAATCTGATCTCTTTTTGCTAATTTCCTTTTTTTCTTGATTAGTATTTCTTGTTTAGTTTCAATTTTCCTTTGAATAAAACTTTATTTATCTTATAATTGAAGGTAATTACTAAGTGTCTAATGTGAGCCAGATTTCACATTTAACTCATTTCATCATCCTAACAATATTTTGAGGTAGAAACTTGCGTCAATTACTAAGCTATTATGGCACATATGCACCAAATTCACCCTTCAATAATCTGCGATACTAGGGCTGAACTATGAAAGCTCTATTTTACCTTTGACAGCTGGTTCTCTATGAAATTTTGAAAATATGGAGCCCTTTAGAGAAACTAGAAGGCAGGAGGGAGGAAAAGGGATGATTCTTCTTGTTTTCTTATAGGTCCAGGCAATGTTGCCTTAGCAATACTTTTTACATTAGCAGAGAAAGTTGATTCCACCCTCCAGCTTTGCTTGTTTCTCCCAGAAACAGCCTTATTGTTCCTCCTTAGAGGCACCAACACTAGAACTTCATCCTCAAAGCTCTAGGTTCCAGATACACAGGGCCTTTCTCTAAATTTCTAGGTTCTAATAACTCTAACTCACACTTTGTTTTTTCTCCTAGCCAGATCATGACTATTTCTAGCAATTACCATCTCCATGTAACGTCAATGTTCAATTTTCAATATTTCTTTCAGTTATCCAAACCCAGTAAACAATTCGTAACATTAAATTCTCTCTCTTAAAATACCTCTTGTGGTTTCTGTTTGGAAATGGATCCTGACTACTATAGTGTGTTGTTTTTCCCACATAGCTCAAGGTCATAGCTTCTCTGGAAGTTTGAGTTGAAACATAAGCACTCTGGCCAAAGAACTTTTGTACTTAACAAGTAATCTCTTTTGTTATGAGTTGTTATATATGATTTTATCAAAATTATTAGTTTTACGTATTCTGTATTTAAAAAATCATCTGCTTTAGATTTGAGACACATCAGATTCATAAGAAGCAGAAATTTTACCCAATATCATGTGTTACTAATAATTTTGAGGACACAAGCATTTGTGAGGTAAAAGTCAAATAACAATAAGTGTAATGGCTAGCTCAGTCTTCTCACTGCTCTCTGGCCACATTAATATGTGTTGTGGCCTAGCATTTACGTGTGAGATTGACAAATGATGCTTTATCCAAAAGGGAAATATTTTGTTTAAGAAATCTCTCCCATTTTATACTCTGGTAGTTACATTATTTAATGATATTTTGCAGAGTCAACACATATATCTATAGATCCCAGATTTATTTACCATAAGAGTTCTAGGGAGAATCAGTACATCCTACTAAAAAGATTCTATAGGTAAAGACACTTTCACTTTTAAATACTATTAATGTGTTTATTGTGAAGTCTATCAATAGCATGGTTTTTAGGGAGTTTTATGGGACCACTTTTTCCCTGGTCTGTCTCCAAGGAAAAGGAGAATCACATTTCAGGTCCACTGCTAACCGTTTCTTTCTCTAACTGATAGTTTCCTAGAAGTTTTGCTGTTTTTGTGGTACACTTACCTTTTATAATTTCAATTATAATTTCAAATTCAGTGGAATTTGGAGTCATACTTTCAGTACAGCACAATTCTTGTTTTGTTTAATTATAGTCTGAGAATTTAATCTGTACTCATTCAAATTCTTGCTTTAAATTGTTGATATTTAGGAGTCTTTCTTTGTTAACCTTTATAAGACAGTTTTAATTTTGAAATATGTATAAGGCATACATATATGTACATATATGTGTGTGTATACATGCGTACATATTAATATATACAGTTAGTAGTAACAAAACAATGAGCTCAAATGGATTTAGACAGAATATTGGTCATAGCACAGAAGGGAACATGAACTTCATGATCACATTGGATTCCATTGCCCCCCAGTCCTCATGGGGATAATGCAGAGTGTGCCCAGGCAGATGCTGAGCACACGGTGACCTGTGTCACTGTTGAGGAATACTCAGCTTAGGGACCCTTGATCTCATCAGGGACTGCTGACACACCTGCCCACACTTTCCCCATGAGGAATGTCGTTTTTTCCTTGGAATATAAGCAAACATCCTCCAGGAGAAGGAAGGAGACTTGATCTGGAATATCTCCACATATAAATAAATCTGTTCACTGACTCACGTGGAGACATCATCTCTAGGTTTTAAGACTGTTAATGCCTAGAATTCAAGTGTCAGAGATGTGGAGAATGATCTCCCAACAGAGATACAGGATTATGACGTGTAATGTGGAAAAGCAATATGAGGCATTCCCTGTCTTCTTCTGGACCATCCACGACCCTAACATTTTTCCTTATCATAGAGGAGTGTGCTTCATATAATGATCAAAGTAAATTTTCCTTTCTTTTCAGAGCATATGTTGGGTATCAGTTTCATCCTAGACTTCATATTAAATAACATTAGAATCATAGAAAGCATAGTAAGGGTCCTCAGCCAAAGGATAGTAAAAAGAAAATCTTCATCCTATATCCACATATCTCATTGATTAAGAAATTTATTAAGTAAAACTCCTCGGAAAATATCTGGCTTTGATATAGAGAGGAAGTACTTCACTGTCAAAAATTATAATTGGAAATTAACTTGCTGGCTTCCTATGAATTTACTTATTTTATGTAGTTTCTGTGTTTTACCAGTAAAACTTCACCTTTGTTATAAAATAATTCACATAACAACAGAATTTATGTGGCACCAATAGTATCTGTTCTCCAGACTTTATAATTCTAGCATTTTCTTCAAAAGACAATAAAATATTAAAGTAAAATATGCAAATATATCCAGAAACCTGCAAATCTATGGCATCCCCTAGCAACAGCGTACAGTCGCACTTCCTGAAATGCAAATCCCAGATGTGATTAAATACAAGCCACATTTCTGACTTGGTTAAGAGAAATATGAATTGTAAGATCTAGCACACACATGACATCGTTGATATCCCCTGAATGAGAAATAAAAAGCATACTGAATTAAAGTGTAATGTAACTGATAGAAACCACATTAAGAATGCATAGGACTAACATTGGCATTGGGACATTTACTAAAGAATACAAAACTAAAGCATGCATTCATATCTCATGTTCTCTTTTTTGCATTTTTTTCCTTTTCTTTGACATTACATTCCTGGAAAGAAACTAAAAATGTTTCTGCTTTACTTGAATACATTTGGAAATTTCTTAATTCTAAAATTCTTAATTCTAAAACTATTCTTGAATGATGAATTATCTGGTCTGATTATTAACTATTTTCAAATTATGTAAGATATTTGCTTGTAATAGCTTAGAAAATTCATTTATTGAGAGCAGTGATGGAGTCTAAAATGGAAGAACTGGGCATGGGGCAATGGTGATCTTCATTAATTCTTATTTACATTTTTCTTTTCTCTTTCTCTCTAAGGGCTGAGGTAGATACTAGCTACTGGTAGTAAACTCTAGTAATTTTCCCTGTCCCATATTGAAAAAGATCATTTCTACAAGTGTTGGCCCAGTGTCTGGCATATACTGAAAACATTAATATCAAGATTAATTTTTTCTCCTAATTCCACTCTTTCACCTCTCAAGAATGTGGAATCTAGTGAATTTTTTTCAGTGTATGCATAAACTATAACGGATTAGACATGTCCGTATGCAATTATTAGACTCTTTTGTATGGGACTTGTGACTCTTCAGGTAATGTTAAGCACTTCTCCCAAATACCTTTGAAAATATATCATGAAATATACAATTTTATTCTTGCAAACACTGTTTAATCATTGTCATATGAGTTTTAACAGATATATATTTAAAATGTAAAAATACTTCTAACAAAAGATATCAGAGATTTTGAAAACTATTGAAAATATTTCAATTCCCCTGAAAATGAGCAGATTTTATAATTAAAATTATGATCACTTATTCTTTTGGAAAAAATTCAGAGTTGAGTAATAGATTTGCATGTCAAAGCTTAATACATAGCGTGATTTTTTTTATTGTGATAAGCGCCTGGCTGTGGTTTCCAGTGCTTTGCTTATGAAAGGTAGGATTTTATCTGCATGTTTGTTTACATAATCCTATGCCTGTCTCCTGGCTAGTGTGAAATTTCCTAGAAGATTTGCATAGACATGAGAGGTGGGGTTTCTTTCTCTTGTGTTGCTAGTTGAAGAGCTTTTGTAAGAAGCAGTAGCAAATCTCAACTAAGGAAATTGTGCCATACTGGGGTAAAAATCAAATTTCCTATTCAAGTAAGGATAAAGTGAAGGTTTCAAACATAAAATGGAGAATTAAAATTGCTTAAATATGAACATATTTGAAGCAAAACTTGGGTAAAAATGTTCCTGAGTCAAAAAGAACAGCTCCAGAAGTTTCTTTTCAGTATTGATCCATACTGAAATTCTAGGAGTAATTGAGAACATCCATGAAACAGTCACCTCTTGCTATATTAGTGACTCCTTGTTAGATAAACTTTGAATTTAGCAAAAACAACTCTTTAATCTCCCTTAGTATTGCTCTACTTTCCAGCTCCCTCCCAGTGCCCCCACAATCTCTAGAAATAAAAACTATGAAATAATAAGCAAAATTAACATCTTCCTGGATATATTAAAATAAAGTTCTCAGCAGCTCTTCTTCCAAAGAATCACTGGATTGAAACCTACTTCCCAAGGCATTCTCCTAGAGATCGATTGTTATGCTCACTAAAGGCTGATACCTGAGAAATATAGTTTACAACAAAGGCCAAAGACTGCATTTAATATCAGGCAGAATTCTTGGTTACAAGAACTAGAAACTTACTCTAGATATCTAAAGCAAGATAATACAATTTATTAAAAACTATATTGAGGGGCTGGGTCTGAGGCCTAGTGGTTAAGTTCAGCACACTCCAGTTTGGCAGCCTGGGTTCGCGGGTTTGGATCCTGGGCGTGGACCTACACCACTTGTCAGCCAGGATGTTGTGGCAACTCACATACAAAATAGAGAAAGATTGGCACAGATGTTAGCTCAGGGCCAATCTTCCTCAAGCAAAAAAAGAACAAGATTGGCAACAGATGTTAGCTCAGGGTGAATCTTCCTCAGCAAAAAAATAGAAAAGGATATTGAGAAATCCCAGAATTTATCATGACTAATGAGGCCAAACTTTCAAGTCAGAATCTGTAGTTCCAAAAGTCACAACAGCTTTTAAGTAGGACCAGATGGATCAAAACACTCTCACCACTGCTCTGGGACACAGCTGCAACTTGACATGACCACCAGTGCCATTGAACACCCTTTCAGCTATTGAAAATGAATAACAGGTTTCATTTTTTATTTCACAGCTTTATTAACGTATAGTTGATATTTAAAAAATTGCACATACTTAATGTATAGAATTTGATGAATTCGGACATATGCGTACACCTGTGATGCCATCACCACAATCAAGGTATTGAGCACATTCACCACCTCCAAAAGTTTCTTTATGTCTCTTTGCATTTGTTTGTTTGTTTTGTGAAAAGACCACTTACCATGAGATCTACTCTCTTAACAAATTTTTAAGTGCACAATACCATATTGTTGTACAGTAGACTTCTAGAACTTATTTATTTTGTATAACTGTAACTTCATTCCCATTGAACAATCCTTCATGTCCCTTCCTCTGTACCCTGGCAACTACTATTCTATTATGTAAATTTGATTATTTTAGATAACTGTTTCTTTATTTTTGTGTCACTCATTTCAGATATAAAGCTCAATGCTCCTCAATCCTATTTTATAGATGATGAAATAAGCATGCAAGAAATAAAGGCACTTCCTGAATTCATACAGCTAAAAGTGTTAGGGCAAGAATTGCAAGACAAAATTCTGGTTTCAGCCTTTGCCTTCCTAAAAACTGCTTGGTAAGTATTGAATCACACTATGCATTAAATGTTCTGTTATTGGTAAAAAATATTTTTGATGTGTGACTTTTACTGGATATGAATAGAGATTGCACACTTCAAAAAATGAAAAATTTTATCATTCTGAAGTTCATCCCAAGGACCGACTGCAACAAATTGTCTAGAGATTGGTAACCTATGGGTTCCAGTAATCCATCCAAGATTATTTAATCAAAAATTTGGGGATTGAGATGCAAGAAATAGCAGTTTAGCAAGTATTTCAAGAGGTAGTAACAAATACAAATCTTGAAAACACCAAATTTCCCTTCGTCACTTAGCAGGTCAAAATTGGAATAAAATTATTTTTATTACTTTAAAATAACTGACAGCATAGTCGCTGGGATATTTTATAATAATTCATCAAAAATAGGTTCTTTTAAAAATTACTTGTTTTAGAAAATTATACTGATAAAATCTACTTACTTATTTTGCTTCTAATAATTTATACGTAATATACATTATAAGATTATAATATTAACATGCTAAATTATTCAAGTAGCCTGACTGATTTCCTTAACTACCCATTTTCAAATTCATGTGATCATAATTGGCAACTGTGTTTTTCTTTTTTCTTTAGCTTATCCTAGTTTTTCTCTTGAAAAGAGCAATACAAAATCAAAAGAATGAACTCACACACACATGCACAAAAAGATTTACCACAGGTAAGACCTTGGAGACAAATCTACAGGTGTCTGTGTGTAACTTTTTCTTCAACACCATATGTGCTAAAGAGTTCCCTGAGGGAACCAAACATCCCCAGTTTGCTAAAAATATATTTTTTTCTTGGAAAGATAACATTTGGGCAATGTGACACCTTTTATTTAGAAAACTGGAACAAAATAACATAAATATCAAGATCTCTATATGGTAGGTTAAGAAAAGGCTTTGAACAAAGGTTTTTCCTGTAGGTATTTCAATAGATTGTATTTCATATATGTCCATAGGCAGTATCATCATCATCATAATAGTAAATTGCCTGTAACCTCAACATTTTGAGCTTCTCAAAATTCGAATGCAAAAATCAGAAACTCTATATCTTTTACCAGACTATCCTGAAGTATCAGAAAGACAGAGTGGCAAAGATGGTTTCTAGTGCAATTATTGTTATACCTATTTAATCTATCAAATGTTGATGTATTAGTGCAATTTTGTATAATTGATCTCCTTTCTTTTTCTCTATCTCCATCTCTATCTCTAGCTCCATCTATCTCTCTTGTCCTCTTTTTAAATTCTTACCCCTAAGTCTATTTCCTGGAGTAGGAAAAGAATTCTTTTTCCTATGGAAGTTTCCCTTCAAAGAATAACTTTCATGTAAAAATATGGAATGTATTCAGCAGCTATTAAAAATTTTAAAATTAATGGAAAAATTTTGTACCTAAGCATAAAGTCGGCTCAATCTTGGAACTTTTTTTCTCCTTGCCTTTCCAAAGCCTTATCAATACTTTCTTCTACCATAGCTCTGTCTCTTTCCAATTTTTGATGCTATGGGCTTGACCCTGGGATAACCACAGACAGTGTTCAAGAGCAACTCTCCAGGGAAAGTTTGCCATTTCTACCTCCAAAATATATCTTGAATTTGACCAATTTTGGCCACCATTACTCATCTAATCTTAAATAAAACCATATTATTGCTTAGCTTACTAATGCTAAATTTTCCAGGATCTGGAGTCATATTTCTAAAGTATTAAAAAAAAAAAAGTCAATAACCAAATTAAAACATTATAGTATTGCCCTGCTTACCATGGCCTATGTGGTCCTGTAGGCCCTGTTTCAATCTTACTTTCTATCACTCATTTCTTTACTTGTCATACTATAGCCACACTGATCTTATTTTTGAACCTTGAACCTGCTGAGTTTTTCCTCTTTAAGAGCCTTTCAAGTTCTGTTCCTTATTCCCTCAGTCTATCAAGAAGTTCCCTTCTTTTCGTCAAAGATTATACTTATCTCACGTTAAATTCATGTTCTCAGAAAGGGTTTCCCTGATGGCTCTATCTAAATTGTCTTTTGTCTGGGCCAGCCCCGTGGCATAGCGGCTAAGTGCGCACCCTCCACTGCTGAGGGCCGGAGTTCTGATCCCCGGTGCACTGACGCACCACGTGTCAGGCCATGCTGGAGCGGCATCCCGCATAAAGTGGAGGAAGATTGGAAAGATGTTAGCCCAGGGCTAGTCTTCCTCAGCGAAAGAGGAGGATTGGCAGATGTTAGCTCAGGGCCGATCTTCTTCACAAAAAAATAAATAAATAAATTGTCTTTTGTCTTAGTACGCAGCATATAAACATATTTGACAAGAATTATTCAGCTCTTCTTATTTGCATATCGGCATGTATATTTTTTCACTTCTTTCATTGGAAATAAGTTTCTTGAGAATGGGAGTGCTGTCTCATGCACCAATATATTCCATTGTTTAAAAGTTCTTGGCAACCAGATTGTTAATAAATATTTTGACTGATTGTTGAGAAACACAAAGACAGTTTAGGACCATTAAATTAGTTCACAATTGAGGGAACAAGCTTAGAAAGATATGTGAGATGGCCAAGGTCACAGAGTTAGAAAGGTGAAAAATTAATTCAAACCCCATTTGTTCTAATTCTAGAGGTCAAATGTATAATTAAAATGTCACAGAATCCGTCACCCGAAAACATACAGTGAATCTTATAATAATTAAAAAAGAATACTATGGGATTTAATTACTGATCTGATCAAGAATACACTGCTGGTAGGAACGCAAACTGGTGCAGCCACTATGGAAAACAGTACGGAGATTTCTAAAAATCTTAAAAATAGAAATACCATGTGATCCAGCTATTCCACTGCTAGATATTTACCCAAAGAACATGAAATCAACATACAAAGAGACTTATGCACCCCTATGTTCATTGTAGCATTGTTCACAGTAGCCAAGACGTGGAAGCAACCCAAGTGCCCATACTGGTGAATGGATAAAGAAGATGTGGTATATATATGCAATGGAATACCGGTCAGCCATAAAAAGAGACAAAACTGTCTCATTTGCAACAACATGGATGGACCTTGAGGGTATTATATTAAATGAAATAAGCCAGGCAGAGAAAGATAAACACTATATGATTTCACTCATATGTGAAAGATAAACAAACACATGGATAAAGAGAACAGATTAGTGGTTGCCAGAGGGGAAGGGGGTAGGGGGAGGGTGAAAGGGGTAAAGTGGCACATTTTTATGGTGATGGATAAAGACTAGACTGTTGATCGTGAGCAACGATGCAGTCTATACAGAAACTGTTATATAATAATGTATACCTGAAATTACACAATGTTATAGACCAATACCACCTTGATAAAACAAAATAAATAAAGAATACTTAATAAATAAATTTGAAGTCATATGAGAAAATATTTAAACAATTGAAAGTCTATACATATAAATCTCAATAGTATGACACATAAAACTAATACATTTGAGGGGAATAAATATAGTATCCTCTGTAAAAGAAACTGCATGATGGTACAGGACTGTACAGTATGATGAAAATTCATTTATTCATTTGTGAGAATAAAAAAGTAGGAATTTTAACTGATAGTGTATTAATTTTAATATGCTTGATTCATGGCAAATATTTGAAATACTTTGTATCATTGCTTATTTTTGGTGCTTAATCAATTTTTCACTAATAGTTTCTCATATAACCATTTTTTTCTCCACTCCTTGTTCTTTTAATTTTTCCTTTATGTATTTTGAGGCTAGGTTGCCAGAGTATACTTGCTTATGGTTAATACATTTAGATTTGTTGTTAGTTTGTGTGTTTTTTGCAATCTATATTTATAATGTTTTTCATTTCTGTTTATCTGATGTCTGCTTTTACTATTTTATTTTAAAAATTTTGGACAATTTTATTTGAATTTTATCCCGTTTACGCATGCATACAGCATATTAGAGGATTTATTTCTTGTTTTGCTCAAAGTGAGAGACTTTAGTTTTTGATCAGAGTTTTACCCTTTTATCTTTGTCTTAATTATCATCATATTATTATATTAAGATTAATTTAACTATCTTATTTGTTTTTTCTAGTAATTATACTTTGTTTCTTTCTTGGCTCTTTTCTCAGATAAATTGCTTTGCTTCATGCTGCTAACAATTATACATTATATCTTGTTTCTTCTGGTGGCTATCCCAAAGATGTTAATTTTTATATCATTTCCTACTTTTGTCTAGATATTCTTAATATATATATTACATATATATGTAATTATAATTATTCTTATCCTTATCAATATATATAATTATCATTGCCCGTTTATGATACTTTAGTGCTTTAGCTAGTTATAAAATTCTAGACTCAACTTGCTTTTCTTTCAACACATTGAAATAATTACACTTTTTTCTTGACTGCATTGTTGCTGAGAAAATTTTGATATCTATGCATTGTTTTCCTTTCTTATCTGCTCTCTCTATAATCTTTTAGAAATTTATCTTTGTCTTTGATGTTATTACATGATACAATGTACAGTATATTGTTTATACAAAATAATCTTTGTGTATATACATTGTAATAGAAGTATATTGATTAAAATGGAACTTTGTCTTCTCAATATTAATTTCTATAAAAGTATGCTACTAAATGTTATAAGCAATATGATCTCATTTGCGTATGCATATATTATTATATATAGAAAACAAGCATTTTTTATAACAAGAGAATAACAGTATTTGCTTTTTGTTATGGTGGATTTTAGCTAAATTTGTTTTTTATCAGCTTTATTTCTGTATAATTTACATAAATAAAAAACACTATTTTTAAGTGTACAAAATGTAATTCCCTGGGGCTAGCCTGGTGGCATAGTGGTTAAGTTTTCATGCTCCACTTCAGCGGCCTGGCATTCAGGGGTTCGGATCCCGGGCACAGACCTACACACTGCTCTTCAAGCCATGCTGTGGTGGCGTCCCACATGCAAAATAGAGGAATATTGGCACAGATGTTATCAGGGACAATCTTCCTCAACAAAAAAGAAAAAAAAAGGTAATTGCTTATTACTAACATATAGAAATACAATTACTATTTCTATAATGCCCCTGTATCTTGAGACCTTGCTAAACTCATTGATGTTGCTATAATCTCACTGTAGATTTGTAAGGATTTTTTTAGATAGACAATCATAATAACTGCAAAAAATATATTTCTTTTGTTTTCCAATCTGCATGCATTTTTTTCCTTTTTTTTTGACCTTGTTATACTGTTGTAATTCTGAATAAATATGCTGAAAGTAGACATCCATGGCACATTCCAGACATAAAGGGAAAACATTCAATTAAGTATTAATGTTCACTTTTTGTTGGTGTTTTGTTCTTGCAGAAACACTCAAATGCTTTTTCTGTATCTATTAAGATAAAAATAGGTCTTTTCTTTTTTAGTCTATTAATGCAGTTTCCTGTTATTGCTATAACAAATTACCATGAGCCTAGTGTTAAAACAACAATTTTGAGTTAAAAAAACACAAATTTATTTTCTTGCAGTCCTACAGGTTAGAAGTCTGAAATGGATCTCACTGGGCTAAAATCAGTGTGTTGGCAGACCTTTGTTCCAGTTAGAGGTTCTAGGGGTGAATCTGTTTCTTTGTCTTTTCCCGTTTCTAAGGACTGCCTTCATTACCACGGCTCATGGTCCCTTTCTCCATCTTCAAAGCCTGCAAAGACTGGCTGAGTCTTTCTCATGCTGTATTACTCTGACACTCCTATTCTGTAATCAAATCTCCCTCCACTTTCCTCTTATAGGGACACTGGTAATTAAATTTAGGGACCACTTGGATAATTTAGGATAATCTTTGCATCTCATGATACTTAACCTAATCACATCTTCAAAGTCTCTTTGACCATGTAAATTAACATATTCATAGGTTCCAGGGATTCAGACACTGACATTTTCGTGGAAAATTATTCAGCCTATCAGATATGTTTAAATAGTTGGGTTTTTGTTTTGTTTTTTCTCATACGATAAACCAACTTTGCATTCCTGGGAAAAATATATTGATCATGATATATTATACATCTTACATATTGCTGGATTTCATATGCTATAAAATTAACATTTGCATCTATGTTCATGGAGGATATTAGTCTACAGTTTCTTTCTTTCTTTTTTTTTTTTGTGTGTGAGGAAGATTAGCCCTGAGCTAACATCCGATGCTAATCCTCCTCTTTGTGCTGAGGAAGATTGGCCCTGGGCTAAAATCTGTGCCCATCTTCCTCTACTTTATATGGGATGCCACCACAGCATGGCTTGACAAGCAGTGCGTCGGTGCGCGCCCAGGATCCGAACCAGTGAACCCCGGGCTGCCGCAGTGGAGCACGTGCACTGAACCTCTACGCCACCGGGCCAGCCCCCACAGTTTCTTTTATTTTAATGGCTTTATGTGATTTTAGTATCAAGATAACACTGTCCTTGTAAAATGAGGTAAGAAATACTCCATCTTCTTCTAATTTCTGTGGTAGTTTACGTAGAATAGGTATTATTTCTTTATACCAGAAATATATTTGCCAGAATTCAGCACCATATAAAAAGTATAATACAACATGACCAAACATGATTTATACCAGGAGTGCAGAATTCATTCAATATTCAAAACTAAGTCAATCAGTGAAATTCACTTTATTAGACAGAAAGAGAAAAACCTTTATCTCGGTAAGTGCAGTAAAATCACTTGAAAAATTCAACATCTATTTATAATAACAAAAAACTTAGCAAATTAGAAATCAAAAGGAACATTCTCAACAGGCGAGTGGGTAAATATATTGTTGTATATTATACAACGGAATAAATCTATTGCTTCTTACAATGTTGATTATTCTCAAAAACATTACATTGAGTGTGAAAAGACTGACATGTAAAGAATATATGATGCATAATTCTATCTGTGTGAAGTTATTCGGTAAGCAAGATCTGATAGAAATAAGAACAGTGTTTGCCTCTTGAAACTAACTTGAAGGGAGTACAAGGAAACTTTCTGAGATGAGGGACATGCTCTATATCTTGATTGTATCTTTGGTTGCAGACTTGTTTAAATTTGTCAAAACACATCAAATTTTACACTTACAGTCTGTGCCTTTGACTGTACATCAATTTACCTGAATAAAACAAATAAGCACATAAACTAGAGTTAACAAATAAAAAACAACAGCAACTATCTGTGTGAAACGGTTTCCTATTTACCAGCATGTTGGGAAGTAATATAGATTAAATTTTGAACAGTTTTTGCAGCATGAGTTAAGATTTCTTATGTGTATGCATTTATCTCATGTGAATTTATAAGTTGACTGCCTAAAATATAATTAAAGGATGAAATAAATCTATTTTATATAGATCACCAATAACCCTTTTTATTACAGAGATATTAAGAAAGAATAGATCTAATAAGAACATCTTGTTCCCATTTTCTCAAATATACAGCTCTGCTATAAATAGGTTTCCACAGAAACACCTATTTCTTATCAAAGTTTGAGCCAAGAAAATCTCAAATGTACTTTTTTTATACCACTGAAACTTTGTGATTGAAAAGTATTCTTTCATCATCTTTTTCAATATTCTTTTAATTTACCCAATTCCTCCGAATCTTCACCAAAAGTCTCTGTGTTTTGAGAAGATTCCCCAGTGTTCAGTTCTCTTAAGCCTTACTTTTCATTCTCTTAACTTCATACATCAGCTAAATCTTTAAAAAAGCCTTTTAACTACAGTGTCAATTAACCCTGTAGTATGTTACAATAAATGTATTGTAACCCTAAACTGAATTGTATTGAGTATTTCTATACTAAGATGCTGTGTTTACCTGTTAGTATTTCAACCATTTTGTTACTGTCATTAATTTGTTGAAGGAGAACATAGTAATATTTATGACATCTTATCTAAGTCTTAATTTTTTACTCATGAGATATTATATGGGTTAATGACAAGTAATTCAACATGTTCTACCTAATAATATAAAATGGAATAAATATTACAGAAGATTAATATCCACACAATTTACCAATTAGGAACTTGAACATAACATAAGCATCTCCCTCACCAGCTCCCATATCCAGTTAGCCACAAAGATTGCATAATTCTATGTACTGAATCTTTCTAATAACCATCATATTATTTAGATGTACTTCAGATCCAATGATCTTTTTCTTTGTGTTTACGTTCTTTTGATCAAAACGTCAGTTTTTATATCTCTCCCATAGCCTTCTACAATACAATAAATTTGCCTACATCCTCAATATCTTGAGTGATTGTTTCTTATTTTTCTTTCCTTAACTTAATCACTTTCTCCTAAGTTACTCAAATGATAATTAGGAACTAATAAACTTGTAGAGCTAGAACAGACTGTAACATGATTTACTGTTATAATAACAGTAGGTATGGAAATAGTCTGCTGGCAATTAATAGATGTTGATAATGTACATGAAGGCCTAACAAGTCAGGATCTTTTAGGCTATAATTGTTTGCTACTGCAAAAGTGTCAGACTGATAACTTGCTAATTGAAGAAAGGAAATTAATCCAGTGATTTGTGTGCTATGTCAAAAGTTTAAAAATACAACTTGTGTATGGCTGGCTTTATCTAGAAAACTTCAAACATAGAGATTTAAAATATGTATGTATATAATTTATATTCTTCATAGTCTTTATTTAGAAATTAATAGACTATCTAATTAGTACTATTGTACTACTCTATAGCACTCCATTTTTATTACTTTGTACTTAATAGCAAACATAATACCTTTAATTGCAATAAAATAATTGCCATTACACATTCTCATAGATATAATGTTGTGTAGTCATTTATTAATTTGTTTGATAAATACAAAAAATACAAAAGAGGTATTTCAAACTCTGTCTATCTCTCAATATAATGCAACTGTATAAAGCAATTCGGAAAAGAGGGAGAGAGAATGCCAAATGTGTGCTTCTAGGGAGGAAATAAAAACGACATACATACCGACTCCATCGCACCCCTGTCTCCCATGCTTGGTCTTTTTGTTTGGTTAATGCTCTGTGGAAGACAGTGGGAGTCAGCCAAAACAGCATCTAAAAAAGAAGTGGACTACACCAGTCTCTGGCTGAGAGTTCTTCTATCTTGCTTCCTCTAAGCCAGTGGTTCTCAAACTGAGCTGCCCCTTCAAGTTGTTTGGTAAGCTCAAAAAAATATATAGTTGTCCACTCCAGTTCCAGAACAATAAAATCACCAATGCTACTGGTGTTTATATATTGATAATTTTATTTATTTATTTATTTATTTATATTTTGTTTATTGCAGTAACATTGATTTATAATATATTGATAATTTTAAAGCTCCCAAATTATTCTTCTGTGCATCCAGGATGAGACCACTTGTCCCAAACGTCCTTCCCTCTCCCTGCTCCTACCCTTTAGGACATCTGCTGCTGATGGGTCCCTCTTCACTAATGCTTATACATCTGAAGCAGGCTTACCTCAAATACATTGATTTTTCTTTTTTCTTCAAAGGCCTAATCATAAGACTAGAAGTTTAATTATTGTTAGCTCAATTACTACATCAGTCTTATGCAGAGTTTGGTAATTGTGAGGAAACAAACATTCTTTTAGTCAAGTCATCATGGCCTGTAGGAAACTGTTTCTGATCTACTATATATTTTAAAGCAAAACATGCACATGATTTAATATTACACATAGTATTACTTTCTGTTCCCAGCCCTCAAGGGAAGGAAATCGTAATATAGTCTGTCAAAACTCCTTTTGATCAGATTGATAATAGCGTTAACTTTTTCTCATCTTTCAGCATGAAATAATCACAAATAAATCATTAAGAAGTTTATGTAAAATCATTTCTCATTTGGAATAGGAATGGTATTAATCATAGTCACCAACGTAGAAAACCCATACTAAATTATAGAATACGTCAAGGATATTTCTTATAAGTAAAATAGTTCCAAGTTGTCAATATTACCTATTAAAACAATACATTTGGTATCTTACTTTATCAAGTAATCGAAGTTACCCTTGCAATTCACATGGTGGAGTTAAGATTATTACAAACCTTGTTTACTCCTCATGATTATTTTTTCTTTATAATTATTTTCCCCTATAATTTTTCCTCACAATTCCAATTAATTTCTCCGTATTCTACCAGATGTTAAGGAAACATATTTGATAGCCTTCTCTACACCAGGCACTGCAGTGTAACAGTGCTTTTCCCATGAGGATGGCTGCCTACTGGTGGATGCAGCCATGTAAGGTAAAATATTATTTTATAATTTGTAAAGTGTATTAAAAGAGAAAATGGTTAATGTGTTATGACAGACGGAGTGAGAGCTTTTAGAAAGGCTGAGGATGTTGGGAAGGCTGACCTGCTGAGTTGACCTTGAGCTCACCGTTAAATGGTAAGTAGGCATTCAGGCTAGCAGGTTACAATGGGGACTGTTTCACAATCTGGGAAAGCAACGATCATGGAAATATCTATTAGTATTATGGTAAAGATAAGAGTCTATAGGTTAATAAATTTCTTATATATAATTAATAGATTATTTAAAAAAGAATCTACACTAAAATGTTTTAGCTTAATTCTAGTACAATAAGCTTTTAATGTGTATCAATTATGTATCAGAGATCATAATTAAAATTTGGGAATTCAAAAATATGGGCTTTGAAGATCACAAATGGAAAGAGATAGAAAGGAAATAGTATTATTGAACCCCTAGTACCTACCATACACTTTAAAAATAACATCTTTTATATTCAAAACAATTTTCTAACGTGGACTATTAAATTGTTTTACAGGCATGGAAATAGAGGATATGTTAAATTAGACAAATGGCCAAATATCAGGGTATGTGTGAAAGCCTGATTTGCACCAAAATCTTTCTATTCCAGAGCAGAGTTTGTTTGTATGTTTGTTTTCCTCCTTATCTCTAAATTCACTCAGGATGCTGCAAACAGCAGACACACCTTCACACATCCCATGGCTGTCAGTTGAGAATACGTATTTCTCTTACATACTTTACACTTTTAAATTAGATACTCATTAGAAAAAAGGGTAGATGCTAGGTTGCCTGTAAAATTTCATTTTCACTTTTGTCCAGGCTTAAAGAAGACAGAGGAGGGTCTAATTGCAAGGTCACAGAGCAGAGGCCATGAGAAATGTGACAAGCATAATTTCATCAAGAGATTTTAAGTGGTCAAATATTTTGACAATTATCACAGCAATTTCCAAAGCAGCCCTAAGTGCCCTTTTATGAAAATATATTTGAGCCACAAATTAGAGAGGATATTCACATCCAGGGGAATTGCAGTAGGAGGCAACTTCTAGGTGGAAATATGCAGAACTAAGCCTCAATCTGAAATTGTCTCTTGTAAGTCTATTGTTACATAAAATTTGTGCATATACAAACTAAAAAAGACTATGGCTTCTTAGGATTCACTCTCTTTGGTAAAACTGAATGCGAGTTCCTAGACACTAATGGATACATCTATAGATGTGATCCTTATCGTGTAAAATGATATCTTCTCATACGCCTGGAAAATTAATGGAAGGATTATTAAAACGCTAAGAGTACACAACTCTGATTCGTGGAATGACGGGTGATTTTAATTTCTTTTTTTACATATTTCTGTACTGCTCAAAACCGTCTGCTCATTTCTTTGTTAATACAATTCACAGTCTCAAGCTACACACCCCCTAAACTGTAACATACCAGAGCAGACCACATGGATATTCTAGGAGAGACATTTCATTCTCACATGAATTTGGACATGATTTTCTTTCTCTTTAGAAACCTTCTTTTCTCCACTAAGCTAATTGCTCTTTGTCCATCAAAATATATGTATCAATAATTTGCATTTTTCCAGAGCTTTCCCAGACACTTTCTTCTCCCAAGTCCTCCCCTCTCCTCATCATATGTTTTCCTGCAGCGCTAAACTTTTCTCTTCTGAGTACATCATGCTCACTCTGATGTTGGCACCTTCGACTCTGTCTACAATAATCGGACATCCTCTATTCCTTCACTAGATAAACTATTCCAATCACACAAGTCTCAGTGTTGATGTTACTGTACTTTTCCTCCCTGACTCACCACTTCTGTGTTAGTTGCTTCTGCTACATGTCCCTACAATACATTGCCCTTCTCTGGTCAGAGCACTTACTATATTTTGATAAAATTGATTTTTTAAAAGTAAATGTCTCCTCTACTAGATTTGAATTCCACGAGAAATTATATCTAATATAATTTATGTATATGATATATACGTTTGTTGTTGTTGGATAAGTAGCTTAATGAATTGCCAGAAAACTTGCAATTGCTACCATAAAGAATGAGAGACAATTGTGACTAGGAGGGAAGTAGAAAGATTGCCATGTAGTTTCTGGTGGGTGAAGACCATGGATTTACAGTGTCTCCGACTCTTTTCATGGTTGTCTAAAGCATTTCTAACACCTAGAATACAGATTTCAGGAAAGGAAAATTGCACAAGGGAGTTGAAGTTAATTAATTGAAAATGAGTGTATAAGTAATGGGGCAAGGACTATAAAGTGCATTTGGAAGGAAATTTATTGGTAATAATCATTAAGAAGAAAATAGAATAATTAAGACACTGAAAGGTCCCATTGGTTCAATACAGATAAAATAAAGTATGTATCAAATTAATAGAATAATTATTGATCAGTTCAATCAATTAGGCTTCCAATATCCTTAACTTTCTTACTTCACTTGACTTTCTTTCACAATTGCCCTCCAAAATTCAACCTCTAAATCAGCTAACACTTGTTGCTATTTCTATTCCTAGAACTTGGTGAGCCTCTAGTGTAACTACATATTCAGGTACTTTATACAATTATTTTTATGTGTTCCAACCTCAGTTGATATCACAAGACTGCACAACAACCTTCTATATGTTTCCAGTCTTTCCAATCATCTCTGGAAATATTCAAAGGTTTCACCAGCTCAACCCTCATATCATGGCCAGCAAATGATCTTGAGTTGTACTTGAGAAGAAAATATAAATCAGCAAGTTTTCTCTGATGATTTTTCCTACTCTCACAAAGAAATGAACCCCCGTCTTAGTTTCTTTCCAGACTCTGTCAAAGAAGAGATGTCCTTCCTTCCATCCAAGGATAATCCTCATATTTCTTCCTTTATCCTTTGAAGCCAGGTCTTATCAAGTAAGTTCACTCTCTCTCCCAGATCTTAATCTTCTCATTTTCTTCTGTTTTTTTCTTATAAACATTAAATCTCATATCTTCAATCTGAAGCATTAAGATTCTTAAAACAGAACAATCGCTTTGACTTAACTTTCTCCTTCTACCATCTTATATTGCTTCTCTTGATGTGTTACATTACTTGCAGTCTTTACTTGCAAGCTATTTTTTCTTATTTTATACTTATGCCTCAACCTCTCAAACTCTCTGCCTCCATCCCTCCAATGAAACACCTGGGGTCGTCAGTAACAACCTAATTATGAAAACGGTGGTTTTATTTGTTATGACATCTTCTCATAATGTTGACCATGTGTTTATCTAGCAAAATGTCATCCTTCGGCTTCTTTGAACATTCTCCTTGTGTATCCCCTACCTCTATGAAAATGTTCTCCCATTTTTTTTCAGGGATTCACCTTTCTCCACTCGCCTTAAATATTGGTGATGACTGTCCGTTGTTTCTTTCTTTGTGTCTCATGTTGGTCTATGGCTCATTAAGAATCTGAATATGTTTTTCATCTCTGTCTTTCATTGTTGGTAACAAAAATTCCAGGTGACACAATTTTTTGAAACGATGTAAACGAAAACAGGAAAGATAACTAAAGTCTGGCCATTTTGATAGAAAGAGAGAGAGAGAGAGACTCTGCAAGTGATAGTTCTCAAGAAAAGGTTAAAACTGGATCAACATCGATTTTGGTTCTAAAAGCAAACCGGCTCAGCTACTTACTAGCAATATAAATGGGGACAAGTTATTTAAGTTTGTTAAACAAATTTGTTTTTTAAAATGAGGATGCTGTCTAAATCATAAAGTATGACATATACAAATGAGATAAAATATTAGGACAATTGGCTCAGGGCCTGGAACATAGAGAGTGGTTGATAAAATATAGATACTAGTATTACAATCATGTTTGTTATTATTTTTATGTCTACTATTTATTTGAAGGCTTATGTGTTCTTAACTGGATAAGAATGAGATTCAACCTTAAACTGCAGAGAGGTAGGGATAAAAATTAGTGACTGAATGAAATGAATTAACTTATTCAAAAATATGTATTGCACCTGTACTACACATATCATCAAGTACTGTTATACAGAACATTGAAGTAAAGGATAAAAATATATATAACACGTGTATTTATTAATAAGCATTTATTGAATATGTTACGTGAGAGTCACTACACCAGCGTATGAATGTACAGTAATTTTTAAAAAGATCTTTTACGTAGTTAACAATCTAGTCCAGGGAGGAATCACTAAATCAGACAGTCAATGCAAAAATTTTTGATATTAAAATATGCTTAAATCTCTGAAGTAAAATAATTGACTGCTAAGAGAGAGAAAAAAATCTAAGCACTAACTGACTAGGAAAGCCCTTTTTAAGGAAGTTATATTTAAGCTGTTTTACAAAAGACAAATAGGAGAAAAATGAGTGAGTGGGAAGAATATTCCAGGCAGAAGAAATTGGATGTTCAGATGCCTTGAGGTAAGAAGAGATCACAGTTAAGAGACAGAAAGAGACCTGGTGTAGCTGGAGCCTGGAGAGTTAAAAGGAAGTAGCTCAGAATTGATTTTGGAGCTATAGACTAAAGCAGCTCATTCACGATCTTATAGCCAAGGCTATAAAATGTAAATGGTTCTGAGGAGTGGAGTGATGTGAATCATTTATTTGTCGAATATTTATTACATGTTTACATATGCCAGACATTTTCTAGGAACGGAATACAAAATTCTCTGTTCCAAGAGGCTAATTGAATAAATACACAAATTACTTTCAGTCATTTGTGTGTGAGAAGTTGACAATGAGAGCTATGGAAAAAAGATACAGGAGAGACAGAACTCCAGTGGGGTAGAGGAGTGGGCTTGGGGACACTGCAGTTTTAAATGGGGAAGTAAGACAGTGATATATGATACACATTTGTTATATACATGTGTTCCGTTTTTGCTGTTTAAATATTTTTAAACCCAGTGATTTTTAAAGAAATATGCTATACTCATTATAAACATAAACTATAAATACCCTGCTTTCTGCTCATTGCATCCCCACCCCCCCGCACACACACTTACACACATTTTATCCTTTAGGTTAAGCCATTGCCAAGAATTCCTTTTGCCTTGGCAGAATTTTTTGTAATCTTCCCACTTTTCTTGTTTTCGATTGCAATATAGTTTACAATCTCCCCGTTTCAGTACACATATTTCTTTCTCATTCTTTTCTACTACCAGCTGAGAATTCTACCATATTAATGAGTTTTATTAAACCAATGTCATACTAATAGACATTTGAATCATTGTATTTTTAAAAATATTTTAAATGAAATTGTAAGACAAAGCCTTGCATAGAAATCTCAGAAAAATTATATTATCTATTTAAGAAATGGAATGGAGAGGTTAAATGATTTATATTACAAAAAAATGATTTTGATAGATAACTCCAAACAACTCTCCCAAATAGCAGCATAAATTACCTGTTAACCAACAGTATGTGAGGATGCTGGCTTCTTATTCTCACCAACACTTATCACTTTCTGATAACCACTTACTTTTTATAATTTTCCAATATGACTAAAATAGTATCCTATCATTGTTTTTATTTACATTTCTTGTATTACGAGTGAGGTTAATTTTCTTTATTGTTACTGGTCAGTTGCATTCTACCTCTGATCAATCTTTTCTTTGCTCTATTGCAATATCTCTTTGATTATTAAGGAAATCAGCCTTTTTCTACATGTGTTTAAAATATTTTCATGTTTTTTCTTTCTTATTTATATTTTTTGTTAAACAGATATTTTAGTTTGGGGATAGTCAAAATAATCTATATTTTTCCTTTATGGCTTCTTGGTTTTAAAACTGGAGGGGTTTTGTTTAGAAAGATCTTCTTATTCCAAGTTTACAAAATATTCATCCACCCGGTTTGAGTTTTAAAAATTAGTAGCAAGATATTCTTATTTTTCTCTAAATGCTAATCAAGTATTGCAAAATTTTGTTAAATAGCCTATTCATTTCTCACTAATTTAAAATGCTTACAATTTTTATCACATAAAAAATTTTAAATGTACTTGCATTAATATTTTAGAACTATATTATATTGCATGTATCTGCCTGAATAGTCCTACCTACTCATATTTAATACATGTAGCTTTATGATAGTTCTTTTAAGACCAAGTAGGGCCAAAGCCCCTCCTTGCCCTTCTTTTTGTTTGTAGTCAAGGTCTTTTTCCGTGTTTTGTTGTAGGCATATTTTAAGATCAAATAAATGATACTTTTCTTATTTGGTTAGACTAATACTAAACTGATATATTGCAGAATGAATAAACATCTTGATATTTTCTAAGTTTTCTTCATAAAAGCTTTCTATGTTTATGTTTGTTAAATTTTATTTTATCTTTTTATTGCTATTATAAATAGAATCTTTTCTATCATTTTATTTTAGTATATTTTATTTTCTTGTTTGAAAAAAGTAAGGTTCTTAGGATATGTATATTGATTTTGTAGACAAACACTATAATCAGTGCTTTATTTTCCTAGAAGTAGCTATATACTTCCTTATTTCTTGTCTATTAATAAGTTACAAAATCATAACTATAGCTTTAAAAGTGGCCATTTGAGTTTAAAGAAAATAATTGACTGTATTATATCCAGAATGCTCAGAAACTTGCTAAATTTTGAAGAAAACAAAAAAGTTACCCATCTAATCTGAGCTGATTCTAAAACGAATTGATTGTCTCAAGTAGCATTAAATCTGTATGTATTTAGAAGCTGAAGGAAGGACATTCCAATTTCATATGTCAAATTTCTGGAAAATTCAACTGAATACCTCAAATAACCCACAACCCTATTTCTTGAATTTTATTTTCAAACTTGATGAGAGGCTTGTACTGATCTTCCCCTCCGCCATGTATTTTTTCTGTTTTTTATATTATTGGGCTAAGTTAATGTTGTGCAGTGTGGCTCTAAATCAATATACCTAATGGACACTGAAACGTGGCTGATCCTGGAATCTTGCATGTTAAACCTATTGTTCTTCTTATTACCATTAAATAAAAGTTATGCATTCAAATAACTTGGCTACTAATTAATGTGAATCAGGGAACTTCATCATTGGAAAAGGATTATGAGTCCAAATCACTGATTGATAAGTTGAAGATACTAAGACACAAATTTGTTCAATGCCATGTCCAAGATCAGGTGGCAAATCTAAAGTTGATTAGGTTTTAAATTTGATATAACCACAGAAAAAATAATTTTACAATTTTAATTTATTCAAATTAAATTTTAATTTAAAATATTTTGATTAAATTTTGGTGCCCCCAAACGTATGCTTTTTAAAAATGCAACCTGTGTAAGAATATTGTTAGAGTTATTACCACAATTAATGATTTCTGAAATGATAAAAAAAGATAACTCAGTCAAGGGGTTATTATAATTTTTATATAAACATTGATAAATAAAATGCCTTTCAATTATCATACAGCATTTCCCAACAGATTCCAAATTATATTCCAGTGGTATCCCAGACTGTAGAAATTAGAATTAATAGGGAAGAGTGTATGTTAAACATTGTAATGTTTTCTTCCAAGATTAAAGTAACTTATTCGTTTCTTTTATGGCTCTCATCCAAATCAAATGCAGTGGAGAGCCTTTTTACTAAGATGTTCTTTTATCAGTTTAATTCTCATTTTTCTGAAGGCATGTCTTAATAATAACAAAACGCTCCTTCTGTCTTATTTCTGGTAGTATCTTTCAATTTTCTAATTAGTTTTCTGATGTTACAGAGAAATAGCAGAGAATTTATGTAAGGCAAACATTTGTTGCTGTTGTTTGGAAACAAATCATCTCTATGATATTTTTAAGCGAACAAACATGTATAATGCCTAAGATTTTGACACTTTTGAATTATTCTTATGGTTATAAGCATTTCAAATACTGCTGATATAAGGATATTTATATTAGTATTTAGATATAAAAATATATTTATATTTATATATACTTCTATATACAGCTTATTTCAAGGAGATATTTTCTAAATTTTTGTCCAATTGATTGATTAATTGATGGCTGTTTCTTAGGCTTGTTTCTCAATACATTGTTTTGATTTTTTTTGTGTGAGGAAGATTAGCCTTGGGCTAACATCCATTGCCAATTCTCCTCTTTTTGCTGAGGAAGATTGGCTCTGGGCTAACATCCATGTCCATCTTCCTCTACTTTATATGGGACACTGCCACAGCATGGCTTGACAAACAGTGCATCAGTTTGCACCCAGGATCCGAACCTGCAAACACCGGGCCGCCGAAGCGGAGCACACAAACTTAATTGTTACACCACCCGGCCGACCTCTGTTTTGATGTTTTTAATTTCTTGTTTTTAAAGCATATAGAAATTTGAATACTGTTTAACCTCATATATTCCTTTGTTTATAGGTGGTTTAATATTTGTAAGGATTGAAGACAACATGGCCCTTTTTTTGTGGTAAGAACACAACATGAGATCCGCCCTCTTAAAAGATTTTTTTAGGGGCCAGCCTGTAGCAAAGTGATTAAGTTCACGCACTCTGCTTCAGGGGCCCAGGGTTTGCAGTTTGGATCCCCTGCATGGATCTACACACCGCTCATCAAGCCATGCTGTGGCGGGGTCCCATGTACAAAAAAATTAGAGGAGGATGGACACAGATGTTAGCCCAGTGACAATCTTCCTCACCAAAAAAAAAAAAAAAAGATTTTTTTAAACAGCTTTGTTGAGATATAATTGATATGCTAAGTGCAATAAGCCAGTCACAGGACAAATACTGCAGAATTGCACTTAGATGAGGTCTCTAAAATAGTCAGACTCATAGAAACAGAGTGTAAAATGGTGGTTACCAGGAGCAGAAGGGAGGGGAGAAATGGGGAGTGGTTGTTTAACAGGTATAAAGTTTAAAGGTGAACAACTTCCAGAGATCTCCTGTACACTTGCCTATAGTTAAAAATTCAGTATAGTACACCTAAAAAATTTGGTAAGAGGGAAAATCTCATGTTGAGTGCTCTTACCACTCTCTCTCTCACACACACACACACACACACACACACACATACCCCCAAAGAAACAGAAGGAAACTTTTAGAGGTGATGAATATGTTTGTTGCCTTGAAAGTGGTGATGGTTTCATGGATGTATGCGTGTCTCCAAATTCATCAAATCTTATGCATTAAATATATAAAAATTGCACTATGATATGATCCAACAATCTCACTTCTGGGTATATAACCAAAAAAATTGAAATCATGATCTTGAAGATATATCTGTGCTCCCATGTCCATTGCACCATTATTCACAATAGCCAAGTTACAGAAACAACCTAAATGTCTATTGATGGATGAATGGATAAATAAAATGTGGTATAGACATATAAAGGAACATTATTCAGTCTTAAAAAAAATAATCCTATCATATGTGACAACGTGGATGAACGTGTAGGACATTATGCTAAGTGAAATAAGCCTCTTTTTAAGTTATTACACAGTATCTTCAACTATAGTTACAATGTTGTATAGTAGATCTCTAGAGCTTGTTCATCTTGTATAACTGAAACTTTATACCCTTTAATTATCATCCCTCCTTAAGATTCAGTAATATTCATAAAATTTGAGATATAAAGGGTTTTATAGGGAAAACGGAGTACAGCAAATTCAGAGGAAATTTGTAAAAATAATAAATAGCTCTGGAGTAGAAAATCAAACCCAGGTCTGAAACTCTAAGTGGGCAGAGACACTGTTTGCTAAGCTCACCATGAACTACCAGGCAGGTGCATCAGTGCCTGGGCATAAAGCAGGCAGAAAGAAATCATGGTCCAGATAGTGGATTCTGCAGCCTGACTGCCTATGTGAGCATGGATGTTTTAAAACTGCACTGTGCTTCAGTTTTTCATCTTTACAATGGAGATAATACTTGGGATGCTTGTGAGGATTAATTTAGTTTATATATATAATGTTCTTTAAATCATGACTGGTCCATTGTAAGTGCTTATAAGATGTTAGCCCATTGTGTGCACTGAACAAATGAGTCTGACTTCAAGTCACGTTTTTCCACCAAACTACACAATAGCCATGCAGCAAATATTTAAGATTTTAAAAAATATATTAGTTGTTTTTGCAAGGCCCTCATCTCCTACAGTAATCAACCTAGGATCCTTGGTCAAAAAAGTTCAGGTTATAGTTAGCTTTTATTAATACAATGAACAGGCTGAAGATCAAACGGGAACACTGGTTCAAGACGTACCAATTAAAGACTTTCAAGTTCTAAAAGTTTAAATTACTGTGCCTATCCATGGATACGGGCCCCCCACTTCAGCCCATAATTACAACTGTAAAACTGTAGAGTTTCTCAGAAAGAAATGACAATAAATTAGTGTAGAACATCAAAATAAATGTAGCCAGGGAATATTTGCAGTCAGACGTGCTTCACGTAAACCCAGCTAATTCTCCCAGACTCCATGATATAATTCACCTGATTAGATCGAGATTAGACAGCCTAGAATTAATCACTAATGAAATCGTGAGCAGCATCATGAACATGCTCAGGATTTTCTATCAATTTGACTTGGTTTCTTTCCGTCCTCTCTCACTTACTAACTGTGGTGTCTTGAAGTATTTGTTTAACCTTTCTGAACTTAGGTTCTTCGCCTATGAAAGAGGAGTTCTAACGTTTACTTCAGCATTGTGAGGGTAAAAGAGAAAATACGTGTAAATTCTGTACTACAGCGCCTGACACAATGAGTGGCAATAAAGTACAGCTGAGTAGAGCAGTGATTTTGGCATAATTAGATCTGATTTATCAACATTTGTTAGTGATCTTGAATTAGAGATTAAATTTCTCTTTCACATTCCTCTAATTTCTGAAAGTTTCTCATAATGTTACAACTATGTCCCGGTGCTCTCTCTCATCAGGGTACATGTATCCCCGGGCAGGCTTTAAATTGCTATTAAATTTAAAAAGTGATTTCAGCTCAACTGAAACCATATCAAATCACTGGCTAAAAGTAGGATACATGAAGAACTGTAGTCCAGGAATAAGAGATATTTCAGTAAAAATGCCCATGTTTCATGGCAACAAGTTTACAGATTATATCAATTATTATGTGCACCTCTCCCATTTGAGGAGGATTATCCTAAAGCCGATACTGTACATTTAACAATGCCCTGGTTTCATTTTCTAAAAATAACATTTTTGGTGTAACAACAATTTATATTAGGTCTATAGGCAAAAGTTTAGATTCAATTATTTACTTTGTAACGTAGTGTGTTACCCATGGCTTAAAAGTCAAGATTCTAAGTTACTTTAAAGAGGTTGTGTAGTCACGCAAGTTTGGAGAGAAGAGCAAATTGAGTTTGACTCATTTGCCAAGGCACATAGTTTATTACAGGAATTGTAAAGAATATTGATGATACTGTTGTAAAACTGTTATGATGAAAACAGTTGGATATGGTTTCTTAGCGCCTTTCAGTCCTTTCAGTGTGAACAAATAATGCTCCAATGTAGGATTTTAAAGGTTAAATAAGTGCCTTGGTGGTTTAGAGCTATGATCAAGATAGCCAATTTGTGGAGTTAGGGAGTGTCTGGTGTTCTGTTTGCTCTGGGCCGAGAAAGATTCTTGAACGCTCAATGACTCTAGAAAAATTTATATAGATGCTCATTTCTTTACCTGAAGTATAGCGGGTAAGGACCAAAATATTTGTTTTCAGCCTGTCTCATCTGTGGATGCCATACTTCTCTGGCTTAGACTGACTGTAATTTGATGCTTTGTATCAAAATCTGATGGAAAAATTGATAACCTATAAAAGAATCAGTGAACCCTTATTTTCTCCAAATATTATACCAAGAAGTATCCAGACTCTACCCCCACCACTTTGGTTTGCTGCAAATAACTGGGAATCTTTCATCGGAATCCAGAGTAGGCACAGCTCCCTTGGACAAGGGAGTGAACAATGGGGCATCTCTTCTAGAAAGGGGCTGGTATTTTGACTCATTTTATTTTTCTTCCTGGAGCAGAAATTGTGAGTCCATGGTGACATCCAATTTTAATTTTCTTTAACCTTTTGGGGGGTTACAAATAAATAACTTTCTCTGCAATTCACTTATAGCAATTTTTATCAAGAGAACAATTAGAATTTTTTGAACAAAATTGCATTCATCAGAGAATATGTAAATTGTACATTTTCTCCGCTATGTTAACATATGCTTATCATTTTTTAGAAAGAATATAGAAAAATGAACATGTATATATATATAATATATGTATATATATCTGTTATATAGATCTTCAAGGCCCTTGCTTTGCACATCAGCTTAACTGTTAGCTTCTTGATCTCCCTGTTCTGTACGAGGAGAGGCCTACACGCAGGTACACACCATGTCAACCAGTTGGGCAGGTGTCCAAGCATATTTGTTTCTTTTATTCTTTTGTATTTTATCATTGCTTTCTACTATCCTAGGATTTTTTTCTTTTATTCTCTTGCATTTTATCATTGTTTTTTACTATCCTAGGAGTGTTTTTGTGTGTGTGTGTGTCTATGCTTGGCATCTTTCTTAACACCCATAAACTTACTCAGAGACTAAGATATTCTAACCATAAAAAATAAAAATAGTTAAATGGGATTTTAATTTGAAATAGTGTCTCTAGTCACTAAATTAGTCTTCACAGCAACCTCAAGAGGCAGATACTATTAGCATACTTATTTTACAGCTGGGAAGTTGAGGCATAGAGAGGTTTAGTAGTTTACACAGGGTCCCACAGGTAGTGATAGGCGGCACCCATGTAGAAGGAAGGCCAAGCTCTTAGCCATTACCCAGTGCAGACGAGACTTCCTCCCTGTTCTTTCAGGGCTGTGATGAGAATGAGGGCGATACTTATGCTTCACTTTACAACCCTTAAATTTTTCTCTCATTTTCCCTCTCCAAAAGCAAATTCCAGAAAATACTATAAGAGAAAAATTGGGGAAATGGGTGTAGAGGGCTGGGTCACAGTCTGTTTAGTAACATGGCTCACAAATATGTGTGCACAACTGAAAGAGAATGTACAATTTTTTTTATGATGAGAACTTTTAAAATCTACTCTCAGCAACTTTCAAATATGCAACACAATGATGGATGTGTTAACTAAACGTATTGTGGTAATCATTTTGCAATATATACATACATCACATTATGTTGTATACCTTAAAATTACACAGTGTTGTATGTCAATTACATCTTGATAAAACTGGCAAGAATAAAAAAGATATCAGCAAACATTAATGACATTTATTTATAATATTTGTATAGCTCTTTATGGCAAACTTAATAGACCATGTATTTATTGTAAACCACAATTTTTTGTATTAAAGTTATAAATGGAAAAAAATGGAATGTACAAAAATTCAGGAGGAAGACAGTTACATAAAATCATAAAATGACTGAAGTATAAAAATTGTGTAATTGCTGTAGTAGCACATTCTATTTTGTTTTGAGTGGATAACCTTAGTATCTCTCAGATAGAAATTGTTTAAAATGATGAAAATACATGAAATGCATGCAGATAATTGCTCTATGAATTTTTCTTAGAGGAAAATTCTTCTTTTTGATATTTAAATGTTGTATAGTCGTGAAATGGCACACTAATAGAAAGATTTAGGCACCAAAGATGTATCTCTTAGGAACCTTTATAAAGCTCACTTGCAAAATTGTGTGAAGTACACTGAGCAAGTAAGAAAGTGAAACTAAGAAAGGATTTGCCCCATTTAATCCTCACAGACTTTTGAAGCATTGGCTATTTATGGACTCGTTTATTACAATGATGCTATGTCAAAATTTCTGTAATGTATTACTATTATCTTTACTTGACAGCCCAAGCGCAAAAATTCACATTGACTTAAAGTTGCACATTAGCCTGCATATGTTAACCAAAAATGTGTTCATGATACGTAAAGATGTTCTCAAATTTTATATCTATGCAGATCAGGAAACTGTGGTTCTCTGTATGACGTCATCTCTACACGTCAAATTTGAGTTAATTTTTGAGTTGAAAATACTTGGCAATTAATTGAAGCACCAAGAATATACAAAGTATGCCTGAGGGGAGTTTGCTTTTTGATATTATCTTAAAGAATTATAGGGTTAATTTGGATATTTTGGTCTTTGGCTTTTTAAAGCTCTCAATAAGACTTTCTGCAATCTGTTGTATTTCCTTTCCCACCAATACGTTCAACAGCTTATTGTAATAATACCTACCATTTTTCAAGTTCTTTTTCATGTGTTAGAATTTCAAATTTTCTTGAAGAAGTTTGAGATTAACGAAGCAGGTATTTGTAAGTAGGAGAACAAGGAAACAAAACAAGGACACAAAATACTAGCTAATATCAGGCTGCTTGCTGTCAAGTAGTTTTTAAATTTAAAATATTAATAAGAATAACAATAACGTCTACCATTTGTGGAGTTCTCACTGTGTACAAGGCACTTTGAAGACATTATCTTAAATCATCATCTCAGGTATGGAAGTTACTATTGTTATATGTGATTTTTTGGCCTCAATAGGTCAAGATCCTTGTCAAAGTTCACGTAGCTGATAAGTATCAGAATCAGGCAAATATCCCTATCACGTAAAGACCCAGACCTAATTTTTTTCCCATGGCACCATGCTAAATCTCATTTAATTATTTTCAATTCAATTATTATACTTGCATACTTTTACAAATAAGGGAAAAATTTTATAAACATTAAATATCACCTTATATCAGTCGAAGTCAGAATTTAAACCGAACTCCCTCTGATGACATGTTCAGAGAGTCTTTCCATATCAATGATACATTGCAAGTGCTCTCAGTAAATAGATGGAGAGGATCACTTCTATTAGACATTTCTCATGAGGCAATGGGTAGCCATCAATGAACCTGAAAAGTATGATGCAAAGTGGAAGAAAAATGATAGTGATATATAATGTGTTTTGAAAACATATTAATTTAATCTAATTCCTTGTTTTTGCAGATCATTACTAGTGCTGTAGAATGTGTAGAATTGTGACCATACTTCCTGGATCTAATGAGTTTCTCCAAACACCGTATGCTAAGAGCTTTGAATTCCACAAGTCCAGTGTTAAGTCTTCCTCTCTTTACTCCCTTCCTGTCCCATAGCTTCCTGGAGCTTGTGTCCTTACATGGACCACGCCACATCATTTTCCCAAGCTTGTTTGAATTTTTGCCCTTGAGCAAAGATCTTGTCTTCTCAGAGCCTAGATACCTCATCTTTTCATATGTGATATTGCTCCCAATAATTCACTTGAGGACATTAAGTCTCTGCCGAACATTTAAAGGAGTGAGTGAGTGAGGTTTTTAAAAGATCATGAAAGGCTAAGAGAAATGTACTAGGTCAATATTTAAGTTATAAAGAAAAAGAAAGAGTAAATATAAAATTCAAAGTAAAGAACACCATGATTCACAGGTAGACCTAGTAGATATTTATATTAAAATATAATTTGGTACTTTGCGAAAATGCTAACCTTTCTCCAGGCAGTATGTTTAAATCAACATGGGTATAAAACAGTTTTGTGTGCCAGGAGCTGTAAGCAGTTGTGTTTATGTGGACGATAAAGTTCAAGAGAAAGGATAGAGTCACAGCACACAAGAAATTAGAGCTATCTTTGTCATTTAACCTTGTAAAATACTCATGTGCACACACACGCGTGCGCGCGCACACACACACACAAAAGCATGTTGTCTCTCTTCAAATATTTTGCTCTCTTCAAACATGGAAGTATAATGCTTCTCAGCAATTCTCCAGAGTATGTAACAAAAGTCAATGAATTTAAATCAGAAAATTATAGAGACAGTATAAAAACTCTCTGATAAGTTTAGCTGCTGAAAACAAATGCTAAAATATTCACTACAACTAATGTTGGAGTTAAAATATGTTGTGTAAATCAATGAGAAAAGGTAGAATGAACTATTTTGAAATATTGAGATATCGTGGAGTATTTCACTAGATAATGTCTCAATTTCCTAATTATATATCTTCATATTAAGAGAGAAAGCAATATGAGAACACTTGAAATCAATTATACACGCAAAGATCCATCAATCTCATATACCAAATTTTTTAAAAGATCTTTAACATTGTTCTTCTATATTGCAGTGGATAAGATTTCTCTGAAGGGCATAACTATGCAGCTTGGTAGTCCAGCTCTAATACCATGCTTATTAGAGAAAAAACAATCTTTTGAAATGTTTTCATACTTAGTCTGCAAAAACTGTCAGGATAAAGAAATTATTATGGAGGCAAAGTATTAAAAAAGCAATTAGAAAGTGACATGTTATAAATAAAAATGCAAGCTTTTATGAGAGTGTCAAATTTAATATTCATATAATATGCCAGTTTAGAAAAATGTTGCCAAAATGTGATATCTAGTTTCTTTCACTTTGATGAAGCTAAGTCTTGTGAATTACTTGAGTTGAGTATGTGTATAGATATTTTTTATCTTATTTATACATATATTTCGTTATCCTTAATTCCTGTCACTGAATTAAAGGCCATACTGCCTATTCCATAATGTCAAACTGTGGATATTCACTCATCTCACGTTCCAATCCTAAACATTGTGTATTTCCAGAAGATAGAGTTTAGTGAAATCAAATCTTTCATATATATCATGTGAACTTTTTAGATTATGATTTAGACATCATGTGCTTTAATTTCAGCATCTGAAATAATGTAAAACTCACTTAAAGGTGATTTTAATCTGTCTTTTCTATGATATATTTTATGCCAGAGAGAAAAACATACACCTTTGACTTAAGTAAAGGTATTCCATACAAACCTGCCCAAGCATGATACAGTGTTCAGCTGACTTTTATTTTGGCCTAGAAAGCTGTTTAATACAAATACACTGCTTGTGTTTGCTAGACATTAATAAAAATTAATTTTA
The DNA here is from genome assembly GCF_020826845.1 of Diceros bicornis minor. Lineage (NCBI taxonomy): Eukaryota > Metazoa > Chordata > Mammalia > Perissodactyla > Rhinocerotidae > Diceros > Diceros bicornis. The sequence continues at coordinate 19,231,112 of NC_080777.1, forward strand.
TGTTTATTCATTCTAACCAAACCACTTTCCAACCTTTTGCAAAATAACTGAGTTATTATTACTTTCCTGGAGCTCAAGAATTTTTTAGTTCCTTCAGCATATATTCATTACTAGGCTGATTTTGTTCTATCTAGACCCCAAAGGTGCCTCTGGCTGTTCCCAAATCTGTGGGTCTCTTTCAAAATGTGACAGCTACAATTTTTGAGTAGACTCCAGAGCAGGAGGATCCTAAAGGTTTCAATGTTTATAAGTTTAAGAAATCCATTTATTTACTAGCATATGTAACAAGTGTTTATTGTTTGCATATTTTTGTCTATTCCTGAACTCCGTATGAGCATAGGCACAGATATTTCAGTGGCCCCATTCCCAAACACGATGGCTTAATAATATCTGTTTATTGCTAGTATAAGTGGATATTTTCATAAGATCTATTTTGAAATTATGTATTTTATGTAAGAATTGGCAAATTAATTACTTGAAAGTATTTAAAAATTTATTTTATCGTTATTTATATGAAATAAATATTTTTAAATTTTTTTTCTCTCTTTAAGCATGGTTTTTGAGTGGCATTTGTATACTCAGCATTTCTGAACTTCAAAGAAAATGCTGATGAGTAGCAGAATTTCTAGCTAAACTTTGTTTTTGCTCTAAGGTCACTTAGGTTTCAATGATTAAAAATGCTCAAGGATGCACTTCATATTAAACTGGGGAGGAGCGTAGATTGACTGACCTCTGCTGAAATTAAATATAATTCAAAATGCTGCATCATCCTTAACAACAGCTTTATTAAAAATGTTCATCCTCGAATTATTTTTCATCTCATTACTTTTATATGTATTTCTTGTTTCGATTTAATATCTTGTGTCCTACAAAAAGAACATTGATAAATGTATTCAAACTGAAAATAGTTTCATAACAGTAACAAGAAAAAATAATAGCCTCAATCCATATGGTTCCTTCTTTAAGATTTAAAACATGCTTTGGTGATAGTTTTTCTAATCTGCAAAATATCCCAGAAAACATTGCATTATTTTACTGATAAGGTTATTACAACAATTTCACAGAGCAAGGAGGAGCAGGGTTTTATTTTAATATATTCTAACATACACTCGTCCTCCCAAGTTATATGTTCTTCAATAAAGTCAGAATCTAGTAAAAACATGTCCCAAGTATGTATTTGAAAAGAAAAATATTCTTTTGACCTTTGCTAGTTATCAAGTAAAGTACAATGAAGCTAAAACTAGACTTCTAAGTGTTCTAAAGTAGTAAAAAAAAAAAATCATGATTGTGTAGGAGAAATGCTTGCCAACTCAGACTAATAGCTGTTTCCAGACTTTCTTGGAAGTATTAATATAAAGTGATTTTTCTTGCTACTTCATTCATGTATTTTATTAAGCTTTGTAGAGTGAAAATTTTAGCATGGTCCTGAGGCTTTGAAGGTTGTAATCTCTAATGTCTGCATCTGGAAGATGTTGGGAAAGAGATGCTGAAATGTTTTCATATTTTACTTTGACAAAAATATAGACTATCCAGTGTTATTATTTTTCAGGGCCTGATTAGACATTTTTGCTTACATGTTTCACAGGGGGAACTTTTCAAGAAAAAATATGTGCGACATCTGAGTTCAGACGAGGAAAACTTCTGTGAACTATTAATAAGCTATGTTTGATGAAAAATGTCACTAAATACCTTTTTGCATGGGAGTGTCAGTTAGATCATCAACTCTTGCTGTGTGAAGGATTTATGAAGTCAGGCAGTGTTCGTTTTAGTAAAAACTCAGCATGATCCTGGGATACCTTTGTGAAGCTTCTGAACACTTTTCTGGGTCTCTGTTTCTTTGTTTATAAAGTGGGTACAAAAATATAAAATTCATTGTTTTAATGTATTAATTACATAAATTTATTAATGGTAACTACTAATATTTCCCAAGAAAGAGGAAAACATATGTCCATACAAAGACTCATACACGAATGTTCAGAGCAGATTTATTTATAATCTCCCCCAAACTGGACACTGACCAATGTCTCAATAAGTGAATAGATAAATAACGTGGTGTAGGCATAAAATGCAATACCATTCAGCAATAAAAAGAATGAACTATTGGTTCTCAGAACAACATGCACGAATCTCAAAATAATTATGCTGAGTGAAAAAAGCCAGATTCAAAAAAAGAGTTTGTAATGTATGATTCCGTTCATCTAAAATTCTAGAAAATGCCAGCTAATCTATAGTCACAGAAAGCAGTTCAGTTGTTGCTTCAGGAGAGGGAGAATATAGGGAGGAACAGATAAGAGAGGGCTAGAGGAAACTTCCTGACTGTGGGGATAGCTTTATGGGTACATGCATATCAAAACTTATTAAATTTTTAAATATCTGCAGTTCATTTTATGTCAACTCTACCTCAATAGAGCTGAAAAGAAAAATGAATTCTGTGTGCCCTTGATTGCAATTCCAAATCCCCAAAGGGCCAGCAGTTCTGGAAAGAGAGCTCTTTGCCTTTATTTCTAATAGTACTGGATTAGTAGTATGATTGTAATATATATAATTTTGGATATTTGCAGAATTTATAGTCCTAGAGACAAATTTGAATGGATTTTCTTCTAAGTGTACTTTATTCTTAAAATATCCACATTCTATCCATATTGTAAGTACAGAGCATATAGGTATGTGAGAAGCATGGAGACATATGTATATAGAGAGACCTATATATGCATGTGCACAATATAAGTACAATTATTTTAATAAGTGCATAATGATATATAAGCCAGTGAGTGTTAGTAAAGGTGCATTTCTAACCATCAAAATTATAACTATATTTATGCCAGAGATGAGCATGTCTCTTCTTTTGTCAGGCCGTTAACGAGGGGTGTTGAGTCAATCTAGTCTGTAGGAAAGCTGGGCGTGGGCTTTGCCCTTGCTTTAGTTACAATCAGTGCACCAAAGTCTTCATCTATTGGTGGGCTGCTCCAACTGCATACTTGTTTGAGGCCTGGAGTGCCTGAGGATTTCCTTCAGCTCTCCTACTGTACTCTTTCAGCCAACTCCTCATGCCTGCCACCAGGTGTCCTCTCAGCCCTCCTGCCCCAACTCCAGTGGTGGACTGCACTTGGCTAGAAGTCCATACAAGCTAGAGTGCAGAGGTGAAGGCTTGAAGAGCTGGCAGGGGGAAGGGTAGGGAGAGTTTTCCATCCTCCTAGTCACTCTCTGTCTCTGGTCGACCTTGAACACCTGGGACTCAGGGGTGAGGCTCTCTCACATCTGAGCGCTTCCCCACCAACCACATTGGCCTTGTACTCAATGCAGAGTTTGGAGCAAGGACTGCCTCTCTGCCTTTCCCCCAGAGGTAGGGGAAATCTGCTTCTTACTCAGCACTGGGGCCAATGTGGGCGGGTTTCCTGCTAGCTCCGTGGGCCAGACCTCTGCCCTGTGCTCAGTGCAGACTTCGGGGTGTGGGGTTGGCGGCTCTTCCCTCAGGGCAGATAACCCCTACCCGCGATTCAGATGATCACTGAATATTCTCATGTGGGACAGATTTCTTTCAGTTTCATTACTTGATCTTCAAACTCAGGCAGGGTCTCTACATGCCTGCACCACCCAGGGAGTTCTTTTGCTCCATCGCTAGTCTTTCTTGTAAGCACTAGGTGGAAGTCCATGGCAAAAATCTTGGTGGGTTATATGGCTTCTCTTATGTCTGCAGTGCCAGGGATTTTCACATTAATCCACAGCAGCCTTAAAATATTTGTCACTCAGGTGTCTTCTTACCCACTTCTCTGGTCGCTGCCTTCTCCTACTATTCTGGCAAAGATTAAACAATGTGTGTGTCCCATGTCTTCTAAGAGTCACTTCCCAGTTTTTAGATTTTAGCTAGTTTGTCTTGCAACTTCAACTCTAATGGGATCAGAATTACGGTTTGGAGACTATCTAGCTTGTTAGGGGGGCGTGGCATCCTTTGGCAACTTTCTACATACTAAACAGAAGCAGAAGTGTCCAGATGCTGTGCTGTCTTTGAGTTATTATCTTGGCTGGAGAAGGTGACAAGTTTCAAAGGTGTCTACCTCACTTTCTGAAACATAATATCTCTTGCAGCCCGTCCACATCCCATATGAGAGTTGTGGTGTCTGCCAAGTGTGTGTATTCCAGTTATTCATTTTGTGATCAAGCCTAAGAGTCTTAGGTGGGTCTGCAGACTCAGTGAACCGAATGTGAACTGAACTGGGGTTCAGACTCAACCTATTACCTGGCTTTCATATGCCCCCCCCAACACTGGAATCGTGATGACACCTCAGATTCCCTGGTACCAAGGTCAATTGAGCCCTTTGCTCAACTGTCATTGGAATATTTGCATATTTCCCTTTCCTCTGTGCATATTTGCCCAAATAAACGGTTGTAGTTCCCTTTAAAGACTGTAGGAATTATTACTGTGGATACTTGCTGTGAAGTTGCAGGATCTTCCTTTTGGAGACTCAGCCACTCCTTCACACAATGAGTTCAGATCCAAAAGCTGGATACTGAGTTAGGAATCGTGACTTTGCAGGGGGAGAACAACCTGGATAGTGGTGGGGGTGGATAACAGCACTCAGTTTTCTCACCATCCCTCACTGATCTTTTTTGGTTTTACAGGTAGATACTGCCTGTTACGTGTCTATCTGTTTGTTGGCTCTAGGAATAGAATGTTCTAGTCAACATTTTTATAAGTCTCTTCAGAGATCTCGTTGCTGCCCCTCTAACTTTCAAACACCTACTGATAATTATGTCAAACTGACTTCTGCTGGTTAAGTGGCACCTCCTGCCATCCATCATTTTGGATTCTATCATTGGCATTAATCGGTAATCCCAGTTATGTAACAATATCTCCAACATCTACGCTGACGTATGGTGGAGAGCACAGAATAAGCACACAGAGATGCTGATCACCATGTCATTCCTTGCTGAATTCGTAAATTAGATATTTTCTGGGGCCTCCCATGGAAAAGAGGCTGTTGACTTTTTAGGTCCTACATCGTTTATTCCCTCCAGCATTCCCAATTCTCTGAACATTTTAATCCCTTCTTCTTTCACTTTCACTTAACATTCTGGCATTCCTCTCTCAGTAGTGTGAGCCATCACTTTTTCTGTGCTACTAGGAGCCATCCGTATAGCATGTTTGCACCATCTCCTGAGATCTTTGTGAGGGTGTTACATTCTATATCTTAAAAGAGAACTCCCAAATCAATAAACTCCCCCTTTTCAAACCTTAATTTTCACCATCTTGTGTAAGCACACTCAGAATTCAGTTCCATGTGTGTTTTCCCAGATCTTGGCGTTACATGCAGACTAAGTCCTACAGTTCCCTTGACATATAATTATTTCCCCTCTTTTCAGGTCTACTATCTGAGGCTGGCTTATGTTGTAAGTTAACCTTATTCATTAAGTTATAAATAGTAATTATTGGGTTACATTTTTCAAGGAGAGGTCTCTGCATCCTCTTCAGATAAGCGTGAATGTGAAGGAGTAGGCAATTTCTGCAGGCTCAGGAAGTCCACTAGATTCTGAGAATTTGACATTTTCAAGCACCTCAATCTAGATGTCCTCATTCAATATATCAGAATCTCATTCTTTCCCAATCAAGGCTCTGGTTTGGAATGGGAGACCTGCCTTAGTTGGAAGCTTAGATACTCTTCCATTTAAGAACCACCAATAACCAGGGTGCGGTTCCCTAGGCCTTAGCTTTCTCTGCCCTGCTAAGGCAGGAAATATGTGCTCCAAGGAAGCCCCTGGCTCTCACACTTAGTCTTTATTTTCAATTAATCAGGCTTAGCTTTTAGTTATCTTTTTCAGAGTTTAATCAAACTATGTATTACATACCCAGTTCCATTTAATTTATAGCTAGTATTTTCCCCCTTCTTTCTCAAATTGCTGATATATCATATCTGCTAATGCCTTCTCTCCTACATTGTAGTTCACCAACCGTGAAGGTTAAAATGGCGCACTGCAACCTTGGGCCGGAGGCTCTCTGTGCTCTGCCTGCTGCCAGCCATAGGTCACAATGTCTTTCCTGCTAAGTGCAAAATCTCACTCCAGAGTCTGCTTTTTAGGCCGCTCCTGGAACAAACTGTCTGCAGATTTGGTTCCTAGGAATGACAGTTCTGAGACTGAGATTAGCGTGCAGGAGATTTATTAGCAAGTGCTTGAGATGAGCACTGGGGGAGGAAGGGAAAAAAATCGGGCAGAAGCTGAGCTGCAATGCAGACTTAATAGCAGCCTCAGCTGTCTCGACAGGGGCTCTACAGTTGGGAAGACACTTTAGAATTGTCCCAAGATTGGGCATAGAAGTTGGGCATTTGTCACCCAACACTGAATAATCTTTGGAAAAGGGCATTACTTTGAGCAAACCAGCTCTGTTCAACTGAGGAAAATCCTTTAAATTGTTTATAGATGAGGGTTTTCTGCCAGGGAGAAGATGGGGAGTAAATCCCTAACTCCTGGTGGGGAATCTGTGTGATCCACCCTACCATCCGCTACAGGGTCCTTAGAAGCCGCCAAAATAACCTCTCAAACAATATAAGACACTATTTTTCAATAATTCAGCTGGCTTTTAACAGTCTTGAAATTCAACTACACTAATACTTTTATTTGCAGTCTAATGTACTATTTTAAAATGAAACTCAGAATTTTAGAAGTTGGAATTTTGCCAACTGAAAAGTGATTAGTTTACATCTATGTCATTTTAATTTACTTTTTGTTAAACCCTCTGGAGAATACAATTCTTCTATATCCTAACCAATCAATATCGAGAGAATCAAGTTAATAAGAGAATGAAAAGAGTAAGGTCCTAATTCCAGAAAAGCATTTTATCGAAGTCTTTGTTTTCTACAAATTCACTGGAAGTGTGCACACACAGACACACGCACACACACACACAGAATTGGGTAGAATGTACGAATATGTCAGGAAAGAGTTGCCTGTAAGTTCTCTAGAACCTGTTTTGTATCAGTGGTTTGTGAGTTTCCTCTTCCATGTACTCTGTCAATGAGAATTTGTTATATTCTGTTTATGCCTGAGAGAATATAGTCCTATTAATTCAAGGCCACAATTAAAATCTCCCAGTGATAATCTTCATCATTGTTTTTTTGTGCATGAGTGAGGAAAATTAGCCCTGAGCTAACGTCTGTGCCAGTCTTCATCTATTTTGTATGTGGCTCGCCATCACAGCATGGTTGGTAAGTGGTGTAGGTCTGTGCCCAGGATCCAAACCCACGAACCCGGGCTGCAAAAGATGAGTCTGCCGAACTTAACCACTACGCCACAGGGCCAGCCCCTCATTTTGTTTTTTGATAATGTAGCTTTGGCCTGATTTACTTATAATTTTTGCACATATACATACAAGTGAGATTGGTCTGTATCACGTTTTTTTTTAATTATCTTCATCAAGTTTGGGCAATTAAGATAAAGTGTTCATACTTTAATCTTGAATAGTTTTATATATCTTTAGATGTTAGATATAATTAGTCTATGGAATCATCAATTTCTGGTAACTTTTTAAAATGTTGCCAATCTTTTCCAAGGAAATTGGTCTATTCAAATAGAATCTGTCTTCTTGTCACATTTTTATATTATAACTTTATGGGAAATCATATATTTCCTCTAGTATTCCAAATTTATTACATGTAGAATTATCATGAATTTTTTTAATCTTTTATCTATCTATGGCTATGTCTTTTGCCTTCTTAATTTTCTTCATTTTTATATGTTTTTGCTTTAAAAATCTCATAAGAGGTTAGTTTCTGCATATTTTCAAAATCGTCTTCTTTTATGTTTATCTATTCCTCTACTCTTTGTGTATCTTTCTTTTTATTAATTTCTGCCTTTATATTTATTAATTTCTTTACCTACACCATATTAGCTCATGCTGTTCTTTTCCTAACTTTTAACATACAGTAAATACCTTCATATTAAGTATGTTTTATTTAATAATGAAGACAGAGAAGACAATATAGGATTAGTTTTTTGCCTAGTACAAAATCAATATTTATATCATTCTATTTTGAGAAAAAAATCTCGAATTTTTTCCAATTATGTATAAAAAAGAGGTTTACTCCAACCTCATTCTTTTTACATGCAAACACACACACACACACAGAAACACAAACACACATGCAAATAGCCATCCTTTTTTAAAAACAACTTTCTCTTTCTGTTTTACATGATTTTTGTATGCTAGATATGACTAATTATGAAACAAATATGTCAATATGTGTTCCTTTTATAATTTTTAATAGCTGGAGAAATGAATGTGTATGGTTTTCAAAATTTAAATTTCTTATTCTGTTTTTAATATTATAAATAAAAAGTTTCTTACACTTAAGTTTAACAGTTTAACCTAGAAAATTTTTTCTATACATATATACGAAATTATATCTTTTTAAAAAGACTATTTTGTTCACTTAATTTGGTTAATATATTAATTTAATGAATTAAATATGTAAGCTTTTGTTCCATTTGCAACGTATTTAATAGATTTATTAATTTTATTTACCATCTAACATAATATATTTATAGATAGACACAGAATTATTATGGGTAAATAAAATAAATTTTTATAATATAATGTATATGAATATATAGAATATGAAAAATAATTTTCAAATATCATATAATGTATTACTTATAATATTTGCTTACTAGTCAAGTATAATGTATTACATGTAACATTTGCTTATAATAATTTGCTCAATATTAATTTATTCATATTTGGGTATATATGCATGTTATATATATTCATTTCTTATATATTCACATTCGTATATATTTTAAAGAAAAATATAAACATATTACATACTAATATGTGCATGCATATATATATATAGTTTAAATGGATATTATATTTGTTTTTGTGTAGTTTAAATTCATATTTTATCAATGTACTATATTTAAATACTTCAATATCTTAATTGCCAATACTTAGAAACTTCAGAAGCCAAAACTTTCCCTGTAGATTCCTGCTTTATATACACTGAAATATAAAAAATAAGAAAAGCAAAATGTTGAATTATTAAAAAGCCTCCTTTTAAATAACTTGCATTATATACTCATATATAGGTATTTTGCTGGTGTTTCACTGTAAACAAGTAATTAAGTTTCACAATAATCTTGTTATGAACAATAGAATAAATGGATGTGTGGGAACCTAAATTATTCTTCCCCAATCACAATAAAATTCTTTGCATCACTACATCTTGGGTCATTTGAGCGTTAAAAACGAATTCCTTTAAGTCCTCTATTGTAATCTTTCATAATAAAAGAAGTATCATTTTGGCATGCTGAAGTAAGGGGAAGACGCAAGACATGAAAAGTGGAACAGATGATAACTGGATTTTCCTCCCACTGCTATGATTATAAAATAAATAGCCTAGCTTAATGTCTTGAAGCTGTTGATGACATTTTTCCCAAGTACTTGAACATTAAATATTTGTCTGGTAATACCCTAAGGAATATTTTTAAATGCAATGACCTCTGAAAAGATTGTCACAAAAATCATTCATAATTAGGTTTAGGAAATCAGTTTAAGTATCTATGTAAATCATTTGATAAAATGCCATGTTGAATGCATGGTCAGCTAAGTTTTAGGAAATAATATATATATGTAGTGTTCCTAAGCAGCATACATAACCACCAAGTATTAAAATTGATTTCTATAAAAAGGACAATAATTATTATTTCAAGTTTCTCAGGATTTAGGTTAAACTCTAATAATTATAAGTGATAGCTATATAGTTTGACATCATTACAAATAGCAAGGGCGTAATTGTCATTGTCATTTTAAAACTGCAAGCAATAAAGGAAAAATACTTCAGATGGAGCCTAGAATTACAATATTACGTCATATAAACATGATACTTTAATATTGTTATAATATTCAGGAGCACACTCTGTTTGCCTAGAACTCTCTAAATTACTAAGGTAACACAGAAGACAAAAGCCAATGGGCCTCAGGGAACCACAGCAACTTTGTTGACGTTATGATGTCTGGTTGCACAATGATGATATTAAAGGAATAATTCATGAGCATTGTTGATATTTTACAGTCCCCTTCAAGTTCAGCATCTTGCCATGGCAGGAAGAAAGTGTTATCGGGAAAGATAAAATGATCAAAGGATTGTAGCTTTTTCAAAACAAGAAATGTTTGTCCTTGGAGGTTAGATTGAGTTATATTATGTCCTTTTATGGGCTATTAGTATTTGAAAACTTCTATCACTATATATTAATATATATGTGTGTGTGGACACATGTATACACACCAAAGTAATCCTAAGAGGTATTGTTATTATCACTATATTTTATGTGAAGAAACTGATAATGTGAGATATTAGGAAATTCTAATTTTGCTGATATACTTTAACTTCATTCATTTACTATCTCTCTATTCCGTAAAAGCTCACCACAAAAAGTTCTACAGTCTCCTTTCCATTATCTTTAACCACCTTTTAGCTTTTTAAAACATCTCCTTTAGATTTATGGACCATTGCAGATTTTACTTTGTGTGTGTTGGTGAGCGTGGCTTTGCCTTTCTATGCCTATGTGTGTGTCTATCTAAATCATTTTTCCTACTAATACAGACAATATCAATTTAATTTGAAAGTATAAAATAGTTTTCTAAATATGTACTAGCTCAACCAAAATGTTCAAATGCTTCAAAAACAAAATATGTCTCAACACTTAAGTTACAAATATTTAATTAATGCTTACTATATGCCAGTTTCTATGCTTAGTATTTAAAATTCAGACAAAGGTGAAAAATGAATACACAGGATTCCCTTCCTTCAAGGAGCCTATAATTTTGTATTAGATCAAATGTAATACAAAATATAAGATTAGCATCACAAGATATAAGTTAATAGTAAATTATGGAAGCCAAATAAAAAAAAATAATTTACACCATATGAAGTAAATAATACTTCCCAGGAGATGTATATTTTGAGCTGGATTTTGGATAATGAATAAAATTTTCATAGGTGGAAATTGTTAAAATAAGCATTCCATTCTTTTAGAAATTGGCAATAATAAGAAAAGATATATTAAATATATGATCACATACTCAGCAAAGATATTACACCCAATTTTGGTGGAAATAATAAAGGCAGAGGATTGCTTGTTTACGAAAAAAAATTAATCTGACCAATGATAAAAGTCATCTTTAGAGACTTAAAGAAAGAACGCCTGGCTTTTCGATGTGAAATGTTATCATTCCCCTTTTGTCCTCGCATATATACATGCTTCTCAACATGAAGTGAAATAGCTTGATATCAATTATTGACCATAATACCCAAGGAATAGACATTACGGAGGTAGGAGAGAGACATTACCCATTATGAGAATGATCAGTTAAATTATGAACTCACAGTGTTACTACACTTGCTAATATATCTAGATACCAAACAGCCCAAAGTAGACAAGTTCAAATTAGATGTTATTGCCATCATGAAACTGGTTCATCTTGAAGGAACATTTTGTCTCCACTGGATGCGATGACCTCTGTGTGGCACTGCTACTAGCTGCTTCTTTATGAGTCATGGGGAAAATAAACACATTAGTGCTGGTTGGGGGCTTTGAGGTGCTTACTCTTTACTCTCTTCTCATACCGCCTTTGTGCTCCTCACAGTGGTGAGCAGAAAACACACATCACTGAGAGTGGTTAAGTTGATCCATAAAGGATGGTGACAAAATAAACTATAGAAGGCAGGCAGAGGCTGAAGAATTGAGTGTATGTGTTTGAAATGCAGAGTCAGTTGGATAAATATGTTCCCTTTGAGAAATAATAAGTTCACTTGGTTGTAAATGAATGATAAAAATAATAATAATAATAATATACAGGCCAGCCTGGTGGCACAGCTGTTAAGTGCCCTCATTCCGCTTCGGTGGCCTGGGGTTCGCAGGTTTGCATCCCGGGCGCACACCGATGCACCGCTCATCAAGCCATGCTGTGGCGGCATCCCATATAAAGTAGAGGAAGATGGGCACAGATGTTAGCCCAGGGCCAATCTTCCTCAGCAAAAAAGAAGAAGATTGGCATCGGGTGTTAGCTCAGGACTGATCTTCCTCACACACAAAAACTACTTGAATTGTCAGGTGTTGTGAGTATAATATTCCTTCACATTCTACACCCATATCCTAACTTGGGTTCACCAAGGAGGTTTTGTGGAGAGCGTCAAGCCCATACAAAAATGCAATACAGGAAAAAGAAATTCTACAAAGGCCTACAAAATTAAGCAAGGGACTGGAAATTTGATATCAAATTTTTAATCAATACCATTAGTGTAGAATGTAAAAAGTAAATATTAGTTGGGCTGGCCTGGTGGCATAGCAGTTAAGTTCAACGAACTCTGCTTCGGGGGCCTTGGGTTAGTGGGTTAGGATCCTGGGCACAGACCTGTGCACTGCTCATCAAGCCACGCTGTGGTGACGACCCATACACAAAATAGAGGAAGATTGTCACAGATGTTAGCTCAGGGCCAATCTTCCTCACTAGAAAAAAAACATTACTATACACTGTAGGAAAAAAGGGAAAAATAATTATTTTACTATGTTCCCCTTTTTTCGTCTCATTTTAGGCCTTGACATGTAAAATCGCTTGTCAATAGAAAGTAACATGACTATAAGATTTGAGAAAACACGTTTTACACGGGATGCATTTTTGGTTCTGAGGGCCAGGAAAGGTAAGAAAAGATAGGGATCAGTTAGGATAGTCCTAGAGGAAGGGAAATAAAAAGCCAACAGATTGCAGAGGGTTTTAGGTTGCTCTGAGTTCTAGGTTTAAGGGAAAAAGTGGTAAAGTTGCTATATTAGTCAGGGCTTTTTTTATTACAAGGGGCAATAACACAACTTAAATGGCTTAACCAAAAGAGGTTCGTTATTGGTTCACATTAGTGGTTGATCCAAGGGCCAATCCTGATGTAACGTCTGTTGACATCTAGGAATTCAACAATGTCCTCAAGATTATATCTTATTTCTCTCCCTCTCCTGTTCCTGCTTTAATCCATGTTCGTTTCATTCCCAAACAGACTTCGTGCACATGTATCAAAGGCAGACTACTAAATGTTTGAGACTTAGACCCTTCTTCCAGTTAGGAATTCAACATATGGGGTCAGGTAGGGTGTGTGTGGATGGTATGGTACCAACAGAGTCTTTATATCATCCATTCCTTACCCTTCAGTGCTCAAGTGCGTGGAGCAATCTAACTTTTCACCCTCGGTCATCTTTGGTTCCTGTGGAGAGTATGTTAGGGATCTTTGATCCTGAACTCTACCAGAATTGACTACAGTGGAAGAGTGGCGTGTCCTAAAGCAAAACTTTACCAAAAGAACAGATGGCCACTACTTGCATCCTCTGTATTTTCTTTAAGAATACTCAACATTGTTCACCAGGATAGATCCACAGAAAAGGGATTCAGAAGCTGGTTTGCCTAGGAAGGAAATTTCCAAGGGACCTTGAGAATCAATGAAAGATCGATGGACTAAAGCAAGAAAAGGAATTGGAAACAAAGTCATTATAAAATTAAACATTTTGAAGTGATAGCATATCTTCAGGGACTTAGAAAGTTGTGTATTTTACTAAATTATTTTAACATGTTGGAAAATAAACGCATTTCTATTTAATACCATCAAGTGTATGTAGTAATTCCCTGTTTTAAACAATTTTAGGTAAGAAAAATAATTTTTAATTTTAGATTTATAGGGATAAAATTAATTGTATTTTAGAATCATTTGGGTTTATTTTTTTCCAGTACTCACAATGTAATCTGGCAATGTATAGATAGTTCAATGTTGGGTGTTCTATGTGAATGAAAAGTGGGCATCCAGGTCCAATTGTATGTGGGACAAAAAGTAAAATATTTGTGACACAAAATCACTGTTTGCACAAATATAGAATAAACTATTTTTAAAAATTAAGAATAGATATTATTAGTGATATAAGTTCTAAAATATCACCACATATCAGAATACTTCTGCTTTCTCCATGATCAGGACACATTGTTTATTTTCATCTGGTTTTAGGTAGTCCATTTTTCACATCTTATTGTTTTGAAAATATTTACATAAATTAACCTAAAATCTTCCCCTTATAACTCCAACTATATCCTCAATCTGTCCTATAGTCCTACGGAATGATTCAAAAAAAGCCTAAAAACTTCACTATTTCCTAGGTAATTGAAGGAAGTCAATATTTTTTCCTAAAATCTTCATTTTTCTACAGTATATATATCTTCAGTTCTTTCAAATCTCTCTTTTTGTTTTTTTTTTGCGTGTGAGGAAGATCAGCCCTGAGCTAACATCCAATGCCAATCTTCCCCTTTTGGCCGAGGAAGATTCACCCTGGGCTAACATCTGTGCCTGTCTTCCTGTGCCCTTCTTTATATGGGACGCCACCACAGCATGGCTTGACAAGCGGTGCGTCCGTGTGTGCCCAGGATCCGAACCCATGAACCTTGGGACTGCCGAGGCACAGCACATGCACTTAACTGCTACGCCACCAGGCTGGCCCCTATCTCTTTTTTTTTTTAACATAAAGATTTTCAGATCCTCCATCAATCCAGACACATAAAGCAGATTTTAAATGTACTGCCCAGAACTGAATGAACTCAATACTCCACATTGGGCCTAGTTGTAAAAACTGCGATATGATATTTACACTCTTGTTTTCAACTAATATTTTATGCAACATGTTTTATTAATGTTTAAAACCTTTTCCATCTGTTGTTTTAAATGGAACTTGGAGTCCTCTACTTTTCCTAGGTCCTTTTTAAAATATATATATATGTATGAATAGTCATCAACTTACATAAAAAAAAGTTTCAAAGGAAAGAATCATCATATTATTCAATGGTTGCTCCCACGTTCCAATTTCAACCTACTCACCGTACATGTATGGAGTGTGCAATTGACAGGGACCATTTCAGATTTTACAGATGGCTAAGAGGACAATCTCTTCCGTTCTCCCTCGTGCTTCTGAGCCTAGACGATGTCTTTCTTGTTAGTTATTCATGTGTTGGAGGTGTCCTCGCCTGAGCCCACTCCCGTTGGGCTTTTTCCCTTTGTATTTATCTCACTGCTCTTTGCTTTCATTATATTCTCTAGCAACAATTTGCTGTCTCCAACAAGCATCCCCAAATGGATGTTTTATTCTGAAATGTTATTTCTATTCTTACACCTTATGGAATTTGGTTTGAACTATCTTCAATGGAGCCTGGTGTTTCTCTTTCTCCTCCATACTTGTGGGTTTAGAAGCAAGAAGAGCTTTCTCTCTGCTGTCCATTGTTGATTCCAAATAATCATGCAACTACTACTGATCATCTATCCTTTCTCCTTTGGAAGTGATAATATTCACCTGTGTCACCTCTCCCATACCTAAAGAAAGTGCGTGGGATTTCTAACTTTCTTGAAGACTCCAGCATCTAGTTCATAGTCTTCCTCGTAAAATACTTGTTATTAATACTGGTGACTTCAATGAAAACATTCAAAATATGTTCACTCTTTTTCTTCACTGCTCCTTGCCTTATCAACACCAGTAATCCTGTTCTGCATCCCAGGGTTGTCAACCTTTAGGATGAATCCATCATATATTGGTATCAACTGGAAATTATTTACTTTCAATATTTCACACCAAAAATTAGGTTTCTAATTTTTTTTTTTAGCTGTCCTAGAAATATCTTTATTATAAGTATTCTTAAACTTTCTCTAGGTGCATTACAGACTGGGTATAAATTTCTTTTTCTATTGAAATACATTTGATATGTAACATTGTGTAAATTTAAGGTATTCAACACGTTTATTTGATATATTTATGTATTGTAATGTGATTGTCATTGTAGCCATAATTAGCACCTTTATCACATTACATAATTATCATTTCTTTTTAGTGGTTGGAATAATTAGGTTCTAGTCTCTTAGTGAGTTTTATGATTATAACACAATGTTGTCGTCTATATTCACTATACTGTGTATTAGATTGCTAAGGCTTATTTACTACTCATTATAAGTTAGTACCCTTAAACAATATCTGTCCTACCCCCCTACCCTCCATTCCCTGGTAACCACCATTTTGTTTTCTGTTTACACAAGTTTAGCTTTTTTAGAGTCCACGTGTAAGTGATATCACACAGTAATTGTCTTTCTCTGTCTGTCATCGCACTTAACATAATGTGCTCCAGGTCCATCCATATTGTCACAAATGGCAGGATGTCCTTTCTCATGGTTGAATAATATTCTTATATATATGTATACACACACACCACATATTAGGTTTCTAATTTCTAATTCTGACTATCACTGTCTATCTTTTTTCATATCTTCTTTTATTTTTATAGTAACTCTATTACACTTTTATAGAGAGATCAAGTCACACAGCCACCACCTACATGTAGTCCTCTAACTCCTTTGTAGTTCCGCTTGATCATCCATTGCAACCCTAGAATCCCTTTTGTTCACATGTCATCAAATTTGTGGGAGAAAACTCATCAATTTTCATCTGTTTTCTGTTTGAATCTAGGTTATATAAGTTTACTTACAAAGGATTCAGTGCGACATAGCTGTCATTCACTTCCAATTCTCTCCTTATTAAAATTATAGTGGTTGTTACAAAATATTTCACTTTTTGCAATCCTTCTTTTCAGATGATCTTAGCTTCTATTTTATTGAAATAATTTAGGCCCCAAAACTAAGTAAATTAAAATAGCTTATTCTCAGTGTCAGCATTTTTCTGTGTCTTCACTCATATTCTTCTCTTTTTTTATCGCAAGATGAAATATTTTTGTCTTTCTTTCTAAGGCTAAACCTCGTGATAGAATGTCATCATGGAAAGAACACTATAGTTCAACTCAAGAGCTCTGAGTTCAAGCCTGCCATTTCTGTTGTTTTGAACAAGTCGCATTACTTTCTGGGACATTATATATTTCGTTTAATAAATGTCATTAGTCTTGTGCAATTCCCATATTTAGTACTGTTACTTTATTACTTGTTATAGAATTTGGAAAAAATGTGTTATACTCTAAATAACTTTTATTTGAAATCCTTTTAAATGAAAAGAGTTTTTATAGCTATAGGAGTAATAAATTTAAGAATAACAGCCTTAAAGCATTTTTGTTTAATTGCATTTATCTCTATTAAGTCTTAGGAATCTCATAGATTTTTGAGAACTGTAAAAAGATCATTAAGCTATCTGGCTCAATTCAATATAGTAAACAATCCCATTTAAACAAATCTTTTAGACAATGAAATATTAAATTGTAAAACTTAGGTAACACACATCGATTGCCCAATGAATATCCCAAAATGCTGGTAAATCTTTAACACTGTCTTGTTATACAGAATTATTTTTGTTTGCTATAAATATATTCAACCCATAATAATTTGAAAATTATAAAATTGAATATCTAGCATACAAATTTTTCTTTTGTTGACTATATGATTCTGCTGTGAAAATGCACTTCATAACAGTAATTTCTTAGTAAATATTTGTATTCATTATTCACGTTGACTTTACAACTCTGAATGACACCCTTACAATACCTCAATTCTTGTGTAATTTTCTTTCTCTCAACAGGCAAGTATACTCCATATTCAAACAAAGAGACTTGATCATAACAAAACACAACACCATAACAGCAAGTACAATGAAATATATTGGTTTCTATGAACATTTAAACATACTAATTCAAACGCTATTTAAGTCGTACCTTATTATTTTATGAATAATGATGATCATTGAATTGTGAGCAGTAGCAAAGCCTTGGAGCAACTCCCCCTGCTCCTCGTGGTATGAAGTCACTCTGAAGTTAGAAGCAAAATCCTGACTAATTTTTCCCTCCTCTAATGTTAGTCACAGGTTACTTCTTGAAATACCCTCCAATTTTCTTTCTCTCTGTCTTATTCTACTAAAATCAAACATCAATCTTTTGGTATTATGCCTTCAACTCATTCTTAATGTGTTTCTGTTTTCATCTCCTATTGTCTCTGCCTATGCCTCCCCCAAACTGATGCTCAACCCACATATCCACATATATAAGCTCCAACTCATGGTCTTCAGAGAAAAATACCCTGCTTCCTGGTCTGTTTATTGAGATTCATCTCTGGATGAACCGCTTTCCCCCACCTCCTCTGGAAGACTTCGCTTATTTTCTCTGGATCTTCAAACTGAAATTTTCCCACAGCCTACATTTTTTCCTCTTTCCAGTATATGTGAGCATCACAATCATTATTATAAAATATTGATTTTTACGTGTAGTCTAAAGTGCTGTTAACATGTCTCTCCTGTAAAATCAATATTTCACCATTTACTACCTCAAGAAGCTGAAATTCCTTAGCATAGTTAAGCATAGTTTAAAAACCCTTCAAATTCTATGTAATCTTAGCAAAATGGTTTCTCATTCACTTTGTAATGAACAACTCCTTAAATTTCTACTGCTTTTTTTCTCTTTTACACTTTTATTTCAAAGCATTTTTTCTTTTCCTTTTTCTAAATCTATCCAAGTCAATTTGCATACATTCATCCAAAATCATGACTTTAAAAGCTTTCCAGACCTGTACAAGTTCTTCAGAAATATAGCATTCACTGTCTATGACAATTATTTAGCAGTAAGTCTTTCTCTGCTTCCTAAAATTTTAATATATTTTGCCTCATATGATAATACAATTATTGACAATTAAAATCATCATTTGTCCAACAGCTAAAATCGCAAGATAGAAATTTTTTTAAGAGTGAGCTTATCTCATACATGCTTTAATCCCCCAAAGAGACTGTATCTACATTATCTTCCTCTCTTTTTCTGCCTTCTCTGGTTTTAATTGAGCATTTTATGACTCTATTTTCCCTTCTTTTTTAACATGTTACATTTCTTTTAAATTTCTTTTTCACGATTACTATAGCACTTCTCAGATACTGTGGGTACCTTATAACAGCGTATTCCCAATTCTCCCTCCTGTCCCTATAACTATCCCTGTCCCGGTCATTGTCGTTCATTTCATTTATCCATATATTATAATCACCCAATACATTGTTCCTATTATATTTTGAGCAAACAGTTATCTATTAGGTCATCATTATTAAGAATAAGAAAAATAAGTTATTTTGTTTTACTTTTTGGTTTATCTAAGAAAGTATTATTTCTCCTTCACTATTGGAGGATAATTTTGCTTAATACAGAGTTCTATGTTGGTAGTATTTTTTTTTTAACACTTCAAATATTTCACTCCACTCTATTCTTGTTTGTATGATTTCTGACAAGGAGTTCAGTGTAAATATTTTCCTTGTTTTTCTGTAATTAAGGTCCTTTGTCTCTGCCTTTTTTCAAAATTTTCTTTTTGTCTTTGGCTTTCTGTGGTGTACCTTGTGACCTCAATTCTCTGATGGCTCTAAAAAAGTCATTGATTTTAAATTTGTTTAGATTTTTTCTTGTGAGGATGCCAAGCACTTTATGTGGCAGAACTAAAACCATCTATGCCTACATTATTGTTCTTTATAAAATTAGTTTATTTTTTTAAAAATTAGCAAATGTTATTATGAAGTAATAATGCCATGGGAAATAATATTTGATTTACCATGACTTCATTAAGACTTTCATGTAAACATAGTCATTTAGCATGCTCTAAACCTTTACATATTATTTTTTAATATTCAGGTCTCTGCTATATCAAGAAAGAAGATAAAAGTAATGAAAAATTACATTTTCACCTTATGCAAATCTGATGTCACACTTCATACATTTATACACACTGTGCATTAATTAAGCCAGGAAAAGGGATAATTTGACAATTGTATTGATTCTCAAGAGAGGACTTAAATATTTATAGATTATTGATGTGTCTCACTTCTAATATATATTTAAAGAGTACCAAAAAGCTCTACTAAAGGTTCTTTGAATACTTGCAGTAAATGTGAATTCTATGATAGTCTTCTTTTTCATTAGCCCTCTAGACCTAAATTTTATTTGCACAAATTATAAACATTGAAAGATACAATATAGAGAAAAAAAGAAATTAACTCATCATATGCATGATATAAAATATCAAGATTCTTATCTTAAATATCTTATTAATTATCTGTAGAACTACAATGGGCTTATTGTTTCATTTCTAAAATGGAAAATTTTGCAGAGCATTCTGTAAATATGTAAAATTATGAAAGCATAGATCAGAAGCTGTAGTAGTTTTACAGTCATTGAGAAAAACATAAGCACTTTGAACTTGGAAAAATCTCGTCTGGAATTTGTCCTATGTATAGGGTATATTTTTCAAGCATCTGTAGCAAATTACACATGACAAAAGATTTATGCCACAATATCTAATGTGGTTCTTAATAAACATAGAGGAAATATTTATGAAAATTACATTGTAAATTGGGGAAGATCAAGGGACATAGAGAGGTAAGATTTTTATGCTTAACTCAAACCGGTAAATGATCAACCCTAGTATACTTTGATGAGTTACGTATATATAATGTAAAACCTAAAGCAAACATTTAAAAAAGCTTTACAAATGATACACTTGTAAACAGTATAGACAATTCAAAATGAAAACTTTAAAAAATGCTCCAGTAACTCATATGAAGACAAGAAAGGGAAAAAAGAAAAAATGACAAACAGACCAAATAGAAAATAAAAAGGAAAACATCAGACTTAGGCTCTAACAATTAATAACAACATTAAGTGAAAATAGACTAAGAAAACCAATGTAAAAAGTATTAAAAAAATAAACAATGTGACCCAACCAAATATTATCTACAAGGAATTCATATAAAATATAATGATATAGGAAGCTGAAATTAAAAGGATAGAAAAAGATATAACGTACAAGCACTAATGGAAAGAAAGTAAAAATGGTATCAGATTAAATAGATTTCAGAGCAAAGAAAATTATGAAATAGAGAGGACATTACATAATGATAAAAATGATCAATCCACCAAATACATAGCAATGCTAAATGTGTATGCACCAAACAACAGAGCTGCAAAAGTTATGAAAGAAGAAATATACATCCACAAATATAGTTGGAGATTTCAACATCCTCTCTCAGTAAATAATGGAAAAATTGAACAGAAAATCAGCAAGGAAATAGCAAAAATCAAAACACCAACAACTAATCAATTGTTGATTTAATCAATATTTATTGAGGGGCCGGCCCAACGGTGCAAGTGATTAAGTGTGCATTCTCTGCTGCGGCTGCCCGGGGTTCGCTGGTTTGGATCCCAGGCGCACACCAATGCACTACTTGGCAAGCCATGCTGTGGCAACGTCCCATATAAAGTGGAGGAAGAGGGACACAGATGTTAGCCCAGGGCCAGTCTTCCTCAGCAAAAAAAAGAGGAGGATTGGTGGATGTTAGCACAGGGCTGATCTCCTCACAAAAAAAAAATATATCTATATATATATCTATATATATATATTTATTGAACATTCCTCTCAACGACAGCAGAATACACATTCCTCTGAATTGGCTATGCAACTTATAGTAAGAGAGATCAAATATTATGCCAAAAAACAAACCTCAACGAATTTAAAATAATTAAAATCATACAGAATTCATTCTCTGACCAAAAATAGACTTAAAGTAGAAAGGAATAACAGAGATATAGCAGGAAAATCTCCAAACATTTAGAATCTAAAAGCATACGTCTAAATGTCAATGGGCCAAAGAAGTATCAAGGAAAACAAATATTACATTAAACTAAATGTAAAAGAAAATACAATATATCAAAATTTGTAAAATTTAGCCAAAGCAATGCTGAATGGGAAATTTATAACCCTAAATACTTTTATATTAGGAAAATTCTCAAATCAATAACCTAAGCTCCCATCTTCAACTAGTAGAAGAAAAAAGTAAATTCCAAGCAAGCATATAGAAGGAAATAATAAAGAGAAGAACAGGAATCAATGGAATGAAACAGAAAAATAATAGAGAAATTTGATAAGCAAAAGACTGGTCGTCTGTAAAGATTAATAAAATTGTCAAATGTCTAGCAAGATTGACAAAGCAAAAAGAGAGAAAATGCAAATTACTAGTATCAGGAATGAAACAGAGAATATCCTTGCAAACTCTGCTTATAACAAAAGAATAATGGAGAGATATTACAAACAATTCTACACACATAAATTTGATTTATTAGATGAAATGGACTAGTTCTTTGAAAAGTACAAACTGCTACGACTTAATCAATGTGAAGTAATAATGTTAATATCCGTATAATAACCAAGGGAATTTAATTTGTAACTATATACTTCCTGAAACAGAGATCTCTAGGTGCAGATGGTTTCACTGGAAAATTCTACCAAATGTTTAAAAAAGAATTAACACCAATTCTGCACAATCTCTTCCAGAGAATAGAAGAAAGAGTACTAGTATTAACCTGATACCAAAATCATAAAAAGATGAGACGAAAAGGAAACTATAAACCTATATGTCTCATAAATATGGATGCCAAGATTCTTAACAAAATATTAGGAAATGGAATTCAGCAATATATAAAAATAATTATATACTATGGCCAAGTGGGGTTTATTCCAAGTTGTTTCAATATCTGAAAATCAATCAATGTAATCCACCATATTAACAGGCTAAAGAAGAAAAAGCAAATGATGATAACAATTGATGTAGAAAAAATTTGAAAAATTCTACACCCATTTAGGATTAAAAAAACTATAAGAAAAAGAGTAATAGAGGGCTATTTCCTTAACTTGCTAAAAAAAATCTACAAAAATAAACAAGGCTTGCTATACAGTTGCAATTATCAAGTTATTTTTGTCTTTCTTTCTAAGGCTAATCCTCATAATAGAATGTCATGATGGAAAGAACATTGTAGTAAAGTCAGCAGCTCTGCTTTCAAGCTTGCCATTTCTATAATTTTGGAGGAGGAATAAACACATAGATCAATACAATGGAATAGAGAACACAGAAATATACCCATCTAAGCATGATTAACTGCTTTGTGACAAAGGTGCAAAACCAGCTCAACGCAGAAAGGTAGTCATTTCAATAAATCATGCTGGAGTAATGGGATATCCACACACACACAACTCTTATACACATACACACCAAACAACAACAAACCTTGACCTAAACCTCACATTGTATACAAAAATTAACTCTAAATGAATTATAGATTTAAATATAGAATGATAAGCTATAATTTAAAATAATCAGAAAAAATATTGGGATCCAAGGTCTAGTAAAATGACATGACTCTAAAAGTATGGCCCATAAAATTAAACTATACACTATGTGTACAGTGACAGATGATAATTAGCCTTTGGGTGGTGAACATGATGTAGTCTACACAGAAATCAAAATATAATGATGAAAAAAATCCATAACTTGGGCATTATCAAAATTAAAATGTTTTGCTCTACAAAAGATTCTGTTAAGAGGATTAAAAAACAATCTACAGACTGAGAGAAAAAATTTGCAAACTATATACCTGACAAAGAAATCAGATTTAGAATATATAAAGAATTCTCAAAATTCAACTCATATAAAACCAGACAATCCAATTAGAAAATGGTGTAAGACATGAAAAAGACATTTCACTGAAATGGATATACGGACGGCAAATAAGCAGATGAGAAGATGTTCAGCATCACTTGCCATGAGAGAAATGCAAATTAAGATCAAAATGAGATATCCTTACATCTACTCAAACAATTAAAATTAAAAATAATGTCAATACCAAATGCTGTTGATGATGTAAAGCAAAGGATCTCTCATACATTTCTGGGGAGAATGTAAAAATTACAGCCACTCTGGAAAATAAATTGAGCAGTTTCTAAAAAACTAAACATACACTACCATAAGACAACTGCACTCACTCTTGTGCATTTATGTCAGAAAAATTAAAACTTATCTCCACACAAAAACTCTACACAATTGTTAGCAGCTATTTTAAAAGCCAAGGACTAGAAACAACGAAAATGACCCTCAATAGGTAAATAGTTTAACTGTGGTACGTGCATAAAATGGAATAGTACTCAGTAATAAAAAGGAGCAAATTATTGACATGCATAACTTGGATGGACTTCAAGGGCAGCATGCTGGAAAAAAAATTTCGTTATGATCACATACTATGTGATTCAATTTATATAACATTCTTGAAATGATAAAATTATAAAGATGGGAAAATGATTGGTGTTTGCCAGGATTTAAGCACGGTAGGGGGAGTCAGAGTGTGACTATGAAGGGACAATACTAGGGAAATCTTTGCAGGGTTGGAATATCATGTATCTTGATTATGGTGGTGATTACACAATTCTGTATATATAAATAGGCATGAAATACCAATGTCAAATTCCCATCTTTCATAGTTTTTACTATAATTAGATAAGATGTAACCATTGGAGGAAACAGGGTGTAGTGCACATGGGACCCTTCTGTGCTAATTTGGCAATTTCCTGTGAATATACAATTATTTCAAAACACAAAGTTTTTTTTTTTAAGAGCTACTTATACCCTCACCAAATGACATTGACACTCATCCACTTGGACTTGATCTGTAAGCTTTATTAACCATTTGTACTGCTTTTCAGCAAGACTCATGAGAAGCTCGGCATTAATCTACAGAATATTTGCGGCCCCAGATATACCACAGCTATTCCACAAAGAGCGTCCAGGTTGCATTTGCTGAAAGAAACCTGATTCTACCTAGTTATTCAAGAACTCTAGCTGAGAATAAGAGCAAGTAATTAGAGAGTTTGAATGTACGGCTTTAATTTCTTGACCCTAACTTACAAGGGCAGTAGAATTTTATTTGACATTAACACTTTTAGATGTTCATGTTTTTGAAATTTAACTTTCAAAGAGATTTAGTCCCTCAACTGGAATTCAATAATAGGGAAATTATATTTAAATTTGAGACTTGTCTGTAGAGTTACTGAATCACTCAGTGTTTGATTAGAGAAGCAGAAACACTCTGAGCACTATGGAATAATTGATTTATTATGGTAATTAGAACTTACACAATTAAGGGAGGCAGAGGGGAAGTATCGTCTGGAATGGAAAGTTGGATTATCAGAGAAAAGTCACTAATCAGCCCTATTAAACCCTGGAGCATGTGGACAAGTAGGATCTTGCAGAGAAATCTGAGACGCTAGGTATATCCACCTGCCAGAGTAGAATCACAGAAGATAGTTAGGTGATGGATAAGTCTATGGAAGGCTGCTGTCTGTGTGTCTGTTGGTGGGCCTGCGGTTGTTGGTCATCAGGAAGAAGAGTTAAATGTAAGGCAAACGGAATGGGGACAAGCATGAATCTGACAGCACTGCCTCATCTTTCTTTAACCATGGGGTAGATTGAGGGCAGATGCCAACCCACTGACTGTATCTGCAGCTGTCTCTCTCTGCTTCAAATCACTAGGACCTCCAGAGAATATGGATGATGCTTTACTTCCCCTCTCCAAATCTCATATATATTTCAGATCTTATGTATATTTCTCTTTTGGCCAATTTTGACTTGGAATCATAGAGGGAAAGGAATTCTGGAAAATATAATTCTACATTAGCAAAGTTGACACAGTCCAAAACCACCACAATTACTGTTTAAAATCAGAATGTTTTCGTGCTGACTTGCAAACTCGTAGCTAAACCACTGATACAATGTGTTTAAAAACAAGCGTGGATATAATTTGAAAGGGGAAAGAAATTTGGAAGTAAAATTTTCGGATTTGAATAAGGTGTTCACAGAATCAATTTAATAAACAAATAAAATTGCTTTTGATGTATTTTCCTCCCTTTTAGAGACACAATCTGTCTTTTCTGTCAGTACTCCTTGAGGAGTAGACTAAACAGCAGTAGTTTGTATAAATACAAAGACTTTGTGAGAGTCTGAAAAAGAGTCCTCAACTTCTCCAGTACACAACAACATTTCTATTTGATTATGAGCTTAATGTTTCATGGAGATAGGTTAAAAGAAAAAGAGCTTTGGAATATTTGGAGAGAAGGAAATTATTCTTGACACCTGATGTTTCCAGCTATGTGGAGGGGTATCTGCCAGTATCATATCCTGGGCCTCCTTCAATCCCTTTCATTTCCTTCAATTCATTTCTAGGGAGGGAGGAACAACATACGTGATTACTGTATTTGGAACAAAGGTTTGGGCATATGCTCAACCACTCCTTTATAATTTTCTTAGGAAACAGTTGTCCACAGGAAACATGATTTTATTCTGAGGAGACCTGTTGTTTTACAGTGCTTATAAACTGTTGTCTACAGTTACCTGTAGCTAAACCAATCTATCTAGTTCTGATGTTCAGGAACAGAAAAACCATGTCTTTTTGATAATGTTTTGTTAACCATATGCTTGGCTCCTTACTTCTCTTGTTTCAGAGCTTGGACAGGGAAAATTGGTGCTATTTATTAGCCCTCTTAATCTCAAATTGGTAAATATTCTGTTACTTAAAGGTAAAATCCATTCTAAATGATAGAACATTTTTCCTTTGGGAAAGCTGCCATCTCAATGACTTCTGCTCATGGGAGAATAGGTGACTTATCTGATTGAAACATTGGAGCAATATTCATTGTTCTTATGTATATAAGTAAGGCTATCTGCTAGGCTGCTAGAAGAAGAACTTCCAAAGTATACTGCTTTAGCATGACAGAAATTATTTCACCCCGAACATAGGCAATAGGGCAGATGATCCAGGGTCAATATTCAAAGCAGCTGGTTCCAAGACTCCTTCCTTTTCATTCTTAAGCTTTGCCTTAATCTATGATCAAAGATGTCTTACTTCTGCATTCCAGCCATGTATGGAGTGGGCGGGAGAGAGGAGGAAGAGAAGGGCTCCCTCCTTTCAATAGAAGGAAAAAACTCAGTCACATCTTTTGCCCCATGCCATTTGTGCATCCTTAATCAAGTTGCCACATTGCTGAAAGAGAAGCTTTACCAGAGTAGTCATTTCTAGGCTCTATTTGTTTACTTATTTTTATTGCATCAGAAGACGAGGATTGATATCAGGCAAGAATTAGCAATCTCTACCAAAATCCTGGCGTTCATTTCTGGCTACGTCTGATTTGGTGCAGAAAGGGTCACGTTATTGTTTTCTGCCTTGTTCTGTAAGTGCCTGGGAAACTGAGTCAGAGCTCATGCCACACCTTCTGATGGCTGGACAAAGGACACGTGTCTTCTCGTCCAAGTCTTATTTTTTTTGTGTCCGACAGAGTGTGCCGCAGGCTGCAATGCTCTACGTGCATAAATTTTAGTACGTTACCAGCTCTAGACAGTTCACTAGTTGGTACTAACTGCCAATTGGGAGCAAGTATTTTCATTAATTTCAATTCCAAGCTATGATCTTCAACCCAGTTATAAAAAATTGTCTATGTTTTAGCGCTCAGCTTTTATGTCTATTTTCAGAATTTGCACAGAAGCTAGGGAGGAGAGAGGTATAATTAAATGCCAATCCAACTCCAACATATATTAATTTATTTGATCCTGAAAACAGTGGGGTGAGTTAGGTGAGGCATTATTATTTCCAAGTAAATAGGCAGAAAGTAACATCAGGAGAGTTAATTGTAAGGAGAAAATATTTTAAACCTTACATAAAATCAGAAGGTACACCTTTGGGAAATGCTAGTACAGCTTTGATTAATTACATATTTTCTCAAAATAGTACAGAGAAAAATAACTGGAAATATTTTTTTTTTTTTTTTTTTTTTTTTTTTTTTTTGTGAGGAGATCAGCCCTGAGCTAACATCCGCCAATCCTCCTCTTTTTTTGCTGAGGAAGATGGCCCTGGGCTAACATCGGTGCCTATCTTCCTCCACTTTATATGGGACGCCGCCACAGCATGGCTTACCAAGCAGTGCGTCGGTGCGCGCCCGGGACCCGAACCAGCGAACCCCGGGCCGCCGCAGCGGAGCGCGCGCACCCAACCGCTTGCGCCACCGGGCCGGCCCCTAACTGGAAATATTTTTAAAGCATAATAACTTCTTTTTTTTTTTTTTGGTGAGGAAGATTAGCTC
Source organism: Diceros bicornis minor (assembly GCF_020826845.1). Classification (NCBI taxonomy): domain Eukaryota; kingdom Metazoa; phylum Chordata; class Mammalia; order Perissodactyla; family Rhinocerotidae; genus Diceros; species Diceros bicornis. The sequence goes on from NC_080777.1 coordinate 19,259,080, forward strand.
TGAGCTAATATCTGATACCAAGCCTCCTCTTTTTTGCTGAAGAAGATCGGTCCTGGGCTAACATCCGTGCCCATCTTCCTCTACTTTATATGGGACGCCGCCACAGCATGGCTTGACAAGTGGTGTGTTGGTGTGCACCCGGGATCTGAACCTGCAAACCCCGGGCCACTGAAGTGGAGCGCGCACACTTAATTGCCACACCACTGGTCCAGCCCAAGCATAATAACTTCTTTATGAGGATAAATAAAAATTATTAGTGATGCAGCAAAGAAAGAACACGGCTTTGGAGGAAGAAGACACTATTGGCTTTAACTCAGATCGTCCACTTCTTAGTTACATGAACTAATATAACTATAGTTTATATAACTAACTATGTATGAATGAGTTACTTAAACACTCTGAACTTCTGTTTTCTATCTAAATGGGTGTGATAATTGCCTCATAAGATTTTGGGGAGGATCAAGCAAGAGATAATATGAAAACACCTACCCCAGTGTTTAACATATCACAACTCTTAGTGCAATTTAATTTCATCCCAATCACATAAACCTAAAGCAGATTTGAATAAAATTAAGTAAGAACTTGTTTGTTTCATTTCATGAAATGAAATGTCATATCATTTCATGATATAACACCCTTGGATTTAAAATTAAAAACTATGGGCATGTGTCATATCAATGTTTTATTTTTTTTTTTCAATTACTGCCCAGTAGTAGAAATTCAATAAATATTCATGTGATGAAGAATTTGATGATCTTACATTAAAGGCTTAATAGTATAAATAATTTGAAGGCATTATTATATTAATATGAGAGAAATTCTGAATATATATGGTTTGAGGTTGATACAAAGAACACAAATGAAATTTCCATACAATTTCTCTTGAAATCACTGTTGAAAACAGATATTAGATAACTGATGAGATTAGTGATTATTATACTCTTATATTCAAGTTGACAAAGATAAGGTTACTGTTTTGTTGAGTTAACTTTAAACAATAAGAGCTTGATGCTCTCAAATTCCTTCAAGAGTTAAAGCAATTCCTATTTTCTTGTAAGTTGCTGGAAAGATTTCTAAGGAAAGTTTTTTTTTCCCTTCTCTTTTCTCAAACGAGAGCAATAAAAAAAAACACTCAGTACTATGCACAAAACCTTTCCCGTTTCATGTTGAAAGAGATGATCTGTTAAGATGATTATCGCTTACAAAAACATTTTATTTTCCATTCCGGGATAGATTGCCTATTGACTTGCTACTTTTCAACTCGGTCCTTGTCTAACTTCTAAGATTGTGTAGTTCCTGTGTTTCCTTCTAAATGAATCCAAATCTTCAATATTATTCTTTGCTCAATGGGATGTTATAGCAAACATATTTCAGGTTGTGCAAGAAACTGTTTAAGTATTATTTTAAAAAAATAGTCTGTCAGGAAATGTGAGGGAGAGAACTGTATCCATAAAGTACAGATTTCTGATAGAAAAAAATATTTTTTTCAAAATTCTATGTTTGTTGAAGGCTGTTGTAAAATTAACTTCAGGTGGACAAACAGGAGGAAAGGAGTCAGCCACACAACCATCAACAACAGGAGGAGATGGGGCTGAGGACAGGGAGGGGCACAGTTTAAAGAAGACCTGGGCAGAAAAAAATAGTTGAGTAACCAGCCTTGCCAAACAAAAAATTGCTTTGATAGTGTCAACCTTTAAAAACAGGAATCAGTTTAAGAGGCAAAGCGTTTATTTGGGATTAAAGAATTGCAATTTGTGGAGAACAGATTCAGATAGAAACCCAAATAGTGTCCAAATGACAGGAGAGGGGCTCAGGGTTTTCATGAGAACAAGCAGGAAGATGAGGTAAGGTGGCTTTTAGGAAGAGTTCATTGGTGTTGACAAGCTAAATTACTCTTGGCTGTACATGATTGGTTACTGACTCTATCTTTAGATAGAAAGTCCATAATCATCAGTCTTTGTGATCAGGGTGTCCATTTTCCCACTGACTCTCAAACAATAGTTTGTAAAACAATTGTGGTTTGGCCCAGTCCGAAGGTTTGGCCCAGTCCTAAGGTTTAGAACAAGACTAGCAAGGCAATTCCTCTTGAATGACTACTTCAGCTCTATTTTAAAATGGCTCCATTTATGTCAATTTTCACAATAGAAAGGAACCTAACTTACAACATCTCAGAGTCAATAACCATAGAGAAATGAAGAGAAAAAGAGAGTACAGAAATCAAACTGAACTATATGGTAATGAAAGGTGGTGACAAACTCAGAAGTTAATAGGAAGAAAACAAGAGTATATATCATATATCATACTGAAGGTGTATTTAGGTGAATAATAAGTGTGATGAAATTTGATGGGAATAGTTTAGTAAAATATTGTGATACTTGAGTCAATTAGAAATAAAATATAATGAACATATTTGATATATAAAAGGTGATTGGATTCAGGTCGAATAGAAAATTAATGTACTCTGAATTAATGGGAAGGAAAAGTACCAGGTAAAAGGAACAAAAGACAGAAAGAATCTCTAGGTAAGTGTAAATGCAACAGGGTTAAACAATACTTCGAACAGGAGAAATTGATCTTTGGGAAAATACATTCTGTTCGGTCTTTGTTAGAAGGAGAAGGTGAGTATGTGGAAACAAGAGAAGAATAGTGTCAAATGGAAAAAAAATGATGTATTTCAAAAGAAGAACATGTCCAACAGAAGAGACAATCAAATGCCCACAAGGCTAGAAGCTTTTGGAAAGATTTTCTTAGAGAGTTATTACTGGTATATCCACAACACATTAAAATTGTCCTGTCTTTGAGGGGTTACGTATCCATTGTTCTCACTGGCACCAGAAATAATGCCCTTTGGTCAGAAAGAAGTGTGCTTTTACTGCCATTGGTAAGCTGAGTCGGATTACCACCTACGCATCAACTATGAGTTTTTGAGCATCTACTAAGTGCCAGGCATTGTGTTAGGCACTTTGAACTATAAAGATGGAGAGACAATGCCCTCATTCTGAGTATATTGGCAGTTAACGGCGAAGCCAACAAATACATTTGAAATAAAAGGTAATCACTGATGAGAGATTAGCATATATTCTGCCTAGGGAATATAAGGCATATATCACAGTGGAATTGCACTTGACCAAAGACTGGAAGGATAAATACGCACTATATGTCTCAAGTAAAGAGTTATTTTTTTGCCATAATATGAATGGTAGAAATCTTGCAAAGGATTTAGTAATCTACTGATTAAGAATGAATCACGCAACTTTTTATTGAGTATTGGATTTTCTTCTAAATAACTTGAGAATATTAATTTGGAAACTGCATAGTAGGAAGCAAAATATTCTTATGAAATGGCATTTCAGTTGAGTATGTCTGTGGCACATTTTTATTATGTTTCCTCTGTTGTGAGCCAAATGTGTCTAGATATTTAGTATTAGCTTTACCAGGAAGAAGAACCTTTCAGAGTCCCATGTCCAGTGACTGAATTTTGCCCATCCACGTGATTGGAGTATGCTGATGATAAATAAATGGAAAGCAATAGGATATATTGGAGCATATGAGGAAGCCATTTGGGATAAAACTAATTAGGCCTGAGTTTGTTTCTCCAATAGGGCCTGTCACATTCAAATATGCATTGTGTATCTGCTTTGCCATGTCCCAAAGGGAAGAGTAAATGCCCTTAAGATAAGAATGCAACATCCCCCCCATTGGCATTTCCTTAAGGATAAGCATTTCTCCCTAGGCTAGGATTTGATTGCTGCACTCATCCTGTGACCACTCAGCTCCAGACAACAGACCTGACACCAGCCATGCCCATCGAGACAGCAGACCTGCTCCCCGCTGTGTCCATCAATAGCTATTCTGGCAGGGCAATCTGGGAAGGCGATCTTATGGCTATTGTAAAAGGGACATTGCAATCATATGTGATACATGCTCTTTGACGGTATATAACCGCTCTGTACGCCCCATTCCTTCAGTGCCCTTCTTTTTTTGGGGAAGGAAGACCCTGGGTTATGGTCCTCAAAAGTTGGCTCGTAATAAACTCACCCCAATTTTGATTTATAGATTGATTATGGATTATATATGTCTACACTGGGAAGTGGCAAGGTCTTGTATTGACCCTGAAGAATAAATGAAAAGCAATGGGATATCTTGGAGTACATGAGGAAGTCATTCGGTTTAAACCTAATTCGACCTGACCTTGTTTTTCCAAAAAGGCCTGACGTGGTCTGTTGAACGTGCATTGTACATCTGCTTTAGACATTTACAATGTCCCAAAGACAAGAATGATGCCTGTAAAGATAGGGATGTACCTCTTCCTCCCCCCTGTTTGACATTTCTTTGAGGATAAGCATCTCTTCCTGGAAACTAAGGATTAATTACCAAACGGCTGAGTTCACCTCATGACCACTGACCTGCTGTGCCAGCTAAACACCTCATGGCAGTAGTAAAAGAGATATTCCTGTCACATGTGATGTATGTTCTTTGTTCCAAGACGGTATATAACCACTCTGTATACTGCACTTCTTTGGTGTGCTTCCTGGTCTATAGTTCTCAGACTTGGCTCATTACTCACCTCAATTTTATTTATAGATTGATTATGGATTATTTGTGTCAACAACCCTGCTATTTGTCTTGAATAAATACTGAATGCTGGAAAAGCATCTGAAGATTCCACTGAAAAGAATACATCATGTAGCACATTACTTCAATTAGAGGACACAACTATAGTACTATACTATACTACACTAAACTATACTACACTACTATGTTATGTGATATCAGATGTGACAATTACTTTATATTAACATAGTATTAAAGTGAACTATTAAGAAAACTTTGAGTTTTGGTTTTATCTATATGTTAAATTTTCAGGATACTTGAAGAACATAGTATTAAATTCATGGCCAAAACACACAAACACACACATATACACACGCCTACATACAGGCATACACCTACCAGTGAAATAAAAAGAACTGCAAATTTGTGACAGCAGAGTTGTCTCTTCATTTTGTTAAAAAAAAAGTACTGTAATTTTATTTGAACTGTCCAAAATATGAATTGAAATTTATCTTCACAAGCACACATAAACATTCATTATGACTCAGCACCATTTTTATGCCTTCATAAATAAATAAAAGCTTTTGAGATTTAAGTGAAACATTTTAAGAATTCAAATGTGTGTATGTGTATTTCAAGCAAAATATCATTGCAAAGTCAGAAATAAAAGACCACACACTATATGATTCTGTTCATATGAAATGTCCAAAAACGGCAAACCCTTGGAGAAAGAAAATAGATTAGCAGTTGTTTGAGGCTGAGAGTGGCAATGAGGATTAACAGCAAATGGACATGAGGGATAATTTTAGTGATGAAAATGCTCTAAACTGTATTATGGGGATGGTTGCACAAATCGGTGAACTTACTAAAAATTGTTGAAGTGTGTACTTAATACAGGTGAATTTTATGATCTGGATGAATTTTATGATAAATTATACTTCAAAAATGTTATTTTAAAAGTAAAAAGGAGGGGCCGGCCCGGTGGCGCAAGCGGTTAAGTGCGCGCGTTCCGTTGCGGCGGCCCGGGGTTCGCTGGTTCGGATCCCGGGCGCGCACCGACGCACTGCTTGGTAAGCCATGCTGTGGCGGCGTCCCATATAAAGTGGAGGAAGATAGGCATCGATGTTAGCCCAGGGCCGTCTTCCTCAGCAAAAAAGGAGGAGGATTGGCGGATGTTAGCTCAGGGCTGATCTCCTCACAAAAAAAAAAAAAAAAAAAAAAAAAAAAAAAAAAAAAAAAAAAAAAGTAAAAAGGAATATGTTCCAAATAAACATGCTGGTTTAGAAATAAACCTCATCTGGAAAAAAGTCAATATTTTAACAAATTAATGTTTTATTATTTTGTCTTATGAATAGCTTCTTATAGCTTTAAAGAGTAAAATGTTTTCCCAAGCGATATTTCAATAAAATGACTTAGATCACTTTATAGTTTAGTGTTGTTATAGTGATATTATTACAACTTCTCACTTGTTTCACATTCACGTTTATACTCGTATTTCATAATCATAAATCTTACTAATTATTTTAATAACTGCAAAACATTCCATCAACTGGACATGTCATAGTTAACCAACCCTCTATTGATAAACATTTGGCTGTTTGCTCTAATAAATAAACCCTTTAATTAGGACATTGTTGCATATGTTCATTTGGATATTATAAATATTTCTTTGATATATTTCCCATAGGTTAAAATATATAGCATGTTCTATTTTTTGTCTTGGAATTTTTGATTGCCTGCCTATATATGCAGGGTGAAGTATGTGATGTGGATATCCTCTGCTGTTGAATATATTAAATTGTTTCCCACTTTTTCTTTTTCTTTCTTGGCAGCTCTGATGCACAAGGTTGGACCTTGTCAGCTGCGGTTTTCTATTAGCATAAGTGGGTGAGAGGATTGTCATTAGTTTAGAGGAACCTAATTCTAAAATGAAGTCTTTTGTGGAGTACAAATAGCTAAGCTAGCATTACTTGTTTTCCCAAAGCAGTATACTCAATGTCATTGTATAAACATCATCTGTTTTTGTTTTGATTTTTGCTTTTCAGTCATAAAGTTTCCCAAATAACTTCAGCTAAGGTGTAAACTTCAGGCTGCATTTTAGTGGGAAAAGAGACGGGGGGTCTCATTTTCACAACTGTTTCGTTGGCTGACTTTTCTAATCCTCCTTTTGTTTTGGCCCCACCCTTATCCCCCTGCACTGCTGACTCGAAGTCTGGGATTTCCCCGGCACAGGTGTAGATGTTAGTGTAGACACACATATTCATTTATATACACGCAGTGTTCTAAAAGAAAAATGAGCTCCTTATGAGTGCCAGGCTCCTTTTACTTACCAATATGGTTTGCCAATAAATTATATACAAATATATCTCATATTAAATTTAAAAATTGCATGATATTCCATGGTATAGCAGTTTTTTGATTTAAGGATGGACATTTATGTCAGGGGATCTCATCCTTGGCTGCAAATTAAAATCATTCAAGGAACTTCTTAAAATGACAATGCCAAGTCTCCAATACATACCAACTAAATCATTGTCTCTGGTAGAGAGAAGGTAAACCCAGGAATCACAATTTTAATGTTCTTCAAGTGATCTCAGCGTGCAACCAAGAATGGAAATTTATGTGTTCCTATTTTTGTCACAAATAATAATGCAATGATCATCCTATTACTCTTACTTTTGAAAAATTATTTGAGATATTTTTCATACTAGATACCTGAAATGAAATTGCTGGGTGAAATGATATGCTCTATCTAAATGTCTGTGTGTATTGTCAAGCTGCCCTTTGAAAGTTTGTGAATGAAATATGTAATAATACCCCATGTTTCTTCATATAATGGTCAGTACCAGATATTATGAGTAAGTTTAGAGATGAGATTTTGGAAATTTACCACAGAAACCTTATTATTATTCTAACACATCAATGCAAGAATCAATATCATACAAAATCCAAATTTGAGAATTTACTATTCCTTTATACCTCATAGCTAGGTCAAGAGAAGTGCAATTTCTCCATATTTTGACCATGTTTTAGCAATATAATGTCAATATCTATATGTATCCAATTTTATAAAAGAAAATAGAACATAACTAACCTCTGCTTTGATATCTAAGATATTCAGAATTGGCCATATTTGGAGAAGTGGACCAAAAGCATGTATCTCCCATATTTTTCCTAAAGGTTGACTCTAAAATTTGAAAATAATTAAAAAAGCATATTAAGTATGGTGACTGTTATGTTATGTACTATCAAAATGACTATTATAATTGGGCTCACAGAAAAATATGTAGTCTTATGTCACTAAACCTGTGCAACGTGAAAAAAAAAGGTTTAAATTATTGGTATTATATTGCTTCTCTTTTAATCTCTTTCTACTCTCTTTACTTTTTTCTGGGGCATATTCTGCTCTACAGATTTTATGACAAGTAGACATCTTTCTTTGATTCCATTTCTTGTTTTCATTTTACTGGAATAAATCCATCTATTACACAGACATACACATTAAAAAATGTCTATGAGTGGCAAATCTGAGTTGTTAATTTGTAAACATCTCTGTTTTGCCTTTAAACATAACTGATAATTTATTTAGATATAGATATCAGGGTTCTAAATAATTTTACTTAATATATTATTCACTTTAGATATTGGTAAATGTTACACATTGTTTTTCCACTCCTTTTGGGGGAGTGGAAATTCTTTTTATTCTGTTCCACTTTGTATCTTTCATAAAAGATTTTAGGAATTTTTCTTTATCCTTGATATTATGAAATTTCATAAGAAGATATTTAGATACAGTTTTTAAATGTTTCTTTTGTCTGTATTTGTGTGCCATTTTAATCAGGAAAATGGTCTTTTTTAAATTAATATAAATTTTCTTGTATATTTGAAAATTCTGTCTATGCAATGATCCACTCCTTTCCCAATTATCTCTTTTATCTTAATGGAAATTCAATTTTTTTTATTCTTTTGTCAAGATTCTTCAGGATTATAATCTCTGGATCACTAATTTGCTCTCCATGGATGTTCATTTTATTCTCATCTATTGTACTGACTCTTTTTATTTTATAATAATGTAAATAATAAAAATGTAAAAAATATATTTTATAAATATAAAAAATAGTATTTTATAATATTGCAATTAGTCAGCAATCATTGATTCAATAGAATAGTCTAGATTATGCTATAGTGACAGCCAACCTCAATATCTCAGTGGTAAAGAAAATCTCCAAATATTTCTAACTCCTCCTATATATTTCCTTCAGATCAGCAAGGGACTCTTGTTCACACAGTCATTCAGGGTACCAGTCTGTCAGAAATTCCACCATCTTTTGGATGCTCTATGTGAAACATGAGTCCTCCACATTTTCCACAGCAGAATAAAAGAGAGACTGGAGAATCCCACATAGAACTTTGAGTGTCACAGCCCTAAAGTAGTACGCATTGACAATTCTGCTCACATTTTATTGGACAGAACAAACAGACAACTGCAAGGGGCAGAGAAGCACAATTTATATTCAATATTCCATATGCCTTATAGGGAAGGAGACCTGAGTGTTGCTGACTACTTGCGATGTCTTCCACAATCTACCTTTCAAATATTTGGTACGCTCTTCTTCCCCGACGTAGAACATATTTGACTTTCCTTAGGGAACATAATACAAAATTAGAATACATTCATGGCGTTGAGCTCAAAATCAAGGATGTCTATGTGATTAGCATTGGTCTTTACATCAGATTTGGATGTGGCTTCTCTTGATCCAGAGATCCATAAACTTACAAAAAAAGGTTACCAGTCCATCTCATAATCAATAATAACAATATACAGGGAGGGAATAGGGAAAAGATAAACTGCAATAAGTAGCCCTATTTGAAATGTGAAGAAATAGAGGACATGATGAACTCACTGGCCCTAAGGAGATCTGCAATCCCACTGGGAAATTATCTGTGAGCTCATAATCCCTATGAATGGGGAATAAGGTTCCATTCTAGCATTGTGGGAGGAGTGTCCCAGTTTATTTTTCTCCTTGACTCCAGCCTTCATTCTCTGTGAAGTTTTTTTCTTTCACCTTATCCTCAGCCGCATATGAAGAGACTTGACCCTCTTTAGGGGCTGCATAGATTTTTCATCCCTGTTGTTACTCATAGCAGTTTGCGAGGTCAAAGAGGATATTATTAAACATTTTGTAATGAAAAATTTCATAGTGACAACAAATTTGAAATAATTTTCCAGTGAACTTTTGCATATCCACTCTCTAGATTCCATTATTAAGAATTCAATAAATATATGTTCTATCATATACCTATCCCACTATCTATCCTTCCATTACTGCATCCATTAATTAATCATATTTTAATGCATTTAAAAGTAAATTACAAGTATTATAATATTATCCCTAAATACTTCAGTATGCACATCATTAACTTGAGCTTAAAAACTGTTTACAGGTTTTTAACATAAATTTTACATACAATAAAGAGAAAAACATTGTGTTTATTTGCTGAGTTTTGACAAATGCATAAACCTCTGTCACTCACACTCCTGTCAAGGTATAGACTATTACCATCACTCCAGAAAGTTTCCTCATGTTTTTTCTCCAGTCCATACCTGCCTCACACTCCAAAGGCAACTACTGTTCTGATTTTTTTCACCATAGACAAAATTTATGTGTTCTAGAATTTTACATAAATGTAAGTCATTCAACACTCTTCTGTCTAGAAATTTTTAAACTCAGGGTAATGCTTTTGAGCTTCATTCATGCCACTGCGTGTGTCAGAAGTGTGTTTGCTTTTACTGCTGAGTAATGTTCGATTATCTGAATATACGTGTTTTGTTTTTCCCTTCTCCTATTAATGTATACCCGCCCAATTTCCCATTTTTCCATTTTCGATGATTATGAATTAACTGCTATGCATATCTTGTACAAATCTTTTTGTGAATCTATTTTCATTTTCTTGGATAAATACCTAGGAGTACAGTTTCTGACTCATAGCATAGTTTTTTTGTTTGTTTGTTTTTTTGTTTTTCTGTTTTATTTTCTTTGATTTTCTTAGGTGGAAAGCTATTTGTACTTATTTTCAAAGTGGCTGTACTAACGTACACTCCCATCAATACTATCTGAGATTTGTGGTTTCCCCACTTCCTCAATAACATTGGTGCTGTCAGTCTCTAATTTTAGCCTTTCAGGGGTCTGTGTTATGATATCAAGGGTAATGTCAAGTCTTCAACAATCACAGGTCTTTTTACTTAGACTAGTTATTTTTGGTTGATTTGTTTTTATTTTTTAATTGGAAAACACTCTTAACAACATAGTCTGTTTCTCTTCTATTGTCTTCTAGTCTGTTGCATAGTCCAGTAATCACCCCACAGTTTACTTGATAAGATAATATTCATATCAGCTATAACTACTTGCTTTATCACCCTTACACCTTTGTCTTTGTACTTAAAGGAAACTCCACTGAGGTCATTGTCTTTTGAGTTGAGGCGTACCACTCATCTGATCTTTACTCTGAGTCCTTTTCTTCAAATGAAATAGTTTGCTTAGTGCCACCCTTATTCTGATATTTATCTAATGCAATATAAACAATAGGCACACTTAATTGGGATTCTGTTGCTTAAAGTCTTTCCCTATCATACTTAAAATTGTTTTAGTTCTGTGAAAGTTTCCTTTTCCAATCTTGCCACATTCTAGTTTTCTGGAATCTCTCTATTCCCTTTTATTTCTGCTTCCAAAGCTGCTAATAAATCTATACTACTGAAGTCCTATTCTCCAGTCTCTTCTTCTAAAGTCATGTATGATGCATGAAATGCCAGCAACAATTTCATCAAATGGTTTGTTACTATACAGCTTAGATCAATATATGTCTAGCCTCCAGTATCACTTTTGCCCAAGAACAATTGATTTTTTGCTCATGTTATATGCCCTGAGTAGGCGGGAGAGCTCTGCTCCATAGAGCCACATGGCAACTTTGCCCGAAGGAGGATATATCTGGAATAGGAAGCCTCCTCATTCGCTCTGTAAGAGAAGAGAGCAACTGGAAGATAAAAAAAAAATGAAAAGCCATGAACTTGGTGTTCTAATGATTGTTCTAAGGTCATCATCTTCAGTGATCAATAAACAATGTTTTCTCCCAGGTACTTACTTACATAGGACGTTGTATATAATAGGCACCCAAGTTTTCCATTGGGTGCTATATAGCTAACAGCTATAGCTATTAACTTGACAATAGAAATCAAAATAATAATTTTCTTACTAATTTCATATAACTGATATTTAATTATATATGTATGATCTGTACAAATATTCCAGTAAGGTATAATTGTTTAATGACAAAAGAATGTGGATAGTCATTTACTCTGAAACAAGGTCATATTAATCCAACTTTTGAAAGTAACATGATCCTGAAAAGGCATATTTTTTAAATAATAAAGACAATTTCTCACAAACTTGAGAAATTAAATATCATTTGCAATATGTAAGCTTCACATCAATCACAGATATAGAAATGAGAAGGCTTTTGAAATGAACCTGAAACTTTAATTTAGTACTGTACAAAATCAGTAACCTCTGCTTTTTAGACACATAAAAACTAAAGTGAAATTGCTTGAAGCCTGAGAAATTGACAAAACGCTAATGAAGCTTTCAGCCCTCAGTTCAGCCATTTCTGAACTGAAAATGAGGTTCAATCATGAATGTATTAGGGTCATCAGGAAGATAACTTCTATATGTTGCTAGAGATATTACTTTTCACCTGCATGTGAATTGCTTTTGAATCTGGTAAGAACCATGAATTGATCATGTTTTCTGTCATATGATGGGATGTCTTAGTAAGACTTTTGGTTATTCTTTCATTTTAGGTATACAAGTGTATATTTTTTATTGCCCCAACCACATGCTTCTTTATTTACTTTTGGTCAAAGGAAAAAATTTTGTGATCCAAATAGTCATCAGAGAAAATAGTTTACCAAGAGTTTGGGGCTGAATGTATTACTAGTAGAGTGATGAATTCTGTAGATGTTTGGGAAGCTGTGTACATGAAATATTGCATAGTAATGCTCACACAATAACAATCCATCTTTAAATATGAAAGTCTAGTGAACTGTACTCAAGTTTTATGGAGAATCTAAAGATCTGGAGAGTTGTCACCTAGGAAAAAAATGTAAGCTGGAAGTGGACAGGCCCTGGAAGGGACTGAAGCTCAGCTTTGAATCAAATAATCCCTAAAATTGTGTTGAATTGACTCTGGATTGCTACGCCAACGCTCTATAAATTCCAGAAGCAGACCTGTACCTAAAGGGACACTAAAGTATGATAAAAGTGTCACTGAAGTGATGAGAAAATAATGATCTTTAAAGAAATATGTCAATTGGATACATGTGTGGAAAAGTTAAAACTGACCCTTCCCTCACACCATATGCAAAAGTAAATTTCAGATGAATTGTAGATTCAAATTTAAGTAAAATAATAAAAGTTCTAGAAGAAAATACAGACAACACCTCCATGACTTCATGCTTTGTAAACACAGGGATAATATATTTATTTTTTAAAAACAACATTTATTGAATCACTGCATTAAAACTAAGAACATCTGCTTTTCAAAAGATACAAAAAATGAGTGAAAAGGAAAGCCAGTGGAAAAAATTGCAACATATGCAAGTAACTGTTTACACTCACATGTGGAAATAGAAATACAAATTTTTAGGTATCACCTCCTACGAAGAAAGAAATAGAATAAAAATTGAAAAGCTGGCTAGAAATTTGGTAGGTAATTTACAAAAAAAACTTTACCAAATGGGCTAATAAGCATAGGAAATCTGTTCGAGCTCCTTAAAATCCAAGAAAAACAAATTAAAGCATAGTGAGTTATCAGTTATCATTATCCACACAGCATGATGGTAAAAGGAAAAAGATAGCCCATGTACACTTTATAATATATAGTGATCAGTCTTCAACTGAATAACCGAGGGAGACCCTCTGCTGGTCTCAAGTGCTCTCTCTCTGTGCAGCTCTCTCCCCAGTACTCTGTCCTCAAGCTCTAGCAGCCTTGAGTACCCAGCACTCTCACTTTAATCTCCTCAAGTCAGAGAGTCTCTTGGGCTCTCCTTGGTTCCCCTTTCCCAGCTAGAAGTCCTGGAACTTCTCTCAAGGCAATAAGCCTGTGCAAATGTAAGGCTCATCTCTTTTATTCCCATCTCTCAGAGACCACATTGTATCATTCCCTGCCCTCCAATACCTCAAAAATCATTGTTTCATATATTTTGTCTTTTTGGGTGTTTTTGGTTGGTTCTAACAAGAGAGTAAATCTGGTCTATGTTGCCCCATCTTACCCAGAAGCAAAAGCAGTATCACTAATTTTTAAACTATTTTTCCCAGCATGGCTGAAAGCAGAGATCTGCTACTGCGAACTAGTGAAAAACACTACCTGGTTTTCCATTTCATTTATGATGCCTTGTATTGCTTTCTGAAATCCGACCCTTTAGCTTTTAGTTAAAAAAAATAAAATGTTAATTGGTCATCATCTTCTCCATTGCTGGTGTGTAGCTCAGGAAAATCAATATTTACCAAAGAAATTCCAATGTAGCCACCTGAACTATCACAATCCCCTGCAGTGCATCTTGTTCAACTCTTTGAGTTTTTATAGATTCCTGTTGTTCCCTGAAATTTTCTCTTGCTTCGACGTCTAATGTATTACAAAAATTGCTGAAAGATCCTTTTAGTAATTGATTCAATGTTGCTCTAGACGTGGACATCTCACATTCTATGTTTTTATGATAGAAACTTATCAGATAAAGAAGCTTGGACTTGTCTCAATGAACTGGAAGTTGATGATTTTTCTGATCTTCATCTTATTCTAACATTCACAGTTCCCTCTCTGCTGTGACAAGTCACATGTGTTCTTTATTCCTCTTGCTTGTGATTGACTGATGACCCTTGAAGGTGGAGGCTAGGCAGTCCTATCACATCCTCGCCTCATCCTCCGTTTTAAGAAGATACTCAGTACAGCTGAGTCCAAGTTGAGGAGTGGTCACACTCTTAGAAAATAGGAAGTCAAATCAGCGTAAAATTAAATAGCATAAAATGTGTGGACATTGTCGGTATACTGAATTGAACAAACCAAAGGCAAAAATAGCTTTTTGAGAAAATAGGACAAAATAAAACATACAGGATATTAGAAGACATAGGTTTTTTTTCCTTTAGTTTTTGCTGATTTTGTTGGATGTGCTAATGATATTGCTATTATATTTTAAATCCTTATCATGTAGAGACATTTACTAAGTGATTTATGAGCCATATGATGTGATATATGTAATTGGCCTTAAAATACTCAGCAAAAAAGTTAGGTGCTTACATTTGAATATAAGAAATAACAAGAGCAAAAAGATATAGCGGAATAAAACTTGATTGTCATGAGCTGTAATGGAGACTCAGATGAGTTATTACAAAGAAATACATGACAATCTGAACAAAAGAAATTACTACAAAAGTAAATAAAATAGAGTCATGTATATTTAATGTAGTGGTTAAAGTAATTCATAAATAATACCTCTCTATATTAAAATCACATCATCATAATAAGCAATTTCCATTAATTTCTGTGGCTGAATAAGCACTACATTCCTAAACATCGGCTGACTGCCAATATTTGCTATTTCCAGTTTTCCAATAACAAAACACAAGTAAAATTTCAAAAGCACACACTTTTTGAGACATAGATGAAATAGGGGAAAAAAAACTATTTAGAATTTTACTTTTTTGCAATATTTTTAGGACTGTTTCATTCACAAACACGTCCAAAATAGAACTGCTTGATGTTGTTTCAATTGAAGAGGTGTACTCCAAATCCAGGGTAAACTACAGTCCACGAGCTCAATCTCTCCTGCCATCTCTTCTTGTAAATAAAATTTTATTTGAACACAGCAGTAACCATGCAGTTACATATTATCTACGGCTAATTTTTTCCTACAATGGCAAAGGAAGTAGTGATTTTATATATTGTGTATATTTTATCTACAAAGTATAATAGATACCAAAACACCATGGGCAGCATATTTATTATAACAATTACTAAATTATAAAAAAGCAAATTGAATAACACGGTGTGTCAAATAAGACCAAGATATTTGAAAAACATAAAAATTTTTAAAACCACATCAAAAAGGACTTTTTAATATAAATAGAAATCATTTTTGTTACATGTAAAATTACTAAGGTTATATTTTTACTTAAAATACTTGTGTTCTCTTGCATGGTTTAAATGCATGAGCTATATATGAGTTAAACTCAGCAAACTATTCAGGTTTAAATGGTACCACATTGATGCTTTGGGGTAATTTTTTAAGATTTCGGGGTATGAGGACATGCATGAGCCTAAAAGAAAGCACTTAATTTGTTCCTGCAGAGAATACATTTTATTCCTGCCTGATCTCACAGGCAGATTTGGAATTATTCTTTAAGACCGAGAGATGGTGATCTTTTCTAAGTAGTGGGCATCATAACATCAGAAATTTTCTATCCTTCTATATTATAAACAGAACACCAATTTCCTGTAGCTCTACAGGGAGCAAAATTTACTTTATGAAAAGGAGACTATCACAGATTTCTTTTAGAAATAATGCTCTCGGGGTGGTATAGGCAAGTCAAATATTTCATGGGAGACATCAATAGAAGCAGCTGCTCACAAGGATTAAGACAACAAAATGTTTTGACTATAAAACAAAGTGGAATTAGATAAAATTATTCACTTAAATGTGAGACTCATCTGTCTATATGACCCAGCCTCCGTTGTAGTATGTGCACAGAACAACGCAGAACTTCTCCATAAGCTAATCTCAGTGTGTGTGGAGTGAAGGGCTCTGCCATGAGGACCGTGACTCAATGAGCCTTCTCCTCCTCAAGCTCCTAGCCTATAGGGCTTCCCTTTACAGAGCATCTAAGTTCAGAGGGAGCTTTGTCGAGTGGAATATTAAAGACCATCACTTCCATGTTATAGCAACTTGCAAAATGAACTTATTTTGCAGTGTCATGTTTTTCATGGGGATGTTTTGTGGTCTTATAGGCATATGATTAAGCATAAATTAAATTTTTGAAGGTTGAATCATTAGAAGTTTGGAATATTTTTCACTCACTTAAGCCATGTGAATAGTCATCACATTTTCATTTATTTTTATTTTGAGTTGTGTGTCAAGTTAGCCCAACTGACTTGTGTATCTGGGCATTATAACAGAGCATATGATGGAATTATTTTCATTTCTGTACGCTCTTAGTATTCCCCTCTCTGTAGAGTCAAAAGACAATCGTCTTTTCTCCTGCACATGCCTTAAACAATCTAATTACTTGATTTATTCAATTATTTGGTTTTTATGCACTTGAAAAAAATTAAACGCGCTGTCATTCTACTACTCCTGCTATTACTACTATTACTACTCCTAGTATTAGTACTGCAAATATTATATGTAATTAGAGACAAATGCCTCATTAATATTTTTAGAATATATTTTACTGCTTTTGCCCTTTTTATAAAAACACCAAATTACTCAATTATTAAGTAAAGTAAAAAATTTTTTTGTGAAAAGTAAGTTAATATACGTGTCATGGTAACTTTAAGTAAGACAGATATAGGCTATCAAATTTTTTGATATTTTAGAGGTCATTGACTCCAAAAAGCATTTTTTATCATAAAGGCATGGCCTGTCATTTAATCTAGCATACATCTATCATTTAATTATATAGAAAATAATTATTTAAATAAATAGGAGATAACCAGAGTTGACGATTTGCATGTACACAGCAGTGTGGACTGACTAGACATTGTCAGGGGCATCTAGTCTAATGGGTTAGTTACTCATTCTAATTGGTTTTTTCCCTTATCAGATGGGTTGTTAAATATTTTGGTTTTTGAATCGGAAGTAAATAAATAAGATGAATACAATTTTGCCTCATCTCTATATTGAGAGCCAAAAATACCGGTGTCATGGAAAGTTGAATGTCTGATATTCTCTTACAAGCTCAACCATTTTATAGAAATACACTGAGGCTGGAATGATTAAGTGATGTAACTCATGCCATAGAACTAAATAGTCTGCCATCTTCAATAACGATATTTGACACATCATTAAGTAACTCAGTTTCAGTCCAAACATTTCAGAAGCATGATTTAGAGTTTTATTAGGTATGAACATTTATCTTGGCTGTTTCTAAATTTTATGCCCAAGAATGGAATATATATTTTACATAGGAGAAGTCTGAACACAAGAATACAAATGTGGTGTAGCAGTAAGTTTCTAAGTAAGTCAATCTACTTCTCCTGTCTATCCCACCTTATTTAAGGACTTCATAATAGCTTGGCTACACTATCACAGATGCTTGTCATTGGTCTTAAGTCTGGCTCACCCAAAATCCAACCTAAAAACTCTCATCCGAATATCTTCCTAAAATATGAAAAATGGAAATCTGGTGTATTATTCAGTTCTGGATAAGGTATTGAATTGATCATCTCTCCCGTAATTGGTAGAAATGACAATTTTACCTATATACGTATTTGTATGAATATTCTTACAGTATATGGTGGTCAGCAGATCACACAAGGCAGCAATTTTCCTTCTCACCTCCCATTGAGCAGGTTTTTAGTGAAACGTCTCTTTAGAGGAGACATCATCCCATGAACAGCTTTTCTTAACACCCTAGAGTTAAAATTTTCCACAAGATCCAGAGGTCAAATTTCCAAGTTCCTTAGCACATGACCACAGGACTTCTTTGCACTTAGGGAACCAGGGCTGTGCCCTTTCCAGCAAGATCTGGATCTCTTCCTTGTGCACTGTGTATCTCCCTTAAGAGTAGTGGCTGCTCCTTATGTCTGCTCGTCCTGTATTTTTTAGATTTCTCTTTTCTTCTTACTAGCCAATCCCATTATTCCAATCTCTTGTTACCTTTAATTATTTTATTTTATTGATTTTATTATTTCAAACTTCCCTTGTTCAAATTTCTGTGTGGTTTCCCTCTTCTCATTGGATCCAGACTAATACATGACTTTTATCTCCACGTTATTAGTAATATTTCACTTGAAGTGTATCCTTTCTGTTACAGTAGCTTTATTTAGAATTTATACTACACATTCACAGATTGTCTATCATTAAATATATTTTATAAATATCTCCTCTTCATCATGCAAAATCTTAAGATCTCTACTCATTTCATTGTTGTTTATGTCTTTTCCTGAATATTTTCCTCAGATGAGGCATGTGCATCCAATTATATTCATCAGTTTCAGCATATCTTTAGTGTTTGGGGCCTCTTGTAATTATGTTATCTGTGTTCTTCCTTTCTCGGCTGTCTGCTCTACCATGTATGTGTTATAAGCTATCCTTGTATGCTTCCGCTGCTTAGCTGCTATGTTACCTTAAGGCTCAGCTATCTCAAGGCACATGGAAGGTGGAATGATCTCTGTTCCTATGTATCATCTGTTTATAAATCTCTAAAATCAATCCCAATGACCAAGAACTAACTTCTTTACTATTCCGTCTTCTGTGTCCTCCCAGCCTGATATATTTAACCTTTCTACAAGGCTGTAGGAACCTCTACTGAGGAATTTTTCCCTGGAGTTTTCCACATTGGGAAATCTGACTCAGGGTGGAGAAAGCCATACAAGAGTGGCCTCGCTCATGTTTTCCATGTTTTCCTCTGCATTGTCTTTGCTTCTGAAAAGTGGATGGCTCAGAGTTGTAGATCAGATAAGAGGGATATCAGTATGAAATAACTCACTGTCTCCCATCTCTATACAATATGTGCTTTTGTAAACACGTATGAATATATATGCACATATATATTAATATCTATATCTATATATCTAAGTCAATCTTGGGAGAGATTTGTATTACAGTTCTTTACCACCTAATAACAAATCACTAACATCTTGTGCCAGCAACTACACAATTTATATAATTTAAAAGTATCTTCGCATATATGTGGATAAAATGATACATTTTGTTACAATATACTTCGTATGAGGTTCTTTATTTGACTTAATAAATATGTTTGTTCAATAAATTTCTTCCAAAATATTCTATAGTTATAAACATTTTCAGATCATTTATTTAATATATCTCATATCTGTTATAGTACATAAAATGTTTTTGTACTTTAGTATATAAGATATCTATCTGATTAAATAATTTTAGCCATGTATTATTTATCAGGGGTATCTACAAAATGCTTTAGTACTCCCAAAGAGCACAAACAAGAAAAATAAAAGTCAATTTAGCCAAGAGGGTTAAAATAAGTTATTTTAAATAAATCTTGCAAAACAGTTAAGTGCTCACAGTTTATACTATATATGCCTGTTGTGCTTTAACAGGATACATTGGAAAGAGGGGAAATGGGGATTTGGGGACAAGGCGACAAGAGGATGAAGAAGGGAGGGTTCAGTGGGATGAAGAAGGGAGGGTTCAGTGGTTATTTAAAAAATGATGTGACATCATTCAGATCTAGTTTGTTGAAATTTTTCTTCTTAACATTATTTTGTCTCTGGTTTGGCTTTCAAGTCTATTGATAATTGGGATATTTCTAGGCACTGTAGAATAATAAATAGATTTGATACAGAATCTGAAAATGAGTTCTTTTTCTAAAATAAACTGTGCTGTTTCTCCCCAGGATTAATGCATGTGAATTGGAACACCTAGATAATTTATCCAAGTGAAAAATTAGGGACTAAATGAACCATGCAGTGTGTTTATGCTACTTAATGTATAAGAAACTCTAAAGGCAGAAGTGCGTGTGTGATTTTAGTAATGAAACCACGCGGTTGTCATGGAACTCCTGCCCTACTATTAATTTTTGTTTCCTCTCACAGCTTCAATATTTCTGAGCTTGACCAAAACTATACAGCCATATTTTCCATGCAAAATTTTCAAAGAGAAATATCAACATCAACATTTGAGTTAAAGAATATACATTAAATACTTTCTTTGGAGGCTTAAAATCATCACATCACAGCAGAGATGCAGGTTCCTCTGTCTTTTGAGGACCTGGGGTCTGCACAAAGACTTTTTAAATGGTTTTTTTTTTATGACATTAATCTTACAAATGTAAATTTAAAACAAGGAGGAAAATATGAAGGTAAGGTTCAGAAACCATGCTACGAATATAGTGCCTTCACTCACTAACTGGTACTAATTCTGGGGAAGATTGGACTGTGTGCCCACAGTGATGAGACCTGTGCTACTGAGACAGAATTTTGTTATGAGTTATCTAATATATCATTTAAAATAAGGAAAACACAAAATTTGGTGGTTTTTGGTTTAAATCTGAATAATATGTACCGTAGAAGAGTATTTTTATACTAAATTAGGAAATCCATGGAAAAAGCTAGAAGAGACCTTGACAAATTGTACCTGATCAGTACAAGTCACCTCGTTTAGCCTTTGCTATAATTATAGGAATCATTTACTTTTCAATAATTTGGAACACAGTTTGAAGCACAGAAGTAAGAAAAATAACATTTTTAGCAGTTGAAATCATGACTATGGGCAAAGTTCATCTGTTTAATCAAAAAATTATTTATGGAGTGCCTATTTCATGCCTGACTGTGCTAGGAAGGAGGGAACAAAACATACATGGTTCTTATACTCCTAAAGCTCATCTGTTTACATCGCATATGGAAGAATCCTTTGACTTTTCTTTTAGTCACAATTATAAATAAGCTCACTTTTGTGCATTCATTTTAAGTTCTAGAACACTGTGGTTCTACTTATTTGAATACTTCTAATCAAACGTCAGAATCTTGTGATGGGAATTGGGAAAGGTCGAGTCAGATAGAGAAGAAATAAATAGCTCCAACTAGGGGAGAGAAAATATTTTAATCCCACTCTTCTCTTCCCCACCCCCCAAAAATAAATTTAAAAAAATCTTTCACTTTACTTTTAGAGCAGTACCCTCAATCTTACATCATTACACATTGTTTTGAAATCATTAGCTCAATCTGTGCATATATCTCCCATTATATTTGTGCTTTCTTGAGACCAGCAATTACATTTTGAATATTTTACCTCATTTTGAGAATCACAGTAGAAGCTCCAGATTATTTTTCTGAATGAACTTAACTGAAAAATTAAGAAATATGTCTGGGTAATAATTTGGTTTAGACAACATCAAAGAGCAACATAAATATACAGGGAGAAATGGAAGAAATTACAGATGAGCTACATTTGCAAAATGGTATTAAGGAGATCCAGAGTCTAGAGTCTTCTGTATGAGCTTTGCCAAGAAGATACATAAGAAGGAATACTAAGTGCCTAGATAGATGTAATTAGCCAAAAAACTGTTAGTGCCACTTAAGAAATAAAACACCAGACATAAGAAATGATGTGGCTCTAAAGAGAGTTTAGTATATAATTACTTAGTTTAAAGCCTGTCATATCTTATAAGGAATGGCTATGGCAAAAGGAGTTGTCTGCCATATGAGAATACTACATGTAACTGAATATTTAGGTATATATGCTTTGTATATATGTTGAGAAAAATTCAATCTATATAAACAGAGGACAGATGGGAAAGAGAGAATATGAGAATAGGAATGAAGATTGGAGAAAATGGCACTACCGATTAAAAATAAATTTATTTTTTTCCATTGGAGTTTTATATTTGTTTACGCAAAGTTCAGGAGTCCCCAAGACCATCCTCACTCTGTCACCAACTATAGAGTTCAGAAGCCCCTAAGACCACCCTCATGTTCACTAGTTTTCTAGAAGGACTCACAGAACTTAGCAAAGCTTTTATACTCATGATTATGGTTTGTTACAGCAAAAGATACAAAGGAAGAGTCACATAAGGCAGGGTCCAGGAGTCACTAAGTGTGGGGCTTCCAATTGTCCTCTCCCAATGGCATTACGCAGACAGAGCTCACTTTTATGCGTGACAATATGCACGGAGTATTGTCAGCAAGGGAAGTTACCTAATTTGGTTTCCAGAGTTTGTACTGGGGGTGGGTCATGTAGATATAATTGACTGCCCATGTGGCTGACCTTACTCTCTACTCCCTCCAGAGGAAGAGCTGCTGCCATGTGGCTGTGACGGAGGAAGAAATATTTCTCCATCATCTAGGCTTTTCTGGCTGGTCTAAGAAATAAATTGACGTGAGACAGAATAACAGGAGAAAATTAAAAAATTTAATAATATGTGTTAGGTGAAACCCAGGAAATTGAGCAACTTGCCAAAATGGCTGAAGCCACTACCTTAAATACCGTCTTCAGCTAAAAACAAAGGAGGATATTGGGGGTAGTAGTTTGGGACTTCAGGGTGAGGAAGGTAATTCACATGGAGATGGAAAAGCAAACATTTGGTGAATAAATGTTGGCCATGCCTTGCAGAGACAATGAGACATGGAGAGGACTTTGATCAAATAGGCCTTGCTAAGTTCCTGCCTCTCTACCACACCTAGTTCATGTGATACTATGGTTATCTATGGTTATAGCTCCTTCCCAGAACAGGCCTTTTATCTTAAATACTTTTAGGCAGTTGGGCATGGGGGGGAAGGTCAAAGTTTCTTCCTGAATTTTTTGTTCTTAAAAATAATCAAGTCAGTGACGTCAGCATCATGGCGGAGTAAGCTTTCCTGTGAACTCTTCCCCCGACAAGATACAACAAAAGCAACAGCCACAGACCAACAACGGAATCCCAGACACTGAAAACATAGAGCGGAGGGATCCACACTGCCGCACATCTGAGAGCGGAACGTGCTGGGCCCCCGGAGGAAGTGGGGAGAGGTAAGGAGAACTCCGCTCCCTCCCCATCAGATCAGCGATCCCGGTCCGCGCGGCTCCCAGAGAGGGGGGAGGGGCGGCCCTCGGCAGGGAAACCGTGGCTCTTGGGACTCTCTCAGCCAGTGGGAAACTCTCGCACAGAGGACTCAGAGTAGCCACAGGGCTACCATCAACATCTGAGCACCCCAGAGAGCGGATAAAGAGGGGCAAATGAGAAGCCCCCCACGTCAGGGACCCAGAGGGCAAAAGAGAGAGCTCCCCCCTCCCCGCAACCCGGAGTCTGCAGCTCGACCAGACCAGACCTAGCGATCTGAGGCAGTCCTGATCAAACGACTGGACCCGTGGATCACAGCGGGGGAAAAAAAAACAAAACTGCGGATCGCAGCAGAAAAACCAGGGCAGAGCACAGGGGGCTTAGACTACACAGCCCTTTACCACCAGACAGTGGCGGTAGGTGGAAATTGGAACCAGAGACTTCCAGGATGAGGAAAAACAAAACCAACACAGGAACCAAAATGCAAAAATATATGAAATCACCAGACCAGAAACAAAATGACAAGCACCCAGAAATCAACCTCGAAGACACAGAAATCTATAAACTAAATGACAGAGATTTCAAAATAGCTATCATAAAAACACTCAACGAAATACGAGACAACACAAACAATTCAATGAGATTAGGAGTTTCTTCACAAAAGAGATTGAAATCATAAAGAAAAACCAATCAGTGCTGATGGAGATGAAGAACACAATGGAGGAGATAAAGGAGAATCTGGAATCTTTAAAGAACAGAGCTGACAATATGGAGGAAAGAATTAGTACTTTAGAGGATAGGAATACAGATATACTCCAGATGGAAGAAGAGAGAGAACTAAGACTAAAAAGAAATGAAGAAAGACTCCGAGAAATATCTGACTCTATTAGAAAATGTAACATAAGAATTATAGGTATTCCTGAGGGAGAAGAGAGGGAAAGAGGAACAGAGAGCCTATTCAAGGAAATAATAGCTGAAAATTTCCCAAATCTGGGGAAGGAGCAGGAAATACCAGTAAGCGAAGCAAACAGGACGCCTATATACATTAACAGACAAAGGCCTTCACCACGACACCTAGTGGTAAGGCTAGCCAGGGTCAACGACAAAGAAACAATATTAAGGGCAGCTAGACAAAAACAAAAAATAACGTACAAAGGAACTCCCATCAGGCTCTCAGCGGATTTCTCAACAGAAACTTTTCAGGCTAGAAGAGACTGGAATGATATATTCAAAATACTGAAAGACAAAAACTTTCAGCCAAGAATACTCTATCCAGCAAAAATATCCTTCAAATATGATGGAGAAATAGTAACTCTCCCAGATAAACAAAAGCTAAGGGAGTTCATGGCCACGAGACCCCCACTACTAGAAATACTCAAGAAGGCCCTCAGGCCTGAAAAAAAGAAGAGAAAGGGAACACAAAGCTTGGAGGAAGGAGAAAAGTAGGTAGACAAAATCAGAGAAATAGTAGATCTTTACCGGAATAGGTTAGCAACCACTTAAATACTAAACTCAAAGATCAAAGGAAGAAATTCACCAAAAATAAATTTAACCTCATCACTGTAAACACACAGCCACAACACAAGATAGAATAAGGTATAACAAGAGCAACTTAGAAGGGGAAGAGGAAAGTGACTGAATTGACTTAGTATAAGGAAATAGGAGGCTATCAGATAATGGACTATCTCATACAGAAGATTTTTTGCCCAAACCTCAAGGTAACCACTACACAAATAATCAAAGCAAAACCACATATGATAAACAAAGAGAAAACTAGAAGAATCATAAGACAGAACAACCAAACTGAATTGGCAGTCCATAATAAATGGGACAAGAAACAAAGGAAATGCAAAAGAACCAGAAAATAAGTGACAAAACAGCAACATTAAGCCCTCATATATCAATAATTACCCTAAATGTAAATGGATTGAACTCTCCAATCAAAAGATACAGAGTGGCAGGATGGATTAAAAAGCAAGACCCAACAATATACTGCCTTCAGGAAACACATCTTAGCACTAAAGACAAGCACAGGCTCAGAGTGAACGGATGGAAGACAATACTCCAAGCTAATGGCAAACAAAAGAAAGCAGGTATTGCCATACTCATATCAGACAAAGTAGACTTCAAGATAAAACAGGTTAAGAAAGACAAAGAAGAGAAATATATAATGATGAAAGGGACACTCCATCAAGAAGACATATCACTTATAAATATATATGCACCCAACATAGGAACACCAATGTACATAAAGCAACTATTAACAAACCTAAAAGGAGAAATCAACAACAACACAATAATAGTAGGAGATCTTAACACCCCACTTACAGCAATGGATAGATCATCCAGACAAAAAGTTAATAAAGAAATATTAGACTTAAATGAAAAACTGGACGAGATGGACCTAGTAGACATATACAGAGCACTCCATCCAAAAACAGCTGACTACACATTCTTCTCAAGTGCACATGGAACATTCTCTAGGATAGACCATATGTTGGGAAACAAAGCAAGCCTAAATAAATTTAAGAAGATTGAAATCATAACAAGCATCTTTTCAGACCATAAGGCTATGAAACTGGAAATGAACCATGAAAAAAAAACTGGGAAAGTAACAAAAATGTGGAGATTAAACAACATGCTACTGAACAACCAATGGATCATTGACGAAATTAAAGGAGAAATCAAAAACTATCTGGAAACAAATGAAAATGATAACATGCCATATCAAACCATATGGGATGCAGCAAAAGCAGGACTGAGAGGGAAACTCATAGCGATACAAGCCCACCTTAACAAACAAGAAAAAGCCCTAATAGGCAACCTTAAATTACACCTAACAGAACTAGAAAAAGAAGAACAAACAAAGCCCAAAGCCAGCAGAAGGAGAGAAATAATAAAAATCAGAGCAGAAATAAATGATATTGAGACCAAAAAAACAGTAGAAAGGATTAATGAAACAAAGAGTTGGTTCTTCGAGAAGATAAACAAAATTGACAAACCCTTAGCCAGGCTTACTAAGAAAAAAAGAGAAAAGGCTCAAGTAAATAAAATTAGAAATGAAAGAGGACAAATTACAACGGATACCATGGAAATACAGAGGATTATAAGAGAATACTATGAGAAATTATATGCCAACAAATTGGACAATCTAGAAGAAATGGGTAAATTCTTAGACTTATACAACCTCCCAAAATTGAACCAAGAAGAAATGGAGAATCTGAATAGACCAATAACAAGTAAAGAGATTGAAATAGTAATCAAAAACCTCCCAAAAAATAAAAGTCCAGGACCAGATGGCTTCTCCAGTGAATTTTACCAAACATTCAAAGAAGATTTAATACCCATCCTCCTCAAACTATTCCAAAAAATAGAGGAAGATGGAACACTTCCTAAATCATTCTATGAGGCCAACATCACCCTGATACCAAAACCAGACACAGACAATACAAAGAAAGAAAATTACAGGCCAATATCGCTGATGAACATTGATGCAAAAATCCTCAACAAAATATTGGCAAACCAAATACAACAATACATTAAAAAGATCATACACCGTGATCAAGTGGGATTTATACCAGAGACGCAGGGATGGTTCAACATCCGCAAATCAATCAACGTGATACATCACATCAACAAAACAAAGAATAAAAACCACATAATCATCTCAATAGACGCAGAGAAGGCATTTGACAAGATACAACATCCGTTTAGGATAAAAACTCTCAATAAAATGGGAATAGAAGGAAAGCACCTCAACATAAGAAAGGCCATATATGACAAACCCACAGCTGACATCATACTCAACAGGGAAAGACTGAAAGCCATTCCTCTGAGAACAGGAACGAGGCAGGGCTGCCCACTCTCACCACTCCTGTTCAACATAGTACTGGAGGTTTTGGCCAGAGCAATTAGGCAAGAAAAAGGAATAAAAGGAATCCAAATAGGTAATGAAGAAGTGAAACTCTCACTATTTGCAGATGACATGATTGCATATATAGAAAACCCTAAAGAATCTGTTGGAAAACTATTAGAAACAATCAACAACTACAGCAAAGTTGCAGGGTACAAAATCAATCTACAAAAATCAGTTGCATTTCTATATGCTAATAATGAACTAACAGAAAGAGAGGTCAAAAAGATAATACCATTTACAATTGCATCAAAAAGAATAAAATACCTAGGAATAAATCTTACCAAGGAGGTGAAGGACCTATACAATGAGAAATACAAGACATTATTGAGGGAAATCCATGATGACATAAAGAAATGGAAAGATATCCCATGCACATGGATTGGAAGAATAAACATAGTTAAAATGTCTATATTACCTAAAGCAATCTACAGATTCAATGCAATCCCAATCAGAATCCCAATGACATTCTTCACAGAAATAGAAAAAAGAATACTAAAATTTATATGGGGCAACAAAAGACCCCGAATAGCTAAAGAAATCCTAAAGAAAAAGAACAAAGCAGGAGGCATCACAATTCCTGACTTCAAAACATACTACAAAGCAATAGTAATCAAAATAGCATGGTACTGGTACAAAAACAGACACACAGATCAATGCAACAGAATTGAAAGCCCAGAAATAAAACCACACATATACGGACAGCTAATTTTCGACAAAGGTGCTAAGGACATGCAATGGAGAAAGGAAAGTCTCTTCAATAAATGGTGTTGGGAAAACTGGACAGCCACATGAAAAAGAATGAAAGTGGACCATGTGCTATTGCCATTCACAAAAATTAACTCAAAATGGATCAAAGACCTGAAGGTGAGACCTGAAACTATAAAACTCATAGAAGAAAATATAGGCAACACACTATTTGACATTGGTTTTAAAGGAATCTTTTCGGATGACATGCCTACCCAGACTAGGGAAACTAAAGAAAAAATAAACAAGTGGGACTTTATCAGATTAAAGAGCTTTTATAAGACAAATGAAACCAGAATCAAGATGAACAAACAACCAACCAGCTGGGAGAGAATATTTGCAAAACATACATCTGACAAGGGGTTGATCTCCATAATATATAAAGAACTCACACAATTGAACGACAAAAAAACAAACAACCCAATCAAAAAATGGGCAGAGGAAATGAACAGACACTTCTCCAAGGAAGATATACAGATGGCCAATAGGCACATGAAAAGATGCTCAACATCACTAATCATCAGGGAAATGCAAATCAAAACAACACTAAGATACCACCTCACGCCCGTTAGAATGACTATAATCACCAAGACAAAAAACAACAAATGTTGGAGAGGATGTGGAGAAACAGGAACCCTCATACACAGCTGGTGGGAATGCAAATTGGTGCAGCCTCTATGGAAAACAGTATGGAGATTCCTCAAAGAATTAAAAATAGAGATGCCCTATGATCCAGCCATCCCACTACTGGGAATCTATCCAACGCACCTGAAATCAACAATCCAAAGAGGCTTATGCACCCCTATGTTCATTGCAGCATTATTCACTATAGCCAAGAAGTGGAAGCAACCTAAGTGTCCCTCGACTGACGATTGGATTAAGAAAATGTGGTATATATATACAATGGAATACTACTCAGCCATAAAAAAAGTCAAAATCGTCCCATTTGCAACAACATGGATGGGCCTGGAGCGTATTATGTTAAGTGAAATAAGCCAGAAAGAGAAAGACAAACACTGTATGATCTCACTCATATGTGGAATATAAACCAACACATGGACAGAGAAAACTGGACTGTGGTTACCAGGGCAGTGGGGGTGGGGGGTGGGCACAAGGGGTGAAGGGAGTCATATGTGTGGTGATGGACAAACAAAAATGTACAACCCAAAATTTCACAATGTTAGAGACCATTAAAACATCAATAAAAAAAAATAATAATCAAGTCAAAGAGACACATTTTGGGGTAGCCAATTCTGCTCCCCGATGTGGCCTTGAGCCCCATATTGTTAGATGGAATAGCATTGTCCAAAGCCCTCAGATAAACAAAGATACTTTTTATCAGACAGGACATTCCAAGGGCTTAGAGATCATCTCCTAGGAGGCAAGTGCAAAGACCAGACCTTTCTTTTGGCAAAGTTAATGCTTTAATGCACAGTTAACATTTCGTTTTGATATGAAAGTCTACTACATGAAAAAGTTAGATGTTCAGTATATGATGGTTTTTCTGAGTCTTTAAAATTGAGAGAAACTTTCTCTATCTCATAAATAAATAAAAGTGAAAAAAAACATAGTACAATTGTAACTCAGTGAGAGTTTAACAAGAATTGGAGTGGTTTGTGTTGAGAAGGAAGAGTAACTTAAACAAGTTGGATTAAGTTGAGGGCAGACAGTTTCGGGCCAGCCCTAAAAGTCAAGTGGAGTAAATCATTTGGACTTGAGCTGATGAGTTGTAAGGAAATGTTGTACTGTCCTCAGCGTAGCAGCCACAAGAGGGAGGAGGGTTTTATAGGGAGTCATTCTTTCTGTTGTATTTAGAATAGATTGATTATTCAAGTTGAAGTCAGAAAGACCTATGAATAGCCTCTTGCAGTAATTTTGAAATGAGACAGTAATGATCTGGATTAGTGCTGTAGCTATATAAATGGAAAGTGAGATACTGATAATAAATTTGTTAAAGTTTTATTAAGGTATAATTGACAAATAAAATTGTAAGATATTTAAAGTGTACAACATGATGATTTGACATATGTATACATTGTGAAAGGATTCCCCACACCAGCTTAATTAACACATTCATTAACTCACATATTTACCTTTTTCCTTTTTCTTTTTTGGTGACAACATGTAAGTTCTACTCACTTAGCAAATTTAAATTATACAATACAGTGTTATCAACTATAGCCACCATGTTATACATTAGATTCTCAGATGTTATTCATCTTAGAAAATTTATACCCTTTGACCAACCTCCCTATTTCCTCTACCCTCCAAACAATAAATCTTGACTGGTGAATGAATAAATGTACTTAGATAATATATTGCCTTTAATAAGGTAAATGTGTAAATAAAAGAAATGAGGAAGTTTCCTATTCATTATTTTTAGTATTTTATCCTTTTCCACCTTCTACATGTATAGAAGGTCTCATCTCTAGAGATGTAATTATGGTATTCTTATCAGGGAAATGGTGTATACTTTAAGTCAAATTTACCTGAATGATTATTCAAGGACTTCATTACTCTATGAATCTGAGAGGCTTTCCACTTCTTAAATAGTTAATACTAAATTAAAATTGGAGCATTTAACACCTGAATTACTTCTCAAATATTTTTTAATTAATCCATTCTTTTGTAAAACTGTAAAAAAATTATAAACATTCTGAAGGCAAGAACAATCAGGTAATAGCTTTGAGTGATATCATAATCATAAAAGCTGTATTTACTCATTAAATTAAATTAAACAGACCAGATATCATATACTTAGAATTATATAAAAGAAACTAGATCTATTTAATGGTTTATCTACATAGCTATTTACTACTTGCTTGTAAATCTCAGTCTTGTCATTTATTATTTGGTTGTTATAGGCAAATTTTTAACCTTTGTACTGAAAGTATTTGGCAAAGGCTGACAGAAATAAGATAAATCCATTAAAAAAAGATCCTTAAAACTATGTAGCTTGCATCAGTCTTTGAATTCTTATTGATTCCATATTTAGAAAATTTATTTTATATCCACCTACCTTTGACATTAATCTGAGGAATCCAAAAAGCAAGCAAAAGAAAACTAATTCTTAGAAGATTTTATAAAGTTACAGAAAACTTTACTCATAATGATTTCAGCTATTATATATTTATATAGAGAATAAATTTATATTAGAAACAAATTGAAGGAAAGAACTAGACTAAATTGCTACCATGGGTAAAAATAACTAATTTAGTTTTGTTCAAAATTGAAATCAAATCACTCTTTGTGATAATTCTATCAATAAATTAAATGATAATAATAATAGTAGCATTTATTAATCACTTATGATGTACCAGAACTCTTTGAAGAAGTTTACATATATTATCTCAGTTATTTTTCACAATAAATTTATGGGTTAGTTATTGTTACCTTGCTTGTTTTAAAGATAAGAAAACTGAAATTTGACAACTATTTAACTTGACCAAAATTTCACAAAAGATAAATAATAGACCTAAGATTTGAACACATCACATTACTGTCTGATGAAAGATTTCCTGGGATCTTAATCTATGTATCTTGGCCTCTTCATATTGAGATTTAGGATCTGTGGAAAATAGTACTGAACAGCAGCTCAAATTTAATGTTGAAATTTAGTAGAGAAGACAGAGATAACATTCAAAAGAGTAAGTATATTTTAATAAAAATAGCATATGTTTATAACCTCAGCTTAAAACCTGATTCCACCAATTATGTGTCTGAAATTCAACTTTCTAATCTATAAAGTTGAGACATAATGACTTTCTTGGTTGTTTAATGAATATGGATAATATAGTCAAGAACCCAGTATTGATAAGTAAAGTCTACTGGGAGGTGATTTATAAAATCTATTTTCTATGCAAATGTTCAACTCAAATGGACCTTAAATTTGAGGGAAAGACATGCACAGTAATTGAGTAGATTTGGCTGGCAAAAGAATGTAATGGAATGAATCTTTTTCAACTTGTCAAATCTTAAATTAAGCTAGAGATTATTTACCAGAGAAACATCTGGTATTATTCTGCATGTTATAAAGAAGTGGAATTGATTGGTCCTAGGTGGAGAGAACTTTTTTCCTTTAAACAACAAATATTTATTGAGCATCTGTTATGAGCATAGCTCTCTAGTATGTGCTGAACATACCATAACGATAATATATTTTCATAATTCTTCTAAGATCTTTGATAAGTCCTCTAAGATCTTCTAGGATCTTCGAGAGAAATAGTGTATTCACAAAAATCAAATAAGTAATATATGCCAAGATGTATGATGTTGATAGACAGAGAAGTCTCCAGAAGTTGTGAGAATGGGGGGAGGCAAATGGGCGGAAACGATTGGAGAAGACCTCTTGGTGAAGTGGAGGTTTAGGGAGGAGAGGTGCTGAAATGGGAAATAGAATTTGATGAGAGAGAGAGAGAAGAAAAAGTCAATGAAGTTTTCATTGTCCTGAAAATAAGCGCTGCATGTCCCCAACCCCATGGATTTGTTCATATATTTCTTTTTCTGGAAGTATAATCTGTGACAGAAAGGGGTGATATGTTTTGTAATTTAGGTTTTGGATATCTGGTGGAAATACTTGAAGGTTTGATTGATAACTTTAAACTTTATCTTTTTAAACTTTGAATGCCTTGAGCTTCAAGTGGTTTTTCCAAGAATAATCAGTCAGAATTTTACAAACTTTTTTGGCTTTTTACTAAATTTCCTTTGATTACTCTTCATTTAAACTGGTTTCCTTGCTGTTTCCTCCCATGTGGCAAACGCAAGCACGCGTGCACACACATGCACGCACACACAGATACACAGAAACAGTAGTTTTGTGCTTTTAATCAAGAGCAGTGCGTGAAGCACAGCCGAAGCCAGAACTAGAACTGATATCTTTACTTTGCTACTCTTACATTAACATTTCAGACCCTGACGATTCTGTTTCATATGGCTACAATTTTGTTATTATTTATTATTTAATTCTTGAGGTTAACTTGAATATTGTACATAGTGTGATGCAGAAGTCAATACATAATTGAAGAATATAATTGAAATAGCAAGCAAAAGTTTTCTCTTGATAATGGTACTTAAAAGAAACAGTTTATTTTATGTTGTAATTTTCTTTATACCAAGTGTGTGTTATTGAATAATTTTCATCTCCTAGCAAATGCTGTTCTCTGTCTTTGAATAAAGTTTTAATGAACTATTGAAGGATTAATTCTTTGTTTTCCAAAAGTATTAATCTCCCTAACTATATTAAAATGTGAGAAGTTGAAGTCTTATTTCTGGGTCAAAAACTGCCTCATTTCTGCAGAAAACAGATTTCAGGGGCTTTGGATTTTCATAACAATGCCCTGACCACTTTAATCATCAGGTAGTTCCTGGATCAACAAAATATTTCACGTTCTCATCTGCTTTCCTTGGTGGTTGATAAACACATTCTAATTTTTCTTTTCTACAAATGCATACTATTACTCCATTACAAGATGATTTACGGCATAGCTCTGTAAAACAACCCTAACTAATGTATAGAAAGGGGGGATGATAATGCTTATGAAAATTCTATCACCTGTACAACACAAGTAGTGAATAACTATATTAATATATTAATAACTATTTTAATAGTAATTATATTAGATATTACTTTTAAGGAAATCCTAAATTTCTGACCCCTACGCTATTTAATTCTATGAAGCAAAGGCCCCTCACTGATATATGGGAGTTCAACAATAACCCAGAATTTGGGACAATTGCATCACTTTTGAAGAAAGGCTCCGTGTCAAATTTATTAACTTGAGATTTAGAGGAAGTAGGGTTATGGAAGCATACAAGTCCCAAGACTCATATTTTTCCCCTGAGAACATTCCCCCCTCACCTCCTCGTTATTCCCATGAATCCGCCATTTTAAGATGCATGTCTCTGCCTAGTTCTCTGGAACCATGATCCAACCTCCTCCTTCCAGACAAACTTTCTTGGTATAGTAGGGACTATGGACTTCCTGGCTGCCTCTTGCCTGCATGTAGTTCTGTTGGAGGAGGTCACCAAGAGGATGGGACCACCAGTTGACCTGCAAGCTGGACCCAGGCAATCAGAGGATCCCCCCCCTCCCGTGACCTTGGAATTTATGTTCAGCCCATTGTTCCCAAAGTGGGAGGCGTTTTCAAGGACACAGCCTTGAGAGAGTAAGGTGTTGTTGAGACCATCTGGACTGAATACATGACTGAATCCAGTTAAGGCCTCTATATAAACTTTTAAGATTCTGGCAGGTGGGTGCAGAAATCTACTCGTCTTGTGGCTGCCCAAGACAAGCCTATGTAAGTTCCCTTGCTTATTAAAACTGCCACTTACCAACCTGGAGTGGTCTGCCTCTTTCTTCAGTCTCTCCTTGCCCTCCGTGTACAAAGGCCAGTTTCAGATTGGGCTGGGAACCAATAAGTTCTTACTTGTGAGTGTTTTACCTTAATCTTGAACTTTAGTCTAGCCTTCTATTCGTGCTATCTGCTTTACCTTTAGCTATTGTCACCTGTGTCCTCAATGTGACATAGAAGCAATTTACCAAATTGGTCACTGTTTTTATTTTTTTGGAATGGACAGTTGATTGATAGTTCCCTCTAAGGAAGAATAATATGGATTTAATTGATCATAGTTACTATTTTAGCAAAGAAGAAATAAAATTATTTTATCATGTCTTCTATTCATGTGTAAAAGTGTTCATAACCTTTTACCAGCTTTTGATTTGTTTATGCATTTTTTTTTTCCTTTTTAATGATAAAATGGTGTACATTCCAGGGGCTTCTACCATCATAGTCTATTGAATTGCTATTGCCCTTTGGCTTCTCTTGAGGAAAAACTGTCTGACCTGACAGCTATGAAAAGTGCAAGCAAATGTTAGGAATTACATTGAGAGCAGGCCTGCATACATCTTCTCAGTTAAGATAAATCAAGAGAGGCCATGCTTGGAAAATCAATGTCGCTATCGAGCCAGAAAAGCATAAGCCCTCTATAGTAAATATCAGTTTATTTATTTATCTATTGACTACGAGTGTTTGCTGGAAAAAAATACATATTTTATTCAACAATTTCAAATGTAGCCTCAGGTGTTTTTGCAATTATATTTAAGTCAAAAATTGTCTATTTAACTTCGAACAATGAAATGACTAGAACCAGTTATATATATTTATTACATAGACTCTGCTATATAGAAAAGCCAAATTAATCTCTTTTGAAATCAAACTATGGGCTAAAAATTCTGAGATGACATCAGTAAATTACAAAAGGAAAGACCTAAAACATGCATTTTTATTATATTTAAAATTAATTTAGATTATTTGGGTGCGAGGAGTTTTTGTTTTGTTTTCATTGTTTATCCTGCTATACCTAATGTAGCATGTTTAGTGTTGAAATGTCAGAGTCTGGAGAAATATCAAGTAAAATGAAGACTACTTTCAGTTTTATGGATTAAAAAATTTATTGGGATGGTCTTGGTAGTATTATAGAACTGGGAGGAAAAAAGTTTTTTCCTGTTTCTGTCAGGAATCTAACTTCATGTTTATGGTTTACTGAAAAGCAGTAGTTATTGCTCATAACTATATATTAAACATGGACAGCATAATAGAGCTTTGAAGAGAAAGCAAAGGAAAAAACATTGCTATTTTGTATTGACAGTTTTTAGTTTCATAATTTTTTTTTAATTTAATACCTTGGGAATTATTTTTCCTCATTTGAGAACGTAGAAATTGAAATCTTATCAAGCCTTACTCTTCTTTGTGAGAGAATTACACAATATGTAGATTCTACAGTCCCTAGTGAGATTATGAAATATCAGATATTTGGTAACTGAATTTGAAGTGTCATAAACAACTGTGGAGGATTAATGGGAAGATAGTAGTATCTCATCTTTTTAACTTGTATCTTCCAACAAAATATTTTATAAGGCAATATAATATGTTAGGTAAATTATATGTTCTGTCACAAAAAAGATCCGTTGTTGAAATTTTGACTTGGTCGTTTATTACCTATACGTCTTTGAATAATTTCTCTTTCTCTATTTTATCTACCAATTTAAGTTACTTATCTAAAGACTTGGGATAATAACATCAATTTAAGAGATTTGATATATTGTTTAGCAATAGCATATGTATGAATTTCTAGTATATAGAAGCTTTTAAAAATCAAGCAAGAAATATATACTCCATTTCTACATTAAGTGAATGCTCTTCATAGCCATGCCACTGATTTACGAAACTTTTTTTTTCTTATTCATGTGTGTGCTTAAACATCGAGATTTGTTACTGAATCAAACAGTCAAATAAAAATAACCTAGACTTACATAAGGAAAACTTTATTTAGAACAATTTGCAAAAGGAGAATTCTCCAGTTTCAGAAATCTGTGATTATCTCAACCTGAAACAGAAACAGCTTTTTTTTTATATAATTGACACACAACATTATATGAGTTTCAGGTGTACAAAATAATGATTCCATATTTGTATATATTGCCAAATGATCACCACAATAAGTCTAGTTAACATCTGTCAAGACATTACCATACACAGCTAAAAAAATTTTTTTTCTTGTGCTGAGGACTTTTAAGATCTACTCTCTTAATAACTTTCAAATATGCAATACAGTATTATTAACTATATTTTTTGTTTTTGTTTTTGTTTATTTTTTTATTGAGGTAACATTGGTTTAAAACAATATATAAATTTCAAGTGTACATCATTATATTTTGATTTCTGTGTAGACTACATCA
Organism: Diceros bicornis minor; assembly: GCF_020826845.1. Classification (NCBI taxonomy): domain Eukaryota; kingdom Metazoa; phylum Chordata; class Mammalia; order Perissodactyla; family Rhinocerotidae; genus Diceros; species Diceros bicornis. Next base: position 19,295,816 of record NC_080777.1, read on the forward strand.
TGTTTACCACCCAAAGGCTAATTACCATCCATCACCGTCCACAAGTGCCCTGTTACTCCTTTTGCCCTCATCCCTCCCCACTTCCCCTGTGGTAACCACCAATCTAATATCTGTAACAAGTAAGTAAGGAGGATTTGGGCATACAGCAGTGGAATTAGCAGACTATAAGACCTATGAGGTTTCACAGAAAATGTGTCTTACTGTGGTCAGCCAAACCTCTGGGTAAGCTGAAAAAATAGGTATATAGGACAAAATCGGAACGGATATAAGAAGTCACAGAAGATCTGTAGAAAAAGAATCTTGGGAAAAGAATTTTATGTGTGGTTAAGCTGTCTAAGAATGGAATGGATTTATTAAGTTTAAAAAAAATGAGTTTTAATATCAAAAGTACACTGATGCAAAATTAGAATTTAATTTTATCCTTTAAAAGGACAAAGTTTTCTTAAATTATTGGTCTGCTCTTAATAAGAAATTGTAAAAAAAGTTTTTTTCTCTTTACTTTTTAAGTAAAATCCGCCTGAAAAGCAAAGATTTTGTTCTTCACCAAAATAAATTATGGTACTTCACATTGTCTTTATCAGGTCTTTGATTACTTAAGAAAACACAGCCATCTTAATATTAAAAGAGCTAAGGTTTTACAACAATGTAACTTTCTTTATTTGCCTTTGAAGTCTTTAATTGTGATTTTGGTTAAATGGTTATTTTTTACAAACTTCCCAAAAATCAAATTCTAAATAAAGTCTTTTTGACCTGAACTAACTTTGGGATTTTCAAGAGAGTCTCTGAAACATCTCAAAGGATTTGTCTCTCGCTTTATAAAAGAAAGTTGTTAAACTAATTAGGCTTATCTAGTATGTTAAATTACCTGAGAAGCATTGTCAAATAGGAACTGATGATAAATCTCCTAATGTTATATATGTACGGATATATGTTACTAATATAGATATCCCAGAAATTGTTCAAAGTTTCCAGGTATTTGTCAATACTCTCATTTTCCAATTATTATTCCAAATTATTGTATGCCACAGAAATAACTACATTTCCTTATCAAATGAACTCTTATCAGATCTTTAATCATGGGGATTTGAAAATCTTTTGTCATTTACAGACAGTTATTGTTTCACTCTGATGCTTTTGCAAAAGTGAGATTCATAGAAAGTTCCCTACTAAGTACTCTTGAGCACTGACATTACTGCCAAATCACAAGGTGTTGAACACGGGGTGCATATTTCACGCAAAAATCATCTGGTCCTGTGCAAACTCTGGAGACCTCAAAATCAAGTTGACCAGGAAGAGAATTAGCCAACGTTGAAGGAGACTGCTTCCCTCCATGGTGTCAGATCAAGAATGTTTCTATCCATTATTCTTTCTCTCTCTGACCATTTTTTTTTTTTTTAAGATCTTATTTATTTATTTCCCCCCCTGCAAAGCCCCAGTAGATAGTTGTATGTTATAGCTGCATATCCTTCTAGTTGCTGTATGTGGGACGCGGCCCCAGCATGGCCGGAGAAGCAGTGTGTCAGTGCGCGCCTGGGATCCGAACCCAGGCCGCCAGCAGCGGAGCGCGAGCACTCAACTGCTAAGCCACGGGGCCGGCCCTGACCATTGTTTTTCTATTTCTTGCACCATGAAGGTCTTTATCATTCTTTTGTCCACGTTTCGTCTTGCCCTGGCCTGAAAAGATAATACCATTGTTCTCATATCTCAGGCCATTGCAAAGAAGGGTAGTCCAAACTCCAACCAACTGTTGGATTTGCTAAGATGTTGGTATGGTTCTTTCTGCCCATCACAAGTTCTCTCTGATTTCCAAAGCCTCTGTTTCTCTGGAACTAGCTCCCTGGATAAACACTTCTGGGGAAGGTGGAGACATAGAATACACGAAATACATAAACAAACCAAATGGCTTAAAGAAGTATCCGTCTCTTTGGGACCATTTCTTAACTTGTTTGATTCTAGCTGGTTTAGGTCATAGGACCCTGGCTCAGGAGCACCTTTCAAACCGTGAGATTGTTTTGTTGCTAATAATTATTTTTCTCTTCCTAAATGCTATGTTCTCTCAGAAGTTTTAAATGCACATGTGCAGCCATTGACCAGTCGACAGATGGTCTCCCTTAGACTGGAATGACAAAAGAGAACAGAAGAATGTAACCAGCTCTAAGAATATGTGCCCGATTGTCGTTTGTGAATACTGCACTGGGACCCAAGGAGGCAATGGTAACTGAGTCATAGTAACACTGATATTTTTGGTTAAACCTCTTGAAGGGTCACGAGGATGATCAAAAGGGGGCACTGTTGAAATAACTTTCTAGGCCCAAGATGGAGCAGCTCCTCCTGAGGTGCCACGTTAGCAAACCGAAGCTCAAATAACTTTCGTGTCCCTGTGGGTGCTCCATTTGATCAGAAACACAGTATGTTCAGTCAGCCAATCCTCAAACACAAAGTCAACTGAACCTTCTCACTCTGAACAGGGTGACTACGTGGCCCCAGGCAATCAAACATTTTCTATTTGTCTTTTCCTTGTTCTTAATTCTTTATCTGATAAAAGCTTGCCTTCTGCCCCATTTTTCAGTTCTCTGAAAGGAGACTGTCTACTTCATGAAGTGTTAAATAAAGTTTGTTTGTATTACCCACTGTTTTCTTTAATCATTTTTGTTAAACAGGTAAATGACAAATAGTAATTGAACTACGGCTCAAACCAATTTCATTTGAATCACCATGTAAATATCAAAGTAGTTTTCCCTCAGTATTTTAAAATACTAGATAGTCTTAGATGGTATTTTGTTAATAATTAACTGAAGTTTTCTGACATGCTAATTTTACCAATTGTTTAATTTTCATAAAATATTTAACAATTTTTTCAAAAGAAGAAAAAAATAATTACTGAAAGTTGAAACTGTTTTATAAAGATTATAATCATTATTTAAAGAACTTCTAAATATTATTTTTACTTCCATAACATGAGAAACTTAAAAGGAAAAATTTTTTGCATTCAATAATCCTTTATCTTATTGTATAAAAGCTTCCTCCTTGATTTACATTTTAATGAAGTTAGTAACAAAACACCTGTGGCTACTCTAAGTAATTTGCTGTCACAACCTTATTTGAGAAATTAAAAGACAGAAGTGAGTTTGAACACTATTATACAAGCATAGAAAGATGTGTGATGTATAGTTTCGATAATCTAACTAATCTTCTTCTATCCATCTATTTAAATTCTTAAAGGATATGGTTTATTCCAGTACATAATAAAGCCTTGACCATCTCTGAGTTGCTGGTCAAAAATGTAAAAGTCAACTGCCAAAGACAAAAAGAAACTTTGAGGAAAGACACAGACTATTGTATCACATGTCTGCATAATAATTTTGATTTTAAAAATATAAATGAGGAAGAGTAATTATCTAATACTATAACGCCCACTGATTATCTTCAAGATGTGCTCTTCATAAAATGGAAAGATGTCTCTTCAAAAGTCATTTTCTAGGTGGAGAGGGAACAGTATGTCTTTTGACTGTAATTTCTTGCACACAAGTTCATTACAAGGCTTCTTGGCATAACGGAATTGTATCCTGCTTCCGCTCAAAATTGATTTTCTATTGAGTGTGATTGATGATGGGGTGAGAGGGCATACTTTATAGGCTTATATAGTTTCAGCTTGTGGTCTCCCAAGTCACAGTCTCCTCAGTATTAGAATCAACATGCCTTATTAGAGTAGGTGACCACCTTCATTGTATAAATGGGAAAACATTCTACTTCCAACTAAACGTTTTTAATTCTTTATTATTATCATTGATCTATTCATGATGCATGCTTCCCATTATTTGAGCTTTGTTCCTTTAAAGGCAATGTTCTTGCACAGCTTGAGTTCAAGACACGTTCATGATTAAAAAAGAAGTTACATTTGAAAGGATTAAAATAATCAGTCCAATACTAAATGGTCAGCAATAATTTTGATGTATTCACTAGTATGGTAAAATAATATTTTATAATGTCTATGAAAGATCTCTATATTTAATTATATTTTTCAGATAAATTATATTTACTAGGTTTTACTTCAGTACTGTTTTGCTAATTTAGTAAAACCATATATTATTACAGTAATACTTTTTTTCTGAGCAGGAGCAAGGTTTTTCCATGACCCATAAAAATACCTTCTTTCATTGGAATAGCTTAATATTAAGTGCAGCCTCTTACTTGGTATAAATTATACCATCTATGTGACACATCTCAAGACAAACTCAACTCCATGTTTCCTCATACAACCATCATTGTAAAAGTGTAAGTCATCTGGTCTAGTAAAAATAAATAAAATTTTACCACAGCCTGTTTAAGGTTTTATACAGATTGCCCCACTGGCACCTATTCTTTCTAATGAGTTCCTAAGGAAAACAGGCTGAAATCAACATAGAGATGTAGCCAAAAAGTCTTGAATAAGCACAATAAAGAAATAAGACCATTTTTTGCAAAGTGCATATTGGGGTGAAAATTACAAATCACTTTCAATTTTATAACGTGTTGTTTTTATATAAACTGCTTGCCAAAGTAATATTCACAAGGCATTGAAATTGACCATTTTAATATCTGCAAAGAACTTTATTTTTCTACTTTATAATCACTCGCTGGAGAAAAACATGACAGACGGAACCATGTTGTCATTTTCCACTATCCTTTTTGCCTCTACATTCACCTAGACTAATAATTCCAATCCTCTTCAAGAAGTAAACAAGATTACAATATTGGACTTGATCCCCGGAGTGTCCAAGGTGTGAGAACATTTCTACTTGTTTTAGAATATTAAAATAGAAGTCTATAGTCCATTTGTTACAAGCAACAGCATGACATTCTGAACCTTGTAGTTAAAGAAAACAAAACAGTTTGAATTCCATTGGATAATATTTTATCTTTAGTATAGAATAGAACATTATGGATTATATTGTTGATGTTATTTTTTAAAGGAGGAAAGCAAATTTATTGTGGCATAAAGTACACCGCTAAGACGCGTTTTAAGAGGCTAACCTGCAAGATCAGCTTCATCAAAGTGCCTGTAGTTCAGTTTTCTACAACCTTTCTCAGGTCAAATATTTCGGGAAGAGAGAATAGAACAACATCCACAAAGAGCAGGATGTTAGAAGGAGAAGTAACTTCACATCAATCTCCTGCCTATAAGCCTGCAAAAGTGAAGTTATATGCACCATCGTGTTGACTATATGACAAGACTAGAGAGAATAATGATCTTTAAAAATATTATTTAATACTCTGGGAAATGATCATGAATTATCTCATATTTGAATTGACTATCCAATAATACATATGGAAATGCATGTGAAAATACAAAATGTTTACTGCTTTTGACATAATAGTTCAGCTAACATCTCTACAGTGCTTTTCAATTTGCAAGGCAGTTCTATATACATAGCACTTAAATTAGTATGAAACAGACTCAGAAAGATTAAGTAATTTGCCCTTAGACTCACAATCAGTGAAATATCTATAATTTGAACCCATCTTCTGAATTATATTCCTATGTTTTTCTTTAATAAATAAAAAAGATGAAGTCAAAACAATAATACCATATTATTACATAAAACATTTTCTAGTTCACAGTAAATTATATCAAACATTTATTGAAAATAATAAATGTATTTTACAGCTGTTAATCTCCTTTAAGTTAAAATAAAAATGGTACTGGCTCAACACAAGGTTGACATAAGCGAAGCCATATTGTAGAAAAGAAACCCTAGTGTAACGTTGAATGACTTCTGATTAACTAGCCCAGACATGCTCTGTGGATTTTATGGCCTGTCCCAACTGTTATAAGTTGAAAACTTTGCTCTCTGGAGTTCCTTAGGAATGTGATGACCCCTGGGCAGAGAGTCTATGCTGATACACATCATCAAGGACAACTGAAAGATCAGGGTATAGGGCATTGCTCTGGTCTCTGGTGCACATCCAGTAAAACCAAAGACTATCAGGAACAAAGACCAGACGTCTACCCCAACCTGGAGGTCAGATGGATGCCCCACCTGGAGAGTAGATGTCTGCTTCCACCTGGAGATCAGATGGATGTCCCACCCAGAGACCAGACACCTCCCCATCCGGAGACCAGCCCCCTATATAACTGGCCTGTAATCTTTGTTCTGTAAGATGCTTTTTTCAGACATTAGTCAGCCATCTTCTCTCTTGCTAGCAAGCTGTAATAAAAAATCCTTTCTCTCCTATCTCCTTGCTTTTTGACTATTGGTATGTCTTGTTGTGGGCAGAAGACCCCCCCATTGGGCGGTAACAATTACAGTTCCCAGTAAGGGCAGCAGAGTATATTGATTTGGAGTAAAATCATTTTTTTTGCAGGTTAAATACCAACACAGCCTATTGATTTGGGTCTCAATCAAAGGATGCTGATTAGGATGTTATATTGTCCAAGTGAGGCACACTTATCTCTAACACCTGGCACACCCAGGTTCCAATGCCCAAAGAATCCAAGAAGGAGTTAGGCCTCCTTTTTGGTGTTAGAGGACAAAGAGAGAACTGTTTTCCTTGACATTCACATGGATTATTTCTTGTGAATCCTCCCACATAGTATCAAGAAACTTTGCTTAGCAAGCAGTCCCCTGCATTTTGTTGGGGGTTTTTAGCCATTTCCACTGGGAGGAGAGGTGTAATAAAATCACAGTCAGGATCATCAGGATTGAGGGGTTTTTTTTTGTTTTTTGGGTTTTTTTTTGGTGAGGAAGATTAGCCCTGAGCTAACATTCGTTGCCAATCCTCCTCCTTTTGCTGAGGAAGATTGACCCTGGGCTAACATCCGTGCCCATCTTCCTCTACTTTATATGTGGGATGTCTGCCACAGCATGGCTTGATAAGTGGTGCGTAGATCCTCGCCCGGTATCCAACCTGCAAACCCCAGACCACTGAAGCCGAGTTCACAAACCCAACTGCTACACCACCGGCCGGCCCTGGGATTGGGGTTTTGAACTGCCAATAAACAGATTATATAGTGAAAGCTTTGGACATCAGCAGCTAAAGGCATCTCACTAAATCTTGGACAACTCTCTAGTAACAAATGGCAGGGAAGTTTGTCTGACTCACATGTCTCCACGTTTGGTTATTCCAATCAGGAGGGTGCCCTCTGACAATTTTGGGACAGGGTAGTGTAAATATATAACATATGTGTTTACTTTACTTTTACTTAAATCTTAGAAATAACAAAAACAGTACATTAAATTAGCCCAAAGGGCCCCACTAATAAGTTCACATTCACATTAGCTTCCCTTTTCCCCTGAGATCTTTACCCAAATCTCATTAATTAAATTTAGTAAGCCAAATTTATGCCACAGAACCAGGTTAGATTGCAACTTGGGCTCCTGTGTCCAACGAAACCATACACATGTGAGTCTCTCTCCAGAGCAAATTCTCCCACTTAGACAGAAGCACATCACTTTTGATCCCCATGGAGAGAGGAAAACCTCAACCCCACTTTTAATCATATTTCTCCTTGCAGTACTGACGTTATGGTAGAGGAGGAGGAAGAGATTTGGGGACATGAAGAGAGAGAATGGCTCTACTCCATTTACTTTCTCTTTTGAGGGAATTAGTGGTTTCTTGTCATTCAACCAAAAAATTTGTAAAGTTTTCAATCCACCCAAATCTCCATATCATCATTGCTGACACTGTTAAGTTTAACTTTGAGAACTCTACACTCAGCAGCTCCAGCCAAATTGCTTTTTGGCTGCGGTTACAAGACTTGCTGCCCTATTGATATGATGACATACCTTCCTTCTCCTGCCAGAGGAGAGTGAGAAAAAACCAAACATCATTGCATCATTTAGGCAGCTTGTTCCAATCCTACCTCAACTAAGCAGCCTCTAAACAGTCATCAACAGGTAAGGCAGTTGCACAGGGGTAAACACTTACTCCTCCCTCTCACCCACAACTTGGCTGAGACATCTACTAGAAGATGCCAGGAAGTCTTCTCATATTCCCTAAATGGCCCACAAGACCCTCGTCTGTTTTTCTTCAGAAATGCATGTCTTTGTTAACAACCTTTCCTCTTTGCCAAAACTTCCGAAACTGAAGGCCCTGCAATTTTACCCTACTTTCATGCTAGCAAGCTAGCCTGCTCCCTATGATACTGCAATTTATAATAAGAAATACATATTTGGTCTTCATCCCTGTTTCTGGAACAGAGCTACTAAAATCCTTGGAATTTTCTAAGTGATGAAAGCAACAAAGGTGTCTTCTGTTATGTTAGTGAGGTGACTTTTAAAGCACCTAAGGATGGGGGCTGGTTGACAGGAGAACCACCCATATGATTAGAGGGTTGGAACTTTCAGTCCAGTCCCCAGACCTCCGTGGAGGGAAGAGGGGCTGGAGATCAAATGGATTGCCATTGGCCAATGATTTAACCAATCACGCCTATGTAATGAAACCTCCACAAAAACCCAAAAGGAGAGAGTTCAGACAGTTTCTGGGTTGGTGAACACACAGAAATGCCAGGACAATGGCATGCCTGGAGAGGGCATGGACACTCCCTGCCTTTTCCCTGTACCTTGCCCTATGCATCTCTTCCATTTGGCTCTTCCTAAATTATATTCTTTTGTAATAAACCAGTAATATTGTAAGTAAAATGTTTGTCTGAGTTCTGTGAGCAGCTCTAGCAAATTATTTGAATCCAACAAAGAGGTCGTGGGATCCTCTGATTTATAACCAGGTGGTCAGAAGCACAGTAACAACCTGGGCTAGGGGCCGGCCCCGTGGCTTAGCCATTAAGTGCACATGCTCTGCTACTGGCGGCCAGGGTTTGGATCCCGGGCGCGCACCAAATCACCACTTGTCCGGCCATGCTGAGACGGCGTCCCACATACAGCAACTAGAAGGATGTGTAACTACGACATACAACTATTTACTGGGGCTTTGGGGAGAAAAAGGGAAAGAAAAGGAGGAGAATAGGCAATAGATGTTAGCTCAGGGCTGGTCTTCCTCAGTAAAAAGAGGAGGATTGGCATGGATGTGAGCTCAGGGCTGATCTTCCTCAGAAAAAAAAAAAAAAACCACCTGGGCTAGTGGCTGGCATCTGAAGTGGGGGGGGTGCAGTCTTGTAGGACTGAACCTTAACCTGTAGGATTTGATGCAATCTCCAGGTAGCTAGTATCAGAATTGAGTTGAATTGTAGGACATCCAGTTGATGTCCAGACAGCTGCTTGTTGGTGTGGGGAGCCACCCCTAAAAGCAGAATTAGGTCCAGAACCTAAAAGATTCCCATTTCATGGATGCGAGTAGAAGATGGAGGACTCCTGGGTCAGACACAAGGGATGATTTCTCACTCATAGGAACAGCAGTAGGCAGAGAATCATCTTATTCTTGTGTCAGTTTTCCAAAACCGAATTCCCACAAGACAATGCTTCAAGAGCTAGTAGATGCTTTCACATGCATTGGGTTTTGTTACAGAAAAGGGATCCTGAACTTAAGAATCCTGAATCTTTGATGGTGAACTGCAAGCAAACCTGTCCAATCTTTCCCCATAAAGAGACATTATCTTTATTCTATTGGGTAGTAAACAAACCTGCCCTTTGCTGCAGCAGAAGAGATTATCTGTCTTCCAAGGCTGTTTGCTATACACACAACCTTGAAAATACAGTTTGAAATGAAAGGGCAATTAGTGCCTCTGTTCTCAAGACATGCAGAGATGTGGGATAAATACAGAGAATAGTCTTACAATACAGTGATAGCAGGTTTGGCAGGAAGTACTATATTAGCAGCCATAGGGAACAATTACCAATACCAAATTTAGGTGTTACAATAAAAAGTAACCACTCAAGTGTGTGCACGCACGCACACACACACACACACGTGTGACATTAAGTATGAAAGAATCTCTTTAGCACTTGATGTTTACTCTGGAACCTCAATTCATTTATCAGTTTTTATGCTCATGCTAATTTACTTTTTACCATTACAGAATTTATATCTCTACTTCATGCACACTTTTGGCTGCTCTATTTTAGATGACTGTTTCCCTCTTCACTCAGAGCATTATACTTTCTTAGGATATATTTTGTGGTTAAAAAGATAGTATGGTATAAGTTTTTGAAGGCAGAGATGATGAGAATTTGTATAACACATTAAACAGTTGCTCAGAATAAATTCTCTGTCTTTTGAAACGTCTCTTTCACAAATTTGCTATAGGCAATTGTTTCTTGGATTATCAAAGTCGTTCTCTTTTGATAGCTTTTATTATACAGACACCTGAAATGTGTAATTGGAATTTCTTCCATCTTTTTGTTCATTTCTGATGGATGCAAGAAAATATCCTTGTTTAAAGCTATAATAAGTTGTAGTCATCATTTAGTAAGGCTATGGTGCTTTTTTTGTCTTTGTATTCCTGCTAGAAAATGATAAAATTTTAATACTTGGATGTTACCTTGGTAATCATCTTTTCAACTCTTACAAGATAATTTTCCTGAATTATTTGTTTCCTTTTCTTTAGAAAGTACTTTTTAGTTTATACTTATTTACATTGTTGATTGTACCATGTATAAAGTTTCATGTTATATTAGAGCTAAGAAAAACTTTCCTGTTCATTCTCTGAGGATGAAAAATGATAAATAAATGTGTTTCTCTGTTTGGCAGGCCATCCAGGAAACTCAGAATAGTTTCCTAGTTCACTAGAACGTAACCATTTTATTTTAGGAAATGATAATTTTATTTATTAGATGTTAATGTTGAATGATCTCAGCAACCTTTACCTTTTTTTAAATTTTTTTCAGTTAGAAGAAAATTGCCTATATATCTTTGAAAATGTAGTTATATCAATTTTCTGGTACTGCTGAACAAATTAACACAAACTTAGCTGCTTAACCACACAAATTAATTATCGGACAATTTTTGTGTGTCAGGAGTCCAGCATGGTATGGCTGGGTTACCTGCTTAGGATGTCACAAGGCTGAAATCAAGGTGTTGGTAAGGTTAAGTTTTTGCCTAGAGGGTTTGAGAAAAAAACAACAAAAACTGTTCCAAATCCGTTCTTGTTTAGGGAATTCTGTTCTTTGCATTTGCATGAATGGGGTCCCCATTTCTTTGCTGGTTGTAAGTTAAGGACTCCTCTTGACTCCTAAAGGTCATTCGCATTCCTTGCCATATGGTTCCTTCCATCTTCTAGTCAATGGTGATGTGTCAAACTCTTCTAGTGCTTTGAATCTTGGACTTCGTCTTCTGTGGCCAAGCAGAAAAAAACTCTCTACTTAAAGAACCCATGCATTTAGGTCAGGATTACAGAAATAATCTTCTTCTGTTAAGATCAGTTGTGCCATCTAACATAACCTAATCATAGAAGTAAAACCCATCACATTCGGAGTCCCAGAGATTATGCAGGAAGTGTACACCAGGAGAGGGTAGACTATATTAAGAGCCACCTTAGAATTCTGCCTACTACAATAGTCAATACATGGAAATACGTTGGAACATTTATTCATACTTCCCTCATCCAAAGATAAACATTTCTGGGATATTTTAAAAAGTATGATTTTTCAAATATTTTATAATTAGCCTCTTACAGATAAATTTATGTCTTTTTTAACTTACATATCAATTTTCAATAATATAAAACATTTTATGATCCTTTTAAATTGATTGAAGCAATGATATTGACCACAGAGTTATCATATTTTTATTATTCATTTTCTTGTAAAAATTGAACTCTCTAATCCATTAAATGTCTAATTGTTCTCTAGTCTATTAAATCATATAGATATAGATATTTGGTAATTAATTGGTAATAAGGAGTAATTCACTATTTCATTTGATCCTTATTACTGCATTATAACGTCAACTCTGGGTACCGCAATGTTCAATCAACTTTGTGTGTGAAGTTATTTGAGATCAAGTGGTGTTAAATACAAAGGATGCATATTCTCAACAATATTTTAACAATGACCTAATGAAATCATATTGCTTAAATTTTGTGTTTTCTATAACATTTAGTTTAATTTTAAAAATGCAGAAATATCTTTCAGACTAGTTAATACAAATCTATCTAACCTATATAAAAATGTTGTTAAATGTGTAGATATTTATGTTTCAGTTTCATAGTTTACAAAAACTATTGCCATGTGAGAAAAAATGAATATAATAACATTTTAATTTTCATTTAGGAGATCAGTGTCTATAGTATTGAAACTTTGGTCCAGGAAAAGCTGAGGCTAAAATAAAATTAAATAATATTTATAGAATTATTTTGGATGTTATAACACCTTCTACAAATCAAAAAATGATTCATTCTGTATATGATTTAAATTATTGAGTTTTATTTTATAAAGTTTAGTAAACTTTATCCTGTTTAACACAGATATTTTATCATGCAACAGAGTACGTATCCAAAAATATTTAAACAGATCCCTGTTCTTTTTCCAAGGCAGAAAAGGTGAGTTCCCTGAACTAAAATAAAAAGTAAAATCTCAGAAAATACAATTGGATACATAATCTTGAATCAGGAAAATTTGACGCCATGTTTCTGAGGGGGCTTCTGTTAAATTATGTCATTGTAGTTAAACATCTGTAATATGCTGTGGCATTTGTGGAACACAGATTTCATAATTACTTACTGAACAGTTTCCCTGGTAATGTTTGTCTTTGAAGCCCTATTTACGAAATTGTAAATTCCTTTACTGATATTAGACATTAATCTATTGGTTTTTCCATCAAACCTGAGCTTATCATTCATTTAAATCAGTGTTTAGCGTATATCCCTGTGTTATCTTTCAGAAATCAGTAATTATATGTGAGAATATAGTTTTTAGTCTTGGTATGATTATACATCCAGAAAATCATAACCTTCTATTAGATGTAGGCTATTTTGTAGTCTCAATTTAATATTTTGTGCTGCATTTGTTAAAAGGCAGTGGACATTATTCAGTTCAGATTCTCTAGGAGAATCTCATCTTTATTACCTTTGGAAGATAATAACTGTGATTAGTCACAGCAAGAAGTTAACCAGGAAAGCATTAATAGCAATGAGTGGGATCTCCCTGTGAAAGGAATGTATTAGCGAGTTCCTGGAGGCCACGCTTTGGCAGAGTGCCCTGGGAATCTGCCCTAACTACATGAATGGTCCACACTTAGGAAATCACCTAATTACTGAATTAGGATGAGCTTAACTCTGAAAAAGAAATTAATCATATTCTATAACAATATGCATATAAAGTTGAAAAACCTATCCAAAATGGGGGGGAAACTGACATAGTAATTCAAATATTAGTAGCATCTGGTGCACTCTGCTATTATTAGGTTTAATCAAAATTCTTTCTGATATACACCATAATTTGTCTAGCATACAAGTATTATATAGTTCCACTTCTTTGAGTAATAATTGTTTATATCATTTTACATATGATTTCAATTATAATTGAGAACTGCTAAAATACATAGATAAATCTTGTGCACTGGCAGAAATAAAATGTTCCTAAGATAAATTACATTGTTAGATTTATTTCTTTTTAAACCAAAAGAAAGATTTTATAGTACCCTTATAATATCTGTGAAACTGAGAAAGAACAGATATCATTTACTGTTAAAACTAGAAAATCTTATGTTTTGCAAAATTTACATACAACTATTCAAAAAGTGATAGAAGTTTATTATTTTTATTCTAATCCTTCTATTTTAGTATAAGGCTACGTCCACATTCTTTTCTCAATTGCTGAACCTTTGAGTCATTACATAAAATTTGTAAATCCTACTTCTGTTTTATTTTTAGAAAATAACGAACTTTCTCAGTATTGGGGATTAGTTATGCAAGCTTTACTTTTATTTCAAGTAAGTACTTGATAGAATTAATGTATATTATAATACATTATTAATATTTTACTAGAGTTTCAATTGAAAAGTAAAAATCATTATATTGTTAAATATTGTTTTAGTAAGCATGATTAACTGACAGCTTGCCGTTATAGCAATTACAATACTAACAACAAAATTCTTGCAGAAAATCTCATCTTGTTCTTTCAGCTATAATCATTTCTGTAGTTAAATAGGTTTTATTACCTCCCCCTGAACTGAAATAGGAACTCATTAATGAGAAGTTTGCAGTGATTAATTAGAAACCTGTTGAAAAACATCTTTGAAGGTAGCTAAATTAGGCTTTCTCATTTTTTCCCCCAGATAGAGTTTTATACTAATTGGCTTTTTTTCCTATTTGATGACAATTTGTGTTTTGGGAAGTAACTGTTCTTGCTTTCATGATTTTCGAGTTCCTAGATGAAAAGAAAAAGTACTGTTTGATTTTATATTTTTTTATTTACTTAAAATAGACCCACTCAATCTAATGTCATATGAACCTCAAAGAATATCTGAGAGCACAGAATGACCAGCACTCCATAGGAATTCCATGGGGTTGTTTACTGAAACAGGATATTTAGGGACATAAGTGACAATGCTTAAGAAATAATGTGACCAGAAATCAATCAATCTCTCTCAACTCTCTGTCTATATCTATATTCATACAGTTACTAATTGGATGAATTTCGGTTGTTTGATTTCTCATCATTAGTCTTAAATAGTTATATCTAAATCTAGAGCCCTTTCAAAATGTTTTCAAGCCCTTATTTTTCTCAAAAGTATGACGGCATGGTGGTAAACACATTAAACTGAAATGGAGAACACATACTAAAAGTTGATTACTACAGCATGCCTTGGTTAATATAATGCCTTGGTTAATATATAATAACATTTCAATGAAAAAGATGATTATAAATATCAACTAGCCCCCATATCTCCAATGTACATTGAATCTCCTTTCTTGATATAATATCATGTAAGTAAAAAGCAAACACACCTTATTTGGTAACATTGCAGAAACAAAAACAAAAAGGCAAAAATCAAAGGTGGTTCAAACGTTTAGGAGAAAAGAAAGTGAGTTCATTAGGTGAATCACATATTATAATGCAAATTATCTTGCCCCAACGCCTAAAATAACTTGTCCTTTTGAAATTTTTATCTTTATATAGTCTTGACAATATTAAGACAAAGCACACATTCTGCTACATTAGAGATAGGAAGTCAGATTGTGCATTCTCATTTAATCTTGACTTCATCATCCCCCTCAGCTCCCTTTAAAAATAACTAACTTAGAGAGAAAAATAAAATTTAGACAAATTTTTGGATAGATTTGTATTATGTAGATCGAATCTTGTTCTTCTCCAAAACAAACTGATATCCTAATGAGAAGGTTGGAAAACTGACTGTGTAAAGTTTCCTGACATTAAATATGGTAGGAAGTCACCTGGCTAAGTCACTTCTGTGTCTCAGGTTTTTCTCTGTAAATTCAGGACTTCAAATAAAATTATCTTGCACCCCTGCCATCAAGAAGTTTTATACTTCTTCCAATTATGGAGAAGACAATTGAGTGACGCTGGGAAATCTAATTGTTTCTCAGTTTTCTTATTCGTAAGTCTCTAGTCCATCAACCTGAAAAACCTTTATGTGAGGATAATTATTGTTAGATAAATGTTCAAAAAAATGTTTAAATGTTATATAAATGTTAGTGATAGAGAATGGTTATAAAATCATTTTCTGTAAATTTAGGTACAACTACTTATAATTTAATTATGTTTTTGAAATTTTTTTTATAATATGAAATAACTCTAAATGCATTTTTCCATTTTAATCAGTAAATGTACTGCTGTTTGATAACAATCATGTTCAATTTGTTAGGTAAGTGTCTCGATTCGACCCCAAAAATAATGTATGCAGAAAAATAGGACTTTTTTCCATTTTTAAAAGGCTGGCAATTTTTTTCATAAATATTATAAAAATTTATATTATGTGAATATTTTTATTTTGGATATTTGATATTAATGTGTAGATAAGTATGCAGTATAGTTTAAAATTTCTGCTTACAGAGGCCAGCCCCATGGCCTAGTGCTTAAGTTTGCACACTCCTCTTCAGCAGCCTGGGTTCGCAAGTTTTCCGTTTCCAATTTTGAGCACAGACCTACACCACTCGTCAGCAGCCATGCTATGGCAGCAACCCACATGCAAAATAGAGGAAGATGGGCACAGTTGTTAGTTCAAGGTGAATCTTCCTCAAGCTAAAAGAGGGAGATTGGCAACAGATGTTAGGTTAGGGCAAATTTTTCTCAGCAAAAAAAAAAAAATTTCTGTTTACGTAATTTCAAAAAAATAGACAAGAATTATATGAGATACTCAACTTGACCCCTTTCTAATCTCAATGTCTTAAAGCCCTCTTCCTGCTCATCACTTGTTGTAGTTCCCCTTGCCTCTCTAAATCCAACAAACTGTTAGCACTAACAGGAACAATGATCTATTATTTCTATCAACTTTTCACCATCCAGAATCCTGTCAACCACCCTCTATCTTCCTTTCATAAATTAAAGGTAATGGTCAACCACTGAAATTACTAGATTTTATGCAACTTTAACTTACTTTCCCTTGCCCTGCCCATTTGGTTTCCACCTCACTCAAAGTAAAATCCGAGGTCCTTACACTGACCCAAAAGACTCTTTATAATCTAATGTAGTCCATATCCCATTACCTTGCTGCCCTCGCTTTTAAGATTTTTTCCCTAGTTTGTTCCATTCCAAGCTCTTTTTTGTGTTTGTTTTCAAACCTTGCTGACTCCCAGTCTTGTACCTGTTTCCTATGAATGGAACATTCTTTCTGCAGATAGCCATATTCCTCACCAATTTACCTCTTCATCATTTTGCTTAAATGTCCTCAGAGGGGTGCCTTATCTAACTATATTACTAGAAGTTTCAACTCACCTCTCTAAGGGCTTCCAATTTCTCTTCTCTTCTGATTTTAGTAGGTGATATTGCATTGGGGAGAGTGAAAAATTGGTTGTATCATAAGGACACACGTACCTGGGAGGAGGAAACAAAGAAAGAAAACTCAGTGTAGTTTACACACTTGTCTAGATATTTAATATTACTATCAATAAAACAATTGAATTTTGCAATGATATGAGCAAAGCCAAACTCTTGAAAAACATTAACTGACTCTATATGATTTTAAGGAACCAGTGTAAGTGTATTTATACATTTAAGGTATAAGAAAATGACTAACATTTTTGTAATAAAGAAAAAAGTTATAAACTAGTGTCAGGAAGGGGAAAATTTTCCCTCTTCCCTCTCTGGTTGAATGATTAAAATGACATTTGACAGATTAACAGAAGAAAATCAAATTTAATACATGTACACAGGGAATTTACAGAAGCAGGCAAAATTCCAAAGACAATCAGGCAAAATGAAATATATATGTCATTCTGGATTAAGGAGAAGGGGGCAGGGGTCTGGGACTACAAAGGGAAAAGAGGTAATTTACAGGAAGAAAAAAGAGTTAATATTCGGTAAACAAATATTTGCTGAGCCATCCAGAAACAATTGGATACAGAGAGGACTTTGATCAAATAGGCCTGGTTAGGTTCCTCCCTGTCTACCACACCTAGTTCATATTATACTGTAGTTATCTATGGTGAGACCTCCTCCCTTGAACAAGTCTTCTATCTAAATTCTTTTTAGGCAGTTAGGGGGAAGGTCAAAGTCTCTTCCTAAGTGTTTCGGGCCTCGATTATTTTTAGCTCGAAATAATCTACACGCCAGACTGGCACATCTTGAGGTGACTCGTTCTGAACCTCTACACTAGCTAGCCAAACTTCAAACTTTTCAACCAAGACACTGGGCCTCTGTCCCATTTATTTGAAATGGAAGGCAGGTATCGCACCAAATTTTAAAAGTCAAATTGATCACAATTTGCTTTTTGAAAAATAGGATCAATGCACTAAATATTTTCAGTTAACGCACCGTGAAAGAAAAAGAACCTTCCTCTAACTACGCTCCACATGAGCACTTAAGTTAATTTTCTCCAGAAATCACTTGTAGACCATGTGAAAATAATTCCTTCATTTTGGAAATTCCCACCTTGTTAACAGTGTGAAAATATAAATTTAAAGCACCTTTGACTGGGAAAAAACTTTATCATAATAAAATGGTTTAATTTCCCTGAGCATGAAATATTTTCCACAAGGAATGTATCTATTAATGGCATGCTATGATTAATTAATTGGTTCTGGGAACTATTATACCATATTAGTCACTTTCATATTAGTGTTCCCAAGAGTGGCAAATAAATAAGACAGTGATTGCACTTCTACATGTCTAGCCATTTCCTGCCAAGACATTTTGCTGATGTGCAGCTTCTGTGCAATTTCCCACAATGTACTTCTCGGCTGACTTAGTTCAAGCTTTGTTAGTTTAATGCTTAGAAATGACTCATGTTCTAGCAGGAAATCTTTTCCTCTCATTACTTTTCTGTGATATTATAGACAACAGTGTCCCTTGGGGGCATGACAATTGATCCCAGCAGGGTTATTCACAGTGACATGGTGACATCGTTGCCAATGGGGGGTTGCCAAAGGGTAGGCTTCTTCAATGTCAATTTCAACCCAGCAGCAATTTCTGCAGTTGTAAATAATTCTATTTCATCTCTAGTCAGGTAACTGCTGTCAAATTAAAGAGGTGTTCAAAACTCACAGCACAGTTTTGCTTTTTCATTATTACATCTGCAATTTGATTGATGTGATATATTGTCTTGCATGAATGAGCATCAACTAAAGGAGATGGACATCTATGGAAAATTTATTCAACAAGAGAGGCTTGCAATTTTTTACAACAACCATCTGAATTCACATTGCAATGATATTTTGGGAATATGAGAATGTAATTTAAGTAACAGTATTTTAAATGTAATAAAATTATTTTCTTAAAATATTAAAGCGTAGGGGCTGGCCTGCTGGGGTAGTGGTTAAGTTCGCACACTCCACTTTGGCGGCCTGGGGTTCACAGGTTCGGATCCCGGGCACAGACCTATGTGCCACTTATCAAGTCATGCCATGGCAGGGGTCCCACGTACAAAGTAGAGGAAGATGGGCACGGATGTTAGCTCAAGGTCAATTTTCCTTAGCAAAACGAGGAAGATTGGCAATAGATGCTAGCTCAGGGCTAATCTTCCTCACCAAAAAAAAAAAAAAAAATTAAAACATAGCTTTCATTAATATCATATGCCCATTAAAATGTTGAACTGTGTAAATATAATAACATTAATAAGAATAACAATTATGTGTCAGTCATTTCACTTACATTATTTAATTCAAACTTCTTAATAACTTATGAGTAAACCATACATTGTTAGATAAGGTAACTGATCCTCAGAGATGTAAATAATTTCCCAAATTCACATATTTATTATCTGTGATCTAGATTATCTGATATGTCATACTTTTCTCTATGCCCTGTTGGTTCTTCATATTCCGAAGGTATTGAAGAACACTGAGTGAATGCCAATGGTCTTTGTCTGCTTTCAGCCACCAAAGTGTCTGTCATCTGTTCTCAGACCTATCTTGAGATCAAAGGAAATGCTCTAATCAATTTTAAGCATGACAGACATTCAAATATATGAAGTAAATCATATCACCCCAACGTTTCTTTAAAATTTTCAACAGTTATTGTTGAAATTAGAATCAGGGCTGAAGTTTCCAGTTCCTTATGATACGTTTAATCCACTCTAGTTTCTCAATAGTCCTTTTCATATGCAGTTACCAAAATTTTAAAATATAATTTAGGTGTAATCTGATCATCTCCCCAAAATTATTGATTTTATTAAACAATACTTCTATGATTTGGACATTAGTTAGATTATTAAAAGATAGAATTATTTTCCATTCAATCTACATTTTTGACTCATTGATTCAGCCAAACCACATAAATTTTTATATTTTTTCTTTTTATATCTCATAATGCATATTTTTCACCTGTGAAAATACATCAACAATATCTCTTCATAGATTGTGGGACTATGAAATTCTCTGTAAATAAACTTAAAAATTAGGAGATGTTTGCTAACATATTCAGATTTTAGTGGTACAAATGCAAAATATTTAAAATGTTAATAAAATATAGATAATATTAATTTGTTTTTGTTTTCAGTTTATTAGGCAATATTTGCTAGTCGATCACCTTATTTTTCATTTATTAATAAGAAATAAATTGGATCTTAGAGATCAGAATACCTTCCCTTTCTTGGATAAGATTATTACAGTTAATAGCACGTATAGGTATATACACCACCAAAAATTTACTTAAGTGATTATTTTCCACCTTATATGATTGATCTTGTTTGTAAGTACCATATTTATTGTAATATGGAAACATTTTTTTCCTCTAATGTTTTCTTTATTGCTTTACTTCTCTTGTTTTGAGTTGACAGATGATATTTAATGTTATATTTTTAAAAAATAAGATAAAAAATTTAGACTAAAGGAAAAAGCAAACAATGGCAGTGTTAAGATCTATTTGATTCTTTGAACTTTATATTAAACAAAGGTTGGATATTATGGGAAATTAAATTTAAGTACATTCCCAATTTAAATGAATGAATTAATCAATATCATTTTGGATGCCTTTATTTTATTTTCAATCCTGTTAGCTATCATCAACTAAACAAAAAAGAGTAAAAAACATCTGAAATTAACATAAAAAAAGAATTGCAGATCAAAAGTTATATTTAACTATTCCAGAGAATCTCATATGGGAAAATTCCAAAGATAATTGCAATATTAATTTATGTAATTAATTAAAATAAAATAAATGTAAATGTGTTTTGGTGTAAATTAAAGGGCTTTAATTTGAATGTACTATGCCCAGGAGAATGAGCTATTAGCAAATTAATAAGGTGCTTCTATTAATTGTCAACGTGTTACAAATAAATACTGTTGATAGGCACTTTGGATCTCCTAATCTAGGGTAAGACATTGTTCTTGCACTAAAAGACATTTAATAAACCCAAATATAGGTAAAGTTAAATTGTAATTAAATGAATAGAAATAACAAAGAATATTTTTATTACACATTGTTCCTGACCATTAAAACAGAAACTAGAGTCTAATCAGTTTTGCTAAGACTTTAATTGATAGGGTGTTCTTATAGCTTCTGATTGAAGTTCCAGAGAGCTAACATTTGTCATCAATGAAATAAAATGTGTTTAACCTATATAAAGCAAAGAAAAAAAACCTCTAAACAAAATGAAACATTGTTGATCAATCCATATACTGTGGATTGCAATTGCTATTATTTCTATAGACTAATATATTTATCTGCCAACTCTTCTCCCCAGGTATGGACATTCACTATCACCTGTGTGTCTCTGCATTTTTTTCATGTGATGAAAAGTTATGACTCATGGATAGTGAAGAGCGACATTAATTTTAATTTTTTTATTGAAGAAGCTTCTTACAAGGTGAAGGAAATAGATTTGTAAATAATGGGTCATAACTCAAGTATAAAAAATAAACACATGAAAAAAGTATCCTATAATGTATATTTTTAAATCAAACACATACATGCCTGTATGACCACAAAGACCTTATTTACAGTGCAAATTCTCTCTTTCACAGTCATATTCAAACACTTTATTCAAATATCTTTGAAAGATAAAACATGCTGGTTGTCACAATTTCACAGGAAAAATTCATACAAAATTGTAAAAAGCAGTTCCTAAGAATAGTGGTTTCCAGAGTACTGATTGATATTCGAAATGTGAAAAAAGAGTTGTCTTTGAGGTGTTCCTTAATCTGATGAAATACCCACAGCCTGCATACAATATTTGTTAGTTGTTTAACGAGTTGATAAATCAGATAGCAACACACAAAAAAATTCTTTCTCTTACAATTCAGAATTCAAGTCAGAATTTCCATGGGATATAAGCAAAATGGACAGCAAGTTTAGATAAGGGCCTCTAAATGAACTTTCTAAATGCCTGAATCCTAAGTGCCTAGTATACATATCACAAAGTTACTGCGTGACTTTGGACAAATCAAAAACTTTTGTCTATAATTCATCTCATACATCAAACAGGGATAATAGTATCTCCCACACTTAACTCCAGACACGGTCACATGAATGCCATAAGACTATGCAGCTGAGGTGCTTTCAAAAATACAAGGTGAAAATAAAGTAAAAAAATTTAATTTAAATAAAATAAATTTTCCCTCCTATAAAAACTAGGAGTCTGTACCAAGATTTATTAGTTTTCTAAAAGAAAAAACATTGGCGTAAAATTACCAAAAAAGGGGGGCAATATCCGAGAAAAGGTTGAAAATAAATTACAAAATGTGGTAAGCATGCTTAGAAAACTTGGAGTCTTTTATTCCCTTGTCTCTAGATACCATTTTACTGATCATTCAAATAGAATTTTATTGCAATTAATTCATTGTACAATCAGAGTTCAAAGTCATGTTTTACCTATATTAAAAGAGATAATACATGTAAATTGCATAGCACTCTGCCTGCTACACATTAATAACTCGATACAAGTTGACTGGAAACTGTATTTATAGTAGTCATAGTACTATTACCAAGTTCTCACGCTGCAATTTCCTCCATTCACAGGCCTGGCTACAACCTGTCAAACGACTCCTTTATAAATAGTCGTATCAAAACACCTCTTCTAATTATCTATTTGTTTCTAAGAAACAACTTGCCTTTAAGCATATTTAACTGGTTCTTCACAAATGATTGTACGGTTGAAACATCCTGATAAAATGTTCCGTTGGTTGCATACAAAATGTTTTCTAAGGTTCTGCCTGATCTCTTCACTAGAGTTGAATGCATATGTCATTGCCTTGATGCCTGAAACAAATTGATCTAAAGTGGCGTTAATTACTTACTGTTTGCAGGGGGAAACATGCATGGGATGGGGTAGTGAAACTTATGTTTAAGCATTGGAATCAAACGGAATAACCCATTAGACTATTCTTCTGCAAACTTCATGCTGTACCTTCCTGCATTCTCTACAGCCAAATACATTATGTGCCAATTTCATTGGCTTGAAAAATATCAAGTGGTAAACTGCTCTGGCTATTTTTTAATGTAGTTTTTACCCTTGTTTGAAGTTTTAACACATGCAAGAGGTCATGGAAGAAGAGATAAAATAGTCAGGCCTCTTAAATTCAGACATTGAGCATGAGCAAGGATGTAGGTGTCATCAAAAAATGTTTTCAAGGTAAAACCTAGACCAACAAGGCTGAAAACACTGGAATTATTGTGGCAGTTTGGAGGGAAATCAACAACAACAAAAGGACGTCATTGTCGTATAAGAACGATTCTAGAATAAGATTATGTAAGAATAGCACAGACCATATAGATTCTTCTTAGATATGCAATGTAAATAGACAGTTGATAGGCTAAATGTTATTAACTTTAAAAATCTAATAAGAAATTGGTCAGAGGACATAATGAAATCATCCCTGAAATGGGGAAAACCGCATAAGAGTGACAGAGGGCAACTGAAACCAAATACTGCAAGTTAATGATCAAGTGTTAAGAAGTTAGATAATCAGAAGAAAAGTAGAACTAAAAGCTAAAACTTCTAATATTGAATTTTGAAGTGGCAAGATAATATCTTTTATTTATTAAAAACCTAACATTGTCAGATACTCTCCAGATGTTATCAATAATCTTCACACACACACACATTTTATGGAGTAGGTTTGTTTCTGAACCAAATGGCCTCGCCTCCTGGTGAGTTAAATAAGACTCTACACCACTGGAAGTTGTCTCACAAAGTAAAATGTATTTGCAGCAAATAGAAGGCCATGAGGAATCATTTCCAAAGTCATGGCGTCCTCGATCAAAGGGGAGCAGGAGCTTTTATTTCAGATGGGGAATGAATATTCCAAAAGGGAGGCTCAATTGGAAAACATGCTTTCACACACACTGTGGGTTAGGGTAATGAGGCCTAAGCTCCTCCTGGAGAGATCTTAGCCTTAAAGGTAAGGCAAAGGTCATGGGCGTAGCTCTTGTGGTGAGGCTTGGTCAGTTTCAGGATGGTTGGTGGTTACATCTCCTTAACAAACGAAAGGAAAAAACAACTTGGAGAAATAGTTAATTACTTTCAAACTCACCCTTGAGTTTCTCAAGGAGCCTAGTCGGTGATAGGTTGTCTTTTTGTTTCCCATTTACAAGGTGGAAATTAGGATCCATGAAGAGTATATGTGGTTAATGATCATGCAGTTGATAGGTGCTGGATTTTGAGTTTAGATCCAGTGCATTTGAATTCCATATTTTACTGTCTTTGAACTACTCCATGCTGTATTTAATTAACCAAAGGCAGTATTTAACTATGATTGGTGGCCTTCATCATTTTCATATGCAAAAGTGTAATTAGTCGGGTAGCATAGTTCTCCAATGTGGATTACTCTTTCAGTTATGCCAGGTTTTAAGACCATTCACATTAATTCTAAATTTCTGCCTACAAATGTACTTTATGGTTAACAAGGGAAACAAAACAAAACAATAGAGGATCTAGAGCACAAAGTCTTCACAAATTTATTGAAGTCAAGCAGATGTATTGAAATCATAGCATCCTTGGATAAGAAGGCATCACAGTCAAGGTTTAATCAGACAGAACCACTGGATGATGTGTGTGTATATGTGTGTTTGTGTACACATATGTATAAATATGTAATATTTGTTACATGGATTTTTTTCGAACACAATTAGAGGACTGAATACACAGTTTTTGTGAGGCTGTTGTTTCAGTGCAGGACACACAGTTCATAAGGAAACATGGACATAAGTGTGAAAAGCAAGGAAAAATGGCAACCTGTCAGGGTGGGATGCACAGAAGGGGTTAAACCTGAATCCATCTCTCACTGCCTCCAAACCTCCTTCTTCCAATGCAGGTATCCTCCAGCACCACATGGAGCCCTTCATCACGAAGCTGAACTGGACAATTTCCTCAAGGAACTGGAGAAGTAAGTTCTGGAGGAGGAGGAGCTGCAGGCCCTGTTGTTGCCCCCAACAACCAAGTGAACCAGCAGATAAATGATGACCTCATGTATGGGTTGCAACAGCCCCTCATGTCCTTCACACACCTTCCAGTCCAAACAGAAGACAGTGCTGCTTCGCTTGTGCCTTGACATTCTCACACTAAATGTCTCTTGTGACCTTTCTCCCACAATAACCTGGGACTATGCTAAGAAGGGAATTCTAGGAAATGTAGTTTTCTAAACTGATACAATGCAAATTCATCTCAAAAGAGATTTTAAACATTTCATAAATCAAACATTACACGCTTTAATTAACCGGAATATAATTTCTTTTTCTCAGCTGCAATGATGTTCATTTCCACTCTGTTTTAGCTGTCTACAATCATGATATTAACTTATGCTCATTATCATCCTAAATTCCTTCTCCTATGAAATCATAAACCGCAATATGCCCACTTTATTTCTTCCAACTAATGTAATACTCATGTGTCTATTACGTCTGTTATCTTTTATTTCTTGAATATCTTTAATTTTGGCTGAGAGTCTTTTTGAAATGCTCCATTTATGTTATCACTAACTCTTTCCAGATTCAAAATATAAAAATGCAAGTAAGAGCAGGATGATAAATACTTGTACATATGTATGCAAATGCATGTGTTAGCAGTGATGGGCCACGTGTGTGTTTGTGACTGAGTGAGAAAATGGTCATAATGACTCCTGCTACCGTCATCCAATATGTTATATTCAAGAGGGTGTATAGGTTATACTACAATAAGCACAATTTTGGGTTGCTGTTTAACATGATTAAAAATACAAAAAAATAGTTACTAAATGGCTAATCAAAGTTTCAATAACTTTTATACCTTCTTGTTGGAGAAATAAAGATATTTTTCTTCAGTCTTCACATCCAAGCAGACTACCTTGCCTAGAAGAAAGAATAGTTCACTCAACCCATAAACTGAAAGAGATGGGAAAGAAAAAATAGTGGAGGGGAGAAAATAGGAAATAACAGTTGTATATATAGAATATTGAGATCTAAAAAAAAAAAAAAAACTGTCTAGAGAGGACTTAATCCACTCAAACAAATTAATTAAAGCTAATAATCTTTGAAAATTAGTTTGTTGTCCTTTCTACTCTAAAGTAAGTCCTTTTCCAAAATTAAATGTTATAGTGATAAATGTCAATTAAAGGTAAAGCTGCCACTACAAATATCCACAGAACACTGTGAGTTCAGAAACCTTTGGGGCTGCTCCTAAAATGTAAATTCCCAGAGGAAAAAAAAAACTATTAGGAAAGTTAATTTATGTTTGAAACTAATCAGTTCTCCAAAAACTCGTGTTGTTCTCTGAGATTTCTTTGGAGTCTGCTATATTTATGACTTTTCTCAAAACCGTGTTTATTGTTCTGAAAATAAATGAAAGGCACTGACATCTGGCACTACTCTAACCGTGCATGCTGACGGATTGGAACAGTTAAAATAAATGACTTGGAAGCGCTTGTCAATTTTACTGCAACTTGCTAGTTTCAACAATATGTCAAAATTTGAGATTGTCACTACCCTTTCACAAATTTGAAGTGGAATTGTTCAAAATATTTAAAAAGTTACACTTTTGTAAGTTATAATACAAAGCTTGCTACATTTAAACATAAAATAATTCTTTAATTACATGTGGCAAATGATAAGAGAGCACAGAGAAAAGGAAATTGATTCCCAGATGGTAAGATGGCTATCTAAGAACAAGACATGCAATGTAACATTTTCCTTCTGGATAAATTTACTGTCAGACTGTCAAGTTAGGAAAATGTGATAATAACTTAACTAAAC
The DNA here is from genome assembly GCF_020826845.1 of Diceros bicornis minor. NCBI lineage: Eukaryota > Metazoa > Chordata > Mammalia > Perissodactyla > Rhinocerotidae > Diceros > Diceros bicornis. The sequence goes on from NC_080777.1 coordinate 19,322,470, forward strand.
TTTCCATAATATTATTTTTAACAAAGTGGAAAAATATGGACTGAGGCTTTATCAAATTTGGTACATATAGACCTACATGTATAATTTATGCAAAGACTACTGATGACTGTTTTAATGCCACTTTGGAGAAAAAGCTCTTACTGGCATATATTAAACTAAATAAATAGTTATTTAGCAAACTCAATCGATATTTGTTCTGAAGATTTTGATAAAGACGTATAAGGACATAATTAAATCGGGGATAAATAACACTCAGCAATAGAGCTGATATGCTCTTTGAAATAAATAAAATTTATGATATCCCAAATGGGATGGGTTAAAAGAATAAGGTGAAATATCACAGTGGCTACTGTAAATTCTGCAATTAGCATTAAAAAAGAGATACTGGATTAAGTAGAGACTAGATACCAAAAGTGAAGGAGAAACAAAGCAGATGGAAGGATGAGGCTAAACACTAGTCCAAAATTGCAGTAATAATTTAGTATGAACAGACATAAGAATGAGAATCAGAAAAAAATTGATATAGCCATATAGAAAAACCAACAAATAGACCAGATTTGACAGGAAGGATTAATCATGGGTAAAATTCAGTCCAATTCATATGATGTGTTCTATTTCCACAATATTAAATATTTGATTGGAGTTTATTTGTTCCAGTGGGTGATGGGGTAAAATGTACAAAATAATGTATCCCAGTATCTGGAACAAGTATGAGAAATTGAAGAGTATCTTCTTGAAGCTTCCTAATTAGACATAAATGATAATGGCTAGCTGGGTATAGCTTGATTCCTGAGACTACGAACAATATTTTCGTTATCAGTAGTTTCGAACAGTCACAAATCGCCGTTTCTATTATAATTTGCACTTAGTGGCTTGAATATGGTGCATGGCTGTGATTATTAAATAGAGGTTTGTGTATCTATCAAGCAGCAAAGTGGAATGCTAATGGAATACTGAGTTGAAGGATAAATATGTTAGGTCATTCTGTGCTCAGATATATTACTCAAAGAATATGGTAAGAATTAAGCAAAATTAAATGATATTCTCTTATTCTCAAACAAAACTATCCTGTAAACATTTAATGGATATTTAAGACAAAGCACATTTTTATTTGCTAAACTACTTTTATTTGTTATTTATTTGTTAAACTACTTTTCAACTTGAATAAGCCTATTAAATGCAGTCTGATTTTCAGAGTGTCATATATATACCTGTGTGTGTACATGAGCGAATGTGTCTTGATTACTGTATTACAACCAATTGTAGTGTCTTCGGTATGTACGTCTCTTCCAGAATCTCTCCACAAGCCTCACGTTGACAGGGTCAATGCCATTTATTCAAGCTCAATAAATAATTTGGGAATGAATGAATAAAAATTCACAAGAAATGTAGAGTCAAAGCATGCTTTGTTCAAACTCCCCTAGTTATACATACTTGCCCTCATAACTAATTATTTTTTCCTAGCAATTTTATTCCAATTACTCGCAGGACATAAAAGCCATGATGTCAATTTGGGAGGTGACTTGAATGTGTTTGATTTCCCTCAAGTGATGTAAAATTGGCAATATTGGCAGGCTTCAAGAAAAGATTTTTATCCTCACACCTTACTCAGATGAGATAAATAAATTCTATCAATAAAGCATTTTATTAACTCTGCTTACAGTGTATATAGTAGTCATTTGTTTGGTCAATAAATTGCTGATTTTTATTGGTCATGCCATTTTAAACAGCATAAAATGAAGCTACATAACAACCTAAGGCAGAAAGGAAAGGCTTTCATTGACAATATAAAAAAAAATTGGAGAAGGTGAAGATATGACTAGTAAAATAAAAATTTGGTCAGCACAGCAAGAACATCACAATTAGAGCAAAAGAGAAAAGAATTTTACAATTTTACTATTGAAATCAAATTCTGCCTGTATTGATGTGTATCAAGTATTAGTTAAAAATTACTTATTTTTTTAAGAACAGAATTTTTGAAGAGCAGACCGATAAATATGACATCTTAAAATTAATCCCTAGTTAATGAGTATCTATAAGTCTCAGTTTTTACATTGTAAAAAATAGTGCATATGAGGAAATAAGTTAATTTTTTTTTTCATCAATCTCCTCACAGTTCTGTCTACTTTATAATTCTTTTTAAGGACCCAATTTTTGGTTTTGATGATCCTCTTATACCTTTGTTTTATATTTCATTAATTTCTGCCATTAGAAATTGGAATCTCTTTCCAGTACTTTTACATGGGAATTTTCTCTGATTCATTTTACAAGTATTTAACTTTGACACGCCATGATTTTATTTTCTATCTTATTATTTTCCTAATATGAGAATTTAATGCTACAAATTTCCCTTTCTTTAACATGGTTTGTGTATCGCACAACTTTTTTTATGAATGGTTTCTTTGTCCACTAGTTCTAAGTAGGTTTTTCACTCTATTATGATTTCTTCTTTGATCTATCAATTGTTATATATGTGTTCTCAATTTATAAATATAGGGATTGCAATTTTTTAATACTAATTTCTCCTTTAATTGAATTATGGTCAGAGAAATAGTTTGTTTAATACACATTATTTGAATACTTTGGAGTGTGCTCTATTAATAATTATAGCAAACATTTATATAGCACTTATTATATGGCTTGCATATATTAAGTCATTTAATCATCTTCGGAACTAAGAGAATAAGGTCTCCACATCTATGTCACATTTTACTGTACAGGTTGCTAAAAGAGAGATGAAATCGTGGAGATGAGTGGTTTTAAAATAACATATAACAGTTCAAGTCTGAATTATAAGGTTCCTCAGCCTTTCCTTTGTTTACAAAAATTAAAACAACTCTGCAGAGTCTTTTTGTATAAAGATGGGACAGAAAATATACAAAACAGGCATCTCATGCTGAGAAAATATCCATCTTGACTGTGCTAATTTTCTCCATCACTAAGAATGGAAGATTGTACAATAAATCAAAATCAACATCATCTCACGTGGAAGGGAATGTGCTTCGCTGAAACTGATGTGGAACTGAAAACTTTGTTATAAAGAAAGAGGCACAAGCAATAATAAACCTTGAGAAACAAATACAAAATAAAATAAAACAGCAAAAAAACTAAATGCCATACTAACATTTACCTTAATATCCATTTACGGTGTCAAATATCTTCTCTTCCCATCCCCAAATCCTGCCTGCTGCCTAGTAATGGCCCAAATGAACTTGAATCAAAAGGCAAGGGGAAACAGTGTGTCAGTCTATTAGGATCAGTTTCACAGGGTACAGAGCAGGGTGAAAGATGGAGAGTGCATCTCGAGGGCAACACGAAATATACAAGCACACATATAAGATTAAACTTTTGTTATTCAGTTATCACAGAGGTTGTTTCTAGAACATTAGTGTCTCATGCTAGTGAATGAGCAATGGATATTTACTAAATGAGGGTAGGAATAAATTATCAAGTATACTTCATAGTCTAAAAAAAATTACTTAAAAGGAAATAAAACTAAGTGCTAATTCCAGTAAGGAAGTGTTACTAGAAGTGTCACATTGGAAAGTTGAATACAATTTATTAATTTTTAAATTAAATATTATGTGTTTTCTTATGCTCGTTAAAAAAAGCTTTATATTCTATCTGATATACATGTCTCAAAGTGCATAAATGAATTAAAATAAACTCTAATACTAAACATAATACTTTCATTTGAAATATATTATAAATATTCTATATTTACTTTACTATATATAGCAAAGTATTTATGTATAAAATAAGATTTAATGAGATAAATTAACTTAAACCAAAATCAATGTCTTTTGAATCTAGTTATTAAAATTAATCCATATATCTCCTAAGAGAATATTACTAATTTAAGGTGTAGTCCTAATGAATATATTCTTCGGGAGATTTTTGCATTTATAATTATGAAATATCCTCTTTTATTTCTAAAATTTGCTAATTCTAATACGAAGTTAATAAGAATATTTATTGAGGCATTTTATATGTAAAAATACTCTCCTAATTACTACCTATAGATATTTTCTAAAACTAATTTTAACTCTATGAAAAATATTAGAATTTCCATTTTTTTAAATAAATGAAGAAACAGAGTTTTGGATATTTCAAGTAGCTGTCCAAGGTCATGCAGCTGGAAGACAGGAAGTTAAAGACTGACCCTAAGTCTCTGAGACTGATGACCAATGATTTTAATCTCAATGTTATTGAACTGAAAACCAACAGAAAAAGGAAATGTTTTCAGCTCACGAACTTCTTCATGGTATTCATTTGAATCATGATCATATTGGGAATAAATATAAGTATAAAATATACATCTCATTTACTTAAATGGTAAGCTCTTTGAAGACAGTAATATTTATATTGTACTTTGCACTATTCTTTGTTTAATGAATTCCTATTTCTGATGAAAATATTTTCTTATCACAGAGAACCAACACCAGATTTCCCTTCAGAATACAGTTGTTCTAAGTAAAATGTAACAGAAAATGCTTATAGAGAAGCAGTTTCATGAAATGTCTAATGTTTAGTAGATGATGACTACAAAGACCAAAGAGCATTGACTTATTTTGTTCAATTTTTTATACATTCTATCACCTCCAGTATAATTTAATTTTAACTTAGTAGCAAAATATAGCTTCAGGCGCTGTCTAGCATAGTTATATATAAATCTTTATCGTCATTCAATATCAATTAACTGAGGAACTTTCCTTTATTTTTCTCTATGATAATAAACAAAATGCTACATTTATTTCCAGGTTGCAATAATTTTTTATCAAAACCACGTATCTTATATTATACCTATGACCTAGCCCCATTCTCAAAGGTTACTCATTAAAATTGATTAATCTTTTCTGAAATGATATGATACAAATTCCCTTTCCCTCACTTGAATGTACAGAGTTGTCATCTACACAGATTATTTTTTAACATATAAAATAGCTTTAAAAAGTTTAATGCATTTCATTATGGTGCTTAAAAACTACAGAGATGATTTAGTATGTTCCCACACCTGTGTTTCCCTATAGAGTGTGTTTTATAATTTTATGTAAATAAATCTATCTGAATGTGAAACTGGTTTCCTAAGTTTCAAAATTATAGATGTGTGAAGGGCATTGAGAGTTGTTGATTTTCTTTTCTTTCTTTTTTCCTTAAGCCTTAGTCCAAATAGTCCTTTTAATAAAGTATGTAATTATTATCCAATATTCATTTTTAATCATTTAAAAATGCAGAAATGAAAAAGCTAATTTCAGAGCATCTGCATTAAAATAATAATATCTTAAGAGAATCACTATTTTAAGGTCACCCCATTTCCCTGTCCCGACCCCATCCACTCTATCTAAGCATTACCAATGGCCCATCCCCATACCCTCATTTATTTGCTAAAATCAGTTCTCACCAAGTCTGCAGTTTATTTTTATCCTATATTCTCATGTCCAATAGCTGAAGTTTCCCTGCATTTAATCTATTCGTCTCTCATCTATCCTGAACTTAATGACCAATCTCATTTTTTTTTTCTAAAATCACATTTTCCTTATAGCTTTGCCTCTCAAAATCTTCAATGGATCCTCTGTACCAAAGAAAATATTAAATACTTCAATCTTGAATTCAAGGCACTAGAAAATACCATCTTTCCAGGCTTATCTTCTATTATTCTCCTACATAGAGAATGTACTTCACTGAAGCTATGCTGCTTTATACATAAAATTTTCATTGCATTTTCCACTACTGTTCTTTTATCACACCATTACCCTTTAATGTAAAATTGCCTTTTTCCCCACATTTTTCCCTCTCTAAATTTTCTCCTACCCTTCAAGCTCTAGCTAGCTTAAATCTTGCTTATTCCAAAAACCCATTTTCAAGGACTCCAGGCAAAAGTGTTATTGTTTCTACTCTAAATGCTTATGTAATTCAACATCTGTCTACATTTATGAATGTATTATTCACTAGTCCATAGTACTGTGAAAGGCATTTCAAATGTTTAATTTCCTGGATTGATTTTAGAGAACTATTTATCTTACCCTGGCTCTTAGAAGGGTGGCTTCCTGACATCAAATATATATTTGATGAGTGAAGATGCTATTTACCTAACAAGAAAAGTGGGAAATAACAGAGAAATGATTCAAAAGAAGGAGTTAATTCATAGTACTTCAAATGCTTAGGTTTCCTCCTAGATAGAGTCTTCTTCCTTATTTTATGTCCTTCTTTGTTAATGTTGTGGTTTAACACTTATTGAGCATAGGAAATGTGGTTGGCACTGTATACAACTAAAGATCTAGATAGGCATGATTTCTTTTCAATGAGCTTGAAATATTTATAATAAAAATAAGGCCAAAAAGGATATGAATGACTCAGACTAAAGCAACATCTTCATTATCAACTTACTTTCCATTCTCTCTATTTTTCTCTACTTTTGATCCTCTTTTCTCATGTCTGGACAATTACCATGGCTCCCAAACTAGTTTCCCTATCAATAACTTTTTCCTCCATGCTTGTTCTTCCCAAATTGCAAGTATTTAAAACATTATTTTCATTCAGATTCCTCCTCTATTTAAATACATTGAATAATTTCCAATTGCTGTTATGAGGTCATTGTAGATACTTTCTAAACTTTCATGTCACTGTCAGTTCAAATAAATTCCGACTCACTTTTTTATCCATCTATGTTCTTTTTTCTAGTACTTTTGAAAATGTTATTCCTTCCCCCAGCTATGGCCAAACCCAGTGTTATCATCTTCATCCCCTATTACTCTCTTGTGTATTCAACTACCTTAAGAATCCCATCAATCTTCCCTATGTTCAACCTTTCACTCTCTTTTCTCATTTTCACTTATGCTTAAAGAGTCTCAAGTATATCCCACCTAGGGAAAGAAAGCAAACAAACAAGAAGAGCCTAGAACACATGTTCCCTCTAGCTTTCCAGAATGTTTTTCCTTCCTATCATAGCTATATCAAAACTAAGAATCTTTGTTAGAAGTGACAAAAATCCAAAATCAAATAGTTTTAAACAAAAAATGAAATATCTATCTCATGCACCTTAAAAAAAAGACATAGGTCATATTTTAGGCTTGGCTTGATAGAAAATCTCAATGCCCGTGCATTGAGAGTCTTTTCCACGGCCGGGCTCCTTCATGATGGTAAATGATTACAGAGCTATAAATTTCATGTTCTCAACAGCCATTTTAGGGAAGACAATGTGCCCCTCTGTCTTTAAAATTCCAACAGACATCAATCACATGTATTGGCTGTGATTGGTTACTTGCCCAGTGAGTAACCAATCTTGAATCAGTCATCTGGTCATGAGTGTGGGTTATGCTTACTGATTTACTGGCTAGAGATAAGCCCTAAACTGGAATGAGAAAAACATTGGTGAGAATGTAAGAAAGGAAAGTTCCACGAAGAAAAAACATTGTGCTATTGATTAAATGTTGTGGAGGCAAAGAACAAATACCTGCTATGCTAATTAGATGTCTTGAATAAGTTGGCTACTTTGCTTTTTTCCCTTCTAATTTACACCTAATAAAAATACACTCTAGTTTTTAACTTCATCAATTCGTTGCAATTTCTCTATCCAAATCCACATTTGACTAATGCCCACTTTTTTTTTTTACCATTCATTTATTCAGCAAATTTTAAGAGCACTCTATGTCCCTGTCACTGTTAATATGCCCTTTAGATAATAGACAAGGGTCATTGTCCTAGTGGGGCTCACATCTGGGAGCAGGAGACAAAATAAGCATTAGACATTCTAAATTAAGAAAAGTATAAAACATGTAGGATTGTCAGAGTAGTCTCCACTAAGAAAAAGACATTTGAACAGGAGATTGAAGTGAGTGAGGAGAGAGTTTGTCAAGTGACTATATGGAGATAGAGGATCCCAGGCAGTGGAAAGAGTCAGTACCAGCAACCTATGGGAATGAAATGACCGGAGTAGATAACAAACAGCAGGGAGGCTGGTGTGGGTTGGAGTGAAGTCACCTCAGTAAAGTGTAGAAAGAGTTTAGGACAAAGTTCAGGTCCAGGGATAATCAGAATAACTCATTACTCATTGTAATGAGTATGGATTTTACTCTGAGAGAAATGGACAAGCATTTGAGAATTCTGGACAGAGCAGTAGTGTGATCTGACTTATATTTTAAAAGGAATAGCATTCATATGTTGAGAATACTCATTGGGAGGAGAACGAGAGATGAATTAAGAGGTTGATAATCCCAGGGAGAGGTTATAGGAGCTCTGAACAGAATGGAGGCTGTGAAGGTGATGTGAGGACAAATTTGAATATATTTTGATGGAGGAGCCAAGAGGATTTTCTGATGGCTTGAATAAGGTATGCCAGACAAAGTAGAGGAGATATGAATGATTTTAACTTATTTAGCCTCAGCGATTGTAATCAAGGAATTTCCTTCAACTAAAACGGGCAGATGGTGGAGCCACTGTGGCTGGAAGATCAGGACTTCGGTTTTGATTTATTAAATTTGAGCTATCTATTAAGTGAGTATTTCTTAAATTTTACGTACATGAAACCACCCTGTGGTATTGGTAAAATGCAGATGTCAGTTCAGTAGATCTGGGTGGTGTTTGAGAAAATGCATTTCTAACATACTCCCAAGAAATGTTGACACAGCTCATGCGTGTACCAGACATTGAGCAGCCAAGGAGTAGACATCCAAGTGAGAAGTTGAGTACATGTCTGGTTTTCAGATGAGAGGTCTAGTGTGTAGATAAAAAGTTATAAGCAGGCAAAATATGGACTATATTTGGAACTACAAGAAGGTTTAAAATCACCAAGAGAGATGTATATAGAGGACCTAGGGCCTATGTCTTGTTCTCTCTAAGATTAAGAGATCTGGAAGAAGAAACAGTAGTGAAAGCTGAAAAGGAATGAACAGTAAGGATAAGATGAATGTTACGTAGTAGGATCTAAGTGATGAAAGTGTATCAAGGAAAAGGAATGACCAAATGTGTCAAATCAAGTATTAGTAGGACAATTAAGGTGAGGACTGTGTATTGTCTACCAGAGGTAACTTGGTGGAAGTGACCAACTGGTATCTTGTTAAGCATAGTTTTGGTGTAGTGGTGAAGGCAAAAGCCAGAATGTGTTGTTTCAGACAGATTGCAAGGAGAAGAATTGACAAAAGTATGTATGGACGAATCTTAAGGAGATTTGCCGAGTACAGAGCAAAAATGTGTGGTAGTAGCAATCAGATTATTAGGATTAATGTTTGTGTGTGTGTGTGTGTTTGTTTTTAGATGGAAGAGAATTAATATGATGCTTGAATGGTATAGCCAAGAGAGAGTGAACATTCGATAATACATGAGAGAGAAGAGAATTCTTGAAATGGTGTCCTTGAATAGATGAGATATAGATGAGATCTATTGTTCATGTAAATTAGTTTTGTCCATAGCTATGAGCACTGGCAGTTCGTCTTTGGTGTTGAGAGAGAAAGTAGAGCAATAAACACAGGTGCAAGCAGATGCATAGGTGTGGTGGTGGGAGATTACAGGAGACTCCATGTTTACATGTTACATGATTACATGACTCCATTTTTTCTGTTTATTAATAAACTTTACTTTTTAGAACAGTTTTAGATCTACAGAAAAAATCAGCAGACAATATAGAGAGCTGGCGTGCATCTGCCCTCTGGACATCATTTTCCCTATTTTTAATATCTTACATCAATATGGAACATTTGTTAAAAATAATGGACCAGTGCTGATACATTATTATTAAGTGAAGTCTTGTGTTACTTATATTTCCTCAGTTTTTACTTAATGATTTTTTCTGTTCCAGGATCCCATTCAGGGGACCAAATTACATTTGTCATGTGTCTTGGCCATGACAGTTTCTCAGACTTTCCTTGTTTTTGTTAACCTTGAACATTTTGGAGAGTACTGGTCAGGTATATTGTTGAATACCTCTCAATTGGAATTTGTCCAATGTTTTACTTATGATTAGAGAGGGGTTATAGGTATTGGACAGGGAGGTCATAGGGCTAACGTGCCATTTTCATTACATCATGTCATGTGTACATACAGTCAACATGATTTATGACCCTTGATATTAATCTTGCTCATCTGATTGAACTAATTTTCATCAGATTTCTCCCCTGTAAAATTACTTGTTTCCCGCTTTTCATACTGTGATATTTGGAAAGAAGTCACTATGTCCAATCCTCTCCTTTAGGGTAGATATCTACATAATTTATTTTGGAATCTTCTGCATGAGAGACTTTTTATCTTATCAATTTATTATTAATAAAATACCAAATTATTTCCAATAATTTACTTATAGCAGTATGGACTCAAGGATATATGTTTTATACTTTGGGTTATAATGCAATACTTTTTTGTTGTTGTTGTTCACATTGTTTCAGCTTTGGCTTTTGGGAGCTCCTTCACATGGCTCCTTAGTCCTGTGCCTTTTTGACATATCCTCATCAATGTGTTCTTTTTTTGGGAGGAGTGCACCTCATTAATTTCTGGAACAAGAGACTCCAGGCTCATCTTGCATATTTTCTACTTTGGTCCTAGAGCCAACCATTTCTCTAAGAATTCTTTATTCATTCTATTGGAGAATGGTATTAGAAACAAAGATCTGAGTGTTTGATGTGCTCATTGCAAAAGGCGTCATTTCTTTTAGGCTCCCTCAGCTGACAGAGCAAAGAAATATGTGTATGTGTACGAACCTACGAATATACATATATCTATAAATGTTTCTATCTGTATTTGTCTTATCCGTAATATGTTAAACATGAGTTATTAGTGAAGTCTCCAAATCTACTCCATTAACAAATGGGTCATTCTACCCTTCTTCCCTTGCTGATCTGGAAATTTTCACTCAGTGAGTGAGAAATCTGGTTCCAACTATATGCCCTCTATTTACTTAATTGTTCAATTTCATTATACATGAAGAGCAGTTTCAGAACTGGTAATCCATACCCCTTTGAGAAACAACTCTATTTACTAGAATACAGTACTTACGTGCAATTTCTCTTCCATTTAGTCTTATAGAGTCCATTCATTTCCGAAGCTAAGTTAGGTCTACAACTTTTCTCCTACTTTCTTCAGTGAGGTTGATACATGCTCTTGTAATACATTATCTTGTCACACTATTCATTCTTTCTTGGGATTTCTAACCTCCTACCTGATTTCTTTACTTGCATACACGTATATGAACTCCGCCACAATAAAATAGCAATCCAATGACTACTTGCCACTTGAATTTCGCTCTCTTTCTCTCTTCCTCTAGTTTCTGACTTATGTTCTTTTAGCTTTCTCTATATTTCACAAATTGCTTCATTTTGATTTTTTTATCCTGGGTTTTTTCTTTCTTTAAATTTCTGTATTATACCAGGTTATGTTTTTTCTCTTTTTCTGCCATTATGGACCATCTTTTTTTTTTTTTTCCTTCGTGAGGAAGATCAGCTCTGAGCTAACATCCATGCCAATCCTCCTCTTTTTGCTGAGGAAGACCGGCCCTAAGCTAACATTCATGCCCATCTTCCTCTACTGTATACAGGATGCTGCCACAGCATGGCCTGACAAGCGGTGCATCAGTGCGCACCCGGGGTCCCAACCTGGGCCGCCAGCTGCAGAGCATGCGCACTTAACCGCTATGCAACGGTGCCAGCCCCATTACTGACCATGTTTAATGGTCCCTCACTTTCATATAGATGAAGAAAGAAATCTGAGTGTGGCATGCGGCCTTCAGGTCTTCAAAGACTGATTTCTTGCTTCGCTTCCCAGATACAACTTTGAAAGATGCCATACTTCAAATTTAAATTCTATTCTCCCAATTGTTTATTTATTAAGCAAATAATTTTGAGCATCCAAAATGCCAGTCACTCTACCAGGTGCTAATTCAATGTAAAGGAAGCTGGCTATATAATACTTGCACCCAGGCTCCTAGACACACTCATCTCTCTGCATAGACTATCTTCCTTTTTCCTGTGCCTATTCACTGACATAACTGCCATCTAGCCTTTAAATTCCATTTAAAGGTTATAAAAATCTTCTCCAAATAATCTAGTTTCCAGGTAATATAGTAGGTGATAGATAACTGAGGTAATATAGTAGGAGGCTAGACAATTAGGAATACAAAATAAACGTATGCATAGAAAGAAAATATAATGCAAGTTTACCAGAAAGCTTATAACCTGAAAGACATAGTTTAGCATATTGAGTGAGGCATTTAAGAAGGGGATCCTGAGTGCACAGAGATTTGGGAATGGCTATAATGTTAGTTTTCGCATCTTACATAGTGAATTGAATGAAAATGAAGAAATACTGTAACTCAGAAAAAGTAACACTGTTTATGGCAACTAGAGAGAGTCACGGAAACTGCAGCTGTTCCCTCCTGTCTAAAAATGCTAAATTTAGAAAACTGGACTCGTATTAGAAAACATTAAAATATATTAAATAATATTATATTGCTTACTTTATCTTCTCTAATCAGATATCTTACCCTTTTAAACTGTTCTCACTTTAAATATTTTTCAAACATTCTAATTTCTTAATTTATACTTTCATGGCAAGTTTTATAATCTACAAAGCACATAACATAATGAACAGAAGCCAACAAACAGTTTCTTGCCTGTAGCACATTAGTAAGCAAAATCCTCGCTAATATAAATCATCCTTAAAACTATTAAGACAGTTTGCATTTACTATCTCAATGGAATTAAGACCAACAGGCGGTACCTTTCATTGATAATCGTATTAGTGTATATTTTAAATTCTCTAAATGTGACAATTACCACCATTGTTAAATACATCCACCTTAATACACAGAGTTACTATTTCTTCTTTTTCACATAGATTTTTAGAAATGGAAGTTCATCATTAGCTCTTTAATTATTATAACTGGATCATAAAATGTTTTTATTAATATTTTCATTAAACTTTGTTACTAGTTCCAAAAAAAAAGACTATTTGTAAAGTATTATAAATATGAATAACTTACATTCTCCCAGGTGTTTCTCAGGGAAGATGTTTGAGAAAGCCTTTGGTAGAATTACATTTATAAAGATTTTAATGGTGTTAAATTTTTGATGGAATATTTCAAAATGTGTAAACATATTGTCAAAACATTTAATGAGATGTTTAACAATAATGTAATTAACATAACACTAACTAGAAATATGAAACTTAGAGAAAAAGATTTTCTCATCAGTGTCTATATATCACATACAGTAGTGCCCCCCTTATCTACAGGGGATACGTTCCCAGACCCCCAGTGGATGCCTGAAACTGCAGATAGTACTGAACCCTATATATACTGCTTTTTCCTATACATACCTATGATAAAGTTTAGTTTATAAATTAGGCACAGCAAGAGATTAACAACAATAACTAATAAAAAGAGAACAATTATAACAATATACTGTAATAAAAATTACCATAAACTTTAGCAACCTCAGCATATGATTTTTTTTTTTTTGCTGAAGTTGAGAAGTTGCACATTTTCACTTAAAGGAAGCACTATATAGCTTCTCTTTGGCATATCTGAATTGCCAACATCAGTACTGTTTTGCTTTGGAGCTATTATTAAGTAAAATAAGGGTTACTTGAACACAAGCACTGCAATACTGTGACAGTCAATCTGATAACCGAGGCAGTTACTAAGTGACTAACAAGTGGGTGGCATATACAATGTGGATATGCTGGACAAAAAGATGATTCAGACCTGGGTGAGATGGAGCAGGACAATGTGAGATTTTATCACACTACTCAGAATGGCATGTAACTTAAAACTTACAAATTTTTTATTTCTGAAATTTTCCATTTAATATTTTTGGATCATGGTTGGCCGTGGGTAACTGAAACTGTGGAAAGCAAAACCACAAATGAAGGAGAATTACTGTATCTGCTGTTGAAATAAATTAAATCACTTATTAGATTTCAAATATAGCATTTACATATTAAAAAATATATATTTGAGTGATGAAAATGAATTAATGTTTCAGTGGTTTTTAATAGAGATATAAAATTTTATCACATTGATTACAATATGAAAAGAAAACTGCAAATGGGATTTTAAAATGATAACATTTTTGATAGTTAAGAAATCTCATGGTACTTAAGAACTTTTGCACATGTTAAAAGTAACTAGAACACAAATATATTTTGAAGATTAAATTGTAGCTAGACTACTTGCAAATATTTAAAAGTCATATGACTGAATAAAGAGATCCTGATTTACATAAAAATAGAAATATTTCTGACAAATTAAAGTTTTCATTTTGATCCTATCTTTTGCCTTTCACAGTTATCACAAACAAACTACATATGTGCTGAGTTCTCCTGAAATAGGAAGCATAAGCTAGTGTTGTTATAGTCTGCTAAAGCAAGAGGTGATAGAGAGAGTAAGCCATGGACATGGAGTAAAGATACAGACTTTCCTCTCGTCACATCAACTTCATGGCTGTCAACTGATTTTTGGTGGCCTCAGTCAAGGTACTTTGATTTTCTGAGGTCCTGTTTCCTCATCTGTAAAACATTGGGTTCTAGTATCTTCACTTTAAAGAGAACATTGAGGCTTTCTGCATACACTTCTCTGATTGTGAGAAATACATTAGTAAATATATCAAAGTGTTTTGTGTATTTTTAAAAAACAAAAATAATCTTAATTACAATAAAAAATTACATATTTTATAAGAATATTTCTAAAAATCCGTAAATTTTCTAATAGATCTAATTACAGATGCTATACATTTATGAGGTTTGATGTAGTTTAAATTAAGAATGCATATTTTACATATTTATATTTACATTATATATACTTTATTATATATACATATATGTGTATATGTGCATATATATATACACACACAAATATTTGTGCTTAATTATATATGAACTTTTACCTCAGATCACCATGACAACCAGAGAAGGGATGAGCAATAACATGGCAAGTCTATTCCTTATACGGCATATTCACGTTTAGCTCTAATTACTTCAGTAAAAAGTCAGTTTCTCTTTCTCTTTCTGTTTTATTTTAGTTCCACAAGACAGGCAACAATGCATATTTTAGTAGAGGTTGGTTGATTGTGAAATAGTTCCCATAGATCAGAATTTGATTTCTGGTGTGGGCAATTCAATGAATCATTTATTATATCCTGCACAGGTGTTCATTAGGAAAGCATCATACTCTAGTGGAAAGAACAGCTATTCTCTCAAGATCATTCAAGTGCAAAATTGCATTAGGGACAATGATAAGAGATTAAGTGGCCGTAAGTGCTATCTTTATGCCTTATGTTAGAAGCAATAGAAATGACCCTTATAGTCCCTGTGTTCCCAGCCATAATGCATAGTCCTTTCAAAACTCATCCAGGATGCTCAGCATTTCCAGAGTATCACATAGGTACACACAGCAGATTCACACTGGGCTCTCAATGCTGTTCCACGGTTCTTCATTTTTCCTGGTCATCATCTTCTTCAAATTTCCAAAATTACTATTTCAAAACTCGTCAACATCTCAAATCTCTAATGTCCTAGTTATTTCTTTGCTCTTAGTATATGACTTAATCTACTTCATATGGAAAATTAAAATCCATGAACCAGTGACAACTTAAATCCCCAAATCTTTAAATCTACCCATTCTTCCTTTATGTCTTTGTTTACAGTCAAAGCAGCAAAATTTTCATCTTTGGATACTACCTATTCTTTCTCTTCTTCACAGAACAATTTCTTAAAAGATTTTGTGTTTAGGGGCCGGCCCGGTGGCGCAGGCGGTTAAGTGCGCGCGCTCCGCTGCGGCGGCCCGGGGTTCGCTGGTTCGGATCCCGGGCGCGCACAGAAGCACTGCTTGGCAAGCCATGCTGTGGCGGTGTCCCATATAAAGTGGAGGAAGATGGGCACAGATGTTAGCCCAGGGCCGTCTTCCTCAGCCAAAAAGAGGAGGATTGGCGGATGTTAGCACAGGGCTGATCTCCTCACAAAAGAAAAAAAAAAAAAAAGATTTTGTGTTTAAACATATCGCCTCCTTTTCTTTATCTCCTGCTTGGTACACAACACATGCAATCAGAGATACAATTCTACCAATCCACTGGAGGAACTCTCTTTAAAATCCCAAATGACCTTCATGACATTAGCTTTGATAGGAACATTCAAAACTTCCTCTTGCTTGACTCTCATCAATGCTTCATATGTCCGACAACTCTCCTCTACTCAAATTAGGACCTTTCTTTCTTCTGTGACACTGAACACTCTGATTGTCTCTTACCTTACGTCTTATTCACCTTCTCCTCTCTTTGTTCCTTAAACACCATTATGATTCAGATCTCTGCCCTAGGCTCCCTGCTTTCTTAATATACAAGAATCCTTTAATAACCCGATCCACTTCATTGGCATTTATACCACCTACCCTAAGTATGTGTGGTAAAAGTAGTGATGGCATGCAACTCTGTCACCAAGACAAAAAGAATATTACAAATACCAATATGGACTTTGAAATTGTTAGTGAGTACCTGCAATTAGATCATTGATTCTCAAGATGTGCATCTCTTGGTGCAGTGAGAAAGAAATAAAAGGCCAAAAAGAAAATTTGTGTGACTTGAAACCATCAAGAGAGCATCACTTAGAATACAAGATATGAGGTAGGATGGTGATTATGTTGTTTGTACATATATGTATATGCTATCTGTGTGGATATCAAGACACCTTTTCTCTTCAAGAGAACATATTCTAGGGAAAGAAATACACACACACACTCACATATACACTAAATTATGTATAACAATGTGAGATGTGCAATGAATACAAAATAATAGAAGAAAAAAGAGAGATCTCAACTTAGTCTAGGTAAACCAAGGAAGGTTTCCTGTGTTCATAGTCAATATTTAAATCATTAACATTGATCTCCTTTTGAAAGAATGTACCTTTTTAACAAGTAGCATTATAGTTGAGTCTATACCATGTTACAAAACTTGAACAAGTGAAGATAATAGATATAAAAACATTTAGGGGCTATAAGTATAAACTCTCTAACTGAATAGAATAAGAGATGAAGAAAGGTGAAGTTGACTTCCAGTTATCTTTGTTGATGAACCATTGGCCCTTGACTTTGTTCTTCATGATTTTAGTACTACATATAGACATTCTTCTCTATGTCTATTAGCTCTATTGTAATCATGGTTACTTCATAGGCGTTATAATCACAAAGTTGTTTTCAAATTCTAATATCTCAATTTGCTTCTCACTAGTTTCGTCATCACTCCCTTGTACATGTTAACAGGCCTCTTTTCTTATTTAAAGTGTCTAATATTAAGAGCGTTCAATCCAAGCCAGTGATGCTGATGGCTATGGGGGGTTTTTGACAAGTTGACTTGTGCTGCCTAAACTTATCCAGTTAATTTGCAGAAGCTATCTGCCAATTTCCAACAGGAAATACCTATTGTTTCCAGGTTCCACAGAAATCACTTTCTATACATTATGACACAGTTTCCTCAGTTTCATGGCTTTAACTACTTTTGAGTAGGCAATCTCTCCTCCCTCCTCATAATTTATTAATAATTAACAAAATTAATCTACATAACAAGCTAGGTTTATACGTTTCTTCATTTCAATATATACTTATATTCTGTTCACTTACAAAGAAAAATTTTCATTTAATCTAACAAAAATTAAGACAAGTGCATAAAAAATGGAAGAATCAGCCTTAGGTTCAGAAATCTAAACTATTGAGAGGAGCAGGAAGAGTTTGGAAGTCTAAAAATTGAAGAGAAAGGCATAATATGCATCCTTGGTCAAAAATGTGAAAAAGAGTTCATGGAAACCAAAAGTGAGAATATAATCCTACAGGACATGGCCTCTTATGAATCCCACCCCATTACATCTATGACTTAATCTTCTCCCAGGCTACCTGTTACATAAATTCTACTAACCTCTTCACTGTTCCTTAAACACACCAAACACACTCCCACAGTTCCTTTAAGCTTTCTCTACCTTTGTCTGGAATGTGCTTCCATAAATATCAGCTTTCCCAGCTGTCTCACTCCCTTCACATCTTTGCTTGAATATTCCCACATCAGATGGGCAGGCCTTTCTTGATCACCGTACATAAAACTGCAACCCCCACCATATCCTCTATGCCCTTTATGAACTTTTTCTACTTCTTAGCGCTTAGCACCACTGACATAATATATATATTTTCTTTTTTTTCCTATCACCTGTCACTTGGCTGAAAGCTCCCTGAGGATGGACTGTTTGTCTTCATTCTCTCTTGGATCCCATCTCCTGTAACAATGCATGATGCATGATACACATTCAATAAAGTTTAATGAATGAAAAAAATAAGCCTGGTAAAGGGGCAGTTCAGGGGTAAAAATAAACCTCAGGAGAACTAGGAGGAAGTAACCTCCCAAGCAAAGGGTCAGAAATCAGTTGGAGGAGGTCAGTGAGTTTCTCAATCTGGGTACTGATTCGCAAGAAATGGGCTTTGACACTGAGAGATTTATTTTTCTCTCGGGTCTGGATGGAAGCAGAGATGGTGGCTTTATGCATATACCCCTCAGCTGTGACTGATGGCAGGTGAGTTCACATACTTGCTGGAGCGAGGATGAGGAAATGAGGGTACCTGTTCCAGTATCACCATTAGAAGCCCTGGCATCAAATCCATCATCACGAATCACAACCACATCGAGGAGTGCTGCTCTTCTAATACCATCCTCCCACTCAACTCTATCAGTTCCCTGGTGGAGAATTTCAAGCTGTTTTCTTGATTCCAAAATAAAATGAATTGTGATATTCAATACTTCCTCACAACCTATTTCTGTGGTCTATTATCACTTCCTTTCTCTCCACAAACAACTCGCACACACAGAGATACAAATTTTGTGTATTTTTTCCCAAACCACCCATACAGAACAGATGTGGGCTTCTGGTTCCTCTTGGCATGATAACAAACATAACTAACTAAAGGGAGTTTAAATGATTTCAGAAGTTAAATTCAACTCAACTGATTATTCGAGCTATCAGTCACCTGTTACTTATCTCCAAGGTTTTAGAGTTCTAGTTTGACAAGATTAAAATGATAAGAAAGGATGTTTGTTTCTACAATTAATTGTAAGGAATTCAAAAAAAAAAATTCATACAGAACATTGTGGGGTTTGCATTAGTTTGCCCAATTTACTGTGATTGTTTCTACTTTTATGCCTTTTCAATTTCAATGGAATTTAAGGATATCGTGCCAGATTTAAATCCATCGACTGGAATTTTCCATTAGTTGAAGATACCTTGCCAGAAGGATACACATTAGTGGGTATTGAATTTTGAAAGACTTATATTGGAAAAGATTGTGAAAAGAATTGTTAGGAAACTGTGTTCAGTGTTGTGTACTAAACATTGAATTCATAACGTAAAGTTGTATGAGAAAAAAGCTAACTAAAACCAGGAGGCAGATGGTGAAGTTGGGAAATGAACACAATATCGCAATGAAGACATTATAACAGCTGATGTAAATGTGACGCTGCCATTGTCAGCCTATGGAGTTAAGCTGTAATTGCCCTTTTAATACTCTCTTGATACTTTACGCTGCAAATCCCTGCTATAATTTCCTGGAAGGAAATTTTCTGTAGTAAACATACAAGGGAGGTAGATGTATGACTCTCCACGATGTTAATGTTGAAAATTTTAAGACTTTATACTCAGTACAAGATTGTCTTCAAACTTTAAATGAAGTGACAATTTGGTAATTTGGTAAGTGAAGATAGACAAAATGGATAATTTTTAGTGGCTCTTTAACTGGTTATGTGCTCTAAAATAAGCCAGAGGAGAAATATCAAATCTCTTGCCTTGTACTGTGGGGACAAATCCTCAGAGCATCTCCTGCCTGTGCACTATTATCTACAGTTGTGTAGATGAGTCCACGACTACCACAGATTTTGCAGCTAGAGATGGAGAAAGAACACAGTCAGTCATGCCTGTCAGACACTTATGTGACACTAATTCTCAGAATTTGCCACAATGGAATTCGAATAGTAGATTATTCACTTTCTTGTCCCTAAATTAAGTTCAGGAATGTTGCTCTAATTTGTGAGTTTTCTTTTCTTTTCAAACTCATTTGTCTGTAGTTGTGCCACAAGAGATTTCACTATAGTGAGAAGACAATGCACTTTCATCAGCATATTTAGAAAAATCGTAATAATAATTTCACCTCATCAAAAATGTATTTGACCCATTTTTTCCTAATATCGAATGTTCTTGAGACTCCAAATATATCCTAGATGTAACTTTCACTGCACTGCATGGTTCAATATTGAATGATACATGCAGGATAACCCCTCTACGTCCCTAGGGAAATAATTTTAGGAAAAAAAAACCTATAAAAGAAATTATCAAGAGCATACGGACATAAAATGAGAACCAATAAAATTTCCAGGCACAAGTAAGTACTTAAGGAGAAAAATTATGTTGATTATTCTCTAATACAACATGCATTTTTTTTTCATGAACAGCTTGTGTTTTAATGAGAAGGGACACTATTTATGGCAGGCATTCAACTGTAGTTGAATATGTACTTTAAACATTCTCAGTAGCTTTCTTAATTTTGCATATGCTGTTCTGTGCAGCTAAGTGCTTCCCCATTTTTTCCCAATCTCTATATTCTAATATATTTGAATACTTTAAATCAATTTTATATACTGTTAATATTGCTTGTAGAGTTTAGTATTTTTAAAATTAAGATTCCAATATAGTTTCCAAAGAAAGAAAAAAAAAACAAAAAGTTGTTAATCATTTAAAAATCATCTTAAATATCTTTGACATTTTTTAATTTTAGTGAACAAAATATTAGGAGGTATTAACGTACTATACTTTATATATCTTTTGGAGTTAATATCCAGATTCTTTTTTAATGAAGGAAACAATCCCTCTCTTGTAATATATTATGTATATCTAGGTTTCAGAAAGGGATGTTTGCTAATATAAGCCATCCACTTACATTTTTAAATATGCAAAGGCAAATGAATTGGTAATAAATTATTTAAATAATAATGTTTAAATGACTGCATTTCTAGCATACCATCTTTTCTATACTTGGCCACAAAGCTATAGTAGTACAATCTTAGAATATTTCTGAGAGCTAATCCTTGAGTTTGATGGAGAAAACAAGACTTTAAAGTAAAATTAAACTTTCTAATTACCTAGTTTAAGGTCCTGTTTTTTCATTGTGCATTCAATGGTGTAGAGAGCAATGAATTCTCCCCTGTTCTTTGGGTAATAAGCCTTATTCTTAACATATAGCACCCAAAACATCCTTTAATTTTTAATTACTGTTTAAGTACATTATCATCTCTAGGTATTTTTGCCTCTATTTTGAATTTTAAAACAATTTTCATTTAACTAACGTGGTGATATAGTATTTGTTCTCATATATTTTACACATTATATTTCTCAAATTTAATTATAAATGTGTCTTTTTCATGGCTTCTGATAATGCTCATTAATTCAAGTGACAATTATTTTTCTGGTCCATATACTTCTTTTTCAAATAGATCTTCTCTGTGACTTATGAAGAATATTATTGCTTGCACTCAAAGGTTAGTGATCTATACACCATTAGCCTCTGGCCTCATTAATTTCTTTAAAGAAATTAAGCTAATTACCCACACATTTATGTTTTTATTCATGTATTATTTCTAGAGGAAATAAATACTGCTAACATGGTATTAATAAGAGAGTAAAAAATTCTTTCCTAAAAAAGCACTACCGTTTCAGTGTAAGAAGGCAAGTTGAATTCAAATCCAGATGGATTTGGACTTAACTGCTTATGTTCCAATTAACTAGCTCTAGGGCATTTAGTGGGTTACATAGTTCTTTTTAATTCTGCTAATTTTTAAAACTGAAAATAGCTGTAATCATCTCCGAGAACTGTTTTGAGGATTGAATTAAATTCAAAATCATACATATCCTGGCAGTCAGGGATGTGTACTGCCACCATCCACCACAATGGGAAACCATGAATGGCCTGAACTCTAAGGAAACCTATCTGAGATGTACACAAAGCTTCTGTGGTAACCTACAAAGCAGGTTGGTAATGTTACCACACAAAAGGCACGATCTGCTCACTATGAGATAAAAGCCAAACGTCAATAGGCAAGATAGTGGCAGAGAAAGGCATTTTATTACAGCTTGCTAGCAAGAGGGAAGATGGCTGACTAATTTCCAAAAGAACCATCTAAATGGGGCACAAAATCTTACAGCAGTTATACAGGCCATTGGGTTATAGGGGTGGGGGCTAGGAGTGTTGACCCTCGGGTTTTACAGACTGGGAGTTACCACACCAGATCTTTTAGTTTTCATTGATGACGGCTGTCAGCATAGACTCTCTGTTCAGGGTTCATCACATTCCTAAGGAACTCAAAAGAACAAAGTTATCATGTTATTGCAGCTGGGAGGTACATGCACAAGCAGGGGTGGTAAAATCTACAGAGCAGTTAGAACTCCTGGAGGGTGCACAGTCTAGCTGAGTTAGTCAGTCAGAGGTCATTCAGAGTTACAATAGGGTTTCTTTTCTACAATATGGCTTGCCTTACGTCAACCTTGTCTTGAGCTGGTATCAGTAATACTGATTTATTTCCCACAATGCTGTTATTTATCTCTCTCTTTATAGACTTTTTATTTTGAGAGAACTCAAGAAATAAAAAGTAATATAAATTTATTTTCCATCCATATTGTAAGCCACTGTACTTGGAAATTTATGGACTATATAGTCAGGATAAGCTATATTATGCTGAGGTAACAAAATAAAAAGCATGCTTCCTCTTTGGGGCCTTTTCCTTATTCAATAATACTGTCAGCTCCTTTGGTGAGCCATGTGCTTGGCCTCAATATTCTAAGATAATATCTTGACTCTCTTCACTAGTATTTAAAATACTAGATTTGTTATTAGTCTTCTGACTTTATTGGACTAGAAAAATAAATTTTTTCTTTTACTCCACAAAAGCCAAGTGACAGCGAAAAATGTATAGACGTATCTTTGCAAAGGAACTTGATTACTTTCTGCACTTTTAATGTGTACATTGAATGAATTAAACAATCTGTTTTTTTCTCATTTTCAGCTCATTGGCCAATATTATAATATAAAGTTTCTGTTAATGTCATCATCTATCTATGAACCTCTAAAAATTCTCACAGTTATCATTCTTAAATATACATATAGATGACCTAATGTGGATTTCTTGAGGTCTGAGACCAAGTCTATTTTATTCACTCCTTGAATTCCATTGCTGACACAGAACCTAGCACTTAGTAGATACACACAAATTATTCATCAAATAAAGAAAAGGTCAAATGTGTAATGTATACAACAGATACTGGAAAGAAATGCACCAACAATTTCATTTTTAATATCAGTTTATTGTACCATATTTGTGATCTTTAAAAGATGATATAGTCTTCAAGTTTCTACAATCACTTTGTAATATTTTTACAACCATAAAATAATATTTCTAAATATTCAATAAAGTGAAAACACATGCTTTACAAGAGTTAAATCCTAAAATCATTACATAAAATTCAAATGATATATAGTCAAATATCCTCTTTAAAAAAATTTAAATGGCCCATAAAATACTGTACTCATACATATAATTTCTTAATCAGTTCCATGCAGTCTGGTGTTCCTTTAGCATTAGAACAGATTGCTGTTTATTTGCTTGAACATCAAATGTATATGGTTTTTCCTTTAAGGACATGTTTTACAATAAATGCATATAGTTTAACACTAGAATCATATTCATTGATAAGGCACATGGGGCATGAGACTATCTGAAGGAAATGCAGAACAATCTCTCTCATCTATACTCATTCAGGGGTATAAGTTTATTGATAAAATGAGAAGTGGAAAATCCTGCAGTATGTAAATTAATCTCTCTCTCTCCCCTCTATCTTTTTTATTTAATATAATACACATAATCAAATTCTTCATAATTTAGAAATGAGTAGTATAATGCTCCATGGCATATGCAACGTAATGTGTGGCATAAATCAATATTGGGTTTAAAAAAATTTATGGCAATAATGCTGGAATGAAATGTGCATAGCAGTGATTATCTCATAGTAATAAAATATGTACAGCATTTTTTCCCTCTGATTTTCTGGATTTATAAACTTTCTATAAACAACACAGATTACTGTTATAACTTTTAATCGCAAACTCTTCAGCAATAAAAATACATTTTAAAATACTCAATCTGTATCCATCATAATTTTTAAAGTATTTGTTGTGATTTTGCACAGAGTGTAGGAACATTCAATATCAACTTAAATTTTTATGATACTTTGTGATAACTCTCTATTTTCTTTTTTTTTTTCTTTTTTGTCTTGGCAATTTACATGTAGAGCCATCTTGGAAATGATGGAAATTAAAACTGAGCATGAAAATATTCCGGTGGATTTGGATCATCAAAGAAGATAGGGTAGGACGTGACAGAAAAGCAAAGGCAGCCAAGATTTGGAAGCAGGAGTAAGTATAATATAAACAGAGTGGGTATGGGAAGAGCCATCAAGATTAATCTCACTGAATCAAAGCATTTTTGTAAACAAGCAATATAATTTTGTTAAGTTGAACATAAGTTGCCTTCATATACATGTAGGCAATGGAGAGGGATTAAAGGCTTCAGAATAATGTTATAATAAACGTTAGTTTTAGAGATTTCTTCTGTCCATAAAATTTAAGATAAATTATATTTTGCTATTTTTTACCTTCAACCCTACCAAACAAATGTCGGAACTACACAGTCTTACCATGATATAGCTTACTAATAAAATTTACTTCATGATTTATGCTCACAAACTAAGGCTAAGATCTGAAATTGAAGATAATAAAATGAACACAAGGTATGTGATTAGCCATGTATAGAAGTTTCCTGCCACTAGAGATAGTATGTAAATGTGTTACTGATTCAACTAAAGCAATTCTCAGATCTCATCAATGAGACTAATCTCAAATCACATGGAGAAGACTAACAAAAGAGCAATGCAAGACAAAAATTCATCTCATCGCTTGAAACACAGCATCTTATAGTAAAAGAACAATCTGCATAAAGACAAGGAAAATAGACACAAAGAATGCATTTACTATAATTTTTTGTTTGCAGCGTCTACCAGGAAAATATTTTATATTTAGTGATAAATGACTTAACGTGAATAAAATAAACAATTGCAATAATTAAGGTTAATGGATAACCTATTAGCATTTGACAAGAAAGTTCACTATGGTAATGATGTTTTCTTGGCTGGCAAATTACCTTCACCTCGGTGTCTTTGGTCTCTTTAGCCTATAAGTAGGATTGTTCTATGAAAATTAATTGTCCCTGTTATCTTGTGTCTTTCAGTGGTTGGCAAACATTCATCGCAGCCTATCACACATGAGACCATATGCTCAGCTTAAGTGAGGACTACAAAGATGAAAAGAATACTTCCTATACCTTGAGGAGCTTATGTTATATTGAGAGAGATATGCTCATAGCAGTTTCCACGGAATGTAATGAGTATAACGATCAAAGCAGGAAAGCATTAAGGAGTAAGAGGCCAGCTTGGCTAGTCAGGAAGCATTGTAAGAAAAGTAACCCAATCTGGTCTTTAGTGACAAGGATGACTTAGCAGGCTAAGAAAGTTGAAAATGGCATTCTAGACAGAAAGATTATGAAAAAAAAATACTTCAAAGTAAATCATGAATGTAATACATAAAGGTAGCTCAGGAGAACGGAACTGTAAAATGTAAGTTTGGGAGAGGTGACAAATGAGGGTGGTCACTCAATGACATCACTGAAGTGACTGCATTTTTCTTTCTTCTGACTGTGAAAATGAAACTCAGCAGCTACAGTGTAGCTGGTTTTCTCAGCACCTGCCTGTCTTATTACACTGATTTATTTTCTTGTATTAGGCAGAATCTTATCATATTCTACCACTTTTGTCAGCCAAATATTCAGACTCTTTCCTTATAACCACTTTTTTTAATTGATGTTTTAATAGTTTATAACATTGTGAAATTTTTGGTTATACATTTTTGTTTGTCCATCACCATATACATGTCTCCCTTCACCCCTTGTGACCACTCCCCGCCCCCATTGCCCCTGGTAACCACAATACAGTTTTCTCTGTCCATGTGTTGGCTTATATTCCACATATGAGTGAAATCATACAGTGTTTGTCTTTCTCTTTCTGGCTTATTTCACTTAACATAATACCCTCCAGGCCCATCCATGTTGTTGCAAATGGGACAATTTTGTCTTTTTTTATGGCTGAGTAGTATTCCATTGTATATATATACCACATCTTCTTGATCCAATCATCAGTCGAGGGACACTTAGGTTGCTTCCACTTCTTGGCTATAGTGAATAATGCAGCAGTGAACATAGGGGTGCATAAGCCTCTTTGGATTGTTGATTTCAGGTTCGTTGGATAGATTCCCAGTAGTGGGATAGATGGATCATAAGGTATTTCTATTTTTAATTCTTTGAGGAATCTCCATACCATTTTCCGTAGAGGCTGTACCAGTTTTCATTCCAACCAGCTGTGTATGAGTGTTCCTGTTTCTCCACATCCTCTCCAACATTTGTTGTTTTTTGTCTTGGTGATTATAGCCATTCTAATGGGTGTGAGGTGGTATCTTAGTGTTGCTTTTGATTTGCATTTCCCTGATGATTAGTGATGTTGAACATCTTTTCATGTGCCCCTTGGCCATCTGTATATATTCTTGGAGAAGTGTCTGTTCATTTCCTCTGCCCATTTTTTGATCGGGTTATTTGTTTTTTTCTTGTTTAGTTGTGTGAGTTCTTTATATATTATGGAGATTAACCCTTTGTCAGATATACGTTTTGCAAATATTCTCTCCCAGCTGGTTGGTTGTTTGTTCATCTTGATTCTGGCTTCATTTGTCTTGTAGAAGCTCTTTAATCTGATAAAGTCTCACTTGCTTATTTTTTCTTTAGTTTCCCTAGCCTGGGTAGGCATGTCATCCGAAAAGATTCCCTTATGACCAATGTCAAATAGTGTGTTGCCTATATTTTCTTCTATGAGTTTTATAGTTTCAGGTCTCACCTTCAGGTCTTTGATTCATTTTGAGTTAATTTTTGTGAATGGCGATAGCACATGGTCCACTTTCATTCTTTTGCATGTGGCTGTCCAGTTTTCCCAACACCATTTATTGAAGAGACTTTCTTTCTCCATTGCATGTTCTTAGCTCCTTTGTCGAAAATTAGCTGTCCGTATATGTGTGGTTTTATTTCTGGGCTTTCAATTCTGTTCCATTGATCTGTGTGTCTGTTTTTGTACCAGTACCATGCTGTTTTGATTACTATTGCTTTGTAGTATGTTTTGAAGTCAGAGATTGTGATGTCTCCAGCTTTATTCTTTGTTCTTAGGATTGCTTTAGCTATTCGGGGTCTTTTGTTGCCCCACATGAATTTTAGTTTCCTTTTCTCTACTTCCGTGAAGAATATCATTGGGATTCTGATTGGGATTGCATTGAATCTGTAGATTGCTTTAGGTAATAGAGACATTTTAACTATGTTTATTCTTCCAATCCATGTGCATGGGATGTCTTTCCATTTCTTTATGTCATCATCAATTTCTTTCAATAATGTCTTGTAGTTCTCATTATATAGGTCTTTCACCTCCTTGTTAAGATTTATTCCTAGCTATTTTACTCTTTTTGATGCAATTGTAAATGGTATTATCATTTTGAGCTCTTTTTCTGTTAGTTCGTTATTAGCATACAGAAATGCAACTGATTTTTGTAGATTGATTTTTTACCCTGTAACTTTGCTGTAGTTGTTGATTATTTCTAATAGTTTCCCAATGGATTCTTTAGGGTTTTCTATATATAAAATCACGTCATCTGCAAATAGTGAGAGTTTCACTTCGTCGCCTATTTGGATTCCTTTTATTCGTTTTTCTTGCCTAATTGCTCTGGCCAAAACCTCCAGCACTATGTTGAATAAGAATGGTGAGAGTGGGCAGCCCTGCCTTGTTCCTCTTCTCAGAGGAATGGCTTTCAGTTTTTCCCAGTTGAGTATGATGTTGGCTGTGGGTTTGTCATAAATAGCCTTTATTATGTTGAGGTACTTTCCTTCTATACCCATTTTGTTGAGACTTTTTATCATAAATGGATGTTGGATCTTGTCAAATTCTTTCCCTGTATCTATTGAGATGACCATGTGGTTTTTATTCTTTGTTTTGAGGAAGTGGTGTAACACGTTGATTGATTTGCGGATGTTGAACCATCCCTGCGTCCCTGGTATAAATCCCACTCGATCATGGTGTATGATCTTTTTAATGTATTGCTGTATTTGGTTTGCCAATATTTTGTTGAGGATTTTTGCATCTATGTTCATCAGCGATATTGGCCTGTAATCTTTCTTCTTTGTATTGTCTTTGTCTGGCTTTGGTATCAGGGTGATGTTGGCCTTGTAGAATGAGTTAGGAAGTGTTCCATCTTCCTCTATTTTCTGGAATAGTTTGAGAAGGATAGGTATTAAATCTTCTTTGAATGTTTGGTAATATTCACCAGAGAAGCCACCTGGTCCTGGACTTTTATTTTTTGAGAGGTTTTTGATTACTATTTCAATCTCTTTACTTGTTATTGGTCTATTCAGATTCTCCATTTCTTCTTGGTTCAGTTTTGGGTGGTTGTATGAGTCTAAGAATTTATCCATTTCTTCTAGATTATCCAATTTGTTGGCATATAATTTCTCATAGTATTCTCTTACAATCCTTTGTATTTCTGTGGTATCCATTGTAATTTCTCCTCTTCCATTTCTAATTTTATTTACTTGAGCCTTTTCTCTTTTTTTCTTAGTAAGTCTGGCTAAGGATTTGTCAATTTTGTTTATCTTCTCAAAGAACCAACTCTTTGTTTCATTAATCCTTTCTACTGATTTTTGGTCTCAATTTCACTTATTTCTGCTCTGATTTTTATTATTTCTCTCCTTCTGCTGACTTTGGGCTTTGTTTGTTCTTCTTGTTCTAGTTCTGTTAGGTGTAATTTAAGGTTGCTTATTTGGGAATTTTCTTGTTTGATAAGGTGGGCTTGTATCACTATGAGTTTCCCTCTCAGGACCACTTTTGCTACATCCCATATGGTTTGGTATGGCATATTTTCATTTTTGTTTGTTTCCAGATAGTTTTGATTTCTCCTTTAATTTCATCAATGATCTATTGGTTGTTCAGTAGCATGTTTTTTAATCATCTCCACATTTTTGTCACTTTCCCAGTTTTTGTCTCATAGTCGATTTCCAGTTTCATAGCATTATGGTCTGAAAAGGTGCTTGTTATGATTTCAATCTTCTTAAATTTATTGAGGCTTGCTTTATTTCCCAACATATGGTTTATCCTTGAGAATGTTCCATGCGTGCTTGAGAAGAATGTGTAGTCAGATGCCTTTGGATGGAGTGCTCTGTATATGTCTACTAGGTCCATCTCATCCAGTTTTTCATTTAAGTCCTCTGTTTCTTTATTAACTTTTTGTCTGGATGATCTATCCATTGTTATAAGTGAGGTTTGAGATCCCCTACTATTATTGTGTTGTTGTTGATGTCTCCTTTTAGGTTTGTTAATAGTTGCTTTATGTACATTGGTGCTCCTATGTTGGGTGCATATATATTTATAAGTGATATGTCTTCTTGATGGAGTGTCCCTTTTATCATTATATATTTCCCTTCTTTGTCTCTCTTAACCTGTTTTATCTTGAAGTCTACTTTTTCTGTTATGAGTATGGCAACATCTGCTTTCTTTTGTTTTGCCATTAGCTTGGAGTATTGTCTTCCATCCTTTCACTCTGAGCCTGTGCTTGTCTTTAGAGCTGAGATCTGTTCCCTGGAGGCAGCATATTGTTGGGTCTTGCTTTTTAATTCATCCTGCCACTCTGTATCTTTTGATTGGAGAGTTCAATCCATTTACGTTGAGGGTAATAATTGATATATGAGGGCTTATTGTTGCTGTTTTGTCACTTATTTTCTGGTTCTTTTACGTTTCCTTTGTTTCTTGTCCCATTTGTTTCAGACTGCCAGTTCAGTTTGGTTGTTCTGTCTTATGACTCTTCTACTTTTCTCTTTGTTTATCATATGTGATTTTGTTTTGATTATTTGTTTAGTGGTTACCTTGAGGTTTGTATGAAAAATCTTGTGTATGAGATAGTCCATTATCTGATGGCCTCTGATTTCCTTATACTAAATCAATTCAATCTCTTTCCTCTTCCCCTTCTAAGTCATTCCTGTTATACCTTATTCTCTCTTGTGTTGTGGCTGTGTGTTTACAGTGATGAGGTTATTTTTATTTTTTCTTGAATTCCTTCCTTTGATCTTTGATTTTGGTATTTAAGTGGTTGTTAACCTATTCTGGTAAAGATCTACAATTTTTCTGGTTTTGTCTAACTATTTTTCTCCTTGCTCCAAGCTTTGTATTCCTTTTCTCTTCTTTTTTTCAGGCCTGAGGGCCTTCTTGAGTATTTCTTGTAGTGGGGGGTCTCATGGCCATGAACTTCCTTAGCTTTTGTTTATCTGAGAGAGTTACTATTTATTTCTCCATCATATTTGAAGGATATTTTTGCTGGATAGAGTATTCTTGGCTGAAAGTTTTTGTCTTTCAGTGTTTTGAATATATCATTCCAGTCTCTCTTAGCCTGTAAAGTTTCTGTTGAGAAATCCACTGAGAGCCTCATGGGAGTTCCTTTTTACATTATTTTTTGGTTTTGTCTAGCTGCCCTTAATATTGTTTCTTTGTCACTGACCGTAGCCAGCCTTACCACTATATGTGGTGGTGTGGGCCTTTGTCTGTTGATGTATTTAGGTGACCTATTGGCTTCACTTACTGGTATTTCCTGCTCTTTCCCCAGATTTGGGAAGTTCTCAGCCATTATTTCCTTGAATAGGCTCTCTGTTCCTCTTTCCCTCTCTTCTTCCTCAGGAATACCTATAATTCTTACATTACATTTCCTAATAGAGTCAGATATTTCTCAGAGACTTTCTTCATTTCTTTTTAGTCTTAGTTCTCTCTCTTCTTCCATCTGGAGCATATCTGTATTCCTATCCTCTATAATGCTAATTCTTTCCTCCATATTGTCAGCTCTGTTCTTTAAAGATTCCAGATTCTCCTTTATCTCCTCCATTGTGTTCTTCATCTCCATCAGTACTGATTGGTTTTTCTTTGTGATTTCAATCACTTTTGTGAAGAAACTCCTAATCTCATTGAATTGTTTGTCTGTGTTATCTTGTATTTCATTGAGTTTTTTTATGATAGCTATTTTGAAATCTCTGTCATTTAGGCTATGGATTTCTGTCTTCAGGGTTGGTTTCTGAGTGCTTGTCATTTTCCTTCTGGTCTGGTGATTTCATGTGCATTGTGGTTTGCATTGTGTCCTTTGCATTGTGGTTCCTGTATTTGCTTTGTTTTTCCTCATCCTGGAAATATCTGGTTGTATTTTCCACCCGCCCCCACTGTGTGGCAGTTAAGGGCTGTGTAATCTCATCCCCCTGCGCTCTGCCCCAGCTGCTAGCTGCGATCGGCTGGCTGCTTGGTCTGGTCTGGTCGGCTGAACTGCAGTGTCTTGCATGCAGGGAGGGGGAGTTCTCTCTTTTGCCCACTGGGTCCCTGGTGTGGGGGGGGGCTTCTCGTTCACCCCTCATTATCTGCTCTCCTGGCGTGCTCAGATGTTGATGGTACCCCTGTAGCAGTTCTGAGTCCTCTCTCCCCACTTCCTCCGGGGGCCCCAGCATGTTTCACACTCAGATGTATGGCAGTGTGGATCTCTCCGGTCTTCCTTTTTGCTGTGTAGGAGTCCATTGTTGGTCTGTGACTGTTCCTTTTGTTGTATCTTATCAGGGGAAGAGTTTACAGGAAAGCTCACTCGGCCATGAAACCGACGTCACTCCTATAATCACTTTTATTACAGCATTTCCCATGCTTGTTCTGAGGAGTGAGGTAATTTTCCTGTGTATCCTAAACCTGTCTCACATACTACATCAGAATCACCTGAGGGAGACATTTTCAATGCATATTCCTGGTTTTCTTCTCTTGGAAATTTTGATTCCATAGTCTGAATGTGTGTCAATTTATTCGCGTTCGTTATAAGAATTTTGTATGATTCTGACATAATTAGACAATGAAGCAGAATATGTTATCATTGGTTTTTGATGCACATGTGGAAGAAACTTGATTATATAAGATTACAAAATGAATTGAGGAGAAATTGTTTGTAAAAATTATTTGAAGGTATTTTATTTTGTTCTATTTATTTATCTTTTATTGAGGTAACATTGGTTTATAACATTCTTACTATACATACAATTTGACTGCATATTTAGTCTCTAGAATACTAAGACTGTAAATGTGCAGAAATAATAAAAAAATGTGTACAAAAGCATGGAATAAAAGAGTTGTAAAGAAAAGAAAACTGATTGCTGTCTGGTAGAAAGAGAACAGAAGAGAAGGAAATGGTATATTTTTGTACATATATTTGATTGTATCTAAACTGTAAACACAAATGATATTTCTAATAAAGCCAATAATATTATAAGTTTTCACAGGGTGTAGTGCCAGCATTAATTTAGTGGGAGAGAGCAGTGTATTCTATTTTGTTGCATAGTGTTAAACAGGCAAGAATAGAGCCATTTTTCAAGGAGGGAGACTTTTATTGCTGCTAAATTATTTTATCCCATCCCAGATCAGGCTACCATGAAACTAATAGAAAACAAAATGGCTACAAAGTACTTAGGTTGAAAACAAAGTCATCTGCTATAGGTCACATCTTCAGTAACCTCATATATATTTATATATAAAATGTCAAAAATTTATGCTTTATTTTTTTGCTGTCTCTGATATACTAGTGCATATATAATTACCAGCAAATGTGAAAAAACTTCAAAAATTATCCATTCACTCTCAAATATCTTCATTGGGTTTTTCTTATTAACTTTGTTGTTTCTTTGACATTATTTTTTATGATCACTCTAGTTCTAAAGCAATACCTGTCAACTAATCAAGCCAGGATATGTAAGGTGTGTGTGTGTGTGTGTGTGTGTGTGTGTGTGTGTGAGAGAGAGAGAGAGAGAGAGAGAGAGAGAGGAGGGTTTGTGTGGGAGACCTCATAAGAGAGGAGAGCTTAAAATATTACTTCTTGGTAGTGCACTGGCTATCTAATCCTAGGAGGTTTCTGGCAATTGAACTATCAAGAAATGCAATATATTCATTTAAAATCACTCATTTATATGATCCTTTATATTTTACAAAGTACTTTAAACTTATTGTCAAATTTAAATCATCGATTTGATTTTTCTGACTGAATTTTGCCAACCCCTTGTTATTAAACTATACTTTGCATTTTATGACCCCTAGATTTCCATTGCATTAGCAACAGCTCATTGCTATGTTAGTATAAGGTAAGAAAAAATAATAGAAATGATTCAAAACTGAGGAATCTTTGTTTCAATAATATATATTATACATTTCAATTTTATATATAAGGATTACTTATATGTAGAGTTCTGCCTGTACTTCAAGTTTTGAATATATCTTGTTTTTAAGAAATGTGACTAGGGTCAGGCCAGCCTGGTGGCATAGTGGTTAAGTACACATGCCCCACTACGGCATCCCGGGGTTCACAGGTTGGGATCCTGGGTGTAGACTTACACACTGCTTATCAAGCCATGCTGTGGCAGCGTCCCACATATAAAGTAGAGGAAGATGGACACGGATGTTAGCCCAGAGCCAATCTTCTTCAGCAAAAAGAGGAGGATTGGCAACAGATATTGGCTCAGGGCTAATCTTCCTCACCAAAAAAAAAAAAAGAAAGAAACAAATGTGACTAGGAAACCAATAAAACTACATTCAAAATGCAAGTGAATATATTCTTTTCACATTCTATAATTCATTGAAAACAGTAGCTTTCTCTTTAAGAACTTGCTTCCATCTTAGTCTGCTAATGTTAACTCAGATGCATGAAATTGTCTTACTGCTGAGATATTTGTCATTTGATCCTGGGATGTCATCAGCTTGGAAACAAGCAACTGTTATTAAACCGGGGAAAAGAAACCTCATATGAGCTATTTAATTTAATCTAATTTATAATAGACATTTACATTGTAGGACAGTGAAATACAGTCTTGAGTACTGATAATATTTCAATGTTTTAGTCGGTAAACCAAATTAAAATATATTATGGAAGTGAAAAGAAATATATATAAAACAAAGAATGCAATGGACAATCTTACAAGGTTATTAAGAGGATAAAAAGAAACACAAGGAAAGGGATCTAGGGCGGTACCAAACACATGAGATTCAATTTGCCAACACTGGTCATTATTGATACTCATAGACAAAGAAGCAATTTTCCTTTAGCTTTGAGGAATATTATGCCAAGTACAAGTTGCTTGCTTCTGTGATATGCAATACAGATTTTGCTTTTCCATTATCATACTATTTATACACAGTAACAAATGCATTTAAATGGAAGAAAAGAGATGTGACTTGTAGAAAACGTCAGGGGAAATAAATTACATGCAACCAGTACATAATGAATAGGAACATAAAACTGTATAGCAAATATTTTATGCTACTGAATGGCATTATGCTAAAGAAAATACAACTGTATTATTATTTTTGTAATATTATCACTTTCATAAATATAAAAAAATAATTTTTAATTTCATGTAACTAAGGATTTATTATTTTATATTAATCATATAATTTTGGTTACCTAAAGTTCAATATAAAGTCTCTGGAATGTTCACGACCCTTAAAATATCTCTATGTTGTATTTGTTGAGAACCAATAACTTCCTAGAATGAAAAAAAAATCTCTGTAGCAATTAATTTTCATCAATATTTCAGAGAATTGGAAAAAATTTTAAAACATTAACGCCAAATGTTGCTTCTCAGCACTTATTATTAAATCAGAAATAGGTTTAATTGCAAAGGATTGTTTATACTTTACAAAACAAATACAATTTTTGATTAAAGTTAGAATATAATTTTAACCAAAGCTTATTATATCTCAAATCTTGGAAAATTTTTTTTCTAAAATTGAAACAAATGTTGACATTTTGCTTCACAACCTAAGATTTAAAACGTGAAAGTTACATATAAGATTCATGAATGTAGCCTTTGTAGATGTTATATCAAATGCTAAGAGTTGCAGGAGGGTAAAGAGAATTTATAATGTGGCAAATTTTGGTTTAAAAAAATCTCAGAAAGAAAGTTCCAATAATAATTGTGAGTGAAGTGCAACGTTTTTTGTTTCTGCAATCTTTCTTTAAGACACAAAATTTTCCCCACTTTACTTTGAGTTTGTAAGGGAGATAATTTTATTGATAAATAGTTAAAAAGAATGAATTATTTTTAAGATTCGGCAATTCACTTTCTTCATGTACTCTAGAATAATATTTTTGGAAGTAGAGAATTCTGTCTTAATCCAAAGAAACCCAAAGCATGTTAAGTAGAAGACATTTTTGCAGGAAGATCTTTTAGAAGAAAAAGGGGAAGGAGAAGATGGGGGGAGGAGGAGGAGGTGGAGGAGACAAGGAAGAGGAGAGGGGAAGAGAGAGGGGGAAATAGACACGAGATAAACAGGGAATAAAGAAATTCCATGCTTTAAAACATTAAGAAAAATCTATAAAGTATTTGTATGTGATATCTTATCAATTAACAATTCTGTCATTAGCATATTAAATCATTGAAATAATGCAACAGAAAAATTTGTCTATGTTCCACAAAATAAATATTTCAAATATATATCACGAAAAAAACATGGGCAAAAGACTTGAAAGGCACTTCACCAAAAAATACATTTAAATGCAAATAAGCACATGAAAAGGATGCTCAACATCATTAGCCATTAGGGAAATGCAAATTAAAACCCCAATAATTTCCTATGACACACCAACAGAATGGCTAAAGTCCGAGTGGCAAGGCCAATATTGGCAAGGATGGGGCATAACTGGAAGTCTCATATTTTCTTCGTGAGAATGTAAAATGACACAGTCACTTTGGGAAACTGTTTGGCAGTTTCTCACAAAGCTAAATAGCCAACAATAATAGGACCATATAATCCCACTCCTAGCTAATTATTCAGAAAAACTGAAAACATTTATCCACACAGAGACTTGTGATATTCATTCACAGAGAATTGAATATTCATAATAGCTTAACTCACAAGACCCAAAAAACTAGAAACAACCCAAATGTCTATCAATTGGTGAATGGATAAACAACTTATGGTTCATCCTTAAATAGTAGGCTGTCAGTAAAGAAAGGAGACAACCGCTAACATATGTAAAAACATGGATGAACATTAAAAGCAGTATGTTAATTAAAATAAATCAGATAAATTATTGTCGTTACATCGTCTGATTTCATTTATATGAAATTGTAAAAAACGCTAAAATATAGTCATAGAGAGTGGAAGTTCAGTATATGGGATGGGGATTAACTGCTAAATACCACTGGGGAACTTTTCTCATAATAAAAATCCTCTGTATCTTAATTGTATGGTGATTATATGATTGTTAACATTTTCCATAACTCATCTAATTCTACTCTAAGGATTAGTAAAAGTTCCTATCTAGAAATTATAATTTAAGAAAGTGATCATACTTTTAAAAAACCCTCATGAGATCCTCTCTAACTCCACTCTCTCTTCCCAGTTTTTTCACACCAGGAAGAATTAGATAAATTTTTAAAAATATTTTTAGTAACAAGGATGTGTGATAAGTTCACTCTAATAGAAGAACGATGGTCCTCTGTTTCTTTGGGTGGATAGGTTAGTATGGTAGCTTTCCAATCACATACATTTTAAAAATACATATTGAAAGTCAGTCCTTGTGCTCTCAAAGACTAGATGTTAAAGGAATTAATAGGTAAAGTCTGTAAAATGAAAGGCAAATGAAGAATAATTCATTTTGGCTTAATGAAATAGAAAATATAAAATAAGTTTGATAAGTTGGTGTGATGGTCCATTCAAATTACATTGAGGGCATTTCATCCCAGCTATTTCTCAGGTAATAAACGAGAATTTTATGTTTGGTCAGAATTTAGTTTCCAATATTTTGTATTTCATATGGAAATTACTCCCCTTGTAATATTAACATATATGATAAGATGATACATATACCATATATAATTATGTCAACATAACGTACTATAAGAGAATAAAGTAAAAATACATAAGAAGGTGAAGCTAGGGGGCGGGATACGGTAGAGGAAGAGGGATTGGATGGAGAAGAAGAACCCTGGCCCCCACGCCTTAATCTGCCATTTTCTAAGGTATGACTATATTCAAGTCACTTCAGCTCAAAAATACTCATTTTTTTCTCTGTAAAAAATAATAATTCTACTCACCTTTCAATTCAGTTAGTGAATAAATAATGTGCAATCTGTAAAGTATGGTACAGAGGAGGAACATTATTAAGTACATGCCATACTGTGTAATTTGGTTCCTCGTCGAAGCAAATCTTTTTCTTTCTGCGGAGCTGCCTCTCACACACGACCTTCTCCCTGAAATGCCTTGTTCACCACCCATTTGACTTTCTGAGGCTTTATATTGTGAGTTACAGGAAACCTAATTCAAAAGGCTAAAACAAATCACTGTTTTAATAAATGTTACTTGTATCACAAAATTAAGAAATGTACAGTTGATGCTGTAGAGTTCCAGAAACTAAAACGATGGCATGAAGACCAAGATTCATTTTCTCTCTTTCTCGCTTTCTTTCTCTTTCTTTGGTACTGTCTTCACCCCCAGGTTTGTACTCTGTAGCTGCTCCAGGTGCTCCTTTAGCAGCCACAAATCTTCTAATACATCAAACTCTAGAACCCAGGAAGCTTAGAGAGTGTCTCATAAGAACCATCTGGCTGAAACTGGGTCACATGGCTGTGGCTGAGAAGAGCCCTATCATGATTGACCTGCATGAACTAGAATCAACCCCAAGAGCTGGATGTAATTTTCTAGAACTATTTTTCTAAAGGAAAATCTGAAGTCCGTTGGAGAAGAAGGGAGCTAGAATCTGGAGTGGCGATAAAAATATTCGCTAAGTCAACACATGCAATTT
The DNA here is from genome assembly GCF_020826845.1 of Diceros bicornis minor. Lineage (NCBI taxonomy): Eukaryota > Metazoa > Chordata > Mammalia > Perissodactyla > Rhinocerotidae > Diceros > Diceros bicornis. Next base: position 19,360,511 of record NC_080777.1, read on the forward strand.
TCTCTCGGGTGGCATCGTGTTCTCTCAGCACTTGTTCTCCTTTATTCTGGTAACTCGCTCAATGTCTGTTTTCCTCCAGGGCCGGTAAGCTCCACAAAGATAGGTTCTATTATGCCTTCGTTCTTTACTGTTCTATTTTCTGCACGTACTATAATGTTTAGCACATAGCACCAAATATACATTGTAAAAATTAATTAATTAAGAACACCATAAATATGGATTTGCTTCCATTATCATAGAGTAAACGTTATAATAATGTAGTCAATCTGTGGTGCATGACACGAAAGTTGTGAAAGACAGGTTTTCATGATAATCATATATTTTCTCTTTTTTTACTTCTGATTTTCAGCTGTCTTTTTTTCCCAACATTTCTTTTGGCTTTTCCTACTCTTCTGCCTTGTGCTTGAAACTGCCTATCATATTTGTTCACATTCAAAAAACCATACTGGTGGCTCTGAAATGGACCCCTAATGTTAAAAAAAAAAAAAATGTGCAGTGGGACATTGACTCTGAATTTACATTTTTTTTTCTTTTTTATGAGTTATTAAACTAAGTGAATATACCGCTTCATTTTTGCTGACAGCAGAATTAGAGCCAAATTTCATGATCAACTATAACAATGATGTTGGTCCTTATGATTAGATAGCTGCATGTTTGAATTGCCTCTTGTGTATTTTGGTCCTTTTTTTATATATGTTTCTCTTGGTCTAATTTTATTGTTGCTGTAAGTTTAACAATTAAGTGTGCATATTCTCGTATAGTTTCTGAAGGCCTCAATGGAATAAAATTATAGTAATCTATTACCTTAATTATAATACAAACTTTTTTGAATAAAATGTGTAATGTATATGCAGATTGAGGTCAAAAATAAAGACACATATTGCCATAAAAAAAGTTATGTATAAAGATTTTCTTTTCTAAATATTAATGTAGGTATATTTTACAGGCTCATTTTGGGCATTTTCACAATTTTTGGGTGAATTTTATAATGCAATATGTTTTAATCACCAAGAATGTCACTGCTTTCCACATAGGAGCAGATGACATTATCTGTATGGGTTGATCATTATCCTAAAAATTAATCTATTTAATTCAGTTGGGAACAATATATTTTCCCAAAAAAAACCCTAAACAATATTTCCAATTTTTTTATCTAAGATTTAATATTTGAAATGTTAATGTCATCAATATGTCATACTGACTTCTGCTTCTGGCCAAATTGGAGAAATAAGAACTGAATTTACCCTTGCACCTGAAATAACAACCCCACCCCCAAATGTAAATTATGTAAATATAAGTGACAGACTGGTATTTCTTGTGAATATCGAAGAAAAATTCTTTTTAAAGTCATTCTTCATTTTCTCATTAATTTTTTGTTGTTGTTGGTGCTGAGGAAGATTCACCCTAAGCTAACAGCCACTGCCAATTTTCCTCTTTTTGTGAGCCACCACAGAACAGCCACTGACAGATGAGTGGTGTAGGTCTGTCTCTAGGAACCAAACCTGGGCTGCCAAAATGGAGCATGACAAATTTAACCACTAGGCCACCAGGGCTGACCTTCATTAGTTTTTTAATGAATCCACTTCAATGATAAAATTTTAAAATATATTAGCAACTGCTTTTAAAACATGCTTGCAAAGTAATGCAATTTTAGAAGTATAATTTCCCCATAAACAGTCTTTAATTTTATTTGTTAAATTTATAGATTTCTTACTCCCAACTCATAATTTCATTCAAGTATAATAAATCCTACTTGACCTTTGTGGGGTTTTCAGACCACACGTTATTGAATTTGATTTGTTGATGTTTGAATCAGGAATTTGTACCTGTACTCTTGGTTAGATTGGTCTATAGAATCCTTTTATTCTGTTTGATTCTGTTGTTGTTTATTCACTAGTTTTAGTTCTGCTACCACACATTTTGATGTTAGAGGCTTCATTTTCTAAATTTTAAAACAAAATTGATGGCATTTAAATACATATTCTGTGAAATTTGGAAGAAATGTGAACACTATATGGACACAGAGTCTATTTTGTTAAAATAGTAACGAGTATGTTTTCAATTTCTTCTAAATTTTTTAAAAATACACATTTTTCATTCAGATAATTCTTGGTAACAGAAGGCAAATATTTAATTTTTCACTTGAAAGAAATGTGGTTAACTTGAAAAGATATGTAGTAATATAAGTTAGATAGCTTCTAATTAAGAAAAATAATTTAAGAAAAATAATGTTTGAAGAGCAGTGGTCACAAGCATTTAGTCTAAAGAGGGGATGTTCATCCTGTTCTGTGCAATAGCACAAATATATGGACCAAGATTATTCTACAGGACTGTAGATAAAAGATACCATGGAATTATATTTTAAAAACTAAAATCACTTTTTGACATATGTATCTGAGAACAAAAGAAGAGCATAGAAAATGAACTTATCGTGCTCACTTTTGGGGGATATTATGGGATGCAAACAAACACAAGACAGCGAGGTGTAAGGAATGAAGACCTCATCACAGCTTAGAGTGAACAGGGCCTCACACTCTGAGAACAACCCGAGTATTCATGCTCTTGTCAGGGCATGGCCCCCTGTATAAAAGATATTCTTATTTAATGAGAATACAAGTTTCCATAAGAAAAATAAATATTGCCACTCTCAAAATAGAACAATTGGCTCATCATGTAATATACTGTGTGCCTTTTACAACGTGCAATTGTATTATCACTCTACAAGGTTTAAAATTTGTTACATTTACAACAAATAATTTCAAATTTTAAATAAAGTCAATCTCTTAGAGCAATACATTTCAAGATACACTGTCATATACATACACATGTATGTACATATGTGTATACATAAATATGTATATGAATATATGTGTGTGTATATATATATATGCACTGTATACATATTTCTGTTGTCTAGATGCTTCCCTCAGACAAGCTAGCATTCTTCTAATATTTGTAATTTAATTTGCTCTATATTACTTTGGGCTTTTCATCTCTGACATTAGATTACACAAATAGATAATAAAAAAATAACACTCATTAACAAAGTTTATTTAAAACTTTTCAGATAAAAAAGTCATATCTCTGTAAAAATATTTCTTTCAAAATAAAGAATAAATGTTGAAGACAACTTCTTCCTTAGTTTAAAAACTTTGCTTTCCATTATATCAAATAAATAAATTTTATTGGCCACAATATTTTACTGAGATCATCAACTTCCTGATATATGAGTTTTATTGGCATGTAAATAGTGAAGACTATTGATATTAATATCACATGAGGCTATTACACAAACAAAGCAACAGCAGCCTTCTGGACCTTCTAAATCTTATAAGATCAAGCAAATGATAACACAAAGGTGATGGACACAGATGTTATTATTATCTGGAAAACAGTTTTCATTTATAGTATTATGAACAAACTATTAGGGTGTTGGTGGTCTCAGATATTATTTCCCGCTGGGGTCCACATCTTTTCATGTGAAAAAGAGCTGTAAGAGGTGGGAGGAAGAGAAAGCACTGTCATTATTCCTGGATAATTCAGCTAGAGAAGTGTGAGGTGGACCAGAGGATGACAGCACATGAGTCACTTTTCTTTGAAGAAACAATCTCATAAGTTCTGTTGTATTCTTTTACTATAATTATAAGTTACTTAAGTTTAAAGTCAGGTGTGATTACTAAATACAGGTTAATATTGTCTTGTACCAGGTTATATAAATTGTCTCTAAATTTTTCTGTCTTGTTCCTCACTATTATTCTTCTAATAGGAATTTGTTTTCTGCAAATACAAGAATTTCATTATAGAAATTTGAAGGTGTTCTAGGTTTATCTGATCTATCAAGCATGTGCATAAAATCAGAGCAGAGGAAATGTGCAATCAATGTCATGCATTGAGGATACTGATAAGGGTCACATTGACATATTTTATGTCTAGTTTGTGAGCAAAGATGCCAGTAAATTCTGACATGAAGCAGCAGTACTTTTGCTAAATTGCTATAATAAATTGTTAAGCTCTTTTAAAAGCTGGGAGGTGTTGTGGGTGGGGGGATGTGTAATCCAGAACTTTATAACTCGTGAAAATTAGCTATAAATTCAGGGTATGAAAGGAACAGCAAGAACGAGGTGTGGCTTTTTTTTCCTTATAAACTATGCTTGGAAAATATTTAATCCTCATTTATAAATCCTTTAAAATAATATTTAATTAGCATAGATCCTGATAAAGGGCAGCAGTAGAGCCAAAATATTTTTTATGTAAGACAATGTATTTTAATAAATATGGTTTATTGTTTTCTTTTTCTCTTTGTTTCAAGCTGTCTCAAAATAGTGAAATAGGTAAGTAAATAATATAAATGTCCTCATAATTAAAACTTACAATGAATATCACTTTATAAGGTAGAGCATAACCTTAATTTTATCTCTCTCTATATAATAGAGACCCTTGTCGAGAAAGATAATATGTTGAAATGTATTTGAATTTTAGTTTGTAAAGTAGGGTCTAACATGTCTCAACACATATTTTATTAATCATTTGTGTTATTCCATACTGAAGAATGCATCTGGTTAATTGACTCTTTTTGGGTCATTAATTTACCACACATAATGAATAATAGAATTAAAGGATATGGTATTTATAGATGAGGAAATGAGTACCAAGAAAATTAATTGATTTTCTTAATGTCAAACTACCTATTGTCAGAGCAGGACACAGAGCTTATAGTGTAATGCCCATTTTCAACTCAATATCTTGTTCTCGTATTTTGAAAGACAATTTGAATAATTTAAATATTCTTAAATTCAATAATTTTAATGTAATCATTTAATAATTTAAAAGTAGTGCAATAAATATTTTTATATCATTTAAAATTAGTTCTTTTTAAATTCCTCTTTTCCTTCATATTAATTACAAGGAGAAGGAATGGCATGTGCAAAGGCTGTGAGGCAGAATCGGACATGCTATTATCAGGAACACCAGCAGTAGTCCAGTAGGCTGGGGTGAGTGAGAAGAGGTAAGATAGATAACTGTCTGGGTTGCATAGGAGTTTAATGGCATTAGAAGGTGCCTTGGCATTTACTCTCTGTGAGAAAAAAAAAAGAAAAAGCCATCACAGGATTTGAAAAAAAGATTTTTAAAAATCAGAGTTAGTTTTTTAAAGTATTCCTCAGCAGAAAATAAAATATAGGGGGATAAGGAAAAAGATTGTGAGAAAAAGTTAAGAAGTTTTTGTAATATTCCAAGAAAAAAATGATTTTGACTTTCACTAAGGTGAAGACAGTGAAGGTAAGGAGGATGATCAGATTCTACACATACATTGAGACTAGAGCTGATACAGAGTGCTGAGTGGCTGAAGGTGTAAGAGAAGAGAAGCTAGGAATGACACCAGAGATTTAGAGCCTGAGTAAATGAAAAAAATGAAGTTTCCATTTCTTGGTGAAGAAGATGTGGATGAGTAGATTTAGGGCTATGAAGGAGAGCAGAAGATCAGTTTCTAGATGAGTTTGAGATGTCAGCTAGGGAGTTGCACGTTGAAGCCTGAAGCCCAGGAGAGAGATCTGGACTGGAGAAATGAGTCTAGAAGATAGTGGGTCATAGATGGCATTGAAAACCATGATGCCAAGCAAGTCAGTATAGATGTATAAGTGAGGACACCCAGTCTGAACCCTGGGACTCTCCAGTGTTTAAAGGTCTTAGTAATAAGAACTCGTTAGAAAATGAGGCTGTTAAAAAACGGGAAGAGAGTTGTGAGGAAAATCAGTTCAGCATGGTCTGCTAAATTCAAAGAGAAAAGTGTCTTTAGAAGAGGGTATGATCAGCAGTTAAGTGCGCGCACTCCGCTGCTGGCAGCCCGGGTTCGGATCCCCGGCGTGCACCGACGCACTGCTTCTCCAGCCATGCTGAGGCCGTGTCCCATGTACAGCAACTAGAAGGATGTGCAGCTATGACATACAACTATCAAGTGGGGCTTTGGGGGGAAAAAATAAATAAATAAAATTATTAAAAAAAAGAAGAGGATATGATCAATTGCATTAAATCCTACTGTTAGGTGAAGTAAGATGAGAACTGGGAATTAATTCTTGTATTTGGTCTGTGATGTCATTGGTGATTTTTTTTTCTTCTCATTTATTTTTTATTTTTATTGTGGTAACATTGATTTATAACATTGTATATATTTCAGGTGTATATCATTATAATTCCATTTCTGCATAGATTAGATCATGTTCACCACCCAAATACTAATTACCATCCATCACCACACACATGCCTAATCATCCCTTTCACCCTCCTCTCTTCCCCCTACCCCTCTGGTAACCACCAAACCAATTTCTGTCTCTATGTGTTTGTTTGTTGTGTTTTTATCTTCTACTTATGAATGAGATCATATGGTATTTGACCTTCTCCCTCTGACTTATTTTGCTTAGAGTAATACCGTCCATATCCTTCCATGTTGTCACAAATGCTGGATTTCATCATTTCTTATGGCTGAGTAGTATTCCATTGTGTATATATGCCACATCTTCTTTATCCATTTGCCCCTGGATGGGCACTTAGGTTGCTTTCAAGTCTTGGCTATTGTGGATAATGCTACAATGAACAGAGGGCTGCATGTATGTTTAAGCATTGGTGTTTTCATGTTCTTTGGATAAATACCCAGCAGTGGAATAGCTAGATTGTATGGTAGTTCCTTCTCAAACTCTTCCAAAAAGTTGAAGAGGAGGGGAAGAATCCTAACTCATTCTACGAAGCCAACATTACCCTGATACCAAAACCAGACAAAGACGAAACAAAAAAATAAAATTACAGGCCAATAACACTGATGAACATCAATGCAAAAATCCTCAACAAATTACTAGCAAATCAAATACAACAATACATTAAAAAGATCTTACACCATGATCAAGTGGGATTTATTCCAGGGATGTGGGGATGGTTCAACATGCACAAATCAATCAATGTGATACACCACATTAACAAAAGGAAGAAGAAAAATCACATGATGATCTCAATAGATGCAGAGAAAGCATTTGACAAGATACAGCATCCGTTTTTGATAAAAACTCTGAATAAAATGGGTATAGAAGGAAAGTAGCTCAACATAAGAAAGGCCATACATGACAAACCCACAGCTAATATCATCCTTAATGGTGAAAAACTGAAAGCTATCCCTCTAAGAACAGGAACCAGAGAAGGATGCCCACTCTCACCACTCCTATTTAACATAGTATTAGAGGTCCTAGCCAGAGCAATCAAGCAAGGAAAAGAAATGAAAGGGACTCAAATTAGAAAGGAAGAAGTGAAACTGTCACTATTTGCAGATGACATGATTTTATATATAGAAAAGCCTAAAGAATCCACCAAAAAACTTTTAGAAGTAATAAATGAATATGGTAAAATTGCAGGATACAAAATCCACGTACAAAAATCAGTTGCATTTCTATACACTAACAACTAAGCAGCAGAAAGAGAAATTGAGAATCTAATCCTATTTACAATTGCAAGAAAAAGAATAAAATACCTAGGAGTAAACTTAACCAAGGAGGTGAAAGATCTGTACGCTGAAAACTATAAAACATTGCTGAAGGAATTGAAGAAGACACAAAGAAATGGAAAGATATTCCATGCTCTTAGATTGGAAGAATTAATGTAGTTAAGATGTCGATACTTCCTAAAGCAATCTATAGACTCAATTTAATCTCTATCAAAGTTCCAACAACATTTTTCACAGAAATAGAACAAAGAATCCTAACATTTATCTGGGACAACAAAAGACCCCGAATAGCCAAATGAATCCTAAGAAAAAAGAAGAAAGCTAGAGGTATCACACTCCCTGATTTCAAAATATACTACAAAGCTATAGTAACCAAAACAGCATGGTACTGGCAAAAAACAGACACACAGATCAATGGAATAGAATTGAGAGCTCAGAAATAAACCCACACATCTATGGACAGCTAAATTTCGACAAAGGAGCCAAGAACATACAATGGAGAAAGGAAAGTCTCTTCAACAAATGGTGTTGGGAAAACTGGACAGCCACTCGCAAAAAAATGAAAGTAGACATTATCATACACCATACACAAAAATTACCTCAAACTGGATTAAATACTTGAATGTAAGACCTGAAACCATGAAACTTTTAGAAGAAAACACAGGAAGTACGCTCTTCAACATCCGTCTTAGCAACATATTTTCAAGCACCATGTCTGACTGGGCAAGAGAAACAGTAGAAAAAAATAAACAAATGGGACTACATCAAACTAAAAAGCTTCTGCACAGCAAAGGAAACCATCAACAAAAAGAAAAAACAACCTAAAAATTGGGAGAAGATATTTGCAAACCATGCATCTGATAAGGGCTTAATCTCCAAAATATATAAAGAACTCACGCATCTCAACAACAAAAAAACTAACAAAAATGGGCAAAAGACCTGAACAGACATTTCTCCAAAAAACATCTACAGATGGCCAACAGACACATGAAAAGATGTTCAACATCGTTTACTATCAGGGAAATGCAAATCAAAACTACAGTGAGCTATCACCTCACATCAGTCAGAATGGCTATAATTAAGAACAGAGGAAACAACAAGTGTTGGAGAGGATGTGGAGAGAAGGGAACTCTCATACACTGCTGGTGGGAGTGCAAACTGGTGCAGCCACTATGGAAAACAGTTTGGAGATTCATCATTGGTGATTTTGAAGAGAGAAGTTTTGATTGAGGGCTATGGGCGAATCCTGGGAAAATTGAATAAAGGGGATGGTGAGAAAAGGGGAAGTTGAAACAGTGAGTCTAGAAAATGTGTCAGATGAGTTTTTTTTCTGAAGAGAGTATTGGGCAGAAACGTAAAAAAAGGAGATTAGGATCAAGATAGATGTATTTTGTACGGAATGCGAGACATTGAAGTGCACAAATTTAAAGTGCATACGTTTCAAAATAAATCTGCTCTATGGAAGCAAAACCACAAGCAAGTAAATGAATATACCCATCACCCCAAATATATCCATATGACCCTTACATTCCCTTCCTCTCACCTCTCCCTGCCTCTCTCCCACATCCCTGGCAATCACTGCAAATTTGTTTGCATTTTCTTTAATTTTACATAAATGGAATCATACTATATACATTCATTTTTAGTTTGGCTTCCTTCACTCAGCATAATTATCTTGTCATTCACCCAAGTTGCAGAAATGAATAGTTCATTCCATTGTACTGCTGAATATGGATATACTACAGCTGTTTATCCTTTTATATATTGATGTTTGCTTGGATTATTTCCAGTTTTTGATTATTACAAATCAAACTGCTAGGAACTTTCTTGTACATGGACACATGTTTTCTTGTTTCCTGAGTAAATACCTAGAAGTGGAATGTCTGGTGAATCATATGGTAGGTGCATGTTTTAAGAAACTGCCAAAATGTTTTCCAGAGTGGTTGCACCATTTTACGTTCTCACAAGCAGTGTATGCAAGTTCCAGGTATTCTATGGTCACCGTCACTTGGTATGGTCAGCCTTTTCAATTCTACATATTCTAATTTGTGAATGATGATCTCACTGTGGTTTTAATTTGAATTCTCCTAAGGACAAATGGTGTTGTGCATCTTTTCATGGTCTGCCATCTGTGGCAGGCAGACTCTAAGATGATCCTTAAATATTCCCCCTTCTGTATTCACACCTTTGTGTAATCTGTTTTTTTAAGTGGATGAGATTTGTGACTTAATTCTGATCAATAGTATACCGAAGGTCATGTGACAAAGTACCGAGGGTAACCTCAGGCCAACAACCAGCAAAGAAATGAACCCATCAGTGTGTGGGAAACTGAATCCTGCTAGCAACAACTTAAGCTTGGAACTGGATCTTTCCCCAGTGAGTTTTAGCAGAGACCCCAGCCCTGGACAACACCTTGACTACAGTTTAGTGAGAGACTCTGAAGCCAACTTTTAATCCAGCCAAGCCACGCCTGGATTCCTGACCCACAGACACTGGGAGATAATAAAGGTGTGTTGTTTATGCTGCTAAGTGTGTGTTAACATTGCTATGTAACAACAGGTAACTAATACAACATTCCTATTATCTTCTTTGGTGAAATGTAAGTTCACATCTTTTGCTCATTTTTTAACTGAGTTGCTTTATTTTTTTGTGTGTTTTGATAGTGCTTTACACATTCTTTTTTTTTTTTTTTTTTTTGTGAGGAAGACCAGCCCTGAGCTAACATCTATTGCCAATCCTCTTTTTTTTTTTTCCCTTTTTCTCCCCAAAGCCCCAGTAGGTAGTTGTATGTCACAGTTGCACATCCTTCTAGTTGCTGTATGTGGGACGCTGCCTCAGCATGGCCGGACAAGCGGTGCGTGGGTGCGCGCCCGGGATCCAAACCCAGGCTGCCAGTAGCAGAGAGTGCACACTTAACCACTAAGCCACAGGGTTGGGCCCCTATACATTCTTGGTATAAGCCTTTTATCAGACGTATCCTTTGCAGTTTAAAACTTGTCTTTTCATTACATTAACAGTATCTTTCGAAAAGAATGTATTTTTCACTTTGATCAAGTCTAATATACCCTTTTTTTTTTTGGTAAGGAAGATTGTCACTGAGCTAACACCTGTGCCAATCTTCCTCTATTTTTTGTATATGGGTGCCGCCACAACATGGCCCAACGAGAGGTGTGTAGGTCTCCACCTGGGATTTGAACCTGAGAACCCCAGGCTGCTGAAGTGAAGCGCATGAAATTAAACACTATGCCACCGGGCTGGCCCCTAATTTATTCATTTTTTATTGTATGAATCATGCTTTTGGAGCTCTACTGACTGATTATTGATCACGAATTATGCCATAATTACTTAGGAAGCAATTTCAAAACACACGTGGTCAGAACTCTCTCTATACTCACTGAATCCAAATTTGACAATCCGGATTCTATGTGTGAGCCTGCATTAAAAATAAAACGTTGCTTGTTGTCATTGTTGCTTGCTTGAATAGAAGAAAAAATCTATGCTAAAGGATTTAACTTTATGTTTTTATATATTTTATTTCAATTTAGGCAAAGATATCCATTGCAGATAAGATTGGCTGGGTAAAAAAAGATTTAGTTTTTTTGTCTTGACTAGGAAACTGATTACAATTTATGAATTATGTCCTAAAAGTTTGATACAAAGTATTTAGAAATATTTGAAGGAAATTTTTCTTTGATAGAATCTAGATCACCAAGAGTCTAATCCACTGGTAATGTGATTTCAGCTTTAGATTTAGATAACTAGAAGTTCTTTTAAGTAAAATATAAATTAAAACCATTTATATCATCTTTAAGAATCAAAATGGTACATGTTATATCTTGATTAGTTTTCTGATAGGTGTTGCAGTGTTTCCTGCAAGCAGATATTATTCATGAATCTGATTTTATTAAATTTTATTCTAGGGAAGTAAGGTTTGAAAGAGGGAATTGATTTTAAAAATTATAAAATGAAACTGTTTTGAAAATAATGTATTCCTAAATGTACTAGTTAATTATTTATAAAAATAATTCTTCATCTTTTACACACTCTTCTTAAAATAGTAGATTAAAAATTAAAAACTTGATTTAATGGAATTATAGGTAATTGACATATCATTAACACATACATAGGAGTTTATATGACTAAAAATGTGCATATGTTTTTAGATACATAAAGAGCAAATTTTTAGATGAGAGTCTAAGCAAACTTTAAAAAAGCTGTCATATTTTGTACTATGAAAAAGAGAAAGAGGGGCTGGCCCAGTGGTGTAGCGGTTAAGTGAGCGCGCTCCTTTTCAACAGCCCAGGGTTCCTGGGTTCAGATCCCGGGCACGGACTGATGCACCGCTTGACAAACCCTGCTGTGGTGCTGTCCCATATAAACTAGAGGCAGATGGGCACGGATGTTAGCCCAGGGCCAATCTTCCTCAGCAAAAAGAGGAGCATTGGCAACTGATGTTAGCTCAGGGCTAATCTTCCTCAAAAAGAAAAAAAAAAGAAAGAGAGGTATTTGAACTATAAAGCTCAAGAACAATGCTAGCTAATTGTATTGCTCTGGCGGTATCTTTAGTCTTAAGTTATTCTTTCTAGCGTGTAACCCTGCCACTTTAGCCGTAGCTGGGCGAGCAAAGAGTGGTGATGGCATTCCAAAGCAGCTGGTCTATGGCCAGGAAGTGGCCTAGTCGATTTCTTGTATAGATTTGATTATAAAAGGACCCTATACTAGAAAGAAATTATAAAAAATAACCAGATCATAAAGGAGTTTAAATCTCAAACAGACAGAGAAGAAAGTATATGATATCATAATATAGGAGTGGAGAGAAGAAAGTTAGCTGAAGCCATGGCTCATCAGAGTCCATGAAACAAAGAGAAGTATAAGGAGAACTTTAAAGGGACTGAGAGCTGAGTTAGCTTCAGTGTGGATGCTCAGGTAGGCAATCACAGACTTGAGTGTGGAGTTTTGCTAGTGCTACAGTTCTTTTTTCAATAACCTTCAAGTTGCTGAAAAACACCAGATTGTTTTATGTCTGGCTGAGTAGCGACTAAAACTATTGCAAGTGAGATGGGGCTGGCCCCGTGGCCTAGTGGTTAAGTTTGGCACCCTCCACTTCAGTGATATGGGTGTGGCTCCCGGGTGCAGACCTACACCACTCATCAGCGTCCATGCTGTGGCGGTAACCCTCATACAAAATAGAGGAAGATTGGCACAGACGGTAATTCAGGGCGAATCTTCCTCAGCAGAAAAAAAAAAAAAAAAAACTATTGCCAGTAACAAATTTTCTGTTATTTTACTTTCCTGTATATCCTTAGAGCAACTCTAAAAATTAAAGTCATCAGGGGATGTGCCTGTTCACTACAACCCAAAAAGTTCCAAGTGACTTAGCCAGCCACTTAGTTAATTGTCCTTAGAGAGGTCACAAAAGTTTAGTTATGTAGGATCCTTGCCATGTCAAATTTGGAAGAAAAGCAGGCTACAAAAATGGTCTTGCGGCCAGGCCACTAATCATAATTTCTAGGATCGGCAGACTATGCTCATTACTCTCATTGCCTAAGGCGGACTCTGAACATGCAGATTGCTGCAAAATGCACTGCATGAATGCCTCAGTGCAGCCAGAAGTCACCCAATACTGACACCCAATCACTTCTGTGTTTTGTAGCTGTTTTATAATTAAAGCAAAACATACTCAAATAGTTTTTAATTCACGTATTGGGGAAAATGTGTTTTAACTTGGAAATAGTCCCTTAAAATCCTTGGAGAAAGAACATATGTTTATAATGTTTTTATAAGAACAATAGCAATCACACTAACACAGCTATTTGCTTGAGCTATTACCTCTTGCCAACCTCTCTGCACTCTGTGCCAAGGGCTTTATCAACATTGTCTTACTTAATCTACACAAACATCTTTGAAGTCAGGCATTATTACCGATATTTTACAGATGATGAATCTGAAACTTAGAGCAGTTAAACAGTGTGTTCGGTGTAATACAATTATTAAATGGCAGGGCTATCATTGAGCCCAGACAGGTTTGACCTCCAAGCTCATGCTCTTAGCCACCTCATTATCCTGACTTCATGCTTTGTAAAGCATGATATGGTATGATGGATGCGTTACTTCAGTTGGCTAATTCAAAATTGTATGAAGTAGGTCTTCCTGGTGTTATCAGCATCTTACAGATAATAAAATCAAGATATAGAGATTACACTAAAAATGCAACATTATTTATTGAACCATATCAAAGAGTTTAAGAAAAACTTTTAAATGGCTGTGATTTTGCCATTAGCTTTATGTGATTTTTTTTTTTTGCACAATGTTATCTGCTAAGATATGTTTTAGGGTAAAAAATGAGTGACGACTGAGAAGTTTAGAGTGATAAAGCAGCAGAGCCCATGCTTTGACATTGGTTAAAAAGAATAGGAGCAATTGGGAAGCTTCTATGAATTGTTTGATCTACCTAGAGGCCAGTGATTTTAGCCTAGATGTATGTTGTCCAATATGGCAGCCACTAGCCACATATGGCTATTTACATTTATATTTAAGTTAATTGCAATGAAATAAAATTAAAAATTCAGTTATTCAGTCAAATTTCAAGTTTTCAAAAGCCATATGTGGGTAGTGGTTAGTGTATTTCATAGCATAGATAAAAACATTTCCAGCATCAGAAACAGTTGTATTGGAAAGTGCTAGTCTAGACACTTAAGCATAAATAGAAATGCGAAATTGGGTTAAGATGTTATTAAAAGCTAATCCTCAGACCTGCTGTTAGACAAACACACACGTTATCAATGTCCTGCTGATATGAGAATTGAGAATAAAATGCATGCTCTTCTTGTAGAGTAAATAAACTGTCGAATCAATGACTACAAATGTATAACTCTAAATTCTTCTATTTGGTTGTTTGGGCCTTAGTTTTGAGTGAAAATGGAAAAGAGTCTATTATTTCTCATCTGTTTATTAAAGATGTTTAAATGACAGTATTATGTACTTTATGCAAAATATGTATTTGCAGGTAGAAAAATATAATAGCAGTCATTTAAGACTATTTATTTTGTTCCAAAAACATAGTATCAAATGATATCTATACAATATGTCATTTAATTTTCATGATGAAGTAGTTCTATCCTCATCTGTTAAAAAATAAATAGTAAATAAATAATTGGGGCTTAGGAAAATGCCCAACATTCCAGTTAATAATTGGTAGGTCTAGAATCAGGAAACTAGACTCATATCCTAAATAAATATACTAAATACACTCTGAGCTACCAGAGTATATTTAATGTAAAAATACACTAAAATACAAAAGGAAGACAAAGAATGTTGCTTAGTGAGTCTGTAACTCAACAGTACAACTGAACTAACCCATATGAAATTATTTTCAATGTTAATAAATAAGGAGAATTAATGATTAACACTTGGAAAAAATGAATGCCTGAATAATGAATTAAAAATTTGGCTTTTTTGGAATTTTAATAAATAACTAACTAAACTAATAAAAAAAAATTGACACAACTTAAAATGACAAAAATGAAAATGGAGATATAAAGACAGGTACAGAAGAAATTAGAAAAATCAGTTATATTTTCTTTAACTTTAAACAAATTGAAAACCTTGGGTAAATTATTTTCAAAATAAAAGAGGAAAACAAATACGTTACTATAGGAGTCATATTAAAAATACCAAGAAGCCTTCACACTTCTGCACAAAAGTTGTTAATCTAAAGAGATTCACAGTGAGTTATTTTTTACTTCAAAAAAAAAGGTAATTTAAAAACTATTTTATCTGTCCTTGTAAAGTTTCCAAAATCTTTAATCAAATCAGCATGAGTATCAATATCAGTCAGAGAAAGCTTAAAAAAACAAAATGCTTCTTAAGAAAATAAATGCTTCAAAACACAGCTTAGCCTCATTTATATCAACAAAATACCCTAAGTAAAATATTTACAAATACAATCTAGTAAAAATAAATAATAAAAAAGAACATTGAGTGTAAGCCAATGAAGTTTATTCCAAGAATACAAATGATTACACATTGAGAAATATAGTCATAGAACTTAGATCATATGAAATAAGATAAAACGCATGATTAGATCACTGGATTATGAACAGAGGTTAGAGAAAATTCACTTCAATTCCTAGATTAAAAAATCAGCACTCAATAAAAAGGAACAGGCAGAGTATCCTTTCACAATGTACATATAAGTACATATCTATGTTTATATCAATGGATATACTTATATTTTACTCTATATCAGTATATCATATATGTGTGTGCATGTGCATATGCGTGTGTCAAACGAGTAACCATTATCCTTAATATTGAAAGATACAGTATAATTTCATTAAATTTAGAGGAAAGAATGATATGGCAGATTGTACTGTTGTCAAAATAGTTGTTACCCTTCTTTCTGGGTCTCCGTCTACTCAGTCGGCTAAATAACTCGCTCTGACTACTGATATGTGAGTGGCAAAGACTCTGCCGTTTCCAAGTAGAATGTAGTTTTTAGAATTATCCTATGGCTCTGTTATTCTAATTTTCCCTCTTCCATGATCCCAATTTTACCGAGACAAAGGGCATTCTTTTAGCTTTGGGCCTGGGATACAGCAGACATAGAAGATGCTCAGCTAAACTGAGATAGACATGAATATAAAAAGATTGACATGAATATGTTCACATGGACCCCTGAAGTTCTGTCCTTTGTTACCACAGAACAATTTAATCTACATTGACTAATATGGGTGTCTACTATCGCTGTTATTTCACATTTTCTAGAAGTTGTGGACACTGCAATTAGATAGAAGAAATGAGACACAAATGTAAAAACAGAGGAGACAATGTTTTCATTATTTGCAAAAATATGCACTGAAATATTAACCAAAACACAGTAAAAATGAAAATACTTTAAAAACAGTTAAGCAATTCAGAAGTGTGGCTACATAAAAATTTAGGAAATTTTTGAAAAACCGTGAGAAATTAAGTTTCTCTTCTTTTATTAAGACCCACTTAGTCACAGTTTTCAAGGAGTAGGAAAGGATAGTAAAAGCCTGTGACACTTCTCACAGGGAGATGTTCTTTCTCAGGGGAATAAAATGGTTGACGATTTCTACATTTCCACAAAAATTCCACATGATCTATGGGTACGTTCTCCAGGATTTTACACTTGCTTCACGTATGCCTGAAAACCTTCGGTTAAAATAAATTTCTAACTGTCCAATACTTTGCTTATTATTATTATTGATATTTACTGTTGCCAATGAAGAATAGAGATGAACTTGAGTATGGAACCATGTCAAATAAAGTGATTTGACTGGGTTGCAACTGTTGGAAGGCCCCCCCAAAATATTGTACAATAGTATATTGATTATTTTGAATGAAAGTTACTTGAGAAGCAAAAAGAACATTCTGACACTCCTGTCTCTGTTCCTTCTAAAAGAGGAAATAAATTCCCCATGTGGAAGGTGCTCTCCCTGCATCCTTGTCACCAGAGCTAGGGGATCCAGGGCCAAGAAACCTGAATAAACAAACCTTGCTAATTAACTCTCTCAAGCCTAAACTCTGCTTGAATTCCTTGCTAATTACGTACCCCAAATCTAAGTTTCTTTGTCTCGTCAATTTTTCATGAATTTATTGTTTCTTCGTGTAAAAGATATATATACTGCCTGCTTTGTTCACTCTCTCAGCATCATCTTCTGATTCTCTCGTGTGCATGTAATTAAATTGGATTTTTCCCCTGTTAATCTACTCTTGTGTCAGTTTTATTATCAGTTTCAGCCATAAGAACATGAGAAAGGAAGAAAGGGGATTTTCCCCGCCCTGACATAACACTGCCAATCATCTCTGTTCCAGGTGGGATAAATCAGCCAGTTTGTAATAGGTCAAATCTTCCATGTCACTCCCTACCAAGAGAGGGAAGCATAAAACTGCCTGGAGACTGGAGAAAAATAAAAGAGGGAGGAAAAAAAAAGATATATCATCCTCAGGGGTTGGAAGTCACATAAGCAGAATGCCAAATACAATATGCAAAATAACAAAATGTTGCCAACATTGTTCGTGGAAAAAATTATACAGGGAAAAACACAATAACTATTCCACTGCTATTTTTCAAATACCTGAATATGCTTCTATTTTTAAAAGATTGAATTAAGTAATTAAGATTTGGTAAAGGAAAAGAAGTGTTGACTCATCTTGGCAAGCATTTAAAATATTATCATGGTAAGAAATCAAATTATTATAAAACTGCTATCATGAAAGTGTTTAGGATATATTAGGGATAGACAGAGGTCTAACAAATGGAATCAAACCCTACTCTACACCACAAATACATATGGAAATTTAGTAAACAAAGTTTACTAAAGTCAAACAAGGTTTTCTAAGTTGTAGAAAAATATTTAGGATATAATCCTAATTAACCAAAACATACACGAACGTCAAAATTAATAGAAAATTCCTGAGAAGGTAGAGAAAAAACCATAACAGGCATTCACAGAGGATGGATGGTCATATGGAGGGTTTGAGACTTGTCTTTTTTATCTGTCTGGAATATTTTACTTTTTAAAGATTAATAATATTAAATAAAAGTAATAATCACCCAATAAAATAAAAATTATCACTTTAAAAACTTTGACAGGGGCCAACCCGGTGGCATAGTGGTTAAGTCTGTGTGTTCTGCTTTGGAGGCCTGGGGTACACAGGTTTGGATCCTGGGCGGGGACTTACACCCCTTACCAAGCCATGCTGTGGCAGGCATCCCACATATAAAGTAGAGGAAGATGGGCACGGATGTTAGCTCAGGGCCTATCTTCCTCAGCAAAAAGAGGAGGATTGGCAATAGATGTTAGCTCGGGGCTAATATTCCCCCACCAAAAACAAAAAAATAAATAAATAGACAAAAACCTTGAGAAATTGTAGAAATTGTTGATAGTGCTCTCATTACTTTAGATTTTTGACCATTTTTTTCAAAGAAGATTAGATTTTCAACATTGCATCTGTTCTAAATGTATTCATGATCCATTTGACATATTTAAAAGTTGAGTGGTAAGACTATTCTGAAGAAAAGAGAAACCTCAAAAATATATTTATGTAAATATATTTTGAAATATAATTTATTTATTAGCATAAATAATCTTGGAAATCTTCAAATTATGGCAGAAATCAATGATGTCAAGTAAAAGCTGACATATTCAATGAAATTGATTCCTTAATTTTTATTGTTTTTGATTTATAGCTCATTCATTAACCTATATTTATATTTTCATCCCGTTTAAGAATATGAAGACAATTTATATTCTTTAAAAGTTATTTTTACTTCCATTATTTCTTAAGTAAAAAATAAAGGTTTTTCTTCAGTGAGGTTATAATAATAGCAAAATAATTACATGATATAAATGCACAAACAAATGTTGATTTGTACAGAATTTCACAAAGCTCCAACTCTGCTACCAAAATCATCTACTATGAGAGTAGTTAATAATATGTGAAAAATATATATTTGACTACAAAAAAGCATTAAATTAGTGTGTGCAATCTAATTCTAATTTTTAAAAAATATACAAATATATGTGGCCCAAATGCCACATAAGCCTAAATATAAAGAATGCTTGACTTATGAAATGTTTAAAGACTTCGCCATGATTTCTTTAAATTTCTAGAAGAGGCCAAAATTCTCATTGTCAACCCAACTGGAAGACAGGATTTCCATTTCAGAACTTGCTAATCTATATATTTCGTCCATGCTGAGTAGCAATTTGACCAAGATGTGAAATCGTCTTTTTTCTTATCATCTAAATAAATTAATTAACCCGATAATTAATAAAAACACAAAAGACATTTTTCTATAGAAGATTTTACTGAAGAAAATGAAGGCAATTACATAGAAAATGCAAGACAAGAAAAATACTTTGCTACATTAGATTTTTCTGCTATTAAAAGTCCACACTATTATTTCTACAACTCAAGCTTCAGCCTTCCGTGAAGTTGCTAGATTTTTCCTCCTCTCTATTCGCGTGCTCATTTTATCCTTCTTTCTGTTTGCTCTTAGGGAGTGAAAAAAAAAAAAAGCAAACACAGAATTGGAGAGTTTAGCGATGTCTTAGTCTTCAGTCCTTCGACCACAGGAACTGAATTCTACCCAAGCCCAGTGAGCCTGGAGAGGACTTCAAGCCTCAAATGAAATAACAGCCCTAAACAGCAGTTTAAATTCAGCCTTGGAAGACCCTGAATACCAGCAAACATGCCACACTCCTAGCAGTGTTGTAAAAAATGTGTGTTGACTTAAGCCACTACATTTGTGGTAGTTGTTGCTACACAGCAATAGAAAACAAACACATTCTTTCATAACGTTTCTTTCTGTCTGGTTGCCTTGAAGATTTTCTCTTTAAATTTGTTTTTCCAAATTTTGACTATGATGATCCTACATGTGTTTTATTTTTATTTTCCCTTCTTGATTCTCTGAGGTAATTCTATAGTGTTTTGTTTACTTTATTTACTTTTGGAGCATGCTTTGCCGTTATCTTTCCAAACATTTCTTTAACTCCATTTACTCTTCTCCTCCTGAGACTCAAATTTCATGTATGTTGGCACCATTTGGTATCGTAGCATAAATATTTCCCCACCATCTCGTGGATGCTGTATTTTATTATTCTTTTTTACCTTTTTACTCTTTATGTTTCATTTTGGATAATTTCTGTTATACAGTCTTCAAGTTCACTGTTTTTTCCTCAGCTGTCAAATCTACTAACGATTCTGTTGAAGACATTGTTTATTTTTATTTTAATGTTTTATATTTTATCATTTTCATTTCATTCTTTTTAAATAGTGTCCATCTCTACTGAAATTCCTTTTGGATTCTTGTCCACTGTTTCCACTATATCATTTAACATTTTTTTTTTTTTTTTGGTGAGGAAGATTATCCCTGAGCTAGCACTTGTTGCCCATCTTCCTCTTTTTACTTGAGGAAGATTGTCCCTGAGCTAACATCTGTGCCAATCTTCCTCTATTTTGTACGTGGAACGCTGCCACAGCATGGCTTGGTGAGTGAGATTTAGGTCCACACCCTGGATCCAAATCCATGAACCCCGGGCCACTAAAGTGGAGCACATGAACTTAACCACTACACCACTGGGTGGTCCTATATCATTTAACATTTTAATCAGAGTTATTTTGAAGTTTCTATATTAGTTTTCTACTGCCATATTGCTTTATAGCAAATTACCACATACACTAAGGAGTTTAAAAATATACCCATTCATCCCACATTGTCTGGAGGTCCTGGCATGACATACCTATATTCTCTGCTGAGGGCCACACTAGGCTGAAATCAAAGTGTCGTCTAAGGACGTTATCTCATCTGAGGCTTGGAGTCCTCTTCCAGGATCACTGGTAGTTGTCATAATTCCATCCTTATTAGTCGTAGGACTGAAATCTGCTTTCTTGCTACCTTTAAACTGGAGGCCACTCTCAGCATCTAGATTTCCTTAGGGCTTTCCATCATTACCTGTCATGCCTTCTTCTGTTATGTGGTAGTCTTCTCCTTCAAGCCGCAAAACAGATTCATTTGCATAATCATGTTTTTAATTTGTTTTAAAGGCTCTGCTAATTAGGCCAGGCCTATGCAGGACAATCCCCCTTTTGACTAATGCAAAGTCAATTGATTAATAACCTAATCATAGGAGAGACATGCCATACTATTCATAGGTTCTACCCACTCTCAAGTTGTGGGAGGAGAGTATAAAGTGTTTGTCTACAAGGCAGCAGGAATTTAAGGGTCCATTTTAGAATCATGGCTGTCATAGACCATCCTATGGCCCCCAAGGGTTTATATCCCTCTGAAATGTAAAATACATTTGCCAATCCCAAGGTCTTCACATGTGTAGACTTTGACCTTTTTATATCAAAACTTCTAATCGTGATTGATTTCATTGATCCTGTAAAGACAGGTGGTCAGTCTACCCTGCCTCATTGATAATAAAGTCTCTTCTCTGAAGCAATCATAGCCTTTCCCAGTTTCTGACAAAGTTTGACCACATCTTCTGGCTGACTACCAACCACTGGTACTAAACTGCATCCTCTTATGGATGCAACATTTTGTTCCATGAATTTGCTATCTAATCAGACCTATGGTACCAATCTCATGCACCCTCCATGGACTACTTTCAGGCCTACAGGCATGTGTAGGAACTGACTTCTACACTTCAATGAAATTGGGAACCTGAGGGAGAGCAGTCCCTGATCTTCTTCTCATGGCAGCCCAACTGCTAAATCTCCTGCACTTCTCTTTTCCCCTGCCCTGCCTTTAAAGACGTAGCTCTACAATTCTGCTTTTTAAGCAAAAAGCCAACAAAATGGCCTATACAATGACTGACCCTCCCTCCCCCCAAATTAGTTTCTTCTCTCTCAAACATCTCTTTATATAGCCTAGGCAATGATTACGTTATTGATAGATAATTCTCAGAAAATTGAGTTTTCATAGTAAACTCTGAGAAAGGATGCTAACCATAACTTTTACTTTATTTCTGAACTTAGAATGTGAAGCATTCAGCATTTTCCCCCCTCAAATTAGCTTCCATTTCTGGACTACTGATAAAACCTCACACTATATTCCATTCCACTTATATAAATTGTAACTAAATATTTTTAATTTTTTTTTTTTTTTTTTTTTTTGTGAGGAGATCAGCCCTGTGCTAACATCCGCCAATCCTCCTTTCTTTTGCCGAGGAAGATGGCCCTGGGCTAACATCTGTGCCCATCCTCCTCCACTTTATATGGGACGCCGCCACAGCATGGCTTGCCAAAGCAGTGCGTTGGTGTGCGCCCGGGATCCGAACCAGCAAACCCCGGGCCGCAGCAGCGGAGCGCGCGCACCCAACCGCTTGCGCCACCGGGCCGGCCCTAAATATTTTTAAATTTATTTTAAGAAAATGCTTTATGATTTAGAACTAACACAGCACAGGAAGTACAATTCCCTTTTTATCATGTTTCCTAAATTTATTGGACATCAGATCCTAGTATTAAAAATTTCAGTAAAAGAAAAAATTTCTGAGTATTTCCTTTGTTTTGCAGGATTGAACTTCTTTTCATAGACATGCTTCTTAGGCAATGCATTTATGTGTGATTGTGGTTGTTTTGATACCTATTTCATGGTAAGAATTCATAACTATAGCTAGCTAGAA
This sequence comes from Diceros bicornis minor, assembly GCF_020826845.1. Lineage (NCBI taxonomy): Eukaryota > Metazoa > Chordata > Mammalia > Perissodactyla > Rhinocerotidae > Diceros > Diceros bicornis. The sequence goes on from NC_080777.1 coordinate 19,383,155, forward strand.
CTGCCTATAAACATATGGCCAATCAGGAGATTTTGTTTAAATATAAATCACAGTCAAAAGCATTATGCTACATAATTATCTGGTCACATACATTTGAGAACTCATAATTTTCAGTAGAGGATGCATACTCTCAGTATCCATACAGTATAATTTATTTATGTGTTTAGAAGAGCTATTTGTAGTATGCATTTTGATTTAAAAAACCTAAAACATTGCTAATTTCCACTTGCTTTCTTTCCAAGTTGCCTTAGCTAACTTCTTTGTGGAACAGTCAACAGCAGAAACTTTAAAATGGCTTTCAAGGCTAGCTGTAAATAGTTTTTCAATAATTCTGGTTAAAATATAATATTTATATAACCATAGCAATAGGAAATAGTGTGTTAACTGACATGAATACAAGATTTTGTTGCTTAAAAATTGAGGTGTCTTTATATTTCTTAGGTACTGGTGATCTTTTTGTATGTTTTTGTATTTAAGGTTGTTGGATGGAGAATTTTCAAAATTAAAAAAAATAAACATAATACAAAGTATAAGACCCCATTAACAGTAACAAATATAGATACAAATCCTTCAGTTGGTCAGATCTACAGAATTATTAGAGAATAATGTATTCCAACCAAAGATCATAGTTTTTAAAAATTTAATTTTTATTATTTTAAAAGTCTTCCAAAACTTTACGTCTTCCTAAGTTTAAGATTGTTGATTTACATAGGAAAGTCACAGTGCTAAAATTAAAGGAAAATATAATTTTGAATTTGGAAAGGATGTTGCAGTTCAATAAGTTTACCCTTTAAAATAATTTGTGAAGTAACTAATGGAAAATATATATCTAGAAAGTGGCATAAAAGTCTAGGGAAAAAAGGTTTTTAAGCTTTAATAATTTGGTAATCCAGGCATTAATTTGAAGGAAGCAAACACACACACATTTTACATATCATCAGTGTAAGAATACACGGAAATGCACATAGTATGAAAATGTGTATGCATGGTTATATATATACGGTAGAGTGCCAAAATGGCAAAAATTTCCTCCCATTTCTGTATGTGTACCATTGTTCTATGTAACTTGGTAGCTCTTCTAACCAAAATACAGAGTCTATTTATTGAAACCTTGAATCAGGATGTGGCTAGATAGAGAACTGGAAGTTTTAGCCAAATGACTTTTGATAAATTTATAAAGGCAATTGAGTTGAGAATGGATAATCTTTTCATCCACAGTGCTGGAAGAATTGGATCTCCATATGCAAACCACTCCCCCACAAAAAACAAAACCAAATAATTGTGCTGTAACCCATAGCTTGCACCATATGCAAACATTTACTCAGTAATGGATCATAGACCTTAAATGTAAAACCTAAATCCACAAATATTCTAGAAGAAATCATAGTAGAAAATTCTTATAAGCTTGAATTAGGGAAAAATTTCTTAGAAATAACACAAAATGACAAACCATACAAGTAAAATGTAATAAGTTGGAGTTCATCAAAATTAAAACTTCTGCCCTTCTAAAGATACTTTAAGAAAATGAAAAGCCCATGAACAGAGAGGACAAAATATTTTCAAAATATATGTCTGATAAGATTTGTATCTAAAATATGAAAAAAAGTTTCAGACACTTCAAAAAATGCTCACTTCTTGAGTAATTGTGAAAATAGAAATTAAAACCATTGCTGTACACCTATTAGGAAAGAGTACAAAACAAGCAAACAAACAAATTGTAAAAACCTGATAATAGGATGTGCTAACAAGGATACAGAGCACCTGGACCTTTCAAACAATGCTGATTAGAATTCAAAATGATGCAGAGACTTTGAAAAACAGTTTGGTAGGTTCTTGAGAAGTTAGAGAACACTTGGCATACAACTTAGGTTTAGCAATTAGACTCCTAGACATATGCCCAAGATAAATGAAAATTTAGGTTCATGCAAAAATGTTTGCAAATGTTCATGGACATGTATGTTCATGTACATAAGTGCAAAAAAACTAGACACAACCCTTAATTCCTTCAACTGGTGAATGGATAAAGAATCTCTGGCACATCCATTCATGGAAATACTACTTAATAATAAGGAGGAAAAAGAAAAGAAAAAAACCCTACTGTTATACACAGCAACATAGATGAATCATAAATGCATTATGCTAAGTGAAAAATATGAGTCTCAGATGGCTGCGTACTGTATGCTTCCATTTAGATGATATCTTCAAAAGAATCATAGTAACGGTAATACAACAGCATTGCCAGGACATGGGGCTGGAAGAGGTATTGCTAAAAAGTATGAGAGAACATTTTAGGTAATGTAATTGTATTCTTTTTTGATTATAGTGGCAGTTAGATGGCTAGATCCATTCATCAAAAATAATAGAACTGTACACTGAAAGTGATAAATTTACCGAATGTAAATTATACTTCAGGAAAAACAGCAAAAAGAAAAATAATCAATGCAATTCAGAATAATAACAGAATAAAGAAGCAAAGACAGATGTATGCTTATTTCAATGGGAGCAAAAATTGTAAATGACAAAATGCAATATAAAAAACCAGGATCTTCTGCAACCTGATAATGGACACACACACACACATTTAACATCATATTTAATGTTAAAAATGTTTCGTAAATGGAATGCTTTTCTTTACAATCAAGAACAAGTTAAGGATATGCCCCTCACCGCTTCAGTCAACATATCATTGGAGGGGGTCGGCCCCGTGGCTTAGCGGTTAAGTGTGCGCCCTCCGCTACTGTTGGCCCGGGTTCAGATCCTGGGCGCGCACCGACGCACCACTTCTCTGGCCATGCTGAGGCCGCGTTCCACATACAGCAACTAGAAGGATGTGCAGCTATGACATACAACTATCTACTGGGGCTTTGGGGGAAAAATAAATAAATAAAATTATTTGGAAAAAAAAAAAAAAAAGACATACCAATGAGAGAAATTAAGAACTAAATATATGGAAAGATGCATTCTGTTCAAGGGTTCAGTAACTCAAGATGTTTAAATGCTGTATTTTCCCAAAATTGGTCTATACATTCAACACAATTCTTATCAAAATTTCTGCATAATGTTTTTATGGAAATGTATGTGAGTCTAAAATCTGAATGAAAATACCAAGCACATGTACTGATCAAATCAATTGTGAAATATAAGAACCAAGCTGGAGGACTTACACCACCTAATTTTTAGAAATAAGATAGACCTATAGTAATCAAGAGAGTGTGCTATTGGCATAAAGATAGACATACAGGTAATAGAACAAGTTAGAAACTCCAGAGATAGTGAGAAGTATATGATCAGTTGATTTCCTGAAAAGTGCCAAGTTAACTCAATGGGGGAAGCATTCCTTTCCAACAAATGTTGCTAGGACACTCACTGGGGAAAAAAAAATGCTAGGTAAAAAAAAAAAAAAAAATGATCCTCAGCCTTTATCTCATATCATATACAAAAATTAACTTGAATTAGATAATAAATAATAGACATGAAATGTAAAAACTGATACATTATTTTTAAAAATTATAGGAATAAAACATATGGAAAAATCTAGAATGTGGGATAGGCAATGATTTCTTAGATAAAACACACTTAAGTACAAACCATAACAGAAAAAGCTGATGAAAGAGATTACCAAAATGAACAATTTTTCCTCTTTGAAAAATAAATTTAAAAGACAAACCACTGAGAGGAATATTAAAAATACTTATCTGACGTAAAATTCGTATTCACAATCTATAAAGAAGTTTTATAACTCAGTCACTGAGGAGAAAAAGAACCGGATAAGTAATGGGCAAAATATGGGAAAGACGCTTAACTAAAGAAGATATATGATCGGCACTAAACACATGAAAAGGTGTTCAGCATCTTTATTCACCAGAGAAAAGCAAATTAAAATCACATGAAAAAAACCATCACAAGCATTAGAATGACTAAAATAAAAAAGATACAATCCTAAGTGTTGGTGAGTATTAAAGCAAGTGGAAGTCTCATGTATTTCTGGAAGGAATGTAAAATGCTATAACTATCTTGGAAAACAGTTTGGCAGTGCTATACATACACAGACCATATGACCTAGCTATTGTTTCACTCCTAGCATTTACGCAAGATATATGTACACATATGTCTACGTGAAGACTTCACATAAATATTTTAGCAATTTTATTTACAATAGTTAAAAAAACTGGATGCAACCCAAATACCCATCAACAAATGAATAGATAAACTTGGGGTATATCCATTCAAGGGAATACAACTTAAACAAAAAGGCATGCATACAGCAAAAGGAATAAATTTTGAAAACATTTATTTTCTCTATGAAAGGAGACAAACCATAAGAGAATATGATTATAAATACATTTATAGGATATTCAAAATCTGTCAAAATTCATCCATAGTGATGGAAATCAGATCATTAGTTGCCTAGGAATTGTCTGCAAAGGGCCATAAGAGAACGTTCCAGGGTGGTGAAAATGTTATATAATTTACTGGGGCTTAAACATGAGTGTATTCATTTGTCAAATTTCATTAACTGTACACTTGATTGTTGCATATTTTAAAATAAGGTATTTATTTTAGAATAGTTTGAGATCAACAGAAAAATTGTGAAGATATTCCAGAGAGTTCCCATACGCCCAACATCTAGTTTCTGCTATTAACATCTTATATCAGTATCGTACATTTATTACAATTAATGAACCTATATGAATACATTAGTATTAATAAAGTCTTTACTTGAGTCAAGATTTCTTAGTTTTTACCTAATGCTCTTTTTCTCCCATCCAAGTACTAACCAGGTCAGACTCTGCTTAGCTTCCACGATCAGATGATATTGGGCACGCTCAGAGTGGTGTTGCTGTAGACTCATGCCCTTTTTGTATTCCGGGATTCCACCAGGGTGCCGTATTACATTTAGTAATCATGTTTCCTTCAGCCCCTCTTGGCTGTAGCAGTTTCTTAGACTTTCTTTCTTTTTGACGGCCTTGACAGTTTTGAGGAGCATTGATCAGGTATTTTGTAAAATGCCCCTAAACTCAGATATGTCTGATGTTTTTCACGTGATTAGACTGGGAAATTTTGGGAAGTATTTGGCAAGAAGACTACAGAAGTTCCATTTTCATTATAACATATCAAAGGTACATACTAGCAATATAACTTGTTACTGTTGATGTTTACATTGATTAACTGCCTGAGGCAGTGTTTGCTAGATTTCTGCACTGTAAATTTACTCTTTTATCCCTCTTGATATATGATATTCTTTGGCAGGAAGTCCCTAAGTGCAGTAGGGAGTTATGCTCCACCTCCTTGAGGGGGAAGTATCCACAAAAATTATTTGGAATTTTTCTGCACAGGAGATTTGTTCCTTTCCTCTATTTACTCATTTATTGAATAGGTTATTTATATCAGTATGGACTTATGAATATTTATTTTAGTCTTGGAGTTATGATCCAATACTACTTTATTTTGTTGCTAAAGTTGTTCCAGCTTTGGCTAGAGCTCATTGGGAGCTCTTTCAGATCACACTTGTATCCCTTTAACACGCCTCCATTATATTTTTTAAGAACTTCTTTACTTGCTGGAATTATAAGAGGGTCCGAACTCATCTTGTACGTTCCCTGCCTCAGTATTAAAATCAATTATTTCTTCAAGTAGTCCTAGTTACTTTCATTGGAGGATGATACCAGAAACCAAGATCTGGGCACAAGGTACAACTTTTGCTACCAGAGCATAATTGCATCTAGGTTCTCTCAGTGGACAGAGCAAGAGGGTACTGTATATATGTGTATACTAACATGTATAAATACACACACACACATATATATATCTAAATATGTCTAGATGTAACATTTGTATATTATATGTATACAAATATATCTGTATGTAACCATCTGTATTTATACAAATCAGTTAAGTAAACAGTTAGAACCTAGATTGCTGGGTTGTATGGTAAGATTATGTTTAGCTTTGTAAAAAACTTCCAAACTGTCTTCAAGGTGTTTACACCATTTTGCATTCCCACCAGCAGTGAATGAGTTCCTGTGGCTCTGCCCCTCGCCAGCAATTGGTATTGTCAGTTTTCTGAGTTTGGGCCCTTTTAACACATATGTAGTGGTATATCATTGTTGTGCTAATTTGCATTTCCATAATGACAAATGACAGTGAGCATCTTTCCTATGTTTATTTGCTATGTGTACATCTTCTTTGGCGAGGTGTCTGTTCAGATCTTTCTCTAATTTTAAATGGACTGTTTGCTTTCTTAATGTTAGATTTAAAAATTCTTTATGTAATTTGGATCCAAATCCTTTATCAGATATGTGTTTTGCAAATATCATCTCCCATTCTGTGTCTTCTCTTTTTAGCTCTGTCTTCTGCAAAGTAGAAGTTTTTCATTTTAATGAAATCCAAATTACATGTTCTTCTACAGCTCTTATTCTGGTGCTTTATCTAAAAACTCATCCCCCTGAGGGGGTCTTTCTTGAATTTTAACCATGAAAATCTGGTAAGGTCCTGGAGGCAAAACCCTGAAAGTATGATAACGCCCCAGGACCACAGCTAAAGAGTTTCTAACTTGCAAGCTCCTTCACACAGCCTCCAGGAATTCGTCAAAGTGACCATTTGTGTTCCTACCACTTATGGCTCCTGCAGCTTCTGCTCTAGAAAAGCAGAACTTGGCTGTGGCTCTCTAAATTCGCCTGTCTCTCTAGATTTCACGGTAGTGGTTTGCCTGGCCTTGTCAGTTATCCAATGGGTACAAGAAAAGCCATCCATTTTCATTTTGTTGAGCTTTTTGTTGTTATAAGAAACTGAGTGACACCTTTCAAGATCTTCACATGTCAGAGCTGAATCCGAAAGTCAGTAGCATTTTTTGTAAGTTACACCTCAGTAAATTTTATTTAAAAAGAAAGGACAAAGAAACTTTAAAATACATTAGTTATTATCTGTATAATATATACCATTGCAGAAATATCTTACATGAAAAGACAATGCATATGAAATCATTTCTGAATAGGAATTCTGTTTCTAACATGCCACCATATCTTCATGATACACTTGGTCAATTTAGGAAATGCATCGCAATATATATGACTGTCATATTTAATTTATTCCTTTTGTCAGGGGATTCCCTTTTGATTGATCATCTTAAAAATTACTTCAAAAATACCAACTGTTGCATAAATATTTAATAGATGAACAAACACACGTCAAGTATAAATTTATTATGAACACGGTTAATCAAATTTTCAGAATTCATCTGTCAGTAGTGTCAACATAGGTAAACAGAACAAAACTCAAAAAAACTTTCTGTGTTGATAGCTCTGAAGCTTGATAGCAAATCTGGTTGAGTTATTAATGTGCAAAGGCAAACTTTTTTCCCCTTCAGTGAATACTTTAAGAAATTATGAACTTTTTACTTTGGCTCTCACTTACAAAATATTCAACAATTTATGTGAGCATTAGGAGGAAAATATTGTTGAGTCATGCATTACATAGATTTTATGATATTTGTTGTGCAAAGAGGTCACAGACACATACCACTAGCATTATATAATGAAGATTAAACATAGGTTTTTTGGAAGAAAAAATTAAAGGGGAAGAAATAGCACAGCTACTGTTACCTTCACTCTTCTATTTAAATAGCATGGACTGTACACAATTGTTTGTGTGCACAATGGTCAAAATTCCAGCAAGAATCGGTCTTTCTGGGCCTGCAGACTTGGTTCTGCATGGCACTAACAACATCCCAAGAGAAAGTGAACCCCACTTTCACTCCATATTATATATTTATATATAGGTTAGCCTCAGAGGGGCTAGGTGGCATTTTGTTTCTCTAAGTAATAAGAAATTTATCAGTGCTTTCCAGGCCCAGGAACCACTGCAGAGAGTATGCATAAGAGGGACAAATTCTGTGTCCTGAGTATCTTGGGACGAGCCTGCCTGCTCCAGGAAAGCGGTCATCTGTTTAAGGCCTTTCTCTATGTAAACTGACTAGGTCTAGTTTGGCCAGCTTTTCCAAGCTACACCACAAAAAAAAACAGGAAGGAAATGAGACTCCAGGACCATCCAGATTTTCCACTCATCAATATGAGAAATTTAAACATTATAATAATTAGAAAACCTGAGCCAAGGCTATGGAAGCATTTTAAAGCAATTTATATTTCATATATCAAAGTAAAATGTACTTGGGTGTATATTACTGGGGTAATCATTGTAATATTAAAAGGATTATAGAAGAAAAAAAATGTTCATGAAGGAAGGTTTAATTTTTAATTTTATTTCTTTTGAGAAAACAAATTCCCAAAATGTTAACATGTTTTTGCTCATTTCTATGTCTGAAGAGATGTGACAGTTGTAGGTAGATAATCCAATAGTTCCACCAATATTAGGTTATTTAGGGATATAATAAACTTTTGTAATGAAGGTTAAATAAAGTGTCCTACCAGAACCAGGTTTCCCTGTTCACTTACTTCCGTCTCCTCGTTTAGCCACTGATCCCCTTAGTCACATCTCCAGTCTGAATCAATTTGAAGGCTAGAGAAAAATTAACAAATAATTAAATTAAACTGTTCTGATTCACCTTTGCATCCATTGACTTCTTTTATATTATGTAGATAAAAAAGTATAAAGATGGAAAAGGGTTTTAAAATAGATATGAATAGGGGAAAGAGATGAAAACCCTGGTAACAGAGATACAGGCCAAGTTCAAGGACTTGAGACAATTGACATGGAAAATTAAAATTATCATATCTCCTCTGTGTGTGAGTGTCTGTTTATTCAAAGAGGCTAGCAATATGGACCCCTTTATGATTGGTAATTATTTTTGATTGGTTCATATAGTTCTCTTCTTGGACAGATTTTAACATTTGTTGTAGATATTTTAAGCAGGAAGCAGTAGCTCTAGCCTTGTACCCAGAGCCATAGACTGGAAGCATGGAGTTCTGTCTGGGAGTCATCCTCTATGCCCTGTGGATGGTCCTGGGGTACAGATTGGGCCAGTGGTTTGTTGGTACTACCCTTACATCCACTGGACCCCCCGAAAAACCGTCCCTGGTGGACCTCATTCAGCATCCCAACTTTACCTCTGCTTCTATGGAGAAGGATCTGAAAGAGATCCTGCTAAGGAGTCTCTAGCCCAGGCTCATGGCCTCCTAGTGCTGCCCACTGCCCCTCAGACAGGCAGGCACAGTCAGGACCTGTTGCAGCTGAATAAGCTACTATACCAGTGGTGTCAGGGACCATGTCTAGGGATGTCCAAGGCAGGTGTTCTCAGAAGACGAGCCTCAGGACAGGAAGAAAAGTCTGAGCAAGAAGCTACTGAGGAGTGTGCCATACAGTAATGACTTACAAAGCCAAAAGAAATGTTTCTAAACTAAGCTGTCCACATCAATTGAAAATTTTAAAAATTCAATCTATCGTGCTAGACAAAATGACTGAATGATCTTTCCATTCTCTCTATAGGAAATGAATTTACAGAGTTTGAGTTACATGAAGAGGCAAAAAAGTGTGCAGTTAAAAAATGTAGGAAAGAAAATATTATAGAGTCACATCAGACATTTAATTAGAATAATAATCCTAATCAGGATAATAATAATACTTGATCAAATTTCATATTCTTTTGTTATTGATGGCCTCCACAAATTTTATAGTCTCAAGGCCTCTCCAACCTGGACCTAACCCTTTAGGTGAAGGGTAATTTGTAATTGAATTTCCCATTTCGTGTAATTTGCCTTTATCTGTAGGATTTACTAATAGTGTAATGGAGATCAGTCAAAAAAATGGAGTTAAATTATTATAATAAGTAATTTTACGTACAACATGTAACTAAACTAACCACTTACTTCAACAGGATCAGTTATTCTCTAAGACTATTTTGGGAACAGCAGAGGCAAATATTAAGCATTCCATAGATATAGTTTGAAACAAGAGTGAAATGTCTCTGTCAGATGAGGTTTACAGTCAGCAGAATGAGAAAATGGACTGAGAATGGTGTGTATGCTAATGGTTTTACTGATCAATACCAAGAACTTTCATTTTTAAGCCTTTAGAAAGAGGACATTGGTCAATGCTGTCATTGCCACATTTGGTAATAATAAGGACAATTGAACTCCACTCTCAAACATATGGATAAGAATCATAAAAGGAAGCTATATCTATGCTTAATGGATTTACACATAAAAAAGCTAAACATAAAAAGCTTTACAAGTGAAAAATTAATCATTTAGAAACAAATAAACCTTTCAGTTAGTGTAGTTAAGGGAACAGTCTATTTTCTAGCCTATGTGAATTCTTGTTCTAGAACATACTGATCATGCTCAAAACATCTTTCTGGAATATCCACCACTTGATTTAGAGCCCTGACTAATTTCAGGAAATAATTAGTCTTTTCTTATAAAGTTACTCAAAGTTCACATTAAGAAATAAATTCTTTTCAATAGATTCTACAAAAAGCTTTGCTTCATTCCAGGAATGTCTGCAAAGCGTTGCCTGCCTGGTTAATATGTTAATGAGAATTTCTCCATGACACCGCAGCTCCACCTTTGCTCTAACCTAAAAGTTCCAATCTATCTCTCTGCGTTCCCTCTTCTAACGCTTTATCTCTGCCTCTAGATTTGACAGCAACAGTCACTTCCCGATCAGTGTCCAAGATCAAAATTCATTACTGCTTCTCTGCTCTAGGGTATATTGAGAATAACACCATTAAATATCACACAGGCACTAGAAGCTCAGAGAATCATTATCAAACTTCTTACTATCCAATGTCTAGCATACTTTATGATGTGCCTGAAGTACAAAAAATAATTACAGGAAAATTAAAACACATATATACATATTAGAACTTACAGACAGAACTTTTAAGAGACTATTCAGTGTACTGTGTAAATTCTTACTATTAACTCATTTAACTTTGGCATTCCTATTATAGAGTTATCGTTAAGATCATTTAACCAAAGAAGAAACCGAGGTCCAAAATGGATAATCTAGTTTTCTTAATATCACCCTGCTTGTATGTGTTATATTCCGCATATGAAACTAGTTCAGCTCACACTCTAAGCCATGCTCTTAGTATATGCCATCACATCTGATACTAATATTTGAATTATGACACTGGGAACAATGCACGTGAAATCCATAGCAGTTAATTTAAAAGTCATTCTTTAAAACCTTTTCATTATTACTGTTTTTCCATCAGTTTTCCACTTACCCCAACCAAACTACAGCTTTGATATTTCATTGTCTATTTTCAATAGTTAAAATGCATTAAAATAATCGCATATCATTATTTCTTTTATCTGGCGACCTACTTGATAACTACACAATCTTAACTAGAAAATGTAAAGAAAAATATAAAGCCCTGGTACAAATATTTATTATTTTTCAGAGAAAATACTTTTCATCAACTGAATACAACCATATACTGATTGCAAAATAAGAATTTATTTTAGTTACCCAAAAAATAGCAAAATTACTACAAGGTGTCTTTACTCTTAACACATATGAAAAGCTTTATTCTAGACTTTCTGTAAGAAAAAAAAGTTACAGTTTTTCACAACAACAAATGGAGAACTAGAGTTATTTAATCAGTGATTTTGAACTCAACACTTGTCAAGACCCTGGAAAAGCAATGTCAACGCATGGTGCCCTGAGCCCTACTCCACTCAGAGCACATGTATGTCATGCCATCATCACAGAAACATGGGATGAACTAAGAAATCCCTAACTCCCTCCTTCAGCCTCTGCATATCACACAATTAGGATAAGGTACCTCAAGTTAACCAGTGTCCTGTATGAAATGTATAGGGGATGGCCATTGGGAAAACTGACACATCCAACAGTCCTAAAATTGACACACCCAACAGTCCTAAAACAGGATATATTTATGGGAAAGTCACATTATTTATGAAGGAATTCATCAAATTCTGTTGATTTTACTATCTGCAGCACAGCTGGAGATTATTTACTTCAGAGTATTGACTTGAATAAAAATCTTTTCTCTAGCACCTTGTATATGCTACAAATATTACATATGTTATATTACATACATTTTGCATTGTGTTTTATATGCTATATTATACTGTGTTATATTACAATTACATGGCTAGGGTTAATGTTATCATTACCAAAATTATGGGCTTCTTTACTATCATTTATATTTATTTATTCACAGTGTAGCATTGTGCCAATTATATAATAAGCAAGCACTCAATTTATTTTTAAATAAACAAATGTATGACTAAAAGCTATATCTTATTATATACTGTTGATTTAATATTAATACAGCTATTAAATATGTAGGGTTCTGATAAGTTCATGTATCCATCTAAACAAAAAGTCTATATCACCCATTTGAAAGACATTGTGTCAGAGACAGTGCTAGAAATGGTGCTGTCAAGTTTTGCTATGGTAACTATTCTAGAAAATCTCAAGTTTCTCTAAATCTATTCTTGTTCAAGCCCTAACTTGAATTGCATATTATTTATTTTTGATACATTACTTTCAATAATGCTACATTATGATACCTCTTCTGAGTTATATAACTGCATATTTCTGTTTCATTGTTTTACTTATTAATAATAGAGATTCTCTCAGAAGGCTCAATTGCTTCCTCCTTTCCTAGATCTTTGACACCTCAATGCCCAAAGCGTCTATCAGCTATACTGAAAATAGAGCTCTCCTCTTGTATGATCCGTCAATTTGAACACATCATAATAGAATATCCATATATTCAGAAAGGTGATTTAGAAAATCTAATATTAATAATCTCACAACTCTATGACTCTTATCATGGTTATTTTTTTCTTTAATAAAGTTTTAGAAATGTGCTACATAGGGATACCCTACTTATCCTCACCCAGTCTTGTGGAAAGCAACGCTGTGTAGTTTAGAAACTGATATTTTTACTAAAATATAAACTTAAAGAGCGTTCACATTCATCTTTGAAGCCATTAAAAGGAATATCTGTATTTCTTATGAAAAATTACATTTATCTTATGTGAAGCAATATTGGAAATAACATTAAATGTAAATATAGTACCATAAATCTTAAGGACATAAATATGTTCATAAATCATTTAAAATTATCTCTTCAATTTTTGTTATAATTCTTTTATTATTTACTTCATTCAGAAAATCATACTAGCTTTGCATGAAAATGCTATGCTATGAAAGTCATTTTAAATTGAAGTGTTTATGTTGTTGATAGTGATGGTAAACAAATGTTTTACATGGTTTTCAACCCTAATTATCTCTAACTGGTAATATTTAGGCAGACTATTTGTAAAGTGGCATGTTATGATCATGTACTTTCACTAAAATAAATCTGCCTGGTATTATTCAGATACTTCTCTTTTGCCCTCAGAATCTTTTCTCTGAGCAATAATATTCCATACACATGACATTTTAATGGTCTCTTTTCCCGAAAATTGATGAAGTGTATATTCAAAAAGGATAAGTGTCTTAAAATCAGGCAGTTAGAATTATTGTGTTTAGAAAGATAAATGAGCAATGATTCTTACATTTTTTTTCAAGATCAATACAAAAAGCCCTACATTTTGAGTTTGATTTGTATAAATATAGTTAACAGCACATATAAGAGGAATCATTATTGTAAGGATGCATTTTGAAGTATGGCTTTTCAAAAATGATAATAGAGAAAAGAAAAAGTGGCAGGTCAATAGCACAACTGTCTGGCACCATAATGTTATTTTTATCAGCAATGTAAATAAAAAATTCAGTCAGCGTTTGCTGATTTTTTAACATCTTGCAACAGCAGGTTAGTCTGAATTTTTTGCACTGAATAAATGAAATGGGATATTTTGTGTCACTGTGCTTAGGGAAGGTACAATCTCTGCTGTGACTCTTACAGATTGAAAAAGGAAGGGAAAAGGCTAGTTTGAATGAGGTTTATTGATTGATTTTTGACTGATTGATTTTGAATGAGATTGACTGTTTTATTTCTGCCTCCCAGAAAACCTTTAGAACTAAAACAGCCTCAAAATGCCGTATCCTCCCCTGCAGCAGGCAGATGATATAGACAGCCGTGGGGTCCTGTGTGTTGGGATGCTCCAGGTGGCAAACTGGCAGAGGAGAGCCAATTAGGCCTCCAGCTTGACTTCTGAATCAGGTCTAACTCCCCCTAGAAGAGCAGATCTTTAGAGAAGGAAGGGGGATTTTTGACATGAATCTGAATCTCATATCAAATTGGGGAAGAAGCATAGACCTGTGACTCATTTCTTAAATATTTGAGAATTTCAGCATTAGAACGTCATTTGAGAATTTTCCATTTAGGATAAAACTAAACTTAATATGCTTTTGGTGAGTTTTACTTGTTTTGTTTTTAGCAACATATGTTGCAGGAACGAAATTTGAGTCATCATTATTTCTCTTTTGAACCATGAAAAATAGCCCAATTCCTCCTGCCATGATTATTTATAATGTCCTGCAGTTATATATGTCTAGTATATCAGTTTCAGTGATTTTGTGACTGTCTTATTTTAACCTCCTAACAGAGGAAAATTTCATTCACTCTTTCCTCTCCCTATGTGTGTGTCTAGGGAACTGTGTGTCTATGTCTGTGTGGGTGGGTAGGATTTCGGCAGAGTATTTTCCCATATCCTTATCACATTTATGAAGAAGTGTCTAAGCCTGAGACTAAATAAGACTAGCTTTTTTAATATAACTTCATGTTTGTAGTCAGAAGAATTTGTAGACAATGCAATACTGTGTTTTATTTTACCTTTATATAAAATACATATTAAATCTAAATGTTGCTTCTTTATTTTGATATTTTAGAAATTCATAGAGATTTAGATATGCTAACACATATAGGCAAACCTGCCATAAATTCCCAATTTATGGATGACAACTATTACTAAACATGCTTTTTAAATAATAAGCATTTAACAACTGAGGATATAAATGCATTTCATACTACCTTATTGTAATTCAATTTTTCAGTCCTTTCTTGTTTTATTCTCTAGTTTCAAATCCTAGAATATTTACTGATATCTTATTTCATGATGACAAGAATGCAGCCAATTATATTGCATTTTCAAGCAAATGTCTGTACCGGTACATAAGATAAATGTTGAGATTAAGCAAAAACTCTATCTTACTCAACCAAATTGAAAACTTTGTTTACACTTGGAAAGCAAAATGAAGATTTGATGCACTCATATAGGAAATAGTTTCCTTCATCTCTGAAAGAGGTTTGCTTACAGCACACATTCATTCATTCTGTCAGATAGTTGGTTACAAACGTGTTTGAGCAGCTCCTGTGAGCCAGGCACCCAAATCAGTATACTAACTGCATATTGCCCAAGCTTTTCATATCTGTTATGCAGAAGGATACAGGTAATTTCATGCACTTCATCTTTTGAATTTGATGTCGAATACTATCATGCCCTTCTCAAATATAATTGTCGACACTGCTATTACATAAATATTACTACCTTGATATTTACTAGACTATCACCATGAAACTGTCTCTAAGTATGTTATCGATATTTAATAATACACATTATACTAACTTCGTACCCCAATTTGACAGTTTTAAAGTAATTTCTTTGTATATATTTCACACGCTGGTTTTGGTTTTAAATAAAAAGCTCTTAGAGATAAGAAGTTTGGGTTTTGTTTCATTTAGTCCTGTTTTTACTATGAAGTGGATAAAGATTCTAGAAGAATAAATGGATGTCATTATCCTGGTGAAAAGGTAAATGAATGTTTAGTTGATAGCTCCCCACTTACAAGCTATGGTTATTGAACACGTCATCAGGCCTGGGTAACTTGGAGCATGAAACAGGAAGTTGTGATTCAAGTCACTCTTAGTCACTGATGCTCTATAAATGCAGTTTAACAGTAGGTATCCCCTACATAAGCAGAGCAGTGATGTTTGGATTGGCTTTTTAAAACAAATTATACCCTTTTGCCCTCTGCAGGCAAAAAAACAATGGAATGTCTATAATAATAGCTTCAAGAGACAGTGCTTTCTTAAAAAAGAAGATGAAGGAGGAAGTATCTGAAATATATGTTTGGAAAGAAACTAAATTTGGCTTCTCAAAAACATGCTGTGCTGTTGTAGAAGCGATGTCACAGAAAAACGGTTAGAGAAAATCTGAATCAGCATGAAATAAGATATGTGGAGGGTTATTGAACACTATTCATTTTCATGGAAATAGGACAAGGTTATTTAGCACAGGTGTGTCTGTAATTGTGATGCATTAGCAAAATTAGCCGTGTTCAATGGCCCTCACACTTGCTCCGCCACCTGTATGTGAAATGGCCTCCTGTTACTACAGAGAGATTAGGTGAGAGACATGTACTGTAGAATTGAGTTCAAAACCTATTTGTGCTTATATTGCCTTATTTTGCTAAGTAAAACTTTTCTCCCCACAGTGTCTTTTTTACTTCTGAGAAAAAACAAACTTAGGAAAATGAGCACAATGTGGTAATCTCTGAACCAAGTTGGAGAGAGAAAATATTCAGGAAAAACAAAGCAGTTGTGCAGACCACAGAGTTGAAGAATTTTCTAATATTGAAACTATGACCAACATTTGAAGCTGCTTTCATACTGAGAGCCTGCTTACACATTAATCTCTGAGGACTCTAAAGACAAATGCAAAGGCCTTGGGCCAAGCGAATTAAATGTGACTTTCTTAGAGCATCCTAGAGACACCTATTCACATTCAAGTTTTCTAATCATTGATCAGATGATTAAGATGCATGGAAGATATATGATTTTTTAAGGCGAGATAATGTTATTTAAAATATCAGTTTGTTTTCTACAAATGCAAGTATTAAACAATACAATGCTAAATAATACACAGAACATTCCCTAATAGTCAGCAGAGGTAAAATCTATTATTGTTTTTCTCATTCTGAGAAAATGGAAAGAGTGCAGTGAAATAGTGAATATTTTACTTAAACTTGTTTCCAAACCACTGAATTAGAAATCAGGATTGCCAAAGTCACTGAAGTTGGATGCTTTAGGATTGACAGCTTTGACTGAATCTTAAAAAATCAAATAAAACTATAACTATCTATTATAAACTATTATATTTATTTCATTAGAAATTAAATACATATCCAAATAACATTCTTAGGTCAAATAGTCGATTAGATGACTCAAACATTGCTTCCCATTTAATTGCTTAGTCATAGTTAAGATCTTCAAGGAGTTTGACTGTTTTTTAAATTAAGATATGACTTATAATTTGCATAAGTTATGAAATTGATAGTTATAATTGATTTGTCATAGACAAAACATAAATGATTATGGGAAACTGTTTTAATACATCAAATTAGTTCAATGGTACCAGCAGTTATGTAAATGTTATATTAGCATGTGTGTGCATGCATGTGGTCTTTTATTTATTGTCAAGCCCAGGATTGATCACTGACAAATAGCCAGTTAATTCTGATTCCTTTCATTGGGAGCACATGAAATTTCATCGCCATCCCCATTTCTGGAGAAATCTAGAAAAACCTCCCATAGTGAGACAATCTCTTTCCAGATAATAATATTTCAAGGAGGCAACTCTCTAATAAATATTTCTTGTTTGAGGTTATACAGTCATGTCTTATTATCTCAGCTATCCTATATACCAGCAGGGTTATGGAAATGTGACTTCATGTTTTGCTTTTTATTTTATTCAACTGAAAAAAAATTAAACACTAACTACGCTGTTGACAAGAATTCGAGATATTTGACATCTGACACAGAGCAAACCCTCTGTAAGTCCTTTATGAAAAAGATGAGGCCATTGTCCCAGACTCAAAAATACATGTGTTTTTGACCAAATAACAGCTCTGTTTCATGAACAGATCTCCTGGATAATCACAAGCTGACTGCTCAGAGCATTGAGCATCATACATCCATGACTTTTTAAAATTGCATTTGTCCAGTTCTTTCTGATTATTCTACCTCGCTGTGAACTACCAGTGCCAAACATTACAGGCTCATAAGAGATAATTTTGAGCTATTTTGGCCCTTTTGACTATCTGAAAAATCTTTACCACTGCATTAACTCTTCATCTTTTATCTGTGGGTTACAACTGATCACATGTTATTATGTATAGTTCAATTACCATAGGTGAAATCTTGATATACCCTTCAAAGTGTTTCTTGATTTCTTAATATCAAGGAAAGAGTTTTGTTATTATAGTTACCATCATAATCATTATCTTTTTATCTTAATTAAATATCATTTGTATCATCAGTTCTGTGGCCTGGCACATGTAGGGACTCAACATGTGTGTGATAAGTAATTGAATAAAGGAATGTCTATGTCAGTGTCTGTACCCAGATCAGTTTTTCTAAGACTCTCCTAATAGGATGAGAGGAGATCTAGACAGATCCTGCCAGATCTAGACTAATTACTCTTTCTTCCTGGGCTTTCACTGATAAGGACATAACAGCACATCTTGATCTCTCTTCCCAAGGTATCTGAAATAGCCAAAACCACATTTAATAATTCCTAGAGATAGTGGAGGTTATAAATATTAGACCCCTCTCCCTTTTAAAACATGATTCCATGTTTTGAAGAAAAAAAGTCAGAGGTTCATGTTTATAAATATAAACATTTTTTATCTGAGGTACAAAATACATTCAAATTAGATGCTGGGAAAGACATGTTGACAAATATTACAGTTTCTCTTTTACCACATAAGTACTTAGTAAGCATCACTTTGTAATGCCAGTTTAGAATACTTTTTAATTCCTCTCATCTAACAGATAAAACTTTCAAGAATGACACAAAGAAACAATCTTGATTTGTTCAAGTGAAACTATATTGTCAGACATAATCAAGTACATTTTTAAAAAATGGTTTTATGAGGTTGCCAAGAGTTGAGCTAAGCTACTCCATGGTATTGTTGCCACGGCATCCATTTTGTTTGGCCAAGCGGCCTGCGGTGACCTTAAATTGACACTAGCCCGTTATACAACTACATACTCTACCTAGCAGCCCCCAGAGTACAAGCAAAGGTAAGTTCCTGATATGATTCCTCCAACAGCCCTTATGATCAGCAGTCTTCCTTGCCTCCCAGAGCCTTCCCTTATGTGTCCCTTAGATAAGACCCCCATGTGGCTTACCAACACCCCACTCTTTCGGTTTGAATCAACAAGTTTCGCATTAGTCCAGGAACCACAAAGCACTCCACCAATGCACCTTAATAAATGTGCGTGCTCCAGGTCCTGTCTCTCTGTCTGCACTCTGCCTTGATCTCCCCATGTGACCCCTCAAAGAATGCTGAGACTTCTTCCAGGACTTATGAGTAATAAATTTCTCAATTTCAATTTCTTTTGTGGTCTGTTGTTGAACCATGGCTCATCATCCTGAACTCTGTACTTCACTTAACAAGTGTCAATTTGACCAATTCGTGAGAGAGGTCAACAGCAAAAGAGTTCACAAATGAGAAGAAATTTCAAATAACATTTTTTGTGGTGAACACATGTCAGACTTTTGCTTCTGATAATGGCAGACTAGATATTTTAAAATAATTCAAACTAGATTTTACATGCAAGTGAATAAACAGTCAAGAATTGTCAGGCTATGATCTAGGAGAGAAAAAGATCTCTAGAGAGAAGGTCTAGAGAGCTAGAAAAGAGATCTAGAGAAAAGATCTCTGGAGAGATGAGGGCTGCTTTTGCCCTGGAGCCATCTATTACTCAGGATGGAGCAACCAGCAGTTGTGTCACACTTCCGCTGGTCTTGAAGGATTAATGAAGCCAAAGCTGGAGACTACAGCTCCCAAGGTCTGAGGACCCAGTTTGGACCAGGATACTAGAGGATGCTAGTGTACTAAAGAAGTAAGAAGGAATCAGAATTAAACCAATCACCACATGCAGTCTGGATGCTATTCCCTTAAGCGGCCCAGAAAATCTCAAACTCTGAGTTTGTATTAAAGTAATTCAGGATTTCAACTGCTCTTATACTCCGGGCAAAAGCAAATAATGATTATTTGAGGAGGAAAACATTATTCAAGCCTCTAGACATAGCCAACAACAGTTGTTCACATACGATATTTTGCAAATACACTCAAAGATATGTAAATAAATGAAGAGAAAAGACACTGAGAGAAGGAATCAATAGAAAAAAATTTAAAAATTAAAGAAAAAGATGTCAAAGCCACTATATACTTACTATGTTTGAGGAGGTGAAGTAAGTGGGGAAACTTCAACAGGAAAGTAATAACTATAAAATGTGACCTATTAGATTAAGTAAAACCACACATTTAGAAATTAAAACACTAAAAATGTGAACAAGAAGAAAAATAACTCAACGGGTTAGTTTAACAGCCAGTTAGACATAGTTAAGTAAAGAAGCTGTAACTTGGAAGTGATATCATAAAAAACTAACCTTGGGGCCGGCCCCGCAGCATAATGGGTAAGCTTGCGCTCTGCTTCAGGGGCCCAGGGTTTGCAGGATCCAGGGCACGGACCTAGACACCACTTATCAAGCCGTGCTGTGGCGGCGTCCCACATATAAAGTAGAGGAAGACGGGCATGGGTGTTAGCCCAGGGCCAATCTTCCTCAGCAAAATGAGGAGGATTGGCAAAAAATGTTAGCTCAGGGTTAATCTTCCTCACCAAAAAATAAGTAAATAAATAAATAAACTAACCAGAAAAAAAGTACACATGTAAACATTACATATAAATATATAAATATAGATTTATAAAGATATATATATGAGAGTTTGTGTCATTGAGGATATTTGAGAAAATCTAACATATACTAAAGATAAGAGATAAAAACAAGAATTGGATAGAAATATTTTTAAAGAGTTAATTGCTAAGAATTTTCCAAAATTGATTAAATATCTTAACCTACATTTTCAGGAGGGCAAACAAATTCCCAACAATAAAACTGCAGAAAACTGAAAAATAATGAAAGCCAGAACAATGAAAGCAGAATAGTGGAGATTCACTGTAATGCAAAAAAACTAATGAGTAACCAACAATTCTTACACCACAAAAATACCTTTCAAAAATAAACATAAAATTAAAACATTTTCAGACCAAAAAAGCCTGACAGAATTTTCCATCATAGGCTGCTTCCTACCTATGTAATGAGGTATATTTCTTAAATATTCAGGACCTCATTTTCCTTATCTGTAAAATGGGGATTGTAATAGTAACTGTGCATATTTAGATTAAATAAAATTATTTATACAATATGCCTAGTATAGTGAATGAGACATATTAGCAATTCAATACATTTAGTTCTTTTTGTAATTAACTACCGTTACAAAACTGTGAATACAGGATCATCGTTTTTCTGGAGAGAGAGATTAAGTTGCAAAAATGCTTAAACAAAAATTGATCTTGTATAAATTTATTGATAGCTTCTTACTCATAAGAACTGACCCTAAAATCAAGTAGACAAAAGAATGATTGAGGAGGCTGACCAAATACAGTGCTGTAATATGAGCGGACTAACCTTATAATAGCAATGATGTCTTGTCTTTGATTGGATCATGGCACCATAGGTGAGAACATAAGAACTAGATAGATGAGCTAGATGGACAAACAGGAAGGCAGACAAACAGATAGATACATACATACACAGGTAGAGATATATATATCTAGAAAGCCATACATGGATAGATAGATTTTTAAATATGGTCACACGCCACATAATGACATTTCTGCCAATGACAGACCACCAATACGACGGCGGTGCCAGAAGATTGGTACCATACAGCCTAGGTGTGTAGTAGGCTATACCATCTAGAGTTGTGTAAGTACACACTATGATGTTCACACAACCGTGAAATCATCTAGCGACGCATTTCTCAGAACGTATCCCCATGGTTAACGCATACCTATATTGCTGAACAGAAATAGATTTCTGTGTTGTCGAAAACAGAATAACACTATTGCTTTTCTTTTTTAAAGACAGATCTATGAATGACTGAAGCTCTTACGCATAAAACTCAACATTTTAATTTTGTGTCTAGTTTTTAGAAATTGAGGAAAATACTTATTGTGAAATATTAAAGTTTCCCAAGCAATGTACCTTTGAAAATAATTTTGTGAGCCCTTTGAATATAATTGGTACTTCATTTTGGTTGAATATTTATTAGTGGACCCTTGAATCAAGTAGCTTTTTCAGTTCTATGTTTTAGAAGGAAATAGCAATAAGTTGATCAGTAGTCCCAGAGAAATGTTACTGATGTGAATATATTTGAAACAGAAAAACATTACTAGTGTCCATCATTATACAGAGAAAATGAAATAAAGATCTTATATAATTATCTCATTAATTCAGGTTACACATGCCAATCGAAAACATTCCTAAGTACTAAATTACAGAGTTACAAGCAGATTAATTAAAGGGTGATTACATTCAATGTGAAATAGCTCCTCTAAATAAAAAAAATGATTCATTTAATTAAAGTTCTCCTTTTGTTTTAAATTGGTTATTTATTAACAAATAAATCCTAACAAAAAGACTCAGGTAAATATACTGAAATATGGTTAGATGTTACTTACCCTTGTAAAAATAAATACAACTAAAGTTATACCATAAGTTAGTGGTATAAAGGTACTGGACTTTACAAAAATTAGTATTAAGTTAGGGAATATCTAAACAGAAGGGCACAAATATAAATCTGTTTTATTTTTCTTATATTGATCCCCTGATTGTGCTATGTAGAATCTTCTGGTATTCTCACTCAATAGAATGTCGTTAACAACAAAAGCGCTTTGTTTTATAAGCTTACAGTTAATTTTAATAGAATAATCTTATTTCATGATAAAATTTCAGTTTTCTTTGTATTAAAACATCACTCTCAAACTCTATTCAAAGTTTAATTAATTTGTTTATATTTCAATGGGCTTGAAGTGGAGGAGGAAAGTTGTCTGCGCTTCAAAGACACCCTCTGTCTCTTTCCAGGTGTTCCCACCCTGGTGTTGGGACAGGATATTAGAGGAGGTGGACCTCCTTAAGCGGCCTCCTGGTGGCCAATTGTTTTGTCCTGACTGATGAGCCCTTTTCTGGCTTTCGTGGTGGGGTACTGAAGTCTATGGGGGCCTCCACTCCCGCTGTGCCCTGATATGGTAAATGGAGCTTTATCTAGACTTCCTGTTCTTCTTCTTTTTCCTCTCCAGCTCTCGCCAAATGAGATGCACCTCACATCCAATAGTATTGAGATATCCCAACCCGGTGAGTGCCTCTTTTGGAAGTGTCAACAAGCTGGTTCAAGGCCAGCTACTTTCCATGGTGAGCTCTCACACCATGAGAAACTGAAATTCTGGAAATGTCAGGTGCATAACTACTGCCAGGTCTCTCCACAGGTTTTCCTTTGCACAGGTTTATGTAGGTGCTGGAGAACAAGGCCACTGTGCAGACACACATCCAATCAGGGAACCAGCCTTTCTCGTTTGATAGTAAATCTTCTGGAATCTCTATCCCTTGGCTTTGGGAAGGAGAAAATAACCTCTTGACAAGTACTCCAGTTGCTCCACAGGTCAAAATACCTTCTTCCCTCTTTTTCTTCTCTGTTGATGAGAATGGTAGTCACCATAGTTTGGTCAAATGTACTGATGGGAGTGAACACTGTAGGGAGATGGCAGGTCTTGACCGCTAAAAACAGGTCTTACAACTTAAAATGTGGGAAATATAGTGCTTTTTCCATTAATTTGGGCTCTAGTCTCAATTCCAGAACTATAGGAAAATCTCATCTCTCTCTCTGTTTCTCTCTCTGAAATATTTTATTTTAATTATTACTCTATTAGATCATTAGATCTATCTCTGTATCTGTAACATCTATATCTATCTTCGTAGCTCTTTGAACATACATATATAAAAATAAACATAGCTTTACTAGAAGTCCACAGGCAACTGTGGAATCTGTATGGCTAGTAAGAATTTTAACGAAAGAGACAATATTCTAATTCCCCTCTTTGGGAATTCAAAGATAGATATTTGCTCTTCCTATGAGGATGGGAGAACATGAGAGGGTATCGTCTCTTTGCTCAATATTCTATCTCATGCTTTTGATAATGGTCCCCTTTGTTGATGGTTCCCAGTGACGTCTATTCCAACAATGTTTTTTAATATTGCTATTAGTGAAAGTATCTCTTTACAGATGCAGTTTCTCTGATGATCATTTCTGTGTGATTTCACAACACATTCTAGGAGCAGCAATTTTCAGGACAATGATGATAAGGCTAATTATGCCTGCTGGAGGCAATTATATTTATTTGGAATCTCTTTTTCTATTCTAAACAGTAATTGAAACTTTCACTTAACATCTGTGAAACCACTGCTTCCTTGTTTTCCTTACATCATTATGTTCATTTCATATAGTTTAAATATATATAACATATATATATGTATATGTATATTTATATATATATAGTTTATACATCTTCTTCCTCAGCTCAAATTCTTAATTTTTGCTCTCCCCTAGAACCTTTAAATTTGCTCTTAAGATGTTTTTATCCTCATGCCAAACTTTCCTATGTCTTCAACTGGCACATACATTCTAATGCTTTTTAAATCAAATGTTTAGCCTAGACACTTTTGGGTTCCAGGTCCACATAGATATCAGCTCGTCCAAAAAACAGCATGTAATCTCTCACCATCTAGAGTGTTATTTGGTGGTCTCCTTTACAGCGTGGAGATTCATTCCAGACTCTTTCTTTTAAATTATCTCTACATCTACACAACCACCAAGATCTTCAGATTCTAATACTGCGGTATTCTAAGCCCTTATTTCCTTTCCATTCTGTCTTTGTTTAATCGAGTTTTTATTACTCTTGACCTGAATTATTATTGTAGGTCTTTCTTTGTAAGGTATGAAACATACTGCCCCCCAGAATACACACCCAGGCAAGCAAAGCCGCAAGAATAATTCTGCCCTAATGCATCTGATAGTTTAAATCATCTGTTAAAATTATCATTCTTCAAAAAATATTTAAGTTCATTCTCCTTAACTTACTGTTAAGCCTAAACCAAAATTTTATTAATAAAGAGACTATGACAATGCCAAGAAAGTAGTTTTCAGGAAATGAACTTATCAAGATTTATTTATTGAGTCATCTTAATGACCAATAATTTTGTATATTTTGTCCATTTATTTCAAAGATTGAACATTTCTAATTTAAAAGAGTCTACATATTGTAAATTTAAAATATGTTTATATTAAATGCCACAGAAAACTACTAACTAGGGATTTTTTGACATGAATAAACACAAAATTGGCTTAATTTTTAAAAATTTTATAAGCTTTTTGGAAATTTGAAGTGAATGTATTTATACTTTCCAATATTTGTGTATCATTACATGCAAAATATGTGACTTTTTTCATATATACTAACAAAACTCAATATTTCCTGGCATGAGAGAACATATGTTTGAAAAAACTGCTAACGATTGAATTAAAATAAACCCTGTTGTTATTAATATATATTCAACTACTTGCATGGAACTTTTAAGAAATGGAAATCTATTGAGATAAAACTATATATGGTATGTGAACTGCTTCTTGAAATGCACACTTTAAACTTCAAAATGAAAAAGGCATTATGTTCATTTATTTCTTATTTCACCTCTATCTATTAACTGACTGTTAGTAATGATATTAACATTTCATATGTGTCACAAAAATAATAAATAAGAGCCAAAGATTAATCTATGGTTCAAAGAACAAGGCATCTACATTTGATAGAGAGAGAGACTATGCCTGGGAAAGTTGTAATTCTCTATATGAAACAACCCAGAGATCTTTCTGTCAACAAAGAAGCTAAAAAAGGCAAAACCAAAAACAACAAAAGATAATCACTTGATTACTTCAATGGATTTTGATTAATTGGATATTTGATGGGCTATATCGAATGGATATTTGATTGCTTTAATGGATATGGAATAAAAATGTGTAGAAAAGGAAAAAGTGCAGATTTGCAGAAAACAGTTTGATTATATCCTTCATGATCTCACACCTACTTTGCAGCAGCTACGGTCTCAAGGCAGTTGGTATTGCCATGTAATTTCCCATCCTGTCTTATTTACTGGTGCTAGATCTCTGTACAGCAAGGATGGGATGAGAGTTTAAGGGATATTAAACTTGGTGGTTTTTTCCAATGAATGTCAATTGGAGAAACACCTGTGGTCAGGCACTTTGGGCCAATCCCCCAGGGGAATGGGAGATAAATCATTCCAATTCAAGACAGGGTTTTATTTTGCTATTACACATTGCATCTAAGTCTTACAGTTTCAAAGGATTTTTATGTAAGTTCAATATCACCTCAAACTTTTAATGCACTAGTTTTATCTATATGCCTTTTCTAAATTTTTTGTTTTAATTTTAAATATAAAACATTAAACACTAAACTTTATAAGAGGATTCATCACATACAGACTACAAAACATATTCAAGGAAGTTCTTCAGACTGAAGGAAAATGTCATCAGATTTAACTTATCCAAAGGAAGGAATAAAAATTAAGTATGTGGGTAAATGTGAAAAATAATACCATGTAAGGGCAACTGACTGTAGGATATCTTACAGCATTGTATCATGGGAAAATAGTAGATATAAATGTAAAATATATAATAAAAATAGCCAAAGAATAAAGACTAAAGGGATTATACTGTAGCTATGTACTTAATTCTCTCAGCTTTCATTTATCCAAAAATGTATTCATTTCATCTTCATTATTCCAAGGATAACTTTACTGGTTATAGAATTTGAGTTGACAGTTTTGTGTGCGTGTGTGCATGCATGCATGCATGTGTGCACTTTCTCCCAGCACTTTATAGATGTCATTCCAGTGTTTTCTCCCACTCCATTGCTTTCGGGGAGAGTCAGGTAAAATTCAGATGAATGTTTATCTATATATATCTCTTTCCTATGTCTACTTTCAAGATTTTCTTTTTAACTTTTCTTTTTTGTGTTTAATTCTGATGTGTCTTGCTGTGATCCTATTTGGATTTTTCCAGTTAAGTGTTGCTTGACCCTTTTAGATCTCCCAGTTAAGGTTTTCTGTATTTTTTTTTGTAATTTAGGAATGTTTCAATCATTATTTCTTCAACTATTTGTGTTACCCTATTGTCACTTGACTCTGTTTCTGGTACTATAATTACATGTGTATTAAAATCACCTGACATTGTCTGACATGTCAAAAGGCTCTGTTTATTATTTTTTTAAATCCATTGTCACTCTCAAATACCCTATCTGCTAATTTCAACATATGGATTATCTAATGTTTGGTTACTATTGATTGTTTTTCATTATTGTTCTGATTATGAGTCAACTTTTCCCTCTTAGAAAATTACTTTAAAAAGTCAGATATCTGGATATCCATCATAGCTAGTGTGTAAGAATTATTTGTTTCTACAAAAATCTTGGAATAATCATGTTTCTTTAGACACGTTACAAGAATACATGGGTAAATCATTTATGACATTTACTTATCCACTCTTTCTCTTTATATATGAAGATCTTTTACAAAATATAGAAGCATTTGTAATTGCATTTTTGTAATATTGTATATAAACCCTGCTGACCAGAATTCTTAGCACATATAATGATAAAAGAAACAGTTCGCTCCTACAGAGAAACTTAAGTGGACAACATAATTATTCAGTGATATTCTCTCAATGATTTCTCCAGGTGTTAGGAGAATTAATCTCCATTCCCACACTCATCTCCACCCCAGCCCTGCCCCTCACATACACAGCTTTCATCCACAGCTGTGCTGCCGCAAATACCCTGAAAATTCCATGTGCAAAATTATGCATAATTTGCAAAAAAGCAAAAGGAAAACTTATTTGGTCAAGGAGGTTAGCCTATATACTTTTGTGTGTGTGTGTGAGGAAGATTAGCCCTGAGCTAACATCCATTGCCAATCCTTGTCTTTTTGCTGAGGAAGATTGGCCCCAGGCTAACATCCATGCCCATCTTCCTGTGCTTTGTACTGGACACTGCCATAGCATGGCTAGACAAGCAGTTTGCTGGTCTGTGCCTGGGATCCGAACCTGTGAACCCCGGGCTGCTGAAGCAGATTGCACGAACTTAACTGCCACACCAGGCCAGCCCTATCCTATAATTTTTCTGAATTGTCACAAGAGGAAATATGCTAGATATAAGTAAGGGTAGCAAAAATAATCAAGGAATAAATTATATAGTGTATCGTGAGAAAAATTCTGAATTTGTAATTTTTAGATAATATTTTAAATATCTTGAAAGTACATTTGATATTAACTTTATTAAATACGAAGCATTCAACAAATACTCTACATGAAAAAGTCAATGACTGCAGCATTATCGTGGCTTAAAAACAAGACACTGTAACGTATCACATAACCATTAGGAAGGTATAAGGTAGCATTTCCTTCAATTATCACAATTAATATAATTAGATTACTCAATGTAGAATTTATATTGAGATTTGTTAAATTTTCTGGCATCTTAATATGATCCTTTACATTAAAATTAATCCATCTCTCTTTTCTGTCTGGTTTTCATAATAATAATAAAAAATATGACATAGCTCTTAGTTTGTGATTTATATAATACAAGAATTCAGATTATACTACTTCAGTGTTTCTACCATAATTCTCTTATGTAGCATTACATATATTTTAACAAGCAAAAAAGGAATAATAATATATCCAAAATTTACAAAGCCAGTTAATTCCTTACAATTAAGGCAGAAATTTAATTCAACAACTGAATTTTCCTCAGGACTAAAATGCCAAGAGATACTTGCTCTACTCATGGTAGAAAGAAAATAATATTCTACTTTCTGCTGTAGTTTAAGATATCAACATAGCACAATTTTAAAAAGTAAATTTTCAATAATCATAATATCTGTAATTATTTGTCACGACTCAGACATTCAATCATAAATGGCTATTTCACTTTTCTATCATTTTTGAAAACTTCATAATGCTTTGAAGGGTGATGGTGCTCAGGGCAAGCTGCCCCAGGAAGCACCACTCTGGTATGCGGATTATTTCGAGCTGAAGACAATAAGGACTCAGAGAGCTCAGGAAAAATATTTGTTTCCCCTCCCAAACTGCCTAAAGAATTTAAAACCAAAAAAAATCTGTTTTAGGAAGGGGTTATTATCATGACTGCTATAAAAGATAATTTAGGATAGAGGTTACAATAGAAAAGGCACCAACAAGCCCATCTTATCCGGAGTCCTGTCTCTCTGGCCACATTCTTTGGATGGCCCTGCAGGAGTTGCCAGACAATCATTTACATTTATAAGAGAAATCTCCATTTGTAAAGGTATCTCCCTCTCTGTTTGGAGAAGAGAGGGGGGGTGAGCTCATTTCTAGTAACTTATCAATGTGGAAGATAAGGCCTTGGGGCTGTATAATAAACCTTACTCTTGTTTACTGTGCTTTAGTGATAATCTCCTGTAATTGACTCCCCCCACCCCCAAAATCCTCCTTTGTCATTGGCTAAAAATGATATTTAAGACGAGAGTTTCTGCTATTGTGTTGAGAAACGCAGTGTCCCTGCTTTCTCCCATGTATACATGTTATTAAACTTGGTATTATTTTCTCCTGCTAACCTGTCTTGTTGATTATTTGGCCAGCCAGAAGAACCTTAAGGGAAAGGGCAGAGGGAGATTAGCCCTCTTCCCCCGACAGTTTTGGCGAGCCAGCCAGGAGAAGCACTGGCTGGTAAGTTGTCTTCTCTGGCTGGAAGACCTGCCTTCTCCCTGGACTACTGCAGATGATGAGATACGGGAACGCCTGACGAAAGCCGGCAAAAGGTAAGACTTCTTACCACGTCAGCCTCCCAGAATCTCTATCTGCGGAGTCCGGCGGAAGGAAGTGGTGAGAATTTTTTCTCTTTCTAAATTTAGATTGGCAGGAGAAAATATTTGGGAAACTAGTTTCTTGGGCTTTTAGTGACTCTTGGTTTAAATTTGGTAGAGTACTCTTGGTTTTTGATCTTGATCCCTTTTCCTCCCAGAGATAGTCTCTGTTTTTCTCTTTTGTCTGTGTCTTTTGTCATAAGAAGGAAATACCATAGGGTAGGACGCAGGCATAGGCCCTACAAGCCTGCTGTCCGGGCGGCCCCACAGACTGGTGAGTTTGCGGGTCTCACCAGACCGGCGTCTACAAACTTTGCTGTGGGTTATTATGCACATGAAGTGAATGTCATTGCCAAGGGCATCTTGGAAGCCAAAAAGGCCGCAAATTTAAGTGGGCGCGGGTCGAGCAGTTAAGAGCCATTAGGGCGCTCGCCACTTTCAGAAGACTCCCGTGACAGGATAAGTTGGATCACGGAACGGGGTAGATGACACAGGTCCCCCGCCAACTGCAAGAAAATGTCCGTGCAACGACGAGGTACTCTGTAAAGCACACAGTCCCCAACCCCGCGGCACCTCCCCCCCAGGTATTATTCTGGCTCCAAGAGACCTAAGGCGTGACTAAAGCTGTCATTGTGCACAGAAAAAAAAAAAAAAAAACCGGATGAGGTTTTTCCTTCTGTCTTGTTCTGTGTCCTGAGAAAACTTGGCTTTGTGACCAGTGAGAATATTCTCCTTGGTCTCCACCATACGGAAGGTGCATTTACCGGGGTGCACCTTGGTGGCCAGTCGAGTAGACTGGGGTTCCGAACTGTCTCTTTGTCCGGCTGTGCCAAGTTCTCAGGGGAGTTTGTCATAAAGGACCCAGTCCATAAGGGCTTTTGTTGTCTTAACCTTCGTTGCTTGTTAGTGCTGGAAAAATCCCATTCCAGTATCGCCCGCCCGGTGTCACAGATTAGCGGGTCTGTGACTGGAGGCGTCCCACACTATTGTGGGAGACCGGAGACACCCTTTTATCCTTACCGCCTGTACAACAAAGGTCTTTACTGTCTCTGAATATCTTTGGGAGTGAATTCTGTGGATCATGGGGGCTACATCATCTGCGCCCTCACCAGGGACGCCTCTTTGCGTCCATGGTAAATTTCTTCTAAGCGTGGAAAGTTACCTCCGGGTCTTTCCTTAAAAAGGCTTATTGGTTTGAGTCACTATTGGAATAAATATACAAGTGAAGATCCTACTCGTCAATGGCCAGACGACGGATCCCTTGAATTGGAAAAACTTCTAAATTGGGGGAAAAAAAAAAATGTTTTGAGAGCTCTCACATAATTGCTTAATTGGTACCTAAGAATTAAGGTCAGAAAAAGGAAGGAAAAAATTTGACTAGTCTTAAGACCTTGACTCAGGTTACAATTAAATTGAGAACATGTAAAAGTGTAAGTGTTGATAAGATTATAAAGGTTGGAATGTTTGAGCTAATTTTATACAAAGAGGTTACATCAACTTTGCCTGAGTATGTTTTAAAATGTCTGACTGGGAATGCTTCTCTTGTCCAAAGTTAGAAGACCAAGACCTATTGATAAAAATCTTAATGATAATTATGTTTAAAGGTATAAGAGGTGACGAAATTTACATGAAATTTTGTAAGAAAAAAACTGATGTTATTTCTATTACAGAACTGGTTAACAAAAATAGTAATTTAAATGATGGCTAATTTTATCTGAAGTCTTATGAAGTCTTATAGGCAATCTAAATAGTTATTGGGAATAAGTAACTAAATAGTTGTAAAAAAGATAAATGTTGGATGAACTTTAAACAATAATTATGTGTTATGTTGGTTACAGCTTCCAAACTCTTTTTGGTGATTTAAAACTTTAGAGTTTTGTTAAAATTTATGATAAAAAATTCACTGAGTATCATCATTTCCAAATAACATAAGATATTAGACATTGATTGCTAAATGTACATTTGTCTACTTTTGGCTTTTCATTACAGGAAAACTAAAAGATATTTTGGGTCTATTGGTAAACGTGTTTTATTAAAAGATTGTACTATAAAGTAATGTGTTTCCAGAAGTTATGAAGTGTTTATAAATTTTCCAAGCCACAAGATACTAATGTAAAAGAAAGTTTACAATTGTTTACTTAGTTTTTACTTACAAATTAAGGTTTCTAAGGGGTAAAATTCCTAATTAGTATATGTGATTGAAGCTACTAAAAATTAAGAAAAATATGTCTGTGTACAAGGAAAGTAAGATGTATAAAGGTACAAAGAATGGAAATATTTTGTTTGGTTAAGAAAGATAAATTTGTCCTCAAGTACTAGGAGGGAAAAGAAAGACATGGGACAAATTCTGAATGTAAAAGGAAAGTTATAAAAGGTTTGTGGAAGAAGAATTCTGGAAAAAGAGTTTTATGCATGGTCAAGTTGGCTAAGATTGAAATGAATTTAATTAAGTAAATGAGTTTTAATAGCAGAAATAAGCTGGTGCAAAATTAAAATTTGGTCTTCTGTCTCTTAAAATGATAATTTTCTTAAACTTGATAAAGAGGTTACAAAAGATTTTTCTTTACCTTTGAGTAAGTCTACCTAAAAGACAGAAAAAAAAAAAAACTGTTAAAATAACTTACTACGTTCAAAAGACTGAGGTCTCTCTATTAAGGCTTTTGGACTGTTAATGCTCTGTTTGCTTTGATTGTTTATATTTTTGACAAGCTCCACCAAAATTCATATCTTAAATAAAGTCTTTTTTTTACTTTTTCTTTGAGAATTTTCAAAGGGCCCTGGAACTTCTCAAAGAAATTTGCTCTCTTCCTATAAGGGGAAAGATACTAAACTTATTAGGCTTATTCAATATGTTCAATTATATGAAAAGCATTGTCAGACCAGTGATGATAAGCCTGCTTAGGTGCTACTATGTGGGCAAATGTTATTGACATAGGTGTTTTAAAATTGTATAACATTACTAAAATTCTGATCTGTCCTGGTTATCAGTCATAATTCTGGTTATTATTATTTTAAAGTGTTGTATGTCACAAAATTAACCAAATTTCCTTGTCAATTGCCATTTTGAGGTCTTGTTGTTTACAGACTTATTTCTTTGCTCTAATGCTTTTGCAAAATGTTTCGACTTCAGAAAAATTCATGGAAAGGACTCTGACATTTACACTGGAGTACAGGTTTCTGACAAACTTTCTGATCATAAAACTAAACTTGGTAAAATATTACAGAAATCCGATGGAGAAACTGATGACTTCATAAAGCCACTAACAAAAAGAGTGGGATCAAGAATGGATTACACAGGACTGAATAAACTGATAAGGATGCTTATAATTTTTATGATTTTTCATTTGAAGTATTGCTGAATTTTTAATATTTTGTTTTTTCAGATTTAAGGAAAACTTTTTCTCTTTTCTCCCGAGATAGCTATGACTTACAGCAATTTAGTAAATGATATTTTTGTAAGTAAAATTAAAATATTTATCTTTTTCTCTCTATCTGATCCCTCCAGGATTTGGAAACTCTTAGTCAGTGAGTATTGTTGTTTTCATGGCAATATAATTATTTGCATAAGTTCGGTAAAAATCTGTTCTCCTTATAACAGGACACAATTGAAAACACTGGTTATATTACCAAGGTTGTGACTGGAACATCATATTTGCCATATAACCATACAGCCTTTGAGAAATGAAGATTGGACTTTATGGAATAAAGCCACATGGAAATATTAGCCTGGTACCTTATGTTCCAAGCAGCACTTACTAGGATAAGTAAAAAATGTCACTTATCTGGCAGGTACAAGGAACCTTGAAATATTTTGGGGAAACCTCGGAATAGAGGAATTCACCCAAATCTATAGGTATTGCAGGCAAAGTCTGATGACAAAATCCTTGGCTTGGCTTTCCTGGCCTCGAGAGACCTTTAAAGTTCAATGTGAGATTCCTTATAAAAAGTTCCAGCAAAGCAGATTTAAAAGAGCCTATGTGATCAACTGCTATTCTTGCTGTACTTATGTAAATAATTGGGCCAACTCTATTGGAACGAGACTTATTTTGCAAACTAGTTTTAATTTTGCTATCTTAATAAAAATGAGGGTGATTTTAGAGAAAAAATTATATTTCAGTAAAAACTATAGTATACATTTGCGGATATTAGATCCTAGTTTTGTTAATTGTCTTTTGAGGTTTTTGTTTTATATCTGTTGACTAGACTGGATCCTGATTTCTTCTAGTCTCCTGAAATATCTGGCTACAGATATCCAAACTAACGGTTTTGATATTTTCCATCATTTTCATTTGAAATCACTGAAAACTGAACCTGCCCTTTTTTCCTGAAGCCTTACAAACTGAAGCTGATGAACTTGATATAAACTTAAGAGATGACCTGACGACACCATCAGAGACATTTTAAACTGCAAAAGATACTTTGACGCTGACATCTAACATTCTTCTTCACTGGCAGTCCTCTGAACTCAAAAACTGGTTTACAATTTGCTCTAACCATTAACCTTGTTTTTCTTTCGTTTACACAAATATGCTTTTGGAGTCTGCCATGCTGTTGGCACAATTTAGAAATCCCGTGGTTTCTTAACTTCTGCAAGAACTCCTATTGCTAATGGACACTTAATTGCAGCCTTATTACAAGCTATTCACCTTCCTTCAAAAATTGCCATTGTTCATTGTTCAGCCCATACTAAGGAGACTGATGTCATATCTTTAGGGAATGACAGGACTGACAGAGCTGCTAAACATGCAGCTCACTATGGACCCCCTTATCCCTTTTTCCACCCAATTCTTAAACCTGCCTTTATCCCTGACTGATATTATTAACTATCAGGCAAATGCCCCACAATCTGAAAAAGACAATTGGATACAAAAGGGTGCCAAACAATTATCAGATGGATTATACATTGGACCAAATGGACTTCCAGTAGCTCCTTTTCTTTTGACTTTTTGGCTTGCACTTATCTCCCACCAAATGAGACATATGTGCAAACGGGGGATAGTTAAGGAACTAAAAGACAATTGGTTTTGCCCTGGCATCCATAAAATTTCTGACCAAATCACCTCCCAGTGCACAACTTGCAAATCTTACCAAGTCTCTGGGAGAAATCAGTGTGATCCAGGAAGTCCTCCCAGGCCCACGTTGCTTTTTGCGGCACTCCAAATAGATTTTATAGACTTCCCTTCAGCTTTAGGTTACTCTCACTGTTTGGTTATTGTCTGCATGTTTAGTGGATAGACTGAATGCTATCCGACCAGACATGCAGATGCCACAACAGTGGTAAAGAAATTAATAACTGAAGTTATTCCTCGCTTTGGCATTCCTTTATGGATTGAATCAGACCAAAGAACTCATTTTACAGTAGAGATAAACCACTTGCTTGCAAAAACTCTGGGGTATTCATTAAAATTTCATACCCCATATCACCCTCAGTCATCAGGGCAAGTGGAACGTAAAAATCTAGATATAAAAAGAACTCTAAGAAAAGTCTGTCAAGAAACTGGACTTAAATGGCCAGAGGCTCTGCCCTTGGCCCTTATGAAGATTCAAAATACTCCAAATAGAAGACATGGACTGACTCCTTTTGAAATAGTTTTTGGACGTCCGATGCCTACTGGCGTCTCTAAACCTTCAATTCCTGGATTAAATGAATATTATGGGAACTTAAGTGAACAATTTGATGCTATGACTTGTTATATACAAAAATTAACTAGTATACTTAAAGCATATCATCAACAGGTAGAAGAGGCATGGCCACCACCTTCTGACAAACCTTGCCATCCCTTTCGACCAGGAGACCGGGTGTACATCAAGGTCTTTAAAAAAAAACACGCACTGTCACCTCGCTGGGAAGGACCTTATGAAGTCTTACTGATGACCTGCACTGCCATCAAAATAAAAGAAAAATCTTCCTGGATCCATGCGAGCCACGCCAAAATAGACCCAGAACATCGCTCTCAAGACAACTGGGAGATAATCCCCACAAGAGACCTTAAACTAAGGATTTCGAGGGCCAAAAGCCAGGCCCCAAAAGCAGCCGACATCACGAAGTAGACAGCTTTTCCCAAGATCACGGATCAAGAAAACCTACTTTGACCCATTTCCTCCCCCTTGCTTCAAAACTCCCTATATATATACACACTCACACACACAAACTATTAGTAGATATATATATATATATATATTTTTAATCATTTAATAGAAAGCTGACTGGAGAGTGCTAGTCTCTATCTGTCCCTCTTCCCCTCTCTAAGTCTCCGCTAAGGGCTCTTTTCCCATCCGTGTCTTGCTTTTACTAACCCTCTCCTTTTCAACAGGTCGGGCACAGACCAAACACCCCCTTATGCCAGTTTACCAAGCCCTAGCCACGCTAACTAATCAATCTGACTGTTGGTTATGTCAACAGCTAGATAGTGCAAAAGAACCTGAACTAGTCTTTGTTCCTGCTGATATAAACACCTGGTGGACTAAATACGGAAAATGGACGAGTAACAGAGTATGGTATCCGCAAGAAGAGAAACTTCACTCTGCTTCTTCTCCTGGTGAGTCACTTGGGCCCCAGAAAGATTACTTAAAAGGTCAAAGACTGTCCCTTGCCCAAGCACAAACAATAAGTGAAAGTTTTTCCCTCTGCATTGAAAATAAACATGGCACTGGACCTTTCCTGGGTGATATACCGAGACAATATTGCCGTCAAACTCTGTGGTTTGATTCCGCAGGTGGCATCTTCAGAACTCTCAAGGGAATTGTAAGTGACTCTATCACTACTCCCTCTGGCACAAACATTTGCCAAATCACCAAGTGCTCTGGATGGCCTACGAGCCACCCGTGTGCAACTTGGGGTATAGCAGCTATCCGCATAGTTAAGCTGCCCAATGCCACAGACTATATATGGGTGGATCAAAAATCTGGACTCACCTGGTCAGGTGACAAGACCAGGCTTTATAGCTGTCAGAATCAGACTGCAGGCCTCCTGTACCAGCTATTCCGCAATCTGTTCTGTTCTCGCAGACTGACTGAAGTTCATGGAAAATGGAGATGTTTAGGTAGTAACAGTGCAAGTGGCACAGATCATGAAATAGTCCAGATCCTGAGAACTACAGACTCAATTCTAACCTTGTCTTTAAACTACACTGGTCTTTTCATTTTATGCGGCAACAAAGTGTATAAAGGATTCCCACCTAATTGGTCAGGACGATGCAGACTTGGATACCTGGCTCCTTCTGTCACCAAACACTCCACCTTAAAAGCTAGCCAAATTACAAACTTGGGTTCGTTTGTTCATAAGATTGTGCCACATAAACGTGCCAGTAGAAAAATCGTGGAAAATCCACTTGTGTATCACAACTCCAAGTTCTTTTCAGCCTTGAGAGTCCTATTCCCCGGCTTTGGAGATTATGAGTTAAAAAAAGCAATATTAAATCTCTCTATGGTAATGGACAAGAGTTCAACACCACCATGCAAACCTTAAACATACTCCAGTCAGAGATTAACAGCCTAGCATCTGTGGTGCTCCAAAATCGGCGTGCTCTGAACGTACTCACTGCCCAGCAAAGAGGAGCATGCGCAATCATTGGAGAAAAATGTTGTTTTTATGTGAATCAAACAGGTCAAGTAATATCTAACTTAAATCTATTAAAAAAGAAGATTGACATTTTTCATCAGATAAACAAAGCTCACACATTTTATTGGACTGACTTGTTTCCAGGATTGGGGGACTGGTTTAATGGAGTGTGGAGAAATGTGCTCCGATTTGTTCTTTTCTGCTTGTTCATCCTCATTCTAATCTATGTTCTTTTCTCTCTTTGCAGACTTCTTATCACCCGGGTACTAACACGATTTCTCTCTCCACAGTCACCAGCTCAGCTTTTAATATGTGAAACTTTCTAGGGAAGTTTCAGAGGAGGGAACTGATGGTGCTCAGGGCAAGCTGCCCCAGGAAGCACCACTCTGGTATGCGGATTATTTCGAGCTGAAGACAATAAGGACTCAGAGAGCTCAGGAAAAATATTTGTTTCCCCTCCCAAACTGCCTAAAGAATTTAAAACCAAAAAAAATCTGTTTTAGGAAGGGGTTATTATCATGACTGCTATAAAAGATAATTTAAGATAGAGGTTACAATAGAAAAGGCACCAACAAGCCCATCTTATCCGGAGTCCTGTCTCTCTGGCCACATTCTTTGGATGGCCCTGCAGGAGTTGCCAGACAATCATTTACATTTATAAGAGAAATCTCCATTTGTAAAGGTATCTCCCTCTCTGTTTGGAGAAGAGAGGGGGGGTGAGCTCATTTCTAGTAACTTATCAATGTGGAAGATAAGGCCTTGGGGCTGTATAATAAACCTTACTCTTGTTTACTGTGCTTTAGTGATAATCTCCTGTAATTGACTCCCCCCACCCCCAAAATCCTCCTTTGTCATTGGCTAAAAATGATATTTAAGACGAGAGTTTCTGCTATTGTGTTGAGAAACGCAGTGTCCCTGCTTTCTCCCATGTATACATGTTATTAAACTTGGTATTATTTTCTCCTGCTAACCTGTCTTGTTGATTATTTGGCCAGCCAGAAGAACCTTAAGGGAAAGGGCAGAGAGAGATTAGCCCTCTTCCCCCGACAAGGGGCAGTATCAGTTTAAGCAAATAACCCTAATTATGAGCACTACTTTCAAATTCTTAAGCAACTAATTCTTAAGTACATTAGCTTACTGTACCAGGAAAACGTACCAGGAAAATCATTAGCCAGAATTTAAGTAGTAAAAGGGGGAAAAAAAGACTCTCATAGAGGTATTTTATGGCACTGAAGTGGCTGTTTGTGATATAAGTAAAATTTAAAGAAGGACTTCTAGAAAATTTACATCCATAAGATTAAGTATAATCATATCAATTTTCTCTCAATGCCTTTTCCTTTGGGAAAAATAAATGCTGTAACAAAATTTAAAAAAATGAATTGTGTTAGAATGAGCCTTGGTTTAGTATATTTTATTTTAAAGGCAGAATGTTTTTCTCTTGGAAGGAATAGATTATTGATTTATTAAGACACACTAAGCAATAACTGTCAAACATGCCATCTAAAATTAATTTAATTAAATACTTGACTCATTAATTTTATAACTTGTGGTTTTGAGTGGACATGAAACTCATCCAATATTCTTAATTGAAGAGTCATATCTAACCACTCCAAGGATAATTTGGACTGAACAAATGTACTATATATGACCTAGAATTAAATATAATCCAGTTAAAGCAGCAATTTCTTACTTTTAAGTATACTTTATCTGGCACAATAATCTAAATCAATACTATGAATAATTTTTCTAAAGGTGATATTTTAGGTTCTATATCTATATAAGGTAGATAAAAATAAGCACTGAGCTAATCATAGACATTAAATTTATAATTAGAATTGATCACTGCAAAGTAATTCACAATCCTAGGACCCATATTGATAATTAAGGTTACCAAATTTAATATTTCTGATGTGATTATTTAAAAACTATATATGAAATATTTCTCTTATTCTAGGCATTTTCTTCTTCAAAATATCTTGGTATTTTAGATGAAACTTTTATTCTCCCAAATACTGACCATTATCATAGAATTACTTTTAAAAGAAATAAAAACTTTTTAATGTTTTATTGTTTAAACAACAGAAATTTCAAATTATTAGAAATTCCAACTATTAAAAATGGTTATGTATATTGAATATTTTAAATTATAATTTTGTTCATTAATTCATGAATTAACAAATATTTCTTGGTTATCTATTGCATATTGATAATTGAGTCCACAATTAATATTTCTACTATCTTTATAAAACATATATGAAATTCTTCTCTTATTCTAGGCATCTTCTCCCCAAAATATCTTGATATCTGGCAATTAATGCTAGCTATCAATCAATCTATGTAGCCTCTAAAGTCTGATGGTTTCACTGTAGCTGAATTTCTTATGTGGAGGTCGTGTCTAAAAGTGTCCAAAAGACACAAGTGTCCAAAGATGGTCTAAACAATGTCCAACTGTGAAAAAAATCCAGGCAGAAACAATTTGCCCTTTTCTGACCAGCATTGTAAGTCTCACAGCACCTCTTCTGCCATACTCGGTTGGTTGAAGCAGTCACAAGGCAATTCAGATTCAATAAAAGAGGAACTAGATACCACTTTTGTTT
This sequence comes from Diceros bicornis minor, assembly GCF_020826845.1. Classification (NCBI taxonomy): domain Eukaryota; kingdom Metazoa; phylum Chordata; class Mammalia; order Perissodactyla; family Rhinocerotidae; genus Diceros; species Diceros bicornis. The sequence continues at coordinate 19,423,078 of NC_080777.1, forward strand.
GGGGAGTTGTAAGTTCACACTGTGGAAGCTCATGCAGGATGGGGGATATTGTTGAAATCATCTTTGGAAAATACAATCTGCCACACGAATACAACAAATTTGAAACCAGTATATAAGAAGAGTTGTTTGTGAGATTCTGTAGCATACTTCTTATCAGCTAACTAGACAGAAGGGGATAGATGGGGGATAGACAAGAGCATGTCAGGGTGAGGTCATTGTCCATATAAACCGGAGATGCTTCATCTTGAATGAGCAGCATCAGTTTCATAAATTAACTCTCATGGTTGCTCATGGTGATGATAGAACTTTACATGAACTTGACAAGTTTGCAAAGAATGATTCCAAGTTAGCTATGGTTTCAAGTTCTTAAGATTTAAGTAACTGGAGAATTTTGATGGACACGTAATATTTTAAAAGTCTTAAAATCACATTAGAAAAGCACAAGAAGGGAAGAGACTTAGAGAGCATGTAGAGATATTTCAATTATACCTTTTTGTTCTGGAGAAAGACAATCATGGTGTATCCATGACCACAGTGAAACATTTGTCACAAAAACAGATTATGCAGATAGCATTAGCGAAATTCTAGTTTTATGCAAAGAGACTGATAAAATGCACCCCTTTCCAACAAAAAAGAAAGGAAATTGATCTTGGGGAATAATAATTTGGCAGCAGAAACAAATTCTAATAAATATTAGATTAATGTTGATCTAACTCAAATATGAAAAGGAAAAATATTAACTTTTTTCAAAGTCCTATCCTAATTTTAACCTATTGACTGTATCTATTATTAATGGTTGATCATATAGTCAATCTAGAAGCTAGATTCAAAAGATTTAAACTGAAATCTTCACCTCAAAGAAAACAAAATATTGTAGATAATATAAATACTTGGAGTGTGGAGCACATAAATTAAAGACAATATATATAAATGTTGGAACAAGAGGCAGAAGCAAGACCAAGTGATACTTACTCTGAGTCCATTAAATGTTGGACCCCTTAAGGCTGAATATAGCACTGAATGCTTTTCTTGTAGGGAACATGGCTTGTTATCTATCTTAGGTGGAATTTCTCAGGAATTTGGCTCTGAGATGAAGATTTGGTTGCAGCAGATTAACAGAGTGTTCTCATGAACAACACCAGCAAGGGAACGCAGGAAGGACTGAGCAAAGCGGGAAGTTAAACTATAATTTAGTTACTACGGAGGACCAGTCATTCCGCTTTGCTCGTGAAATTCCCGGTTTCAGCACTGAAAGGATCGAGTCTCAGGAATACTCTTTCTCAGCCAAACCTGGACAGGATCAGCCCTTGTGGAACTCCAGAAGTGGCATGGTTCTTCAGAAGTGTTCTCAGCTGGGGCAAGGGCACCCTGATCCATATCGACTAGACATTGGATGCAAGCTATATCTCGGGAAGGGGTATAACTTTGGGTGAGCGGCTCCCTTCTGCTGAGAACAATTTCCTAATGTCTCAAACAGTTCAACTTCAACATAATATCACTGATTTTACAAAAGTCTTCATCTAAATCTGATTTTCCCCTGAAGTATAGCACTCTACAGCCTGCCTCCCCATTCAACTTCTACATTGTTGTGGGAGTATAAATTGATGAAGCCACTATGGAAAACAGTACAAAGGTTCCATAAAAAATTAAAAATAGAACTACCATATGACCCAGAAATCTCACTTCTGAGTATATATCCAAGGAAATGAAATCAGTATCTCAAAGAGATATCTGCACTTCCATATTCATTATAACATTATTCATAATAGCCAAGATATTGGAACAACTAAAATGTTTGATGATAGATGAATAGGTAAAGAAAATGTGATATATATGTGATATATATCAAGTGTCTATCACCTCACATTTTTACCATTTTCTTATATATATAAAATAGAATATTATGCAGCCTTAATAAAGAAGGAAATCCTGCATTTGTGACAATGTGGATGAACCTAGAGGATATTATGCTAAGTGAAATAAGCCAGATACAGAAAGAAAAATATCGCCTGATCTCACTTATATGTGGAATCTAACCTATTACCCATTGCCCGGGAGAGGATTGTGGTTAAGAAGTTGAATTTTTTTTAATTGTATGAATTCTAGATTTTGAATCATAGTTAACATATAAACTGGGAAAAGCTTCCTCATTCCTATTTCCTGATTGTCTGTACAATTCATTTTATGTTTTTAAAACATTTTTCTCCAGCCAATCTTAATGTGTGCTTCAGTAAGCAGACATTTCCTCATGAATAGAACTCTTCTTGAGTGCTTTGTTTAATTGTGTATGCTTTTTTATATGTATTTTAGTGGAGAGTTTGAAAAATATCCATTTTCTCTGGCTTGCTGGCAAAAATTTAACTATAAAAACTAAAAATCAAATTGTTTTTCACAGTGTGCACTGTATAACTTAAATTTATTAGCTTGGGATACACAAGAGCATTTTGGCACACATAAGTGTAGCTGTTTAAACAAGTATACTCTGAGTTGACTCATATTCTGGAGAATTACCTGAAAAAAATCTTTCAGAAAAATCTGTATATTTATAATACATTTCACTTGATTAATTCTTATTGTTTTTTTCAAAGTTTATCTATTATATCAATTAAATATTTGGTACTTACCATAACCTTAAAGCTAATAAAAAATAATTTATGTGACCAGCTTAAAATAACTTGGATTTTTTTATCTAATAATATTCAAGTATTTCTTCCTCTAAGCTCCAAAGTCTTTCTAATAAATTAGCATTAAGTCTGTTGCATATAAACAAATAAAAAATATTTTTATTCCCTATCAAAGATCATGATTATTTTCTTCTAAGTCTAAAATTAAGCCACAGAAATGGTCTCTGACTACACATCTTTATACCGTGTGACTTTGAGAATTTTGTTCTTTTAGTACAAGGTCAGGAGCACTGATATTTTCCTTGGTTCTCTTACTGACTACATATCCATTATTGTTTTTTGCGAAACATCTCTACATTTTCATATTCCTTTAGCATGGTTAATATTTGCTTTTTATTTTACTTTTTTATTAAATATAATTGCAATTTTTGTACTTTATATACCATATGGCCTTGATATTTATACCTTTATTTGGATATTTATACCTTTATAATGGAGCTTATTTGTAATTTCAGTGGGCAGTTTAAAATTAAAGCTATACTGTTTTCTTCCTGTTTTTAATAAAGATTAATATATAAAATATATAACTCACAGATAGTGTGTTTACCACCTATTTCTTCTGCAGCATGAACTCTTTTTGCAACTTGATGGAGCAAAGATTGTCACCCCAAAGACGTTGATGCTAATAAATGAAATCTATGGAATCTCCTTGTTTATTTTGTACAATCTGATTTTAAATGGAATTCAAACTGAATCTTGATGTTTCAAATGAATGGGATTGTATTTTGAAGTTGAAAGAGTTTACTTTTGTTCTGGTTTAAATCTTGATTAAAGTGATAAAGTAACTCATTGTATTGTCTTACATATCAGCAGATAATGTAATAAGTAACATTTATGGACGTCCTCCAAAAATGTTAAGCATTGTTCTGAGTGCTTTACATATACTAATTTATTTAAGCTTCATGTATACCCCTTAAATTAAATCCTATAATTATCTCTTTTCTACAGATAAGGAAATTGAAGCACTTACAAGTTAAGTACTTGTCCAAAGCCGGTGAATTAAGAGAGCTGAGATATAAGCCACAACACTCTGTCCCTCTGGAATTGGTGAATTAGCGTACATTCCATGACTCTACAAGTTAAAGTCGATAGGCTATAGATTATAGATTTGCATCATGAATGATATAAACTCACCTTGAAGTGTGGTTTCAACAATCTTTTCCCTGTTTGAGACATAATTTATATCTTAAATATGCTATCCTAATTATCTGATAGTATTGTTCTTGATTGAAAGTAAAACACTCACTTCGATGTACTTTCCTAAGATTGGGGATGAATTTTCATTGATCTTACTTTTTAGGTGATTGATTTTTGGTGAGCCAATATTATAACTTTGTAATGGGGCTTAATGCCTGTTGAGCATATCACTGCTTGCTGAAAGTCAATCTGCCCTATGTACAAATTAACACAAAATTTTAAAAAAGCTGACGTTTAAATATTGAATAGAAGAAAAATGTGTTAGAAATTGTTAAGAACAAGTTTTAACAAGAGCCCTAACCTTTAGAGATATGATGATGTAGGCTCTGAAGTACAGCTCTGCTGAAGCTGCTTCTGTCTCTCTTGATACAAAGTACTTAACATAATAAGTTTTACTCCACTACGTGGAAAATGATAGGATGTAAATTTTACAGTTATTTTTTATTTGATGCTTACAGAACGTTTTAGCATTGACAAGTTGAAGTTTATTTGAAATAAATTTGGAATTAGAGCTGATTTACTAGAGCCATATATTGTGAATTACATAGGCAATATATTTCAAGATATAGATATATATTGCCATTGCAGTATAGAAACAGATGGCTTATTTTATCATGACAAGGTTATTTTGCTTTAGGGAAGGAATATTAAATTCCACGAATATTTGTTGAGCCCGTTTCTCTACACTGAAGAAAGTACTTGTCCCAAATGTTTTAAACTGAAATGAAATAAAATCTGGTACTTTCTTGCATGAGGTATTACTGTGACATCAGAATCTGTTCTGAGCCCTGGCTCCACATCTGCACTTCAGGTGGGATAATCTATCCGTCAACTTGATAACATGGCTCTGTCCTGGGCATATATATATATGGATGGGCCAGGGGTTGTGCCATAAAAACAAATTATCCCTCAAAATATCACAAGGGTTCTCTCAAATTGTCACTGAACCATACTGCTTGAGGCCTTTCTTGCTTCCTTGGTTCCTGACCTATAATCTCACTGTGAGTACCTGACGACATTAATTCATTTAATTCTGTCAACAACCTAATAAGATAAATATTATTTCTCTTCATTTTATGAAGGAGAAAACTGGGGACAATTATGGAATTCATAAATGTTCATAACTTCTACCTTCTTCATGTTTTCATGATAGTTTGCCTGAGAATAATTATAGCAAACATTGATTTTCATCCATTTTGTTGAAATAAATAATGTAACAATATAAAATACAACTGGAAGTTCTTACTTTTCTCAAAATGATTGGCTATTAATTCGCTACTTATTTTGGTAGAAAATGTTATGAGCAAAAGTCAAAGCAGCTTTTCAGAGCTTACATATATATGTATATATACATATTTTTTAATGGTATAAATTACCAGTGGTGTATTGGAACTGACTTATACTGGCTCATGAGAGTTCACTGTCAAATTTTCATAAATTTTACGAGTATGCGTTAAAATACAACCATTATTTAAAATTAAATTCTATGAACACACAATTATATATTATTAAAAGCAAAGGTGATAAATACTTGAAACTCAGTTTCTTATGTTTACTATGATCTATGTTCTCAAAGTTATTTATGTTTAGTATATCTGTACGCTGAAATACTAAACGATAGTATGCTACTGCGCATTTCTTTCCAACTCTATATTAAGTGACTAGACTGACATCAGCCATGATGCGAATATTTGTACCATGGAATTTTTTGTGTGTGTGTAAGGAAGATTAGCTCTGAGCTAACATCTGTCACCACTTCTCCTCTTTTTTGCTGAGGAAGACTGGCCCTGGGATAACATCCGTGCCCATCTTCCTCTACTTTATATGGGACGCCACCACAGCATGGCTTGACAAGCGGTGGGTCAGTGCATGCCCCGGATCTGAACCCTGGGCCACTGTAGCCGAGCACACGCACTTAACCTCTATGCCAGCCTTGTACCATGGAATGGGACAAACACTAAAATAGGGACTTGATTGACTGTTTTGTTGATTTCTTAGACTCAAGAAAGTGATGAGAAAATGTTAATAATGCAGATTAAACTTAAAAAGCTGCCATGTCTGTAGTCATTACATGGTGATAGCACACACTCACACAAATACGCACACACACAAATGAGAAAATATTCTTCTGATAATCAAACATCATCTGATTCCACAAAGAACCCATTCATATCATTGACTAATGAGGGAATTTCTAAGATGTTTTTATGGTTTCACTCTCATCTTACTTGCTAAATAAACAAAATTATTAACGAATATTCATGTCAAAAGTACACTCTTCTATCAGTGATAGGAGCAAATTCATTGCATTTATTTGTAGTCTGATTTTGTCAGATCGTGGTTAAATTGCACACATAAATTTGCTACAGATCCAAGAGGTCAGCAAAAATCAATAAAAAGCATTCCATGAAAATCAATTGGCTGTATGGAATTACTATAGGATACTGTATTTTTTATTATTGCTTGTAAATTGTGTCCTATGTATCTTTTATATCAGTACAAAAATATAATAAACTCATACGTTATTTTTAGAAAGTTCATTGTTAAGCATTTACCAGCACAACCGCACATAACTCACTCAATAAAGGCTGCAATATTGAAAAGAAATACGTAGTTTGAGAAATCTTAATAAAAATATTGGCAGGGTTTATGTACAGAAATTTTGCAAGTTTCTATCATGAACCAGTAATAAGTTAATTAAAAAAAAGGAATGGCAAAATAAAGATGTTTAAATTTATTTCAAGAACAGCTATTTTTTTTTTGAGTTACTCTTGTGATGGGCAGCCTTCGAAGTTGGCTCCCAGCTTCCTGACATCGAGTGTGGCCTGGAACTAGAGATTCACTTCTAATGAACAGAATATTACAAAGGTGAGGGGGTACCACCTCTGAGATTAGATTATAAAAGTCAGACTTCCATCTTGCTTGCACCCTGCAAGCTGGCTCTTCTTGTGTACTTGCTGTGATAAAGCAAGTTGCCACATGTGTGGGTGGCTTTCACAGCAAGGAACTGAGGGCAGCCAAGAGCCGGCAGGGAAGTACAAATCTTTCAGTCCAACAACACTCAGTACATTGAATCCTGCCAACAATGACGTGAGTGAGCTTGGAAGCACAATAGTTTGGAAGCACAAGTAAGCCTTCAGATGATGCCCCAACCCTGGTCTATACCTTGATTCCAACTTCTGAGAAATCCTAAAGAGAGGATCCAGCCAAGCTTTGTGCAGATTCGTGACCTACAAAAACTCTGAAATAATCAATTTTACTGTTTTAAGCCACTAGAATTTGGCGTACCTTCTTAAGCAGTAATAGATAACTATTACAAACATCAAAAAAATAAAATTGAAATCAAGTGTCCATTAAAAGCAAGTAATTGAAATTAAATGCAAAACAAGCAATGATCTTACCTTTTTTAATTGTTACCTACACAAGCTATATTAGTCTTAAAGTAGAGTAACCTGGTTCTTTTGAAATAGCTGTGGAATTTTTAAAACCTTAGTATTAAAGTCTTTTCTTTGTATCTAAGATAATTTTAGTGACATTTCCACATTGGCTTTAAGGTATAATAAAAATATTAGTTCTTAAATCTCTTTTTATGTGATAGAACCACACAAAGGAATAAAATCATTATAATGGTACATAGTGTGGAGGTTACTTCTAACTTGCTTATAATCCTACTATCCCTTATGCACTGGATTTATGACATCTGTTTAATATGTGTAATAATATTAGTTCAAATTTCGTATCAAGTTGGGAGAAAACAGCCAAAATAATACTTATCTCACTAGTTTGTTGATACACCAAGTCACTCATTTCTTCCATAGTAATTACAAATATCTTGAATGAGAGTGTCATATTAACCATTATCATAAATATATATCATAAATATATTAATGACATGTTTTCTGAAAAAAATAGTTTTTTGAGTTAGAAGTTTGAGATCATAAAATAACCAGAAACTACAGTCATAGTTTTAAGTGTACATAATTTTCATATTTTCCATTTTTTCTTAAACCTATACACGTACATAATTTCCATTTAAATAGCTGTTCCCAGCAATCAGAGGGGCACATGTCAAAATCTACTCAATATTCTCCCTCTAATATAGTTATCCAACCTCAAATATTATTTCTAATTTAAAAACTATTTCATTACAAATATTTTAAGAGACAAGCAAGGAACAGATGTGTTCCATATACATTTGACAGCTCTGACATTAGATAAGAAATTTAGGAAGAATTTTTAAGATTATGATCTGAGATGTGTGTCCTGAGACAGTTCCCTATACGTATTATAAAAGCTATTTGATTACTTTTTATTTTCTGTAGATATTTTTAATTTATCTTCCAGGCTTTATCCACAATCTTTTCTATTGGCTTATTCTGGCATTGAATTTCTGCTTTTCCCTCTTAATAATTATGCATTCTGGTTTATCATTTGGAAAGAATGATGGTTTAAAGAGAAATCAAGTGTATCTCTGTCGTGTTCATATTCTTATTTGCAATGATATAGTATCTTACTTTGTTAATAAATTTAATTGGCTAGCAAGAGAGGTAGCTGTAATATAATTATTTATGGGGGATAGACATGCTACAATAAACATACAGTGTTTATTAATGAAACTGATGATCTAATGAACTCAATCAGCTTGATTAAGTACAAAGTAAGAGGGGCTGGCCTGGTGGCACAAGCGGTTAAGTGGGCACGCTCTGCTGAGGCAGCCCGGAGTTCGCCAGTTCTGATCCCGGGCACGCACCAACGCCCTGCTTGGCAAGCCACGCTGTGGCGGCGTCCCATATAAAGTGGAGGAAGATGGGCATCGATGTTAGCCCAGGGCCAGTCTTCCTCAGCAAAAAAAAAAGAAAGAGGAGGATTGGCAGATGTTAACACAGGGCTGATCTTCCTCAAAAAAAAAAAAGTGAGAAAACTTCTAACTCAGTTAGTTATTTTTTTGTGTCAAACATATATGTTTCATGAGGGTAGATCTTCTAGTAAACCTTTATGTCTTATTAGATGTCCACCATAACAGCCAAACGCTTTTACAGCAATATTTAAATATCTCTAAATGATGTTTTCTAACCTATAAAATTTATTACTCTGAAAACAATGTGCTTATTATGGTCATAAACAATTCTAGAAAGGCTTGTATTTGAAGAATAATGACTTTGCTTAGATTGACTTCCAACACTGTTATGTCTCCATTGCAATGTTAATGAAACCTAAAATGAGGTAATCTTTAACAAGCTTTCCATTCTAGTGACTTTTATTATTTGCATTTTTTCATGTGACAGAGGCTGTTTTCAAAAAAAATTCTTTATTAACTGGAAGGCATATTTTATGAGAATATTTCCATCCATCAAAGACCACAAGCATAATATAATAAAAAGAAATTAAGTACTATAATTTAAAAGAAATAAAATTTTTAAATAGCATTTCAGTATATAGAATTAAGAAAGTGTGTATTTATTAGGGAAAATGTAATTAGTAGAATTTTCTGACCAATAATAATAAACAGGTATGAAAGAGAACTTGGATTTATAGAGAATAATTTGTCATAAGCTTTGGGTTATAGACTGGATATCATGACATACCTACTCAAGGGCAGTTTAGAACAAGTTGTAGATTCAAATATTGAGCTGCAATTATTTTGACATTCTTCTTTTAAACAATAACAATTAAAATAAACTGTGTAAAAAGGGAACAAATAGTTTCTGTTGAAATATTTTTATAATGGAATGAGAACTAAAAGTAGCTTTACCATTTCTAAAACTTACTCTGCTTGAGGTTCAATATTGTGTGTACAGTGCATCCATATGAATTTGCCTTACCAGTGATGGTTTGGTCCCTTGTATTAATAGATATTCAGCAAAGACTGAAATCAACTAATGTTAATCAAAATCAATTGTCAATGACAGTTATATTAATCCCAGTGATTATTTTTTCTTAACCAACATTTACTGATACTTTTATGAGTTTTGCATATACATTTAAAATATAAGTAATAGCACAAAGTACCTTAAAACTTTAAATATTTATTACAAACTCACAGAATATCTTTAATTGAGATTCACAAAAAAATGGAAAATGCTAGGTTATTAACAATCGCTGTTCTCTTAGGAAATACTTAGGTCCCAATAACTGCCCCTCATTCTCATATCTCAATTTTTGCAGAGCTTTGTGGTTATAGGATGAAAATCTACAACATAAAGCAAGTCTGATTCCATTATTTGCCTTCTTTAGCTCAATGCTTTCATATTTATATATTTCTCCAAGTATAATTTTTCTGATTAACTGCAAGTGATTGAAACTCACAACTGAAGTTTGGTTTCTTTAAACAAATTGATCCATTTTCTTCTCTGTATTTATTCATATCAAAAGCACAATTCTAATAATTATTATAGTAATTAAACTACTCTTAGTTTGATAATAGCACACTAATAATAGACCTTTGATACAATAAAATGTTTGGACATCTTACTTTAAATTTGCAGAGCTGAATAAAAGATTAAGGCTAATAATAATAGTTAATATTTTTGAGTGCTTATTTTTTCCTTTCCTGTTTTTAAGTACTTTACAAGTATGAAATCATTTAAATCAAAATGGCACTGTGAAATGGCATTATTTTCATTTCTGTTCTATATGTGCAGAAAGTAAAGGATAGGAAGGTATGTAATTTGCCACAAGACAAACAGATATTAACCACTGAAAACAGGAATTAGATTCCAAGTCCAGAACCCAATCTCATACTGTCTGTACGGAATGTCTCAGATATAAAATATACTTGTAAAAAATGTGGACATTTAATGTACTACTCTACTGAAATTCCTTAAAGATTTATTTCTAGAAAATAAAATTGTGACATATTAAAATTATTCGGGAAAAACTAGATCCTTGTAAGAATAATAAGCCGATGCTAGGGGCCGGCCCCATGGCATAGTGTTTAAGTTCAGCACCCTCCATTTCAGTGGCCTGGGGTCATGGGTTCGCATCCTGGGTGCAGACATACCTCTCCTCAGCCATGCTGAGGCGGTGACCAGCATATAAAGTGGAGAAAAATTGACACAGATGTTAGCTCAGGGCTAATCCTCCTCAAGCAAAAAAAAAAAAAAAATGGAGGAAGATTGGCAACAGATGTTAGCTCAGGGCGAACCTTCCTCACCAAAAAAAAATAAATAAATAAAAATAAAATGATGCTCAATTCAATTTTCACGTAATTCTGTGAAATTATAATTTTATATATTTTTATCAGATGCATCATGGCATTTATTCTACCAAATAAGCTTGTGGAAGATATTTAGCTATATTAAAAGAAGAAGACATCAACTGAAAAAATAAAAGGCAAAGGAAAAATCATTTTTTAGATCTTTTTAGTAACTTTCTGGTAGTTTCAAAGGGGCTTTTCATTGCTTCCATGGCATGTTCTCCCTCTTGAAGTAACTAGGCCACTTAGAATATTGGTGTTTAAGTTTTAATAAAGAGATTATTTGAATTAATATCCTTATAAATTTACAAAGGAATACTTTTCTTTTAGAAGTTTGTGTATTTTTCAATTGCATAGATAGTAGTAAATATGGGTTAGCTTTACTTATATTTTATATGGATTCATCCTATTTAATTTTCAGATAATTACTCATTCTTTCAAAAACCATCACTGAGTCTCCTCTGGGAAGACCACCAGGCTAGCTGGTCAGGATAAAATTAAACGAAATACTAAGTCCTTGTTTTCCAGTAATTCACATGAATTAAATAGAAATATATTAAAAAGTAAATGATAATCTAATGACATGGAAATAATACTAACAAAAATAATTTAAAGCATTTATATGTATACAACATCATGATACTTTTTTTAATTAAGGAGCATAGTTAAGGGAACGTACTTTGAATTCATACGGACGTGACCTCCAATCCTGGTTCTGTGACTGAGCCTTTACTTTTCTTCTCTGAGCCTGAATATCTTCATCTGTAAAATGGGGATAATAATGCTTATGGAAAGGCATGTTGCATATAAAAAGCTGAGCACACTGCCCATCAGTTAAGCAGTACTCATAATTATTTCTATCTTAACTCTAAGTTATTAATTCCTAATAATAAAAACCAACCTAGCATTTCTTATTGTTCTGGCAATAACTTTTTTAATACAAGGGCTAATGGTATAAAAAAAGGCAATGTTATATTATCTCTTTGTTACTCAGTTTATCCATTAAGAGTCTTAGAAATTTAAGGGTCTGCATGGGAAAGATAAATTTGGCCTTGAGGCAGGAGATAAATTGACAATGCATTGTGATTGAAGACCCTTGCAGTGTTTCAATTCTCCATCTAAACCCTGATTATAATTTGACATTTTTAAGGCCCCATTCACATGGCACAGAATTTCACTGCATGAGTAAATCATATCATATTAATGAAAATTAGAATTGTGCTCTAAATTCAAGTTTCAAGTTCACTAAAGGAAATAAAGAATGAGACGGTTTTAGTACCACACCATAAAATCGCAGTTTTGCATATTAAGAAGAGAACTTGATTTCAAATTTAGTATTATTAAATACGAGGAAACAGTCAGACGGCTGCTGTTAATGAGATGAGTCATTGTTTTTACATACTATTTCTTCTAGTCTATTGTTTACTAATTCTTTCACAATGGCTTGTGTCCATTTAAGGCCAGGAGCCAGAAAGCCATAATTAATTTTATATTACATTAGCAACATACTTTTCCTTTCTATGACCGCTTCTTTTTTCTCCAAATATTCCCTCTGAATAAATAAACAGCATCATGCTCTTAATTTACGGAGGAAAAGTCTCTCGAAAATCATGACGATAGTAATTAACATTTTACTAAGGTCTTGAAATATGTTTTCATCCCCCCAAGGTCAGAGTGTGTACGTGTGTTTGTGTGTGTGTTTATCTTTGCCTTTCGTGTAACTTATTTTTTTTTTTTATGACTTTGACTCTTGTTCACCAAATCGTGTTAAGAAAGACTGGAAAGCAAGGGCTTTTATGAGTGAGTCTGTTGCTAGGTGAGCTCTTTTCTTGGCTGGGGATTCTATATAATGATATAGGCAGGACTTTGCCTTAGTCTGAATGGTCTAATATCAGGCTGTTTTCCCCAAATAACAGAGAGAAAAATTAAAAAGATTATAAGTTGAGTTCTAACCTACACACTAGACTCTCTCCCTCAACAAAAAAAACTTTGTTGATTGGTTTAGAAGAGAGTTCATGAAAACAAGGCTATTATTGTCCATAAGCCATGGGCTGTTCTTCTACATAAAGGACTGGAAAGTCACCAAAGAGAAAATCATATCTCCTAGTAAATAGCAAGAGTCTGACAGCAGAGTCCTTATCTATAAAACAGAAACTAGAAGAAAAGGAAATAATAGCCAATTTGATACCAAACCAAGTAGGCTCGCCTCCTGGTGAGTTACACGAGACTCTATACCAGTGGAAGTTGTCTCACAAAGTAAAGTGTATTTGCAGCCAATAGGAGGCCATGAGGAATCATTTCCAAAGTCATGGCATCGTCCCGTCCCTGAACAAACAGAAGCAGGAAATTTTATTTTGATTGGGGAATGAGTATTCAAAAGAGAGAGGCAGGTACATTGCAGATTATGGTAATAAGGCATAATCTCCACTTGAAGAAACCTTTGCATTAAAAATAAGGTAAGGTCATGGGCACAGCTCTCATAGGGAGGCTTGGTTAGCTTCAGGGTGGTTGCTGGTTGTGTCTCCTTAACATAAACAAACTCGGAAAAACAGTTAAATGCTTCCAAACCCACCCTTGAATTCCTCAGGGCACTAGCTGGTGACAAATCCCCCCTCTAGTTTTATCCTGCTCCATCAAAATGTTAAGAAAAAATAACTGCAAAACTAGAATTCAGGACTCAGTAAATAGGTCTATGGTTAAAAACAAGACAACGGCCCAAAATGGAGTCACCTGTGCTAAGTCCCACATCACGAGCTGAGACTTCACTTAATTACAATTTCAGCTCTTTCAGAAATGGAATCTTAAACCAGTCAATCAAGAATTGCTGGATCCGGGCCGGCCCCGTGGCACAGCGGTTAAGTGCGTGCACTCCACTGCTGGCGGCCTGGGTTCAGATCCTGGGTGCTCACTGATGTACTGCTTGTCAGGCCATGCTGTGGCAGCATCCCATATAAGGTTGAGGAAGATAGGCACCGATGTTAGCCCAGGGCCAGTCTTCCTCAGCAAAAAGAGGAGGATTGACATGGATGTTAGCTCAGGGCTGATCTTTCTCACACACAAAAAAAATTAAAAAAAAAGAATTACTGGATCAGCACTAGTAAGGGAGTCTGCCTGATAGACCCATTCCATTGCCCCCCAAAAAGTAACCTTGCAATAATTAATCTGCTTTTTTGCCTAGAACAACTTCTTTGTTTCCAATCCATTCTGTCTATAAAAGTTTTTCATTTTGTACAGTTCCTTGGAGCTCCTTTCTATCTGCTAGATTATATGCTGCCCAAGTCAAACCAATTTTTGCACAAAGTCTTAAAATTTTTAATATGCCTCAGTTTATCCTTTAACGCTATTAAGAATGGATTCCAAATAATTAAAAATTTCAGCTTAAAAACTGAAGAAGCTTATACAGAGATCAACTATTGAAATTCTAAAATGTGTAGTCCAAATACATAGTTTCAGATAGGAAAAGGAAAAATGATTTAAAAAAATGCAAAAACTGGTAATATATGAGTAAGTTCACATAAGGCTTGAATGTATAAAACAGCAACAGTAATAAGATCTAACACATGGAGTTCAAAAAATTACGAGACAAATTTAAAATATAGATAAAAATGACTATTAAGCCAAATGGAGTAGTAATTAGAATCAAAGCATCCTAAATTGTATTGTTTTTATGTTACTTAGGAGAACAGAATTACTAAATTTAAGCTTTGCTGTATTAAATACGTATGTAAAAATTTCAAATCACTTAAGTAAAAATAAAGCATTAAATTCTGTAGCAGTAATGGAGAAAATTTCAAAAGTTTAAAAATCAATCCTAAAGAAGGCAGTAAAATATTTTAAAAATAAATAGAAGCCAAAAAGAGCATAACAAATAGAAAACATCATAAAAAGGAAAACAGAGCGAATATAACACATTAAATGTATTCACAAGGCTTATGCTTATTCTTTAAAAGACAGCTGTATTTTAACTAAATGCTATTAAAAGAAACAACTAAAATATTAATTCAGAGAAAGTTTATGTCTAAAAGGAAGAGAGAGATTTACCAAAAAATTCTGATCAAAAGACAGCCAGATAGCTACATTAACATCAGCAAATGGGCTTTTAAAAAAACAAACAAAAATCTTAAAGATAAATAGGATCATTACACAATAATAAGTATTTCTATTTGCTAGAATACTAAAATTCTAAATTCCAATGAACTCAAAAATACAGCTTCACATACACCATGCAAAAATGGAACAGAGTTGAAATCCAACATCATTGTGGTATATTCCAATATACCTTCCTTAAGGATTGATAAAACAGAAAAAGAATTGGTTAATATATATAACATTTGAAAATACAAAAACACACTGAATTTAAGTGATATATTTATAGAGGAAGTCTACATCCAACAATTAGAGAATATACATTCTTCATAATTTTCCATAGAATGTTATGAATAATGAGCACACAAAAGATCATAAAGCAAATTCCCCTAAAATTAGAAATAGTTACCTAATAGGGTAGATTCTATGATTACAGGGCAACATAGCATAATGATAATAATATAAAATACATATGTGAAAGTTTATAAAACACAACACTAACTAATTATTTGCCAAATAATTTGCCAAAGTAAAAAAAAAAAAATAAAGTTTAGAATAAATTATAATGGAAATAAAGAAAAGAAAATCTTACAGCATTCAGTTAAAATTGTACATTGAGAGAAATTTAGAGTTTTTATGTTTATAATAGAAAAGATTACTATATAACAAGTAAATTCAACAAAAGAAGTTAAAGCACAATAAAACAAAATAGTAAAATAGGAAGATTCATTTAACAAAAGCAAAAATTGCCTCAATAGAAAATAAACTTCAAGTTGAGGGGATCCAAGAAAAACAAGGCATGTCCAATTTTAAAAACTAATTTTAAAAAGCTTCTAATATTAGAGTGCAAAAAAAATGAGTGAAGGCAAAGTGAACAATATTAGGAATCAAAAAGAGAATACATCTACAGAAGCAATCTTGATTTTAAAGACAATAGTGCTTACATGACCAGCCTTAAACAACGAGTTTTGAAATATTCTATCACATGGATGAATTTCTTTAAAACCACAACTTACCAAAACAAATTCAATAAAAATAGAAATAAGCATACACCTATTAAATTACATCGGCATATAAAAATATCACTGCAGAACTTTTGGTTTCAGCCTCAACACAGAAAAAGTTTGGAAATCATCACTTCCATTTTTATAATAAGCCAAAGCTGAACAAACTGAGTCAGAGTGGAGACAAGTGTCCTAGTCAAGGCAGTCCAATGAAGAGGCCTTGGAAGAAGTGATGGAAGGCACCGGGCTGGGAGGAACGCAGATAGCCTGTGAACAGGGCTGGCCAGAGTTGGAGAGAGTTGAACTGGAGCCTGGAGGTGGGGAGCTGAGTCCTTTACTACAACTCTTTCCTAGAAAACTGTATTCACTGGCTGTGAACAAGTTTGACGTAGAGAGGGCAGCTACCCCATGAGGCTTGTCAGGGAAACCTTTGTAATTGCATGTGGTCAGTCTTAAAGGGTTACACACAGCATTTTAGCCTGGAGACAGACTCTTCAACCATTACTGATCCCATGTACCCTTAACAATAATAATAATAAAGGAAAACTATGAACAACTTTATGCCCACAAATTTGATAATACAGATGAAATTAAGGACCAATTCCTTAAAACACACAAACTACCAAAATCACACAATTAAAAATAGATAATCTGAATAGCCTCATATTTATTTAAAAAAATAAATTAATAGGGGCTGGCCCAGTGGTATAGTGATTAAGTTCACGTGCTCTGCAGCCCAGGGTTCGTGGGTTTTGATCCTGGACACAGACCTACGCACTGCTTATCAAGCCATGCTGTGGTGGTACCCATACATAAAATAGAGGAAGATTGGCACAGATGTTAGCTCAGGGACAATCTTTCTCACCAAAAATAAAATAAAATAAACAATTAAATAACTAATAATTTATAACCTTCTCCAAAAAAAAAACACCAGGTCCAGATGATGTTTCTACCAGTAAATACTACAAAACACTTAAGAAAAAATAATACCAATTCTCCAAAAGCCCTTCTAAAAATTTGAAGCAGACGGAACACTTCCCTATTCATACCATGATGCCAAATAACCCTAATGCCAAAACCAGATAAAGACATTACAAAGAGGTAAAGTGCAGACTAGTATTTCTCGTGAACATAGATGTAAAAATCCATAACAAAATACTAGCAAGTTGAATTCAACAATGAATGATACAAAATGACCTGATGAGATTTATTAAAGTATGAAAGGTTGGATCTGTACTCAAAAATCAGCCAATGTAAGCCAGTACATCAATAGCAAACTAGGAATTGAGGGAAGTTTCTTAACTTGATAAAGAGCACCTACAAAAAACCTACCGCAAGTATCAAACATAATGGTGAGAAACTGGACATTTTCCTCCTAAGATCATAAATAAGGCAAAGGTATCTTCTCTCCCCACTCTATTCAACATTGTATTGTAAATCATAGCCAGGGCATTAAGGCAAATAGAGAAGATTGATGTATACAGGTTGGGAAGGATAAAATAAAACTGTCTTTGTTAGTATATGACATGATTATCTATGCAGAGTATCCCGAAGAATCAACAACAACAAAAAAACTCCTAGAATTAATAAGTATAGCAAAGTCATAGTATACAAGGATAACATTCAATTGCTCGCAAATGCAAAAAAATGAAATACAAAGGTATAAATCTAACAAAATAGGTAGAAGATTCATATGCAGAGAACTACAAAACTCTGATGAAAGAAATCAAAGAAGATCTAAATAAAAAGAATGATATTTCGTGTTCATGGATTGGAAGATTCAATATTGTTAAGATGTGAATTCTTCCCAACTCGCTCTATAGTCTCAATTTAATTTCAATCAAAATCCCAGAAAGCTATTTTGTAGATATTGACAAACTGATTCTAAAGTTTATATGGAAAGGCAATAGGTCTAGAATAGCCAACACTATCTTGAAGAAAAAGATCAATCAAAACTAAACAACCTATTGTTAAGGCACACAGATCTGGAAAGATAGGTAGTCTTAAAAGCAAGACAACAGGCTTCAAATGGAGTCACTTATGATAAGCCCCACATCACCAAACCAAGACTTAAATTAATTACAGTTTTGGCTCTCCCAGAAGTGGAATCTTAAACCAA
Source organism: Diceros bicornis minor (assembly GCF_020826845.1). Lineage (NCBI taxonomy): Eukaryota > Metazoa > Chordata > Mammalia > Perissodactyla > Rhinocerotidae > Diceros > Diceros bicornis. The sequence goes on from NC_080777.1 coordinate 19,441,363, forward strand.
TCAAGAACCATCTGATCAGCATTAGTTAGGTAATCTGCCTGATAGACCCCTGCCATCCCCTATCGAGAAAGTAACCTTGCAGTAACCAATCCAATTTTTTTAACTAGTATAATCTCCTTGTTCCTGCTTCCTTCTGCCTATAAGTCTTTCCTTTTGTACTGCTCTTTGGAGCTCCTCTCTATCTGCTAGGTTGGATGCTGCTTGATTCATGAATCATTGACTAAAGCCAATAAGATCTTTAAAATTACTCAGCTGAATTTTGTTTTTTAAGGATAGATAGACATAAAGATCTTGAATTGGGCAGTGTGGTATTTGGGTTTTTAATTTTATTGTTTTCATGTATTATAATGTCTATGTGATATATACGTACATATTCTTTTGTATGCACCAAATGTATTTTAATTATACTTTTTAAAAATCCACTATACAACACACAGAAGAACTAGAAAAACATTGTTGAATATTCATCTAACATCTATGTTATAAAGGACATTCTAAACATAAATGTAAAAATGAAAGTAGAAACCTTAATGGAAAGTAAAATTTGCATATGGCAAAAATAAGTTGTGCAGCAAAAATATAAACTGTGAAAATACTTGCACCATACAGACACAGAGTTAATACACATAAATATAAATTACAAAATAAAGCACATAAAAATGTATGAAAAAACAAAATAGTACCAGTAAAAGTATTTGACAGATTATAATAAAATAGTTTATGAAATGGATTTATAATCAGACCAAAATTATATATATTATTTACATGTCCTTGCAATCAAATAACTATAGGTTGATATGACAATTAATTATTGTATTTTTTTATTAAATTGAAATCAGATTTCTAATAATAACACCTCTTATTATATGGGCAGCAGGAAATGGGTATTAATATACACAGCAGTTCTATAATTAAACATACACATTTCCGGAAGCTCATGCTAACTGAAGATTAAAAATTATTAAAAACTCTTTGACATAGTAGTGCCCTTTCTATAGATTTTCCTAAATTTTTATACTTTTTATCAGAAAGGTATATTAATATATACATTCTAAGTTCTGGCTAATTGCTGCACATATTTCTAATATTACTCAAAAATTAAAATCAACCCAATGCCTGACTATGAATTATTTAAGTATATTAAAATCCATCCATATATTAGAATAAAATCCATCTAATAAATACAATTTTAAATGAAATGTGTATAATATGAAGGTTATTGACAAAAATAGTTACAACACAGAGTGCTTTAGTTATGTTTAAATAAAGAAACTAGAACAAAGACAAGAATGATACCCATCTAGAGGAGAGTATGATGAGATTTCAGATGATTTAAAAATATTCTAGTTTATACTTTTCAGCTCCTCCAGCCCTCCATGGTTGATATATTACTGTTTAATATTTGTAAAATAATAGATTTTGTTTTGCTACCTTCAATTAACCACAATTTCTCATGACTTATACACACAGTTAACATAAATGATTCAATCACAAGATGGCAGCATTCCAGATTCTAGACCTCCTAAATGATGTCCATAGTACAAGGAAAGTAATTAAAAGTTCTGGAAACCTTAAAGTTTGGAGGACAGTACTGATGTCAAAAAGGGATAAATAGGCACATGTGTGTGGTGATGGATTGTAATTAGTATTTGGGTGGTGAACATGAGAACATGATGTAATCCATGAAGAAATAGAAGTATAATGATGTACACCTGAAATTTATACAATGTTATAAACCAATGTTACTGCAATAAAAAAAAAAAAAAAGAGAGGAGAGGCATGTTCAGAGGTCTGAGAAGAAATCTGAGTTTGAGAATGAAGGACATATTGTGGATATGATAGTCAGAGGCAGGAGGACCAAGAACCCCCCACCCACCCCCACCTAGTACAACCAACACCACACAGACCAGCTATTTAACAGCTCATGTTCAAAAGGGCAAAGAAAGGTACTAAGACCTTTCCCGTGTGAAGATGACAATAAGACCTGTGGGAAATGATATATCACTCTCAAATCAAAGGAGAGAGTAAAATCAATTATGTCATTGATTGACATAATATTGATTTGACCAATTACAATGGCCAGTGTGATTGATACCTAGATTTGACAATTTAAAATTTCAGAATAAAAAGATAAATCTAATGTACCAAGATCATAAACGAAACATGCTCATATATTTACTCACTTAAACATTTTATACTGACTACACTCATTCCTTTGTTTATCAAATGCGTATCTATTCAAGTCTACTGTTTGCTTTCTGTGAACCCAAAGTGCTTTCTTTGTACTGAGACTTGCGCTTTCTTATGTTAGGAATCATATTGCTATTTGCAGAAAAGTTGTTATCTTAGCTTATACAATTCTTCAATATCCACCATATGTATGGAATGTTTATTCCTGTCTCAAGGTGAAAACGACTGTTTATCTCCAATAAAATTTGAAAAATTATGGATGCCTGCCTTATTTGTTTTCCAAAGTTGTCTCTGGCTTACTCAGGGTGCATGTCTGCTTTCTATCCTGGGTATTTGGTATCTGTGTAAAAACAGTTATGCTGTTTTACTTTTTTTTTTTTTTTTTTTTTTGTGAGGAGATCAGCCCTGAGCTAACATCTGCCAATCCTCCTCTTTTTTTGCTGAGGAAGACGGCCCTGGGCTAACATCGGTGCCCATCTTCCTCCACTTTATATGGGACGCCGCCACAGCATGGCTTACCAAGCAGTACTTCGGTGCGCGCCCGGGATCCGAACCAGCGAACCCCGGGCCGCCGCAGCGGAGCGCGCGCACTTAACCGCTTGCGCCACCGGGCCGGCCCCCTGTTTTACTTTTTAAAATGTGATAGAGGACTATTTTGAAATAATTTTGATGAGAAAAACAATTTCTTTGTTGAAATCCTCACCAAGAACAAAATTCTCCTTTGCACACACACAAGATTTCAACGGCACATCTTTAAAAAAGTCCAACCACTTTTTAAAGGCTTATAAAGTCATATTCAATTGTAGGCTGCAAAAAGCATTTATTAATTCATTTATTTATTCTTTATTCACCGACTTACTGATTGCTGAGTTAATGCTGCCTCTATAGCTATCATCTAATCAATGCATTGTGTGGATTAAAGTATGATTTTATGTGCATTTAGAGATTTATATGTTGCAGGATATTGGACCTTCTAAATTTGTTACCCAAACTTATATTGGTTCTTATTTGTGCTAATGTAATCATAAGGTTTAATAAAGGAATATAAATTATGAGAGCTTTTTTCACCTAACGTAGCAAGATTTCGTGATTGAGTGTAAATTGAAATTGGATATATATCCTTGGTGACCATTTTCTCTATTTCCAGTATCATTTTGTGTCTTCTTATTTGCCTGTAGTCTGAGAAAACTCCCAGGGAAATAACTACAATTGTATCAGTGTGGTAGACCAAGAAGCAATTACTGTAAGACAAAAAGGACTATAGTCACACTTGAAAGGCAATTACCCTAGGTGGAGGTGAATCTGACATGATGAGCTGGTCTCAACCACAACATCTGGGGATCAGAGGGCTGTTGTGCGTGAAAATGCATCCTGGCTATCGTTACTTAAATCCATTCCAGTCTAATTATCTTCACATATTGTGGCTCAGTTTAAGTTAGGAATGGAAAGTACGGCTGGCAGTGGGAGAAAGAGAGAGCAATGTATATGTAAACTAAAATGCCTGTTACTCTCTGTTATGTGTCCTGTCCAACGTTCTCCACAAGGAGAGGAGGATACATTTCTGTTCCTGTTTGGAGGGCTGAACGACAAGCAGAGGCACTGGGTGGGACAATATTGACAGTGATATCAAGATTGTGAGCAGAGACCCAGAGAAGCCCTAAGTTTACCAGTCCATGTGCTACGTCAGGAACAGCATGCCACAGACCATTTTAGTGGAAAAATATGGGTTTTCTTAGTAGATGGGGTGAAGTCTTACCAGAATACAAAAAGGCCAGCCCAGCTGAGCAGCCAGGAGCTCTCAGGTGATAATCCACCCAGGGCCAGGTGAGAGGAGATAACAGACCAGAGAGCCAAAAAAAAGAAGAAGAAAAAGGCACTCTTCTCTGTGCAAGAAGTAAAAAGATTATTTTGTGAGTGCCTTGTGAGAATCTTGAGAAAGTCCATATTGCATAGGAATCACAAATTTGAAAACCGTGGGGTTAAGGAATTGCAGTTCTGCATAAGCGGTCTATAAGGGAAAGGATATTGGGCAGAGATATTGATTTTCTGTGTATGGTACATAGGGTGGGTCTGGTGAAGTTTGGTATTTGTTTAAACTGAAGAATAGTGGGTAAAATAACATCATTTATGATGTGTGAAGTGGGACAGGTGGTTCCTATAAAGCAAGAACGAGAACTTCTCAAGATAGATAGAAAAGGAGAAGACCATCAAGAGTATAAAATCAATGAAGATCAAAGAGATTTTAGGAGGAAGCAATCTGTATACCAGCAGGTTAGGGATTAGGGGTTATTTTCCTTGAGGGTTCTTCTCCAGAAGTGATAATTAGAGCTGACAAAAAGACAATAATTTAAAATTGAGAATGATCTATTAAAACAATTTGCTTAGCAGTAATCTTGTCTTATTGAGGTTTACCAATATTTGTACGGATTCAACTTGCTATAATAACGCCTGCTAGAACTTACAGAGGAGCTTTCCCCAGAGAACAACATGTACTTAGAGCAGCTATGCACTGCCTTGGGGAATCTAATGTTAACTAGTCACATACATTTCCTTAATTGGAGAAGAAGGATGTCATTTCGAGAGTAAAAACTAAAAGACACAGTTCTATGCTTATAGTCAGAAAGAGTTTACAATTTAATTCAATTTTTTAAAAAAGTTTTAAAAAATGAAAATTCCATTTGCTAAAATTGAATCACGTTGTTTGTCTAATGCCTTAATCTCACTCTTCACTGGGTGGAAATGAGAAGAAATGATATTCTCTAAGTAATAAGTATTTATGAAATAAAAGTATTTAAAAAGTTGGATAAAAACACAGTCAAGGGAAATTATATGTAGTATATACCTTGAAAGTGCTTACATTTCAAGGTAAAATATTTGAATTATGTAGCAAGGCTTTGAAATAATAGCTGATCGTTATTAATTTCCTCTGGTATTTATTGTCACAATATTAATCATGATGAACTCATTTGGTATTAAGGTGCATGTCATAACTAGTTCTTTGGGATTTCAACAGTGATCTCAGCAGTGATTAATTGCACAATTATTTTAAAGGGTTACCAATTTTCTTAATGCCTCCTACTTGACAAAAGAGTTTGAGCTGCGTTTTTGCAGGTATAGAGTGTAACAGGTACATTTGTCTTCTATCCGTGAAGTCACAATTAATCCCTGTGTTTAAATCTCATGTGGATACTTGAGCTCATTTCTTGCTATTTTCATTCATAATCTCAATATGCCAACCTGATTAAAATACCATCTTTCAAAGATTAATCGTCTCATACAAGTGACTATATTTTAAATATGAATGGGAGTTGGGATGTGAGGAAATAGATCATTAAAAAAAAAAAGGCAACCCAAAAGTTAGTTCTCACCTAAAAAGTGGGAGCAAGCTGGGAAACTATGAAGATAGTGGCTGAACAAAAAACAGCAGAAAAATATTATCAGGCTGAAACAGATCCTCTCAGAATTCACAACCCTTAATAAGGTCTTCCAACTCTCAGAGGGCATGAAGTGGATACTATACAACAATCTCCAGATTAAAAGGACATAAAAGAATATGAATGATAGGTTTCCTTATGGGACTTCAGTACCACAAGAAATGTAAAATGTTTAAATGATATGGGACACAAATATATTCAAATTATTATGTTAAAGTAGCTAAGTTATTGTCTTATAGATTATGTTTTTCCGTTCATTTGCTTTTCTACTAGTATTTTTTTGCTAAAAATTGCAAAACCATTTCAGTAAGTTCTAATTCCCAAGGAAAATAAGTGAAAATAGGTGTATGTAAATGTGCTCCATATCTCTTATGCTTTTATCTTCCTTCTCCCACTGACCCTAACTCAAGCAATTACACACATGAAGGAACAACCTATTACACACATGATGACACTGTTTCTCCATATTTAAGTATAATTCCTCAACTTTTGGTTATCTAATTTTCAAACTAAACTTTATAATATGTTCCAATTCTTCAAGGATGGCAGCTCCTGCATTTAAAACTGATGAATTTTTATTTGCTTTTCATTCTATTAGATGAAATTTTAATCTACCATCATATAAGTTAAGGAATGCTCAATGATTTGGGGTTCATGGATAACCACTGTTATATCAGTAGATCATTTCAGCAGAGCATTTCCATCTAGTGTACAGTGCCAGTATATAAATATTACCTTTTTGTGAATATTTCCATATTTTATTTATTATATTTTATTTATTTATTTATTTTTTTAATTTATTTGTTTATTGCAGTAACATTGGTTTATAACATTGTATAAATTTCAAGTGAACATCATTATACTTCTATTTCTGCATAGATTACATCATGTTCACCACCCAAATACTAATTACAACCCATCACCACACACTTGTGCTGAATTATCCCTTTCGCCCTCCTCCCTCCCCCCTATCCCTCTGGTAACCACCAATGCAATCTCTGTCTCTATGTGTTTGTTTATTGTTGTTATTATCTACTACTTAATGAAGAAAATCATATGGTATTTGACCTTCTCGCTCTGACTTATTTCACTTGGCATAATTCCCTCAATGTCCATGCATGTTGTCACAAATGGCTGGATTTCATCATTTCTTATGGCTGAGTAGTATTCCATTGTGTATATATATCACATCTTCTTCATCCATTTGTCCCTTGATGGGCACTTAGGTTGCTTCCAAGTCTTGGCTATTGTGAATAACGCTGCAATGAACACAGGGGAGCATGTATCTTTACACATTGGTGTTTTCAAGTTCTTTGGATAAATACTCAGCAGTGGAATAGCTGGATCGTATGGTAGTTCTATCCTTGATTTTTTGAGGAATCTCCATACTGTTTTCCATAGTGGCTGCACCAGTTTGCACTCCCATCAGCAGTGTATGAGAGTTCCCTTCTCTCCACAGCCACTCCAACACATGTTGTTTCCTGTCTTGTTAATTATAGCCATTCTGACAGGCGTGAGGTGATATCTCATTGTAGTTTTGATTTCCATTTCCATGATAGTTAATGATTTTGAACATCTTTTCATGTGTCTGTTGGCCATCTGTAGATCTTCTTTGGAGAAATATCTGTTCAGATCTTTTGCCCATTTTTTAATTGGATTGTTAGTTTTTTTGTTGTTGAGATGCATGAGTTCTTTATATATTCTGGAGATTAAGCCCTTATCAGATGTATGGTTTGCAAATATCTTCTCCCAATTGTTAGGTTGTCTTTTCATTTTGTTGATGGTTTCCTTTGCTGTGCAGAAGCTTTTTAGTTTGATGTAGTACCATTTGTTTATTTTTTCTATTGTTTCTCTTGCCCGGTCAGACATGGTGCTTGAAAATATGTTGCTAAGACCGATGTCGAAGAGCATACTACCTATGTTTTCTTCTAGAAGTTTCACAGTTTCAGATCTTACATTCAAGTCTTTAATCCATTTCGAGTTAATTTTTGTGTATGGTGTAAGGTAAGGGTCTACTTTCATTTTTTTGCATGTGGCTATCCAGTTTTCCCAACACCATTTGTTGAAGAGACTTTCTTTTCTCCATTGTATGTTCTTGGCTCCTTTGTCAAAAATTAGCTGTCCATAGATGTGTGGGTTTATTTCTGGGCTTTCGATTCTATTCCATTGATCTGTGTGTCTGTTTTTGTGCCAGTACCATGCTGTTTTGGTTACTATAGTTTTGTAGTATATTTTGAAATCAGGGAGTGTGATACCTCCAGCTTTGTTCTTTTTTCTCAGGATTCCTTTAGCTATACGAGGTCTTTTTTTGTTCCATATAAATTTTAGGATTCTTTGCTCTATTTCTGTGAAAACTGTTGTTGAAACTTTGATAGGGATTGCATTGAATCTACAGATTGCTTTAGGAAGTATGGACATCTTAACTATGTTAATTCTTCCAATCCAAGAACATGGAATATCTTTCCATTTCTTTGTGTCTTCTTCAATTTCTTTCAGCAATGTTTTATAGTTTTCAGTGTACAGATCGTTCATCTCTTTGGTTAAGTGTATTCCTAGGTATTTTATTCTTCTTGTTGCAATTGTAAATGGGATGGTATTCTTGATTTCTCTTTCTGCTACTTCGTTGTTACTGTATAGAAATGCAACTGATTTTTGTATGTTGATTTTGTATCCTGCAACTTTACCGTATTCATTTATTACTTCTAAAAGTTTTCTGGTGGATTCTTTAGGGTTTTCTATATATAAAATCACGTCATCTGCAAATAGTGTGAGTTTCACTTCTTCCTTTCCAATTTGGATCCCTTTTATTTCTTCTTCTTGCCTGATTGCTCTGGCTAGGAGTGGTGAAAGTGGTCATCCTTGTCTGGTTCCTGTTCTTAGAGGGATAGGTTTCAGTTTTTCACCATTGAGGAAGACATTAGCTGTGTATTTGTCATATATGGCCTTTATTATATTGAAGTACTTTCCTTCTATACCCATTTTATTCAGAGTTTTTATCATAAATGGATGCTGTATTTTGTCAAATGCTTTCTCAACATCTATTGAGATGATCATGTGATTTTTATTCTTCATTTTATTAATGTGGTGTATTACGTTGATTGATTTGTGAATGTTGAACCATCCCTGCATACCTGGAATAAATCCCACTTGATCATGATGTATAATCTTCTTATCATATTGTTGTATGCGATTTGCTAGTATTTTGTTGAGGATTTTTGCATTGATGTTCATCAGTGATATTGGCCTGTAATTTTCTTTTTTGTGTTGTCCTTGTCTGGTTTCTTAATACCTATCCTTCTCAAACTCTTCCAAAGAATTGAGGAGGGTGGGAAGAACCCTAACTCATTCTACAAAGCCAACATTACCCTGATACCAAAACCAGACAGGGACATCTTCTCTTTTCCCCTTAAATCAGTCCCTCTAACATTTCTTGTAGCACCGGTTTCTTGTTGACAAACTCCTTTAATTTTTGCTTGTCTGGGAAATTTTTGATCTCTCCTTCCATTCTGAATGATAACCTTGCTGAGTAGAGTATTCTTGGCTGTAAGTTTTTTCCTTTCAGCACTTTAAATATATCGTGCCATTCTCTTCTAGCCTGTAAGGTTTCTGCTGAGAAGTCAGCTGATAGAGTTATGGGGTTTCCTTTGTATGTAACTTGTCTTTCTCTTGCGGCTTCTAGGATTCTCTCTTTGTCTTTAATTCTGGGTAGTTTGATTATGATGTGTCTTGGTGTGGGCCTTTTTGGGTTTATCTTGTTTGGGGCTCTCTGTGCTTCCTGTACCTGAATGTCTGTTTCTTTCCTTAGGTTAGGGAAGTTTTCGTCTATTATTTCTTGAAATAGATCCTCTGCCCCTTTGTCTCGCTTTTCTCCTTCCGGGACACCTATAACACAGGTGTTAGTGCGCTTGATGTTGTCCCAGAGGTCCCTTAGACTGTCCTCACTCTTTTTAATTCTTTTCTCTTTTACCTGTTCAGCTTGGCTAATTTCTTCTAGTCTTTCGTCCAGCTCAGAGATCCGTTCTTCTGTATCTTCTACTCTGCTTTTGAGTGCCTCTAGTGAATTTTTCATTTCCAGTATCATATTCTTCATTTCTGATTGGTTCTTTTTTATATCTTCCATTTCTCTGTTGACATTCTCACTGAGTTCATCTATTCTTCTCCCCAGATCAGTGAGCATCCTTAACACTCTTAGTTTGAATTTTCTGTCTGGTAGGTTGTTCATTTCTGTTTCACTTAGTTCTTTTTCTGGGATTTAGTCCTGTTCCCTTACTTGGAATGTATTCCTTTGCCTCCTCATTTTGCCTATTTCCCTGTGCTTGTGTCTATGTATCAGGTATATCAGCTACATCTCCTTCTCTTGGATATGTGACCTTATATAAGTGATGCCTTAGGAGGCCTGCAGTGTGCTTCAGTTCTCAATGTTCCAGGGGTGACCCCTATGTCGGCTATGTGTGTCCTTCTGTTGTGGCCTGTTTGCTGTCTCTGTAGGCGCCCAGGGAGGCCGAGTTATGCTCCTGGCCAGCTGTTGTAATGCTCAGCTGCTTGTAGTTGTTGTGGGCTCTTCAGTCTCTTTATCAGATGTGGGGAGCCCCAGCACACTGGGCTGCAAGTTCTAATATCACATTTGTGTTGCAATATTTCTTTTAAGTGAGTAGGCCCACAGGGTGGCAGGTTGTTAGGCTCAGAGGCTTACAGTTGCTATAAGCCTCCAGCCTTTAGGTCTCTTGTCAGCTCTGTGAGGATTGCAGCTAGGTGGGGCTGGCCTCAGGCACGGGAGCACCCAATTGTTTCAGGCTTTGGAAGGTGGGGCAAACCCCCTATGTGGGTCTTTGAGAAGCACAAGTCTTCTGCAGCTGACAAGCCCTGCCGCCCACAGGTCCACACACACAGTCAACACAGTCCTGCCTCATGTGAGCGCCCCGACCTCCTGAAGCGGACCCAGTCTCTCCACGGCGGGAGCCTCACACACTCCACCACAGCCCCACACTCTCCACCCGCTCCTTGTGCACGCCCTGCCCCACTGAAGAGGGCTCAGTCGCCAGGCTGCAGAGACTCCAGTAACCAATCTATGCAGACCCACAAGTTACCTGAGGGCTTGTTGTTGGGTGGGGCCAGTCTCTAGGGTGGGTTGCCCCCCTGGCTGAGCTGGATTAAATTGGTGCTCTAGTGGGTGGGGCAGACCTGGGCTAGCAGGCACCAGGGAGAACTTCAATGTCATCTGTGTCAGCACGCCCACACCAGGCCACAACAATGGCTGCCGCCAATGTCCCAGTCCCTGGAGAGGTCTCACCTCTCACTGAGATGAACTCAGGGCCTATCAGGTGAGTCTTTTTTCACCAAAGCACTGTGCACCTTTCTTTCTGGTGATTTTAGATTGCTTTCTGAAATAGGTGAGTTTATGCGTGGGCCCTTTAAGAGCTGGTTTTAATTTCTTTGTGAACCAGCTTTTCTGGGGGTATTCCCCAATGTTTTAGTAGCAGGCAAAGTCAGATATTATGCCACTCATCTCGATTGTGCTGGGTCCACAAAATGCCCGCAACAGGGGTGCTCCCCGGCTTAGGACCCTGTGCCTCCAGGGAGGCTGCGCACCTGTGGACTGCCCTCGGGCGGCCGTGAAGCTGGCGGCTTGTGAAGGTGTCGTTTTTTCTCTCCAGAATGGAGTTTCTGCCTCTTACCCCCCGATTAGGATTGTCCTTTGTTGCAAGAGTTCCTCTTTTCCAGTTTTCAGTTCTGTCTCAGGGGTAATTTTTCCACGAGTAAGTGTAAATTGGCTGTGTCCTCAGGAGGAGGTGAGTTCAGAGTCTGCTTACGGTGCCATCTTGACTTCTCTCTCCCTATTTATTTTAAAACTAACTTTAAAATATACTTAAAATTTGCAGCATTCAAAATAAATATACTTTAAATTAATTACATTTAAAATTAAATGTGTGAGAGACAATGTAGTGGAAAAAGCACAGCAGAGAGAGATACTTTGCAAGGATTATAACAGAATAATATAAAATGGCCCTGTACCACTCTAACCACATAAAAATAGCAAAAACATATATAACAGCAACCACATCAAAACACATAATCTTAGAAAACATAGTCAAGCTTTAATGAAAGAATAAGAAATCTTTAAGAGGCTGGAAACATTGAGAAATCTCTGTGAAGTGAGTGTCATTTATTGGAATAATTATCAACTCTAGTTAAAGTAGTAGAACAATCTGGAAGATATAAGAAATCATTTTTTTAATTAGTTAAAATGAAAAAGACGAGATAAAAAAGTAAAAGTAAATGAACAAGATAATAGGAAAATAGACCAAGAGAATTTGCAAAAGAATTATTAGAACTATGAGAAACAATGATAGGTGAAGAAATTAAAGTCAAATGATGATATAAATCTGAAGAGAGAATTAATGAAATAGAAATATAAATTGCTCCATAAAGAGCACAAAGAAATAGAGATGGAAACCAGGAAAATAATATTAAAATAAATAATAAAAATAAAATATGGAATAAATATCTGATGAAAAATTTCAATAACAAAACTTTACTGAAAGATACATTAAGGAGAAATTTTGATGGAGAAAATCTCAGAAAGAAGGTCTGGAAAGTAAGAAACAATGATTAAAAAATACTAATAAATAGGTTGATCTGAAAGGATATTCGGTCTTAAATAATTCAAAACAAATTGGACCTGAAATCCTAAATAAAAATAACAAGGCAGACTCAAAGAAATGTTTAGTTTTACCACATATGGGGGAAAATATATTTATTAACTTTAGACTTTGCTAAAGAATTTATACATGCCTAAATTTTAAGAGCACTACTGAAAACTTAGAAAGACAATATGCACCTACCCAAAAAGTGAGGGAACTAGAATTCAAAACAGAAGAAAATAGAAATGATGGTAAATAATACTTAAAGAAAGTTACAAAATATCAATATATATTTCAGTAACCATAGCAGTTATATATAGACTACACAAACCAATTATTAAAAGAGATACCCACATTGGTTAAAAAATTAATATCCCATTCCATCTGTTTATGAGACCAAAAGAAAAGAACTATACTCTTTCACTTCTGAATAAAATGAAGTAAGAGTAGGCAGATTTACTTCACACGTTAAAAACTAGATAATTGGGAAAATTGTATGAAAATAGTTATAATAGACATTGTAAAATCGGACTGTATGGAACTGTAATCTACGAAAGAAGGGAAATAGGACAGGTAAGTGTGATAATATCGCCAGCTTACTCCCTGGAAACAGGTTCCAGGCCATGGAGCCGGGAATGGCCACCCAAACCAGAGCAAAGCCAGACACAGCCCAGCAGTGGAGCCAGTGATCGGTGTTTAGGGAAGACAAGAAGCTAAATTAGCAGGAAAGTCCTGGACAGGAGGGAGCTGCCACAGAGAAAAAATAATTTAATATTTCAATAACGATGAATACTACTTCTGCAGTTAGGAGTTATAAAAGCATTCCTTGACTAACTTGATTTCGAAGAATGTCTTATACTAAGAACTGTCCTAGTTCTATTTACAAAACTTAATAAACAATTTGTTTCCATATACTCAGTTTCAGTCCTAGTTTTGTCTGAGAATATATACATATATATATACAAGAATTTTAAAAAGAGATATAATTTGAAAATATACATATCTGTATATATGGAATTTAAGAAGTCATCTTTAGTTTTTTCATGCATTACCAGTTATTTTCACAAATTTATCCATATGTCTCCTGCTGCTAAATCTCTCTTATAATTCTCTTGTATATCTCTTATATCTCTCTCTAAATTTTTTAGATTATTCTGGAATAAGTAGGGAGTAATGAGTAATCTTGGGCTTCCTTTTTTAGAGCTTATTGAAAAAAGTGGAATAGTTTCAAGCACCATTGGCAAAATTGTTAGCCCAAATCTGCTTTACATTGTTGTTCCTTTAAAACCATAGATTATTTTCTAAAGAGAGTTGAAGATATATTTTTCTGTGTATCATGAAAACTTAACCATTCCCTGCCAATTCCTAGAGATCCATACAATATGCACCCCTATATTTGAGCTCTGAAATGCATTTATCCCACAAAGTTTCAGAATTAGAATCTGCAGACAGTAAAGATCACATGTAAAAATAATAAATGTTTTATTTTAAGAGTATGTAAAAATACTATTGAGGGGCCGGCCCGGTGGCGCAAGCGGTTAAGGGCGCGCGCTCAGCTGCGGCGGCCCGGGGTTCGCTGGTTCGGATCCCGGGCACGCACCGAAGTACTGCTTGGTAAGCCATGCTGTGGCGGCATCCCATATAAAGTGGAGGAAGATAGGCACCGATGTTAGCCCAGGGCCGTCTTACTCAGCAAAAAAAGAGGAGGATTGGCGGATGTTAGCTCAGGGCTGATCTCCTCACAAAAAAAAAAAAAAAAAAAAAAAAAAATACTATTGAAAAGAATATAAATCAGGCAATTTAGATTGGGTAGGGAGGTGGCAAAAAATCTTTATTAACAAAATAATATTAGTTATTAAAGTTTCATTATGTGGCAATATTCTCAGTGTGTTACATGTATTGGCTCATTTAAAACTCACAAATAACTAATGAGATATTAATATTCTTCCTATTTTAGAGATGAGTAAATGGACACAGAGAGATTAGAGAACTTGTCCAAACTCACACAGTGAGTGACCGACACTTGGAGTCTGACAGTAAACCCAGTCAGTGACACTCCAGAGGCTGTGGTTAGAAATACGACTGTTACAAAAGGAAGGACTGAACGGCCAGATGAGTATTTCCACCAATGGTGATCTTAAAATTGTTCTTACCACTTTTAGAATCTCTGTCACTATGAGAAAAATCAGGCTTATCTCTATAATGTATTTTAAAGGTGAATGTTTTATTTGGAAAAATGAAGTAGAGAAATGGCCATTAAGCATAGGATTGGCAGAAAACACAACGAACTATCTTATTGAGAGACACATTGATGCATTGAAATGTATCTGCACAGAACATAATATTTCATTTTGAGCAGACAAGCTTATCTCTGCTCTCAGTGTAAAGCCAATTGAAACTTGGCAGGATTTGTGCTATCCTTCATTTTGCATTATTTTCAATTGAATGGAAAAATGTTAATATTACTGAGTTGGCTAAAATTATTAGGGGAAGAATGTTGCTTTTGGATTTTTAAAGAAAAGTTTATATTTTATCTGATTGGGATAGTTAATCAAATTATATTAAATTTCTACAGCTTCAAATGCACTCTTTTATCTTTATTCTCTATGAAAAATGTTTATTCTAAAATCATTAAAATTAAAAAAAATAATTCATTCAATATATGTGTTTTAATTTTATTTCCTAAATATTTTTCTGTTGATAGTGGTAAAATTCAAAGTACATACATTAAAATCATACCTACTACCTAATATTATTTCATATGTATGCATTTTAAATAAATAGAAATATTGTAGGACAAAATTTAAGAGACATACTAAAGTTTCAAAAAATCTTCACAATGTGTCATTTATTTTGATGATACCTTTGTTTCTTGATTATCAGATAAGGAGCTCTTTAGACAGTTTTTCATTCATTCACTCAACTATCATAACTAAAATTTTCATACGTAAAATCTGTGAATTATCAAACTTCTTTACTGGAATGTTTTACCCATATTTTTCATCCAACTTAACAAACACCGTAATTGTATTGCCAGTACAGCCATTAAGCAATTTCCCTTAAGATAATTAAAAATCTTGTTTTATAATTGAAGAAAATATATTTTAGAAATTCGGTGTATCATCTTATCAAGATGTCCAATTTCACTTGCATCTTATTCTGATTACGAGTGTTTAATTGATGTGCAACTATGTTATCAACTATACTGATGCTCTATATCAGGGGTTGGCTAATGTTTTCTGTAAAGAGCTGAACAGTAAATATTTTGCAAATTGCAGGTCATCGGATATCTGTCTCCACTACTCAACAATGTTGCTAAATCATGAAAGCACCCATAAAGAATACATAACAATTGGGTGTGGCTATGTTCCAATTATTTTTTTACCCCAAACAGGGACTAGCTGTATTTGTATAAGGTCTGATCTCTGCTTGCCTCACCACCTATCACTCATTAAAATGTCCTTCCCACAGATTGAGATAGTAAAGGTGTGATTATCGAATTTCCACAATAAATTTGGACAGTGTATTTTTTTTTCAGTTTAGCTCTTGTTTTGCAGGGAATAAAGTTCAATGTTTTCTCATTTGCAAATATGGTTTCCAATAATTGCAATTAACAAAAGCGTCAAAACCAGAAATATTTTGTACTCCTTTCATTGAATAATTAGATTAAAGATCCCTATGTATTAAAGATCCCCGTATATTAAAACAGCAATATTATTATCGGAATTTAAGGCTGATTTTCAAAAGATTGATCCAAAAGTTCAAGCACAGCTAAAATCCAGTTGATTCCATGCAAAAGGAGAAAGCATGGACTACCACGCTGAAGATATTTATTTTTCTTTGTATTCTATATTGTCTTTGCTGTAAACATTTCTAAGTTTAGTATGGTATTGTGTCTATACACATAAATAGATTACTTGACAACTACTCATTTTATTTTATTTTATCATTTTTTTATTATGATAAAAACACATAGCTTTAAATTTATCATCTTAACCATTTTTAAATGCACAGCTCAGTAGTGTTAAGTATATTCACATCATTGTGAAGCAGATCTCTAAAACTTTTTCATCTTGCAACACTGAAACTCTGTACCCACTAAACATTAATTCCCTGTCCACCTTTCTCTCAGCCCTTGGCAACCAGCTTCCCACTTTCTATTTTTATGATTTTGATGCTTTATATACTTCAAGTAAGTGAAATCATACAGTAATGGTCCTTTAGTGACTGTCTTATTTCACTAAGCATAGTGTTCTCAAGGTTCATTCGTTTTGTAACATGAAACAGGATTTCCCTCTTTTTTAAGGCTGCATAATATTCCATTGTATGCATATATCACATTTTCTTTATCCATTCATCTTTCAATGAACACTTGGGTTGCTTCCATCTCTTGATTATTGTGAATGATGCTGAGATGGACATGGTTGTGCAGCTTTATTTTTCATCTCTCTGCAAGATCCTACTTTGAATTCTTTTGTCTATGTACCCAGAAATGGGATTGCTGGATTTTATGGTAATTCTATTTTTAATTTTTTGAGGAGCCTACATACCACTTTCCATAACGGATGTGTCATTTTACATTCTCACCAACAGTGCACAAGGTTTCCAATTTCTCCACATCCTCACTACCACTTGTTATTCTCTGATCTTTTGATAGTGGTCATTCTAACGGGTGTGATGTATTATCTCATTGTGGTTTTGATTTTCATTTTTCTGATGACTAGTAGTGTTGATACAAAGTCTTTTCATAGACTTGTTGACCATTCATATATCTTCTTTAGGAAATCGTCTATTCAAGTCCTCTGCCCATTTTTTAATTGGGTTATTTGTTTTTTTGTTGTTCAGATATAGAACTTTCCTATATATTTTGGGTACTAACTTCTTATCAGATATATGGTTTGCAAATATTTCCCCCTATTCTGTAGGATGCCTTTTAACTCTGTTAACTGTTTAATTTGACACACAAGTTTTCAAGTTTGATATATTACCATTTGTCTACTTTTGCTTGTGTTGTCTGTCATTTTGGCATCATATTAAAGAAATCATTGGCAAATCCAATGTTCTCAAGATTTTCCCCTGTGTTTCATTCTAGGAGTTTTATAGTTTTAGATCTTATGTTTAGGGCTTTAATCCATTTTGAGTTAATTTTTATATATGATGTAAGGTCATTCTTTTGCATGTGGCTATCCAGTTTTTCCAACATCATTGGTTGCAGAGACTGTCATTTACCCATTGTGTAGTCTTGGCACCCCTAGTGAAAATCATTTGATCATATAGGCAAGAGTTTATTTCTGGACTTTCAAATATGTCCCATTGGTCTAATTTACTCCAGTATGCCATCATTTTAATTACTATTGTTTTGTAGCATGTTTTAAAATCAGGAGATGTGAAGCCTCAAATTTTGTTCTTTTCCAAGATTGTTTTCACTAACCAGGGTCCCTTGAGCTTCCATATGAATTTTAAGGTGCTTTTTTTCCATTTCTGCAACATATGGTATTAGGATTTTGATAGGGATTACATTGAATATGTACATTATTTGGATAGTATGGACATTCTAAAATATTAGGTCTTCCAACCCACAAGCATGGAATGTCTTTCTGTTTATTTTCATCTTCTTTGAATTTTTCAGTAATATTTTGTAGCTTTCAGTGTATAAATCTTTTACTCTTTGGTTAAATTCATTCCTAATTATTTTATCATTTATGATGCTATAGTAAATGAAAATATTTTCTTAATTCCCTTTTTTGATTGGGCATTGTTAGTGTATAGAAATGCAACTGACTTCTGTGTATCATGCATCTTTGCTGAAATCATTTATTAATTTTAAAAGTTTTTTCATGGAGTCTTTAGGATTTTGTACAAATAAGATCATGTCATCTGCAAAGATAATTTTAGTCCTTGTTTTCTAATTTAGATGTCTTTTATTTCTTTTTCTTCTCTAATTGCTCTTGCTACAACTTCCAGCACTATGTTGAATAGTAGTGGAGGGACTGGGCATCCTTTCCTTGTTCTTAGTCTTGAAGGAAAATTCTTTCATCATTGAGTATGACGCTCACTGTGGGTTTTTCATATATGACTTTATTATATTGGAGTATTTTCTTCTATTCTTAACTTGTCACATATTTTTATCATAAAAGTTTGTTGAATTTTGTCAAGTGCTTTTTTGCATCAATTGAGATGATCACGTGTTTTTTTCCCTTCCTTCTATTAATGTGGTGTATTACATTGATTGATTTTTGCATGTTGAAACATCCTTGCATCTCTAGGATAAATCCTAGTTGGTCCTGGTGTATGATTCTTTTAATGTGCTGTTGATTTCAGTTTGCTAATATTTTGTTGAGGATTTTTGCATCAATATTCATAAAGGATATTTGTCTGTAGTTTTCTTTTCTTGTGTCTTTGTCTAATTTTGGTATCAGAGAAATCCCGGCCTCATAAAATGAATTTGGAAGTGATCCAATCTTCTTCAATTTTTTGGAAGAGTTTGAGGAGGATTGGTGTTAATTCTTCTTTATATGATTCTTCCTCAGTGAAACTGTCTAGTCTTGGACTTTTCTTTGTTGGGAAGTCTTTAATTACTGCTTAAATCTACTTATTATTTATGGGTATATTCAGATTTTGTATTTCTTCATGATTCAGTGTTGGTGGGTTGTATGATTCCAGGAATTTATGCCTTTTCTCCAGGTTATCCAAATTGTTGGTATATAATTGTTCATAGAAGTCTCTTATAATTCTTTTTATTTCTGTGATATAAATTGTAATGCCCCAACTTCATTTCTAATTTTAGTTATTTGAATCTTCTCTCTTTTATCCCCTTAGTTACTCTAGCAAAGAGGTTATTGCTAGATCAATTTTGTTGATCTTTTCAAAAAACCAACTCTTGGTTTTGTTGATTTTGTCTATCATTTTCCCAGTCTTTAATTCATTTACCTCTGCGTAAATCTTAATTATTTCCTTTCATCTGCTAACTTAGTTTTGTTATTTTTATATTTCATGGAAGTGTAAAGTTTTGTTGTTGACTTGAGATCTTTCTTATAATGTAAGTATTTACTGCTATAAACTTCCCTCTTTTATTGCTTTTACTGTATCCTATAAGTTTTGGTATGTTGTCTTTTAATTTTCGTTTGTCTAGAGATATTTTCTAATTTCCTTGTGATTTCTTCTTTGAGTCATTTGTTATTTAAGAGTGAATTGTTTAATTTTCACATTTTTTTGTGGATTTTCCTCTTCTTCTCCGCCATGGATTTCTGGTTTCATTCCATTGTGTTTGGATAAGATTCTGTGTGTAATTTCAATCTTAAATTGTTTAAGACTCATTTTGTGGCCTAGCATGTGGTCTATCTTGGAGAATGTTCCATGTGCACTTGAGAAGAATGTGTATTCTGCTGTTGTTGGATGGAGTGTTCTGTGTATTTCTTTCGATCCAAAGGATTGATAGTGTTGTTCAAGTCCTCTGTTTCACTATTTATCTTATTTCTGGTTGTTCTATCCATAACTGAAGGTGGAGTATTTAAGTCTCCTACTGTTATTGTATTTATTGCTGTCTATTTCTCCCTTCAGTTCTGTCAATGTTTGCTTCATATATTCAGGAGCCTTAATGTTAGGTACATATATATTTATAGTTGTTATATCTTCTTTCTTGTTGTATCTTGTTTCTCTCTCTATTCAGCCCATCTCTGTCTTTTTATTGGTGCATTTAATCCATTTACATTTAAAATAATTGCTGATAGGGAAGGACTTACTATTGCCATTTTGTTAATTGTTTTCTGTATATCTTGTAGCTTTTTTGTTCCTCCTTTCTTCCCTTGTTGCCTTCTTTTGTGTTTCATTTTTTTTTTTTTTTGAGGAAGAGTGGCCCTGAACTAACATCTGTTGCCAATCTTCCTCTCTTTGTTTCTTTTTTCTCCCCAAAGCCCCAGTACATAATGTATATACTAGTTGTAGGTCCTTCTAGTTCTTCTATGTGGGACGCCGCCTCAGCATGGCTTGATGGGCGATGAGTAGGTCCATGCCCAGGATCTGAACCAGTGAGCCCCAGGCTGCCGAAGCAGAACATTCAAACTTAACTACTATACCACCAGGCCCGCCCTTCATTGTTTTTTGGTAGTTATATGTTTTGATACCCTTCTTATTACCCTTTGTGAGTATTTCATAAATGTTTTCTTTGTGGTAACCATTATAATACACAAAATATCTTAAAGTTGTAGCAATCTATTTTAAACTGATATGTTCAATTGCTTATAAAAACTCTATTCCTTTATATTTCTGCCCTCCTACTTTATGTTATTGATACCACAAATTATCTATTCCTATATTGTGTATCTGTTAATACAGATTTATAATTACTTTTTATGCTTTTTTTTTTTTTTTTTTTTTTTTTTTTTTTTTTTTTCTTTTTGTGAGGAGATCAGCCCTGAGCTAACATCCGCCAATCCTCCTCTTTTTTTGCTGAGGAAGAGGGCCCTGGGCTAACATCTGTGCCCATCTTCCTCCACTTTATATGGGACGCCGCCACAGCACGGCTTACCAAGCAGTGCGTCTGTGCGCGCCCGGGATCCGAACCAGCGAACCCCCGGCCGCCGCAGGGGAGCGCGCGCACTTAACCGCTTGCGCCACCGGGCCGGCCCCTACTTTTTATGCTTTTATATTTTAATTTTTACACCAGAGTTAAAAGCGATTTAGACACCTACATTATATACTACAGGATTCTATATTTGTCTATATATTTACCTTTACCAGGGAGTTTTATATTTTCATATGATTTAGTGTTACTATTTATCATCCTTTTGGCTTCAATCTGAGAGAACCCCTTTATTTAGCATTTCTTATAGGACAGGTCTGGGGGTGATAAATTCCCTCAGTTTTTGCTTACCTGAGATCATTGTAAATTTTCCTTCATTTTTAAAGGATAGTTTTGCTAGATGCAGTATTCTTGGTAGGCATTTTTTTTCCAGCACGTAAGATGGTATATTCAAAGCTAAGAAATTCAGTGATAATCCTATAGCATTTCCCTTATACATGATGAGTCACTTTTGTCCTGATGCTTTCAAAATTCTCTTTGTTTATAACTTTTGACATACTGATTATTTTGTGTCTTGGTATATATCTCTCTGGATTTTTCCTAGCTGTAGTTCTTTGAGCCTCTTTAATTGTATGTTCATCTCTCTCCTCAGATTTGCGAAGTGTTCAGCCATTATTTATCCAAATAGGCTTTCTGTTCCTTTCTTTCTTCTCTTTCTGGGACTCCCATAATGTGTATGTTATTCTGCTGGTTGGTGTTGGATAAGTCCCTTAGATTTTCTTCATTCTTTTTTTTGCTAAATTGCCTCAGTAATTTAAAAATTCCTGTCTTTGAGTTTGCTGATTCTTTCTTCTGCCTGGTCAAGTCTACTGTTGAATCCCTCTAGTGGAATTTTTCAATTCAATTATTATATTCATCAGTTCCAGGCACCTAGTGTTTGTCTGTGATGCAGCAAACTCTTGTGCACATTGATTGCCTTTGTTCGTAGAGAACCCCAATCTGATACCCTCATTCCTTTCAGTGCTGGGATTTAGGCAAGATAGCTACTGGTCCCTCATGCAGCCCCCTTATATGTTAGAATGTTGGATGTAGGGCCTACTCCTTTCCCTCCCCAGGGAGAATACAGGAGTTGGAGATTTCCTCTCAATCAGGCTGTGCTGTGATGGGAGGAAGGGCTCTAGCGAGAATGCCACAAACTTTCCTACCTGGCTTTGATAAGGTTGGCTTTGTACTTACCTTGAGGGCAGGAACCTCTTAACTAGTTCTTGGATTTCTCACAAGCCAGTTGGTCCATATATTGTTTATAATTTCATGTCTCCATGGGGGAAGTAGGATTTAAGCTTTCCTATTCCATCATCTTGCTGACATTACCCCTGACAAATACCCATTTTAAAAAATTTTTAGAACACTGAAGCTTTGGATATGATGAGATAGGGATGATTTGGAGAAGACCTATGATATTGTAACATTTAAATTTACTAAAATATTCAAAATAATAATACATAGGAAATATGCTTGAGAAGTTTTGCCATACAAAACATTTTTTCTAAGAAATGTACTCTGAATGGAGGTAAAAACTAGTATGTGTGAAAATATTTGGGTTGAAATTTTCAGACATTTAAATATAAAAATAATAGAGATTATCTTGTTTTTTAAAGAATCTGTGCCATATTTACAATTATTTCTTCAAATCTAGAGTAAATATTTTCTCAATTAAAAAATATTATGTTTTACTGGTAAGAAACAATTGCAGTCAACAATTTAAAATTTATAAATCAAAAAATGAAGCTTCAAAATAGGTGTAAAGTAATGTTTTAGGTAAATTTTTTTAACTAGAATATTTTAAAAATATGTATTGAAATAAAAAAGAAAAAGTAGTGACCATAGGGTATGACACAGATTTAAGTAAAAACTATCTAACTAATTAAAATATGAGAATGTAAAATATGAGAATGTAAGGATAATTTTACCCCTATGTTATATGTTGTATTTGCATAATCAATATAAATATTTTCTCACATTGTTCATGAATGTATGCTAATTTTAGAGTTAAATTTATTTTTTAAGATAAACTTTGAATAAACGTATTAAATAATTTGTAAATAGAAGAATTTTATATCTATTAATATATTAAAAACTACTTTTCTGGCAATAAATTATACTAGAAAATTATATATTTTAAAAATTTTAAGTCACATTTTTACTCTCAAAAGTTTTTCTAGTTTGGAAGATAAATTTTATGGTCAACTATGTATTTTTTTTTTCTTTGCAGCTCTTATCCATATTTGATATTATTTTATTTGTTTATTATGTTGTTTACCATATGTGTATATATGTTTGTGTATGACAAATATCTACAACAATGCCTGTTATATATAATGTACAAAATAAGTAGATTATTAATTCATTAATACCTTGTTGATATTCTTGTACTTTACAGATTTTCACAAATCATTACTTCAAAACCAAGTGTTAAAGCATTGAATGAAAAGGTCTTTTATGTGTAAAGCTGTGAACCTAACATTTTAACAAAAGTACTTTCTTATGCTAATACATCACAAAGTAGTGAAATAAATGTTCTCTAAAGAGTATATTTATTATTATTATAATATTATAATCAATTTTCCAATGGCATAACCATTTTATTTGCTTTAAATCCAATCAGGTGAATGGCATGTATTTGAAGCAGCTTATATAATATTTTGAAGTTTATATATAATTTAAATATGACCCTTGAAATTTTGAAAGTATCTTGAGGAAGCATATAACTCTTTTAGGAAATTCCTTGCTATTTGAAGTCCCATCATAAGAAACAGCGTTGGTGATTTCTGAGAACTCAATGAAATTTTACTTTTTGGTTAAAATAATCAATTGCTTCCACATAGCTAAAACAATACTTTTTGAGTTCTTCTATTAGTTGTACTATGTCCAAACAGATTTTTGTTTGTAATGAGCCTTAAGTTCTAGACCAAAACCAAAATCTTACCAGGCCACTTTTATGAAAAGATAAACAAACAAATAATCAGGTCATAGTTATTTATTGAAAACTTTCCAAGTTAGCATATTCATCTGCCTTAATATCTTTTTTATTTTTACTGAAACATATACTGGAATACTTTTGTTTTCTTTCACATCAACTTGGTGGTTATCAATAGTCTTTATAACTTTTATGTTTCATTACTGCTAAATGTAGGCCTCAATTCCAACCATAAAAGCATGAATACTTCTGACTTAATCATTGCTCGTTCTTGATTTTCAGCATGTTGTATTTCCACAGTTAAAATGCTCCTCCACAGTTTTCTCTTTTTCAGTTTCAGATCTCTTTTATCAGTTTATGTAACATTATCTGTATTAAAATATGAATTAAAGCAAGTATCACTTTCAAGTTATTCCCTAGTCATCTATATATTTCTAAATAGTTATAAGATAAATAGTAAAAATAACATTCATATTTATATGTTGTCTTGCATCATAAATTTCATATATTTATTTCATGTAAATTCCAGTATAGAGGCTATTTTATTATATACCTTAATAATAATCTTCTATACAATTATTACAATTAGACATTTGGGAAAAGGACGTGAATACATGTAATTACCTTAACTTGAAAATCTTTTCCTTAGTAATCAGAAGAAAGAATTTGCAATTTTTAAATGAAAATATTTTTTAAAATTTTAATCTTACTGTAAAATGAGAAAAAAATTTAGATCATAGATTCAGATTGTTACAGCTGAATCACCACCAAATGTGAATTTTAGTTTTAGATACTGAATTGTTATGCAGATTATTACCGGTTAGCTTGAACCCAAATAGTGGAACAATTTGAATGATATTTCAATCAAATTAAAGTAACATTCTAATATAATTAAAGTATCAAGGAAACTCTTTTTGAAAACTTCTAAAAAATAAGACACGTCGACAAAGAGCAAACTATGATGATACTTTACCACCATCAATACAAAAGCAGCTTTCACCATTATAGGAAAATACATGTGACTATTCTCTCAACAACTACTCTCTTAATTGTTCAGAGCAGAATTTTTTAATTTTAATAAAGTCTAGTGTATCAATTATTTCTTTCATGGATTGTACCTTTGGTGTTTTATTTAAAAATTCATCACCATACTCAACTTCAATTAAGTTTTCTCCTATGTAATCATCTTGGAATTTTATAATTTTCCATTTTCCACTTAGTCAATGATCCGTTTTGTGTTAATTTTTATGAAGGGTATAAGTTTTGTGTTTAGATTAGTTTTTTTGCATGTGGATGTCCTGTTGTTCCAGCACTATTGTTGAAAAGGTTATCTCTGCTCCATTGTATTGCCTTTGCTCCTTTGTCAAAGATCAATTGTCTGTAATTATGTGGCCTGTTTCTAGACTCTTATTCTATTCCATTGATCTATTTGCTCTCTCACCAATATCACACTCTCTCTTCTACTACAGCTTTACAGTAAGTCTTGAAGTTGAGCAATGTCAGGTCTCGGACTTTGTTCTTCTCCATAAATATTGTGTTGTCCGCTCTGTTTTTTTTTTTTTTTTTTGCCTCTTCATATAAATTTTAGGATCAATTTCTTGATATCCACCAAATAACTTGCTGTGATTTTGATTCGGATAGAATTGAATCGATAAATTGATTTGGGAAGAACTGACTTCTTGACAATATTGACTCTTGCCATCTATGAACATGGACTATCTCTCCACTTATTTATTTCTCCTTTGACATATTTTATCAGGGTTTTGTACTTTTGCTTATATAGATCTTATACATATTTTGGTACAATTTTACCTAAATATTTCATTTTTTTTATTTCTAATGCAAATGGTAATGTATTCTTAATTTCAAATTCCACTTCTTCATTGCTGGTATACAGAGAAGTGATTGTGTTTTGTATATTAACTACATATCTTGCAAACTTGTTATAATTGCTTCTTAGTTCCAAGAATTTTTTGTTGATTCTTTTGAGTTTTCCACATAGACAATCATTTAATCAGTGAAGAAAGACAGTTTGATTCCTTCCTTCCCAGTCTGTAAACCTTTTATTTCTTTTTCTTGTCTTATTACAATTGGTAAGACTTCTAGTATGATGTTGAGATGCAATGGTGAGAGAGATTCTTGCCTTGGTACTGATCTTAGAAGGAAAACTTCAAATTCCATATCATGAAGTATAATGTTATTTGTGGGATTTTTGTAAATGTTTGAGAATTTGTTTTAATGTTGCTGCTCATTCTCTTTTGTTCTTGATATAGTTAACACATTTTGTTGAAAATTTTTGTTTTATCTGTCATTATCCCAGTAGAAAACAGATGGCATACTCAAACCAGGACATTCAAGAAGGATTTATTTAGTATAAGAACCAAGGAATAGCTATAATAGGGCTGTTACCACCCCCTGAGCCTTAAAGTATAAAGAAAGGGGGAGGAAGAGAATGTCATATAGAGTCACCACCTAGAGAGGATCAGTGATCTTTAGTCAGAGGACACAAGTTCAAGACAACCTCAAAAATGCGAAGCTAAGGAAACGAATTTAATGACATACTCTTCTTACCTTACCTTGGATTTCCTGCCGGTAACTCTGACTGACCAACCCCAGTGAAAAGTGAGAGCTCATAGGGACCATGTAGGTCAACTTCCAAGGGCAAAGAACAAGGTGGAGAAGGATGGAGAGTGTATTTGGTGAGTAAAATATGTCCTCCACACTGGCTTTCTCCCAATTCCAAGTATCTCTAACTCTTCCTACTTACAAAGATAAAGATGCATTTATCTATAGTTTGGAATCAAATATGCACTTACTTGATAAAAATAAGCGACTGCATATACCTCTTCTACTATGTGTCAGGGACTACTCGAGTTATGGAAATAGAGATAAAATTTTCATTCCTAATATAATTCGTATGCTAGGGGAGAGAGAGAGAGAAATTGTTGTGGAAAATAAAGTGAAATGATAAATATCCGGTACCATGAGAGCAGAGAAGAGCATGTAGTTAATTTCAAGGGATGGAGAGGAAAGGAGGAAAAGGAATAAATATAAAGCCTACACTTGTAGACCAGGAGAGGATAAAGGGCCCTTACTAATATTAAGAAGTGAAAGAAAATGGCAAAGACATTTAAGAACCATAAGATTAAGCATTTGCTGCATCTAAGCAGGACTGAACACATTTAACCAGGCTAAAGCAAAAAAGATTTCATCGAGTAATTTGGTCTTAAATTGAAAAGGTTAAAGTTAACTTAAGTTCTTAAGAAGTTTTTCTCCTTTAGAATCTTAAAAG
The DNA here is from genome assembly GCF_020826845.1 of Diceros bicornis minor. Lineage (NCBI taxonomy): Eukaryota > Metazoa > Chordata > Mammalia > Perissodactyla > Rhinocerotidae > Diceros > Diceros bicornis. The sequence goes on from NC_080777.1 coordinate 19,468,418, forward strand.
ATTTTCATTTGGCTACGTATTCAGCATAATATCTTCTGTTAATTATCTCCACATTAATACCTGTGACAGAGCCTTGGCATGTTCTATAAGACACATTGATGGTAGAGTGTTTGGTTCTCTGAAACAAATTCAAAGGAATGTTATTTGAGCCAATGAAGTTCAGTAGCCTGCAGTTAGCAGCTTCAGTGGCTAAGTTTAGAAAATGTTAAAATTTACACACGGAAAATACAGAATATCTTTCCAAATCCTATTATTTTTATGGTCTTCCATGAAATTAATTTTCTTTAATAGTCCTTTTTGAAAGGATAATTTCAATATGTTAAAGAACAAATTAACATTTTCGTAATACATTTATAAAATGAGAGATGTAGAAATCTACAAGCTTTAATTGAAGATGTTTCCTGTTTTATCTGCCAAAATGCCACTTAACGTTTTTGAGGTGTATACACTGAAAAATACATTTTAAAATATTTTTGTTTCATGGCTTTACAAAATGATTTTGCTTTGCAAGAAAATGTGTGCCTCTAGAAATCTAATCCACCTTCCTTCCTAGCCACCAAATCAAAATATAACTTGTTTTGGGGAGTTCTAGATCTGCTAAGAGGGGAAAAGGACTAACACAGGGAACTACAGAATGTAGCCATTATGTACTGAAGGAGCTGAATCTTTTCAACAAATGGTGCTGGAACAGATAGACATCCATATACAATAAACAATGAATCAAGACTCATACATTATACCTTTCACAAAATTAATACAAGATTTTACTTAAATGTAAAATACAAAACTATAAACTCCCAGAAGGTAACATAGGAGAAAATTTAGGTGACCTTGGATTTGGTGATTCCTTTTTAGTTACAACATCAAAAGTCCAATCTGTGAAAGAAAAAAAAAAATACAAATTGGATTTTATTAAAATTAAAGACTTCTGCTCTGAGAAAGACATTGATAAGAGAATGAAAAGACAAGTCACAGCCTGGAAGAAAATATTTGCCAGTGAACATATCTAATAAAGGACTGGTACTCAAAATATCAAAGAACTCTTAAAACTTAATAAGAAAACAAACAACCCAATTAAAAACTGGGCAAAATATCTGAACCAACAGTTCACCAAAGAAGATCTAGAGAGGGCAAATAAGTATATGAAAAGATGCTCAACAACAGATGTTAGTGGGAAATTGCAAATTCAAACAGCAATGCGATAACACTGCACACCTGTTAGAATGGCCAAAATCCAAAACACTGACAACACCGAATACTGGTGAAGATGTGGAGCAAAAGAACTCTCATTCATTGCTGATGGGAATGCAAAACGGTATAGCAACTTTGGAAGACAGTTTGGCAGTTTCTTATGAAACTGAACATATTCTTACCACAAGATCCAGTAATTGCACTCCTTGTTATTTACCCAAAGGATTTGAAAACTGATGTCAACACAAAAAACTGCACAGGGATATCTACGGTAGCTTTATTCATAGTTGCCAAAACTTGGAAGCAACCAAACTGTCCTTTAGTTGGTGAATGAGTATAGAGTTGGTGCATCCAGACAATGGAATATTATTTAGCACTAAAAAGAAATGAGCTATGAAGTCATGACAAAACATTGAGGAACCTTCAATGTATACTACCAAGAAAAAGAAGCCAATCGGAAAATGTTACAAACTGTGGAATTCTAACTATACACGTTCTGGAAAAAGCAAAACTATGGAGACAGTAAAAGATATCATGGGTTACTAGAAGTTTGTAGAGAGGAAGGGCTGAATAGGCAGAGCACAGAGGATTTTTAAGGCAGTGAAACTATTCTGTGTGATACTACAGTGGTAGATACCTGTCATTACACATTTGTCAAAACCCATAGAATGTACAACACTAAGAGTGAATGCTAATGTAAACTATGGTCTTTAGATATAATGTATCTATGTAGGTTCATTGACTGTAACTAATGTACCACTCTATTGAGAAAGATTGATAGTGTGGGAGGTTGTGAATATGTGGAGGCAGGAGATATACAGGAGTTCTCTGTATTTTCTGCTCCATTTTGCTGAACATAAAACCAGCCTAAAAAATAAAGTCTTCAAAAAATTTTATTATGCGCTAAAGTAAGAACAATATTTGCTGGTCCACAACAATGGATTACTCAGTTACAACTAGTCATGTCTTCTGACTTGAAGATTCTCATTTTGGAAAATTTATTGGTTGATAATTTTTGCAATTCACATATAATTAGGAACATAGAAAATAACAGATCACCATGTGTTTTGTTTCAGGAGATACTTATTTTCTAAGAGTTGGGAGTCTTTGAAGATAGGGATGCTACCTCTTTGTATTCCTAAGACCTACTGTCTTAGGAATGTCTACTACACAGTAGGCACTCAATTAATTATTATTGATTGACTGAATAAAAGAAATTTAAAGAGATTTTCTTAAGGAGTCTGGGAATCATGGAATCATAGTGACTAATTGATATGGGGTGATTTGTGTTCCCCCAAAATTCATCTGTGGAAGCCCCAATCCCCAATGACAATAAAATAGTGGATATCAACCCAAAAAAGAGGAAGAATTGGAAGATAAAAGAAATGCAGTATAGACCGGCTAAGAAGAAAACTCAAAATAAGATGGCATATTGTACTTGATACATATCAAATGTTACAGTTAATGTATATGAATAAAATAGTTGAGATAAAAGACAAATATTGTCTTCTTGAATTACTGAAATGAATTTAAAAGCCAAGTGTTATTAATAATAAATGCATATATAGATAGTTAATAGATAAATGGATAGATGTTAGATAGACTATAGAGAGATACAGTCTGAAAATAAATGAATGAACATCGTGTCACACAATGACACTAACAAAAATAAATTTCTATGTCAATATTACACAAAATAAATTTTAAATAAAAAGCGTTACTAAAATAAAGAAGGACACATTTTGGATATTTACTAAAGTTGATAATTTACATAAAGTTTCATTCTTTTGGTGTACATTCTATGCATTTCAACAAATCTATAATGACTTGTATCCACCATTATATTGCTGTTTAGAAGAGTTTCATTTCCCTGTGCCTCACCTATTTACTCCTCCTTTAGGTTCCTATAATCTGCAAACAATAAAAATAGGATGAGTTGATTTTTCTAAGTGACAACTCCTTCCAATCAAGTGTAAATGTAAATTTCTTCCCATAATTCAATGTCCCTACAATTCTTTCTCAAACAAGATCTACTTATTCCCCATAAAAATATATATGTTTTGTATTTTACATACAGATGAAGACAACTATAGTCTTTAGAATGTACTTTTCATAATGTGATTTTAAAACATCATAAATAAATTAAGTAATTCTACTTGATTTATTCTTATTAAACTCATGGTTTAGGGTCCGTTTTATATTTTTAATTTGGTTTGAGAATTTGTTATATTATGTCTATATCTCTAATTCACAGATCTGAATTTTGCTCTTTTGAATGAAATGCTCTTAATTTACCTAGACTAACGGTTGCCATATAGTGGGCAAATTACACTTTTGTACCAATCTTTCAGTTCTCCCTTGACTCACTGATTTCATTTTTATTTGTAGGTTTAATCTCAAATCAATTGCTTATGGCCGGTACTCAATTAAGTTTATGTTTGCAATTTCTTGAAGTAAGGATTTCTAACACTTTTATGCTATGGATATATTTTATTTTGTTTTTTCTAGAAATAATTAATAATTCATATTTTACACAATTAGATCATCTTACAAAGCTATTAATTATTTTAGAATGTCTAAATTTATTTTCACACAATTTCGTGATTCTTACAGGTATTTTATGCATATTAGGATATATTTTTATTACTATTTCACTAATAGAGCCATTTTTAATAAAAGTTAGTACATTAACATCTAAAAGCAAGCTGATTCAACAGGGTTTCTCTGGATTAATAAGTCATGTAGTAAAAATTAGTAAGTCATATAGAAAATATAAGATAAAGTTTTAGTCTCTGAAATATTATTTTTTCAATAATTATTTGGTTAATTTGGATTAATCTATTAGTATTATCACAGATAAATCTTTAGACAGATAAGTGGAATAATATACTCTGCCTTTTTGTGGCTTATTTCATACACCGTAATATCCTTAAGGTCCATCTGTGTCAAAAATTCCTTCCTTTTTAAAACTGAATAATAATACATTGTATGTACGTATCATACCTTTTTTATTTATTCATTTACATTGCATGTGTATATCATATTTTGTTTATCTATTCATTCATCATTTGATACTCGTGTTGCTTCCACCTTTTGGCTACTGTGTACAATGCTGCTATGAACATGGGAATACAAATATCTCTTTTGAGATCCTGATTTCAACTCTTTGGGTATGTACCAACAAGTGGAATTGCTGAATCATACAATAATTCGATTTTTTTTTTAATGAGGAACTGTCATACTGTTTTCCATAACAATTGCACCATTTTACATTCTAACCAACAGTGCACAAGAGTTCCAATTTCTCCAAATCCTCACCAACACTGGTTTTGTTTTTTTATAGTAGCCATGATTACTATTTATTTTAACCACTAAATCATCCTCAGAATATTTTTCTTCAGTATTTTGGTTTTAGTGTAAAACCAAATATAAACTACATATAAATTATATTTTTATATTATTCTCCTATAAATATTTTATATAATTATTTTATCAATTTTTTAAGATAATTCTACTGTTACTAGTTTTATTTCAATACCTTACAGTAAAGGTCCTTGAAAATATGTCAATGATGTATTTTACTTGGACTCCTTTGTGAATGGCTGTAAGTCAAAATTATTTTTCCTAAACTCTGCTATGTGAAAATCACTCCATGATCTTCAAGTTAGGCTTTGGTATTACATGTTGAACTTTGCTGTTTGCGCTTTCTATCGTATATCTAATCTTATTTGCAGCAAGACAGTATCATTCTTTCTTTAAAATGGCTTTGGTTTGAGTTAGGCCATTCATCTATCCCATGGCTCTTTCCTGAAGTGTTTGTTTTGTTGTGGTTTATTCAGTTCAAATAAACATGCACTTTTTTCAATACCTCACTACATTCCAGATGTCATGTGAGCTGTGTAAGGGATCAAAACATAATGCTAGTCGTTTTCTGGAGAAACTTATAGTATTTTATTCTAGATAAGTCATGAAAACCTTAAGCAAAATGCCATATATTATTCATTTGTCTTTTAACTTAAGTAAATGCTTGCTTATTACCTTTCTCAAATGGTTAGCCTTTGTTCTATTTAGCATTTTAATTTTTTACCTTGCATTTTGATTACTACCTTATAGTCTGTTCTACTAAGAACATATTTTTATTTTTATTTCATTTCTTACACATTTGGCATTCTTATCTGGCAGGTTTCTATGTTATTTACTACTGTACAAGTAATTATGTCTTTTCCCTTTATATTTTAGTCTCTGTGACATCTTCATAACTAGTTGATAGTTTCTATCATGCTTGATCAATAGAACAGCTAGTTAATAGAACTAAGTTTTATTGCTTTGATTTTTCTCTTGATTCATTTTCTCATTTTTATTTTAAATCTTCATGTATTCTATTTATTTTCTTCTTCCTCTTCTTATTTTTTTTTGTCAGGAAGATTAGCCCTGAGCTAACATCCGTTGCCAATTCTCCTCTTTTTGCAGAGGAAGATTGGCCCTGGACTCACATCCGTGCCCACTTTCCTCTACTTTTTATGGGACGCCGCCACAGCATGGCTTAATAAGTGGCACATTGGTCTGTGTCCAGGACTCGAACCCGTGAACCCCGGGCCACCAAAGCAGAGTGAGCAAACTTAACTGCTATGCCACCAGGCCAGCCCCTTATTCTTATTGTTTAAGCTTCAAAAATATGTTTATATAATTCTTCAGATTATTTTAGTGGTATAACTATTCTTTAAATTTTATATAAGCTTTACATACATTTTGTATTTTCTGGATAATTTCATTTTATTTAAAGCTTGAGAATAAATGCAAAGTGTTTTTATTTTCCCAAAATATTTAATAAAAAGAAATAAAGTTTATATTATCAGAGCAGATTAGTAGATGAAATACTTTCCCACCCATGAATAATCGTGCATCTTTTACTTCACCACAAAGAGCATGGCTTATAAAAAACATAGTATTTTATTTTCATCCTATCTGCATAGAATGAAAATTTGACAAGCTTTATGTCAACTTGACTTGGTCATAATGCCCAGATATTTGGTCAGACATCATCCTGGATGTTTTTGTGAACTTGTTATTTGGAGGAGATTAACATTTCAATTGGTAGACTTTGAGTAAAGCAGATTCCCCTCAATAATATGGGTGGGCCTCATCCAATCAGTCAAAGGCCTTAATTGAGCAAAGGCTGCTCCCCTCCCCCACCAAGCAAAAGGAATTCTGACAGCAGAGAGCCTTAAGTTCAAACTGCAACTCAAACTACATCCTATTGGTTCTATTTCTCTGGAGAACTCTAACTAATAAATGTCCTTGAAGGTAATTCTCTATCAAGCATCTATCTATTTTTGCTGAACAAATTGAGTTGCACTAATGCTTACATTACTTTTCTTGAAATTATATCCATTTTTTGCTGAAAATTATATCTCTGGCTCATCTGTCTAGTGGCAATGTGTTATTTGTGGTGAAGACGAAAAAAGTATACAACAAACATTGAGACAATGGCGGTGATGTAAACGTAGGTGGGTGTGAGAAAGAAGGGCTATGTGTTGCTACCTCATTAATTTATGACGGCACTATCTTCCTCTTACCTTAGCATTTAGAAACATTTTCCATCCTGCGATTATCTATCCAATAAACTTCATTCTGACTCAGATCCCATAACTTATCCCAGAAGTCTTCTTCCCCCAAACAGCAATGACGAGATTTCCAAACAGATGAGTCACCTTATTCAAACAATCAAATGATTCCGTGAAAGCAGGTAAGGACCACCTTTACCTTACCTACTTAATCTGAATTGCCAATTAAATAGAAATTTCCTTATCTGATGTAGTTATTGGTCTAACTGTATGCCTGTATTTCTCGTACTGGAGACATTCAACATGGTCTTATGTAAAAATAAATTGTATTAAAAAATAGATTAATTGTATCAGACTCAAATTCTATTTTACTTTCTATTTTCCAACTGAGTACACATAGGTACACTATTTGATTTTTGAAACATGACTGTACTAAGTCTATTTTAAGCTGCTGTAATCTCTCATTATTATATGTGCATTACCATACAGCTTTCCTTTTAAGTAGCTCTGGGTCATTACACGTCTCAAAGTGTGATATATCAGATTAAAACAGAGAAGGTATTAGAAAAAATAAAACATTCAAATTCCTCTCATAATTAAAGATGTAACATAGGAAAACTTAATTTAGAAATAGAGGAGGGCACTACCTTAGGGAAATTTGGAAAAGGTCATACAAAAACTGATTACACAAAAACACTTTTCTACATTTCCTATGTTGTTTGACAATACTTCAGTAATCAAAGGTTTAGGAAGAACTAAGAGAAAATAGTATAGATTTTTTTCTCATAATAATTTTAACTCCACATCTATAATTTGCACAAGTACTGCTTTTAATTTCTGTTTGGACCAGTATATTGAAGACAAAGTCAATAAATTTAAATGTCCATATGATCACATAATTATTTTACTTTCATAAGCATGAGAACTATGCGAGTCACAAATGCTAAATTAAGGAATGATAGTCACACCCTGAAAATACAACAAAGTGTAACAATGTCTTAATAGGCAGGTGGATTGAATGTAATATAGTGGATGTTTATTTTGAAATGTTCTATTATTAAACTCATTATTTCAGTTCAGTTAATTTATTGAGTTCTAAGCCAAAGCCAGATGACTGAAAAGGGTGACTGGATGCTCCATTCCCACAGTAGTGTTTAAGAGCCAGTTGATCCTATTGGACATCAAGTGTTCTTGGCTCCGCTAAGAGGAGACTACTCTGCACTTGGTGGAACTTGAAGATGCTAAGAAGATATATATATATCCTTTTCTGAACAATGTTCTTTCTGTATATAATCAAAATTACATAGCATGTATTTTAAACCTCTAGTTAGAATCCACATCCTACTTCAAACATAATTCAAATCTAATATCTTAACTTGCTTTCTGGCTTGAATTATAGTCATCAGTACCAGGGTCACTCTCGTCATCAGTACCGCTGTAACAGCTAACATGTATAGAATGTTCCTTATGTTCCAGGTACTGTACAAATAACTTCCATGCATCATTTCATTATTTCATTGAACTCTCACAGCACACTCACAAAGAACACGGGTTAGGTAGATCACCTGAGGGTTTGCATCCAAGAAGTGATAGAGCACGAATTTGCTCCCAGCCTCTCTGATTCCAGAGTCTGCACTATTAATCACTACCCCACTCTGTGTCTTACACACAGTCTCATCAGTGTGAAAACACAACTCCTGGTCTGCTACACTCAATTTACTGCTCCTCCTGGTTTCCCTGCCTTACCAAACAGCAGTGCCAGCATCTTCCTCAGTCCGTGTTCTCATTTCTCACCTAGACTATTATAGTCACCTTTGAACTGCTGTTTCTCTTTCATCTTTTCTCCACATGCTGCTAGATTTCATGTTCTAAAACACAAACATGATCTTGCCCTTTCACTGCTTGAAATCTACCAACCCTTTAGAAATACATTTAAAGTCCTTAGCATGATAATCAAATCCTCTTCCCTGTGCGGCCAATACTAACTGTCCAGTGTCATTTTTCATATCTTTGCTGACAATCACCGATAGTATGTGCACAGCATATTGCACTACTTGTCCTCTGAATGTGCCAGGGAAATGAAATCACACAAAAGAGAGAAAACAAAATAAAAAACAAACAAAAAAATGCCGCTACCGCCAATAACAAAAATGTGCTGCCAGAGGTCATGAAACCCAAGAATGTGTGAATTGCAGGGAGGCCAATTCCAATATGTCAGCTGCCTGGAGCATTGAAACAAGTGATTGCCAGGTTTTCACCTTGAGAACTTGCAAAGCTCATATATGATGTTTACTCAAAATGCACCTGCTGATGTTGGAAAGAAATAATGGCAAATCTGCCTTCCAAATCTTGTATGAATGTGTGTATTGGCTAAAATCTCATAGACTGAAAGGTGACTGACGATGAAATCCTGACAATGCAATTACTTGGCTTTTAGCTCTGCTCCAGAGTGGAGAACTTATTAGGCTAAGGATGGTGCTGAATATCAACATATCCTATGTTCAAAATATATACAGAATCTAAGCTTCTCACCGTCCCTGATACTTCCCTGGTCCAAACAAGCAGAATCATTGACTGTATTACTGCATTTGCTTGTAACTGACCCTCATCTGTCTGCTTTTGCCTCCTCCTAACGCCTATCCTCAGCCCAACAGCTAGAATGTTTCTTAAAGATGGAAAAAGACAATTACAATTACTTCACTTATATGTGGAAGATAAACAAACTAACACACACGGAGATACAGGTAACAGATTGGTGGTTACCAGAAGGGAAGGGTGTGGGGGGAGAGTGAAAGGGGTAAAGTGGCACATGTGTATGAAGATGGGTGGAAATTAGACTTTTGGTGGTGAATACAATGCAATCTATGCAGATGCCAAAATATAATGCAGTACTCCTGAAATTTACATAGTGTTATAAACTAATGTGACCTCAATAAAATTTAAAAAAAAGATATACATCAAATCACACCACTCTTCTAATAGAAGCCTTCCAATAGCTCTGAATCTTATTCAAAATAAAAGTCAGAGTCCTTAAAAAGGCCCTTAAAGTCCACTGTGATTTAGTCCTCAGTTACCTTTCTGACTTCTCCCTCCTGCTTTTCCTCCTCAGTCCTCTACTCCAGTTATACTGGCCTCCTGGAGGTTTCTTGAAGAGTCCAGGCATTTTTCAACTATAGGAATTTTATACTCGATCTTCCTTCTCTCAGACGTTCTTCTGTCTCCCGGCCTCACGTCACTTCCGTCTTTTCTCAGATGTCAACTTAATGCTGAGTCTTCACCCGATATCTTATTTATAATTGCACCAAGTTCCCTAATTCAGGCGGAACTTTCTCTCTCCTTTCCTGATTTATATTTCTCCATAGCATTTATCACCTTCTAATAAATTACACATTTTATTTTACTTTCTCTCTGTATTTGTCTGTGTTTTTTTGTCTTATTTTGTCTTTTTTTTTTTATTGTGTCTTTCCCACCAACTAAATTCCTCAAGGACTGAGATTTTGGGCTGATTTTTCTCACCTCCATAATTTCAGTAACAAGAACAGAGCTTAATATCCAGCAGGAAAACAATAAGTATAACTAAGTTGAATGAAACGAATTGAGGTGAAGTATTCTAAAGAGACAGTATGTGGCAAAGGGGAAGGAGACCATGCACACTGGAGAAAATGAAAGGTCAGACTTGCAGAAACCCAGAATTGGTGATGGACTGTAGAAGTGGGGAGAGGGAAAACGAGGAAGAAAAAAGGGGCAACAGTTGGCTGCAGAGTGGAACAAAACCTAAAATCATCAAAAATGTTCTGTATCACAAGCGAAACCAAATCTTGTAAGTGAAGAACCTGAGTAATGAAGGATGGATTCAATCCATGGTTAGACTTCTTTAGCATATTTGAAAATCACATCTGGTTTTCTTTCTATTTGCAATTTTATCTACTTACATGTAATAAAACAAAGTGGAATGGCTAGGGTATAGGAAATGTTTACGATTATCGCAATTGACAACAGGGAAGGAAAAAACATTTCAAATTGAAAGCTATTCTTCAGCAATGAGAAACATATGGCTGTCTCCTAGAGGTCACGAATGCAGGAGACAGAGGGCACTAGTGTTTCAGATCTTCTACACTACTACTAGTACTTCCCTAAAGACTCCATCAACAACTAGAATTTCGTCGCTCGTGACCCAGATTATCAGTTCTGATGACCTTGACTTAATACAAAAGAAATCAGGAAATTCTTTTACATGTGTCTGAAACCAGCACGCTTAAAAACAAACCAGAACATACAGAAGAGGGTTAAGGCTTCTATAACGTTTTCCCCAACCAGCACCTAATGAAATAGCACAGATAGTGATGTGTATGGTCTCAACCATGAAAACTCTTGGAAAGATTATTGGAATCAGTGATGAGTCTCAGTTTCCTCTCCTGTCTATATCTGCATTTACTAACTTGGATAAATCATGTAATCTCCTGGGCTTCAGTATTTTTAGCTCCATAATTAATATGCTAGGCTACAGTTCTGGCTGGATGATAACCATTTTTCCAAAAGCGTATATTGGAACTCTATCTGTATACATAAATCATATTCCACATACATATGAATGATGTTCCATATATGTGTGCTATGTGTAATGTTCTACCCCATTCTCATTCTCTACTTTCCTCTGATAATGACAGCATCATTCAAATACTCTAAAACACTAGTATAGCAGAATCAATTTTACATGTAAAAGTGTTTTCTTTGATGTCCTAACCTAAATGCATATTGCTAAGTGAAAGATGTCAATCTGAAAAAAGCTATATACTATATCATTCCAACTATACGGCATTCTGGAAATGGAAAAACTATAGAGGCAATAAAATTGTCAGTGGTTGTCAGGGTTCAGGGAAACGGGGGAGGGATAAATAGATGGAACACATGGCATTTTTAGGGCAGCAAAAATATTCTGTATGAGACTGTATTGGTAGATGCATGACACTATTCGTTTATCAAAACTCATAAAACTGTACAACACAAAGAGTGATCCTAATGTAAACTGTGGACTTTAGTTGATAATAATACATCAATATTGGTTTATCTATTGGAACAAATATACTACACTAGTGTAAAACGTTAATAGTAGCAGAAACTGTGTTGGGAAGGATATGGGAACTCTGTACATGCTGTGCAATTTATATATAAATATAAAACTGCTCTAAAAGATAGCTTGTTGAAAACTTTTTTAAAAAGTCCTTCAATTATTTCTCTATAAGTTAACATGTGTGTCAGCCCCCAATTAGCTTGCTAATTTTAGATTATCTATTCATATATGGTTTTAAACTTACTCTCCTTGGGTCAACGGTAAAAATCATGGCTTTTGCTTTCTTCCTTCATTCTCCATCTTTAAGAGTAACTGATTTAAGTTCAAGATGTAGGAAAGCTTTCTATCATCGAGTTTTGGTTTAGGAGATGTCTGGTTGATGACACCACTCTGTCCCATCTGGTACTTACTATGAAGGACCTTGCTTCCTCTGCCCTCAGTGTGTGTGCTGGCATCCACTGCTGATGTGGGCTCTCTTGCTACAGCTTCCAATTGGTAGATGTGGTCTCTATGCAATCTCCTTGTTTAGATCTAGGACACCACAAATTTACCACCCTTCCCAGTACTGCTGTGTCCTCTGCATGGCTCAGGCATTCTTGGCTGTCTCTTCACACTAGGCTGCAAAGGCCTCTGTTGGCCTAGCTTCAGGCCATCTATAGTTCTGAGCCTCTCTGCTTACAGGCTTCTCTAACAGATTTGCAGTCTCCATGGATTATATCCAGGAAAGGGAGTCTAAAATATCCTCTGGTTTGAAAATCTGTTTAAAATTGTTTGATGTTCTATCATACAATCTCACCATATGCCTTCAAGTTTTGAACCTGGGAGAGAAAGAATAGGGGACCCTTTCTTAAAAGCAATCACCACTTTGGAGGAGAGTTTGGCATTTTCCTACAAAACTAAACATACTCTTACCATATGATCCAGCAAGCACACTTTTTGATATTTACCCAAAGGAACTGAAAATTTATGTGCCCACAAAAACCTGCACATAGATGTTTATGGCAGCTCTATTCATAATTGCAAAAACTTGGAAGAAACCAATATATGTTTCAGTAGATCAATGGATAAATAAACTGTGGTACATCAGACAATGGAATATTATTCAGTGGTAAAAAGAAATGAGCTATCAAGCCATAAAAAGACATGAAAGAATCTTAAATGCATATTATTAATTGAAAGAAGCCAATCTGAAAAGTTTATATACTGTATTATTACAGCTATATGACATTCTAGAAAAGATAACTCTACGGAGAGAATAAAAAGATCAGCGGTTGCCAGAGGTTGGAAGGAGAGGAGAGAGGGATGAGTAGGTGGAGCACAGAAGACTTTTAGGGTAGTAAAAATACTCTCTGTGATACTCTATTGATGGGTACATGTCATTATATATTTGTCCAAACCCATAGCATGTACAAGAGTGAATCCTAATGTAAACTATGAATCTTGGGTGATTATGATGTGTGAATGTAGGTTCATCAATTGTAACAAACGTAGCACTCTGGTGGGGGACGTTGATAATGCGGAAGGCTGTGTATGTGTAGGGGACATGGGTAGGGGACATATGGGAAATCTCTGTATTGTCCTCTTAATTTTGCCGTGAAACTCAAACTGCCCTAAAAAGATAACGTGTTTTTTGAAAAAACACCAGTCTCTTCTATCTCTTCTTGCCTAGATATGAATCTTCTTTTTCCATCCCCAAAATGAGTTTTATCTTTTTGTCTTGTAGGAAAACAGTAACTTCATGTATTTTTTTAATCTAATGTTTACGGATTTGTGACTACCTCCTCAGGCTTTTGTTCTTTATTTTATTTCAAGGTTTCTAGAGTACAAAAAGCTCTTTTCTCTAAAGTGTTTTGCTCTTGAATGTGAAAACCAAGGCTTTCAAATCTCTGTCAGTCTCCAAAAGGTATAAAATGGTAAAAAATGACAACGTCATTGGGGTGTGTGTGTGTGTGTGTGTGTGTGTGTGTTGGGTGAGGTGAAAGATGAATGTCCATTTTTACCTTATGGTGCATAAGTATACATAAATAGAAAATTACATTAGGAGAAAGACAAGACAGACTAAAGTTTCAAAATACATTTTGTTCATCTGAGTGAAGAGTATAAAAAATCAAACTGTGATTTTTATGTACGTTTATAATTGAAATTTATTTTAATATGCACTAAAAGTTGACTGGAATGACTTTGCATTTTATATTTTCATCATAATACATCCAAATCATTAAAACTTCATCCTTTCATATTTAAATAGAAGACCTGGATTTTGGTGCTATGCAGAAAGAATCTATACAGTGTATTCTAAAGGCTTAGTACACAAAAAAGATGGAGTTTAATCTGTCCTTGTTCTACCAGCAGAAAATAATTAGATATCGACAGAGAAGTAGTGAAGTGTAGCCATGTTTTTGAATTAGAGTTTCATTAATTCTCCTTTTTTCTTATATTTAATATGGCTTCAAATTCAAAGTAATTGTATTTGGACAAGGTTCCTTGGTTAAAAATGGAGTTGATTATAGGAAACTTAGACTCTTATGTACTTGAAAGCAGTAAACAATTATAGTCCATCACTTTATGTGTCACTTTTCCTCAGAAAGTCACAAGGACCTACATTTAATTATACATATCGTGCCACATTAATAAGGGATTTATAATCTATTCATTATTGAGATCCTCAAGATTTTATAGGGTTATTTTTCAAGAAACAAAACATAATTTTTTTCATCTAGTTAGTATTCCAATTGGCAATGCTTTGGGCAAAAATCTCATTTTTGTTATGAAATATAAAACACATTTCCTCTTTGAAATATGAGTTATTTTATAAGAGGAAGTGGGTAGACTATAAATAAATGAATAAACAAATTGCTTATTTTGTATATTAATGAACTTGTGATTAGGCCAAGAAATAGATAGAACTAGCACGTGAGAAATATTGGCTCATTCTCATGAACAGTCCTTGTGTGTTTGCCAGTTGTTAAATAACATGGGCTGAAACCAAGTTGGAGTAAATTGATGTTGATTCCTAATACTTCGTCAGAGGCAAATATTTAGGAATATGGAGCAGACAAGGCCAAGGACTTGATCAGAGCTCAGCAAGAACTGATTGGGTAAGCTAGATGTCTGCCAGGCAGCTTATCGTGACCTCTGGGATAATGTGCCGTGTTTGCCTTTCTGAATCCATGGAGTCATGGAGCTCTGTAGAGATAATATCAACAAAGACTTGACCACTTTAAAACATTTCCCTTCATTCCGATGGGTAATGTGAGAGCCAAGATTTCACCCCACCTATGATAATCACCATTATCAATGAGGGTTTTAAATACCTTGAGACCCTCCAACATGTCTGCTTACAATATGAGTGCTAAGTAGCACTGAATTGTAAATTTAAATAAACAATTATTAACTGACCATTCAATAATATGTCAGGCTCCGTGGTGAAAGCAAAGTTGAGACATAATGAATTTAGAAATGCCACTGGATACAATATACAAAATCACTTGTATATATATGCAAAAATTAATTATATTTCAACTTATCAACAAAGAACAAAGAGAAATAAGATTTTTAAAATAATACAATTTGCAATAGCATCTAAAAACAACCATGTAGGGGGGCCGGCCCTGTGGCTTAGCGGTTAAGTGCTCGTGGTCTGCTACTGGCGGGCCGGGTTCGGATCCCGGGCGCACACTGACGCACCGCTTCTCCGGCCATGCTGAGGCCGCGTCCTACATACAGCAACTAGAAGGATGTGCAACTGTGACATACAACTACCTACTGGGGCTTTGGGGAAAAAAAAAGGAGGATTGGCAATAGATGTTAGCTCAGAGCCGGTCTTCCTCAGCAAAAAGAGGAGGATTAGCATGGATGTTAGCTCAGGGCTGATCTTCCTCACAAAAAAAAAAAAAATAACACCATCTAGGAATAAATATAAGAAGAAATAAGTGACTTCTGTATTGAAAACAATAAAAAAGTGTTTACATGAATGAAATTAGACTTATGTAAAAAACAATATTATAAAACTGTTATTAATCTCATAAGGTTCATCTTCTAGAATTTGTGAAGCTGATTCTAGAATACATATGGAAATATAAAGGACCAAGAATAGTCAAAACAATTTAAAGAAGAACAAACATGGAAGATTTACACTACCAGATGTCAAAAAGTATTATCACTCTGTCATAATTAAAGCAGGGTGTTATAAGGACAGGATGGATAAACTGATCAATGGAACAAAATAGAGAGTCCAGAAGAAGATCCAAACAGAGACACCCTGACTTACGACATAAGTGACACTGTAATTCAATAGAGAAAACTTGACCTTTTCAATAAAGTTTGCTGAGTCCCTGAGTATGAATTTGAAAAAATGGTGCCTTGACTCCTACGTTACACTACAATTAAAAGTCTATCCCAGATGGATAGTGGATCTAAATGTGAAAAGTAAAACAATAAAGATTTTAGTGGAAAATATAACAGGTCATATCAGTGACTTTGGAGGTAGCTCAAATTTCTTAAATAAAACACAAAAAGCATTATCCACAAAAGAAAAAGAAAACAGGATTGTGTTAAAATTACATATTTTATTCATTAAAGATGCCACAAGCAGAATGAGAAGGCAGCATACAAAGAACTAGAAGATGTTTACCATGCATATGTAGAATTAAGACAAATATCCAGACTAGATATAAAAATATCTGTAAAGAATAGGATATGTACAAATAACTACTACAAATTGATAAGAACATCAGAAAATCCAACAAACAATTGGACAAAAGGCTTGAAAAGATATGTTGCCCAATACTATACACATTTGGCCAATAACACATGAAAAGTATCTCAACTTTATTAGTTATTAGGAAAATTTAAATTAAAGCTGTTACTAGTAAACACACTATAATGATTATAATGAAAATAGGCAAAAAATATCTAATGTGTTTTCATACACTGCTGATGAGAGTTTGAATTGGCAGAAAATCTTGGGAACACTATTACCTACTAAATCTGAAAATGTACTCAGAACCGGTAAATCCACTTCAGGTGCATACCCAACAGAATTTAGCACATATTTTTACCAAAAGACTGGCACTAGCATGTTTATAGAAGCAATCATGGTGATAGTTCTAACAGGGACCTATAAAAATGCTCATCAACATTAAAATACTTAAATTAATTCTGGTGGAATCACATATGATACTTCCACAAAATCATGGAAGAATCTCACAAATATTCTTGAATCAAAGCATCCAGATTCAAAGAATCCAGATAATGTGTATTGTTCAGAAGAATATATATTGTTAGATTTCATTAAATTAAGTACAAAACTGGCAAAACAAGTCAATGTTGTGAGAATTTAGGACAAGGGTAATAAATCCCTATGGTTTACCAATTTTACCAAACACAGTAGTATTTCAGAACAAAAGAAAATGAAAATAACACATTATATGCAACTTGAGCAGCTATTTGTCAGTATAATTTCGTATTTTCTTGTTACTATTGGTACAACTCTGTGGAGAGCAAATTGGCTTTTGAAGAGGAATCATTTTATTTTGAATCTTCTCTACAGAAAATTCCCATAAATTGAAGTGCTTTCATGAAGACATTCACTACAAAATGTATTTCTCATAGAAAAATCTTGAAAGCAACCCAAAGGTCTCGGGGCTGTGGTAAGGTGGAGCAGGCTCAAACTGGCTTGGGAAAGTTGACTGTGTGACCTCCTTCCAAGTTCACACTCAGTGACATCATGTTGACAGCTCTATTCTTTGAAGTGCTGGTTCTTTAACCTTTACCAGCACATCACTGGGTGATAAAAAATATATTTTTAATCTAGCAGATATTTGCAATATTAAACAGCAATTAAAATCGAGTCTTTACACTATTCTGCTGGAAAATGTTTCATTACAGTTAGTTTTTTTATGTTGCTATTCAATTTTACGTGTAGATGATAGCAGTCAGTTAAAACAGTACATGAAGGAAAAAAACTAAGGGGAAGTGCCACATGTTAATCTCAGGGAATATTATTTTATTACTCATATGCTTTCTCGTATTTTTAAATTCTTTCAAACAATATTTTATTATAAAATTTAAAAATATAATAAAATTTATTTACTTTTTTATTTTATTCATAATAGTTACAATTAATGAGAATCTTAGTGGAATTCTTATTTATTGTGAAAACCATGAGACCTAACAACTCCAAAGTTTATATTAGTTAATGTTCACTGCTTCATTTCTTTTTTTTCTTTTTTCTTTTTTTTTTTAATTTTTAAAAAATTTTTTTAAATTTTTTTTGTGAGGAAGATCAGCCCCGAGCTAACATCCATGCCAATCCTCCACTTTTTGCTAAGGAAGACTGGCCTTGAGCTAACATCCGTGCCCATCTTCCTCCACCTTACATAGGACGTTGCCACAGCATGGCCTGACAAGTGGTGCGTTGGAGCACACCTGGGATCCGAACCTGGACCCCCAGCAGCACAGCACACGCACTTAACCGCTACACCATGGGGCCGACCCCGCTCACTGCTTATTTTAAATTTTTTAAGTCAATATCAATCTTTTTTACTCCAAATGTCCTAATTTAACACCTTATTTGCAATAATTATAAGATATAGTGTTCTTTTGGAACACTTATACAGTTTATCTTAAAAGAGAGACAATTAATAAAGAAAGGATTAACATCTTGCTATGTTGTCATAAAATTCAAGAGATATGTGTAAAGCTGTAAACTCAATTAAAGAGGATTAAATCCATTACTTACAAAAGTCTGTGAACATTTCTGTAGAGATTCAGTATGTATGGTATTACCTTTTAAGATTTATATTTCAAACCTAAATTAAAAACTATCAAACCAAAAAAATTATAAGCACAGAAACCTAAGACAGCCATAACGCAAGCCAGGCAAGGGTTAGACTGTCTCATTTGTGGCTGAGACTGGATTCATTGCAACACCTCTTCAGTTTCATATTTCTAGCAAGGAAAACAATATATGTTGTAAACTCTGGGTAACTACAGAGTTAAGCGGGTAAAATACGGTGTTTGTTTAGGTATATTCTGCTTAAGACAAACTTTTTGCTTATTTTGTGAGTCATACTGTATAAATTTTAGTTTTAATACACTATGTAATACATTTTAATGTCTCCAGTTTGAAGGGGGAAGAGCTCTTTTGGCCTAGGAGAATTTATCAGTTGATCCAGTGGAAATGAAATTATTTTAATATTTTCCTTTTTGGAGCAATGTGAAGAAGTGTGAACTAATTATGTTTTTACTGGGTGAAAAAAATCCAATATTTTATAAAAGTGACAGGGATGGGATAGTCCACAGTGCAAGTCTAATGTATTGTAATTCAGTTAACCTTTCAACATAGGTCAGACTTTCCACAAGAATATCATTTAACCACATATTGCCAAAGTAGGCACTTCTAAGGATACGTTTGCCTCATCATCTCTTTAACCTTCCTCTCAGCCCTTCTAGCACCCTCCGGTCTACTCATGGACCACTTGAAATTGTAAGTCAAGTTGTGCTCTCAGAGCTCACAGTTCCGTGTAAAAAGAAAACAAAAAATTTTCTGTTGGCACTAAGAATGGAAGCTAAAGTGCTCTGAGGTGTGGTTTCCAGATGGAAACCACTAGAATTAAGTGAGCAGTTTCCTCATCAGGTAGATATATATTCAAACCAGAGCTAATAAAAAGCTCTAGTGTAGTTTTCATTCTTCTTAAGTTTTATTATATTTTTTAAAAAATCAGATTTATATCCAGCATTATGATAGAGCAGACATTTTTTAAAAATCTTGTGATACAAAATACGTAAAGATTCTGGTTTAAATATAAAATGTCTATTTATATAAATAGCTGAGCCCAGAAGACAGTAGGAGAAGTCACCAGGGCCAAAACAGAGAAGGAAAGAAAACAAACAGTGATAAACAGGCACAGAGGCATTTACATATCTTAACAATAAGACTTTAGCTTTTAAAACAGCACAGGGAAGAAGAGACCAACCTGAAATTAACTAAGGAAAGGTTCAACACACTGAGACCCACCCTCCATCTCTACAATGCCTGGAGAATACAAAGAACTTAATAATCACAGGCTGGGTTTAGGGAGAAAGGAAAACAAATCTCTCTCTAGGGAATTTGTATCAACAAGCTTGCCTTCACATGGAATTGCTGCTGCCTGCCTGCTTTCTGAAAAGCTAAACAGAAAATTTAAGTGGTTCTGGATTTATATCAAAGTATGAGTATTGCACCAATTTTTCTGACACTAACAAAAACAAGTTAGAATTCAACCAGCAAAAGATAACTGGGAAAAACAAAATACAAAATGTATTTGGGAAGTAAACAGCACACCAAAAAAAAAAAAAAGAAAAAACTTGGAGATAAATGATGAAAGCACAATGGAAATAAGGACTTTACTGAGAACTTAAAAAATGAAATTATTTCACACATACAACAACCTGTCATTTGAACTTAAAATTTTTGTATTAAACGCTTATAATGCAGAAAAAAATTACAAATTAAGTAGCTATTTAACAAATTACAAATTGAAAATCAGCGTAAGTCAAAAAGAAATTCAAGAGAAAGCAATGATAAAGAAAAAGCTAGAAAATAATGAAATAGAAAACAAAGGTACAGTTGATGTGTCCAAAAACCTAATAGCTTTGTGCAAAGAATTATAAAATAGAAAAATTTCTGGCAAGAGTGAGCAAGATTGGTGAAAGAACACAGATAGAAATTATTACTCCATAAGACTAAAAATACATTCAAGAATTTAAAATGAAACAATTATGAATACACTTATGAACAATTTCCTTGAAAAATATAGATTCCCAACACTGATACAAAAAGAAATTTTGTAGTGAATAGACACGTGAAACCATTTTAGACATTATATCAGTGATTAAAAATCAACACAAACATACACACAAACAGGAAATTATCAAATAATTTTGTATATGAATTGTACACACAACTGATACTAATTTAATATTTAGAACAATTCAGAGAATAGCAAAGGAACAATATTCCTGGACTTGTTTCGTGTAGCTAGTATATAGTAGATAGCTTTACCAAGCAAGAAGAGTCTAAGAAAAGTAAATCATAACCAAAAGCCATTTATTTTGCCATGATAGTAGGTTTATTTTTAAATGTTGTATTCTCTAGGAATTTACCATGCTTTCTACTTTGTTTGTATTAATTGGGTTCAGTATTCATTAATTTAAGTAAGGAATATTTTTTCCCTATTTATCTCTAACTATATACCATCTATCTACGTATCTGTCATCTTTCTGTATATCTTTCTATCATTTGTATCTATCTATCTATCATTTCTATCTATCATTTCTATCATCCATCCTCTTTTTTATCTCCCTCTATATTGCTTCCCAATGTAAAATAATGTGCAGGCAGGTTAGGGGGTTTCTGGTTCTCCTTACTGCCGCTATCTAGTTACCTTTTTCTCATAATAATTTTCTACTCATTTCTATTAGGTATTTTTTTAGACTCTGTCAGTGGTCTTTTGTTTTAATAATTATATCTCCCCTCTGACACATTTTCTCATTAGACCTGCCAGTTGGTCTTCTTCTCAGATATTTAGAGAGAAGAAAATGGAGAGGAAAAAAAATTAACTGAATTAACCAAACAAAAATTTTTAAAGAAATGCAGGATACCCATCTAATACCATAAAGAACTTTTAGACAATTATTCCCCTGTAACTCTTAATATTGCACTGATATAGAGAGACAGCTTGACGGCAACATCATGAAAAACTTGGAGCCAGAATCACCTAGCAAAACCTCGCTCAGATTCCTGACCCCTAGAGATTGTGAGATAATAAATGTTGTTGCTTTAAGCATCTAAATGTAGGGGTAATTTTAAGGGATATGGACAAAATCATATAGCTGCCTAGAGACAAAAATGGGTGACTGAAATATTTGTAATAAATTTTTATCCACAACCCACAAACTTTAAGTTTGCTAGAGGTAGATTTAAACGACTCTTAAATTATCATTTTGTTGTCTGACCAATAGGATATTTCTTATTAAAACTAATCAAAACAAAACTTTTCTCGTTCCTGTCTCCATATGGTATGCTCTTAAGATTGCCAATTATTTAACTTTTCAAAATCGACTTAATTAATTTGAAGGGAGATAAAACCTTTCTGGATTCCTTAGGGTTCCTGTAAAAATCCCTAGCTTCTGGAGACTCTTCAAATTCCTTGAGGATTAGATCTCTATTCATTTGTCTAGGTAATTGCTCGGATTCAAAAGGATGATAAAACTTTCTGTTTTCCCAAGGACAAAGTCACCTCGTCAAGTCTGGTGCATATCCCTAAGTTAAACCCCTGGGTACTGAGAAGAATGGGTAGTTCTTTTCCTAAATATTTACATATTAAGATCAATGGAGCCCACAAACCCCGACACAACTCCAGATTTTAAAGGCTGGAAGGCAGGGGACTATCTGGCTCCTGGAGAGACTTTATTGACAAATCAAAAGGTTTGAAATTAAGATTCAGGACCATTACTTTCCCTAGGACCCCCTCACAGGAGGGGAAGGGGACAATCGCTTGATTCTTCTTTATAAGCGGAGAAAAATCATTTTTCCTTACCCTTCACCTGTAGAGTTTCTGGTTAATTGTACAGGGAAAATCCCATCAGCTTTCGTCCCGTTAACCCAGGGATCAAGTCTAGGACAATGAAATGCTGACGCTTTATTATTTACTGTGAGGAATTTAATAAGAAATATGTTTCTGACCTGGAACACCTCTTGTGCTCATTTAGGATCAAATTAATAAAGATTAATATTAAAAACCAAACAATGGTGCTGTTTAAATTCTAGGCATGTTCTGTCATATTCTTTCTAAAATGGATAGGCTTGAAAACACTGGTCTTGAAAGATGGTTCTTTGGTTGAAACAGCTTAGATTTTTTTTTCATTGACGTCATAATAGTTTATAACATTGTGAAATTTTAGTTGTACGTTATTGTTTGTCAGTCACCATATAAATGTGTCCCTTCACTCTTTGGCCCACGCCCAACCTCCTTCCCCCTGGTAACCACCAAACTGTTCTCCTGAATCAGGTTAGAGTTTTGATTCAGTGTCCTGGAATTCATTTTCAATTTAGCGTATTAAAGATTCTGAAATTCTCTTTTGTCAAAAAAAAGTTTATCTTTGAATAATAAGTTTATTTCTGTGGTGTTAGATCATATGATTACTTGTGTGTGTGCTTTTTCCCCTCCCTCTTGTGCATTACATGGCACAATTTACTTTGGGGTATATTTCATAAATACAATACAGTATACACTTTATCTACATGTTACCCCAGCAATTTCTTCAAAAGTTGATGTCGGGGGCCGGCCTGGTGGTGTAGTGGTTAAGTTCGTGTGCTGGGCTTCGTGGCCCAGGGTTTGTGAGTTCCCACCTGGGGCACAGACAAATGCACAGCTTACCAAGCAATGCTGTGGCGGCGTCCCATATAAAGTAGTGGAAGATGGGGAAGATGGGCCCAGATGTTAGTCCAGGGCCAATCTTCCTCAGTGAAAAGAGGAGGATTGGCAACAGATGTTAGCCCAGGGCTAATCTTCCTCACACACACAAAAATATTGATGTCCATGGCGATGATGATGATGATAAGATTGGCTTACTAGGTGTCAAACACTACTCTAAGACCTTTTCATTTAATTCAAAGAAGAAAGAGGTATTTAAAGATGAAGAAATTGTGGACAGAGAGTTTTGTAACTTCAAGGCCACAGAGGTATGCAGTAGAATATAGACACATGCACCCTGGCTCTAGCATCTGTGCTAATATTCACTAACATTAGACTGCTTAGGATTATTACAAAAATTATCTTTTTTGAAGGACATTGTATTGGATGGTATTTTCTTTGAGTTTTAAGGATTATTTTACAACATGTCTCACTATTAACGTGGAAGAAGTTCTGAAAGGGATCATTCCCACTAGCATACATCCCTAGGTGAACAATCCCGGAGAAAGAGAGAAAGAGAGAGAGAGCTCAACATGGAAGCCACTATATTTCAATATTCTAATCTCAGAATTGATATCCTATCACTTCTGTTGCGTTTGAGTCAATAAATCCAGCCCACACTCGAGGGGAGGATGTTACACAAGAGCAGGGCAGGCAGAGACTTGAGAGGCTGCCCACCACAGTTACTATTTAGACTTGGTAAATGTCTCTGGCATCGTAGTCTCTACTGACATTCTCCCCGAGAGTATTCGTAATAGTTGAAGCACCTAAGTGAAATTGGTTTGCATTGTTGTAATTGTTGTGAAAGCAGTTTATAATTCCCTAAAAGCATACAATACATAAACGTCAAAATTTTGAAATTAAGGGCTGTGTTTTTACAGGGAATGTTTTCCAAAATATATGCAATCTAAAGTAGCCAACCGCTCTCTACTCTTGATTTTAACAAATGATCTTTTATGATGGATAATTTGTTTTAAAATTGTGTAACAGTATACCACAGGCCATGACAGCCTAATCTCTCTGGTTAATATATCTTTATAATATTCTGAAAAGACTTTATATGCAGTAAATTTGATTGGCATATAAAATATTTTAACATTAGAGTTTAAATAGATATATGTATTCTCTACAGGTTAAACACAAATATTTTGATCATTTATGTTCATTTCCTTATTCTCATGCCAGCTTACTTATGACTGGTACTGTTTTGCTGATGTTCAAATTTTGAATTCTGGTTTTGCTTAAAAAGGACTGAAATTGATGACAATATTTTCAAATTTTGTCTATTGTACCAGTAAAAAATTCAAATTAATGTCACTGAAAGTAATGGTAATTTTTAAAAAGATTAATGGCAAATTTTCCAGAAGATGCTATAATCTCTCCATTTCCTAATGATGAAGAGATTGATAAAGAAGATAGAAACAAAAAAATCATGAAGTTAGGGTAAGCTCTGGAAAGTTTCTACAATTCTATAATTGAATACAATGTAAAATTCAATGAAAGTAAAATAAATATAAATACTTATCAAGGGCACCCATGTGTCCAGAACTCTTGCTGTAAGATCATCTCACAGGACTTTTACAATAATGACAAAAGGGGATGCTCATGGGCTAAAAAGTCACAATTGAAATTATTCCCATTACATTAGGATCTCCACAATCAAAGCACACTTTCTAGGCATCTCAACTTCATTTATCAATACTCTCCATCAATCTACCTACTTTAAAACAAAAAACCACACTATTCTCTATTTCTCACAACTTGCCTAGATTTTTAATATCCTTGTCTTTATAGTATTAGGCTTCCCAAGAATTAAATTTCTCTCCTTCTTCTGCATTTCCAAATCTTATCTTTCTTTCAAGAACCAAGTTTCTATCTAAGTCCAGGTACATTTCTAACTTAAGAGTGAACGCTTCCTCAACTCTATTTTCATGGTCATTCATTTGGATCTCTGTTAGGATACTTTCTAACTTGCATTTTAGGTATATATGTAATTGTCATGTTTTGATTTTCTGATTGAAATCTTTCCAAAGTCAGAACCCACATCTGGGCTACCTCTCTGTCTTCATAATAGCTAGAATGATGTTAGGCAAACTCTATGCAATTGATACATTTATACTGCATAAATGAGCTCAGAAGCCATCACGCTGATTGCCATCGATGATTTTATAAATCAAACAATTGTTTAGACCCATAAGACCTTAAGAGAGAGATTCTGTACTGTTCAACTAAAGCAGGTAACACATTCAGTTAAGGTTCTTCAGTGTTGGCGTAAAGCTGAAAGATAGATAATTAATTGGTTCCATAAAGTAAAATATATAAAGCAAGTGATACCATAGAAATGAAGAATTACTTTACAAATTCATGAGAACAGCTTTAAGAAAACCTCATAGTTTATAAATTTAGACACCAAAGAAAGATCTATAAAAAATAACCCATTTTTGTGTGTAAGTAATAAATGTCCTATTGCTAAACAAATTCCGTTAGTAATATTTACATCAAAACATACAAGTAATTAATTTATTTTCTGACAATAAGATTCCAATGTAAACTAAGTGCATGATCATGCAGGGTCTATTCTCTAGATTGGATGAAATGAAGGACATGATGTGGGACTGAAGAATTGAAATGGAAAATAATTCATATTTAATGAAAGGTCATCACATTTTTAAAATGCTGACTTCAGAGAGGTCATCACTAAATACCATAAAATTATCACTGCAAAACCAAAGAGATGGGCAGATACAGAGGGAGGGAGATGAATGACTTGTGAATGACTCATATTTACATGCTCTCTAGCGTATTTTTAGTCTGCAGGTAAATATTTTCAATTACTTACTATTACCTAAAGTGTATGCACTAGAGTAGATTGGGCAATAGGCTATATTCCTCCTTTTTTTTTATGGCTGTAACCCAAATGAATTGCAACATTTACCCTTTCCTAAAATTTCAATTCACTTTATTTAAAAATATATGTATGTGTGACTGTGTCTCAGGTTTCTCGAGCTACTGGAATTTTTGTCACTTGGATGAGTCTGGGACAAGGGGCCTCTGGCGCCTCAGACACCAAGGTGTTTCTCATCCCAGGACTCCCCTGCCAGGCCCTGTAAAACTCCCGAGATCCCTGGAGATCAGCTTCCTCTGGGAAGAATGGTCCAGGCTACAGCTCCTGGGGCCTGATTCCAAGATTCTCTGAACTGCCACTGAGCTCAGAGCATCCCAGCCCATCCTATCCTGCCCCTCCATCAGGATCCGCACACACTCCTGCCACACACTCAAAGCCACACAGCACAGCCTGCAGACTTCAAATGCTCCCTGTTTGCCTTCCTGGAAGACCCCACACTCCACTCACTCCGACCAAAACTTAGCCGCGTCCTCGGTTGTCCCTCCAACTCAAAAAAAAAAAAGAAGAAAAAGAAAAAAAATATGTAATGTAAGAATACATAAGAATTGTCTATGTAAGAATTCTTCATCATGTGGTTGGTTCCTACTGGCTGATCGTCCAGGATTAAGGAGTAAGGTAGAATCATATCTCCACTTCAATTTTATTTTTAAACGTCACTTCACATACACCAAGAGTAAGACTTTATGTAAACTGCAGACAAGAGGTTGAATCATGTGACCACAGAAGCCTCAGTGGGAGCAGGAATAGAGACTATTAAGATGCTGTGGGTTAAACGAATAAATTATAATAATGGGACTGGGGATAAAGCTACTTCTCTACTTATAAACTCTGGTGCTCCTTGCACACTAACAGCGTTGAAGAGCTAAGAAATAATGTCCACGAGAGAACTAATGCATTTCAGTGCTTAATAAACCTAGTTATTATATTTGCATATTAGCCAACAAATAAGCAATAATACACAGCATTTTCATTATCATTATCTCTTTGTTCATTATCATGAGAGATTTGAATGTGGGGTAGCTTGATCTAAGTCTTCACATTTTTAAATTTTTACATTTGTGTTAACGCATCAGCTTTCCTAACCAACTTTTTAAAATACATTAATATTAATGAGATATATGTTAATAAATTTGCAAGTAAAGAATCTATAAAGTTATTATATACTATGTATTCAACTCTAAGAATGAAATAGTTACAAATAAAACCGCTTTTAGTATAGAGGTTAACTTTTACTTTAGAAATAAAATGCTGCAACTCTGATTCTCTATATAATCTGTCATCTAGTCAATTTTGTCATTGTTCAATAATTTTCTAGAAGCATCGTGGGCTTGTGGGAATTTCTAGTGTAAAGAACAATATGGGGCCGGCCCCGTGGCTTAGCAGTTAGGTGCGCATGCTCCACTGCTGGCGGCCCGGGTTCGGATCCCGGGCGCACACCGACGCACCGCTTGTCCAGCCATGCTGAGGCCACGTCCCACATACAGCAACTAGAAAGATGTGCAGCTATGACATACAACTATCTACTGGGGCTTTGGGGGAAAAAAATAAATAAATAAAATTATAAAAAAAAAAAAACAACAATATGGTGGGCCAGCCCCATGGCATAGCAGTTAAGTGCGTGTGCTCTGCTGCTGGTGGCCCAGGTTCGGATCCGGGCGCCCACTGACGCACCACTTGACAGGCCGTGCTGTGGTGGCATCCCATGTAAAGTGGAGGAAGATCGTCACAGATGTTAGCCCAGGGCCACTCTTCCTCAGCAAAAAGAGGAGGATTGGCATGGATGTTAGCTCAGGTCTGATCTTCCTTTCACACACACACCAAAAACCAATATGGCATTTAGTGTGATAAAAAAAAATGAAACTTCCTTTGAGTTAATTATTGACAGCAAAATTTAAAAGCAAATTGCCATTAAACATTTTAAAAGATGTCCCAAATAGAAAGTGGCATAGCAACATTTGCATCAACCTCTGGCTGCATACATGGCAGGGGTCCCATAAGATTAGTACCATATAGTCGAGGTGTGTAGTAGGCTATACTTGACTGTATAACGTGACTGTATTTTGAGAAACTTGTAGAGAGTGTGTTTAAGGTTTGATTTTTATTCATACATGAACTGCTAATGTAATGAATTTTTTTACATTACAGTTGTTATTTTCTTTTGAAATGTATGCTCTACTTCAAGGAAAAACATGTTGCCTCCTTGAGGCAAGGTATTTCTTTGTACACAATCTAATATTTTTTAAGTTTAAAAAGAAAGAGTAATGAAAGAAAGAGGAAAAGAGAACAGGGGAGGGGAAGAGAGGAAAGGAAAGAATAAGGCTTCAATGAACATTCCAGACTTCTAGAGTAAATTTCTACATAAGCAAAGACAAGGGTATAAATAGACATATTTAATAAAATTTCACTTGATAAATTTAATAACACAAAAATAATTACATTCCACAAGTTTTTAATATGTATTTTCTTTATGCAACCATATAATGAAATCAAATGTTTGATTTATTGATACGTAGAATGTATAGCATGTACATGAAAGATAGAAAGAAATATCTTGCCATGTGTAAGTGACCACAGATCCTACATGGGTGCTCCACCTTTAAAGATGTTATCTGTGAAATCAGAAAAATAGATGTAAAACTAGGAAGAGCTGTACTTCTGATCAAGTTCAACATTTTGTAGCTGTGGAAATTCAAGCAGAAATTGGATGAATTCTCCAGCATCCAGCAGATGGTTAAAGGCTGAATGTTCTTATTCTTGGTCTAGCGTTATACACACTTTAATTGAATTGAAGAACTCTCCTGATTTATATCATCTAAAAAATTAACTTAAAATATTTATAGAATCAAAATGATAAACTTCTGACTAATCTCATTAAAATAAACATAATTAATTATTCACTACTTTCTATGTGTTCAGATTTTCCTTTGACATTTTTATTTGTCACACTTTAAGGATATGTTACATATTACTTAGTTGATAATTATTGCTACAGCTAAAAGATTTCAAATAAACACATATGGGTGTTTAGACCTCATAATGAACATAATTGATATTTTGTAAATATTTATGCATTTTATAAAATGCAATCAGGGCATTTTTTTGGAATTTTTTAACATAAATATTTTAAGCCTGTGTGATATTCTTATTTTTACAAAGTGGATTTTTTTAGTATCATTTCATATTATAATGAAAATACTTAATTTGTAGAACAGTTTAAAACATTAAGAAATTATTAAAGAAACCCATTTGTTAAATGACTGTCTTTTTCATTAAGGGGTGGAATGTAATCAATTCATTTTCTCTATAGATATTTATCTAGAACTTTTAAGGTTAGTAAAATATCCAATTTTTATTTTAGGCATTTTGCCAAATAATGAATAAAGTCAAAGAAAAATAATTATGATTGAATACTATCCTCAAGATAAAGTATGAATGTTTTTTTATTGGGTTTATTTCCTAAGAGATTCTGTTGCAATCTCCGACCAATATAATTTTACATTCTTTTAGACTATGCATGCAATTTATATTTTATTACTAGGTGCTTATTTGAACTTTTAAAACGACATATTGAACAGAATAACTCACGTTTTTGCCAACTTGACTTTCTGAAACATGCATTTGTATTGTCTTGAAAGATTTAAAAGTATTTGTGAAAAAATAAAGTATTGACAAAACATTATTACTAATTTTTTTCTGCTTTGCTTTCTCTTTGTTAGAATTAAATGATCTAATTCTTCCAGTAGATTTTAAGAAAACTATGTTGTTGTTTTTTTAATTGGGTGACCAATGAAAATTGACTATCATGCCCTTTAACAGTTAGTGTGCTTCTCTGACTACTGATGTTCATCTACAATGGAATTTGGTATATTTTTCTGATACTAAACATTATTTTTAATTGCAAATATAAGGAAATTATGATGCCAAATCACCCAGCCAAAAAGTGGAAGTCACCTTTATATTGATAGTGCTATATCTTACATGAAACAGGCAGAAAACTGAAACAAGTATTATATTTGACTGTTTTACTTCACTTTATCTTCTCAAAGACTTTACCTTCCGTGATTATTTTCTATTTTTCTACAGACTTTACTTTTTAGGTTCTGAGTGACCTGCATATAACCTTTTGAAAAATACATACAAGACATCAAGTTTAATATGTAAATATAGTAATTAATAGACCAGTAATTGTGTATAATATTAATACAGTAGAAAATATACATCTGATGTACCATAGCTCACAGGAAATTTCTTTTGAAAATTATTTTTTGTATTTACTAAGAAAATTATTGCCTTGGGGGAAAAGAATATCATGTAGCACTTTAATGTGTGAATCTTTCCAACTGTAATTATTTGAATGGATAACTAAACATGAATTCTGCCTTAGGGTTAACACATATCCAATTTGTTTCACAGATTATCTAATTATAAGCAGATCATCCACCTACCTCAGCTCTAATCCCTTTACACTTTAAAATAATTTCAGATACTAGAGAAATATGTGATACTTTTTATTAGGTCATTGTGAGAGTACACATGTTATAATTGTCTCCCTTATGTTCTTCTGTTTCTTAATTCCTCTGTGGTTAGAGTACCAACTATAAATGAGCTATTACCACATTACAGGCATATGGGGGGAAATAACTAGAACATTTTAACAAAAAAACAAAAAACAAACTCAACTGTCAATTTTGATTTCTTTCTACAAAAGAACCTACATGATAGAAACATATTTCAAGACATCATTATACCATTTTAAGCTATTGCCTTCATATTTCACACCTAAGATAGATCCATAATTTATATTGATTTCCAGGAGACGTACATCTGCTGCTGAAAATTATACCTTGAAGGACTCGCTGCTCTCTTCAAATATACAAAATAAGACTTCCTCCGAAAATGGTAAGCAAAAGCAATGGAAGCAGTCACCAAGAGAATTCTATAGAATATTTTCCCCATTTATTTTCATGTCACAATCTTATATAATTTCAATGTCTCTTAGAAAGAGTGATCTAAATAGTAGTAATAGTAGTAATAATAGTGATTTAATAGTAATTCAGACTCTCTCAGAAGCAAATTTAATTAGAAGTTCAATTCATTATACGGATATTTTCATATGAAGTCCAAGAACAGAAATTCACTGGAATGAGACTCTTTGTCTTTTATTTTTCTTCTCTCTGTGGGTATGTTACACTCTTTGTATCTTGCTTAAAATTTTTGTCTGTGATGATCTGTACCACATGAGAAGAAAAATGCCCAATGGCAACTCAGAAGTTCTCACCTTATGCTTCAAGTCATTAGAAACAATTTCTTGGGCCAAGGCTCCAAATCTTGGGAAATAAACTAATTCACCTAAATTGGTGAGGTGCTACTTCTGGATCTTTCAATGATGACCAAGAAGTGAAGTCACATTGTGTGAGTTGATGACTTCTGCTCAAGCCATGGGCATGGAGAGCGATTACCAGAATAAGGGAGGATGCTGGTATATCTTCTTGCATTCTTATCCCTCTACTTCATTTCCAATGACCTCCTTCAAACTAACTTTGCCACTCACTCTCTTGCTTAGACTCTGAAACCTTGAAAATATTCCTTCAGCAGTTACCAAATCAAGCATTTCTTTGTATACATAGTCTGTGTTTTTTTATTCTCTTCTGGTTTTAATTCCCACCTTACACAGTTTAGATTACATGGGCTAATACTATAAACACTCTATTCCAAACACTTTCAACATACTCAGGATGTCTTGTCACACTCATCTAAAAGTACTTGAACTATGGAAAAATACAGCTAATAATTTTCTTCATCCAGTACCCAGCAATTAAATTTTCCTGTATTCGAGTTAACGCAATCTGATTGACCAGCTTTGCCTATACATTCACGGTCATCCACTGCATAAATATGTTTCAGTCAACAATGGACCATATAAACAATGGTGGTCCCATAAAACTAGCACTATATAGCCCAGGTATGTAGTAGGCTACGCCATCTAGGTTTGTGTAAGTACACCTTACAATATTCACATGATGAAATCACTTTAACAATGCATTTCTGAGAACATATCCCCTTCGTTAAGTGACGCTTGACTGGATAGTAACCACCCGTAATGGACAATCAACTTGACCTACTTTTTCTTACTAAATTTCTCCCCTGAGATATTTCTCCAATTCTTACCAGTTACCATTCTGTACCCTTTTCACTCTCCTCATTCCTCCAAATCCTCCTCTATATGAACCACAAGATATGGTTCATATAGAATATCACAGGCAGCAAATGGAACTGTATTTATTTTCTCATTACTAAAACTGCAAACTTACCTATATCTTCTTCCATCTTCTTCTGTCCTCCAATGGAGAAAATATCTCTCTTTCTGTGAAAATCCATTCTTTCACATGTGCAATAGTTTTCCAACTACTCTTGTGTTCTCAGAAAACTTGCTACGTCTACTGTCCCATATGTATCATGAAAGTTCAATTTCTCCTCCTCTATATAATATTCTTCTGCATCCATAAACTCTCTTAAAACTATAACTACTTCCATTTAATATCCTATCTCTCTAATTCCCGTCAGAGACAAGATTCATGAAAAAGTTATTCTATTTACTGTCTGTACTTGCTCATGTTCTATTTATTTCTCAAAGTTGGATCTGGATTCTTCCCTCATCATTTGACTGAAATTCTACTTGGTATTGTTATTAATAATCTTATTGTTGGCAAATCAAATCAACACTTTGCTAGCTTCTTCTTATTTATCCTCTCCTAACTTCCATTACACCCTGCTCTCTTGGTTTTCTTCATACATCGCTGTTTTCGTCAACATTTTTTTTACTTGCTCCTTCTCTACACTTCTTTAAATGTTGAAGTTGTTCAGGGATTGTGTCTAGGCCTCTTTTTCTTCTTGATATGGAAACTCAGCTAGAAATTTAAATATTTTCTGTATCAAAAGGCAAATATATCTTGTCATAAACACATCTCTGAGCTACAGACCTATAAATTTGGTTGCCTATTGGAAATTCCACTTGGTTATATCATGGACATTTAAAATATAACATTACAAAATTGAACTGATATACCCCATAGATAAGCTCCTCCTCCAATTTTTCCCCATGTTTTGAAATTGTTTCTCTGCCCAAGTCTTGCTCAAGTCAGAAAGCTAAGAATCATTTTAACAACTCACCTTAAGTTGCAGCATCCAATACTCTATTAGACCAACAAAATATTGATTAAAACTACCCATTTCTTTCCTGGAAACCTAGTTATTATCTTCTTCCTTGTCTTGGATATCAAATTCATCTCAACAAATCCTGTTGAGATTACCAACTACATATCTTTCAGCCCACTTTCTTTACCTCTTCCCCACGTTATCAGTCCAGTACAAGCCACTATTACCTCTCCCCCTCTCTGGTCAATGGTCTTTTTTCTAGTATAGTAGACCCTCTGTATCCACAAGTTCTGCATCTGCAAATTCAACCAACCATGGCCAAAAAGATGATTGCATCTGTACTGAACACATACAGACTTTTTTTCTTGTCATTATCTCTAAAACAATACAGTGTAACAACTATTTACATAGCTTTTACATTGCATTAGGTATTATAAGTCATCTAGAGATGATTTAAAGTATACAGGAGGGTGTGAGTAGGTTATATGCAAATACTATGCCATTTTATATAAGGGACATGAGCATCCTCAGATTTTGGTAGCTGCAGGGGTCCTGGAATAAATCCCAATTGGACACAGAGGGATAACTGTATACTTACCCGTTTACAATCCATTGTCTGCAGAGCATTCAGAATAATCTTTTAAAACATAAATTGGATCACATCACAATCCTTAAAAGTATTACGTATACTTTTGTTATACATGGTATGGCATCTTCTTCCCTGCCCAGACATTTCTTGGGACACTTTCTCTCCTTACTCCCAATGTCTAGCCACAATGGCCTTTTGATCAAGATATACGTAACAAAACCTGCTGCAGGACCTTAGTATGTTTTGGTTCTCCTGAGTAAAATGTTTTTCATCAATACTTCAAAATATTAAAGTCATCAGATCTCAACTTAAATGGCATTTCTTTAGAAAGAAAGACCTTAATTGACCACAATCCATTTTTGGAAATGAATTTACTCTATTTCATTATTTTATAATCCCCTGTATTATTACCATAGCATTTATTACAGCTTACAGTTGTATATTCAATGACGCACTATGCACTAAAAATGCTTGTTACCAAGATTTGTCAGTGGATAAAAGTTCAAACTTATCAATATGTCAGAATTATGTTTGCTTTTATGGTTTTCATTTTTTTCTGTAGATGAGATCTTGTTAATTGTCAAATTGTATATGAACCAATTGGGCTGTTTTTAAACTATATAATTCTCAGGATTTATTTGGAGATGAGAACCAAGAATTTTAAGTCTCATGCATGTTTGACAAGCCCCTATGGTGATTCTGATGCAGATACTTCTATGATTATGTTAAAACAAACATACAAAAAATACCTGTTCTAAAAGTATAGTTACACTAATATATTTGAAATCTAGAATAAAAGTCCTTTTTGCTTGCAACTATCAATTCAGTTAGTTATATTCTACACGCAATTGCTATATTTTGTGGAATTATTTCAATTTTTAGCTATATGCCAACTAGAGAAGTACCATTTAATACATTATTTAAATTGAATTTATTATTTCAACTTTTATTTTAACTGGGATAATGTTTTTAATTTTTTTTAAGTGAAGCTGCTTCTTAAAAACCTCTAATGTCTAAGATAAAAGAGAAATCATTTGCTCTAGCAAATGCTCTACCAAAATGCTTCTTCACCTTGGCGCTGTTGACAATTTGGGCCAGAGATTTATTTTTGCGGGGGACTGTGCCGTGCACTGTAGGATGTTTGGAAGCATCTCTGGCTTTTATCCACTAAAACCCCCCATTTGAGACAATCAATAATGTCTCTAGATATTGCCAAAGTCTCCTAAAGGGAAAAATTACCCCAAATCGAGAAATTTGCTCTAACAGAAAGATCACCTCTTTAGTGATACTGGGTTTCCAATCTCCGCTATCCCATCATTTAGCTCTGTGACCTTGGGCAAGTCATGTTTCTGGC
The DNA here is from genome assembly GCF_020826845.1 of Diceros bicornis minor. Lineage (NCBI taxonomy): Eukaryota > Metazoa > Chordata > Mammalia > Perissodactyla > Rhinocerotidae > Diceros > Diceros bicornis. The sequence continues at coordinate 19,503,706 of NC_080777.1, forward strand.
CATCAGTTCATTCGTATGTAATGTGAGAAAGCTAAAATAGATAGATCATTTTTAAGTTTCCTTTAAGCTTTTATCATTCTTTCATCATGCAAGTAAGTTGAGATGTAGATGAATAGAAGACAATTACCATATGTTGAATCCTTGTATATACACACATATATAAATATACATTTCATATATATACTTACATATGTATTGTTATTAATGTCTGGTATATATACAAGAAAAGCATGTCTTGAGTTAGGTGAAATGAATCAAAGGAGAATGGTCTTCTAATTAGTATTTTACTTGATGGTTAAAGAGCCCTGTTATACATTAATATATAAATTGATGATAAATGTCCTTACCTAGAATATATGGGAAATAATATATAATTTCTACATTAAATATTAAAATTTTTCTTAAAACTGGAAATATATTTAAAATATATTGATATTTTTCCAATGTTTTATAATTGATGTGTGTGTGTATGACAAAGAAAGTGGGCATGCAAAGAACCTTTAAGTAAACATTTTTCTAACTGTGTGATATTCTCTTAGTAGTTTTCTTTTGTAAGGAGCTGTCCTTTCCCTCTTTCCATCCTCCTGGTGGCATCAGGAAAAATCAACTTTATACAATGTGACACTCTAATGCCCCATATTGTAGTTCATTAGTGTTGAAAGAATCCCTGAAACTTAGCATTTTCAGTTTTTGCCTTGCTGTTCTCTTGGAAAATGTTTTGTTAATTTGGGAATTGGGAATGATCACGTCCAGCCACGTGGACTGTAAACAAAAGAAAAGAGTCTTTAGTAAACAAGATGAATGAAAATGGACACTATTCTGAAGGAGAAAAGAGATGTTGAAAAGGGTTTTCTGCATCCCCTGTGTTGTCCTGGGCCCCAACCCCTACCACTCAAGAAGCTAATTTGTTAGGTAAAGAAACGAAACACAGTTGTGTTTTTTGCATCTATGTAGGAGTCCCCAGAAAGTCCCTTAATTCAAATCCTGGCTCTGCTTCTCATTATCTGAGTAACTTTGAAAAACTTAACCTCTCCAGGTCTTAGTTTTCTAATCTGCAAAATGGGATTTTTAAAAAAAGTGTTTATTTCAAGTGATGGCTCTAAAGATTTTTTGTTGTTGTTGAGGAAGATTCGCCCTGAGCTAACATGTGTGCCAATGTTCCTCTATTTTATATGTGGGTCACCGTCACAGCATGGCTGATAAGTGGTATAGGTTTGTGCCCAGGATCTGAACCCACGAACCCACATGGCCACAGCAAGGCATGCAGAACTTAGCCACTATACCACAGGACTAGCCCCAAAAGATTTTCTAGAATGATATATTCCAAAGAGCTTAGCATGATCCTTGTCATTAAGCAAGTGCTCAGCAGAAGCTAATTGTGAGGTAATAATATAACATAATGAGAACAAGTGTATGCCCTGGTTGAGTATAAAGCCTGATTTCCCTGCTAATTTTGTAACCTTGAGGTGGTTGTTTACCTCCCTGGGCTTTCATGTTCCCTTCTATAGAATGGGGTTAATAATAAAGGCTTCCCTGTAGAGTTCTTATGAGAATTAAGACTTAACCCAGGGGCCGGCCCAGTGGCACAAGTGGTTATGTGTGAGCACTCCGCCGCGGTGGCCCGGGGTTCGCCGGTTCGGATCCCGAGCGTGCACCGATACACTGCTTGGCAGGCCATGCTGTGGTGGCATCCCATATAAAGTGGAGGAAGATGGGCATGGATGTTAGCCCAGGGCCAGTCTTTCTCAGAAAAAAAAGAGGAGGATTGGCAGATGTTAGCACAGGGCTGATCTCCTCACAAAAAAAAAAAAACAAAAAAAAAGAGTTCACCCAATGCCTGGCACATAATAATCAAAAAGTGAATGTTAACTATTACTGCTGTAATTAGAACTTCCAGCTCTGACTCTGCCAAGTCCTTGCCCCAGGTTTTGACCAGGCTGTGGTGTGGGTGCCCCATCTCTATGCTTGCCTCACACCATGCAGCTCCCCAGTCGTGCTCCCTTCCACTAGCACTCACATTCTCCAGGTCTCAGCAATTCAGCTGGGTAGAGGCTCCTCTGATTGTGCTATATAAGCTGAGAACCCCTGTTGTTATCTATCTCATCCTAGAGTTTCTTTCATAGCAGTCATCACAATACATAATGATTTTATTTATGTTTTTACTTGTTTCTGTTTTTCTCCTCCACTAAATTATGTGATGCGTGGAGAGAGAAAGCTTGTCTGTCTTGTTCACGTAGAACAATGGCGGATATACATTGGCACTCAGAACTGTCTGTTGAAGGACTAGATTTATTTTTTCTAAATCAGTGACAGTTAAGCAAGCTTGTCTGCCTAGATGATGCAGACTGTACTTCAACTGGGTAGTTGAAGCTGAGGGTTAGTGATTACGCATCTAAGCCTTTGCTCATATACGACCAAGACACTCTATTATATCACCATGTGAGAGAGTCAAGACACCCTGTTACAATATCCTATAAACAAGTTCACTGTCTCAGTAAAAATAGGAGATATAATTTCCACCAGAGGTATTTTTGATTGTGTATCTAAACTGATCAAATTGTTCAAAGGAACTAATTACATAAAATATCTATATCTGTCTGTATTTTTTCTCTTCTTCCCTCTTCATGCATTAACTGATGGCCTTATTGCTTCTTTCTTTTCTTTTTTATTTTTTTTGATGGTTACAGTACAGCATAAAAATTGAAAGATAAAAGTGAATCATTGACACTTCAATTCTTTTTTCTTTTTCCTTTGATGGACAGTCAGAAAAAGGGTATTACCACAGCCAGATTGAAATTGTGATTTATGGTAGGGTAAAGAATCAGAAGTTTAGGAAAAAGAGCTTCAGAATCTCAGAACTTGTAGCTCCAATTCCAGCTTGTGGACGGCAGTAATTTTAGCTACTGCTGCCACCACTCGGCCCCAGACGATCACAAAAACACAAGAGACAGCTTTGGATAAAATTCGCTGAATTTGGTGTGTCTATAACAGAAACTTTTTATTATCCTTAATGTCTATTGTGTTTGGAAAATATGGAATAATTAGCAGTCAAATGCATTAGCATAAAACTACACCCTGTCCACTTTTGTTTTATTTTCTTTAATGGTTAAAAGGCTGTCTCTGTAGTTGAATTGCCAAAAGATGGACAAATTCTGCTTTCTGCCTATGTTGATGTATTTCAAAGAGCTTTTATAGATTTCACTACTATTGAAATTCTAACACGTGCTAAATACGGCGTTTGTGATAAGCCTGAGAGTCTTTCGAACCTTTCCTTCCATAGGCAAGAGTACAGGTCAGGGCTGTCACTTCACTTAGATATGCAAGTTCAGGTTATAGTTTATACCCGACCCTAATGTGACCAGTACGAAAAGCAGATTGATTCTTCCATTTCCACATAAATGCTATGCTGCGAATGTTTCTCCCAAACTCTTGTCTTTCCTAGGTTTTGGATTAAGCAGTGCCTTGTGAATATTTAATATCATCATGATGTCATTTCACATCTTGCTATATTCAGTTTGCTCTGATGTGTCAAATCTTACTCTATAGGATCTTGTTTTATAAATTCTAAGAAATATTTTTCATTTTGAAAGACATAGTTTAAAATGAATTCTTTCAAATATATCCCCACAAAATGTATTAGGCTAATTTATAAAATATTTAATATTGAAATTATATTTGAATTTTTTAATTAGTAGATGATATTAGTTCTGAACTTCATTATTACAGGTACAGAAAATGAAATTTGATTCTGCAGCTTCATATGTAATATAAATAAGAGTTTAATTGTTATACATTGATGAAAAAGAGATTTTTTTTGAGAGGGGAAGGGAGGAAACTACTTTAAGTGCCATGTAGAAAAGAGCTACTTAACCATCACCCAATCTGCCTGCTTAATATTCTGGGAACATTTCCTTACTGACTCAAGCGAAGTTGAACATCCCTCCATCATTACAGTTATCAGACTGAATTTCTTTGTCAATTATTTTTATCCCTGATAAGACTGTTAACTTTTTGAGTGAAGTTCTTAGATATTATTCATCAATTGTTTCTGGCTTACACGATACCTGGGATATAAGAAACACATAGATAATATTTTCTGTTGGATTGAATTGAAATCTCCCAATGTCTGGTACAGCACCTTGCATGTTGTTGATTTAAAATATTTGCTAATTTAATGAAAATAAAGCCATAGTTTGTCTTTGTACCTTTTTCATTTTGAATACTTGTAGAAAATTACCTTCTCTAGTGCCAATTCTACAGACACTATAATTCTTAGATAAATTATATTTTTAAATTTAAATCAAAATTTTACCCCAAAATAAAATTGAAAATATGCATAAGTTCAAATAAAAGTCTTTTTTAACATATTTAATTATGTTCTCTCTAAGCTTTATTTATTTGAAATTTTGCTAAACAACATTTTCCTCATGAATAAACTCATACCTTTTATGAAATATGTATCTACATAAGAGGTGAAAATCTAGTCAATCATTTTTTGCTGGTGTTGAAAAACAAATTATTTGAAACTAATACTTTTATTTTCTCAGATCACAGGATTGAGAGGACGAGAGATGGGAAGGATTTATAAAAGAAGCCAAATATCCCACTCCCTGAAATGTCACATATTTATATGACTATCCAGTAAATGGTATTGCAATAAGAATGTGACGGTAGAATCAAATACATCACTGTTTTTCTGATATCCAGATATGATATAATTATTCTTTTATTGTTGGAACAATTGAAAATAGATCGTGGAGTGGTTCACTTGCTAGGATATAGTAGAAAATCAAGAGCCAAAAGAAAGTAAGGAGATTTTGAAAAGCCTGCTCATATAAATCTTAATAATTCTTGCAATTATTTGTTACATTTTGAATGATTCTAGAACAGCCAAGCAGAATATCAATTGTGATAGATGGTATCTATGGCTGTGAATATGCCAAAATGTGTAGGCTGGTGATCATTAAATTGTGATGCTTCTCTTACATAATAAAAATAAAAACATCATAAACTGCAACCTGAGTAGGATGCATTGTGGGGTGGCTCATCCATCTTCCACATGGTACAGTATATACGACTGGTTTCTTAATTGTGACTTGCCTTTCATTGGTAAATTGAAATTCTCTAAAATGCCCTTGAAGTCCACCAACCTTTATCTCTATGGGACCCTGACAGAGATTATGTTTCAATTCTTAAGAATTAATTGTAGTGTTGTTACCTATATTTCAGTAACGTTGGCTTAGACAGTTGGGCAAGGAGACTTATTCCCAGATGAAACTATTCTTCCTAAAATCTGTGTCAGCATCAGAGAGCTATTGAATATTGCTGTCTCAGTGAAACAGACCAGAGCGTTTGTGGGATATGATGCAGTTATCTCAGTCACATATTTCTTAGCAACGGTGGGGAGATGAAAAGTGATGACAGTGGGAAGAAGGCTAATAAGTGTAAGTAATGGAGGAGATTCAAATGCAAGATACACGGGAAATCAAATATTAATCACAAGCTGCCAGTGATAAATATTCTTTATTTGTTATTATCTCTTTTTCTAAATGAAGCTACTTGTATTCAAGAGGACTGTTCACATTTTACTTCTTTGATCACACACTCATGTCTCAGCAATCAAATTAGGAAGGTCCTGATGCTTTGCTTCCAATTAGTCTGAAACTTTTTATATTATTAGTACGCTTGTTGACATCATTCCAAAGGGACTTGTTTACCTTATCTTAAAGTAAATTGGAAACATCTTACTATACTTTTGAAAATATTAGGTATAAAGTTAAGTTCTTCACATGGCTTCCCACTAGCATCTATTTTATCTTTATGTAATGGGAACAAAGAAGATTTTGTGTGTGTGTGTGTGAGGAAGATCAGCCCTGAGCTAACATCCAATGCCAATCCTCCTCTTATTTTGCTGAGGAAGACTGGCCTTGAGCTAAGGTCCATGCCCCTCTTCCTCTACTTTATATGGGACGCCGTCACAGCATAGCTTGACAAGCGGTGCATCGGTCTGCACCTGGGATCCGAACCCATGAACCCTGGGCTGCTGAAGCAGAATGCATGCACTTAACCGCTTGTGCCACTGGGCCACCCCAGGGGAACAAAGAAGAGTTAATAAACCAAATTATCCAATTTCTATCCCATCCATACCTGAGATTAACTAAAGTCAAATCAGTTTTTTAAAGTGTGACTTGTCTTAATTGTCCTAAAATATTAGTACTTCAGTAATTATCTCCATAAGGAGTTTTCTCCTTTGTCACTTTTCTTAGATCTCATATAATGTAACAAAATAGCTTATTTTTTTAATGTTTCTCATAGTCCCATAGGGGCCATAAATTACAATTACCAAAATCACCACTGCGTATATCATTTTTCTTATTTTAGAGCTTAGTGGTGATCAGCTGTAACTGGTAAGGCTTCTCCAGTTCAGAGGCAAAAAGAAAAGACAATCCAAGTCAAGCAGTGATCTCAGAATAGCTTAATTTTCCCTCAGTCTAATCCTGATCAACTATAGTCCACAGAACATTGGCCAGGCAACCCCAGAGTGGTCCAGAGTATTACCATAATAGGTCATTTGGCTAATTAGTTTCCTGCTTCAAGGGAGGTTTATTTTCAAGGCTGAGGGCTGGATCCTCCTTTTCTTTGCCATGTGTTCTTCATACCAGCCCTATACTGCCCCTTGTAGGATTTCCTATCAGTATAGCTTCTTCTAAATTGTTCACGATCAATTAGGCATTTTCATATTTCTCCACCCTTGGCTTTGGAAATGATCTTGAATGGAAATCACTACTGTCTCTCTGTTCATAATGGTTTTGTCAACTTTCACCTAGTTCTTGATCACCTACACCAAGACTGCAGCTGACTAACTGAATTTCACTGCACTGATCAAATCCTAGTCATTTATTAGTTAGTTTATTGTAGGTTTCCTCCTTTGCTGTCTTTGCAAGAGCCTTGAGCCCTAATTATCTGTTTAAGGTTAAAAATCCTTATGTAAACATTAATTTTTCAAAACACTCTGCAGCTGGGAAGAGTTTCACTGAAGCCTCATTGGTGGCAAGCTAAGCAGAGAATGCTAACCTTTGACACTACCCACTAGCTGTGATCCTCTGATACTGAATCACTCTATAAATGTTACCTTTTCCTGCGAGCCCTGTACTTCTCTTTGAGAGATTCTCTGGCTATCATACGTGTGTAGCCTCACTGGCAGAACAGCAGTGAGTTACCTAGCTTCCCCAGGGCACAAATCTCTGCCAGCATAGGCATTGTAGAAAGGTCAGACAGAGGATTCAAAAGACCTTTAAATAGAAGAGTCCTGAGAAGTTTGACTTGGAGAATTATCATTAAGCACAACACTGAGAATTATCATTAAGCACAACACTAGAGAAAGAGTCAACTTGTTCTGGATTAATTGCTACCTCTGGGGTAAAATGCCATCTTAAAACTCATGGGCCCTGAAAGATCAAGGAACTTCACTCAGGTATCTACATTCCAAGCATAACACACCAAGATCATCTGCTCTAGAGGAGAAAATCCTTCTTTGCTACAAATAGCACACTGGGATAGCATGGAACTGGTCTCTTCCTGAAGACACTTGTCAGTACTTTGAGGTTCCAAGTATGAAGGATAAGAAGTTAGAGACACAGTAGTAAATATGGAATTTGGGACTGAATGACTACAGCTACAATAATTTTTTAACAGACATAGAATATAAATAGAGGTAAATTGTGACATCATGACACATAAAATGCATGGAGTAGAGGTAAAAGTGTAGAGTTTGTGTGTGCAAGTGAAGTTAAGCCACTGTCAGCATTAAAATAGATTATTATATGTATAAGATATTTATGTAAGCCTCATGGTAACCACACACACACAAAATACCTATAGAAGTTACACAAAAGGAAAAGAGAAAAAAAATCAAAGTCTATCAAGACAAAGAACAATGAAACAGGGGCCAGCCCCATGGTGTAGTGGTTAAGTTCAGCATGCTCCCCTTTGGCTACCCAGGATCCCAGGCATGGACCTACACCACTCATCAACCATGCTGTGGTGGTGACCCACATACAAAATAGAAGAAGATTGGCAACAGATGTTAGCTCAGGACAAATCTTCCTCAGGAAAACAAACAAACAAACAAATAAAAAACTAAAAAACCCCAATCAAACAAAGACAGCAAGAGAGAAAAAGAGGGACAAAAGAGCTATCCAACAAATAGAAAACAGTTAAAAAAAATGGCAGTAGTAATTCTTTCCTATCAATAATTATTTTATATGTAAATGGAATAAACTCCCCAATCAAAAAGCATAAGTAGCTGAATTGATTAAAAAAAACAAGACCCAACTATCTGCTATTTATAAGAAGTCACTTTAAATTTAAGGACACACACAGGCTGAAAGTGAAGGGATGGAAAAAGATATTGCATGCAAATGGTAACCAAAAGAAAGTAGGAGTGACTATACATATAGCAGACAACATAGACTTTAAGTCAAAAACCATCTCTAGAGACAAAGAGGTGGTAATATAGTGATAAAAGGGTCAATTCAGCACAAAGATATAGCAGTTGTAAATATATATATACATCCAACATCAGAGCACCAAAATACGTAAAGCAAATACTGACAGATCCGAAGACAGAATGTGACAGCAATACAAAAATAGTATGAGACTTTAATAACCCACTTTCAACAGTGGTAGAACATCCAGATATAAAAATCAATGAAGAAACTGTGGACTTGAACAATACAATATACTAAAAGGACCTAACAAACATATACTGAACTTTTTACCCAACAGCAACAGGATACACATTCTTAAGAGCACATGGAACATTCTCTAGGATAGATCACGTTAGGTCACAAAACAATTCTTAACAAATTTGAGGAGATCAAAATCATACCAAATATCTTTTCTGACCATAATAGAATGAAACCAGAAATTACTAACAGTAAGAAAATGGAAAAATTCACAAATAAGTGGAAACCAAACAACATATTCTTTTTCTTTTTATCTTGCTGAGGAAGATTCACCCTGAGATAACATCTGTTGCCAATCTTCCTCTTTTAGCTTGAGGAAGATTTCCCCTGAGCTAACATCTGTGCCAATCTTCTATTTTGTATGGGGGTCACTGCCACAACATGGCTCCCGACGAGTGGTGTAGGTCTGCACCAAGGAACTGAACCTGGGCTGTTGAAGCAGAGTGCATGGAACTTAACCACTAAGCCATGAGGAGGCCCCTCAAAGAACCTATTCTTGGACAACCATTGGGTCAAAAAGAAAATTGAGAGGAAATTTCAAAAATATCTTGAAACAAATGAAGATGAAAACAGAACATCCCAGGGCTGGTCTGGTGGCATAGCAGTTAAGTTCATGTGCTCTGCTTCAGCGGCAGGGTTTGCAGGTTCAGATCCCAGGCATGGACCTACACACCACTTATCAAAGCCAAGCTGTGGTGGTGTCCCATATAAAGTAGAGGAAGATGGGCACAGATGTTAGACCACAGGCAATCTTCCTCAGCAAAAAAAAAGAGGAGGATTGGCTATAGATGTTAGCTCAGGGCTAATCTTCCTCAAAAAAAATAAAAATAAAAAAATAAACAACATACCAAAATTTATTGGCTGCAGCAAAAGCAGTATTAAGAAAGAAGAATTTCATAGCAATAAACACCTACATTAAAAAAAATACAACCTAATTTTACAACTCAAGGAATTAGAAAAACAGGAACAAACCAAGTCCCAAGTTAGTAGAAAGAAGATGGGCAGAAATAAAGCAACAAGAGAATAGGAAAATAATAGGAAAAAAATCAACAAACCTAGAAGCTGGTTTTCTGAAAAGATAAAGAAAATCAACAGACACTTAGACTAATTAAGAAAAGAAGACAGAAGACTCAAATAAATAAAATCAGATATGAAGGAGGCAATATTACAATGGATGTTTCAGAAATAAAAGAATCATAAGGGACTATTATGAGCAATTATAGGTTAACAAATTTGATAACCTAGAAGAAATGGATAAATTTCTAGAAGCATACAAACTACCAAGACTGAATCAAAAAGAAGTAGAAAATCTGCACAGATCAATAACAACTAAGGAGATTCAAACAGTAATCAAAAACCAATAGAGAAAATCCCAGGACCAGATATCTTCATGTGTGAATCCTATTATTTCTTATAATCATTTTCCTTCCATTTTGCTTATAATTTCTCTTATAATTTCCATCTCTATCTTTCTGCTCTACCTTTCAGGGTATTTCTGTGACTTTATCTTGTAAATTCAATTTCTTATTGTTATTATAACTTTATTTTAGCAAATCTTTTTAGCTTTTGAGGGCTATTTTTTGCTTTATTTTTGCTTCTCTTTGAATATGCCATACCTTTTCCACTTTTGAAGATAACATTTAATAATGTTTTTTAAATATCCTTTAGTATGGTCTCCTTGAATACCTATTTCATCTTAAGTCATTTACTCTGTTTCTTATTATTCTGTCTTATTTATGTTGATAAATAAAAATCTTTTTATACATGCTGGTAATTTTCTAGAAAATATGTACTGATTATTTGTAATCTATACCTTTTAAAAATGAGAATATGAAGACCTTTTTTTTTAAGGACATGCTTCTTTTCAGAGTGAGCATTCAGAGTTTACATGTTAATCTCATGGGATTGAAATAGAATGATGAGGAGGGTTTTCTTCTGGATTGCCAATATCCACCAAGCTTCTCTGACACTCTTAGTACTCCTTTTACAAATTCCTTACACGAAAACATTGATTTATTCCCTCTGTGGGCAAACTCTAGGCTCCCTGCACTCTGCATGGAGGTTTAAGGATCAATCGTATATTAAAACAAAGCAACTTTCTCTTAATTTGTGTGAGATCAGAATTGGCCACCCCAAAATGTGTCTCTTTGGCATGAGGATTATTTTGGGCTGGTTACTTTTAGAAAAACTGCAGATGGGAGAGAAGCCCTGAAAACCAAGTAGAAGTTCCCCTTTGTAAGTGACATTTACATTTTTAAGGGAAATCACCGTGTGTAAAGATGTCTCCCTCTCTGTATCAGGAAAAAGGGGAGGATGACCTTTTATCTAGAAACTTTTATCAACGTGGAAGATAAGGACTTAAATCTGCGTAATAACCTTATTCTTGTTTACTGTGCTTTTCTGATAATCTCCCATAACTGACTCCCCCCACCCCCAACATCCTGCTTTGACTTTAGCTGAAGATAGTATTTAAGGTGACAGCCTCCACAATTTTAGTGAGTTGCTCAGTTTTCCTGGGTTTTTCCCATGTATACATGTTATGAAGCTTTGTTTGATTTTCTCTTGTTATTCTGTCTCATGTCAATTTAATTTGTAACCCAGCCAGAAGGACCTAGAGGGTAGAGGAATTCTCTTACTCCCCTACAAATCCATCCATTTTTAGCTCTAATTTTCCCTTCTCTCCCTCTCCCTCCCTAGCTTCCTCCTAGCTTTCTCAGGCTTAGAGTCCACAACCTTTCCAGGACAGATTGACTTCTTCATTCACTACTATGGTTACCTCTGCTTTCATTTTCCAACACAATTTTATAAATTTTATCTTCCCCAAATCTGGAAATCCTTTGTCCACTGCTGACCTCCTCATGACTCTGCTATGATTGGTTTATATTTTTTCTATTCCTTTATATTATTTTAATGAAATTTCAGGAGGGAAGGGAGGCAAGTTCATGTGTTAGGTATAATGCCTTTAAATACAAGCTCTGCAGAGATTTGTGAAATTTAATTTTGGTCAAACAAAACCAGCTACACCTCTGAAATTTTTAAATCTGTTTAAATCATACAAAGCAGAGACAAAATACAAAAGCATATATTTTACAAATGTTGCCTTTTATTTTAAAATGGTATACTTTATTTTACTTTTAGTATGGTACAGCTTTTCAAAACAAATAAAAAGGCAATATTGTAGCAAATCAACACAAGACAATGTTCTACATATCCATCTTTTCTTCACCTATTAAAATATTTCATCCATTATACCCTAGTAATCCATAATTAATCCATGAGTTAGTTTGTCCTTTCTCAAATGATATTCTAGATAACAACCGTCCCAGTTATCCTGACTAGAAAAGAGGCAAAACTTTAAACTGAAACATCAAACAACAACAGCTTTTATTTTCCCTAAATACTCTTTCTAACAGAATTATTTGCTAAAATAAGGCAAAAAAAGTAAACAGAAAGAGCTGGGCATTTTGATGAGGATGTTTAGAACACCAAAATGTATAGATTTTATACATCTGAAAGCCTTTTTGTAGGAAGCCCACTAGTGACATTATCTTGCAAATGTTTAACTTAGAATATTGACTCCATAACCTATAATGTTTCTAGTGCCAAATAAGTATTTACATACATTCACATAAAGTAAATATTTCAAAGCCACGTAATGCTCTGGAATTCTCTATTATTATGAAATAAAGAGGAAAACCCACTAGAGAGTCTAACACTCCTGATTCTGAACATGCAGGAGGCATGCAAATGTAGCTTTTCCTGAGGCTATTATTGTGTAGATAATGAATGCCTTCCAGCACCAACATGTATTTCATAATAATTTAGAGTTTTAAAAGCACATGAGTGGGATGTTTGAGGACTGAAGATTTATCTACTTTTGGCTGAATGCATATGGGATTAGCTTTTAGTTTCCATTCAATCTCTTTAACCTGTTCTTGTTTACTGAAAATCTGTCATTATGTTCTGCTTTGAAACTTTCCTTTATGAAGGGCTTACATGCATTGCGTGGCATGTTATTTAGTCTCAGTGAATGATAAAAGCTCATTAAAGAAGGCATTAAATATAGAAAGACAAAGAATGGTTATTCCAAAACTCTGTCCTGCCAAGGACTACTTGTTCCTTCCCCAAACTTTTTTTTTCAATGCTCATACCTACCAATTTCTGGTTTTTCAAAGAACTATTTTATTTGTAGTTACATAATATACCAACCCTCTTTCCATTTCCTTTTTCATTTCCCCTTCAACAAGTGGAAAGGAAAACTACCAATATTCTAGTATAATAGACTTTTCAAATTAATGCTTGAGTTTCCATCGTCTTTCTAACTCTAAACACACGCGCACACAAGATGATAAACATAATGTGTACAAGAAATGGAGGAAAAAAGTAAAGATGTGAGCTGCTAGAGGTGCTAGACTTGTGGGTCCTCTGGGTCCAGAAATAGAAAAAGAAAATTAGGAATTTATCTCCAACAAGTAATAAAGAATAAATAGTCTCCAAAGGAGACAAAAGTCAGGAGTCAGGAGATATACTGAATTCCTGTTTTTAAATAGGAGCTATAAAAAGAGTCTGCAGAAAAGATGCCTAAAGTTCTAGACTAAATAAACCAGCAGATTTAGAAAAGGAGAGACAGTCTCAGACACAGTTGCTGAATGAAGACATCCACCTGATTGCTCCCTGATCAATTGTATTTCCACTATCAATCGTTAGAGAAGTCCACACTCTCACAATAGGATAAGATTCTGGCCTAGTCAGTTTTGAAAAACAATAATTTAGGGAAAAGGTGGTCAATCTACCAAGTACTAATATTTATTTTAGGGTGTGGATTTGACATTGCCTTAAATAATGAGTTAAGTTGAAAGCCTAGAAACAAAACAAATATATGCAGAAACAAAATATTTGAGAGAGATAACACTACAAATTAGTTCATGATTGGTGAATTATTCAATGAACGGTTTTAGAAGAACTGACAATTTGTATGTACAAAAACAAAATTTGATCTTTATTTTCACTATACTTCAAAAAATGTGTCCAATTAAAGACATAATATGGAAAATGAAATTTAAAAACTTTTAACATAGTGCAGCTGTATATATTTATATTCTGAGGATACTAAAAAATTACATTAAAAAAATCAAAACAAATTATAAGCCAAAAAATAAAAGATAGATACATTTGATATACATTAAGTATGTTTTAAGTCTATATAGGGAAAGATACCAGAAACAAAGTTAAAAGACAAATGACAATCTGAATAAGATATTCACACGGTATAAAATCAACAAATATTTGAATCCAAAGCTTATAAAAGTACTTATTTATAGAATATAGAGTTGTTATTCATTTTAATATATTTATATGCATAACTTCAAGTACCTAATAATATATTATAAATTAATGTGCAAAAATAAACTGTCACCCAGCATTCAGATTTTAGTTTCTAATGCTGTTTTGCTATAGAAGGAACTCTTGGAGAAATCACTGATTCTAGGAATGGACCAGAAATTATACAAGATGAGCTTGGAGATATTATGGTACCGAAAAGTAAAGTGCTCAGAAACCCTACAATGAGCAGGATTTGTCAAAGGAACACAGGAATCAACAAAAAGAGGTCGCAATAAGTAAAACGGAAACAATTTGACATTAAAGTAATATTGGATCATTACTGAGAATATAAAATGAGTATCCATAAGTCCATAGTGATATAAATAAATGATTTTAAATAAATAAATGAGGGAGAAGATACAAATCTCCCATGCAGAAGAATTCCAAATAATTCATGTAGATGTTTTGCACTCAAGTGTAGACTACATGCCAAAGAGTTTGAAAGGGGGACAAAAGAATAACCTCACAGTGAAGAATCCTGACAAATACAACCCTCAGCCAGGTAGTCAAGGTTAACATCGCGTGCCCTTGATATTATGTAATGAAAATGACATTTACCTCTGTGATAGTCTTCCTTAAAAAAAAAAAAACAAACAGTAATCATGAGAAAAGCATCAGACAAATAAAAAGAAAAGGATAACTACCCCTTAAAACTTTCCATCAAAACCATGGCAAGTGTGAGAAACTATTTTCTTCAAAGGGAGCCTACAATGACATGCCTACTAAATGTATACTAGCAAAAAGGAACCAGAACTTGAAGATGTGGGAAATTCTCTATGTAGCCATACTGTAAAAATGAGACAGCATGCTCTGGAGAAAACACCAAAAATTGCTGGACAATTTTTGCTAAAGAGATTAAGTGTGTGACACATGGATCCAATCAAACATCTCATCAGATGTTTGATGGACTAGAGATGTGGTTATCCAGAAAAGATCTATGGAGGACCCACTTGTCAATGGCTTGAACCTCCCTGAGTTACACAGGAGACTGACAGGTTTTGAGAATTTTATACCAGCACAAATGTTGCCAGCCTGGACTGAAAGGGGCAAAGAAGAGATGAAATGAAGAAAGAATGACTCTGAGGGCAGAGCCATGAATGCAAAGCACTGAGCTGAAAGCAGCTCCTTGGACTAAGAGGGTGGGGCCCCACCACAGTGAGACCCGAGGACAGGGAGCTTACAGAATGATCCAAGATCCTTCTGATTTAGATTTTGATGACAAATGCTGGAACAGTAAAGTGTCAGTCAAGATTTGGGGAGGAGGTCTAGAGGAAATTGACCCTGATTTGGACTTAGATTTTATTCTTGGCAGTAGCAAGATTATTTCTTCCAGAGCATTTGAACTATTATGCAACCAAATACAATATAGTCTTCTTAAAAATAAAGGTAACATAAAATATGCGTTGTTTATATTATATGGAGAAATAGGAATTAAATATTAAAATTTTAACAGATATCATACTTTAATTTTCCACAGTTTTCTTAGTCTCATTTTCTAAAATAAAATTATTTGCATTTTGTAATGAGAAAAAGGTTTTTATTTATAAGAAAAATATATATCATACCATATCTTATATATATTATAATACCACATTATATTAATCAATTTCTTGTGTGTATCAGGTCCATTAGAGTATTAGTGTAAAAAGAGTGATAATCTTATATAAAAGACCTAATTTCTGGATTTATTGCTGCCACTTAATGCTTGGACCTTAGACAAGCCACTTAACATCTCTAAGGCTATTTCCTGTCCTACATACCTCACAAAGTAGGTGTAAGAATCAAATAAGGTTACTTATAATGGTTCTGCAATTCTCAATGATTATTGAAAAAATAATTTTAACACAATTCTCAGTTTCATATATACAAGTAATATGCATTTTTAATTACATAGATATTTTAAAGTTTTTAAACTGTCACCTATCTTACAAAACATATTTATATTGGATCACAATAAAGCGGCACATTTATGTAAGAGTCTGTAAAAATAACCAAAAGACTGTAAATGTTTACAATTAAGTGAAATATACTTTGTATCTGTATCTGAGTTTGAAAATTTATTTTAAATTAATAAATGTCATGTTTGGTGAAGAGATTATAACTAATAAATGCTGAGATTTTGAACCAAATTACTTGTTCTAGATGCCATCTTTGGAATTTATTAACATTTGAGGAGTTTAGAAGTTGTTATTATTGTTATTGTTATTTGTTTTGATTTGGTTTAATTTTAAAGAAATTGATACATAATTTACCTTTTTGGAAAGGAAATATTCCAATCTCCATTGAACCAAATGAAAGCTTGGGCTTCATAGCTGGAAGTAACTAACATAAAGTTTTGAACTCCATTTTTCAAAAGCTCTTGAAAATTCTGAACAGGAAGAGGAGGTGAGAGAGAGAGATGTTGGATTCCCCTGGTAATTACCTAGCATTTGACCTAGGTGCACAGAAGACGTGAAGTTGCGCTTTTATTTCTCAGGAATTTATATTTAGTGTGTGACGTTTTTTATGGTTTTCACATAAATTCTGGAAAAGATAAAAGACAGGATCTATGATTGTAAAAACTGAATGTTCAGACTAATTCATCTTTTATATAATATAACACTTAGGAGAGTTCTTTGAGCATAGTAAAATTTCCATAAATATTTACTGAATAAATTATGTAATGAAGGAAATAAAAAATATCACTGATAGGAAGATACAAAGTATCTATCAACCAAAAATTTTCTTAAGCTTTCATTTATTAACTTCTTTTGGCAGGACACATTTTATATCTATGAGACATAATGATGACGTGTTATTTATGGAAGAGTTTTGATTTGATATTTGTCTAGATGTAACTAACTAAGCGAGAAAAATGTTATTTGAGCCTTTTTAGTATTCCATTTAAGACCAACATTCATATCTAGGCCTGAATAGAAATTACTAACAACATTGCACGACTATTGATACTACAGTTTCTGTAGTATCAATATGGAGTATCTATCCTTAGGTAACCTAGACTATTCAATCACATATTTCAGATAGTAGACTGAATTCTGAGATGTATTTATAGAGAAGTCGTTTTGGAAATATGTGGCCATTGTTATCATGGCCATGTAACATTAGGCCATGATGTGATATTTTTGCTCTATGTGTATAACTCTACCCATAGATTACTTTTATTTGGCATACACAGCATATGTTTGGCTTATTAGTATCAGTAAATTTACATGATTCTTACATTTGATTCTGTTGTTAAACATTAGAGTGAGTTCATAAAGTTAATAACTGATTGAAATTATC
Source organism: Diceros bicornis minor (assembly GCF_020826845.1). NCBI lineage: Eukaryota > Metazoa > Chordata > Mammalia > Perissodactyla > Rhinocerotidae > Diceros > Diceros bicornis. The sequence goes on from NC_080777.1 coordinate 19,521,117, forward strand.
CCCCTCAAAAAGAAAAAGTTTCATATAGTCTTTACAAATTTTTGTAGACCTCTTTATAACATGTTAGTTATTTATTCTAAGGCAGCCAATTTATCTCATAATATGTTATTTTTATTTTTTAATTTTTTGTAAGATTCACCCTGAGCTAACATCTGTTGCCAATCTTCCTCTTTTTGCTTGAGGAATATTCGCCCTGAGCTAACATCTGTGCCAATCTTCCTCTATTTTGTATGTGGGTCACCACTAAGGCATGGCTGACAAGTGGTGTAGGTCTGCGCCCAGCATGTGAACCCATGAACCTGGGCCCTGGAAGTGGAGCATGCCATGCTTAACCACTAGGCCACGGGGCCAGCCCAGTTATTTTTTAATTATTAGTACTGCCATGGTGACTAAGTGCCACAGCCATTACTCTTCCAACATCTTATGAAATCCTACACTGCATTTCTAGCAGCCGCTGATGTGAATTTAAGTCATCGTGTGGCTACTCCAGGCCAAGCACCAGCTCTCCCGTTCACACTACACACCAGGGAGAAGGTGTTCTGTGTCTTCACATAGGTGGGCAATCCAATCTCAGAATCCCATCCTGAGGGGCTGTGACAATAAATGCATTGATCAGGTTCCTGGTTGATGCTGAAAGAGGAGGAGTCCCATCTCTCAGTTAAAACCCATGTATGATTTTTTCAGGCCTAACCACAGGCAATTACAGAGGCTTTATCTGGCAGTCCTTATGGAGAAAGATGCCCTCCCCATCCTACATGTCTACATGTGGTGCACAGCCTGTGCATTGCTTCTCTGAAAGGAGGAGCTGCAGTCAAGAACTCAGGCCCCTCTGGCCGGTCATGCTCTTCACATACTTGCCTTCCTGGCCCAGGTACCTTAATTTCTAGGCTCCTTTATCTGAGTCCTGGGCAGAGGTCTTCCTCAGGCACCTCTGCTGAGACCTCTTTATGGCAGAGAAGAGGGGAAGCCTTGAAGACTCTTTTCCTCACTCTGACTCAGTACCCAGTACTTTTTTCCACTCCTAGCCCTCCTCCATCCCCTCCCCTGACTCCCAGGGTCCATAAAACTACAAGAGCCTTTTGTCTGGGGATCCCTCAACAGTGAGACAAACCCACCATCTGTGTGTCCACCTGGCCCTCAACCTGTACTCCATTCCATGGGGGAGAAGGAAACGGGGAGCCAACCTTTCTCAGGTTTTAGACTCTTGCTTATACCATCACAGGAAATGATTAAAGGCTTAATTCTTTCATGTTTGGCTTGTTGTTTTAACTGGTTGCTCCTCTCACACCTGGTGGCTCAGCTCTATTTCACATCTGAGCTCCTGAGAAAAGAGATGACACATTCAACCTTTACAAGGTTTTCGGTTGAGGAAAACCATCCAGGATGGGGAAGAGGGCTCACTCATAGAGAATTCCAGACCTCTACTGGACCTGGAAGGACAGGGGCAAGGAGAGAAACTGGAACCCAAGAGGGCAACTGTAAACAGAGCTGTATTTTTGTGGAGAAGTGTACCTCCTGTCAGAGAACCGGCATGGAGGATGATGGAGAATAAATATCCCAACTTGACTATTCTGCACTTCCAGATCCCATGCTAGCGCCTCCCCAGAAGCCCGTAATAAAGCAAATCCATTAGCTCAGCCCCCCAGAGTGGAAAGCAGAGTGGAGAAGGGTGGAAAGTGGATTTAAAGAAGCAAAGAGAAAATGTCCAGTATGTTTTTAACTTCAAAAGATCTTTGTTGCTGCCCATCACATATAAAACTGATTTAGTGTCAATTTGCATCACAAACTTTGTCTCCTACAGTCTGATAAAATTAACCTCTTTCTAACCCAAAATGCCAGCTTAATTTTCTTGGGAACATCTTTTGTTCTTCTTGGTCTGGAAAGTTCAACACTCAAATTAGAGTAGAGTTTCTCCTATTTGCCCTTCTGAGTACTGTGCAATTATTAAAACACAATCTCTTTGAGAATCCTTCCCTGAATATGCCAGATGACATCAATCCCGTTCTGATGTGAATGCCTTTAGCATACACTATCTATTTGCAAGAAAATACCATGGAATTTCAAGTTCCACAGCTTGCACTTGTTGTTTCCTCTATCTAGAAGTCTTTCCTTACCTCACGTGTCAGTGGGATATTTTGCCGTCTCGATTCAAGTGTCACCTTCATTTAAAAGCCTCTCCTCTCTCCCTAGTAAAAATGATGACTCCTGCCTGTATTTGTCAGAGTTTAAACATCAAAACCGAGGCCATTATAGATACTCCAAGCAGGAAGAGAGTTCATAGGAGGAATGGGTAATCAAAATATGATTGCAAAAGCTGGAGGAAAGAGGGTCACCCGAGGTGTCTATCAGCTGTCGGACTCACAGCTGGCTTTGAGTCAGAAGTTTCAGGAACTACAGAAAGCTGCTATTGGTGGTCACGGCTGCCTCAGCAAGAGAGGAAGATGATTCACAGAGAACATGCATAGGTCACAACAAAATCGCGTGTCTACTGAAATCCATACGCCCGCCCCCAAATGCTGAAGGAATAAAGATAAGGCTGTGGGTTCCTCCATTTTCCACATTTCACACAGCACTGCTTAGTGGCAGAGACTGAGCCAGCTTCCTGCTGGGGGAACTCTGGGGAAGGGATTCCCAGGCTGTAAGCCCCTATTGAAATCCATGTACTTCAATCACTAGTGTTGAAGGTTTTTATGTGTGTTATCCCAGTATTCTACGGAACCTTAACGTCTTTTTCAACTTAGTTGTTTAGATAATTTTTCATTAATGTAAATTAAGTAATTGTTAGGCCTAGACATAGCGAGGCCCCTCTGGCCAATCATGTTCTTCACATACTTGCATTCTTTCTATCTATCTATCTATCTATCTATCTATCTATCTATCTATCATCATCTATGCCAAATATATATACTAAATATATATGCTGAATATAGTAACAAAATAATTATGTGCCCTTGAAGTAGACTTACTCTCTGCAAAAAAAAAAAAAAAAGAAAGAAAGAAAAGCAAAGAAATACCGATTCTTTTAGATTTTCTATTTATATGCTATAATTCCGTGTCTCTTCCAATAGCTACTATATTCTATGGAGTAGTCTGGCCCACAATCAGTATTCAAAGGGATCACTGCTACGTTTTAAAACTGTGGCTTCAAGACCCCAATGGCAGCATCTTGAAATTCATCTCTTTTGAATCTTCAACAAATATGCCAGAATTCAATTTAAAGTAAGGAGATTCTTTTACAAAGAGCACTGACTTTTTTAAAAGAAGTAAAATATAGTAATTTGAACCAAGTTCTCAAGCTGGCTCTGGTAAAATGATAAACAGTTTTTATTGCTTTCAACCATTTAGATGAAAATAAAATAAATTTCAATCCTGGCTTATAGTAAACTAATGTATTTTGTTTTATGATGCATGGTACTATAAATCTTTACAATGATACAGCTTCAGAATTTCTACGGAGACATTTTCTTTAATACACTTTTAAATTTTACTAATACTATGATTGAAATACCTGTACCTGGCTAAATCTACTTTTCCATTCATCATGCTGCTTAATTTTACAGTCAGATAAAAACTAAAATGCTTTTTTGTTTTCCTTGCTGGCATAATAATTCACTTTTCTAAAAAATACAATGCATCCACTCTGTATTATTTAATAACTCAATTGACCTTGCAAATCTCTTCTCTCTACAAGTGATGTATTTTTACATATGCTTTGTGAAAATGGATCTTCTTCGTTAGTAAAATTAATCACAAAAGTGCATTAATGCAATAACAAACTTGACCTGATTTTTAGAAATATAGGCTACTTCCGAGTAAATGTCCCAAGATATGTGTGTCTATTGAACAATCTCACCTTCTTGGCAAGCATTTTAATAATACAATTTTCTCTTTTGCTCTGTTCAAAGCTCTACTTCTCTTGCTATTAAATTATACTTTTGGCTCACTGAAGTGTTTATGAATCAGCATTACTCTAAGTGAATCTATCTTCACTAGCATTAGTTTTAAATATAGAGAGTTTCAGTGAGTAGAAAAATAATAGTCGAATGTGAATCAAGAGTTTCCAATATAAATTATTAATCTTATCTCTTTTACAATCTACTGCTTTTCCTCTTGAGTCCTTGATGGTTTCACGAGTGATAAAGTAGTCATATATCTAAGTGTACTAGTCTAGAATAAGTGCTACATTTATTTAAGATTTCTAAATACATAATGGATAAGGAAAGAACAAGAAGTCCCTGGTTTTGAGTATTTGAGTGTAGAATAACTGTCTTTTGTTCCCTTGAAAAGAGGGTATTCAATACTCCAAAAAATATATATTTCTTAAAGAAATTTTTTGAGAGTAGGGTTTAAATAACAACTGGAGATTTATACATATTAATAAAATAATTGCATATCTACTGTCAGATTTATTTATTTTTTTAAATTCTAAATTATTGATATTTTTACCAGAATTATATATGTCAAGACTTTGTTTCAAAACAAACTCAGCTTTAAGTGAGTAATGATGGAGCCAGTCCTGATGGCCTAGTGGTAAAAGTTTGGAGCTCTCACTGCTTCGGAGGGCTGGGTTTGTTTCCCGGTCACAGAACCCCACCACTCGTCTGTCAGTAGCCATGCTGTGGCGGCAGCTCACGCAGAAGAACTAGAAGGGCATACAACTAGAATATACAATGATGTACTGGGGCTTTGAGGAGGAGAAGAAAAAAAACAGGAAGATTGGCAACAGATGTTAGCTCAGGGCAAATCTTTCCCCACCAAAAAAAAAAAAAAGACAGTAACGATGGTTAAAATTTTCATTGGTCCTATTATAGAATACTAATGGGCTATGGTCAAGTTTCAATTTAAAAAAAAAGCATTGGTATTCTTAAATTCCCCTCTTGCTATTGGCTTTGTTCTCCTTTACTTCATGTTCTAATTAATTGGTTTGTTGTAGTTTGCATTATAATCACAGTGTGCCCAAGAGTAAAGTTCCCCCTTTATTTTACCTACTTGCAAGTGGGTTTTTTTTTTAATCTTTTGAGATTTATTATAATTAATGTCAGCACAATGAAACATTGTTTTCTATAATGATTAAATTAATTCAGCTCTTTCCAGGTTAATTTACTGAAGCTCTATGGTGCATATTATTTTAGAAATCACACTTAAAATCACATGTGTGAACTGCCCAGATATAATACACCATCTCATTTCAATTCTTAGTGTCAGAAATGAGTTTAATAAGGAGAACACTGGCGGAGAGTGTGAGGCACAATATATTTGTCATTAACTGTATTGTTTATTTGTATTCTACCTACCTTCATCTTCTTCCATAATTTTGCTCAAATTTTTTGTGAAATTTTGTTTCAGTGTCATAAAACTGAGTTATTGTTTTCAAATCTCTCTTTTTTAAAAATTTTATTTATTTATTTTTTTTTTGAGGAAGATTGGCCCTGAGCTAACATCTGTTGCCAATCTTCCTCCTTTTTTCCATTTTTCTCCCCAAAGCCCCAGTAGATAGTTGTATGTCATACTCGTACACCCTTCTAGTTGCTCTGTGTGGGATGCCGCCTCAGCATGGCTTGATGAGCGGTGTGTAGGTCTGCGCCCAGGATCCGAACCAGCAAACCTTGGGCCTCCAAAGTAGAGCACGCAAACTTCACCGCTATGTCACCAGGCTGGTCCCAACAAGTTACTATTTTTATAGTCTAATTAAATGCACTGCTATATTTTATCAATATTTGTTCTCATCATTGTTTCTTACATGCTGACTTTTCCCCAGAAAGTTACTTTTCTTCTTACTGAATATCCTTTAATAAAATTGTAATGAAAGTCTGTACAGACTAAATTACATTGCTATTTTTATGTCCAGATATGAATGTATTTTCTCCTATGAATTACAGTTTAATTGATAAGAAAACTTTAAAGGGAAAGTGATATTTACTCAACAAATCTAATATTGTGCTGTACTACATTTTTGCTTATGAGACATTTGCTCTCAATCTAATTGGCATTGCAGTATAGATAGTATATTTACCCCTTTATTAGCTTTTAAGATGTTTCTTTGTAGACTGCTCTTCGATTCTAAGTAGTCTAGATGTAGAATCATTTTTATTTTTCTTCTTCAATATTTATTTGCACTTTCAATCTGGGAACTTTATTTTAAGCACAAGTTCAATTTAATTTTGCCTTTCACATTTGGTCTTTAATCCACTTGGAATAGATATTATTACATGGTGTGATATATGTATCTAATTTCAGACCTTTTCATTTGTTTTTTGCAAATTGACACCGTTACCTAAACTTTACTGAAGACCCATCTCTTCTCTCACTTTTCTGCAGCATCAAGTCAGTCATAATTAACTTTCCATGTATGTGTAGGTCTATTTCTATACTTTCTGCTGTTTTATTTGTCAATCTGTCCATTTGTTGCCAATTCCATACTGTCAATTATTATAACTATAATTTTGATATGGTAGTTCCCTCCAGCTTGTTTTTCCTCTTAAAGTGTTTCTTGAATATTCTTATCCATTTGCTCTTTTTTATAAAATCAATTTGTCATTTTTCAAAAAATACTGCCAGAATTTTGACAAGACTTGCATTGAATATACTGATTAATTTTGAGAGAATTAACATCTTTCATTGCAGTGAATCTTCCTATTTGTGATCTTCTCCTTTAAAACATTTTTCTCAAATTTTATTAAATTTGCCACTTACAGTTCTGATTTCCTCCTCAAGAATACTTGGGTTTAGATATCTATGATATCTTCTCCACAATTGCTATCTTCTTTCTTGTTTTTCCTTCTCTTTCTCCATTTACCCCGTGCTGTGGGAGAATTTCCCAAGTTTTTCTATATCACTGATTCGATCTTTAGCAACAACAATTTAGCATTTTACCTCTTGAGGCTCTACAGTTGTCCCTTGGTATCTGCAGGGGATTGTCTCCAGAACCCCTCATGGATACGGAAATCCTCGAATGCTCAAATTCCTTATATAAAATGACATAGTATTTACATATAATCTATGCACATCCTCCTGTATATTTTGTCATCTCTAGAATACTTATAGTACCCAACGCGACGTAAATATTATGTAAATACTTGTTATACTATATTGTTTAGGGAATAATGACAAGAAAAAATTCTGTACATGTTCAGTATAGACGCAACCATTGTAGGCCTTTCCATCCGTGGTTGCTTCAATCTGCGGATGTGGAAACCACGGATACAGAGAGCCAACTATATTCAGACTTGGTGTTTGAAAAGAAACAAATTGTTCAGTTTTCCAATGTTTCTACCCTTATCACACTCAATGTCTGTTCTCAGATGAATGAATTATGGCAGGTAGATGTACACAGCCCAATCATCATTGCATAGCAGGTATTCCCACCCACAAAACTTTACTGAAATACAGAAGTCTCCTAGTTTCTGACCCCTCTTCCTGAATCTTTTATTCTCTGGATTATGTAAAAAACTACAATTCTCTCTATGGTTCGCCATTATGATTTTAAGATTTTGGTTCCCACAGATAAGTTTGACTTTGGGGGGACGATGCCTTTTGAGATGCAGAGTGTTATTCTACCTTCCTTTCTGCTGTGCTCTTTTGTTTGCTCATTTAAGGATGTTTGATGGAAAGAAAATGATTGATCATCCAAAAAATATCTATTGTACTTCTCTTATGTATCAGGTATTGCACCAGACTCTGGGGATAGGATGATGATCAAAAATAGATCCTCCCCTTGCTCCTAAAGGAGCATCAACTTCCTGAGAGAGGGAGGAAGAGGGATAAGGCAGAAGTAGTCCCATTGATGGATATGAAATTAAATCTCAGATATGCAGTCTGATGGAAACAGCATTTTAACAGGGGACTCATTATTTGGGCAGTAAAATGTCTTCTTTGAAAAAGTATTATTTAACCTAAGCAATTCTTTCAAAGACAAATTGAATCTGACAAGTCTTCTGGTTGATAAAGGCCTTGGGTTTCTTAGTCAGAGGAAACACTTTTTCTCCCTTAAGTTCATCTTCATAATAAGTTAGTAAAAATCCCTCCCAGATTCTGGCAATACTTTGTATGGAATTTTAAGTTTTTTAGGGTTATGAGTTTTTACCTGCTCTGTGTTTCCATAGCTATTTTAGTAGGAAGATTGGAAAGACTGCCCCAAGGGCTGCTTGTTGTACGCCATTTAATTCCAGAAATCTTGCATTATTTATTAAGAAAAGAAAAATACTCAGTTCTACTGCATACCTATACTGCCTTGTTAATGTGAATTTAGAACTTAGCCATTGACTGTCTGTAAGTGATTCACTGACACATTTACAAGCCTGTGCTAAAGAGAATCGTGATCTTTTACCCAATTTGTAAACTCTTTTAGGGTTTGTTTTAAAATAATAATAAGAATGATTACAGTCGTTTTGATGATATAGATAACGATGCCTCTGGCTAATATTTCTTATTTACTATGAGACAGGTAATGTGTTTTTCACTTTACTTACATCATTTAATCCATTGTATAACATTCTGCAATAGGCAGAGACAAGATTTCAACTAACATCCATGTTTTTGAATCTGTGATCCTTGTTATGTTCCATTGCTTTTTTCAGTGAGTGAGTTCATTCCTGAACAAATTATACCATATTTAATCAGCATCTATGTACAAATGTATGTCCAGTATTTTTCCCAGGCAGGCAACTTGTATATCACATACTCTGGTTCAAAACTGTCCACGTGGAAACTCCTTTGTCTTAGTGTGAAATATCTTAACTGGGGACGTTTGGGAAAAGCAAAGGGAGAAGGATAATTGTTAGTGCTGGAACTGCCAGTAGAAAAGTATGCAATGAATACAAGGAAGGCAGAAGATGATAAAAGAATAAACAATTAGATTGCGATAAGCAGCTAGCTGATACCACCTATATTTTCATCTATCCTCATATGATTTAGAACTAGAGTTGGATTTTTGTAGCAGCCAAAGCCAGTAGTTTCTCAACCTGTGATTATTGTCAGTCTTTACCTTGTACACAGGAATATGAGTGTATGTATCTATGTATGATTTTGTGTGTGTTTATTGGATGTTTGCAGCCTTTAAACCCCTTGGATTTTGCCTTTAAGTGAAAAAAATCTATTTATTTTTGTTTAGATCCTATATCTATTTTTTTTATCTGGGTCCTATTTGAATTTCTTTTCAATTTGCCTGTGCTGTTATATTTTCCTAATGTGACCAATGGAAATCATCTAGACCTGGAAAATCTAAAACCAATTCCAGACCTGGCTAATATTTTTGCCAAGAATAAATAGGAAGTTGCCATCACTCTCTATGATATTATTTGCAACTGTTCCAAATTTCCGTGGAGTAAAATGACTGATAGGGAATTACTGTTTTAAGGTGAAGGTATCTAACTAAAAGGGGAAGAAAGTGTGGGGCTTATGATATAAAATAGAATGAGTACTCAATAAGGGCACGTTTTCTGGTCTGTTTTGTTCATTAATGTACTCTTAGAAGCTAGACCATTGCTAGCTCACAATAGGTTCTCAATACATAGTGGCTGACTAAAAATTTTAAAGTATTTAAATAAATAAATATACTAAATATTAAAATGAAAAGTGAAAAGAAAGAAGGGAGAGAAATTCGGCAATTCAGCTTTAGCTGTATAAGTTGATCCAAATGGAGGCACCAGATGGACTCTATTCTCGAATACTACTGGGAAATTGGGCTAGATGTGCAGAAACAGGTAAGAGTGACTTTTTAAGTTGTGCTCCTGTCTGACATGGAATTATTTTGGTGGTGAAAGCTATAAAATCCTGTCTATTAGGAGAGGTGAGAGTTATAGACATTTAATGCACTGATTCAAGTTTCACCTTGATTTTAATCAAATGCAGGAGGATATTAAAATTTCATCCTAAGTTTTTTCCATCAAAACATGCAAATTACCCTTTCAGGTCTTTAACTACACTGAGATATAGGACCTAACAGGTTATGAAATGAAACATAATTATGGGCCAAGGACATTTTTCTTTCAAAACCTTTATAATATAAAACTTGAAAATGTTTTATGACTCTTCTATATAAGTAGCAACTAAACTTTTAAAAAGTAGGGTACTTTGTGCAAATTATTTTAAAATTTCCAACTTGGTAAAAATAAAGACAGAACTCTTTGTATTCAAAAGTCATTATTCACACAAACCACTTAGTCATTTTTGCATTTTTTCAGATTGAGTTTGCTATTACTATTCTAGATAGATGGAGGAATGAATGGATGATAGATAGATGGATAGACAGATAGATAGATAGATAGCTATGAAAAATTAATTTATGCTGTTTCTTAATGTGAAATAAGGACATTCATTCTCAATTATTGTTATGATTTTTCTTTGTTTATCTCCCTAAGTACCTGATGTTTTCCTAGTTGACCCAGAACATCCATCTGCCAGTTTGGATGGGATGAGGAAAGGAGGTGATGAGGGGTGTGGATTTAATATATAGAAATACAGAACACAGGTAATTTTCAGCTTCTTACTTGTAAAATAGGATTATTAAAGTAGAAATAATCTCACAAGTGAGCCATGACTTTTCTTTAAAAGAATATGATATATATGTGTTGGTTACCTCCAATCTTTCTTCTTTTTCTTCAAATTTTACTGTGGTAAGAACAATTAACGTAAGATCTATCTTCTTAACAAATTTTTAACTGTACAATACATTATTGTTGACTATAGGTATGATGTTGTGCAGAAGATCTCTAACAATTGTTCATCTTGCTTGACTGAAACTTTGTGCCTCTTGATTAGTAGTGCCCCTTTTCCCCTCCCCCCAGCCCCTGGCAATCACCATTCTACTCTTTGACTCTATGAATTTGACTATTTTAGTTATTTCATGTAAGTAGAATCATGCAGCATTTGTCTTTCTGTGACTGACTTATTTCACTCAGCATAATGTCCTCAAGGTTCACTCATATTGTGACGTATTGCAGAATTTTTTTGTTTTCTTAAAGGCTGCATAGTATTCCATTGTATGTATATGCCAGATTTTCTTTATCCATTCATCTACCAATGGCATTTAGATTGTTTCTACATCTTCACTATTGTGAATACTGCTGCAATGAACATGGGGGTGATAATGTTTCCTGGAGATCTTGATTTCAATTCTTTTGGATAGATACCCAGAAGTGGCATGATGGATTGTATGGTATTTCTGGTTTTAATTTTTTGAGGAACTTCCATAGTGTTTTCCATAGTGACAGCAGCATTTTGCATTCCCACCAACACTGTGCTAGGGTTCCAATTTCTCCACATACTTACCAACACTTGTTGTCTTTAGTTTTTTGGTAACAGCCTTTTTGACAGGTGTGAGGTGATACATCACTGTGGTTTTGGTTTGCATTTTCCTAATGATTAATTAGTGTTGTTGAGCAGCTTTTCAAATACCTGTCGTCTATTTGTATGACTTTTTAGAGAAATATCTATTCGAGTCCTTAGTCTATTCTTTAATTGGCTTATTAGTTTTATTATTATTGAGTTTTAAAAGTTCTTTATATATTTTGGAAATTGACCCCTTATCAGATATATGGCTTGCAAATATTGTCTCACATTCTGTAGGTTGTCTGTTCACTCTGTGGACTTTTTCCTTTGCTGTGCAGAAGCTTTTTACTTTGATGTAGTCACACTTGCTTATTTTTGATTTAGTAGCCTGTGGTTTGGTGTACTATCCAAAAAATCATTGCCCAGACCAATGCCAAGAAGATGTTGTCAATTTTTCTTCTAGGAGTTTTATAGTTTCAAGTCTTACGTTTAAGTCTTTGATGCATTTAGAGTTGAATTTTTGTGTATGTCGTGAGATAAGGATTGAATTTCATTCTTTTTCGTCTGGATATCCAGTTTTTCAATACCATTTGTTGAAGAGACTGTCCTTTCCTCATTGTATATTTTTGGCACCCTTATCGAAGATCAATTGACTGTATATGCATAGGTTTATTTCTGTGCTCTCTATCTGTTCCATTGGTCTATATATCTGTACTTATCACAGTACCATACTGATTTTACTATTGCGGCTCTGTAATATATTTTAAAATCAGAAAATGTGAAGCCTCCAGATGTGTTTTTCTTTCTCAAGATTGTTTTGGTCATTTGGGGTCTTTGGGGGCTCCATTTGAATTTTAGAATTGTTTTTTCTATTTCTATAAAAAATGTCATTGAGATTTTGATGGGGATTATACTGAATCTATAGACTTCTTTGGATAGTATGGATATTTTCACAATATCAGGTCTTCCAATCTGTGAACACAGGATGTCTTTCCATTTGTTTGTATCTTGTTTAATTTCTTTCACCAATGTTTTGTAGTTTTCAGTACATAAGTTTTCACTTTCTTAGTTAAGTGAGGACAAGTACATAACAGTAATATTGAGGCCAGAGAAAGGAGTCTTTCATTCAAATCTTTGATGAGGATTCTCATTAAATATGGCTTCTTGTGCTGTTCTGCCCAAACCTCCCAAAATCTTGAGGCATAGTCACAGCAACTTATCCAGAGAGCAAAATCATACTGAGAAAGTCTCTTGGGTTTAGTTTTCTTGTTCTACCTAAAGCTCCAGGTGATGTGAATGCTGAGTTGAGATCTAATGAGCATTTCTGGAGGTCCAGTATAATAACTAGATAACTCCACAGCAAGGGCTGGGTGTGGGCAAATGGGCCAGGAAATGGACAGAGAACAAAGCACTCATTTTAATGTTTATAACTGTCAACAGTTATGGTTAGGCTAGAATAATCCAGAAAACACTCTAGTAACTCAACTGAGATTAAATAAAAATAAGATGGAAGCATAAATTACACCATTTGTAGACTGCAATCAACAATGCCGACAGAGCAAACCATACTCAAGTAAACATAAGACATTGCCTTCAATCAGCTGTACCAGCAAGGGGCCAAAGGGGCAGTTCTTCCTGGAAAGATAACTAGGAGGATGCAGTAGATGATAAGTGAGAAACTGAAAACTTTCATGTAAATTAGAGCCTCAAATTTTATAAAAAGATTTATTAATTATAAAGTGGAATAAATTTAAAATGCATTGGCAAAGATGTTTTTTCCACTAAAAGCAAGTAGAGGTGTTGATAGAGACCATATCAGCTATAGAACAAATAAATAAATAACACCAACTCTGCAGATTTTAGTTTTAATGAGTTAAATTTTATCCCATTACAGATGTATCTTAAGAAGAATATAAATTGTGAAAGATCGTAGACACTCTTTTGATAAAGGTAATCTACCTGATGAATTCAAATAGCTGAGGCATTGGGTTAGTATCAGTAATATCAGTGATTAAAGAAAAAAATCAAATCCAAACTTAAGTAAAGAGAGACTTTATTCAAAAAGACAATTGGAATAGAGAGAATGCCCCAACTGTAAGACTAGCAAAGTCTCAAAATCAGACAGAAAAAAACTTTTATTAGGAGAGGTAAACAGGGCTTGTGGGAAGTTTGTGGGGGCATAGGCAGCCACATGGTGTGGGGTGAGCTGATGGTATGGGAGTAGCAGTTTAACAGCGAATTTTCTTCCCCCTTCAGTCACCTGATTTTTGGAATGAGCCGTGAAAAGAGAATATTCTGGACTTTAGTAATTGCTTAAGCTTAGGTGCAAGCCAAAGTTCAGGAACATGTGGGGAGAAGAGAAGCCTGACTAAAGTTTTATCTAGCCAAATCAATAGGCAAGTAAGGGTAATTGTGAGCACTTGGTCATAGTATGAACTCCAGGATAGATAGATAGATAGATAGATAGATAGATAGATAGATAGATAGATAGATAGATATGGGCACATATGTGTAAGTAGCTTTATGTATATTTTCTAGCTCTGTCAACTGATAGGGCCCAGAAGCAGTGACACCCCAGAAGCCATGAGAATATGTGGCACCCAGATTTCGGGTTTCTAAATACTAATCTCAAATAAAAGGAACGAGGGCTCTTTGGAGGAATGTCTGATTCCACGGCTGGGGCAGAGAAAATACAAGATGAATCTGGAAATACTTGTGGTGCAACAAGTAAAATTGTCTAAAAATGTTGACTCCGTACTAAAAAGCCAACTTAAAGAAGCTCGCAATAACCAAATCTGAGACAAATAGAGCAAAAAAATAAATAATGATAGTAATGAGTTAGAAGTGTTATAATAAAATAAATATCCATGAATCCAAATTGAAATAAATGATTGAATAAACAAACAAATAAGAAAGGAAACCTCTTCCATATAGTTGAATTTTAACTAATAAATATAAAAGGAACGATGAAAATGTAAATATCACCATTAGTCAAAAACCACAGTAATAATTAGTGTAGACAAGTATTATCATAAGACACTAAAATTTGAGGGCAAATGTATGATGAGAACTAGGACATTTGCATAGTCTCAGATTACCTTATCGCTAGCTAATCATTCACCAGGAAGTGTAAAATAATAGCTTTATGGGGAGAAACTTGGCAGACACCACTCTAACCAAATTTGTGCAAAGCACTCATCTTTCATTCTATTTCGGGTGCAAGCCTTCTATTTCATAAAATCCTAGTAATATATTTCTGCCTTTATTCACCATTCAAATTTACTTATAAGTGTTTTTAGTCTTCCTTTTAAACTTGTTTTTATTTTAAGTATTTTCTTTAAATTGACCTTCAACCTTTTCTCATTGTATTGTTCTTTTTTCTCTACTGATAAGAATATTTACAAATGAATATACATTTTCATGATTTTCATTTATTAGGCAGTGTGATTCATGAGCTATTTATAGTATTTTCTTGGAGTCAGGCATCTGAGCAAACACCATCAAATTTTCAAGTGACAATGGTAAAATATGTCAAAATACAGCTGTACTGACTGGTTTTAGACGGTTGGTAGCTGCATGAGAATGGATGGCAGCAGCTTGTCTGTGAGATCAAGTGTTAAATTTGTATGATTAAAGATGCTAAATATAAAGACAAATTATCTTTCAGCTATCAGTGAAGACTGAAAATTCTAGCAATTCTGCCTTTGATAGAAATACAGGACAAAGAAAAACACATGGTGCTTAAATAATTGCCCGTGTGTTTTTATATTTTTATGGATATGATGATATATATATATAAGGCAGGAAACATTTCAAAACGTTCAAACATGCCTGTGTTGACTTCTTGAGATTAATTAGATACTACCATGAGTGAATTTGATAGGATGAACAATGTAATTTATTTTCTCCTTTACGTTTAGAAGAAACATAACTTTCTCTCCAGCCATCTTCTCTATTACTCACTTGCTACAGCTTCTTGAGATGACAATTCCTGCCCACTGCCAATTACTCTTTATCATCTTGGTGTTTGGCTTTGGACAAAACTGTTTCTTTTTTGAGAGTAAGTGAGGAAGTTCCTTTATTTGGTCAAATTAGTAATGTCTTTATTTTAGTAAAATCAAGCCAGGATACTAAACCAAAAGGCATCCCATAAGAGGCAGACCTGCAGTATATGAAGTAGCCGGATCAGATTACCCTGTATATTAAACATGGGGAAATGTGCTTAGATCCTCTCTATTGGGGAATTTAGTGAGAGAAATAGAGAAGTTAAGAATAACGACCCACAGGATGCGAGGGCCTTAAGCAGAATCTATTAGGCAATAAAATCAATGAGTAAATAGAAGCCATAAATTAGGAGTAAACGAAGAGTAGAAAGGATTTAGCATGATTAGAAGAAAAAGAGTAACTAGAAGAAGAAGCCATAGAGAGAAAAATAGGTACATTTTTATCATTGGAAGTCATTGTGACCTGAATGATTGTCCAGTTCTCCCTAAGACAGCTCTTTTTTATGTCCTAGGCATGCATCCTTATTTAAATCTATTAATTTTAGCAATCTGATTGTCCACACCTTGAAACTTTTAAGAGAATAATACAAATATCGTATAGTGCAAGAGGGTTCACAAATAAAAAATAAAGTGAAGATAATAAAAAAACTGGAAATTTGCTCAGAATTATGCAACATGTTCCTGAAGTACCTGAAGCTTCCAACACTGAACAAGACAGTGTTACATGTCAACTGCAAATGTTAAATCTAAACCAGTGGTCCTCAACTGGGAGTAATTTTCCCCCCAGTATATTTGACAACGTTTCAAGAAATTTTTGATTGTCACCAAAGAGGGGTAAGGGAGCTGCTACTGGCATTAGTGGGTGGAGACCAAGGATGCTGCTAAACATCCTACAGTGCACAGGACACTCTCCTGCAAAACAGAGACTTATCCAACCCAAAAGTTGATAGTGCCAATCTTGAGTCTAAATGCTTATCTAAACCAAGACAGGTTGGGTCAAAACAAATTAAAACTTTCTACCTTGAACTAATTTTGATCAAACTATTTCAAATCAATAATTACTCTTTTATCTATATTCTTCTATTGTAAATATAATCGCCATAATTGAAAAACATCTAAAACTAAACATGCAAACCTCCAGAATGTAATGCTTTGAGTATTTTGTTTTGAAAGATTCTACCTTTTATGCAAGAAAAAGCATATTGTGAGAAGTTTCTTTGAATTGCATTATTGCCATTTTGCTGATGTAAGTAAAGGAAACAGGCTGAAATAGATACTTTTAGACAATAGGGAAATCAATGAAAGTAACGAACTTGCAAAGTCAAGTCCGTCATGACTCTTATAAAGCAAAATGTCCAAAGCCTATTTTCCTGTAGCTCTGATATGTCTAAATGTGAATATTTTGGCCTTCGGCAGATTGATTATTCATTTGATAGCTATTCTTTGCATGTAAATGATTAATAATAATCTATTATAGACGCATTAGAGTTATACGTGTTATAAATGTTTACCTAGTATGATTTCAACTTCAGAGACTAAAATCCTTTCTTCCCTGACAAAAGAAAAAAAAATCATTCAACTGTTATTTCATAGTCATTAGATTCTACCATTAGAAATGTAAAAACCCTAGGGCAGAACAACCTATTGAACTTGACTAGTCATGTTTTAATAGGAATAAATCAGAACTTTTATAGATTCATGTAGGGTTAAAATTCTTGCTTTTTTAGGGTGGAGAAAGAATAAAGCAATTCAGAAGAGAGGATTCAGGCTTTAGTAGGTGACTTGGATATGGAAGGGGACAGCCATAAGGAAACATGAAGCTCTGAATATGTGGTACGAAAGCATAATCCATGGAATACTTCATAATTTGAACTAATGCTCCTCCTGAATCATTTAAATTTATTTAATAGTAAATAGTAAACCAGCTTATTTTTTTTCCTTACCAAAATCTGGTAAGGGTGCTGTGACAATTTTATATATGTGGAAATTATGGTTTACGGTCATTCATCAATGTGTCCAGGGTCACACAGTGAGTGCATGGCAGAGAAAAGGTTTGAATTAAGGTCTGACTGAAAAGAAAGTATATAGCTTTTAAAATTTGCTTTTCAAAATCTTTTCATGAAGACTGTGAATGAATTCTTAATGAGTGGTCATAAAGTAAACTAACATTCATTGAATATTTATATGCTGAATACTGTGCTAGTGTCTTTATAAAAATTACTTTATTCAAAATAATAGCTTTATCATTTGTTAGAGAAGTGATCAGAAATAAATAACAAAGAATTAAAATTCAATAGCTTAAAGAAAAGATGTTTATTTTTTTGGCAACAAGAATTCCATGAGATGCAATCCAGCCCTGGTGTTTGTTCACCAAGTCCCTGAAAAGTCCACCAAAATATCTTTTTCATAAAATAAAAGCAAGTTTATTGCTCACTGCATGAGAGAGACCACCACCTTGCCAGAATCTTAGCAGATACTTAGAGTAGGGAGAGCATAAAATTATAGTTACAGATTTTTCATGTCTAGTTTAAGATGGCTCTCTCAATGTGGGGACCTGTTTGAGACTCAATGTTGGGGTAGAATTCAAGTTATATTAGTTTAGGGTTAGTGAACATGGGGAGGCAAGTATTTAGAAGGGAATTTTGAAGAGTAGACCATCAGTTGATAAGCTGGTTTGCACTATCTATTTTTCTGAGAAGAGAGAACTGAGGACTAGCTGAGTAGTCTGTTGTTCAGATAAACAGATCAGGGTATGTTCCAAAATAACACTAAAGTAAATTGCAATGTCATCTGGACAAGAGTTTTTTGGATTAACAAAGTCGCATTAATTGTACACATGTTACCTCTCCTACTTTAGCTCAAAATTGTCATAAAGTCAGGTTTCTTTTTCTTTAATTGGAGGGTAACGTGAACACTCCCAATTGTCATACCCACATCCCAGATATTAGAAAGAAAAAAGAAAAGAGAAAGTAGAAAGGGACAAAGTCTAGATCATCCAAGTCTGCCTTTTTAAAAATGTTTTTCCAAAATTTCTATATTTTGCTTTATCCCATTGGTCACAACTAGGTCTTATGACGAGTGTTAGCTAAAAGGAAACTGAGAAGATAAATCTTTAGGCTTTACAGCCTCTAAAGCAGAGGAAGGAAGGGAAAAGAGGTTGTGAATTGATTTTGTGTTGTTAATACACTGTTTTGGTTGCAAAACTGATTTTAGCTGAATAATTTCCTAGCTGTCAGTTATTAATATTAGTAAGGTATTATATTGAAATACACTATGTCTCCAGGCACTCTGTTGTGTTATTTACATGCTTCACTTCGTGAAACTTTACTCCAAGCCTATTTGGTAGATAATAGTCTTATTCCTTTTACAGATGAGGAAACTGATTGCAGGCAACTTGCCTAAGGACACAAAGAGCTAACATATGTCAGAGATGGAATTTAGAACCCAGAATGACTTTTCTCAGCTATTCTTGTTATAGCCACTGCTTCTGTCACCAACAAGTTGCCTCCAGAAACTCAAAGGTGGGTTTGGAAGCGATTAACTGTTTTTCCAAGTTGTTTCTTTTCCTTTTGTGTGTGAAGGAGATGTAACCACCAGCCATCCTGAAACTGACCAGGCCTCACCGCAAGAGCTACGCCCAGGACCTTTGCCTTATTTTTAATGCAAAAATCTCTCCAGGAGGTGCTTAGGCCTCATTATGTGGAAACATGTTCTCCAACTGAGTCTGTGCAAGCGAATACCTGCCTCTCTCTGTTGAAAATTCATTCCCCAACCTAATAAAAGTTCCTGCTTTCCTTTGTTCGAGGACACCATGACTTTGGAAATGATTCCTCATGGCCTCCTATTTGCTGCAAATACACTTTACTTTGTGAGACAACTTCTACTGGTGAAGAGACTTATTTAACTCACCAGGAGGGGAACCCACTTGGTTTGGTATCACTTCTTCAAATAGAAAGTTGTAATAGTCAACCGTAATGGTCATATTAATTGTGATTCATTAATTATGACTAATTAATAGGGCCGGCCCGGTGGTATAGCGGTTAAGTTTGTGCACTCCACTTCAGTGGCCCTGGGTTCGAAAGTTCAGATCCTGGGCACAGATCTATGCACCGCTCATGAAGCCATGCTGAGGCGGGGTGCCACAGAGAGCAACTAGAAGGATGTATGACTATGACATACAACTATCTACTGGGACTTTGGAGAGAAAAAAGGAAAAAAGGAGGAAGATTGGCAACAGATGTTAGCTCAGGGCCAATCTTCCTCAAAAAAATAATTATCACTAATTAAATATCTATACTCAAATAATTTCTCATTATAATCAGAACTTCCTATAATCAGATAATTTAAATTTGTCTAAGTATCCAGAATATGTTTTTTACATGATAAAGTCTGTCTTTTTAAAAAATAAATTCCACCTGATATGTAATACTTAGAGTATCGTAGTATTTTTTCATATACTGAAGCCAGTGAAATGGAACAGGTGTTATGAGCCACGTTTTTGTTGGCAACTCTTATCACCCAAAAACATATATTCAAAGTAATTTAATAATTTCATCTTGTATGTTGCAGATTCAAAAATATTTTTAAAAACTCATCTTAAAAACAAGTCAGCATGAATTTTTCCTTTCATATAATATCTCTACAGCTGATTATTTTAACTAGCAATCTCAGTAGAATTTCAAGTTTAGTAACATCATTTTCTCTCACCATGATGCAAAATTCTTCCATGTTTACATTGTAAAATCAACTGATTCAAATTAGAAACACAGTGTCTCCTGTTTCTTTTTCTGAGGCTGTTATGAAAACATAATTTGTCATCCTCTCATGAAACAGTTAAACCAAAACCAAGTTAGATTAACAATAACAAATATCTATTACAGTTAGTATCTTGCGGATTTTTTTTTTTAAACCACTGCTTCTTGTACTGCTGATTGTAACTCAGGGTTGAGAGTCTGACCATGACCTTAGAGATTTGTTGGGGTGAGTAGATCACATGGGAATAAAAACCTTCACTTGCTTTAGACAAAACACTTAAAAATTAGGCCAAACACATTGCTCCCATACAGAACTGGACTTTTATATGTATGGAGCACACAGTTGCCAGAAAGTCTTGAAAGATATTTAGAAAAGTCATTTTATCAACATAACAAAAAAGGGCACAGGCCAGCTCCATGGCATAGTGGTTAAGTTCAGCACGATCTGCTTCAGTGGCCCAGGTTCGTGAGTTCGAGTCCTGGGAGTGGATTTACACCACTTGTCAGTCATGGTGTGGTGGCGACCCACATACAAAATACAGGAAGATTGGCGCAAATGTTAGCTCAGGGCTAATCTTCCTCAAGCAAAAAAAGAGGAAGATTGACAACTCATGTTAGCTCAGGGTGAGTCTTAAAAGGCAAAAAAAGTCCCCCCAAACACTGACCTGTCTCTATGATTGCAATCCATGAGTATTTTTTAAAAATGAAATATATGAAGACTTCTGTAAGTATGAATCATCTCCAAAGCATAACACCTTATGCCATAAGTTATTAATGAATTCTTTGTTAAATTAGCGACTGTGTATTCGATTGGCTATCTAACTGCTGGGCAGGGACCATAGAGGGTAAAAATCAGACAGAGTCAATATGTGTAGTGGTCTTGTTTTCATTACTCTTCTTGCTCATAGACTGTTCTAGAATGGGCTAGCTAAAGGAAGAATTGGCACATTAGGAAATCTGCCTTGTCCCTGGGAAAGTTTGAACAAATAGGTAATGTACTCTGGCAACTATGTCATTTCTTTTCCTTCAATACTGGCATATATGAATAGCATCTATGAAGAAAAATAGCCATTCAAAGTATCTTGTTCTCGGAAAGTTCCACAAAATAATCATGGGGGAACAATTAATTTATTTCCTAAACTTGTGCTTTTAAAGCCTAATTCTGATCCCTGCTTGCCTTCCTGCCTGCCTGCCAGCTTTCTTGACCTTCTTCCTGACTTCATTCCTTCCTTCGTAAATAGTTTATTCCAAAAGTCATTAGGTAGGATCAAGAAAGGTGGGAATCTCCTTGCACTTGAGAGGGCAGCACAGCACAGGAGTTAAGAACACAAGTGGAGTGGGGAGCATGCCCACCCAGTAGGTTAGGGAATGGAGACAGCCCACATAGAGGATCAGAGCCAAGAGGAGGCTGCCTGCCACTGAGTGTTGGAGGCCAAGCTGAATGAGAAGGCCATCTGTGTAGATGGAATTGCAGTGGTGACTAGACGTTGGTTACATGCAAGAAAGACTTGTCGAAAAGGCAAATACATTAAGGATGATGGAAGCCAAGTTTCTCTCTAACAAAGAAGACGTGGAAAGGGAAAAACTACAATGGTTTCTGTGATGTTGAGTTCAAATTAAAGGTATCCATGTGAAGTTGTAGTTTTGAATATATAAATAGACAGACATACACATGTGGAGGAGAGAGGGAGTAAATATATGCTGTAGCTCTGTCCACTTATCAACTGTAAAAGCCTAGGAGCAGCAGTACCCACTTATAATGAGTACCAATAGGGTCCACATCTTGGTTTTTAAATACCATTATCCATAAAAAAGAACCAGAGCTCTTTGGAGAAATTGCTGATTCCAAGCTTGGAACAGGGAAGATATAAGATAAACCTGGAATATCTTATTGTCCTAAAAAAGTAAGGAGTCTCTCTAATAAAAATTAAAATGTATCAAAAATACCATGGAGCCAGCTTGAAGAGTCTAGCACAGGCCATGTTGTAGATAATCTGATAAGCCAAGTAAGTAACGATAGGAATGCACTATTAAAACAATTAAATAAAATATAAATGCATGATTTTTTTTACTGAAAAAATAGACAAATGAATAAATTAATTTCCAGAGGAGAAACCTTTTCCTTAAATGGTATGTCAATGGAAGACTCTAAGGAATGATGGAACTAGATAATCACCATTTGCAACCATCATAGTAATGACTAATTCATCCAAGAAACAGAAACAGATGTTAAACGAGTAGGTGAAGTTTGATGAGGAATGGAATAGTCTCAGTTACTTCCTTGTAAAATCCTTATAAAGACAAAAAGATTCAGGTACAGTGGAGAATAATCAAGGTACCAAGTTTAACATCATAAGCAATGGGACAAATCGAAATTGTGTACCTCCTGATAGGGTAGAATGAGAAGAACACAGCATCACTTCTGTGATATTCCTACCAAAATTATATAACCTAAATTTAAAAAACAAGGTTTATTAGATGAATGTAACCTAAGAGACATCCTATGAAACAATTGGTCTATAATCCTCAAAGTGTCAAGGTCATGAAAGTTAAACAACTGCTCCAGAATGAAGAAAACTAAAGGTCATGACAAATAAGTGTAAGAGATGATACTGGCCTGATCGCATTTACTATAAGGACATTATTGAGAGAATTGGAATACTTGGATGGAGTCTTCGGATTCGATGGTAGTAATATATCAGTGTTAATCACCTTATTTAATGTCTGCATTGTGACTATACAGGAGAATGTCCTTTTTTGTAATTGATACATATGAAAGTGCTCAGGTGTGAGGGGTCATCACCTAGGCAACTTCCTCTTAAAGGGTTCAAGAACAGGAAGGCTCTTTGTGATATTCTTGCAATAGCAAAAGCTCTTGCTTTTCTCAAAATGAAAAGACACAAAATTTTCGAGAACTATGATTCCATCTAGAACTTGTTCTAATACATTAGCTCTGAAAAATTTGACTCACTATTTTCCACACAATCTTCTCTTGGAAGTCAAGGAGAACAAAGTTATTTGAAAATGGTTGTATGATAATTGTGTCTTTAAGAGGCTAAGCATAGACGCAGAAAGCTTCGAAGGAGTTCTCTTTTAAAAATAATGTTTAAAATGTGTATTTCTAAATTACTCTAATATTATATCTACCAATTACTGGTACTTATTCCTTTATAGCTTCTAAAATTAATTTATTTTCCCATTACTCTTTTTCTTTTCTTGGCTGAAATCCATGTTTCTATATCTCTTTAGGCTGTTTAAAGAGACGTATAGTTCATTGGATTCTCTTTCAAATTATTCTCTGCCATCTTGTGGGCCAAGTTTTAAGAGGATAAATTTGCTTACATAAATTTCAATATATTTAGTAGCTCAAATTACGGAAAAAAAGATAAAACACAAAAAGGTCATTTTCTAGACAAAAGAAAAACAATTAGTATAAAATATTAATAATTTAAATTGCTGAGAATCGAAGTTAAAATTACAATAAAGTTTGAATTACTTAAAATATATTGTAACCCATCCAAATATTAGCACTTATATGACCTTAAATAATTCAGCATTTCACCCAAGAAAAATGCATTAGCACTCCTGATAGAAACATAATAAATTGTCTATGTATTATATTGCCTATTTATTAGAGTTACTTTAAAATGTGTTTTTGAAGTTGAGTGCTGTATTTGCGCAAATTGAAAATGACAATATTTTACCCTGCCATCAATCCTACCTGTCTCCTAAGAAGCATATGACTAACATCATATTGTGAAACTATGGGGTGAGCTAACCTACAGCTAACAGTTTGCTCCATTGTATCAAATGACTTATTTTGTGTGCAGTATGACAAATAGATGATTAATTCTCTTTCTGTATAAAAACTTCTCTGCTTGTGTGGCTTTGAAGGGGAACGTGCCTTTGAGGATAAGTAGAGTTCCATAGAGACAAATAGTCTTGAGGGCAACAGGTTAACCCACTCAATCTCTAGCGAAGTGGAGTTTCCCTGGAGATGGTCCAAAAAGCAAAGAATCAAAAATAAGGAAGATTTTAATTTTTGTATTCAAGCCCGGAAAAGATCAGTGTTTGCTTTTTGTAATATTTTTAGGTATAAGTGACCTGGAAAAGTAATAGTCATCGTACTATAATGTGTTGTATAAATATTTCCAAACTCAAGAAGGAAATCTTGGAAGCATTTGAGGACATAGTTTTCTCACCTGCACTCAAAATATTTTACTACACAATATTGCCCCTAAATAATTTTAAAACATGATACTAAAAGGAAAAAATTCTATAAGTCCACTAGCTAGACTTAACAGAGATTTTTTCAGATGATCGTATTTGTCATGGAATTGTTAGTGTGACATAGAGATGCTATATAATTCCAAGTATTACCATTATTTGGGATGCAATATGTCCCTTATGGAAATAGATTCAAAGGTAGCTGGGAACTTAGAAGAATTTCCATTGGATAGCAATTAAGTGTTATAGAAAAAGTACAGATTTCAGAATAGGAGACCTGGTAATGGAATCCAGAAGAATATAAGGTGCAAAGTAAGAATGCTTTTTTGTGGAAGTAGAGAGAGTCTTCAGAGCTGACAGGGCTCTTTGCTAGCCATTGGTACATAAGGCAGTAAATCTGCCATTGCTTTGTTCCTCTAACTCAAATGGTCCTCACATTCCACACTGACTACTGAATTTCAGGCACCCCGTGTGAGGAGCCGCATCCTCTCGCTGGTATCCCCGTGTGTGGATGTGTGAGTATTCCCTATACTGCTTATTTGCTGGTTCAGCATCAACTGAAGGAAAAACAACCTTGGAAAGTGTCAACACACTCCATCATCTCAACTCTCAGACTAGGAGCAACTTTCCTTTTCTGCTTAGCTCTGGAATAAGACAGACCAGGCAATTTATCTAACTTAGGTTTCTCGTCTTTAAAATGGCAACAATAAAATTTACTTTTCTGAGTAGTTATAGAATTTAAATAAGATAAAATAAATAAACATTCTTTCATATTTTAAATTGTAGCAATTATTAAGGGCTATCTTTTCTTTCTTCAGCTTTTTGTTAGGTAGTATATTACCTAATCTAGATCTGTAATTTATGCACTCCCAATGAAAGCAAATAGTTTCTCTATATGAATGACCATAATATATGATGCCAGTTTTTGGATATGTTTTATTTTTCCTTCCAGCCTCCCTTTTAGCTATTCCTTCTAAAGCCTGTGCACTTCTGGGGGCATGACAACTTCCTATAATGGTCCTCCTTGTTTTTGTTCTATCTCAATGACATTTCAGATTTGTTAATGGCAGTGTAATAGATTGTCATCAAAGAGAATTGTAACAATTTGTATCACGCTCATTGAGAATGAGATTCTGCTGCTTCGTAATGAACAGAGGAAACCCATTTTTTCTCCCCTTGAATCTGGACTGACCTGTGACACGCTTTGGCTAATAGAATATGCAGAATGGCACCATGCAGGTTCAAGGGCTAGGCCTCAAGAGTCTTACAGATTCCACCATTGACCTTTTAGAATTATGAGATCACCTTACTGTAAAAAAGCCAGTCTAGCCTATTGGTGAATGAGATCATGGAGGAAAACCAAAGTGCCCAACCTGACAGCAGGACCAACTGGCCAAAGGTGAATGAGACCCCTTGGAGGCCAGTCCTGGTGTCAGACAACCACAGCTAAATGAGAGAGCCAGATAAGATGAGCCAAGAACTGCCCAACCAACCCACAGAGTCATGAGAAATCAAAACCATTGCTATTTTAAGTCACTAAGTGTTGAGGGGGTGGGTAACAATTTAATTTAATTAACTGAAATAGGTAGTTATTGAGAAGGGGAGGAGAAGGAGAGCAAACTGTTGCCCCTTATCCTCCAATTCGCAGGGCTCAGCATCTTGAGACTGTTTTCCTCTTTCTATTTTCCTGACAGAAATCACATCCTACTTGTTACTACAACCCCCTGAATAGAAATCATATTCCCGTTCCTGGAGTGCTTTTTCCTTTTCCTATACCTGACCAATTGCTACTTATCCCTCAAAACACCTTACAATCAATTCCTCAAGGAAGCTTTACAAACCTCATCCCAATCTTTCTAAATATCTCCGTTCCATTCTCCCGTTTCACCCCATGAGTGTCACTATGTCTCTTTATTGATTACTTGCCTCTCTCGCCCTACTAGACTGTAAGGTTGGGAAGACGCCGTGTTATATCCAGCCTTTTGCACCAGCACTCAATCAATATCTATTTAATAAACGCCTAAAATGGTCATTTGTGGGAAAACTGTGGTTGCTTTATGAAAATATATGGATATTACTTCTACTCTTTATGTGCACAAATTTATCTAATTACCGTGTTTCATAGTGTTGTAAGAATAAAGGAAGTAACTTTATTGAGTACAGTGTCTTGTTCTGTAGGCAATTTATGGTTGCTTTTATTTTCTTATTCACTACTCAATTTGTTCTTTAAAAAATTAAACTGTTTTGGACAAATATTTTAAGTAAATGAGGAAGTCAAAGACATAAAGTGAGATTAAGTGAGGTATGACTCTCACACCCAAACTATGTGGGATGATGTACTAGTCTCTTCCAAGAGATGAGCCAAAAATAAGGCTCCGAGATTTCTTGCACTCAGTTTGAAGAAAGACACATTATCCTGAGTGGACCTGGGGCGATATAACGATAAGCATATTCAACTACAAATAAAGGGAAAAAAGAGTGGCAAATTTCCAAGGACTGTTTCTTTTAATGTTCTTCAATTTAGTCTGATTCTGTCATGGCCAAAGCACAAGGCAGTGAAGATAATCCTATGCAAATTTCCTAATTGTCTGACTTAATCCAAAAATAGATTTCAGAGTTACTTAATGAGTGTACAGACTACATACCCTTCAGGCTATGCTCCATAAATATTTTCCTTTGGATTTTTATCAGAATTGAGAGAGAATGGGGTTTTTTTTTTAGGAGTATATATACTTTGATTGTAGATATTTTTTCTTGCCATTAAATTTATGCCATTTTGAGCATCACATTTTAGGAAAGATATTGGAAAAAAATTAGTGTGTGTTCATGGAGTATGACCACGGTAATAAAGGATCAGACAGTCTTGAGAGAATTGGGGAATATAACCTAGGGAACAAAATGCAGGAAATATGATATATTCTTCAAATATTTGATAAACCTTTACATAGAAGATGCATTAGACTTGTGTTGTGTGATCCCAAAAAGTAGAGCTTGGAGTTATAATTTAAAGTTATATATAAGAAGTTATATTTCAGCCTGAAGTATAAAAGAAATTACTAACACTGTATGCAAATATGATAAAGACTA
Organism: Diceros bicornis minor; assembly: GCF_020826845.1. NCBI lineage: Eukaryota > Metazoa > Chordata > Mammalia > Perissodactyla > Rhinocerotidae > Diceros > Diceros bicornis. The sequence goes on from NC_080777.1 coordinate 19,548,457, forward strand.
TTTCACAGTACCTCAACGGTTAATAGACTCTGGCATTCAGACAGGTATGAGTCTGCAACAAAATTTTCACCAGTTAAGGAAAAATAGAACAAATGCAGTATGTGTATGTGTGTGTAATCATGTATGGTAGCCCATCAATATTGGTGAACCATGTTTTCTGGGAGATGACTGGCCTTATGTTCATCTTAATTATTTTTAATGAATTTATAATAATGTTATTTTTGATAACTTGATATTTCTTCAGTTGGTTTAAAAAATTAGTCTTGAAGTTAAACTCTACAACTTCTGTAATAGATAACAATTTAGTGGTGATGTTCATGAGGGAATTCAAGAAAACAATAATTAGAATAATTATCCTATGGGGTCATTTTAATCTAGAAGTTTTGATTCTCTGACTCAAAACTCACAGCCAGTAGATTTAAGTGACAATGATCTCTTTTTGTACATGATCTTTACATTTATATTTTCAAAGTCTTCCAGACAAAGCCTTTGTTTTGTCACCACACAACATCCCTCTGTTTTGGACTTAATATACTCCAAACTCCATATCAGATTTCACACTCAGAGGCATGGAAATAAAGCAGTGTAAATGGAATCAGAATTGTTACAATTGAAGATAATAACTCATACTATGAGCACGTATAATTTACACCTCCCAAGAGGAATTTTTAATTTATATTTTCTAATGTAAGGAAATAGTTGCAACATAAGATTTATGCACTCTTTTTTTTCTGCATCTGATAGTAAATTAGTCTCTTAATGACATGCAACACTTTGGATATTGAACAGATGGCCATATAAACATTGCCATCCACAATAAATAATGTAATGGCAGTAAAAATACCCAGACATTGTCTGATATTAATGCCATTTTCATTGTCATTCAATTATGTTTTCATAGTTTCTACTATGGTGTTAATATTTCATCAGCTAACATTTGTTTTTCCTGTAAGTATTACATAACTATTTAAAATTTAACACAAAATGGAATTGAAATACATTGTTCATTAAGTTTTTAATCTATTTATGGCTGCTTGAGTCTAAGAACTTGATCAAGCAAGAGATACTCATATTAATAACTAATGTAAGACTGAAATATAACAGACATCAGTATTCTAACAGTAAAGAGAAAGATGAAAAGAACAAAGTAAAATCAATTTGCATGTAAAAGGAAAAGCACTAGTGTTATTTAAACAATAGTAATATACTTGCTTTTTGAAAAATCTTTTAGAATAATATATCATGTTTCCTTCTAAAGGGTGTGAAATGTACTATACGCATATCATGTCCCCAGTCTCTCCTCTCCCACAAACAACATTACTAATCCTTCAAGGCACACTCCCTCCAGCTGAACCCAGAAGTAGCTTCAGAGTATTTCTCACCTTAGTGCTCTAAACAGCCACTACCAATCCATGAGAATTGACACTCCAGTTAAAATCAATTTCCCTTTCTATTTGCTCTTCCAAATAGATCAGAAGAAGCTGGAAATTCATGCTAGAACACTAACATGAGTTTAGGAAACAGCCAAGATCTTGGATGGTGAAGTTACCGGTACACTACAATAGGTGAACTTCCGAGGCCCCAAATTATCCATTAGCCTAAAGGAAATCTAATCTATCAAGATGAAGGATATTCTTTTGTTTGGCCTTACTACGCTCAAAGGCATTAACTGAAACATTTAAGAAAATCAAAGCGATTTCTAACCGTTTCAAAGTAAAAATTGTTTAAGTGTTCCATAATAAATAACTTACCTATGAAGGGTGTTGTGGGTTATAGAAAAACAGAGCATAACTGCCTTCAGAGAGCTTAGAATTTTCCTCTAATGCCAATGGCATGCCAGTCATTAAAAACACCACTGTAGATAAGACAAACAATATCCTTCCTCATGGATCTTGCATTTTAGTTGGAGGACAGTAAGTAACAAATAATTAAACAAATAAATGAGATAGTTTTAATTGGGAAAAGTGCTCTGATGGAAATTCAATAAAATAATGGAATAGAAAGCAAGAAAGAGTGGAATGGTACTTAGATGCCATGAAAGTCCTCTCTGAAGGGCTGAGAGGTGGATGACAAAAAGGGTAGAGTTGGGATACAATACAAATGTCAAGGCTACTACCACTCAATTATGACTCCTATTTCCTACTTTATGGTTAGTATTACAATGGTGTAACTGGTTTCATGGAAAGGGATGAAAGAAGACAAATCAGGGAAATGCAAATCAAAACTACAACGAGATAGCACCTCACGCCCGTCAGAATGGTTATAATTAACAATATGGGAAACAACAAGTGTTGGAGAGGATGTGGAGAAAAAGGAACTCTCATACGCTGCTGGTGGGAGTGCAAACCGGTGCAGTCACTATGGAAAACAGTATGGAGATTCCTCAAAAAATTAAGAATAGAACTAACATATGATCCAGCTATTCCACTGCTGGGTATTTATCCAAAGAACATGAAAACACCAATGCTTAAATATATGTGCACCGCTGTGTTCATTGCAGCATTAGTAACAATAGTCAAGACTTGGAAGCAACCTAATTTTCCATCAAGGGATGAATGGATAAAGAAGATGTGGTATATATACAAAATGGAATACTACTCAGCCGCAAGAAATGATGAAATCCAGCCATTTGTGACAACATGGACGGACATTGAGGGTATTATGCTAAGCAAAATAAGTCAGAAGGAGAAAGTCAAATACCATATGATCTCACTCATAAGTAGAAGATAAAAACAACAACAAACAAACACATAGAGACAGAGGTTGGATTGGTGGTTACAAGAAGGGAAGGGGGGAGGGAGGAGGGCGAAAGGGATAATTAGGCACGTGTGTGGTGATGGATAGTAATTAGTATTTGGGTCCTGAACATGATGTAATCTATGCAGAAATAGAAGTATAATGATGTACACCTGAAATTTATACAATGTTATAAACCAATGTTACTGCAATAAAAAAAAAGAAGAGAAATCCAGGGAGAGAAAAAGCCATGGGGTAGGAATGGCTCAATTAATGCTTTAGTACAATAAGTGGGTGATATTAATCGGTGTATACAGAAGTTTTTAACAGCCTACGATTTATACAGAATGCTTACTTCGGATATAACAAACTCATGACCAAGTGGAATACAACACACTTCATATAGATGTCTCACTTGTTGCTATTTGTTTTTTTCAACGTAACTATTCAAACCACTATCAGTAGGGGTAGATATTGCCTCAGTTAATAAACACTCGTCTTACTTTGCTGTGTATTATAACTAGCTCTCTCTTTATTGGGACAAAAATTTTACTCTTTCTGCTGAAAGTCGGTAGCTCAAACTTGGTTCAGGGTTATTAAGCGTCTCTTAATTGTGTAATATTTTCAGCAAACAAATTGAAAACATTGGAAAAAATTTATAATTACTATAGTTATTGTCTGAAGCAGTGGTCAGCGAACCACCATCCACAGGCCAAATTTGGTCTGCTGCCTGTTTTGGTAGATAAAGTTCCGTTGGAACACAGCCATGGTATTCATTTACATACTGTCTATGGCTACTTTCCTGCTGCAACAGGCAGAGTTGAACAGTTACAAAAAAGACCATCTGGCCTGCAACTCTACGAGACTCACTATCTGACCCTTTACAGAAAAAGTTTCCAAACACCTTGTAGGAAGTCCTTCAGTAACGTTGGAGGGCATTTAAAACATCAATGTGTTTCGTCAAAGCCTTCAGTGATAATTTTAGTTCTTGAATTATCCTGGCTCTGCCTTTCATTTACTTCCATCCTCTAAACTTCACTTGACCCAATTCAATTAATTCTATTTTCAGTCCGGAGAAATAGGAGTAAAAAAATCCTATTAATTTAGTCTACAGAATTATTCCCTTTGTTTTCTAGGCCAAAGTTTCACTTGCTTCCTCTACTTTATTTATTTATTTATTTTTTCTTTTGTAATTTTCCGTTAGGCTAAGAATACTTTCTCTCCATCCTTCCTCTGGAATATTTTTAGAAAATATTATTCGAGTTTATATAACAGGGTGCCTCTATAGGCTAAATTTCTCCTGTCAACATGAAAGAGAAGCCTTGGCTAAGTCAAAGGTACCCCAGTTCTCCTAGCTAGAGGCTACGAATCTTACTGAATTAAGTGAGATCTGTCCACCCGTGATCAGGAATTGTTGCTGTACAGCTCAGGTAGGCAATTTGGAAGTGATTTGTTTCATCAGATAATTCTTGTGAACCAGACAAGCAAATACGTAATTTCTTATTTTCCCTTTTGGAACACTAGGTTAAGGGGTACCATCTTGGGAAGACTGATACTTAGAGACAGTTGTCAGAATTGAGATTAACACCTTGGTTTATCACTGCACTTTAACTCACTGTTTCCAGAAGCTTGGCCACTTGAAAGGCATCAAATGGGAGTCAGAATCCTGTGTTTTAAGTCCTAAATTACGGCATTTGCAAGTGAGATCAATTGGCCAAACCATTTACTGTTTCTTTGTTTAAACTATTTCTGCAGTAGCCGAACTCACTTTGCTAATTATTTTAATAAGCTAATACCAATATAAAGTCCCATGCTAGGCATTTCACAGGCTAAAGCAAAGGTCAAGAGAATTCTTGCCACTTATCCTGTCATTTGTGACAACGTGGATGGACCTTGAGTACATTATGCTAAGTGAGATAAGTCAGAGAAAAACAAGTCCTGTATGATATCAATTATACGGGGAATCTGAGAAGTCAAACTTGTAAAAAACAGAGAGTAAAATGATGGTTACCAGAGGCTGGGGAGTGGAGGACAGGATTGATGTTGTTTAAGGGTACAAACTGGTGATAAGTAGTAAATGAGTCATAGATCTAATGCATAGTATAATGAATATAGACAACAATATTGTACTCTAATTACGTGATGTGATAAATATCACTACAATAGCAATCATATTACAATATATAAATGTAACAAAGTAACATGTTGTACACTTAAATTTATACAATGTTCTATGTAAATATATTCAATAAAATAAAAGATAATCCTTGTCACCAAAGAAATAACACGCTAAGTTTTTTGCAAGATCTTTACAAAAATATTGACAATATTATAGGTGCTTCAAATAGGTACATACAAGAACCATAAATGTTCAGTGAATGGAGAAGTCACTTCTACACAGTCAAAAGTTTATGAAATTTGTGTTGATCATGCAAAATTAAGATTTTGATGATAACTAATGATAGAGTACAAAGTATTTCAGGCTTACAATCACTTTTTTCATTCATTCATTTATTCAACGATCATTTATTGAGCAATTTTTATAGGTAGCCTCCGTGCTTGGCTATGCATCAAGAGTGGTAAACCAGAGTATATGCTAATATTCTTAACAGAGTTTACTGTCAAGTTGAGGGATTGGTCAATAAACAAATAGAAAAAGAAAGAACAACATGCAGTGAATGAGAATGTAGCTGAGAAGGAAAGCATAGGAAAAAAAAGCAACAAATGGGCAAATTAGAAACGGACAGAAATCTGGTCAAATTATTTTTGTCTCATGTTTTAGTTTGAGAAATTGAATTTGTAATATTACATTTGCTCAGCAATTACAGATTTTTCCACAGAAACAAAATATTTTCCTTATCTTTTGTAAAAACAGTACATTATTTTTTCTCTGAACTGCATTTGTAATTCATTGACTTTTTGCTGGACCTTGTATCTTGTTGATTATTATACAAGCACTTCTTTTAAAATGGAAAATGATGATAGTTATTTTAAATTAAATATCTCAGACTGTTTTGAAAAATTCAAGCACTACATTCATTAATTTCACAAAGATTTTTTGAGGTCTTACTGTGTTCACAGGCTGGGGATAGAGCCCTGGACAGGCATGCATGGCCCTTGCTTTCCTGAAGCAAACATTAGAGTGAGTGAGAGAGAGAACACAATTCAACAATAAGTATTCAAGATACTGTCAAGATGCTTTCAGATAACAGAAATAAAATGGAGAGATATGATAGTGCTGGAGACTTGGGGTAGACCTTAAATTTTAGATAGTATTGGGGGTTCAAGGAAGGTCACTCGGAGAATATAGAACTGAGGCTTTAATGATAAAGGAATCCATCTGTGGACAAGTCAAAGGAAAGACTTCCCAAGTAGAAGAAACAGTGTGGAAACATCAAGATAGGAGTGACTTGGACATGTTTTGCAAATGGAAAAAAAAGTCGGAGTGATTGGATGATAGTGTATACAGGAGAAAGTGATGATGTATGTCATGAGAGATGCTGCCAAGAGCCTGATCATGCTGGCCCTGAATTCCATGGTAAGGGGTTTGGATTTTATTTTAAACAGGATGAGAAGCTGTTATAAAGTTTCAAGCATGGAGGTGACAAATCCAATTTATATTTTTAAAAGATTCTTCAGCTGCTTCATGCAGAAAGTATTTGGGGAGTGTAAACTCAAAGAAACCATTTGGGAGGTCATTGTATTTGTCTGAGAAAGAGATGAGGATCACGTGGGTTAAGGTAGTACCATAACACATAGAGAAACCCTGGATTTGGGTAAGTTGTGCATGTAGATTTCATGATGGAGAAGATGTGAAAAAGACGGAAAATGGAAGAATTAAATAGCTGCTAGTTTTATGCTAACAACAAAGGGACAATAATGCTAAGTACTGAGATGTGGAAGATTGTGAAAGGAACAGGTTTGGACGTGGGGCATCTGCCTACTTAGATATCACAGGATTTGGATATTCAAACCTAGGATTCACAGATGATGTTAGAATTAGAGACATAAACTTGGGATTTACAAGTATACAGATTAACATTTAGGATGAAAGTTCTAAAGAGATTGTGTAGATTAAGACGAGAAAACAATCCCACACCGAATCTTGAGGCATTCCCACAATTAGAGGTTGGAAGAAGAGGAGGAGGCACATCAAAGGAGAACAAGAATGTTGACCAGTGATGAGCAGTGAAGATCAAGAGAGACTGGTGTCACAGACATCAAGAAAAGAAAGTGTTTTAAGAAGGAAGAAATGAATTATATCAAGCACTCCTGAATGATCTACTGAGGTGAGGATATGGAAATGACCATTGGATCAGGCAACATGGAGTTCAGGTGACAAAAGAAGTGTCAGGGAAGAGATAGGGACAAAAACCTATTTAGAGAAGGTATAAGAGATAATGAGAGGGGAGTAGGAGAAGGCAAGAAATACAGAGAAATCTTTTTAAAATTTAGAAATATCCTAAATTCTGACCGTGACAATAGATCTTTTGTAAATGGTACATATGATGTACATATGATGGAAGTTTATACAACTTACCATGGTTTATGAATGTGTAGACTATAAACCAGAGTTAGTAAGAATATACTTTAAAATACTGATGGCAAGGTTAATTAATTAACTCTATAGGGAACAAAAGTATCACACCATTTTCGTATGTTTTCTAACATATCCTTCCATTTGGTCATAAGAAGAGTTTTGGTTCTCAAAGTTTATTTTAGAAGCCAGGCTTAAAAGTACATTAAATGTTTTTCTTGATTTTAGAATTTAATTCCATGGTGATAAGAACATAGAAAATTACTTAAAAGAGTTATAATGAATCAAGATTTATCAAGTATTAAATTAAAATATGCAAGTTGATATATTATAGCTAGATTTACACGGTAAGCTTGTAATGGTGCCTGGATCATTGATTCCTTTGGAAGTGATCATGACTTGCATTTATCCTGGTACTACAGAATATGTAATGCACAAACTAGAAATACAGTTTTAAAATGTAAATAAAAATAGAACTTTGCATGTTCTATAAGTACATTTCAAGTGAAATTTGTAACTTTCAAATATGAATTCATAGAGGTATCTATTAGCTGTATGATCTGCACTAATGCTGTCAACACCCAGGTTCTTAAAGTAATCAGAATTATAGTATTGTACCTTATTTCATTAGCACTCATATCTGAAGAATTGCATGTAACCTTTTTATATTACAGAGGAATGGATTTATGGCACAATTACAGCTGTTTTCAAATCAAGTCTTTCACTTTAATATTCATATTTAAAAAAGATTCCTCTTTGTTCTTGATAGATTTCCCATCCTGCTCTACCTACAAAATAAATCATAGATGTTTTGATATTGGAGCCCTCCAAAAAGTAATCCAGAACATTTGAAAAATGCTAGCATAATATTACTAATTTGTTTTGCTTCCTATTAATAACAAAAGCTATGTAATTATCGTAGGATATAAACCCTAGACCACAAGTTGTAAATGGAGCTTGAGCCATTGTAAATTATACTGCTTCTCTTTATGCTACTGTAGTTAAGAAATCCCCAACGTGTTCATTACAAATCTTTATCTTTTGGAGATTTCATATATCATAAAGCTGTGTCTAAGCACAGCTTAAAAGGTTACAGTTTGGGAAAATATAACTTTTAAGAACATCCAGAAAAATATTGCAAATAGACCATTTTATATTTAGGGCATCACTATTAATGAATTACTCTATCTAAATTAAATATTGAAAACAAATATTTAAATATATGTTGTCAGAAACTGTGAAAGGTCTGAGATGTCACTCTACTTCCAGAGAATATTTCAGGAACACGAACCTGGGTCAGAGTGAAGAGCTCTATTGTGCTTACAACACAACTCACAGACCAAGTAACATTGCACTGTCTCTTCTCCCGCGCCCAGCAACCCGGAGGAGCAACGTCATGAGAGCCCAATGGAAAAATATCCTACATGCATGGTGGGCTCACTCCAAAGGTGAGAATTGGAAAAATACAAATTTCCTCAATTTTTAAAGGGGAAAGAGATTATTTCTTTCCCTGCCATTTGGAGAGAGTTTCCTTGGAGAGGAAAATAATGCCCAAACCTAGTTGCCTACCTGGGAATGTAGCCTTTGGCTCTTGGAAAGATAGAAAAAGTTTATTGGATGGAAGCAATCGCTGGACCACTAGGTTACAGATCTAATCCTCATGATATGTGAAAAGGAAGATATTTCTAGAGGAAGCGAAAGCAAGCATTCTCTATCTTTTATAGAGCATACATTTCCATTACTCAGGAGACAGACTTTTATAGGAACACTGAGAAATCCCAGGAAGATTTATTTTCCCACAACATATAAGGCACAAAATTTTATCTTACTTATTATTTTGTAATAGAAAAAATCTTACCCAAATTCCATAGTAAGCCTTAATTTTTTTTCAATTAAATTTGATCATTTTAAACATATACATTATTATTCTATATGTATAGTATAGCAATTATGTATGGTATATAATTTTTTCTTGATTTAAAATGATTTAGTTTGTAAAGAGTTTTAGAAGAGAATTTTTGTTTTGAACGGCAAATATAGATTTTGCTTTTATCACCTTTCTTTTATATGTAAGCAAATAAATTAAACTTGGATAAAATGAAGTTAAATTCAAAGTTATTGAGCTTTTAATTTTGTGTTTAAATTATTGTTAACAGGTTTATTGAGATATAATTGATATTCAAAGAACCACCCTTATTTAATGTATACAATTTGATGATTTTGGAAATACACAAACACCCATGATATCATTACAACAATTAAGGTAATAGACACATTCAACACTTCCCAGAGTTTCCTTTTCTTCCTTTTTTTTTTTGGTGGTAAGAATACTTAACATGAGATCCACTGTCTTAACAAACTTTGATGTACTGTTTCAGTTATGCTAGACGAAAAAGTTCTAGAGATTTGCTGTACAAAACAATGCCTGTAGTTAACAATATGGTACGGTGTACTTAATATTTAATTTAGAAAGTTTAATTTGTTTTACTTTGGAGGGTTTATATATATATACATATAAGTAGTCCATATTTACTTGAAGATGTCTTTGGAAAGAAGTTAAATAATGCTCACAATTAGTGGTAGAAGTGAATATATTACATAAATGTAGATATATACATACAGACAACATAATCATTTTATTCTAATGCTCCCCGTTATGGTTATTATGGATTGTCATTCTATGTCCGTATTTAAACCTGACGAGGCATGATCATTACGTCCCGCACAATAAATAGTCCATTTCACTGCAATGTAGGTAGTAGAGACAGTATGTTTACAGAGTCGGCAACTATGGCGTTGGGGTCCTCATTTACCAAGTTTCCTGATTCTGCATCAATTTGCACTGGGCAGAGGTAGCAGTTACATTTTAGCTTGGTTCTCAGCTGATTTTTGAGAGTCGTTATTGAACACATAGCCAACAGACATTTTTTAAGCCTTCTTTATGATTCTATGAGCTACATATGCCATTTATTAAAACTCATCTTACATCACCTAGATGCCATCTTCTTCAACTAAGAACTCTGTGCATTACAAATGCATTTCCTGCAAGGGGAATACAGTGATTTATATTAATTTTGGAGGAATGGTGTATTTTAGTAAATGTAAGGTAAAAATGGAAATATCACGTGTAAAATCATTAAAGTGTAATTTTTGTGAAGTGACGTTTTACTCTCTTATATGTCTGATTCTGGACAGGGTGCTAAAGTTCTCTCCAAAAGTCCTACAATATACTTTTTATTAGAAGTTGCGCTCTAGGTAGAAATATATAACCTGGACACCGGCCAAAATACTGGTCTTCTGTTCTAGATAGTGTTTCAAAGGATTATATTGGAAGTCAAGACTTATTTGTGTACATTTGTAAGTTGGAATCTCAATGGATTATTTTTGTATAAAATTGATCTGAACACACTTCCCCTTTCTTCTACGAGAGAAGAAATCAGAGCACCCAGGCAGTTCATTGAGGTAGCCTGACTCTTGTTATTTCAAGGATTTGATCTACTGTTGTACTTTCCTGTTCAGAACTGCTTTGACAAACACCTAGGAATCGTGTCAAAATATTTGAAGATTATGAAAAAGAAAGATAAAGATTTGAACTTTGTCTTTCTAGCTGTTTTTACCCCCGACACTTGGCAAGTATGACTCAAAGAAATAAGATTAAATCAAGTTATTAAAAGATGTTGCTTACGTTTTGAGAATATAAAAATGATAAATATTCATTGTAAGAAAATTAGAAAATTTCATCATAGTAAATTTAGAAAACACATAAAAACCGCAAAAGAAAAATCAATCAACCATATGTTAACCACTTAAAAATATCCACTGTTTATAAGATTGTGCAATGTGTGTACCTTCAAGATATAGACACGTGTAAAAGTACAGATGTAAAATACATTTATACGTATACCTGTTTTATATATATTCTATAATTTAGAATACATAACAATATTAAACTCTGATTGTAGCAATATGTCATAATCAACAATCGATTTCGTAAAACACTATTTCATATTATTTCATCAAAAACATTAATATTAATTTGTGTGGATAGATAAAAAATTGATTTAAGCAAACATTATACCATTACTAGGTATTTTTCTTGTTATTTCTTATATTTTGTTACTAAAAATAGCACTGAGATGGGCATTCTTTTATTTAACTAATTACCTGAATCTCAAATTATTTTCTTGGTTTAACTATCTAGAGATCGTCTTTCGAGGGATCTGTATTTTATAAGAAACCTCGATAAATTTCGTAACATCGCACTCCAGACAGGCTTACTTCGTTAACATTGGGCCATAAAAACGGATATTTATTATACACTTGTGAACACTACATGTTATTTTCTAAAACATTTTCTTCATTTGGCAAGATAAAAATGTCATTTAATCTGTGCTACAATGTCTATCGGGACAATGAGTGTCACGCCATGTACATTAGTGTGTTTTGATCAATAATAATTTAAACATTTTTGTCATATGTTACTGCCCTTGCAATTCTTCTTTTGTGGATTTTCTGATCATGAACTTTCCCATAGAAAAATCAGAGTATATTGTTTTTTAAAATTTCCTAGGGCAATAATATTGTCTGTCATATCTGTGGTAAAGTCTTTATCAGTGTGTTGTTTATGTTTTTATTTCGCTTATAAAATCTTGAAAAAATTTAAAAAAATAGTAAAATATAATGTAGTTCTTTGTAATTTCTTTTAATTGTTGGATGCGTGTAAGATCCATTTTGAACTTGAGATCAGATGCTCCGTTCACATTCTTTACTTATCTTAGGCTCCTGTAACGATGGCTGGAGGTTAACATAGTGTATGGATGTTTATATAGTTTTTCCTTTTTCTTAGCAGCAAATTTTAAATAATCCCTATTTTAAAAATAATTTGTGATACTAGCAGTTTTCTACAAAAATTTTGTATGCTAACAGGCTTCCTCCTCAGATACCTGTTTTTTTTAAATTGTCCATTGTTTTGTTTAGGATCTATCTGTTTACATAAACTAGATTTATAACATGTTTTAAAATATGCCAAGTCAAGTTTCCCTTTATTTTCCTTGACTGAAAATCTTTCAGCTCTTCTCTTTCTGTGTATTATAATAGACATATTTTATAATGTTTTTATTTTCAGAAAATAACGCTTAGAAATTTAGCTGAAAAATACATTTCTATAAGTTATGAAACAATGACTGATACTTTTTAAAGAGTTTTCCATTCAGAAATAAGATAGTTCTCTTAAATTTACTTTAGTTTTTTTTAACCTTTAACCTGTGCGTGCGTGGTTGAGCACTTTGTCTTTCTTTCTTGTTAATTTAGTACATAGCATTTTTTATTACAGCAGGTATTGAATAGTTAAAAATTATTTACATTATTCACTACATATTATATCTAGGAAGGCTGTTGATAATGAAATGTGGATTTTGATTCTGATCCGCTTTCTGCACATTCTGATTAGTTCTCTTCATTTTTCTGTTTCTCTGAGAGGCAGCTGTTGTTTGAGATAGGGAGACAAGTAGACAATTATATAATCAGTTATTAATAATACTATAATATTAATCTCACCTCCAACTTTCATATGTATGTATTTTTTCTCTTTTATTTTTGTTTCATATTATTGGTATAATTTGCCATTATGAGAATAGGTAAGAGTGATATTTCTTATGTTGTTAATGATAAATATTACTATATGTGTTCTTCGTATTATTCAAAAGTATTCACAGCTTACAAGTTTTTAATCAAAACTGCCTTCTAACTAGAGAGTGATTCTGTTTCTTTCAGGTCTTCTAATTAGTCCATGTTTCTAAAATTGTTTACTTATATTTCTTCTGTTTCCGTAAATTAATATATATCATTCATAAATATATATATATATCTCATGGAAAATCACATATATTTTTCTGTTCCTTTTTAGCTACAAAAAGTTCAACCATGCTGTACCCACGGGAACTTTGTTCATTTGATTTGTTATTCCTGATATTTTCTTCCTTAATGTCCTCACCTAATTAAGATTTAGTCACCATTCATAGTTTGGTTTGATCATTACTTGGGGAAGACGCCTCTCATGTGCTTGATAGGTTACATCTCGTCTTAGAAACATCACGTATCTCTTCTCTGTAGCACATAAGGTAGAGATGTGCTATTCAGATGTGTGCTATTTTGCAGTTTCACATTTATTTGTGTTTGTTTTTGAATACGTATCTGTCTCCCTCCATAGGCTGCAAGCTGCTTGATCCCGAGTTTGTAAAGGCTTTTACTCGTTATTGTGTCCCCAGAGACTAGCACAATGTCTGGCTCATCGGGGCTCCTTTCTCCCCTCTCCTGCCTCTTTTGGGGAGAGATGTAAGCATCTCAGGTCACTGGCTTTTGCTGCTGTAGTGGGGAGCCCCTCCCCAATCTACTTTTCCCCCTCCCTTTCTCCTTTCCTCTCCCTCAGTGGGTTTTTTGTGTCAACTCTGCCATTTTTATTTTGTTCATTTTTTTCTCTTTTCACAGAGAAATAAAGGTCTAGAAATTAAAATATATACATTAATTGAATACGTCAGTGAATAAACAGCAACTGCTGTGATAAACATCACATCTGCTAACTTGCAAATGTCCCACGGTTCTAAAATTTAACCAACCTGATATTAATATTATGTCAAACATCTCTGTTTCTTTTGCAGGCTCAGTTAAATTTTCTTCTAATTATCTCATTTCGTCTGACAGTAACTACTATCAATGGCAGTAAACAAGACTGACTTACTTAGCAAATTTTTATATACCCATTTATGTATATTGATAATAATAAATAATTGTATACATAATAAATTGGGAAAAGGGACAGCTCTTTCTTTCTTTTTTTTTTTTTGGTGAGGAAGACTGGCTCTGAGCTAACATCCATTGCCAATCTTCCTCTTTTTGCTGAGCAAAATTAGCCCTGAGCTAACATCTGTGCCCATCTCCCTCTATTTTGTATGGGGGATGCTGCCACAGCATGGCTTGATGAATGGTGCATGGGTCCACGCCCAGGATCCAAACCTGCGAACCCTGGGCTGCCGAAGCAGAGTGCGTGAACTTAACCACTATGCAACCAGGCCAGCCCCAAGGGACAGCTCTTTTTAAAGCAGAATTTGAATTAATAAATGTAGAAAGAATAATGGAAATAGACAATCTTCAGATAAACACTGGTATGAATGAGCATTGCAAGTAGGAATCAAAAATAGATATTTCATAGTCTCAAAGTATCTCCCCATAAGAGACTTATTCATTGAAAGGGGAAAATTAGTAACTTTGTAGTGAGGAACTTGGCAAACAGCACATTTATCCAGCGATCAAAATTAACATCACCAATAATATAAACAGACGTCAGGTACCTCTGGATGTGATGCACGGAGAAAAGCATCCCATTACTTCTGTTTGATTCTTGCCAAAAATGCACAAACTCAATCCAATCATGAGAAAACATCACACAAATCCTACTTAAGGGGCATTCTACAAAATATCTGGTCAGTATTCTTAAAAAGTGTCAAGATCATTAAAAAAGAAAGAACGATTGATGTACTGTCACAAATTAGGGAAGACTAAGATGACGAGACAATTAAATGTAATGTGGCATCCCAGATTATATCCCAGACCAGAAAAGGACAGTAATAAGAAAGCAGTGAAATTCAGATGAGTTCTCTAGCTTAATTAATGATGCTGAATCAATGTCAATCTCCAAGTTTTCATAATTTTACCATGGTTGTGTAAGAGATTATCATTGGAAAGCTTGGTGTAAGATATAAGAGAAACTTTTTACTATATTTGCAAATCCTCTGAAGTCAAAATTATTTTAAAATAAAAAGTTAAAAAATAATTTTAGAGATAATGACAATAATAAGTAGTACTTTTGAGGTTTACTACATTCCTTCTCAATCTGTATAAATTTTGTTTGATTTTTTATCATATTGCACTAGGTAGAACTTCCAGAAAATGTTGGATAGGAGTGGGAAGCAAGGACATCCTTGTTTTGTTTACAATCTTAGTGGAAATATGTCTAGTTTTTTTTCCATAAGTAGGATGTCAGTTGTAGCTTTTCTACAGATGGTTCTTTATTAAGCTTAGGAAATTCTCCAATCCCTGGTTTTCTGAGAGTATTTAACTGAATGGTTTTCTGAGAGTTTTTAATTCAATTTTGTTAAATATTTTTTCATCAATTGATATGATCCTATGATTTTTTTTCCTTTACCTGTTGAAGTGGTTGATTACCTTGTTTGATTTTTAGATATTGAACCAGCCTTGCATGCCTGGACTAAATCCCACCTGGTTGTGGTGTAAAATTACTTTTGTACATTGTAGGATACAATTTGCAATTGTTTTGTTGAGGATTTTACATCTATATTTATATGACATATTGGTCTCTACTTTTCATTTCTTGCAATAGCATTGTCTAGTTTTAGTATTAGGATAATGCTGGCCTTATAGAATGAGTTAGAAAATGGACCTCTACTTCTATTTTCTGGTTCAGTTGGTAGAGAATTGGTATTATTTCTTTCTTAAATATTTGGTAGAATCTGCCAGTGATCCCATCTGGGCCTGGTGCTTTCTGTTTGGAAGGTCATTAATTATCAATTCAATGTATTTAATAAATATAAACCTATTCAGATTGTCTATTTCTTCTTATGTAAGTTTGGTAGTTTTTGCCTTTCAATGAATTGGCCCATTTCACCTAAATTTTCAAGTTAGTGGCCAGAAAGTCATTTATATTATTAATTTATTATTCTTTTAATGAGCATGGGGTGAATAGTAAAATCCCTCTTCTATTTCCAATATTGGTATTTTGTGTCTTCTTTCTCTTTTTTTTTGGTTAACTTATATAGAGGTTTACCAGTTTATCAACCTCAAAGAATCAGCTTTCGTTTTTGTTGATTTTCCTCTCATGTTCCTGGTTTTAATTTCATTGATTTGTGCTGTAGCTTTTATTATTTCTTCTCTTTTGTTTGCTTTAGACTTAAATTGCTCTACTTTTTCTAATTTCCAAAGGTGGTAGCTTAGATTATTGATTTTTAGATCTTTCTTATTTTCTTACATACACATTTAATGCTATCAATTCTCCCTCAAGCCCTGCTTTTGCTGTATTGCATAAATTTTAAGTTGCATTTTCATTTCACTTCAAAATATTTTTTTTTATTTATTTTGAATATTTTTTAATTCATGTGTTATTTATAACTGTGTTTTTAAATTTCCAAATACTTGGGGATTTTTCTGCTGCTTTTCCCATGCTCATTTCTAGTTTAATACTATTGTGGTCTGATAATACACTTTGTATAATTTTTATTCTTAAAATGTGTTAAGGCATGTTTTATGGCTCAGGATGACATTTATCTTGAAGCAAGTTCCATCCTAGCTTGAGAAGATTGTGTACTCTGATTTTCTTGGATGGAATGTTCCGTAAATGTTAATTATATCAAGCAATTGGTAGTGATATTCAGGTCAACTACATCCTTACTGATTTTCTACCCGCTTAATCTATGAATTATTGAAAGAGGAGTGCTGAAGTCTCCAACTATAATAGAGGATTTGTTTGTTTCTCCTTTCTGGATATTTTGGTTCATACACATTTACGGTTGTTATGTATTCTTGAAGAAATGATTCCTTTATTATTACGTAAATGCCTCTTTATAGCGTTGATTTTTTTTCTAAAGTATTCTTTATATGAAATTGATATAAATTCTCCAGGTTTCCTTTTATTTTTGTTAGCTTGCTATATGTTTCTTTATTGATTTACTTTGAACTTGAGTCTTTATATTTAAAATGAGTTTCTTATAAACAAAAAATATTTTCATCTTATTATTATATTTACTCTGACAATCTCTGTCTTTAAATTTGAGTATTTAAACCATTTACATTTGAAGTGATTGTTGATATAATTGGACTTACCCTGTTTATAGCTGTTTTCTATTCATTGTACTGTTTCTCCTCCTCCTTCTCTTTCTCTTTCCCCTCCCCCTTCCCCTCCTCCTTCTTCTTATTTTATCCTTTATCTGATTTTAATTGAGTATTTTATGATTCAACTTTCTCTTCACTCTCAATATATAAATTATCCTTCATTTAAAAGAAGTTTTAGGGTCCGGTCCTGTGGCTTAGCGGTTAAGTGCGGGTGCTCTGCTACTGGCTGCCCAGGTTCGGATCCCGGGCGCGCACCGACGCACCGCACGTCCAGCCATGCTGAGGCCACGTCCCGCATACAGCAACTAGAAGGATGTGCAACTATGACATGCAACTATCTACTGGGGCTTTGGGGAGAAAAAGGGAAAAAAAGGAGGAGGATTGGCAATAGATGTTAGCTCAGGGCTGGTCTTCCTCACAAAAAAAAAAAAGTTTTAGTGGTTTCCATAGAATCTGCAATACACATTTTTAACTAATTCAATTATACCTTAGAATAGCATTAGACCACATATGTATTCCAAAGACCTTATAATAGAGTATTCTCAATTCCTCCATCCATTTCTTCTGATGTTGCTGTCACTCATTTTACTTATCCATCTGCTTAAGTGACCCAATACATTGTTACTACTATTATTTTAAACAAACACATTTATTACATCAATTAGGAATATGAAAATTAAAAGTTTTCCTTCTACCTTCATTTATTCCTTCTCTGTTATTTTTCTTTTCTTTATATTGATCCAAGTTTTTGATCTATATCATTTCTTTCTTCCCAAAGAATTTTTTTTTAATGTTTCTTGGAAGGAAGGTCTGCTGGAGATTAATTTTCTTATATTTTTTTCCCCTGGTCTGAGGTAGTCTTTATTTCTTCTTCACTTTTTTTTTTCTTTAATTTATTTTTTCCCCCCAAAGGTCCAGTAGATAGTTGTATGTCATAGCTGAACATCCTTCTAGTTGCTGTATGTGGGACGCGGCCTCAGCACGGCCGGAGAAGCAGTGCGTCGGTTCACGCCCGGGATACAAACCAGGGCCACCAGCATCAGAGTGCGTTTACCTAACCGCTACGCCACGGGGCCGGCCCTCTTCTTCACTTTTGAAGAATAATTTCACCAAATACAGGATTCCAGGTTTTTTTTTTTTTTTTAACAATTTAATTATTTCCCTCCACTGTCTCTTTACTTGTATGATTTCTGACAAGAAGTCTATTGTAATTATTATCCATATTTCTCTCTAGATAAAGTAAGGTGCTCCTTGATCCTCATCCTTGGCTTCTTAAAATAATCTTCTTTGTTTTTGGTTTTCTGCAGTTTCAATATCATATTTTCAGTTGTAGATTTTGGAGATTTATCCAGCTTGGTGTCCTCTGAGGATCTTGGATCTGTGGTTTTGTGTCTGTTACTAATTTTGGAAAATTGTTGGCTATTATTACTTCAAATATTTTTTCTGTTCCATTGACTCTTTCTTCTTCTGATGTTCCAATTAAGCCTACATTATACCTTTTGATATCATCCCATAGTTTTTGAGTGTTCTATTATACTTTTTAAAATTATTATTATTTTGCATTTGGCTTGGAAAATTTCTATTCACCTATCTTCAAGCTCGCTGATTCATGCTTTGATCATATCCAGTCTCCTGATGACCCCTTCAAAGGTATTCTTCATTTCTGTTAGAGTGTTTTTTATTTCTAGCATTTCTCTCAGACTCTTTCATAGAATTTCCATCTTTATACTTACATTATTCATCTGTTCTTGCATGTTGTCTATTTTTTCCCTAGAGCCCACAGCATATTAATCATATTTATTTTAAATCCCCAATCTGGTAATTCCAAAATCTGTATCATTTCTGCATCTGGTTCTGATGCTTGCTTTATCCCTTTAGGCTGTGTTTTTCTTTCCTTTTAACATATCTTATAATGTTTTATTGAAAGCTAGACATTATATATTAAGTAATAGGAACCGAGATGTATAGGTCTTTAGAGTGAGGTCACATGCCAACTGGCTAGGAGTTGGGCTGTGTTTAATTCTTACCATAGCTTTAAGTGTTAAAGGCTTTAAATTTCTCCTTTTCTTTCTTTCTTCCATTTTTTTTTTTTTTTTTTTTTTTGCTTACTCTTGTTTTTTAGGAACTTTGCCAAAACTACTCCTTAGGTAGAGTCACATATTCTAGCATTTTAAGTTGTAATATACTGTTGTTGTACTGGTGTGATGGTAAGACATTGGGTAGGGGCAATTCTATTATCTTATCATTAAGTCTCACTCTTTTAGTGGGTCTATGTCCCTGGACTGTGACCTTCACAAGTGTTTCTTAGCTTTCCCCCCAACCTGCAGGCAAGACATACACACTAGAGGGGACGAGGGGACTGGGGTCAAGAAATACACTTCTTACAGGTGGGATAAAGTTCTGGTACAGTCTTTACCCTTAGAGAGTAGGTCTTTCTTAGGAAGAATGCTCTGAGCATATTTCACAATTGTTACTTTTTCCCTTCCCTTGTCGTGAGGGGAGATTACTTGGTTCTTCACTGTGAGTTTCTGAAGGTAAAATCCATTAATATATAGAAGGCAATTTAAGACCATGGACTCTAGGAGTTTCTTACTGTCAAGATAGTCCACACTCAGCCTTCAGGTATTCTTCAAAAGCACCAGTTAAGTGTTCCTACCAGTTTATTGCTTCAGTGGCTTCTGCTCCACTTAAGCAGATCTCAGTTGTGAATTTCTGGATTCACATGTCTCTCCAGATTTCAGGGTGGCAGTTTGTCCTGGGACCTCAATTCTTTAATAAGTTAAAAAAAAGGTTATTAGTTTTCAGTTAATTCAAATTGTTTCTTGTTATAAGGGCAGGAGTGATGGCATCTGTACTCTTTACATGTCTGAGATGGATCAGAAAATCACGTTTATCATTTTTTCATAAAAATGTTAATTTTCCTTAATGTTTAAACACCCATTTTCTCACTATTATACTGAACAATAAAGAAAATTAGGTTAATATTTTCAACTCCATGTTGTCAATAAAAATACTTAACTCCTTTACTTCTAATTTTATTTCCACACCAGGACCACACCTAAGCACCACATGGTAGGTACATAACTACATACAAGTGAATAGACGCAATTTGACACGACATGTTTTCTTATCAAAATACCTATTTGTACATTGTACTTTTTTCAGTCTGTACAATGAGCTCATCATCTTATTCATTAAAGGCCTTTTCCTATGATATAATCAATCCTGTAAATTAATTAATTAAAGATAAAGTACTTTGAAAGCAGTAATCATACAATCACTTTTGTTAAATAAATCATATCTGTAATTCCATTTGTTAAATAAATAACTTAATTTTTTGTTGCTAGTTATTGACAACATTTGATACAGTCCAAGGCCATTTTCGTTACTATAGGTCCACTTTAGATGCCAGCATTGTTTTTCTCACATAAAACACAACTGTAACACATCATTAATAATTGTTTATTTCAACTTATTTTGACTAAAATGAAAACATAAGGACCTGTGAATCAAAATGAATGCATACTCCTCCTTGATTTTCACATAAAATTTCTTATCTTTTGTCATTGTCATTTCTACAGCTAATTTGCAAAACTTTTTTTAAAAACAAACTGAATTTATAAAATCTTTCCAAAGAAAATTTCTCCAAAGCATTCAGCTTTCAAGATATCACTTTCTTTTTACTCTCATATTTCTTCAATGATATTTAAGTGCAGCAATTGTACAACTAGCATATGGGACTTTGTGAATAAATGCCACCAATTCAAGGAAAGCAAAAATTTAATTTTTTTAAGGAGAATGAGGGTGCTATACAGTATAGCTTAAGAAGCACAAAAAACAACATTCTGAATCTTCTGTATCTCTATACCAGTTTACAAAGAGAATGGAAAGTAATAGTCTATTCCATGAGTTAGTTAAATAAACAACGGTAAAATATATCCTGTATTTTTTCTCTAGTAATTCCTGTAATAGTATCCGTTTATTCCTAGATGGGAGACTTAAGAATTTGAACATGTTAACAAGAGAATAGGTATAATTGCTTTCAAACCAATTAGCTTGTGTTTGATTTCTAGGGGAAAAAAATATCATTTCAAATTAAAAAGATAGGCAGTGCTGTTTGCAATAGACTATCACTCTCTTTTTAAAAATGAGGATGAAGTAATAACTATTCTTTCTTGCATTTTTAAGAATATTATTTAAAGAAGGATGCATCAATGAAATATTAAATATCAGAAAGAAATAAGATTCTTACCAGTATGTAGATATACTACGTTATGCTGATAATTCAATGTGAAATACACTTTAAACACAAAAGCAAATAAAGTTAACATATTGTTATTTAAATACTATTAAGCTTTAAATAATTTAGTGAATAAACAAGTTATATACATGATTTTTACTTCTTAAATACTTTTTACATATAAAACTTGAAACAGACTAGTTTTTCTAAAGGAAAATTTTAAAATTGTTTCTCACTCTGAGTATATAAAATTATTATTATTTTTTCCATTTTCTTAAGATAGAGGAGCAATTACAGAAAACTGAGTAACAAGATCTTAAAAATAATTTAAATTGGGAGCTCATTTAACACACAAAAAAATCAGGGAATTTGTGAATTATTGTGTTTTGAAGATAATACAAGGTGTAAAAAAAAAAAGGTTAAAGTAACTTCTCATCTTGATACATTTGGGAAACATCTAACAGATGTTAGCCGACTTGCAGTTTCCAATTAGAATTTTTTAAACACATTTAAAGAGGATAACCAGTTTTGTTTTTAATTAGTTAGAAAGCCATTATTTTGGTTGAGTTGGTTTGTTTGTGTTGTAGGCTAAAACTCCTGTACCATTAGTAGTTCTGTTCCAGAGTTAAACATCTAAAAACTGTTTCCTGCTCAGACTCCTTTTCTTCCTTGGTTTCTCATAGCTCCCTGCACTGCCTCACCATCCAAAACCAACCCCTATCCTGGCCCCCAGGGAATGATGGTTGATTGTTTTGCTTTGGGCCATAGCCTATTTATTTGTTATATCCCGTGTCTTCAAATACTGATTTCATTTCCACAGATAATTTGGTTCTGCCTAATTCTATCCAATTCTTACCTCATTTTAGCTTCAGGGTAGAAGCTCTCTTGTGGATGAAAAATGTTAGTTTCTAAATGTTGGCTTGTGAATACATTTGTTGTTAAATACAGAGTTACTTACTTAAAAAGAGTTAAATTTTAGCATCTGAGACCCATTTTCACCAAGGGTATTCTGTTTCTCAAACCATAAAAAAGAAACAAAACAACTCTTCCTTTTCGGATATCTTTTTGTTTTCGTTTTCTTCTACTCCTCTGCCCATATACATCTGTTTCTACTACTTTGAACATTTTTGAAACAAGTGCAGTTGCGTAGTGTCTTGAGAAACACAATCGAGAAAAGTTATTCTCTCAAACTGAGCCACCACTCCCTGGGCTGTTGTGCTTTCTTGACCATAGACAAAACTGGAATGTACTACAGGAGTGTTTAATTTGCTTTTTCATCATGCTTCATCTCGACTTCACGATCAACACCTTAACTTCTTCTGAATTTGTGAATTCATATACGTAAGATTTAGTTACTTATTACTGATGAGATTTTATTCATAATGTCTTACATGTAAGGCATTGCGTTCAGTGTTGACGGGTAGCAGAATATGCCGCCCCAAATATGTCACTTTGACATAATGATTATTTTGAGCCAAAGGTAATTGTGAAGAAGCAAATATAGAAAAGCTCTCTGCACTCTCCCTGTTTGCCTAAAGCAGGAAATAAATCTGTCAAGTTGTCCCCTTTCCCCTCTCTAGCAGGAAGGACAGAAGTTAATCACTGGAAACAACTCTAGATCCTTATCAGCCATGAGATGGTGCAAGAGAAATCTACATAACAAACTCTACTAGCTAGCCTTTACCTACCATCAATTTCCCCATATATTTATCTTCCCACAATTTGCTGCCCCAGAAACTTGAAGTCCTTTTCCTTTGTCTTGTAACTTCTCTATAAATGCATTGTTCTTTTGTAAAGAGGCTATATAAGTCCACGTTCTAACCACCTGTCTTAGTCCATTCAGGCTGCTATAACAAACTATGGTAGACAGGGTGGTTTATAAACAACAAAAATTCATTTCTCACAGTTCTGGAGGCTGAGAGGTCTAAGATCAAGGCACAGGCAGATTTGGTGTGGAGAGAAGCCACTTCCTGGTTCATAGATAGTCATCCTTTTGCTATGTTCTCACATGGCAGAAGAAGCGGGGAATCTGGGGTCTCTTCGTAAGAGCACTAATCTCATTCATGAGGGCTCCACCCTCATGACCTAGTCTCCTCCCAAAGACCCCACCTCCAAATCCCATCCCATCAAAGATTAGGTTTCAACATATGAATTTGGTGAGCGGGGCATGAACATTCAGTCCACAGCCACTACATCTTCAAGCTACTAATCGCTGATGCTCTCATGTGTACCTGTGATGCACATGTTAATTAAATTTTGGGTTTTTTTCTTGTTAATCTATCTTTTGTCAGTCTCTGAACCTAAGATGGGTGGAAGGAAAATGGTTTTTCCTCCCCTACAGTGTTTTCATGTATTATTTCAGTTAATCCTTACAAAAACACAAGTATGATAGATACCATTGTCTGCATTGTCCAAATGAGGAAACTGAGGTTGGAGAGGTTAAGAAATTCATCCAAAGATACACAGCTAGTGAGGGGTGAGGATGCACTGTGAGAGTAAACACAAATCAAAAAAGAAAAAAAAATTCCCTGTTTACAAGAAGGAAAGAGACTCACATCCACCCTCTTTCTTAGAGTATTTACTTTAGAAAACTTGTAAGTTCTTTCTCTATCTCTTTAAAATGTAGATACAGTTTTTTTTAAAGCTAAATAAGCCTTTGCCAGCTTGAAGACCTAGAAACTATCACCAGCACCAGTCAGATGGGTGCTGTGAGGTCGCAACACAAAAGAATTTCACAGCAGATACACAGTGGAAGTTTTGACAGAGGAGGATTTGTTAGCAAAGCAAAAGTGCACCCCCAAGGGGAGGAGTTGGCAGGCTCTGGGTGAGCAACTGCCCCGAAGTTGTGGTGGTCGGTGGCTTTGGAAGATGGGGTCCCAGGGGCAGGTGAGGGTCTTGGACGGTGGACCAACTGGGGCACTGTCTCCATCCCCACATCGGGAGGGGGAGATTTTTCTCTTACATAGTCATCTCCGGAACTGTCATGGCGGTGATCCCCCACAAGGGATGTCAAAACCGCAATGCAAATGAGTGTATAATGAAGCTTGGGGCTACTCTCGTCAGGGTCGGGGGGAGTGTGTTGCATGTCGGAAGAGCCGATGCCCAGTAATGAGGACACTGCACCTGGTGAAGTGACCTTGCTCCCAGACCACATCTAGCTTCCTGCCTACCTCAAGACCATCTCTCTGAAACATAACCATCAAAAAGGATAGCACCTCCACTATCTCCTAGTTTCTTTGGAAGGATAGGAGCCTAACATTGGCAGATGTCTCACTCCAAAACTACTTCCTGTCATAAAGACATGACAAACTTATTTTTCCTTTGGATTAAGCCAATTAGCTAACACAGATGGTTAATCCCATTGGCAGCTGAATTTAGGATAAACTTTGTGTGGCAAATGGTGCTGTCAAGTCCTCTTACTTGAGGGCTAGCTGTTGTTTATTTTTAGGACATGTATGTAATGCGTTGTATCTGCTTAGCTATATAACAGGGTGAGATTTCTTCTGTTTTTGCTATCTTTTAGGGGATGACCTGTGATGCGAATCACTTCTGGGTTGACACTTATTCAATAATACAACTTTTTCTTTCTCTTCTACTTTGGTAAAGAGGTTTCCCGAGTTGGGAGGAGATTTATTTTTTATTGTATTTCCCCAACAGCATTCAATATTGTTGCTAACAATGTTAAGCTTTATCTGGGCCATGTGTTTCAAAAAAGCAGAAACTGTTAAGAAATATCTTTTTGTGTTCTTGGAAAGGGCTGCTCAAGAAGAACCACCACAAATTCTGAAATAAAGTGTCTCCCTATCCTTCCTCAGGACTTTCCTAACATTCTTGGATGGCTCCCTTGTTTAGCTGCCTCTATAAACCCCAGGCTCTCTTCCTTTTCATTGACACTTTTCTTGTTAATGAATGTTCTCCTTATTGTAACAGCCTAAATAAAATCATCTCCTTAACTGCCCGGTGCATTTTGTATTTAACAATGCTAATCTTTTACCAGCCCACTGGACAGTTGTGGGGGTTTTTTGTTGTCATTTCATCAATCATTTTTCTTTGGCTTAATGAATATTGCCAATTGGACTGCCATAGCAATTGCCGTCTTTCTCTTTCTGATGTGCTGTATTAACTAGTGAATTGCCTATTAGATAGGTCTAGATGGAAGTCTTCATACAATACTTAATCAACAAGCTTAAAAGTTAACTCACCATCTTGAATCTTTTTTTAATCTTGACTCCTCCTTGTTGTAGAAATAAATGAAGATCACCCAAAGGAGAACAAGTAAAGGCTATTTATTCAGAGCTTGCCATGGCAATAGCCATACCACTTGCATTTGGCAGACTCAAGATACATAGAAGAATGGGAAAGCTTTACAGTAGAAAAAAGAGAAGCCTTCAGATATGCCCTGCATGGAGGCTGTTGGCTTGGGAAAGCTGGAGGAAAGCTAACTCGATGGAGAGTGTCCTACTGGATTTTTACAGGAGCATATTCAGCTTTCCCCTGTTGGTCCTAAGTTGAGAGAAAATGTAGAGAAGCTGTCAGTATCGGGCCAATTGCTACAGAGGCTGTGGTTTCGCTTGCCACACTGGTTGCTGAAGATTGTAGGTCGAAGTTCTATTTCTATATATGATCTGGCCATTGTCTGATCATTTTCTCTTACTGTTAACGTCGTCGCCATGCTTCCTACCACCTAGGCTACAAACAGTAGAGTCATCTAAATTTTTTTGGTTATCCTATTCATCTTATCAATTTTACCTTTTTTAAATCTTATTTTTCTTTATCAATTATGTAGTTCTGAACTATAAAATCTACATATTCTTCCCACTGCCATGACTTTAATTCAGGTCTTTGATTTCCTTATCTAGAAAATGCACCATTGTTCTCACTGGTCACTCTGCCTTGAGGAATTTCTCTCAGCATCCTATTTTCTACATCACTGTTAAATAAATAAAATTTCATTTTGATTAAGTTATCCCCTTCACAACCAAAGGTCCCTTCTTCCTCTGTCATAGTTGTTAATTCTGTGCAGATTCAGTCCAGTTTGCCCTCGCACGTATCGTAAAATCAGTAAATGACATTTATTGAATGAACACGACCCAGAAAATGAATTAACCCCTAATAATCCCCCTTTTGCACTGTCCCCAAATCATCCCATTTTGTCATATTCAAAATTTTTTACATAAAATGTAAATTATTTGAAACTCTAAATTTTCAAATGATAAAATTTTTCCCTAAGATTTACCTTTTACTCAATTTCTCACAGTTACATTTTTAGAAGTAAATAATGCTAAGTAAATAAAATATTTCATCTAAATAGTCGAGTAACCCTGGTGGATTATAATTACAATAATGTGAGCAGTAACTGTGTCCCATTGCCTGGATCCCTAGAGCCCAAGGTAGTCACTCGGAGGCATTTCTCCAGGGTTACCTGTCAATCATTCCAATGCCACTATTTAGAGTAGAGAGTCCTGTTATTATCACGGCAAAGAAAAGACAGCTGCCATGCTGTCCGTGTTTAGGAGAACCCCAGGAGCAGTGTCCTCACCCCAGCAAGGTTTCATATAAGAAATCACACTTGTCATACACTTGATCCTTTCACAAGTTTCTCTTTTCTATTTATTTTTTTTAAATAAACTCAACAGCACACTTCCAAAATACCAGTCACAACTAGATGGTGAGTCAGAGAGCCTGCTCAGCCATTTTACAAATTTTGTAACATTTTGGTTTTTATTTTGGCCTGGAAGTAAAATTTGTTTATTGAAAATATCTTCAAATAAGATTATTCTTATTGAATAATTAAGTAATTGTATGCAAATCAAGTAGGAGAAGCCATATGGTAGAATAATTCCCTTGTTCGTTCCTATAAATAACTAAGGTGAGGTAAGCAAGAGAGAATTCTCCCATTGGGTTTTATGTTTAGCAAGAACAGAAACCATTTCCTTCTCATCTTGTATCCAATTAGCACCTACCACAATACTTTGAACATAGCAGATGCAGTAACAAATGATTTTTAATTAAATTGAATTGAATATAGCTATCAGTGCTGCTGCATCTCTGTGTGACACACATTACAGCTTAAAGCAATCATTGATGGGGCCCAGAAATCAAAATGGTGGGAATTTTGTATCTGTAGATGCTTACTAAGGTTATTGTAATATTTAATCCCGGCACAACATTTTGTACGGTTGGTGGAAGGAGATTTGCATGACTCTATGGACTCAAAGCGCATCCTATGTGACCACTTCTAGAAGTATTTCCTGTCTCTGCTCCACTACGCCAGCACAGGGTAGGTGTCCCTTATGTCCCATGATACTTAATCTGTATCAAAGCGTTCATCACAGGAATTCACCTTTCTCCCCCAGCTGTCTATAGTTCCTTGAATAAAAGGATTTTATTATTTGTTGTTGCTATTTTACTCTATTTGTATGTAGGTTCTAGAAAGCATTAAATAATTGAATTTAATAGCAGTGAATATTTAGTATATAAAGGAACAAAGAATCAAGGCAGTTTTGATAAATCATATCACATATGACAATTTGCAAAAACACAGGAGTTAATTGATATGGTGTAGATATTAGATATGCAATTTTTGCCTATTTTTTGGTCTCAATTGCTCTTATGTATCTCATTTACATAACTAGTAGAATTAATAAAAAAAATATTCAAGAGGATTCTGAGTTTGAACTTTCTAAAGAAAACAGAAGAAATGAACATTGAAGAAGAACATAGTTTAGATATCCTTGTTTCCAAAACCGGGAATGTTAACTCTAATATTGTACATAGACTAAAATCTACTGCACAAAACTATGGAAAGAATCAAATCTAACTGCAACAAAGAATGAACACATAAAGTGTAGCCATGATTCATTTTAATTCTGTGATGGTTTTGTAATTCCGGTTCAACATACTTTCTAAATAATTAAAATCCATCACATTGACAAGGTTTACTATTCTTTGTGTTATATTTTTTCTAGCTGTGAAGGAACAATATTATACTCTGTGAGTCAATGATTACTCATACATTCAAAATACATATTGAAGTAACTAATTCTCCAACTATCATAACTAGATATAGTATCTTTCATGTTATGTGACATATATGACAGTTTCATTCATGTTGGTATCATAAGTTGGAACTCAGAAAGCATTTAATTGAAATTAAAATTTCCTTTGAAAAGAGGGAAATGGAAACAGGTGAACATGATGAAAATTTTTAAAATAAAGTTTCCTCTTGGGTCTTGGCAAAAATTCAGATTGGGAAGAGTTAGAAGATACCCACTGATATTTTTGGATTAAGTGAAATAATATTTCTTCGAATACTGTATTGAAAATTTGAAGCATTACTATTGGAATTGTCAGAATCCTGAGAGAAAAAGAAAACTACAGAATATTGTGTTGATGTCACAGTTTCAAAATTATTCCCATGGAGAGGACTTATGCCTGCGTGTAAGGATTTGGTGCTACTTAATGTGTCAATAGATGTGTAGTAAAGATCTATTATATAAGAAATAGGGAAGTAGCAATGTATATAACTATGTGTCTCTTAAATCTTCTAATCTGGTAAGGAGGATAGACATATATCTATGACTACAGCTCACTGTCACATAAGAAAAATTTAAAGTGTTACAGAAGCATATGAATTGAGGATTTACTTTAATTTCTCTTGATATGGGTGGAGAAGAACTATTTAGACAAATTTTTGTTAAGGTAGTATCAAGCAAAGACTTGAAAGATTAGTATGGTGTTAGAAAGGGGAAATGGAGAGTAGAGCAGTGGGTTTCAAGTCTTGAGCAAATCCTGTGTGAATATCCTCAAGTTAAGAGCACGATGCTTTCAAGCAAGTAAAACATAGTCTGTTAAGGAAAGAAATTTAAAAACGAAGGGCAGTGGAACTAATATGCAGTTATAGCAAGGTTGTAGGAAACAAGGTTAATATAAATTTCTTTTTGTTTTTTTTTTGCTGGGAAAGATTTGCTCTGTGCTAACATCTGTTGCCAATCTTCCTCTTTTTTTTTCCCCCTAAAGTCTCAGTATATACTTGTATATTTTAGTGGTAAGTCCTTCTGGTTCTTCTCTGTGAGCCCCTGCCACAGCATGGCTACTCACAGACAAGTAGTGTGGTTCCACACCCAGGAACTGAACCCAGGCCGCTGAAGAGGAGAGTGCCAAACTTGAACTGCTTGGTCAACAGGGCTGGCTCTAAATTTCTTTCTTATATACCAGCAAGAAACAATGGGAATTTGAATTTAGAAACACAATATTATTTACATCAGCACCACCAAAAATGAATTGCTTAGTTATAAATCTAACAAAATATGTACAAGATCTATATGAGGAAAACAAAATTCTGATGAGAGAAGTCAAAGAAGATTTAATTAAATGAAGATCTAATTAAATTCTGTGTACAAGATTAAGAAGACTAAATATTGTCAAGATGTCATTTCTTCCCAAATTGCTCTATAGGCTTAACACAATCCCAATCAAAATCCCAGCAAATTATTTTGTGGCTATCAACAAACTGATTCTAAATTTTAAATGAAAGGCAAAACTCAGAATAGCCAAAAAAATGTTCTAGAAAGAATGATCTGTACTTATCTCACTTTAATAAAAATTAGTTTCTGAAATATCTGTAATTTAAATATTTTATGACCTTATACTTAGTTGATAGCTATGACAGACAGTAAAACACTACTTATTTCAGCCTTAAAAAAATAAATAAAAGAAAGAAAATATCCCACTCCAAGTCACAAGGCATTTCTCAAACATTAGTGATCAAATTTCTGTCGACTTATACATACCAAACTAGCCAGAGTACAGAAAGACACTGATTTCAGAAAATGTTTGAATTTGCCCAGAAAAAGATGAAAAATAATCTTGATACATCAATGCAAGCCTGGTGGCATAGAGGATCATATTTCCACTTCAAAAATAAAAAAAAGAGGGCAGGATATTATATTTTCAGAATATGTTGACTCCTGCATACTTAGCTGATTTTTTTAAGTGCATAGCTCAATTTTGCCATTCTGTTATGTTTTTCTCTATTCATACTTCACATCAGTCAAAAAACTAGCCAACACCCAACTAGCCATCCAACAAACAAACTGCATTTTATCTGACATAATTCTTTATTTCAAGTCTGAACAGTGGGCCAAATTGTTGTTGCTTTTGTTGTTTTCATTAAAATATTAATTTGTTAGCTCAAATTGGCTTTAAACAGCTCCAGATTTAACCTGATCAAAAGAGTTTCTATATGAGGCACTCATTCCAGGGATTTCCATGGGACTTGTCAGTTGTTAGGGAATCATGAACAGTTTAAAGAAAAATTGTCATCATAAATAAAGATAGATATACTAGGCCCCCATGGTTACATACTTATTGTTTCAAAAAGCTGTAGGCCAGGTTCTCTTTGGAGTTTGAACTCTTTTTTAAAATTCCATTTTAATAATTTCCCTGTTATTGTTGCTGTTTATTCTTTTGAGTACAAATAAAAGGAATACAAGTCTGGACAGTGCTACCTTCTTTGGTTAAGAGATACTCGAGTTAAAGTTGACAATGCTTTTTTAGTTACCTTGTAGAAATAAGATACAAAAATGTGCTTTCTCCAATATAAAGATATCAAATAAATCTCAGAACTTGAATGCTGAGAGAATTATTGGTAACATATTTCAGTTTGAGCTCCAAAGGCAATAAACAAAGGTTTATGTGAGAAAACAAAATAAAAGTAGAAACAAAGTTTGTTGGTCTTCATTCAAATGAGTTCTGGACTGGCCTATAAAGAAACCCAAACCAAGGGCTGGCTCCGTGGCGTAGTGGTTAAGCTCGGTGTGCTCCACATTGGTGGCCTGGGTTAGTGGGTTCAGATCCTGGGTGCGGACATACCCCACTCATCAGCCATACCATGGCAGTGACTCACATGTAAAATAGAGGAAGATTGGCACAGATGTTAGCTCAGGATGAATCTTCCTTAGCAAAAAAAACAAGAAACCCAAAACAGAAGGAAATTACACCTGTCGTGTTGGTTTGACATCACAACCAAACTATTGGGATAATATTTTCTTTATGTTTGTCATCTTCAAATTTTTGATACTTCTTGATTTTATAAAGATAATTCAGATTAAAAAAAATAACAATAAAATTTTTCTCTGGCACTGTTTGTATTACATGAGTCTATAACATTTTCCTTAAGTTAGAAACTTGGAAATATTTAAATATCAGTGCAGAAAATGTTAGTTTCCGATTTCCATATTCATCAATATAAATGTTTTATTTGTACATAATATTTTAGAATTAAATTAATTAAATCTGAACAATTTCTATATTCCTTATTTTTGGTAACAATTATTCAAATATTTTTTGTTGTAAATGGCTTCTGTGAAATTTATATGTGAATTTATTCTGAATGAAAGCATTTTCATTGTCAATATTTTATGGATTTAGAGTTTATATTATAATATGAGTGATCTATTTCATCATCCAAAAGTACTGTGCATATATTTTATGATTACCAGAAATAAGATGCATTTGTTTAATCAAAAAAAAACTTGTTCATATTTTCAAACTCAAAATCTATATTTATGACTCTGTTCATGTGTATTTTTTTCAGTAATGCTATTTATTATTTTTTTCACATTTGGTAAATGCCAGTAAAGATTTTCAACTGAAAATGTGAAATTCTCCAGTTATTTAAAAAATCCTTATTGTTCACATATTTGACTCTCTAAAGGTCAGAATTCCTCATTTTATCTAAAACAACATAAAATAAAGGCACAAATACAATGTGGTATTGGTAGTCATCATTCTTAGTTCTTTTCAGCATAACTACCATCTCATTGTGTTCCCTGAGGTTATTCTAAACAATAATAGAAGAAATCACCATTCATTACTAAATTTGGCTATCTTTTTTTTTTTTTGCACAATCAGCTTAATATATTAGAACACTAAGTTCAAACATGCTTAAAAACAGTAATTTCATTAAATTATTTTCACAGGACTCAAAGTTTTTTTTAAATCACAGAAAGAAACTGAGCATCTGAAACATAACTATGATGGATTATCAATACGTGGGAGGTATATTTAATGCAGAATAGGATTTAGACAATATTTTAACATTATTATTATCTTTATTCTAGGAAAAGAAAATACATATCCAAATATTCACTCTATACCTTCTTACAAAAAAGGAAAAGAACTTTAAAGCAGTTGAAATAAAGAAAGAGAAATAAAAGACACAAAACTTTCTTCATTTTCCTTTACACAATTTTTACCATCTTTTAAAAATTCCAATTTGAAGTTCTTAGCTCTGAGGTAGTACTTTAAATCACTGAAGTCTAATCACATAGTGAAATTCAAAAATATTGTAAGGGAAGTAAAATAATCCCTCCTAAGATGCAAAGTATACTAAAATGATGAAAACGTATTTTAAAAAGTATCATCTTTCAAACTGCCAAAGGCCTTTTTACTCACAAATTATGTTGTATTTCAAACAGATATTATGCTAAACAGTATTCTCCACCCAAAATAACATGTTTTGCTATAACATGTATCATTTACTTTCTCTTTTTCCCTCACTTCAGACGCGGTTATAGTGATTTTTATATATTTTAGTGGTCTTAGACTCTTATCTGAAGTTTCCAGAAGCATGCAGGTAATATCTTCCTAATAAACATCTGGAATATTGACACCTCAAAATCAACATACCTAGAATATTTTCTTCACTTTCAAATTCAAAATGCCTAATAACCACTAATTTTCCTTTAAAATATCTCTGAGAACGACCCAGTTTTTTCATCTCTATTATCACCAGTCTGGCTAGTTCTCATTATATGCCCATTTGTAGTAGCTTTTTGATTCCAATATACTGTTTTAATCTGGAGATTCTCCTCTTTCTAGAATATATTATACTCCCAGATCAATTTTCCAAAATCAGTTTTCATCATGTCACTTGGTCGGTCAAGAATAGACAGTAGATTTCTACTGCCTTTGTGAACAAATCAGTCAGATATTCAAAAATGAGCATCCAATTAGTCTCAGTGTTCCTATCAGTACCCATCTCCTATTATAAGTTGACTTGAATGACACGTGCCCTAAAGACCAGTCTCTCTTCTATCACTCTTAGAGTCTTCTCAGAGACTCAGCATAGCATAATATTAAGAACCTGGACTCTAGCTGATTCCTGGGTGAGGCATCCAGGGTTTTGGGGGCCAGAGGTGACTTATAATGATGTCAAGAAGAGGTAAGAGGAGTGACGTCACCAAAATGGCAGAGTCAGAGACCCCAGCCTCCAACCCCGGGAAAGATCAACAATTAGACAGTTATCCAGGAACAAAAACAGCTCTGGGAGAGCTCAGGAGTCCACTACAGAAACTTCAGCATCACAGTGGACAAATAACCTGAGAATAACCTCACAAAAAGGGGAGGAAGAACTGATTCATTTTGCAGGCATCATCCCATCCCCCAGGCCCGCCCTGCTCAATGCCAGAGGAACCAACCCAGCTAGAAAGAGTTTCCTCGCTGGGAACAGAGGGTGTGGTGAGCAACCAGCTTCCCCAGGCTTTTGGGGCACCCTATGAAGGACTTGTTTTTGTTTTACCCCACCCAGAGACTGGCAAGGCTGAGAGACAGACATGGCTGGGAACAAAGAAGAAGAGCAGGGCCAACAGTATCACTTAAGCAGCAGGACCAACTGGGGTTCCCAGTGGCCTGCTCTGCAGAGGACCCCAGCAGCTTTCTCCACTGAGGAAACCAACAGCCAGGATAGCCACTGCGGGTCCTCTATAGACGGAACTGTTTTTGCCCACAGGTGTTTGCATTTGCAGATGACAGCTGCCTGAGCCCCTCCCTGCTCCTTTCCCCCTCGCCCCAGCAGGAGCCCAGGATCTGCGACAGCAGACAGCCCGGGCCTCTGTGGTTGCAGGAATACCAGCCTAGACCCTTAAAGCTGACCCCGCTGCCATGTAAGCACTCAGGGCTAGCCCCTCCAGCTGTGCACCAGCAAGGCTGGACCCAACTTCACTTGCCTCTACTGCTGTGTGCACGCCCATGGTGAGACCCCGCAGCCTCAGTTGACTCTGGCCCTTGCTGCTGGCCCTGCATGTGTGTCCACAACCAGTCCCTGCCACTACACAAGCACCTTCACCTGGTCCGCACAGCCAAGTAAGTGCAAACAGACTCCAGCTATCACCACTGCCTGCCCAGGTCCCTAGCGGCTGGACCTTAATAGTCCTTTCAGCCATTGCAGAACCCATAGCAATTGCCAAGGACCACACACTTGTTGAGGCTGTGGATCCCAGCAGCTTGAGTCAAGGAGATATCAGGCCTCCCTCACATCCCAGATCCAGAACCACCACATGATGCTGCAGTAGGGACCCTGAAACTAGGCCTGGGTTCAGAGCATGCTTCAGTGTGCTCCCACATGCAGGTAAACATTTTTCCTCACTAAAATAGGTCCATAAATGCAAATCGAAACCAAAATGAGATATCATCTCACACCTGTTAGAAAGTCTATTATCTAAAAGCCAAGAGATACCAATAGCTGTCTAAGATGGGGAGAAAAGGGAGCCCTGGTGCACTGCTGGTGTAAATGTAAATCGGTACAGCCACTACGGAAAAGAGTATGGAGGTTCTTCAAAAAATTAAGCATAATTTTGAAGTCATACTGAAGCAGCGTTTTTTTTTTTTCCATTTAGTATCTTCCACTCTGGACATACGGCAAACCAAAACTCAGTAAGGCCGTCAGCACAGATGAGAGAAATCCCCAAGTCCTAGTTCAAAGAATGGGACAGGGTTCTCCTGGCAGTGACAGTGGTGGCATCAAAGACCCACAGATACTGGAACTCTGAAGAAGGGTACCTTCTACTCTGATTGCAGATGTGATAGTCCCAAGAGAGTAGTGCCAACCTCAATTGCTTTTTTTCTCTCTCTGGCACCCTGCAGCCCTTGGCTCTGGACATGAATGCAGTAGCAGGAAGTGTGTGACAGAGCAGGTGAAATAAAACTTGAGCTTTCTGGAAAAAGGACTAAAATGGGGACTTCTGGAGAACCAGAAAGTACCAAGGAGATTGCTGAGGAGGAGAAGCTTTGCAAAGTGATCCTGTAAAGATATTTATGAACTCCTCGGCTCATCCCCAATCTTCATGCATGGGTCTGACAGTAAATAATATCACAAGGATTTTTTAGAAATTAACTGAAAGCTATATCACTTCCAAGGTCCCAGGCTGGCCACTGAGTGTCTCCCATTCATATTCAAACAACACTGCAAAGACTTTGCAAACAGAACTGGTATTGCAAGCAGAACACATAAAAGGCGAGTCGGTACTTGCAGCCTGAGTACCACTGAGTTGATTGTCTGCTAAAACAAAAATAACATTGTTCACAGGATTTAAGGAAGAGTCAGAATCGTGTAACACAATATTCAGACTATCTAGGATATAATCCAAAACTACTCAGAATATGAAGATTCAGGAAAATTTCACCTTACATGGGAAAACACCACCAATATTTGTCAACAAGGAAATGACATAGATGTTGTAAGTATCCAACAAATATTTTAAAACCAATTATCATAAAATGCTCCAAAAATAAAGAGTGATTAAATAACAACAACAACAAAGTCCTCACTGTATGGACTCAATAGCTAAGTGGAGATGAAAGAGGAAAGGCAGTGAACTTGAAGACATCAATAGAAATTATCCAATCTGAGCAATAAAGACGAAAGATTGAAAAAATAAACAGAACACCAGTGACATGTGGGACAATAGCAAAAGTTCTAAATTTTTTGTTGAGTCTGAGGAAGACTTTCCCAAATTAGTGAAACGAATATAACTAATCAAACTAAATTAAACTAATAGAACTTTCCCAAATTAGTGAAAGACATAAACCTACAGATTCAAAAAGCTCAGGGAAGCCTCAAATAAGATAATCTCAAAGAAGTCCACATCCAACACATCTTAATCAAACTGCTGAAAACCAAAGAGAGAAAAAAATTCCTAAAAGCAGGCAGAGGAAAACAGTGCACTTATAGGGATAACATTGAATGACTTTGGATTTCTCATCAGAAACTATGGAGAATAGGAAAAAAAGTGGAACATAATTTTTAGAGAGCTAATGAAAAGAATTTAAAACCTAGAATTTAATATCAAATGGAAATATTCTTCAAGAAAGAAAATGAAATTAACATATTCTCAGATGAAGGAAAACTAAAAAAACTAATTGCCAGAAGATATATTTTAAAAAATTACTAAGGAGTATATTTAGACAGAAAGGAAATGATACTAGAAAGAAATTTAGAACATCCAGGATGAATAAGTAATGCACGTGGTGAATTTTTGGGTGCATATAATAAGCTATTATTGTCTTCTTGAGTACTTTAAATATGTTTGATGTTTGAAAGTAAAAATTGTAATGTTATATAATGGTGTTTTAAATATAAGTAGATGTAAAATATAAGACAGCTACAACATAAAGGAGAGAGGGTAATGTATTTGTATGGTGATAACTTTTCTATATACCACTTCAAGTGGTAAAATACTGGTTCTAAGTAGATTTTGAAAAGTTAAGTATGCATATTATAATCATTACGTCAAACACTAAAAATAAAATTCTACAAAGAGATACAGTAAAAAATACAGTTGATAAAATGGGATACTAAGATGGTTGAAATAATCCCAAAGAAGTCAGAAAAGGAAAAACAGAATTAAAAAAAAAAAAAGAAGGAAAAAACAGAAAACAAACAAAAAATGATAGACCTACATTCAGATCAATAATTATACAGAAAGTCTCATTGCATTAAAAGTCTAAGCACAACAATTAAATTACAGAGATTGTCAGAATGGATTGAAAATTGCCCAACTATTTGTTGTCTATAAGAAACTTACTTCAAATATAAGGAAATAGGTAGGATAAAAGTAAAGGGAAAGGAATAAATACATATATGGTACAAACACTAATCAAAAGAAAGATTAAGTGGCTATATTATATAAGACAACATAGACTTCAGAAAAAAGAATAAACATAATCACATCAAATTACTTCCTTGTTAAGAACCCTTGAGATCCAGCTATCCCACTACTGGATATTTACCCAAAGATCTTGAAAAAATCCAAATCATTCCACGACAATCTTATGTACACTGCAGCATTATTCACAACAGACAAGACATAGAAGCAACCCGGCTACCCTGCTACGGATGAATGGATAAAGAAGATGTGGTGTCTATATTAACAATTTAATACTACTCAGCCATAAAAAAGACAAAATTGTCCCCATTTGCAGCAACAAGGATGGACCTTGAGGGTATGATGGTAAGCAAAATAAGCCAGACAGAGAAGGACACATACTGCATGATTTCACTCATAAGTAGAAGATAAACAAACACATAGATAAAGAGAATAGCTTAGTGGTTACGAGAGGGGAAGGGGGCTGGGGGTGGGTGAAGGGGATAGAGGGGCACATATGTATGGTGACAGATAAAAATTAGGCTGCTGGTGGTGAGCCCAATGCAGTCTGTACAGAAATTGGTAAATAATAATGTACACCTGGAATTACACAATGTTATAAACCTTTATGATTTGAATAAAATGATTAGAAAAAAGATTAAAGAAAAAAAATACTTTGATTAACTTCTACTCACTCCATTCACTTACCATAGAATAACATCCAAATCACTTTTCTTGACCTCACAAAGACTACCCTATACCTCCTGGCACTCTCCATCCACTCACTAGCTGCCTCACTTCATAGCTCTTAAAACTGTCTCAAATAATCTTTTTTATTGTTTATTGTTTGTTTATTCTGCTAAAATGTAAGCTCCATGGCAGAATTGTCCTTGCTTGTCTTGTTCATTGTGATAACCTTGGTGTGTATGAACAGTGCTTGGTATAGAATTGATATCAAATATAAATTTTGAGTCCCATACATTAAGTATCTGTCTAGAAATTGTTATATAGTTCACATTTTTTCCCATGATATTATAATTTTAAAGTCTCAAAACTACTACAAGAAGTAATCTTGCCACCACTTAGATTTTGAACTCATTGTCTAAAATTTCTAATTCATTAGTATCCTTCGACAGATAAATAGTTCTTGACATGACTTCATATGAATGTCTATGGATAATGTGATGAGAATATTTAAATATTGATCCTTTTTACTGTGGAAAGTCATTCACATTGTATGACTATGGATTTTCCAAGTAAGCCTGAATCAGCCAAAAATTATATAAGTTTTCCTGAAGATCAGAAAACATGCTGAATTTGGGTTAGTAATAAATTCCAAGAAAATTCAGGGAAAACCAGTCTATTGCAATTAAAATAAAGGAGGGCAAGGAGGAGTAGGAGGAGAAAAAGAAGAACAAGAAAAGTTATTAATAGACTTGTGATTTTTTTTTTTAAGTTTGAAGAATCATAGAATCTAAGATGGATAGAAATTTAAAGGTCAATATTAGCTCGATTCAATTCAATTCAATTTGGTGAACACTGAAATATGCTTTCAGATGGAAAGCATTGAATGACTAGAAATATAGAGCAGTACAGGTCTGTTTAGTAAAGAATGAGCACCCAGATCATCTTGGCATCTAGGGTCAGGATGAAGTGCAAATAAACATTAGATGGCAGAGCACTCATCATTCTAACACTCGATATTTGTTGAATGGATGAAAGGTAAACTAAAGACATGCTTTTAGCAATTTTTGAAGGCTGTTATCCTGTGTACTCAACGCTGCTACTTCCATCTTTCTTCTTATAAAGATAGTCTGCTTCTCTGCTCTCAGGTAAACATGAAGCCCAGTCTAGGGCAATGATAATTGCTCACCCAAATGTACACAGTGACTTTCCGAGAGATAAGCATATGACCTAAGTTAAGCCAATCAAGCTATTTCAATCAAAATTTTCAATTTGGAACTGGGAGAAATTAATTTTTCAATTTTGCTTTGTTTTTAGCCACTGAGTTTTGAGATTGTGCGTAGAGCAGTACCATCATCACGCCTCCTCCATTACATAGTGATCATCAGTAAGAGAACGAGTTTGACATTTAGATATAAACAGAAGTGTAATATGTGGAGGATCACTTCTCCCAAATCATGTTTCCTTTCGTTTGGAAAAAAATTCAATAAATGTAACTCAATGGCCTTTTAGTTTTCTTCCGTAGGGAAATGGAATGATTCATCCATTGCTCCATTTGGAAAGATTCAATTGGACACACTCAGTTCAGCTTTGCCTCTTATTACTTTTGGATTGGAACAGCTCGCCCGGAGTGTGATCTTCCCCACAATGAACAGAATTCTACCATCATTTCCTGTGACTGCTGGGTGAGTCTGTCTAAATCAATGGTTCACTTAGAAAGTCAGCTTGGCTGTGATTTCAACTTAGCACTATCAGTAATAATGTTGACTTATTCAGAATAAGTCATGACTTATTCTCAATTGATTCTGTACCTTGACTGGGAAGAGGAATAAAAAGTGTTGGGCCTTTTTAAAGCACCACAAAAAGAAAAGCGTAGAGAAATAGTTTTCTTTCTGTTGAAATCCTTAATTCCATCTATCCTTTAGGTCAGCTACCACCCTTCTTATAGGTAGAATATGTAAGCTAATAAATTTTTTATTTTCTTAATTGAATTTCAATTGTGTTTCTGTTACATGTGAAATTCATAAACCTGAATAATATGGCCATGCTTATTCACTGTATTTCCTTATACAGACTAGTTAAAATATCACTGTGTTTGTATAATGAAGATGATAGGTTGGTTTAATCTTCTTAGATGAACTCTACAAATATAAAGCTATCATTGCCACAATGCAAATCTGCTGTTTTCTTTCTTTTTGTGGTTCTCAAGAAGGTGGTATGTTCCAGTGCAACATTTTCTTCATGGACTTTAATCTCCTTTTAGTATCAATGGAAAAACAAATATATTATTATGTTACCATTTTCCTAAAATAAAGGTCTTGTGTCTGGTTGCCTGGAATGATCAAAACAAATGTAAGTTGTTTACATATCCATTGACTATTAATCATTCAAAATATGTGTAATTTTCATCATAGGATATTTCCTCAGACTCAATTTTTCCAGGATGCTTTTTTCCTTTATCTGAATATGACTTTTCAGACACAATTTACTCATGTATTATCAACGTGATCAAATCACATCATTGACATATTCAACATTTCCATAAATTTTGTAGGTCAATTGAAACTTTTGAGACATTATGGAGAACTTTAGAATCTTTTAGTTATCTTATTATGAGTTTAAAAATGCCAGATTTATGATTTTTACCAATAAGATATCCTAGAGTTTTCTTTAAATTCATTAAAAATTGTATATTTATTTTAAAGAAACTTTGGCATTTTACCAACATTAAACATATACTCATAGCTGCAGATAAGGCTTGTATAACAGTTTTTGATCATTATGGGGTCACAGACTGCTTTGAGTAACTACAGAAAGCCATTTTTCTTTTCTCTACATTGTTGTACATTAATAGATTCAACCAATATGTTGATTCTCCAGACGTCCATCCATGCACCATTTCGGACATTACACATCCTAAGGTAAGGAAGGGAAAGGACCAGGATGTTAGGCAAGTGTAAGAAGTGCACACTTGCCTTATTTGCACATCAACTTTTATTTCTAACACTTCTTCACGAATGCATTGGTGAAACCTTTAACCAGGTAACAAAAATATTCCTGCACTTTTCCTTTTCTTCTTTTGGTTTAATTTTATCTGTCTTCTTTAGCTTCCCTCATCTTTGCAGCAATCAATTCATATGACATCAATTGCAGAAAATTCTCAGTCTCTTCCTCTGAAATATCTCAGAGTTCACACTTGAGAGGTAGAATCTTCCTCTGCAGCATTTCTGCAGTGTTAGATATTGTGGTTTCAGGTAGCTATTGCACTGGCTACATAGAGCTGAAATGTTCGACCTGGACTCTGCAAAATGTTTTCTTCTGATTTTTATACAAGAATGGCTTTTCTTTCTGTGAACTTTCCTTCAGGACATCTTTAATTATTCTGCATGCTCTAAGATATGCGCTGTGAAAGTGGAAGTGGATTTATTTTCTGGTCTGCATTATGGTGTGATGAGAACAGCCTTCAATTTGGTATAATTGGCAAGTATTTCTCTCCCGCATGAAGATTCTGTCTTACAGCTGTTTCAACCTATTGCATCAGCCTGAGGTTTTACTGCTATAAAACTTCATATCCAGTACCTTGAGGGTTACACTGGCACAATGTTAATTTTATCATTTTGAAATTACCACTGTAACAAGCTGAAACTTCTCCCTGCTCTGAATAATTTTCAAAAGTGAATTAATCACTAAAGGATTCCTTGTGCAACATCTAATTGGTGATAGTAATTAAGCTTAAGTTTTGCCTGAATATTTATTAAGTACGGATTGTATGCATCAAAAAGTCCTAATTCCTCAACCAAGCATTGAAGAATCTTGATATTCTATTGCCAGGAAATCTCTCCAAACTTTTTTTCCCCTCTATGCCTTAAAAATATTCCTCTTAAATTATTAGCAATATTAACACCTAAATGTATACTTTTGTCAGGCCCTCAGTTAAATTCTTTATCTTATTTTAATATTCCAAACACCCTTTGAAGTAGGAACTATTATTATTCCGGTTTTACATATAAAGGAATAGAAGTCTAGATAGCTAAAGCAATTTGCCCCAGATCACAAAAACTCTCTTCTCCACTTCAATGAAAATTCTATAAAGGTAGGATTTTTGACTCATTGGTTCAATGATGGATCCCAAAAATATACTGCAGTACCAAAACACAGATGGAAAGCAATAAATATGTTCTTAAATAGGCTAGCTAGTCTTCATTTGTTTCTCTAGATACACTCTCCACCATTTTTCAATTTTCCTAGGGATAGGGGTGACTTTATGAACTGCATTAACTGATCTCCCTTGCTTTCTAGCTTTCTGTTGGGTTCAGCTAACAGCATCTCTGCAAGAGATCTAGGCCATCACAAAGGTCTTCTGCCACTTAATCCATGTGGCACAGTAGATCCAATGGTGTTTCAAATACCTATTACAGATAGTAATGTTGTATAGAGCCAATAACAGGACTCAATAAGGGAAATACAGTGCACATATTTAGGGTTTTGAAGCAAAGTTGTACCAACCTCTGCAAATAACTATTCTGTTTTTACAAAACAGCCTTTGCCTTACTAGAAACTGAAAACGTGACTATAAGCCAGCAAGTTACTATGGGACCGAAGATGCGCAGCGTGAACTGGGTGTTGTCTAACCCAATAAACTGTAAGATTAGGCAGCATACTCAGCAGCATTCCATCATCAAATGGAAGTGGTATATATGTTATTGGGCTTCAAGTGCTACTGAAAGTGTAAGTATGTTGTTACATTGCCAAGTAGTACAGTTGCCCATAATCCCTCCTCCGGTTACATTGCCTCTACTCTCTGAACCTGAACCTGTGGGATCGTAAGGTGTTCCCTGTAAAAGGTTGATTGAGGAAGGAAAAAATCAGATCTGATTGACAGCTGGTTCTGTACATATGCCAGTACTACTTGAAAGTAGATGACTGTGGTATTATACGCCCCTTCACGGTTGCTCTGAAGAAAATAGGCAGAGATTTAAGCAGTGCACCTTGTTGTTCATTTTGCTGAGGAAAAGATAACCAGAAATGGATGTACACTGAGTGTTGACAGTGACTAGTTGTTTGGTTGGATGGCCAGACATCTAAAAGGAATGAAATTGGAAAGCTGGTGTTAGAAGGTCTAGGGAAGAGATACATGGTAGACTTCTCTGAATGGGCACAGAGGTGAAGATAATGGTCACCAAGGAGCAAGCACAGAAGAGTAGAATCTTAATAATCAGATGGATAAGATGAAACATCCTGTGGATATCACCTGATCTTTTCCTTGTCCTATGGACTCACAAAGGAGACATGATGTCAGGGATGGAGGTTTTGCATGGACTCATCAAGAGGAGCATCCATTGGCTAAGCTCTTCCCATAATACCAATCGCAGATACAAACACTGGGCCCCCAGTATGGCATCATTCCCCAAAATGGAGGGTAAGTCAGCCAGCAACTTCTATCGTGGAATGAGCAATGCTTTGATGTCCCTGGAATAGATCCTTTCTCTTGTGTCTATTTTGTCAGCAATGCTTCTGCAAAAATCACCTTCTGTAGCTTTTGAAATACTTTCATCATCGTAGTATTTCACATAGTATTTCTTCTGATTAAGAAACTCATATTGGAGCAAATCGTGTATAGCAATAGACTCATGATCATGGAATTCAATGGTCTTACATTTCCCAACTCTGACCTGCAAAAAGTATGGAATGGGCTTAGTTTTGAGTGACAGCACCTTATGGGGCTGGAATAATGTCCTCTGGGATGAGATATATCCTCTAAATCAGTGACAAATATATGGCAGAATTTCTTCCACAGCAGGACTAATTGGTACAGGAGTCAAGGTGTGGCTCCTTTCGCTATTGCTCTTGGAGAATATTTTCCATAATCTTGGCCTCTGCTGGTTTAGATGTCTTAGTTCCCAAGGAAGAATGCTTCAACAAGGGGACCAGCCTTGAGACGTGTGACTATTTGGTGTATTGGTGGAAGACGAAGAACAGTCAGCAGAGGAGATTGAGAGTAA
This sequence comes from Diceros bicornis minor, assembly GCF_020826845.1. Taxonomy (NCBI): domain Eukaryota; kingdom Metazoa; phylum Chordata; class Mammalia; order Perissodactyla; family Rhinocerotidae; genus Diceros; species Diceros bicornis. Next base: position 19,592,482 of record NC_080777.1, read on the forward strand.
CCATGGAGAAAATGGGAAAGCAAAAAAAAAAAAGAAATAAAATAATTAAAAAAATAAAAAGAGAGACAGAGAGAGAGAATGTCTAAAGAAGGAGGTGGTGGCCAAGTAGAGCAGATTCTTCCTTCCCCCGGAGGATGAATCCACCTTCTTTAGGTGACAGTACCCTGATTTTCAATTGAAGATGAGCCTCCGTTTTATACAACCAGTCTTGGCAGCTGTCACTCAAGGTGCTCACCATGCCATACTGTAGACAAAGCTCGGCTTCATGATTCAAATGAGGACAATTCAACTTTATCCCCAGAACTTTAAACTTGGCCGGAGAAACATGTGTATTAGAAATTGTTACAGTTTTATTTTATTTTGTTTTATTGGTAGTGTATGGAACAGACTACCATTAGTTTTCACCACCTATGTTGCACAAACATCCATTGTTCCAATTTTTTTTCCTGAGACCTGGTTCTTTAGCTTTTCTTTCAATTCTATGAGCTATGCTTATTGTTTTTTGCAGAAGTTACCTAGAGTCATTATTTATGGCTTACAACCAAAGAATTAAGAGATTGCCTAAGATAAGAATAAAATATTGTCCATCAAATTTGGCAACTTAGAAATCATTATTGATCTTGAAAAAAGAGATTTAACTTGTTTCATGAGTACTGAAATGAGTTTAGACTTGAGGAGATGTAGACACTGAATGCAAACTTTTTTTTTGAGAAAGCTTTCTGTGAAGAGAAGCAGAGAAGTTGGGTGGGAGATGAAACATGATGTGGTATCAAGAAGAGTTGTTTTTTTTCTTTCAAATAGAAACACCAGAGTATATTTGTAAATTGGTGGAAAAATAGTTAGTCTTTTCTTTAGTTAACAAACCTTACAAGTTTAAAACTTAAACTCAAATTTTTAATTTCAACGTATAAATTTTATGTTTCCATTTATGAATGTAACAAGTTTTAAAATTCACTGTTAAGGAGTCTTTGAATAAAGATAGTTTCCATTTACTAATTTTAAATTTTAATATAAGCATTTTTAATTCTTTTGTTAAATACATATGTATAAACCATATCCTTTAAATTCACTAAACAAAATCTTAATTTTGCACTTTGTAGTAAATAAACTATCATCAAACAATAAAACATAAAATCATATTTTTTAGAAATTAAGGTTAAATGTCATATCCATTTTGTTATGTAATACCTCGTTTAACTTTTAAAAATTTAAGAAATATTTAATTTAAAAACTCTGTCTTTATGTGGAATAAAAATCTTTTAGAAAAACAGAATGCATGAATATGTGTTTGTTTAATGTGTTTAATGTATTAAAAGAGTGGAATCGTTGCCTTAATTTTGATTACCTGAGCTTTGTAAACACCACTTTCAAAGTGACAAGCTCGCATTTCTATGGATCACAGTACACCAAATTCAAACTCAATTTTGAGGGAATAAATCCTTAATCTGTAAAATAAAGATGGCCTCACGTGTTAAAAAAAGATTTAAAAATATTTGCAGATATTTAAATTTCTGTGTCTTTCAGTTTCTCCTGTTTGACTAGGATGATTAATTTCAAATGCAAATAATTACCCTTCCCTCTGGCTTTTACAATCAAAGTTCAGTCTGAAAAGAACATTACTGCATTCTGATAAATTTCTAATTACTTGAATACCCTGCTTTTGATAGTCAAGCTAAATTCTAGCATTTCTGAACAAAATGTTCTGCATACAAAATCACATTTTGGATCCTTTGGATATCCCATTCTGAGCCAATGTGAGTTTTTGATGTCCTGGAGAGTGACTTTTTTGTGCAGACATGTTAGTGAGGTATAATTTCTAATATTGATATTCAACTTAACACAGCGATATATTCCAAAACTCTTCTTTAAATTAGATTCAACCTACCAATCTTATTTTTTTTGTTTTTGAATTAAGCAAATTTTGATAGTGTCTGTTTATAGGACTTTGATTCACATTTTGTCCCATTTACAAATTTCACTAAGCATTTATTAAATAATTTTTATAGGTATAGTATATTAAAAGGTAAATATGGCAATTCTTAAATTTTCTTAATTATTCTAATAGAATAAATAAACTTTTTTCAACTTAAGTTGCAAATACAAAGCAGTTACTCAAATTATATATTGCAGTATTTTTTTTTTTTTTTTGATCAGGAAGATTCACCCTGGGATAATGTCTGTGCCAGTCTTCCTCTATTTTGTATGTGGGTTGCCACCTCAGCTTGGCTGATGAGTGGTGTAGGTCCACGCCCAGAAACCGAACCCACAAACCCAGGTTGCTGAAGTGGAGCCTGCCAAACTTAACCATTACACCATGGGACTGGCCCCTATAGGCATTTTTTAATCGCAAGACTAATTCAAATGTTCTAATAGACCTGTGTGCTAGATTTTAGCATCAGCTCAGATTTGCATGCTTGCTTTGCTCTCTGGCCAATGAGGGTAAACTTTGGGCAAGTGGAGACAGGACCCTGAGGGTAAACACTTGCCCCTTTCAATTCCCAGGTGGGCTGGTTGGAGATACAACAGTTCCATATGACCTTATACGACAAGTCTGAGCAATCAGCATTTCTTTGTATTTTCTCTTTACCTGTCTCATTCCTCTTCTCTTTTATTTCTATTTCCCTGGAATTACAGTCCACACCACAGTGTTAATCCCTAAGATTTTGTCTCAGTCTTTGTTTTCTAGAAAACTTGATTTCAGACAGCCAGAATCTCATAAACATTACAAGCCACATTTGCACAGATTTCTTAATCAAAATATTAGTGCTGTGTCATGTGTGCATTATTTCTTCATCTACTAATGCTGGACGCTATTATTTTAATTGGATTTGCATTTCTTTGGAGGTATAGATATTTTAAATCTTTCCTCCTAGCTCAAAAACTTTTTACCCTTGATGGAAAAACTTTTCTTCTTACTTTCTCACCTGGTAAAGTCATAAAATCTTATGACACTTTGAGTTTCTCCCTTAGCTTTGCATGATTACATGGTTGTAGAATTCTAATAAAATCCCTCTCAAACTTGAGCATGCGTTAGAATCACCTGGAACTATTGTTAAAATATAAATTGTGCCTCATCTCCGGAGTTTCTGATTCAGTAAGTGGGAAAAGGCCTGAGAATTTGAATTTCTTATAAGTTCCAAAGTGATGCTGATGCTGGGCTGGAAAGCTCACTTTGGGAACCACTGTTTTAAGGTTACACCAATGATATGTACCAGATAGGAAGTCTTACTATAGATCTGTAAATTGAAAGCGTGTGATATTGATATAGGATGGTCAAGCAGAGAAGCAATACAGAAAAGCCTATTGAAAAAAATACAACAGAATATCTGATGATATAAGAGTATGATATGTTTCTTAAATAAGACACAATAATCGTAAAGATTGACAAATTTGACCTTTCTATTAGAAATAGTCTACTTTATGAAACTTTCCATAAGTAAATAGAATTGATATTTTTCATGTAGGGAGTGAATATTTACAACACATATAATGAACTGAAGAATAATTTTAAAAATATACAAGCAATCCATACAACTCATAAAGAAATTGTCAATAATCCAACAGATAAATGGATAATGGATATAAAAATGAAAATTATAGGGGTGGATAGCACAAGTTTTCATTAACCTAAAGAAATAATTACATTAATAATAAGGAAAATACAAACTAAAACATCAAGATGCTGCCTTATATTCATTAGATTAGTAAAATTTAACAAATTACATCAAGTGCTGGTGATAATATGGAGATGCTCTTTAACAAAGCTGGTAGGATTATTATTTGAATAACCACTCTGGAATGTAAACAATCTTTTTTATTTTAGCCATCGTGGTGGTTGGGTACTAGTATCTTATTATGGTTTTATTTTTGAGTTTTGATACACATATATTGATTTTAAAATATTTTTAAAGTTGTATCAATGTATGAATTTAAAAAATGAACATAGCTGCCTAAATTCAATGAATAAATTTAGCCTTAATGTCAGGCTTTGTGGTAAAGGTTGGAATTCAAACATTAAATCACTAAATAAAACATGGTAGGTACAGTGAAGAGCACTCTTCATTATCCCTCATATATTTTTTGGAATAATTTTGTGGGTATCTTGCAAATGCAAGTCTGTTGGGAGGTTTAAATGATAATTCTTGTTTGAGAAGGTATTGACTATTCTTAGAAGAACTGACTAATACTGCTAGAATATCTTTGACACATATTATGATTTTACTAATGTAGAAGTTGAGCAAGAAGAACAAAGCTGGAGGCATCACACTTCCTGATTTCAAAATCTATTACAAAGCTATAGCAATCAAAATAGTGTGGCACTGGCATAAAAACAGACATATGGACCATTGGAACTGAAAAGAGACCGAGAAATAAACCCACACATGTATGGTCAAGTGATCTTCAGCAGGGGCACCAAGAACACACAATAAGGAAAGGATGTCTCTTCAATAAATGGTGTTGGGGGTGGTCTAGTGGTTAAGTTCATGCACTCTGCTTTGGCGGCCAGAGGTTTGCGGGTTCGGATCCCTGGGGGTGGACCTACACACTGTTCTTCAAACCATGTTGTGGCAGTGACCCACATACAAAATAGGGGAAGATTGGCAACAGATGTTAGCTCAGGTCCAATCTTCTTTACCAAATAAATAAATAAACAGTGTTGGGAAAATTGGATATCCACATTCAAAAGAATGAAATTGGACCCTTCTCTCACACCGTATACAAAAATCAACTCGAAATGGATTAAAGACTTAAATGTAAGACCTGGGATCATAAAACTACTAGAAGAAAACATAGGCAAAAAGCTTCTTGACATTGGTGTGGGCAACTATTTTTTAGATATGATACCAAAAGCAGAGGCAACAAAAGCAAAAATAGACAAGTAGGATTGCATCAAACTAAAAAGCTTCTGCACAGCAAAGAACATAATCATCAAAGTGAAAAGAAACCTATTGAATGGGAGAAAATATTTGCAAACTATGTGTCTGATTAAAGGTTAATTTCCAAAATATATAAGGAGCTCCTGACTCTCAATAGTAAAAACATAAATAAGTCAATTAAAAAGTGGGCAAAGGAGGCTGGCCCGGTGGCACAATGGTTAAGTGCACACGCTCCGCTTCAGTGGCCTGGGGTTCACAGATTCAGATCCTGGGCACGCACCGACACACTGCTTGTCAATCCGTGCTGTGGTGACTTTCCATATAAAGTAGAGGAAGATGGGCATGGATGTTAGCCCAGGGCCAATCCTCCTCAGGAAAAAGAGGAGGATTGGCATTGGATGTCAGCTCAGGGTTGATCTTCCTCACACAAAAAAAATAGTGGACAAAGGACCTGAATAGACATTTCTCCAAAGAAGATATACAAATGGCCAACAGATATGAAAAGGTCCTCAGTATCACTAATCATCAGGGCAGGGCAATGCAAATCAAAACCACAGTGAGATATCACCTCACACCTGTTAGAATTACTATTATCAAAAAAACCAAAAGATAATGAAGTGTGGCAGAATATGCCCCCTCAAAATACACCAATTTGTCATAGAATTATTTTGAGTTAAAGGCACTTGAAAAGCAGCAAATGCAAAAAAAAAAACCACATTGTGACTTTCCTTCTCTTTCTTAAAAGCAGGAGATGAAATTCCCATGTGAAAGATCTCCTTCCTGTACCAGAAGGAAAGTAACATTCTTGTTATCAAGGATAAGACCTTGAGATTGAGAGAATTCTTATACAAACAGACCTTGTTAAAATAATTCTTATCTTCCGTTAGCCTTCCCACATCCTTCAACTACTTTTCCACAGTTGCCTCTCTTTGTTCAACCTACTATAGAAGCATGTAAGTTCCATCATTTCTTTGGGGCTTCATTTCCTTGTGAGGGCTCCTGGTCATGTAAAGCTTACATAAATTTGTATGATTTTCTCCATTTAGTTTGTGTTATGTCAGTTTAATTCTCAGGCCCAGCCAAAAAAATGCTAATAGAGTAAAGGTAAAAATTTGCCTCCCCTACAACAACAAGTGTTTGTGAGGATGTGGAGAAAAGGGAACTATTATACACTGTTGGTAGGAGTGTAAACTGGTACAGCCATAATGAAAAACAGTATGGAGCTTTCTCAAAACATTAAAAATAGAACTACCATATGATCCAGCAATTCCACTACTGGGTATATACCCAAAGGCAATGAAATCACTATCTCAAAGAGACATCTGCACTCTTATGGTCACTGCAGCGTTATTCACAATAACCAGGCTAATGGAAACAACCTAAATATCCGTCAACAAAAAAAATGGATAAAAAAATGTGGGAAAGCAAGTTTTACTTCTTTTTTTAATTTAAACCTTTATTTAATTTTTAATTTAATTTAATTTTTAATTTAACATAAAAATAATAGTTTACCCTTAAAAAAGAAGGAAACCCTGCTATTTGTGACAACACAGATGAACCTGAGGGACATTATGCTAAGTAAATAAGCTAGACACAGAAAGACAAATACTACATGATCTCCCTTCTATGTGAAATCTGAAGTAAACTCACAGAAGTAAAGAATAGAATGGTGATTACCAAAGGCTAGGTGTAGGGTAAGGAAAATGAGAGAAGTTGGTGAAATAGTACCAAGTTTCAGTTATGCAGGCTGAGTAATTTCTGGAGAGCTAATATACAGCAGAGTGACTGAAGTTAGTAATATTGCATCATATACTTGAAATTTGCCAAAAGAGTATGTTTTAAGTCTCCTCACCACACACACACACACAAAAAAGAAAATGGTAGCTATGTGAGGTGATGGATATGTTAATTATCTTGCTTATGACAATTATTTCACAATGTATATGTCTATCAAAATATTGCATATACACCTTAAATATGTACAATTTTTGTTTGTCAGTTATATGTCAATAAAGTGGAAAAAACACTGTTTTGTAAATTCTAACTCAAACGTCTGGAAAAGAATCATTTTGTGTTGTCTTTTTGCACAATAAATAATCAATATTTGCAAGTAAATTGTTAACTGAAGGCAGTTCATCAAAGTTTAAAAAAAAATCACACATTGTCATTTAGCATTTCCTAAGTTTTTGAATGCTCATGTGCCAATCTGAGTCACTATAACGATTGTATTTAAAAGTATATGTTAGGGTGTTTTTATTTTAAAAACTATAAGAAGCAATATTTTCCATGTGGAAAAAATGTTTTGAGGACTTACAGCCTGCTATTGTTTTGTGTGATTTTTATAAATTAACTTGTTTAACCCTCGTAACAACACCGTTAATTTTCATTTTCTTTAATAATTCACATAGGGCTTACCGTGTGCCGGGCCCTTGCTCAGACCTTTCCAACACTAAATTCCTTTAATCTTCATAACCACCCTGTTGGGTAGCACTCTGATTATCTGCATTTTACAGATTAGTGAACCAGACCACAGAAGGTTAAGTAACTTGCTCAAAACACAACTAATAAGTGACAGAGTCAGCATTCAAAATCAGCTTGTCTGTCTCCGGAGTCTGTGCTTATAACTATTCTGCTGTGTTACCTAAGAAGAAAGAATCCTAACACAGATGAGAAGAATAAGACCAAGAGAAATTGATAGTGATAGAGAGCAAGTACTTTTACTTCATTTATTTGATTGTTGAAGTATAATTGACATACAATATTACGTTAGTTTCAGGTGTACAACACAGTGAATTGATGTTTTTATGCATTACAAAAAGATCCTCACACTAAGTCTAGTTATCATTTGTCACTGTACAATGTTATTGACTAAATTCCCTATGTTGTACATTACATCCACATGACTTATTTATTTTATAACTGGAAATTTTTATCCCTTGATCCCCTACACCTATTTTGCCCATCCCCTCACCCCTCTCCCCTCTGGCAACCACTAGTTTGTTCTCTATATCTATGAGTCTGTTTTTTTTTTTAGATTCAACATATAAGTAAAATCGTATGGTATTTTTCTTTTTCTGTCTGTCTTTTTTCACTTAGCATAAAACCCTCTAGGTCCATCAATGTTATTGCAAATGGCAAAATTTCATTCTTTGTAATGGCTAAGTGATATTTCATTGTCTATATATACCACATCTTCTTTATCCACTCATCTATTGATGGAAACTCTCAACCAGGGAGTATCACTCCTGAATCTGGGCTTTTAACCACTGCACAATGGCTTATAATGGTTTTCATTGTACTAGCTAGTTTTTAATCAGAAATCACTATGTTCCAGTCTCTGCAGTCAACACTTGACATGAATTTGCTCATTTAATACTTTAAAAAATGAGATATACTAAATACTTAAAAAATGTTATGATTCTTACTTGATAGATAAGGAAACTAGTCTTAAGCAAGTTAAGCAACTTAGATCAAAGAGCTGGTGATTTTGAGAATCAGATAAAACAATTATGCTGTATGGCCTAAATGTTTCACAAAATCCATTTGAAATTCTACAACAACCGTAATTTAATGTAAAAAATACTCCACCACCTCAATAAAACAAACATTCAAAAAATTCCTCTTATAAAACTCGTTATGACAATTCCTTTTGGTTGAATAGATCGTAAACAATTTATTATAATAGCTCCATGAGCTCAAGAGACTTATTCATCCCAGTTTATTCAACAAATCATGTACTGAGTGTTTGCTATTCATGCTTTCATTTATTTCTCAACCTACAGGATGTGGGGTGAGCAGAAGCGAAAAGGACGCCGGTCCTGTGGCATGTTGTTCCAGCGAGCTGTCTCTGGAGAAAGCTGGTAAACAAATCAAACCCAAATAAGCAAGGGAATTTCAGAAAAAGGTAATTACTATGAAGTCAATCAAACAAGACCATGAAATGAAAGTTACGAAGACAGTTTATAAGGAAAGTCCTTTTCAAGATACTATTTGAAATAAAATACAGATACTGAGAAGGAGCCAGCCATTTAAAGATTATTCCAGGGTAAAGAAATTGGCCTCGGCCAAGCGCTGTGGGAATAATTTCCCGCTACCATCTTTTTCATCCTGAACTTCATTATTCTCACCGAGTCTTGTTACAGTTCCTAACTGATCTCTTGGCCTTCACTCTCTGATTTCCAGGTTAGCATTTGTTCATCTGACAGGCTTATTTTTTTGAAGCACAGATTTTACCATTTAACATCCTCGTTCAAATATTCTCATTACTTTCTCTCAGCAGTGTTATCACATCCAAACTCTGGAGACTGGACCGTCATAATCTTTCTTTGTTCTCATGACAATCTTCATTTTCAGCCATATTTTTCAGCATATCCTTTTGTACACATTTACTTTAGCCAAAATAATTTCTTCAGCCTTCCTTATACCACTTCATATCTGAGATTTTGCTCCTAATGTTCTCTTAACCTAAATTCCCTCCTAATTTGCATTTATGCATGTCCAAAATGTTCCCATATTTTAATGACTAATGAAAGTCCCGATCCTACTTTAAGATTCTCCCAAACTGGCAAATTATTTTGAAATCAATACCTCATAGTTTTTATAACTAGAAATATAAAATGGACTACAGAAGTGATTTAACAGACAAAAATAATACATTTTAGCAGATACATATGTTAGAATGGACGTTTATTAAGTTTTTCTTTCTAATCACTGGACGATTTCTCTCTTTATGAATAATACATCTCGTAGGCTGGAGCCTTAAAACCCATTCTTGATGGTCCTTTGGTCCTGGAGCAAAGGCATATAAGCTTTGGCTTCATCAGTGGACTGAGGGAGCATTTGATTTTAAATGAATGGGGTCTAGTTTCTGGGAAAATCTCATTTTCTTATTGTCAATTTGGCACCCTTCAACAACTATAATAGTTATTTCAAGCTTAGGGAAATGCATATTGCTTCATACTGTTTCATCTCCTACTGATGCCACACAGTGAAACTTAAAAAAAAAAATAAAAAGGACGTCTCTATTCTCACTTTTTGTACAAACGGTCCTAATGTACGTGTACTGTCTTCAGGAACTATGGGGATGTATGTAATTTTTTATATTGCGCTACTTTGTTTAATTAGAAGTGACTCTGAATGAAGTACAATTTTGCCCTCTGTGAAACTGCCTTGAACTTTCTCCACTTAGATGGATTTCTCAGATTCGTTGCCAAGCAACCATGCTCAGATTGCTCCTTTGCCTTTGCGGAGAGAAGAGTCAACTGCGCCACACGTTCCCTTTGCATTTTTTAAGCATAAATAATTTTTTCTCCTCTCTTTAAAGCAGCTGTACTTTTTATTTCTATGTTCTTGAAGATCTGCTCCATAAGCCATTTACAGTCTGTATCTTATTCCTCATAATTTTCCTATTCTGTCAACTTAGGAACTTGGCTTCTTGGTTTAGCAGAGTTGTAGTTTTGTCTTCATTTGATAAATAAAATATCAACAACATTTATAATAGAGGAGGCTAAGGATGAAAAAGATGAAATAATTAATTCAGCTAATATTTACCATATTCCAGTTACTCTTTTTGGGACTGAGGATGGATATAGCAGTGATCAAAGCACACAGAAATACCTGCTCTCGTGAAGCTTCCATTCTACTCAGGGAACATAGACAATACATATGTGAACAAATAAGAGGCAATGTATACAGCTGGCGTTGATAAATTATAAGCAGGAGATCCACTTTTTGAGCAGTCTTTACATACCTATATATATATGTAAATATTTATATATAAATATATATATTGATGACACTTTTTAAGAGAAATAATAAAAAATCCTAAATACCAAACCAGTTAGACCATGGAAGGGGCTATGAAAATGAGGGACTTCAAACTTAAGCATCTTCAGTTTCATAATACATCCACCGTTGGATGACTGAATATAAAACTGAGGATTGTTTCCAAGTCTTGGCTATTGTGAATAACGCTGCAATGAACACAGGGGTGCATGTACCTTTACAAATTGGTGTTTTCAAGTTCTTTGGATAAATACCCAATAGTGGAATAGCTGGATCATATGGTAGTTCTATCCTTGATTTTTTTTTTTCTTTTTTTTGTGAGGAGATCAGTCCTGTGCTAACATCCGCCAATCCTCCTCTTTTTTTTTTGCTGAGGAAGACGGCCCTGGGCTAACATCTGTGCCCATCTTCCTCCACTTTATATGGGACACCGCCACAGCATGGCTTGCCAAGCAGTGCGTCGGTGCGCGCCCGGGATCCGAACCAGCGAACCCCGGGCCGCCGCAGCAGAGCGCGCACACCTAACCGCTTGCACCACCGGGCCGGCCCCTATCCTTGATTTTTTGAGGAATCTCCATACTGTTTTCCATAGTGGCTGCACCAGTTTGCACTCCCACCAGCAGTGTATGAGAGTTCCCTTCTCTCTACATCCTCTCCAACACATGTTGCTTCCTGTCTTGTTAATTATAGCCATTCTGACGGGCGTGAGGTGATATCTCATTGTAGTTTTGATTTGCATTTCCCTGATAGTTAGTGATTTTGAACATCTTTTCATGTGTCTGTTGGCCATCTGTATATCTTCTTTGGAGAAATGTCTGTTCAGGTCTTTTGCCCATTTTTTAATTGGATTGGTAGTTTTTTTGTTGTTGAGATGCATGTGTTCTTTATATATTTTGGAGATTACGCCCTTATCAGAAGTATGGTTTGCAAATATCTTCTCCCAGTTGTTAGGTTGTCTTTTCGTTTTGTTGATGGTTTGTAATTAGTATTTTGGTGGTGAACATGATGTAATCTATGCAGAAATAGAAGTACAATGATGTACACCTGAAATTTTTACAATGTCATAAACCAATGTTACTGTAATAAACAAAAAATTTAAAAATTAAAAAAAATAAAAAATAAAAAAACTGAGGAGAGAGATGTGGAGCTGAAGGCAGAAAGGGAGCTGTAATTTGGTATAGGGTAGCCAAAGAAAGCCTCACTGAGAATATGGCATTTAAATAATAATTTAAAACAATTGCGGGAAGTAATGGTTTAGTTGATAAATGGTTACAGTTTGGTGGAACTAAAAGAAAGTTAAAACGAAAAGAAGAGATAAAAAGTTGTTGCTGCAGAGCTGAATGCTTGAAATCGAGACGATGGATGTTGAAGATGTTGATACTAATACAGTATAGGATTGTCTGGGAATGAACAACTGCAGTAGAGTGAAGAATATGATCATCGGAGGGATGGAGGTCAAGAAACTGAGTAGCAAAGTTATTAGATGGATTATATACGTGAATTTTTAAATAACCAGAAATTAAAGCAATATTAATGTTAAACTGCATGACAGTTAGCCAGGTGCTAAAATCTTTGATGAATGATGGGAATGAGCTGGAAAAGGGCAGTAATAGGATTGACAGTATAGTGAAGAGGGACAGGAGTCTTGCCAGGAACACTCAGAATTACTCAGAGTTTTAGGTATTCTTGTGTATATGACAGCAAAAAGGATGGAAAGTGAATGGTATAATCTGGTGTCATGAAATTTATGCCTGGGGTAATTTAGTGAATAGAGATGAAGAATATTCTGAAAGCAACAATGAGGAACGTGAGTGTTACCAACCCCACTTCCAGGAACTTTAATATGTATGATGTGTAAAAGAAAACAAGGCTCACTTGAGGACTTCAAGGGGAGCAATTTTCTAAGGGAGATCCAAGTTTCATTTCCATCAAGAAGGTTAGGGAAATGTTCAAAGAAGAGATTTAAAATATAATGTGTTTGATGATGACCAACCATGATTCCTTGAAGACATAATGGAAAAATATCAAAAGTTGGAGGGCAGCTTACATCAGCGGACAGGAGCAACTGACAGAAAAAAGGGACACAGATCTTAAGGAAAAATCAAGTCTCCATGATGAGGGATGATATAGGATTCCTGATCTACTGGTTAGGATTGGTGTATAGTGGAACCAAGGAGATTAGTCTTAATGGTCTCAAAGATTCAGAGTTACATACACATATGAATTTATTATATCTGCATGCATATCATACATATTCATATATTTATATATACTTACAAGCATATATACACATAATCACAGAAAATAGGCATTGAAACTTTCAGGCTACAAGCTAAAGATGAGATATTGATGTTGGTTATCATTGTATGACTTGCAACTAACTACTTTCCTCTGGAGTTCCACAGACAATTCTCCCCTGAGTCACCTCTAGCAATAGGATTCTATTATTATACCCAAATTTCGGAGGCCCAAAACAAGAGCAGAATATCTTTATACTCTAGGTAGATCACAACGGACAATTTCAATCCGTTACACTGATACACTTGAAGGCCAAAAATTAAAATGTATCTATCTTTTTTGTAATCTTTTTATTAAGATATACTTTCAAATACATTGATTTATTCATTAACAGAAATAGTATTAGAGAAAAAATGGAAAACTTAACACAACACACTATCACATTTACAGAGCTGTTTAATGAATTCTACTCATCTACTAATCTCATTTTATTGAGCAAACATTGAATCTACGCTTTTTGAATTCTTATGCTTAAAAGGAAGAAGACCATTTCATAAAATAATCTTACACTCTTTAATTAAATTATAAATTTCAACGGTAGTTCATTGTATGACTCATTGGCCTTTATCTCTCTGGTTTTCTAATTTAAATTGAACTCACATAAGCACTCCTAAAAACCACACTGGTAATTTGTTTGTAAAAGTGCACTTTGGAAAAAGATTTTGTAAATGTCGTTATCTCATTTGAAACATAAAGCAATTCAAGTGTTTCAAAAAATTCAGAATAACTGACAGTTTCAATAAGTATTTTTCATTCATGTACGTGCGGGAAGACTTATTTTTATTTCAAGAAAGTAAGCACTTTATAGAGTTGGCACTTTTTAAGCTTTTTAAAGCTATCAAATTGTCTAAGATTCTGAATAGAAAGAGATAGGCCAGAAGGATCATTGTGCATACAAGGTGTGAATCAGAGAACCATCGGGCACTTTGGCATAGAAGCTTAACTGTGGTCTTAATTTTGGGCTATTTTTGTCAGAAATTCTTTAATCAGTCTATTGAAAGGATTTACCTAGAACGAAATTTACGGTTTTGAAGAGAAATACTTTCGTGTCCTCAGGGCATCTAGATAATATTTTGGACGTCTAAGGATTGGGGCTGTCGTTGAAAGGGCCAATCTAGCTCTTTCCATTGGGGAACTTAAATCTCGACTTGTGGAAAAAGAAGTGAAATAAGGGCTTTTGTTTCTGGAGGAGCTACAGCAAAAGGAGGTATCTCAAGAGAAACAAGGAGAGAAGAGTATTTGAGTCTGGGTTCAGAGACAAGAGTCCTTTCTCTGAAAGGAACCCCATCCATTTCATCAGTTTGATACTTAGAAATCACCGTCCAGTAGAGGAGAAAAGGTTCCCCGTCAGGGAGAACAATCTGGGTTGTCAGGATCAACAGTGAATAAAAAATGCAAGCTTGGCACTTTAGCCAGGAATGATTTTTTGTAGCTATTCCGTAAGGGGAGTATTTCCTTGTCTCTGTCCTGGGGAATCTTTCTTGGCAATCATCAAATTATCCTAAAACTAGAATCCCAAAAATATCTTTGGAACTTGGAATTTTCATGTGTCAATTCCTTTGGTTACCAGGTGGGAAACCTGCTAGCCTTTACCCAGAAGCTTCTACCATGGTAGGGGGTGGAAAGCAGCTTTGTTACCAGTGTGCTGTCGCTGGAATAGGACAATTCAGAGATGGGGTAACAGACATGGGGACCTAGTGAAGCAAATTCAACTTTTACACTATTGTTAGTGTACACTCTTTTTCTTTCGATATCAACTAGAAATAGCAAAAAATACATGTCGCACATGACTAGCGTTGATGGCAATCTCGTGATGTGTGTAAAATAAAAGGCTGAATTTATTTAAAATTTATTAAATTTTTTTCTTGGCTGAGGGAAAAGGGCTTGTAAATATAGCAATTCAGCATCTCACTGAACAAAGAAGATGAGAGGTTATTTAGGATGCATGGGAAAAGTGGAATTTGAGTAAGAGTTAAACAATGCAGGGTTTTAATTAGAGCTTATCACTGAAAGAGTGCATTCTACAATCCAGAATGGATCTGTTCCTAGAAGGTCTATTGATTGAAAGGAATGCAACACAAAATAGGTTCTGACCCGGTTCCTGCACAACATGAGTCACATCCTTCAAGAAGAGCAGGATTGACGGGTCCCTGTGAAATGTGCAAAAGATGTCTTCAGGCAAGGAAGGAATTTCTTTGTTTTCAGTCCCTCCCTCTACCCCTCTTGGGCCAGATCACAGGGGCAGGCTATTAAATATTGTCCAGATTTATATACTGACACTCAGGAAAATCCCTTATAACATATAGAGTCGGGTTAAACAAAACAGAAACCATGTGGGACAAGTGATTCTGGAAATTTCACTTTTCTTAGTAAAAGAAGGCGACAGTGTGGAAAGATAATACTTCAAGGAGGAGAAATTTTTATCACAACATTCTTTCAATTTATAATTCTGAAAGCCTCAAGAATCAAGCAATGTACACAAAATTAGAAAAAAAAAAAAAGAAATTCCAGACCTAACGACCATGAAATCTAGGATATCAAGATAAATTCAGCCTGATTCAGTAGCTATGAGCTCTACAGAACTTTTTTGAGATCTCAGGTTGCCATGGGACACTCATCCATCTGTGATGGAGACTAAGGGATTGTTGAAGTGTGGTCACCAATGGCTCAGGAAATGTATGTTTGCAAATCTCTTGATTCCAATGAGTGAAATGAGCAAGATTCTCAAGGAAATCTTAGCAGAAAACCTCATAACCCACTGAAATCTGCAAAAGAAAAAATTGGATTCATTCATAAACATGCAATTTCTCACTGGACAGAAAAAACCATGAACCAATATAGGATTTGGGGAAAAGGTAAAGTTTAGACTATATTCAAATGAAGCAGGATTTTAATTTGAGCAAAATAAAACAAGTCTACTTTTAAATCAAATAGAGAGGGTCGACAGGTAGTGTGTGAGTCTACACAAAACTGGTGTTAACCTTCTTATATGTCAGCCATGTCCCTTAGCATTCTCAACAAGATTTTTTAGCATTTGATTAAATTTTGAAGATTATTTTAGTTATGTTGTATACACATCTCCAAGAACCAATTTTTGGTAAAAAGGAAGCTAAAACACTTGGCTATGTTTTATAAATTAATCATACCTTTCAAGAATCAATGATGGTCTGTTGACAGGCATGTTTTCCTCTGCTAAAGGGAAAAAAAAGTATGTTTAGATGGCTTTTATTCCCATTGTTACTATTTTTCTGCTTATAATAACATATTGTAAATAATGTGCTCAAGATCAAAACTTGTTATAGTTCTTTTTTTTAACTTAGATCTGATTTATTTGAATCAGAATCATGGCTAACTAGTAATTTAGTATATTATGGATTTAATGCATTATCTTTGTTACCAGCCCAGCCAGGTTCAAATCCCCATTCTGCCCCTAACCAGTGAGTGAATTTAGAGGAAACACTTAACCTCTCTGTGCTTATGTTGTCCTCATCTTTATAAGGAATGTAATAGTGCCTGCTCATGAATTTGTGAGGGCTAAAGAAGTTACCACATATATGGTCTTCATAGCAATGATTCGTACATTGCAAATGTTCATTTTTTTAAAATCATTTTATTGAGGTCACATTGTTTTATAACATTGTGTCAATTTCAGCTGTACATCATTATATTTTGGCTTCTGTATAGATTTCATCATGTTCACCACCAAAAGTCTAGTTTCCATCCGTCGC
Organism: Diceros bicornis minor; assembly: GCF_020826845.1. Taxonomy (NCBI): domain Eukaryota; kingdom Metazoa; phylum Chordata; class Mammalia; order Perissodactyla; family Rhinocerotidae; genus Diceros; species Diceros bicornis. The sequence goes on from NC_080777.1 coordinate 19,609,169, forward strand.
CATACATATACACCCCTTTACCACTTTTGTCCTCCCCTCTCCCCTTTCCCTCTAGTGACCAAAAATCTATTCTCCTTATCCACGTGTTTGTTTGTTTATCTTCCACATATGAATGAAATCATATGGTATTTGTCTTTCTCTGTCTGGCTTATTTCACTTAGCGTAATACCCTCAGGGTCCATACATGTTGTCACAAACGGCACAATTTTGCAATTTTATGGCTGAGTAGTATTCCATGGTATATATATACCACATCTTCTTTCTCCATTCACCTCTTGATGGGCACTTGGGTTGCTTCCAAGTCTTGGCTATTGTGAATAATGCTGCAATGAACATAGAGATGCATATATCTTTTCGAATCAGTGTTTTCATGTTCTTTGGATAAATACTCAGAGGTGGAATAGCTGGATCTTATGGTTTTTCTATTTTTAATTTTTTGAGAAATTTCCATGCTGTTTTCTATTGGGGCTGCATCAGTTTACATTTTGACCAGCAGTGTATGATGGTTCCCTTTTCTCCACATCCTCTGCTACACTTGTTATTTCTTGTCTTTTTAATAATAGCCATCCTGATGGGTGTGAAGTGATATCTCATTGTAGTTTTGATTTGCATTTCCCTGATAGTTAATGATGTTGAACATCTTTTCATGTGCCTTTTGGCCATCTGTATATCTTCTTTGGAGAAATGTCTATTCATCCCTTGTGCTCATTTTTTTTTTTACTTTTTTTTTGGTGAGGAAGATTAGCCCTGAGTTAATATCTGTTGCCAATCCTCCTCTTTTTGCTGAGGAAGACTGGCCCTGGACTAACACCTGTGCCATCTTCCTCTGTTTTATATGTGGGATGCCTGCCACAGCGTGGCTTAATAAGCAGTGCATAGGTCCGCGCCCGGGATCCAAACCTGTGAACCCCGGGCTGGCACAGTGGAACACTCAAACTTAACCACTACACCACCTGTCCTCTGCCCATTTTTTGATCGGCTTGTTCATTTTTTTGTTGTTGCGTTGTATGAGTTCTTCATGTGTTTTGGAAATTAACCTCCTATTGGATATAAGATTTGAAAATATTTTCTCCCAGTTGGTGAGTTATCTTTTCATTTTGTTGATGGTCCCCTTTGCTGGGCAGAAGCTTTTTAGTCTGATGTAGTCCTATTTGTTTATTTTTTTCTTTCAGTTTCCTTGCCTGAAGAGACAAGGTATTCAAAAAGATGCTGCTAAGACTGATGTCAAAGAGCGCACTGCCTGTGTTTGCTTCCAGGAGTTTTATGGTTTCAGGACTTGCTTTCGAGTCTTTAATCTATTTTGAGTTAATTTTTGTGAATGGTGTAAGATAATTCTTCTGCATGTGGCTGTCCAGTTTTCCTAACACCATTTATTGAAGAGACTTTCCTTTCTCTATTGTATGTTCTTGGCTCCTTTGTCAAAGATTAGCTGCCCATAGATGTGTGGTTTTATTTGTGGGCTCCCAATTTTGTTCCATTGACCTGTGTGACTGCTTTTCTGGCAGTACCATGCTGTTTTGATTACTATAGCTTTGTTATATTTCTTGATTGCTTTCAATGTTATGTAAAATTAAGACGCAACAATAAGCACATATAATGGTAATTCAACACTAACCAAATAGGCAATAAGGTTATATTTTCATAAGTTATTCATTATTATTTTAGTCTCTTGTAAAACTATATGTGATATATGAGCTATCAGATACGCATGTTATGCCTTTGCAGAATTGCCACAATTTCTAAGACAGGGCTTCACCTATAATAGCAATTGGATTAATGGTGATTGACTGATTGACCAACTAACTGAATGAATAAATTGCTTTTTAAAAACATTAACAAGTTACAGGCAAGACTAGATCATGAAAACAGAAACAATAGGGAATTAGGGCACATATAACCATTGGAAGGCTGGGGAAGCAAAAGTCAGGAGTTTGGCAGCAATGATGTCACCCTGAAGCTGAACCATTCAAACTAGAGATGCTCCTGAGCTCTGCTGGAAGCTTCTGTGAATCTCTTATACGGCTGCAAGTGTAGCTACAACTGCTTCTAGAGAATAATGACCAATTCTCTTGACTTTCCAAATCTCATTCACGTTTCTCTTTGTAAACGTTATTTTAATGGGGAATAATATTTCGTTGTATTTTTTCATATTGCTATGTAAAAAATTGGGTGGGTATTGGATTATCTTGAATTCATGGCAAAAATTAATTATATTGTTTGCAAAACAGAAAGTGACTTGAAAATACACATTGAGTAAACAAGAAAGCCTATATTAATTAAGAAAATAAGTATTTTCTAATAAATACCAAATTCTGTGCTTTTCAGCTTTAGCATTCTTCCTACCCCGCAGTGCCAAACAATTTTCTAACAGCCTTGTACTTACTAAGTTTTTTAAACTTCATAACAATTCTCTTAGGACAAATTATCACTCATTTTATAAGTTAAGAAAATAAGCCATAGAGAGATTGAAGAATTTGTCGGAGCTCATGCAGTTTTAATTATTCAAGCAATAAGTGAATGTCAATAAAAATTAAATTGTAGCTATTATGGGGTTCCACCATTAAATGCCTGAATATTACACACGGTGAAGAGCTATGTATCTTGTATTAATGCCCAACACATTTAAATAGCTTGCTATGTTTTTCTTCCACTAAACAGCCTTAATAATGAGAACAATAATAAAAAACTTGGGTTTCTATGGCATTTTATTTTTTTCCAGTAATTTGACACTTTTAACGTGTGAACACACACAACTTAGCAGCCCACTATTATCAGTTTCATTCACTGGGGAAATTAAGCTTTGAAATCAGGATTAATAATATGATATTTATTCTCATCTCTTTCGGAATTTATATGTAAAATTCATATATTAATTATGTATCAAATTATTATAATCTTATAGACATACTAATTAATTTTGCATAAAACAGGTGTGTTCCGTGGGCTTCAAGGTTATATATTCATTCATATCTTTTTCTATGTCTATCTGTGGAGAATGAATTGATTATATTTTAAGATTAATGATTTTAATGGACATATAAAAATCGGAATTTAGAAAGTTTTTAGCCTTTTTGTTTTTTGGTACTAAATAAATCACCAGAAATATCAACTATTTTTATGGAATTTTGAAGTACGTTGGCAAAAAAAATGCTCCAGAGATACATAAATTGAAGGAAAATGTGCTTCTGCTTTTGGTTTAACAATTAAATGGTACAAAGGGAAAAGACATGACAGAGAGTATTTCTCAAACTTACATAATATATAGTCTTCTTTTAATGGAAAAAAATATATATATATACCTACGTGTAACCTTGTGTACTTCACACTTGACTTCAATCATTTATTTTAATGTTACTTAAGAAGTTTGAAACACAGACGTGGGTATAAATTCCATCTGTTTATACAGCTATATATACCAAAACTAATTTAAAAATTAATTATAAACACTATAAAATTAATAATATTCAAATTAAAAACATTGATTGAATGTCACAAATTATATTTTGCTGAAACTTTAATTGCAATAACCAGCTGTGCTAGGCACTAGTTATTTTTTAATTCAGCATGCCTACAAGCTTGTGCTCTGTGATAGCTAAATTTTCTTACTGGTATTTTCATTCAATCCTTGGTGGAAACTTCACTAACTTAAATCACTTGGCAGAAATGCCCGATTTACATTTAATATACCCTGTCCTTGTCTCATTAATAGTAGAATGTGACAACCTTTCCTTTTCTCATTAAAATAATACTGTGTGGATTTAAAATATCTTTAAAACCAAAACTCAAATTAAGAGGCAAATTCTCAGCTTCTATTTTTAAGAATATGTCATAATAAAACAGAAAATATTATTATATGATATATTTATCATTTACAGTTAAAAATTAATGATTAAAGGCCTACTTTGTAGCAGAAGCTGGCTACAGAAAAAAAATTTATACTAAATCCACACTCTCAAAGACCTTGATTCTAATATAGGGAAAAATAAATTAAAATAAAATCTAAATCTATATCTTTCTCTCTATATATCTATATCTATATTTGTATATTCTAGAATAAAAAAGCCAGGGTAAAGACCGTCTGTTTTTTCCTTGCAATATTAGATATATAAAAGTATACAGTGATATGAAAAGTTATACAAGTGATATATATATATAAATGTATATATTATGCCCATATATAAATAAGTATAATACTATTCAGTGCAGTATTATTTTAAATAGCAAAAGATGATAAGCATCCTAATTGCCCATCAGTAGTGACAAGTTGGCTAAATATCAATGAAATGGAATATAACACAACCATAATAAAATAATGAATGTGCTCATGACGTAATAAAATGGAAAACCATATAAGCTTTATTAATAAATGAAAAAGCAGGAAGCAGGTTATTTTATATCATATGCCATCATTTGCTAAAAAGCAGTGAATATCTGCAAATCTATCTATCTAGATCTTTGGAAGAACTCACAGAAATATAATAACAGTGGTGATCTGGTTGCAAGACAGAGGATGAAATGTAGGCAGAGACGTTCCATTGCCTATCCCTTTTCCTACTTTTTGCTTTGTGAATCACGAGAATTTTCCACTATACCAAAGACTGAATCAAAATGTAGTTTAAGAAAGATATTCCAATGGACTAGAATAGTGGGTTGGATTCAGAGAGACCAGATGGGATAACGTTGCAGTGCTTGCTTTGAAACGTGAGGGAGATAGCAGTGGCTATGTTAAGAAGAGGTTTACACATTCAGGATATATTTGGAAAGTTGTCACAGGAGTTGGCAGACTACAGCCTTTGGTTGAAATCAGGGCCAGTGTCTGTATTTAAATACAATTTTATTAGAACACAGCCACGCTACACCCATTGCCTTCTACATTGTCTGTGGCCGATTTCACACTGTAATGGCAGAGTTGAGTAGTTATGGCAATGATCATGTTGCCGACAAAGACTACAGTATTTTACAATCTTGCTCCTTACAGAAGAAGTTTTCTTATCCCTGGTATAGATCATAAAACTTTCTAATAGATGGCATGTGTGGTATTAAATAATGATGGGAATAAATAATGACTCTTTTATTTTTAGCCTAAGTAACTGGCAAATGGAATGGCCATTTATTGTCATTTATTAAAATAACAATCTCTTGAAGTGGAACAAATTTGAGGTGAAGAAAACTAAAACATTCGATGAGATACTGGTGAATACCTTGAGTGTGTCTGCATGACTGAATGAGTCCGCAGATCCCAGTATGAGAAACAGCTGTGTGGTAGGATAGAAAGTGGATAATTATAGCTTCTAAAACTAATAACCCTTTGAGCAAATCATTTAAACTTTCTGATTCTCAATTTTCTCATGAATAAAATAGTCAGTTCATCTTAGTAATCACTATAGTCCTTTCCCAGCCCAAAATTTGTTATTGAAATTTTACTATGTCCATATAAATCCATTAGGTGTTGCTTTTAAGGACTTTTAAGTTGGTGAACGATCCAAGTCATTTAGTTATGACAACAGGTAACCTGCCCACTGAAGATCACAGGGTAGATGTGATTTTTTAGATTTTATAGATTTTGATTCAGATAAAGACATCAAAAAATTAAAATTTTCATTCATTAAATTGTATAGTATTAAAGTTTAGGAACACTTCAATTTCAAAACAATAAGGGGAAAAAATAACCAATCTAGATGTCGTATAGACACCATTAAACCAGCATCACACTTTCACTTTGCATTTGAGTTTGATAATTTAGCATAAACATAGACGATTTTGATGGTAACCAATTTTATAGTGTGTAACTGGTGAAGAACATAAGGCATTTCTTTGCAAGTTTAACACCTTTCTGTGGTGTTTGACTTAAAAAATAAATATAGCAAGAATGTTATAAAAACCAGAGAATTCCTCAGTGTTCCCTAGCTCTTCTGTCTTCTCATTAGAAACTTCCAATTTCCTTAAAAGACTTTCACACTTAGAAGAGAGATGAATAATATGAAGGCCAAGCACCAGTTTCAGCATTCCTAATCGCTGGTCTGTTTCTGTCATAATGAAATTTTCACACCCTCTTTAGGCCTTTCCAAATTATTTAATACATTTACATATTACCTGATCTATTTTTTAAAGTGCTAGCCATTATTTTTTAAAATAATGCTATCTTTATGATTGTTGTTTGCCCACATACGTTCTCTCTCTTGTTTCACATATCAGTATTTAGAAATGCTGCTTGATATAGAATTTCATTATATCCAATTTTCATGAGAGTGGAAGTGAGTGTTCTTTTATTAAGGCTCCATGATGACTGAATTTTCATCCCCCAAAAATATTAAATGGCAATGCTACCACTCTTGCACACTCTCAGTGCAACTCCATTTCCATTATCCGTAAAATTTTCCCCTTTTGTTTTCTATACTTGATCAAATTATATTCTCAGATCAGTCAGCAACTAGAACTACCTGCAGCTGTTGTGTAATCTAATCAATGAAATTTAAAATTTCACCAGTTTCTTATCTGAACAATCATCATGCACATCTTAATAAGTTATATAAAACAAGTTTATAAACATAGATGCAAGTATGTATAATTGTTATTTGTTTTTCTCATCTAGATTCCTTACTTTATTCTCTGACACCTTCTTACCATCAAAATTTCCTTCATTTTGTCTATTTCCAATTTACTATTTATAAATGTATGGAGAGATTCCTCCTTGGGCGTAGGTAAATCATGTATATTTAAAAATCATGGAGGGACCAGCCCAGTGGCCTGGTGGTTAAGTTCTGCATGCTCTGCTTCAGTGGCCCAGGTTTGGTGTCCGGGTGCGGACCTACACCACTTGTCTGTCAGTGGCCATGCTGTGGTGGTGACCCACATACAAAATAGAGTAAGACTGGCACAGATGTTAGCTCAGGGCTAATCTTCCTCAAGCAAAAAGAGGAAGATTGGCAACAGATGTTAGCTCAGGGTGAATCTTGCTCAGCAAAAAAAAAAAAAAAATATGTAAAGATAACAACAGAATATTTAATAAAAATTTGGGGAAGTAATCCATGGGGATTGGTATATTTGATGACATTCTAGAAAAGTAAGTTTATAGCCAAGCTATTAAAGGACTACATATTCTCTTCTGCTAGCTGCCACAGAGAACAGAAATGTATCAATCTGTTATGATTTCATAAACAGGCTTGATTTCCTCACATATAAATACCTTAGTTAAAGTATAATTACCTTATACTTCACTTTAAGAACAAAGAAATATCCTTCTGTTAATAAACAAAAATATCAGCTCATTATTTTTTCTCTCTTATGTTCTTATGACAAAATTAAACAGGAAAATGTGTTTCTTCTTATTAAAAAAATAAAAGCCAGGGCCAGCCCCATGGCTTAGCAGTTAAGTGCGCGCACTCCACTACGGGTGGCCCGGGTTCGGATCCCAGGTGCGCACCGACGCACCACTTCTCTGGCCATGCTGAGGCCATGTCCCACATACAGCAACTAGAAGGATGTGCAACTATGACATACAACTGTCTACTGGGGCTTTGGGGGAAAAAAGGAGGAGGATTGGCAATAGATGTTAGCTCAGAGCCGGTCTTCCTCAGCAAAAAGAGGAGGATTAGCATGGATGTTAGCTCAGGGTTGATCTTCCTCAGACACACACAAAAAAAGCCAATAAGACTATATAAAGAGATCTCAGTTCCTCTTTTCCTGTTTTCTCCTGTCCCTCCCACCCAGTCTCAACATCCTATGCACCCACCCTCAAATAACCAATGTGTCCTTCCAGAAATTTTTCTATGAATTTACATATACATTTTTCACAAATATATCTAGTTATTTTCCGTATATCTTGTTCTGCAATTTGCTTTCATTTTTACACTTAACAGTACGTGGAAACTATGGGTGCATATAGATCTACGTCATTCAGATAGCTGTAGAGTCTTCCATATTAAGGATGTATCAATAGCCATTTGACTATTTTAGGACATTTTAAACATTGCAAACAATGTTACATAAACTTTCTTCTATAATGCAGTGTATTGGTTAAGCATATGGGCTCTAGATTCAGAACTCTCTATGAATCAGTTTTCTCTGTAAAAATGAGGATAATGAGGGGCCAGCCCAGTGGCAAAGTGGTTAAGTTTGCATGCTCTGCTTCGGTGGCCCCAGGGTGTGCAGGCTCAGATCCCAGGCGCGGACCTACACATCGCTTATCAAGCCATGCTGTGGCGGCATTCCACATATAAAATAAAGGAAGATGGGCACAGATGTTAGCTCGGGCCAATCTTCCTCAGCAAAAAGAGGATGATTGACAACAGATGTTAGTTCAGGGCTAATCTTTTTCACCCCCCCAAAAAAAAAAATAAAGGATAATGAGGGCGTATATCTCATAGACCCATTTTGACATATGATGATATAATACAGTTAAAGTATTTAAGCAGGGCCAGGAGTATAACAAGTATTCAATAAATGTGGCTACCACTGTTATCATATTCAAGATCGCGAAACTGTTCGTGAATACAGACGTACAGGTTGTTAATCTACTGGAGTATTTCCACTGTATTTGGTAATCACCATTGCTCTGAGTCCTGCCAGTGGTACCCAACTTCCTCTGTTGCTTCCAACCCAGGGAGCCCCAGATGCATACCACCTGCAGAGATCCTCATGCTCTGCTATTCTGCAAATCTTCTCCCAGCCGACAAGGCTCCTGTGTGAACATGGGGTTGCGTAAGACTTTTTCTCTACACTTCTCTGGGATGTTTAAAAAAAATTTTTTTACCAGGCTTTCATATAAATTTCTAATCAGAAAATAAATTTAAAGATCTTTCTTCAACCACCTACCTTCTCTGCCCCCCCTCCCTGTGCTCTGTGCTCCCATAGTATTTAAAACCTGAGTAAACATTCTTGCATAACGAAGAATCATAAATAGATCATTGTTTTATCTCCTTCAATCAGCTGTAATCTCTTGAAAGACAAAAACCATGATCTTCATCTTTTATTTTTCCTCCCCAAAAATAGTCATACCTGCCCAAGGAAAAAAAATTTTGTGAATGAAATCTTCCAATTCCATTACAACAAAATTTACCGAAATATTTTAAGCCTCTAAGAGATCACATTTGAAAGTGGTAAGCTTTGTCGCTAATGTAAAGTGAAAATCCTCAAGAACTGGCAGCTTTGAGTATTCTAGGAAGTATAGATCCAGAAAGATATTAGATTTTCTTTTAGCATTTTAAGTATGCATGCACATAGATGTACACAAAAATTATGCAAAATAATTTTTAATATTATTAGATAGATTCTATTTCCTGTCACTTTTACATGTAAAAACAATTGCAAAAACATTTATTGTTTAACTTCTGCATTTGTATTTTCTTTTTAATTGATATTTAGTGACTGGCTATTAGTCGTTTATTTTTTATCTCTAGAAAGACTTCCAAACCCAGTGCAATTTACCCTGATCATTTTCCCAGTGCTGAATTATTTTGAACTTCTGAAGCCTTTTTATGTGAGTTTAGAGAGATAAAATACATCAAACTGAACCTTTTAATAAAACTTCAATGAAGTGACAAATAAGACGACTATTGCAAATGATGTAGAAATACACTTGTGCCACTAAATAATGTAAGAAGCATATCTAGTATAACCAAGTTGTTTGAAAATCAAGAAACATCATTCTATTTAATATTTCCTTTACAATGATCCTTCAAACTCTATTTTTTCAAGCAAAATTACTTGTTTCTATTGAGTTGTGATTTTTTGTGAGAAATCATCAGCAATCAAGTTTTCAAATATACTAAAGTCTCAAAAATTTTAAATTACAACCAGGTTACTCTGTATTTATTGGTTTTTATTTTAAAATTTAATTTGTGCCTATGAAGCACTGCAATGCCTATATTTTTATTGGGAACTGATATTAACACTTTCTTGAGAACATACATATCAGCATTGGTGGGATCACTAATGTGATCAAATTCTCATAAAACAAAGATTGATGGAATTATGTTACCATACATGCTTGCCTCCATCAAAGGGTGTAATTTTGAGCTTCTGTATGCTTTTGGTGTTTTCAAGATTGTTCTGAAGATGTTGCTGTTATTATTATTTTTCCTTATTATATCTACTCTAGTATTCCAAAAAACCAATTGCAAAGAGATTGAGCAATAAATTTATTACTAAAGAGAATCTTCTTTTTCTAACAGTATTGGCAAGGAAACAATTCAACCTAGCCCTGTCTCTTTCATATCCTATAAGAATTAAGGAAGAATGAGAATGCATAAACTCAGGTTTTGTTGGCTCCCATCCTGGCTCTGGGTAAAGATTGCCAGCATATATAACAAAATTCAATACATTCAATATTTAAGTTTCTTACACTTACTATTACAGTTCATGTTGAATTAATACCTAAGGAAGGTTTGCACTATTTCGTGCCATTCCTAGATTTGACTGTGCGGTTGATATTGTTGTCTATGACGGGAATCAGGAATTCTTGGTGTTACTCTGTGTACCTAAATTCTTATACTGTCAAGATTGGGAAATGGGTTTCAATACCTGAAAGTATCAACACCTCCCTCCCTTAATAGCATACAACTACAAACACGTGTTAAACCAAAAGAAAGCTTTCTTGGAGTAAATGTACACTCTGACGCTGAAAAGATAATTGTTCATTTCTGGGGAATTGTTCAAGGAAAAGGGGAGGCCAATAATGCGTGGGGAAGACAAGAATTAGAGCACATCAAAGCATTTGCTCAATAGTATCTCAAGTCATTCTGACTGCTCCTAGAGAAGTAGAAACTTTCCCAGTTGATAACCAGGTTATGTTGGCTTTCCATTTAGCCCTCCCCAAAGTCTCCCATCTCTAGATTCTTTACTAAATGAGAATCCACATTATCGCAAATCTTTAAGTCTCTTGAACAGAGAGATCTGAGCTAGAAATCAAATTCCTTCTACTTTATTCTCTTTGGGAATTTCCACTGAAAAGTGGGAAAAAAAAATATCTCTTCAGCTGTTGCAGCAAAATTTGTCTATTCATGCTTTTAGATTTCTTTTTCTATTTAAAATCACACTTTCTTCAAGTAAATATAACTCTCAATTTTAGGAAATCCTATCAAGTATTCTCTTTTTGTTGTCTTTGTCATACATAATAGTATTGCTGGCTTGCTTTATGATCTCAAGTTTTCATGGTCAGTCATTCAATAAAACAATATTCTAATGAGTAACTATTAAAACTATATATTCTCAAGCATTATTTCTCTGATAGTAACTTGTAGATAAACTTTCAGAAATAGGGAGAGGCAAAAATCACTACTCTAAGCAAATTATATTTTAGCTCTTTAAATTTAAATATATACAACATGAAAATCCATATAAATAATTTAATTTTCAATCATATTATTCTATTTGAGAATCAAATAGCAATACAAATCTAAACCCTAGTATCTAGTATTTCAGCAGCCACTTCTATAGGAAAAGAGTGGATTAAACAATATTACTTCAGTGTAAATATGTGGAAAGATCATTATAATGGCAAAGGAGCTGAGCCAAGAGATCATTTTTCTGGAACCATTCTACCATCTCTGGGATTGATTTTCATTCCTGTTTTAATTTTATTTATCATTCTACCATTTTAATTCCCTAAAGTAATATTAACCTACAGAAAATAAGTTTATTAAAAGTCTCAACCTTGTAACCACTAGGAATTTGCTATCATTGTCACTTTCACTACTGCTTGCCAGCAAAATAATGGAAGTTCTATCCAAAGTTTCTCTGCTTACCTTGTTTAAGTTCCAAATCCTACTCTTTCATAAACTTGTGTAATTATTAAAACCTAGATAATCAGCATTCGTCCTAGCTAAAGGATGGCCAGAAACATGAGTTTTTTGGCTTGTACATGGAAGGGTCGAAACTCATAAAGTGAGATTATTGCCAAATACGGAAAAGTTATTTCAAAATGGTGGACAGCCATGACTATGACAACTATTTCTTACATCTGTTATTTTGTCAATATTGCTAAAAAAAAAAAAAAAAAGCTGTGCAAATTCAACAACTACGTGCCAAAGCCACTTGGTAGTATCAAACTTCAATGAATTTCTAAGGATATTTTTTAATGTCTCTGTAGGCCAATCAAAAAATATGTATTCAATTTGGTCATAAACCACAAACTCAGAAAGGAAAAGAGCTATATATTTTAGGTAGAACTCTATTTAAAAGAAGTCCCTTTGTTCCATAAGCATTACTTCCTAGAATCTGTTGTAGTCTAGGATAGATGTTCTACCGCATATCAGCTGCTTACACTCTGACCACAAGTAAGATTCTAATCTTATACTCTCCTTGACTTCTCTACAGTGCTGTAGACAGTATTTCCTGTGTTCCTGTTTTTTTTTTTTTCTTGGCCTGTGTCCTAAGAAAGTGAACGTAAGAATTATTTTTCCAAGTCCTTTTAGGATTAAAAATATTTTTATGGTTTTATGCTTGACTAATACATTGGTTGTATATATAAATCTGGCTGATAATCATGTTTCCTTAGAAATTTGAAAACGTTGCTACATTTTATTCTAGCATCTCCTGCTGTGTCGAGAAATCTTATCCCTTCTGCTTCACATCCTTTTATAGAATTATTTTCCCTGACCCTGTCCCTCTCAGAAGCTTTTACACCTTCTAACCTCGTTGTTTTAAAAAGTGACAATAATATGGCTTAGTTTATTAATTAATAAATGTGATATATATCATTACACTAGAAACAAAACAAACCAAAACATAAGCAAAATAAACAAGAGCCATAGAAAGCTAGTTTCAACTCAATATAGCATAGAAAAGATGAGAGCAGAAATCATGATAATAAAAGATGAATGGCTTATCTTCTTCTGCAGAAGCCTTTCTCATATTGTGAGAAAATATTTTGGTAAAAAGCTGAATGTTTATTTTTCATGAGTTTTGTCCATTTTAATAGTTTTAGAAAATGTATAGATCTGGGTTATGACTTGAACATATTTACTAAATATGATTTTTTAAAAGAAAAGTTGACTTCAATTTCTAGATCAATAAAAAAAGGTGTATTTTTAGTTTCTTCAAATTTAAAGTTCACGGTTTGACTTTATATCAATTTGACTGATACAGACATATTTGTCTTACCTGCTTCTATTTTTTTGGCAAGCTAGGAAATGACTATCGAAGATAAAGATTTCCTTCTTCAACGTGAAAACTTAAACTAGCAAGGTTGCTAAATTCATTTTTTCTACAGCTATTTTAAGGTTTTTTTCCTACTGTATTTTAATTTTAACTAACTTTCCTCTGTCACAATAATTTCTACATGATGTATATGATTTTTACAATACTTAATACATTATTTCTTGATTTAATTTGTCCCAAGTCTTCAAGTATATATTTCAATTGCAGAGTAATCAATAAGTGCTTTTCTAATCATGTTCTTTTGGAAATATTTAAGTATGTTTTTATTTTCTGTTTTTTGGTGAGGAAGATCAGCCCTGAGCTAACATCTGATGCCAATCCTCCTCTTTTTTTTTTTTGGCTGAGGAAGATTGGCAACCACAAAGCAAAAATCTATAGTAGATTCACAAAAGATAAAAAGAAGGGAATCAGAGCATACCATTATGGAAAATCAACAATTTACAAAGTTAAGCAGAAAGAGAGAAAAAAGGAACAATGGAACTGCAAAACAGCCAGAAAACACTACATTGACATTAGTAATTCCTTATGTATCAATAATTACTCTGAAAGTAAATGGATCACATTCTCCAATCAAAAGGCATAGAGTGGAAGGATGGATAAAAGAACAAGACTCAACTATATGTAGCCTACAAGAGACTCACTTCAGCTTTTAGGACACACTTAGAATTAAAGTCAAGAGATGGGAAAAAATATTCCATGCAGGTGGAAACCAAAAGAAAGCAGGGATAGCCATACTTACATCGAACAAAATAGACTTTAAGCCAAAAATAGTAACAAGAGTCAAAGAACATCATTATATAAAGATAAAAAGATGAACTCATCAAGAAGATATAACAATATATATGTACCTAACATCAGAACTCCTAAATACATTAAGTAAATACTAACGGATCTGAAGGGAGAAACAGACAACAGTACAATAATAGTAGGAGACTTCAATACCCCACTTTCAGCAATAAATAAATCATCCAGATAAAAAATCCACAAAGAAATGTTGGACTTGAACCATACTTTAGACCAAATGGACCTAACAGACGTATAAGGAACATTTCATCCAACAACAGCAGAATGCACATTCTTCTCATGTGCACATGGAACATTCTGCAAGATAGATCATATGATAGGCCACCAATCAAGCAAATTTAAGAAGATTGAAATCATAACAAATATCTCTTTTGACCACAAATGGTATGAAACTAGAAATCAACAACGAGAGAAAAGCTGGAAAATCTACAAGCATATGGAAACTAAACAACACACTTCTGAATAAGCAATGGATCAAAAAAGAAATCAAAAAGGAAATTAAAAAATATCTTGAAACAAATGAAAATGTAAACACAACACACCAAAAACCTATGAGATGCTGCAAAAGCAGTTCTAAGAGGGAAGTTTATAGCTATAAATGCATATATTAAGCAAAAAGAGGGGCTGGCCTGGTGGCGCAGTGGTTAAGTGCATGCACTCTGCCTCGGCGACCTGGGGTTGGCAGGTTCGCATCCCGGGTGTGCACCGACGCACCGCTTGTTAAATCAGGCTCTGGCGGCATACTATATAAAGTAAAGGAAGATGGGCACGGATGTTAGCCCAGGGCCAATCTTCCTCAGCAAAAAAGAAGGGAATTGGCATTGGATGTTAGCTCAGGGCCAGTCCTCCTCACAAAAAAAAAAAAAAAAGATCTCAAATAAACAATCTAACTTTACACCTCAAGGAACAAGAAAGGGAAGAATAAACTAAGCACAAAGCCAGCAGAAGGAAGGAAATAACAAAGATCAGAGCAGAGATAAATGAAACAGAGATGAGAAAAACAATAGAAAAGATCAACAATACTAAGAGCTGTTTTTTGAGAAGATAAAATTGACAATCTTTAGCTGGACTGACTAAGAAAAAAAGAGAAGACTCAAATAAATAAACTCAGAAATGAAACAGGAGATATTACAACTATTACCACAAAAATACACAGGATCATAAGAGACTACTATGAACAATTATATGCCAATAAACAGACCATTATGGGGAGTTGCATCTCTTTTTAAATATGACATTAATGCACAACTTAGTATCTAGAGTCTGAATACTAATTCAGAATGTGCCCTGCAAACTGTTGAGTGAGACATTAAAATTTCCCTGAAGAAATAAACAGGTATTTATTCAACTGATATTTATTTTTAATGAAGATAAAAATAGGAGACAAATAAAGTAGCTTAAAAAATACATTAGATTCATTTATAAATCACTTGAAACAATACCAGAATAGTGCTCCACCTGAAAAACTAGACTTTGGATAGATATTGCCTTTTTTATGGTGGATATACTCTGGTGGACAATAAAATTCGTAAAAAATCTTTTCAATAGATCCATTCACTTGTCTTTTTCCCAGACATCCTTATCTGTGATCTTTCAATTTGTTCATCAGAGTACAATCAGCCAAAGCCATTTACCATTGCCTATGAGTCCATATGTATTCTTAATTTGGGTGACATTGTTTTTTTCAAAGTAGACTAGCAGGTGCGCCACGTAGAGCTCTTCCCATTGTCCAGATCTCTGTTTGTAGTTGACTCTCAGAGCCACCAGTGATTAGGGCTATAATGGAGAATCTACCCATTTTTGCATGTACCCACACAACAAGCTTAGCCATACTTGAAAAACGCTTGGACTTTTCTGAACTCCAATCAGTTGGCCATAAGAGACATCACTTGAAGTTATAGGTGTAAACCAAGAGAGATGTGCTGGTGCAACTGTGGTTGGTGATATAGGGTCTGGGCCACCTACTCATGCAATTTATTTGTGGCCTAAATATGCGTGATTCTAGATATACCACTTTTATCATATGAATATTTGCTTCTAGACCCACCCAACCTTATGGTTGAACTTGTGGGTCTGACAAAAGCCAGCTCAAGATGGGCAATTCTGACAGCATAGTTAGTTGAGGTCCTATCATCAGGTTCTCTGCTGTTTTTTAAGTGATGTATAATTTTCTGCTGTAGATGACATAGTCATGCTCCAGAATCCCGGAGAATTCTTCATAGTAATTCTACATAAAGATCTTCCTTTTGAGGTTTACCCTAAACTCTACATGCTGTCTTTTCCTAAAAGAGATACCTCTAATATCATAGGATCTACACTGTAGTTTTGACCTGCTACAGGGCCCTTTCTCGCTTTGGACCTCTCTCAAAGCTGACAGACTTCCTTTTAACTCAATAAATGAGTCAAAGCAGTATTCTCAGATGTGGAATATGCTACCTCTAGAAACTGAAGGGAACTACTAGGAGTTTCCCTTGAGCTTAACTTCCTGGTTAGTGGTGATAGGAGCAAGATGAAATATATCCTTTACTTTATTGAGACTGTCCTAGTATGCCCCACACAATTGGATCTTTAAAACTTCATCGATGTGGTAGGCCCATCAATGCTATTGATATCATTGATACCATTGATGTGGTATCTTGCTTTTGAAATGCTGTTTTCTAATAACCAACTCCAGAAGTCCACAGATATGTTGTGATTTGATCCTAATTATTAATCTGGTGGCAAAGAGGAAAGTTAGGGAAAGATTTTGAGAGGAGCATATGTTGTCCTGGAGGGGGGAAGCCTCTCCATCCTGTTTAAGCAAGAAAGAACATAGTCTTTAACAAGAAGGAAGGTTCTCCTTTGGCAGACCTGGAGGTCTCTGACCTGGCCTCAGAGAAAGGTCTCTGGAGGATCTGGAAATTCAAGATTTTCAAGGGCATTGATTTCAATATCCGCATTCCGAGATTCTTGTTGCCATTTCTTATAATCCAAATCCTGACCTCGGTGTACAAGTCTTGCTAGTGCTGAAAATGCAATAAATTTCTGTTTAGGCCACTGTGTTTGTGGTGCTTTGTGATGGCAGCCCTAGCAACCTGATAGAGGTCGCATCAATTGTTGCAATTTATTTTTTACATTAGCACTCTTAGTTGCACATTGAAGAAAACATTTGAGCTAACAAACACAAAAGGCAACTGATAATCAGAGTCAAGAATGTGTCATAGAAGACAAGGATAGTGATGCAGGACATCGTGAACAAACAGGATCTAGGAACAAGCACATAGATAAAGGGCTTTCTCAATCTATTTGCCTACCTTTCCTGAAGCTGCTTCCTTCTTTGTCTCTGCTAATCGACTTCCTTTGCACGACTGGCCCACATGGCGAAATTATGGTCACTGAACATCTCTGAGAAACAGAACCTTCTTTCTGTCTGTATCTTCCTCTTTTTCTTTTCTAATTCCAGGGGAAAAGAGTTTGATTAAGCCAGTTTTACCCTACCTCAGCCAGCCAACTGCCCCATGGGACCAAGAAGTTGCTTTAAAGATCAGGGCTGCCAGGAGGTCTTCACCAAGAATACTGAGTAGATTGAGAGCTCCTAAAAGGGAGGGAGAGATATTGTGGATAATTTAGTAGGTTCTCACTACTTATACTGTGTTTGGTTGGAAGGGTTTGGTTGAAAGGTTTACTGAGAAGTCATACTTCATTTATTCCCAGGACCAATAACTTGAAAATTTTGCAAAGTAAAACTTTAGAAAGTCATAGTAATAATAATAATGATAGTATACCTATCTATCTAATTATGTTTATTCATTTCAACATATTTGTATTATCTCATTTAATTCTTGTTAAAACTGATGAAATACTCAAAACAACTATAATCATTATATGATTAAGAAATTAGGCTTATTATGATTCAAGTATATTTCTCTAAATCATCTGTTTGGAATGAGGCATAGTCAAGACCACAGGTATCAATTATTTTAGTCCAGTAATTAGTCCTGAGATAGTGGAATTACACCATATTGAGATTCTAGAGACATAGGTTTTGTCACCAACCATTTATGTTATTTAAAAATTCATTTAACACCTGTAAACTATCTTCCTTTATAAAATACTGTGTGTTTATCACTCTGTAAATCATTTTCTTTGGCACTCTCGCTGGCTTTTGTACACCTTCATATTCCTTATTTTGAAGACTTAGTTTAGTTTGTACTAGAAAATAATATTAATGCAATTAAAACCAATGGATGCTTTTCTACTATAATATTTTTTCTGTGATTTTCCTAAGTTTCATGTTTAAACAATTTTACACTTGCATCACCTGGTGATCTAATATATTTCTGTTAACTTACTGTTTCAGAGGTATTTGAACCTCATTTGAATTTTTATTTATACTCTGAAAGAAGAAAAGACTAGAAAACTCAACCCAAATTAACAGAGTATTTTCATTCTCCATCTGAATGTCACTCATTGTGTAAACACAGAAATTGTCAGATGAAGCAGCAAAACATAGAACCTCTATAAACTGCTATTTCCTGCTGAGCAGATTCTTAGAAACACTAAAAGTCTTGAAAGAAAAATGAAGGGAGTCTACTTTGAAATAAGCATGATATTTCATGCTGAGACAAATCACACTCACAGGTATATGAACATTGAAAATAGAGTTGCAAACCAGAAACAGGAAACAATATAATGCTAGCTAGAGATTCTACCTCCAAAAAAACAAAAAGCAAAATTTTAGCATTTAGAGGAATTTAAGACATGAAGTTAAGCAAATAGAACAACAACAACAAATTCCATGGGTTATATATAATTCCTTAAAAAAATAAGTAAATGAAATCTGTGTTGACAAGCGTACTCCGATAAAATGTGAGAGCCAAAAGGGTAGCGCTTGCCAACCTAATTAGATAAACCAGATGTGAATATGGTGAAAGTCATTTCAGCACAAATTTGTTTGGACATGCTAGCTTTTAAATTCTCTAAATTCTTCGTTCTGAAGTTAGCATCACATACAAGCATTTAATATAAAAATTTCTGTCTCATTCCCTTTTAGAACATTTTTTGTTTATATTTTGTCCCAAGCATTTGTATTCATTTAGGTGACAGCAGTTTCATAAAATGTTGTCTGCCTAGAATTCCGTGTAACTTGTATTAATATTACACCCAAACACTCCTACAAATGAAAGATGAAAAATAAGTGCATCATAATAACTAGAAAACCAATCACTACTTGGTGGATTCCAAACAACAATTATCAAATTAGAAGAGAAATATGCATAAAGATACATTTATTTTCATAATAAATCTTCTTAAAATATAGAGGGAGTGATGTTACTATTCTATTTTTATTTTTCTACTTTTTGCACAAACATGTCAGACTGCAATATAATAAATAAACTAACAAGTTGAAAAAATAAAATCTAAACATAAGTGTTTAATATGTTATATGTGATATTAAAGCTGCAGGAAATTAATTTTAGTCTTGTGCTTTATCTGAGAAATGATGCAAATATTGCACATTAGGATTATTATTAGAAATGTCTAACTTGTAAAAACTAAAAAAACAAAAATGGTGAAAAATAATATAATTATTGTTTATATTTATGATATAAGCTATGCAAGTAAGGCAATTTATTTTCCAGTTTAATTGTACTATGCCACTACTTTAGAATCATAGAAATAAAGCAATAAAAAATAAGGGACACTAGAAAATATTTCAGCTGCTAACAGAATATAAGAAATGCTTGCATACAATTTGGATGCTCTTAAGGTATTCCTAGCAGAATGTTTTTCATATAATAGACTTCAATCAATGAAGTAAGGTAATATATAATAGTACATAGCAACCAATTTATTGGTATGCTGTATTTTTGTTTTATATATATATATATATTTTTTTTTTTTTTTGCATGGGAAGATTCACCCTAAACTAACATCTGTTGCCAATCTTCCTCCTTTTTTTTTTCCTTCTTTTCATCGCCCCAAAGCCCCAGTACATAGTTGTGTATAGTTGTAAGTTCTTCTAGTTCTTCTATGTGAGCCGCCACCACAGCATGGCTACTTACAGAAGAGTGGTGTGGTTCCATGCCCGGGAACCTAACCTGGGTCACCAAACCAGAACACGCCAAAATTTAACCACTGAGCCATCAAGGCTAGTTCACTATGTTGTTTTTTAAGAGTTGATGTCTATTCACTTATCCAATCTTTATAGAACCTGTAATGCCTAATTCCTTCTAGAAACTATGGGGAATAAGATACAGCCTTGTCCTCAATATACTTATGATAAAACTGGAAAGATAGAATTTAAAACTTTATATTTTTTAAATAATGCTATATGGCTTGCTATGAATAAATTCTCTCTTCAAATCATACAATGTTTTGGAAAGCCTTAAGGAAACAATAGAATTTAAGGTGTATGGATAAGGATGGTTAACATTTACAAAGATAATGCAGTTGATGCAATAGAGCATGAACAAAGGCATTGAGGGCAAGAATGATGGACTAGGAGATGAGTCATCAGGATGACACTAAAGATCACATTAAACCAAAGCATCATATGCCTGAGAGGGTAGTACGAAAACTGTGCATGATAATATAGAAGACATATGGTTAGTAGCATGGAATCTGGACCTATATTTCCTGGTTTCAAATCTGGTTCTCCCACTTAGTAGCTGTCTGACATTGGACAATTTGCTCAGGCTCTCTGTGCCTCAGTTTCCTCATACATGAAATATGAGAAATGATGCTTTCTAGCTCATAGGACTCCAGTGAGGATTAAATGAATTTATATATGTGAAGTGTTTATAACATTATCTGGCATTTAGAAAGATAAATGTTAGCTGTTGTAATTATCTGGCATTCTGTAATAAATTATTAAATATCTATACTTTGGAGGAGGTGGAACTTCTTTTAATGGCAATGTGAGGACATCTGTAAATTCTCTCCTCCATAAAATTAATTAAAAAAACTTGAAGAGGGGCCAGCCTGTTGGCATAGTGGTTAAGTTTTCGTGCTCTGCTTCAACAGCCCGGGGTTCGCAGGTTTGGATCCTGGGCGCGGATCTATGCACCGCTTATCAAGCCATGCTGTGGCAGGCATCCCCCTTATAAAAAGTAGAGGAGGATGGGCATGAATGTTAGCTCAGGACCAATCTTCCTCAGCAAAAAGAGGAGGATTGGTAACAGATGTTAGCTCAGGGCTAATTTTCCTCAGCAAACAAACAAACTTGAAGATTATCAAAATCAACTTTTTCAGAACTCTGAAAATTAACCAAAATCTTACAAAAATTTAAAGACTATTTATTTAAAAAAGTACTGAATCTCAGTAAAAATAATGGAGTTTGTGATGTTTTAGCTTGGCCTACTACCATCCCCTTCTCCCCAGCTCTGTGGTAGCCATAAAAAATCAGCAGTTTCACAACAAAGATAGTCGTGAAAAACAGGAGCCTCAGAGCCACCAGAAAGAGTGGATGGTTTGGAGTCCACAAAAATATCCATTGTTAGAGAATTCTAATGGTTTGACCTGTGTCACAGCTCCTGGAAAAGCTCTATTCAGTGAGTTATTTGACCTAACTCACGGCTTGTTCAGCAGGAAAAGCCCTATCCCCAGGGTGATAGTTGAAAACAGTCACCTACAATAGTTTAAAATTGCTGTTTTCTAAGACTAATACCAATTGAGTCATATAAAAGCCCTGCCGAATATTTAAAAGGAATATCTGGAATGAAATTTTCATAGAGGGCTGTGAAAATCTCTGATATATTCCTAGGGATCTAGAAGGCTGAACACATGTTCAGAGCTGTGTGGCTACCCAGGAAAGACCTGAGAGAATGGTAATTACTCATCTCTTATTGACCTTGAGGTCCAATGCAAGCGGGAAATGGCTTTGCCTTCAAAGAATGCTAAGGCCAAATTGTAGTCTGTTGAAACACTGAAGACATGCCTCGATAAACAGACAGAGCCCTTTGGCATAAATTGGAAAACTAACTTGATCAAGGTATTTAAAGAAATCTCTAATAAATCATTAGCTGACCACCATGATAAATGAGCAGTGACTTCAGTGGGCACACGTTACAGGAATACACACTTTACAGAATGAGTCAAAGGAAGCCATTAAACAAACAGTAGCAGCAACAACAACAAACCATGGAGGGAGGGAATTCTGATTTATAAAGTTGTCACATTAAATTACCTAAAATGCTCAGTTTTCAAAAAAAGTATTACAAAACAAAAAAAAAAAAAAAGGAAAAGGGAAAGCATAGCGGGTACACACACAAAAAAGCAGTCAATGGATAATTCCCCTGAGGGGGCTAAACTATTGGACTTACTAAACATAGACTTTAAATTTTCAATTATAAATATGTTTAAAGAACTAAAGTAAATTGTTGATAAAGAATTCATGGAAATTTTGATAAGGAAATCTCCGTAAACAAAGAGATAGAATAATAAAAGTGGACAAAATAGAGATTCTAAAGCTGAAAAACACAAAAACTAAAAAATGTGAAAAATTCACCAGAGAGGCTCAATAGCAGATCCAAACTGACAGAAGATAGAATCAGCAACTGAAAGATAGGCCAATAGATCTTATTGCTTCTAAGTAACAGAAGGAAAAGCTAACAGAAGATAAAAAGAAAACAAAGAGGCTCAGAGACCCACAGGATGACGTCAAGAAGCATAAAAACATGTATAATGAGAGTCCAAGAACGTGAAGAGTGAGGGAAAGAGGTAAACTATATATAATGGAAAATAACTCCCAGATTGGATGAAACGTGTTAATCTACACATCCAAGAAGCTCAATGAATTTATGAAGTCAGAAGGCTCAACTCAGTGATCCACATGTGAACACATTATAGTCAAACTGCTAAAAGACAAAGAAAGAATCTTGAAAGCAGCAAGATAAAAATGATTCGTCATGTACAAGAGATCATCAGTAAGATTAACAATTCGCTTCTTATTAGGAACCATGGAGATCAGAAAACAAAGGGATGACATCTTCAAAGTGCTTAAAATTAAAAAAAGAAAATGAAAGACTCTCATTCAAAAATGATATATCTACTAAACCAACCTTTGAAAACTAAGGTCATATTAAGACATTTCCAGTTAAACAAAGCTGAGAAAATTCATCGCTAGTAGATCTACTCATCAAGAAATACCAAAGGGAGTACTCAGAAATAAAAGGACATTGAATGGTAACTCAAATTGAAATGAATAAATAAAGAAAACCAGTAAAGGTAACTACAGTCATGCATTGCTGAATGACAGGGATCCATTTTTGGAAATGCATGGTTAGGCAATTTTGTCATTGTGCAAACATCATAGAGTATACTTACATAAACCTAGATGGTATAGCTCAGTACATACCTAAGCTATATGGTACTAATCTTATGGTACCACCGTTGTATATGCAGTCCATCATTGACCAAAACATCGCTATACGGTGCATGACTGTATATAGGTAAATACAAAAAACAATATAAATGTAATTTTTGTTTGTATCTCTTTTATTCTCCTATTTAATTTAAATGACAACTGCATAAAGCAATAATTACAAACTGCATTGATGTACTTTTAATGTATAAACATGTAATTTGTATAACCATAATGATACAAGGAAGAGGAGATGAAATGGAGCTATAATTTGTATCCTATGTAACTAAGTTGTTTTTGCATCCTATTGAAATTAAACTGATATTGATACAAATTATATTATTAAATTAAGAAGTTAATTATAATCCCAGGGAAACCACTAAGAAAATAACATAAAAATATAGTTTAAAGAGTTATTAAAATGGTACAATATAAAATATCCATTCATCCAAAATATCCAAATAAGGCAGCAATGGAGAAACAGACCAACAAAAAGGCATAAGACATATATAAAAAGAGCAAAATGGCAAATGTAAAGCCCATCATATCAGTACTTATATTAAATATAAATGTAGTAAACACTCAAAACTAAAGGCAGAGATCAGCAGAAAGCATTTATTTTAAAAGTTATCAGCTGTATATTGCTTATATGAGATAGATTTTAGATTCAAAGACACATGGCAGGTAGAAAGTAGGATGGTAAAAGATATTCTAAGCAAACTGTAACCAGCATTGAGCTCATGAGGTTATACTAATATCAGACAAACAGACTTTAAGGCAAAGATATTGCTAGAAGTATTTGATGATGATAAGTGGGTCAATTCAGCAGGAATTCACCTTTGTAACAGTGTTACCAATTATAACCATATAGGATCCTAACAACAGAGCCCCAAAATACACAAAACTAAAACTGACAGAATTGAATGAAGAAATAGACTATTAAACAGTAATTGGAGACTTTCATATGAAGTTCTCAACAATGGATAGAACAACTAGACAGAAAATCAACAAGGAAATAGAAGATTTGAACAACATTATAAACCAACTAGATCTAACAGATATCTTATAGGACACAACACCCAATAACAGTAGAATACACATTCTTTTCAAGAGCACAGGGAACATTCTCCAGGAGAGACCATACACTAGGCCATAAAACAACTCTTAATAAATTAAAATAATTTAAATACTACTAAGTATGTTCTCTGACCAAAATGGAATTAAATTAGAAATCAACAACAGTAAGAAACTTAGCAAATACCAAAATATTTAAAAATTAAAAGACACTTTTCTAAATAAGTCATGGGTCAAAAAAGAAATCGCAATAGAAATTAGAAAATATATTACACTAAATTAAAATGAAATCAAAACGTTAAAATTCATTAGATGTAGCTAAATCTTTGCTTGAGGAGAACTCATAACTTTAAATAGCTATATAAGAAAAGAAGAAAGATTTCAAATCAATAATTTAAGATTTAATCTTAAATATCTAGAGAAAGAAGAGCAAACAAAATCTGACACGTAGAAAGAATAAAATAATAAATATTGGAGTGAAAATTAATGAGATAAAAAACAGAAAAATGACAGAGAAAATCAATGAAACTAAACTTCATTCTTTCAAAAGATTTTTTAAAAATGACAAACTCTTAGCCAGAATAAGTAAGAAAAAAAGAGAGAAGACATAGATCCAGTAATTAGGAATGAAAGAGGGGACATTACCACAACATCTCATAAGTGAAAAGAATCACAAGGAATACTATGAAACTTTGATGCCAACAAATGTAACAGCTGAGATGAAAGAGACAAATTTCTTAAGAATCGCAAATTGCCAAAACTGATTCAAGAAAAAAAATAGAAAATATGAACAAACCTAAAACAAGTAAATAATTTGAATTGGTAATTTAAAATTTTCCAAAAAAGGAAATCCCAGAAGCTTCCCTGGTAAATTTTGCCAAACATGAATAGAAAAAATAATACCAATACTTCACAAAATCTTCCACAAAATAGAGGAGAAATAATTACTTCCCAACTCATTCTATGAGTCCAGTATCACACTTATACCAAAGAAAAAGAGACATCACAAGAAAAGAGAACTACAGACCAACATACTTTATGAATATTGATGCAAAAATCCACAACAAAAGATTAGCAAACTGAATCCAATAAAATAGATAGATGATAGATAGATAGATATACATTATATATATATATAATTACATTTTTAAAAGCAAACATAGGAGAATATCTTTGCGACAGTTTTAAGCAGAGTTTTCTTAGTTATGGCACCAAAAGCATGGTCCATAAAAGAAAAATGATTGATAAATTGGATTTCATCAAAGTTCAAAACTCCTTTACTTCAAAATAAACTATTAAGAAAAATGAAAATACAACCACAGTCTATGAGAAAATATCTGCAAAACACATATCCTATAAATGACTTGTATGCAAACTTTAAAAAGAATTCTTACTGCTCAATAATAATAACATAATCACCCCATCAAAAATGTGAGCAAAAGATATAAAGACATTTCATCAAAGAAGCTATATGAATGAATAATAAGCAAATGAAATATGCCCAACATAATTAGTCATTAGGATAAAAAAAATGAAAACTACAATTTGATCCTATTGAATCCCTACTAAAATATCTGTAATAAAAAAGGCAGACAACAGCAAAGGCTGGTGACAATACGAAGAAACAGAAACTCTCATGCTATTGCTGGTGGGAATGTAAAATGGTGCAGTCGCTAGAAAAAAGATTGACAGTTTCTAAAACAGTTAAATGTGAAACTATCACATGACCTAGCATTTTGACCGGTAGGTATCTAACCAACAGAAATGAATGTATGTGTCCACTCCAAGACGTGCATGTGAATGTTAATAGAAGCATTATTCACAATAGCCAAAAACTAGAAACAATCTAAATGAAATGGAGAGATAAAATGTGGTTTATCCATACAATGGAATACTATTCATCAATAAAAGAAAATACTGTCACATGCTATAAACTTCAAAAATGTTAAGTGACCATACACAAAAGACCACACATTATATGATTCTATTTATATGCTATGTTCTGAAAAGGCAAATGTGTGGTGACAGAAAGTAGGTTAGTGGTTGCCTGAAGCTGGGGATGAGATGGGGATTAACTGTAAATGGACATGAGGGATCTTATTGGAGAGATGAAAATGTTCTAAAACCAATTTATAGTTATAGGTGAACCATTCAGTAAAGTTAATAAAAATTATTGAATTATACACTCAAAATAGATGAATTTTATGTTAAGTAACAAATACCTCAATAAAAGCGTTTAAAAAATAATGTCTTGGGCTGGTCCCATGGTGTAGTGGTTAAGTTCAGCATGTTCCACTTTGGAGGCCTGGGTTCAGATCCTGGGTGCAGACCTACACCGCACATCACTCTGGCAGTGACCCACCATATAAAGTAAAGGAAGATTGGCACAGATGTTAGCTCAAGGCTAATCTTCCTCAGCAAAACAAAACAAAACAAAACAAACAAAATATAATGTCTTAATAATGTTTGTGGAAGAACATGCAAACTAAATATGTTTTAATTATAGATATCTTTATATTTTGATACTATTTTAGAACGTGCACAACATTACGACTTAATTTATCACATTTCATCTCATAGAGCCCAGGGAGGTGAAAACAGCAACTAACTAAATATCCTTGGTAAAATTGATGATTAAGGTGAAAATAAATATGGACTAGACTACTCGAACCCAGCTACCTGTACTTGGGCTTCAGTGTTATCTAGATTGAATTGGATGGAGTTGGAGCTGAATGCAGGATGTAAATTAAGAAGATATTATAGTAATCATATTTTCTGTGCTAACAATACCAGGAAAAATGGCATTATTCCAAGGGCACTGCTTTAATAATTAATAAAAATGACATCTTAAATTCAATACTTGTTTAATTAGTCATATGAAGTCTTCTAATATTTATAGCTCCTTTTAGAACCCTTAATTCTTTACTGAACATGACTTGCTCACAAAAGAATAAAAAGGATTTAACAATATAGAAAAGAAATTAAAATAATTGTATGTATAAGAAGTTTTCAGAATGAATTTCATACAAATTCAAACGTTGACACCTATATTTTAATTTTGCTCACTAGATTCAAAGTTTGAAATTACTACTTCAATATTATTTTGATAATAAATAATTCTGTAAAATTTAATGCAGATGCTGCTGATAACAAAGCTTCTAAATGGTGATGTTTTGACAGAATCCTAGAATTTCAGCTGGAGAGTAGCAAAGACAGACACGCATGCAAGATTACAGGACCTAATTGAATTAGTTATATTTCCCTTTGAATGATAAAGATTAATATCTGTAAGTTACAAGTTTTGTCTTGAGATTGGAATAATGAGAGAAGAATTCTGTCAGATTCAGACATTATTTCTCAGTGACTACGGTTCAGTGATCAGATTTCTTTTCTATGCCATTTGGGAGAGCTTGCTGAATACAAAATGCCTTTCCCAACATATCTAAGAAGTGGAAAGGTTAAACTCGAAGAGATTTTAATGACGTTATAATTGAACTATAAATAATATGCCTAAAATGCTAATGTGAAATTAATAATAAGCTAGATATTCTCAGTTCTTTAACTTTTCTTATGATAGAAATATTTTCATTCTGCATGATACTATTTGGAAAAGTCATCAGTCTATTTTGTTTTTCAAACACAGCCAAAATGAAGAAAATTATCATTATTTCAATTTATTCATTAAAATATAAAAGTTAGTATCTGAGTTCCAAACATTATTAAAAATTTTCCTGAGAATATAAGTAGCATGAAAAGAGAAGTAACTGGAAAATTGGTTAAAGCCTTTGTCTGTAGATAAAATATTTACCACAAAATGTATTAGCAAAATCATTTCTGGTTGCTCTTAAGGATTACTGTTGCAACAACCAACATTTATTGAATATTTACTATGTAATGAAGCATTATACTGCTTTCATTTATCCATAACTTCATTGGACAGATATTTGATTTCTCCTCTGTACCAGAAACTATTCCAGGCTTTGAGGATGCATGAGTAAACAAAATAGAAAAAATAATATCCTTGCATTCATGAAGCTTACTCCTGGTGGGGAAGGCAATCAAGGAAAAAATAAGCATAATTTCAAATCTAGGTTACTTTAATGCTGAATAATATTAGAAGGTATAACTCTAATGTGTTTCACACCGTTGGGTCACCAATGACATTGGGCTGACAGTGATTATAAGTTATGGTCCGTAACGTTAAAACGTAAAGAAAAAACACACAACTGTGTACTGTAGACGTATTGAAATAGTAAATAAGTATATAGAATCAGAATGCAATAAATGCTACAGAAAACAAAATTGGGCACTGTACAGGCATTGAGAATGATGGGGGACTTGGAATTTTAAAGAGGCACTCAAGAGAAGTGTCATTTGATATAGGGTTTTCAGGAGGAGAGGAAGTGAGCCATGAAGTTAGAAGAAAATGGTTCTAGAAAGCAGGAAGAGCCAGTGCAAAAACCTGTTATGTCAGAGCAAGCCTAGGATATTCAGAAATAATGAGGAGGTGAAAATGTCTGCAGGGTATTGAGCTGGTAGAGAATAATAGGAGGTGAAGTAAAAAAAGGCAAGAAGGGAGGAGTGTAAAATCTCGTAGGGCCCCCAACGCCATTGTAAAGAACCACTGGATGATTATGTCAGAGAAGGGATATGATAAGTTGTCACAGGATCACCTGACTTTTGTGCTGTGGATGAATTGTAATAATGCATAGGTCAAATCAGGGAGATTAGTCAGGATGTTACTGCAAAAATTTAGGCAGGAACGGTGGACATTTATGCCATGGTTGAGGAGGAGGAGATATATTTTCAAAGTGAAGCCAAGAAGATTATTCTTAGAGGATCAGTTTAGGGTATGAGAAAAACGTAGGACAGGTTGATTGCAAGAATCTGGGCACTAGCAACAGGAAGTATGGAGAAGTTGGGAGATAAAAGTACAAATTACTAAACATTAAATAAATTAATTACTAATTTATTTTGCTAATAAATTACTAATTACAAGAGACAGTAATTTCCAATATAAACTTGCTGGAGATTTTACAAATACAGTATCAAAATAAGATGATTAAATGTACACCAGTTTGGTAAAATTAAAAATGTTTTTCCTTGCTGTTTTAATTCATTATTCTGTAATAACTAGTTACAGTGAACTTTTATTATTTAATAATCATTTACGTGCCTTGAATTATGAACTGCATGCTCTAGAGTTGTCAAATTTTCCCGTTGATAGTTTTTTTCCTTAATTCATAGAAATGCTTCATGTATTACATAGGTAATCCTATGAAATATTTGTTGCAATATTGGCTTTGCCTACACTTAATTTTTATACTTTTTTTAAAAGGTATAAATATTTAATTTTTTATGTAGACAAATTTTTCCAATAGTTGCACTAATTTTATACTTCTTTAGGCTTTATCCATTCCTTAATCAGAAAAAAGTAGCCACCTATATTTTATTATTTCTTCTTAATTCATACCTATTTATATTTCATAGACATAAAATTTTATAATGATATGATGAAGACCAGTATAAACATCATTGCATTAATTTCCTATGGCTGCTATAACAAATTACCACAAATTTTATGGCTTAAAAGAGCACAAATTTATTCTCTTATGGTTCTGAATGTCAGAAGTCCATAATGGGTTTCAGTGGGATGAAATCATAGTGTCAGCAGCACTGCACTCCCTTTGGAGGCTCTAGGAGAGAATCCATTTGCTTGCCTTTTTCAGCTTCTAGAATCTGTCCTCATTTCTTGTCCCACAGCCCCCCATCACATCACACTATCCTGCTTCCATGGTTACATGGACTTCTTTTTCTTCTGCCTTCAAATCTCCTATGCCTCCCTCTTTAAAGACACTTGTGGTTATATGTAGGGCTCACTCTGATAATACAGGATGATCTCCCCAATTCAAGATCCTTAAATTAATCACATCTGCAAAGTCCTAGCTACCATATAGGGTCCCATTCACAAGTTCCAAGAATTAGGACTTGGTCATCTTTGGCGACCAATATTCAGGTTACCATAATCATCTTCTTGAAGAGGGAGGAAAAAAACAAGCTAGAAAACACAAAATTACTGATAGACTTGAAGAACTCCATCAACCGCATCTAACTTTTTAATCCAAGTTTAACTTAATTTAGTAGATTACGTAAAATAGGAATATAAATCAATTCTTTTTCCCGTATCTTTAACCACCTTTCCAGCAATTTTAACAAACAATTGCTCAACTTCCCACTGATTTATAACGCCATCACTCACACAAACAAGTCTACTTTCTGTTTTTGTAACTTTGGCAAGGAATTTGAAGTCAAGGCAAATTACTCCTTCCAGACTTGATCTCCTTCAAATCCTCTCTCTGAAACTTATGCTCCAGACAGTCTAAAAAACTTATTATTACAAAGAAGAGGACCTTCCGTCTTTACTTGCCTTTCCTCATTACGTTATATCTATTTGCAGTAACTTTCCCCTTCCCTCTTCCAGCTTCAAGGAATTTTTCCCCTCCTTTAAATTGCAGCTGAAATGCCCCCTCCTTTTCTATCCCTCTCTAGACGTACTATCATTCTCTTTTGTGCTCCTAGATATTTGTAGGTTCCTATCATACTTTGCTTTTTATTAGTCTAAGGTTAAAAAATGCATGCTCTAGACAGATTTCGAGTCTGACTCCACCACTTACTAAGTGTGAGATCTTGGGGAATTATTTTTCTTGTTATATCTTATTTTCCCCAACCATAAAATGATACAGTCAATGGTCCCTATTTCATAGAGATGTTGTGACGGATAAATAAAATAATCCGTGTAAAGCGCTTCACCTGGTACCTGAAAATAGTAAGGTTTCCATAAATGTTAGCTGTTTCTCCACTAATTTCTATATTTACTTTTATCATTGTTTAGATTATTTAGATTATGAACTTCTTGATGTTAGAACTCACAGGAATGACTTGCAAAATTTTCAGATACCAATTACTTAATGGACTTATATTCAATTCAACTAATAGCCGTATTCCTTTAGCTTGTCCATCTTATAAAATAATCATAAATTTGAAAAAGCACAAGCTTTCTTTATTCTTAATTTATTTTTCTATGGCTTCTTAAAGTCATGTAACTTCCATACTTCTAAGTGCCTCACAGCTAATACACTTATAACCATGATCAATTTTATTCATCAAAGAAAAATACATAATTACGTAGGTTAAAATTTAGTTTATAGCATAAATCTTTTGTTTACCCAAACTTGTCACAATTGACTACCCTATTTATGTGCTAAAATAAGTGCATTCAGAAAATGAATTACAAAATTGTATTCTGTCTTAAGATAAATAGTTACAAACAAATTTTCTTGCTGGATGAAAATAATATGTTGACGGGCTGAACTTTTACTCTCAGTTATTTTTCCTAAACTCATATTGAATTAATTGCATATTTTAGTGTTGTTTTCAAATACACTGCCAGCCTTACTCTTTCTCCTCAAGTCCCCCTAAATTGCCCATTAGCTTTTTTTACACAAAGACAACACTTTATATATTTCTTTTTGATTAATTTTCTTGCAAAAAATATATTATTTTGCAAAATTCCCTGTATTTTTATTTTTGCATTTCCAGTGTGGGTTAAAAGGAAACAGAAAAAATCTTCATAACAAGTAGCCAGCTCCAGGTATGTATAACTTCTATGACTGAAAAGCATAGATAATTTGCTTGTTTTCCCAGAGAAGAGGGCAGGGAGCCAAACCTCACAACCAAAATTAGTTCCCAATTTAGTGTTCGATGTCATTTCACAAGGACTGGAATGAAAAATGAGACATTGGACATGTTAACTCTGAGGAAAATTATCACTTCACCTTGTATAGGGCGTCTTTACGTGATGAAATCAGAGGAGATCCATCATCTCGCCCTGTGACAGATCTGCCTGTCATCCAGGGGAAAGATGTCCCCTAGTGAGAGGGCAGCACTGACTGAGTTTCCCTCAGGTTATGACCAGATATATTTTATGCCTCAAAATAATTATAGAAATTTGAAAATGGAGATGATGTATGCAGGACACACTTCACAAGTCGATTTTTTAAAATGACATTTTAAGTGTATGTACATAAATACAAATAGAAATGCATACACATTTGTGAGCCTCATGTATCCTTGAAATGGTGACTGAGTAAAGAAAACATTTACTGAGAGCTTTCCATGATCAGGGATCATGATGGGCTGTGAAGGTCAATATAATGAAATGCATATGGCCAAATGTGAGTCATGGGGTGTTTTGTTCCCCAAATTTTCCTTCAGAAAGCAGGAAATCTGCTTATATTCAAGTACCTACAAAGCTGGTCACATTATAATAAAATCTCTCACATAATTTATTTTGAAATCTAAAGTATTTTTGGAAAAAGGTACATTAACCAGAAATGATATCACTCCAAGTCAAATTTTGGATACATATGAAGGTGACCTTATGGAAATACTAACAATGGAGGCAAAGATATTTTATCCAGATTTTGTTTTTATTTCTATATTGTGGCATCACAATGAAGAGTTTCAGTTGCTGTTTTAAGTGAGTATTTTTAAAATTAGTAGAGAAAGCATTAATGGGGAATTTGAATATGTCTTCAGAAATAATAATTGACCCAAATGTTCAATGAATGGGTCTTTGTGGCTTGAAATAAAATGCTTAATTACAGCATCATGAGTATTTTAAAAAGGCTATATCTCACATTTTCAAGGATGGTTAAAGTATAAAAACTGATAGATAACTCAACAGTAGCTCTAGATTTAATCAAGTTAAAGCTATATAAGCTGCTAGAAACTAAAAATAGTAGCTCTAGTATTATAAAGTTAAAACTATGTTGTGAGAGATCTAAATAAAGTTTTTATTTTTTTCTAAAACCCTATTCTAGTATGGCCAAAAAAAATCTTTTTGAAATCATCTTGTTGTAAAACAGGGACTCAATCATCTTATATTTCCAGTTACTTAATATTTATAACAATACATTGTAAAAATTAAATTTTAAAAGTGAGTTAATGCTCTCATGAAAAACTTTATGTAATTCAATAGAAATTATATAACATTGGATAATATGTTTATAATTAAGAAATAAAAATAATTCAAAATAATCATTTGGATTTATCCTTCAGAGGACAGCCAAATGTGATAAACCTATCTGTGATTTTCTATAAGATTTCGTTAATACTCTTCTTTAGCTCATAGTAATAGTAGATCAGGGCTCATTGCTCACTCATTTATTCATTTATTCATCATGCATTTATTGAGGACATCCTCTTGCCTGGGTTGTGTGCTGGGCATGAGATGGAAAATGGTAAACAAAGCAGAACTGTCATCTCAGAGCTTGAATTCTTGGGATCGCACGTTTAGTTCATATGGTTGATTATTTAGGACTGTTATAACTATAATATGTCAGTGTGATATGAGCCAGACAGAGGAAAGTACAGACTAGGACCAGATAGGTCAACAGGAATAAGGTAAATGATAAGAGATGCTCAAAAGCTAAAACTAGACAGTCCATCCACACAGGAAGGACTGCCACCAGTTTCAAACAAAATAATCTGGATTTAGGGATTATGGATCAGAGTGCATGTTAATTTTGATACAACTGAGTGGAGTAGTTTAGGAACTGGCTCAGAGATGAACTAGGAGCATTCACTGGCTCTCTGTTGTCTAAGGGTAAAGCAAAAACTCCATCTGATTGCATTCATTCATTCATTTCTTTAGTCATTCATCCATTGATTCATCAAAATTTATTAAGCACCCTCTATATACCAGGAACTCTTCTATTTCATGGGTATAGAGTGGTAAAACAAACTAAAAAGCATCTCTACCCTCCATGAGGGTACTGGAGAAATAAAGATAATAAATATGCCATATATTTATAATATAGTAAGATATATATAAATCCATATAGATATAGATTATGTATAGGATGCATGTTACACATGGATATAAATGGTATTATGTCTACATCCATATCTGTATCTCTCTCTCTCTCTATCTGTGGAAATATAGAGAAATAATAAAGAAGAAAACTGGAATGTGAAATGGCAGGAGATGAAGTGGAAAGTTAGAAGGTTTGTAAGTGATTTCTCACTTTTTTTAGATTAGGCTTCTTCCTTAGAGATCTTAGACGTAATGCTTCACATGTTCCCAGTTCCTCAAACACTCGACTCTCTTTGTCCTCCATGCCTTTAAATATCCTGCTCTAGCTACTTGGATGCTGTTCCCAAATTTCTTTAATTTGAGATAAAAAACTGACTTTTGCTTCCAAACCTTGGTTAATATGACACTCTCTATAATGCTTGCTTTTATCTCGGCAGGGTTAACTGCTCTTGCCTCTTTGGTAACTGAGAACCCACAATGTGCTCTGATCACCTTATTTTATGCCATGAGAACTCCCCAAATCAGTCGTCAACATTGAAACAAAACAATTTTCTAAAAATTTCACTAAATATCTATTGATTGTCTATCATCATCCTGTTCTCTGTCAGATGATTTTTCTTTCCATTATGTGACTTCTTTAAGTTCAACATCAATTGTTTGGAGAAGCTGGCTTTACATTTAAAAGGTAATAATGTTACACCAGAAATCATTATAGGAAAACATTATTGTTTCCAAATCTAGAGCAAGGGAGAAGGATACGAGATAGAGAAGATTCCCCTTAGAATAAAAGGGCAGAACTTATATTCTTCATTTTTTTAAAGTAGTTTTATAACTATCTATTTATAATAAATCTCAAATGGTAGTATGGATATTGAAAAGAGGCCCTTTTTTTGACACAGAAACACTGCTATAAAATTCCCTCTTAGCACAAGATAATGAATATAAAGCATAATGAAGCCATTTATGATCATTATGAACAAAGGTAATTATTAGTAGAAGTTAGCAATTAGTAGAATTTAGGCTATATTTGCATATACATCAGCAAAAAAATGGTTGCTGTTAATTTCAATAGCAACTTTAGTAAATGGGATTAGTGTTAACAAAGGGTAAATGTGCTTTTGCTTTGAGTGCTTTTTACACGCAATGTTTAAGCAAAAATTATACTGCTTTGCATCACTCTGCAAGTAATATTTCACTGGCAATTTATCTTTTGCTTTGGGAAACATACCATTCTAATCTAAAGTCCATCTTTCTAGTAGAATGATCTAAAATGCAGATTTGATCATTATGCAATTTTGTTTAAAATATATCTTTGGTTTCTCCAAATCTCCAGAAAAATATGTCAGAAATTTTTCCCTTCAATGCCTGTCTATGTGACACCTGCATGCCTATCTTGCCATCTGCATTTCTTTTCAGCGTCAGCGAAGTAGTTCTCTTTCCAGTCTAACTGTAGTTTTGCAACTGACCCTATTTCAAATTTTCATGCTTTTGTGTGTGCTATTCCCCAGGCTTGAAAAGCTTATTCCTATTTCTTTTTAGCCTGTCTGCAATTCCCTGTATTTTAATACGAGCTGACATTTGATTTCCTTCGAGATTAGCAATCTGCCTTCTATATTAGCAATATGCCATTTCCAGACTGGGAGAAATAATCAAGCTCCCCTTGTATCTTGTGTGTAATCTTAGTTTGATTTTTTGTCACAAGTATAATTTCTATATTATACTTGCATGCTTACTTGTCTGTCTCCAACATTGTTATGTGACATCCGATAACCTTAGTTTGTGATTTTTGGCATACATACCTTTTTAGGATTCATGACTCAATCCCAGCCCCAGAGATTTTGATTAACCAGGTCTTAAATTAAGCCCAAGTCATGAATTTAAAAGAAAGAAGCAAAAGAAGAAAGGAAAGAAGATCCAAAGAAGTATTTTAATATAGTTAGTTGTACCAAAAGTTTAGAATCACTGTCATGAAAGGAATTCTGTAATCCTAATGCATTACTTTGTTCCTGGAACATTATAAGAAGAGAAAAACTCCCGCCGTGGAGAGACTGGGTCCGTTGGGGAGGTCGGGGCACTCACACGGGGCAAGACTGTGTTGACTGTGTGTGTGGACCTGTGGGCAGCAGGGCTTCTCAGCCGCAGAAGACTTGTGCTTCTCAAAGACCCACATAGGAGGTTTGCTCCACCTTCCAAAACCTGAAACAATTGGGTGCTCCTGTGCCTGAGGCCAGCCCCACCCAGCTGCAATCCTCAGAGAGCTGACAAGAGACCTAATAGGCTAGAGGCTTACAGCAATTGTAAGGCCCTGAGCCTAACAACCTGCCACAGTGGGGGCCTACTCACTTAAAAGAAATACTGCAACACAAACGTGGTATTAGAACTTGCAGCCAACTGTGCTGGGGCTCCCCACACCTGATAAAGAGACTGAAGGGCCCACAACAACTACAAGCAGCTGAGCATTACAACAGC
Source organism: Diceros bicornis minor (assembly GCF_020826845.1). Classification (NCBI taxonomy): domain Eukaryota; kingdom Metazoa; phylum Chordata; class Mammalia; order Perissodactyla; family Rhinocerotidae; genus Diceros; species Diceros bicornis. The sequence continues at coordinate 19,645,894 of NC_080777.1, forward strand.
TGGCCAGGAGCATAACTCAGCCTCCCTGGGCGCCTATAGGGAGAGCAAATAGGCCACAGCAGAAGGATACACGTAGCCCACATAGGGGTCACCCCTGGAACATTGAGAACTGAGGGAAGCACACTGGAAGCCTCCTAAGCCATCACTTACATAAGGTCACCTATCCAAGAGCAGGAGACGTAGCTGACCTACCTAATACGTAGACACAAGCACAGGGAAAGAGGCAAAATGAAGAGGCAAAAGAATACATTCCAAGTAAGGGAACAGGACAAAACCCCAGAAAAGTAACTAAGTGAAACAGAAATGAGCAACCTACCCGACAGTTCAAACTAAGAGTGTTAAGGATGCTCACTGATCTGGGGAGAAGAATAGATGAACTCAGTGAGAATGTCAACAAAGAAATGGAAGATATAAAAAAGAACCAATCAGAAATGAAGAATACAACACTGGAAATGAAAAATTCATTAGAGGGACTCAAAAGCAGAGTAGAGGATACAGAAGAACGGATCTGTGAGCTGGACGAAAGACTAGAAGAAATTACCTGAGGTGAACAGGTAAAAGAGAAAAGAATTAAAAAGAGTGAGGACAGTCTAAGGGACCTCTGGGACAACATCAAGCACACTAACATCCGTGTTATACGTGTCCCGGAAGGAGAAGAGCGAGACAAGGGGTCAGAGAATCTATTTCAAGAAATAATAGATGAAAACTTCCCTAACCTAAGGAAGGAAACAGACATCCAGGTACAGGAATCACAGAGAGCCCCAAACAAGATAAACCCAAAGAGGCCCACACCAAGACACATCATAATCAAAATGTCCAGAATTAAAGATAAAGAGAGAATCCTAAAAGCCACAAGAGAATGTCAAGTTATGTACAAAGGAAACTCCATAACGCTATCAGCTGACTTCTCTGCAGAAAGCTTACAGGCTAGAAGAGAATGGCACGATATATTTAAAGTGCTAAAAGGAAAGAACTTACAGCCAAGAATACTCTACCCAGCAAGGTTATCATTCAAAATGGAAGGAGAGATCAAAATTTTCCCAGATAAGTAAAAATTAAAGGAGTTTCTCACCAAGAAACCAGTGCTACAAGAAATGTTAAAGGGACTGATTTAAGGGGAAAAGAAAAGACCACAAATAGGAAAAATTATCTATTTCCATGATTAAAACGTAATGGATACAAATGCACAACAAAGAGGTTAGATATGATATCAAAAACATGAGGGAGGAGGGGAGTTAAAGAGTACAGCTTTCAGACAGAGGTCAAACTAAAGTGACCATCAATTCTGTATAGAAGAAGAAAGGAACAGAGAAGGACTACTAAAACACTGGGAAAAAAAAAAGTTAAAAAATGGCAGTAAGTACATACTTATCAATAGCTACTTTAAACGTCAATGGACTAAATGCTCCAATTAAAAGGCATAGGGTGGCTGACTGGATAAAAAAACAAGACCCATATATATGCTGCATACAAGAGACACACTTCAGACCTAAAGACACTCACAAACTGAAAGTGAAGGGATGGAAAAAGTTACACCACGCAAATGGCAATGAAAAGAAAGCTGGGGTAGCAGTACTCATATCAGACAAAATAGACTTTAAAACAAAAACTGTAAAAAGAGACAAAGAAGGGCATTACATAATGATCAAGGGAACAATCCAACAAGAGGATATAACACTTGTAAATATCTACGCACCCAATGTAGGTGCACCTAAATATATAAAGCAATTATTAACAGACATAAAAACAGAAATAGACAGTAACACAATAATAGTAGGGGACTTGAACACTCCACTTACACCAACGGATAGATCATCCAAACAGAAGATCAATAAGGAAACATTGGCCTTAAACGACACACTAGAACAGATGGACCTAGTAGATATACACAGAGCATTCCATCCAAAAACCGAAGAATACACGTTCTTTTCAAAGGCACATGGAACATTCTCCAGGATTGATCCCATATTAGGCCACAAAACAAGTCTCCATAAATTTAAGAAGATTGAAATAATACCAACCATCTTTTCTGACCACAACGGTATGAAACTAGAAATCAACTATAGGAAGAAAATCAGAAAAGCCACAAATACGTGGAGATTAAACAAAATGCTACTGAACAATGACTGGGTTAATGAAGAAATCAAAGAAGAAATCAAAAAATACCTGGGGACAAATGAAAATGAAAATACGACATGCCAGAATTTATGGGATACAGCAAAAGCAGTTCTAAGAGGGAAGTTTATAGCGATACAGGCCTATCTCAACAAACAAGAAAAATCTCAAATAAACAATCTAACAATGCACCTGAAGGAACTGGAAAAAGAAGAACAAACAAAGCCCAAAATCAGTAGAAGAAGGGAAATAATAAAAATCAGAGCAGAAATAAATGAAATAGAGACCAAAAAAACAATAGAAAAAATTAATAAAACCAAGAGCTGGTTCTTTGAAAAGATCAACAAAATTGACAAACCTTTAGCTAGACTCACCAAGAAAAAAAGAGAGAAGGCACAAATAAGTAAAATCAGAAATGAAAGAGGAGAGGTTACAACAGACACCTCAGAAATACAAAAGATTATAAGAGAATACTATGAAAAGCTATATGCCAACCAATTCGACAATCTGGAAGAAATGGATAAATTCTTAGAATCATACAACCTTCCAAAACAGGATCAAGAGGAAGTAGAGAATTTGAATAGACCAATCACCAGTAAAGAGATCGAAACAGTAATCACAAACCTCCCCAAAAATAAAAGTCCAGGACCAGACGGCTTCCCTGGTGAATTCTACCAAACATTCAAAGAAGACTTAATACCTATCCTTCTCAAACTCTTCCAAAAAATTGAGGAGGGGGGGAAGCTCCCTAACTCATTCTATGAAGCTGACATTACCCTGATACCAAAACCAGACAAGGAAAACACAAAAAAAAGAAAATTACAGGCCAATATCACTGATGAACATCGATGCAAAAATCCTCAACAAAATACTAGCAAATCGCATACAACAATACGTTAAAAAGATTATACACCATGATCAAGTGGGATTTATTCCAGGGATGCAGGGATGGTTTAACATTTGCAAATCAATCAACGTAATACACCACATCAATAAAATGAAGAATAAAAATCACATGATCATCTCAATAGCTGCAGAGAAAGCATTTGACAAGATACAGCATCCATTTATGATAAAAACTCTGAATAAAATGGGTATAGAAGGAAAGTACCTCAACATAATAAAGACCATATATGAGAAACCCACAGCTAATATCATCCTCAATGGTGAAAAACTGAAAGCCATCCCTCTAAGAACAGGAACCAGACAAGGATGCCCACTGTCACCACTCCTATTTAACATAGTACTGGAAGTCCTAGCCAGAGCAATCAGGCAAGAGAAAGAAATAAAAGGGATCCAAATTGGAAAGGAAGAAGTGAAACTGTCACTATTTGCAGATGACATGATTTTATATATAGAAAACCCCAAAGAATCAACCAGAAAACTTTTAGAAGTAATAAACGAATATGGTAAAGTTGCAGGATACAAAATCAACATACAAAAATCAGTTGCATTTCTGTACACTAACAACAAAGTAGCAGAAAGAGAAATTAAGAATACCATCCCATTTACAATTGCAACAAAAAGAATAAAATACCTAGGAATAAACTTAACCAAAGAGGTGAAAGATCTGTACACCGAAAACTATAAAACATTTCTGAAAGAAATTGAAGAAGACACAAAGAAATGGAAAGATATTCCGTGCTCTTGGATTGGAAGAATTAACATAGTTAAGATGTCCATACTTCCTACAGCCATCTATAGATTCAATGCAATCCCTATCAAAGTTCCAACAACATTTTTCACAGAAATAGAACAAAGAATCCTAAAATTTATATGGAACAACAAAAGACCCCGAATAGCTAAAGGAATCCTGAGAAAAAAGAACAAAGCTGGAGGTATCACACTCCCTGATTTCAAAATATACTACAAAGCTGTAGTAACCAAAACAGCATGGTACTGGCACAAAAACAGACACACAGATCAATGGAATAGAATCGAAAGCCCAGAAATAAACCCACACATCTATGGACAGCTAATCTTTGACAAAGGAGCCAAGAACATACAATGGGGAAAAGAAAGTCTCTTCAACAAATGGTGTTGGGAAAACTGGATAGCCACATGCAAAAAAATGAAAGTAGACCCTTACCTTACACCATACACAAAAATTAACTCCAAATGGATTAAAGACTTGAATGTAAGACCTGAAACTGTGAAACTTCTAGAAGAAAACATAGGCAGTACGCTCTTCGACATCAGTCTTAGCAACATCTCAAACACCACGTCTGACCGGGCAAGAGAAACAATAGAAAAAATAAACAAATGGGACTGCATCAAACTAAAAAGCTTCTGCACAGCAAAGGAAACCATCGACAAAAGGAAAAGACAACCTAACAATTGGGAGAAGATATTTGCAAACCATACTTCTGATAAGGGCTTAATCTCCAAAATATATAAAGAACTCATGCATCTTACCAACAAAAAAACTACCAACCCAATTAAAAAATGGGCAAAGGATCTGAACAGACATTTCTCCAAAGAAGATATACAGATGGCCAACAGACACATGAAATGATGTTCAAAATCATTAACTATCAGGGAAATGCAAATCAAAACTACAATGAGATATCACCTGACGCCCGTCAGAATGGCTATAATTAACAAGACAGGAAACAACATGTGTTGGAGAGGATGTGGAGAGAAGGGAACTCTCATACACTGCGGGTGGGAGTGCAAACTGGTGCAGCCACTATGGAAAACAGTATGGAGATTCCTCAAAAAATCAAGGATAGAACTACCATATGATCCAGCCATCCCACTGCTGAGTATTTATCCAAAGAACTTGAAAACACCAATTTGTAAAAGTACATGCACCATGTGTTCATTGCAGCGTTATTCACAATAGCCAAGACTTGGAAGCAACCTAAGTGCCCATCAAGGGACGAATGGATAAAGAAGCTGTGGTATATATACACAATGGAATACTACTCAGCCATAAGAAACGATGAAATCCAGCCATTTGTGACATCATGGATGGACATTGAGGGTATAATGCAAAGTGAAATAAGTCAGAGGGAGAAGGTCAAATACCGCATGATTTCCTTCATTAAGTAGTAGATAATAACAACAATAAACAAACACATAGGGACAGAGATTGGATTGGTGGTTACCAGAGGGGAAGGGGGGAGGGAGGAGGGTGAAAGGGATAATTTGGTACATGTGTGTGGTGATGGGTTGTAATTAGTATTTTGGTGGTGAACATGATGTAATCTATGCAGAAATAGAAGTACAATGATGTACACCTGAAATTTTTACAATGTTATAAACCAATGTTACTGCAATAAACAAAAAATTTAAAAAAAACAAAAAAATAACAAAAAAAAAAAGAAGAGAAAAAAACTGGAAAAGAATAAGACTTTCTTCAGTATAAGCATCAACTTGAAACAACTTGGTTATGCTCACGTTGAATTAAAGATATTCAAAATATTGGATTGTCTTCTTTCTCACCTTTATTCATAACTCTGTGACCAACAGTGCCTGCCATCCTTGTTGTTTTCGAATGTATCTTAATAAGACATAACAAAGAACAATACAACTTTTGATAAGATATCCCAGGGTAGACTTGTCACATGAATGAAGGAGATCTTAGACACCCCCAGTCATAAGCTTCGTACCTTGCTCCAGAGACCACAGAGTTCTAGGTGGGCAGTGTCCACAGGCCTCTATTCCTATCATCACAGGCCATTAACAAACTCTCATCTTCCTTCTTCTCATCAAAATCCACGTCTTAGGCCCCATCCCCCAGGTTCTCTCTCTGCTTTGATACACAACTTATGTACTAACTGTAGAGGTCGGCTACAGAGGTAGGCTACATAAGCCTTTGGTTTACATTCCTTATCCTACTTTTTATTATCTCCCATTTCTATTTTAACAAGGAATTTCTGGAATTAGAGCAACTTCATAGAATTCAGTAACATCAGTGACAGCAATTCAGGGGTGAGATAGGCTGTTGATTTTTTTTGAGAAGAAAACGTTCCAAGTTGATGGTCAGCTAGACTATATATATGACCACAACTCAAATGCGATTTGAAGATTCTTAATTACTTATGTTTTCAAGGAGAATGAGATCCATTTTAAATCATGTATTTTATATATATATATATATATATTTTTTTTTTTTTTTTTTTTTTTAGTGAAGAAGATTCATCCTGAGCTAACATCTGTGCCAATCCTCCTCTATTTTGTATGTGGGTCACCACCACAGCATGGCTGACAAGTGGTGTAGGTCTGCGCCCAGGAAGCAAACCTGTGAACCCGGGCTGCTGAAGCAGAGTGTGCCAAACTTAACCACTAGGCCACAGGGCAGGCCCCTAAATCATGTATTTTATATTTTATAGGATTACTTACTATTTCATGCAGCTGAATCCTGGCCTTTCTGCATGGCACCATTGCTTGGTACTTGGTTGGTGTGGAGAGTAGCAGAGCACAGCAGATAGCTTAATGAACTGCTAGGTATCTTTAAGCCACCTTATAGAAGGTAAATTTAATTTAATTCCAATCTAGGGAATACTAAAATGTCTCAATTAACTTAGCATTGAGTAATTAAGAATATGAATATTTTTAATATAAAAAGCACCAGGATCCATTTTATAAAAGTTGTTTAAATATAATAATGATCAACATAATAATAGATTATCATGTAGAAGACATGCAGAGCATACTAATAAACAATAAAATATAATCATAATGTAATGAACATAATATTGTGAGACTAAAATGTTTTAAAATTAGGAACATAAATTCATTTCTTACCATATTGTAAAATTAACATATTCCACCACGTTGCCACTGGTTTATCTTTCACTTTTGTTGAAAAAAAAAATGTTGAACATTATAATATTTAATTACAGCCATTCAATAAACATTAAAACAGAAAAACATATTGAATTAATTCTCTTTTAATGAAGTCATCAGACAAAAATTATATAGCACATCTCTTACAGATGGAAAATGAAAAAGAAAAAAAATTATATTAAATCATGGAATAAAATCCATAATCCTTGGATCAAAATACATTATGTGTCAGAGCTTGAGCAATAATTTGGTTTGTTGAAAACATAAGAAATTAAGAAGAAACTGCATAACTACTGCTTGATATTTTAACTGTTAACATTTCACTATTCACCTAATAAATAGACATTTTTGTTAATTTGCTTGCTTGTTGATTTGTTTTTTAATGTTCTTGAAAGTGCTGTAGCCAGGTTATTACAATTTCCTTTGGTATCTGGTAATCACATATCTGATCACCAAGGTCGTTTTGCTACTGCCAGCTCTTATTAACTCTCAAATTTTTTTCTTCACACATCTCTCAGTTCATATTCTTCAATGAACCACTGCAATTTAAAGCTATAACCTAATGGCTCTCGTGTGATACAGGCCAGCTTGCCTGAACATAAAATGGCCCTTGGAATCAGATAAATATTTGTTAAAATTGTTAATCCAGAAAATAGCTGTTAGTCACTTAAATGCCAATCAGTAACCTGAATTCCCTGGCTAAACACCATATTCAATAAAAATGTTTTCCCTTTGCCCTGTCACTCACAGCATCCTAGTCTGCATTCAAAACACTAAAATTTCATTATCAAAAATTCTTGCCAAATAAACAACCCAACCTTAATATTATTTAAGAGGCATATGCTGGCTAAAAGTAACCTGGAGAGAATTTTCCCTTTCTATCTGGGCAGAGGACTCTCTGGCTACTTCAGAAAATACCTGATTTGTCTAGTGGTTTCATCTAACAAGTTTTAGAGAGTTCTTGCATGATGCATTTCAACTTCTTTTCTCTCATTATACAGATTTTTTTTTTTTTGCTGAGAAAAATAAGCCCTGAGCTAACATCCGTCACCAATCCTCCTCGTTTTTCGCTTGAGGAAGAGTCACCTTGAGCTAACACCTGTGGCAAATCTTCCTCTATTTTGTATGCAGGTGGTCATCACAGCATGGCCACCGACCAGTAGTGTAAGTCCACACCTGGGAACTGAACCTCAGCCGCCAAAGTGGAGAGTGCCGAACTTAACCACTAGGCCACCAGAGCTGGCCCTCATTATTACCGATTTTTAAGTGAAATGCAAACTTGAACATTTTCTTATAGTTTGCTTCTATCCAGTACTCCTTTTTAATTTCCCTATTTTATAATTAAGAACTTTTAGCTAGGGCATTTTAGATTTCAAGTAACAGAAATTAACTTGAGCTAGCTTAAGAAAAACAGGGCATTTTTTAAAGTACAAAGGGGATGTTTTCTATCAGGACAGAAAAGCAGCAGGGCCTAAGGAAGGACTATAAGCAAGACAAGGAGAGCCACCAGAAACACAGAACATGTGAGTTCTCTTCGGTTTTTTAATTCTAATTCTTTTGAGTTGGCATTCATTTTTTCTAATCATTACAGTGTTCTCTGTTGTTCAATCTACATGCTGAGAAAAACATAGCCAGCCAATTCTAGACAGGTAGAAAGATTATTTTTTCTCTTTCTCTCCTTAGTCTTAATCCTACATTTCCAGGGCAGGGTCTCTGAGTGACCAAGGTTGGGTCAGGGGCTCCTGCACTGAACCAACTCCAATGTGGCCACATTTCACATCAATAAAACATACCTCATTACAGATGTAAACTTATGCTTACAGAACTGATTTACCTCTTGATCAGCACTTGGCATGGGAAATGGGGCCCAATTTTCTAGGCTAAAATTTATTCTCATAGAATGAGAAAAAATTGGAAATCAGTAAATTTAAAAAAGGAAGAAACAGAAAAAATAGGACCATCAAAAACAGAGCAATGTGTCAACTACAGACTTTATTATCAGTTAAGCCTGCGTTCCCATCTTGTCTGTGCCATGTTATAGGTGCATGGTCTTATGTATTGCATTTAATTTCTTTGAGCATCATCTCCTCAAGTGTGTAAAATAACTACCTTATAAAATTGTTTTGTGGATTAAATAGCATGATGCATATTAGTGAATTTTGTGCAGATAGTGAATCAATACAGCTGATAGAGTGCATTGATATGGCAAGTCCAGCTAATGGTTCAGGTCTCTACTCCAATAAAATCTCTTTAGAAAATTATTCCCAGATCATCAGACCACTTCCTCTGCCTTAGTTTTCTCATTGCACATTTTATTGTTTAAATTATATCATCTCTGTGTATATTTGTTTATTAGCTCTCTCTTCCATCAGATTGTAAAGTTCATGAGAGCAGGGTTTTTGCCAAATTGTTCACTAATGTAGTCCCACTTTTTGGAACACTGTCTAGCAAATGCAAATGAGTTTAATGAAGGAAATGCGTACTAAACACCTGACAGCCATTATATTTTAGTGAATGATAGAGCACATAGTTCAACTTCCAGATCTTTGAATATATTGTGACATGGTAAAGAAATATTCTTTAAGTAAATTCTGATAATCTGCATGGGATTTCCTAAGCTTGTAAATGTAAAGAGACTGCTTCCTAACGAAAAAGAGAAAAAATAATTAGGAAAGTAAAAACAGATTAGAAAGTGGAGTCAGTTATGATCTCCATTATTCCAAAGATGTAAGAAGTAGAATAAAATATCTAAAAATGTTCTCTTTGCCTATATTCTAACCCAAAGAGGATATTTCTGAATGGTGATGTCATGCAAAATTTTTAACTAATTTTTATAGTTTTCTGAACACTCTGTGTTCACAACATGGAGTGTGTAGTACTGCTTTACACTGGAATGAAAGTGGTTTTTCTAAATAAAACACAGTATGGTTGAAATAATGTTGTAATCTGTATCAAGCTATTCCATCATACAATCAATAAATTGTAAGTGATTAGCTGAGCTGCTAGGAACCTTTGCCCACAAGATGAGATGAAACAAGTATAGGAAGGAATAATATCTGGCATTAGGAATGGGCAAGCGTTTTTTAAATGGAAAGAATAAAAGAATATTGAAGTGGAAGTAAAAATAGAAACTAAGAGAAATGTAAGGCACTGACAGGTAGATAATATTATCTATAACTGCCTGAAAGACTAGTTACCCTCACCTGAAATGTGAGAGATACATTCTAGAATGTTCTCTAAGTTTCTCTTCAGTGTGATAACTCAGTGATTCTGTATTTAACATAACCACAAAAGGTTGATGAGATTAGAAAAAGCAGAAATATCTGACAAACAATAAGAGAATGTGAGAAATTAGTGGAGCAAGCATTTCCTCAAAAATACAAAGTCAATCACACAAAAATATTGCAAAGTAATTTTAAAGTCACCAGCATGGTATTTCATATTTCATAGCTTCTGATTTCTTTCTTTACTCTTTCTCAATCTCATCTTCAAACGCCATTTTTCTTCATGTTCAATATGGCTACCTTAAAATGTTTCCATTTTGTTCTGAGATGTCGGCTTTCAGATAAAATTCATTGATTTTTAGCCATAGTATCTAAGAGTAGATGAGGAAATACAGAATGATGAGGAAGACATGGAATCAGCCTCTAGAAATGTATAATCTAAATGGGATGGAATAAATATACACTAAATAGAAAGCATACATTGTACAAATGCAAAGTATAGACATAATTTCTGAAGTTACATGTAATAATATATTGAGGCTATTTAGTGAAAAGGTATGACTTATGCTAATTGTATAAAGAAAAGAAGAACAATTGCATTAGAAATAACTTTATAATTTGCAATGCCTTGGCTTTATTAAAAAAGGTAAATTAAGTTATTTAGAATTATATAATATCCAAACAATGTGTAATATATAGTGCATACAAAGCAACAAATTGTTCTCATAGTCTTATAATATTTTTTGTTTAATTAAAAGACATAGTATTTCCTAAGGAGAAAAAAACATAATGTTATTGAAACATTTTTTTCAAACGTATACTCTAACCTACCTAATGTATGCTAAGTTTTAATCATTAAAAGAGGTAAAGTCTACCAACATTCTCTGAAAGATGCTTTACAAAGCAAAGAAGGTGTTTTATCGTCAAAAGTTAAGGTAACACAGTGAGCTAGACATGAAAAATCTAAACATAGGCAATAAGAACAAAGATATACTATGTTTGAAAAATGGTTCGTGTCTCTTTTGAATATCCCCGTCAACATTCATCTTAAGCAGACATAAATATGTGTCAAGATTATTTCTATTCTACTAGCATTATTTTTCCAGAAATAATAATTAGAAAGCACTAAACAACATTTACACTAACCACCTCTTTATTTAGGTGCTTTTCATAGACAGTATTTGAATAGAAAAAGCTCAAGGCACTTCTATTATAATAAGCAATATCTCTTGAGATGTGATGATGTGCGGCTTACAACATTCTGATGGTGATTTCTAATGTATTACAGTAGGGCCTGGACTCCTGAGAATCAGATGAAATTCTCTTGCATCTAGATTACATTTTCTCACTGTCCCAATGTGCTTGATACGAACTGACACAGCCATAAATATGTTTCTATGAATGGCACGCTGTTATAGTTAGATAGAGAAATACATAGCACTGAGTGAAAAATAATTCCAGATACTTTTCAAGTGCTTTTTGCTGTTGTAACAGTCCTGCAAACCACATAGTAGACTATGTAAAATAACTATCCCGCCTACAGATTTAGTGAACTGTGTAGTCTTTGAGGAAGTTTCGAAATTTGTGTTCAGGTAGTACCCAAGTGTAGTATGTGGGATAATTTAACTTTCCAGAGGTTTATAGATCTCCAGCTTTCCTACACTATCTCTCGAGAAAGGAAACCATGTGCTCTTGCCCTTCTGGTAAATTATGAATCTCCCAGTGATTGTACGTACATCCAATTAACTAGAGAAATAGACTAACAATATTCTAAATTTAAACGCAGAGCAAATACATACTTTAACTGTGTTGTGCATTGAGAAAGCATGCATTTCAACAACCCTCATAAGGTTGTGATCAACACAAAAGACTGTTAAAATTTATCAAGTGCTTAGAACACTGCCTGGCACTAGCCAGTGTGACACAAGTTGTTGACAATTTGATAGATTTCATACATGAAATTTATAAATATCTTCAAAATTATTATGTCATCTTTGCAAAACATTGCATGAAATTTATTTCATATTTTGAATATGACTTTCCCCTTGTTCTTTTTCCTTGTCTAAATAACCAGTTGTGTTAGATATGATTGAGCCCTATGAGTGATTTGATTCTCTAAATATATTGTTCAGGTTTTTCAAACAGTAGGATGGTATTTGGAGGACTTCACCGTGCTGTAAGATTATTCAAATTGCTTAAATATTTTGGTATCATAAATGCAAATTGTAGTATTTGTCATGAATTTTATATCCAACAATTTTTCAAAGTAATTTTTTCATAATCCTGACCACTATGCTTGCTCTATTTCTCAACAATTTTAAACTTGCCGTTATTTCAAGGTTGATTAAAACATCAGCTCCTTCACAAAGTGTTCTCTAAATTCTGTACTAATTTTGTTCTTCCTTAAACTCAGTGCCAGATATAAAGGTAGCAGGAACATTTTGAAAAACTCGAACTTTTCCTTATCGAATCTCTTATTTCATTTCCACCTTTGCTCAAAAAATCCAAGTCTGTTATGAAAATTTGTAAGTGGATCTAGAATTTATATGAAAATTCAAAGGTCCAACAATGTCAAAGGAAATCTTGAGGAAAGAAGAATAAGGTGGGATATGATCTATTGAATCTCAAGATGCACTACGTGTGCCGTAAAGCGTTAACCTTGCCCAAAGGTTTGGCCCTTTGCCCCAATGTCTTAGAGGGAACCTCTAAGCCTGCCTGCTAAAGTGTCGTTGTTTACCTGTTAGCCTTGGGCTTTGCCACTTGGTCTATGCTAACAATGTGATTTATGGTGGGGGTCTTGGGCCACTTGGTGTCAGCTCTACCTCCAGAGGGGTCGGAGACTAATTTCACCTTTGTAGGTGGTCAGCCATGTTTACATGATTGACCTTCAGTAAAAACTCTAGACACCACGGCTTGTATGAGCTTTCCTGGTTGGCAATACTCCATGAGAATCGCCATACATCATTTCTGGGAGATACACAGGCTGTTCGTATCACCCCTCTAGGATATGACAACAGGAAGCCCTGCGTCTGTTCTCTTCTGCACCCTGCCCACTATGCCCTCTCCTATTGCTTATTGTAATCTGTATTCTTTCACTGTAATGAACTGGAACCATGAGTATAACAACTCTTCTGAGTTCTGTGAGCTTTCTATTGATTTATGAACCTGAGAGTGGTCTGAGAGACCTCCCTAACTTATTATGAGACTACAGTCATTGCAGATTTGGTTTGAAATACAGAAAAATAGACCAATGGAACAGAATCCACTGTGTGGTACATTATGGCAGCCACTAGCCATATGTGGCTAAGTTTAAATTTTAATAAATTAAAATGAAATAAAATTAAACATTCAGTTCCTCAGATGCATTATATATATATCAAGTCCTCAATAGCCACATATGCCTGGTGGCTGTTGTATTGGGCTATATAGATATAAAGCATTTTCATCATCACAGAAAGTTCTATTGAGCAGCACTTGAGTAGAGAGTCCAATAAAACACCCAGTTAGATAGATAGATGGCAGATAATAGATAGATAGATGATAGAAAAATAGATAGATAGATAAATAGACAGATAGTTATCTGTTTCAGATGAATTGTGCATTAAAATTTAAGGGGTAAAACTATAACACTTCTAGAAAATCACATATGAAACTATCTTCACGTCCTTTGGGTAGGGAGCAATTTCTTAAAACAGGACAAAAACACTAATTATTATGTTAATAATTGGGCTACATTAAATAAAATTTCAGTTCATCAAACAGCACCATTAATAAGGTCAAAAGGAAAGTTACAGAATGGGAGAAAAAAATTGTAATACATATAATTAACAAAGGGCTTGTACCTAGAACATAAAAAGAAATTCTACAAAAAGACAGACAATAGAAAAATGGACGAGAGACTTTATCAGGTGTGCCACAAAAGAAGGTATCCAAATAAGTACTACACACAGAATTGTACTAAAACTCAATAGTCATCAGGGAAATGTATTAAAAATACAATAAGTACTACTATACGCTACTAGAATGATCAAATTTAAAAAGACTGAGAATATCAAACGTTGGTGAGAAACTGGAACTAGTGAAACTCATATAGTGCTGGAGAGATTGTAAATTGGTAAAATAATCTTTAGAAACTCTTGGAAATCATTTTCCATGTTAAGCAAATACATATATTATGACGCAGCAATTCCTCACCTAGGAATGTATAACTGACAGAATTCCCATGTGCATCACAAGAAATGTACAGGAATATTCATTGCAGCATTATAATTAATAGCCCCAAACCTGGAAATAATACAATTATCCATTGACAGTAGAATAGATAAACTATGGTATTAGAATACCATACTGTAATAAATATAAATGACTACTGCTGCATGCAGTAATGTGGATGAATTTTAATATTAACATTACCATAGTACAAACTTAATATTGTGCTATAGAGGCTAGATGCAAAAGAATATATTATATAATTTGTTTTGTATAGGGTTCAATAAAAAGGAAATCTAATTTACACTGTCAGAAGCCAGGATGGTAGCTTGCTTTGAGTGAGAGGAGAGTATAGATTTGGGGACAGGGCACACAAGGGGCTTCTGTATTGCTGACACTGCACTGTTTCCTGATCTCTGGAGGAGTTACAAAATACATTTACCTTATGGTAATTCATCAAGCTGTACCCGTGATTAAATATACTTTTATGATGTATAATACACTTTAATAAAAACCATTTTAAAATCTTATAGCCTAAGTAAAAAGGAGTATAACAACTGTTTAGTGAAAATTGCATACATTCTGGAGAGATACTGGTCCAGTTTTAACACACCGATATAAGATAAAATGAAATGATTCTGGACAACTTCAGTAAATAAAATTAATAATTATTAATAATAACTATTTACATATTTAAGGCAACTTAAATTACTCAATCAGTTTAAATTATTTAAACTTGCCTAATTTATTTATTCATTAATTCATTCAACCAGAGTTATTTATTGAGTAACTACTAAATGCTAATTACTGATCTTATATAGTAGAACGCAGTAATTAATTAGATTGATACTTTGTGTATTTTAATGAACATAACAATATAGAGGAGATAGAAGAAAGTTTAACTCCTTTGAGTCCTTCATGAAGATTTTTGTAAATCCCCCATGTGTTTATTATCCAATGTATTAGTATATTTACTATCATTTTAAATAAGAAAGACAGTCATAAGTGATCATCTGCTCTGGTAAAAATATTTAGCATTTGTTATTTGAGAAATGACAATTTTCAACTTGAGCAGTAGCTTTTCATTGCACAATCAAGAGAGCATATGGCCTAAGATATATGACAGGCACATGCTCACTGTGTGAGCCACTGACTTGATTGCCAAGGAGAAAGGATTGAACAAAACATTCCATGGTCCTCGTCGTCCTGGAGTTTGCAACCTAGTAGTTTATACACACATTTGGCAAAAAATAATAAACATAAATATAAAACTACAATAGTGGTAAATGTTATTAAACAGCAGTTTGTTGTGAAAGCATGTAATAGAAACGTATACTAATACTGATACTCATGTTAATACTAATTGTGAAAAAATAAAACTTCCCTGGGCCAGCTCTGGTGGTCTAGTGGTTAAGTTCAGTGTTCTCTGCTTCAGCAGCCTGGGTTCAATTCCTGGGCATGGACCCACACCACTTGTCTCTCAGCGGCCATGCTGTGGCAGCAGCTCACATACAAAAAAAAAAAGAGGAAGATTGGCAGCAGATGTTAGCTCAGGCTGACTCTTTCTCAGCAGAAAAAAAAAAAAAGAAATAAAAATAAAATTTCCCTGAAATTTTCAGTGTACTTGTAAAAAGCCCTATCTTCTTCCTAGAAACACTTTTACATATAATGAGATGTGTAGGCATTTGTCTAGCTAATTGCTCTGATCCAGAAGTATACTAAAATGTCTCCCCCCCTACCCCCACGAGGCCAGAACAGTTACAGCCCTAGGTACCCAGGGAGACCAGAGCTTTATCTTCCTAGGTGTTTACATATCAATGAGGAAGGAGGTCCGGACATGGGGAGATAGCTCTAGGTCTTAAAAATTGAGACACACAGAGCTATCCGAGATTATGTTTACATCTCAAAGGGCTAGAGGAAGGAGGAGACCCTTTCAGGTGGAGATGAGAATAGCCACCTCCTTTTACTTTATAAGCAGAGGAAAATAACTTTTCCTCACAGCTTGCTTTGAGATTTCCAGTCACTCATGCAGGAAAATTCTCATCGTTGGTTCACATGACATCACCTTAAGCGTAAAGACCAGGGCAGGGGAATACAATTATCATTTGCTATGAAGTAATAATAAATCTGTTTCTGATCCGATACAGCTTGTGTGTGCATTCAGGATAAAATTAACAAAGATGAATATCCAAAACCTGGCACTAATATAAAGCAATAATTTTGTGAACGCTTTATATGTGCCAGGCACAATTGTAAATTCTTTACATGTATTAAATCCCTTAATATCCACAACAATTTAAGGTAGTTACCATTATTATCCCCCAGTTTACATGTGAGGAAATAGAGGCAGAGAGAAGTTAAATGTCTTGCCTAACTAAAGTGACCACCTCATAAGTGGTCTTTAAAAGATAGAACCTGGGGCCAGCCTGATGGCCTAGTGGTTAAAGTTTGGTGCAGTCTGTTTCGGCAGCCCTGGTTCGGTTCCGGGACACAGAACCACACCACTCACCTGTCAGTAGCCATACTGGGGCAGCAGCTCATATAGAAGAACTAGAAGGACTTACAACTATAATATATAACGATGTACTGGGGCATTTGGAAGGAAAAAAAAAAAGAGAGAGAGAGAGGAAGATTGGCAACAGATGTTAGCTCAGGGCAAATTTTTCCCAGCAAATAAATTAAAAGTTTAAAAAAAGAGAGAGATTCTGATTCCAGAGTCCATGTGATGAAAATCTATGGCATAGATTGAGGAGACTTCCTTGAGGAAGTCTCATTTAGGATGCTACTTGAAGGATTTAGATAGGTGTAAATGGTGGGGATGCTGGTCCCAGCAGAGGGAACATCATATAAAGATATCAAGACCAGGCAAGTTTGGCATATTTAAAGAAGAGAGAAAATGCTGACGACTGAGGAGGAAAACCACTAATTATTATAGACCTACTGACAAAGCAGCATTGCATTTCTTATTTTTCAGCCTCCTACTAAGGATCAGGTACAAGTATTTTAGCTGTAACACTATACAGATATTCCTGAATAATCTCACATTTTGCTAATTTGCACACTAAAATAGCAATGCTTAAGGGGAAAAAAAGATGAGGTTTGAAGCAGATCAACTTAAAATTCATGCAACTCTAGTTGTAGACCCCTAAAAGACAATGAGAATCCAAATAAAAACAGTAGCACAGGTAGCTGTCTGCTGGCATTCACACCCGGTATATTATCCTCAGTAGCGTTAAAACCTGAAGTCTGCGTCCTCCATCAAATGTGGCTCCTCCAGGGAGTTCACTTCCAAAAGAGACTAGTAGTGTCATCAAAATTTTAAACTATTGGATCCCAGGTATGTACTACCCTTTCAACAGTGTTTTTTTTTTTTTTTTAATTTGGAAGAAATGTTTTCACATTTTTCTCATCTGTCTCTTAATTTCCCAAAATAATTTAATGTAGTAGAATCAAAGACCTTGAAGCAATAAACCAGCTACTATTTACACTAAACAAAGACACTTCTGGAGGATTTTTAGCTTAAATTCTTAAGCTTTTCATGTTACATACTTGCCCTTTCCTTATGAGAAAGCTTATCAACCACACCTTTAAAGCATTAATGTACTTGAAAAAGATTATATATAAAACAACTTGACCTCTGAGTTATACTAATATTATTCCCTATCTACTGATTATGTTAGTTAATTTCCATCAGAATAATATATTTTACGGCACAATAGGCTGGACTCAGAATAAGTATTAAGCGTGATACTTATTAGTCATTTATGAAATAATTTATATATTAGGAAATATCACCCTTTTAAACCTTTATGACTGCCAGTTTATTTTCCAGATAAAATGTATATTATTAATTTGTAATGGATTTTTCCTCAGCCAGATGGGGACTGTTATAAACAATTTCAAGTCTTTGTCTTTATTCTTCACCGTGCAGTGTTGACCTCTTTGTGCACAGAGGTAAATTAAAGTAACTTTTCAGATCCTCTGTTTGTTAATTTGTAAATTGAGGGAGTTAGAATTGATAGATATCTTTTACATCTCAACCAATTCTGTCCCAAGCTTGGGAGAGGACAAATGCACATTAAGTTTTTTGAACTCACACTTTAGAAGCAAAGAAAACTTTATATGTATAGTACAGATATTCTAAACATACGTATGTATATATTTGATCTGAAAAATAAAGTGGTCGGCTCTCCTTCTGATTAATTTGCTTAAAACATTTTGAAGGTCTCCCATTTCAGTTAGTTTATAATCCACTCTTTACCAAAGCCTTCTAACTTTGTAGATAATGAGAATTATTTTAAGAAATTATCACTTCTTAGATGAACCACAAGAAACCCAAAAAGTGTAGAAAATATTCCCGAATTTTCTAGATTATTTGCTGTTTTTAGACACCTCAGAGATCACATATATGTTTCCTCCTAAATTAAAATTGAAAATATTCAGGAATATTCTGACCTTTTCTTGATTAAAATGCTGACATATTCCTTAACCTAGAGCCCTTCTCACAATCACAATCCCGAGATACCTCAAAGCATCGGTAATGAATTGCAAATCCCAGAGAATAAAAAATGAAATGGTGCTGCAAACATCTATCCTCATAGAAGATACATAAGACACATGCTATGAAAATGAATGCAGACTTTTTAATGTTCTTTTCAATTACACTGCACAGCATTTAATACATTCGTTAAATGTCATTCAATCCTAAACAATGAAGAACAAAGACGTACTCATTGTCAATATTCCATGACATACTTCTTCTAAGCTGACAAAAATTTGAATATTTCGGTTTAACCAAAAGTTTAAAATATATAAACTACTGTAGAATTTCTCATTACATAAGAAAAGGAAATTAGCCATACTCCATGTCATATGATGGTGCCTATTATGCCAATGGTTAAACAAATGATTTAAATCTAATGTTAACACTTCATAACAACTATGGCTTTTTACCATAGTCAAATGATTCTCCAAAATTTTTAATTTGGTTAATGAAATTTTATAATGAAGCAGTTTCTAGATACTTCTTAGAGGAAATAGCGCTGTGAAGTAATATGTACTGTATGTTGCAAATGTCATTGATACTGGAAAAATAATCATCTACATAGGAGGGCGGGCAGAGGCACTGTTCACTACTTTTTTATATGGTAATTTATGATTCATCATCCAACAATACTTAGCTCAGGTATCAAGTTCTCCAGCAACTCTCTCCCTGGGATTTAGAAGCCCCTGCTGTGAGTTATCACAACACTCTTCATATCTCTCTCCAAGTCCCTGTACTTTACTGTAATTATGCATTTATTTGTTTCTCTTTCTCTTAGAATCTTAGCTCCCAGGTAGTAAACAAAATGCCTAAATTTTCTCATCATTGCTAGCACCTTAATCTTCTGTGCCTCTCAAAAAACTCTCTCTCTCTCTCTTAGAATAACATATATATGGATATGTATGGAGATAGCTGATTGCAGTGGAAAAGAGAGTGGGCCCTGGGATCGGACCAGTGGGTTTCAAACGCTGGCTCCAATGCAATTGTTCAGTGTGATCCTGTCAAGTTACTTAACTTTTTTATGACTGAGTTTTCTCATCGGTAAACTAGGCAAAATAATAGCACTGACCTCATTTTGTTTTTGCGAGGATTAAATCAGATACTAATCATGTAAATACTTGTATTTCCTGACACATAATGAGTACCTAGCAAATATCTCTGCATTCCGTTATTCATATTAATATTATTTATGATCCTTGTCTTTGTGCTAAGCTTTCTTTTCTTACCTTATGCCTGTGAGAGTTCATGGTTTTACGCATGGCTCATGTATCAATGACTGACAAATGAAGATCTCACTCTTATTCTCTACATCACTTATCTGAATGTCTATTTGACATTCTCATTTAATAGATTATTCAGGGCTCTAGATTGTTCCCCTCTGCTCACCAAGTAAACCCCTTCCTAATCCTAAACCCAACCTGAAGTGGCTCCACCATCTACATAGAAGTTCAAATAAATACCTGTTTGTCTTATCCTCATCTACCATATCCAATTAATTAAAAGAATCTCAGGGGTTTTTCTTCAAAATATACCTCAAATCCATTTATTTATCTCCCTATTCTGCATTGCAACCTCCCTAGTACAAGCCACCAGTATCTCTCGCCTGGACTACCATACTTATGTCATAATTGTTCTCCTTGCTTTTTATTTGTGGACATCCTGTAATTATTCAACAGTTACTCAATAATTATAACAAACAGAGATCTTTTAAAAATATAAATAAGATACTGCAATTCCTGCTTACAACTTTCAATGGGTTCCCATGAGACTTTGGACAAAACCTAAACTTCATTTAAGCCTTTAAATCTCTCTCTAATTTGGCCTTTTCTGCTATCTGATTACATATCCTACACTCTCTCTCCAACTTGCTAGGAATTAGACACTCGAACCTGTCAGTTCCAGGAACAGACTAAGTCTTTCCACTAGCAATTTCCTCTATCTAAGTCACTCTTTCCTCCGATTTTTATGTTCTAAGAAAATGCTCAATACTCCATAAATATCCATTTAATACTCAATGAATATTCAATACCCAATAATACTCAATAACTAGTCATTCAACAAATATTTATTGATATTTTAACAGAAACACATTAAAAGAAAAAAGAAAAATTTTATTGAAAATATAAGAGATTGAGGCAGTAAATATTATATTAGTAAAATTACAACCCAGAAAGGAAATATAAACATCATAAAACTTTATATCCAAAAAACTCCAAAACATATAAAAGCTTTAAAAATTGAAATGCAAGTGATACAGTAGAATTTTACATACACATACTTCTCCCAGTCTTTGAAAAGTAAAATAGATATGAAGGAGATACTAACCTTTTTAAAAAAAGATCTAATTAAGAAAGAAATCGAAATATAAGAGAGAGTGTATGAGCTTTTTTCAAACTATGCAGAGACTACATCTCATTTTGGAGCGTCTATAAAACTTTATTAAATTTTATCAAGTGTTACATCAAATCATTTATAACAACTCTGAAAAGCAGAAACCATCCAGGTCACTCTCTGTTCACAAGATAATATAACTACATTAAATTACAAAAATTGCAAAAACATATTTAATAAACAGTATTTCTAACTAAATTAGGTTTATTTCATGGTAAAAAAGTTTCCTAATAAAAATCCATTAATGTCACATCAAATTGAGAGGAAAAATCACATGAAAATTCTAATAGGAGATCAATAGTTATTTTAAATATTTTTGCTCTCATTTCTGATTTTAACCATCTTCTAAAAATAGAATGAAAGTTTACCTTCTTATTTTAACTTAAATAATCTGCTACAATTAAATATATTTAGGGCAACTTCTACTTAAAAATTAACAATCTACATTATCATCTTTATTATGTAATATTATGATGAATGGTATGAGATTATCGATAGGATAACAAGTAAAACTAGGGAGTATTATAAGGGAGTATAATGGAAAGGACACAGCAAGGTTATCTGTGTTCACCAAGAAAGAGATTCAACTGACAAATTACTAAAATCGAAAGCTTCTCTTTCCATATAAGCAATGTAAGTTCAAAGAATTATTTACCTTTCTCCTTTCCATTTCTATTGAATTAACCAATGACACATACAAATAAGGGTCAACTTGTGTCTGCACTAGAAACTAGGACTGCACACCCACAAAGAAAAGATGTGATTTAAACAACAACATCACACACCAAAGGACTAGTGGCTCTAAATCCAGGTGATAAACACAACCATTGGAGAGTTTCACAAAAATACAGCAGAACAAGAGTGTATTTTATTATATTTTGTGTATTTATTTTATTTTTGCCCTTATTTATTTCGATGATCAGACAACTTTAGGAATGGTTATTGTAAGAGAAAGCTGATTTCGAGAGAGGCCAATTCTACTGCAATTGGCAATCTAAACAAAAAAACTGTCTGGTTAATAAATTGAAAGTAAACCCAGAAGATATTTCCCAGCTCTCATAACCTGGAGGGACATGGGAGTTTAGAATGAAAGGTTCACAGGGCAACCTTGGTTGTGGGAAGGCAAGACCTACTCCATGGCCACTTTCATCAAGAGAACCTAGTACTGATGTCAACACAGCAGTATCTCTCGTGGTACATGTTTTTACCTCCTTAAATTTAATGTGGTTGTCAAGTATTGCTTGTTCCAGCTGACTCATGTGGAGATAGTCACATCGGAGAATGGCAACACATCACTAAAATTGCATTACTCAGATTACCACAACAAATACAGAAATTAAATGTTAACAATGGGGCAAATTTGCTGCTTCCTCCTTCTCCATTCCTTTACTACACTGGCATATGGATCTTTAATCTTTAATTATTAAACTGCAGTAACATTAAGTTTCTCTATCTTCTTTCAACTCTCCTAAAAGATCTGAACAAGAACTCACAAAATTGCTAGCAGAACCCACTGACTCAACACCAGACAAAAAACAGATTCTCCACTCACTCCAATCTGCTCTCCTCTACAGTCTAAGATTATATCAAGTGATTAAGTCATTTAAAAGAAAACTACCAATTTAAGAAATCAAAATAAGATCCCCAGATAAACAGTTATTGAAAGAAACAGAAAAGTTATTACCTAGAATTCCTTTTCCTATAGACAATGTGAGAGAACGTGAAATCCACAAAGCTGCGATCAGGAGGTGAGTTCGAAACTGAACTTATATAATTGTCACATTTGAAACATATCAGAGAGCCAGCCCTGACGGCCTAGTGGTTAAAGTTCAGCACGCTCCACTTCAGCAGTCCAGGTTTGGTTCCTGGGCATGGAACCATGCCACTCATCTGTCAGTAGCCATGCTGTGGCAGCGGCTCACATACAAGAACTATAAGGGCTTACAACTATAATATACAAGTATGTACTGGGGCTTTGGCGAGGGGAAAAAAGAAAAAAAGAAGAAGATTGGCAAGAGAGGTTAGCTCAGAGTGAATATTTCCCAGCCAAAAAAAAAAAAAAAAAAAAGAAATGAAATATATCAGAGGCATTAAATAGCAAGTTGAAGAATACGGAAAACTAAATCAGAGGATATGACAAGATGCTTGAGGAGCTCCTAGAGAACTCTGAAGGAATATAAATGTTATATAAGAAACAATAAGAGATAACTAAAGGAGGAACTCTCTGTCCATCAATTCACTGTATGCAGTGTACAAAGAAAAAGTTCACAAGAGTAAAAAGTGTAAAAGACGTCCAGAATAAAACTTCACTAGCCCTTCTACTTTGGAGTGAGGTGTGCTAGAAGTGGTGGAAGGACAAAGGAAAGTCACTAACAGGGGGACATCTTTCCCATTTGCAATTTCAGAGATTGGGAGGACAGATCTGGAAGTTTTAGTATATGATAGGAATAAGCTCCAGACTCATTTAAAGAGAGCGGATAGAGCATAAACAATCCTTGAAACTTGTAACTATGTGTGAAGATGTTCACTAGACTTACTGTGGTGATCATTTCACAGTATATAAAAATATTGAATCTTTACATTGTACACCTGAACCTAATATTATGCTATATGTTGATTATATCTCAATAAAAAAATTAAAAGTCAAAAAAAATTTTAGCAAGTTTTCTGAGCAAACAAAACATTATGACTTTTTTCCTTAAACTATTACACCATCATTAAAATTTGTAGCAGATATTTAATGCTTACACACACTTGAAAATGTATTAGTCCCTTAGGCTACAGCAGTGAACAAGACATGAGCCTTGCTTTACAGTCAGTGGGAGCCTGTAATCTTGTGAAGGATACAAACAAACAGGTAAATAAATTGCCATGCCAGTTGATGGCTGTGTGACCTTGAGCAAGTTGCTTAACTTGTCTCTGTTATTTCTTCATTTGTAAAATGAGATGATTTAGTTTCTACTTGTGATGGTTTGGCTATTGTCCATTTGGCATCACTGCCACATCTTTCCGAAGTCTCCTCTGCATTTCCCTCAACCTTTTTCCCCATATGTTTCTTTGTTAGAGTTTGCCAACAATTGACACTTGTGTAAGATTTGGAAGACAAAAGAGCAGGGGAAGCCATGATTCTCTGGAGGCTGTGACAGCCAGACAAATGAGCAGATGGGAGATTTCATTGCACGATCTAGAAGAGGACTGGAGAACTACTTGTTTGGCTGTTGCCCATTAAAACAATTAGTGCGAGTTTCACATAGACTCCTTAGCACTGTGGTGGTTTCGAAGACAGTTTTTGGGAGCTTCTGGATGAGATCTCTAATAGCTTTCCTGAAATTTGTTCCTGGGTTCCTTACTCTTTAGAGTCAGCTTTCGTGACCTTTCTTCTTGTAGTTTTTCTAAAATTCCTGTAAGCCTTTAATTCCTGTATTAACTCTTTCATACCTGGAAAACTTAATGTGGCTTCTGTTCGCTGTTGGATCTTAAACATAGTTTTGGTAACAAGAATGAGGTTGATTTCCCACTTCTGGCACACATGTGTGTTGTTATCAAAGGATCTGGGGTATTTAAAACTTTCTACTTCCAAGTCCAATCAGCATGATTGTAGACCAGCACGCCAATAGCTACACATCAGATGTTAGGGGCTACAGAGATTTATTTTAGTAAAGAGACCAGATTTGTAACAGTAACTATGATTGGAAACAACACGGGATAGTTCATGATAACTCCTTAACATTCGCCAAGATCTCTTAGCTTCTGCACTGTCCAAATAAACTAGCTCAACGGGGACATGATAGGATTCTTCACTTCTCCATCTTTAACAAAATTTATTGTGGCACTAAGCTTGCCAGTTCTTCCAGAAATATGATGTTGCTTTTGGTTTAATATTTTGGAGAGGCAAGTTGAGGGGCTTCACTTGGCCTTTCTTACCATAACAGCCCCTGCTCCATACATCAGGGGACCAACATGAGTGTTCCACAAATCTTTATTTCATCTATATCTTCAAAAACGAGAGAAAAAAACACAGGTCTGGTTTGTGGACCCAACGTGCTCACTCTGAGAAAGACTTGAGCCAAAAGCGGATCATGACACTTAAAACAGGTAGCTTTATACAGTAAGGAAATTATACAAATTGAAGTCTTTTAAAAATATGAATCACAATGTATTTTGGGTCTCCTGGAGTTAGCCTAAGTTCACAACCAGTGTACAGTGATTCCTTCAATTGCTGATAGATAGCTACAGATAGAAACTTTGTAAATGAAGAGAAAGATTTTCAGTATAATTTTTTTTTAGAGTATTTGAAAGTAATTTGATTAAAATATCAAAAAACATATGTGTAGTGCTTTCCCCTATAACTAACATGTGTTCAATATATTTTATGATTATCCTTAAGATTTTAAACTTGACAGTCAACAAAAATAAAACATTCACATGAATATACACATATATGAAATAGGTGAAAAATCAAAGGATTAATTGTCACAAATCAAGAGAATGTACGCAATCTACACATCCAACAGCCCAATACATAATATTATAATTGGTTTTAATTTAATATTTAAAAACTAAACATATGGATGTTATTTAACTTGTTTTCTGAAAGAGTCTGATAAAACTTAGCTAGGCTGATCAAGAAAAAAAAAGGACAAAAACGTGAGAAGACACGAATTAACCAATATCAGGGAGAAATAGAGCATAATGATAGCTCAAATGTGGTTTATCCATGAAATTCAAAGTTGGTTTAACATTTGAAAATCAGCATCAAATAAATTGAGACTAAAGGAGAAAAGTAACAATTCTTTTAATAACTTTTTTAAGCCACTGTTTATGAAAAAATTATCAGCCAATCAGAAATAGAAAAGAATTTCTTCAAAACAGAACTGATACTGGTTCAACACAAGGTTGACATAAAGGAAGCCATATTGTAGAAAAGAAATGACATTGTAACTTTGAATGACCTCTGATTAACTAACCCAGACTTGCTCCATAGATTTTATGGCCCCTCTCAGCTGCTATAAGGTCATAATTTTGTTCTTTTGAGTTCCTTAGGAATGTGATGACCCCTGGGCAGAGAGTTTATGTTGATAGCCATCATCAGTGACAACTGAAAGATCTAGGTATTGGGCGTTACCCCAGTCCCTGATGCACATCCAGTAAAACAAGACTATCAGGAACTAAGACCAGATGTCTGCCCCAACTCGGAGATCAGATGGTTGCCCCCACCTGGAGACCAGATGTCTCCCCCACCTGGAGACCAGTCCCCTATATAACTGGCCTGTAGTCTTTGTTCTGTAAGAGGGTTCTTTTGGACATTAGTCAGCCATCATTCCCCTTGTTAGCAAGCTGTAATAAAGTCCTTTCTCTCCTCCTACCTTGCCTCTTGACTATTGGCATGTCTTGCAACAGGCAGAAGACCCCCCCACTACCTTGGGCAGTAACAGAACATCTACAAAAACCTGCAGCTAGCATAATACTTCATGATGAAATGCTTTCTTGTTCAGGAAGACAACAAGCAGAACTGCTTTCTTTTTCTATTAACCTTGTATGGCTGTCCTAGCCAGTGGAGTAAAGCAAGAAGAATAAACAGATATAGAAACTACAAAGATTAGGAAGAAAGAAGTGAATTTTTCTTTATTTATAGATGTAATGGTTGTTTTATAGAAAACCTAGTGGAATCTACAAAAAAAAAAAAAAATACTAGAACTAAACATTTTTAGCAAAGTCATAGGATAAAAGGCCAATACAAAATATCAGTTGTATTCATGAACTGCAAAACATTGCTCAAATTAATATAAGAATACCTTATTTTAGTAAATATAGCTTTTTCATTATAAAATCTATCTTTGGAATTCTCCCTTTTTTGAAGTCTACTTTGTGTGCTAGTATATATAAACATGCTGGAGCTTAAAAATATGAAATATTTTCTGTCCATGTATTAGTAGTATTGTCATTATTAATACATCAAACCTCTCCAAACTGATCTATAGATTCAATAGAATCCCAACAATCCTAGGAGTGTTTTTATGGAAATAGACAGGTCAAATGTGTTGGTATGGGTATGCTCACAGGAGTTTCAGCATTAGTGAGTGCACAAGAATATCTAGAATGCTAGGATGGCTGTTTGTAGCCCAGAATCAACAGTGGCCTAAAATGAATTAGTTTGAAACAACATAACATCCACAGTGGAAGGAATATGAGGTCTCAAGGAAGTAGAAATGTTGGAACGAATATATTATGCGAAACCTTCCGAATCCTGCAATGCTGCCATAGGTATATAACATAAAGGAGGGCTGAGAAGATGTATTAAGAAATTATTAGTGAGAAGGAGCAACCTCGAATAGCTCTGCAATGACTATTCTCTATAGTTCAGAGATTATGCTCTGATGTCATAAAGGAATGTTGTAAAGTATTTAGGTTTCCTGATATCGATAGAAATAATGAAATCTCATAGTTGTGGATGGTAGGTGGTGGTGCCTAACAGCCGGTGACAAAGTAGGTACGATTACCACATCAAGCTGCACAACGGAAGAGTAATCAAGTGTTTTGAGATCTACAGGGATTTATGGTAGTAGTTAAATGGTCATTGGATTTGTAGTAATGGCGTAATTTGTCATATTATGGTGCAAATTTTTTATGCCTAGTGGGAAGAAAATTAACTTGCATCATCAAGTGAGTATTGAAACTCTCTTATCTAGTCCCCATATTTAGGTAAGTTTACTCAAGGATATCTTGAGTTGAAGGAAGGCAAAAAATGTTTGAGGAAGGAGCCTAGAGTACCACAATAGTTATACACCGTGACATGTCCCCAAAGCTTTCCTCAGAGGAATCTGCTGCCATTTACTGAGGCCTTGCGCATTGTGAACAATGAATTGCCCATCCCTTTCAAGAGTTATAAGATACCGGTTTTTAAATTGACACATACCTCTGAGGACAAGAAACTTCACATTTTACAAGTCAGGTTGGGACTTAAAAGATGTCTGGTGATAGTGTAGTCTTGGGTAAAATCCGTCTCATTGTGGGTTTAAAGAGACTGTGGTTATTTCTCTATGCTCAGGAATGAATAGTGGGAGTAGATGATCTTAGTAACTGACCAAATTCTTGTATCACTCACTTTACCTATGAACTCAAGAAACAGTTAAGAAGAAATTTCTAATAACTGCACACCCCCAATCCCTAGCTACCAAATTAATAAATAAACTAAAAGCAGTACTGTATACCTGGATGAAATGCAGTGATCAGAGTCATCAGGAAATATTTGAAAGATGCAAAGACAGTGATAATAACATAGTTATTAGATAAATGACCTAATGATGGCCTCTGTATATTGGCCCCTAAGTTATTTGTTTCTTCGCATAGGCCGAGATTTGGTATCTCAAAAGTCTGCCAGTGCCAAACTCCAATTTCAACACATCCATTTGTTTTAAACATAGCCCATATAAGCAGAATTTTAGTGATTTAGAGCCTGCCTGCTTTGCATATTCCAGAAAACTGTTCCCCACATCTGCTAGCCACAGATTGGAAAAACCCTGCAGCTATGAAGACCCCAAGCCACTGCTGTCCTTTGGAGCTCCCTGACCCAGGGATTCCCCACTGTGCTGCTGAGAGACATCACCTGGATACGGAAGTCCCATCTCTGATTGTCCTGGACTTCCCTTACCTCCACTCCTTCTGAGGGGTAGCCCTGAACTTTAGCTTCTGGACTGTCCCATACTATGAGGGACTTCCTCGGTGTGTATGTATACTGTATGAGGTCCCTACACATGTATGGGTTTTATTTCCCATTCTCCACCACACACAAAAGTTAAGAAGGTATTTAGACTGCTTTATGTCAAAGCACTGCTCAGATAAAGCTGTGTGTCATCCTGTTACCTTATGATCATCTTTTCCTTTGATCAGCCCCAAAATTCCTCAAACCCCCTACCATACACACATTCAGATTTTCTATTTAGCTAGCACAAAAGCCACATGTTCTTTGGAGAATGTTGATTATGCCAACTTTAACCAGGTCATAATGCCAATGACAACTGTAGTTCTGAATGTAATATCTTTACCGGAGCAAATCAATAAGATCTGTAATTGATAAGCAGAAATTAATCAAGCACATGATTTTAATAAAATTCAATGATTTTAATAAAAAGAAAATTGGAAGCAATATTCCTTCATGTTGCAGGATGGCCATTTTCATTGTCTTTCATCTTGATCTATCAAATCTCTTGCCTTTGCTATAGTCAATGGTGACATTGATTATCTTGATATCAGACGGAACATCAATGTGAACCTGTTGAGCAGGACATAGAAAGCAGCCTAGATGCCTTATTAACTTATATGCAAAGTGGAGAATGAGAAATAAACCCTGTGCAGGTATAAGAACCTCATAGAGCAATGAGGTTTCAAGGTTTCCATGGTCTGAGGCGTGACGAGATATTCCCTTTAAGAAAAAGTAAAGTTGCTGTACCTTACGCTACCCAAAAGCAGAGAAAGGGTACAATGTTTATAGGATATTTTTTTAATTTAGGAGGCAAAATAGAACATAACTGAGGATGCTGCTCTGATCTACCTTCTAGGTAATCTTAAGAGAGTGTTTGATGACAGGTCCAGACTACTATGCTTTTCCACCTAACCGACCAATGGTATTAAAAATGACTGTGGTTCTGTGTAGTGCCTCAGACAATAAGGGAATCATAGCTCAGACCCTCAAAGATTTTATGTAATACAAACCAACTGTTTTCCATTTGAAAAGCAGCTTCTGGTGTGCTGCTGTGCTACAATAAAGACTGTAAACATGTCCAAGGGACACTAATCACAATGCAACCTAAGTTCCCCATCATGACATGAGTTTTATCTAATCTACAGGATCATGAAATTCATCACACACAGCAACAATCTATTGTAAAATTGAAACACTACATACAACACCAGGTCTGGCAGGCAAAAACTTCACAGCTGCCGGCCTAGACTTCCATGGTATCTGCTCCTGCCACTTTGCCAACTATCCCTCACTCACACATCTAGGGAAATTCACTATGACCAGGTGATTGAGAAAAAAGAAAAAAAGAGCAAAACATAAGCCAGGTTTGTAGATGGATCTGCACTGTGTGCTGGCACCAGCTGGAATTGTCTGACTGGTACCATATAGACACAATAAGTAAGAAGTGAAGAGTATTTCTTGAATGATAGTAGAGAAAGAAATGCCTTCCAGTGGGCAGAATTTCATGCAGAACCTTTGGTTGCTTACGTTATTTAGGATGATAGGTATCTTTAAGCCTGAATCCACATTGATTCATTAGCAGTGGTTAAGAGTTTTTCAGCTGAATAGGAACTTGGAAGATTGGTGACGCAATGTCTTAGTGAGAAGTACCTGACTGAACCCTTCATGATAGGTGTCCAATGTGAAGCCGTTCAAATCTGTGCCGTCAGTTGCCAACTTTGCATTGCTACAAATCACATCTAAGAACTTCATTACATTGTAAAGTAGAAGCCGGATACTACATTTCCAAGGACGCTTTTCCTTTTAAGATTCCATATTAGAGTGGGAGGCACATCAGGTCTGGGGGGTGGAAGTGAGGAGAGGGCATTATCACCAAGAGATCATAGTGGTCAGACAAACGGGCATCACAAAATATACCATGTCTTCTCCAGTCAACACTTTCCAGAGACTTGTGAGAATTGCATACTTTCCCAGTGAAATTTTGCAAATAACCCTCTTCAGCTCATTACGCTGAAGTTATCAGTGGCTCTTTCCTTCTAAACTCTCAAGCTCCCAGCTGCTCTCCTATTTGCGTAGCCCCTAATTCCTATATGAAACTCTTTTATTCCTTTAATGCTTAGAATGGCTCTGTTTTTCCAACCAAACACAAACTGATAGTAATTTGGTGCTGGAGTAGTTCCAGGGGAACAGGACTTTGAAGATGAGAACTTGAAGTTTGCTCTCCGAGGTGATCGATTTAAAAGCAGTAATGATTCCACTGTCAGAGGTAAATGGCACACTGATGGCCCAGGAAATGTCATGGCAAAAAGTTACTTATTATCTCTAGTGACTGTTACCTGGAGTTGAAGGCCTACAGAAAGCAAGGCTTCGGGGACCAAGTCGCTGCTGAATATTGTAGGGAAAATGCAGAGACGAGGACTATGAAATGGCTTTGCTGCTTCCATCCATGCTTAAAAATCTGGAGAAAGAAAATTACTAGCTTGGGGCTTTAAATTCTCAGCTCAAGGCCTAGATGAGAAATCAGAAATAGTCTGTGACTTTTCCAAAAGAATCCTTGTTTTCTTTTACCTGCAGGATCAAGATTTCTAGAAACCACACCTAAAGTCTGAGCCAGTTGGAACTTGAGTTATAATTACAATACAAGTTGAAAAGAAAGTCTTATAAGTCCTCTTAAGATCGTGCTAGAGCACTGATTAAGAGAAAATGGGGATCTCAAAGGGGCACAATTTGCCAGATGCTCGTGAAGTTGCTTCCCTTGAACCCTCACGTTCCACCAAGCGTCTCTTGCCAGCAGGAGCAGCCCTGTCTGAGAAGGGTAATGTCCCCTTGCTTGAAAGCTCTACCATGACTTCATCTAAGTTAGTTTCCTTGCAGTAGGAGCCTGCTGCTGCCCCTCAAGGTGTACTCTGCCAAATCTCTTTGCTTCTAATCTAGAAGCAAAATTTATAACTACTTTCACATTTTGATATTTCCTAGTAGACTGATTATTGTCTGACCTAGAAGGAGTTACTAGACATACCAAAAGAATTATAAGATTTTGCCACCATATATATATTCTCATTTTACAAATTCCAATATACACAAATATAATATATATAATATATATATTCTAAAAGTGTCAGATGAGAGTAGAAGGAAAATATTGTACAATCAGGCTAGATTTCTTTTATGGGTGCACTGGCCAGATTCTGGATCCAATGTGTACCTCATGAAGCTGAGAGGTTTGCTCAATTGCCTGAAATCTGAGCTCAGTGGTGACCTATATTAAAGAAAGTTTACATGCCAAATTTTTCTTGTTAAAATGCCAAGAATGCAATCTCAAAGCTTAAGGAAATAGAAATGTTAGTATGAATTTATTTTGTTCAATCTGTTCTCCTACTCCCTAACTATGCCTCTGGGAAAGTGCAGAAGATACTGCCTTTACCAAGTCTTTGAGAAATACTTTGATGCAGAGAATACAAGCATCCTTGAAAGGATTGGTGGTGTTAGTTCTCTGTAGGCCAGGAAAGATGGAGGCAAACACCACAGTTGCAAAGGGCTCCTTGAATTCAGTGCTAATGGTGGAATCCTGGATGAGCAGAGGTGAGGGGGCTGCACTTAACTGCTAGATACAAAGAGCATATAGTTACTCTAATGAGTACCAGTAGGACCAGAGCAATAACCAGGATTGTTTGTTCCTAAAGAGATTTTTGACAATCCCTAGGACTGAAATAGGAGGGTATCCTACTCAAGCCTTACTTGATAATTAAAGTCTCACTGTATAGCAATTAAAATCCTCTAGGAATGGTGAACAAAGACCAGACTTTCATCACCCCCAAAGAGTTACGACTGCTCACAAAATTTTCAGACATGAGCCACTTCACAGATAAATGAAGGAGAATGAAGGAGAGGGACGGTTGTGTCCTCTTGATGTAAGACACAGCTACACAACCCAAAATTTGTACTGTTAACTTTTCTTTCCTATGCTTCCCCAAAGTGATATATGGCTGTTTACCAGGGTATGTGTATATGCGTGTGTGTGTGTGTGTGTGTGTGTGTGTGTGTGTGTGTGTATAAAACCTACCGGTTTTAAGCAGGGCCCTGTGCAAAAGAAAGGAAGGAAGTTGTGCAATAGGGCAGGACTATGTGACAGTTTCTCTGCCACTTGCTCATATGATCTGGGAGGTTCAAGGTACCTACATACCTGTTAACAGATAGGGATGCTCTTGGGAACCTTTGGCAGGCCCCCTGGGTGAAGCACATATCAGAACTTCGGGATTTGGGCACACATCATGGTGCTTTATAAATAGAATTATCTTTATTTTGAAAAGCAACTTTTAGCTTGCTACCAGTCCTGGGAGAGATTGATTGCATGACTTTTAGCCTTTAACCTACCGTGTGACCTGAGCTGCCCGTGATGAACTGGCTGTTATCCAACTCATCAAGCATGCATCAAGTGAAAGTGACACATACGACATCAGGTGGGGGCACAAGTAAGTTGCACAAGCAAGTGGCTCAAAATTCTAAGGCGTATACTCTGGATGCCTCCTCTTTCTCTTTCAAAACTCTAGTCCCATGAGGAAGTCCACATGGCTAGTTGATTGAGGAAGAAAAATAATCTGGGCCTGTGTTTTAAAATAATGTGTATTAATAGAACAATTGAGGTATAGTAAGGCCAACGGATTCGGAGATATTGAAAAATAGTTTGTGATACTGACAGATCCCAAAAGAAGAGGGTTCGCCGTGCCATAGGGGACCACACGGGGAGACACCAGGGGTGGTCATGAGCCATAGGGAGGGGGGCAACTGTTGCCAGAGACTTTATTGTGGTTTCCATGGAAAGGAATGGTGAGGCAGGGTAAGAAGATTTAGGATTGGCTAGTTTCAATAATTTCACAGGCTCTGGGGCATAGGGGCTATTCTTAGTTTTCTGGTACCTGGCCCTGGGGTGATTAGGGCAGGCGTATAGTGTGCCAAAGTGCAAGAGCCTAATAGGGAGGTGGCTGGGGGTGTGGATTCTGGATTGGTTTGTATTTGAAAAGCATGCCCATGGGAGGAGGACTTCTCACCAGGAGATGGAGAGTGGTGGTGAGATGAGGAGGCAGGTGACTAGGCATTTTATTGGATTATCCAGAATAAAGTGTGTCCAGCACATGCATTTAGGGCAGATGTAAAACATCAAGTGTACAGGAGCTAGCAACACGGTTAATACAGCCTGTTCTACAGAGGGTTTTGTACAATAAACTGGACAACCTGTAAGTGGATAGTGACTGCATTATACCCCATTCAAGCGTGCCTCCGAAAGACAGTGGTAATGGGAAATTCTAATCTGCATGTCTTTGAGCAGTGCACTTGGTTGTTTATTTTGCCTGGAAAGAGAGATGGCCAAATGTACAGATCTATGTTGATTTATCAGCTAATAAATTTTTCTGAATGGTCAGGGACTTGGCACAGATGATAACGATATAGCTAGATGGCCAAGGCTTGGAAGGAACAAGGTTATAAAATTGATGACAAGAAAGTCTTAAAAAGAAATATGTCGATGGACCTCTCATAATGATTAGAAAGCATGAGGATGATCATGTCCCATGTAAGTGCTCATCAAAGGGGAGCAAAGGAAGTTCTCAATAACCAAGTAGACTAGATGACCTGTTCTGTGGATGTTGTTCTTTCTCCAGTGGGCTCTTGAACAAAATTGTCGTGGTGTTAGTGATGGAGGTTATGTATGCGTTCGCTAACATGGGCTTCCACTCATCAATCCTGATCTCGCTCTAGTCACCCCTAAATGCCTCTGTTAGTTACCTATTACTATGAAAATAAACCACACCAAAACTTAGTGGCTTAAAACAACAATCATTTACTTAGCTTATTATTCTGTGGGTTGGCTGGCATTTCATCTCATCTGAACTGGCTTGACTGATCTCTGCTTGTCTCTATAATGAATTTCCAGTGATCTGATTGGTCTGCTGGTAGCTAGAAGTTCTAGGATGCCTTCACTCACATGTCCAGCAGTTGGTTGGCTACTGGTTGGATTGCTAGGGACAAAGGACCTCATGCCACTCATCATTCTGCAGGCTTGCCTTGGTTTCTTTGGTAGACCTATACCAAAAGAAAGTGAGAATCTCCAATTTGTTAACATCCCACTGGCCTAAGCAAATCATAGACCAGCCTAGATTTAAGAGAAGGAAAAAATAGACTCTGCTTGAAAGATCCATCTCCCAAAGTCACATTTCAAAGGAACATTCATATAGGGATCAAAACAACTCCTGACCATTTTTTTCCCAGTTAATCACAGTGCTCACACTTTAATTTACCTCAGTGCCCCACCTGCCAACATAAGCTTCCAACACGGAAATACTCACTGGAGGAAAAAGTGAGCCACCTAGTGGCAGGTTGATTATACTGAACAGATTCTACTAAGGAACTAGGCAGTAATCTTTCACTCCTGAAAAGGTTCTTATTCTGGATATGGATTAGCTTTCTTGACCACAATGCTTTTGCTAAAACCACATCTTTGAACTTACAGAATGACTTATTTTTCTAACCAAGAAACTTATTTTACAGAAAATTAGGGGCAGCAATGGCCCATGTCCTTGGAATCCACTGGCATTACCATGTATCCTGTTATCTTTAAAATAGCTGAAACCTCAATTGCATTGCAGTTCAATGGCTTTTCGTCAGCAGCCACTGGCTGTTGCATTCCAAGGCAGTCCGTAGACATTTCATAAGCCTCTTGCAAATTGCAGAAGATTTCTTGTGAGTTTTTGAGAATTATCTATTACACTGCTTTAGGCTTTTAATCAGACTAGATCCAAAATGATACAGTGCCTCAGTTAAATTCACACCATAGTTTATAAAGTGGATGAGGCTCTCAATAAGCAGATGGAAAATGTTACTACTCACTCTTTTCTCCAGTCATATTGGTGCTTGTTCAATGGTCATATACACAATGGCCATGATGACAAAGATGGAAGCTATGCATGGGCTCAACTATATGATATTTTTCCACCAAGACTGATCTTTTTGCTGTCACTGCTGAGTGCCCAATCTGTGAATAACAGAGACCAATGATGAAATCTACATGACATATTTTGCAGAGTGTCAGCCAAGCATCTCCTGACAGATTGATTGTTTTGGAGTCCTTATATCACGGAGAAAGCAATGATTAGGAATATGTGTCCACAGAGGTACAGAATTTCCTCCCTGCCCACGGTATTTCTGCCAGCACCACAATTCATACACTTACAGAAAGCTGTATCCATGCCACAGTATCTCACACAGCATCTCTACCTATCAAAGACATGTTTCATGGTGAAGGAATTAGAGCAATTGGCTCACACTCACAAATTCACTAGTGCAACCACATGTTTTATCAACCAGAGGTAGCTGTGTTTGAGAAAATTGTGAGATGAGCTGCTGAAATCTTAGTTATGGGACCATCATGGAGAAAAAAATCTCAGGGTTATGGTGCAGTCCTGAGAGTGTTGTAGGGAATCAAAATTTGCTACCCCAAAATGTGTCTCTTTGGCTTAACTATTTTTAAACACAAAAGACTCAGAAATAAACTTTGACCTTCCCCCTAACTGCCTAAAAGAATTTAAGAGAAAAGGCCTGTTCCAAGAAGGAGATATCAGCATAGATAACTATAGCATAATATGAACTAGGTGTGGTAGACAGGGAGGAACCTAGCCAGGCCCATTTGATCAAAGTCCTCTCCATGTCCCATTGTCTCTGCAAGTCATGGCAAACATTTGTTTACCAAACATTTGCTTTTCCATCTCCATGTGAATTATTATCTTTCTCCCCTTTGAAGTCCCAAACCACAACCCCCAGCATCCTCCTTTGTCTTTAGCTGAAGATGGTATTTAAGGTGGTGGATTCAGCCATTTAGGTGAGTTAGTTTTTCTGGGTTTCTCCCATGTATATATGTTATTAAACTTTGATTTTTCTCCTGTTATTCTATCTCATGTCAATTTAATTCTTAGACCAGCCAGAAAAACATAGAAGGGTAGAGGAAATTTCTTCCTTCCCAACAATGCCATATATGTCTTAAATTAGTTCTTAGTATATGACGGTCTTTCTCCCATGATTAGAATGCTTAGGTCCAAGAATCAAGGGAGGAAGACATAGCTCTCTCACTATATAGCCAAATAATCTGCTGAAATATTTTTTCCCCTGATTCCTGTTATATTGGGCACAGTGAGTTCTATTCCTAAGGGAGAAAGGCTTCCACCAGGAAACATAGTCATGGTTCCATTAAATTGGATGCCAAGACTGCCATTGGCCATTTTTGTCTCCTTATGCTGCTAAATCAGCAGGAAGTAAAGGGGAGTTACTGTAAAAGCTAGAGTGACTGATAAATCACTTTCAGAGAGTCAACGACTCAATCTAGTCGCTGGCCAAATTGCCCTTCAGCTGTGTTGATTCTACTATTCAGCTCATTTATTGAGTTTTCTCTTTTAACAGACAGACTGCCATCTTGGGCCAATGCTGGCCATAAATTTTTTACTGCTGTGAACAGATGTTAGAAAGTTTATTCTTGCTTGCTAGATAGCAGTTCAGACAAAATGAGAAGCACAAATCTTCCATTTATAGTTGGAATGGCATGCGCAATAAGACTGGATACTAGTTGAAAAAGCAGCATAGAGTTTTTGAACTGGTAGATTTACGTAAAATAGTAGATGAAATTTTACAATATGAGCAGAGGCAGCTTACTTCTACAAAAGAAAATATTTCTCATGATCTTTGTACATTTAGAAGCACTCTGGAAAGATCATTTCAAGCATGTTTTTTAATTGCAGAGCCTTCCTTCTTTGAAATACTGTTTAAATTATTGGAGGAGATGGCTGTTTTTCTTCTCCTACCACTAAAAAGTCACGAAAAAATATATCTAGAACCTCAAAAGTTTTCACTGTCAATAAAATAAACCTGAACATTTACAATATTACTTTTAAGACACTACTACCTGTTGACAGCTAGTACATCTTCCTTTTGTAGTTACAAAATGCAAAATTCTCACAATGCAAAATGGAATGTTGTTATTTTGGTTGAATCTATCAAAGTAGTATATATGACCATTCAATATTCAATATTATTTTTAGTGCCTGCTATCTGTCCGGCACTCTTCTAGGTATGTGGAATACATCAGCAAACAAAGCAATACCATATGTGGAGTTTGTGGTCTGGTGGGGAGGGAGCAGACAGAAATATAAAAGAACATGATAAATGAGTAAACTCTATAATATATTATAAGGTATTACACGCTATGGATACAAAGAAATAATACACTAGTTTAAGAGAGAATCAGAAATTTTCTCCTCTCCCAATAAGAGCAAGAGAATTGGACTGATATCCGATTGCTGAATTTTTTATTTACTTAAGGCAAAAGTGCCAAAACTATTTTATTCATCATACTGTCTTTCAGGTACCAAGGCCATAGAAAACTGCTTTGATGTGCCAGAACTCAGAGAGTGCTATACTCTCGTGCCCTTCCCAAGGAATCAAAAAGAAGATGGCATTTTTCCCAAGAAAAAGTGGGAAAACTGATGTTGAACGCCTCATATGTTTGATTGTAGAGCTAAAACTAATACATTGTGGAGTCATCAGTTGAAAACATATGTAAGCATCATGCGTCTGACAGAGTAGAAAATGCAAATAAAAAGGGATGAAGGGGGAGAGTAAAACGGGAAAAGAGAATAATATTATTGACTGTTCTTTAGAAAATGTAGGAATCAAAGGATTCCTTTTAAAACTGACAGTAAAAAGTTTAGTTGGAAAAACAGGAGATTAAGTTAACTATAAAAAATATTACAGACAACTACTTGAATAAAAATACAAACTTTCCCAAATAACAAATAAAAATTTAAAAAGCAAATAGAACACACAAAATAGCGAAATAGCAAATATCACATAATACACAGAATCGAGACCAACATAATAGTCATCAATAAATGTGAATGAGTATAAATTGTTTTTGAAGAGAAAAATATTTTCAAATATTCCCAGAAATAAATTAAAATTAAATGATTAAAAATACTAAAATCATACACATGAAGAAAGATTTGTTAGACAAATGCAAATAAGAAAAGCAAGTTTGCAGTCCTGATTCCTGGCAAAGTAGACGTTACTACCAAAAGCATTAAATTAGACAAAAAAAGGACACTTTCTAATGTTAAGAGCCATATTTACAATGAAGCTTTAACGTAACATGCTTGGAACCAGACAAGTCAAGTGAACTAAAAACAAGAAAGAATATAATAAATCTAGACAAAAACAATAAGGTAGATCTTTTGGATATATTTCAAACACGACACTCTATCAAGGGAATAGATTTTTCAAGCACATATGGAATGTTCCCCAAAGTTGATCATATTCTAGAGCAAAAATAAATAAAAATAGTTTCCATAAAATACAAATTTACAAACAAACCCTGTGCATAAACTAGAATCAAGAAACAAGAAAACTCTTTCACCTTGTAATTAAAAGACATTCCACTAATCAATTACTTGGTAAAATGAGAAATACAAACAGTAGTTACAGAATTTCTGAAAACTAATGATAATGAAAACACAAAATATCAGAACATGTGGAGTATATGTACATTAATGCTCAAAGGAAAATTTATGGTGCTAAAAAACATATAACAATAAAAATAGAAAAAACACTAGATTTTTTTAAAATTTCACTTATTGTAGTTTAAATTCTCTAATTTCCATTTTTAAAGATTTCTATTTCTCAGTCGAGATTCCTCATCCCTTTTTTCACTATGCAAATATTTTGCAAGCCCTTGAACATATTCATATTAGCTGTTTTCAAGTCCTTATCTGCTGTGTGACAACTGGTTGGTCTCAGGATTAGGTTGTATCGAGTGCATTTTTTTCTTAAGTATTGGTCAGATTTCCCTGCATCTTTTCATGTCTAATAATTTGTATTGGTTGGTGGGCATTTTGAATAGTATACAATATGTTCTAGAGACTCTGAATTCTGTTATATTCCTCTGAAGAGTAGTTTTCATTCTCGCATGCAGTTACCCCGGCCAGACTCAAACTCCAATCTTTGCCCTACAGCTTCCAACTGCTGCTTTTTCACTTGGTCTCACAGGAGTCTTCTTCAGGCATCCATACCTTAGTAATAAACCAAGGATTTGGGCAGATTTTATTTCATATTTGTGGGCTCACTCTTTTCGTGGGCCCCATCATTCTTGGATTTTCCCCCATTCAACTTCCTGGCTGTTCTTCCATCCCCAATCTCTACCTCCTATTGTCTCAGGCCAGTGAGACTGTGACTTGCTGCCACTCCAGCCATGAGCAAACTAGAGATCGCCCCACAGTAAATGGCCATACTTGAAGTTCTCATTAATTGCACTTCCCAACTTTCAAGGGAAGATTTCTTCCATTTTCTGCCTGTTTTTAGTCCCTCTATAATGCTCTCAAACAATTTCTTTCTTAGATATAATTTCTTGATTTCATCCTTGTTATCTTGAGATGATTAATCTGACAACGGTACTTCTCCATTATCAGAAGCCAGAAGCTCCTAAATGATTGCGATTAATTCAACTTGAATTAATTAAGAGCTGGAGGTGTGCTCATTAACAGTGTTATATCCAACGGAAGTACATATGGTATAGCATATTTGCTCAGTCCATTAACTTTAAAAGCTAATAATTTAAAGAGAAGACAGATATATAAGCAGAGCAATTTAAAAAAACTCAGGATGCAGTCAAGATAGGATACGTTATGCTATAGCAATCTTAAATTTAAGTGGCTTACGTTTCTTAAAATTTATACAATAAAAATAAAACAATCTTAAATTTCAGGGGCTTAAAGCAACATTTTATTTCTCACTCCTATTACATATCTATTGTTGATTGTCAGGGAAGCTTCTGCTCAGGAAATCAAGATGAAGAATATATAAGATAACTCAATTCCACAGTCCAGGACAGATATCTAAGAAAATGATGGATATATTTGCATATATCCAATATATCCATCTTAAGTATTTCTATCTAGAAGCGACACACTTCATTGATCAGAGCACAGCAAGAGAGGCTTTCAGGCTCTCTTTCTCTCAGTTGCCTTTCTAAAATTAGAAGATGTGGGGCCAGCCCAGTGGTGTAGTGGTTAAGTTCGCCTGCTCTGCTTCAGAGGCCCGGGGTTTGTGTGTTCAGATCCCAGGCATGGACCTACACTGCTCATCAAGCCATGTCGTGGCGGCATCCCACATACAAAATAGAGGAAGTTTGGCACAGATGTTAGTTCAGGGACAATCTTCCTCAAGCTAAAAGAGGAAGATTGGCCACAGATTAGCTGGGGGCCAAACTTCCTCCCCAAATGACAAATTAGAAAATGTCCCCAGACAAGTGTGGTCCACTTCCCTA
The DNA here is from genome assembly GCF_020826845.1 of Diceros bicornis minor. Classification (NCBI taxonomy): domain Eukaryota; kingdom Metazoa; phylum Chordata; class Mammalia; order Perissodactyla; family Rhinocerotidae; genus Diceros; species Diceros bicornis. The sequence continues at coordinate 19,687,227 of NC_080777.1, forward strand.
GATTCTGGACCAATAATTCTTGGCTATCTTCTTGTCTCTCTGATACTTCCAAACTATTAATTTTTATATGTGTGGTCCAGTTTTTTCTGGTTTTCCTCTAAGAGACATTTGTTTTGAAATATCTATTCTTCCACTTCTAAAACTGGGTATCTTTGTCTTAAATTTGTTATGAATATCATTATTTATATTATGGTTGATTTTATAATCTGCATTTACTAGAATGATAATTAATAGAGAGATGAGAATTGAAAAATGTTGATTGAAAATGCCAGAATACATGGTGATTTTGCAAAGCGAGTTGAGCAAGAATGGACATGAATGAATGTGTGAGGCTCTTGAGAAGAGGCTCAAGAATGGGGAATGCCTTAGACATGAAGAAGACTAGGGTGGTGATGTTCATTTTGCATAGCTGCAACAAAACAAGACAAAAAATGGTTCTTTAAAATTGGTCACATCAAAATACTTTCCTTTCACTTTTTTATTTCTGTTGTTAGGATTTTAAAAGATTAACAGAAAGCATCCTTCTTCTCTATCCAAGAGGTAATTAGGAATGGACATAGAGATAAAGGAGAACGTAATATCTTCTATGATTCTGAGTGTATTGACTAAGAATTGTTTCTGAATTAAATTGTCATTGATCAAGTGAAACAATTGAAGTGCTCCTCCTGTAGAGAGTAACACTAGAAAATTTAAAAATGGACTTGTAGGAAATGTAAGCTCTCTCCATTTAAATCTCAAAGAAAGAATAAATGGTAAAAAGACCTGAGCTGACTGGGTCATTTTCCACCAATCAAATTCTCCAATTATATCAATAACACCTGTAGAAGAGCAAACAACAGGGTAGAAATAAGTTGGTAATATGAATCTATTTAGGCTCTGGACATGGAAACTTGAAAAATAAGGTTAAATTTTCTACCATAACATCTGCTATAAATCTTTTTTTCAAACATAAGTTGATTTTATTGTGACTCTACTACTAGACTGTAAATTCTTTGAAGATTGAAGAAGTTTAAAAAGTTCTGTTACCTTTTACTTCCCAAATTGTTTCATACTTAATATGATCAAGAAATCATTTGTTGAGTGTAGCAATGTTTTGAACATATTGTACAAAAGTTACACTGTTTCAATGAGCAATTCTATCCTTTTTTGTGTGCATGATAATTGTATAATTTAAATATAACCGGTCATTAATTTTCTAATATTTTCTGCTTCAAATTAAATGTGTTCACTTATATAAGTGAAGTTCAATCATGTGTGAACCCTTCAGAAAACATGATAAAGAAAATGAAATTGTGCATTGACCCCCAAAAAATGAAATCATTTGTGGAAGTGTGGAAGGGAGGAAGATATTAGACTGGATTAAGGAAGCAAAGAAAAATAGAAGGAAGACATTTTAAAATTTCACAATAGATAAATTTTTGTAGATGCTTAGGATAGACCTCTGTGTTGAACAACATAGAAAATAAACTTTGTCCTCATGTAACTCGCTCTATCTTACTCTAATACGGATACAAAAAAAGAAACAAGTAAAAAGCTTATAATCTCTCTTGAGATTCTTGCTATCCAAAACTATATGATTTCCCACTCTGATTCTATTAATAGTGTTGATAAGGCAGTTGATTTTTGTTGAATTATGAGTTGCTCAGTAACAGTCATTTTTATAAGTTTTTTGGTTGATATTTTTGGTGGCAAGGAACAACTACACACTCTTATCAACTTCAAAACATTTTATTAACCTAATGCCACATAGCAGCAGCTCTGGTGTTAATGCCTGGATGTTTTATTCTCTCTCTCTCTCTTTCGCTCTCTCTCAACTTTACTTGGCCTGCTCATCATTTTGTGCCAGGCCACATCACAGGTCACTGGGAAGCTCTGCTTACGTTAAGTGTCCACTAGTGAACCAATCAGACCAGGGATTACATGGGTTTTGTGTTACTGTGGCATCACTAATATCCAAATCTTCAAGGTATCTTTTTATGCAACAAATAAATGGGACTAAGACCTAAATACTTATTAGACAACAGATAATTTGTCTTTCAAGTCTAAAAAGCATAGAGGAAAAAAATCAATTAATAATAAAATATGATAAAAATTTAAACAATTCTTGGGAATTAAAATGCAAATGTGGCAAGAATGCTAAGGATATTTTTCATATAGAAAGGCCAATAAAATATTAGCATAGTTTTTAGAGAAAGCAAATTACATTAAGATAGCTTAGTGTAGTTGAAAAAGATTTGAGGGCATCTTTCCAAATGCACTGATTAGTAAAATTAAAATTGAAATGTTCTAAACCAAATAGATAATAAGCTTAAGGGTAAAGTTGTTCCTAGTTGAAAAACTTACCCTTAAGAGAAATGTACCACCAAATTAAGGAGAACAAAAGCAGCACAAAATCCTTAGGATTTTTAGAAAACTATGAAGAAAGCTTAATATTCTTCAAAATGAAACTACAGGAAAAATCTTAACCATAGGAACTTCTGGGTTCATATTTTTAAAACGCGGTGAAGACAGCATATAGATTCAGAATGAGTGACCTAAAAACTGATGTATTTCAGAATACTTTTTTTGGTTTGTTTGTTTTCTTTTTTTGGTCGCTGCTCACAAATGATCATTTAAGTATGCAGGCTTTCTGATTTTTGCTATGTCAGTTATTTTTGGTGACTTGTATTATGTAATTGATACTCAAGATAAATTTACAACTCAATATGCATTGTATTTTTACTTTACAATCTTTTTTAATGTACATCCTCCTAAGTGTTCAAATAAAGCAAATGATGGTAGAAAAGTGATCATAAATCTTTATTAGGTAAAAAGGCAAAGCTGAGAAAAAAAATGACAAAACATAAAGATCATCCAGTAAATGCAACCTATTACTCAATGTTTAAAATATTCTATATCTGAGTTTGTAGTCTTTATTATAATAAGTGTCTTTCGATTTAAAGCCAATACACATCAGTAGCTGGAAATCAGTTCTTAATATTGCATAAGTTTGCAAGAAGAAAAAATCAGACAGGAAAAAAATTTCACCATGCATGATAATAATGCCCAATAGCACACCGCAGACAAAAGTAATTTTATTAGTCAACATTCTCAATTCTTTTTAATGTGGAAGTTTCTTAGTGTTTAAATAGATAAATTTGCTAAAATGTTGCTACAAAATAATGCTAATACTATCTTTGATGAAAATTCTTCATAATTTGTAAAAACTGTTCTTTCAAAACAGTAAATATTATAGCCTTTGATAATTATTCTCAGACACTAGAATGCAGCAAAAATATCACCAGTGTTATGAAGAGAGGCATTTAACAAGTTAAAAGTTTGAGAGAACACACTGTCATGCTCCCCTTTTCATTACTTTTTACTTGCTTGGTGTCTAATCGTGTTCATATTACTTTTGAAGTTTATAATAGGTACCTGGTTCTTTTGGATTCTCTAATAAATTTGTAAGAGCTTGCATGAGGTGCCAGAGTCTTAGAAGAAAGATAAAAATTAAATTAAAAATTTCCAGCATAAAAATTTAACTAGTGTATTCGTCAGGTCTAGGGACCCCAAGTAATAGAACCATAGCAGTTTATATTTTATTTGCAAAAATTCCTTATTTGCTTAAAATTTAACATGTGTTCTTTTACCCAATCTTTCCCAAATAGATCAGAGACTGGATCCTCAAAGGAGAACATGAAACTTTTGAACTGTTAACAAAACTGTGATCATAAAATTCAAGGTGCTATGTGTTTCTTTGCTTAAGAATCTATAAATATTCACAAGCTATTGGACATATATCTATTCAATAAGAATGTTCACATTTGAATAGACTAAGCAAACTGCTTGTTTCTTTGTACTCAAAACATGAATAATTTTGTACAATGAACTATTTTTACATAAATAATGTAAGATAAAATTGCCAATATCTCCAGGGTGAATTCTGTTCTCTGTTACAATTAAATTTTAAATCTGAATAAGAGAAATCATAAAGGAAAGGCTGTTAAATTCAGAGAAAATATTTTATACTTTTGTGTATTTTAACAAATTATTTTTACTTGGAGTATATTACAGAGTTAATTTTCTCCTTTTTGAAGGAAGAGGTAAGCATTAAGAATAAAATTCCTTCAAGCACTATAAATAGCTGTCATGAAAATATAAATATTTACCAATTCTGTTCAATAAAGGTATTGTTTTTGATATAACATGCAGTATTTAAAATATGAACAACTAAAAACAAATTGAAAAATTGTAGGAGTTATTGTAATTCACAGAGTAGAACTTCTCTCTCAGCATATTCTGGTGTTAAGTAAATCCATGTTGCCTTGGCCAGATTCCATTATATTTACAGATGATACACTAGAATGAAAGTTTTGACACGTAAACTATTTGTAGAGAGACAGAAAATGTGATATAATACAATGTAATATCTTTAATATAAAAATGGAATGTCTTAACATGTATTTAATAGTGTCTGACAGTAGTATTTTCCTTAATAGCGTATACTTATAACCTGTTGCTAACGGTTTAGGTTCAATGAAATTACAGTGCAAATTCTGGAATTCTGATATTTGCAGAAATTCTGGAATTCAGATGTTGATAGAAAAGTTATGTTTCCCATTTTTTAAAATCTATGACTTACACGTATATTTACCATTGTACACAAATGATATAGCATCGTCTCTCCTTCCCACTGGCACAATTATATGTGTGAGTCCATTTCCAAGACACAACTCAATACACGTCATAAATAGTGGACTGTCAGCTGGATGGATAGACACAGATTGATTTATTAGAATGGATTTGGGTGTTACAAGTTAAAGTTAACAATATTTAAGTTAAACAAGGATTGTTATTAGAGAACTAATGATTGTAGTTATATTTTATCATTAAGATGCTGTATTTTCAAGACTTATTCTGTAGAAATATATATTTATATTTTCAGTTTTATTCTTATTAGCCTTTCCCATATCCTTTCCCAGAATCTCAGCTTTAAGAACTACCCAGTTGAGTAAAGAACCTGAAATTAGTGATTTATTAAAACTAAAAGAATTATTTCATGATATCTTTATCAAGCATTGAAAATACAAAATATAGTTGCTGCCTTTAGTAATATAAGTTCGGGCATTTGGGCAGTAGCTGAATATAATTTTGGAAATGTTCCAACCTTGCAGGCAGTGATTGCACAGAAATTTTGATGACCTTCTTCAGCCTTGATTTGGGACTTCCCACTTTTGGAAGGGTCACTGATGCTACGACATAGACATAAGGAACCTGCTCAGAAGTTCTAGCAAAATGTAAAATCAGAGAATACTGCATTGAAGCTAAGTCTATGACACCTCATCGTCACTCACAGAAATAGATGTGGGACATTCTTAAAAAAGGTCTCTGTCTCTCCAAGGACTGTGGAATTAGCCTTTTTCCACTTGAATAGTGGTCACATTTACTGGTTGCTACTTAGATGTAATATAGTTCACGAATGACTTATGACTCAGTCATAGAGCAGCTATCCCTCACTGGCATTATTCTATACTCTAGTTTATTTGTTTATTTTCTGTTTCTCCAACTACAATATACACCTCAGAGATGCAGCGATTTTTATATCCTGTTCACTGCTGTATTCTCAATGAATAAAACATTGCCTGGCACATAAGAGATGCTCAAAATATGTCAGTCAGATAAATGAGTACAGGAATGAATGAAGTAATGCGTAACACAAGCTGTGTTTCTCACTGTAATTTTCACAACCCCACATCTCTCTCCTTTGCATAAAGAATTAATTTTGATAATGCATTAATCTTGAATCCATAAGCATATGATGCATTTATAATAAATACTTCCCGGTAATAGCAACAGTATTAACAGTAGTAGTAACAGTAGTAATGCAGTAGCAGTAGTATTGTGCTAATAGTAACTTTAGAAGTATTACTGAAGGTGAGAGAAAGAAATGCTGACATTTTTATTAGTAGTTGTTAGTGTTTCAGATCAAAGTTGTAGTAGTTATTTCCCAGTGCATCTGTGTTTTCTAATGCTACTAAAACCTAATTTACGGAGCACTTTTTTGTAATGGGAGTCTTCCGAACATAATAAACAAAAAATAATTTTGTCTCATCCTTACAAATTTATCCAGCAGCTCTGCCATTCAACAAATATAAAGACCATGGGGAATATGAAATTAGGAGCCACAGCAAACTGAAGCCCTAAATATATAATTTTTATTTTTTTCTTTTTAATAGCTTTGTTGAGATATACTTGATATATAAAAAACTGCACATATTTAATCTATATAATTTTATGAGTTTAGACATATGCATACATCCATGAAACCATCACCACAATCAAGGTAATAAACATATTTATCACCTCCAAAAGTCTCCTTGTGCCTCCCTTTTGTTGTGGTAAGAACACTTAACATGAGACCTATCCTCTTAAATTTTTTTAAGTTCATAATATAGTATTGTTAACTATAGGTACTATGCTGACAGCAGATCTCTAGAACTTATTCATCTTGTATAACTGAAATTTCATGGATTGGAAGAATTAATATTGTTAAAATATTCATATACCCAAAGTGATCTACAGATTCAGTGCTTTCCCCATCAAAATCTCAATGATATTTTTTAAAGAAATAGAAAAAACAAGCTTAAAGTTCATATGGAATCAAATATCTAAATTTGGTAATATTCGACTACAGATTTTTTCAAGAATTCCCAAAGGATTCTGTATTTAAAACCATGTCAGTGCAGCAATAGAAGGTGACATTCACAGCTCTTAATTTCTAAGCAATTTTTTCCCAGTGTCATTGGACGAAAAGAAATTCCTAACAGTTCAGTTTATTAAGTCCAAATAGTTTCATAAATATTTATGTACTAATGACTTAGTGTCTGTTTGAACATACAATACACTTGAGTTGAAAATTAAAAGTAAAATTTAAAAATTAAAAAATTAAAATTAAAAAAATTAAATTAAAAATTAAAAAATTAAAAGTAATTCTTAAATAACTAAAATACTGATGAGATGTGTGCATTGTTGAGTATATCACAACTTCTCATACCTTAAAATCATATTGGACAATGTTACCCTCCTTTTGTCTTCCACAATGACTTTTGCACTATTATTTCATTTTATCACAACAACTGCCAAAAACTGCACTTTGCATAGGTGTGAGGCGATCAAAAGTCTCATGGATTAATCTAATAATGAAACTTTAAACTGTCTCAAGCTGGTAGTCTGCATGGTGTCTGGCAGATGTCAAGTATTCCTGTATTTCTCTCAAATATTTAAGATATCCCATGGCACCCTGTGATTTTGCTGTGCTTTGCCAGGCACCTCAGTGCACAGTTTGGGACCAAAAATAAACACTGTGTAAGAGTAAGGCATTATAGGGAGGGAGTTTGAATTCAAGCTTTAAGGAGAAGATTCCAGTATGAGAAAAGGCATTCTGGGGAGATAACCTGACGTGAGAAAAGACAGAGGAGGAAAAGAAAGGATACATTCAGGAATTATGTGACTTGAGTAGAGGTCTTCTAGGCCAGCCCTCCCCTCTGGACCCACATAATGTTTTTTTAAATATTGGAATTAATTGCTAACATTAAGAACTAGTAGATTTCACACGATAATGGATTTCTGATTTCTCTCGAAAACTAAAATCTGAAAAGCCTTGGCTCCCTATTCCACATGACAGTTATCTGTGATGTAGCCCCCGATACAGCCTGCCTCACACCATCCTGCGTGTCCTCTGCAGGTGCTCACCTGCATCCTCCTTAGACTGTAGTGTATGTTATGTGTAGAAGAATAGTAAACAAAGCCAGAAAGGAAAATTACGATAGAATTTGGGAGTGCATTGAGTTGAGGAGTTATTATTTTTCTTAGTTTTGTTTTTCTTTCCCAATCAGGCCACGGAAGTTACAAGTGTTTTGAGAAGTCAAGTGGCACAAACTGATGCTCTGGGATAGGGGATAAGAATATGTCCGTAGATTGAGTAGTGAGGGAGATACGGAATGAGGGCCACCACAGAAGGCTGTGGAGTTGTGTCCTCCTCAAGGCACTTGGCCAAGGGATGAATAGGGGTGAACCTAGCCTCCCTTTGCCAAGCTGAGCACTCTGGCAGGTCTGTGACACCCAAGTGGAATTTCCTTTTTAAATTCACACAAAAGTGCTCTGTGGGGTGGGGCATACCTGGGTACAATAGTCTAAGAAAGAGAAAATAATTTTGAATTGATCAGGGTTTACGGATATGAGACATACCGTGGTGTTTACTCAATAAGACTAAGCCAAATATTTGATGCAAGAAAAAAAGTGGTAGGGGAATTAACTATGAGACTGGTTCCCCCCAAAAAGATGATTTGTCTCTAATTCAGGTACAAAAAGTGGGAGTGTAAGAAATTGGCAGGAGGTGGGGCAGTAAGTTGGCTAAAGACTTTGAATTCCATCTGTCTATCAAACGCTTCTTTTGAAGGGAGGATAAAGGAAATAAAGATTTATGACAGGAATTAATGTTCATTAGAAAAAAAGGAAGACACTTTTATATGATTATTATATCAATGGATCATCTAACACATTTTAATTTAATAAAATAAATTTTTCTTAGGAATTAATGCATATTATGTAGTGCATCCCACAGAAACGAAGAAGAATGCTTATCTTTTCTACTGAATAAAATGCAAATCATTAAATCTTATTTAGATTTCTTCCCACTAAAAAAAAAAACCTTATTTTTTTCTATTAACCCTTAGGATTCTTGGCATTATAGTAACATTAATGTCTTGTATTTATCAAAATAAGGCTGATATTTTTCTCATAAAATGGCCACGTGCTGAAGAAGCCAAGCTGCACAGAGGGACCTGTGTAGGTACTTCAGCTGACAGTTCTAATTGTCAAGTCATTCCAGCCCAGGAGCCAGGTATGTAAGTGAAGGAGCCAATTGATGATTCCAAACCCAGTTCTTGAGTCAGCACCTGTCTTCTAGTTTTCCGAGCTAAGTTTGCAGACATCATGGAGCATAAAGCAGTCATTCTTGCTATGTTCTGCCTGGATTCCTGATCCACAAAATCTGTGAGCATAATAAATGTTGTTTTAAGCCACTGAGTTTTCTGGTAGTTTGTATTCAGCAACAGTAACTGGTCTCTAATGTAGTGGCCATTTTAATACCAGTATTTTAAATGGATTTTCTTTTCAAGACCTACAGTATTAAAAAAAAATAGTCAAGACTTAGACTTAAATATAGGCAGAAACCTTTGGATTCCCAGATGTTTGCGACTCTCTAAGCATGTGGATAAGGCTGAATTAGAAATGGTAGGCATTGTTTTCATAAAGTCTGGCAGCGGTTCTGCCATGTGAAAACAGCTGCTGGCTCTAAAGAGGAAGGGTTGCACATATTTAATATCAAAACTAATATTGGTTTATTAAAAATGCATTATTGCTTTGTTCATTCCGTCAAATGACAGGTGCAAAACTCATACATCTTTATTTAAAATTCAGAGATTAAAAAGGATTTTGAACATGCTGTTTTGAACTGTTTTAGACAACTGTGCTGCTCATTCATGCACAACAGATAAAATAAAAATAGAGATTTCAAGGATGTATACAGGGCAAAATTCAATTTCCAAAAAAAAATATTTATTTTGACCTTCCCCTAGTTGAGAATGTCCTTGGTGACATGTATTTCCAGAGGGTTGAGACAAAGAGCATCCTTGACAGGCTATGATGCTAATTCTACTGCTCTCCATCACTTAGGGAGGCATGATGGTGACTTGTTAATGATTGATTATGTTACAAAATTGAATACATTTGATACAATATGAATCCATTAAGAAGCATCTGCCATAGACTTTCATCAATAATCTTGCAATGCATAGGTAAATCAGACAATTCTTAGAAATAACAAAAACATAGTTCATAACTAATTCCTTAAATTCTGCTAAAGACCAAAATATGGAATCACCTTCAACTTCTTTTTACACAGCCACCAGAGAACATCTTCCTTTTTCTGTGCTAGCATGTTTTATTTCGATTAAAGCTTGATTACTTATTTTCTTCACCAGAATTGGCCCCAAATATTTTTGACCCTTTATCAGAATTCAATTTCAACAGATAAGTCTTTGAAAATATTGAGAACTATTGAAAATAATTTGAAAGCCATTCTATTTTTTTTAAATGTCAAACTTATCTTAACCATTAACAAGAACACTTACATAAGGGCTTCTCGAGGAAACAATTTTGAAGAAAAGTTACTGTATTTTTGAACAAAAGCCTTTATCATCATTTATACTGAAACATTGTTCTTGGTATTTGTGTCCTAGCTTGCATTTCTATATTGTAAACCTTGAAAACTGTGATCTTTGCAAATGACCGTGATCTTTGCAATTTTCTTTGCTTTACTTTCATTTCATCAAAGATATCTAACAAAAATCCACGAGCAAAGTCACGTCACATATGGCACGTGACTCAGCCTTGCAGAAGAGAGTTGGGATTAATATAGTAGTATTAACGTGGACAGTGGAGATGGCCTCAGCATCAATGCTAGTGATTATAACAATCTCATCAATATCATTGGGTCAACAGGCCAGTTATCTTACATACACTTATCTCTACTGTACTAAGTGATATATAATTTTCGATACTATTACATGCCCCAGGAGGGAAACTCATCAAGTCATTTTTAAGATTTATGAGATAATGATATTAGGACCTTTTTTTGAAAGGGTTATCTTTTGAATCAAATACAAAAGAATGTAGAAAATAAGAGTCAGGCATTATTATGACTATATTGATGACATGGGCTTTTATTTTTCTTTTCAGTCAAAACCACGAAAGAATTTTCTAAAAAGAGTTTTTTTCTTGCCACCACTTTTGCAGAAAGCAATACAGATAGAGAAGTCAAATAATACCCTTCAAACTGAGGTTTATTTGATGTTTCAAATCCTGAAACACCTTTAGAATTATACCTATAATAGTGGCTTGGTATTTAATGTTATTTTACTTTTCCTTTCTTTTTCATCTGTTTTTAAGTAGGTTTACAGACTAGCGTTCAAAGCCAATTGAACAGGGAGATGAAAGTCTACAGAGATAGAGAAGGAAAGAAAGGCTTTGTTGATAGCAGTTATAGAAGGGAATAGATTGAAACTAGTCAAACAGGACCAAAAGAGGGAAAAACAACTAATAGTTGAAAGGAAAGACAGTAATCTTGAGAAAATACTAGTACCACTATAACGGCTCAAATTTTTACTAGAAAGTGTTTAAAATGAATTTAATATTGGCATATAAAGAATTTTGAAGATAGGAAAAAGAGGGTTTCTACAATATTGTTTTTGCTATTATAGAATATTCTCAAATAGTCAGAGGGACTCTCCTCTTCTCTCCTGCTGTTTGCCTTCAGGCTATTTCACTGCTCATTAGCACCTGCACCAGAGAGTGGGCAGGAGGAAAAAAGAGCTGAAACATGAGTCAGTCAATTACAGTTCTCATTAGGGGCTCTGGCAAAAAATGTATGGGTGGGCAGAGTCTGAAAATAACAGCTAAAGAGAGATGTGGGGATTATCCGTGGTATTCTCTTGTCCAAATCATTCTGCTCCCTGAATATCAGAGATAATTGCATGTTGACTATATTAGAATATATTTCCATAGCAATTACTGACATATTTGCTGAAGGGAAACAAAGCAAAAGGGTGAAGCAATTATCTAGGTCAGTGGTTCTCAAATTTGAGCTTGCATTGGAATCACCTGCAGAGCTTCTTTTAAAAAGGCAGATTGTTGGGCTCCACCCATAGAGTTTCTGATTGAATAGATGTGGGCTGGTGCCCAAGAATATGAATTTCTAGCAATTTCCCAGGTGCTGCTGCAGTTGCTGCTGCTGGTCCATGGATCATACTTCAAAGATCATTGATCTAGATAATTCAGAAAACATTACACAGTTGCTAACAAGGAATGTAATTGACTGGTTTTAATTTTTTCTTCTCATAGAACTTATGAATTCCTATATGATTTCTTACAAGAATTCTAGCAGCCATGCCGTTGCACTCCTATACAAAATTATGTATTACCAATTGTCCCATAGTTTTTCTGAAATGATGAGCATCTATCAAGACAGTGTCAGGTAGGAAGAAATATTCTTTTACCCTCTAGGTTCTTCTGACTGGTCTAAGAATTAAATTGACATGAGACAGATTAACAGAAGAAAATCAGACAAAGTTTAATAACATGTATACATGGCAGAAATGTAGAAAAATTGAGTAACTCACCAAAATGGCTGAAGCCACCACCTTAAATACCATCTTCAGCTAAAGACAAAGGAGGATGTTGGGGGTAGTGGTCTGGGACTTCAAAAGGGAGAAAGGCAATTTACATGGAGCTGGAAAAGCAAATGTTTGGTAAACAAATATATGCCATACGTTGCAAAGACAATGGGACATGGGGAGGACTTTGATCAAATGGGCCTTGCTAGGTTCCTCCCTGTCTACCACACCTAGTTTATTACACTAACAGTTAGCTATGGTATTAGCTCTTTCTTGAAACAAGCCTTCTGTCTTAAATTCTTTTAGGCAGTTAGGGGGAAGGTTAAAGTTTCTTTCTGAGTCTTTGTTCTTAAAAATAATCAAGCCAAAGAGACACATTTTGGGGTGGCAAATTCTGATCCCCACAGCAGTATTTCATGATGTTTAATCAGGCAACACCTAGAATCAGAAGATTCGAATTTAGGGGCAGGTCCAGTGGTGTAGTGGTTAAGTTCACATGCTCCGCTTGGGCAGCCTGGGGTTTGCAGGTTCATATCCCGGGTGTGGACCTACACACTGCTTATCAAGCCATGCTGTGGCAGGTGTCCCACATATAGAGTGGAGGAAGATGGGCATGGATGTTAGCCCAGGGCCAGTCTTCCTCAGCAAAAAGAGGAGGAATGGCAATAGATGTCAGCTCAGGGCTAATCTTCCTCACACACAAAAAAACACTCAAATATAAACCCCAACTGAACCAGTTTTGATTCCTATGACCTGGGGAAATCAAACTCTCCATTCTTTAGTTTCCACCCCTCATTCATTTAGTTAAAAAATAACAAAATATACTGAGCAAAAATTGTATGTCTGGTACTCTGTTGAGAATTGAGGACACACCAAAAACAATTCAAATATTAACTTTATCTTGTAAAGATTAAATCAGATAATCTATGTAAAGTGCTTTAAAAAATACCTGGAACTCAATAGGTACCCAAAATCAACATTACCTAAGATTGTAGTTGTACTGATTTTGTAGTTCTTGTCTTTATTAGTATTAATTTTCATTTATTTAATCATAAATGAGATTAAACATCTTTAGTATAGGTATAGATATTTGTTTATTTTTCATGTCTTTTATCCAGGTTTTCTATTTTTTATATATTTTTAGACTTTTATTCTTTGTAGGATTTGTATATGTTAAATACACAACTTTGTGTTTACTATGTGTATGGCAAATACAGTCCCTTTTGTTATTTGCCTTTAGCATTAAGTGTGGAATGTATGTCCTATTAAAATTTTTAGTTTTTCAAAGTTTAAGCTTTCAACATCTCCATAATGATAACCACATTAACATCAAGCTTAAGTAAGATTTCCTGCTGCAACATTTAATACTATGTAACTATATTTTCTTTTAGAAATTTTATGGCTTCCTTTTTTATCATTTAAATATTAATGCATTTGAAAGTAGGTTTAAATTGTAAGGTAATCCCTAACTTTTTTTTATATAAATGTTTTCCCAACATCATTTATTGGATAACCTTTCCTTTGGACTATCTGAAAAGTAGATAAGGTCAGATAGATAATGGGACCCAGATTGTGTTGGACCTTGCAAGCTATTTTCAGATTCTGACTTCTATTCTGAGTGCCATGTTGAGTCACTGCAAGGGCTTGATCAAAAGAGTGTCATGATACTACATACATTTTAAAATAATTTTATACAGATCACTGTCTGGAGAATAGACTATAGTCAGGAAGAAATGGAAGAAGACAGTCCTGTTGGGATCCTAAGGCGGTCATCTAAGGGAGAGTTAAGGAACTTTTGGACAGGAGTGATAGCAGTAGAGGTGGTAAGAACTGGTTGGGTTTTGCTAATGGAGAAGCAGCTTTGAACATGGTAAATTTGTGTGCTGTGTATTAGACACACACTCAGAGATATGGAAAGTAAGCATTTGGCTGTAGAAAACCAGCTTATCTGTGGGAAAAAACCAGTGTTCATTCAATCTGTCTTTATCAATAGTAAATTAACAAGATTCTATTCAAATGGTCCTCAGGTAGGCCCAAGGCCTGGTCTTGCTAGAGGGTGTTATATGTGGGAAATTAATCTTTAGTTCACTTTGGGAAGAGTCTTAAAATTCCCTTCTGCACTCGTATAATGAGAAACTCTACTCATGAGAATGTTATGCATTTGAACAATATGGCTTCAGAAAATAATTGTTGAGGATTATTGAAAAGGTATATGGGTGGAGGGAGTGAGTCTTACTCAGATTTTAATCTGGAATTGCTCAGATTTAAATCTGGAAAATCATGCTAAATACATGAATGGTATCCTTGAGGGAAGAGATTTAAAATATTTAACAATGCTTTGGCTGCAACATTGAGGTCAGAGGTTGATATTATTGGATGGTTAACAGTCATTGTGACTCAGTGAATAACAGTCACTTTGGTTATAGAGTCAGAATTTAAGGAACAAGATGTTAACCTGACTGATTTTGACTTGAACTAACCTTGTGAAGTAAGCTTGGCATGACATCACAAGAGTGAAGTTGTGTTTTATGATCTTCTCTTTTGATAAAATGATCACAAGTCACATCAAACATGCATTCTGTCTTATTCACAGCTATTTTGCAGTGCTCAGCAGAATTTCCAATATATGGTAAATGGTCAATCAATATATATTAAGTGATTATATATGTAATTTTTATGAACCAATTGTTACCTAGAAAATGTTGATTTATTTTCTAATACTATACTTTTCAAGATATCCTAGAACTTCCATTAAAATTCTATAAATGAGTAATACCATTTAATATATCCAATATTTGCTAACAGAAATTATAATTTTGATATCTCAAATTCTATGACTTTATTACCCAAGTGAATAATTTTTGTGCCTATTTTGTGCATTTTAAGATCCCATCACTTTTTATTTATTTATATTTCCTTTTTTGTTTGTCTGTGAGGAAGATTAGCCCTGAGCTAACATCTGCTGTCAATTTTCCTCTTTTTGCTGAGGAAGATTGGCCCTGGGCTAACATCCGTACCCATCTTCCTCTAGTTTATATGGGACGCTGTCACAGCATGGCTGGATAAGAGTTGCGTCTGTCCGTGCCTGGGCTCCGAAACTGCAAACCCTCGGCCGCTGAAGCGGAGCCAGTGAAGTTAACTGCTATGCCACCAGGCTGGCTCCTAGATTGCCTTTAAAAATGCATCCTAGTTTATGCCAATGTTCTTGAGAGAATTTCTTCTAAAAGTGAACTAAAGTTATTTTTTAATAATTTTTAAAAATTTTACAATTTTATATGAACAAAATATAGTAAATATTCACTGAGCAATCAGAGTAATAACACTCCACAAGAGAGAAGTGGATAATTTCAAAACAGCATGAATATCTTTTGAATGTTAGGTAGATCCATATGAAATCACTGATATTCAACCATTTTTAATCTATGGAAATAGAAATTTCATATTTTTAGTCATTTTATTTATTTTTCATTGCAGTTTGTCTAAATCTTCTTTCTATTAGTTTCTTTCTTTCTTTCTTTATTTACTATTTCATGTATTTCTTGACTTTACTAGTCAATTATTTTTAATTTGTTGGGAGAGTTATTTTATATATACTTCTCTGAAAAAATATATAATAAAATAATTATCTTAATGGATTTTTCCTGAGTAGTATAATAGTAGAATTACAATTTAAATGATACTCTCAATAGTTTGGCCTATTTTATAATCCACTTTTTGAAATTTTAATAAAAAGTTAAATGTATGTAAACAAACTTTTTCAAAACATGATCATAGTATTTTCCTCAATTTCTATTTTCTTTCCATTATTCACATATACTTTTCTCACCTGTGATTTTTTAAACTTTGTTTAGGACATCTTCAAATAACCTATTTTCAGGCCTCAAAAATTATTATAATTTGAAAATAAAGTAGATTTCTAAGTGTATTCTTTATTTATACACTTCTGCTAGATGCCAACAACCAAGTTTAATTAGGAATTAGACAAACCTGAATTTGCATCTTAGCCTTGTCGTTGACTCTGTGAATAACATTGTACAAGTTATTTAAACCCACAGGTATTAATTTTTCATCTGCAAAATGAGGTCTAACTCACAGAGTTGTTGAAAAATTAGATTATACATTTGTTTAGCCTATAACAGTGTCAGGCACATGTTAAACTTTCTAGAAATAAAAGCATTTCAAATGTGTACCATTTTGGGGTTCATAGTAAATGTTTTCATTGCTATACATTGTTTCTCTAAACTTTCTCAAAGGTGTAATGGCCTTTACACAAAATGTGGTATTTCAATTGAATAAGGGATATGACAGTATATTCTCCTTGTAAAAATTTAAATATTACTGAGTAAATCTCAGAATTCTCAGAAACAATTTTTGTGTTTTTGCTGTATATCTTCCAGGTCTTTTTCTATACTTTACTTATTCTATACAATTATAGATATGCAAAGTTTCTCACACTATTTGCCTTTTTTTTTTTTTACCTAAGTGGTATTGTGTTCAATCTAATGTTTTGCCATTTGTTTTTTTCACATAATATTTATAGGATCCATCTATATCCAGTAATATGAAGCTACCTCTGTTTTCTACCTAAAGCATGGACTGACCCATATCTAATGCCACAATTCTCAACTTACGAACATTTACATTGATTTCAGACTGGTCACTATTAGAAAACATACTGCAATGATCATCTTTGTACAAATATGCAACATTTCTCTAGTGTATATCCCACTAACAGGATTTCTGAGCCATAATATGTGCATTATTCTTAATTTTATAACATCAAAAATTGTCCTCCAAAATAGCTATAACAATATATAAACCCTTTAGCTGCATGTAAGATTTCCTCTTTTTTCCACATACTTACTAATAGTCAATATTTTTTAACTTCTTATTTTTGACAACTTGATGAGTAAAATAATGCTCTTTCATTGTTGCTTTAATTTGATTTCTCTAATAATTAATAGAATCAATTGTCTTCTCATATGTTTAATGCTCATTTGTATTTATGCTTCTGTGAAATGCCTGTTTAAATTCTTTGCTTATTTTTCTTTTGAGAATAATAATAATATTATCATTATATTCTGTATATTATTTGGCTGTTATAATAGTGCGACGATTTTCTCCTTGAGGGCCAATAGTCTTTAAAATTTATTTATAGTGCCTTTTTTCACATAAGAAGGTTTATAGTTTTGATATATTCAGATTTATTATATTTTAGCTTTTCATGTGTTCTTGGAAAAACCCTCCCCTTGACCCAAGGAGGATATATTTGCTCTTTCATATTTTCATTTAATTTTTTTATTCCTTTTAAAAAATGTTTATGGTCTTTAATACATCAGGAATTATTTTTGGAACAGTGTAAGATAGGGACTCAGTGGATTCCTTTCCTAAACATTTCCCAGCATAATTTATTGAACATTCTTTCCTCTCTGATTTGAAATATGACTTTTATATCATAATAAGTTCTCATTTCTACTTGGGTCTATAAAGCAGTTTTTCTTTTCTTTTTATTTATTTATTTAGTTAGTTAATTAGTTGGTTATTTAGTTATGCTTTCTTGAGGAAGACTGGCCCTGGGCTAACATCCGTGCCCCTCTTCCTCTACTTTATACGGGACTCCGCCACAGCATGGCTTGACAAGCGGTGTGTCGGTGTGTGCCCGGGATCCAAACCTGCGAACCCCGGGCCGCCGCAGCAGAGCACACACACTTAACCACTGCACCACCGGGCCAGCCTCAAGGCAGTTTTTCTTTTTAACTTCAGGTCTTTGTTTGTTTAGAGGCCAAATATAAATTTTAAGGTTAAAGAAATTCCCTGTAATTTTACATCAAGCTTTGTGAGTTCAAATATGCATTTCTCTTGAGTAACCTTAACTTTAATCAGATCCTTAAATAGTCATACACACACACACAAACACACACACACACACACAACGCAACATGTTGAAAGACATTGCATTTATTTATTTTTTTATTGGGGTCATATTGGTTTATAACGTGTAATTTTCAGTTGTACATTATTGCATTTCAGTTTCTGTATAGGCTGCATTATATTCACCACCAATAGTCAGGTTATTATCTGTCACCATACATATGTGCTCCTTTTCCCCCTTTGACTCCCCCCACCTTTTTTCCCTCTGGTCACTGCCCATCTGTTCTCCTTATCCATATGTTTATCTTCCACATATGAGTAAAATCATACGGTGTTTGTCTTTCTCTGGCTGGTGTATCTCTTTTAGCATAATAACTTCAAGGTCCATCCATGTTGTCACAAGTGACACGATTTTGTCTTTTTTATGGCTGAGTAGTATTCCATTGTATTTATATACCACATCTTTACCTGTTCATCCATTCATGGGCACTTGGGTTGCTTCCATGTCTTGGCTATTGTGAATAATGCTTTGATGAACATAGGGATGCATAGACCTCTTTGTATTGTTGATTTCATTTTCTTTGGATAAATCCTCAGTAGTGGGGTACTTGGATTCTATGGTATTTCTATTTTTAATTTTTTGAGAAATATGCATACTGTTTTCCATAGTGGCTGCACCAATTTGCATTCCCACCAGCAGTGTATGAGGATTCCCTTTTCTCCACATCCTCTCTAACACTTATTATTTCTTGTCTTGTTGATTATAGTCATTCTGATGGGCATGAGGTAATATCTCATTGTAGTTTTGATTTGCATTTCCCTAATAATTAGTGACATTGAACTTCTTTTCATGTGCCTGTTGAAGAAGCAATGTAAGTGAACCTTTCCACCAGAATTGCTGCAATAGAATCATGTTGAGGCTACTAAGGAGGCAGAAATCAAAAAGCATTAGAGATGATGTTGATAGGCATTGTTTTCTGGGTAGGTAGTAAAATGTTTCAGCATATATAAAGAAAGGCCTTTTAATGAGTACACTTAAACTTTCCTTGGAAGTTTTATAGTTTGCCCTATAGCCATCTGGGCTCAGTTTTATTTCTTTCAAATTACTTGATCATTGCTTCTACTTCTAGCACCGTAGGGGCAAGGAAGTTTTCTGCTTGAGCTCACGAGAGCTGAGAAAAATCTGAATTAATCAAAAATTGGCATGTTCTCACTGCTAAATTTTCAAGGGAGTTTCCTCTATATGGAATGTTTGATAATACTGAAACCAGCATCTGTTACAGTTTTTGCTTTGTTTGCTGCTGTGTTGAGATTGGATTGTTGGTTGTTTGTCACTGTGTTGAGGCTTATTGTTTTCCTAATTGAAAGGCCAACAGCTGGCTCTTTTTGTTATAGTAATTTCCCTAAATGCTATTAAAATACTCCTTGGTTTAAAACGCAAAAGTACGATCATAAATACCTAAAAATTATCTCTCACATACATGTAACAGAAGGTCCTGATGCAAAATAGTAGAAATAGATGTTAAATTTTGAATAACACGTAAGTATTAAGCACAGATGCTGTTTGTTTACAAGTTCTCATTTTAGGAGCATCCTTCCTAGCTAAAATATTATATATTATATAAAATACTTTAACTTGTATTACTCATTAATCCTGTACCTTCTGTAATGTATGCCTGTTTACCCCTAAGGGAACTGTAGTATGTCATGGCAAGTTTTCAGAAATTGTGTGCCTGTGAGGAAGAGGGGCAGAAATGAAAATTACATTTTGGAATTAACTGTTGGCTTTGCATGATACTTAAATTTATTGAATTAAACAAGTATAAGAAGAGGCCAGCCCCACGGCCTAGTGGTTAAGTTTGGCGTGCTCTGCTTTGGTGGCCCGGGTTCAGTTCCCGGGTGTGGACCTACACCACTTATCAGTGTCCATGCTGTGGTGGTGTCCCACATACAAAATAGAGGAAGACTGGCACAGATGTTAGCTCAGGGTGAATCTTCCTCAAGCAAAAAGAGGAAGATTGGCAACAGATGTTAGCTCAGGGCAAATATTCTTCAGCAATAAAAGAAAAAAGAAATTAAAGGGAGAAACTTACCAGAAGAACTACTTGCTAAAATTCGATTTACTAGGTTAAGTGACAAAAACGAAATCTTTGACTATGAACCAAGAATAAAGTGTCTATCTGCATGGAATTTTTGAATTAAAAAAATATTTTCAAAGTTTTTCTACTTAATCTCCATTATGTACAATTAAGCATCTTGGTCAATGGAAAAACTTATTTGCACAGTTATTTCCTGTAATGATTTGTGATAGGCTTATCAGAATAATTGTAACAGCCTGCTTTCCTTCTTTCTTTCCTTCCTTCTTCCTTCTTTCCTCCATCCCCCTGTCTCATCCTTTTTCCCTTCTTTTCTCTTCTTTGTTTCTTATTTTATTGATTTTATTAATTTTTTTGTTTTGCTTGAGGACACTAAGATGAAAAAATCAAATCAAAAAAGAAAGTAAAGTGGCCCACATCTGATGATTTATCAGAGAAAAATCTAACTTAATGCTAGTTGCATTGTGACCAAAAGTAAAAATTCTCAGTCTACCTTCCACTGAGAAACTTAATAACTATTCTGTTATTAATACGATTGTAAAATATTAACTTCACGGAATGTAAATGTTGGTAAATACAGAAAAGGACAATAAACGTATAAAATAATATTCCTGGAAAATATACGTCATGAGATTTTCACTTCTGGGTAGGAAAGAATAGGTCACCGGCAGGCTAGTGCTACTTGTACAACAATTAAAAGCATTTGAATAAAGCACAAGTACTAGATTTTAAAGGCATCAGAGGAGAGTAGAAGCCATAAAAATGTTGTAAACTAAAATTCCAGACGAGGAAGTCCTGTTTTCAAGCAAGAAGTCAATTTGCATTCACTTTCTTCCCAAGAGGCGTTTGTCTATTCTGGGCCCGGGCTGAATGAAGCTCCGCCCATGAAAAAGTTTCTCTGGGGAAAGAGGAAACAGCAGAGCTTTTGGCAGCTGTGTGGATATAGAGTACAATATAACTTCAGAGGCCTCAAACATGTAGCCATTTTTTTTCTATGAGATATTTGCTGAGTTTGGGGACTCTACAAGAGATTGTTAAAGCTAAGCCAATGGCCTCTAAAACACAGCAAAAACTCCCTCTGTCTTGCAGTGGTCCGGAAAGAAATACCTGCCAGAGGGAATGGGCTTGGCCCAAACACTCTGCTGCTCTCTCTTTCAGGAGATTTGCCAAATTTTGAAGCTGAGTGAGGTGAGTGGCTGGAGAGCTGATCTGGGGACCTCTGAACAACAGAGCTGGATCTCCCTCAATCTTTGGATGCTATGGAGATGGAGATGTGCCAGGCTCTCTATCAGAAATTGAGAGGCCACACCCAGGTACAAATAGATATAGATGGTGTGGAGGAAATCTTACCAAAATGTTAAGGAATCTCAGGCCAGCACAGTGCCTGATGCTACTGAGGGGAATGACCCTCACCCTATCTGCCTAACAGAGGATAGAGGGGACACCATGCAAAGATAATCTTCTCTGGAGGCTCTCTGGTTCTTTTAGTCATGATGGCCAGTATATCTTAAAAAACTACAAAACATGTAAAGAATCAACAAAATACGACCAACAATAAAGAGAAAAAGAAAATAGAAGTAGACACATTGCACAAAATTCAGTTTATATTATTAAACTGCTTTATATCTTTCCACTTTTCCTTTTTTGATATTTCAATCTTTAGATATATCACATATCAATGTGGCATATGAAAATTATAATCCTATCTACAGAACATTTACTATGTACTTATTACCTAAGTCCTGAATAGGCTCATGTTTATGAATTTAAAATTTGTAATGACACACTCATTGTTAAACATATACATAATTCGGAATATAAATCAGAAAAAAAATGAAATAGATAAATTAATAAACTAGAGATATAAAAAATGTAATTTGCTAAATATGTATTTGCTTTTATTTTTCAAGTACAAAATTTGTGTGAGCCATTTCAGTACATACAAAAATACCCCTTTTTATAATTGACAGCTTTTCCTAGGGAGAGGAAATTTAAGTTATGATTATTGTTAATTAAGAGTGGTTCAGTTCAGTTGATGGGCTGCTGTTGCTGACCTCCCAAAATGAAATATAATTAAGTGTTATCAAAAAGATAATAATTTACTGAACTCAGAGAGGGCCTTTTAAATGTTATATAAGTTAACATTAATTGGAGCATTCCTCAAACCTCTGAAGTGTCTTACTTTTCATGGAAAAAGAAGTAGAGAAATTGTATTCAGGGAAGCTGTCATGACAAAAGGTGCACTCTGTAATTCTCTGTTCTTTGTTAAAAGGTGTTAAATTTGGAATATAACATGAACTTAATTTTCCTATTTAAAATCTAAGAGAATTTTAACTCATTATTTGCTTTAGTTGTTTTATCTTAATATAAATATTAATTAACATATATTGAGCATCTAACATATCCAGGATATGGATTTCAGCACTGGGAAAAAGAATCAATAAGATATAACTCCGATGTGTTTCAAGTACTACAATTTTTATTTCCAGAGAAATTGGGCAGGTGTAAATTTCTTTTTATAATAAGAAAAATAGTAATTTCTTCGATCAATGGTCACCAGCTTCTCACATACCAGCTCATTCCTTTTAATAGCTTAAACTCAATAATCTTTTGACTCAAATATAACAACTGACTTCATATTCAAATCATAATGCTTATTAAATCTAATTACCTGCTTATAATACAACAATTCTACACTATTATAGAATGTAGATGAAGAAAAACTTAAAACCATATTGACTGCTTTCATTTAAATTTATTGCTGTGAAACTCAATGTATTTTAATGCTTCCTGGAAATCATATTATACTTCCCTTTCCTGTTTAACTTCCCACTATTCTGGAGAACTATTTTACATTTTCTCTTTTTTCCTCAAATGGCCAATAACTTCTCTTTCACTCTCACTTTCAACTTATTATTTCTCCTTCTTGATACACTGTCTTCACTTAGCTCCTCCATTAAATCTGCTCTTTAGAAAACTACCAATAACTTTAATGTGAGAAAAACAAACGGCTAATTCACAATTTTCATTTTAATTGACCTGTTAGAAGCATTTTCCACTATTTATCAAAATTTTCTCCTTGATATACTTTCCTCCTCAGCTTTCAGGACATCACTTTCTCTTGACTTTCTTTCTCTTGGTTAAATTTTTATCAGACTCCTTTGCCAGTTCCTCTTCTTCCTCTCCTCTTAATGTTGGAACAGCCTAAGGGGCACCTTTAGTCCTCCTCTTTATATCATTCCCTTGACAATCTCATTCAGTGTCATGGCTTCATCTACTTATCTAGACTCTCCTCTCAAACTCCAGATTCAGATGCCAGTTGTTTCCTAGACAGCTCTACTTAGCTATGTTATTGACATCTTATGTACCACAGCCAATACTGTACAATGATCCCTGATTTTCTTACAAAATCTGTTTCATGTATGGTTCCTAACTGTGTTGATGGCAACAACTTCCTTCCAGGTCAAGGAATCTTCAATTTAACCTTAACCTCGTTTTCACTCTCATAACTCTGTACAATCCTTTGGGAAATCATTTTGATGATCCCTCAAAAATATATATAGAATTCAACTCTCTCTCACCACCTTCACTTCTACTATCCTAGTCCAAACTATAATTCTTTCTCAGCTGGATTATTGCAATATCATTTCTACTTGTTTCCACCCCTGCCTCCTTATTGTTGATTCTCAACAGAGCCAGAGAAATCTCTTTAAACCACAAATTAGATATTGCACAGATATCTACCTCAAAGCTTCCTATGGCTCCCTATTCTGCTCAGAGTGAAGACTAATATTCAAAGTCTAAAGGACTCTACATGATCAGACATCTATTTGTCTCTTCAACACATCTTCTACTGCTTGTTATGTTCCAGCCACGCCTGCCTCCTTATTCTTCCTCAAACACAGCAGGTACTCGCTAGGCTCAGGGACTTTGCAGCTTATTCTTCTGCCTGTAAAGATTTGTCCCCCAAAATCTATATGGATGGCTCCTTTCCTTCTTTGAGTCTGTACTAAAACGTCACTTTCTCAATGAGTCCTTTTCTGACTATACCTAATACGTTGTAACCGTTTTCCCCAGCACTGCCAATATGCTGTATTTGATACACATTTTCATTGCCATAGTGTATGTTACATTTAAATTTCTATATAATTTATTTTAATTGCTTATTGTCTATCTCCCCTAACTATAATATTATTTAGACTACAAAAAGTAGGAATCTTTGCAATTTTCACCGACATACTCCATGCACCTAAAACTTTGCTTAGCACGTTTCTAAATAAATATTTGTTGAATGAGTAAACAAATTGTTTGTTCCCAGATTTTTCAACAATTTGTGGTGCTTAAAGCATTTTATCTTGTTTGTAGATATCAAAATCTACTGCTTCATAGTTGAGAGCTATAACACACTCCTTCTCTGAGCTAGTTCTAGTTTACCCTG
This sequence comes from Diceros bicornis minor, assembly GCF_020826845.1. NCBI lineage: Eukaryota > Metazoa > Chordata > Mammalia > Perissodactyla > Rhinocerotidae > Diceros > Diceros bicornis. The sequence goes on from NC_080777.1 coordinate 19,711,844, forward strand.
AATCCGTTTTTGATGTATCTGATGCCCCAACTGTGTTTGAAGTCTGCTGTATAAATGTAAAGCTACATAAAAGCTTATTACGTACTCAGATTCCAAGAGAGAACTTATAAAAATAACATACTAAAATATATGCTTGATTACTTAATAATTTAATAAAAGCAGTGAATTTCCTGAAAAAATAATGCTTCATGATTAGTTATTAAAAACAAAGGCCTATATGCCAAAAATTTTAAACGACAAAACATTTCATGGCGATTCAGAATTGGCCCCAAAGATTTAAAAAATGACATGAAACACTTTTTAAAAAATTAAAGAAAAATGAAATAAGATCCATGAACTAAAAATAAATGAGTTCTCTTTCCTACGGGATGCATTTTTGTAAAGTATTGCTAAACAAGTTGCAACTGAATTCCAAGAAAAGAGATTGCCTCAACATAAAGAAGTCAATAGTTTTTTAATATTTTACCTTTCAACAGTTTCTAATGAAATTTCCATGCTTTGAGAAAGAATCTTAAAGAAGTATCATTTTGTTTCGTTTGTTTCTGAAGTAAAGCAACTTGTGATGTTTTATAATTTTACACAATAAATAGTAAATATCCTCTAACTTCAGTAGCAACCCTGGTTTAGACTGGCTGTTTTTTTTTTCTATTATATTTGCAATTTAACTGTAGTTCTAGTGATGCTTCCCCCATCTCCTATCTAATAACAGCAGCTAATCAAAAAGAGTACTTAGTAACACTGCCGGAGAGACAACGGTTAGCCTTTATTACACTTGGTATGTGTGTATGTGTCTGTGTGCCTGCTTTTTAATCAACAGGTCCATTCCTAGATTGCTCTTGGTAGTAATATTGTCACTGCAGTGCCTTCTACTACCTAGCTGTGGTAATCCTAATAGCTGTTTTCTAGTGTTAAATACTGTCATTCAGGCACATAGTAGGATCATGCTTTACAACCATTTTAACTCAGGCATGGACTGTAGTTTACTTTGGCCAGAGAAATGTGAATGGAAGATAAATGTACATCTTGGCAGAAATTTGAAGAACCAGCTTGCTTCTCACTACAGTCACTTTCCCCCTTCTCTGCTCTCTTAGCCTAGAAGCATGTATCAAGATGGGGCCTACATTAGACTGTGTCACTGAGTAAAGACAAAGAGAAGATATGGAAAACAGTATGGATAGTCCTCAAAAAATTAAGACTAGAACTACCATATGATCCAGCTATTCCACAGCTGGGTATTTATCCAAAGAACATGAAAACATGAATGCGAAAAGATACATGCACTCCTGTGTTCATTGCAACATTATTCACTATAGCCAAGTCTTGGAAACAACCTAAGCGCCCATCAGTGGATGAATGGATAAAGAAGATGTGGTATATATACACAATGGAATGCTACTTAGCCATAAGAAACAGTGAAATCCAGCCATTTGCAACAAAATGGATGGATCTTGTGGGTATTATGCTAAGCTAAATAAGTCAGAAGGAGAAAGTCAGATACATACCATATGGTTTCACTCATAAGCAAAAGATAAAAACAACAACAACAACAAACAAACATATAGATACAGAGATTATATTGGTGGTTACAGAGAGGAAGTGGGGGAGAGAGGAGGGTGAAAAGAGTAATAGGGCACACGTGTATGGTGATGGATGGTAATTAGTCTTTGGGTGGTGAACATGATGTAGTCTACACAGAAATTGAAATATGATGATGTACACCTGAAATTTATATGCTATAAACCAACGTTACCTCAAAAAAAAAAAAAAAAAGACCATAAGCAGAGTCCCCATGATAACCCGTGAGAGGTATGTAGCATGAAGGAGGAATAAACTTCATTGTTTTATGCCACAAGGATGTTTGAGATTGATTATTTCCATCACATATCCTGGCCTCTTTCAGATGACTGATAAATTGGAACCAAAAGTCTTTTGCAAATAACCTCAAATATGTGGCATGGTCTTTGGAATCCATCAAAGAGTGGTCAGATAAGTGTTATTGGGGGTTGGAAGGTATTGGAGTTGGAAGCTATCAGAACCTTTCATATTATCCAGTGGCAAAAGCATAGTAAACCATTTGCCTATAATAAGCTTAAAGCTCTAAGTCCAAGGTCGGCAAACTTTCTGTAAAGGACTAGTGTTTTAGACTTTGTGGGCCATGTGGTCTCTGTTGCAACTACTCAGCTCTGCCATCATAGCAGGAAAGTGGACATAAACAGTTTGTAAATAAGTGGATGTGACTGTAGTCTAATAAAATGTTATTTACCAAACCAGGTAACTTGATGGCTGCCGAGGTCGACAAAGAGAATTAAGAACATAGGCTAGTAACTATTGGCTACATTAGACAAGGCACCACAAGGAAAGAAGCGAGCTCAGAAAACAATTGGCCATGTTTTGGCCAACATATGAAAGCAGAAATTCAGAGGCTTACAGATTGGAAGAAACAACTTCTTCTTAAACTCAAATAGTCAAAGATACAATTTAGACATGCTGTTAGCCACAAAGACTTATTAAATCTCAGCCTCTTATTAAGGATAAAATAAAAGGTATAGCTGTCACACTCGTGTTTAAAACTTCTGACTGGATTAACATGGTACCCAAAAAATCTTTTCAGGAAAACAAGTGTCTAAGGGAAAAGAAAGAAAGAATGTCTTTCCCAGGGAGAACTGATCTGCACAAGTTACACACACTATAGTTGTTTAGTTACATCTCCAAAGAATTGTGGGTGTGGTTTTTGGCACACACAACAGGCCGAAATCAAACAAATAATATGCCTAGCAAGTTTCTGAGACAATTGCACTGCTAAATGAAAAACCATCATCTTGGATTAAAAGAAATTATAATTGATCAGTACTTAAAACTCTTCCTTGAGCCTCTTACCTTCTATGTGCAGGAAGAGGTCAAGACAGATGCTCAGCCCACAAGGATGGAAATGAGAAGATAATTAAGAAGGAAAAAAACTCTGCATGATGACAGGCTGATGTAGAGAATGAACTAGGAGACTATTTTCTGAGAGTAGAATCTGTGTTGAATGTAAGAACATGCTCCATTCCCAGGACATGAGGTAAGAGTCTCCACCCAACATTTGTCTTCTGAAATTTCAATATTTCTATAAAAAGGGACTGCTATATGGCTTCAATTCTTTTTTCCAAAGGGTGAGTGTTTATTATGTTATCCTGTCCCAAAGCTACCACCCTTTACTGGGTTTGTGGAGAATATATTATTAGTCTTCTTGGTTCATAAGTCTCCAGACTTCGACCAGTTGTAAGATTTTCCCAAGAGCATGAACATGGAGTGTGATGAGTTATTGCGATGGACTTTTGGGATATCCCCCTTGAGGAGGGGTCAAAATATTATGTATGCATGAAAAATGAATTTTTTTATAGAAAGATAGAATATTCCATCCATTAGGATTATTCACCAATGTGCAATGCCATCACTTCAGAAACACAGAACATCTCTACCCACTTTAACTAGGGTGTTTCCAGGTGATTTTATTTTACCAATAAAGTGTGAGCTGAAATGATATGTATCACGTCTAGACAAAAATTTTAAGTGTTATCATACGGCCAGCCATTTTTTTCTTTTTATCCCTCCCCCCAAAATCATAATAGCATTTATTAAGATGGAGGTTCTTTCAGTAGAAATCTATGAATAACTACCATGTCCTGAATCCCCCTGACAACTATCAATGGCCATATAGGATCAGTGAGAGATATATTCTTGTTTTAAGCTGAAAATATAAGATTAATGACTTGCTACAATTGTGCACTTTCCAAACTTGCTGGCAGGTCTACTTGCGATGCTCCCCCTTCAGTTCTATTCAATTAGTATTTGTCAGCCTTTAAAAAAATCCATTTAGAGTTCTTAAAATTAAGGAATGTCTTCAAACAGACAAGTTATCTGAGTGGGAAGCATCCTAGACCATGAAGCAGGACGACCAGGAGACAAGGCAGTCAGGAAAGAAAACATCATAGGTTGGTAACCTAGGTCTGAGTTAACAAGGG